>NC_055994.1:100820470-103320470 GCF_018446385.1 Zingiber officinale | reverse complement strand
TTAGTCAAGAGAGATCGTTAAATGCATACACTAGTTTAAAATATTTATCAAACATCAAAAATGCATGATGAACCCTAATTATAATAGAGGAACTAACATATGTTATTGTTGTTCATGCATACATTTACTTTTATTCATAGGTTATTCCACAACTTTCGAAATTATATAAACGCATAAAAGGAAGATAACAAACTAAGCTATATTCTAACTCTTTGTTCGAACTAAGATCATATTCCGACTCGACTAAGCTGGTTCAAACTCAGTCGAAACTGCTCTTTCTAAAACTTGTCTAGACGGAACAATTGGAACCTTTTTGAGTCTGCACTTATCACCCAACCCGAACTAAAGAAAAAGGGTTCAATCAACATCCTTTCTCCTCCATGGACCTAGCTACTTGGATAGACAAACCATAAACCTTCTTCTTCTACGAATTGCTTGACATCATATATACTACAAACTTCTCTAGCTCCTAACTGAAGTGAATGAAATACACTCCCAAGAAAACAGCAGTTACTAAATTTCTTCCGGTCATTTGTTCCTTCCTTTTGCTTTCACTTTTCTTACAACTGAGAACATATGTCTTTGTTCATCAGTCACAATGAACCGAATTATACCCCAACAATTGCGAGCACATTTCTCAGCACACTTGGAGATCATCACAGGCTCGTGAAGCCAATCAAAGGATCACCCATCTTCTTAAACAATCCCCGAATATATCTGGATATGAATTCTTGAGGTATGGCATGCAGGATCACGTTTCATGATTAAATCTGCCACTATGGAGAAAGAATGACAATTTATGAAAGGGCACACTCAAAGTTGTAGAATTCCTAAAGGGCGCACATTTTGTTATTTTCCGAAGGCCACTTATTTTCAAAAAAATATCTTTCCCGTCTTTCAAACCTAAATTACTGATTTTTTTTTATTTAAACAGAACCAAACCAAATTGAATAGAATCAAATCAAGAAAAAAAAAAAAAAAACTTAATTATTTTATTAAGAGTATCAAATAAAAGTCATTAATAACCTAAAAAACTTATTTTTTTTTTTAAAAAATATATGTCTTTAAACTATGATCTCCTAAAATTTATTCATATTTTTTTTTTATATCTTAGAGTCTTAATAAAAAAAATAAATTAAAAGTTAAAAATACAAAAGAAGATCAATAAAAAATTTTAAAATCAATGGAATCTTTATAAAAGTAAAAAAAAAAATTATTTGTATTATTTGCATCCTTTTTAATATCTAATTAAAAGAGAAAAAAAAATAAAACAATATAAAAATAAAATAATTAAAAATAAAGTAACTTTGGTGTTGTTTTGGTTAAAGCATCACCACTTTGGAGGTGATTTTGTTAAAATATCACCACCTTGTTGACTTCGAAAAGCATCATCATTTTGGTGCACTGATTTTTTCTTAAAGTATTACCATCGTAGTACTGGTTTCTTAAAAATATCACCATCTTAATGTTGATTATTTTAAAACATCATCACCTATATGAATTTTTGAAAATAGACGGTGCACAATTAAGAAAACCTTGAATATGAGATTTTATAATATGATGAGATTGAGGAACACTGTAGAAACTTACAAGACTTGAATTGGATCTCATTAGAGTTGTTTGAGTTCATCGATGAGTTTTATTTGAAACTCATTGATGAACCTAAATATTTTGAAATTTTGAAATTTAGACATGGAGTGAAAGAGGAGAGTGTAAAGAACATATATATGGTGTGCAACCCTAACCTCCTAATGAAGAATTTTTTAAAATATATTTTGCACGGCTAAGACCTTGAATTTCTTTAGAGCACTGTAGAAATCTACACACTTGGATTTGACCCCATTAGAGCTGATTAAGATTATTAATGGATTTTATCTGAAACTTGTTTATGGACATAAAAAATTTGAAATGCTGAAACTTGATATAGAGTGGAACAGGAGAGGGCAGAGAATATAAATATGGTGTACAATTCTGATTCTAAGTCTTCTTTATACATTGTGCAAAAGGTGGGTCCCGCCGCCCAGCGGCCCCCTAGCCTGGCCCCACAGTAAGCCTTCTTTATACATGAAATTATGGGTCCATGTTAATTGCAGTAGGCTGGTTGAATTTTTTAAAATAGACGATGCACGGCAATGAATGTCTTGAATATGAGACTTAGCGCATAGTGAAGAGAAGCACGGAAGAAGTCTACAAAACTTGGATGATCATCAGAAATTTATTGATGAATTTAAAGGATTTAAAATTTTAAAATTTAGATATGGAATGGAAGAGGGGAATATAGATAAGGTATAGACGATGTGTCATCCTAATTTTAACTCTCTTACATGAGATTATGGGTGATGATTTTCTAGAAAATCTGAGATCATCTAAAGAGTCATATATGATTTGTCAAGTTAAGTTAGGGATGATGCTGATTTTCTAGAAGATCTGGGATCATCTAAAGAGTCATATATGATCATACATGATTTGTCAAGATAGGGACGTAATGTAGATCGTAATGTTATAGTGATAATAAAATGTGACTATATTTATCCTAGTGCTCCCACTAATCTATCTTAGGATTAATATTGATACGGTGCATGATTGTGAGATCAAGGCAGCTGACGTGGCCAAGAGTCAAGCCCAGGGGATGATCAGAAGTCCAGCCCCCGTAGATCAGAAGTCAAGTTTGTGTGACAGTGGTCATGGTTTCAGCTTACGTGGCAGTCAAAGGTCAAGATTATAGGTTGGACAAGATCTAGCCTTTGTGACAATTAGGGGGTGGGCCCACAGGCCAGGTAAGGGCGCGGAAGGAAAGACTTCTGGCGCAGAGCAGACCAACTGCAAAGCGCACAGGTCGGGATGTGCTAACCAAGGATGCAGGTCAGGACTTACAGGGCCAACTAAGGATGCATGTCGGGACTTATAGTCTTGCGGCACAGGTCACGGGATAAAAGCGTACAGGTCGGGATGTGCTAACCAAAGATGCAGGTCAGGACTTACAGGGTGAACCAAGGATGCAGGTCAGGACTTACAGTCTTGCGACACAGGTCACGGGATAAAAGCGTACAGGTCAGGATGTGCTAACCAAGGATGCAGGTCAGGACTTACATGGCCAACCAAGGATACAGGTCAGGACTTACAGTCTTGCGACACAGGTCACGGGATAAAAGCGTACAGGTCGGGATGAGTCAGCCAAGGATGCAGGTTAGGACTTACAGTCTTACGCCACAGGTCACGGGATAAAAGCGTACAGGTCGGGATGTCCCAGCCAAGGATGCATGTCAGGACTTATAGCCTTGCGGCACAAGTCAAAGGATAAAAGCACACAGGTCGGGAAGTGGTAGTCAAGGATACAGGTTTGGATTTATAGCCTTGTGGCACAGGATATCGGGACGAAAGCGTAACGTACAGGTCGAGACGTGCTAGCCAAGGATACAGGTCTGGACTTATAGCCTTATGACACAAGAACAAGATAAACGGACCGAGGCGTACAGATCAGGATTTGGGTCAAGCGAAATCGGACTAAGGCGTACAGATTAGGTCGTGACTCACAAAATAAGGCAAGGTTGGGGTTTGCAGGACAAGACAGGCCAGACAGCGACGGACACACAGGTCGAGAGTTGTAAAGCGGCAGGTACAGATCAAGAAAGATAGGTCGACACCTACAGGACAAGAGTGGCAGACGCAAGGACCCCCTCCCTGGTTAACAGGTCGAGAAAATCATACATGGCAAGCATGCGCAGTTCTGGAGGCGTAAAGCAGTAAATGCAAGAAAGTTACAGGTTTGAGCCCACGGGCCGGGGTCCGCAAATATGAAGAGCCAGCACAGAGAGAATGGAGTGAGGGGGCCGGACACTACACGACAAGCAAGCTAGGTAATCGTAACAACCTGTCAGAGAATAATCACTGCTTGTCAGAGAATATGCCAACGGTCTGGTTCTCATCACCCGCTGATTCCTTCCTAGACCTATAGAAGGAAGCCACGTGTCATTCACCTCCAGACAAAGCCTGACATCCGACATTCCCTGACACCTGTCAAACTCTAGAAGCACCCGTTGCAGTATAAAAAGGGATGCTTTGTCCCTTATGCAGGTACGCGAAAATGATCACGCTCGTCTTTTCATTCTACTTTTCGTCCTTCTCTCTGTGTTTTTGGGGAAAAAGTACCTGACTTGAGTGTTGGAGGGTCTGACCCGGGGACTTTTTCCCTGGTTCTTGGTCTCTAACGTGAGGCGGCTTGTCTGAGTGTGCGCAGGGACTTCGCGTCATCATCCTGGTCATTATCCTCGTCATTCGCCCATGCGAGCCCTTCCGGCCGGTGCCAGATCGATCGGGCTTCGCAACGACTTTCCGTCAACACCTAGTACAGCGCGGCCCACCTTCATCCGACTCAGCTTCCGGACGGGATCAAATTTGGCGTCGTCTGTGGGAAACACTAGGGGTGATCACGGATCGGGTTGGTTCGGTTATTGGGCTAAAAAACTATCCGGCCCTATTAGATCAGATAATGCAAAATCGGGACCTACATCCGGCCCTATATCCGGCGGTTCTTATGTATCAGATATCCAACGGGTTGTCAGTTATTTGGATATCTGACCCTATATCCAATGAAATATAAAATATAAATATAACAAAAAAAAATAAAATTTAAAATGATAATAGACATTACTCATTACACATTATAGCAGCTAATCGGAAATAGCTATTACAACATGTAGTAGCTTATCAGCAGTAGTTGCTACAACGTGTAATAGCTTATCAACATTAGTTGCTACAAGTAGGGGTGATCACGGATCGGGTTGGTTTGGTTATTGAGATAAAAATTTATCCGGCCCTACTAGATCAGATAATGCAATATTAGGACCCTACATCCGGCCCTATATCCGGCGGATTATTTTTTTCGGTTCAGTTCGGGTCGGTATAAGAGGGTTGGTCGGTTTGGCGGGTTGACTGCTCACCCCTAGGAAACACAACTACCTATTCCGGAACGTGACGATGGAGAACTCGGGACGAATCAACGTGACCATGATTGCGGGAGAATATAAGCTCTTCAAGGAGGCCAAGAAGCGGGCGGCCATGGAAAAATAGCAAACGACTGCCTCCCAACCAAAAAAGCTACCGAAGGTTTCTAAAGAGCCCGCTCACGCCTCTGATCGAGGCTCTAAGAGAAAACAACCTCTGGAATTTCCTCCTGCCTTTTATAGAGAGTCGGGCCAGGGTTCCTACCAGCCATATCCTGGATGCTATAGTCGCAAGGAGCAGCCACAAGTTTCAGTGGCTGAGAGTTCTTTGCCCAAAGATTCTAAGAAAGGGAAGTCTATCATTCCGCGCAAAGAGCGTCGGTCAGAACCGGAAGAGAAGGTGTCATTCTCTTCCAAAATCTTGGAAGAGAGGTTACCTAAAGGATATCAACCCCCTGCTATCGGGGAATACGATGGCAGTAAAGGTCCTGAAGACCATCTCCGCAAGTTCAGGAACGCAGCTCTGCTACACCAGTACAGCGACGCCGTTAAATGTCGCATGTTCCTGAACACTCTATCGGGCTCTGCCCAAAAATGATTTGATGGACTGCCACATGGGTCCATCACTTGTTTCTCTGACTTCAAGATTGCATTCCTGCGTCATTTCGCCAGCAGCAGGAAATATCAAAAAACCGACCATTGCTTGTTTTCTCTCAAGCAGGGGTCTGCCGAGCCGCTAAGAAGCTACATTAAGCGTTTTAATCAAGTGGCCCAGGACGTTCCCTCGGCCACATCTAAAATACTTATGAGCGCCTTCTCCCACGGGCTGACCGAGGGAGAGTTCTTTAGGGAGCTCATCAAAAATCCCATAAAGAACTTCGACGAGATGTTGGAGAAGACAGCCAGCTATATTAACGTGGAGGAAGCATAGGCGGCGCGAAGAAAGACAGACAAACCTCCTCCCGCAAATAAGCCCGAGAGAAGAGCACCTCAACCTCCTGCTCAACCTCTCCCAAGCGCCCGGGACACCCAGCCAACTTTCCATCCCGGTCAGGATGTTAGGCCGGGCCCACGCGTAGCTGTAGTTCATGCTCCCCGACCTGGACCTTGGGGATCACGTTACTGCACATATCATCGCTCCCACTCGCACGCCACCAGTGATTGCTACCAATTCACGCGAGACTCACGTCGTGCTGCTGAGCTGGGTCTGCCAGCTCCAGAGTTGGCGCCTCAGGTCCAGAGAATGATGAAAGAAAGACGCAACCCGGCGGGACCGGCAGGACAGGCCGGCCGACCTCGGGTCGATCAGGAAGGACCCAACCTGCAGCAACAAGGACGCACTAGGGAACATAGAGAAGCCCGCGAAGCAGAGAATCGGGGCAACATGGCCATCTGTGACATAGGCATGATCTCCGGAGGGCCTACAGATGGAGATTCAGGCAGGACGCGCAAGTCTCATGAACGACAATTGGAAATTCATGCTATCAAGTGCAGCAAGGAGCAGGCTGTCGGACCGATCATCAACCTCGGGCCACAAGACCTGGAAGGTCTGGAGTTACCCCATGATGACGCCCTTATCATTAAAGCTGTTATCGCTAATAGCAGTGTGGCCCGAGTCTTTGTCGATACTGGAAGCTCGGTCAACGTATTATTCAGATCTGCCTTTGAAGAGATGCAGATCGATTCTAGTGAGCTGCAGCCAATGATCAGTTCTCTATATGGCTTCACTGGTAATGAAGTGAAGCCCATGGGCCAGATCAAGCTGGTCATATCCCTGGGGAGTGAACTACTGGTCAGGACCAGGAGGAGCACCTTTATCGTGGTGGACTCACCCTCTTCTTATAATGTTATTCTCGGCTGACTAGCCCTGCATGAATTCCGGGCTGTCGTCTCCACCTTCCACCAGAAAATCAAGTTTCCAGTGGGAGAGCAGGTCGGCCAAGTTCGAGAGGAGCAAAGGGTTTCTCGATGATGTTACATTGACATGGTCAAGGTGGAAGCTCGCAAGGCTCAAAGGACGCAAGATGGGGTTGTTCATGCCATTCAAGAGGAACCCATGCCGATAGCGGAAGAGCCTATCCCCTATGAAGAGGTCCAGCTATATTCTGAGTGCCCTGAGACTCTTACTTGCATAGCTGGGGACCTACTGCCCGAGCTGAAAGAAGAGCTGATTCAGTGCTTGATCAGCAATAGGGATGTTTTTGCCTGGTCTACTGAAGAATTACCAGGGGTTAAGCCTGAAGTAGCAGAACACAAGTTACATCTCCTGCCTGACGCCCGACCTGTCAAGCAGAAGAAGAGAAATTTCTCGGCTGACCAGAATAAAATCATCAGAGCTGAAGTGGATCAGCTCAGGAAAGCCGGACATGTCCGAGAAGTGCAATTCCCATCCTGGCTTTCCAATGTTGTGTTAGTAGCAAAACCCAATAATAAATAGAGGGTTTGCATAGACTTCTGAGATCTCAACAAAGCCAACCCTAAAGATTGATATCCCCTATCTAGAATTGATCAGCTGGTGGACTCAACTGCTGGTTGCGAAAGAATCTGCATGCTGGATGCTTATCAGGGGTACCATCAAATCCCCCTAGTTGTAGAAGACCAAGAGAAGGTCAGTTTCATTACGCCTGATGTTACTTTCTGTTATACTGTCATACCTTTTGGGCTCAGGAACGCTAGAGCAACTTATCAGAGAATGATGGATAAAATATTCCGGGAGCAGGCCGGGCGCAATGTGGAAGTTTATGTAGATGACATACTCATCAAGTCTCCCTTGGCTGCAAATCTGATAACCGACGTAGAAGAGACCTGCAACACCCTGCGACAGTATGGGTTGAAGTTAAATCCCTTGAAATGTCTATTTGGAGCTAAGGGAGGAAAGTTTTTAGACTATCTCGTCACTGAGCGAGGAATCGAAGCCTACCCAGAAAAGGTCCGAGCACTACGGGATATGAAGGCTCCCCAGAGTTTGAAGGAGGCTCAAAAGCTAGTCGACAAGATAACAGTCCTGTCTCATTTTATCTCCAGGTCGGCAGACAAAGCGGCGCCCTTCTTCAAAGTGCTTAGAAAAGCCTCCAAGTTCCAGTGGGATGAAGAGTGCACTCGAGCTTTTGAGGAGTTGAAGACGTATCTGGAGACCCTGCCTTCCTTATTCAAGCCTGTCACAGGAGAACCACTTTGGGTCTATTTATCAGCTACCCTTGAGGTCGTGGGGGCAGTGTTGGTAAAAGAGCAAGACGATGTACAGCGACCAGCGTATTTTTTCAGCCATCTATTAAAAGTAGCTGAGTCTCGATACACAGCTCTGGAAAAGTTGGTCTATGGATTGGTACTCATGGTTAGGCGTTTGAGGCCCTATTTCCTGGCCCATCCTATCACGGTTGTGACAAACAACACCATGGGTAAAGCCCTTACCAATGTCGAGGTTGCAGGCCGACTCATTAAGTGGACGACCAAATTGGGAGAGTATAATATCACCTATTAACCTCGCACAACTATCAAAGCACAAGCCTTGGCTGATTTCTTGACTGAGGTTCATCAAGATGGCTCAGAGGAAACCTGAAAGTATATGTAGATGGGTCAGCTACAGGTCATGGGAGTGGTGTCGGAGTTCTTCTGATATCTCCTCAAGAAGACATCTTGCAGCTAGCCATACGGTTGAACTTCAGAGCCACCAATAATGAAGCAGAATATGAAGCTTTATTAGCAAGTCTGCAGGCAGCTCGGCATGTGGGAGCTACTCGAGTGATCATTTACTCAGATTCCCAACTAGTAACTCAGCAAATAAATGGCCATTTTGAGACCAACAGTGACAAGCTGCAAGTGTATCAGGAAGCCTATTTGAAGATGAAGGAAGAATTCATGGAGGTCGCGATCAGCAAAATTCCTCGAGTAGAAAATGGCCGGGCTAACGAGTTAGCCAAAATGGCCAGCCTTAACTACCTGGGTATTGGATAAATCAATAGCCCAGACCTTTCTCATAATCCAAATAGATCTGCAGAATAACCAAGACGAAATTATTGACTAGAGGGCACCAATGATTAGCTATCTTCAATAGGGCGTCTTGCCAATAGACCCAGAGCAAGCGCGACTGGTCAAGAAAAAGGCCCATGCTTACATTATGATAAGGGATCAATTATATAAGCGAGCATTTTCCAGACCTCTACTCAAGTGCATAGGCATAGAAGAGGCAAATCAGGTTTTGAGAGAAATGCACTTGGGGTGCTGTGGTAATCACGCTGGAGGTCGGACGCTAGCTCATAAGGTATTGTTAGTTGGATATTTCTGGCCTACTCTGCAGAAGGACGCTCAGCAATTGGTAAACACTTGCCTGTCCTGCCAGAAACATCAAAATCTCACACATATGCCCACTTCAGTGTTAAAGACATCTATAGTTTCTTGCCCCTTTGATCAGTGGGGTATGGACATCGTCGGACCCTTTCCTATGGCATCTGGTCAAAGGCGATTCTTACTGGTGGCTGTAGATTATTTTTCCAAGTGGGTGGAAGCTGATGCTCTGGCTAGGATTACTGAGGGAGCAATTATTCAATTTTTGTGGAAAAACATTCTGTGTCGATTCGGTATACCTCATAAGCTGGTATCAGATAATGGGAGACAATTCTAAGGCCAAGAGATCCAGGCCTCACTACAACAAAAGTGACTTTCCGCAACGCATCATCAACGGCGTGCAGTTAAAGTGCGCCGTTAATAATAGTTTTTACGGCGCGCCTAATTATATGCGCTGCGGATAATATAATGTTTATACAAATGAAAGCGTGCAAAAAAAGTGCGCTGTCAATAAAATTTTCTACGACGTGCAAAGTGCGCTGCTCCGCACGCTGTTAATAATTATTATATATATAAATAACGGCGTACAAAAATATATGTTGTGAATAAATATTAAAAAATATTAGCAGCATGCAATATGCGTCGTTAATAATCTTCAAAATTTTCTAAATATTTAGCCAAAATTTTTCACGCAGAAACAAACCTGCAGCAAATATTTTTCTCCCGTGATATTTTTTCGCTCATGCTCACGCCCGTGAATTAATCTCATGCAAAATAAATCCTCACGCTGCCCGCAAAACCCTCCGCTGAACCTCCTCCTCAAGCGATCGAACTCCCTTCACCGAACCTCTACGTCGTAGCCCAACTCCTCTCCGCCAACATCTTCGCATAAGTCCTCTCCGGCGAAGCACTCTCGGCCAAAGCCCTCCTCCTCACGCGAACTCTCCCCACCGAAGCCCTCTCCACCTAAGCCTCCTCACGCGAACTCCCTCGCCCGAAACCTCTCTGCCGCAACCCTAACATTGTCTCTCTGTTGAACATCTCCATCCTCTCTCAGACGAAGCGCTCTCCTGCGAAGCCCTTTCCTCCGAAGCTCTCCACCAAATTGAACATCTTCATTGATCCTCCCCTTTCTCAGGTTGGATTTTGTTTTTGTTTTTCTTGTATTATGTTGTCGCTGAGTTGAATACCTGAGTTGAATACCTATTAGGTTGAACCCTAATTGATTTTGTTGCATTGGCTTTCATTGGCTTTAGTTGCAGAGACTAAATAATTGCCTTCTTGTACTCTTTTGCAATGATATTTAGTTGCTGGACAACTCACCACAACCTACAAGCCACAACTCACCAAGGGCGAGCTAATTGATCAATAGACAATTAAAGGGTTGTAGAAATTTTTATCATCATTAGATTGGGTTGTGGTTGACATGCAGGTCTAAAGGACAAAATTATACCTCACCCTTATACGCTACTATAACTCAAACCTCAACTCCAATACAGAGAGTTGGTTGTAGAAATCCAGTGAGTTTTTTGTTTATCCTTAAATCCAATACCTTATGTTGATTGTTCTCTTGGTATAATTTTTGCAAGCTTGCAAGATAGGTTTATTCTGGCAGTCAAATGCAATATTTGTTTATGCTTATTCTTATCTTTAGTCTTCCTTATTTTTATTAATATTATTGTCAGGGGATTATAGTTAAGCCTGCTGGACTCCATCAATTACCATTTAATGGTCTTCTCTATGCTCCATGGGCTTTCATATCGTGGAGCATTAGTTCATATTCTTTTATGCTCCAACACAGAGAGCTTGATTGATTCCCTTTTAATAGAGAGCTTAAATACTACAACAAAAATAGCTTCTATGCTCCACGACTACCGCAAGACTTCCATCCCTCTGCATCGTAGGACCACAACAAGAGTCACCAAGCCCTCTGCTAATCACTCCACACTCTGCATTAAGACAAAAGCTCAAAGCCAAAGGTAACCCTAATCTCTAAGTCCCTAAACTTATTGCTTTGCCCGCCTATGCTCCAATTAAACTTTTTCTTGATTTTATTTGTTGTAATGGGTGTAGACTCTCATTAAGGGAGACACGGGGATGAGTATTATATGATTGTTTGACATGCTTGTGTTCTGATTGTTGGTGCAGCGGAGACCGGCAAGAGGGGGGTGAATTGCCTGCAATAAAAACTAAACCCTCCTCAAGGCTTTCAACTTAAATAATAAAGAAACAGTTATGAAATTCAACAGAACTAACATAAACAGAAATATAAGACTCAGCTATTTACTTGGTTACAACCAAGAAGGTTGTTAATCCAAGACAGTAAGAGAGTGCACTAAAAGAAGTCTCCTTCTCTAAAGGCGGAGTAGCCTTTTACACTTGAAGAGCACAGAAATGTTGCTTAGGAAAGGAGAGTACAGGAGTTGTATTTCGAGATCGTTCGTATTCGTTCACTATTTTCAATATCTCTAAGAGCTACCCGAGACCCTCTTTATATAGGGGTTCTCGAGCTTATCAGTTCACCTGATCCTTCGGGATCAAGTTTGACTCGAGAGGGATCGGTCGACCGATCCCCAGGTTCGGTCGACCGAACCTGCTGTACCTGCTCAGCTTCGCGTCCAGGTGCATTCTCTGTGGATCGAGCTTGGGTTCGGTCGACTGATCCTTTTGTTCGGTCGACCGATCTGCCAACGGTCTTCTGCTGAGTTGGCCCGATCAGATTGCTAGACTTGGTCTCTGGATAGACTTCGGTTCGGTCAACCGATCAGAAGGTTCGGTCGACCGATCAGCTCCCCAACGGTTGGCTGCTTGACGTGGCTTCTGACGTGTCACCAACAGCTGGCTTCGGATATAGAAGGGTTCGGTCGACCGATCAAGGGGTTCGGTCGACCGAACCATTGACAAGTCAACTTCCAATTGACTTGTTCCGGTTCAGCTGCTTGGGTGATAGCGGCCTACTGGAATAGAGCTCACCCGAACCCAATTCCCGACCTTCTCCTCGAGCAGGCTTCCTCCCCGGCTTTACGTCCCTCGAACACCGCACACGTTCTTCTCGCCCACCGGGTGTATTCTTCTGCAGCTCTCCCGTCCTTCGGACGCACCGAGCCCGTCGGCTCCCTTCCCGTGCCGTCCTTCTCGCCAGCTGCGTCTTCCGCTCGACTTCCTGTGCTCCTAAGTTCCTGCACACTCAGACACAGAGATCAGACAAAATGCAAGACCTAACCAACTTGGTTGATCACATCAAAACTACCACGGGGTTCAACAATCTCCCCCTTTTTGATGTGCATCAACCAAGTTCAAGTTAGGGGTAAACCAAACAAATAGTAATTTAAAGAAAATTACTAAACTAACAATTCAGGCTTAAATTTGCAATTTTGAACTAAATTGTAACATTAAAATATATACAAAAAAAATTTTAAATTTCCCCCAACTGAACTTATCTTTTTATTCTCCCCCTTTGATCACAGCAAAAACAGGGACAAAAAGATTTTTAATGAAAATTTCCTAAGTGTTCAAAATGTTTTTCAAAATGCAACTAAAAATTTTCTAAAAAATTCTAAACAAATTTCTAAGTCCCAAACACTTTTTCTAAGCACTATTCAATTTTATTTTCAATGCTTTTGTCAAAACATTAATTAAACAGTTCATTTCTAAGTTTGGCTTCCAGGTACTGGCGAGGCACTAGGCCTTCTTGGTTATTGGAGCAACAACCACTTTCTAGTCAAAGCCGCATTAGGAAAATCCATGTTTAATTTTCTCTTTTGAAGCATTTATTTTTAAAGGATTAATTAAGTATGGATTTTGGAACCCAATAGAGGTTCCTTCCAACTGGGTTAGTCAGATACTTAGGGGGTATATAGTTTCTTGGTACTTTTCTAAGTTGACCCTGATGGTTTCTAATGTACCAATTTAATTTTCCATAGATCCTAATTTTTGAACTTGGAAATTTCTTTAAGCATGAATCACTTTTTAATTTTTCAATTTCATTTTTTAATTTTGTATTTTCTAATTGCAAAATCTCATTTTCCAAATTTAAATTTTCCAAACTTATTTTTAAATTGGCAATTTCTTTTTCTGATTTGAATAGATCTTTAGATAAAGCTTTAATAAACTCAAAAGACTGTTTAGGGTTTAGGGCACGCACCTTACTTACCTGTTTGTCGGTAGCTCCCCCTTCATCGCAGCTTTCCTCTTCTGTCTCTCCCCCTTGATCAATGCTCATCTCTGAGTCTGAGTTATCTTCAAAGAGGTGGTTGGCCACCAATGCTAGTCCCGAGAATTCTTCGACTTTTGACTCGGAGGATGAAGAGTCGTCCCATGTCGCCTTCAGATTTTTGTGCTTGGAGGAATTTGGTTTCTTGTAATTGGTCTTTGTCTTCTCCTTTTGCTTGCACTTCAATTTTGGGCAGTTCTCCTTGATGTGCCCTTCTTCGTTGCAATTGTAGCAACAGACTGTCATTCTCTTTTGACGATATTTACTTGACTGTGATCTAAATTGGTTAGATTAAAAAAACTTGTTAAATCGTTTTACCATTAACGCAGCTTCATTTTCGTCAATCGTCGCTTCGGAGTCGGGATCATCCTTTTCAGCTCGTAGGGCAATGTTAAGGTTCGACTTTTCTACTTGATTTTCTGTAATTCGAGATTCGTGAAGTTCGAAAGTTGAAAACAAATTTTCTAAACTACTTACCTCAAGATCCTTAGAGATGTAGTACGCATCTACTAAGGATGCCCATTCTGGAGTCCTCGGGAAGGCGTTGAGCGTGTATCAGATGGAATCCCAGTTCGTTACTTCTTCTCCAAGGTTGGTTAGTTGCGTGATCAGTTCTTTGATCCTTGCTTGGAGCTGCGCTACCTTCTCGCCTTGGTTCATCCGGAGGTTCGTCAACTGGTTCCGAAGGATGTCGCGCCTAGCTAGCTTCGCTTCGGATGTACCCTTGTTAAGCTCCAGGAATTTCTCCCAGAGATCTTTCGCGGAGTCATAACTTCCGATCCGGCTTACCTCCTGAGGTGGCAGAACACTGAGGAGATGGAATTCCGCTTTTCCGTTGGCAACGAAGTCGGCTTGCTCCTTCTTGCTCCACGTGTTTTCCTCTTTATCTTTAGGAGCTGCAAAACCATATTTCATAGTAATTAAAATATCAAAATCTGTTTTAAAGAATACCTCCATTTTTCGCTTCCATGTAGCGAAATCTCCGTCGAACTTCGGGGGATGGATGTTTGCGCCGGCCATTGTTCTGATCTTTGTGCTTCAGATGGCGGTTAGTCCCTCTGAGGCTGTTGGGCTCTGATACCACTTGTTGGTGCAGCGGAGACTGGCAAGAGGGGGGTGAATTGCCTGCACTAAAAACTAAACCCTCCTCAAGGCTTTCAACTTAAATAATAAAGCAACAGTTATGAAATTCAACAGAACTAACATAAACAGAAATATAAGACTCAGCTATTTACTTGGTTACAACCAAGAAGGTTGTTAATCCAAGACAGTAAGAGAGTGCACTAAAAGAAGTCTCCTTCTCTGAAGGCGGAGTAGCCTTTTACACTTGAAGAGCTCAGAACTGTTGCTTAGGAAATGAGAGTACATGAGTTGTATTTCGAGATCGTTCGTATTCGTTCACTGTTTTCGATATCTCTAGGAGCTACCCGAGACCCTCTTTATATAGGGGTTCTCGAGCTTATCAGTTCACCTGATCCTTCGGGATCAAGTTTGACTCGAGAGGGATCGGTCGACCGATCCCCAGGTTCGGTCGACCGAACCTGCTGTACCTGCTCAGCTTCGCGTCCAGGTGCAGTCTTTGTGGATCGAGATTGGGTTCGGTCGACCGATCCTTTTGTTTAGTCGACCGATCTGCCAACGGTCTTCTGCTGAGTTGGCCCGATCAGATTGCTCGACTTGGTCTCTGGATAGACTTCGGTTCGATCTACCGATCAGAAGGTTCGGTCGACCGATCAGCTCCCCAATGGTTGGCTGCTTGACGTGGCTTCTGACGTGTCACCAACAGCTGGCTTCGGATACAGAAGGGTTCGGTCGACCGATCAAGGGGTTCGGTCGACCGAACCATTGACAAGTCAACTTCCAGTTGACTTGTTCCGGTTCAGCTGCTTGGGTGATAGCGGCCTACTGGAATAGGGCTCACTCGAACCCAATTCCCGGCCTTCTCCTCGAGCAGGCTTCCTCCCCTGCTTTATGTCCCTCGAACGCCGCGCACGTTCTTCTCGCCCACCGGGTGTACTCTTCCGCAGCTCTCCCGTCCTTCGGACGCACCGAGCCCGTCGGCTCCCTTCCTGTGCCGTCCTTCTCGCCAGCTGCGTCTTCCGCTCGACTTCCTGTGCTCCTAAGTTCCTACACACTCAGACACAGGGATCAGACAAAACGCATGACCTAACCAACTTGGTTGATCACATCAAAACTACCACGGGGTTCAACACTGATTAACAGACTGTATAAAATTAAAATTTTCCACTAAATAAGATCTTGTTATCAATAACTGTTAACAATCATCACTTAGACTCCTACCAAATGTTGAGGGCAGACTGATGGGCATTTGTGTATGATGCTATAATTCTCCAAATCAAAAGATTGTTTCTGTTAGTTGAATCAGTGAATTTGGCATTCCCCAAGATCCAATTTAAAGGATGATGAGGCAGAGATAGAAAACTACATATGATTACCCACTCTATATTGATAGAAACCGAAATATGATTTTGCAACTAGATGATTTAGTAACACAGTCCAAGGTCCTTATTTATTAATATTCATTTCCCATTGCTTTCTTTGAATCATGGCATCTTTTGCTCCATCTAACAATTGATTTACTGTTGTCATTTGCCATGCAGGATTTGCCGATTGAACTACCAGAGAATGAAGCTGAAAACAAAAATGTTGCAGCAAATAATCTTGAGGATAACGTAGTGTTGGAATTTGGACAACTTATTAAGGAGAAAAGTTCCACAAAGTAAGTAACTAATCCATGCGGATGTTGAATATGAGATGTGTATGGTCATCATCAGTATCACCTCAATTTCCTGCAGCTACTAACAATGATGAGTTTCTTGGGTGTCTAACTTCTGCCACAACAGATTTTATATTCTTCTCATGTTATAAATATGAGAATCTTCCCAAAGAGCTAGAAAGGAAGTTGATTATTAGTTGTCATCCTTTGGATGTGAATGTGATCATATTAGCACTGGATCATTGTTTAATTTTATTTTGTTTTGCTCATTAAGTTAATGAATTGAATTTATCGCATGCATACAAGGCTTTATCTTTGATTTTTTTTGTTATTTTAAGCAGCTTTTAGTGTTAATAATTGCATTTTAATACCATTCTGAAATTAATAATTTGATCACATGCATCTAAAGTTTTTGTTTGATTTTTATGTGTTATTTAGTAATGACTACGTTCAAATCCTAAGAATCCTTATATCCAGACAGAGCTCAATATGAGCATCTGGTTGATGTACTGAGGTCAAGAACTACTGATTTGGATACAACCAATTATGGTGCAAATGGTGAAAAGATAGATGATGTTATTGTTCCCCAGCCAGCAACAAGAACAGACAACTTCAATTTATGTGAAGATCATGTAAGATCTTCAGATGTTTTAACTCTTTGAGAAAATTAATATTCTTAATTAGAACATTGCAATCCTGTAATACCTTTTGTTTTTTAGCTAACATAGTGTTTAATCCTGTAATACCTTTGTTGCAACATTAAATCCTGCAATCCTGAGAAAATTAACATCTAGCTCACATAGTGTTTAATCCTGTAATACCTTAGTTGCAACATTAAATATTTGGGATATAGTGTCTGATCATTCCAAATTTCAAATTATCTCATTATTTATAGGTATTGAAACAAAGCAATTCAACATTGTACAGTGAGTTTCGATCTACTTGTCCTATACGGAGGGTCCGTCAAAAATTGGGCATCAATTCATCGAATAGAATAATGCATTCAGTTTTACATGGAAACAGTGAACCTTGTAGTTTGACTGTCAAGAAGGGTTTTCAAGATCCATCACAAAATCAATGTCCTCATAATTTGGATGATGCAATACGAAGTACGGTCGCATGGTTATCTAAATTTTTAGTATTGTGTGATTGATATATATTATACTAATTTGTTTAGATTGTAAGTTGAATTGTTGTTATGTAATTTCTAGTTTGTTAGAGATTTCATATCTTGTTTTAGATCTTTTGAGTTTTTGTGGTATAATGAAAAACTATGACTTTTATTAATTTTGTATGGATTTGATTTGTAGTAATTTTGTTATAAAATTTTAATTTATCATTTTCGTCAAATTATTTTTTTAATATAGTTAAGACCATCAACAGCATACGTTTGCGTGCTGCGAAAAGTATTTTCCGCAGCGCGCAAAGCACGCCGCGGATAATAGTATCCGTGGCGTGCTTTGCGCGCTGCGGAAAATACTTTTCGCAGTGCGCAAAAGCACGCCACGGATACTATTATCCGCGACGTGTTTTGCGCGCTGTGGAAAATACTTTTCGCAGCGCGCAAAAGCACGCTGCGGATAATTTATGACTTTTAACAGCTTTTAATTGTGCAGTGCGCAATGCGCGCTGCGAAAAGTAAATTTGTGCGCTGCGAAAAGTCATTTTTGTTGTAGTGCATGGTGTAGGGTTCGACATTACTCAGGCGTTTACCTCTGTATCTTACCCACAAAGCAATGGGCAGACTGAGGTTATCAATAGAGAAATTGTACGAGGCCTTAAAGTGAAGCTGGATCATGTCGGAGGAGTTTGGGTGGAGGAGCTGCAAAGCATTCTTTAGACGTACCGCACGACACCTGGAGAAAGCACAGATCTTACTCCTTTTCACCTGGTCTATGACAGTGAAGCAGTGGTACCCGTAGAGATCGGGGTGCCTTCAACTAGAAGAATGCTATATGATGAAGAGAACACCGAGTGACGACTGGCAGAGCTGGATCTCATTACCGAAACTAGAGAACAAACAACAGCCCGGTTGTTTGCTTACCGACAAAGGATGAGGCAGAATTATGACAGAAAGGTGGTTCCTCGCTTCTTCGGAGAAGGAGATCTAGTCTGGAAGCAAGTAAAACCCGTGGGAGATGTAGCTAAGCTAGCACCTCAATGGAATGAGCCCTACAAAGTCATTAAAAAGTTAGCTTCAGGCACATACTACTTGCAAGACGACTGGGATAGGAATCTAGAGCGACCATGGAGCGCTAACTACCTTCGGCCTTATCGCACCTAGACAACTCCCTGGTTGGCGAAACCTACACTACACCAAATATGACTTTCCGCAGCGTGCAAATATGCTATCCGCAGCGCACATTGCACGCTGCATAACTGCAAGCTGTTAAAAGTCATAAAACAACGACAGCGCACATCGCGCGCTGCGGTTAAAAGCATTCGCAGCGCACACGATGCGCTGCGAATAAGAGCATTCGCAGCGCACACCATGCGCTGCGATTAACAACATTTGCAGTGCGCACTGTGCGCTGTTGTTAACAACATTCGCAGCACGTGATGCGCGCTGCAGTTAAAATATCATACAATTATCACTAATATTTATTTAAAATATATCATTTAAATTTAAAATTTAAAAATTATCATAATTTATTGATCACTTAAAATAGAAATAAAAAATTATAAAATACAATAAAAATGTGAATACATAACTTTTATTCATCTAATAATAATTTTACAAAGCTCACAAATTTCTCTAAGTCAAGTACAAAAATCATGAATTTCTAACAATCAAAGATTTCGCTGTCAACAATGTTCCAATACTGCTTTAATCTAATATGCATCCAAGTATTCCACTTGCCACAAGTGTTTGTGCGGTTTCAAGACTTCTATCTTAGCCTTCATCTCTCAACTTCATATTTATGATCTGATGTCGAGAGACTATGACCAACCTCAATGTCCTCATCTTTATCTTTATCTCTAGCTTTGCTACCCCCATCTCCATCACGAACTGTGCTCATTCTTTTGAGTGTTATCTTTTGAAGTATTTCTATTTTCAAGCTCCTCTATCTTTTCTAGTTCTTCTAGTCTTGCCATAATTTGAGCATATTCTTCATCTTCACCAAGCTTTTGTAGATTTTCTACCTTGTAGGTGTGTAAAGAATCTGAAACAGTTAGATTGAAAATTAGAGGGAAGCACCTTGTCTTTCACCCAAACTAATAATATATCATGCCTTGCAAATGTGAATATTTACAATATGTATTTACACAACAAATTAAAGTAAGTTGGAATCTCAAAAGTAGTTGCACAAAGAGAACATAGAAGTTGCTAACTATACTAAAAAACATACATTACAATATGTGATTCCATTTCAAATAGATCAATATGACATCTCACAAGAACAACGAGTATATCTTGAAAAATGTTCTAAATCGAAATGTAACAACTAATTATGTGATTCCATTTCAAGCAGAGAATGATAATGTAGCTTACTATGGACCAAAACCTAACAAGAATACTTGAACCAAAACCTAATCATCCCAAGTCTAGATTCATACAACAGAAGGTTAGACCTGCAACTACCATATGCAACTACATTAGTAAGTCTAGTAGTTATTCCTATGCCTAAGTTGTACTACAGAAGTTGCTAGAAAAGTATAATATATTTCTGGATTTGAAGAATAAGCAAAGTGACTGAACAACATGAAAGAATTCTTTTTCAGTGTAAATCACATACTACACGAAATGTTCACAAAACTTAACTTTGCTGACTAGTCACTTGATGTCGCCGACTATCGCTAAGTATCTTCATCAACAGTATGCTTCAAGCGTTTGATCGCTTTGTCCACTTGCAAACAGAGGTCATTCTCATATGTCCTATTTCATTAGGCTAAAAGAGGGAAAAAAATTCTATCACCATTTTCAGACAATGAAAATTTTGATATTTTTTTATGAAAATAAAGTGTTTCATGGGTGAGCAGCAGTTTGAGAACTTCTCTGTTTCATTGTCCTGACAATTAAGACGATGAGAGAGATCGTTTGAACAAAGACTCCAATGATCAATCCCCACCATATTCCTTGAGCCACAGCAGCATCAAAAACAATTGTTTAATATTTTTCCTAAATCAAAACAGATCAAAAGAGTAATTTAAATCTTAGTTTTCACTTACAGTAGTATCTAAACTACTTGAATCTAAAAACAATGCCGATGGGAAGTCCAATCAGGTAATAAGCACCCACATTTACATAAGCCACTATGCCTTGCCACCCACTTCCAATAGCAACTCCTACATCATCCATCCTCGTGAACACTTGAAGCTAGTCGTCCATTAAAAAAAAATAATTATAGAATTTTAGATCAATGTTGTACTAGACAGAATTGACAAACCTCCATTCAAGAAAATGGAGATGGAAAGTAGAGGAGTTAGATTAATGATTGCTGGTGTAGAGCTTGCGCAAGAGCGTGTGCAGTATGAGGACCAACACACTGATGATCAAGCTAAGGATCAAGTTGGTCATCACCATAACAAGGACTGCAAACTTAGCAACTCGAGGATGAGCAGCCCCCAACTCATTCCCTATCCTCACACTTCAACAAACAACCTCTGGTTATTAGTGAATGATTCATGGAGATTGATGCAAGTGCAGTAGTCGTCAAACCTTGCGGCATTGCTCAAGCCGAGCATGATCATGAAGTCCCAATTCCACTAATTTGCACTGGAATCGATCACACTGTCAGTAAGAAATTTAGATAGGAATTGATAAGCTGTGTGGTCATTGATTACCAGATAGATATGACATTGAGTGAGATTTCTGGATATAGGAGGTAGCCTGTGATCAGCACAAAACCTTGGATGCGCCAAATCTCCAAGCTATGATGAATGTGAGTTTGAGCGAGGGGGAAGAGGAAGAGAGGGGGAGAAAGTTGGACGGTTGACTTACACGAGCATGATGGTTGATGAAACAGTGAGTTTGAAAAAGAGCCAGATGCCGGTGAAGACCTTAATAGAGAGGTCAGTCCAGGTGGTCCTGCTGGAAGGGATGAGGATGATGTAGAGCCAAGTGGAGAGGACGAGCACCCACCAAGGGATGCTGAGAGTGATGGAGGCGCCGAGGAGGCCGAAGTCAAGGACAAAGACGACAAGCTAGGAGATGAGGATATGGAAGAGGAGGACGGCGACGACGATGACGACCATGGGGTTGATGATGTTTTGAGCCTATAGGAATCATTGCATTGGGTAATAAAGGGTGAAGGAGATGAGCTGATGCAGGAGGCCGCGGGAGTAGATCCGACCCACCTTCGCGACCGCGTCCGACTGGGCGTTGGCGTTGAGGAAGGAGCCAGAGAACAATGAGTTCGATCACCCAATCCCTCTCCCTGTCCCTTCCCATGGAACCCTAATTTGACCCCGATCGCGCCGGCTGCCTTCTCCGCCACGGCTCCGTCAAAATCGAAATCCCCCCCATTCTTTGGCACCTCCTCCTCGTTCTCATCTTCGAGGGTAGTGTGAAGGTCGCCTTAGCGTTAGGGACGAAGGAGGCGAAGGGCAGAGAGGAAGACGAAGTCGAAGTCGAAGTCGCGCAGGGAAGTGGCGTGAATAGGGTTTTGGGCAGAGGAAAAGGCGCGAAGGGATGGGCGGCGGCATAGGAAGGGTTTCACGGATTAATTCTGGTGTGGTACATTGGGTTACAAAAGTACTACATTTTTTCTAATTTTTAACAGTGCATTTTGCACACACTGTTAATATTTATATTTAAAAAAATATGTTGTTAAAATTAAATATTAACAATGTATTTTACACGCCATAAAAAAATTTATTAACCGCATATATTTTTCTACACGTTGCAGTTTATAAAAAAATAATATTATCCGCAGCACACTTAATTGAGCGCGCCGTAAAAATTATCATTAACGGCATGCCCTAACCATGCGTCGTTAATAACGTGCTATGGAAAGTCATATTTATTGTAGTGAACTATTAACAGCGCGCTCCACATGCCGTTAATATTAAGTTTTAACAGCACACTCTGCATGCCGTAGAAAAGTTTATTGACTGCGTACTTTTTCTGCACGCTGTCGTTTGTATAAATATTATATTATTCGCAGCGCACATAATTGTGCACGCCGTAAAAACGATTATCAACGGCGCGCTTTAATTGTACGCCGTTGATGATGCGCTGCGGAAAGTCCCTTTTGTTGTAGTGCTAATTCCTAAGTGATGGGATGAGGAAGAGTAGGACACTTCAGGAATACATTAACGCGAGTCGGTCAAACTGTTTGCCCGGTTAAGATTGCTACATCCTTATCTTTTGTAAATCATGAAAAAAGTAGATAATCAGAAGCAAAATGCAACATTCATTTTATAAAAATAGTTCAATTTACACAATGTATAAGTGTAAACTACTTGAAGGCAGAAAAAACTTCATCAGGCATCTCATCCAAGATGTGATGATGATCCAAAAAGTTTGCAGGATGGGCGGACTTGAGATATCCTTATTCAAATAATTGCCGCACAGCCCCTGCCGCACCAAAAGACACAGCGACTACGAAGCGGTCCCCTACCTGAACGTCAAACTCTGGAGAATGAAGGTACACCTCTCGGCTCTGCCTGTTAGAATGTATACTAAAAGCCTAGCTTTTGGTATAAAACATTTAGCTAGAAATAAGAATCACATTGGTCAAATGTCTACATTTGTGATAAATGTAGTTGTTCAATTAATTTATACTGTAGATAACATAGTATGTGGTGCCACATGCAGAAGATGATGTTATCAGTACCTTATAAATTATAAACAGTAGCTCACGACCAAAATGGAAAAGAACAAACCATTAGAAGGTCGTAGTGTAATTAGGTATCAGTTTATCTTGACTGTATAATTACACTAGTACACTTAGAGTGTATTGAGTAGGACCATTTGAGGTCGTTTCTTTTATACTGACTTTATAAAGAAACAAAGACCTCGGTTATTATGGAAGTGTGTGCTCTTAATCCTAATATAATAACAAGCACATATATTTGATATTTATTTCTTTAATTTATCAATGGGTGAGATTTAGTTCGATGAATCAATAAGCCCGATAAGTTGGGAAATGACATCACTTATAATGTGTGTTGTTGATTATAGAAGGAAACTGTGTCCTAGAGATACTAGGTTGATAATGTCCTCAAGAGGAGCTCATAAGGATTGTCATGTTAAACCCTGCAGGTGGACCTAGTCCGACATGATGATAAGGTTGAGTGGTACTACTCTTGGACTAAGATATTAATTAAATGAGTTGTCAGTAACTCACTTAATTAGTGGACATTCGATATCTTAAACACAGGGAGACTAACACACTCATAATAAGAAGGAGCCCAAAAATATAATTTGGGATTGGTGCGGTAGTTCAATAATAGTTCTTTAGTGGAATGAATTATTATTGATAAAATTAAGTTGTATGTTCGGGGCGAACACGGGATGCTTAATTTTATCGGGAGACCAAAACCAATTCCTCCTCTCGGTCCTTATCGTAGCCTCTTATTTATAGAGTACTATACCCACCTATACCCACATTCTATACCCACCTAAAGGGGGCTGGCCAAGCTAGCTTGGGAACCAAGCTAGGGCCGGCCTAGGTATAAATTGGGGTGGCCGGCCCTAGCTTGAACCCAAGCTGTAGGGGCCGGCCAAATTAAATTAAAAAAGAATTTTAATTTTAATTTTTATTATGTGGAAGATATAATTTATTAAAGAGAATTAAAATTAAATTATCTCTCTTGTAAAAGATCTACAAAAGATTAAAGAAAGAGATTAGATCTCTTTCCTTATTTGTAGATTGGTGAGATATTTTATTTTCTCTTTAAAAATTATTCACATGTTGTAAAATTAAAATTATGGAAATTTCTTTTTATCAACCATGAAGAGATTTTGAAGAGAAATTTTAATTTTAAAATTTTCGGAAACAAATTAGGAAGTTTTAATTGTTGATTGAAACTTGTCTAATTTGATTTCATGATGTGGCCGACCATTAGAATTTAATTGGGGAAATTTTATTTTATTTTTCTCAATTAAATCATGTCAAGGAAATTAAGGAAATTTTATTGTAATTAAATTTCCTAATTTGCTTAGGCCAAGGAATATAAAAGAAGGGGTGAGGGTGCCTTCATGAGACATAACCTCTATTATTTCTCTCCCTCTTTTGTTCCTTGGTGTGGCCTGCCATCATCCTCTCCCTCTCTTCCTCTTGTGGTGGCCGAACCTCTCTCTCCCCTTGGAGCTCTTGTGGTGGCCGGATACTACTTGGAGAAGAAGAAGGAGAAGGAGAGAAAGTTAGCATCTCTTGGAGCTTGGTTGGTGTTTTGATCTTCTTCCTTGGTGAAGCTTCCTTATTGTTGGCCGAACCTAGCTAGGAGGAGAAGAAGGTGGTTGGTGGTTTCTCATCTCAGAAGATCGTTGCCCACACAACGTCCGAGGTTAGAAGAGGAATACGGTAGAAGATCAAGAGGTCTTTCTAGAAGGTATAACTAGTAATTTTTCTTTTCCGCATCATGCTAGTTATTTATGAAAATAATACCAAATACAAGAGGCTTACGTTCTAGTATTTTGAATATGTTTTTTGAAGTTGTGTTCTTTTATTTTTGTTTCCCTTGTGATTTGATTGTTCTTTTTGGTTAACCTAAAGTTATTTTAGGAAATTAAATATTAGATTTCTATAAAAGGTTTTGTCTAGTCGGTGGTGGTTGCTCCCATATCCAAGAAGGTCATGTGCCTCGCCACGTCAGTATTGGGAACCAATTATGGAAATTAATATTTAATGGAATTAATAACTTAAGGTGACTTGGGTCGAACGCGTTAAGTTCCGCAGGAGATCCAAGTCAAAACCTAAAAGAACAAATAGATTAAGTTTTGGATCAAACGTGTTAAGTTCCGCAGGCGATCCAAAATTTAATTTAAAAGAACACATGGTAGCTAGGAAAAGGTTCAGACCTTTGCACAAAATTTTTGTACAGTGGAACCTCTAGGTTTTCCGAGTAGCAACCAACACTGCCTACATCGGTCGTCTTCCCCTGCTTTGTATATCTCCAGAGCTGAAGTGACTCCAGAAAGGCCAGAGCGGGCTTGGGACAATTCAGCCTTCAGGTCCACTAGTTCGGCGGCCTAGGAGTCCAGGGTCTGACTCTGTTCTTATAGGAGGGCCTCTTTGGTTTTCAGCTCCTGGGTCAGTTGATCAACATTCTGCATATGGAGATTCTCCGCCTGATTTTTCTTATCCTGAAGGCCTTGGAGTTTCTGATCGGCCGCATGTAGAGCTTGGCAATGCTGAGCATTGGCCCTCTTCAAAGCTTCTATTTCAGCCCTTTGAGCATGGCCGACCGCTGCAGGGTCATTCAATTGCAAATCCAGCTCAGCTACTCTATCCGATAACACCTTATTACGATGATAATTCAGGTGAAGTATTTGATTTATCATCATCGATTCAGCGTGAGCCTGAACCAAGAAAGAAAGAGTGTAAGAAGAGGGAGGATGTTTAATCGCATAAATAGGTATAGCTCACCTGGACATACAACTCAGAAAACCTATTCATCTTGTCAGGTATGGATAGATTCTCCATCCATTGAAAGCTTTGCTCCCAACAGGTCGCTATGTCTCCTCTTAGAGTGAGACGACTAGTGGGAGCATCTCGTTGGCACCTCAGGCCTGATTCAGAAGGATTAGTGGAATAATATCGGTGATAAGAAAAGCCCTATGGCTGGGAAGTTGATGCCGTAGGGTTGGGATGAGGGGAGAAGCCGAGCGAGATGGGCCCTGTCATGATTCATCTGGCAGGGGCGTAGCTGAAGGACCGACCGTCTCACCTGGTACTTGGGAAGGAGTATTGACGGGTTCAGAGGAAGGTGCAGCCTGTTCCTGGGCGCGCGTAGTAGGAGGGACCGCAACAATCGCAGGACGGGTAACCGGCGCAGGGGGAACAGGAGACCTGGGGACTGGATCAACAGAGGGGATGCCAGCGTCCTCAGCACCCAGGTCTGTTTCTGGTTGAAAGCGTTTTCTATGGAATCGCAAGGGTTGGTCATCCGAGTCCGAGCCTTCAGGTGAGGATCACGATCGCCGAGTTACGGGGGCAGTAGCGATTCTGGCAGGGTCGCTAGCGAGGCGTGCCTGCCAGGCGGCCCGGGAAGCTGCTCGAAAGGAAGGACTGGCAGGGGAATATCAGCTAAGCCTGAAGGAGGTCGAGGGGTCGGTCGGATGGAAGGTCCAGGTGCTGTACGAGAAGCCGATTGGGGAGTTGATTGAGAGATTGATGGAGGAGCTGACCGAGGAACGACAATTGCAGGCGACCCCAGCCGAGCGAGAGCAGAATGGGGAAGAAGCCTCCTATCCAAGATGACCCTGTTGCGCCTCATTATTTCCTGCTCACTAAAAGGGAGAGGTTGGACGTCTGAGGCGCAAAGCAATGTTTCAGCTGCACGGGGAAATCAGAATTATGGTACTTGTGCCAAAAGATAGGATGAGATAATTTTAAGGGCAAGCAAAATTCACCTAAGGAGCGAGGCAACTCAAAAGACGGAATGCGGCTCAGCCTAAAGAAAGACAATACCTCTTCAGATATTAGTCTCACTAAGTCTAACCGCCAGCACCTCAACTGAGCCAGGGAGTCTGTAAAAAGGGGGTCATTACAGTAGTTCCCCAGGTCAAGTATTGCGGGAAGGATCCGCTGCTAGCGAGTGGGCCACTCCACAGCGGAGGGGAATTTGAGGAAAAAGTACTTATCCTTCCAGGCCGGATTAGATGAGGGAATGGGACAAAAGAAAGTAGTCCTAGTGCGAGCCTGGAAGCAGAATAAACCCTCATCGTGATGGCGCGGAGTAAAGAAATAGTGAAACAGACGGGCCGACCAGGAAAGTTCGCAAACTTCACACAGAACCACGAAGCCGCACAAAATCCTTATCGAATTGGGAGTCAGTTGGCCCAAAGAGATTCGAAAATAACGGTTGACATCAGAGAAGAAAGGATGAATGGGGAACCGAAGCCCCGCCACTAACTGTTCCTTATAGAAGGTGGCATAGCCTGTCGGAGGGGCAGAGGCTTGGTGTAGCGTATTCAGAATGATGATATGCATGTCCTTGGAGACTTCGTAGGTAAATCGAAGATCATCCAGATCCATGCCAGCAAAAGTGGAAACTCTAGGAGGGTAAATGATGTTGGGGAAGGCCATGGGGAAAACTTAAGTGAAAGCCAGAAACAAAAGGGGGAAGCAGAAAGCAGAAGGCACGAGGAAGCAAGGAAGCGAGAAGAGCAGAGAGCGATAACAAAGGAAGCGCAGAGGAAAAAGTTCCATGAAGTGTCGACGAGGACCTATTTATAGCTGAAACCCACAAGGACAAAACGATCAAATTACCATCCAACGGCTAGTAATAGAGGCGGTGCAGAATATCAAAATAAGATGAGTCGTTGGATCTTCACAAAAAATGAGACTACTGTAGATGGTCCGAAGTACGAGGGCCATCAAGCGATACCTCGGGAAAGAAAGGTATTACATGGTGATGCAGTAGGAGTTCCTTGCTCGGGAGCGTGGGGGAGCCGATTTCATTAAGGGATAAGTCCCGCTCGGGGGCCAATTTCATTAAGGGATAAGTCCCGCTCGGGAGCCCATTTCGTTAAGGGATAATCCCGCTCGGGAGCCCATTTCGCTACTGGATGAATCCAGCTCGGGAACCAGCCGGGGACGTTGAGAAGACAGTTTCGGGGCAAAGGCATTAGTTGGAACGTCATCAAGATCACAATAAATCCCAGGTCAAGGAAATAACCATATTGCAGGTCGGGGAGTGAATTGATCGGGGGTCGGGAAAGGAATAATTCCCAGGTCAGGAAATAAACAAACCCCAGGGCGGGAAACACACAAATCTCGGGTTGGAAAACAAACAGATCTAAGGACGAAAAACCAGTAGATCTGGGAAATAGATCCCAGGATGAAAAACAAGTAACTCTGAGATCAGGGAATACGCAACCAAGAGTTCTCAAAACCAAAAGGCTCGCTAAAGAAGTTCCTAAGTTTAGGCCAGTTTAGACAAACATAGATCAAGAAATTTCAAACTTCAAATATAAGGTGGGGCCAGGTCTAGCACCTTCAAGTACATGAGCAGGTCTGTCAAATTTCAACACACAAGATTACATTAAGGCTGAGGGCCTGAAGGAGGGTCTAGAGGGAGTACATCGCTCGGGAGAGGAGCTGGAAGAGTCAAGAAGTTGTTATCTGCGGCGAAGGACGGGAAAGCTGCATCGGGAACTTCAACTAGTAGGCGCTCCCTGTCCAAGAAGTTAGCTGGGGGGGGCAGAGCGAAGAAGTTTTTACTCAAACAGCTGGCGCACTGCTTCCACGCCCCCATAGCAGACCATCCGGTCGGCGAAATCCCCTATCTTCTTCTGGAACAAGGGAGACTTAATATAAGAGATCCTGTAAGCTTCGAGACGCTCACCTTCGCCTGATCTGTATTCCACTAGTTCCACCCTTACTTCCTCTGTAGAGGCCAGGGCCAAGGCCTTTTCTTGCTTTAAGGTGGAAGCCTCCGCCTGGGCTTGGAGAAGATCTGCCTGGAGAGATTTGAGGGTGGCCTGATCTCTATCTTGCTGAGTCTTAGAAGCCTTCTCTCGGTCAGCACTGTCACTCAGGTCCGCTCGAGCAACCTCCAGGTCTTTCTGCACAACTTTGTAGGATTCCTGGAGTGCCTTCAGATCAGCCAAAAGATCGGGCAGCGTGGAATCCTTCTCCTCCAGCTTAGTCGCCATTTGACGACGGCGTTGCCCCTCTGAATTTAGCTTAGAATCACTGGTCTGCAAACCCACTTGCAGCTCTTTTATTTTCTCAGAGGATTCCTGGGCTAGTTCTCGAGCAGACTGAGCAGACTCCCCGACCGCGTATAGATAAGAATTCAGAGGGTCGAAGGGGTCACGGGGAGTCAATGGCAACTCCGATTCTTGAATATGAGCCTTCAGTGACTCGATTTCACGGAGTAGGTCAGCAGCAAAACGGGTCAAGCACAGACCACTGGAGCAGGCCTGCTTGATAAAAAGAAAGTCAACAATAATGTCAGAAGCAAGGCAAGGAAATAAAAACTCACTGATATAATATGTTGGGAAACTAGATCCAGACTTTCCCACCGAGAACCGGCACAGAACTGCTCGTTGGCCAATCGCCAGCGAGTGGCTAAGTCACCAAGCAGTTGAATTTTACCGCGGACTGGGGGGACATTTGCTGCCGAAGTCCCCGCTGCGTCTGATTCTGATTCATCCACAGAGGGCAAGCGCCAGGAGGTTGTGAAATCTTGCTCATTCCTCAGAGGTCATGCCTGGGTGCGCACAGCTGAGGGAGAGGGGGCAGCAGGGGCGGTAGGGTGCGCAGAGCAGCTGGGTTGATCTCTAGCAGAAGGACCAGTCGGGTCAGGAGCTAGTACCCAGACGGGAGTAGGGGTCGGAACTTTCACCGCTCGAGGAGACTCCCAAGCGAGAACTTTGGGTACGGTCACTTGGACCTTGGGAAGCTTGGAAGAAGCCCGCTCGGGCGGGTGAAGAGGAGAAGACAGGACCGAGGGAGCGACTCTCTTACGTTTACGCTGGAGTCGTAAGCGTTTGTCTGGTGGAGGAGAGGGAACCCTCTCTTCCTCAATGGGCTCCAGAGCTGCAGAGATATCCTTAGTTTGGCCCGCTGGCAGAAGTAGCAGGGTGGAGGAGGCTGAGGGTTCCTCTGAGGGCTCGTGAGAAGAAGTAGCCGAAGGGGCAACTAGGACTTGCGCAACCTCATCCCCCACAGCTTGCAAAAGATCACTGGGCATTCGGGCTGATCCCTTTGAGTAGGTCCGAAACATAGCAGCCTCTGCAAAGCAAATAGGAAATACTTCAGTTAGTGAAGACCGGCGGAAGGAAGGAAAACATCTTACCAAAAGGAGCTCCTATATCTGCAGGGATCGGACTGAGTCCGAAGAAATGCAAAAGCCTTCTCGTAGTATTATGGACAGGAGAAGGCTGACTCCTTTTATTTTCGTGGAAGTTGTATATGGCAATCTGGTAGATGTTGGTGTTCTGGTAGTTCAAAAGGAGTGGGAAGAGCAGAACGCCATTGAGTCGGCCAGGTTACCAACTCGGGCAGTCGGATAAAGAAAAAACGAGACTTCCCACCTTTGTTGGAGGAAGGCATATCAGAAAAAAATTTACATTCAACCCTAGATTGCACCATGAACACGCCAGGCTTAGATCGTTTCAATGAATAGAAATGATGAAAAAGTTCTGCGGTTAGAGGAATACAGTACACCCTACAAAGGATAACCATTCCGCAGATGGCACGAATAGCATTCGGGGTGAACTGTGAAAGAGAGATCCTAAAGTACTGACTCAAAGAAGAGAAAATAGGATGAAGAGGAAAGCGGAGACCTCCCAAGCTTTGGTCCTTAAAGAAGGTTACAAAGCCCTTGGGAGGAGAAGAAGGGTGCTTAGTCGGTCTGGGAGCAAGCATTTGGTAATCAGTCGTAAGGTGCAGGCCTTCCTGCATCTGGAAAAGGTCACTATTGTCTAGGCTGGAAATGTAATGCGAATACTAGGGTGTCATGTTACCTTCTGCCATTGGAGAGTAATGAGGAGGACGGAGACAAAGAGAAGAAGCGTTTACAAGTAACAACCAGAGAAGAACTCAGGAGACAGAGCAAGAGGAAGCAACAAAATCGAAAGCAGATGTCAAGGTACGAAGGCAATGGCGGACAACCTTTAGGGTTTATAAAGCCATATAAAACCAAAACCCTAGGAAGCCTTGAAAAGGAATGACGCTAGGAGGTGTCGGATCTAGGGTTGCGTGCTAAAAGGCTCTGATCATCTACAGTGGAGGTAAGGGCTCGTGGGACGCGTGTCGCTTCCTTAGGGAAGGCATTAAAAAGGTCTTAATGATGGATGTGACAAGGAAATCATAGAGAGGGATTTTTGTATGGCAGCATTCCGGTGCGGGAAGACTAGGCATCAGGAGAAAAGCGATCGTGCGGTTACCTCGGGAATAGCAAAGCCATACGTCATGAGTAGGAAGCCACCTCGGAAAAGAGAAGAGAAAATGAAAAGACACCGGAATTTGAATTTCCCGCTCCTATACAATTGAAAAATAGCTAGTCTAATTAAGTATACTTGAGATGTTTGCAGGAAATATCGCAAGTACCAAGTGGTTGGCTGGACAACTATAGTATCATACCTGGGCGAGAATTTCTCTAGAAACGATCTCTAGGCCAGTCCGCAACCATTAATCTGACTCTTGGACCAGTCAAGGAAAGTTTCTTCCTGGTCTCCAGGTCGGGTTTCAGACTCTCGCCTCAGGGTGAGTTATAAGTGAGCTAAGCTCTCACGCCCAACGATCGTCCAGGTCGGATTCCAGACTCTCGCCCCAGTGCAAGTTATAAGTGAGCTAATCTCTCACGCCCAACGACCGTCCAGGTCGGATCCCAAACTCTCGCCCCAGTGCGAGTTATAAGTGAGCTAAGCTCTCACGCCCAACGACCGTCCAGGTTGAATCCCAGACTCTCACCTCAGTGCGAGTTATAAGTGAGCTAAGCTCTCACGCCTAATGACCGTCCAGGTCGGGTTCCAAACTCTCGCCCCAGTGTGAGTTATAAGTGAGCTAAGCTCTCACGCCCAACGATCGTCCAGGTTGGGTCCCAGACTCTCACCTCAGGGAAGGTTATAAGTGAGCTAAGCTCTCACGCCCAAAGACCGTCCAGGTCGGGCCCCAGACTCTCGCCTCAGTGCGAGTTATAAGTGAACTAAGCTCTCATGCCCAACGATCGTCCAGGTCGGGTTCCAGACTCTCACCCCAGTGCGAGTTATAAGTGAGCTAAGCTCTCACGCCCAAAGACCATCCAGGTCGGGTCCCAGACTCTCGCCTCAGTGCGAGTTATAAGTGAACTAAGTTCTCACGCCCAACGATCGTCCAGGTCGGGTTCCAAACTCTCGCCCCAGTGCGAGTTATAAGTGAGCTATGCTCTCACGCCCAATGACTCTTTTGGTCGGTACGTCCTGCATTTGCTTGGGCAAAGTACAACAAAACCTATTCTCGTGCTCAACTGGTCAGTAAGTCATATTTCCATTATTTCGGCTTTAAATACGGAAACTAGCAGGTATATTCGTAAGCGTCTTGACCTCCTAACTCTTCTGGTGAGAGGCGAGAACAAAGTTGGGTAAGTAAATTATCCTTATTATTTTTGTTAAAAATATTAGTGGGGAAACACAAGTATTTATAGAAACGCAATGATACAAGAGCGAGGGGATAGGGATCTACACCATATTAAATGGAGTCCCGGAAACATGTTTTATTTCATTAAAAAATGAACATTTTTTCAGGGGGGTACATTGCTGCCAGATCCAGAAGCCTGACCCCTGCTCTCTATATGAGCTCTTGCTTGAACCAGTTCTTCCTCAACAAGTTTGAGGGAGTTTTGCAGTTGGCCAATGGTTTCGTCCTTTAGCTGGATATCTTCTTTCAGGAGGGTCACCTCGTCCTCGTGTTTCATCTTCAAGTACATAATATGATAGACCTAAGCATGGAAGTCTGCATGAGCCTTCATCTTGAGGGCTACCTCGGCTCAAGTTCTATATTTGGCAGCCTGCCAGAGCTCTTCCATTTCCCTACGAAGAGAGGTCTGAAGGTCCCTGCTTATGGTCATTTCACGCAAGACTTTTTCTTTAAGAACAAGCTGACGTCGTAAGGAAGATAGCTCGTTGGGCTCCATGAGCAAGAGGAGAATAGTTGGAAAAAAGGAAGGTGGAAGTATGCTTGACAATGGAAATGTATGCAACTCTTTTATAAGGAGGAAGAAGGTGAAGGGATTACCTCGGAACTTGAGTTGACGCTTGGAAAATAGTGTGGCATGTATAGGAAAAGGGTATGCTCCGAAGTTGAAGAATTAACTGGAATATAGGGAAGTTCCGCGTATCTCATAGGAAGGTGAGAAATCTTAAAGGAGATAGAAGGAAACAAGTAAGCAGGAGACGCTAGAACCAGGTCAGGTAACAAAGAGGCATGGGTCTAGTCAGTCGGACTAGAGCTTCCTTCGACTAGACTTGAGGGGGAGGCTTATGATACGGTGCATGATCGTGAGGTCAAGGCAGCTGACGTGGCCAAGAGTCAAGCCAAGGGGATGGTCAGAAGTCCAGCCCCCGTGGAGGTCAGAAGTCAAGTTTGCGTGGCAGTGGTCACAGTTTCAACTTACGTGGCAGTCAAAGGTTAAGATTACAGGTTGGACAAGATCCATCCTCTGTGGCAATTAGGGGGTGGGCCCACAGGCCAGGTAAGGGTGTGGAAGGAAAGACTTCTGGCATAGAGCAGACCAACTGCAAAGCGCACAGGTCGAAATGTGCTAACCAAAGATGCAGGTCAGGACTTATAGGGTCAACCAAGGATGTAGGTCAGGACTTATAGTCTTGCGGCACAGGTCACGTGATAAAAGCGTACAGGTCAAAATGTGCTAACCAAGGATGCAGGTCAGGACTTACAGGGCCAACCAAGGATGCAGGTTAGGATTTACAGTCTTATGGTACAGGTCACGGGATAAAAGCGTACAGGTCAGAATGTGTGATTTGTGCAAATATTATGATCATTTACACATGTTTTAGTGCACATTCACGTACTTTATTCATATATGTTCGTTGAATGATTGCCTCTTTCGTCTTGTATTCATTATATATATTCTTTTGTTTGGATATCTGTCCTTTGTTTGGTTTTGTGTTGATAGGGATGACTTTCGAAGCAAAAACGGCAATTAACTACACATCAAAACAAGCCAAAGAACACGGCCGTGCAACACACGGTCGTGTGACCAGACAAAAGGGAGCAGTGCACGGCCGTGCACCCTTGCACGGCCGTGCAACACACTGTCGTGTGACCAGACATAAGGGAGCAGTGCACGGCCGTGCACCCTTTCACAGCCGTGCGGCCATGGCAGAGGTGAAGCAGTGCATGGCAGAGGCAAAGCAGCACACGGTCGTGCATCATTGCACGACCGTGCCACCCCAGGCCGAGACAAAGGAATGCTCGACCGTGCATCCTTGCACAGTCGTGCCTCAGGGAGCAGAAGCCAGAGACCACACGCCTGTGCCAATCGGTACGGCCGTGCAGCTTCGCCAGAAGAGAGGATGGGCGTGGTCGTGCCAACCTTGCACGGCGATGCCACGGGCCGTGCGGCACCCATACCCTAGGTTATAAAAGGGTCAAGAAACCTATTCTTGGGGGATCTAGGTTTCGGGATTTCGTCTCTCCCCTCGGGGAAAGCCGTCGAGCTTCATCCACCGTTGTTTCTTCATGATCCGTCCATCTCTGGAGCAAGGAAGCATCCCCAAGACATCAGAATCATCAATCATCTCATCTTCCTTTCCTTCTAGGGTTGTAAGTATGCTTTTCTTTATGTTTTGGGGTTATTCTTCCCCCACAATGGAATAGAAACCCTCTTCTAGGATTAGGTAGTATTTGTAATACGATGGAGATGCAAAACTATGTAGATTCGTCTTGCTTCTATTCAATTACTTGTTAATGCTTTTGTTCATATTGATGAGTTGTGTGTGTGACTATGCATACTTTGTTGATTGTTGTGGAGGATTGTTGATCAAGCAAGGGGATGCCCTAGAGCGTATTGACCAAGGTACCCTCATGACAGGGGTAACCCTTTCCGGACGTTTAAGACGTTCCCTTGAAAGGAGAAACAATCCCTTAGGAATTGCTGCTCTCGTAGAGAGAGTTCTCTAGATCGTATACCCGAGGGGCCCTAGTGACAAGGGTAACCCATTCACGGACGTCTACGACATTCTCTTGAAAGGAGAGGTAATTCCTCTATAAGGAAGTAGGAACCCGTACCATCTACCTTTATCTTTATTGCTATTTATTAGACATAAACTCCTGTGATCTACCGAGGTGCCCTATTGACAGGGGTTAACCGTTATAGGATTTCTCAGGGATCTTCTCTATTCAATACTTAGGGATATTGACCAATCTAACTTCCTACAAGAGCATGAACATAGAGGGTAGAAACTAGGCAATCTATGTAGTATCTCCTAGTATTACAATGAAACTGAAATCCTAGAACCCATCTCCCGAAGCTCAACTCCCTCCAACTTCAACTCTCTTTCTCCTTTCTCTTCTTCTCAACCTTCTTTCCCTCTCTTTAATCACACTCGGTAGTTTGCAAGCGCCAAAGCCAACTTTTGATCATCTAGATAACTTATTTTGCAACATCTCTAGTGCTTAATTAACAGTCCCTGTGGATTCGATATTTTTATTACTAACGACGAAACAGTACACTTGCGGTTGCGCAACAAGTTTTTGGCGCCGTTACCGGAGACTGTTCGCATTAACATTAGTAGATTAGCAATTTAGATCATCTTGACTTGTAAATAGTTTTTGTTTTTCTATTTTCATAATTCAAAAAAAAAACTCTGCATTTATTTCTTGTTATTAGTCAAAGGTTCAGTTTTTCTTTTTCTTTATTTTTGCATTCTCTTTCTTGCTCTTAATTCTTCACTTTTGTTCTTCTCATAAATTTTTTTTCTTAGATACCATGAGCACTTACATGTCAAGCAGGTCTTTAAGAGATTTCTCTGCACCCATTTCTACAAGATTTTTATCTCCCATTGTGCAACCCCATATTGAAGCAGAAAGTTTTCAACTAGACCCAGAGTTAATTTCCATGATACAAGGTCATACTTTTGGAGGAGAAGTATCAAAAAGTCCTTATCTACACCTTGAGAGATTTTTAGAGCTTTGTGATATGGTGGACTATGAAAGAGTGTCAGCGGATGTAGTTCGATTAATGGCATTTCCTTTCAGTATCAAAGACAAAGCAAGGACTTGGTTATATTCTCTTTGTCCTCAAAGCATCACAAGTTGGGAACAATTGGAGCAGCAATTTCTGAATCATTTTTTCCCTCCAAGCAGAACAATCTACATGAGGAGTTGCATCACAAATTTTGTTCAAGCAAATGGAGAATCTTTATTTGAAGCATGAGATATATTCAAGAGTCTACAAAGGCAGTGCCCTCACCATATCTTGGAGAAATGGTTGATTCTCCACATATTCTATAGGGGAATTTCTTTTTCAGATAAGTGTTTGTTAGATTCATCAGCTGGAGGTTCATTTATGGACAAGAGTATAGAAGAAGCTTATACATTAATTGATCAAGTGACATTGAACCTCCATGGATGGTCGAGCAAAAGTTGGATGAAATCTCCCTCAGAAACTCAAGAAGTACAAGCCATATATACTAGAGAGCCTGTCAAACGAAATACAATTCAACCACCCAAGAATGCCAAAATTCGAAAGTCGCAGAGTGAGGAGTTTAAACATTTGGGGGCAAAGATTGAGAGCATAGTTTCAAAATGGTTCAAAGAAGATCCCCCTCCTACACAAATAAGATCTAGTGAAAAGTGTAATGATAGTAAGTTGAGGAGCGACAAGAATCATGAAGAACTTCTGAAAAATGACTTGTATAGAATTGAGGAGAAGAACAATAGAAGACCACATGAACTCAGTTCCATTATTCCAGGAGGTTCCCAAATGTAACAAGTACCTTTCCCTCAATGATTGATCAGACCATCACTAGATAAGCAATTTGAACCTCAGCCATATGCTCAACCATTCAAAAAACTTTCACTAAGGGTTCCTTTTCCACAAAGGCTAGTGGGGGCTAACGAAGATAAAGATCTTCTAAAATTCTGTGATACAAAAATGCTTGAGTGTAGATTTCTGGATGTATATGAAGATGAGGACTCTTCAGATGAGGATTGAGATAATAATGCAGTGGATAACAAGTTTTCATATCTTCCTCCAGATTTTACAGGATGTTATAGTGACATTGAATTTTCATATGATAAATGTATTGAGGTAGATCAACGTAAAAATGCAAATGAAGTCAATGATCCTCCTATAGTTGATTCTCCTGTTGAAGATATAGACGTTGGTATATTTTTCGACGCTTGTGTTGATGATGATGATTTGAAAGGAAGTGTAGGGAGCTGTGGTGTGGAAACAACATCTCAAGAATCACCTCTTTCATCCACACAACCTTTAGAGATTATGAGAGTTGCAAGAATTGAACATGTTGTGGATCCATGTGTAGGGACTTGTGCAGAGTTAGCAGAGTCTCAAGAATCACCACCTTTAAAAGTACCAACACCAGAGCCAGAGCCAGAACCATCATTTGATTCAGAGGAAGTCACATCCACATGTTTAGAAATTTTAGGTACCTCTCAGCAAAGTAAGGTTAGTATTTCTTGTGATCTTGTGGAAAATTTTATAGAGGTACCTATAATTAATTTTGTTGGATGTGATTCAATTTTTGATACATATTCAGTTCATACTAATATGGTTCTAGTTCCTTCTTATATTACATGCTTGGGAGAGGTATGTTTTTATTTTGGGTGTGTAGGTTTTCAAGAGGCCTATAATTGGAAGCTCGATCTAAACCGTCTTCGACCTCCTGAAAGAATTTCCAAGAAGACGAAGATGGAGAGAGCGATTCTTCACTTTTTGATGAAAGCTCCCTCTATAATAAGAGCCCTTGGTAAGAGGGTTCTAAAATATCTTACCCCTCCAAGAGCGAGATTTCGATGAATCTAATGAGGTGGTCGAGCTAATGACCTTAAACAAGCACTTCTTGGGAGGCAACCCAAGTTCATTTTCCTTATTTTCTTTTTAGTTTCTTTTTACTTCATTGATAATAAATCATACCCTCTGCTTAATTTTTCTTGCCTATCTTATTTTTGTAGAATTCAAAGTTGTGGAGGAATGTGAGCATCGGATAGAGGAGTATCTTGAAGCACATGAATGTCAACCATTTGAAGCTCATCACTTAATAACTTCTCAAAACTTCATAAATTTCCTTCACATTACATTTCTAGTTTTCATCGGGATGATGAAAAGTTTAAGTCTGGGGGGATGTTTGGGTTTAGTTTAGTGTTTGTCATACTTCTTAGTTTTTGCACATTTCAAATAAAATTTTTATTAGTTGCATCCTACATCATATTATGATTATTTGTTCCTTAGTGCAAAATACTAGTTATTCTAGATTTTATGTGGTTCATTATTACTTATGTTTAGTGATCTATCTTTTTCCATCTATGATAGCATGAAGTGAGTAATGTTTTTGTAAGACCGATGCGGCCGGCTAGAAGGGGGGGTTGAATAGCCCTGAGTAAAACACAACCCTTTCTCGGACAATTAAGCTAACACTTGAAAAAAAATGGATTAATCAGAAAGTAAAGCATAAAAACGAGGCACCGATTTGACTTGGTTACAACCGGGGAGGTTGTTAATCCAAGGAAGATTGTTGCACTAAAAACTCCTTCAGGCGGAGAAGCCTCGTTTACAGCAGTGTAGGCACAAAAAGAAAGAAGCTAATTCAAAGCAATGGAAGCACACAAGTGTTGTTACAATTTCTGAACTGATGTAAAGCTTCTGGACCAAGGCTGTATTTATAGCCTTGGTCGAGGCGCCTGGAAAGGTTCCGGGCACCCTGGGGGGGATAAATTTTATCCCCCAACGTTCAGATCGAGATAATTCTCGATCTGGTCAACATTACTGTTCCGGGCGCCCGGAAGGGTTCCGGGCGCCCCGGATGGGTCCGGGTGCCCCGGTCAGTTCCGGGCGCCCCGGACCCCGAAAGTCAACACAGTTGACTTTTTCATCCGGGACCGCTTCTCTGGTTCAGTCCCGCTTCGGTCCGATTCTTTCGCTCCGGATCTGCTCGTTTGGGTGATCTCTGCCTTCCGGAAAAGGGCTCACCCGAACCCAACTTCCGGTCTTCTCGAGCGTGCTTCCCTCCGGCTTCTCGTCCCTCGGAATTGCCGCGTGTTTCCTTCTCGTCCGCCAGCGTACTCATCCGCAGTCTTCGTCCCTCGGTCTTCGACCTTCTCGCTAGCTGCGTCTCTTGCTCCCCGAGCAATCTTCCGCTCCGGCTTTCGTCCCTCGGAACCACCGCGCGCTTCCTTCTCGTCCGCCGGTGTACTCTTCCGCAGCGCCTCGTCCCTCGGACGCACAGCGTGCCGTCCTTCTCGCTAGCTGCGTCTTCCACTCGAGTACCTGTGTTCCTAAGCTCCTGTACACTTAGATACAAGGTTAAATACACAGGACCTAACTTAACTTGTTGATCACACCAAAACAACCTTGGGGTTCCAACAATCTCCCCCTTTTTGGTGTGATCAACCCAAGTTAAGCTAGGGTTAAAATAGACATAAAATTGAATTAAGTAAATTAACTTAAATTGCAATTTAAGTGCAAAAAGATAGAAAAAAAATTAAATTCTATCTACCTCCCCCTAGACTTATACTTTCCCTTCTCCCCCTTTGATCACAAAAAAAATGGGGTTCCAAGAAAAATAATCTAAGGGTTAAAGACTTAGAAAAAATATTTCTAAAAAAATCTAAGTTTTTAAGAAATTTAGAAAAATTTTCTAAGTAATTAAAGCTGAGATTTCTAGTTTCAAGAAAAAAAGTTCTTAACTTAGGAAAAAATAATTTTTGAGAATATTTCTAAGTATAAAAATAAAAAAAATTCTAAGTAGGTAAATTGAAATAAAATGTTTTGAATAACCTTTTTCAAGCACTAATTAATTCTTGTATTAATGCTTCATTAGTAAGTTAATTAAATATTTATTTCAATATTTTGGCTTCCAGGTCGTGGCGAGGCACTAGGCCTTCTTGGTTATTGGAGCAACAACCACTTCCTTAGACAAAGCCTCATAAAGAAATTCTTTATTTAATTTTCTCACTTAAAGCGCTAATTTTACTTTTAAAATTAATTTAAGCATGATTTAGGAACCCAATATAGGTTCCAACCTACTGGATTAACTAAAAAGTTTTTAGGGACATATTTTCTAGAGATATTTTTAATTTGTCCCTTGTGATATCTATAATACCAATTCAAATTATTGAACCTTCTAAAATTGGTTTTAGATGAGCAAGTAGAGTTTTTCAAATTTTCTACTTGAAAAATTAAATTTTGAATTTCTAATTTTAATTTTTCATTTTCTAAATTTGATTTATCTAGCATTTCTAACGGACAAGATGTAGCTAATATTGCTTTTAGATCTTTATTTTCATTTTCTAATTTGCAGCAATCTTTTGTTAAAATTTTAATGAATTTAAACATTTTATTAGGAGGAAGAGATCGTACCTCACTTACCTTGTCGATCTCGTTGTCGGTTTCTCCCCCTGAACTGCTGCTCTCTTCGGACGTGGCTCCCCCTTCATTGATGCTTTCGATGCTCATTTCGGAAGAGCTTGATTCGCAGTCGTCGTCTTGATGACTCGCCATTAACGCGAGCCCGGAGAACTCCTTGACTTCTGATTCCGACGACGTATCGTCCCACGTCGCTTTTAGGGCCTTGCGATTTTGGATAGGCTTCTTACCCTTGTCCTTCCCGTTGTTCTTCAGTTTAGGGCAATTGTCCTTGACGTGCCCTTCTTCATCGCAATGGTAGCAGCGGATGGTTCTTTTCTTTCTTCCCTGCGGATGGTTAGATTTCCTAGATTTACAAATATTTTTAAATCGTCTTACCATCATTACTATTTCCTCGTCGTCGAGAGAAGATTCTGACTCAGGTTCGTCTCTCGAAGCTTTAAGGGAGACATTATTCTTGGGCTCCTTCGGACCTGCACATCTTGACTCATGCACTTCAAAAGTTGAAAAGAATTCGTCTAATGACATTTTTCTAGATTTTTGAAATGTAAAAGGCATCTACTAGTGATGCCCATTTTGAGTTTCTAGGAAAGGAATTTAGGGCATACCTTAGCGAATCTCGGTTACTTACCTCTTCTCCGAGATTCGTAAGTCTGGTGATGAGATCCTGAATCCTCGAGTGTAGATGTGCAATTGTTTCACCTTCTTCAAATCGGAGGTTTGTAAGCTGGTTACGAAGTAAATCCCGTCTTGCAAGTTTGGCTTCGGATGTTCCTTCGTGTAACTCAAGGAATTTATCCCAAAGCTCCTTTGCCGAGTTGTAGGTACCGACTCGATTGACTTCTTGTGTTGGAAGTACACTTAGCAGATGAAATTCTGCTTTCTTGTTTGCCACGTGGTCAGCCTGCTCCTTCTTTGACCATTGATTTCTTGCTTTGCCCTCTGGTGCTTCATAGCCAAATTCCATTGTTAGTAATAAATCATAATCTGTTTCAAGAAATACCTCCATTCGCTTTTTCCAGCTAGCGAAGTCCCCTTCGAATTTTGGTGCGTGGATGTTGGATCCGGCCATCTTGTTGCTTCGTTCGGCGGTTAGTCCTCCTGAAGCGCCTCGGCTCTGATACCACTTGTAAGACCGATGCGGCCGGCTAGAAGGGGGGGTTGAATAGCCCTGAGTAAAACACAACCCTTTCTCGGACAATTAAGCTAACACTTGAAAAAAAATGGATTAATCAGAAAGTAAAGCATAAAAACGAGGCACCGATTTGACTTGGTTACAACCGGGGAGGTTGTTAATCCAAGGAAGATTGTTGCACTAAAAACTCCTTCAGGCGGAGAAGCCTCGTTTACAGCAGTGTAGGCACAAAAAGAAAGAAGCTAATTCAAAGCAATGGAAGCACACAAGTGTTGTTACAATTTCTGAACTAATTCTGAGCTTCTGGACCAAGGCTATATTTATAGCCTTGGTCGGGGCGCCTGGAAAGGTTTCGGGCGCCCTGGGGGGGATAAAATTTATCCCCCAACGTTCAGATCGAGATAATTCTCGATCTGGTCAAAATTACTGTTCCGGGCGCCCGGAAGGGTTCCCGGCGCCCCGGAGGGGTCCGGGCGCCCCGGACACCGAAAGTCAACACAGTTGACTTTTTCATCCGGGACCGCTTCTCTGGTTCAGTCCCGCTTCGGTCCGGTTCTTCCGCTCCGGATCTGCTCGTTTGGGTGATCTCTGCCTTCCGGAAAAGGGCTCACCCGAACCCAACTTCCGGTCTTCTCGAGCGTGCTTCCCTCCGGCTTCTCGTCCCTCGGAATTGCCGCGTGTTTCCTTCTCGTCCGCCAGCGTACTCATCCGCAGTCTTCGTCCCTCGGTCTTCGACCTTCTCGCTAGCTGCGTCTCTTGCTCCCCGAGCAATCTTCCGCTCCGGCTTTCGTCCCTCGGAACCACCGCGCGCTTCCTTCTCGTCCGCCGGTGTACTCTTCCACAGCGCCTCGTCCCTCGGACGCACAGCGTGCCGTCCTTCTCGCTAGCTGCGTCTTCCACTCGAGTACCTGTGTTCCTAAGCTCCTGTACACTTAGATACAAGGTTAAATACACAGGACCTAACTTAACTTGTTGATCACACCAAAACAACCTTGGGGTTCCAACAGTTTTTACTATAAGAGTTTAAGTATTGACCTTGTTTTAGGATCTCTATACACTATGCCAATTTTTGATGGTTGATAACTCTAAAATAGTCATGATTCATAGGATTGGACTAGTACTTGTGCTTCTATGGTGACCTCTCAACTACATTTTGGTTACTGGATAAACTCAAATCATGTAAGCTCATTTGGAAAAAAATTAATCAAAAAAAAAATTGAAGGTTTGTTCAAGTTTGATACTTTGCAAACATTCAAAGAAAAATAATAATAATAATAAGGGATAAAAAAATAGTTGTCGTGAGTGGAAACTAACAATTCACCCCTTTGAGATCAAGTTAGGTTACTGGGGAAATAAATGCTATGTTTTTCTTGATACTGAGTATTCCTTTGAGACTTTGTGTAGATGATGCATATCATTTTTGAGGGGAACGAACCTTGCATGTGGTAGGTAAGTGCCTATCGCTGGAAGCATAAGGAACACAGTTTTATGACGACTTGACTAGACTTAGACATTGAAACTTGATAAATCTAGGCCACCTTTGCACTGAGCACGTAGGACTACTACTTAGGTCATACTTAAACTACTTTTGTATCTTGCTCACCAATGAAATCATTTGATAGAATTAGATTGACTTGCTAGAAATTATGATGCACTATTTAACCACATGAATCTAGATTTCGGGTTTTGCTTGAAGACAAGCAAAGGTTTAAGTTTGGGGGTGTGATATGCGCAAATATTATAATCATTTACACATGTTTTAGCGCGCATTCACGTACTTTATTCATATATATTCGTTGAATGATTGCCTCTTTCGTCTTGTATTCATTATATATATTCTTTTGTTCAGATATCTATCCTTTGTTTGATTTTGTGTTGACAGGGACGACTTTCGAAGCAAAAATGACGATTATCTACGCACCGAAACAAGCCAAAGAACACGGCCGTGCAACACACGACCGTGTGACCAGACAGAAGGGAGCAGTGCACGACCGTGCACCCTTGCAAGGTCGTGCGGCCATGACAGAGGCGAAGCAGTGCATGGCCGTGCACCCATGGTAGAGGCAAAGCAGCACACGGCCGTGCATCATTGCACGGTCGTGCCACCCCAGGCCGAGACAAAGGAATGTCCGGTCGTGCCTCAGGGAGCAGAAGCCAGAGACCACACGGTCATGCCAATCGGCACGGCCGTGCAGCTTCGCTAGAAGAGAGGATGGGCGTGGCCGTGCCAACCTTGCACGGCCTTACGACGCCCATACGCTAGCTTATAAAAGAGTCAAGAAACCTATTCTTGGGGGATTTGGGGTTCGGGACTTCGTCCCTCCCCTCGGGGAAAGTCGTCGAGCTTCATCCACCGCCGTCTCTTCACGATCCGTCCATCTCCGAAGCAAGGAAGCATCCCCAGGACATCGGAATCATCAAGCATCTCTTCTTCCTTTCCTTCTAGGGTTATAAGTATGCTTTTCTTTATATTTTGGGGTTGTTCTTCCCCCACAATGGAGTAGAAACCCTCTTATAGGATTAAGGAGTATTTGTAATAAGATAGAGATGCAAAACTATGTAGATTCGTCTTGCTTCTATTCAATTACTTGTTAATGCTTTTGTTCATATTGATGAGTTGTGTGTGTGACTATGCATGCTTCGTTGATTGTTGTGGAGGATTGTTGATCAAGCAAGGGGATGCCCTAGAGCGTATTGACCAAGGTACCCTCGTGATAGGGGTAACCCTTTCCGGACGTTTAAGACGTTCCCTTGAAAGGAGAAACAATCCCCTAGGAATTGCTACTCTCGTAGAGAGAGTGCTCTAGATCGTATACCTGAGGGGCCCTAGTGACAAGGGTAACCCGTTCACGGACGTCTAGGACATTCTCTTGAAAGGAGAGGTAATCCCTCCATAATGAAGTAGGAACCCGTACCATCTACATTTATCTTTATTGCTATTTACTAGACACGAACTCCTGTGATCTACCGAGGCACCCTAGTGACAAGGGTTAACTGTTACAGGATTTCTTAGGGATCGTCTCTATTCGATACTTAGGGATATTGACAAATCTAACTTCCTACAAGAGCATGGACATAGAGGGTAGAAACTAGGCAATCTATGTAGTATCTCCTAGTATTACAATGAAACCGAAATCCTAGAACTCATCTCCCGAAGCTCAACTCCCTCTAAGTTCAACTCTCTCTCTCTCCTCTCTCTTCTTCTCAACTTTCTTTCCCTCTCTTTAATCACACTCGGTAGTTCGCAAGCGCCATAGCCAACTTTCAACCGTCTAGATAACTTATTTTGCAACATCTCTAGTGCTTAATCAATAGTCCCAGTGGATTCGATATTTTTATTACTGACGACGAAACCATACACTTGCAACAATGTGCTAACGAAAGATGCAGGTCAAGACTTACAGGGCCAACCAAGGATGCAGGTCAGGACTTACAGACTTGCGGCACATGTCATGGGATAAAAGCGTACAGGTCGGGATATCCCAGCCAAGGATGCATGTCAGAACTTATAGCCTTGCGACACAGGTCAAAGGATAAAAGCGCGCAGGTCGGGAAGTACTAGCCAAGGATACAGGTCTAGATTTATATCCTTGTGGCACAGGATATCGGGACGAAAGCGTAACGTACAAGTCGGGACGTGCTAGCCAAGAATACAGGTCTAGACTTATAGCCTTATGACACAAGAACAAGATAAACGGACCGAGGCGTACATATCAGGATTTGGGTCAAGCTGAATCATATTAAGGCGTACAGATCAGGTCGTGACTCACAAAATAAGGCAAGGCTGGGGTTCGCAGGACAAGACAGGCCGGACAACGACGGACACACAGGTCGGGAGTTGTAAAGAGGCAGGTGCAGATCAGGAAAGATAGGTCGACACCTACAAGACAAGAATGGCAGACGCAAGGACCCCCTCCCTGGTTAACAGGTCGGGAAAATCATACACGGCAAGCATGCGCAGTTCTGGAGGCATGAAGCAGTAAATGCAGGAAAGTTACAGGTCTGAGCCCACGGGCCGGGGTCCGCAAATATGAAGAGCCAGGACAGAGATAATGGAGTGAGGGGGTCGGGCACTACACGACAAGCAAGGCAGGGAATCATAACAACCTGTCAGGGAATAATCACTGCCTGCCAGAGAATATACCAACGGTCTAATACTCATCACCCACTGATTCCTTCCTAGACCTATAGAAGGAAGCCACGTGTCATTCACCGCAGACAAAGCTTGACATCTGACATTCCCTGACACCCGTCAGACTCCAGAAGCACCCGTTGCAGTATAAAAAAGGATGCTTTGTCCCTTACATAGGTACACGAAAACGCTCACGCTCACTCGTCTTTTCATTCTACTTTTCATCCTTCTCTCTGTGTTTCTGGGGAAAAAGTACCTGACTTGAGCGTCGGAGGGCCTGACTTGGGGACTTTTTTCTTGGTTCTTGGTCTCTAACGTGAGGCGGCTTGTCTGAGTGTGTGCAGGGACTTCACGTCATCATCCTGGTCATTATCCTCATCATCCGCCCGTGCGAGCCCTTCCAGCCGGTGCCAGATAAATCGGGCTTCGCAACGACTTTCCGTCAACCCCTAATATAGCACGATCCATCTTCATCCGACTCAGCTTCCAGACAAATTCAAATATAAAAGAGATAAATTACATATGACTATTAATCTTTACAATACTAACTAACACATGAAAAAATATTAACACATGAAAAAAATATTTATTCAAATTCTAGATCTTATAGTGATCAGCACCTTATGCACGTTACACTGAACTGTCTTTAGAAAAACAAAACGACCTAAAGTGCTACAGTAGATACGAGTCAGGAGGGAGGCTTCCCTGTCCCGATGACCCACAGCCATACGAGTCAGGAGGGCGGCTTTCCTTTCCTGATGACCATGTTATGGGCTTAATTTGCATGCCTTGTCCTGTCATGTCAATAATCAGACGCTGAGCTGTGGATGAATCATAAATGGATCCTTTGCATTTTCATGACCATCGAGAACGATAGCACATTTGGCAGTTGGTTACTTCATACAACATGTGTGGTTCTCATCAGTCCATGTCCATCACAACAAATATATATTGGCCTGATCCAAACACTGCTTGTTACAACATTTTACCAATTATTTCATAAGTGATTACACTGCAATTATTTATTTCTTAATCATATATTTAATTATTAACCAGAGTGATAATTAATGAAGATGCCTGCAGCTCCTAATCCGGTCGCGGCCGGAGCGTTTCATGGCGATGCACATCTCCTCTTAATCCTGACCTGGAATCCATTCTTCATGTGAAGGATTATCGAAAGCTTCGGCTCCACTACGTGCCCTTCCACCGCCTCCACCTGGAAATTGTAGAGCATGGCCGCCGCCGCCACCTTCATCTGAGTGAAGGCCACCTCCTTCCCCAGGCATGCCCGCGGCCCCGAGTTGAAGGACATGAACTTGTACGAAGGCTCATACCGCAGCCTCCCTTTCTCCGAGATCCACCGCTCCGGCCGGAACTCGCAGCAGTCCTTCCCCCACACCCCCTCCATCCGCCCGATCGAGAACAGAGACACCAACACTCTGGTGCCCCGCTCCACTCTCTGCCCGCTCGGGAGCGTTTCAGGTAGCACCGGTGCCTTGTGCTCGAATGGAACCGGCGGGAACAGCCTCAGCGCCTCGCATAGGGCGGCGTGGAGGTACACCATCTTCCCCAGCCCCTCTGCCTCGAAAAGAACCGTGGCGGAGCTCGATCGATCCTTTTCTGGAGATATGGTCTTTAGTTCCTCCAGTATTTTGGCTTCCGCCGAGGGATTCTTGGACAGCAACCAGAAGAACCATGACAGAGCTGCACCGGTGGTGTCCCTTCCGGCGAGCATAAAGTTCATGGCCGTGTCGCGGAGGAACTTGTGGTGGAGTGCTGCTCCTTCTTGGTCGTCGTCATTCATGTAAGACGAGAGTAGGTCGGTGTTAGTTTGGTCGTTGTTGGAGTTCTTTTTCTTCTTCTTCTTCTCCGCCACGCATTCGGATATGAAACCATCGATTTCCTTCCAGGCCGCCGCCATCCGCCTCTCCACCGCGCCGACGCGGAACCGCCTCATCCACTTCCACCACGCGTGCGGCACGGCATGGCGGAGAAGCAACGTCTCCATGGCGTCGTCCATGGCCCGTGCGAAGGGGACGGTAGGGAAGTCGATGGCGAGGCAGCAGAGGTCAACGCCGAAGACCAAGTAGGTGGTCATGTCGAAGGTGAGCCGGAGAAACACGTCCTGCAAGTCCACCTCCTCGTCCCGCCGCGTGAGCTCATCGAGGAGCGGTAGCAGCCCCTTCTCGGCCTTATCGCGGCTGGCGGCGAAGACGAAGGACCGGAAGCTCCGGCCACTGAAGAGGCCGTGCGCCTTCGCGCGCTGCCGCTTCCACAGTTCGCCGTCCGCGTTGAATATTCCGTCGCCGAGGATGTCAAAGATCTCGGCGAACTCGTCGCCCTTGGGGTAGTTGGAGAAGTTGGCGTTGAAGACGTGCTGCAGGTTCGCAGGGTCGCAGGTGATGACGTAGTCCATGCCCATGAACCAGGGCCCTCGGAACGAGAAAGTACATCCGGTCTCCTGGAGGATATCGGTAGCCCAATCGTGCAGTCGGTGGAGGTTGGCCAGAAGGCCGGGAAGCATCCCGGCGACAGGCCAATTCACCGGCATGGAGGTCGGATTTTTAAAAAAGATGCGGTAGTAACAGTAGAAGAGGGCGAGGCAGAGCAAGGAGACGACGAACTCAGACCAGAGTTGCAGGAGAGCCATGGAGAAGCAATTAGTGCCATTGGCAGCCACCATCAAGCAATGTATTTATAAATAAATTATTCTATAGAGAGAGACAAATTAAAAGGTAAATTTTACGAAAATCTGAGAGCTGAGGGAGAAGGTAGCGTTAGTTCCATTCCATGGCCAAACGTGGTAAAAAATAAAAATAAAAATAATAATAATAATAATGAATACGCTTACCTGTCGATAAGCGTCCCCGTCAATCAGTTTACAGGGAGTCTAGGGATTTACGCCACTATTTATCGCCTCAACTAAGACGTGGGGCCACTTGAACTGCCCTACTAAATTTCAAAATGCCGTTTTGAATTTACTGATTAATAATATATTTTTTCTTTAACAAGCCATTCAAATGATTTATCATTTGCAAGAAAAATTTCTTCGTGAGAATTAGGAATTGAACCGCTCTTTCATACAGCAAAGTCATTCAAATATTACCATTAGGGTTAAAGTCTCGTATTAGAAAAATTTAATAAAAATCACATGATTATAAGGATATATGATATTTTTATTGGCATAAAGTTTTTTAGATAGAGTTCAAGAATAAAGTTATAAGAGTCTAGATCCAAAGTGAATAATATCATATCATTGTGGAGATATGTGGATATTTTTTTGCACAACAAATGATATCAAAGGCATGATCTAGATTAGATGTCATGTGGGGCGGCCTTGAACGAAGTTGAGAGTAGGCCCGGAGTATGTCAAGGTGATCGGATGATTACGAGAAGGTCCGGAGCAGATCAAGGTGACTAAATGCTCACGGGGAGGCTCAAAATAAGTCAAAGTGACAAGATATTCGCGGGGAACTCAGAGTAGGTCAAGATAACCAGATGCTTGTGAGGAGGCCTGGAGTAGATCAGGGTGATCAGATACTTGCGAGGAGACAAGTAGGTCAGGGGTGACCGGATGTGTGTAGGGAGTCCCGAAGTAGGTCATGGTGACTGGATGCTCGCGGATAGGCCCGAAGCAGGTCAAGATTGACCGGATCCAGCTACTTACGGGGAGGCTCGGAATAGATCAGTATGACCGGATGCTTGTGGGAAAGGCTTCGAAGCAGGTCAGGATGACCGGATACTCGTAGGGAGGTATAGAGCAGGTCAGGATGATTGTATGTTTGCGAAGAGGCCTGGAGCATGTCAGGGTGACCAGATGCTCGCGGGGAGACAAGTAGGTCAGGGTGACCGAATGCTCGCGGGGAGGCCCGGAGTAAGTCAAGGTGACCGGGTAAGGATGCTTGCGGGGAGGCCCAGAACAAGTCAGGATGATCAGATGCTCGCGGGGAGACTCAGACCATGTAAGTAATTATGGCCCTTCGTTTGAAGGGAGGATTGTTGGGGTTCAATCAAAGTCTCACATTAGAAAAATTTGGCAAAAATAATAAGGTTAAAAGGATGAATGATATCTCTATTGGCATGATACCTTTTGGGTAGAGCCTAAGAGCAAAACTATAAGGGCCGCAAATAAGAAAGTTTTAATTATATTTAAAACTTTTCCTTTTGTAAACATCATGGTTTAAAAGGAAGCTTTAATTTTTTGTTGTAAAAATTTTCCTTTTTAGTATACCATGATGTGGCCGGCCATAAGAAGATTAAAAGGAAGTTTTAATTAAACTTTCCTTTTTTACCAAGACCAAAGATTATAAAAGAAGGGAGATGGTGCCTCATGGACAAAACAACCTATTCTTATTCCCAATCTATTTCCTTGATGGCTGACCATGCTCCCTTCCTTTCTTCTTTCTTGTAGCCGGCAGCACCACCTTCATCTTGTCACCTCTTTTGCTCACTTAGGGCCGGCGGCATCAAGGGTTGCTATATCCTTGTGGCCGGTTGCTTGAAGAGGAAGAAGAAGAAGAGGAGAAGCACTTGGTGGTCGGTTGCTTGAAGGAGAAGAAGAATAAGGAAATTTCCTATTTTGGCATCCCTTGATGGCTCAAGAGTCTTGGAGAAGAAGAAGTGGTCCCGGTGGAATTCATCTTGGTAGATCGTTGCCCACACGATGTCCAAGAAGAGGTGAGGAATAGAACAGAAGATCAAGAGGTCTTTAGCTACAAATAAAAGTATAACTAGTTGTCTTATTCCGCATCATACTAGTTTTCTTTGTATGAATTTTGAAATACCAAACATAAGAGGCTATCGGTTTTAGGCAATCAATTTTATGTTTCGATTTTGTGTTTCTTTTATTTTTTGATCTTATGATTCGATTGTTCTCAGTGGTTAAACCTAGGGTTACTATAAGGAGATTAAATATTGAATTTCGTTGAAAGGTTTTGTCTAGGAAGTGGTGGATGATCTCATACCCAAGAAGGCTTAGTGTCTCGCCATGTTTAACCTGGAAGCCGATCTTTGAAATAAATATTTAATCAACTTTGTAACATGGGTGGATTTGGATTAATAATGTTAAGCATCGTTTGCGATCGAAGTCTAAACCTCTAAGAACAGATAAGTTGAACTTGGAATCAATAATGTTAAGTTCTATTTGCGATCCCAAGTTTAATTTCTAAAGAACACAATAGGTTGTTAGGAAAGGTTCGGGACTTGTACAAAATTTTTGTACAGGGGAACCAGTATGATATTCCGAGTAGTAACGAACAATTGGTATTAGAGCCTTGTTTTAGCTTCTGTGTGTTTGGTTTTCAGTTTAATTATGCACATGTCATACATAATTTAGACATGATAATAGTAGGATGTGCAAATAGATTAACTTTGTGGTTGCAGGCATCCTAGATCCAACGATTATGGCCATGTTGTGTTTATGTGTGATTGGACCCTCATACATGTCGAAGACATTTTATGTGTGTGCATGATTGAAATATTAAAACAGCAGGAGCTGTATTAGTTATTAGGATTTTACATTTTGCTCGATCTAAATTATATGTACATTCCTTCGTGGAATATAGGATTGATAAATGTAAAATTTTATTCTTGCCATGGATTGTATCCTTGTGAGGCGTGGGACTATTTAAGGACCAGAGGCGTAGTGGAAAAGAAGCAAGATAGATGCGATAACTAGACCGGATGGTGGTAGCTAAAGATGGCAGCAACTAGGGTTGATGGCAACTAGGGTTGATGGCACACAAAGGACAGCTATGGATAAAGGCTATAATAGTTAGAAAATTATTTTTCTTATTTATTGTCTTTTATACTATGTGTGCTTGTGTTTGTGTGCTTATATGCATGTTAAAATTCCTCGTTTTAAATAGCTAAGTGGGAGAGGAATTTAATTAAATTCCACGGTCTCCATTACTAGTTTGTAAGTGATGCATTCAAACTTGCGCGTTGGCTCTGAGTGCCTTCCCCCACATCGGATGAGTTTGTTTGCGGATCACTAGATCAAACTTCCTTAATGGATGATTATAGGAAATTATTTAGGATGTGTGTGATATTCTCCAACTGAAGGGACACAATTCTATTTAGTGGATTTATAATCAAGTAATGGTATACACTTAGGCACATTTAATAGTATCCTCTCCATCGGAGTCACTGCTATTATTTGTGTGACCGAAGAAAAACCAACTATTAATTTGTCATAAAGCTAGGTAAAACCCCCTCTTACAAATGTTTGAATTTGTATACGTCCACACTATCGTGACATACAAAATTCATGGTGTTTGAGGTAATTTTATTTATCAGAAAGTTAGGTTGACAAAATAAAATTAATGGGTAAACCCCCTCTTACAAATAATTGAATTTGTATACGTCCACACTATCGTGGCATACAAAATTCATGATATTTGAGGTAATTTAAGGTTGACAAGATAATTAATGGGTAAGACTCTCCTCTTACAAATGTTTGAATTTATATACGTCCACACTAACGTGGCATACAAAATTCACGGTATTTGAGGTGTTGGTGAATTTAAATGATATTGTTTTGAGGAATCAATATTATTTTAAATTCTAAAGTTTTGACTAAATATTTGATCGAAGGCAGACAAACTATTAATTTTATTTGTCATAAAGATAGGTTGACAAGACAATAAAATTAATAAAATCTCCTTTTACAAATGTTTGAATTTGTATACGTCCACACTAACGTGACATACAAAATTCACGAGGATTTTGAGGTGTTGGTCTTGACCAAATATTTTTGTGATTCTTAGGATTTCAAATGTTTTTCAATTCCCTAGCTGTTATATTAGAGAATAGATTTACTAGTCCCAATTATAATGATTGGAAACAAAACTTGGACACTAAGGTGGACTGCCCTCTCAGGAATGAGAACAATAAAGGTGTATCTTATTAGTTGTTGAAACATGTTTAGTGGTGTTATCTACCGGTACCTGGCGTGTAGATACGAGAACCACTGATCATGTCTGCAAATTATTGCAGGGGTTCCAGGAAACCCGACAACTACACGAAGGAGAAATCACTATTTACATGGGCAATGCTACAGAAGTAGCAGCTGTTGCAGTGGGAGATGTTTAAAGGAATAAAATATTAGCTTTGAAAAATTATCTTTACGTACAAAATTTTAGAAAGAACTTGATTTCAGCTTATAAACTATATAATGATGGATATTCTGTCTATTTTGATAACAAAGGTGTTATCAAGAAAAATAATAAAGTTGTCTGTTCTAGTACGTTGGTTGACAATTTGTATACTCTAAATCCAATAACTCCCATGATGCAACAAATGAAAATTAATAACACATCTTCTAATTCAAATAAGAGAAAGCAACCTTCGGAAATGAACCAAACATATCTTTGGCATCTAAGGCTAGGTCATATTAAATTTAGTAGGATTCAAAGGTTAAAAGTCGATGGACTTTTGAGTTTATTGGTGGTGGAAAACTTTCCAACCTGCGAGTCTTGCTTGAAAGGAAAAATGACCAAGAGACATTTTAAGCCTAAGGGGTATAGAGCCAAAGATGTGTTAAATTGGTTCATTCTGATTTATGAGGATCTATGACTATCCAGGAAAGAGGTAGTTTCGAATATTTCGTCTCTTTTATAGACGACTATTCGAGATACGGGTATATTTACTTAATGCGCCGTAAGTCTGAGTGCTTTGATAAATTCAAAGAATATAAGGTTGATGTGGAGAAACATCATGGTAAAAGTATCAAGACACTACGGTGTAATCGTAGTGGCAAGTACCTCTTAGGAGAGTTTAGGAGTCACTTATCAGAAGTCGGGATTCAATACCAACTGTCTGCACTTGGTACACCCCAACAGAATGGTGTGGCAGAACGAAGGTATAGGACTCTTATGGAAATGGTTAGATCGATGATGAGTTACTCAGAATTACCAAATTTGTTTTGGGGATATACTCTAGAAACGACAATGAACATAGTACCTTCTAAAGTCAGAACCCTCTACTCCCATAGAATTGTAGAATGAGCATAAGCCTAGTCTAAAGCATATTCAGATTTGGGGTAGTCCAGCACATGTGTTGAAGGGAGACACTGATAAGTTGGACAGGAGTTTACTTGTTTGTGGGTTATCCTAGAGAAACGAAAGGAGGTTCATAGTCCTAAAAATCAGAAGGTCATTGTTAGCATCAATATCCGATTTTTAGAAGAGGACTATGTAATGAACCACAAGCCCATGAGAAAAATTGTTCTTAAGAAAATTAGAGAAGACACGTCTAAACTAGTACCTGTTAGGACCGAAAAGTAGCTAGAGGGGGGGGGGGGTGAATAGCTTCGCGTGTGCTCGTCGAGCTTCGTTGCTTGTTTCTTCAAAGTGATGCGCAGCGGAATACAAAGAAACAAACTACAACAATGCTAACAATAAGATTTTACTTGGTATCCACCTCACAAGAGGTGACTAGTCCAAGGATCCACGCACACACACACACCTCCACTAATAAACACTCCTTTTCGGTAACTACCGAAGGCGGAGAAGCCCTACAAGACTCTCAATACAAGTAGAAGAAAGGGGAGTAAAGAATAAGCAAAAGCTTACAAGAGATGCAGTAAAAACCCTAGCTTCTTCTTCTTCTCGTTGCAAATCACCTCTTGACTTGGATGAACCTCCAAGAACCTTCAAGAACTGGCGGTGAGGAGCTTAGAGAGTGCTGGGGAGGAGCTGTGATGAATCTGGAATGAATCGGTGAAGTTCTGCCGAAGGAAATGAACGCCTGCGGCTTAAATCGATGCTAACGGTCGAATCCCGATCGATTGGAATGCTCCCAATCGATCGGGGAGGCTTTGGATCGATCCACGGATCGATCCAGAGCACCTCTGTGCTCTGGAAAAACTTCTGGATCGATCCAGCGCTTATCGCGTGAAGCAGCAGCGTCCCAATCGATCCACTGATCGATTGGGACCTCTGGATCGATCCACCGATCGATCCAGAGGGGTTCTGTTCGCGGGGACTCACCGGATCGATCGGTGGATCGATCCAGATCTGCTGGATCGATCCACGGATCGATCTAGATCTGCTGGATCGATCCACGGATCAATCCAAACCTGCTGGATCAATCCACGGATCAATCCAAACCTGCTGGATCAATCGGCTGATCAATCCAGATCTTGGTTTTTGCCCAAAACCAAGCCCAAAGCCCCCTAAACCAACATCTAGTCAACCATGACTTGTTGGTACATAAGACCTAGCATCCGGTCACCCTTGACCAGCTAGGACTCTCTCACCAAGTGTCTGGTCAATCCCTTTGACCCACTTGGACTTTTCTCTTCTTGCCAAGTATCCGGTCACTCCCTAAGACCTACTTGGACTTTTCTTCCTCGTGCCAAGTATCTGGTCAATCCCTTTGACCTACTTGGACTCTCACCAGATGTCTGGTCAACCTTGACCCATCTGGATTTCTCTTGCCCGGCTTCACTCACCAGGACTTTCCCAATTGCCTAGCTTCACTCACTAGGCCTTTCACCTGGCTTCACTCACCAGGATTTTTCTCCTGCCTAGCTTCACTCACTAGGACTTCCCAATTGCCTAGCTTCACTCACTAGGTCTTTCACCTGGCTTCACTCACCAGGATTTTCCTCCTGCCTAACATCCCAGTTAGGACTTCCCAGTCAAGTATCCGGTCATCCTTGACCTACTTGACTCTTCTTCAATCAACCTTGCATTGTCAAACATCGAAATCCAAACCAAGACTCAAGCTTGGTCAACCAGGTCAACCTTGACCTGAGGAATGTTGCACCAACAATCTTCCCCTTTTTGATGTTTGACAATACCAACACTATCACTTACAATACCACATGTAAGTTAGGCTAATCCCATAGCCTAAACCTTCTTCATGCCACTAGGTAATGAATACATAAGTTAAGCTCTTCATTCTCCCCCTAAGAGGGCAAACTCCCTCTAGGTGATAAAAGCCTAACTTACTCCCTTTCATTCTCCCCCTATTGGCACACATCAAACCATGCCCCATTTTTGGGCACACATCAACAGATTCACTTGTTGAAAACTCTCCCCCTGAAGAGTTGCTCATCGTCGTTCACAACTTCACTCGTTGTGATCAGCACGATAATGAAGGTCTCATACCCTTTATTAACCTTAACCCTACATTCTCCCCCAATGTAGGCAAATGCCCATCCTTGAGCATTATCCACTTGAAACCACTTGAACAATGAGGATATCCACTCCCCATTAAAGTTCAAACGCTTAACCTTGAGCATGTTCTTAACGGAAGGTTAACCACCTTCCAAGGTTCATGAAAAATAATTTTTTTATGTCTTTAAAGAGTCCCTCCCCATAAAGACATGGTGGTAACTTCTGTCATTGCACCAACAATGACTTGGAATCCCCAAAACTTTAGGAAACCCAATTTTAGAAGTTTTGAGGTTCAAATATTCAAAATTTGAAACAAACCTCAACCTAAACTTCAACTTAGCCTTCCTTAACCAATCCATCCTTGTTTTCCACACGAAAACACCCTTTTTATGTATACAAATGTATTTTCAGGGGTTTGGAATGGTTACCTAGACTAAAATAGGTTCAAAATGCTGAAATAAGCTTTCCCAGCCAAAATCAGCATCTTCAATCGATTGGAGTTGGGTTCCAATCGATTGAACCCTGCTGAATCGATCCACTGATCGATTCAATCTTCTTGGATCGATCGGCTGATCGATCCAGCGAGCTTCTGCTCGCGAGAAATGCCTTCTCAATCGATCGGCTGATCGATTGAGACACTCCAATCGATCCACTGATCGATTGGAGGCCTGAAATTGCTGAAATTCAATTTCATCCAATTTCAGAAACCCCTAGAAAATTCTACAACATTCCAAAAATTGTAAAAATTTGTGTAGACATTATTTAGGGTATAATTTATCATGGAAAAATAGTTTTCTATGAAAATACATCATATTTTCAAATATTGACACAAACTTGAGAACTTGCAAAAACTTTAGTGTTTTCTTCAAGTTTGTGTCTAACTATTCAATGGTGATTACTATCAAAAGATAGCCTTCACCAAGGTTTTCCAAAATTATTTTGAAAACATTTTCAAAACCAATATCCCACCATGTTCCTTGGGCTTAATGCACATGACTTGTACATTAGCTTTCCCAATGATGGGAAAACACATAACTATGTGTTTTGATGAACTTAAAACTCAAGGAAATGCACTAACTCAGTATGTTGAGTTTTGTTCGTCTTTCTAACATCTCACTTGTATCTATTGTGCATAAAACACATACAAGTCATCTTATAGGTCTTTGTGAGATGTTAATTTTGGTTTTGCTATAACCTAGGGTTCATGCATATTTATCTAGTCATCTTGTGGATATTGACCATCCACCTAGGATGTCATTTGGTATGCCACTTGATGATAACTGCCATTTGTCCTTAATTTTAAGGAAATAACATAATGCATGATAATGTTATGGCATACATCAAAAAGAAATAATTTTCAGAAGAAAATTTTCTATAACTACATGATGTATGTATGTCATGACATGGTATTTTTGAGTTTTTCATAATAAGTCATGAATGCACAAATAAAACATGATGTCATGGCATATAATGGGAAACCAAACATGACAAGATTTTGCATAATTAAAATATACCTAGATTATCTATCTAAATATCCTTAACCCTTAGCTAATCCTAAAGCATAAACCCTAGATTGCCCAATTTCCTTAGGAAAATGCCAAAACCCAACTTGACATTTCTTTAATCTCTTGAATTAATTATACCAATTAAAAATTTAAAATATTCCTCAAATGTTGGCATATTTCATTTTCCCATAAGAGTAATCACTTTAAATTAAGGCTTAGATTTGCCTTAAATTCCTAAGACAATACCAAAGTCCCAATTTGGTATTTCTTAACACTTGATTTCTTGTGTCATTTAAAGTCATCTCAAATTTCTTCCTTTATAGCACATTTTACTCTTTCCAAGAGTAACAATAAATCCATTTCATTTTCAAAGGTTCACAAAAACCTTGAAAATGCTCCTTGAGTGTCAATTTCTTCAAAGTTGGGTTAACTACCCTTCTTCTCAGAGTTGACACTCTCTAACCCATCTATGGGATAGAGAAAATTCTCCTAGGAACCCAAAACCTATTGGTGCTCCTTGAATGCTCTAGGTATTCACTAGGGATAACTTCCCTAGATACCTTCCTAGTGACCTTGTGTGGTTTCTTAGAAGTCTTGGTCACTTTTTCTAGGTCAACTCTAGGGATTGCTTCCCTTGTAACCTTCTTTGTGACTTTCTTAGACTTCTTAGAAGTCTTAGTCACATTTGTTGCAAAAATACTCTTAGGGATAACTTCCCTTGTATTTTTGGCTTGACCACTAGACCTAGGGTTGGTTCCATAACTATATGGAACCCTATGGTAAGAGATTACATCCTTCTTAGCCTTTGGTTTGTATCCCAAACCCCTATGGCCATTAGATGACCTTTGTGCTCCTAGACCTAGGCTATGCTCATTTTGCCCTTTTAGGATATTTTCCATCCTTTTTAGGGTCTTTTCCATTTTATCAAGCCTTGACCTCAAGACTTGATTTTCTATCACTAAGTCCTTAGTTTTTGGTTTTCCATTAAATTTATGAGCATTTTTATTTCTAGGCTTGTAGCTAAGGTCCTTAGTGTGTTTGCCTAGATTTTTATCTACCTTCCTAATCCTAGGTGTGGTAGTTTTAGCATGGTAAGCTACATTATTTTCCTTAATTTTACCATGCTCTCTATTCTTATGGTAAATAGCATTAAAATGATATAAGTTAGAACTAGCATGCTTTTTACCATAATGTAAAGGGGTAGGCTCAATAAAAGTTACCTTCCTTTTTACCTTAGAGGCTCCCCCTTGACTTGAGCTTCCTCCTTGAGCCTTGACCATCTTCTTCCCCTTAGGGCATTGACTCCGGTAATGCCCCTTTTGATTGCAAGAGAAGCACACAATGTGCTCCTTGCTCTTCTTTGTTCCGGGGATGGTCTCCTTTGGCTTCTCCTTGCCCTTAGGTGCCACTTGGCCCTTCTTCTTGGCCAATTTAGGGCACTTTCTTTTGTAGTGCCCATGTTCCCTACATTCAAAACATATAATATGATTCTTATTATTAATTGAACTATTTATACCTTCTTGTGTAGGGGTGGCACTTGCTCCTCCATTTGATATGAATGTAGAGGCTTCCTCTTGATCCGAAATCGATTTCCCTCCAATTGATTTATCTTGACTTGTGGAGGTGGAAGCTTCTTCATCCTCTTCTTCTCTTGACCCGGATGTGGAGGATTCTCCTTCTTCTTGATCCGGTGCCACCAAGAGTTGCTCCCCCTCGATCCTAGAGGTGGAGGCTTCACCTTCTTCTTCATCCTCTTGTACATGAAACAAGGAATATGCTCCTTCCTTGCTCTTTTGATTACACTCCCTTGAGAATGAAGCTTCTTGGATTTCCTCTTCTTCGGAAGTTGAGCATCTCTCAACTTCGGAGTCCTCCTCTTGATCTTGCTCCAATGATTCACCCTCTTTGGATTCTTCTTGGTTAGGTACAGTGGAGGGGATCTCATGAGCCTTTTCCAATTTGCTCCATAGCTCTTTGGCATCTTCAACTTCTCCAATTTCCTCCAAGATGTTGCTCGGCAATAGATTGACCAAAAGCTTGGTCACTTTGTCATTGGCCTCACATCTTTGGATTTGTTCTTGGCTCCATTTGCTCCTTTTGAGAACTTTGCCCTTTGAATTCCTTGGAGCCATAAAACCTTCCATTAGAGCAAACCATTGCTCTATCTCCATCATCAAGAAATTTTCAATTCTTGATCTCCAAGAATCGAAGCTTGTGGATGTGTATGGTGGAGCCACCCTTGTATCAAATCCAAGTCCATCTTGGAATTGCATCTTGAAGTTGAGCTTCTTGAATTCTTTGACTTTGATGAATTTGCTCCAACTTCTTCACCCTCTAGCTTTGCTTGTTATGTTTGCCCCTTCCGATTCCGGTGAAGAGCAACCTTGCTCTGATACCACTTGTTAGGACCGAAAAGTAGCTAGAGGGGGGTGAATAGCTCGTTGTGCTCGTCGAGTGCTCTTCGTTGCCTGTTTCTTCAAAGTGATGTGCAGCGGAATACAAAGAAACAAACTACAACAATGCTAACAATAGGATTTTACTTGGTATCCACCTCACAAGAGGTGACTAGTCCAAGGATCCATGCACACACACACACCTCCACTAATAAATACTCCTTTTCGGTAACTACCGAAGGCGGAGAAGCCCTACAAGACTCTCAATACAAGTAGAAGAAAGGGTAGTAAAGAATAAGCAAAAGCTTACAAGAGATGCAGTAAAAACCCTAGCTTCTTCTTCTTCTCATTGCAAATCACCTCTTGACTTGGATGAACCTCCAAGAACCTTCAAGAACTGGCGGTGAGGAGCTTAGAGAGTGCTGGGGAGGAGCTGTGATGAATCTGGAATGAATCGGTGAAGTTCTGCCGAAGGAAATGAACGCCTGCGGCTTAAATCGACGCTAACGGTCGAATCCCGATCGATTGGAATGCTCCCAATCAATCGGGGAGGCTTTGGATCGATCCACGGATCGATCCAGAGCGCCTCTGTGCTCTGGAAAAACTTCTGGATCGATCCACGGATCGATCCAGCGCTTATCGCGTGAAGCAGCAGCGTCCCAATCGATCCACTAATCGATTGGGACCTCTGGATCGATCCACCGATCGATCCAGAGGGGTTCTGTTCGCGGGGACTCACCGGATCGATCGGTGGATCGATCCAGATCTTCTGGATCGATCCACTGATCGATCCAGATCTGCTGGATCGATCTACAGATCGATCTAGATCTGCTGGATCGATCCACGGATCAATCCAAACCTGCTGGATCAATCCACGGATCAATCCAAACCTGCTGGATCAATCGGCTGATCAATCCAGATCTTGGTTTTTGCCCAAAACCAAGCCCAAAGCTCCCTAAACCAACATCTAGTCAACCATGACTTGTTGGTACATAAGACCTAGCATCCGGTCACCCTTGACCAGCTAGGACTCTCTCACCAAGTGTCTGGTCAATCCCTTTGACCCACTTGGACTTTTCTCTTCTTGCCAAGTATCCGGTCACTCCCTAAGACATACTTGGACTTTTCTTCCTCGTGCCAAGTATCCGGTCAATCCCTTTGACCTACTTGGACTCTCACCAGATGTCTGGTCAACCTTGACCCATCTGGATTTCTCTTGCCTGGCTTCACTCACCAGGACTTTCCCAATTGCCTAGCTTCACTCACTAGGTCTTTCACTTGGCTTCACTCACCAGGATTTTTCTCCTGCCTAGCTTCACTCACTAGGACTTCCCAATTGCCTAGCTTCACTCACTAGGTCTTTCACCTGGCTTCACTCACCAGGATTTTCCTCCTGCTTAACATCCCAGTTAGGACTTCCCAGTCAAGTATCCGGTCATCCTTGACCTACTTGACTCTTCTTCAATCAACCTTGCATTGTCAAACATCGAAATCCAAACCAAGACTCAAGCTTGGTCAACCAGGTCAACCTTGACCTGAGGAATGTTGCACCAACAGTACCAACTGTACAAGATGAGATACCACAAGAAACTGCAACACGTGTCAAAAATGTTGAACAATTACAAGCAGTGCCACGTCGTAGTGGGAGAGTTGTTCGGTAACCTAGTAGATTCATATTTTTGGGAGAGTCTTGGACTTGATCCCTGGTGAACATGAACCTGATTCCTGCACATATGATGAAGCATTCCAAGATAAAGATGCAGCATCTTGGCAAAGTGCAATGAACTCTGAAATAGAATATATGTATTCTAATAAGGTCTGGGAGCTTGTAGAACCACCAAATGGTGTCAAAGCCATTGGGTGTAAATAAGTCTACAAAAGAAAAAGAGGGACAGACAGGAAGGTGGAAATTTTCAAAACAAGGCTTGTTGCAAAAGGATATACTCAGAAAGAGAGAATCGATTATGAGAAAACCTTTTCGCCGGTAGCTATGCTTAAGTCTATCCGGATACTTTTATCTATTGCTGCTCATATGGATTATAAGGTTTGGAAAATGGATGTCAAGATAGCTTTCCTTAATGGAAATCTTGAAGAAAACATCCATATGAAGCAACCAGAGGGGTTTATTGAAAAAGGCAAAAAACATCTTGTATGTAAGCTCAATCGGCCTATTTATGGACTAAAGCAAGCTTCAAGATCTTGGAATATCTGGTTTAATGAAGTAATCTAGTCTTATGGATTTATTCAGTGTTCGGATGAGTCTTGTGTATATAAGAAGTGTGACGAAAACATGGTGGTATTTCTTGTATTATATGTAGATGACATTTTGATAGTTGACAACAATATCAAAGTGCTATCAGAAGTAAGGGTATGGTTGTCTAAGCAATTCGATATGAAGGACTTGGGAGAATGCAGACATATTCTTGGGATCAAAGTAATAAGAGATCGTAAGAAAAGAATATTGTGCTTATCCCAAGCTTCATATATTGATACTATCCTAGCTCGTTTTAGCATGCAAAACTCTAAGAAATATTTTCTACCTTTTAGGCATGGAGTATCTTTATCTAAAGAGATGTCTCCTAAGACATCAAAAGAAATAGAGAAAATGAAGGGAATTCCATATGCTGTAGGAAGCCTAATGTATGCAATGATATGTATGAGATCGGATATCTATTTTGCCGTGGGCATGGTTAGCAGATATCAAAGTAACCCAAGATAAGGGCATTGGACTACCGTAAAGCATATATTAAAGTACTTGAGAAGGACTAGAGATTATATGCTGGTTTACCAGGCAGATGACTTGCTCCCTGTGGGTTACATGGATTCGGAATTTCAATCTGATAGGGACAATAGTAAGTCAACCTCGGGGTTTTGTATTTACTTTAGGAGGTGAAGCCATAACTATGGAGGAGTGTTAAGCATAGATGTTTTTTCAGACTTCACCCTGGAAGCAGAGTAGGTGGCAGCTTCAGAGGCGGCCATAAAAGCGGAATGGCTCAGTAACTTCATGATGGACTTGGATGAGATTCCTAGATTGCCCAAAATTATTTGGTGCAGTAGCAAACTCGAAGGAACCATGAGCCCATAAGACAAGTAAACACATAGAGCACAAGTACCACCTAATACGAGACATCATGTAAACGAGGAGAACAAATAAGTTGAATTTAGAATCAATAATGTTAAGTTCTGTTTGTGATTCTAAGTTTAATTTCTAAAGAACACAATAGGTTGTTAGGAAAGATTCGGGACTTGTACAAAATTTTTGTACAGGGGAACCAGTACGATATTCCGAGTAGCAACCAATACCCCTGTCACTAGGGCCCCTCGGGTATACGATCTAGGATACTCTCTCTACGAGGTTAGCAATTCCTACACAATCAACTAATACGATATGGAAATCTAGCAACAAGTCTCATGCATAGTAGTTGAAACGAAGCAAGCAAAATTATCCTATGAATAAAGGCATAAATATGAGTCTTACATCAAAACCAATTTATAATTACTCCCTAATCCTAGAACAAGGAATCTACTCCATAGACGCCGGAGAAAATCCTGAAGACATAATGTAATCAAGCATACAATCCTCAAACAAGAAGAGAGAAAGAGAAAGGATGCTTATCCAACGATGATGAGTGATCTTCGGATCCAATCCTTTGCTTCTGGAGTTAATGTGGTGATGAAGGATCGCTGGACAGAGGTCCTATATGGCGTGGAATGACACCAAGGTGATTCTCCCTTTAACGACTCGCCTCCCTCCCGAGGAGAAGGGTTATAACCCTTTTTATAGGCTAGGGCACGGCGTCATGGCATGGTCGTGCAGATGTGGCACGATCGTACCTTCTTTTGCTTCTGGCCGTGCTGCACGGCCGTGCCAATTGGCACGACCATGTGGATTTGGGGCTCGGCTCCTGGGACACGGCTGTGTAGGATCGCACGACCATGTATGGCTTGGCTGCTGGTCGTGGGGGGCACGATCGTGCAGGTTTGCACGGATCCACCTCTGTTTGGCCGCACGGCTGTGCCAGAGTTGCACGGTCGTGCACTGTCGTTCCTCTGTTTGGCCACATGGTCGTACGAGGTTGCACGACCATGTTCTCTGCCTCGTTCGGTGCATCGACAATCGCTGTTTTTGCTCTGAAAGTTATCCCTGTCAACACAAAACCAAACAAAAATCAGATCTCCGAACAAAAAAGTATTTATGATGAGTATATGATAAAAGAGACGATCATGCAAAGAATATATACGCATAAGGCAAGTGAATATACGTTAAAACATGCATAAATGATTATAATATTTACGCACATTACACCTCTAGACTTGAACCTTTGCTTGTCCTCAAGCAAAATGCTGCAAACTATGTTCATGAGTTCCTGTAGTGTTTCATAATCCCTAGTGCATTTGCCTAACTCTATCAACTAGTTTCATTGATAAGCATGATTGTGGAGTAACCTAAGTATGGCCTAAGCATAAGTTCTTTGTGCTCGGTGCAATAAGTAACTCAAACTCTTCAAGTTTTAATTCTCTATCTTAATTAAGTCATCATACAATTGAGTTCCTAATGTTCCCGGTGATGGGCACTTACCTGCCACACACTTGGTTCGTTTTCCTTAAATTACACAAGGTCTCAAAGGATACCACTCGGAATCAAGAGAAACATAACATTTATTTCCCCAGTAACCTAACTCGGTCTCAAAGGGGAAAATTGTTAGTTTCCACTCACGACAACTATTTTTTTTTATCCCTTATTCAAATATTTTTTTTTTGGTGCTATAGAGATGTAACACTAATCACAAATGCGAGATGCATATGTTGGAATTTAGATTTTTCCAAATGAGCTTCCATGATCCGAGGTCATCTAGTAACCAAAATGTAAATAAGAAATCACCATGGGAACAAAAGTACTAAACAATTTGGATGAATCATAACTATTTCAAAAATATTTCTATTATTCAAGCTTAACTACTTAAGTGTAGTGAGATTAAGATCCTTAAGGTTAGGCCAAGACTTATACCAAACTCCATACAATACTTAGCTTATTTCATGTTATTAAAGATAGAGAAAGGAGATACACCAAGCATACTAATACTATCTTGACAACACATGAACTAAGAAAATACTAGACATTTTACTATCGGATAAGTTAGCAAAGTAGAATGTTTGATGTTCTCAAATATGCCTTAAAACTATTGGGAAATCTAGGCATACCAGGAAGATGACCAATGTGTTGATGATATTGATAAAGGGCATCTACTTGTTGTCTAGTAATATCCATATCATCCATAAAATTCCTCATTCTTTCCTGGTCAACCTCATAGTCCTGAACGAATCCTGACACTTGACTATGGAAATCCCTAGTAAACTGAAAATGATCCTGTACCTCCCTAAACTAGTCGTCAGATAACTTGAAATGACCCTCCAACAATTGTTGTTGGGTATTTTGCTTCTCATGGAGGGAGTCTAAGGAGGCACGAAAGTCAGAAAAATCAAATCTAGAAGGTCCTGTTCCATAGGCAAAAGAGTGCCTAGGAGGTTCTGAATATCCAGAAGGTTGCGGGAATCCTAATAACGAGGGCTCTTGGTGGTACTCGGTTTCTTCTATAATGGATGGAATAATTTCGGGGATTAAGTCAATAATCACCCAATTTGCGGGGTTACGAATTGAAGTGCGCTCGGGGCAAGGAAGGGTAATGGAAAATCATTGTTTCTAGGGAAGACGAACTCATTCTCATCCTGACAAATCATCTTCATTGCAAGACAAGAATCGATGTCGATCTTGTCATTACCATGAATGACCTCTAACCCATCAAGCTCACAACCCAGATTGAATGCTATTTGGGTGATCAATCCACCAAACACTATCATCCCCGAAGATGCCTTAGCTGCCCTCAACAAATTTTGTAAGAAATAAAATCCAGAATCAAAATCCACTTTATTCAAAATCACCCAAAGAGAGTAAAGCTCTACCTTTCTAACCACCCCATCACTCTCTCCTTGACCAAAAATCATTTTGCTCATCACTCGGTGAAGATATCTAAAGGTTATATTTTGCATGCGGGATGCCTTAGCTCTAGAGGGTTCGTAAGGGTCCTTTGATCCGGTAATTGACATCCAAAATTCATTCCATTTAATCTCCTCATCAAATCTACGGGCACCACCAATAGGTAAACCAAAATAATTATTAAAATCATTAAACGCCCACCGAACTTCTTTATTCATCAACCTAAAAGTTATGATCCCTACATAGTTATCCTCAGATGAAAATTTAACATCAATTGAGCTAAAAAATTTAAGGACTAGGCGGGAGTAAGTCGGTAAATGAGCGTACATAATATCATTCCAGTCTAAGGAACTAATCATCCAATCTACGTCATCCCTAATTCCTAGCATATCCAAAGTAGTGGGATCCATATATCTAGTGCATATAATTCTTCTAGCGACAAGGATATCATATCTAGCTTTATGTTCATGATTTCTAAAAATAATATTAAACTCGTTTTCATTACCTTCGTCGCGCGTCACCCTTTTTCCTTTGCCTTTTGAAGAATAAGTCTTCCCCTTGCCTTTGTCGCCACCCGGCGCATCTCTTTCGCCAGATCCACCAATTCCTCGACGAAGTCTCTTCAAGATTTATGACATGATGTGCAAGGTGAACTTTGAGAAATTTCTTGTAGGTGGAGATGGATCTTGAGGATGGAAGAGGAGGAGAAGGAAGAAAAATAGGGGAGTTGCTTCTCTCTTTCCGGATTTGTGGCTTGAAAAAGTGTTAGATCTAGATGTAGATCTAAGTAAAGATGAACTTTAGAGGTAGGGATTGGGGTTTGATGAGGTGTAGTGGGGAGGAGAAAACTTTTAGGAGAGAAGGAGATGTGAATTAGGGCTTTTTAGAGGGATGGCCGGCGCACACGGCTAAGGGTACGACCATGTCTTATAGACATGGCTGGGTAGGTAGGGTTTCTGCACGATCGTGCCAATTGGCATGCCCCCCTCTTTTCTCTCCTCGGCCAAAATTGCACGGTCATGCGGTTGGCATAGCCCGTGCCTTCTTCCTCTCTACCTTGATCGCACGACCATGCCAATTGGCACGACCTGTGTTTCCTTCTTCATGGGTGGTCTTGCATGCCTGTGCCAATTGGCACCGCCCATGCCCTTCTTTTCTCTGCACAGGCCACACGACCGTGCAAGGTTGCACGGCCAATGGCCTTTGCCCCCCTATTAGCTTCACACGATCATGTGGGGTCACACGGCCGACTCCCTTAAGCGCACGGTGACTCGCCTTTCACCATTTTGGCTCCTCTGACGCCTCACGCCCATGAAACACTCACGGCCATCTCGTGAAGGCTATGCACATCCTGAAAATGAATACCCAAAAATAAAAAAAAAAATATAATAACAATACTCGACTGAACTTACTAGAGAAATAAAATGATAAATGGAATAATGAACTAAAATGAAAAACCCTTGGGTTGCCTCCCAAGAAGCGCTTGTTTTAGGTCTTTAGCTCGACCCTGTTTCAGTTACTGTGGACTAAAACCCATAGAAGTACGGCTCTCCTCCTAGGTTTAATGCTCTAGTCTGCACCTTTAGTTTCGCTCGTGCAAGACAAATATACTTCTTATTGCTTACTGGAGGGGACCTCTCTTGGAAACTGCATTCCTCAACTTTGTGTATGTTCATCTTGCTAGAATTTCCCTGAGAAGAGGAGACGCGGTTAGAAGAATCAGATAAATCAAATATTAACCTTTCTTTGCCGATCTACAAGGATAACTTTGACTTTTTAACATCAATGAGAGCTCCAGCGGTGGCAAGGAATGGTCTCCCAAGGATGATTGGTATCTTGGGATCCTCCTCCATATCCAGGACAATGAAATCTGTGGGAATGATGCATCTGCCTACTTCTACTGGCACGTCTTCCACTATTCCCATTGGGTATTTACATGAATGGTCAGCTAATTGCAATGCCATAGTAGTCAGTTTAATATTCTGGAGTCCTAGCTTCTTACATAACGAGTACGAAAATAAGCTGACGCTGGCTCCCAAGTTACAGAAAGCTTTCTGTATGAGTTCAGAATCAATTTTACAGGGTATGGTAAAATTCCCTGGATCCTGAAGTTTCGATGGAATATTTGTCATAAGTAGAGCGATGCAATCTACGATCTCGAAGTCGTCCTTCTGCCTCCTATTAGATAAAATACCCTTTAAAAATTTTGCGAACTTCGATATTTGGTGCAGTGCATCTATCAGAGTTACTTCTATGTAAATTTCCTTAATCTTCTTCAGGAATCGGTTGAACTCTTCATCCTTTTGGGATGTTATTAGTTTCTGAGGGAAAGGAATTGTCTTACTTTGTGGGGGAAGTTGAAGAGTTCCTTCAACTTTCTTGGTGATCTCCTCTCTATCCCTGTTCTGGATCTGATTGGGCATTAGGGGAGAGGGCTCTTCCTCTGAGTTAAGTCCTTTCTGAGTAGTGATTTGGGGGTCTCCCAAAGTTCATCCGCTCCTCAGCTCGATGCGGTTGTAGTGTTCCACCGGGTTTATATCGGGCTTTCCTAGAAATGTTCCCTGTGCTCTTGAAAAGGACTGGGCTATCTGGTTGTCTTACATCTTCTGATGTTTTTTGGAATTTTCCAGTCTTTGAGTCAATTACTTGATCTCATTCTTCATCTCTTTTTGCTCTTAGGGGGCTTCTTCGAGCATCTTTTCGATTCTGGACAGTTGTGAAGGTTGCCGTTGTTGATAAGTATGTTGTCCAGATGAGTAGCTCTGTTGCCCAGGTTGATAGCTTTGTTTTGCTGGTCCTTGGTCCTGATTATTTCAGTACGAAAAATTTGAGTGATTCCTCCATCTAGGGTTGTATGTGTTGGAGTACGGATTGTTTTACTTTTGGTTGTAATTGACTATCGCATCGCATTGCTCAAGTTGGTTTATCTGTGCTTGTATTGGCCCTAGGGGGCAAGTATCTTGAGCGTGATCCATACTTCCGCAAGTTTCGCAAAAACATACTATTGCAATGGTCGTGTTGTTTCCCATGACCTCAAGCTTCTTGGTCAGAGCGTCCAACTTTGCAGACATGAGTGTTACTACATCTACATCGAATTTTCCTGACGCTTTTATTGGATTCCCTGAGAAAGAACCACCAGATCTTTCGATTGCCCACTGATGGTGGTTCTGTGCTATATTATCTATGATCTCTTCAGCTTCATCAAGACTCTTGTTCATTAATGCTCCTCCTGCAGCAGAATCGAGGGATACCTTTGTGTGATAGTTGATTCCATTGTAGAATGTGTGTAAAACCAACCATTTCTCAAGGCCATGATGGAGGCACTGTCTCAACATACTTTTGAATTTATCCCAGACTTCAAATAATGATTCTGATTTTATCTATTTGAAGCTTGCGATCAAATTCCTCATGTGGGCAGTTTTGCTTGGCGGGTAGAATTTGTCTAGAAATTTCTGCTCACACTGCTCCCAAGACGTTGTGCTGTTTGCTAGAAGAGAATTTAGCCACTACTTGGCTCTGTCTTTTAGGAAAAATCCAAAAAGAAGTAACCTTACTGATTCTGGAGGGATCTCATTCACTTTCATAGTACCGCAAATCTCGTAGAAAAGCTCTAAGTGATGATTTGGATCATCGTGCGGTCCTCCTCCAAATTGATTCTGCTGGACCATGTGGATTACTGTAGACTTGATTTCAAAATTGTTAGCTTCGATCGGCGGTCAAATGATGCTAGACCAAACCCCTCGTGTATATGGTGTTGTGTAATCCTTCAATAGTTTGTCATCCATTTCTGAAGATTCTTGTTCGGCTTGAAATATTTTTTGTAAGTTTCTTCTTCTCAGGAAAGCCCTATCGATCTCTGGATCGAACGGTAGAAGTTGTCCTGAAAGATTAGCTCTTCACATACAAAAATAAGATATGGAATATTTTGAGTGTAAAATTAAGCAAAATAAAGTAAAGAAAAGAGTTGAAATAATAATAATAATATTATTATTATTATTATTCTAGCATTTTAATAAAAATATAAAAAAATAAAGAAAAACAAAAATAAAATTATTTATATCTGAAATGCAGAAATTCGGGAAAGGAGAAATAAAGAAAAGAAAAAAAATAAAGTTTAGTCTAATCTAATATGATTTTCGCTAATGTTATAGACGCAGTCCCCGGCAACGGCGCCAAAAACTTGTTACGATTCCGCAAGTGCACGGATTCATCATCAGTAATAAACATTATCGATCCCACGAGGACTGGTTATAAGCACTAGCAATGGTTCACTTAGAATTAGCTAAACTACCGATGGTTGTAAGTTATCTAAAGAAAAGAGATTGGGAAGCGGAGAATAGAACTAATGAAGAGAGAGTAATTAACTTGGTTTATGAAGAGTTCTAGGAGTTCGGTTTCATTGTGGTGATATTGATGTATCACTTTCTATCCTTTACTCATTGTCCATCAACATGCATTCGTCGGAAACTAAAGCAACCATCCTTAAACACTAAATAGAGAAGATCCTTATGAAATTCTGTTACGGTTAACCCCTGTTACTAGGGCGTCTCGGTAGATCACAAGAACGCAACTCTAATTGATGTCATTAAGGATAGAAATAAGGGTTTGGTTTGGTCTTTTACTTCCTTGTAGAGAAGTTGCCTCTCCTTTCAAGGAAATATCCTAGATGTCCGTGAATGGGTTACCCCTGTCACTAGGGTCCCTCAGGTATACGATCTAGGATACTCTCTCTACGAGGTTAGCAATTCCTACACAATCAACTAATACGATATGGAAATCTAGCAACAAGTCTCATGCATAGTAGTTGAAACAAAGCAAGCGAAATCATCCAATGAATAAAGGCATAAATATAAGTCTTACATTAAAACCAATCCACAATTACTCCCTAATCCTAGAACAAGAAATCTACTTCATAGACGCCGGAGAAAAACCCGAAGACATGATGTAATCAAGCATATAATCCTCAAACAAGAAGAGAGAAAGAGAAAGGATGCTTATCCAATGACGACGAGTAATCTTCAGATCCAATCCTTTGCTTCTGGAGTTGATGTGGTGATGAAGGATCGCTGGACGGAGGTCTTGGATGGCGTGGAATAACTCCAAGGTGATTCTCCCTTTAACGGCTCGCCTCCCTCCCGAGGAGAAGGGTTAGAACCCTTTTTATAGGCTAGGGTACGGCGTCATGGCACGGCCGTGCAGATGTGGCACGACCATGCCTTCTTTTGCTTCTGGTCGTGCTGCACGGTCGTGCCAATTGGCACGACCTTGTGGATCTGGGGCTCAGCTCCTGGGATATAGCCATGCAGGATCGCACGGCTGTGTATGGCTTGGCTGCTGGTCGTGGGGGGCACGGTCGTGCAGGTTTGCACAGCCATGCACGGATCCACCTCTGTTTGGTCGCACGGCCGGGCCAGAGTTGCATGGCCATGCACTATCCTTCATCTGTTTGGCCACACGGTCGTGCGAGGTTTCACGACCGTGTTCTCTGCCTCGTTCTGGTGCGTCGACAATCACTATTTTTGCTTCGAAAGTTGTCCCTGTTAACACAAAACCAAACAAAGAGCAGATCTCCGAACAAAAGAGTATTTATGATGAGTATATGATAAAAGAGATGATCATGCAAAGAATATATACTCATAAAGTAAGTGAATGTGCGTTAAAACATGCATAAATGATCATAATATTATATGTCTTAGCTTGTTGAATGACGTCACACTCTTCCAACTCCCTTCGAGTTGAGGGACCATCAACATCAACCAGACTGCCTCACAACTTTTGAGAAACTGGAGGGAGTGCAACTTCGGCTTTCCTCTCTGCTGTCAGAGAGTGTGTTGCACACTTTTGGGCTCAGCCCCATCCTGACTCCTTTGAGCGCTCCTTTTGGTAAGATCCAATGTCTCCCATTTTAGGTCTTCACTAACTGAGCTATCTTCTCTTTACTTGCAGAAGTTGTCATGTTTCATGCTTTCACCCTCGACTCCTCTACGATGCCCACCGAGATTCCGTGGAAGCGAGGTCAAGAGATTATGGCAGGCCAGGAAGTTTCTCAGGCCAGCGCCTTAGTAGAGGCTTCTTCTCAACAGTTTGGGGATCCCGAGGCCCCTAGAACTAAATCCATCCCCACTAAGGCAACTGCTGGCGAGAGGGCTCCTTCTCCAGCTCCTGAGTAGCGTTTATGCCTTCAGCGCAAAAGGCGACGCGTTACCCCATCAATCCAGTCTTCACCTCAGAGGCTACCTACGTCTCTGGAGTCTTCCAAAGCCAAAACCCCTGCTCATGTGAACACTCCCCTTACCACAGAGGTTGTGGCTTCTTCTCCTGTTCAAGTCCCTTCTTCAAAATAGACTATCTCCTAAGCGAAAGACCAGGCCGAGGCTTCTACACCTTCCACTCTACCATCCTCGAGCCAGCTACCCACTTCGGCTCCTGCTCCTTCTTCTCGTCCTAAGGAGCACTTCAAGAGTCGGTATGCCTTCACCTTTACCTTCCAACTGCCCTCCTTATAAATGTTGGGCTCCATTCCTTCCACCAGCACGTCTCCCAATTGTGGTCAGGTGCAACTCCATGGGGCTCTAGTTGACTCGTGGAAAAGCACCGCCGACCAGGTTTTGGAATGCCCTCAGCTGGAGTTGGTTGACCTGTTTTCTCAACGACTAGTGTCGATGAGTTTTATTTGTTTCTTTTTCGTGTCTTTGAAATACTGCTAATCCTCCTTCTACTCTTGAAAGACCTATGTCATGGGGCTAAGCCTCTCATAGTATGTGGCGGTCTGCATCAGGAGAACGAGTCCCTGAGGGCTCGTATTCAGGAGACGACGTCTCCTATGACCGCCAGCCGCATTTTTAACCTGACCACTACTGACAGCCCGATCTAGTCCTATCTACAGATTGTTGAGGAGAAGACCCGAACCACCAAAGGCATGGCTCATGCGGAGTTAGAGAAGGTACAGTTCCTGCAGAACGCCCTGAGGACTAGTGAGTCCAAACTTAAGTCTGAGGGCTTACGGCGTGCCCAGATCTTAGCTGGCCTAGAGGAGAGGGAAAAAGAGGTGGTCACCCTCTCTTCACGGTTGTGAGAGATCCAAGAGGCACACAACTCTCTAGAGAGGGACTTGGCGACCAAAAAGATAGATGTGTCAGCTAGCGCTGATCAGGAAGCTGCCCTTCAGAAGTAGTGGGAGGTGTCTAAGGTTGCTTTCAAGTCTCTATGGGATGAACTTTTAGCAGCTAAGGTAGAGACCACGACCACACGCCTAGCGTTAACTGAGGCACATGATGAAGCCCTCAAGGCTGGGGAAGAGCTGAAGGATTATTAGGAGGGCGAGAGCTCTCGTATGGAAGTTTACAAGGCCTCCTACCTAGCCTCTGTTAGTTAGAGCCTTAGAGCCAATCATTTGATGATTGTTGTATGGACTCGTTGTATCATATTCTTGTATATAAATAAAGGCATTTGTTTTGGTTATTATACTTACTTGTATTAGTGCCAAATAACTAAGTATAATAGCGTCCTTGAGTAGAAGGTTCTTACCTATATCAATCGATTGGTTAAATCGATAGTGAGATGATATAGGGAACACTACTCTTAATTATTCCTAGTCGAGTATTAACATTCAGGGACAATGTTAATGCGACGAGACTAGCATGTAGGTCAACTCGATGGCTTGATCTCACAAGTCATGGATATGGAGATATCAAGTTGACACATGGGTATGCATTGAAGAATGTATACTGAATGACCCGCCATGAGAAAGTATCATGGATCGTTATATGAGTGTCATATACTTTCTCATGTGGCTATTAGTATGACTACTAGTCCTTGGACCTGAAGTCACCATGGTTCCCTATATAAGGAGTTACGTACTTTGGCTTCGTCAAACGTCACCCGTAACTGGGTGGGCTATAAAGGCGATTACTGGGTATGTAACAAATTATACGGAGGGATGTGAGTGATGTAGATGGGATCTATCCCTCCTATATGACGGGAGTGACATCGATATTCTTGATAGAGTGAGACCACGAAGTGCATGACCATGCCCAAATGAGTCAATATGAGATATTGAGCTCATTTGATTGAGTGAGTCTACTTGGAGTTCAAGATTTAGATTGATTATAGGATGACAATGTCTATGCCTCACATTGATCAATTTAGATGTCTAGGATAGAATGACATTGCCATATATTGTGAGGAGTCACAATTAGTAGTCACAAGGTGATGTTGGATCTCAACATTCTTATAACTTGGGTAGTAATGATGTGTTGCTAGATACCGCTCATTACTTATGCTTCTAAATGGGTTTAGGAGCATTGCCAACATTATAAGACCCTATAGGGTCACACACAAAGGGCAATTAGATGGAGATTAGGTTCATTTGATGAACCTAAAGGATTAGGTTCATGTGATGAACCAAATTGGATTAAGAGTAATCCAAATTGAGCTAATTGAGTTGGACTCAATTTGGTTCATGTGTTAAGTGAGTCTAATTTGGACTTAGACTCATTTAATTAATTTAATTCAATGAATAGAAATTCATTAAATTAAAATTGACTTGAACCAATGGTTAGATTAGATCAACCAAGGGAGAGAAGTGGTCAAGTTTGACTTGACTTGAGAGGAAGATGAAGGGTCAAGTTTGACTTGACCATATGCCACCTCATTGGTGAGTTGGCATTAAGTGGCTAATGGTGATGTGCCACATCATTAAGGCTAGCACATGTGCGTGCCACCTCATGAGGGAGATCTAGAGTTTTTGACTCATGAAATTCCATGGAGTATATAACCCCTCATGAAAAGTGGCCGACCACTTTTAGTGCTTGAGGAGTTTCATTTTGTGTAGTAACTCCATCTTCTTCTTCCTCAAGCTCTTTCTTCTCTCCCTCTCCTCCTCTTTGGCCGAATCTTTCAAAGGGTGCTAGCACACCTTTTGTTAGTTTTCTCCATCATTTATTCGTGTGGATACACATAGAGAAGTATCTACTTTGATACTTTCGAGATCCGGCAGACCTTGGACGAGCGGGATTACGCGAAGGACTTCGCATCAAGGGTAAACTCTTCTCCTTTGTAGATCTAGTGTAGATCTAGGTTAGAAAACTCATACTCGAAGTTTTACATCCGGTGGCCGGGGGTTTCGGGGTTTCCGCAACGCAAAAAGTAATTTTTGCGGCCCGAAAAATCCAACAGTGGTATCAGAGCCACGTGCGAAGCGAGTATGAGTTTTAATTTGTATTTTTATGAAAATTACATATCTATAACTTTCTGTGATTTTATGATTTTTATAGTTTTTATGGGTATTTTTCTCGTAGAAGCGAAGCACAAGTGTTTAGACACTTGTAGGCTTCGACTACCGAGAAAATTTTTCCGAAACGGCAAGGTTTCACCCAAATCATTTTGGGACAGCGGGCTAAGGCGCTGTAGGATCGCTAAAGAACACTCGCGATGGTTATATCGCAGGTAGGGGTGCTGCCCCTGACCTCGCAAGGGGATTCGTTCTGCGATTGCGCCCGAAAATCGCTAAACGGGACCGCAGGGAATTTTTACTCATAAAAATTGTAATAAAATTAAAGAAATTTATAGAAATTGCATAATTTAGAATTATGTGTTATTTTGTGATGGTCATGGCCCAAAAGACCCAATTAGATTGGAAATTGTGTTGTAATTCATAATACGGCCTGCATGCCGTCGTGTGATTGTGTGTGTTGTATATTTGATACGCGACCTGCGCGTCGTGCCTTTCTATTTATTTATTCTTGTTGTAAATTAGTTTAGACTCGAATGTAACTCGAGTTTCACCATTGTAATGTATAAAAATGGAGTGGTGGAAGGTCCATTCGAGACGGAGTTAAAAGGAGGGCGCGAGCAACACAAGGTGGTCAAAGGAAGGAGCTTGAGAAGCTGTTGACCTTAGGTTGACCATCCGATCTTCTCATTGGCTTGAGAAGATCGTAGTAGGGCCATGACTAATCACAAAATATTTAATTAATTGCTTGTGTGTGTATATGTGATGCATGCTAGAATAGTAATTAATTAGCGTCTTGACGATTAGATTAGATCTAAATCGCATACATGATGCGCCCTAACGATTAGATTAGATCTAAATTGTGTATATGATACACCTCGTCGATTAGATTAGATCTCAATCGCGTCAACTTGAAATGCCTACCATCTCGTGATACCCATCACTACCTCGATCACATGTTGTTGTTGAATCTGCCAAAGCAGAGCAACACATACTATCTTGGTAGGGTGCGGAGGGACAATCTTGGTCTCGCCTATCAACGCATGGGTGAGTACAACTCAATTAGATTGATCAACTAGTTAACTCAATTGGATCGAGTTTAACTATAGACATTTTTCCAATTGTTGGTAGATAGGTCAAAATCACATTTATATTAACTCTTGGGCATATTAGCCAAAGCTAACTCGAGTTTTAATATAAATGCGGATCTTGATCCTATAAACAAGAGTTGCATAGAGATGTAATTGGTAAATTAGTTACCTACCGATCATACTAAGTCTTGGGCGATTTAGCCAAAGCTAACTCAAGGCGTAGTATGATGTGGATCTTGTCCCACATGAATTATAGAATTCAGTGGGAGCATCATTTAATTAAAAGGCCTAATTAAATGATTACTAGAATATGATGTTTATTTATTTTCTGCATTTTTCTGTTGTAAATTACCATGATGTCAAACACGAACACCTTCTCTCTGCGTTCTGTCCTTGACAAGGACAAGCTCAATGGAGCAAATTTCCTGGACTGGTACAGGAATCTGAGAATAGTTCTCACCCAATAACGTAAACTGTACGTTCTAGAGCAGCCCATTTCGGAGGCTCCTCCTGCCAATGCCACACGAGCAGACAAAGATGCTTACAAGAAGCATCAAGATGTTGCATTAGATGTATCATGTTTAATGCTCGCGACCATGAACTCTGAGCTTCAGAAGCAACATGAGTTAATGGGTGCTTATGATATGGTTGAACATCTTCGTCAACTATATCAAGGACAAGCGCGACACGAGAGATTTGAGATCTCAAGGGCACTATTTCAGTGCAAGATGTCAGATGGGGCTCCCGTAGGTCCATATGTACTCAAGATGATTGGGTACATAGAGAATCTACAGAGGTTGGGATTCCCACTTGGCCAAGAGCTGGCCACTGACCTGATCTTACAGTCTTTGCCAGAGAGCTACAGTCAGTTTGTCATGAACTACAACATGAACGAAATTGACAAGCCACTGCCCGAACTGCTTAGTATGTTGCGAACTGCTGAGCTAAACCTTAAGAAGGTTAAGCCCAACTCCATTTTGATGGTGCAAAAGGGCAAAGGCAAGGGCAAGCCTAAAGGTAAGGGAAAGTCCCAAGGTAAGGGCAAAAGCAAGACACTGAAACCCAAAGGAGGGGTCGCCAAGGATGCTACCTGCTTCCACTGTGGTCAGACCGGGCACTGGAAGAGGAATTGCAAGGTGTACCTGGAAGATCTTAAGAAGAAGAGAAGTGAGACTTCCACTTCAGGTATATATGTTATAGAAGTCAATCTATCTATTTCTTCATCATGGGTATTAGATACCGGATGTGCTTCTCACATTTGTACTAATGTGCAGGCGCTGAGAAATAGTAGGGCATTGACGAAGGCGAGGTGGACCTACGCATAGGCAATGGAGCACGGGTTGCTGCTGTTGCTGTAGGGACTTATTTTCTATCTCTGCCCTCTGGGTTTGTATTAGAGTTGGATGATTGTTGTTATGTGCCTGCTTTGACTAAGAACATTATATCAGTTTCTTGTTTGGACAAGAAAGGGTTTTTATTTATAATAAAGAACAAATGTTGTTAAGTTTATTTAAATGATATGTTCTATTGTAGTGCACCTCTGATGAACGGACTCTATATTCTAGACCTTGAGAGCCCTATTTATAACACAAGTACCAAGAGGTTCAAGTCAAATGACATGATTCAAACCTATCTCTGGCACTGTCGCTTAGGTCATATAAATGACAAGCGCTTATCCCAGCTCCATAAAGATGGTTTGCTAGACTCATTTGATTTTGAATCATATGAGACATGCGAGTCATGCCTACTAGGCAAGATGACCAAGACTCCCTTTAGTGGATACAGTGAGAGAGCGACTGACTTGTTAGGTCTTATACATAGTGATGTATGTGGCCCTTTCAATGTCGCTACTAGAGGTGGTTATAGGTACTTCATTACATTTACTGATGACTTCAGTAGATATGGTTATGTATACTTGATGACACATAAATCAGAATCCTTTGAAAAGTTTAAGGAATTCAAGAATGAAGTACAAAACCAGCTTGGCAAGAGTATTAAGATACTTCGATCAGATCGAGGTGGAGAATACCTTAGCCATGAGTTTCGTGACTATCTAGCTGAGTGTGGGATTCTATCCCAACTCACTCCTCCTGGAACACCACAGTGGAATGATGTATCCGAAAGGAGGAATCGTACCTTATTAGATATGGTACGGTCTATGATGAGTCACACAGATCTTCCTACATTCCTTTGGGGCTATGCTTTAGACACGACAACCTTTATACTCAACCGAGTTCCATCCAAGGCTGTGATAAAGACACCATATAGGATATGGACTGGGAGAGATGCCCAGGTGTCTTTTATGAGGATTTGGGGTTGTGAGGCTTACGTTCGACGTCAAGTCTCGGACAAACTGGGATCCAAATTTGACAAGTGCTATTTTATTGGATATCCCAATGAAACTAAGGGATATTACTTCTACATTCCCAGTCAACACAAGATAGTTGTGGCTAAGACTGGGGTTTTTCTAGAAAGTGACTTTGTTTCTAGAAAAACTAGTGGGAGTACGTTCAATCTTGAAGAAGTTCAAGATGCGAACAATAGCACTGAAGCCTCGATGGAAGGTGAACTGGAACCACAAAGTGTTGTGGATGATGTTGTTCCACAAGGAGTTGAGGAACCACAACCAGTTCAAGTAGACCTACCTCTTCGCAGGTCTGATAGGGTACGTCGTCAGCCTGAGAGATACTCATTTCTCTTGTCTAACCATGATGACGTTGTGCTCATAGAGGATGAGCCCACCTCCTATCAGGAAGCTGTGACGAGACCAGATTCCGAGAAATGGCTAGAGGCCATGAGATCCGAGATGGAATCCACGTACACTAACCAATTATGGACTTTGGTTGATCCACCTGAGGGCATAAAACCCATAGGGTGTAAGTGGGTCTTTAAGAGAAAGACTGACATGGATGGACTTATCTATAAGGGCCGCTTGGTAGCTAAAGGTTTCAAGCAGATTCATGGTATTGACTATGATGAAACCTTTTCTCCAGTAGCGATGTTTTAATCCATTCGAATCATGCTTGCTATTGCAGCATACCATGACTATGAGATATGGCATATGGATGTCAAAATCGTGTTTCTGAATGGAAACCTACTCGAGGATGTGTACATGACACAACCTGAGGGTTTTGTAGATCCACAACATACTAGCAGAGTATGCAAGCTGCATAGGTCCATTTATGGACTAAAGCAAGCTTCTCGGAGCTGGAATCTTCGATTCAATGATGCAAACAAACAGTTTGGTTTCATCAAGAATGAAGATGAACCTTGTGTCTACAAGAAGGTTGTTGAGAGTACAGTTGTCTTCCTTATATTGTATGTGGATGACATACTACTCATTGGGAAAGACATCCCTTTGCTGCAGTCTGTCAAGACTTGACTAGGGACTTGTTTCTCAATGAAGGACTTAGGTGAAGCATCCTGCATTCTTGGCATACAGATCTATAGAGATAGATCTAAGAGATTGCTTGGCCTAAGTCAGAGTACATACGTTGACAAGGTATTACTTCAATTTTCCATGCAGAACTCCAAGAAAGGATTTCTGCCGATGTCACATGGCGTGAGTCTTTCGAAGACTCAAGGTCTCTCTTCTAGAGAGGAGAGAGAGCGCATGGATCAGATCCCTTATGCCTCAGCCATAGGATCTATCATGTACGCCATGCTATGTACTCGTCCTGATGTCTCGTATGCTTTGAGCATGACGAGCAGGTACTAGTCAGATCCAGGTGAAAGTCACTGGATAGCGGTCAAGAATATTCTTAAGTACTTGAGAAGGACTAAAGAATATTTATTGATATATGGAGGCAATGATGAGCTAGCTGTAAAGGGTTACAGTGATGCCAGCTTTCAGACCGACCAAGATGATTATCGATCGCTGTCAGGGTTCGTGTTTTGCATGAATGGTGGTGCTGTGAGCTAGAAGAGTTCGAAGCAGGACACAGTAGCTGATTCTACGACAGAGGCCGAGTATATTGCTGCATCAGAAGCAGTAAAGGAGGAAGTTTGGATCCGCAAGTTCATCACTGAACTTGGGGTGGTTCCTAGCATCGCTGACCCTATTGATCTCTATTGTGACAACAATGGAGCAATTGCGTAGGCTAAGTAACCTCGCTCACACCAGCGGACCAAACACATACTACGGTGCTTCCATCTCATTCGAGAGATTATCGAGAGAGGAGATGTGAAGATTTGCAGAGTACCCACAGAGGCTAACATCGCAGATCCCTTGACCAAGGCTTTGTCACAGAGAAAGCATGATGGTCACACTAGGTCATTAGGCCTTAGAGCCTACACTGATTGGCACTAGTGCTAGTGGGAGATTGTTAGTTAGAGCCCTAGAGCCAATCATTTGATGATTGTTGTATGGACTCGTTGTATCATATTCTTGTATATAAATAAAGGTATTTGTTTTGGTTATTATACTTACTTGTATTAGTGTCAAATAACTAAGTATAATAGCGTCCTTGAGTAAAAGGTTCTTACCTATATCAATCGATTGGTTGAATCGATAGTGAGATGATATATGGAACACTACTCTTAATCATTCCTAGTCGAGTATTAACATTCAGGGACAATGTTAATGCGACGAGACTAGCATGTAGGTCAACTCGATGACTTGATCTCACAAGTCATGGATATGGAGATATCAAGTTGACACATGAGTATGCATTGGAGAATGTATACTGAATGATCCGCTATGAGAAAGTATCATGGATCATTATATGAGTGTCATATACTTTCTTATGTGGCTATTAGTATGACTACTAGTCCTTGGACCTGAAGTCACCATGGTTCCCTACATAAGGAGTTACGTACTTTGGCTTTATCAAACGTCACCCGTAACTGGGTGGACTATAAAGGTGATTACTGGGTATGTAACAAATTATGCGGAGGGATGTGAGTGATGTAGATGGGATCTATCCCTCCTATATAACGGGAGTGACATCGATATTCTTGATAGAGTGAGACCACGAAGTGCATGACCATGCCCAAATGAGTCAATATGAGATATTGAGCTCATTTGATTGAGTGAGTCTACTTGGAGTTCAAGATTTAGATTGATTAGAGGATGACACGGTCTATGCCTCACATTGATCAATCTAGATGTCTAGGATAGAAGGGCATTGTCATATATTGTGAGAAGTCATAATTAGTAGTCACAAGATGATGTTGGATCTCAACATTCTTATAACTTGGGTAGTAATGATGTGTTGCTAGATACCGCTCATTACTTATGCTTCTAAATGGGTTTAGGAGCATTGCCAACGTTATAAGAACCTATAGGGTCACACACAAAGGGCAATTAGATGGAGATTAGGTTCATTTGATGAACCTAAAGGATTAGGTTCATGTGATGAATCAAATTGGATTAAGAGTAATCCAAATTGAGCTAATTGAGTTGGACTCAATTTGGTTCATGTGTTAAGTGAGTCTAATTTGGACTTAGACTCATTTAATTAATTTAATTAAATGAATAGAAATTCATTAAATTAAAATTGACTTGAACCAATGGTTAGATTAGATCAACTAAGGGAGAGAAGTGGTCAAGTTTGACTTGACTTGAGAGGAAGATGAAGGGTCAAGTTTGACTTGACCATTTGACACCTCATTGGTGAGTTGGCATTAAGTGGCTAATGGTGATGTGCCACATCATCAAGGCTAGCACATGTGTGTGCCACCTCATGAGGGAGATCAAGAGTTTTTGACTCTTGAAATTCCATGGAGTATATAACCCCTCATGAAAAGTGGTCGACCACTTTTAGTGCTTGAGGAGTTTCATTTTGTGTGGTAACTTCATCTTCTTCTTCCTCAAGCTCTTTCTTCTCTCCCTCTCCTCCTCTTTGGCTGGAGCTTTCAAAGGGTACTAGCACACCTTTTGTTAGGTTTCTCCATCATTTGTTCGTGTGGATACACATAGAGAAGTATCTACTTTGATACTTTCGAGATCCGGCGGACATTGGACAAGCGGGATTACGCGAAGGGCTTCACATCAAGGGTAAACTCTTCTCCATTATAGATCTAGTGTAGATCTAGGTTAGAAAACTCATACTCGAAGTTTTATGAAATTTTATTCTTCGCACGGATCCGGTGGCCGGGGGTTTCCGCAACGTAAAAAGCGATTTTTGCGGTCCGAAAAACCCTACAACCTCCAAAGAATTTAGGTCGAAGATAGGCAACCTGATCGACCAAATAATCTGCTATGGTGCCGCAAGGGCCTTGCTGCAGCTCCAGGAGCAAGGCTTTCTCTGGTCAATCCCCCCTGATACCTTCCTCGACCGGGCCCGTCTCCTGAGAGAGTTTCCTAACGAAGCCTTCCCTTCCTTTGACTAGTCTGTGTTCACCTTGTAACTTTCTTCTTCTTCTGACAAGGGCGTAAGGCCTCACCTCTTTTTGTAACCTTGAAATGGAAATTATGGAAGGCATATGATCGGGCAGACTATCCATATGCAATGTACTATTTACTTATTATGCTCGCCCAAGGTTTTGAGTAGTTTGTTAAGTGTTTATCCCTTGCAAGTGCTTGGTTGACTTAAGGCTTGGTTATGTAGCAATGGCCTGCCAGTTTAATATCCATGTAGGCTTTAGTCTAGGGTTTTTGCTTGGTCAGGCCTGGTCAGTTTAACACTTATGTAGATGTTTGGGTATGCATCTGGGAAGATCACTTTACCTGACCAGGCATCTATTTAGACTGGTCGATTCAATCCCCGACTAGATTTAACGAGTTAGCCACCCGATTAGTCACGAGCCACCATACTCTAGGATCCCCGATCGATTTTCATGATCCAATTAGTCAACTAGTCATGAGTCACGATACTCAAGAGTCTCATTACGGGACCGAAGGGGAGCTACTATAGCATCGCCGATTCCCGAAGCCACGGCAGCTCCTTTCTAACACAACATTCTGGAATGATTTTCTAAGACGATCCTACGGCTAGCGTTGCTTTTAAGCCTGTGGCTAACGCCAGCTACCTTGTGTATGGATCGCATGATGGGCACTGATGACGAGACCCTATGCGCCCCCCTTGACAACTATACATATCTTTCTCCTACCGCTCCACTGAACCTTTTGCCTCTATCTTAAGTCTTCCTCTTGTTTCTGCTACCTCCTATGTTCTAACTCTTTTGCTTTGTGTTTTCAACCTCTCATGGACTCCCCTACGCCTGTATATGCTCCTAGACTCTTGACCTTCACTGGTGTAGATTTGGATGATCTCCGCTTCACGTATGAAGTCCCCATGGTCATGCATATAATCATACCCTCTGAGATTCATACGGTCTCTTCCCCTCCGGCAGGTTATGTGACTTTTTTCAAAGAGAAGTTTATCGTCGGCCTCTGTTTTCCTATCCACCCTTTCTTCTCTGACGTGAGTCGTTACTTCCGCATTCCTTGTTAGTTAGAGCCCTAGAGCCAATCATTTGATGATTGTTGTATGAACTCGTTGTATCATATTCTTATATATAAATAAAGGTATTTGTTTTGGTTATTATACTTACTTGTATTAGTGCCAAATAACTAAGTATAATAGCGTCCTTGAGTAGAAGGTTCTTACCTATATCAATCGATTGGTTGAATCGATAGTGAGATGATATAGGGAACACTACTCTTAATCATTCCTAATTAAATATTAACATTCAGGGACAATGTTAATGCGACGAGACTAGCATGTAGGCCAACTCGAAGACTTGATCTCACAAGTCATGGATATGGAGATATCAAGTTGACACATGGGTATACATTGGAGAATGTATACTGAATGCCCCGCCATGAGAATGTATCATGGATCGTTATATGAGTGTCATATACTTTCTCATGTGGCTATTAGTATGACTACTAGTCCTTGGACCTGAAGTCACCATGGTTTCCTACATAAGGAGTTACATACTTTGGCTTCGTCAAACGTCACCCGTAACTGGGTGGACTATAAAGGCGATTACTGGGTATGTAAAAAATTATGCGGAGGGATGTGAGTGATGTAGATGGAATCTATCCCTCCTATATGACGGGAGTGACATCATTATTCTTGATAGAGTGAGACCACTAAGTGCATGGTCATGCCCAAATGAGTCAATATGAGATGTTGAGCTCATTTGATTGAGTGAGTCTACTTGGGATTCAAGATTTAGATTGATTATAGGATGACACGGTCTATGCCTCATATTGATCAATCTAGATGTCAAGGATAGAAGGACACTTGTCATATATTGTGAAGGGTCACAATTAGTAGTCACAAGGTGATGTTGGATCTCAATATTCTTGTAACTTAGGTAGTAATGATGTGTTGCTAGATACCGTTCATTACTTATGCTTCTAAATGGGTTTAGGAGCATTGCCAATGTTACAAGAACCTATAGGATCACGCACAAAGCGCAATTAGATGGAGATTAGGTTCATATGATGAACCAAGAGGATTAGGTTCATGTGATGAATCAAATTGGATTAAGAGTAATCCAAAGTAAACTAATTGAGTTGGTCTCAATTTGGTTCATATGTTAAATGAGTTTAATTTGGACTTATACTCATTGAGCCAATTTAATTCAATGAATAGAGATTCATTAAATTAAAATTGACTTGAACCAATGATTAGATTTGATCAACCATGGGAGAGAAAAGATCAAGTTTAACTTGACTTAAGTAGGAAGATAAAGAGTCAAGTTTTGACTTGACTTTGACTTGACCAATGCCACATCATTAAGGCTTCTTCATTTGGTCAAGTTTGACTTGACCAAATGCCACCTCATGGAAGAGATCAAGAGACTTGACTCTTGATATTCCATGGGGGTTTAGAAGCATAAAGTGGTCGGCCACTTTGGTGGGTGTTACACAAGAGTGAATTGATTTTTCATTCAAGGTTTCTTCTTCCTCTCTACCTTTCTTCTCTCCCTCTCCTCCACCATTGCTGATCCTCTAAGGTTGCTAGCACATATTTAGAGGTTCTCTCCATCGATTTGTTCATGTGGATACACATAGAGGGTTGTACACTTGACAATCTTGAGATTCGGCGAACCTTGGACGAGCGGGATTTGCGAAGGACATCACATCAAGGGTAAACTCTTTTCTTTGTAGATTTAGTGTAGATCTAGGTTAGAGAAACTCGTACACATAGAAAATTTTGTTTTATAACTTCGCACGGATCCGGTGGCATGGGATTCGGGGTTTCTGCAATGCAAAAAGCAATTTTCGCGGCCGAAAAACCCAACATTCCTCTTTGTCAACTTACTCCCAATTCCATGCAGATCTTGTGTGGGTTTATTCTCCTTTGTGAAGTGTGTGAAGTCTCTTGGACTCCCCGTCTATTCCACTGCTTCTTCACCCCTCGTCGCCATAGCGAGGGCCTTTTAGTCTTCAAGCCTATACTTGTACTACCTTCTTTGCTCCCCTCCCATTCTCATAATTAGAATGGAAGGATAAATATTTTTTCCTATATTTCCCCATCGCCGTGGAGTGGCCTACCCAGTGGCAATCAACCCTTCCTTTGACGCCCTATCTAGGGGACTATTGGACTGACCCCAACTTTATGGAGGCATCCACGCAACTGGAAGGTTGGCGCTTCGACTTGCTCATGTTTCTGACGGAGGATATGCTATTTTTGTTCAGATTGAGCCGCATGTCTTTAAAGATACCGCATTCTCTAAGTAAGGATTACCCTGCCTTGTCCTGCCTTTGTCATCTTATTCTAATTCTGGCTCACTCTTGCAGCGAATACTCTGACTCAAGCATCCCTGACCAGGCCTCTCCCACTAAGCGACTTGGAAATAAACCGCTGAAGATGCATAATTTTAGATAGGTGGGGTCTTTCGCATTCTGCTTTGCCCACTCTAGGTGCGGCTGCCTCAACTATTTCTCGTCCTACCACTTAGACAACCCCGCATGTCCATTCTATTCTTGAACCTATAAGGTGCACTCCTTCAATTCCTTCTACTCATTGGCCCCTAACTCCATCAGAGGAGTTAGACTCGGATGAACAACCGCTTTCTCGGCGGCCTAAACGCAGATTTGTAGAGTCATGTCCGGTAGCCGAGGGCCCCAGTTCAACTCAAATGCCCAGGTCGGCTCTGTCCCCTGCTCCGGCTTCCCGAGTCCCGGTCAGCTCTACCGCTCCTTCAGAAGGCCAACCCAGGGACCCTCAAGGAGAAAACCCAGTTATTAAGGAAGAGATTGCTACAGAGAGGCTCTCTGCGCCAGCATCCCAGGTTGCCCCAGCTTCTCAGGCAGGGCCTTTCTCCTCCATAAAGCAACCTTCTGTGGCAGCATTCCAGTCTACCCCAACTGCCCAGGCCAGGCCTTCTACACTAGCCTCCGAGGCTACCCCAGCTGCCCAGGTCGGGCCTTCTTCCTCCCGACCGTCTACCTCTACTCAACCTGGCCTCTGCGAGACCACTACTGGGCCATCACAATCTCAGCCTTCTTGCCATCGTCGTTTCCTAGCCACTAAGCCCTCAGAATGGGGATTGCGTCGTCACCCAACTACCAAGGCTAGCACTATCCTACTGCGGGGCAACTAGCGACTCATTGGGAGGAGAGTTTGCATCAAATGTATACTCTTTGCCTACCTGCTTAGTTGGACCGATTCTCCGAAAGAGCTACTGCGGTAAGCCTTCACTCTCTCTTATCCTCTTTCTTTTATTCTAACTACTTGCTTATTTGCACAGGTCTTTGCCGAGTCGCTACTACTGAGTCAGACGTTCTCCCATATACATCGGTAGAATAAGATCTTAAAGGATCGTGTTGCCGACCTGGAGTCTCAATTATCTGACCTTTCCTCGATTGTATTCCAGTTAAAAGCAGAAGTAAAGACTCTAAGAAAAGCAAATGCATCCCAGGAACAACTACTAGGTGAAGCCTTGATGGAGGCTAACCGGCTGCGGGATGATAAGAAGAGACTGAAGACTCTGCACCAGTCAGCTGAGGCTAAATGCCAAGAGGAGTTGACCCTCAAGGAGAAGGCCCAATCAGAGCTAACCCACCAAATCACAGCCCTGGAGGACTTCAAGCTTATGCATAAGCACGAGATGGATCGGCTGACTTAGGAGCTGAACTCTAAGGATATGCTCCTTGTAGACCATAGAAGGGATCTGGAGTCTCAAGCAATAGAGTTGGGCTCCTTGCATGTAGAGCTGTCTCAAGCCCAGTCTGCCCTATCTAGTTCTGTTATTGCCTTAGAGATTTATAAGGCTGGGGAGAGCGATTGTCTACAAGCAAATCGGAAAGAATACTTATATTCTTTAGAGTTTGGCTCTTAAGTGGGGGATCGCTTCGTCCGGTCTGTGGCCTATGGTGCAGTAGGAGCGATCCAACAACTCAAGGAGGGAGGGTATCTATCCCCTAATCCTCCTGAGGACTTTCTAGATCATCATCGGATCCTCAAAGAGATGTCTGATGATATATTTTCCAAATTTAAATAACCCTTCCTATTGTATATGGCACATCTGCCCGATATACTTATAAAAGTTAATTTTCGCTATCCTTATTACTACTCCCTTTTTGGTTTTTATGTCTTTTCCTTAGTCCTTACTCAATGGAGCTCGAACTGTTTAGCACTAGCACGGGGACCTGAGCAGGTCTTAAAGAAGATTCGACCATATTATAGGTCGAGTTAACCCGACCGGGCATTTTATGTTCGGACCAGTCATGCTGCCTCGATCTCAGATCTTACAAAGGAGTGATCTACTCAGGTACGATAAGGTTGGAGGTAGTTAGCACTCCATGGACAGTCCAGCCTCCTACCTTGAGTGTCTTGTAGGCAGTAGGCATCTGACGCTAACCTTTTAACAACTTTATACATCCCGTCCCACTGAGATGTTAATTTGGTTACCTCTCCTACAGACTTCGTCCTTTTCCACACTAAGTCTCCCTCTTTGAAGAACTAGGGAATCACCCTCCTATCGTAATTTTGACGCATCCGTTGTCAATATGCAGTCAATTGGGCAGATGCTCGTTCTCGAGTTTCACTGATAAAGTCCAGTTCTGAAAGTCACCGCTCAACATTTTCTGCGTCATACAATAACCTTCTGATGGATGGCACCCTAACTTCTATGGGCACAACTACTTCACTACCATAAACCAGGTCAAATGGGGTGAGCCCGGTGCTTTCTCGTGGAGTCGTGCGATATGCCCAGAGGATGCTAGGAAGCTCTTCCACCTAATCGCCGCCTACATGGTCCAGCTTAACCTTTAAACCCCGAACTATCTCTCTGTTGGTGACCTCCATCTGCCCATTACTTTGATGATAAGCCACGAACAAGGTTTAAAATTTCGACCCGTGCCGAGGTATCGGTCTCAGACTGGAACGATACGGTTTCGGTATCGTATCGTGCCGTGCCGATACAGTTTCGGTATTTTTTATTTATCTATAGTAATTATAAGATAAATATGTTTATGGTATATATAAAAATAAGTTGTATATTGATTTATTATAAGTTCTCAATTATTGAATAATTTAATATTGTTAGAAAAAATAATTAAAAATAAATTTATTTAAATAGAATTGATATAACAATAATTCAAATTAAAATGTAAGTATCTATAATAATAATAATATTATTATTATTATTAAATAAATAAAATAACTATTTATTCATTTAATTAATTAATAATTAAATAATATATATTTTAAATAATAAAAAAATTTAAAAAAAATAAAAAATCAGAATATAAATATAATTTATTAGAATTTTTAAAAAAATTTAGAATTTTAAAAAAAAAAATTAGAATTTTTTTAAAAAATTAAATGAAATTTAAAATAATAAAAAATATATTAGAATATAAATAAGAATTATTATATTTTTTTAATTTTTAAATAAAATTTAAAACATTATTTTTTCAGAATATTAATTAATAAAATTTATTTAATTTATTTTAATTTTAAATATATTTTTTATATATTTTGTTAGGATAATTTAATTAGGTTTGTAAAAGCCTCTTCGGAATATCACAACTCCTTCTTAGGAATTGTTTAAATTTATTAAATAAAATAAATAATTATTAAAAAAAAGAAAAAGTTAAAAAAAAGGGGCGTACGCGAGATCGCCCGCGATCATCGCGGGCAATCTCGTGGGAGGCGTCCGGCGGCGCTGGAAGCGTCGCCGGACGCCTCCGGTGGCGCCGAAAGCGTCCGGCAAGGTAGCCGGACGCTTTCGGCGACACCATCGGCGCCGCAGAAGGCGTTGCGCACGACACCTTCGGTGCCGAAGTCGTCGCGGGACGCCGCCGGTGGCGTCCCGCGTCTCCTCCGGCGCCGCCGAGACGGGAGGTGCTCCCGTGCCGGTTTCAGCCGCCCGGCGGAACGGTAAAAACCGTCCGTGCCGGGCGGCATGGAACGATATTATATACACTGGCCACGAATGTGAATGCCTGAGTTATTCCAAATCCCTGACGCCATTCCTGGATCTTGCATCCTTGGAACTGTCTTCCATTATATGAGACCAGCTTGTGCGGTATTCCAAATCGACACAGGATGTTCTTCCATAGAAATTGAATAACGGCTCCCTCAGTAATCCTGGCCAGTGCTTCTGCATCCACCCATTTAGAAAAGTAGTCCACTGCTACGAGCAAGAATCATCTCTGACCTAGTGCCATTGGGAATGGTCCTATAATATCCATGCCCCATTGATCAAACGGGCATGAGACTATTGAGATTTTCAGTGTATTGGTCAGCCGATGGGTTAGGTTCTGATGCTTTTGGCAAAATAATCAGGTATTCACCAATCACTGGGCATCTCTTTGTAGAGTGGGCTAAAAGTACCCAGCCAACAATACTTTTTAAGCCAACATCCTTCCTCCAACATGGCTACCACAGCACCCCTGATGTATTTCCTGCAAGGCATACTCCGCCTCATCCGTACTTAAACATTTGAGTAGTGGTCTGGAAAATGTCTGCTTGTATAGTTGATCCCCGATCAGAGTGTATACATGAGCTTTTCTCTTGATCAATCTAGCTTCTTCAGGATCGACAGGTAGGACGCCTTGCTGAAGATAAATGATCATTGGGACTCTCCAGTCGATCGACTCTTTTATATTGTTTTGTAGGTCTATCTGAGCTATTAGAAAACTTTGGGCATCTACCTATCCAACACTCAAGTGGCCAAAGAGCTGGCCATTTTAGCTAGTTCATCCATCCTTTAGTTATCTGCCTTGGGAATCTTAGTCACTGTGACTTCCTTGAAACCTTCCTTCATTTTCTCATATGCTTTCCTGTATAACTATATTTTATCACTGTTAGCCTCAAAGTTGCTCGCTACTTGCTGAGCTATCAGCTGGGAATCGGAATAAATGACCACCCAGGTGGCTCCAACATGTTGAGCTGCCTGTAGCTCTGCCAATAGCACCTCATACTCTGCCTCATTATTAGTGGCTTTGAAATTTAATCTAACGACTAGTTGCATGATATATTCCTGAGGGGATATCAGAAGTATCCCTACTCCGCTTCCTCGATGGGTGGACAACCCATCTACATAGACCTTTCAAGTTTCTTCGAAATCAGGTTGATGGACCTCTATCAAGAAATCTGTCAAGGCTTGTGCTTTAATCACCGTTCGGGATGAATACTGTATGTCATATTCTCCCAGCTCAGTTGCCCATTTGATGAGACGGATGACCATCTCTATGATGGTAAGGGCCTTCCCTATAGTACTATTGGTCAGAACCGTGATCGGGTGTGCTAAGAAATAAGGCCGCAAGCGACGACCATGAGAACCAATTCGTAAACTAACTTCTCCAGGGCCGTATACCAAGACTCGACTCCTTTCAATAGATGATTAAAGAAATGCACTGGTCATTGTACATTATTCTGTTCTTTCACTAACACTGCCCCACGACCCTAGGGGTAGCTAACAAATAGACCCAGAGAGGCTCCCCTGCAATAAGTTTAAACAGTGAGGGCAAGGTCTCCATGTGCTTTTTCAACTCTTCGAAGGCTTGGTTGCATTCTTCATCCCATTGAAACTTGGCCGCTCTTCTGAGTACCTTGAAGAAAGGCAGCACTCAATCTACAGACCGAGATATTAACCTGGTCAGAGTAGTTATTCTGCCCACCAACTTCTATGCTTCTTTCATATTCTGAGGCGCTTTCATGTCTTGAAATGCTTAAACTTCTTCGGGTTAGCCTCAATTCTCCACTCGGTAACTAGGTATCCCAGGACCCCCCCCCCCCCCCCCTGAGCTCCAAATAGCCACTTCAATGGATTTAATTTTAGCCCGTATTGCCCTAGTGTGCCGCAAGTCTCCTCTATGTCTGAAATCAAATTTATGGCCAAGGTGGATTTGATGAGGATGTCGTCCACATAGACATCCACGTTCTGTTCTATCTGCTCTCGGAAGATCTTATCCATCATACTTTGGTAGGTAGCTCCTGCATTTCGCAATCCAAAAGGCATGACAGTGTAACAGAAAGTACTATCTGCCATGATGAAGCTGACCTTCTCATGATCTTCTAGCGCAAGAGGGATTTGGTGGTATCTTTGGTAAGCGTCGAGCATGCAGATCCTTTCACAGCTCGAGGTTGAGTCTACCATCTTATCAATACTGGGTAGCGGGTAACAATGCTTAGGGCTAGCGCAGTTGAGGTCTCAGAAGTAGATGCAGACTCTCAACTTATTGTTGGATTTGGACACTAGGACCACATTAGAGAGCAAAGGCAGAAATTGTACTTCTCTAATGTGTCTTGCTTTCAAGAGTTGATCCACCTCAGCTCGGATGATCTTATTTTGCTCGGTCGAGAGGTTCCACTTCTTCTGCTTGACCAGCCGGGAATCAGGTAGAAGATGTAATTTGTATTCAGTTACCTCGGGCTTGACTCCGGGTAGCTCCTTGAGGGACCAAGTGAAGATGTCCCTATTGTGTGTCAAGCATTTGACCATATCTATCTTGATCTTGATCGGTAGGTCGCTAGATATACATGTGAGGCTTTCTGGACACTCGGGATAGAGCTGGACTTCCTCCCAAGGGATGGGTTCCTCTGTTATAGGTAGAGGTTCCTCTTGGATGACGTGGATCCTGCCATCCTGGGTTCTTTGAGCCTTACGAGCCTCCACTTTCACTATGTCGATGTAACACTTGCGAGAAACCAGTTGCTCTCCTCTGACTTCTCCGACCTATTCTCCCACAGAGAATTTAATCTTCTGATGAAAGGTGGAAACTGTCGCTCGGAACTCGTGCAATGCTGGTCTTCCCAGGATAACGTTGTAGGAGGATGGTGAATCCACCACAATGAAAATGCTTCTTCACATCCTCAATAGGGGCTGACTACCCAGAGAAATGGCTAGCTTAATTTGGCCCATGAGTCTTACTTCATTGCAGGTGAAGCCGTATAGTGAAGTGGCCATGGGCTGGAGCTCACTTGCATCAATTTGCATGCCCTCGAATGCATTCCTGAATAACACGTTGACAGAGCTTCCGTTATCAACAAAAATCCTAGTCACACGACTGTTGGCTATGACGACTTTAATTATTAGGGCATCATCACGAGGGAGCTCCAACCCCTCTAGATCTTGCGGCCAAAAACTGATTATGGGCCCGGCAGCTTGCTCCCGGCTGCATCCTACAGTGTGTATCTCCAGGTGACGCTCATGAGATTTCCAAGCCCTGGCAGAATCTTCATCTGTGGGCCCCCCAGAGATCATGCCGATCTCTCGGATGGCTACATTTCCCCTGTTCTCCTCCTCCAGGGATTCCCCTGACTCCTTGCCCCGGCCTGGCTGTTGGCTTCCTTGACCTACGTTGTCGAGCAGGGATTTACCTGATTGACCTATCACGGCCTACTGGTCGGCCAGCAACATCTGAAGTTAGGGCGCAATCTCAAGTCGAGGCAGGCCTAGTTCAACTACGCACTGGGAATCACGAGCGAACTGGACGCAATCGTTGGGGCATGAGTATGGGACCTGTGGTAAGTGCAATAGTAAGGTCCCCACTGACCGGGTCTTGGGGCTTGGACAGCTTCTACCCTTTGGTCCATCCGAGAGTCCTGCCTGGGCAGGAATCTTGGTCGGGAATCCTTAGCGCGCGGAAGAGGCTGAGCCGACAATTGAGGCGGCCTCTTCTCCGGTTTGTTGGAAGGAGCAGGCGCCTTGCCCGCTTTCCACCGAGCCACCTGGGTTTCTTCTACATTGATGTAACTAGCGGTCTTCCCTAGCATCTCATCGAAGTTCTTCATAGGCTCTCGGATGAGGACTTGGAAGAACTCCCCTTCTACCAGACCATGGGAGAAGACGCTCATCAGTATTTCAGAGGTAGCAGACGGGACGTCCTAGGCTACCTAGTTAAAGTGTTTGATATAGCCTCTCAAGGGCTCGGTAGACCCTTGCTTGAGGGCAAAGAGACAATGACCTATCTTCTGGTACTTACTGCTACTAGCGAAATGGCGCAGGAAAACGGTCTTGAAGTCATGGAAGTAGGTGATGGACCCATTCAGCAGTTCATCAAACTATTTTTGTACCGAGCCATACAGAGTGTTTAAGAACACTCGACACTTGATGACGTCGCTGTATTGGTGCAGCAACACAGCGTTCTGAAACTTTCGAAGATGATCCTCCGGGTCCTTGCTACCGTCATACTCTCCAATAGCTGGGGGCTTGTGCCCCTTCGGCAGCTTCTCCTTGAGTACCCTTAGAGAGAAGGGCACTTGCTCCTCAGGTTGCCCTCGGGGCTCTTCCCTGAGGACTATGACTTTCCTTTTCTTTGAATTTCTAGGCGGGGAGCTTTCCTCAATGGAGGCCTGTGGTTGCTCTTTCTTATTGTAATAGTCCAGGCCCTTGTGGTAATAATCCCTGCTAGGCTCTTGATAGAAGGCTTGAGAGAAATCCTCGGGTTGTTTTCTCTTAGATCCCCTATTCGAGACACGAGTCGGGTCCTTGGAAATTGCAAGCATCTTGTATGGCTGTGAAGCAGTGGTTTGTTTTTCGGAAGTCACTCGCCTCTTGGCCTCCTTGACCAGTTCATATTCTCCTGCTATCATGGTGACGTTGATTCTTCCGATATCCCCCATCTTCACGTTCCAGAACAGGTGAAGGAGATTCCCACAGACGGTGCCAAATTGATCCTGTTTAAAATCTGAGTTAGATGAACGTCGGATGAGTTGTTACTGGTGTTGATAGAGAGACGACTAGGACACCCTTATCGTACATTCTCAAGAGAACGGACCCTTACGTGACGCTGACGAACGGCGGTCACTGAGCCGACTGTACTTCGGTACTTGAAGCTCTGCACACACCCAGACAAGCACACAGAACGTTAGAGATCAGACACTAGGGAAAAAATTCCCGACGCAGGCCCTCCGATGCTTAAGTCATGTACTTTTCCCCGGAGCCTGACCGATATCAGGGAATGTCGAGTGTCAGGACTTGTCTGGTGATGGAGAACGCATGACATCCTCCCATGGGCTGGAAGAATGTTCCATTCGTAGATAACCGCAGACCATTATAATATTTCCTGACATCAAACAGTTATTCTCTGACAGATAGTTATGATTCCCTGACCTTGTTGTTGCATAGCGCCTTCTGTCTTGCTCGGGTATGACTAGGGAAAGCTCGAGATGATCTGTTAGATATAACACCTAGCTCGAGTCTTGATGAGAAGGATGAGATGTAACGAGAGCCTCATATTCTCTTTTGGATTGCTCAAGAGCTGACCTACAGTTGACCTACTGAGAGCACCAGGCTTAGATATGTAGACCGAGCTGAGAAAAACCTAATCAGTCAGAGCAGGTTAGGCATTACCCCAGTTGCACATCATGTCTCAGATCTGGGATCCTGGTCTGTGAGTACCCGACCGAGAATCATGCGGTTGATGACGTTAGGCAGTCCCACTTTTCCTTTCTCTAGCTGCTGACTGTCACGTCTTCTTGACTGCTGACTGTCACATCTTCCTGACTTCTGACTGTCACGCTTCCTTGATTTTTAACTGCGTGATTTTATCAGACTCTATCATTATGCACCGTATCAATACTATTTGATAACTGATGGCGCTCTTTTTGTATGTTCGGACTCCCCTCCCTTTGTATGTTCGGACTCCCCTCCCTTTCTTGTTGAGCATCCATCCTCCACCAAATCAAACCTCAGTCGCCTGGGATTCACAGCACGTTAGTAGATGCCAACTGAGACAAAACCATCATAGAAGTAATTTAATTTATAACGGAATTTAAATCAGACTTCGTTGACGCTTACAAATGCTGAATTTAGAGGTCGTTTGTTACGAGGAAATTCGTAACTATCAAATTTCAGAAAAAAAAAACTAGTTAGGTACTTTTTGAAAGATTTAAATAGTTTTTTTTATTTTTAATACTATCTATTTTATGGTATTTAAAATATTTTTAATATATTAGGTATTTATAAGTTATGAATTATCTATGTTAATTTTCTGTAGCTATTCGGGGAATTACCTTTGAATAATATTTTTTTTAATAAAATCTAAATAACGATGGATTTTTACTATATCCTGTCCAGAGTCACCAACTTAGCCGACCTGATCCCTCAAATGGTCGAGAGGACGCTGTGGACCTGCTCGATTTTCCTCGAGGTCGTCGAGAGTGGAGGGACATGAATTCCACCTAGTTCTTCCTGGGGATCTCTTCTTTTGAGTTTTTTTTCCCTTTTGCTAATCACTTCGTTGGATTCTGATGATTCGGTGGCGGAAAATAGTTGATTTGATAGAAAGGTGTTTTTTTTTTGTTGTTTTGTTTAATTATTATTGTCCTTGATGAACTATTCTTATCTGTCCAAACAAGCTTGTTTTTCCCTATTCTTGAAGAGAAGGAACCAACAAGCCAAATCATACTTTATGGAAGTTTGAAGCTGGTTGAAGAGAAAATGATCTAGCCGGTTTGCAATTGATTCCTGTTGGAATGGAATTTCAATTTGATGTTTGAAGTTGAAAATAAAGGAATAAAGAAGTGTAAAAGCTTTTTTCCTATTCTAAAATTAGTTTATGGTGGAACAATATCTAATACACTCCCTTTCCTTTTCAACATTTGCTTCCAAAGGCCTCCTTGTTATATCAAAAACAGCCGGTGTTATTGTCAAAGGCAAGGAACCAACAAGCCAACCATTCTATGTGGAGTTTGAAGCTGGTTGTACGTAAACGTGAACCTAGCCCGTTCCTAACATATTATGTATGATCAGAAAGGAATTCTGGGAATAATGAAATGGTTGATGTTAGAATGTTACCTTCAAGTTTGATCGGTAGTCACTCTTGTGGAATGGGGCATGATTTCTAATATCATGCAATTTCTTAATAACATTTTCGCCAATGTCATACTTTTGCTACATGTGCTAGTTTTTTTTTCATCAGATCCGTCAGATGGCCAGCCATTTCACTACAAAAAATATGCATTTTACTATGAATTAAAAAAAAAATCATTGCAAATTCATTTTGCGATGAAATCTACAACGAAAAAGTTTTCGTCGCGAATAAGAAAATCTACGATGAATTAGTTTTTCGTTGTAAGTTTATGACAAAAAATAATTCGTTGCAAAATTTCAAAATCTTAAATATGTGACGAAAAGAGATATTCGTTGTAAATTTGTGATAAATTTTTTCATCGCTATAATTGTTGCAAATTTGTATGGGAAACAAAATCATATCTGCAACGAAAACCTATTTTCGTCACAAATTCTACGACGAAAACTATTTTTGTTATAGAATTTCATCGTGGATTCTGTGATGAAAAATAGCTTTTCGTCACATAATCTCGATATACAATAGAATTTATGATATTTTTGTGATAAAAATTTTCATCACAAAATTTGTCACAAAATTTTTTTCCAATAGCACCTACCTATTAATTATATTTTATCGTGTATACAAATCATATTAAACCTATTTTTATATCAAGACAATAATAAACATTCCAACACATCCTACACAATAAATAAACAATCCTACACAACAATTAAACAATCCAACACATCTTACATGATTCATTCAAACAAGTCATATTCATACAAGTACAAATATCCAAAATAAAATCATACAAAATACAACAATCTTCTTCTTATGCATATAACAGCCCATATCCATAAATATACAAAAATCATAATTTAACAAATCTCATATCAAACAATATCAAAAGGATCAAAAGGATCGAAAGATACAAATATAAATTATTGTCCTCATCTACCTCGTCAAATACTTTCTTCTCCTTTCAATCTTCTTTTCCAGTGTCAGAAAACAAACATATTAAAAGTTAAATTTATGTCTAGGTTATCAATTGTATCAATCTATGTCTCAACAAACAAATATTACTTCATTATCCTAACAAATAAATTGTATATACGTGTTTAATATTTATAACATTTATAACATTTATAATGGACAAAACTTAATTAATCATTATAACATATCACTTATATCTATGTATTTTAGTACATAAATATGTTAAACTTATAGTTCTGGTAAGATAGAATCAAGGTTCTGACCTTGGATGGCAAAAAATATTATTCATCCTTAATTGCATGAAATATATATATACATGAAACTTGTAACTAAATATAACAAAAAATAAAAAAATTACAAGTCATGTAATAAGAAATACATGTATCAAATGCTCCATGACATATAATAAAAGCATTGAAACATATAGTTAACATTACATGGATTAGTAGTAGGCAAGTCACAAATATACAAAACACGGCATGACATGCAAAATCTCAAGGTAAGATCAAAACATAAAAGCAACTAAGCAACTATAACATAGCATAACATGACATAACATGAAAAAAAAAAAAAAAAAGAAGGAATCCTAACAACATGGATTTTAAAGACTTACTTCATCTGACATGGATTTTCAATCGCCACCACCTTCCTTGATTGTAAAAGACCTGTTCGAAAAAAATTAATAGTACTAATAAAAATACAAATAAACAAACTCAATCAAATAGCACTAATTATGAGACAACCAACTATTATACAAAACAAATTCATGAGGAGCCACCACAACCATTGCCATCATCATCACCACCATCATCACTAGAACCGAGAGGAATCTAACTTGGACTGAAACCTAACTGAAGATGTCAAAAAATATAGTCCTATTGTCGGCATATTTCTCTCATTTCCTGATACCTTTCCAATATTATGTCCTTCAAATGGGTAACCTCTTCAGTCAAGTTATGTATCTGTGTTGTTACTGTCGGTGGGGTAGAAGCAGATTTACGAACAACTCTAATTTGGGTTCTACTCAAAGAACTTATTCCCAATATCATTCCACTTTCGGTCCCCCCACTCGCCTCTAGTCATAAATCTAAATTATTATCAACAGAAGCTTAGATTCCTCTTTATTTTCACTAGCACCTGAACTTCTCTGTGCTAACTCTAGCTCATCATATTTCTTCTGTATTATAATGAGAAAAATTAATTAAATTTACAACAATAATATTTTAGAAATGCATATAATCTTAAATTAAGATCCAAGATAATCCAAACCTTAAGTTGTTTAGTTCTCTACCCACTCCAAGTCTTGTATTTTTTTTTAAATGTACGGGTAATAGTATCTATAAATAATGGCTCCTACCCCATTTCCTTGGTCTAAAAAAATACGATTAGAAATAATGAAATTGTATGAAATAGATTAAAAAAATAGTGGGAGAGTTAAAAAAATTATCTATATTCATCGATATTGATAGAGCCTCCTGCATATGTTGCATACGAGTCTCCAGAATTATAAACTTGATTTAACCTATTATGTTGACTTCTTTGTTTGCTCTCCTCAATTGACCAAAAATTACAAATCCTAGTCTAATTTTCCTCGGTGATGCAAAGTGACCTTTCCCCTAGTCTTGGTAAGATTTAGTACATGCCAGATGTGATCGCCACAACTTTTCTTAAAAACCCTCTTTATTTTGAACTCATGATTATTAGGGTCCCACGTGAATGACCGCTACAATGGAAAAAATAATCATCAAAATATTCACTTTTATTTCAGATATAAATGAATGACATATACCCTAAACTCGCTCCACCATAGCCCTTTTGTGGGTATTGGAGTGTTTGCATAAGTCATTGAATCCCCTCTCTAATGGTTATTCATGATTCTATTAATCTCGTGAATAACATGCACAAAATTTCCAAACTTATCATAAAGTTACAAACAAACAACGTTAAATAATTATGATAGTTGAAAAAATAAATTATTTTTTAGTACTTATGAATCTCCACAGGAAGACTCTCGATTGTCTTGCATCTAGGCAACAGAGTGTCTAGGGGAAGGATCATACATGGGTACTGGCAACTAACATGGCGAAGGTGAATGGGAATGTACTGGCAAAGGGTCATGAAAAGGTCTTGCCTAATTAAAGGGGCATAGGTACAATGGTAGGTGTTGAATTCAACTGGTCTTGAGAACTCTGTCTACAACCACCTCATCAAAGATGTTCTAAAAATTCAAATATAGGATAAAGTAAATTGTAAATTTGATGCATAATGAAGAACATTAAAAAGTTTATCATATTTACTAAGAGATAAGAGAGTGTGGGAAACCTGCAACAACAAGATGTCACCTCTAATGACCTATATAGAAAAAAAATATAGAGCATTAACAGAAAAAATATATAAATTTAAGAATGATATACTTTATAGACAACTAATTTAGCTATGAGTTTTGTAAATTTACAAATTAAAACAAACTTTACTCGTAAAACAAGCAATACCATATATGAAAATAAAATATGGTAAGTTTTATTATATTAAGATAACAAAACTTACCCATCATTAAAATCAAAGTTCTCATTATCATTGTCATTGTCATTCCCATCCTCCTCCTCCTCCTCCTCATCATCATCATCATTCTCATGAATTTCACTTGCATCCATATTTATCACTACTTTGCTGGAATCTTGTAATGTTGAAATAATATATTCCCCAGTCTGAAATATTTTCACAACTTTTTCTTGTTGATATGCAATGTCTTCCCAACATTCCTCAATTTTTTCCATGCTTTCATTTTATAAACAACCCACCAATCAATTTTATCATATTTCAAACAAGGATATGAAGCATATAATACTTAAATCACTTATTATGCCAACACAAATGATTTATATTTTTATACAATCTCTTATAATTTATTTAAATCAAATTATACAGTGGATTCACCTTCATCCCTCTGATAGGATCAAACCAATGACACATGAATAGAATAACTCACATTTCTAAGCCAGGGTATTCTACCTCTATAATTTCTTCATCCAGCAAACTATAAAAATTATTGCTTGCACTTCCATCATTAGATGACTAAACACAAATCCCACTATTCATTGTAGTCTTACCCATTTCATATTTTTTAGTATAAAAATTATATTCATTTATGAAATATGCTAGCTAAGTGTATACCAATGCTTTTGGACCTCGTGATAGATGGATTAACAAATCATGTTCAAGGTGAGTTTGATTAGCATGAACTTAAAGTCAAATACTCTAATTGTTAAAAGTCTACATATGTGTAAACCAAATTTAGATTGTCTACTTACATATGATTTGAACCATGGTGTAAATTCTTCTTTGCATAAACGATCAAACTCTTGTGTCGACAATTCAAAATATTAATTTTGGAAAATCCTACCATAACAAAATAATAAATTATAACATAAACAATTTACGACATAAGAAATATATGATTATAGAAAACATATACTAACTCGTAATATGATAATACTTCTGGACAATTTAGTAAAAATATATTTATGCTGCCTACCATTCTTGACCAGTTATGGATCTCTACTTATATGGTTCACTTGGTCGACTAAGGTAGTTAAAAATTGAGAATGAGTTTAAATTGAGATCAATAGGACTCTCATCATTTCTTCCCATTCTTCATCTTTTGCTCGCAACGCGAGGCTCAAAATAATATGATGCATAAGTTGTTAATTTCTCCACAATATATGCATTAACAATAGAGGCTTCAACTCATGCCTTATTTTTCATTTTTTTCTTCAAATAATATAAGAATCTAATGGTAATAAAACAAATTGTATTAGATATTAATATATAATAAAATTAGTAAATTTTTATGCTTTCAAATTGTCGAAGTATAGAAAATGGAAATTTTACCTTTCAAATGGATACATCCATAAAAAATGGATTAGTCCTCTAGCTTGGCATTGTATAGCAAGTGAACCAAAAGATGTTCTATGAAATCAAAAAAATGAGGATGGAAATATCCTTACCAAATTATACAAAATGATTAGAATGTCTCTCTCTAACTTTTCCATGTATGAATGTTTCAAAATTGTTTAGCAAATATTATGTATGAAAATGCTTAACTTCGTAATAACACCCCATACAAAATGTGGTAAAAGCTCCTTAAAAGCAATAGGAATGAACTGTTGCATAAATATATGGCAGTCATAACTTTTTAAACCAATCAATTTGCATTCCTTCATATTGATACATCTTCCAAAATTAGAGACATAAACATCTCAAAATTTCAATGATTTCAATCATTCACAAATAACATGTCTCTGATCCTTATTGAATGTATAAACTACTTTTGGCTTTGGTCTCCTACTACTTTCATCGATATCAAGAGTAGATCTTTTATAAAGGAGTTGTATATCTTTTTTAACATTCTGATTATCTTTTGTTTTTTCGTTCATATCTATCACTGTATTTATCAGATTGTCAAAAATATTCTTCTCAATATGTATATTACACTGAGATTATGATGAATCAAATGACTATACTAATATGGTAAGTCCCAAAATATACTATGTTTAGTCCATTTATGTGTACTTTCATATTCATATGATGTACCACGTGACTCTTCAATAACAGATCAAAAGTTAAACACTCTGAACTAAATCTGTTGACCTATTAATATTAATGGTGGATGTGTTCTTTCAATTCTATTCTTAGTGATTCATTTTTATTCTTTCTGAAACTATAATTTGGTATTAAAAAATTATCTATGACAATCAAAATAACTCGACTTCTTCCTATGTTTCAATCTGATTGACTTTGATCTCTCCATACATATTGAGCATCCTAAGATCCCAACGATACTCCAACCTGATAACATATCATAAGCCAGAAAGTCATTTATGGTCTAAAGAAGAGCAACCTTCATTACAAATATCTAATTAGTATGAATATTGTATGTAAGAAAACCTTCAGCCCCTAGTTGTTATAACTCTGCAATCAGTGGTTGTGTATAGACATCTATTAACTTTTCTAGATTTTCCTAGCTAGGAACAACCAATGTTAAAAACATATAGTGTATTTTCATGTACATATAGGTGAAAGATTATATGGAGTTAAGATAACTAGACAACACAAATAATTTCTTCCTAATTTGCCAAATAGAGCAAACCCATTATCACAGAGACCTAATTTAATATTTTGAGTCTCCTTTGCAAATTCCAGATATATATACCAAAATTTTTCTACTCCTCTACATCTGATGGATGGCACATTAGCCCCTCTTCTATTTGATTATTTACATGTCAAGTCATATATTGAGCAATTGCTTTTGATGCATAAAGCCTTTGTGACCTAAGAGTTAAAGGCAAATAAAACAACTGATTGTATGATTTTCATTGTTGTTTACTCCTTCTGGTGTTCTTGTACCTAACTTCATTACAAAATTTACAAACATCTACATCTTTATCATCTCCCTAATATAGCATACAACTATCTTTGTAAATATCAATTCTTTTCATTGTAAGACCTAATTCTTTCATAATTTTTTTATACTATAAAATCATTGGGTACTATGTGATCACACTGTAATGTCCTTCCAATAACTTGAACAAAATCATTAAAACAATCTTGTGACACATTATGCTCTTCCTTGATAATCAACATTCTTGCAGTAAGAGATAATTTAGTGTGATTGTCACAACCATCCCATAATGATTCCTCCGCAGCACTCATCACTTCCTGAAATTGAAGATATGTTTCATCAATACTTGGTACTTCTACCTCTTCCAACATTAATTTATAAGTAGTAAACATTTGTTCAACTGTTGGAGGTCAACTAGAACTTGCACCATGTCTTTCGGGAATGAAATTATGACCCACTGCATTAATTATCATCATCTGATAAGGATTTAATTGATTATAGTAACTTTTATCCCTACAAACTGAAACTTGTATGTTTCATCCATAATCCTCATCAGATATAAATGGTTCACCATGATATGTCCAATTATAGTAATTTAGGGTAAAATCAAATCTACAAAGATGTTCTGAAACTTTATCGTAGTATAAAAATTTACCATTGTAACACTTTCTGCATGGATACCTTATCTTATTATCATCCATATACTCCACATTACTAGATGCAAAATTTAAAAATTGGTTCAACTCAGTCATAAACTTATCAGTTAAACTCTGACAGTTAGGTAAATTCTTTTTATACATCCAACTTCTTTCATTTTATATTTCACTTGTTTTTAATTAATTATAACATTAATAAAAAATACTATAAAAAAAAACTAGGTAGTAGACTAATGGTCAATATGTAATTAGTTCATATATTAATAGAAAGAAAATATAACAAATAAAATCAATAATGTTAGATAGTACACTATGTTGGTACGGGAAGCATCCAACGATCAAACCTATGTTTTGATTATGTCAGAGGGATCAAAGTTAAGGTGTTTTGTTTTCTGATGTGTTGAATGAGCTTTGCAGGAAAAGTCCTAAGTATACTTAGGCAAAAGTCCTAGTTGCGGTTAGGCAAGTGGAAACCCCTAGAGGGCGGTAACCCTAAGTCATAGGGGTAGTAACCCTATGCGGAAAGCCTTGGCGAGTCGGAGCTTCGGGCAAAAATCCTAGGAGGTGGTAACCCTAAATTAAAATTCTGGTGTCGTGAACCGGGTAGAAGTCTGGACGGGTCGTGGACCGAACGTCCAGCATGAAGATCGGAAGCATCGAGCGCCGAGCAAAAGTCCAATCGGTCTGGAGGACCAAACTAGCAAAAGGTAAAACTCTCCTGAGTGGAGTAGGTGAGGGCGCGTTCCCCGGAAGAGGGAACAGTAAGCGTCTGTTCGACCCAGGATTTTCGGTCGAAAATCCAAAGTCAAAATCGGACAGTCCGATGACTGCCAGACTTTATATTTATGATATTATGTGCTAACTTTGTGTTGCAGGGTATCTTTTGGACTAACGTATCTTACAGGTACAAAGGAGTAACCTTAAGCCTCGGATAAACAGTGTCCGAGGTGCCTCCATGGAGCTTGGAGGTGCCTCGGGTGTAAAGATGAGCTGTCTACGTAGAGGAGCTGGAGGCGCCTTGGACTGCTTCTTGGAGGCACCTCCATGGGGCATTGGAGGCACCCTCAGGTGGATAAGTTGCAGCTGCAGAGGCTTATCGACAGCGACGAAGTTAGGATAAAAGTTTGGGTTTGAGGCGCCTCCATGGGGCATTGGAGGCGCCCTCAACAAGCTATTTAAGGGGACTTCGACCAGCAGCTAGGGACACAACATTCCAAGCAATCCTTACGCAACCAGCTACTAACAAGAAGTTCCGACGAAGCTACAACTTGACGCCAACGACCCGGAGCTCTGAATCTACTATTTCTTGTTTATCGTCGGTATATTTTACTATTGTTGATTGTACTTAATTTTGTAATCCTTTTCGAAATTATAGTTGCTGGCCAACGTAAATGCTCAACGAGCGTGGGCCTTGGAGTAGGAGTCACCACAGGCTCTGAACCAAGTAAATAGCCTGTGTCTTTCTGTGTTTGTCTTTTATTTTATTCCGCTGCTTATTACTCACTGTTTTACGAATCCGAAATGCATGAAAGCCACGAGTGCTATTCACCCCCCTCTAGCATGATCTCAATCCAACAATTGGTATCAGAGCGGGGTAGCTTTGATTTGGTGTAACGACCCGCCTCCTACTAACTAGGCTGCGATGTCGGACCGTCACATTATGCTGTGCTAACTTACTCCTTGACCATCACTAAAGTCTAGGTGCGGAAAGCTGCACTAAATAAAAACTTTGCTAATTGCTACTACAAATCTGGAACTAATACTCAAATCACTATTTTTATCATCAACCATATGCTAAGGGGTATAATCTAGGATGTACATGTTATATCTTACATCCCTTATGGTCAAGGAACTGAGCTACAAGGTTTCTTGGTCGAAACCCAGCTTCCCAATCGATTGGGATCGAACTCAATCGATTGAAAGCTATTGGATCGATCCACTGATCGATTCAACTCGCTACTGTGCACGGGGTAAATTCTGGATCGATCGGTTGATCGATCCAGGCTTGCCAATCGATCCGGTGATCGATTCCAAAGCTCTCTGTTCGCGAGAGCTAATTCCCTGATCGATCGGTTGATCGATCCATTAACTCTCTGTTCGCGACGGCACACTACCGGATCGATTGACTGATCGATCCAGAAGCTTACTGTTCGCGACACTAGCTCCAATCGATCGGCTGATCGATTGAACTGAGTCCAATCGATTGGATGGTCGATTCAGAAACTTACTGTTCGCGGAAATTAGCTCCCCGATCGATCAAGCGATCGATTGAGGACCTTCCAATCGATCGGCTGATCGATTGGGGATTCTGATTTCGCAGCTGAACTCTGATTTCAGCACTACACATGTACAACTCTAATGCATAAGTTCTAAAATGATTGGAAAACATCCTAACAGCAACTAACTAGTACTCGAAGCATGGCATAATGCATAGTCTCACAATTCATATCTATTAACATTCTAAGGTGCAAATTAATAAACATAAGAAGTTCTATTCTTTTTAAACTGGCTAATTTCCAAGAATCTTTTATTCCAAGTTCCTGCCACACACATCTTCATCGCATTGTCCTCCAGCCTCCACTAATCCATCCTTCCTTTACCTTTATCTACAGTATAAGGAAAAGAAAGTATCTGTAAGCTTGAAAGCTTAGTAAGAAACCATCTACCTCACAAAACATGCATTCGATGCAATTTATGCTTTTAAAATATGCTATTTGAAATATATGCTGAACATGCTGAAATATAGATACTAAACATGGCATAATCACATACAACACATGGCAATCCTAACTAAGCATAGTACTATAATGTGAATCCATAAAGAACTAAACTGAAATGAAAGCTGAGCTAAACTAGTACTAACTGATGCTAAGCTGCACTATTTTCACATAACATATTTTGTGAATTTTTGAAAACTATTTATCATAAATAGATGAAAATACTAATTATGCTGCTGATGGGCCCGTCAACTGTACTTGCTATGCGCGCATCCCTAACTAGACCCGAGGTAGCAAATCCCGAATCTAGTAGGGTTTACTAGGTTATCTAAACCTAGGGACGACTATGGGAGCCCAACCCAAGGATATCTAGTCTAGTACAGTGCCACTGATAAAAGTAAAATACTAGATCATAAGCTAATTAATTTATCTTGCTTTTACTAGGTTAACTGAATCTAGAGCTAGGTTATCTGAACCTAGAGGCGACTATGGGAGCCCACTCATTGGACCGTAGTCCCATATAAGCTGAAGCAAGGCTACATATGCTATTTTAAATGCTTCTACTGCATTTACTGAGCTATTAAAATGCCTACTGTAGCATTTTACTGAGCTAAACATTTTATCAAACACTTGGTGTGCACTAGAACACACCCTACGTACTGAAAATCTGCATACGACTAAACTAATGCATAAAAACATACGGATAGCCATTATACTGCAGGTGAGGGGTTTCTTACTTCCTGCGCTAGTTTTTTCCTTACGATCTGATCGCTAGATTTTTCCGGAAAGACGATCTTCTCGACGATCCTCCTACGTCTACGTGTTCTTCTCATGGAGGGGAGTGTCCTCGTAACGGAGTTGTCGCCGGAAAGTGCTCCTATAGCCCTTGGGACGGAACCCTAGCCCCTTTGGCTTGGTGCGCCGAGAGAAGAAGAGAAGGGAGAGGGGGCGGCGTGTAAGGGTTTGAGGAGAGGAAGAAATCCCGATCCCAAAATAAACCCTCACTTAATTATTTCCCTATTTATATAAAGTGGTTTATTCGGTCAACTTAAACTTAAATATAATTGCTTCTCTCTTCTTTTAGCACACCCCTGATGGGGCCTCCTGGTTACTAGAGTTCTCTATAAGACACTGGGTCCATAGGTTGCGGGTTCAATTCCCGCTTAAGCTATTTTACGTTTCTATTTATTTTTGCTACTTCCGATATTCTAAAAATTCCATAAAAATATTCTAAAATTCGAGAAAAATAATAGAATATTTCTAAAATTACTTTGAGAATTTTCGGGTGTTACAATCCCTCATACCTTATAAAAAGTTCATTCTCGAATTTAGAATAATTCTGGGTACTTCTGTCTCATACTGGTTTCTGTCTCCCAAGTTGCCTCTTCTGCGGTGTGACTTTGCCAAATAACTTTTACTAATGGTACTTCCTTGTTCCCCAATTTCTTAACTGCTCGGTCTATTATCTGAATAGGCCGACTGTCATTGCTGAGATCTTCACGGACTTGTACCGACTGGGGCTCAATCACCTGGGTGGTATCTGGAATATGCTTCTTCAGCATAGAGACATGAAATACGTTGTGGATAGCTGACATTTCCTGGGGTAGCTCTAGCTCATATGCTACCTTGCCCACTCTTCTGCTAATAAGGTATGGTCCCACATATCGGGGACTTAGCTTGCCCTTCTTCCCAAAACGCATTACTCCCTTCATGGGAGCTACTCTGAGGAACACTGAATCCCCAACTGAAAACTCTAAAGGTCTGCGCCGTGTATCAGCATAGCTTTTCTGGCGGCTCTGCTGTATAGCTGCTGTGGTATCTGTTACTAGATCTGTCTGATGTTCTAGTTCTTTCTGTTCACCACTTTCATACCAGCAGATTGGAGATCTACACCTCCGCCCATAGAGAGCCTCGTAAGGTGCCATGCCGATAGTGGCCTGATAGCTATTGTTGTATGTAAATTTTGCTAAACCCAGATATTTGCACCAACTTCCCTTGAAGTTTAGGGCACATGCTCGGAGCATATCTTCAAGTACCTGATTCACTCGCTCTGTCTGACCATCTGTCTGAGGATGGAAGGCTGTGCTAAACTTTAACTTGGTGCCCAATGCTGACTGTACACACTCCCAGAAGTGTGATGTGAATCTACTGTCTCTGTCTGAAATAATGGTCCGTGGGACTCCATGCAGTCTGACAATCTCCTTCAAATACAACTGAGCTAGTTGCTCCATGGAGTAGGATATCCTGATAGCTAAGAAGTGGGCTGATTTAGTCAACCTGTCGACTATTACCCAGATGACATCAAAACCATTCGTGGTTCTGGGTAATCCCACTATGAAATCCATGGAAATATCCTCCCACTTCCATTCTGGGATCTGAATGGGCTGCAGAACTCCTCCTGGTCTCTGATGTTCTGCCTTGACCCTCTGACAGGTCAGACAAATACTAACATACCTAGCGACGTCTCTTTTCATCCCAGGCCACCAAAAACATTTCTTCAGGTTTTGGTACATTTTGGTGGAACCACGATGCATCGCATAAGGAGTCCTGTGAGCCTTGTCTAGAATCTTCCTCCGTAGTTCCTCCTGATCCGGAACGCATAGTCTGTCACCAAAATATAATACCCCACTATCTGAGACCCTGAACTCTCCACTTTCTGATTCTATTAACCCTTGCTTGATTTTCTGCATTTCAGGGTCCTGATCCTGAGCTGTCTGGATGTCACCAAGTAGGGTAGATGCTAAAGTCATAGTAGAGAGCTGTCCCACTATAAGTTCGAGACTAAAATCTGTAATCTCCTTCTGTAGGGATGGTGACATGGCTGCCAGGGATAGTAAGGTGGCACTGGACTTCCTGCTAAGTGCGTCTGCCACCTTATTGGCCTTTCCTGGGTGGTAGAGGATGTCTATATCATAGTCCTTGACCAGCTCGAGCCATCTGCGCTGTCGCATATTCAGATCCTTCTGAGTGAAGAAGTACTTCAAATTCTGATGATCTGTATACACTCTGCACTAAGCTCCATACAAGTAATGTCTCCAAATTTTGAGAGCGAAGACAACTGCTGCAAGCTCGAGGTCATGAGTAGGGTAGTTCCTCTCATAATCCTTGAGTTGTCTGGAGGCATAGGTGATCACCTTACCTTCTTGCATCAGTACTGCTTCTAGTTCCAATTTAGAGGCATCGCTGTAAATATCAAAGTTGTCTGTTTTTTCGGGTAGAGTCAAGAATGGGAGCACTGGTCAATCTCCTCTTTAGCTCGCTGAAGCTGTTCTCACAGTCCTCTGTCCACTGAAATTTTCTGTTCTTTCTGGTAAGATCTGTCAGTGGAGAGGCTATTCTGGAGAAGTCCTCTATGAATTTTCTATAATAGCCCGCTAGTCCTAGGAAGCTTCTGATCTCACTGGCGTTCTTAGGTCTTTTCCAGTTACTCACAGCCTTTATCTTGCTGGGGTCTACCATAACACCATCCTTGGAGATGATGTGACCCAGAAAGGACACCTGATCGAGCCAGAATTCACACTTCGTGAACTTGGCGTATAGCTGATTCTACTGAAGGATCTGTAGTACTATCTTTAGGTGCTCTGCGTGTTCTTCCTGAGTTCTGGAATAGATAAGAATGTCGTCGATGAACACGATAACAAACTTATCTAAGTATTCCCTGAATACTCTGTTCATGAGATCCATGAAGGTAGCTGGAGCATTTGTCACTCCAAAGGGCATGACTACGAACTCATAATGTCTGTATCTGGTCCTGAAGGTTGTCTTGGGTATATCACCTTCTTTAACTCTAACCTGGTGATATCCTGACCGGAGGTCTATTTTAGAGAACACTGCTGCTCCCTTTAGTTGATCAAACAGGTCATCTATTCTGGGAAGAGGATACCTGTTCTTAATCGTGACTTGGTTCAGTGCTCTGTAATCTATACACAGGCGCATGCTCCCGTCCTTCTTCTTCACGAACAATACAGGCGCTCCCCATGGTGTGTGACTAGGACGTATGAAGCCCTTGTCAAGCAGCTCCTGTAGTTGCTCCTGAAGTTCCTTCAGTTCTGTTGGAGCCATGCGGTAAGGTGCTTTGGAGATGGGATTTGTACCGGGAATGAGTTCTATCTTGAATTCAATCTCCCTGTCTGGTGCTAGGCCTGGTAACTCTTCAGGGAAGACTGCTGGGTAGTCACATACAACTCGGACCTCTTCTAGCTTTTGGTCCTTGTCCTGACTGGTATTGACTACATGCGCTAAAAATCCCGTACATCCTGAATCTAGCAATTTCTGTGCTTTCAGAGCTGAGAGAAATTTCTTGGCTTTTCTCTTTGGTTCTCCGTTGTACTCAAATTGTACTCCTGCTTCAGGTTGGAATATGACTTTCTGTTTACGGCACTCGATAGAGGCACCGTATCTGATCAGAAAGTCCATTCCAAAAATGACATCGTAATCAATCATATCTAGCACTATCAGATCACAAAAGAGTTCTCTGTCTGCTATAATGACTGGCACTGCTCTGAGCCAGTGCGTGGATTCCATAATTTCTCCCGAAGGTAGTGTTGTCAGAAACTGACCACTGAGTATCTCTGGAGGTATTGCTAACTTTTTGACAAATGCCCTGTATATAGAAGAATGGGTTGCCCCAGTATCGAATAAGACAGTTGTACTTTGCTGTAAAATACTGATATGACCTGTAACAACTGTCGAGGCATTCGCTACATCCTCTCTGGTGAGTGAATAGATCCTCGCGTTCGTCGTGCCTGAGGGGGCTTCTAGTCTGCCCTAGCTGATGTATGGACCATCTAAAGCAGCCTGCATATGGTGTAACTGGGCTGGCTGGCCTCCATACTAAATCAGCTGTGGTTGAGGAAAATCGGTCTTGTTCGGGCACTACTTAGCCATATGCCCCTCTTGTCCACATTCGAAGCATCTTCGTGTGCCCTTACGACAAACTCCTGGGTGGAATTTCCCACAAATAGAACACTTGGGATTGTTGGAACCCCAAGGTTGTTTTGGTGTGATCAACAAGTTAAGTTAGGTCCTGCGTTGTTTTAACCTTGTGTCTAAGTGTGCAGGAGCTTAGGAGCACAGGTACTCGAGCGGAAGACGCAGCTAGCAAGAAGGACGGCACGCGGTGCGTCCGAGGGACGAGGCGCTACGGAAGAGTACCCCGGTGGACGAGAAGGAAGCATGCGGTGGTTCTGAGGGACGAAAGCCGGAGCGGAAGATTGCTCGGGGAGCAAGAGACGCAGCTAGCGAGAAGGTCGGCACGCGGTGCGACCGAGGGACGAAGACTACGGATGAGTACGCTGGTGGACGAGAAGGAAACACGTAGCGATTCCGAGGGACGAGAAGCCGGAGCGGAAGGCTGCTCGAGAAGACCGGAAGTTGGGTTCGGGTGAGCCCTTTTCCGGATGGCAGAGATCACCCAAGCGAGCGGATCCGGAGGAGAAGAACCGGACCGAGGCGAGACTAAACCAGAGAAGAAGTCCCGGAAGAAAAAGTCAACAACTGTTGACTTTGGGCTCCGGGGCGCCCGGAGCAGTCCGGGGCGCCCGGAACCCTCCGGGGCGCCCTGAGCAGTAAAATTGACCAGATCAAGTTTTGACTCGATCTGAATGTTGGGGGATAAGTTTTATCCCCCCAGGGCACCCGGAACCCTTCCAGGCACCCCGACCAAGGCTATAAATATAGCCTTGGTCCAGAAGCTTTTCAATGAACTGAGTATTGTAATTCCAAACACTTGTGCACTTCTGTTCTAGTTTAGCTTCTGTTTTCTGCACTACACTGCTGTACGAGGCTTCTCCGCCTGAAGGAGATTGATAGTGGACTTTATCTTCCTTGGATTAACAACCACATCGGTTGTAACCAAGTAAACCTTTTGTGCCTCACTTTCTCTTTATGCTTTTAATTTATCAGCTTACTTTATATATGCAAGTGTTAGTTTAAAGAGTTCGAGGAGGGTTTGTGTTTTTATGTTTTACAGGCTATCCAACCCCCTCCTAGCCGGCCGCAACGGTCCTACAAGTGGTATCAGAGCCGAGACGCCTCAGAAGGACTAACCGTCGTCTGAAGTACCAAAACGATGGTCGGAGCTAGCGAATATCCACCAGCATTCGAGGGGGAGATTTCTTCATGGAAGAAACAAATGGAGGTATACTTTAACTCAGACCTTGGCATTTCTTTACTTTTAAAATCTGGTTATGAAGAATTGAAGAACACGAACGGAGAAAGACTCAATCTACGTCTCTAGAACAAAAAGCAACGTAACGAATCGATTGCAAACGGACGGGCAGAATTTCATCTCCTAACCGTGATACCAAATGAAGATCTCAAAAGAATCGGCGAATACAACAGCTCAAAAGAACTTTGGGAAAAGTTCTTAAAACTCTACGAAGAACCGATTGAAGTCGTCCCCTCAATAGACATCGAGCCGTCATCAGAATCAGAGACGGAAGAAATTACCGAGACAGCCCCAACAGCCGAAGTACATCCCGAGATCAATGAAGGGGGAGAATCTTCGGAAGAAAGTAATTCAACAGGAGGAGAACCAACGGCCGACGAGGTAAGGTATGGACTCGAACCTCTGAACAACTGGTTCAATTAATCAAATTACCTGAAGATTTTTGCGAATCAAAAATTGAATCATCGAAAGAGTTTTTCGAATCGCAAAATGATTTGACAAAAGAAACTTGCAAATTACGAAACATTTTTTTGAACAAAGTTTGCAAATTAAAAAGATTATCAAAAGAACTTTTCATATTAGAAAATCTTTTGTCGAATAAATTATGAAATATTTTTTCGAACAAAGTTTACAAATTAGAGATATTATCGAAAGAGTTTTTCGGAGTAGTAAATCTATTATCCACAGATTGTTGCAAATTTATGTTGTCAAAATACTTTTGCAAATTACAAAATATTTTGTCGAACGAAGTTTGCAAATCAGAAGTATTATCGAAAAACTTTATCAAGTTTATATTATCAAAATATCTTTGCAAATTAGGAATTCAAAATGACATGTTACAATGTGCACAAATTTCTACATGCTCAAAATTTCTTGCTTCAAAGTTAAGAAATTATGATAAATTAAAATGGAAATTTAAAATTTTCTGATAAAAGCATTAGAATATATAAATAAATAAATGCATAGAAAATTTCTTTTAATGTTATCAATTCTCTTAAATTTTCTTGCATAAATTTTTTCGGCTTAGAAAATTTTTAATTATTGATAACGAATACTTAGAAGTTTTTTTTCAAAAGTTATTTCTTGACTTAGAAATTTTCCTTGACTTGGAAATATTTTCTTTGAAAATCATTGATATATATTTTCATTATATTAACCTTTAGATCTTGCTTTGAACCCCATTTTTTTGTGATCAAAGGGGGAGAAGGAAAGTATAAGTCTAGGGGGAGGTACAAATTGAAAATTAAATTTTTTTCGAAATTTAATTTTTTCTATCTTGTTGCACTTTATTGCAATAACTTGTTTTAATTTTATGTCTAGTTTTGACCCTAGCTTAACTTGGGATGATCACACCAAAAAGGGGGAGATTGTTGGAACCCCAAGGTTGTTTTGGTGTGATCAACAAGTTAAGTTAGGTCCTGCGTTGTTTTAACCTTGTGTCTAAGTGTGCAGGAGCTTAGGAGCACAGGTACTCGAGCGGAAGACGCAGCTAGCGAGAAGGACGGCACGCGGTGCGTCCGAGGGACGAGGCGCTGCGGAAGAGTACCCCGGTGGATGAGAAGGAAGCGTGCGGTGGTTCCGAGGGACGAAAGCCGGAGCGGAAGATTGCTCGGGGAGCAAGAGACGCAGCTAGCGAGAAGGTCGGCATGCGGTGCAACTGAGGGACGAAGACTGCGGATGAGTACGCTGGTGGACGAGTAGGAAACATGCAGCGATTCCGAGGGACGAGAAGCCGGAGCGGAAGGCTGCTCGAGAAGACCGGAAGTTGGGTTCGGGTGAGCCCTTTTCCGGATGGCAGAGATCACCCAAGCGAGCGGATCTAGAGGAGAAGAACCGGACTGAGGCGGGACTAAACCAGAGAAGAAGTCTCGGACGAAAAAGTCAACAACTGTTGACTTTGGGCTCCGGGGCGCCCGGAGCAGTCTGGGGCGCCCGGAGCCCTCCGGGGCACCCGGAACCCTCCGGGGCGCCCTGAGCAGTAAAATTGACCAGATCGAGTTTTGACTCGATCTGAATGTTGGGGGATAAGTTTTATCCCCCCCCAGGGCGCCCGGAACCCTTCCAGGCGCCCCGACCAAGGCTATAAATATAGCCTTGGTCCAGAATCTTTTCAATGAACAGAGTATTGTAATTCCAAACACTTGTGCACTTCTATTCTAGTTTAGCTTCTGTTTTCTGCGCTACACTGTTGTACGAGGCTTCTCCGCCTGAAGGAGATTGATAGTGGACTTTATCTTCCTTGGATTAACAACCACATCGGTTGTAACCAAGTAAACCTTTTGTGCCTCACTTTCTCTTTATGCTTTTAATTTATCAGCTTACTTTATATATGCAAGTGTTAGTTTAAAGAGTTCGAGGAGGGTTTGTGTTTTTATGTTTTACAGGCTATCCAACCCCCTCCTAGCCGGCCGCAATGGTCCTACAGGGATAACTAGGCTGTTTGCTGGCTGGTCCTCCTTTTGGGTAACTCTCTGGTTTGCGTTTATTGCTGGAGTTCCCTTTCCAGTTAGAGTTGTGGCCCTGGTGTTTCTGAGTACCTAAGTCTCCCTAAATTTGGACTCTGAGAGGACTTGCTTCTGCTGTTTGATATTGTTCTGGTAGTGCTCGGTGGTCAGAGCACTGCTTACTAGTTCTTCAGTGGTTTGCGGCCTATGGACGCCACTGGCCACGTTCATTGATATTTCTGGCCTTAGCATCTTGAGCATCAACCGGACTCAATCTTTTTCAGTGCTGACTAGTTCAGGGCATAGACGAGCCAATTTGTTGAATTTCTTCACGGCTTCCTCCACTGAAAGGTTGCCCTGGCGAAATTCAGTGAACTCGTCGTAGTGGCGGTTTGTAACCCGCATGTGGAAGAACTCTTCAAAGAATTCTCTCTCGAAGTCAGCGCATGTCATCTGGTTCACTGGGCGCTTCACTTTAATTCTTTCCCACCACATACGTGCGTCCCCTGCCAGGCAGAAAGAGGCGCATTTCACTTTCTCATGTTCTGGCCAGTCCAGAAGCTCCATCGTACACTCTAGTGTTTTGAACCAGGCTTGAGCATCCCATGGTTCACTGGTGCCTGAGAAATTCTCTGGCTTAATTTTCTGCCACTGGATTAGATAGGCTTCCCTTCTTGCCCCTGCTGCTGGGGCTACTGGTGCTGCAGATTGGACTGGTGGAACCGCTATAACTGTTGGGGTTGCCATGTTAGGTTCCGGAGTGATAGTGGGAGTGTTCTGCTAACTAGCCCTTAAGGTGGTTATCTCCTGTTGCTGTTCGGCTAACTGCTTCTGTAACTGAGCCACTACTGCTGTAAGGTCTGGAGGAGGCACTGAGCTGCCTGCCTCATGCTGTGGCTCAGTAGTTGGTGTCTTTCTAGCTGGGCGTCCTCGTACCATTTTCTAAAGAAATAGAGGACATACATAACTAATAGGATCATATTGCATAACTATTGTTATCATGTTAGGTACTATCATACATATATAAGCATGCTTTAGTTATCTAGGAACATGAAAACAAACAAAACATAAATGAAGAGAGAGATGTTCTTACTTGGAAGTTGAAGGTTCAATGTTGATGTGTGTGTAGGAAGTATGGAACTTGCTCTGATACCACTCTGTAACGACCCGCCTCCTACTAACTAGGCTACGAGGTCGGACCGTCACATTATGCTGTGCTAACTTACTCCCTGACCATCACTAAAGTCTAGGTGCGGAAAGCTGCACTAAATAAAAACTTTGCTAATTGCTACTACAAATCTGGAACCAATACTCAAATCACTATTTTTATCATTAACCATATGGTAAGGGGTATAATCTAGGATGTACATGTTATATCTTACATCCCTTATGGTCAAGGAACTGAGCTACAAGGTTTCTTGGTTGAAACCCAGCTTCCCAATCGATTGGGATCAAACTCAATCGATTGAAAGCTATTGGATCGATCCACTGATCGATTCAACTCGCTACTGTGCACACGGTAAATTCTGGATCGATCAGCTGATCGATCCAGGCTTGCCAATCGATCCGGTGATCGATTCCAAAGCTCTTTGTTCGCGAGAGCTAATTCCCTTATCGATCGGTTGATCGATCCATTAACTCTCTATTCGCGATGGCACACTACCGGATCGATTGACTGATCGATCCAGAAGCTTACTGTTCGCGACACTAGCTCCGATCGATCGGCTGATCGATTGAACTGAGTCCAATAGATTGGCTGGTCGATTCAGAAGCTTACTGTTCGTGGAAATCAGCTCCTCGATCGATCAAGCGATCGATTGAGGACCTTCCAATCGATCGGCTGACCGATTGGGGTTTCTGATTTCGCAGTTGAACTCTGATTTCAGCACTACACATGTACAACTCTAATGCATAAGTTCTAAAATGACTGGAAAACATCCTAACAGCAACTAACTAGTACTCGAAGCATGGCATAATGCATAGTCTCACAATTCATATCTATTAACATTCTAAGGTGCAAATTAATAAACATAAGAAGTTCTATTCTTTTTAAGCTGGCTAATTTCCAAGAATCTTTTATTCCAAGTTCCTGCCACACACATCTTCATCGCATTGTCCTCCAGCCTTCGCTAATCCATCCTTCCTTTACCTTTATCTGCAGTATAAGGAAAAGAAAGTATCTGTAAACTTGAGAGCTTAGTAAGAAAACCATCTACCTCACAAAACATGCATTCGATGCAATTTATGCTTTTAAAATATGCTATTTGAAATATATCCTGAACATGCTGAAATATAGATACTAAACATGGCATAATCACATACAACACATGGCAATCCTAACTAAGCATAGTACTATAATGTGAATCCATAAAGAACTAAACTGAAATGAAAGCTGAGCTAAACTAGTACTAACTGATGCTAAGCTGCACTATTTTCACATAACATATTTTGTGAAGTTTTGAAAACTATTTATCATAAATAGATGAAAATACTAATCATGCTGTTGATGGGCCCGACAATTGTACTTGCTATGCGCGCATCCCTAACTAGACCCGAGGTAGCAAATCCCGAATCTAGTAGGGTTTACTAGGTTATCTAAACCTAGGGACGACTATGGGAGCCCAACCCAAGGACATCTAGTCCGGTACAGTGCCACTGATAAAAGTAAAATACTGGATCATAAGCTAATTAATTTATCTTGTTTTTACTAGGTTATCTGAACCAAGAGCTAGGTTATCTGAACCTAGAGGCGACTATGGGAGCCCACCCATTGGACCATAGTCCCATATAAGCTGAAGCAAGACTACATATGCTATTTTAAATGCTTCTACTGCATTTACTGAGCTATTAAAATGCCTACAGTAGCATTTTACTGAGCTAAACATTTTATCAAACACTTGGTGTGCACTAGAACACACCCTACGTACTGAAAATCTGCATACGACTAAACTAATGCATAAAAACATACGGATAGCCATTATACTGCAGCTGAGGGGTTTCTTACTTCCTGCGCTAGTTTTTTCCTTAAGATCTGAGCGCTAGGTTTTTCCGGAAAGACGATCTTCTCAACGATCCTCCTACGTCTACGTGTTCTTTGATACCACTCTGTAACGACCCGCCTCCTACTAACTAGACTGCGAGGTCGGACCGTCACATTATGCTGTGCTAACTTACTCCCTGACCATCACTAAAGTCTAGGTGCGGAAAGCTGCACTAAATAAAAACTTTGCTAATTGCTACTACAAATCTGGAACTAATACTCAAATCACTATTTTTATCATCAACCATATGCTAAGGGGTATAATCTAGGATGTACATGTTATATCTTACATCCCTTATGGTCAAGAAACTGAGCTACAAGGTTTCTAGGTTGAAACCCAGCTTCCCAATCGATTGGGATCAAACTCAATCGATTGAAAGCTATTGGATCGATCCACTGATCGATTCAACTCGCTACTGTGCACGGGGTAAATTCTGGATCGATCAGCTGATCGATCCAGGCTTGCCAATCGATCCGGTGATCGATTCCAAAGCTCTCTGTTCGCGAGAGCTAATTCTCTGATCTATCGGTTGATCGATCCATTAACTCTCTGTTCGCGACGGCACACTACCGGATCGATTGACTGATCGATCCAGAAGTTTAGTGTTCGTGCCACTAGCTTCGATCGATCGGCTGATCGATTGAACTGAGTCCAATCGATTGGCTGGTCGATTCAGAAGCTTACTGTTCCCGGAAATCAGCACCCTGATCGATCAAGCAATCGATTGAGGACCTTCCAATCGATCGGCTGATCGATTGGGGTTTCTGATTTCGCAGTTGAACTCTGATTTCAGCACTACACATGTACAACTCTAATGCATAAGTTCTAAAATGACTGGAAAACATCCTAACATCAACTAACTAGTACTCGAAGCATGGCATAATGCATAGTCTCACAATTCATATCTATTAACATTCTAAGGTGCAAATTAATAAACATAAGAAGTTCTATTCTTTTTAAGCTGGCTAATTTCCAAGAATCTTTTATTCCAAGTTCCTGCCACACACATCTTCATCGCATTGTCCTCCAGCCTCCGCTAATCCATCCTTCCTTTACCTTTATCTGCAGTATAAGGAAAAGAAAGTATCTGTAAGCTTGAGAGCTTAGTAAGAAACCATCTACCTCACAAAACATGCATTCGATGCAATTTATGCTTTTAAAACATGCTATTTGAAATATATGCTGAACATGCTGAAATATAGATACTAAACATGGCATAATCACATACAACACATGGCAATCCTAACTAAGCATAGTACTATAATGTGAATCCATAAAGAACTAAACTGAAATGAAAGCTGAGCTAAACTAGTACTAACTGATGCTAAGCTGCACTGTTTTCACATAACATATTTTGTGAAGTTTTGAAAACTATTTATCATAAATAGATGAAAATACTAATCATGCTGTTGATGGGCCCGACAACTGTACTTGCTATGCGCGCATCCCTAACTAGACCCGAGGTAGCAAATCCCGAATCTATTAGGGTTTACTAGGTTATCTAAACCTATGGACGACTTTGGGAGCCCAACCCAAGGACATCTAGTCCAGTACAGTGCCACTGATAAAAGTAAAATACTGGATCATAAGCTAATTAATTTATCTTGCTTTTACTAGGTTATCTGAACCTAGAGCTAGGTTATCTGAACCTAGAGGCGACTATGGGAGCCCACCCATTGGACCGTAGTTCCATATAAGCTGATGCAAGACTACATATGCTATTTTAAATGCTTCTACTGCATTTACTGAGCTATTAAAATGCCTACTGTAGCATTTTACTGAGCTAAACATTTTATCAAACACTTGGTGTGCACTAGAACACACCGTACGTACTGAAAATCTGCATACGACTAAATTAATGCATAAAAACATACGGATAGCCATTATACTGCAGGTGAGGGGTTTCTTACTTCCTGCGCTAATTTTTTCTTTACGATCTGATCGCTAGGTTTTTCCGGAAAGACGATCTTCTCGACGATCCTCCTACGTCTACGTGTTCTTTGATACCACTCAATAACGACCCGCCTCCTACTAACTAGGCTGCGAGGCCGGACCGTCACATTATGCTGTGCTAACTTACTCCCTGACCATCACTAAAGTCTAGGTGCGGAAAGCTGCACTAAATAAAAACTTTGCTAATTGCTACTACAAATCTGGAACTAATACTCAAATCACTATTTTTATCATCAACCATATGCTAAGGGGTATAATCTAGGATGTACATGTTATATCTTACATCCCTTATGGTCAAGGAACTAAGCTACAAGGTTTCTTGGTTGAAACCCAGCTTCCCAATCGATTGGGATCAAACTCAATCGATTGAAAGCTTTTGGATCGATCCACTGATCGATTCAACTCGCTACTGTGCACGGGGTAAATTCTGGATCGATCGTCTGATCGATTCAGGCTTGTCAATCGATCCGGTGATCGATTCCAAAGCTCTCTGTTCGCGAGAGCTAATTCCCTGATCGATCGGTTGATCGATCCATTAACTCTCTGTTCGCAACGGCACACTACCGGATCGATTGACTGATCGATCCAGAAGCTTACTGTTCGCGACACTAGCTCCGATCGATCGGCTGATCGATGGATCTGAGTCCAATCGATTGGTTGGTCGATTCAGAAGCTTACTGTTCACGGAAATCAGCACCCCGATCGATCAAGCGATCGATTGAGGACCTTCCAATCAATCGGCTGATCGATTGGGGTTTCTGATTTCGCAGCTGAACTCTGATTTCAGCACTACACATGTACAACTCTAATGCATAAGTTCTAAAATGACTGGAAAACATCCTAACAACAACTAACTAGTACTCGAAGCATGGCATAACGCATAGTCTCACAATTCATATCTATTAACATTCTAAGGTGCAAATTAATAAACATAAGAAGTTCTATTCTTTTTAAGCTGGCTAATTTCCAAGAATCTTTTATTCCAAGTTCCTGCCACACACATCTTCATCGCATTGTCCTCCAGCCTCCGCTAATCCATCCTTCCTTTACCTTTATCTGTAGTATAAGGAAAAGAAAGTATCTGTAAGCTTGAGAGCTTAGTAAGAAACCATCTACCTCACAAAACATGCATTCGATGCAATTTATGCTTTTAAAATATGCTATTTGAAATATATGTTGAACATGCTGAAATATAGATACTAAACATGGCATAATCACATACAACACATGGCAATCCTAACTAAGCATAGTACTATAATGTGAATCCATAAAGAATTAAACTGAAATGAAAGTTGAGCTAAACTAGTGTTAACTGATGCTAAGCTGCACTGTACATAACATATTTTGTGAAGTTTTGAAAACTATTTATCATAAATAGATGAAAATACTAATCATGCTGCTGATGGGCCCGACAACTGTACTTGCTATGCGCGCATCCCTAACTAGACCCGAGGTAGCAAATCCCGAATCTAGTAGGGTTTACTAGGTTATCTAAACCTAGGGATGACTATGGGAGCCCAACCCAAGGACATCTAGTCCAGTACAGTGCCACTGATAAAAGTAAAATACTGGATCATAAGCTAATTAATTTATCTTGCTTTTACTAGGTTATCTGAACCTAGAGCTAGGTTATCTGAACCTAGAGGCGACTATGGGAGCCCACCCATTGGACCGTAGTCCCATATAAGCTGAAGCAAGCCTACATATGATATTTTAAATGCTTCTACTGCATTTACTGAGCTATTAAAATGCCTACTGTAGCATTTTACTGAGCTAAACATTTTATCAAACACTTGGTGTGCACTAGAACACACCCTACATACTGAAAATCTGCATACGACTAAACTAATGCATAAAAACATACAGATAGTCATTATACTGCAGGTGAGGGGTTTCTTACTTCCTGCGCTAGTTTTTTCCTTACGATATGATCGCTAGGTTTTTTCGGAAAGACGATCTTCTCGACGATCCTCCTACGTTTACGTGTTCTTCTCACGGAGGGGAGCGTCCTCGTACCGGAGTTGTCGCCGGATAGTGCTCCTATAGCCCTTGGGATGGAACCCTAGCCCCTTTGGCTTGGTGCGCCGAGAGAAGAAGAGAAGGGAGAGGGGGCGGCGTGTAAGGGTTTGAGGAGAGGAAGAAATCCCGATCCCAAAATAAACCCTCACTTAATTATTTCCCTTTTTATATAAAGTGGTTTATTCGGTCAACTTAAACTTAAATATAATTGTTTCTCTCTTCTTTCCGCACATCCCTGCTGGGGCCTCCTGGTTACTAGAGTTCTCTATAAGACACTAGGTCCATAGGTTGCGGGTTCAATTCCCGCTTAAGCTATTTTACGTTTCTATTTATTTTTTGCTACCTCCGCTATTCTAAAAATTCCATAAAAATATTCTAAAATTCCAGAAAAATAATAGAATATTTCTAAAATTACTTTGAGAATTTTCGGGTGTTACATTTGGTGCAACCACCAATCAAGCATTCTTTTCGTGGTGTTTTTCAATTTTCAGAGTCGATTGGAATTAGCTTAATTGCTACATTCTGATCTAGTTCTTTTCGTAATCATAGTCTTTTCTTAAAGTTGGTGCAACACCACTCAAGAACGCAATTTATTCTTATTTCCATACCGCACTACTAATCCAGGATTAAGTCCTGGGACATCTTTTTTCTTTGTGTGCATATTCTCTAAATGACTCAACAAGAAGGCTACAGCACTGTCTGTCCTTCGCTCTTCACCGGAGAAGACTTTGGTTACTGGAAGGGTAGAATGGAAATTTTCTTGAAGATCCAGTTCGAGATGTGGATGATCGTCAAGACTGGGTGTGAACTACCGACTGACGGAGACGACAAACCAATACCTTGGGAAGACTGGGATCCAGCATTAATCAATAAGGTGGAAGCAAATGTCAGAGCAACTTTCACCCTCCACTGTGGACTAACAAAAGAGGAGCTCAACCGCGTCGACCCTTTTTCCAGCACCAAGGAGTTGTAGGAGAAGTTGATCGAACTTCATGAAGGAACATCCGACACCAAAGTAAGTAAAAGGGACTTAATATTTAATAAATTATATAATATTAAATTGCAGGAAGGCGAGACAGCTACCCAACTCTACGCCCGGATACAAGACCTACTTAATGGGCTTCATGCGATCGGGCAAAAGGTAGACAATCGGGACATCATCAGGTATTCCTTAAACACCTTTCCGAGGAATACCTTATGGGCATCCATGGTAGATACCTACAAGGTTTCTAAGGACCTTTCTTCTATTAAATTAGATGAGTTGTTTGCTGAGTTTGAACTGCATGAGCAGATTGTTGGACCCCGTGGTAGTTTTGATGTGATCAACCAAGTTGGTTAGGTCCTGCTGTGTTTGATCCCTGTGTCTGAGTGTGCAGGAGCTTAGGAGCACAGGAAGTCGAGCGGAAGACGTAGCTAGCGAGAAGGACGGCACGGGAAGGGAGCCGACGGGCTCGGTGTGTCCGAAAGACGAGAGAGCTGCGGAAGAGTACTCCGGTGGGCGTGAAGAGCGTGTGCGGCGTTCGAGGGACGTTAAGCCGGGACGGAAGGCTGCTCGAGGAGAAGGCCGGGAATTGGGTTCGGGTGAGCCCTATTCCGGTTGGCCGCAATCACCCAAGTTCTCGAAGCTTAGGAAGCTGAAACAAAGTCAAAAGGAGTTAAAGAGCAAGTTGGACGTGCCTTAAAAGAAGTTCTGGAGGCGCCTGACCAGACCTCCACATTGGAGGCGCCTTCAACACTGTTCAAGGCGCCTTCAAGCTAGTTAAAATGACCGTTTATGCGCGGATAAAGTTTTATCCGCATGACTCGGTTGGAGGCGCCTTGAACCCTGTTGGAGGCGCCTTGGACTCTCGGGATAAGATTTCCAGGGCCTATATAAAGGCCCCTGGAGCTAGGAATTCAACAACAACTCAAGCATTCAATCTGTAGTGTCTCCTAGCAATAGTTCTGAGCTTTTGAAAGTGTAAAAGGCTTCTCCGCCTTCAGCAAAGGAGAGTTTCTTTTAGTGCACTTCTACTGCCCTGGATTAACAACCTCCTTAGTTGTAACCAGGTTAATTCCTGAGTCTCTTTTTATTGATTTATTATTTTGTTAACTATTGCACTAACTGAGTTGAAAGTACGAGGAGGGTATAGTTTAATTTTTATTTTCAGCAATTCACCCCCCTCTTGCCGGCACTCCGCTGCACCAACACAGATTAATGCACGCTCGACCGAGAAAGGGTTGGCTTTGGTTGCAGGTACAGGCAGAACCCGGGAAACTAAAATAAAGCGCAAAACCAAAATCGAGTCCAAAGACGAATCGGAGGATGACAACGAGATTGTTTCCGAGATATTAAGTCTCGTACGAAAGATCTGTAGAAATAAAAAGGTGACTCAAACGAACACGAAGGACAAGTCTGGAGTCACCTGCTACGGTTGTAACTAGAAGGGGCACTACAAGCCGGATTTTACAAACAAAAAGTAACGAAGAAAGAAGGCATTGAAGGTAACTTGGTCCGAGTCATCAGACGAATCTGACACTGACGAAGAAGAACTGACAAGCTTCCTCGCATTACCAGTGCAAGCCAACATTATCAAAACTGAGTCCGAGCTCGAGTCTGAAACCGAGAGCGAGTCAGAAACCGAGTCCGAACGAAGCCACAGATCCACATCCGTTTCCGAAGGACCGAACCCCACTGTAAGTTCTCTACTCGCCGAAACTCAGTTAGATGATTTAAAGAATTTAGTTCCTTGTTAAAAAAGTTGGCTAAATCCAACGTCCGGGTCAAGTCACTCTAAAAGGAGGTAATAGCCCTTAAGGAAGCGACTGACTCGAGTTCTTTAACTGAGCCAGTTCAAATTAGAAGTTAAACTCAAGTCCAACAACTTGAGGAAGAAAATTCTAATTTGAAAACTCAAATTAAAGAACTCAAGGACATGTTGGAACGGTTCACCCTAGGTTCCAAGAATCTTGTTCTGATTCTTGGAAAACAGTGAGCCATTTTCAACAAATCCGGACTTGGATTTAAAACCAAAAGGAAATACAAAGCATACATATCCTTAGTTAATAAAAAAAATAGAAACATAGTCCAAGCATGGGTCCCCAAGTCGAACTTGGTTAATCAAGTTGGACTTGGACTATATTGGGTCCCCAAGGATCAGATCTACTACCTTGATAGACCATATCGAGGCTATAATCTAGGGAGAGCCAATAGAAAGACCATCTTTACCAATAGATAGTATTGTTTGATGCTTGATTTTTTTTATTATACATGTTTAGATTCAGGATAGTTTAAGGACGTAGGCGTAATTTGCACTTGTTCAATTAAACCTAGGGAGTCCAGAAAGAAAATTAAATATATAATTTCTTTGAGCGGCTCTGTCTAGGAAGTGGTGGATGATCCCATACCCAAGAAGGCCGAGTGTCTCGCCACGACCTGGGAACCAATCTTAGAAATGTGTATTTAATTGACTAGTTAAAAAACCTAAGTTTAACTCAAATGTAAATTAATCCTTAGAAATAATCCAAATTTAAGATAATCATCATACAAAAGTACGTAAAATTACCTGAATGATAACTTAGAATTGGGTAAGATAAATCTAAGTTGAATCAACAGTATTAATCTTCAAATAAATTCAAGATAATTAAATAAATTCAATTTAATCAAATGAATAAACTTAATTAATTAAAAAAACTCTTTTAAAAATTATTTAAAAATTATTTTAAAATCTTTAAAAAACTCTTTTAAAAATCATTTTAAAAATCTTTTTAAAACTCTTTTAAAAATTATTTGAAAAATTATTTTAAAATAATTTTAAAAATATTTTAAAAACTCTTTTAAAAATATTTTTAAAACTCTTTTAAAAATTATTTAAAAAATTATTTAAAAATCATTTTAAAAACTTTTTTAAAAATCTTTTAAAAACTTTTTTAAAAATCATTTTAAAAATCTTTTAAAAACTCTTTTAAAAATTATTTGAAAAATTATTTAAAAATCATTTTTAAAATCTTTTAAAAATTATTTGAAAAATTATTTAAAAATCAATTTAAAAGTCTTTTAAAAATTATTTTAAAAATTATTTAAAAATCATTTCAAAAATCTTTTAAAAATCTTTTAAAAATTATTTGAAAAATTATTTAAAAGTAATTTTAAAAATCTTTTAAAACCTCTTTTAAATCATTTTAAAAATTATTTTAAAAATTATTTAAAAATCATTTTAAAAACTCTTTTAAAAATTATTTGAAAAATTGTTTAAAAATCATTTTAAAAATATTTTAAAAACTCTTTTCAATCATTTTAAAAATTATTTGAAAAATTTTTTAAAAATCATTTTAAAAATATTTTAAAAACTCTTTTAAAAATTATTTGAAAAATTATTTTAAAATCATTTTAAAAATCTTTTAAAAACTCTTTTAAATCATTTTAAAAATTATTTGAAAAATTATTTAAAAATAATTTTAAAAATATTTTAAAAACTATTTTAAAAATTATTTGAAAATTATTTAATAATCATTTTAAAACTCTTTTAAATCATTTTAAAAATTATTTGAAAAATTATTTTAAAATCATTTTAAAAATCTTTTAAATCATTTTAAAAATTATTTAAAAATTATTTTAAAAATATTTTGAAAACTCTTTTAAAAATTATTTGAAAAATTATTTAAAAATCATTTTAAAATTATTTGAAAAATTATTTTAAAAATCTATTTACAAATTTTAATTGTTTGATTATTAAAAATTTTAAAAATTCTTAGACCTTCAAAAATCTTAATTCATTTTTAAGATAACTAAATTACATGCTTGGACTCTAGGACCCTAGGATTTTTATTTTTTGCACTAATTAAGGGAGAGTGGTTGGAGTCAAGCAATTTTTTTTTTTTGGGTTAAGTAAAAAAAATTATTTTGAAAAGTTAAAGCAAATCCAATTATTTCTAAGTTTTAAAATTTAAATAAAAAAAATTTTAAGTATTTTTGCTAAAGCCAAGTGTTCTTTGTTAAACTTATTTTCAAAACTTTTCTAAATTTTTGTTGAAAACCTAAGTATTTGTTAAATGTTTTTCTCAAAAACTAAGTGTTTTATCAAAAATTTTATTTTTCAAAACAACAATTATTGTCAAAAGCTTTTTAAATTTAGCTAAGTATTTTTCCAATTTTGCTAAATAGTTTTCAAAATTTTCTAAATAGTTTCAAAAGAATTTAGCTAAGTGTTTTTTCAAAGTAATTATTTGAAGAAGCTAAGTTTTTGTTGAAAACACTAAGTCTTTTCAAAAGCACTTTCAAAATTAGCTAAGTGTTTTTCAAACACTTTCAAAAACTCTTAAACATTTTTTGTTCAAGTTTAGCTACTCTTCAGGGGGAGCTCAAAATTACCTAGGATATATTGCCACTAACATCTTTTTGATTTATGTCAAAGGGGGAGAGAAGTCAAAATTAAGGGGGAATATAAGGAATTATTTTCTTTGCATTTCTTTTATGCTTAAAATTCTTTATTTTACTGTCATAGTTATACTTAACTTTGAACCATGTTGTCATAATCAAAAAAGGGGAGATTGTTGGTGCAGGAAGCATCTGACGATCGTACCTATATTTTGATTATGTCAAAGGGATCAATATTAAGGTGTTTTGTTTTCTGATGTGTTGAATGAGCTTTGCAGGAAAAGTCCTAAGTATACTTAGGCAAAAGTCCTAGCTGCGGTTAGGCAAGTGGAAAACCCTAGGGGGCAGTAACCCTAGGTAATAGGGGGTTGTAACCCTATGCGGAAAGCCTTGGCGGGTCGGAGCTTCGGGCAAAAAGCCTAGGGGGTGGTAACCCTAAGTTAAAATCCTAGTGTCGCGAACCAGGTAGAAGTCTGGACGGGTCATGGACCGGACGTCCAGCATGAAGACCGGAAATATCGAGCGCCGAGCAAAAGTCCAGTCGGTCTAGAGGGCCAAACTAGCAAAAGGTAAAACTCTCCTAAGTGGCGTAGGTGAGGACGGGTTCCCCGGAAGAGGGAACAGTAAGCGTCTGTTCAACCTAGGGTTTCGGTCAGAAATCCAAAGTCAGAACCGGACAGTCCGATGACTGTCAGACTTTATATTTATGATATTATGTGCTAACTTTGTGTTGCAGGGTATCTTTTGGACTAACGTATCTTGCAGGTACAAAGGAGCAACCTTAAGCCTCGGATGAATAGTGTCCGAGGCGCCTCCATGGAGCTTGGAGGCGCCTCGGGTGAAAAGATGAGTTGGATGCGCCTCCATGGAGCTTAGAGGCGCCTTGGACTGCTTCTTGGAGGTGCCTCCATGGGGCATTAGAGGCGCCCTCAGGTGGATAAGTTGCAGCTGCAGAGGCTTATCGACAACTACGAAGTTAGGATAAAAGTTTGGGTTTGAGGCGCCTTCATGGGGCATTGGAGGCGCCCTCAACAAGCTATTTAAGGGAACTTCGACCAGCAGCTAGGGACACAGCCTTCCAAGCAATCCTTACGCAACCAGCTGCTAACAAGAAGTTCCGACGAAGCTACAACTTGACGCTGATGACCCGGAGCTCTGCATCTACTATTTCTTGTTTGTCGTCGGTATATTTTACTATTGTTGATTGTACTTAATTTTGTAATCCTTTTCAAAATTATAGTTGTTGCCCAACATAAACGCTCAACGAGCGTGAGCCTTGGAGTAGGAGTCACCACAGGCTCCGAACCAAGTAAATAGCCTATGTCTTTCTGTGTTTGTCTTTTATTTTATTCCGATGCTTATTACTCATTGTTTTACGAATCCGAAACGCGTAAAAGCCACGAGCGCTATTCCCCCCCCCCCCCCCCCCCACCCCTTAGTGCGATCTCGATCCAACACACTAATGTTATCATTATTAAAATAACGGGTATAGGTATGCCTAACAAAGGTTGACAAAGATGAGTATCTTTCCAAACACGTCAAATATCGACCTGCACAAATAATATTACAAAGTCAACAATTAAATATAAAGGTCGACAAACACATATAGCCTCACAGCCATCAACATACCATATCTTGCGAGCACCTAATAGCCACCGACCAACTAGGGATAGGTATGGATACCACGATTGTAACGACCCGCCTTCTACTGACTAGGCTGTAAGGTCGATCGCTACATTATGCTGTGCTAAATTACTATTGCGGAAATCTGGATTGATTAAAATTTTACTAAACTGATTACTGTAAAATCTGAACTTAATATTCTAGGTGTACCTAGGAGTTGTACACATTCTAGGGAAGATAATCTATGCCTCTCGGATGTCCTGCTAGCTGTAATCAGGCATTTCAATCGATCCATGAATCGATTGGGATGTCGGATCGATCCAGCGATCGATCCAGCTTGATACTGGCACGGAGAAAACCCTGGATCGGTCGGCTGACCGATCCACAAACCATCTCGCTTCTGTATGCGGCTGGATCAGTCTACCGACCGATCCAGGAGTACACTGATCGGTCAGTAGACCGATTACCGACCGATCCAGTGGTGTTAGTTAGATCCCTAGAGCCGATCATTTGATAATTGTATGACTCATTGGGATCGGTCAGCTGATCGATCCAGTGGCACAACCCAACTCTGATCGATCTGTAGATCGATCTGGGTTTCTGATTTCGAACCAGAACCCCTGATTTCAGCACTAATTCGTGCCTCAATCACATTACATGTTCTAAGATAGCTAGGAAACACTCTAACACTAACAAATAACATTCTAACATCATAAAAGAAGTGTTCTAAGCATGATCAGGTGCATGGTTAACTAATTCATGGAAATTGACATACTGAAGTGCAAAATACTAAAACACTGAAAAGTTCTAATGTTTAAACAACTTGCTAGAGTTTCCTAAGATCTTCTGTCCAAGTTCCTGCCCACACACATCTTCATAGCATTGTCCTCCAGCCTCCGCTAGTCCATCTTTCTTTTACCTTTATCTGCAGTATAAGGAAAAGAAAGTATCTATAAGCTTTCGCTTAGTAAGAAACCATCTACCTCACTAAAACATGCAACGATGCAAACATGTTTTTAAAGAATGCTATTTAAAAACATGCACTGAATTTGTTAAAGCATGGCATACTGAAGTTACATGGCATAATTACTAAAACATGGTATAAATACTGAAACATGGCATGCATAATAAAATCTAAGCATGGAGCTATCTCATGGTATCAACTAGGAGAACTAAACTGAAACTGAAACTAAAACTGAGCTAACATTATATTCACATAACTAGATTAAGAGTTTGAAAGCTATTATCATAATAAGTGAAAATAGTAATCATGCTGCTGTTTGGGCCCGGCTACTGTACTTGCTGTGCGCACATCCCTAACTAGAACCGGGGTTGCAAATTCTGAATCTAGTAGGGTTTACTAGGTTAGCTAAACCTAGGGACGACTGTGGGAGCCCAACCCAATGGATATCTAATCCAGTACAATGCCACTGAAAGTAAAATACTGAACGTGAGCTAATAAATTCTTGTCTTGCTTTTACTAGGTTGTCTAAACCTAGAACTAGGTTATCTAAACCTAGAGGCAACTGTGGGAGCCTACCCATTGGACATCTAGTCCTGTAAAAGCTGGAGCAAGACTAAATAAACTATAAAATGCTGCTACTGCATTTATCTAAGCTACTAAAATGCCTAAGTTGCATTTTTCTGTGCCAAACAACTAAAACGAACACTTGGTATGCGCTAATTCGCATCCTTTGTGTCGGTAGTCTACATATTACTAAACTAATACATGAAATTCACACGAAGCTGCTTATACTGCAGGTGAGGGGTTTCTTACCTCCTGTTCATAATTTCTTACGATTCAAATCTCTAGGTCTCCGGAGGAGACGATCCTTTCGACGATCTTCTCGCGTCTATGCGTTCCTCTCGCAGAGGGGAACGTTCTTGTGCTGGAATCGCTGCCGGAAGGTTCTCTTAGGGCCCTAGGGAGAGAACCCTAGGGTTGGCGCCGAGAGGAAGAAGGAGAAGGAGAGTTGCGGCGTGGCTAGGGTGAGGAAAAGAAAGGTTGCCGATTAAAATCCTATCTCCCCACTTATTAATTCCTATTTATATTAAGGGATTAATTCCCCCAACTCTAATTTAAATAAAATTATTTCCCTTTCCTTTCAGCACGGCCCTACTGGGTTCATCCGGTTACTAAAGCTATCCATAAGTCGTAGGACTCAATAGGTCTCGGGTTCAATTCCCGCGTAGGCTATTTTCATTTTCTATTTATTTTTGCTACTTCCGCTATCCTAAAAATTCCGGAAAAATATCTAAAAATTCTAGAATAATTATAGAATATTTCTAATATAGTTTTGAGAATTTTCGGGCGTTACAATCCCCCATACCTTATAAAAAGTTCATCCTCGAACTTAGAATAACTCTGGGTACTTCTGTCTCATGCTGGCCTCTGTCTCCCAAGTTGCCTCTTCTGCTGTGTGACTGTGCCAAATAACTTTGACTAATGGTACTTCCTTGTTCCACAATTTCTTAACTGCTCGGTCTATTATCTGAATAGGCCGACTGTCATAGCTGAGGTCTTCACGGATTTGTACCGATTGGGGCTCAATCACCTGGGTGGCATCTGGGATATGCTTCTTCAGCATAGAGACATGAAATACATTGTGGACAGCTAACATTTCCTGGGGTAGCTCTAGCTCATATGCTACCTTGCCCACTCTTCTGCTAATAAGGTATGGTCCCACATATCGGGGACTTAGCTTGCCCTTCTTCCCAAAACGCATTACTCCCTTCATGGGAGCTACTCTGAGGAACACTGAATCCCCAACTGAAAACTCTAAAGGTCTGCGCCGTGTATCAGCATAGCTTTTCTGGTGGCTCTGAGCTGTCTCTATCCTCTGGCGGATCTGCTGTATAGCTGCTGTGGTATTTGCCACTAGATATGTCTGAAGTTCTAGTTCTTTCTGTTCACCACTCTCATACCAGCAGATTGGAGATCTACACCTCCGCCCATAGAGAGCCTCATAAGGTGCCATACCGATAGTGGCCTGATAGTTGTTGTTGTATGCAAATTCTGCTAGACTCAGATATTTGCACTAACTTCCTTTGAAATCTAGGGCACATGCTCGGAGCATATCTTCGAGTACCTGATTTACCCGCTCCGTCTGTCCATCGGTCTGAGGATGGAAGGCTGTGCTAAACTTCAACTTCGTGCCCAAAGCTGACTGTACACACTCCCAGAAGTGTGATGTGAATCTGCTATCTCTGTCTGATATAATGGTTCGTGGGACTCCATGTAATCTAACGATCTCCTTGAGATACAACTGAGCTAGCTGTTCCATGGAGTAGGATATCCTGATAGCTAAGAAGTGGGCTGATTTAGTCAACCTGTCGGCTATTACCCAGATGGTATCAAAACCATTCGTGGTTTGGGTAATCCCACTATGAAGTCCATAGAAATGTCTTCCCACTTCCATTCCGGAATCTGAATAGGCTGCAAGACTCCTCCTGGTCGCTGATGTTCTGCCTTAACCCTCTGACAGGTTAGGCAGGTGCTGACATATCGAGCGATGTCTCTCTTCATCCCAGGCCACTAAAAATATTTCTTCAAGTCCTGGTACATTTTGATGGAGCCTGGATGCATCGCATAGGGAGTCTTGTGAGCCTCATCTAAAATCTTCCTTCTGAGTTCTTCCTGATCTGGAACACATAATCTGTCGCCAAAGTACAACACCCCGCTAACGGACACTCTGAATTCTCCACTTTCTAATTCTGCTAATTCTTGCTTGATTTTCTGAATTTCAGGATCCTTCTCCTGAGCTGTCTAGATGTCACCAAGCAAGGTAGACTCTAATGTCATAGTAGAGAGCTGTCCAACTATGAGTTCGAGGCCGAAATATGTGATCTCTTTCTGTAGGGGTGGTGACATGGCTGCTAGAGATAATAAGGTAGCACTGGACTTTCTGCTAAGTGCATCTGCTACCCTATTTACTTTTCCTGGGTGGTAAAGGATGTCTATGTCGTAGTCTTTGACCAGCTCTAGCCATCTGCGCTGGCGCATATTCAGATCCTTCTGAGTGAAGAAGTACTTCAGACTCTGATGATCTGTATACACTTTGCACTGAGCTCCATACAAGTAATGTCTCTAAATCTTGAGAGCGAACACTACTGCTGGAAGCTCAAGGTCATGAGTAGGATAGTTCTTCTCATAATCCTTGAGTTGTCTAGAGGCGTAGGTGATTACCTTGCCATCTTGCATCAGTACTGTTCCTAGTCCCAACTTAGAGGCATCACTATATATGTCAAAGCTATCTGCGTTCTCTGGTAGCGTCAGAATAGGTGCACTAGTCAATCTCCTTTTCAGCTCGCTGAAACTATTCTCACAGTTCTCTATCCACTGATATTTTCTGTTCTTTCTGGTAAGAGCTGTCAGTGGGGAGGCTATCCTGGAAAAGTCCTCTACGAATTTTCTGTAATAGCCTGCTAATCCCAGAAAGCTTCTGATCTCGCTAGCGTTCTTGGGTCTCTTCCAATTGCTCACAGCTTCTATTTTACTGGGATCTACCATGATACCATCCTTTGAGATGATATGACCCAGGAAGGACACCTGATCTAACCAAAATTCACATTTCGTGAACTTGGCGTACAGCTGATTCTGCTGAAGGGTCTGCAATACTGTTTTCAGGTGCTCTGCGTGTTCTTCCTCAGTTCTGGAATATATAAGAATGTCATCGATGAACACGATAACGAACTTATCTAGATATTCTCTGAATACCCTGTTTATAAGGTCCATGAAAGTAGCTGGAGCATTTGTCATGCCAAATGGCATGACTACGAACTCGTAATGTCCGTATCTAGTCCTGAATGTTGTCTTGGGTATGTCCCCTTCTTTAACCTTCACCTGATGATAACATGATCTGAGGTCTATTTTAGAGAACACTGCTGCTCCCTTTAGCTGATCAAATAGGTCATCGATTCTGGGAAGAGGATACATGTTCTTGATCGTGACTTGGTTCAGTGCCCGGTAATCTATACACAGGTGCATGCTCTCATCCTTCTTCTTCACAAACAATACAGGTGCTCCCCATGGTGAGTGACTAGGACGGATGAAGCCCTTGTCAAGCAGCTCCTGTAATTGCTCATGAAGTTCTTTCAGTTCTACTGGGGCCATGCGATAAGGCGCTTTGGAAATAGGATTTGTGCCGGGAATGAGCTCTATCTCAAATTCTATCTCCCTGTCTCGTGCTAGGCCTGGTAACTCTTCAGGGAAGACTGCTGGGTAGTCACATACGACTCGCACCTCTGCTAGCTGTTGGTCCTTGTCCTGACTGGTACTGACTACGTGTGCTAAAAATCCCGTACATCCTGAATCCAATAATTTCTGTGCCTTCATAGCTGAGAGAAAATTCTTAGCTTTTCTCCTGGGTTCTCCGACAAATTCGAACTGTGCTTCTGCTCCAGGTTGGAATATGACTTTCTGTTTACGGCACTCGATGGAGGCACCGTATTTGATCAAGAAGTCCATCCCGAAGATGACATCGTAGTCGGTCATATTAAGCACTATCATATCGCAAAAGAGCTCTCTGTCTGCTATAATGACCGGTACTGCTCTGAGCCAGTGCGTGGACGCCATGATTTCTCCTGACGGTAGCGTTGTCAGAAACTGACTACTGAGTACCTCTGGGGGTATCGCTAATTTCTTTGCAAATGCCCTGGATATATATGAATGGGTTGCCCCTGTATCGAATAAGACAGTTGTACTTTGCTGTAAAATACTAATCTGACCTGTAACAACTGTCGAGGCATTTGCTGCGTCCTCTCTGGTGAGTGAGTAGATCCTCGCATTGGTCGTAGCTGGAGGGGCTTCTAATCTACCCTGGCTGATATGTGGACCTTCTAAAGCGGCCTGCATCTGATGTAACTGAGCTGGCTGGCCTCCATACTGAATTGGCTGTGGCTGAGGAAGACTGGTCTTGTTTGGACACTGCTTGGCCATATGCCCTTCCTGTCCGCATTCAAAGCATCCTCGTGTGCCCTTACGACAAACTCCAGGATGGAATTTCCCACAAGTAGCACAGTTTGGATAACTGGGTTGCTTGCTGGCTGGCCCTCCTTTTGGATAACTCCCTGGTTTGCGCTTGTTGCTGGAATTCCCTTTCTAGTTGGAGCTGTGGCCCTGTTGTTTCTGAGTGCCTGAACCTCCTTGACCTTTAGATTCTGAGAGGACTTGCTTCTGCTGCTTGATGCTATTCTGGTAATGCTCAGTGATTAGAGCACTGCTCACTAGCTCTTCTGTGGTTTGTGGCCTATGAACGCCACCAGCCACATTCATTGTTATTTTCGGCCTCAGCATCTTGAGCATCAACCAGATTCGTTCCCTTTCTGTGCTGACTCGTTCAGGGCATAGACGAGGCAATCTATTGAATTTCTTCACTGCTTCCTCAACTGATAGGTTGCCCTAACAAAACTCAGTGAACTCGTCGTAGTGGCGGTTGGTGACCCGCATGTGAAAGAACTCCTCAAAGAATTCCTTCTCGAAGTCAGCCCATGTCATCTGGTTCACTGGGCGCTTCGCTCTGATTCTCTCCCACCACATGCGTGCATCTCCTGTCAGACAGAAAAAGGCGCACTTCACCTTCTCATGTTCTGGCCAGTCCAGAAGCTCCATCGTACTTTCCAGTGTTTTGAACCATGCCTGAGCATCCCATGGTTCATTGCTGCCTGAGAAATTCTCTGGCTTAACTCTCTGCCACTGGATCAGATAGGCTTCTCTCTTTGCCTCTACTGCTGCTGGGGCTACTGGTGCCGTAGGCTGGACTGGTGGAACCTCTAAGACCACTGGTGTCGCTAAGTTAGGCTCCGGGGTTACAGTGGGAGTGTTCTGCTGACTAGCCTTTAAGGTGGCTATTTCCTGTTACTGTTCAGCCACTAGTCTTTGTAAGGTATGGGGAGGCGCCGCCTCATCGGGGCTCGATGGTGGTGCCCTTCTAGCTGGGCGTCCTCGTGCCATTCTAGAGACATAGAGGACATACATGACTAACACAAGCATAATAGAGAAACTATTGTTATCATGTTAACTACTATTATAAACAAGCATGCTTTAGTTATATCTGAACATGAAAACAAGAAACATAACGAAAGTGAGAGATGTTCTTACTTGGAAGCTGTAGGTACAATGCTGATGTGTGTGTAGGAAGTATGGAACTTGCTCTGATACCACTCTGTAACGACCCGCCTTCTACTGACTAGGCTGTAAGGCCGATCGCTACATTATGCTGTGCTAAATTACTATTGCGAAAATCTGGATTGATTAAAATTTTACTAAACTGATTACTGTAAAATCTGAACTTAATATTCTAGGTGTACCTAGGAGTTGTACACATGCTAGGGAAGATAATCTATGCCTCTCGGATGTCCTGCTAGCTGTAATCAAGCATTTCAATCGATCCATGAATCGATTGGGTTGTCGGATCGATCCAGCGATCGATCCAGCTTGATACCGGCACGGAGAAAACCCTGGATCGGTCGGCTGACCGATCCACAAACCATCTCGCTTCTGTATGCGGCTGGATCAGTCTACCGACCGATCCAGGAGTACACTGATCGGTCGGTAGACCGATCCAGTGGCTCACTGATCGGTCGGCTGACCGATCAGTGAGCTTCTGGATTGCTCGGCTGACCGATCCATAACAGGCGCTAACTCTCTGTTCGCGACTGGATCGGTCAGCTGACCGATCCAGTGGCACAACCCAACTCTGGGTTTCTGATTTCGAACCAGAACCCCTGATTTCAGCACTAATTCGTGCCTCAATCACATTACATGTTCTAAGATGGCTAGGAAACACTCTAACACTAACAAATAACATTCTAACATCATAAAAGAAGTGTTCTAAGCATGATCAGGTGCATGGTTAACTAATTCATGGCAATTGACATACTGAAGTGCAAAATACTAAAACACTGAAAAGTTCTAATGTTTAAACAACTTGCTAGAGTTTCCTAAGATCTTCTTTCCAAGTTCCTGCCACACACATCTTCGTAGCATTGCCCTCCAGCCTCCGCTAGTCTATCTTTCCTTTACCTTTATCTGCAGTATAAGGAAAAGAAAGTATCTATAAGCTTTCGCTTAGTAAGAAACCATCTACCTCACTAAAACATGCAACGATGCAAACATATTTTTAAAGAATGCTATTTAAAAACATGCACTGAATTTGTTAAAGCATGACATACTGAAGTTACATGGCATAATTACTAAAACATGGTATAAATACTGAAACATGACATGCATAATAAAATCTAAGCATGGAGCTATCTCATGGTATCAACTAGGAGAACTAAACTGAAACTGAAACTAAAACTGAGCTAACACTATATTCACATAACTAGATTAAGAGTTTGAAAGCTATTATCATAATAAATGAAAATAGTAATCATGCTGCTGTTTGGGCCCGGCTACTGTACTTGCTGTGCGCGCATCCCTAACTAGACCCGGGGTTGCAAATTCTGAATCTAGTAGGGTTTACTAGGTTAGCTAAACCTAGGGACAACTGTGGGAGCCTAACCCAATGGATATCTAATCCAGTATAGTGCCACTGAAAGTAAAATACTGAACGTGAGCTAATAAATTCTTGTCTTGCTTTTACTAGGTTGTCTAAACCTAGAACTAGGTTATCTAAACCTAGAGGCAACTGTGGGAGCCTACCCATTGGACATCTAGTCCTGTAAAAGCTGGAGCAAGACTAAATAAACTATAAAATGCTGCTACTGCATTTATCTAAGCTACTAAAATGCCTAAGTTGCATTTTTCTGTGCCAAACAACTAAAACGAACACTTGGTATGCGCTAATTCGCATCCTTTGTGTCGGTAGTCTACATATTACTAAACTAATACATGGAATTCACACGAAGCTACTTATACTGCAGGTGAGGGGTTTCTTACCTCCTGTTCGTAATTTCTTACGATTCAAATCGCTAGGTCTCCGGAGGAGACGATCCTTTCGACGATCTTCTCTCGTCTATGCGTTCCTCTCGCGGAGGGGAACGTTCTTGTGCTGGAATCGCTGCCGGAAGGTGCTCTTAGGGCCCTAGGGAGAGAACCCTAGGGTTGGCGCCGAGAGGAAGAAGGAGAAGGAGAGTTGCGGCGTGGCTAGGGTGAGGAAAAGAAAGGTTGTCGATTAAAATCCTATCTCCCCACTTATTAATTCCTATTTATATTAAGGGATTAATTCCCCCAACTCTAATTTAAATAAAATTATTTCCCTTTCCTTTCAGCACGGCCCTGCTGGGTTCATCCGGTTACTAAAGCTATCCATAAGTCGTAGGACCCAATAGGTCTCGGGTTCAATTCCCGCGTAGGCTATTTTCGTTTTCTATTTATTTTTGCTACTTCCGCTATCCTAAAAATTCCGGAAAAATATCTAAAAATTCTAGAATAATTATAGAATATTTCTAATATAGTTTTGAGAATTTTTGGGCGTTACAACGATTGTCCACGGACAGCCATGGCTAGCCAAGCCCTACCAAGGCCGACATAGTAGGCCAGCTGGGACCGGCCAAGGCCGACGTAGCCGGCCAGCTGCGAGGGGGGGGGACCAAGTTGTCGGTCATAGGGCATCTTTGCCAGCCACGAGGGGCCATTGTCGGCCGTGATCGGGGCATTGTTGGTCGTAGCCAGCCATTATCAGTCATGACTGGCTGTTGCCAACCACGATGATCGACCGAGGTCGACCATTGCTGACTACAACGGTCGACTATGGTTGGTCGGTTCTAGCTGCGATGGCTGACAGCATTTGACCATTGCTAGCCACGACGACCTACCGCAGCCTACCGTTACCACTGTGGCTGGCCATTGTCATCCGCGACTGGCTATTGCCAGCCGCGACTAGCTTGACCAACACGTCCGGGCAAGGCTAGTCGTGCTCAACTAAGACTAGCCACGGCCAGTCAAGGCCTGTTATGACTGGACAAGGCTAGGCATTCTAACCAACGACATCCACAACCTCGCGCAATCAATCAAGGCTATTCACGGCTACTTGCAACCAACCACAGGCTCCCACAGCCAACCAAGGCCAACCATAGAATCTTGCGACCAGCCAAGGTCGGTTGCCTGTCAGAGAGGGAAGACAAGGGTGAGGGGAGAGAGAGGGAGTTTACTAGCCGAAGATCGTAGTAGTAGGAGAGGAATCGCCACCGCCATTGAAGGAAAATCTTAGGGCAAGGGAGGAGTTGGGAGGGTTGAGAAATATTAGGGTTTTTTTACAACAAAAATAACTTCATCGCCAGATTCGTCACAGAAACTGCGACGAATCCATGGATTCATCACAATATGGACCTTTTTAAAAATAAATATGTCCAAAATTTGTTGATAGACCTAAAGAGCTTGGAATCACATGAAATCAGTTCCTATGTATGTCTCTAGTTCTCCTAATTATATATATATCTTTAAATATCAATTTGACCTAATATATTGAGATTAATAATTTTTTGAACATGAATATATCTGAAAAAATCTAATTCATGTTTAAAAAATCACCGATCAAAATATTTAGGGTAAAATTAATGTTTGAAGTTATGAATATAATCAGAAGAACTAGAGGAACATATAAGAAATAGTTTCATATCATTCTGAACTCTCTAGGTCCATCAACTTGCTTCAGATATTTATTTTAAAAAAAATCCCATTCTGTGATGAATCCATGGATTCGTCACAAATTGGCAACAAATCCATGGATTCATCACCAAATCTATGACGAATCCTTAGATTCATCCCAAAATGGGTTTTTTTATAAAAAAAATATGTTCGAAGCCGGTTGATGGACCTAGAGAGTTCAGAATGATATGAAATTGATTTCTAAGTATTCCTCTAGTTCTCCTAATTATATCTATGTTTTCAAACATTAATTTTATCTAGTATATTGAGATCAATGATTTTTTAATATACATATATTTGAAAATTCTAATTCATGTTCATAAAATCACTAATCTCAATATATTAGGTAAAATCAATGTTTGAATGCATAGATATAATTAGGAGAACTAGAGAAAAATATAGGAGATGATTTCATGTCATTTCGAACTCTCTAGGTTTATTAATCGGCTTTGGACATTCCTTTGTTTTTTTGAAAAATAAAAATACTCACTCTGTGATGAATCCATGGATTCATCACCAAATCAATGAATAATCCTTGGATTCGTTGCAAAATAGCCTTTTTCTAAAATAAAATGGTTGAAGTTGGTTGATAGACATAGAGAGTTCGGAATGACATTAAATCAGTTTCTATGTATTTCTCTAGTTTTATTAATTATATCCATACTTTAAATATCAATTTTATCTAATATATTATAATCGGTTATTTTTAATATCAAAATGACTCTAACATATTCAATCAATAACTCTTATTTGGATGTTTACTAAGTCATCCGTCATTTAAAGTCCATCTAATTGACTTATCTATGAAAAAATATATTAAGTTAAATTAATTTTTAAAGGTATGGATATAATCAAAAGAACAAGAGAAACATATAAAAATTAGTTTTATGTCATTCTGAGCTCTCTAAGTCCATCAACGGATTTCATACATATTTATTTTTTTAAAAAAAATGGCTATTCCACGATGAATCCAAGGATTCATCATAGATTTGGTGATGAATCCATAGATTCATCACAGAATTGATATTTTTTTCAAAAAAAAAAATGTTCGAATCTGGTTAATGAATTTAGAGAGCTCGGAATGATATTAAACTCATTCTTATGTGTTCATCTAATTCTCTTAATTATATCTATGCCTTTAAATATTAATTTGATCTAATATATTGAGATCAATGAATTTTGGATTATGAATTAAATTTTTAAAACACATTCGTATTTAAAAAATTACTAAACAAAATATATTGGGTTAAATTGATTTCAAAAGGTATGAATATAATCAAGAGAACTAGAGAAATATATAGGAATTGGTTTTATGTTATTCCAAATTCTCTAGATCTAATAACCAGCTTCAGACATATTTATTTATTTTTAAAAAAATACCCAATCAGCTATGAATCCAAGTATTCATCTCAGATTTAGTGACAAATCCATGGATTTGTATCAAAATGACCAGATCTCTCTAGGTCCATCAATTAGATTTAAACATATTTATTTATTTATTTTTAAAAAGACACATTTTGTGATGAATCCATGGATGTATCACAGATTTGGTTATGAATCCATGGATTCGTCATCAGTTTTTGATGAATCCATTGATTCATCGTAGAATGGACCTTTTTTTTTAAATAAAATATATGTCCAAAGATGATTGATGGACTAAAAAACTCAGAATAACATGAAATTAGTTTCTATGTGTTTCTCTAGTTCTTCTGATTATATATATGCATTCAAATATTAACTTGACCAAATATATTAAGATCAATGATTTTTTTACCACAAATGTGTTCAAAAATTCTAATTCGTATTTAAAAAATTAATATCAATATATTAGGTCAAATTAATATTTAAATATATGGATGTAATCAGAAGAACTAGATAGGAATGTATAGGAATTAGTTTTATATTATTCTGATCTCTATAGGTCCATTAATTAACTTCAGACATTTGTTTTTGAAAAATGTCCATTCTGCGATGAATTCATGGATTCATTGCAAATTGGCGACGAATCCATGGATTTGTCATCAAATAAGTGATGAATCCTTGGATTCGTTACAAAATGGGTCTTTTAAAATAAATAAAATAAATATGTCCGAAGTTGGTTGATGGACTTAGAAAACTCGAAATAATATGAAATCAGTTCCTATATGTTTCTCTAGTTCTCCTGATTATATATATTTTTTCAAATATTTATTCGATCTAATATATTGAAAATAGTAATTTTTTAAACCCTTCATTTAAAGGGGTTCAGGTTGTGTAAGGACGGAAATGGGTTGCATCAACCGTGATTTAGAACTTAGGAGAATGTTAAGAATACAATAATATAACTTTAATATGAATTCATGTATAAATTCTATATGTTTAATACAAGTATCTAATTTGTTGAACTAACTAATTCTAGAAGTGATCTGATTCAGTCTTAATTTTTTTTATTATCTATCAAAATAAATTTAAGAATTACAGATGAGTCCTGATAAGTAATTCAATATCACAAATAATTCAAACACCTCAAATACTTATATATCATGTGAGATAATTGAATTTATATTACATTAGGAGTTTATCCTATCTTTTATCATCAAATCGGGACTGATCGGCCGGGGCTAGGTGTAAGCTTTGCATAACTATAATGAAGTGGTAATAAATTTGATTGAAGGTCATTTGTGATTAAAGTCAGGCAAACAAATTGACATGATGGATAGATGGGATTGCAATTAAACAGAGGCACGTGACGTCTATACGAACAGTCTTTTTCTATCCTCTCTTACGCATGCTCTTTAATATTAGAAACAGAAGCACATGACGTCTAAAGGAGGCCTACTGATACAGATTCAGCATTAGAATTGTTTGTTTATTTAGTATATATTTTATTTTACTTTGCTCCAAAAGTAATATTAAACAAAGACACGTGATGTCTATAGGAAGAGTCTTTTTCTATCCGCTCTTACCCATGCTCTTCAATATAGAAACAGAAGCACATGACGTCTATAGGAGGTCTACTGATGCAGATTTGCACCAGAATTGTTTGTTTATTTAGTATATATTTTATTTTACTTTGCTCCAAAAGTAATATAAAATATATACTAAACAGACAAAACAATTCTGCTGGTGAATGTTCCTTACGGTTTTTAACTTAGTTAAAAACATTCAATAAATAATTTTAGATAAACTCGTGGACAGATTCAATGGGCATGTTTTGGTGCGATACTCATCGTTCAGGAAGCTAAAATTTTATTAAAAACATTTGTACTTTTAAAAAAAAATCTTTTAGTGCTAATTAAGAATATTATATTTTAGAATAAAACGGTAAATAAATCGAGCTGAGCTGAACTTGAGTCAGCTGAGTCAACCTCACTCGAGCCGGTAAGTTGAGCTAAGCTCAATTTTTTTAATTTTTAATTTTATTATTTTTTAATAAATAAATTAATATATTATATGTTATAAAAATATATATTATTACTAAGTTGTTAGGCTCAATGAACTAATAATAATTAGGTTCGACTTCGGCTCAATTTTTAATCAAATTGGCTCGAGCTTGATTAACTTTGAGTTTGAGTTGAGTTTTCACCAAACCGTTTATGAGCGGCTCATGATCGTAACTTAGCACACCCCTATCTTAGATCACTAAATTCTTCGCATCGAAAGATTTTGTTATGTACTTCTATTTTATTGCTTCCAATTTATCTATCTTTTTAATATTTTTATATTGTATCTACATTAGTATCGACACATCAATTAGTATATATACAACCCTATCATCGCACAACTTACTTTATGCCTATATCAAAACTTAAGTTATACAAAATTAATATTGAATAGAATGGTGATTATTCTATGAGTTAATAACAAAAAAACATATGAGAGGAAGATAATAAAAAAATCATCATTCTAAAGATTTTTTTAAAAAATAAAATTATATTTAATAACTGAGCATTCCTCAAATAGTTAAACAGATACTTTTATATACCCAAAATCTTAAGCCATTGAGAAAAAACAGACATCCAAACATATATACTTCAATTTTTAATTTATAAACAAAGAAAAAATAATCCTAACAAAAAGTTAAAAAATTCTATCAAAATTCTTAATAGATTAGTAATACTAAAATCCACAAAATCTAAAAATAATAATAATAATAAAAAAGAAAAATTATCAAATATCTAAAATACAAAAAAATATCAAAAATGATAAAAAAAAAATTTATTAAAAATAATAATAAAAATCTTCGGATTCTTCTATATCAGTGATCCCGGATTAAAAAAAATTATCCTCAAATTTAAAAAAGTGTCAAGCGGTAACCCTAGAGAATCTTGCACCAAATCGATAAAATCTTAACTTTTGGATTTTAGAATACATTTCAATTCAATGGCTATCTGTGTAATATCTGATGAACAATTTTCAGTGTGGAAGTTTGCCCAATAATCGTCTTCACAATGATCTAACTCACGCCTTTGTGATAGGTGGGAATTTGTATTCCCCACTGCACCCTCATCTAAATGTGGAGCACCTGCTGTAGATCCCACCATAAAGTGCATGCTACAGGCAAATATGGATCTGCATTTAGTTGACAATGTCTCAATATTAAGTTTTCCCTCCAGACGAATGCCTTCCAAGTGAGAATCTATGTGGTAGTTAGTTCTATAAACCAATGCAGATGATGACCAATCTGAAGTGTTTGCAGATGATGACAAATCTGAAGTGTTTTCATAAAAAACATTGATGCTAGATATTCCAGGTGCGGTTGATGCACTTTCCATAGGTTGCTCAAACCATCCATCTTGAGAGATATGCCAATTTTCATCGTATCGTGCCTTTGAGTTCTTTGGTGTCGTCACATCCATCTTGTTACAACAGTAAATCATCTGTTTGTCTCCGAGAGTGAAAGCAAACAGAGCATGCTCGAGGCTATGGCCATCCGAGATGTCAACTCCGAAGTTGCCGATGGTGGAATCGATGTTGAGAACACTACAATCAGCCTCGTCATATGTTGGATCATTATTCGCCTCGGTCTCGTCTCTAATTTGAGATTGATATTCTTTTTCAATTTCTTCTAGGTCAAATTTCTCATCATGTTCGAATTCGTCTAGCTCATCTTGAGCAACAAAGCTATTATCTTCCATGACGAAACTTATCCCTGGAACGAAGTTTGAGTGCGATTAAAGGGAAGAAAGTTATCTTTCATGCATCTTATTCTTCATCTTTTCCTAATTAGTGATCTTGAGGCCCTATCCATCTCATGAGCGTAGCAAGTACTCCCACTATGCCGATGCTAGGCCTCTGAGTTTGATAGCAACCAATTTTACTTTCACCTAATCAGGTACTCCACTCCACTATATTGATTCAATCAACAAATCCCTCTGCTTGTAACATACAAAAAAAAAATTTGAGTATCTCAACTAGAAAACTGAGGTCCATAAGGCTCTTCCTGACCATGACTTCTTGGTATGTAGCCCACTGTTGATAAGAATTCTTGAATGTAGGCTCAGATCCACGATCTGAGATCTCACAATCTTCAAAATTCTGTGCCGTCGCCACTGGGTTAAATTTATGACTTGTCTATGTAAATCCTCAATCATTATCATCTCTTGAATGCTACAATAATGATGCTCGGTTTCCTTGGAACCTACTTGTTGATGTGACAACGACCACGATGATCTTCCATTAGATATGATACTCGATTTCCTCAATTTGAACCTGTCTATTCTGATATCAAATGACACCGGACATGATACTGATTATCCTGCAAGCTAACTAGAAGGGAAATTTGAGGAGAAGATAAAGAAGAAAAACTACTCTAGATTTTTTAAAAAAAAGAAAATTTTATTTAATAGCCAAGGATCATACCTCAAACAATTAAACATACCCTTATATATACCTCAAATCCCAAAGACACCAAATAAGAAAAAAAAAATCTAATATAGAAACCTAATATAGAAACTTGTAAGAAAGAAAAACACAAGAGTATTCTTTTGAGCTCCAAAGTTGCTTTAGACTTTCAAAGTATTCTTTTCGCCTCAGCCCAATGCTTTAGCTATAATACCAATTTGGATCGCCACACTTCTTCCGTTCACCCAACTTATACAAGCTAACCTACTCACTATAAAAAAATACTTTAATTTAAGGAGGAAATTTTGGGACAAAAAAATATTCGTCCCAAATATGTAACATATTTAGTAACAAAAACAGAATTCATCATTAATTGGAAACAAAATTCGCAATGAAATAAAATTGTCATAAAATAGCAACAAATAATATTTCGTCGCAGATTTTATTGTTAATCAGCGTAGAAATTTGAAATTCATTGCAATATTTACAGACTCCGTGACGAAAATAGACTTCGTCACAAAAGCTTGAGACATGATGTAGCCAATGTTGTGACGAAACCCTGGATTCATCGTAAATTGGCCACAAATCAACAGATTCAACGCAGATTGGCACAAAAATTAAAAATAAAAATAAATATGTCCGAAATATGGTATACGAACCTAGAGAGCTTAGAGTAACATAAAATCAATTTCTTAGTCTTCGTATCGATCTCCTGATGACATAAATGAGCTCAAATATTAATTCCACCCAATATAATGAGATCCATAATTTTTTTAATAAAAAATAGATTTTTCAAACTCATTTATGTTAAAATAATTATGGATCTCAATATATTAGGTGGAATTGATATTTGAGATAATTTATATCATCAAGAGATAAATATGAATAGATAGGAACTTGTTTCATGTCATTCCAAGATTTCTAAGTTTATCAACCAGATTTGGTAAGTATTTGTTTTTATTTTTTAAAAATTAAAAATTTATAATGAATCTAGGAATTCATCACAAATTGGCGACGAATCCAGAGACTCGTCGCTAGTTGGCAAAGAATACAGAGATTTGTCTCAAAATTAAAATAGTTAAAAAATGAAAATTAATGCATACGAAATTTGGTAGATATAGAGATTTCAGAATGATATGAAACCAGCTTCTATATATTTGTATTAATGTCCTAATGATACAAATGACCTAAAATATCAATTCCACCCAATATAATAATATTCATAATTTTTTTATAATAAGAATTAGACTTTTCAAACTGATTCATGTTAAAAAATTACAAATCTCAATATATTAGATGAAATTGATATTTGAGGTAATTTATCTCATCAGGAGATCGATACAAACACCAAGGAATTAGTTTCATGTTATTATGAGATCTCTAGGTTTATCTATCATATTTCATATATATTTATTTGTATTTTTTAAAAAATTAAACTTTTATGATGAATCTATAGATTCTTTGCCAATAGCAACGAATCCATCACCAATTGGCAACAAATTTAAAGATTCGTCGTAGATTGTTGAATTTTTTAAAAATACAAATAAATGCATCTTAAATCTAGGAGATAGACCTAGAGATCTCAGAATGATATAAAACCAGTTTCTATGTGTTCGTATTGATCTCTTGATGATATAAATAACCTCAAACATGAATTTCAACTAATATATTGAGATCATTGATTGTTTAATATCAAAATAACCATAATATTTTCAAACAATAACTTTTGTCACTAAGTCATTGGATCTATAAAATTGGATTTATAAAGTTCATCTTATTGATTTAACAATGAAAAAATATAGATTAGGTGGAATTTATATTTTAGGTGATTTATATCATCATGAGATTGATATAAATATAAAGGAACTTATTTCATGTCATTCCGAGATATCTAGGTCTATCTACCAAATTTCATATGTATTTATTTGGATTTTTTAAAATTAAAATTTATGAAGCATCTAGTGATTCATCACAAATTGGTGACGAATCCATAGATTCGTCGCAAAATTGTAATTATTTAAAAATAAAAATGAATAAGTAAGAAATTCGGTAGATAGATCGAGAGATCTCGGAATGATATGAAACCCATTTTTATATGTTCGTATCGATCTCTTGATGACATAAATAACTTTAAATATCAATTCCACTCAATATATTGAGATCCATAATTTTTATAACAAGAATTAGATTTTTTAAACTCATTCATATTAAAAAAAATTAAGTATCTCAATATATTAGGTGAAATTGATATTTGAGGTAATTTATATCATTAGGAGATTGATACGAACACATAGAAATTTATTTCATGTCATTCCAAAATTTCTAGATCGATCTATCAGATTTTGTACGTATTTATTTATATTTAAGAAAACTTTTGCTACAAATTCAAAGATTTTTTAAACTTTTACCCAATATACAGATATCAATGATTGTTTCATTTTAAAATGACCTTAACATTTTTAACCAATAATTTTTTTCACTAAGTCATTGGATTTATAAAGTCGATCTAATTGATTTAATTATGAAATAAATATATTAGGTAGAATTTGTTGGTCCCTTAGTGGCTAGCAAGAGGGGAGTGGTGAATTACCCTGCAAAAACAAACTCAATCCTTTCTCGACTTATAGCTTAATAAAGAACACTTGTAATAAAAAAACTAAGAGACTAATTACTGAGATAGAAACACAAGGAGTCTTGGTTTGTAATCAGAAGATTGCTAATCCAAGGGAAATGAAGCGCACTTTTATGACAATTTCCTTCAGGTGGAGTAGCCTCTTACAACATTGACAGCTCATAAATGAAAGTAGAACAGAAAGAAATGAATTACAAGTTGTTATCTGAACTACTGAAAATAGAGCCATATTTATAGCACTTTCCGGGTGCCTGGAAGGATTTCGGGTGCTTGGAAGGGTTCTGGGCGCCTGGAGTGGGATAAAATTCTATCCTCGATGCATCAGCCAACGGACACGTCGAATTGATAAGAGTTGTTTTTCGGGCGCTCAGAAGGGTTTCGGGCACTCGAACTTCGGGCACCCGGAATGGCTTCGGGCTCTCGGACCCATAAAAGTCAACATAGTTGACTTTTTTGGTCAGGACGCTCTGCTCCAGTTCTGCTTGTCTCGATCCGGGTCTTCCACTCCAATTTCGCTCGCTTGAGTGATCTCGGCTATTTGGAATAGGGCTCACTCGAACCCAATTTCCGGCCTTCTCCTCAAGCAGCCTTCCTCCCCGACTTCTCGTCCTTCGAACATCGAGTACATTCTTCTCATCTACCGGTGTACTCTTCCGCGACGCCTCGTCCCTCAGACGCACCGAGCTCGTCGACTCTCTCCCGTGCCGTCCTTCTCACTAGCCGCGTCTTCCGCTCGACTTCCTGTGCTCCTAAGCTCTTGCACATTTAGACACAGGGGTTAAACCAAACATGACCTAACTTAACTTGTTTGATCACATCAAAACAACCTTGGGGTTCCAACAATCTCCCCCTTTTTGATGTAAGCAACCCAAATTAAGATAGGGTAAACAAATAAAGTTAAAGTAAAAATAAATTTTGCACTAAAGCACTAAAAGTAGGAAATTTAATTTTAAGCTACCTCCCCCTAGACTTAATCTTTATTCTTCTTCCCCTTTGATCACATAAAAAATGGGGTACAATAAAGATCTAAGGGTAACTTTTATAAAACTCTAAGTTTCCAAAAAGATTTTTTCAAGTAAGAAAAAAAAAATGTAAGTAAACTCTAATTTTGGAAATATTGAACATAATTTTGATAGCACTAACAATGTAATAATTTCAGAAATATTTTCTAAGTAAAAAATTTCCTAAAAAAATTTCAAGAATTAATTTTTTATATAAATTTTGGTAAATTAAATCTGAAAAAAATTTCTAAGTAAAAAAAATTTTCTAAAAAAAATATTTTTTAGGTTTAATAACTTAAAAAATTTAAGTTAAACACATTAAAAAAAATTAACAAAAACAATTTAAATAAATTTTGCAATTTAAAGACAAATTTCTAAGTGAAATTTGAAAAAGTTTTTAAGTGAAGTTTTCAATTTTAAAATTGTTAGCAAATGTTAAACCTTTAACAAATATTGAAAGCATTTAATTAACTATTTTTTGCTTATCAGTTTGTCAATTAAATATTCAATTCAGAAATTGACTTTCAGGCTGTGACGAGGCACTAGGCCTTCTTAGTTATTAGATTATCAACCACTTCTAGACAAAACCTTTTAATGAATTCAAATATTTAATTTTCTTCCTGAAAACCCAAAGTCTAATTTCACTTTTTAATTTAAACAGGTTTTTGTAACCCAATATAGGTTTCTTCCTATAGGGTTAATCAGGTATTTTCTAGGGATATAAGATTTTGTTTCTTTTTTGATCTGACCTTTATGAAATTTATAGTACCAGTTTAATCCTCTAGAGTTTCTAAAAATAGAAACATTTGAACATGCAGAATTTTTCAAGTTTTCTATTTTTTCTTTTAATTTAACATTTTTAAGTTTTACTTTTTTAAAATCTTCTATCAGACATGATTTTGCTAAAAAAAAATTTATTTCTAAGTTTTTATTTTTTAATTTATAATTTTTATTTTTTAACTTATACATAGATGATCCGGCAGTAAGGACGGGGGACCCCCTTTGAGGGAGTCAATGACACGTAGAGGTCAAAAGTCAAAAGGGTCAGCATGAGGTCCGGCCGACCGGAGAAGGGTTGGGTTGACCGGTCGAACGAGTCCGGGCGGAATCAAAGACAACTCGACGGGGAGTCGAGTTTCCGACGCTCATGGTGAATAGGGTCGCCGGGCCGAGCGGGCAGTCCGCTCGGCCTAGGCGTAAACCGGTAATACTGTGAAGGAACACTCTTAGTCGAGCACGCGACCGGGAGTCTTCTCGGTCGGATGGATACCTATGCCGGTCAGAAGTGATGTGCCAGCCAAGCGGCTGAACGCTCGGCTCGGGGAAAAAAAGGAGACAAGGACAAGAGGACATTGGGGAACATCATCTTCTGACAGTAGGCATATTCGACGACCAGGCCATACGCAGAATCGTACGACGGAAGGTTTTGTTATCCCATCAGAGAGGTGCTCAGACTGTAGCAGTATGGTGTCAGACATGCTCCTCTGGCAAGCCCATACTAAGGTATGGTACAGGACACGTGTAAGCCTCGGTAGGTGTGCACAAGCCTCCCCACAGCTCTATATAAGAGCCCTCAGACTTCGCCGGAGGTGCGCAATCTCTGATCTTTGGAGCCACTTCATCATTTTCCTCTTGCCTGACTTGAGCGTCGGAGGGTCGTCGCCGGGAACCCCTTCCCGGCTCGACTTCCTTGCAGGTTCGCCGAAGCTCCATACGGCTGGTCAGTGATCCACATCATCAGTTGGAAGAGCGCCACGTGCCCAGCATCCATCGACTCAGCGTTCGGGCAGGATCAAATTGGCACCGTCTGTGGGAACGCACCTGCATCCGAGCGGAGGAGATGGACGAAGCTGGACGATCTCACACCGTAATGCTCTCCAAGGAGGAGCTCGACGCTCTAATCGAGACAAGAGCAGCTAAGCTCGTGGAGCAACAGGAATAGAAGGCGCAAGCCGAGCGACTAGAGCAACAAGCGACGTCAGCATCAGGAGGCCGAGCGGCAGCATGGGGACAATATAAGGATCCGATCGGCATCCATGGAGAAGCACCGCCTGCCCCGATTCCATTTCATCGGGCCCTATTCCATACGCCTCCTGAAGTCGCACCCGCTAACCTTGATCGAGGATCTTCATCCGACGAGGCGCCCAGACGAGACTACAGAAAAGGCAAGGCTCCCTGAACGGATGCCTCCCCCGAGTGGATCAACTGACAGTTTTCAGAAGCCATCCTGCGGGACCCTTTGCCAAAGCATTATGTGCCCCCTGCGATCGGGGAATACAACGGAACCACCGACCCGGACGACCATCTAGGAAAGTTTGACAACACAACTACACTACATCAATACACAGATGGAGTGAAATGCTGGGTGTTCCTTACCACCCTCTCGGGATCGGCGCAACGATGGTTCCGGAGGCTGCCGGACGGATCCATCACCAGCTTTAAAGAGTTCCGCATCGCTTTTCTCCATCATTTTGCGAGCAGTCGGCGTTACCAGAAGACCAGTGTCAGTCTATTTGCCATCAAGCAAGAGCCCAGGGAACCGCTCCGAGCTTATATCCAACGATTCAACCGGGTGGCCATGGATATTCCAACAGCCACCTCAGAAACAATGAAGAATGTGTTCACGCAAGGCCTTGTGGACGGTGACTTCTTCCGTTCACTTATTCGAAAGCCGCCCCGAGACTATGATCATATGTTACATCGGGCCAATGAGTACATTAATGTGGAAGAAGCCCAGGCAGCCCGAAGAAAAGAAGCTCCAATTGAGCGCCCAGCACCTGCCGAGCAGAAGCCGCTCACTGGCCACCAGCCACCCAGAGGACTGCGAGCCGAAGCAGTCTGCCCTCAACAAGCAAGGTCCCACGCCATCCAAGAGGTAGCCGCCGAGCGACCCAAACCAAAAAAGAAGGTATGGACCCCCATGTTTTGCTCGTTCCATCGAACCGACACGCATAACACACGAGACTGCCGAAGCCTTCCCCTGATCGCCCACCCTGCTCCCCGAAGTGGTCGTCGTCGATCACCATCATCCGACAGGCGACAACGACACCATGAAGTCGATCGGAGGATATCCAGACAGTCTCCCGAACGGTATCATCCTCAGGGGCACGAGGACAATCCCCGGGTATCTAAGGAGCGGCCTAGGCCGTCCGCCCGGGAGGAAGAAAATAGAAGCAACACGTCCCGGGGCGAAATCAACATCATCTCCGGCGGACCGACCGGAGGTGACTCCAACAGAGCAAGGAAGGCGAGTGTCAGGCAGCTCAAGATCCATTCAGTTGGCTGCAGTCAAGAACGGGCGAGTGGGCCCGAAATCAGCTTTGGGCCCAGGGACCCTGAGGGAGTCGAAGTGCCACATGACGACGCCCTCATAATCAAAGCGGTAATAGCTAACTATACTATTCACCGTATTTTCATCGATATAGGCAGCTCGGTCAACATTATATTTAAAAAGGCTTTCGACCAACTGCAAATTGATCGAGCTGAGTTGCTGCCCATGACAACCCCCCTCTACGGGTTTACGGGCAATGAAGTTCTACCGGTCGGACAGGTCCGACTGGCTATTTCGCTGGGAGAAGAGCCGCTCAGAAGGACACGGACTGCCAACTTCGTCGTGGTCGACTCTCCCTTAGTATACAATGTTATCCTGGGGTGACCAGCGCTCATTGAGTTCCGAGCGGCCGTCTCCACCTTCTATCAGAAACTTAAATTCCCGGTTGAAGATAAAGTTGGAGAAGTATGAGGAGATCAGCTGGCGGCTCGGCGATGCTACGTCGAAATGGTCCGAGCCGAAGCTAATTCCGTGCGGAAGACACCATGGATCGAGGTGAACGCCATAACCGAAAAACCACCCTCTTTGGTTTATAAAGAAAAAGAGGAGGTGCAGATCCACCCGACCCGATCGGAAGCCACCACATTCATTGTGGTCGATCTGGAGGTAAGCCAGAAAAAGGAGGTGATCAAATGTCTCCAGAGAAACTGCGACGTCTTCGTTTGGTCGACGCATGAGTTGCCGGGAATTTCGTCAAGTATAGCACAGCATGAGCTTCACGTCCGACCGGACGCTCGGCCGGTGAAGCAAAGGAAGAGGGACTTTAGCGCCGAACAAAACGCCATCATCTGAGCGGAGGTCGAGAAGCTCCTGGAGGTCGGCCATATAAGGGAGGTCCAGTTCCCGAGATGGCTCACAAATGTAGTGTTGGTCTCCAAGCCGGGCAACAAGTGGAGGGTTTGCATCGATTTCTGGGATCTCAACAAAGCCTGCCCAAAGGATTTCTACCCTCTGCCCCGGATTGATCAACTGGTGGACTCCGCAGTCGGGTGCGAGCTGATATGCATGCTAGACGTCTATCAGGGCTACCATCAGATGCTGCTCGCCCGAGAAGATCAAGAGAAGGTCAGCTTCGTCACAGCCGACGACACTTACTGTTACAATGTAATGTCGTTCGGACTGAAGAACGCGGGAGCAACTTACCAGCGCTTGATGAACAAAGTATTCAAAGAGCAGATCGGACGCAATTTAGAAGTGTACGTGGATGATATTCTCATCAAGTCCGTCGGAGCGGATGATCTTTTTACGGACATGGAGGAGACCTTCCAAACGCTGAGAAAGTATAGAGTTAAGCTGAACCCTCAGAAATGTTTGTTTGGAGCAAAAGACGGACGTTTCTTGGGCTATATAGTGACCGAGCGGGGCATAGAGGAAAATCCTAGCAAGGTAAAAGCGTTGCAAGATATGCAGCCCCCAAGAAATCTGAGGGAAGTACAGCGTCTGACCGGGCAGATAACTGCATTGTCAAGATTCATCTCTAAGACTGCCGACCGGAGTCTCCCTTTTTTCAAGATCCTACGCAAAGCTACTAAGTTTCATTAGGACAAGGAATGCGATCGGGCGTTTGAGGAACTGAAGACATACCTGAACTCCTTGCCCGTGCTAGCCAAGTCGGCTGTAGGTGAGCCGCTCTGTATTTATTTATCTTCAACCGAGCGGGCAGTAGGCTCGGTATTAGTGAGGACGAGTGGTGAAGAACAACCCGTGTACTTCTTGAGCCATATTCTAAAAGAAGCTGAATCTCGCTACACTGGGCTCGAGAAGCTGGCTTTTGCTTTGGTCCTCGTCGCTTGGAGACTTCGTCCTTATTTCCTAGCACATACAATTATCGTCCAGACGAATAACCCATTGGGAAGAGTACTGCTAAACCTAGAAGCGTCTGGACGGCTCATCAAATGGACAACGGAGTTGAGTGAATTTGACATTCAGTATCAACCCCGTTCGGCGATAAAGGCGCAGTCCTTAGCAGATTTTGTTACCGAGGTGCAAAATCCCGAGCCCGAAGCAATGTGGAAAATATTTGATGATGGATCGTCCACTCGGCTCGGGAGCGGGATTGGCATGCTATTACTCTTCCCCTAAGAAGAATGGATGCACCTATCCATCCGGCTGGATTACAGAGCCACAAATAATGAAGCGGAGTATGAGGCCCTCATAGCCGGCTTGCAGGCCGCCCGACATGTAGGAGCCGGTCGGGTGACACTCCATTCAGACTCTCAGCTGGCCGCCCAGCAGCTCCCGGGCACTTTTAAGATTAACAACGCTCGACTCAAGCTCTACGCTGAGGCCTTTGAAAAGCTCAAGACCCACTTCAGAGATGTCATCATCCAGAAGATATCCCGAGCAGAGAACCAGGCGGCAGATGAGTTAGCCAAGCTCGTAAGTTCAATATCACCGGTCGTCATCCAGCCGCCAATTGAGCAAGCATCCTTGGTGGCGCACATTGACCAGATGGAGGGCCTCGCATTCCCGAGCGATTGGAGGACAGCCATCACGGAGTTTCTGCGCTCGGGTGCGACACCGTCCGATCGGGAGGAAGCCCAGCTATTAAGGAGGAGAGCCGGTCGGTTCACACTCGTTGGAGACCAACTCTACAAGAAGGCTTTCTCCCGCCCACTTTTAAAATGTGTGAGCTCGGAGGACGCGGAGTACATCCTCCAGGAAGTGCACGAAGGATCGTGCGGAGGACATCCGGGCGGACGATCGCTAGCTAGGAAGATCCTGCTGGCCGGGTACTTCTGGCCAATCCAGCAAGCAGACGCCGCTCGGACCGTCGCGACGTGCCTCTCCTGCCAGAAGTACCACAACGTCTCCCACCGACCGGCGGAGGAGATGAAAGCATCTAAAGTGTCCTGTTCGTTCGATCAATGGGGAATGGATATCGTAGGTCCGTTACCTATGGCGACCGGTCAGCGGAAATTTCTACTAGTGGCGGTCGACTACTTTTCCAAATGGATGGAGGCCGAGCCACTAGCCAAGATCACCGAGAAGATGGTCAAAAGGTTTATCTGGCAGCATATAATCTGTCGGTTCGGCATTTCTTGTCGGCTCATATCTGATAACGGGCGACAGTTCACCGGGAAGCAGCTCGAGGAATGGTGCAAAAGTTATGGCATCGAACAACACTTTACTTCCGTGGTGTATCCCCAGAGCAACGGCCAAGTTGAAGTAACCAACCGAGAAATCCTCAGAATTCTTCAGGCTCGACTTGACCACCTAGGAGGAAGTTGGGTGGACGAGCTGTCGGGCGTCCTATGGGCTATCCCCACGACCCCAAAGGAGGGAATGGGCGTCACGCCATTCCATTTAGTGTACGGCGGCGAAGCAGTTATCCCAATTGAAGTAGGCGTAGAGTCCATCCGGATCCAGAAGTATGATGATGACAATGTCGAGCGGAGGAAGATGGAATTGGACCTGATCGACGAAGAGCGAGCCAAGGCGTCCGTCCGGCTGATGGCGTACCGGCAGAGAATGAAGCAGAACTACAACCGACACGTGATCCCTAGAGCATTCCAGGTTGGTGACCTAGTGTGGAAGAAAGTAAAGCCGGTGGGGGACGTTGGCAAGCTGGAGGCTCCTTGGGCGGGCCCCTTCAAAGTCATCGAAAAGCTCCGCTCGGGTGCCTATTATTTGGAAGATGAAGACGGACGACAGCTGGATCTACCATGGAGCGCAAATCATCTCCAGCCTTACTGGGCAGAGTGAAAGGTGCGCCAATGTAATGTATGTTGTATACTTTTCGTTCGGCTGTATACTTGAAATGCAGGAGTAAAAAAGCGGAAAATTAGCGTCAGTATAGGGCATCGTCTGCCGAATCGGAAGACCGTTGAGCTCCAACGTTAAATATCGAGAGTCATACCGGCGACTATAAACCCTCCGTCCGGAAGACCGTCGAGCTCCGACGTTAAATATCGAGAGTCGTAGCGGCGACTATAAACCCTCCGGTCGGAAGACCATCGAGCTCCGACGTTAAATATCGAGAGTCGTACCGGCGACTATAAACCCTCCGGCCGGAAGACCGTCGAGCTCCGACGTTAAATATCGAGAGTCGTACCGGCGACTATAAACCCTCCGGCCGGAAGACCGTCGAGCTCCGACGTTAAATATCGAGAGTCGTACCGGCGACTATAAACCCTCCGGTCGGAAGACCGTCGAGCTCCGACGTTAAATATCGAGAGTCGTACTGGCAACTATAAACCTTCCGGCCGGAAGACCGTCGAGTTCCGACGTTAAATATCGAGAGTCATACCGGGGACTATAAACCCTCCGGTCGGAAGGTCGTCGAGCTCCGACATTAAATATCGAGAGTCGGACCGGCGACTATAAACCCTCCGGCCGGAAAACCATCGAGCTCCAACGTTAAATATCGAGAGTCGTACCGGCGACTATAAACCCTCCGGTCGGAAGACCGTCGAGCTCCGACGTTAAATATCGAGAGTCGTACCGGCGACTATAAACCCTCCGGTCGGAAGACCGTCGAGCTCCGACGTTAAATATCGAGAGTCGTACCGGCGACTATAAACCCTCCGGCCGGAAGACCATCGAGCTCCGACATTAAATATCGAGAGTCGGACCGACGACTATAAACCCTCCGGTCGGAAGACCGTCGAGCTCCGACGTTAAATATCGAGAGTCGTATCGGCGACTATAAACCCTCCGGTCGGAAGGCCGTCGAGTTCCGACGTTAAATATCGAGAGTCGGACCGGCGACTATAAATCCTCCTGCCGGAAGACCGTCAAGCTCCGACGTTAAATATCGAGAGTCGTACCGGCGACTATATACCCTCCGGCCGGAAGGTCGTCGAGCTCCGACGTTAAATATCGAGAGTCGTACCGGCGACTATATACCCTCCGGCCGGAAGGTCGTCGAGCTCCGACGTTAAATATCGAGAGTCGTACCGGCGACTATAAACCCTCCGGCCGGAAGACCGTCGAGCTCCGATGTTAAATATCGAGAGTCGAACCGACGACTATAAACCCCCCGGCTGGAATGAAAGACGCTTGACGATAAGCGGCAAGGGAAAGTAGTGATAAGTCGTATGCCACCTACGCCCGCTCGGGAGGCCTAGTTGGCCGAGTTGTGTGTCATAGGCCCCGACCAATCACTCACAAGCATGCAAAGTAAAAACAAAGTTGCACAAAGATAAATTTTTCATTGAAATTAGAAAAATCAAGGCCGAGCAGCCGAATTACAAAAAAAGGAAGTTTTGGCCGAACGACCGAATTACAAAATGCCTTCATTCCAAGAAATCATAAAAGTCCTTTGGGATGGTGTTGAGGAGCGCCGCATAGTCTTGGGTTGGGATGCTGGCGGAGTCAGGGAGCTGAGCCTTGGACTTCAGGTAGTCCGTTGTGGCGGTGATGGCCAGCTCAAAGGCATTATACATTCGCTCGCATACTTTTTTTGAAAATTCGGTCGAGCGGATGTGCTTCAGCCTCAGTGCTGCGACTCGGCCGGGTTCCGCCTCTTGATATTCTTTGAAGACAATTTGGGAAGCTTCGAGAGACTCCTGCAATGTCTTCAATTCATCTTTATGTTTAATCGCCTCGGTCGAGTGGCTCGCCTTCTCGCCGTCCAGCTGCTCCATCAGCTCTTTGACTCATTGTTCCAGACCCCGGGCCTCGACGTTCTTCTTCTCTAGATCGGCGATAGCCGTTTTCTTCCGATCGGTGGCCAAGCTTATTTTGCTGTCCAGTGATTTGACCTGTTGTTCAAGTTCGGCCAAAGTATGGGCTTGGTCGGTCGTCTTCTTTTGCTCAGCAACCAACAGAGTTTGGGTCTTCTTGAGCTCTTTCTGTAGCTCGGCGTATGAAGGACCCTGAGAGGGCGCGCCGCCTGAACTCCTTAACCTCTTTAGCTTCTCGTCCACCATGGCCAGATGATTGGAGACAACGATCTCCTCCACCCATCTCTGACATAAGCAAGATTGTTAATAGCCGATCGGAAAGAATGCGGAAAGGACTTGAGAAAACACGCTTACCCCAGTGGCCTACTACATATGGCTATTGGCCAGATTGCTGAGTGGAATCATCGCGACACGTGCCCGAGCGTCGGCCCACATCTCCGCTAGTGGCCCCTTCATGGTGATCATGTGCTCGGGCACGGTTGGCCGATCGGACTCGGGCATCAACTCTTCGGTGGGGAGATGTAGGGAGACCCTGATGGTACGGTGTCGACCGGGAGTCGTCTGAGCGGAAGCTGGGGAAGGATCGGAGGTCGGCGCAGAAAACTGGGACAAAATGGCCGAACATTGGACTTGGTGGGGAGCGGGCGAAAGGGCGCTGATTGGAATGGCCTCGAGGGGGTTCGCGGACGCATCCAGCTGGGATGGGGTCCGATCGGACGAAATCACCTCAACCGCTGGGGCTTTGCCGCGAGAATCGGCGGTGGTCCGTTCGGACGGTTGGACCACGGAAGTGGACGAGCAAAGTGGTGTCTCCGTTCGGCGCCTCTTTTGTCGGAGAGGGCGCTCTTCCTCCTGAGTGGAGCCTTCCTCATGGACAGTTAGCCCCCTGCTAGGGGTGGCGCCTCTGGCCACATCCCGGGCTGAGGCTTGAGCGGCCGACTCCTCGTGAGTCCCGCTCTCCCCTTCGTGTGAGCCGACCGGCTCAATGCCAAGCGCCTCTATCTCCTTGGCAGCTGCGGCCTCGAGCGCCGCCGCTTTCCTCTTCAAAATTCCGGCCATCACGGACTCCATGACAATGTCCGCTGCAAAGGAAAAAGGAGAAAATCAGTTAGAAATCAAGGCAAATGCACAAGTAAAATTCTTACCGAAGCCGCTCGGGAGGGGAGTCCGGATCGGACTCAGGTCAAATATGTACATCACCCCTTCGGGTAAGAACTTGTTGATGTCGAACTTCAGACCGGCTAGCATGTTGGCAGCGTGAAGATAATCCGGTTGGGTCTTGAACCTCTTTAGCTCAAGGGAGATTGGTGGTCCGACCTGCCACTGGGTCCGGAAAGAGGCCCATTCGGGGAGACGGAGATAGAAGTAATACTCTTTCCAATGTTTATTGGAAGATGACAGTTTATTAAAGAAGACTAAACCGGGACGAGCCTGGAACATGTAAGTACCCAGCTCGGACTGTTTAGGATAATAAAAATAGTAGAAGACCTCCGGTCGGAGGGGAATGTTGTGGATTTTGAACAAGACAACAACGCCGCATAGAAGGCGGAAAGTGTTAGGGACTAAGCTTCCGAGCGGAATGTCGAAAAAATTACAAACTTCTATGATAAAGGGATAGATTGGGAAGCGCAGACCGACTATGAACTGGTCGCGAAAAACACAGAAAGCTCCGCGCAGCGGTTTGTGTGGCCGAGCGGAGGGTGAGGGTAAGATAAGTTCAAAATCAGAGGGGATGTCAAAATTGTCCATCAGAATATTGGCGTCGCGCCGATCGAAGCGAGACTCCATGGTGGTATACCACGGGCCGAGGGCTGGGTCTTGAGGCTGAGAAGAACTAGCCATTGTCCGAACGGGCGAAACCACAAAAGGCGAGGAGAGGCAAATGATAGAAAGAAGAAGACGACAAACAACACAGCAACTAGAGAGCGAGGACTCAGCAAAAAACACGAGGATGACAGAGAAGGGGTAAGGACCTTACAAAGAAGCAGACGAAGATCGAAGGAAGAGTGGGAGAGGTCGCCGGAAGAAGCAGCAACAAGATCACCGGAGCAGGAACGGCAAGGAGAGCTTCTGGGCACGCGAAAGCACAAATGCGGTAAGGAGGGGGAAGGCGAAGGCTTTATAGGGTTGAGCCCGAGCGGCCTCCACCGTCGGATGCAGGTCACGGGAATCGAAGCACGCATCGGGCCGTCCATTTCAAACCGCCTCGGTCTCATCGCCCGCGACGCCGCCGCCATACGATAACGCCAGCAGTGCCACGTGGCATTCGACCACTGGAGTGCATTTAATGAGCGCCTTCATGAGGCGCAGAGCTCATGCCTGACCTTAATGTCGAAGATTGGCGCAAATTTTGAAGAGATCCGAGGAATGTTGGCGTTGACTGATGCCATAGCTACACCCCGTGGGGGTCGAGCGGAGGATAGTTTCACGGAGACGCCGCTCGGCGTAATTGGCGGTCCAGTCAGTCGGACTAATCGCCTCCTTCGACTAGACTTGAAGGGGAGGCAAGTGATCCGCGAGTAAGGATGGGGGACCCCCTTTGAGGGGAGTCAATGACATGTAGAGGTCAAAAGTCAAAAGGGTCAGCATGAGGTCCGGCCGACCGGAGAAGGGTTGGGTCGACCGGCCGAACGGGTCCGGGTGGAATCAAAGACAACTCGACGGGGAGTCGAGTTTTCGACGCTCATGGTGAACAGGGTCGCCGGGCCGAGCGGGCAGTCCGCTCGGCCGAGGCGTAAACCGGTAATACTGTGAAGGAACACTCTTAGTCGAGCACGCGACCGGGAGTCTTCTCGGTCGGATGGATACCTATGCCGGTCAGAAGTGATGTGCCAGCCGAGCGGCTGAACGCTCGGCTCGGGGAAAAAAGGAGACAAGGACAAGGGGACATTGGGGAACATCATCTTCTGACAGCGGGCATATTCGACGACCAGGCCATACGCAGAATCGTACGATGGAAGGTTCTGCTGTCCCATCAGAGAGGTGCTCAGACTGTAGCAGTATGGTGTCAGGCATGCTCCTCTGGCAAGCCCATACTAAGGTATGGTACAGGACACGTGTACGTCTCGGTAGGTGTGCACAAGCCTCCCCACATCTCTATATAAGAGCCCTCAGACTTCGCCGGAGGTACGCAATCTCTGATCTTTGGAGCCACTTCATCATTTTCCTCTTGCCAGACTTGAGCGTCGGAGGGTCGTCGCTGGGAACCCCTTCCCGGCTCCACTTCCTTGCAGGTTCGCCGGAGCTCCATACGACCGGTCAGAGATCCACATCATCAGTTGGAAGAGTGCCACGTGCCCAGCGTCCATCGACTCAGCGTTCGGACAGGATCAATAGATTTTGCCATAGACTTAATACCAAAATAGAGTTGATCAGGAGGTAAGAGACATACCTCACTTACCATATCAGACTTGAAGCCTGACTCTCCCCCTGCTTCGCTGCATTCATCTGAAGTCGCTCCCCCTTCATCGATGCTGGCTTCTGAGGTGCTTTTCTCTTCATGGCTTGCCATCAGTGTTAGTCCGGCATATCCTTTTATTTCTGATTTTGATGATGAGGTGTCGTCCCAAGTAGCAGTTAGAGTCTTGTGCTTGTTTTGCTTGGGCATCTTGCCCTTTTCCTTTTTGAGTTCTGGGTAGTCCTCTTTGAAGTATCCTTCCTTTTGACACTCGTAGTATCGAACCCTTCTTCTATTTCTTTGATTTTTCCTGTTCTGCATTTCTTTAAATTTGTTAGATCTAAAGAATTTCCTAAAATTCCTTACCATGTAAGCTTCTTGATCTTCTTCTGAGTCTGACTTGGGTTCATCCTTCTTGGTTGCTTTTAGTGCCATAATCTGACTTGTTTCTTTTGTTGTACCTGCACATCTGGTTTCATGTAATTTTTGTTGGGGTTGCAAGGTTACAAACATAGTCCCATATTGGAAACACATGAGAAAGATCATGGGTTTATAAGAGAAAAGATATCTCCATTGGCATGAGGCATTTTGGGGAGAGCCCAAGAGCAAAACCATGAGGGCTTAGACCCAAAGTGGACAATATCATGCAATTGTGGAGATATCTAAATTCTTTTCGATCCTACAATTAGTATCAGAGCTCGGACTACCAGAAGGTTTAACCACCGACTGTGCACAAGAGCTATGGTCTGATTGAGCCATGTGGGTACAATATTGACCTCGAATAAAGAAAGTGGGGGCTCCTATGTTCGGATCAAGAGGACCAGACACCAGGCAGGAAGTCCTAGTTGCAACTAGGCAAGCAAGTCCTAGTAGGTCGGGTGGACTGAGGGGCAGGAAGACCTAGGGGGTCGAGGATCGGACGTGAGGGGCAGGAAGACCTGGTGGGTCGAGGATCGGACGTGGGAAGCATATGGTCCTTTGTTTGAGGGGGGGATTGTTGGGGTTGCAAGGTTGCAAACATAGTCCCATATTGGAAACACATGGGAAAGATCATGGGTTTATAAGAGAAAAGATATCTCTATTGGCATGATGCCTTTTGGGGAGAGCCCAATAGCAAAACCATGAGGGCTTAGGTCCAAAGTGGACAATATCATGTAATTGTGGAGATATCTAAATTCTTTTCGATCCTACAATTCTAGAGTAGAAAAGAGTTCCTCTAGGGTACTTACTTCCAGGTCCTTTGAGATGTAGTAGACGTCGATTATCGAGGACCATTCTGGAGTCCTAGGAAAGACATTGAGTACATAGTGTATCGAGTCCCAATTGGTTACAGTTTCACCGAGGTTTTCGAGTTCGGTGATTAGTTCTTTGACCTTCACGTGTAGATCGGTTACCTTCTCATCTTTTCCATATGGATATTCGTCAGCTTGTTCTGAAGTATGTCTCGTCTTGTAAGCTTGGCTTCGGATGTGCCTTCGTGGAGTTCCAGGAATTTTTCCCTAAATTCTTTGGCCGATGATGAGCTCCCGATATGGTTGACTTCTTGAGGCGGCAGCACGCTCAGGAAGTGATATTCCACTCGATTATTTGCTACGAAATCATTTTGTTCTTTCTTTGTCCAAAGACTCTCTTCCTTCTCCTCTCTGTTTTGATTTGTAGGAGCTACAAAGCCATATTTGATTATTAAACGAATCTCAAAGTCAGATTTTAGAAATACCTCCATTCGACGTTTCCAGTGTGCGAAGTCTCCCTCGAATTTTGGTGGAACGATGCTTGGTCCGACCATTGGTTTCTATGCTACGGTCGACGGCTAGTCCTTTTGAAGCGTCCTCACTCTGATATCACTTGTTGGTCCCTTGGTGACCGGCAAGAGAGGAGGGGTGAATTGCCCTACAAAAACAAACTCAACCCTTTCTCGACTTATAACTTAATAAAGAACACTTGTAATAAAAAAACTAAGAGACTAATTACTGAGACAAAAACATGAGGAGTCTTACTTGGTTTGCAATTAGAAGATTGCTAATCCAAGGAAAATGAAGCGTACTTTTATGACAATCTCCTTCAGGCGGAGTAGCCTCTTACAATGTTAACAGCTCACAAATGAAAGTAGAACAGAAAGAAATGAATTACAAGTTATTGTCTGAACTACTAAAAATAGAGTTATATTTATAGCACTATTCCGGGCCCCTAGAAGGGTTCCGGGCACCTGAAGTAGAATATAATTCTATCCTTGACACGTCGATCAATGTGTAACGACCCGACCTCTCGGCCCCTTGGGCGGCCTAATTGGTGGCCCATTTGGCGGCCCTTTATGTCGTCGATCGACAACCCTCGGCCGGCCACTCACTTGGCTACCAGGATTCATAAACTCTAGTACTTAGCCTGGAGGTCTAGAGTTCAAATTCTAGGGAAGACAAAAATCCACTGGCCAGGGATGGGAAGTCCTAGTGAGTAACTGCACGACCGAGGGTCGTCGGTCGACAACATAAGGGGCCGCCAAATGGGCCGCCAGTTGGGCCGCCCAACGGGCCGAGGGGCCGGGTCGTTACAATAAAAAGGTGCCTTTTATTGTAACGACCCGACCCCTCGGTCCCTTGGGTGGCCTAACTGGCGACCCTCGGGTGTGTGTCGTTACTCACAAGGTCTTCCCACCGCTGACCAGTGGATTTTTGCCTTCCCTAGGATTCGAACTCTAGACCTCCAGGATAAGTACTAGAGTTTATGAATCCTGGTAGCCAAGTGAGCGGCGCCATGATCTCCTCGAGTAAACTGGCCTTTCCAAGTGATTGCAGGGTCACGCAATGATATCAATGTGCTTAACGAATCACCGTTATTCAACGACGTCTTACAAGGGAATGCATTCGAGGTTAATTTTATGATTAATAATATACAATATACAAAAGGATACTATCTGACTGATGGGATCTATCCAGAATGGGCTACTTTCGTTAAGAGCTTTCCATGTCCCTAAGATCCCAAAAGAAAAATATTTAAGGAACGACAGGAGGCCGCGAGAAAGGATGTCGAGAGGGCATTTGGGGGAGCTCCAATCACGATGGGCAATGATAAAAGGTCTAGGACGATTTTGGTACAAGGATAATTTGAAGGACATCATGTATACCTATATTATTTTGCACAACATGATTATTGAGAATGAGGGAGATGCAGTAGTCAATTGGTCGGACGATGAAGAAGATTCTCAATCACAAATATTTCAAGGCTACACTCAAGAATTCCAAGCATATATCCGCAGAAATTACGAGCTACGTGATAATCAGCTATATCATCAACTTCGAGTCGACTTAGTAGAGTATATCTGGGCATGTTATAATTGTAATAAGTGAAAAAAATAATTTATTAATTGCGATATATGTATTGTGATATTTATGTAATTTTTTTAATTATGAAAATTATTTTATGTTAGTAATTTATGAATTTAAATTTTATTAAAATTTAATTATATAAAATATAAATACGAAGAAGAGATAATGAAATATATATAATGAAAAACGTATGACCCGTGAAGAAGTTGTTAAGAGGTTTTTTAATAATAGAAAGAGATATAAAATTTTTAACTTTTGATGTGGCATAAATATGACAACAAAAAAATTTACAGTGGATTCTAACTAACTCACTGTTATGCTCTTATTACACTATTAAAAATATATTTAACAGCATGCGCTGCGGATGCACTATTTTTTTCGGCAATTTACCAAAGGGCGCACTTGAAAATCTGAATTTACCAAAAGGCGTACACTTCTTTGGTATTTACCAAAGAGCGCTCTTTTTTAAATGCATTTCCTATTTTACCCTCATGATAATTTGAATTTTTCTACTGTTTTTATTTTCTTCATTATATTTCTCTCACTTTTCTCTCTCCGTTGTCGGCAGAATATAGGAATAACATTAGTCAATTTTTAATCACATTTTAATACATTTGAAGAAGCCAAAATAAATAATGGACACCATATTTGGACTCTTTGTAATTTTAGAAATCTATGGGAATGAGGTATCTAGGTCGATCGGTGGGTTTCGGCCAAAACCCACCGACGGACCTGAGAGTCTCGATCGCACTCATTTCAGCTTCATGGATTTCAAAATTACAAGGAGTTCAAATAGTGTACATTATTTATTTTAGCTTTTATAGATGTTAACAGGCAAAATCAAAGAATCGGCAAAAAAGGGGCCTGATATGGAATCATATCAGCCCAACGTGGCCCGATATCATTCCATATCAGCCCACGTTGGGCCGATTGAGTCCATCAGCCCAATGGGCTTTTTTCCCATTCTTTGATTTTTACTGTTAACATATATAAAAAGCCAAAATAAATAATGGACACCATATTTGAACCCTTGCAATTTTAGAAACCATAAACCGAAATGGCACAACTGAGCTCTCAGTCCATTAGTGGTTTTGACTAAACCCACATCGATCTAAGCCATTTCGTTCTATAATTTCTAAAATTACAAGGAGTGAAAATATGGTGTCCATTATTTTTTTTGACTTTTCATAAATCTCTTTCTTTTTTTCTTTTTTCTTTTTTTCGCTTAGGCTCGATACGAAGAGATATCATGCCCACATTGGGTCCGATATCTCTCCATATCAGTTGCGCCTGATATCTCCCCATATCAGGCCCATATTGGGCCTGATGGGAGATATCGTGCCTAGTAACAACAAAAAAAAAAAAAAAAAAGAAATAAGAGAGAGTAATTTAGGTTTCAAACCACACATAGAGAGCCAAAATAATAATGGACAACACATTTTAACTCCTTGTAATTTTAGAAATTCATGAAACCAAATAGGTACAACCTGAGCTTTGTGTCGATAAGTTTTCGGTTGAAACCCATCGACGATTTGAGCTCGATCAGACCCATTTCTTTTATGATTTAAAATCGAGGAGTTCAAATATGGTGTCCATTATTTATTTCTTAGATGTTAACAAACAAAATCAAAGAATCAAGATAAAGCCTCACCGACCTGATATGGAATCATATCAGCCCAACGCGGACTTCTATCATTCTTCCCAACGCGGGCTTGATATCATTCCATATCGCCCACGTTGGGCCGATTTGAGTCTATATCGCCCAATGCGGGCTTTTTCACGATTCTTTGATTTTGCTTGTTAACATCTATAAAGTCAAAATTAATAATGGACACCATATTTGAACTCCTTGAAAATTTAGAACTAGAATATCATCTGAGCTCTTTAGTCCATCAGCTAGTTTTAACCAAAATTAGCTTCAGTTTCTATGAATTTATAAAATTACAAGGAGTTAAAATACGGTGTCCATTATTATTTGAACTTGGTGGACTAGAGGTTTTGAAAATCCTAAATCTCTCTTTATTTCTTTATTATTTTTTTTTTGTTACTAGGCTTGATATCTCTCATATCAGGCCCACGTTGGGCCTCTAGGAAATATCTATTCAACGTAGCAAATCTGATTACGCTCAAACAAAAAATAAGAAAAAAAGAGATTTAGGTTTTTCAAAACCTCCGGTCTACCATTAGAGTGCTAAAAATAACACCATATTCAACTCCTCGTAATTTTAAAAATTCATGAAACCGAAATGAGTAACTCAACTCTTGGAAGATCATTGGTTTTGAGAAAAATCGATGAGATTAAATAGAGAGGAAGAAGTAAAAAATGGAGAACTTTACTTTATTTATTTTCGTTTATATGAGTTACAGCAACACAAAGAAAACAAAAGACAAAACATGACTATTATGTTATGATCAGGCCCAACGTGTGCATGATATGGAATGATATCAGGCCCAACGTGGGCTTTTATGCCGATTCTTTGATTTTACTTGTTAACATCTATAAAAAACCAAAATAAATAATGTACACCATATTTGAACTCCTTGTAATTTTAGAAATCCATAGAAACTGAAATGAATGCAATTGGAGCTCTCTAGGTCGATCAGTGGGTTTCGGTCATGTAGATTTCTAAAATTACAAGAAGTACAAATATGATGTCCATTATTTATTTTGGCTTCTTCAAATGTATTAAAATGTGATTAAAACTTGATTAATGTTATTCCTATATTCTGCCGAGAGGAGAAGGAGAAGTGAGAGAAATATAATGAAGAAAAGAAAAACAGTAAAAAAAATTAAATTATTAGGAGGGTAAAATAGGAAATGTTTTTAAAAAAGTGCGCTATTTGATAAATACAAAAATAATATACGTCTTTTGGTAAATTCAGATTTTGCCGTGCACCCTTCGTAAATTGCCGATTTTTTTTTGTTAAGTACTCCCGCATGCGTCTCTTCGTCTGCACCGAAAAAAAAATCCTTACTTCGTTTCCTCTCTTCACCTTCACCTTAAAAATTCCCACCCCTTTGTCCCTCCCTCTTCATGGAAGGAGCAAGGCGCAACCCCTCCCTCTCTTCGAGCTCTATCATCCTCCCTCCCTCTTCGAGCCTTATCAGCAGAGGTGCTCCCCTCTTCGAGCACCATCAGCGGCAGAGGCGCGCCCCCCTCCCCCTTCGAGCACCATCAGCGGTAGAGGTGCCACCCCCTCCCTCTCTTCGAGCCCTATCAGCAGAGGTGCCCCCTCTTCGAGCAACATCTCCCTCTCTTCGAGCACCATCAGCAGCAAAGGTGCCACCCCCTCCCCCTTTAAGAACCATCAGCGATAGAGGCATCCCCTCCCTCTTCAAGCCCTATCAGCAGTCTCTCTTCGAGCCCCATTAGTAGAGGTGTCCCCCTCTTCGAGCACCATCAGCAGCAGAGACCCTCCCTTCGAATCCTATCTCAGCAGAGGTGCCCCAAGCACTATCAGCGAAGGGGATGGAGCTAGGCGCAACGATTTATCTTTTTAAGGTTAGCGCTATCTATTTTTGAACAACACCATCCGCTGACTGCATCCTCACCGACATGAACTACCCGGAGCACCCCATGATGCTTAAGCAGAACGATATCCTGCCCTACACCGAACCGGAGACAAGCCAAGACTTGCACCAGTATTCCCCCTCTACTCAGTTGATAAGTGTGGATCTCTTTGGGTCCCGTTACCTTCTATGGATCCCCCTTATCAACTGATAGAAAAAAGTGATTTCCCTCTTTTGATGCTATATTCAAAGGGGAATCACTTTGTTCATTTTGTCTTGAAATTATGCTTTGGTTTGAATGTGTGGTGTTATATTTCTTTTCCTTATTTCAAAGCACCAGATGAACAATTGAACTTTAACTTGTTCATGAAGTTTTGTTTCTCTATCTTTATGTGCCAGCAATGGGTCTCAGTAAGACTGAAGTTAATTTGACAAGATTGTTGGAAGCGACTCCGAGGCAATAGAATAAAATAAAGCTGATACATGTAAGTGTAACTATGTTGCTTGAGGAGCATTTTATTCGCTCCATCTTCTCCCGTATTTTAGTTAAATTTCATGGTTCATTATCCTGCTTAAAGGGGTACCTTGATTGATGCTTTCTTATTTCTTCAAGATTCTGGCATCAACAGTGTCTATTGTTTGTTCCCTGTTATTCTGTAAGTTATGTGTATTTATAACAACAAAAGAAACATACTGAATTTATTTTGACAACCACGATGATTATCATGGTGCACCAAATTAGGGAGTGTTTGATGTTTTGCTATATACATGTTGGTAATTATGATTCTTTCCTTTTGGATAATGATAGGCATCACAAATCAAGGTAGCTCTTCTATTGAACAGAAATCTACTAAACTAACTCTACCACAATTTAGATTCATCCCAATAGAAGAGACTTTCTCCTGCGATGTCATGGTACAGACTTTGGAACAGATCTGGAGTAGTGGATTTCAGTTCCTACAATAACCCTTGAGTCATGCCTTCACTACTAAGAACTCTGCATGTGTTTGGCTGCAGTAGTCTTCCATGATATCACCTTTGGCTATGAATGTTCTTTCATTAGGTAGCTGCATATGCTCTCCTTTGATTGTTCTATGTTTATTCCACAAATATTTTTGTTTTAAAAGTCAAACATTGAACATTTGATTGAAAGTCCATGCTGGCTAGCAATTGAATGCGCAACCCTGGCCCTTTTTTTGGAGCTGGTATCTGTTTTACTTCAAATGTTATCTTGTCTCTAATAGTTTGTTACTTGAAGAAAAGCGGTATCTAAGATGCTGTTGTGTAGAAATTTGCTAATCCTCATTCTCTTTCCATTGTATTTTGTTCTTTTTTCTTGCATTATGCTTTCTTTCTCTATAGATTTATAATGCTTGGTAATTGTTTCTTGTTTATGTTTGTGTTTTTCTTGCTCATGTTAACATCTTACCTATCTTTCTTTGTAATTGGAGGGAATCAAGCCAACCAGACTTTAATTGTAAAAGCATAGAAGGTTAGTGAGTGCCCGTCAAAACCTTTTTTTGTTATGTTATCAATGTGTTTCCAACTCCTGTTGTTTCAGAATAAGAAATTTGTCGTTTGGTTCTTTTTAGACACATGAATTAGTGGTTGGTTATCTAATGTTAACTTATGTGTCGGGATTGTCAATCTAAATGTGAGACCTCATTGCCCTGATGTGTCGTAAAACTGCAGGCAAACATTGCAACCTTGTATCCAATTCTATTACTGCAGATTTTGATATAATTTATGTGTTTTTTTATTTGTTATAAAATAACCCAATAAGTTTTGAATATTCAAGTAGATTTTAGATATGAAACATAAAAATTTCTATGCATTATTCATTAGATACTTGTAGGACTAGTTTCAGGAATGTTATCTTGTGAGAACTGAGTGATCTATTAATATTGTGACTATTTTATATATTCCAATGTAAAAGAGTTAGAAGAACCAATGCAGCAATCAGAAATCAATGTGGACTTGGAACTACTTCAGAGAGGCATAGAAGCAGAGGAAGACTTGCTGCTTATAATTTTTTTCTTATAGCCTGTAACTCAGTTATTCCTACTGGAAAGAAAAATTATATGATATATTTTTTTATTTTTATATGCTTATAACACAGTTATTTCTATAGTGATAATAGTATAATATTGATAATTATATGTGATATATGTTTTTATTTTATATGCAATTAATTGCAGCACGTGGTCACGTGCTGTGAATGATATTAACTACAGCGCGCAATTGCGTTGCAAATGCAATTTACTGCAGCACACAGCTGTGCGCTGCGAATGTAATTTACCGCAACGAACGGTCACACACTGTAATGTGTTGACTTTTAATAGCATAGAATTGTGTAGCATGCGATGCACGCTATGGATAGCATAATTGCGCGCTGTGGAAAGTTGTTATTATTGTAGTGGTACAACATATGAATATAGTACACATAAATAGATAAAACAAAGTATATTTTGGGATTTGCTGTATTGGTTTAGTCATTTCATTCATCATAATTTTGATGTAATGTATATTGAGAATAATATTTTTGATAATTTGGTAAATACAGTGATGGATATCTAACGGAAAAATCAAAGACAATCTCAATGCAAAAAAAGATATGTGACTCCTTTGTAAAAGATCCACTTTTGATGTTGATGAAAATAGTAGGAGATCAAAGTCAAAGACATTTATATATTGATTAAGGATCAGAGATGTGATGTTTGTGAATGGTTGAAATCATTAAAATTTCCAAATGGTTATATCTCTAATCTTAGAATGTGTCGAATGTAAATTGATTAGTTTGAAAAGTCATGACGGTCATATACTCATGCAAAGATTCATTCGTATTACTTTTAAGGAACTATCACCAAATTTTGTATGAGGTGCGATTACGGAGTTAAATATTTTCCTACATAATATTTGTTCAATAGTTTTGAGACATTCACATATAAAGACATCAAAGAGAGACATTTCAATCATTTTGTGTAATTTGGAATGGATACTTCCCCCTATTTTTTGATTCCATGGAATATCTTTTTGTTCACTTGCCATATGAGACCAAACTTGAAGGACTTGCCCATTTTCGATGGATGTATTCATTTGAAAGGTAAAATTTTCATCTTCTATACATCGACAATTTGAATGCATAAAAATTTACTAATTTTATTATATATTAATATCTAATACAATTTATTTTATTACCATTAGATTCTTATATCATTTTAAAGAAAAAGTGAAAAATAAGGCACGAGTTGAAGTCTCTATTGTTAATGCATACATTGCGGAGGAAGTAATAACTTTTACGTTATATTATTTTGAGTCTCACTTTCAGAGCAGAAGGAGAAGACTAGGAAGAAATGATGAGGGTTCTATTAATCTGAATTTAAATTCATTCTCAATTTTTAACTACCTTGGTCGATCAAGTGGACCATGTAAGTAGAGAGATACTTAACTAGTCAAGCATGGTGAACGACCCATACATATATTTTATTGAATTGTGCAGAAGTATCATATATTTTTAATTTTTTATAGTTTTTATATCATAACTTTTGGTGTTATAATTTTTTTTTATGATAGGATTTTTGAAAACTTATATTCTGAATTGTTAACACAAGAATTTGATCGCTTATGCTAAGAAGAATTTACACCATGGTACAAATCATATGTAAGTAGACAATTTAAATTTGGTTTCACATATGAAGGTTTGTAATAATTGTCGTATTTGAATTTAAATTCATAATAATTAAACTCACCTAGAACATGATTTGTTAATCCATTTGTCACAAATTCGTCGCTAATTTATAACAAAAATATATTTTTGACGCAGATTTGAGATCATGAAATTTGTGATGAATTAATTTTTATTGCAGATTTGCAATAAATTCTAAGACGGAAAAAAGATTCGTCATAGAACTTACGATGAATTTTTAGAATTTCGTCACAAAATTTAGCGATAGTGGATTGACGATAAAAATATTTTCGTCGTAAAATTTATCACAAATTTATTATTATTTTTAGTGTACTCTAACTCCTTGTTCGAACTAAGCTCATATTCTGGCTCGACTAAGTTGGTTCAAACTCAATCAAAACTTCTCTTTCTAAAACTCGTCTCGACAGAACAATTCAAACCTATTATATTTGAGTTTGCTCTTATCACCCAACCTGACCTAAAGAATCAAGATCCTTTTGACAAACAAAGCATAAATTCAATGACTCAATTGTTTAACCTCTAAGCTACTCGAACTCTTTGTTCGAACAAAGATCATATTCTGACTCAACTAAGTCGACACTACTCTTTTTAAAACTTGTCTTGACAAAATAACTCGAACCTATTTAAGTCTGCACTCATCACCCAACTTGAGCTAAAGTAAAAGGGTTCAATCAAGGTCTTGAGCAATGTAAGGTATTGAATTCATTAATTCATGCATATGAATACTGGATGCAATATAATCTTCTAAATCTATTGATTTAGCAGAATATGAAAAAATAAGAAAGCAAAATTCGTCATTCCAAAGGAGGATATGTGGCTAAAAACTAATAAATAAGTCAAAGCCCTAACTTACATTAGAAAAAAGACAGTCCCGTGCACGAAACTTCTTCTATGCGGAGTTCCGAGGAAGGATTCATTGTACACAGTTTATCCTGTTTTTTTTTTTTTTGCAAGCGACTGTTTGTAATATTCGAACCTGTAACTTTTTGGTCATAAAACAACTCTACCATTCCGCAGGGCCGGCCCTGAGGCATGTCACCGGGGGCGATGGCCAAGGGCCCCCGATTTTTAGGAGCCCCCAATTTTTAGAGGCCTCCAAATTTGACATGTATATATAATATATATTATATATACTTAGATTGTTTTAATAAAAACCTATAAAATATATTTGATTGGATTATTTTAATAAAAGCCCAAAATATATATATATATATATATTGTTAAATTGTTTTGATAAAGGTCCAAAAAATATATATATATTTTCTATTAAAATTTAAGGAAAAAACTAAAAAAGAAAAGAAAGAAAAAAAAAAAAAGAAGAAAGGTAAACGATTCTTTTTTCTCTTTCCAAAATTTTATTTTTGGTACAATTCTTTCTTGATTAATTTATTTATAGAAGTCATAAGACTCTAAAGAGTAAAGAATGAATTTTGAATGCTAATTTTCTCCTTTCTTCTCCTTTGAAACTCTTCTAATTTATTAATTTTAGTTTCATCAACATCATCATTCATCAATATATAAACTTACAACCTAAGTTACCTACTTATCTATATTTTTTCTTATTGTCAATATTCAATATTGATTTTTAAGATTATATTAGAGTCAATATTTTATGATTTTTTTTACGGATTTGAAAGAGTTTAAATAAATCATCCCAATTTTAATCATCATAGATTAAGTTATATCGATTGTTTCAAGCACAAACTAGCCTTTATTATTCTTTGACTATTATTTTTACTGCTTGTGCTTGTTTCATTGTTAGCTTTGTTGCTACTTTTGTGTGTTTTATTTTTACACTTGAAATTTGTAATACAAACATGTTTCTAAAAAAATATCAATCTTGGAGTCAGAAAAGAAACAAAAGAAAAAGAGTGGAACAAATTATTAAAACTCACAAAGGTGTTCTTCGTAAGTTTTTTAAAGCTAGCTCTTCAATGAAAATTCAGTTGATGAATTGTAAGAAGAAAGTCAAGAAGAACTAACTAATTATGTAACAAATGCGTAGTAATTGAGTAATCAAAAAGAATTAAATAATCATGCAATCAATGAGGGAGGAGAATTCAGAGAAAATGATGAGCATAATCATGCAATGAATGAGCATGAAGACTTGAGAGAGAATGATGATAATGATTTGAATGTAAATGTCTTGATAATTTTATGTATCAAAAATGAGATACTAGAAAAACTTGATTTTGAAAACCTTATTGATGATTTTACTTCTCAAAATGCTAGAAGATATAGATTTTTTATTTCATACCTATTTTTTTTTTTATTTGTAGGTATTACATTTTTTTGGAGAAACTTAGGAAATATATTTTGTATGATGTTATATTTTTTTGAAGAATTTTGAGAAATAAATTTTGTATGTAGTTTACCATATTTTAAATGAAATATATTGATTTTCAAGTTTTTCTATTAAATTATGTTCAAATTGTAAGTTAGTAAAAAAAATTTTCCTAAGAGGTCACTTTTCTCTTTTCGCCCAAGGGCCCCCAAAAGTCAGGGCCGGCCCTGCCATTCCGCCAAAATTCTCCTTCAAAGCCCTAACTTACATAAGACAAGAAATATAGAAAAATATCCTAAATAATTAAAATCTTGAAAATTATTAAAAATAATAAAAAAGATGTTCGGAGTCTTTGAAAAATATACTAAACAATATTGTTTTATTCGAAAATGGTCAATTATGGCTTCCACCCTGATCCTGTTTGAAATCGAAGGAGATGGCACGTTGTGCAGGTGGTGATGTCGTTGACTAGAAGAAGACTTTGCTTGGGAGAAAAAGATGATAAGCCGGAGCAGAAAAGGGTTCTGAGTGCCTCCCTCCTCTCCGCGCACACGAAAAAGCAAGCCCACTGGTGGAGGAACTAGCTAAAACCCAGTCGAGCCTTATACTCGAGTCCCTCTTTTAGTGTGAGGATTTTTCCTGGACACGGCTGGATTGGTAACGTATCAACGACAATTGCTTGCTGTTGTTGTATTAACTTTTGTGCTCGAGCGATTACCAGCAATTCCAAATACTCTTGAGACGGGGTGACGGTGTTGAATAGTCCATCTTCTTCTATCTCTATATTTTAGATTTAGGTTAAAGTTTCCACGGACGATGCCAAATTTGATCCTGTCTGAAACTAAAGGAGATGATGTACTGGGCAGGTGGTGATGCTATTGATCGGAAGAAGATTTTGCTTGGGAGAAAAATATGATAAGTCAGAGCAAAAAAGGGTTCTACGTGCCTCCCTCCTCTCTGTGCACACGGAAAAGCAAGCCCACAAAATGTTAGGGCAAAAATCGAGGAAGAGGTCATAGGCCCTTCGATGCTCAAGTCAGTAGATGACCGAGCGAAAAATGGGGAAAAACTATAGTAAAACTGAGTGAGCATAATGAAGAGCAATTTGTGATATACTATGTAAAGAGTGTAAAACATACCTCTAGAGGAGAGACCCCCACCTTCTAGTGTCAAATAATAAAAGGTGTACAATCTAAAATTTATACAGTTATCCCATGAGAAATTTTCTGTTATCTATATATATATATATATATATATATATATATATATATATATATATATATATATATATATATAAACAATTTCATGTAACCTCCATAATAATGATAGAAATTGTATAGTCATCTTCGTAAGAAGGTTTCATTGAATGCATATATTCTATCGAAGAATATTCTCTAACGGATAGTTGTTTTTCTGACAATCTATTGTACATTCCCTGATAATATTGTCTCTTGGAATATAATCCGGTCTAATATTTGGACGAACGGGGTATCTCGATCGTCTCTATATCTGACTGGTTTGGAATGAGAATAACTTTATGCATTTTGCCCTGAGCATTCATATGAAACGAGAACAACGCCTCATAAGCCCGATCAAGCTTATAAATAAGAGCATTGCACCTTTGAAGGGGAAGTTGAATCTCATAAGTATAACCGACCATAAGTCCGATCGACAATATGCTTGAAGGCTCATACTGAAGATATGATAAGTAATGAGGAGTCAAGTCTCGCAGGTCCGATCAGCTCTAGGACCGACTGGTCGTATATTGGGAGATTAGCTATTGGATAATAAGGCATTCAGACTCGTAGTTACGACTAGCCTTGTGACGACGGTCTGATTTATATTGAAGGTTGTACTGCACTATAGAACAACATCTGTAAGTTGAAAGTAATATTGCAGAAGTGAAGAACTGAATCTCATATGCTCAATCGACTTTAGAGTCGCTCGAGTTTAGTTTGTACATCTTGGCACTGAATGGAGAGATATGTCTATTAAGTACGTCCGACTTCAGGGACGTTTGGCCATATATTCAACCATATATTCAGCCATATATTAAGAGTGAACACTAAGCTTAGATACGCCCTGCCGACCTTTGGCTGACTGGATATATAACAGAGTTCAATTGTGCGAGTCATAATTTTGACCGGTCTTTGTGCCGGCCAATTTCTCACGAGTAGAGCACTAGATGTTTCAAACACGACTAGCTCTTAAGTCGATTGTCCTCATACTGAAGACGTTAGCGTTAAGTGAGGAGTTAAGACCTGATGACCTCATCTTGACTTTTACTAACACTTTATCTTAACTTTGATTTCCCCGTCACTTCTGGATCTATTCATAACATCCTGTATTACATCCGATAATAAAAATATATGAACGATTTGGCAAAAGTTAAATAAACATTGATCGTCTCACATCGAAGTCAAAAGTTATAATCTAGTATTGTCGTCCCGCATCATATCCCTTCTCCTCCATGGACCTACTCGGACAGACTGCCATAAACCTTAATTGTCAGCACCCAACTGAAGTGAATGAAGTGCACTCTCAAGAAAACAGTGAAAATCGTTCAGTCCGTTGAGAAGCTGAATTTCTTCCGGTCAATTGTTCCTTCTTTTTGCTTTCACTTTTCGTACAACTAAACCGAATTTTATACCCCAACAACTGCGAGCACACTTAGCTTGGAGATCATCACAGGCTCATGATCAGCAGCCAATCAATGCAAGTTCCTCCTCAGGGATCACCCGTCTTCTCAAACAATCCCCGAATATGTCTGGATATGAATTCCTAAGGAGGCATGGCATGCAGGATCACGTTTCATGATTAGATTTGCCACTATGGAGAAAGAAGCCTACAAAGATCTCCATGTTTTGAGTCTCGGCGGCTGCATACATGAAATTAACCAGGAACTGACGTACACTCAAGTGGTAACATGGCCAACAGGTTCTGTTCTCACAAGGGAAGGACATGAGATTCCAGTGGAGCTCTAAAGAGGCAGCAGAGATCACTCGAGAAGAGATTTCATTTGCTTTCTCTTTTTCTTTGCTTTGGAGGGTCTCCTTTCTCAGCCACAGGCAACTATATCTTCGTGTGCATGTCATGCATAGATTCCCAGTCACTGGACAGTGGAAGGCCTTTTAAGGGACTGATGGGAATATAGTTCCATCTAAGCTCATAAATCATTTTGAGAGAACTGCCCATAGTTGCTGCTCTGTAAGCTTGAAGCTGAACAAGAGCAAAAGCATCCAGATTTTATTCTCAACCACTGCCTTTCCTAGTCCTGAAAGATTAATTGCTAATGCATCTGTAATTAGTCAACAAAAAAAAAAAGGGCTGAATGTTCTAATTAACGTTAGAAAGGAAAAAGGGAATGGGCCCCCTCCCTTGTGGTCGTCCGTCAAACTCGGTGGGGCCGTGCTTTGACGCCGTATGCCCGTAAGCGTTAGTTCGTCCTCGCTCTCCATGCAGCATCTCTCTCTCTGTTGAGTATTCTGTTTTATTTCTGCCTTCTCATCCCATTTTTAGCTACTCATTATAATAAGCCAACAGCCTTTCCTTCTTTAATCTCACTTCTCGCTATATATACGCCATCTGATGGGGGAAATGGATTGTCGGAGGTATAATTAATTAAATTCTTCTAAGATATAGGAATTGAAGAACCAGAGCCTGCGAATAGGTGGTGGTTTTGATCAAGAGTTTAAAGCTCGGATCAGAGAAGACAAATACTTGTTGTAGCTGGAGATTGATGGTTGGCGAAGGAGACATGTTGCCGGAGATTGCCGAACCGGCCGCCTCTGACGAGCTCTTGATTGTAAGTTTCGACGTGCAGGGATGTTGTGATGAACTTGTAGCTAGATGGAATGCAGTTCGATTTAGTGCGATGAGAATGGAATCGTTCATCTTCTTCTCGGAAATGGTAATTGAGATTTCTTTGTGTGTTTGAATTGACCAGGAGATCTCGAGTCCTATCGCGGAGCAGCTGCTCGATTTCTGCAACGGCGAAGGCGACGGGGGAGGCACCGGTGGGCTTTTCGTCCATTCCGACAACTCCATCTTACTCCCTTCCTACGAGGACGGCGTCTCTTCTTCACCGGAGGCATATGCCGTCGCCGCCACCGATGGCCCGGCGGCTCTGTGCTGCTATGGAGTCGACGACAACGCGGCCACAGGATTCTCCTCCTCACGCTCCCTCTACGCCCTCTTCGACGCCCCTCCGCCGCCGCCCGACTCCGACCCTGACCTCTCATTCTACCCTTCTTCTTCCTCGTCTTCCTCCGACCTCCTCCCCCCTCCTCCGTCGGCGGAGGCGTTCCTAGTCCCGCCGGGGCCAGCAATGTATGTCGGGGACCCTTTCGACCAGGTGATTCTGAAGGAGAGCATGACGGACGGGTACTCAATCGACCTCGCCACGGTGGTGCCGATGCCGTCGGCTGGAGGATCTGCGATGGGTCAACCGCCGCAAGGGGGGTTCGAGGAGCCCTGCTACGTTTTGCCAGAAATGGCAGGGCTGAACGCACCTTCGTTCGAGTTTCTACAAGTCATTAACGCAGCGCTCTACGGAGGAGCCGACTCCCAAGATCTCTTCGGTTGCGGCGTGCCGGCCATAGGCTCCACCGCCAGGCTCCTGACCGATGTGGCAGAAAACGGGGCTCCAGTGTGCTCGTTCGTGCAGGACGCCATGCGATCGCACTCGTACAACTCCGGCGATTTGCAGGTACCGGAGAATTGAAAACAGAGAACTCAACATTCATTCGCGCTTGTCGAATTGCAATTAATCCTCATTTTGGCCTTTCAAAACATCGATGAAGGTGATAGGTGGAGGCAGCCAGCACCCGATGATGGGATGCAACAGCAGCAGCAGCAGCAGCAGCGCGAGGCCAATGCCGACCTCCGACGCGATCTCGTCGCTGGACGATCCCACGTACAAGGTCTGCCGCTTGTCCGTGGAAGAGAGGAAGGAAAAGATCCACAGGTACATGAAGAAGAGGAATGAGAGAAATTTCAGCAAGAAAATCAAGGCGAGCATACTTCTACACCATCACTCACGATCCAACTTCCTTCTAAAACAATCGAATAGTACTAAGCTTGATCTTCGCGCGCATGCAGTATGCTTGCAGAAAAACTCTAGCAGACAGCCGGCCCCGAGTGCGTGGAAGATTTGCCAGAAATGATGAACTCGGAGAGGTGGCAAGACAGAGATCATCGAGTGCCAATGAATTCGACGACGATGAAGAAGTAAAACTCTATAGCCATCTCCTCTTTCGTTTACTACAGAATAGATCGACGCCATTGATCGATGATTGTTTGCTATTTCTATTTGTAGATGGTGGTGAAAGGAGAAGGCATCCTCGACTCCTCTAACATCCTCGCACATATCAATGGAGTCAATTCGTTCAACTACAACTACACTCTTGAGTCTTGGATTTGACTGAGGAAGAACAGAATCATTCATCATGCACTATTCATCATTCGCTAGCTTAATTAGTTTCCTTGGGTGGTCCAAGTTTCAACCCCAAGATTATTTGTATCCCTGCATTCGAATAATTTGGAGTTGAAGGTAGATAGGAGGAAAAAAACAATGGAGATTCATGTACACTTCTGAAAATCTAAGCACTTTGATGACAGAATTTACACAATCTAGTTTTGTCTTTGACCTTGTGTTTGTTATTCAACTTGCTTCTTCAGTTTTTGCTATTCAAAATGGTGATCAATTCATTTAATTAAATGAATTAAATAGATATTGTTCCATCCGAGAACTAGGGGTGGATCGACACTTTGCTAAGGGTATTCGTAGTCATAAACCTCTTAAAAAAGTTTATGTTCCATCATATCACTGTTATATAAAAAATTAAAAACCTTACTCTTTTTAAAAACCTCCCCCCACTATCATAAAATCTCTCTTTTAAAAATATCAATTCTGTTAAAATCCTCTCTCCATCCTGTTTCCATTATTTTTTTTTATAAACCTGATCCCAAGATTTTGATACAGATTTATAAAAAAAACTATAAACCCTACCTATGTAGTGGGGGAGGGGTTTATATTGAAAGGTTAGCATAAATCGCATGCTATAAACCTCCTATTACAGATGCTCTAAATCATCGTCTCTCGCCGTCTTCCATGATGAATTAGCTTCTATCCTTCGGCCGAGTCAGTTTAAAAGGAGTCAAGTTTTAGTATCGAGGAGTCGGCTACTGGCTAGTCATCCATAAGCGAACCAATAGGAATCAAGTCAGCAGTCAACTTCCAAATGCCAATGAAGAATAGGACTCAACCTTTCCGGAGAAGATTGGCAAAAGATTAAAGAGGGGCCAAGGGACACTTTGTCGTTGTTCCTCCGACGCTAAGTTAAAGACGGAGAGATCTAGAGGGGGTGAATAGTTGTGTTCACTTCTTCAATGATGATTTACAGCGGATACTCGAAGCGAAGATCTTCACAATGTTAACCCCCTTGATTTTACTTAGTATCCACCTTCTTGAAGTGATTAATCCAACGATTCACTCCTTACTCACAGATACACTGTGAAACCTCCTTCTAGGAGGTGGAGAAGCCTCATACAAACTCAAACATGAGAAATACAAACAAGAAACGCAAACTAGGCTACAAAGAAATCGAAAATGAATTTACAACATGAACATTGCTTTGCTTACTATTTTCTTACTTTGGTTAGCCTCTTGATGCTTGAAAAGTACAGCAACACTTGTCACCTAAAACTCAAGAACTAGCGTGAACTGTTGTTGTTTGAAATATCTACTGATTCTGTCCGAAAGTCGGTGAGATGGAAAGCTGGGGATGTGGTGCTCAGACTCTGCTTAGACTTACAACACAAATTATGTCAGTGTCGAGCCAGGGAAGGGGTCCCCAACGTTGTTCCTCCGACACTCAAGTCAGTCATTGGTAATGAAGTAGAAGGTAGAGCAACAAGACTAAACAGTAGCAAGAACAGTGTATCGCGTATTGCGTACCTCCGCTGATGCTTGGACCCCCTTTATATAGAGCTCCTGTAGCGCGCGTGCACACTCCCCAAGGCAGGCATGCTTCCCTAAGTTTTTCTTGAAAAGACTTGTCAATAAAGTTTCTCTGACATAGTACCTTAATAGACCGAGCATATCTCTGAAGTGATAGTAGAATCTTCCACTGTACGATCTTCTGGTTATCCATGCCCGGTATCGACGGCGCTAACTCTCAAAAGGATGTCGATGGATACCAGATAGAGTATGCTGTTAGGCCGAGCGGGTTGGCCGCTCGGCCAGAACTTCACTGTTCCTATGCCCTATCCTCTCGGCTGGAGCTCCACTGTGGTTGCCTCGCGTCTGCTCGGCTGAAGTTCCACTGTACTTGTGTCACGTCCGCTCGGCCGGAATTCCACTCTACCTATCGAGTCCTACTACCTGACCGAGTAGGGTAGCTGCTCGGCCCGGCTTCTGGCCACCGTTTCTTCCTCCGTCTTGTTAGAGTGTATACTAAAAACTTAACTTTTGTATAAACATTTATAAAGAATCACAGTGGTCAATATCTACATTTATTTGTTAAATATAATTTGTTCAATTAATTTATATAGTAGACAACATGGTGTGTGGTGTCACACACAGAAGATCATGTTGTCAGTTCTTTATAAATTATAAATAGTTGCTCGTGATATAAGCCCGATAAGTTGTACCCAAAAGACAGGTTCCTGGATGTGCTCTTCCACACTTAGGACAGGGAGGAAACTTGGTCTGCTTGTCTGCTGGACCTTCCTCTTGGCTACCTCCAGAATTCCATTGTTTCCTTTTGTTACCCTTGCCCTTCCAATCCTGATCACTTGACTGAGATCTCTGATTCCCCGCTGTCTTGTCTTTTATCTTGACTGGCTTGTGTTGCTCTCGTTGTGCCTTGATGCTGTTCAGATAATACTCAGTGACTAATGCTCTGCTGACCAGCTCTTCGCCAGTCTGAGGCTGGTGAGTTCCACTACTCACATTAAGTGCTATCACTGGTCTCAGCATCCTGAGCATCAGTCTGACTCGTTCCTTCTCCGTACTTACTAGCTCTGGGCAGAGGCGAGCTAGCCTGTTGAACCTCTTGACTGCTTCTTCCACTGATAGATCACCTTGTCTGAATTCTATAAACTCCTCATAATGCTTGTTGGTGATTCGTTGACGGAAGAATTCTTCGTAAAACTCCGTCTCGAAGTCAGCCCAGTTCATCTGATTGACTACTCTCTTGCTCTTCACTCTCTCCCACCACATACGGGCATCTCCAGATAAGCAAAAAGAAGCACACTTGACCTTCTCGACTTCTGGCCAGTCAAGAAGCTCCATGGTGCTTTCACCAAGCCTGAGCATCCCAGGGCTCAGACGTGCCTGAAAAACTTTCTGGCTTCAGCTGCAACCACTGTATCAGGTAGGCTTCTTGTCTTCTAGGTGCTGTGGGGACTTCCAGAGCGGCTGGTGGAACCTCAGTCACTACTGGAGTCTCCACATTAATAGTTGGAGGAGTGGGAGGGACTGGCTGCTGATTCGCCATCAGATTGACGATCACTTGTTGCTGCTTCGCCACTTGTCTCTGGAGTTGAGCAACAACTTCAGAGAGATTTGGTTCAGCTATTCTGGGCTCTTCGTTCTCCTGTGCTCGATCCTCAGTACGAACGGTACGGGGACGTCCTCTTCTTGGCATCTAATTATGTAGGAGAGAAACAAAACTAAAATCGTCTCTATTCTTCCTAAGCATATGTATCCAAACATAGAAAAATAAAACAAGAATTTTCTTCTTACTTAAGCGTGTATAAGCAGATACTCTATACCGTAATTAATAAGCATAAAAGAAAAAAAAATTAAATACTTTCTTACTTGAAGACGACAAAGATGGTGCTGATGTGTGATGCTGGAGAATGGAAACTGCTCTGATACCAACTTGTAACGACCACCCTTCTTACAACTCTACTACTCTCTAAGGTGACCGTTACTAAACTATTAACTCTACTTAACCGGTGTGATCGAAACCACGAGGAATCCCTACCGAAAAATTTCGGCAGAATCTCCTCTGTACCGGTGACCATAAACATCAATACATCCACAGTATACACAGCCACAGGTGGCTGGGATATATATATCAAACACTCACGCAGTTCATATATAATCAAAATAACCAACTTACGCAAAACACGATAAAACAATCCAAATGACATGGAACTCAAAATACATTCTCAATGTTTATTAATCACTACAATGAGGAAAACTCAACAACATCCCAAGTCTCTCCCATAGTCCTGGCATCACACACCATCCGCACCTCCTCCTCGTCTTCCTTTATATGTAGTAAGAGGAAATGCAAACTATAAGCAAAATGCTTAGTAAGCGCTATCTAGCTCACAAAAATTTCGATATGCATGTGAATATACTGAAAACTAAAACTGAATGCTCAAAAGGAAAACTACTCATGCTCATCTACTAGTAAAAGAAACAAACATACTGAAATGCTAAACATGTAAAGCTACTCATGCTCTTCTAATAGCAAAGAACAGTAAACTAATCTAAATAACATGCTATCATAAAAGGAAACTCAACTTGCTGATTTTAAAACAAAGTGAAACTTATTTCATTTGTTCTAAACTTATTCTTTATTTCACTTGTTTAAAACTTATTCTTTAATACTTTATACTTAGGTAAAACTTGTTTTACTTGTTCAAAAATTTATACTTATAATACTTCAAAATAATAATCAACTTTCTTCTTGGGTCCGGTAACTGTACTTGCTATGCGCGCATCCTAACTAGACCTGAGATAGCTGGTCCGGAATCTAGTAGGGTTTACTATTGTAACGACCCGACCCATTTGGCGGCCCATTTGGCGACCCTCGGATCGTCGACCGTCGACCGTTGGCCGTGCCGCTACTACTAGATTATCTAAACCTAGGGACGACTATGGGAGCCCAACCCAAGGACAACTAAGAGTCCAGCACAGTGCCACTGATAAAAGTAAAATACTTGTTCTCTTTTAATACTTCTAATATATAATGTCTCGGCATCTTCCTTAGCACCTTGTGTGTCAAAATCCCTAAAGTCTCGACTTTGGGATCTACCTAAGGCCTTGGCCTTTTTCTTTCTTTTCTTTATCTTTCTTATACTTTTCTTAAGCTCAAACTACTGATAGGGAACTCAAAATTTGAAACTGAAATGCTTAATGAAAAATCTACACTGCAATGCATATTAAAAATCTGCAATGCATATTAAAAATCTGCACTAATGCTTAACAGAAATCTAGGAACTAAATGCAAACTAAAAATCTGCTCATGCTAAGAATAAACTGAAATGCTTTAAAAGAACATGACTGTTCATGTTCGGTTTTAACAGAAAAATCTACAGCTGAAGACATTGGATCCGAGACTAAGATTGCAGTTGACTCAATAAAAGCCAAAATCACTCTCAAATCAAACCTCAAACGATCTACACTATCCTGAAACTTTAGAACCCACGAGGAACATGGAATCACCTTGGAGACACACTAAAATCTACCAAAATCAATTTCTCAAGAGCCACATAAGTCTGCTGCTTTCTAGTGAACAAACCACCACAAATTGAATCCAGCATTACATAAATAATAAATAAACAAAGCCGTCAACATTCTGTCTATAGCTTCCATGAACATTAGAAGGATTCAAAACATCAACCATCCAACAAAAACTTCAACAGAAACTACATAAAATTCCTGAATCCAGACATCACAGAACTTAAACCGATGAAACATTTTCTTCCAAGCTTTGTATGCACCATCAAGAATAAACACAACCTGGAGACGGATCCAAAACTTTGTTTACTAAATACCAACCAAACAGACACATGACACATCCTCAAAGAGAAACCAAATCTGTCCCAAACTATAAGCTATCTCGGAAACAAACAGCACAACACAGAAATCATTATTCAACTTATCCAATTCTAACCAAAAATCTATAAACTTGCTTCAACATAATTGCAAGGAAGAAAACCCAGAAGCTTGGATCTATCCTAACAATCCTTAACCATCAAAATTCTCTACACAAAATCTGAAACCTCAATCCACGGTAGAAACTTCAAAGCTGCACAACATCATTAGACCAAAGCTAGAACTTCATAAGAAACCCAATCCAAATCTCATTCTTCCAGTTAAGAAATCGGAACTGAGCTCAACCATAGATAAATCGATCACCACAGAGCCACGGAAAACCTTTTAAAGAACATCGAGCTTCTTTCATACAGCAAACACTAGCTAAATTCCGAAGCCAAATCACATGAGCAAGAACCCCTGTGAAACCTCGAGCCAATTCCAAAAACGCATCCGGAAAGAGGCCAATCAAAAAGAACTCACGTAAATTCGAAAACAAGAAAGAACAAGAACCTGGAGCTACTCTTACCGCAGGTGAGGAAGCACTTACCTTTGCGTTCTTGGGCTTACAACCGAGAAGAAAACTCTAGGGTTTGCGGAAACTGAAAGCTCCGGCCCCTCCTTCGTGCTCATGGTTCTCCTCGACGAGAGGATCACGATGGTGTGAGGACCTCACGGAGGAAGATGCTCGCCAACCGCCGGAGACGCCCTCGCTTCCTGCTGCGGTTTCGCTCGAGAAGAGCCTGATGCCGTGAGAGAGAAGAAGAGAAACCTTAGGTCACGAGAAAAATCTTCCTCTCTTAACTCCCTATTTCTATTATCTACTGCCATATAAATAAGATTCGCTATCCCTCTTATTACGAAATATTCGTTGGAGCGCCTGGCGAGCCGCGTTTTTACCAGGTCAAAGGCCGCTGGTTCAATCCTCAGCCGAACCCTTTTTCCCTTTTATTTTCTGTTCTAAATCATTACTTAAATAAATTTCACTTCCAATTTTACCAGCAATGACCGCCAACACACTTGGTCAGTCGGGTTTTGACCGAGTAAAAGGTCGCTGGTTCGAACATCGGCTTGGACATTTTTTTGTCAAAACTTTCTTCGTTTAGTAAAAATACCAAACAACCTCCAAAAATTACATAAAAATACTCTAAAAATTACTAAAAATCTCTAGAATATTTCTAAAGTATTTCTAAATATTTTTAAGAGCTTTCAGAACTCCTAATGAGGAAAATTGGGTCGTTACATAATAAGAAGGAGCCCATAATGTAATTTGGGATTGGTGCAGTAGTTCAATAATAACTCTTTAGTGGTATGAGTTATTACTGATGAACTTGAGTTGGATGTTCGGGGCGAACACAGGAAGCTCAAGCTCATTGGGAGATCAAATCCAATTTCTCCTCTCGGTCCATGTTGTAGCCTCTATAAATCCTTGTATCCACCAAGTTCACTTCTTACCCAAGTAATGGGCCGGACACATCCTTGCTTGGAGCAAGGGAGCCGGCCAAGCATTAGCTTGGAGCCCAAGAGGTGGCCGGCCAAGCCATGCTTGGTGTCCAAGCATGGGGTCGTCCACACCATTAGAACTAAAGGGAGATTTTATTTTTTGTTAAAATCTTTCCTTTTGTAGTTATTCATGAAAAATAAAAGGAGTTTTTAATTTTGTGTTAAAAATTTCCTTTTATAGCCATCCTCATGGTTTTAAAAGAGAGTTTTAAAATTTTAAAATATTTCCTTTTATAGCTATCTACAAAGGATTAAAGAGAGATTTTAATTTTGTTAAAATCTTTCCTTATTTGTAGTTATCTAAAAGAGAGATTTTAATTTTGATAAAACTTTTCTTTTTTGAAACCATGATTTAAAAAGAGAAGTTTTAATTAATCTTTCATTTTTTGTAGTTGTCTATATGTTTTAAAAGAGAGAGATTAATTTTAAAACTTTCCTTTTGTTGCCATGTACAATAGGAAATTTAAAAGAGAGAGATTTTAATTGTTGATAAAATTTTCTTTTTTAAGAGAGGCCACAAATAAGGAAGTTTTAATTATGTTTAAAACTTTCCTTTTTTGCCATGAGTAAGGATTATAAAAGAAGAGGAGGTGATGCCTTATGGTGTAACACATATTATTATTCTCCTCTTCTCCTTGCTTGTGGCCAGCCCTCTCCTTCTCTCCTCCCTTAAGGCCGGCGGCATCTATATTCCCTTCTTCCTCCTTTTCTTCCTTCTAAGGCTGGAGCTTGAAGAAGAAGAAGGAGAAGACAAGAAGTACCTAGGTGGTCGGTTGCTTGGAGGGGAAGAAGAAGAGAAGGAGTTTCCTATTTTGGCATCCCTTGGTGGCTCGAGAGTCTTGGAGGAGAAGAAGTGGTTCGGGTGGATTCCATCTTGATAGATCATCGCCCACACGACGTCCAAGAGGAGGAGAGGAATACAACAGAAGATCAAGAGGTCTTTAGCAACAAAGAAAGATATAACTAATTAATGGTTTTCGCTTCGAATTAATTAGTTAGTTTTCTTTGCATGGATTCTGAAACACCAACACAAGAGGCTAGCAATTTTATGTTTCGATTTCATGCTATCGATTTTGTATTTCGATTTTGCGTTTCGATCTTGTGTTTCTATTGTGGTCTCTATAGTTAAACCTAGGGTTACTATAAGAAGTTAAATATCCAATTTCTTTGAAAGACTTTGTCTAGGAAGTGATGATGATCCCATAACCAAGAAGGCCTAGTGCCTCGCCATGTTTAACCTGGAAGCAAATCTTTGAAATAGATATTTAATCAACTTCTGTAATATGGTTTAACTTAGGAAGATCACATCGGTTAAACTTAGAGTAAAAATGTTAAGTATTGTTTCCAATCCAAGTTTAACTTCTGAAGAGCAACTTAGATTAATAATGTTAAGTATCGTTTGCAATCCAAGTTTAACTTCAGTAGAGCTCATGGGTAGCTAGGTAAAGTTCTGTGTTTGTACAAATTTTGTACAGGGAAAATAGAACGGTGTTCCAAGTAGCAACCAACAATTGGTATCAGAGCTAGTTTTATGCCTTTGTGCGTTTGGTTTTCAGTTAATTATACACTTTTCATACATAAGTTTAGGCAGGATAATAGTAGGATGTGCAAATAGATTAACTCTGTGATTGCAGGCTCCAACTATTATGGCCTATTGTGATTGTGTGTGATTAGACCCTCGGACATGTCGATCGCATTTTATATATGTGCATGATTGTAATTATTAAATACAGTAGGAGCTGTATTAGTTATTAGGATTTTACATTTTATTCGATCTAGATTACATGTACATTCCTTCGTGGAATATAGGATCCATAAATGTAAAATTTTATTCTTGTCGCGGATCGTATCCTTGCGAGGCGTGATACTAATTGAGCACCGGAGGCGCAGCAAAAAAGGAAGCATGATGGATGCGACAACGTAAACCCTTCGGCGATGACTAGTTTTGGTGGCATATGGAGGACAACATTGGATGATGCCATAATAGTTGGAAAATTATTTTTCTTATTTATTGCCTTTTATGTTGTGTGTGCTTGTGTTTGTGTGCTTGTGTGGATGTTAAAATTCCTCATCTCTAAATAACTAAGTGAGAGAGGAATTTTATTTAAATTCCACGGTCTCCATTACTGGTTTGTAAGTGATGCATTCAAACTTGCGCGTTGGCTCCGAGTGCCTTCCTCCATATTGGACCAGTTTGTTTGCGGATCACTAGATCAAACTTCCTTAATGGATGATTATAGGAAATTATTTAGGAGCGTGTGATCTTCTCCATTTTAAGGGACATAATCCTATTTAATGGGCTTAGTATCAAGTAATGGTATACACTTAGACGCATTTTATAGTATCCTCCCCATCAGAGTCACTGCTATTATTTGTGTGACCGAAGAAAAACCGACTATTAATTTGTCATAAAGTTAGGTTGACGAGATAATAAAATTAATGGGTAAACCCCCCCTCTTACAAATGTTTGAATTTGTATACGTCCACACTATCGTGACATACAAAATTCACGGTGTTTGAGGTAATTTTATTTGTCATAAAGTTAGGATGACAAGATAATTAATGGGTAAAACCCTCCTCTTACAAATGTTTAAATTTGTATACGTCCACACTATCGTGGTATATAAAATTCACGGTGTTTGAGGTGTTGGTGAATTTAAATGATATTATTTGAGGAATCAATATTATTTTAAATTCTAAAAGTCTTGACCAAATGTTTTGTGATTCTTAAGATGACCTTCAATCCCCTTGTTGTTATATTGAAAGAGAACAAACTTACTGGTCCCAATTACATTGATTGGAAACGAAACCTGGACATTGTCTTAACTGCTGAAGGCTACAAGTTCATACTTTATGAGGTTTGTCTAAGCTTGCCTAATAGTGATTCTAGTGAAGAGGAGATTGAGTGTCATAAGAGATGGGTCAGGGCAGATGAGATGGTGCGGTGTTACATTTTGGCTTCTATGTCAAATGTACTGCAACATCAACATCAGGTCATGCCTACTGCTTATGACATAATGAGCAATCTCAATGAACTCTTTGGACACCAAAATCGGGCTGCTAGGCAGGAGGCTATGAGAAACTTGATGACGACCACCATGACTGAGGGAACACTCGTAAGAGATCATATCCTCAAAATGATGGATCTTTTGAATGAGATGGAAGTCCTTGGAGCAAAAATCGATGGGGAAACCCAAGTCGATATCATTCTCCAAACGCTGCCTAAAAGTTTTGAGCAGTTCTGCCTGAACTATAACATGAACAAAAGGGTTTATTCATTGGCGGAACTTCTGAGAGAACTTCAAGCAGCAGAAGGGTTATTTCGTCAAAGTTCTCAAATTCACATTGCTAAAAACATTTCTGCTTCTAAACTAAAAGGGAGAAAGAAGAAAAAGAAACAAGTTGTTCATCAAATCGATCTCTAGGGACTGGACCGAAAGCAGGTGTGAAGAATCCAAAGGGCAAGTGCTTCACATGCAAGCTGTCTGGACATTGGAAGGTGGGATGTCCTCTTAGAAAGGAGAATAATAAAGGTATATCTTATTCTCTAGTAGTTAAAACATGTTTAGTGGTGTTATCTACCGGAACCTGGTGTGTAGATACGGGAGCCACTGTGTTGGTTGCTACTCGGAAAGCCTAGAGGTTCCACTGTACAAAAATTTTGTACAAAGGTCTGAACCTTTTCCTAGCTACCATGTGTTCTTTTAAATTAAATTTTGGATCGCCTGCGGAACTTAACACGTTTGATCCAAAACTTAATCTATTTGTTCTTTTAGGTTTTGACTTGGATCTCCTGCGGAACTTAACACGTTCGACCCAAGTCACCTTAAGTTATTAATTCCATTAAATATTAATTTCCATAATCGGTTCCCAGTACTGACGTGGCGAGGCACATGGCCTTCTTGGATATGGGAGCAACCACCACCGACTAGACAAAACCTTTTATAGAAAGCTAATATTTAATTTCCTAAAATAACTTTAGGTTAACCGAAAAGAACAATCAAATCACAAGGAAAAGAAAAACAAAAGAACACTATATCGAAAACAAATTCGAAACTCTAGAATCGTATGCCTCTTGTATTTAGTATTATTTCCAAAAATAACTAGTATGATGCGGAAAGAAAAATTACTAGTTATACCTTTTAGAAAAATCTCTTGATCTTCTATCGTATTCCTCTTCTAACCTCGGACGTTGTGTGGGCAACGATCTTCCGAGATGAGAACCACCAAGCACCTTCTTCTTCCTTTCAAATTTCGGCCATCAAAACTTCTTCTAGGATGAAGAGGTTCGGCCACCACCACCATGCTCCAAGGGTTGCTAGAAACAAAGCTTTCTTTCTCTCCTTCTTCTTCTTCTTCTTCTTCTCTAAACTTGATCCGGCCACCATATGAGTCTCCACAAGAAGGATGAGGTTCGGCCATCAAAGAGAAGAAAGGAGGAGAGGATGGCCGGCCACACCAAGGAAGAAAAAGAGAGAGGAAAAATAATAGAGTTGTTCACCATGAAGGCACCTCTACCCTCTCTTTTATAATCCTTGGCCTTAGCAAATAAGGAAATTTAAATAAAAATTTCCTTAATTCTTTTGCCATTGATAAGGAAAATTTATTTAACTAAAAATAATTTTTTTTCTCATCAATAATGTGGCCGGCCACTTTAAACCAAGCAAAGGAAATTTAATTCAATCAAGAATTAAAACTTTCCTAATTTGTTTCCGGAAATTTTATAAAAAATTTCTCTTATAATTTTCCCTTCATAATGGTCAATAAAAAGGAAATTTTATAAATTAAAATATTTCTTTTAAACATGTGGATAAAAAGTAAGTTATCTTTAAAAAATTAAAATCTCTTCCAATCTACAAATAAGGAAAGATATATAATCTTTTCTTAATCCTTGTAGAAGCTTTATAAAAGAGATATTTAATTTTTAAACTCTCTTTTAAATCATGAACATGATTAAAAGGAAAGTTTTTACCAAAATTAAAATCAACCTTTTAATCTACAAATAAGGAAAGAGATTTAACTCTTCTCTTAATCTTTTGTAGAATCTTATAAAAGGAAAGATTTAAATTTTTAAACTCTCTTTTAAATCATGTTATCCACATGAGAAAAATTTTAAAAATAAAATTCCTTTTTATTTTAATAGGGTCGGCCACCTAAGCTTGAGTTCAAGCTAGGGTCGGCCACATGAATTCACCCATGAACCAAAACATGGCCGGCCCTAGCTTGGTCTCCAAGCTAGCTTGGCCGGCCCCCTATAGGATGGGTAAGAAGGTGGGTATAGGTGGGTATAGTACTCTATAATTAAGAGGCTACGATAGGGACCGAGAGGAGGAATTGGTTTTGGTCTCCCGATAAAATTAAGCATCCCGTGTTCGCCCCGAACACACAACTTAATTTTATCAATAATAATTCATTCCACTAGAGAATTATTATTGAACTACCGCACCAATCCCAAATTACATTTTTGGGCTCCTTCTTATTATGAGTGTGTTAGTCTTCCTGTGTTTAAGATAACAAATGTCCACTAATTAAGTAAGTTACTGACAACTCACTTAATTAATATCTAGTTCCAAGAGTAGTACCACTCAACTTCATCGTCATGTCGGACTAAGTCCACCTGCAGGGTTTAACATGACAATCCTTATGAGCTCCTCTTGGGGACATTCTCAACCTAGTATCTCTAGGACACAGTTTCCTTCTATAATCAACAACACACACTATAAGTGATACTATTTCCCAACTTATCGGGCTTATTGATTCATCGAACTAAATCTCACCCATTGATAAATTAAAGAAATAAATATTAAATATATGTGCTTGTTATTATATCAGGATTAAGAGCACACACTTCCATAATAACCGAGGTCTTTGTTTCTTTATAAAATCAGTATAAAAGAAACGACCTCAAATGGTCCTACTCAATACACTCTAAGTGTACTAGTGTAATTATACAGTCAAGATAAACTGATACCTAATTACACTACGACCTTCTAATGGTTTGTTCCTTTCCATTTTGGTCGTGAGCTACTGTTTATAATTTATAAGGTACTGATAACATGATTCTCTGTGTGTGACACCACACACCATGTTATCTACAATATAAATTAATTGAACAACTACATTTATCATAAATGTAGATATTTGACCAATGTGATTCTTATTTCTAGATAAATGTTTATACCAAAAGCTAGGCTTTTAGTATACACTCTAACAATCTTCCACTTATACTAAAAGACTAAGCTGCCATATCTGCTGCCATACATTTGATTCTCAACCCTTCAACATGTCCATCAAAAGCTCTCGCCTTAAGGACCTTAGTGAAAAGATCTATAGGTCATCATCTGATGCATTCTAGGCGGCAACAACTTCTCCTCGTTTATACGATTTCTCGTATTGGGTGGTACTTGCGCTCTATTGTGTTTACTTGCCTTATAGACTCATGGTTTCTTCGAGTTTGTTACTGCACCATTATTATTACAATAAATTGTAATAATCTTTGGACAAACTAGAAATCATATCTAAGTCTATCTTGAGGTAATTCAGTCATTCAGCTTTTCTGGCTTCCTCAGAGGCTTGCCATATACTAAGCTTCTATGGTGGAGTCCAGAAAAACACCTATGCTTATCACTCTTCCATAGTTATGACTTTACCTCCTAAAGTAAACACAAAACCCCGAGGTTGACTTATTATTATCCCTATCCGATTGGAAGTCAAAATCCATGTAACCCACAGGGACCAAATTAATTGCCTTGTAAGCTAGCATATAATCTCTGGCGCCTCTAAGGTACTTTAATATATGCTTTACTGCAGTCCAATGTCCTTGTTTAGGGTTACTTTGATATCTGCTAACTATGCCCTTGGCAAAACAGATTTCTGATCTCGTGTATAGCATACATTAGGTTGTCTAACTGCCGAAGCATAAAGAACTGCCTACATGTCCTCAATCTCTTTTGATGTCAACGGAGACATCTCTTTAGATAGAGACACTCCATGCTCAAAAAGTAAGAAACCTTTCGAGGAGTTTTGCATGCTTAAAACGAGCAAGGATTTTCCGATGTATCAAGCTTGGGATAAGTAAAATATATTTTTCTTTCGATCCCTTATTATTTTGATCTCAAAAAAATATATACATTCTCCCAAGTCCTTTATATCGAATTATTTGGACAACCATACCCTTACTTCTGACAACATTTTGATATTGTTTCCAACTACCAAAAATGTTATCTACGTATAGTACAAGAAATACCACCACGCTTCCATCACACCTTTTGTATACACAAGACTTATCCAGTTACTAAATAAATCCATAGATCTGGATTACTTTGATAAACCGGATGTTCCAAGACCTTGAAGCTTTGCCTCAGTCCATAGACTGATTGAGCTTACACAAGATGCTCTTAGCCCTTTGCAATGAACCCTTCTGGTTGCTTTATATGGATGCTTTCATCAAGACTTCCATTAAGGAATGCTGTCTTGACATCCACTTGCCAAATAGATAAAAGAATCCGGATAGACTTAAGCATGGCTACCAGTGAAAAAGTTTCCTTTTTCATCAAGCCTTGCTTTGAAAGTTACTACCTTCCTTTCTATCCCTCTTTTCCTATTATAGACCTTTTTACACCCAAAGGCTTTTACACCATTTGGTGGTTCTACAAGCTTCCAGATTTTATTAGAATACATATATTCTAATTCTGATATTCATTACTCTTTGCCAAGATGTTGCATCTTTATCTTGGAGTGTTTCGTCATATGTCCGGAGATCAGGTTCATGTCCTCCAAGGATCGAGTCCAAAAACTCTCCCAAAACATGAATCTGTTTAGGTTGCCTAACAACCCTCCCACTACGACAAGACACTTTCTGCAATTGTGTGTGATACGTGTTGCAGTTTCCTTGTGGTATCTTATCTTGTACAGTTGGTACTAGATTAGACATGCCTTTTATTATTTCCTTAAGAACAAATTTTCTTATGGACACATGGTTTATTACATAGTCCTTTTCTAAAAATCGGTCATTGATACTAACAATGATCTTCTGATTTTTAAGACTATAAACCTACTTTCATTTTACTAGGATAACCCACAAACAAGTGAATTCCTGTTCAACTTATCATTGTCTCTCTTCTGCATATGTGCTGGACTTCTCGAATCCGAATATGCTTCGAAATAGGCTTACGCCTATTCAGCAATTCTATATGAATAGAGAGTTCTGACTTTAGAAGGTACTATATTCACTCCTGTTTCCAGAGTATATCCTTAAAATGATTTTGATAATATTTTAATAACTCATCAATCTACTTATTTCCATAAGAGTCCTATACCTTCCTTTTCCTACACCATTCTGTTGGGGAGTACCAGGTGCAGTTAGTTTGGATTGAATCCCTACTTCTGATAAATGACTCCTAAATTCTCCCAAGAGGTTCTTGCCACTACGATCTTACATAGTGACTTTTTACTTTAACATTTCTCCGCATCAACCTTGTACTCTTTGAACTAATCAAAGTACTTAATATTGCGGTACATTAAGTAAATTTATTTGTATCTTGAATAGTTGTCTATAAAATAGACAAAATATTCAATACTACCTCTTGTCTGGATAGTCATAGGATCACACAAATCAGAATGAACCGATTTCAACATATCTTTGACTCCATACCCCTTGGACTTAAAAGCTTCTTGGTTATTTTCCTTCCAAGTAAGACTCGCAGGTTGGAAATATTTCCACTACCAATGAACCCAAAAGTTCATTAGCTACCAATGAATCCTACTCAAGTATAACCTAGCTTTTAGATGCCAACGATATAATTGGTTTATTTCCGAAGGTTGCTTTCTCTTAAAATTAGAAGATGTGTTACTAATTTTCATTTGTTGCATCGTGGGAGTTATTGGATTATAAATTGTCAACCATCATACCAGAATAGATAAATTCCCTATTTTTCTTGATAACAACTTTGTTATCAAAATAGACACAATATCTATAATAGTTTAGAAACTGAAATCAGGTTCTTTCTAAACTTGGTACGTAAAGACAATTACTTAAAATCCATGTTTTATTTTTATCAAAAAAATAAACATCTCCCACTGCAACAGCTGCCACTTTTACAGCAGTGCCCATGTGGACGGTGTTTTTATTTTCATTTAGTTGTCGGGTTTCCTGGAACCCTGCAATGAATTGCAGACATGATTAATGGCATCTGTATCTACACTCCAGGTTCTGGTAGATAACACCACTAAACATGTTTCCACTAATGAATAAAATACACCTATATTGTTCTTAGTTCTAAGAGGACAGTCTACCTTAATGTCCAAATCCTATTTCCAATCAATTATAATTGGGACCACTAAGTCTATCCTAAAGTATATCAGCTAGGGATTGACCATCATCCTAAGAATCACAAAAATATTTGGCTAAGACCAACTCCTTAAAAATCCCCATGAATTTTGTATGCCACGTTAGTGTGGACGTATACAAATTCAAAAAGAAAATTTTATCATTTAATTTTATTATCTCGTCAACCTTACTTTATGACGAATAAAATTAATAGTTGGTCTATCTTTAATCAAATATTTGGTCAAGACTCTAAATTTAAAATAATATTGATTCCTCTAACAATACTATTTAAATTTACCAACACCTCAAAACACCGTGAATTTTGCATGCCACGTTAGTGTGGACGTATACAAAATCAACATTTGTAAGAGGAGGGTTTTACCCATTAACTATCTTGTCAACGTAACTTTATGACAAATAAAATTATCTCAAACACCGTTAATTTTGTATGTCACGTTAGTGTGGACGTATACAAAATCAATCATTTGTAAGAAGGGTTTCAACCCTTTAATTTTATTATCTTGTCAACCTAGTTTTATGACAAATTAATAGTTGGTTTCATTTGGTCACACAAATAATAGCAGTGACTCCGATGGGGAGGATACTATTAGATGTGTCTAAGTGTATACCATTACTTGACACTAAGTCCATTAATAAGATTATGCCCCTTCCGTTGGGGAAGATTACACGCTCTTAATTAACTTCCTATAGTCATCCAAAAATGGAAGTCTGTTCTAGTGATCCACAAACAAGCTCATCCGTTATGGAGGAAGGCACTCAGAGCCAACGCGCAAGCTTGTTTGCATCACTTACAAACCAGTAATGGAGACCATGGGATTTACTTAAAAATCCCTCTCCCACTTAGTTATTTATAAATGAGGAATTTTAACTATGCTAGCCTACTAAACTTGTAAACTAACATGCACACACAGCACAATATAAAAGCAATAAATAGAAAATCTAATTTTTAACTATTATGGCTTTTATCTCTAGTTGTCCTCCGTGTGTTGTCATCCCAAGCTGCTGCCATATTTGGCCACTGCCACCGGGTCTAGCTGTCGCATCCATCTTGCTCCTAGTTCCGCTGCGCCTCTGGTCCTTAGAAGGTTCCACGCTTTGCAAGATTCGATCCGCGACATAAATAGAATTTTACATTTTGATCCTATATTCCATAAAAGGAATGTACATGTATCTAGATCAAAAATAAAATCCTAATAAAACTAAATACCGGCTGTATTTTAATACAATCATGCACACACGGATAAATGCCCTTGACATGTCCAAGGGTCCAATCACACACATAATAACTAAAAGTCATAATAGTTGGATCCTCATCCACAAAGTTAGCACATCCTACTATTATCCCGCCTAAATTATGTATGACATGTGCATAATTAAACTAATACCAAATACACAGAGGCAAAACCCTAGCTCGATACCAATTGTTGGTTGCTACTCGGAAAGCCTAGAGGTTCCACTGTATAAAAATTTTGTACAAAGGTCTGAACCTTTCCTAGCTACCATGTGTTCTTTTAAATTAAATTTTGGATCGCTGCGGAACTTAACACGTTTGATCCAAAACTTAATCTATTTGTTCTTTTAGGTTTTGACTTGGATCTCTGCGGAACTTAACACGTTCGACCCAAGTCACCTTAAGTTATTAATTCCATTAAATATTAATTTCCATAATGGTTCGACGTGGCGAGGCACATGGCCTTCTTGGATATGGGAGCAACCACCACCGACTAGACAAAACCTTTTATAGAAAGCTAATATTTAATTTCCTAAAATAACTTTAGGTTAACCGAAAAGAACAATCAAATCACAAGGAAAAGAAAAACAAAAGAACACTATATCGAAAACAAATTCGAAACTCTAGAATCGTATGCCTCTTGTATTTAGTATTATTTCCAAAAATAACTAGTATGATGCGGAAAGAAAAATTACTAGTTATACCTTTTAGAAAAACCTCTTGATCTTCTATCGTATTCCTCTTCTAACCTCGGACGTTGTGTGGGCAACGATCTTCCGAGATGAGAACCACCAAGCACCTTCTTCTTCCTTGCAAATTTCGGCCATCAAAACTTCTTATAGGATGAAGAGGTTCGGCCACCACCACCATGCTCCAAGGGTTGCTAGAAACAAAGCTTTCTTTCTCTCCTTCTTCTTCTTCTTCTTCTTCTCTAAACTTGATCCGGCCACCATATGAGTCTCCACAAGAAGGATGAGGTTCGGCCATCAAAGAGAAGAAAGGAGGAGAGGATGGCCGGCCACACCAAGGAAGAAAAAGAGAGAGGAAAAATAATAGAGTTGTTCACCATGAAGGCACCTCTACCCTCTCTTTTATAATCCTTGGCCTTAGCAAATAAGGAAATTTAAATAAAAATTTCCTTAATTCTTTTGCCATTGATAAGGAAAATTTATTTAATTAAAAATAATTTTTTTTCTCATCAATAATGTGGCCGGCCACTTTAAATCAAGCAAAGGAAATTTAATTCAATCAAGAATTAAAACTTTCCTAATTTGTTTCCGGAAATTTTATAAAAAATTTCTCTTATAATTTTCCCTTCATAATGGTCAATAAAAAGGAAATTTTATAAATTAAAATATTTCTTTTAAACATGTGGATAAAAAGTAAGTTATCTTTAAAAAATTAAAATCTCTTCTAATCTACAAATAAGGAAAGATATCTAATCTTTTCTTAATCCTTGTAGAAGCTTTATAAAAGAGATATTTAATTTTTAAACTCTCTTTTAAATCATGAACATGATTAAAAGGAAAGTTTTTACCAAAATTAAAATCAACCTTTTAATCTACAAATAAGGAAAGAGATTTAACTCTTCTCTTAATCTTTTGTAGAATCTTATAAAAGGAAAGATTTAAATTTTTAAACTCTCTTTTAAATCATGTTATCCACATGAGAAAAATTTAAAAAATAAAATTCCTTTTTATTTTAATAGGGCCGGCCACCTAAGCTTGAGTTCAAGCTAGGGCCGGCCACATGAATTCACCCATGAACCAAAACATGGTCGGCCCTAGCTTGGTCTCCAAGCTAGCTTGGCCGGCCCCCTATAGGATGGGTAAGAAGGTGGGTATAGGTGGGTATAGTACTCTATAATTAAGAGGCTACGATAGGGACCGAGAGGAGGAATTGGTTTTGGTCTCCCGATAAAATTAAGCATCCCGTGTTCGCCCCGAACACACAACTTAATTTTATCAATAATAATTCATTCCACTAGAGAATTATTATTGAACTACCGCACCAATCCCAAATTACATTTTGGGCTCCTTCTTATTATGAGTGTGTTAGTCTCCCTGTGTTTAAGATAACAAATGTCCACTAATTAAGTAAGTTACTGACAACTCACTTAATTAATATCTAGTTCCAAGAGTAGTACCACTCAACTTCATCGTCATGTCGGACTAAGTCCACCTGCAGGGTTTAACATGACAATCCTTATGAGCTCCTCTTGGGGACATTCTCAACCTAGTATCTCTAGGACACAGTTTCCTTCTATAATCAACAACACACACTATAAGTGATACCATTTCCCAACTTATCGGGCTTATTGATTCATCGAACTAAATCTCACCCATTGATAAATTAAAGAAATAAATATTAAATATATGCGCTTGTTATTATATCAGGATTAAGAGCACACACTTCCATAATAACCGAGGTCTTTGTTTCTTTATAAAATCAGTATAAAAGAAACGACCTCAAATGGTCCTACTCAATACACTCTAAGTGTACTAGTGTAATTATACAGTCAAGATAAACTGATACCTAATTACACTACGACCTTCTAATGGTTTGTTCCTTTCCATTTTGGTCGTGAGCTACTGTTTATAATTTATAAGGTACTGATAACATGATCCTCTGTGTGTGACACCACACACCATGTTATCTACAGTATAAATTAATTGAACAACTACATTTATCATAAATGTAGATATTTGACCAATGTGATTCTTATTTCTAGATAAATGTTTATACCAAAAGCTAGACTTTTAGTATACACTCTAACACACTGATTATGTCTACATTTCATTGCAGGGGTTCCAGGAAACTCGGCGACTACATGAAGAGGAGATTACCGTCTACATGGGTAATGCTACGAAAGTGACAGCTATTGCAGTAGGAGATGTTTATCTATCTTTAGATAGGAATAAAATATTGATTTTGAGAAATTGTCTTTATGTATCAAGTTTTAGAAAGAATTTGATTTCAGTTTCTAAAATTATGGATGGATATTCTATTTCTTTTGGTAAAGAAAATAGAGTAGTTCTAGTACTTGGCTGACAATTTGTATACTCTAAATCCAATAACTCCCACAATATAACAAAATTCATTTTGGGGATATGCTCTCGAAACAGCAGTGAACATGGTACCTTTTAATTCAGTATCCTCTACTCCCATAGAATTGTGGAATGAGCGTAAGCCTAGTCTGAAGCATATTTGGATATGGGATAGTCCAGCACATGTGCTGAAGGGAGACACTGATAAGTTGGAATCACGAACAGAAGTTCACTTGTTTGTGGGCTATCCTAATGGAATGAAAGGTGATTTATTTTATAATCCTAAAGATCAGAAGGTCATTGTTAGCACCAATGCACTTATTGTAATATTGCATATTTGTAAACTTTTGCGCATAATAGTTGTTACTCAAAGTAAATGCTCAACGAGCGTGGGCCTTGAAGTAGGAGTTATCCAAGGCTCCGAACCAAGTAAATCTTGGTATCTTTGTGTCTTGTCTTTATTTCTTATTCCACTGCTTTACTCTCGAACGATTTTCGAATCTGAAACGTGTGAAAGTCACGAGTGCTATTCACCCCCGCTCTATCTCTTCTCGATCCAACAATTGGTATCAGAGCTAGGCCGCTCTGATTTAGTGAAACCACCAATCAAGCAGGGGGGGTTCCTATTTTGAAAGAAAATTAGATATTGTTTGTGTTAAAAATAAAACAATAACAATTATGCGCCTTTGTTTTTTTCCCTCCAAAACTATTTTCAAAAAATTCATTTTCATTTGTTCACCATTGGTCGACATTAGAGAAATATCGCATTTTCAAAAGTTTGAAATAATATTTTTTTTATTAATATTTTATTATTTCCCCCCGAAATTAGTGAATTGTTATTTTTTTCTTTCTCTCGCACTACTAATCCAAGACCAAGTCTTGGGATATTTGTTTCTTTTTCCTTTTTGCGCACGAGATTTGTTTCAATGGCTCTTCAAGAAGGGTATAACACTGCTCGCCCACCGCTCTTCTGTAACGACCACCCTTCTTACTACTACTATTCTCTAAGGATGACCGTTACTTAACTACTAACTCTACTTAACCGGTGTGATTAAAAACCACATGAAAACCCTACTGAAAAATTTCGGCAGAGTCTCCCCTATACCGGTGACCATATTCAACAATGCATGCAGTATATATACTCAGCCACAAGCGGCTGGAACACATAACAATCAACCACGCAGTATAATAAATCTAACTCAGCAACAATAAAGGAAAACTAATCCACAACCACAACTGAATAGCAAACACAGTATCAAGTGTCCTTATAAACAGTTATCAAATTTTTCTCAACACATAAAGACTTAATTAACTCAAAGAACAAATCATAATTTATTTTATTCGCAAGGATCCCTAGAACTTCCATAGTGCAGACATCACACACCCCTCTTGCATCTCCTTGTCGCCTTCCTTCATATTAACTTTCCTTTTTCTTTATCTGCAGTAGGAGAAAGTGCAGTCTATAAGCATAAAGCTTAGTGAGCGCTATCTAACTCACAAAAACTCGATATGCATGTATACAAATAAAAACATGCTAAAACTGAATGCTAATATGTAAAGCTACTCATGCTCATAAATAGCAAAGAAATCAACTAACAGAAAAGATAACATGTATAACTACTCATGCTTATAAACTAATAAAGAAAGCAAACTAACTGGAATGCTAACATATAAAGCAAAACATGCTCATCAACTAGCAAATAAATAACATGTAAGAAACTAAACATGTAAAAGTTGCTAGCATAAAAGAAAGCTAAACTTGCTGATCTTTAAAACAAAGTGAAACTTACTTCATTTACTCTAATCTTATTCTTTTATTTCACTTGTTTAAAATTTATACTTTAATACTTGAAAATAATAATCAACTTCTCTTGGGCCCAGGCATAGTATCATCTTATGCGCGTTCCCTAATAGGTTGGGGTAGCGAGCCGCCAATCCTACAAGAGCAGACCTTGGTCTACCAGGGCCAAAACCTTGGAATTGGACACCTGGATTTGTTTAACGACAACCTTGGAAGTCGGGTACTAGCTTCTTCTTAAAAGTAAAATACTTATTATCTTAATTACTTCTTTAAATGCCTTGGCATATTAATAAGCACCTTGTGTGCTAAAATCCCTAAAGTCTTGACCTTGGGATTTACTTAAGGCCTTGACCTTTTCTTTCTTTTCTTTTTCTTTCTTTTTACTTGTTAATGCTTCTAAAAGAATTTGATAGAACTCTTATTTTCCCACTAGAATATATGGTTGTTCATGCTTATTAAAATAGCAAATAAAAACTAAAGAAACTGCTCATGTGTATCTAGTAATAAAGAAAACTGATCATGCTCAACTCATAGCAATTAACAACTGCACATGCTTAATAATATACTTAAACAATTCTACAACTTCAGTGCATGCATAAAGTCTAATAGCAAAACAAAAAGAACTGCTCATACCCAACTAGTAGCAAATGAAACACTGCATACGTTCAGCTAATGGTAAATAAAAAAAACTGCACATGATCAGCTAAGGGTAAATGAAAACAAAACATACTCAGCTAAGGTAAGTTCAAACAACAAAGGAAAACTAGAAACTCTATCTATCATGCACAATGCAGGCAACTCAAAGATGATCAGTGCCACAGCAAATCCGGTGATCTCATATTCAACCTAGCAGGTTTGGAATTAATGGTCATGGCAGCAACCAACACAAGCAACCCGAAACTACAACTCTTCCCCTGTTCAATGTCAACTGCCCTATATCTAAAGGAACAAAAATGCCTAGTTCATACAATTATTTCCTTCTTTGAAGTACACAGCAGCAAACACACAAGTGATTTCACAGCATGCTTCAAAAATCAAAAGACACAAGCATAATCTTTACAGCATGATTCAAAATCAAGAAGAACAAGTCCGAAATCCACTCCTACCACATGCTTCAGAAATCTATCTCACGGCAAAATCATAAAACCAAAATCCTTTATCACGGCAGCGAGGAAAACAAATCTCGGAGCTATCCTACTGCAGGTGAGTAGCAACTCACCTCGCTGTTCTTGAACTTACAACCGGAGGAAGACCTAGGGTTCGGATGAGCCCCTAACCGAAGGAGGAAGAAGGTTCTAGGGTTTGGAAACTTGCAACTCTCGGCCTCTTCTTGTGCCCGCGCGCTCTCCTTGCCGAGAGAAGCTCGGACTTGTGAAGAATCCGCGGAGGAGGAAGCTCGTCGGCCGCCGGAGTCGCCTAGGTGCGTGCTGCGATTTTCACCGAGAAGGGTTGGCGTCGTCGCGAGTGAGGAGGAAAGGTTCGGTGAGAAACTTTTAGGGCTCGGGAAAACTTAAACCCCTTTCTTATAACTCATATTTTTATTAGTTACCATATCTTAAATATATTTATTCCCATATTTAGTTAACAAAACAAGCTTAGCTCGATTGGTCGGGCCGGTTGTGCTTGGGTCCGAGGAGTTGGGTTCGAAACCTAGCTTCTACAACTTTTTTTTTTAACTTTCTCCTCTCGGTAAAAATACCAAACGAATTCCAAAAATTACATAAAAATACTCTAAAAATTCCTAAAAATCTCTAGAATATTTTAAAAGCATTTACAAATAGTTTTATGGACATATGGAACTCGAAATAGGAAAAATTGGGTCGTTACATCTTCACCAGAGATGACTTCGGTTACTGGAAGGGCCGGATGGAGGCGTATCTCCCAGACTCATTTTGAAGTCTGGATGATCGTCAAAATCGGGCTGGAAATAACAATTGATGGCGTCGGCAAGCCACAACCATACGTGAACTAGGACGCGACTCTTATCAAAAAGGTAGAAGTGAACGCCAAAGCGACATACACTCTTCAGTGTGGCCTAACCAAGGAAGAGTTGAACCGTGTCAACCCCTTCTCAACTGCAAAGGAATTATGGGAGAAGATAATTGAGCTACACGAAGGTACTTCTAATATGAAAGTAAGTACGCATGATTTAATAGATGAATTATTTGAGTTAAATGAACAGACTGATACTACTACGGCCGAGAAGAGTATAGCTTTGATTGCAGGTACAAGCAGCACACGTGAACCAAAAGCAAGATGCAGAACCGAACCAGAGTTAGAAGAAGAACCGGACTCCGACGAAGAAGAACAAGCAAGCTTCTTCGCTCTACCAGTACTAGCACATGTTGCTAAGACCGAGTCCGAGTCCAAATCCGAAACTAGGAGCGAATCAGAAATCGAGTCTGAGCGAAGCCATGGATCCGTATCCATTTCCGAAGAACCCAAACCTACTGTAAGCTCTCTTATTTTTGGAATTAATTTAGAAAACTTAGTTCCTTATTTGTTAAAGAAATTAGCTAAATCCAACCAATGGTGAACAAATAAGTCTGTTCAAATTGGAAATTCAACTCAAATCCAACATCTTGAGGAAGAAAATTCCAATATGAAACTCAAGTTAAAGAATTTAAAGATACATTGGAATGGTTCACGTTGGGTTCCAAGAATCTTGATCTGAATCTTGGAAAACAAGGAGTCGTTTACAATAAATCTAGACTTGGGTTTAAGCATAAACAAAAATTCAAATTATATATGTCAATTATAAATCGATCAAATAGAAAAGTAGTCTAGGCATGGGTCCCCAAGTCAAATCTGTTGGTGCAGCAAGGCCGACAATAGGGGGTGAATTGCCTGCACAATAAAAATACCCCCCTCGTTTCTTTCAACTAAAAAAATGCAATAATAATAAAGAAATAAACTAACAAGAATAAAGAGGAGATAGAGAATTTAACTTGGTTACAATCCAGGGGGTTGTTAATCCAAGGTGATGAAAAAGCTCAGAAAGATCTCCTTATCTGAAGGTGGAGAAGCCTTTTACATACTAAAAGCTCTAAACTATTGCTAGGAATTGAATACTGAGTTGATTGACTAATTTCCTAGCTCCAGGGGCCTTTATATAGCTCTTGGAAAACTTATCCCGAGTGTCGAAGGCACCTCCAAGAGGGTTGAGGGTGCCTCCAGGGAGTTTGACTGGATAAAGCTTTATCTGATTGCAAACACTCATCTTGACTGGGTCTGAGGTGCCTCCATTGCTCTTGAGGGCGCCTTAGACTGGGTTTGAGGCGCCTCAAAGGGAATGGAGGTGCCTCCAAGCCTGCATTCAGTGCAGGCGCCTTCAACACTTCGTTGAAGGCGCCTCCAGCTAGCTTTTTCAGCTCCTTTTGGCTCATTTTCATCTTCCGAAGCTCCGATTGATTGGGTGATTGCGACCAACCGAAATAGGGCTCACCCGAACCCAATTTCTGATCTTCTCCTCAAGCAGGCTTCCATCCCAACTTCTCATCCCTCGAACATCGTGCACGTTCTTCTCGTCCACCGATGTACTCTTCCACAGCTCTTTCATCCTTCGGACGCATCGAGCCCATCGGCTCCCTTCTCGTATTGTCCTTCTCGCTAGCTGCGTCTTCCGCTCAACTTCCTACACTCTTAAGCTCCTGCACACTTAGACACAGAGATAAAAAATAAAGCAGGACCTAACTAACTTGGTTGATCACATCAAAACAACCATGGGGTCCAACAATCTCCCCCTTTTTGATGTGCATCAACCCAAGTTCAAGTTAGAGTAAAACAGACAAGTAGTAATTTTAAGGAAATTACTAAACTAACATTTTTAAGCATAAATTTATAATTAAAATAAATTGTAACATAAAATTTAGTTCTATCTGATACCAATTGTTATACCAATTTTCAAATAATTTTCTAACTCCCCTTTAACTTGTGCATATCTCTCCCCCTTTTATCATAGGTATAATTATCAAGAAAAAAAATTCAAGTAAAAAAAATGATTTTTAAAATCAAAGTGCAACATTTTCAAAATGATTTCTAAGAAAAAATCCTTTAAAAAAATTCTAAGTAAAACTTAGGTAAGACAATTTTTTTGAGAAAAAGATAAATACACATTTCTAATTTCAGAAGAAATTTTAACTTAAAAAAATGTTATTTGAGAATATATTTTTTTTAAGTAACAAACATTTTTCTTAAGAGAAAAAAATATTTTTGAAGAATTTTAAAAAAGATGTTTGAAAAACTTTTTAAAGCATTATTTAATTCTAATTTTAATGTTTTTACCAGAAAGTTAATTAAACATTTTATTTCGATATTTTGGCTTCCAGGTCGTGGCGAGGCACTAGGACTTCTTGGTTATTGGAGCAACAACCACTTCCTTAGACAAAGCCTCATAAAGAAATTTTAACGTTTAATTTTCTCGCTGTAAGCTCTAACTTAAAAAAAAATTAAACTAGCAGAGATTTTGGAACCCCGTATAGGTTCCTTCCTACTGGATTTTTTAAGAACTTAGGGGGTACATAACTTTTGGAAACTTTTCTAAGTTAACTCTGGTGTTTTCTAATATACCAATTCAATTTTCCATAAATTTTAATTTTTGATTTTGGAAATTTATTTAGGCATGCATGATCATTTTTCAATTTTTCAATTTTTCAATTTCAATTTCCAATTTTTTATATTCTAATTTCAAATTATCCTACATTTCTAGAGGGCATGTTTTTGCTAAGTTTAATTTTAATTCAGTATTTTCTTTTTCTAATTTTGCTAGATCTTTCGTAAGCACTTTGATAAATTGAAAGGACTGAGTAGCGGTTAGAGCACGTACCTTACTTACCTCACTTGGTGATGCTCTCCCTTCATCGTAACTTTCTTCTTCTGATGATCCTCCCCCTTCATCTATGCTCATCTCTGAGCTAGTTTCTTCAAAAAGATGGTTGGCCATCAGTGCTAATCCCGAGAAGGCTTCGACTTCAGATTCCGAGGATGAATATTCATCCCATGTAGCCTCCAGACTCTTGCGTTTGGAGGATGTCAGTCTTCGAGACTTCTCCTTGTCCCTTTTCTTTAATTTGGGGTAGTCATCCTTGATGTGTCCTTCTTCGTTGCAGTTGTAGCATCGGACTGTCCTATTGTTGTGTTGATGCTTCTTCGACTGCGATCTAAATTTATTAGTTTTAACAAATTTATTCAACTTTCTTACCAATAATGCCGCTTCAGTTTCGTCGATTGACGCTTCAGAGTCAGGATCGTCCATCTCAGCTTGTAGAGCAACATTGAGACTTGACTTTTCTTTAGGTTCTGCAATTCTTGATTCATGAAGTTCAAATGTAGAGAATAAATTTTCTAAAGTACTTACCTCAAAATCCTTAGAGATGTAGTAAGCATCTACTAAGGAAGTCCACTCTGCAGTTCTTGGGAAGGCGTTGAGTGCATACCGGATAGAATCTCGGTTCGTTACCGGTTCTCCGAGATTGGTCAGTTGAGTTATCAACTCCTTAATTCTCGCCTGGAGTTGCACTACCTTCTCGCCGTTGTTCATCCGGAGATTCGTCAGCTGAGTCCGGAGGATGTCGCACTTTGCTAACTTTGCTTCTGAGGTGCTTTCATGGATCTCCAGGAATTTTTCCCAGAGGTCTTTAGCGGAGTCGTAGCTTCCGATCCGACTTACCTGCTGGGGCGACAAGACGCTGAGCAGGTGGAACTCCGCCTTTCCGTTGGCCACAAAATCGGCTTGCTCCTTCTTCGTCCAGTTGTATTCTTCCTTGTCTTTGGGGGACTACAAAATCATATTTCATAATAAGAAGAATATCAAACTCAGTCTTAAAAAATACCTCCTTTCTTCGCTTCCATGTAGCGAAGTCTCCGTCAAATTTTGGAGGATGAATGCTTGTTCCAGCCATTGTCTTGATCTTCGTGCTTCAGTCAGCGGTTAGTCCTTCTTAGGTTGTCATGCTCTAATACCACTTGTTGGTGCAGCGAGGCTAGCAAGAGAGTGGGGGGGTGAATTACCTGCACAATAAAAATACCCTCCTCATTTCTTTCAACTCAAAAAAAGCAATAATAATAAAGAAATAAACTAACAGAAATAAAGAGGAGACAAAGACTTTAACTTGGTTACAACCCAAGGGATTGTTAATCCAAGGAGATGAAAAAACTCAGAAAGATCTCCTTCTCTGAAGGCGGAGAAGCCTTTAACATACTAAAAGCTCTAAACTATTGCTAGGAATTGAATACTGAGTTGATTGATTAATTTCCTAACTCCAGGGGCCTTTATATAGCTCCTGGAAAACTTATCCTGAGTGTCGAAGGCGCCTCCAAGAGGATTGAGGGCGCCTCCAGGGAGTTTGACCGGATAAAGCTTTATCTGATTGTAAACGTTCATCTTGACTGGGTCTGAGGCGCCTCCATTGCTCTTGAGGGCACCTTGGACTAGGTTTGAGGCACCTCAAAGGGAATGGAGGTGCCTCCAAGCTTGCAGGCAGCGCAAGCGCCTTTAGCACTTCGTTAAAGGTGCCTCCAGCTAGCTTTTTGTTGGTTGGTCCTAGGAATATCGTATCGGTTCCACTGTACAAAAATTTTGTACAAGTGTCGAACCTTTCCTAACAACCTATTGTGTTCTTTAGAAATTAAATTCGGAATCGCAAACGGAACTTAACATTATTGATTCTAAATTTAACTTATATGTTCTTTTAGGTTTAGACTTGGATCGCAAATGGAACTTAACATTATTGATCCAAATCCACCCATGTTACAAATTCAATTAAATATTAATTTTAGAAATTGACTTCCAGGTTAAACATGGTGAGGCACTAGGCCTTCTTGGGTATGGGAGAATCCACCACTTCCTAGGCAAAGTCTTTCAATAAAATCTAATATTTAATTTTCTTATATAACCCTAGGTTTAACCAAAAGGAACAATCAAATCACAAATTCGAAAAACAAAAAAATCACAAACTTGAATCACAAATTCGAAACCTAGAATTATATGCCTCTTGTGTTTGGAATTCATACAAAGAAAACTAATATGATGCGGAAGACAATTACTAGTTATACCTTTCTTTGTAAGCAACAACCTCTTGATCTTCTATTGCATTCCTCTTCTAATCTCGGGCGTTGTGTGGGCAATGATCTACCGAGATGAGAATCCACCAAGCCTCCTTCTTTCTTCCAAGTTTCGGCCAAGCACCTTTCTCTAAGAGATAGCAACTATCGGCCACCAACCAAGCTCCAAGGGATGCTAGAAACAAAGCATCCTTTCTCTACTTCTTCTTCAAGAAAAATCTGGCCACCAATAAGCTCCTTGAGGGTTGATGCTGCCGGCCACCAATGAAGAAGAAAAGGAGGAGAGGAAGAAGATGAGGGCCGACCACCAATCCAAGGAAGAGAGGAATCAAACAAGATAGATTGTTCTGAGGTGAGACACATCTACCCTCTCTTTTATATTCCTTGGTTTTGGCAAATAAGGAAAGTTTTATTAAAACTTCCTTATTCTCTTTACCAATGAAAGGAAAATTTAATTAATATTTCCTTTCTTGTTTCTATTTGGCCGGCCACCTCATGATCCTCCATCTAAGGAAAGTATTAAATAAAAATTAAAACTTCCTAATTTGTTTCCGAAAACTTTTAAAATAAAAATTTCTCTTTAAAAAATTCCCTTAATGGTTGGTTATAAAAGGAAACTTTTATAAATTAAAATCTCTCTATTAAAACATGTGGATGATTTACAAAAAGGAAAGTTTCCTCTAAAATTAAAATCTTCCTTTCAATCTACAAATAAGGAAAGATATCAAATCTTTTCCTAATCTTTTATAGAAACTATAAAAGGAAAGATTTAATTTTAAAACTCTCTTTTAAAATCATGAGGATGGTTTAATAAAAGGAAAGTTTTATCAAAAATTGAAATCTTCCTTTTAACTACAAATATGGAAAGATATCAAATATTTCTCTTAATCTTTTGTAGAAAGCTATAAAAGGAAAGATTTATAATTTTAAAACTCTCTTTTAAAACCATGAGGATGGTTACAAAAAAAGAAAGTTTTATCAAAAATTAAAATCTTCCTTTTAATTACAAATAAGGAAAGATATCAAACCTTTCACTTAATCTTTCGTAGAAAGTTATAAAAGGAAAATTTTAAATTTTAAACTCTCTTTTAAAACCATGATATCCACATAAGAAAAGATTTTAAAAATCCTTTTTAATTTCTTGTGGACGGCCCACCTAGCTTGAGCTCCAAGCATTGACCGGCCACCACAATGGCTCAACCTTTTAGCTTTGGCCGACCAAAGCTTGGCTTGGCCGACCACCTAAGGTTGGGTAAGAAGGTGGGTATAGGTGGGTATAACACTTTATAAATAAGAGACTACGATAGGGACCGAGAGGAGGAATTGGTTTTAGTCTCCCGATGGAATTAAGCTTCCCGTGTTCGCCTCGAACACCCAATTTAATTTCATCAATAATAATTCATACCACTAAAGAATTATTATTGAACTACCGCACCAATCCTAAATTACATTTTGGGCTCCTTCTTATTATGAGTGTGTTAATCTCCCTATGTTTAAGATGTCGGATGTCCACTAATTAATTGAGTTACTGACAACTCATTTTAATTAATATCTTAGTCCAAAAGTAGTACCACTCAACCTTATTGTCATGTCGGACTAAGTCCACTTGCAGGGTTTAACGTGGCAATCCTTATGAGCTCCTCTTGGGGACATTATCAACCTAGATTACTAGGACACAGTTTCCTTCTATAATCAACAATACACACTATAAGTAATATCATTTCCCAACTTATCGGGCCTATTGATTTATCGAACTAAATCGCACCCTTTGATAAATCAAAGAAATAAATATTAAGTATATGTGCGTGTTATTATATTAGGATTAAGAGCATACACTTCCATAATAACAGAGGTATTGTTCTTTTATTTAGTCAATATAAAAAGAAACTACCTCAAATGGTCCTGCTCAATACACTCAGAGTGTACTAGTGTAATTTTATAGTCAAGATAAACTAATATCAAATTACACTATGACTATTCCAATGGTTTGTTCCTAACCATCTTAGTCGTGAACTACCATTTATAATTTATAAGGAATTGATAACATTATCTTCTGTGTGTGACACCACACACCATGTTATCTATAATATAAATTAATTGAACAACTACACTTAGCATAAATGTAGACAATTTAACCAATGTGATTCTTTATTTCATAATTAAATGTTTATACAAAATGCTAGGTTTTTAGTATACATTCCAACACTTTTTCAGCTCATTTTGGCTCCTTTTCATCTTCCAAAGCTCTGATTGATTGGGTGATTGCGGCCAACCAAAATAGGGCTCACCTGAACCCAATTTCTGACCTTCTTCTCGAGCAGGCTTCCGTCATGGCTGCTCGTCCCTCGAACACCGTGCACGTTCTTCTCATCCACCGGTGTACTCTTCCGCAACTCTTTCTTCCTTAGGACGCACCGAGCTCGTCGGCTCCCTTCCCGTGCCGTCCTTCTCGCTAGTTGCTGTTGGTGCAACCTTAGGTCAAGGTTGACCTGGGTGACCCGACTCAAGTTGACCTGACTCGAGGTATATTTTGATGTTTGACAAGAATGGAGAAGTTATATTTTGATGTTTGACAAGAATAGGAACTTGGGGGATTGTGGGTGCAACCTTTGGTCAAGGTTGACCTGGTTGACTCGACTTGAGTTGACCTGATTACGGAAAAGTCCAAGTATGAAGACTTGGCACGGAAAATTCCAAGCAGGGAGCTTGGCATGGGAAAAGTCCAAGTATGGAGACTTGGCACAGAAAAGTCCAAGCAGGGAGCTTGGCATGGGAAAAGTCCAAGTATGGAGACTTGGCACGGAAAAGTCCAAGCAGGGAGCTTGGCACGGGAAAAGTCCAAGCAGGGAGCTTGGCACGGGAAAAGTCCAAGCAGGGAGCTTGGCACGGAAAAGTCCAAGTATGGAAGCTTGGCATGGGAGGTCGGAGAGGGCTCGGTAGCTCGTTCTCTGGACCGGACGAAGTTGGAGAGGGCTCGGTAGCTCGTTCTCTGGACCGGACGTGGAAGTCAGAGAGGGCTCGGTAGCTTGTTCTCCAAACTAGGTCAGAGAGGGCTCGGTAGCTCGTTCTCTAGATCAGGAAGGCTTTAGGGTTTAAGGCTGGGAGATTGGATCGGTCGGCTGACCGATCCAGTGATACTATGGGTATCTGGATCGGTCTGCTGACTGATCCAGTGATACACTGATTCTCACTGTGGGTCATCTGATCGGTTTGGTGACCGATCAGTAACCAAACAGATTGGGAGAAGGAATAGGAGGGATCGGTCGGTGGACCGATCCACCTATGGCCTGATCGGTCCACAGACCGATCAGGGCTCTGCAACCAACTCTCTGTGAGAGTTAGGATCGGTCTGGGGACCGATCAGACTAGGGCCTGATCGGTCCCCTGACCGATCAGATCCGCCCTGGACCGATCAGGGTGGAGCCTGATCGGTCCAGGTCTAGCCGTTGAGTCACAACGGCTAGATTTCTGTGTCTCTGTCTTCTTCTTTGCAGGTTCATATAAATCAAGATGTGGAGGGCCTCTACAGGGGTTTTTTTTTTAACTGCTTCTTGCTCCTGCGATCTGAGCTTTGCTGAGCTCTCCATTACTGAAGCTTCGTGTGAGCTTCCCTCGGCTGGGTCTCCAACTGAACAGTTGCTACTGTGGTTGGCATCCGTGAAGTTGCTGCTTCATCAACAGTCGACGAGAAGGCAAGCAAACTAGTGTTTTTTACATTCATATTGTTCTTGGCTTCTTGCTGTATTTCTTGTACTCTGATCTTGCTGTTGCAAGAGAGATTGTGGCGAGGTTTCTTCACCCATAAGGAGTTTTTATTAGCCGGTTTTCCGGGGTCTCATCCACCGACGGATTGATAGGATTCGTCCACCTTACGGACACGCCGAGGAGTAGGAGTATCATCTCCGAACCTCGTTATATCGTCGCGTTTGAGGTTTGATATTCTCCCGTTTCGTTCCTATCTTTTATTTCCGCTGCGCTAACTAAAATTGTAGGAAGAAACGTGAATTTGGGGTCGGCTATTCACACCCCCCCTCTCTAGCCGCGTCCGAAGGTCCTAACAAGTGGTATCAGAGCGAGGTCGCTCTTCGTCGGATTAACACCCGGGGGAGCACGAGCTAGAGAATGGATCAACTTGGAGAAGACATCACGATTCCACCCTTCTACGATCGCGACGACTTCGCGTATTGGAAGGTAAGAATGAAGTATTTTCTTATGACTAACCTAGTAAATTGGAATTGTGTACAAGTAGGTTTTATTCCTCCGGTGGATCAAGAAGGAGAACTTCTCGAGAAGAAGAAGTGGACGAAGGAATAAATCCACCAATCCATAATCAACGACGAGGTAACGAAAATCTTTGAATTTTCATTACCTAATGATATCTTGTGTAAGATAGGTGGATACATCAATGCCAAGGAGTTGTGGAACAACTTGGCTAAGTTCCATGAGGAGAGCTCCAATTCAAGTCATGAAGAAGAGTCAAGTGAGCCAAGTAGCTCACATCATAGAGGTATGGAATTAGAAGTTGAGGGCTACTCAACATCTAAGGAAGAAGAGGAGGAGAGTTCTTCTTCAAGACTGGAGCAAGAAGAAGAAGCCTCTACCTCCGAAAGGGATGAAGGAGAGAGCTTATATCCATCCTCAACCCTAGGTAACTCAAGCAACTTAATTTCAAGTAAATTACATATAATGTGCTTTGAGTGTAGGGAATATGGGCATTACAAAAGTAAATGTCCAAAGAGGATTAGGAAGACTCCATCGGCACCAAAAGTCAAGGAAGCCGGAGTCCCGATACGCAAGGGCAAGGAGCACGTGGTGTGCTTCCAATGCAAGCAAAGGGGACATTATAGGAGTCAATGTCCAAGGGGGAGGCAACCTCACAAGGACAAGAGACCAAGCACATCTATGGGGGGAGCTAAGGCAAACCCTAAGGTATCCTTTAAAGCACATTCTTGCAATTCTAATAAGACATATGCTAGTAGTTTTATTGCAATTGTCAATAATGATAAGCATGATAACCATAGAAACCGATACATGTGCTTAGGTGTCAAACATGTTAGCCTAGATAAGGACAATGCTAGAAATGCCAACCCTAGAGTTAACTCATCTAAGGTTAAGGAAAACCTAGATAGGAATCCCAAAACAACTAGACATATGCCTAGGAATACCTCAAAGAAAAATGGAAAATTAAAGCTTGAGGTATTAAAGAAGGAAAATCAAGTCTTGAGGTCAAGACTTGACACTTTAGAAAAGGCTCTTAAGAATTTGGAGAAGTCAACTCTAGGGTCTAAGGGTCAAAAATCAAAGCCCAAGGACATGAGAGGTTTGGGTCACAAACCTAAGTCTCAAGTGGTCAAGCCCGCTTATCATAATGTTCCATTCGATTATGAAACAAGACCTAAGGCTAAGAAGACCATCACCAAGGTCACAAGGGGAGTCACCCCTAGAGTTGATTTTGATGAGTCCCAAATGACCAAGGCTTTAAAGCCTAGGAGGGTCATTAGGAGGGTTGCTAGGGAAGTCATCCCTAGTGAATATTTAGTGAACCCAATGAGCTCAAATAGGTATTGGGTTCCTAGGAGCGTGATTCCTTCACGCTAGATGGTTTAGGGTGTGCCAACCTTAATTGGATAGGTAGTTAACCTACTCATGGCAAAAGGTGACATTTTAGGAATTTTCAAGGTATAATCAAGCCTTGAAAATGAAATTAAAAATTATTCCTAACGTGATTAGGACGTGCTAACCACATTTGAGGAGTTTTCTAGGGTCAATCTAATTGACACATAGTGATCTAAAAATCTTTAGTATATGATTTTAGGTCTATTACACTTAGGAATATAGAATTTATGGTAAAATGATCAAAAATGGCAACTAAGGCTAGAATTAGGTATTTTCTATACCTTTATATGTTATTTGCCATACATTGTTTGTCATATGCCATGTCATGACATCATCTTTATTTTATTATCATTTGAAATGTCATGATAATGCTTAGGTTAGTTATATGTCATGCCTTATTTAAGTTTCATACTTGATGACATGACATCATGACATTGGCACATGTTTCTACTTATGATATTATTTTATGTCATGTCATCATCTCTCGCATTTATGATCAATTAATTTGATTTAAGGATAGAAACACAATTTGATATGGAGATCAAATTGTTGTTTAGAAAATGCATGAGAACTTAGCTTAAGATGACCTAAACTCATATCTCACATCAAAATTGACTTGGATGTATTTGATACACCTTAGATGTGTGTGAGATATTAGGATTATGAGTTAGGATCAAGGTGTATAGTTCTTGTACCTAGATGATCCTAATTCGAATTTGAGGATCATAGAGAAAACTTGAGTACAAGCATGTACATTTAGCCCTAAGATTGTGGTCCTAAATTGAATGGTTTAAGATCATTTCAAAATTGATTTGAAAAACCTTGATGAAGCTTTTCTAGTGATAGCATTCATCATTGAGTAAGTTGATACAAAGATGTATTAACCTTGAGCTATTTCAAAGTCTTTCGAACTTTGTATCAAGATTTAAAATTGGGAGTTATTTTCATAGAAAACTATTTTTCCATGATAATATATGTTATGAGGAATGTATCCTCAAAATTTTACAATTTTTGAAATTTTCTGTAATTTTTTAGGGGTTTCTGAATTTCGGGAGAAAAATCAGAAATTCTTATCAGAGAATTGTGGACCGATCAGAGAAGATTCTGATCGGTCTAGGGAAGTCTGGATCGGTCACTGGACCGATCCAGGGTAGTGTGGATCGGTCTGGTGACCGATCCAGTGAAGTTCTGATCGGTCTGGTGACCGATCAGAGCGTGCCAAAATGCTGATTTTCGACTGTTGTCTGAAATTTTAGCTATGGAAGTTGGTGCTTTAGATTTCTAAAGGGTTGAAACTCTCCAAGACATTGTTGGTGCAATGGTCAAGGAGGAGTTGAACTTTAGGGGGAGTTTTACCTAATGGTCAAGGGGGAGTTGACTTTTAGGGGGAGTTTTTACTCGTCAAGATTTCTGAGGATAAGTGATATGGGATTATCACTAAGTTGATTGTTGATTTTAGTATCAAGGGGGAAATTAAGGGTTTCAATGAAAGGTATGGGACTTTCATTAGGAAGAAACTCTTGACCTTGATTCACTCCTTTTTGATGTGTGTCAAAAAGGGGGAGATGTCCAGAGAATGTTCAAGGAAGAACATTGGAGTTTGGGGAGAATGTTCAAGGAAGAACATTGGAGAACTATTGGAAAACCTAAGTTAGGTTATCGGGTTAACCTAATTTGATTATGGTTTTTGTCAAACATCAAAAAGGGGGAGATTGTTGGTGCAACCTTAGGTCAAGGTTGACCTGGGTGACCCGACTCGAGTTGACCTGACTCGAGGTATATTTTGATGTTTGACAAGAATGAAGAAGTTATATTTTGATGTATGACAAGAATAGAAACTTGGGGGATTGTGGGTGCAACCTTTGGTCAAGGTTGACCTGGTTGATCCGACTTGAGTTGACCTGATTACGGAAAAGTCCAAGTATGGAGACTTGGCACAGAAAAGTCCAAGCAGGGAGCTTGGCACGGGAAAAGTCCAAGTATGGAGACTTGGCACGGAAAAGTCCAAGCAGGGAGCTTGGCACGGGAAAAGTCCAAGCAGGGAGCTTGGCACGAGAAAAGTCCAAGTATGGAAGCTTGGCATGGGAGGTCGGAGAGGGCTCGGTAGCTCGTTCTCTGGACCGGATGAAGTTGGAGAGGGCTCGGTAGCTCATTCTTTGGACTAGGTTTTGAGATTCTGGTTAAGTATGACTTAAAAGGTTAAATGATACTATCCATATCACCAAGGTGCACCTTCTTTTTCGGAAGCCCAAACTCAAAGAACTCCAAAGTTAAGCGTGCTTGGCTTGGAGAAATCTGAGGATGGGTGACCTCCTGGGAAGTTTTCCAGGGTGCGTGCGAGTGAGGACAAAGCACGCTGAAAGGACCTCCGGTGGTCTGTGGAGCTAGTTGTCAACCCGATGGACAATTCAGGTAGTGTTCCCGGTTCGGTTCGGCTAGGGCCCGCCCGAGCCGGGGTGTTACAGATGGTATCAGAGCGACCTTGCGACCGTGAGTGCGCCTGTGGTAAGAGCACCCAGGGCACCACCTAGCGAGGGAGATACTGGGATTTGTTTGTGGTGTGATTTGTGGTTACACAACGAGGACGTTGTGTCTTTAAGTGGCGGTGATTGTAATACCCCGGTTTTGAGATTCTGGTTAAGTATGACTTAAAAGGTTAAATGATACTATCCATATCACCAAGGTGCACCTTCCTTTTCGGAAGCTCAAACTCAAAGAACTCCAAAGTTAAGCGTGCTTGGCTTGGAGAAATCTGAGGATGGGTGACCTCCTGGGAAGTTTTCCAGGGTGCGTGCGAGTGAGGACAAAGCACGCTGAAAGGACCTCCAGTGGTCTGTGGAGCTAGTTGTCAACCCGATGGGCAATTCAGGTAGTGTTCCCGGTTCGGTTCGGCTAGGGCCCGCCCGAGCCGGGGCGTTACAGAGGGCTCGGTAGCTCGTTCTCTGGACCGGATGAAGTTGGAGAGGGCTCGGTAGCTCATTCTTTGGACTAGGTCAGAGAGGGCTCGGTAGCTCGTTCTCTGGACCGGACGTGGAAGTCGGAGAGGGCTCGGTAGCTCGTTCTCTAGATCAGGAAGGCTTTAGGGTTTAAGGCTGGGAGATTGGATCGGTCGGTTGACCGATCCAGTGATACTATGGGTATCTGGATCGGTCTGCTGACCGATCCAGTGATACACTGATTCTCACTGTGGGTCATCTGATTAGTCTGGTGACCGATCAGTAACCAAACAGATTGGGAGAAGGAATAGGAGGGATCGGTCGGTGGACCGATCCACCTATGGCCTGATCGGTCCACAGACCGATCAGGGCTCTGCAACCAACTCTCTGTGAGAGTTGGGATCGGTCTGGGGACCGATCAGACTAGGGCCTGATCGGTCCCCTGACCGATCAGATCCGCCCTGGACCGATCAGGGTGGAGCCTGATCGGTCCAGGTCTAGCTGTTTAGTCACAACGGCTAGATTTCTGTGTCTCTGTCTTCTTCTTCGCAGGTTCATATAAATCAAGATGTGGAGGGCCTCTACAGGGGTTTTTTTTTTAACTGCTTCTTGCTCCTGCGATCTGAGCTTTGCTGAGCTCTCCATTACTGAAGCTTCGTGTGAGCTTCCGTCGGCTGGGTCTCCAACTGAACAGTTGCTGCTGTGGTTGGCATCCGTGAAGTTGCTGCTTCATCAACAGTCGACGAGAAGGCAAGCAAACTAGTATTTTTACATTCATATTGTTCTTGGCTTCTTGCTGTATTTCTTGTACTCTGATCTTGCTGTTGCAAGAGAGATTGTGGCGAGGTTTCTCCACCTAGAAAGAGTTTTTATTAGTCGGTTTTCCGGGGTCTCATCCACCGACGGATTGATAGGATTCATCCACCTTACGGACACGCCGAGGAGTAGGAGTATCATCTCTGAACCTCGTTATATCGTCGCGTTTGAGGTTTGATATTCTCTCGTTTCGTTTCTATCTTTTATTTTCGCTGCGCTAACTAAAATTGTAGGAAGAAACGTGAATTTGGGGTCGGCTATTCACACCCCCCTCTCTAGCCACGTCCGAAGGTCCTAACAGTTGCGTCTTCCACTCAACTTCCTGCCCTCCTAAGCTCCTGCACACTTAGACACAGGGATCAAAAACAAAGCATGACCTAACTAACTTGGTTGATCACATCAAAATAACCATAGGGTCCAACAAAATCTGACTAATCAAGTCATCAATCAATCATGGGGGAGTGATTACCCTAAGAATTTACTAAGGATTTGATCCTTGGTTGATCACCCTAAGAATTTACTAAGACATCAATCAAGGGGGAGTAAAGAGAGTCAAGCTAAGTTCTTTAAAATATTTCTTTGAAAAGACAAAAACCAAGAATTTGCTAATGTTTTTTTAAGTATTTTGCAATAAAATATTTTAATTTGTTATGAAATTATATTTAAAGCTAAGTACTCTTTTTTTTAAAAAAAAATTGTTAAATACTTGACAAAATAGTTATTTTCAAAAGTCTTTGGTAAAATCTAAATGTTTTTAAAGCTAAAAACTTAACTAAAGTTTTTTTTTGAAAAAGCTAAGTATTTTGGTAAGAATTTTCTTTTTCAAACCTAAGTGTTTATTAAACTCCCTTTCAGCTAAGCTTTTAACTAAGTAATTTTTCAAAACTAACCTTAGTTAAGGTAGTTTCTAAACTTAGTTATTTAGCAAAGTTTTTTTTAACATAATCATTTCTTTAAGCTAAATTCAAGCTAAGTCTATGTTTTCTTTACAAATGATAAATATTTTTTTTCAAAGCTGAGTACTTAACTATACTTTTATGAAAATTGTTTTTAAGCTAAGTACTTAACTTTTGATCAATTTTTTTAGACTAAACTTTTATTACATTTTCCTAATTAAGTCCTTAACTAAGCCTTTTATCGAGTGTCTTTTACTTAACTATTTTTTAAAACTCTTTTTCAAAAAGGCAACTATTAAGCGTATCTAAACTTTTTTTAAAAAAAAGGGGGTTAAATATCTCTAAATTAGTTAAGCATCTCTCAAAGAAACTATTTCTCAAAGCTAAAATCAACTAAGTGCTACCCTTCAGGGGGAGCTCAAAACTTAAATGGAATAATTATTTTTTTCTCTCTTCCTTGTATTCTTTTTGATTTATGTCAAAGGGGGAGAGAAAAGTCAAAGTTAAGCAAAGTTAAAGAACTTATACATAAGTTAAGAACTTAATAATGAAAGGGGGAGCATAAGGTGTTATCTTCAAGTTATTTCATTTATGATCATGTTTACATTTCTGTATTCTCTGTAATGTTTTTACTTAACTTTGAACCATGTTGCCATAATCAAAAAGGGGGAGATTGTTGGTGCAGGAAGCATCCGACGATCGAACTGATGTTTTGATTATGGCAAAGGGTTCAAGTTAAGTTGTTTTGTTATCTAACATGTGTGAATGAGGATTTTCAGGAAAGTCCTAACTACGGTTAGGCAAGAGGAAAATCCTAGGGGGTGATAAACCTAGGTCCTAGGGGTGGTAACCCTAGGTTCTAGGGGATGGTAACCCTAGGTGAAGGAAAATTCTGAGAGGTGACCTTAGGTCCTAGGGAGTGGTAACCCTAGGTGGAGGAAATCCTGAGGGGGGGGGGTAACCTTAGGTCCTAGGGGGAGGTAACCCTATGTGACGAAAAACCCTAGGGGGTGATAACCCTAGGTCTTAAGGGGTGGTAACCTTAGGTAGAAAGTCCAGTAGGTCTAGAGGACTGGACTGACATCAGGTATGCTCTCCTGGGTGGAGTAGGTGAGGGCGCATTCCCCAGAAGAGGGAACAGTAGGCGTCGGTTCGACCTAGAGTTTCCAATCGGAAATCTGAAGTCAGAACCGGACAGTCCGTGACTATCAGACTTTCTTATTATTATGTTTATTGTATTTGCTAACTTTATTTTACAAGGTATGTGGTTGTTTTGTGGACTAATATGTTTTGCAAGGACAAAGGAGCAAGATTAGGCTCGGATGAACAGTACCCAAGGCACCCTCATGGAGCTTGAGGCGCCTCGGGTGCAAGGCAAAAGATGAACTGGAGGCGACATTGGAGGCGCCCTCATGGAGGCTTGAGGCACCTCAGACGGCAGGCTGGAGGTGCCCTCATGGTGGCTTGAGGCGCCTCGGACAGCATTGGAGGCGCCTTCAAGGCTTATGGAGGCGCCTTCAAGAGGATCAGCAAGGACTTCTTCAGCGTTTATCCACGCGGTTGACTCGGCTTAATGGAGGCACCTTCAAGGGGCTTTGAGGCACCTCTAATAGCCTTTATATGGGGTATTCGACCATCATCTCAGATCATCAATTACAAAGCGATTCATCCTTCGTGTGCTGCTCAAGAAATGACCCGGCTAAGCTATGACAGGTCCCCGACGACCCGGAGCTTCGAGATTTTCATTTTGTTATCGGTATAGCTTTTATTACACTTATTGTAATATTACATTTTTGTAAACTTTTGCGCATAATAGTTGTTGCCTAAAGTAAACGCTCAACGAGCGTGGACATTGGAGTAGGAGTCGCCCAAGGCTCCGAACCAAGTAAATCTTAGTGTCTTTGTGTCTTATCTTTATTTCTTATTCCGCTGCTTTACTCTCGAACGATTTATTCACCTTCCTCTCTAGCGCTTCTCGATCCAACACAATAAGCTGATCATCGCCAAGGAGGAGCTGGAGGCCTCCTGAATGGCGTTGAAGACCTATCAAGATGCTAAGTCTAGCCGGTTTAAGGCTATGAGGAAGAACTACATCCGCTCAGACACTTTCAACAAGAAGGTCGCCGATTCAGCTCTTCGCTTGTTTGATATTGCAATTGAAGGGGCGTTCGGCCAGCTCTAGGCAGACAACTACTTCTCTGCTGTTTTATCAAGCAAAGTCATCAGTCGGGACAAGCTGACCAAATCGCTACCTGATGATGCCCTGGATTATCTAGAGTGAGCCTCCCTTGAGTGAGCATTTATAACCCTCCTGCATGATATTTGTAATCTTTTTAAGTATTAGCGAAGTTTGTCCATTTGACGGTCTTTTTCTTCTACTAGTATTTGTTTTTTGAACTCATCTTTCAAACATTGCATAAACTTGTGGCCTCGTCCCTCTTCCGATCGGCAGGGACTACTCTATCTAGCCGATCGAGCCGTTTCATTTTCTGAGTTGCTCATTATGATTCTGCGACCTTCCGATTGGTGACGTAAGTATTCTAAAGAATAACCCCAAACAGTCGATGTGTTTCTCGGTCGGTCGTTCATTATTTTTGAGTTATGAGATCGTCGCCTAACCACTCATCGAGGTAAGGGTTTAAGGTCGTCGCTCGACCATTGATGTAGACCAGGGTTTAAGGTTGCCGCTCGACAATTGATGTAGACTAAGCGAAGACTTGGGTTTAAGGTCGCTGCTTGACCGTTGGTGAAGACTAGGTGAAGATTGGGGTTTAAGGTCGCCGCTCGACCGTTAACAAAGACTAGACGAAGACTTGGGTTTAAGGTCGCCGCTCGATCGTTGATGACGACAAGAGTTTAAGGTTGTCGCTCGACCATTGATGTAGACTAGGTGAAGACTTGGGTTTAAGGTCGTCGCTCAATCGTTGATGAAGACTAGGCAAAGACTGGGGTTTAAGGTCACCGCTCGACCATTGATGAAGACTAGGTGAAGACTTGGGTTTAAAGTCGCCACTAGACCATTGATGACGACAAGGGTTTAAGGTTGTCTCTTGACCATTGATGAAGACTAGGCGAAGACTTGGGTTTAAGGTCACCGCTCGACCGTTGATGATGACAAGGGTTTAAGGTCGACGCTCGACCGTTGAGGGAGACTAGGGTTTAAGGTCGCCGTTCGACCATTGGTGAAGACGAGGGTTTAAGGTCGCCGCTCGACCGTTGACGTAGACCAAGGTTTAAGGTTGTCGCTTGACCGTTGACGTAGACCAGGATTTAAGGTCGCCACTCGACCATTGACGTATACCAGAGTTTAAGGTCACCACTCGACCATTGACGTAGACTAGGGTTTAAGGTCTCCGCTCGACCGTTGGTGAAGACTAGGGTTTAAGGTCGCCACTCGACAGTTGATAAAGACTAATCTCAAGAGCCATTCTTCGCTTTTATTTATATTTTGTCCTGCATTCAGGAAACATACAAAAATACATGGTATTCACTTGCGCACCTCTCATCTGGCCCTGTAGGGCTGGAGATGATTCACGCTCCATGGCCTCTCGAGCTGCCGTGATCATCCTCCAAATAGTAGGCGCCCGAATGAAGCTTTTGCATGATCTTGAAAGGTCCCGCCCACGGGACTTCAAGCTTGGTGATGTCACCGACCGACTTCACTTTCTTCCATACGAGATCGCCTACCTGGAAGGACCTCGGGATCACCTCTGATTGTTGTTCTGCTTCATCCATTGTCAGTATATCGTTAGCCAGACAGTTGCTTTCGCTCGCGTTTCATCCACCAAGTTGAGCTCCAAGAGCCTCCGTTCGGCATTTCCTTCATCATAGTGCTGCTCCCGATCGTATTCTACTTCGACCTCCACGGGCATGACTACTTCATCGTCGTATACCAAGTGGAAGGGGGTAATGTCGGTCGCCTCCTTCAGGGTCATGCGAAGGGTCCACAACACACTGGGGAGCTCGTTGACCCAGCTGCCTCTGACGTGGTTGAGCCGAGCGTGTAGAACTCTGAGGATCTCCCGATTTACGACTTCGGCTTGTTCGTTGCTCTGGGGGTAGGCCACAGAGGTGAAGGCTAGTTGGATGTCATAACCCTCACACCACTCTCTAAACCTCCGACCGATGAACTGTCTACCATTATCAGATACAAGCCGGCGTGGGATGCCAAACTGGCATATGATGTTCTGCCAAACAAACTTAATGATCATATGCTTGGTTATTCTTGTAAGAAGCTCGGCTTCCACCCACTTTAAGAAGTAGTCAACTGCGACAAGTAGAAATTTCCACTGATCGATCGCCATGGGAATGACCCAACGATATCCATGTCCCATTGGTCGAACGGGCAAGATACAGTGGATGCCTTCATTTCCTCAATCGGTTGGTGCGGAAGGTTGTGATGCTTTTGCCAGGACAAGCAGGTGGCCACCGTCCGAGCAGCATCTTCTTGGAGGGTCAGCCAAAAATATTCGGCCAGTAGTATCTTTCGAGCTAACGCGCGGCCGCCTAGATGGCCTCCGCAGGAACCTTGGTGTACCTCTCGCAGAATGTATTCAACATCTTCCGATCCGACGCACTTGAGTAGGGGCCTGGAGAAGGCTCTCTTATAAAGCTAGTCCCCGACTAAAGTAAACCATCCGACCCTCTTCTTCAGCAAGCGAGCTTCTTCCTGATCAGCAAGTGTTACTCCCGACCGCAGAAATTCTGTCAAAGCCATCCTCCAATCGTTGGGGAAGGTTATTCCTTCCATTCGGTCAATATGCGCCACTAGTGAGATATGTTCGATCGGCTTCCCTATGACGATCGGTGATAACGAACTGACTAACTTTGCCAACTCATCTGCTGCTTGATTTTTCGATCGGGGTATCTTTTGTATAATGACCTCTTGAAAGTTTGTCTTCAGCTTCTTGAAGGCCTTCACATAGAGTCTGAGTTGAGTGTTGCTTATCTCAAATGTCCTGGATAACTGCTGGGTGGTCAACTGAGAATCCGAGTGGATGAGAACTCTAAAAGCTCCCACATGCCGGGCTACCTGTAGGTCGGCTATCAATGCCTCATACTTAGCTTCATTATTGGTGGCGCTATAGTCAAGCCGAATGGAAAGCAGCATCCGGTCTTCCCGTGGTAAGATGAGCAATATGCCGATTCCACTACCTTGCCGAGTGGATAAGCCATCAACATATATCTTCCACGTTGCCTCCGGCTTGACATTCTGGACCTCTATGACGAAATTCGCTAAGGCCTGAGCCTTGATGGCTGCTTGGGGTTGATATTGTATGTTGAATTTGCTTAACTCGGTCGTCTATTTGATCAATCTTCCAGATGCCTCGGGGTTTAGAAGGACCCGTCCTAAGGAGTTGTTAGTCAGCACGATGATTGAGTGCGCTAGAAATTACGGACGAAGCCTCCGAGCGGCGAGAATCAAAGCATAAGCTGATTTTTCCAGACCGGTGTAACGAGACTCTGCATCCTTCAATATATGGCTTAAAACGTATACAGGTTGTTGTTCTTGGTCGTTCTGCCTAACTAGAACCAACCCAACTGCATACTCATTGGATAATAAATAGATCGAAAGCGGCTCACCAACAATTGGTTTGGCTAATATAGGCAAGGAGTTAAGATATTCCTTCAGCTCTTCCAATGCCCGATCACACTCGACATCCCATTGGAATTTTGTAGCTTGACAAAGCACTTTGAAGAATGACAAACTCCGGTCGGGCGACTTGGATATGAATTTGGACAGCGTCGTGATCCGACCGGTCAGCCGTTGAGCTTCCTTCAAGTTCCGAGACGGCGTCATGTCTTGCAACACTTTGACTTTGCTTGGATTGGCTTCAATGCCCCGCTCGGTGATGATGTAACCCAGCAAGCAGCCACTCTTCGCGTCGAACAGACACTTGCTTGGGTTTAGCTTTATGCCATAAGCCCTCAGCATTCGGCAGGTCTCCTCGATATCTGTGCACAGGTCAGCAGCTCAGAGGGATTTTATCAATGCGTCGTCAACATATACCTTCATATTACGGTCGATCTACCATCGAAACACCTAGTTCATCAACCTTTGGTAAGTGACTCCGACATTCTTGAGTCCAAATGACATAATGTTGTAGCAGTACATTCTGTCGGTCGTAATGAAGTTGACTTTCTCTTGGTCTTCTCGGGCGAGTGGCACTTGGTGATATCCTTGGTATGCGTCCAGCATGCAGATCAGCTCGCAACCCACTGTTGAGTCCACCATCTAGTTTATCCTAGGTAATGAATAGTAGTATTTTGGGCATGCCTTGTTCAAATCGCGGAAGTCGATACAGGCCCGTCATTTATTTCCTGACTTGGAGACTAACACGACATTGGCTAGCAAGCTCAGGAATTGAACTTCCCTAATATGGTCAGCCTCCAGCAACTTCTCTATCTCTGCCCGTATGATCAAATTTTTCTCCGTGCTGAAGTCCCTCTTTCTTTGCTTCACCGGTCGAGCGTCCAGTCGGACATGAAGCTCATGTTGAGCCACACTCGGGGGGATGCTAGGAAGTTGGTGTGTCGACCATATGAACACATCATGATTTTGTCTAAGGCAGGCGACCAACTCTGCCTTCTTCTCCACCTCCAGGTCGGCGGCGATGAATGTGGTTGCTTTTGTTTAGCTGGGGTGGATTTGAACCTCCTCCTTTTCTTCATATACAAATATAGGAGGCTTTTCACTGATTACGTTCACCTCCAGGAGCAGATTCTTTCGAGCGCTTCTCGCTTCGAACTTGACCATCTCGACGTAGCATCACCGAGCGGCCAGTTGATTGCCTTTGACCTCACCCACCTGGTCGTCCACCGGGAACTTGATCTTTTGATAGTATGTAGCCACTACCGCCCGGAATTCATTAAGGGTCGATCGGCTCAAGATGATGTTGTAGGCCGACGGTGCGTCCACCACGATGAAGTTTGTGGTTTTGGTTCTCCTCAGTGGCTCTTCTCTGAGCGAGATGGTCAATCGAGCTTGTCTAAGCGGCAGTACTTCATTGCCCGTAAAACCATAAAGAGGGGTCGTCATGGGTAGTAACTCATTTCGATAGATTTACAACTGATCGAACACCTTCTTGAAGATGATGTTCACCGAACTCCCTGTATCAACAAAAGTTTGGTGAATAGTATAATTAGCAATTATAGCCCGGATGATCAGCACGTCGTCGTGAGGGATCTCCACTCCCTCCAAATCTATGGGGTTGAAGCTGATCTCGGCCCTTTTGCCTTCTTCTTATTGCATCCCATGGCGTGTATCTCCAGTCGCCGAACGTACGACTTCCTGGCTCTGTTGGAGTCACCTCCGGTCGGCCCACCGGCAATCATGCCTATTTCTCCTCGGGTGACATTCCTTCTGTTTTCTTCTTCTGGAGCGAAGGGTCTATTTCGCTCAGTCGAGACTCAGGAGGGATCAGCGTTATCCCTCTGCTAATGCTGATGGTGCCGCTCGGGCAGCCTTCTTTCATCTTGTCGCCCAGTAGATCGTTGTCTATGTTGTCGATCGGGTGTTAGAGATCGGCGACGGTATCCTCTTGGTGTCAGTTGGCTATCGATCGATGTTAGATTGTAGCAGTCACACGTGTTGTGCATCGCTCATTGGTGGAAGGAGCAGAACATTGGCGTCCACACCTTGCCTCTCATCGTTTTTTTCCGATCGGCGGCCACATGCTGCACGACATATGTCCTAGCCTCCTGGTGTGGCCACTCTCCCTCTGCTCTTGTCCCTTTGGGTGGTTGGTGGCTGCTTATCGATCGTCGCTCAGGTGCCGCCGCAGGCTCGGCTAGCATTTCCTTCTTCCTCGTTGCTTGGGTTTCTTCCACATTTATGCATTCGTGGGTCTTCCTGAGCAGGTGGTCGAAGTCTCTGGACGACTTCGTGATGAGCGACCGGAAGAATTCTCCTTTGATGAGCCCTTGAGTGAAGGCGTTCATTATCGTCTCAGATGAGATCGAGGGGATATCCATGGCTACTTGGTTGAAGCGCCTGATGTACTCTCGGAGCGGTTCCTTGGGCCCCTGCTTTAGGGCAAAGATGTTGACGCTCGTCTTCTAATAGCGTCGGCTACTAGCGAAATGGTGCTGAAACGCAGCTCAAAAGTCCTTGAAGCTATGTATCGAGCCATCCAGCAGTCTTCGGAACCATTGTTGCGCCGAGCCAGAGAGAGTAGTTAGAAATACTCGGTACTTCACCCCATCTATATACTGGTGCAGCGTGACTGCGTTATCAAACTTATCCAGATGATCATCTGGATCGGTCATTCCATTGTATTCCCCGATCGCCAGTAGGGTATAGTGCCTGGGTAGTGGGTTACACAAGATCGCCTGAGAGAACTGCAGATTGATCCGCCCGGGCAAAGCTTGACTCCTGGGCACCTTTCCTTTTCACACATCCCAAACGGGAGTGTCGTCCGAAGATGACCCCCTCTCTTAGTTCGCCTGAGCTATTTCTGAGTGAGTTTGGAACAGGGCACGATGGAAGGGGATGGGTGCGGGCAGCGCTTCCTCCTGCGTGCCAGTTGGCCCTCTATTCTGCCCCCATATGGAAACAGTTTCCAGTTGGTCTTCTAGACCTGCTCGTCCTCCTTCTGTCGATGTCATCGGCTGTTTTACTAGCTAATCGGCTAGTGCCTGCTGTTGTTGCTACTCGAATATTTTCGCCGCTCTGGCTTGCACGAGCATGTCGAGCTCTTCTTTAGTGAGCATCACGGTGGTGAGTCATTCAGCATCCTCCATCTTATCAACTCGGATGCAGGTTAAGTTCCCACAAACGACGCCAAATATGATCTTGTCTGAAAGTCGGTGAGATGGAAAGCTAGGGATGTGGCGCTCCCGCTAACCGCCTGCAGACTCCGCTCGGACCTACAACACAAATTACGTCAGTGCCGAGCCAGGGAAGGGGTCCCCGGCGTTAGCCCTCTGACACTTAAGTCAGTCACCAGCAATGAAGTAGAAGGAAAAGCAACAAGACTGAACAGTAGCGAGAACAGTGTATCGCGTATGGCGTACCTCCGCCGATACTTGGACCCTCCTTTTATATAGAGCTCCTGTAGCGCGCGTGCACGCTCCCAAGGTGAGCACTCTTCCCCAAGTTTTTCTTGGAAAGCATTGTCAATAAAGTGTCTCTGATACAGTACCTTAACAGGCCGAGCATATTTCTAAAGTGACAGTGGAAGCTTCCACCGTACGATCTTCTAGTTATCCATGCCCGATGTCGTTGGCACTAACTCCCAAAAGGATATCGATGGATACTAGAGAGAGTATGCTGCTAGGCCGAGCGGGTTGGCCGCTCGGCCAGAACTTCACTATTCTTGTGCCCTATCCCCTCGGCCAGAGCTCCACTGTGGTTGCCTCATGTCCGCTCGGCCGGGACTCCATTATGCTGGTGTCAAGTCTGCTAGGCCGAAGTTCCATTGTACTTGTGTCACATCCACTTGATCGGAATTCCACTCTGCCTGTCGAGTCTTGCAACCTGGCCGAGCAGGGTAGCTGCTCAGCCTGGCTTCTACCCACTATTTCTTCCTCCGTCCGGCATCCAATACTCCATTAAGTGTTGGTCATTTGACACCTCCCCATGTCAAAGGCGAGGTTGGACCAGAACCTTCTCCCCCGGTCAGAGTGTGGTAGCCCCTGACTGGCCGATGATATCTGAGCGTTGAACTAATCGTCCGACCGATCGATGATATATGATCATTGACCGCCTTGACTTTGACCTCCACCATGACAACTATCCTCCGCGGGTGGGACCCCTCATTATCACTGCATCATCTATGAAAACCCTTTTTAAAGGTTCTTCAATAAGTCCTAATCGATTAGGTGATTTCCACGTAGGATCTGCTCATTCAAACCTGTAAAGCGGTTCTTTTTCGAACATCATTAGTGAGTCATACCAATCGATTCAGCAACTTCTAATATATTGTCCCAATTAATGTTGGAGCCCCAAGGTTGTTTCTGGTGTGATCAACCAAGTTAGGTTAGGTCTTGTTATATTCTGATCCCTGTGTCTAAGTGTGCAGGAGCTTAGGAGCATAGGAAGTCGAGCGGAAGACGCTACTAGCGAGAAAGATGGCACGGGAGATAGCCGACGGGCTCGGTACGTCCAAGGGATGAGATGCTATGGAAGAGTACACCGGTGGACAAGAAGGATGTGTGCGACATTCGAGGGATGAGAAGCCAAAGCGGAAGCTTACTCGAGGAGAAGGCCGAAATTGGGTTCAGGTGAGCCTTATTTAGGTTGGCCGAAATCACCTAGGCTATCAGAGCAACGGAAGAGTTAGAGTGGAGCTATGGAGCTGCTAGAGGTGCCTTCAACAAGAGTGGAAGGCTCCTCCGTGACCTTCAAGCAGAAAGCGCCTTCAATGGTTGAAGGCGCCTTCAACCAGGCATGGAAGGCGCCTTCCATGGACATGGAAGGCGCCTTCAACCAGGCAATCTGGTCGTTGGTGGAAAGGATAAAGTTTTATCCTTTGCCTCACTGGAGGTGCCTTACAGTCCTATGGAAGGCGCCTTTAGCCTGCGGATAAGGTTTTCCAAGGGTTATAAAATGACCCCTGGACCTAGGAAAAAAATAACAACTTGTATATTAATTTCCTAGCAATAGTTTAAGCTGTTAACGAGTGCAAGAAACTTCTCCTCCTTCAGTGAAGGAGACTTTTTAAGAGTTTTCATTGGCTTAGATTAACAACCACTTAGGTTGTAACCAAGTAAATTTTGGTGTCTTTTTCTTTAGTTTCTTATTGTTTGATTTTATCTTTATACTATTGCTGCTAACCTGAGTTGAAAGATCGAGAAAGGTATTTTAGTGTTTCAGGTAACTCAACCCTCTCCAGTCGGTCAACCCAAGCTAACAAGTGGTATCAGAGCCTAACAACTTCAGGGGAACTAACCGCCGAATGAAGTACATGAGATGACCGGTTCAAGCATCCACCCACCAAAGTTCAAGGGGAACTTTGCCAACTGGAAAAAAAGATGGAGGTATTTTTCAAGACTGATTTCGATTTATTTTTAATAATGGAGTTTGGTTTTGTAACACCTAAAGGTAAAGATAAATACCACTAGACCAAAAAGGAGCAAGCTGATTTCATGGCAAACGGCAAAGCAGAGTTCCATCTGCTAAGCGTTCTACCGCCACAAGAAGTCAATTGGATCGGAGCCTACGAGTCTGTGAAGGAGATATGGGAGAAGTTCTTGGAACTACACGAAGGAACCTCGAAGGCGAAACTCGCAAGACGGGATCTGCTTAGAAACCAAATCAGTAACATTAAATTGGAACAAGGCGAAACAGTTGCACACCTTCATTCAAGGATCAAAGAGCTTATCACTGGACTCACGAATCTCGGAGAAAAGGTAAGTAGCCGAGATTTGCTAAGGTACACGCTTAACACATTCCCTAGAATTACTGAATGGGCATCATTAGTAGATGTCTATTACATATCTAAGGATTTAGATTCAACTACATTAGAAGAATTATTTTCTACCTTTGAAGTCCATGAAACAAGATGTACAAATCCGAAGGAGCCGAAGCACAATATTGCCCTTAAGGCAAAGATGGACGAACGACATTCAGAATCCTCTCTCGTCGACAACGAAATGGTAATGATGGTAAGACAGATTAAGAAATTATTTAAAACTTGAAAATCTAACCATCTGTAGGGTAGAAAGAAAAGGACAATCAGATGCTACCACTGCAATAAAGAAGGGCACGTTAAAGACAACTGCCCTAAGTTAAAGATCAACAAGAAGGACAAAGGCAAGAACAAGAAGCCCGTTCAAAAGAACAAATACAAGACCATAAAGATGACGTGGGATGAAACGTTGTCCGAATCAGAGGTCGAAGTCTTTTCCGGACTTGCATTGATGGCAAGTCATCAAGAAGATGAACACGAAGAAAGCTCTTCCGAAATGAGCATCGAGAGCATCGATGAAGGGGGATCTACATCAGAAGAAAGCAGCAGGTCAGAGGGAGCTACAGATGACGAGATCGACAAGGTAAGTCAGGTACAATCTCTTCCACCTGATAAGCTATTCAAATTTGTTAAGTTCTTATCAAAAAATTGTTGCAAGTTAGAAAAAGAAAACATAGATTTGAAAATACAATTGTCCAAAGCATGACCACTAGATTTATATGATAATTTGAAAATAGGAAACAACAAATTGAAAACAGAGATAGAATATCTAAAAAATAGTGCATGCTCATATAATAAAAATATTAGGAAATATAAAAATCTGAACTGGTATCTTAGATTTCATAGGGGTCAAATCAGAAAAATATCCAAAAGTTACGTACCCCTAAAATTTTTAATTAACCTAGTTGGAAAGAATCTATATTGGGTTCCAAAGGCTTGTCTAAATTAAAGTATAATTAGACTTAGGGCTTTCGTAAAATACATTAAATATTTGATTTCATTATGAGGCTTTGTCTAGAAGTGGTTGATGATCCAATAACCAAGAAGACCTAGTACCTCACTATAGCCGGGAAGCCGATTAACAAAATAAAATATTTAATTGACTAACTGATAAAGCATTGAATAACGATTAGATAATGCTTTACATAAGTTGTCAGCCTTTCTAAAAAAAAATCCTCTTTAGAAAATTTTGGAAATTCCTTTTGCAAAACTTAAAGTTTCTAAATTATTTATGTTGATATCAATTTTTTTTTCAATTTTCAAAACACTTGATAAGTTTTTTTAAATAATTACCCTTAGATTTTTTTTACCCCATTTTTTATGTTGGGACTTCTCATTACCTAACATATGTTCAACCTTGACTTATGAGGACTTCTTCACCAAGTGTTTGGTCCTCCGTGTTAGGACACTCCGGCGAGCTAGAAGGGGGGGGGGGGTGATTAGCTCCAATCGCTTCTTTAATGATGAGTTGTAGTGGAGAACACCTAAAGCTCCAATTGGGTGGATCCACCTCAACAAGGATCCACATAGAGTACATTCTTCACTATGAAAATACTCATTCTCCGAAACACTTCAGATGTGGAGAAACCTCATACAAGCTCTCAACAAGAAAATACAATGAGGAAATGAATGAACAATACAATGAACACCTTACTTGACCTCTTATAACATGTAGATACCTCTTGTAAACTAAAAAATATAGCAGAACTTTACCTTGAATCTTCCAAGAATAGGCGGAGAAGAGTAGAGAAGAAGCGGAGACGAAGTGTTGCTATATAAATCTCGTCAAAGCCTTTATATCTCACGATCTAGGACTCCCAATCAATTGGCCTTCCCTCAGTTGATTGCTACGTCTGATCTGAGCAAATCCCGCCATCAAACCTCGCAATGGTCTTCTCCCAATCAATTCTGGGGCTTGAATCGATCAGCCAATTAATCTAGCCACTCTCTGTTTGCCCCAATTTTCTCCTGCCAATTGATCACTTGATCGATTGAGAAACCATTGGTTGTCGTGAAGAAAACATGCTCAATCAATCACCTAATCGATTGGTGCAACCCAATCAATCACTAGATCGATTGGCACAACCCAGTCAATCACCTGATCAATTAGCATAGCCCAATCAATCACCTGATCGATTGGTTGATCGATTGGGCCACCTTCTGTGCATAACAGAGAAGTATGCTCAATCGATCCATTGATCGATTGACAACTCTCAATCGATCAGTGGATCGATTGAGAATGCCTTTGCATCGCGGGGAAGTGAGATCAACCGATCCACTGATCGATTGGCACAACACTCAATCGATCAGTTAATTGATTGTCTAACCCTAACTTTCTTAAGCCAAGTATAGGGTTCTCTTGCCCAACATCTCATTAACCATGATCTATTAGGACTTCTCCACCAAGTATCCGGTCAACCTTTTGACCCACTTGGACTTTGCCAACTTTCTGTTGGACTTCCGATCACCAAATGTGATCCTCTTTAACCTACTTGGATTTTCCTCTTACCTATCCATAGTTAGGACTTTACTTTGCCAATGTGCGGTCCCCTTTAACCCACTTGGACTTCCCTTTACCTAAACACAGTTAGGATTTTCCTTTGCTAATGTGTGATCCTCCTTGTTCCACTTGGACTTGCTTGCCTACACGTAATTAGGACTTTCCTTGCCAATGTATAGTCCCCCTTAACCCATTTAAACTTTCCTTGCCAACATATGATCCTCCTTGATCCACTTGGATTTTTCTTTGCCTAACCACAGTTAGGTCTTTCTTTTACCAACATGAAGTCTTCCTTGATCCACTTGGATTTTCCTTTGCTTAACCCCTAGTTAGGGCTTTACTAGTTAAATACAGGTCCTCCATAACCTACTTGACTTCTCTTACAAATGTCCTAAAGCATATTGTCCACAACATATTGTCCAAACATGTTATCCACAACATATTGTCCAAACATTGAAACTCAAGCTCGACTCCACTCGAGCTTAGTCTAACTGGTCAACCTTGACCTTGAGAATGATTGCACTAATAATCTCCCAACAATTTCTCTCTTTTTGATGTTTGACAATATGATTAACCCATATTAACCCAACTTCAACTTCATCTCATACTCAAAGCATGAATGTGAGTTTCTAACTTAAACCCCACATTTTCTCCCCCTTTGATACACATCAAAAAATCTTTCCCTTAAGAGTCAATTTTGTTAAAGGATCGCAATGAAAGTCTTATTCCTTTCATTATATCTTATGATCACCCTTGAGCATATATCGCATGCTCAACCTTAAGCCTATATTGAGCATATATCGTATGCTCACGCTAGAGCACCTATCTATCACAATGAAGATTTTCAATCTTCCATTGTTTCCAATACTCATCCTTGACCACTCATTACAATGAAAGTTCTTAACCTTCCATTATTTCCTTATCCCAAAATAAAGTTAAATTATGTCTTTAAGGAAGAACTCCCCTCAAAACATGTACCAAACTTCTATCATTACACCAATAATAACTTGGAATTCCTAAATCTTTAGGAAATCCAAAATTTAAAGTTTGATGTTTAAAATTCAACTTTGAAACTAAACCTCCTCCTAAACTCCAAGTTAGTCTTCTTTAACCATTTGTTTCTTGTTATCATCAAGAAAACTATCCTTGAATACTTATAAATATATTTCTTAGGGTTAGGGATAGTTAACATGACTAAACAAGACTTAATGGAATGAAATCAGACCATTGCAGCTAAAATCAGTATTTTCAATCGATTGAAGTTGAGTTTCAATCGATTGAAATTGAGTTTCAATCGATTGAAGCCACCTTAATCAATCAATTAATTGATTCCAAGGGTTTAATCAATCACTTGATCGATTCCATGAGTCTCTGTGCTCACAGAAAACTCACTTTAATCGATCAATGGATCAATTGAACAGTCCTAATCAATCACCTGATTAATTGAGTTTCTGATTTTTTTAAATAAATTTCAGACTAAATTTCAAAAATCCCTAAATAATTTTACAATTATTGAAAAATCATTAAATTTTACATAGACATTATTTATGTTATATACTATCAGGAAAAAATATTTTCTATGAAAATAACCCCTATTTTCAAAGATTGAAACAAAATTAGAAACCATTGAAAATTTTCAATATTTTACTCTACTTTGTGTCCAACTAATCAATGATGACTCTTATCAGAAGATAGACTTCACCAAGATTTTCCAAAGTGATTTTGAAATGATTTTTAAAATATAATTTCCAACTATATTTCTTTAGCTAAATGCACATGACTTGTACACTAGCTTTCCCAATGATTGGACTTCTTATAATCTATTGTTAAGATGAAACTTAAACTCAAAAAGATATACTAAATCAACACCTTGAGTTGTTTTCATCCTCTTAACATCTCACTTATATCTAGTGTATTTCAAAAACACATACAAGTCAAGTCTTTGGTTCTTATGAGATGTACAATAGGTTTTCCTTAAAATTAAGAAATCATGCATATCTAACTAGCATTTGAACTTTGATCATTCAACCTAGAATGTTAATTGATGTCATTGTCCTTAATTATAAGGAGTTTTAAAATAATGCATGAAAATAATTGTGGCATACATTAAATGCATATTTTTCACAAGAAAAACTATCATGAATAATGATGTATGTATGACATGATATATGACATTTTTCATACACATATATGAATGTTAAATATGATGTCATGCATATGATGGACACACAATCATGTCAATTTTATCATAGAGGAAATACCTAGATTATCTATTTAAGTGTCACTAACTAATTGCTAAATTTAAAAATAATCCTTAGCTGCCCTATCTCCCAAAGAAATTGTCAAAATCTCAACTTGCCATTTTTTGACTTCTAACATAATTGTGTCAATTTAATTAGGTCCAAATCTTTAAATTTTGACACATTTTACTCTTCCAAAGAGTAAACATTAATCCTTCATTTTCAAGGTGTAGCGATACCTTGAAAATGCCCTGAAGTGTCAACTTCACAAGGTTGGGTTAATTACTCTTCCAATTAGAGTTGACACTCTCTAAGCCCATCTAGAATGTAGAGAATACACTCTTAGGAACCCAAACCCTATTGGTTCTCCTTAGGTGCTAGGTATTCATTAGGGATAACTTCTATTAATACCTTCCTAATGACCTTTCTAGGCTATTTAGAAGCCTTGATCGCACTAAACTCCTCACACTCAACTCTAGGGATAGCTTACCTTCTGACCTTCTTAGTGACTTTCTTAGGCTTCTTAGAAGCCTTAGTAATACTAGTCTTTTCAAGGTTACTTCTAGGGATAACTTTTCTTATTACCTTGACTTGACTCTTAGACCTAGGGTTAATTCTATAGTTATATGGAACTCTATGATATGAAGACACATTCTCCTTGGCTTTTGGTTTGTATCCCAAACCTCTCTTGCCATTGAATGACTCTTGTTGATCTATCCCTAGATTTTTCTTCTTAGACCCTTGGACACTAATTGTCATTTCCTTAAATGTCTTCTCTAATTTATCAAGCCTTAGCCTCAAGACTAGATTTTCCCTCCTTAAATCCTTAAATTTAGATTTTTCTTGATTTCCTTGAGCATTTTTATTTTTAGGCATATATCTAAAATCCTTAGGGTGTGTTTGGTTCAAGTTATTATGTATAACCTTGGTTATGTGATTACCAAGTAATCACATAACCAAGGTTCTGAAGAATAAAACATAACCAAATGTTGTTTGGTTCAACCTACATAATGTAACAAAAACTTGTTTGTTTGAAGGTTTTAATGAATAACCTAATTTAATATTTTACTATATTACCCTTAATTACAAAACCAACCATATATATCTTTTAAACTCTATATTTTTTTATTTTTCCTTTTTCATGTTTTTCTTTATTTTTATGTTTTTTTTATTTTTTATTTCTTTGCATTTTTTTTAAAAAAATTTTAAAGTTTTTTTTTATTTTTTTTCCATTTTTTTTAAAAAAAAATTTTACGTCTTTTTTACATTTTTTTATTTTTTTATATTTTATATTTTTTTTATGTTTTTATTATTTTTTAAAAATTTTTTTACGTTTTTTGCTATTTTTCTATTTTTAATGTTTTATTTTTTTTTCCCATTTTTAATTATTTTTAAATTATTACGTTTTTTTTTCTATTTTTTAAAATTTTTAATGTTTTTTTACATTTTTTATTTTTAAAAGTTTTTTATTTTATTTTTTATTTTTTTTTTTCTTTACATTTTCCTTTTTTATCACATTTTTCTCTTATTCGAGAGTATTTTGCGTAAAAAATTTCGTTAACCCCGAAATCAAGAAAAACCTCAGTTTTTCGAGATTTTCTGATTCTGGGTTGCATGCCCCTTTTGCTGATGTGTCGAGCATGGAACATTACTCGAGAATCATTGATTACCTAAACCATACAGGGTTTTCGTTGATAACCTTGGATGGATAACCAAGGTTATCAAGGATAACCCCCAACCAAATGCACCCGTAAAGTTCTTACCTGAATTGTTATATACTTTTCTACCCTTAAGTGAGGTAGTCTTAGCATGAAATGATTTATAATTGACCTTAGAATTTTCTTACTTTCTATTTTTATGATAAATAACATTGAAATGATAAAAATTATTTCTAACATATTTTTTATTATTATTTAAGAAAATATGATTAACTAATGGTACCTTAGTTTTGTTCTTGGAAGTTTCCCCTTAACTTGAGCTTCCAATTCTCTTCTTGGTCGATATCTTTCTCTTTGACATTGGTTCTGGTAATATCCTTTTTGATTGTAAGAAAAGCATACAATATGCTACTCGCCCTTGCGTACCATGGGGCCGGACCTCCTTTGGTTTCTCTTTCATCTTGAGAGCCATTTGAGTCATCTTTTTCTCCAATTTAGGATATTTACTCTTATAGTACTCTTTTTCTCTATAGATATACCTTCACAATTTGTGCTTGCATAGACGTGACATTTTTTTCTTCCTCATTGACTTCGGATGATGATGATGCTTCTTTTTGTTCTGACGTCAATAGTCTATGCTTCCCCTCAATTTTTGAGGTGGATGCTTCTTCAAATTCCTCCTTGAATGTTGAACATCTTTCTGTTACGAAGTTGCAAGTGCATGAGTATGTCATCGGTAATAAAAATATCGATCTCACAAGGATTGGGAACACCTAAAGACTTACAACTCGAATTAGCTAAACTAACGAACCTTGGAAAAGAGTTTCTTGTATAAAAGTAAAGAACACAAACAAAGAAAAGTAAACTAGAGATAAGAAGATTAAGGAAGTATTGCTTAGTAAAATGTTCTAGGGGTTTTGATTTTAAAATGAAGGAACTTAATGTACTTGGACTCACCCATTCCTACCATCTATGTACACAGGATTAGGGAAAATCCATTAAGAGTAGTTAAGATCTCCCTTGTGGGAGAATTCTCTCTCTTCATCTAAATCAATGCTATATGTTCAGTTAAGTGGGAATCTCTATCACTAGGACTCCCTCCTGGTCATACAATCTAGAGATTAATCTATGCAAAAAATAACAATCTACACACATCCATCAAATCTAATATGATAAATAAGCGCAAAACCATAATGCACATTAGATATAACAAGAACAAGAATGAAAGCATCATTTGAATAGGGCATCGACAAAATCCAAGAGTTTTACATCAATCCACATTTACATCTACTCTTAAGAACAAAAGATCTACTCCGTAACAAGAGGAAAATTGATCTCAAAAACAAAGTAGACTAATCTCCACATCTAAATCAATAAAATAAGGAAAAGAAAACTTAGCGAGTGCCAATTAGTGATCTTCAGATCAATCCTTGATAATGGAGAGATGGAGAATTGGAATCCAGCCTCAAACATCGAGTTGAAGCCTCTTGGATGCCAAGTTTAGAGCTTTGAATCGTCTTCCCCAAAGGGGGAAACTTCTTCCTTTAATTTGGAGAAGAAACCCCATTTTATAGGCAGGCACAAGCCTAGCCATGGGTCGTGCCATAGTCGTGCCCCTTGGGCACGGTCAAAGCTTATTGGTTGCTGGAACTGGCGCACGACAATGTGGAATCCACACGACCTTAGTAAAGTTGGTCCCTGGAGGTGAGACATGGATGTGCTAAAAGACACAACCCCACTCCAATTGAACTCTGGAGGAACCATACGACCGTGCAGATCTACACTGCCTGAAGTTGTTGGCCATTGAAAATTCCACACGATCGTGCCTGGGGGCACGAGCATGTTCTAGTTATGTTCAAGTGAAGTGGCACGGCCGTGCCAAAAGACACGACCCTGCTTTACTATTTTCTCCACATGTCCTCCTTAGCACGTTTCCGCTCCATCTTCGCTCCAAAAGCATTCCTATCATCACAAAATGTATGAGAGTATATCTCTGAACCAAAAGAGTAAATATGCTGAAATAATGATAGAAGGAGTGCAAAAATGTAGGATATACTCAAGATAAAATCGTAGATGTGTGATAAAGCATGCATAAATGCGTATGTAAACTATGCACATCATTCTCAACCTCCGAATCCTCATGCATATAAAACAAAGAGTTTCCCTCTTTTTTCATTGTTGTGTTCCATTTAGGATGAGTTTTTATGAAGCTTTACCAATTTGCTCCATAGCTTCTTAACACCTTGATATTCTCCAATTTTACACAAGATTGTGCTTGGTAATAAATTAACCAATAATTTGATTACCTTCTCATTGGTCTCGCATCTCTTGACTTGCTCCTCGGTCCATTTATTCTTCTTGAGGAGCTTCCCTTTTCCATCAATTGGAGTTTGAAATCCTTCCATTAGAGCAAACTATTGCTCTATCTCCATCATAAAGAAATTTTCAACCTTTGATTTCCAAAGGTCAAAACTCCCAATTCCGTAGAGTGGAGGTGCTCAGATGTTATATCTGAATTCATCTCTAAACTCTATTTTGAACTTGAGCTCTTTAATGATGAATCTTTAACCGTTGAAATTAGGGCTTCAAGCTTAAATGTCTTCTTCTTCCTCTAGCTTATTACTCTCTCGGCGAGTAGTCCAATGAAGAGCGGTCTCGCTCTGATACCACTTGTTAGGACACTCTGGTGAGCTAGAGGGAGATGATTAGCTCCAATTACTTCCTTGATGATGAGTTGCAGTAGAAAACACTCAAAGCAATGCTAACACCCAGATTTACTTGATATCCACCTCAATGAGGTGACTAATCCAAGGATCCACACAGAGTACAACTCCATTGTGAAAATACTCCTTATTGGAAACACTCCGGAGGTGGAGAAACCTTGTACATGCTCTCAATAGAAAATACAATAAGGAAATGAATGAACAGAACAATGAACATCTTGCTTGATCTCTTGTAACTTGTAGATGTCTCTTGTAGACTCAGAAATATAACAACACTTTACCTTGAATCTTCTAAGAACAGACGGTGAAGAGTGGAGAAGAAGCAGAGAAGAAGTGTTGCTATTTGAATCTTGCCAAAGCCTTTATATCTCATGATTTAGAGCTCCCAATTGATTGACCTTACACCCAATTGATTGTCACATCAGATCCGAGCAAATCCAGCCATTAAACCTTGAAACAATCTTCTCCCAATTGATTAGCCAATCGATTTTAAGGCTTAAATCGATCATCCAATAGATCCAGGGACTCTCTATTTGTCACCATTCCCCCCCCCCCCCAATCGATCACTTGATCGATTGGGAAACCACTGGTTGTCATGAAGAAAACACGCTCAATCTATCACCTGATGGATTGGCACAACCCAATTTATCACCTGATAGATTGGCACAGCCCAATCAATCAGTTGATCGATTGGGCCACTTTCTGTGCATCGTGGAGAAGTGCGCTCAATTAATTCACTAATCGATTGGCACAACTCTCAATCGATCAGTGGATCGATTGAGAATGCCTCTGCATCACAGAGAAGTGCAGTCAATTGATCCAGTGATCGATCATTTGATCGATTGCCCAACTCTAACTTGCTTAACTAAAGTCTAGGTTCCCTTATCCAACCTCTAGTCAACTATGGCCTATTGGGACTTCTCCACCAAGTGTCCGGTCAACCTTTTGACCCACTTAGACTTTACTAATTTTCCATTGGACCTTTGATCACCAAATGTGGTCTTTCTTGACCTATTTAGATTTTTCTCTTGTCTAACCACAGTTAGGACTTTACCTTGGCAACGTGCAGTCCTCCTTGATCCACTTGGACTCCCTTTGCCTAACCGCAGTAATGGCTTTCCTTTACCAACATGTGATCCTTCTTGATCCACTTTGACTTGTTTGTCTAATTGCAATTAGGACTTTTCTTGCCAATGTGCGGTCTCCCTTGATCCACTTGGACTTTCCTTGCCAATGTGCTATCTTCCTTGGCCCACTTGGGCTTTCCTTTGTCTAACCATAATTAGGACTTTCCTTTGTCAACATGTGGTCCTCCTTGACCCACTTGGACTTTCCTTTACCCAACCCCTAATTAGGACTTTACCAGTCAAGTACCGATCTTCCATGACCTACCTGACTTCTCTCGCATATGCCCCACAATATCTTGTCCAAACATGTTGTCTATAACATATTGTCTAAATATCAAAAATAAAACTCAACTACACTTGAACTTAGTTAAACTAGTCAACCTTGACCCAGGAAATAATTGCATCAACAATCTCCCAACACTCCGTGATCCACACAGACTTTTCCTTGCTAACTCCCATTGGACTTTCAATTACCAAGTTTTCGATTAACCTTTAACCTACTTGGACTTTCTTTTTGCCAACTTTTCGTTGGACTTCCAATCACCAAGTGCGGTCATCCTTGACCCACTAGGATTTTCCTCTTGCCTAACCTCTAATTAGGACTACTCACTCAGTAGACTTCCACCCTACCTAACCTAAGTTAGGGGTTTCCCCTTGTCTAATCATAGTTAGGACTTTCCCTTGCCTAACCATAGTTAGAGTTTTCCTTTACCAATATGTGATTCTTCTCGACCCACTTGGACTTTCCTTTACCTAACCTCAATTAGAACTAGTCACTCAGCTTGGTAGACTTCCACCCTGTCTAACCTGAGTTAGGGCTTTCCTTTACCAATGTGCAATCCTCCTTGACCTACTTAGACTTTCCTTTACCTAACCCCAGTTAGGACTAGTCAGTTGATAGACTTCCACCCTATCTAACCTCAGTTAGGACTTTTCATTGCCTAACCTCAAGTTAGGACTTTCCTAGACAAGTATCTTATCCTCCCTTGACCTACTTGACTTCTCTCTCACATATTTTCAAACAATGAAACTCAAGCTCGAGTTAACTCGAGCTTAGTCAAACTGGTTAACCTTGACCTGAGGATAATTGCACCAACAATCTCTCTCTTTTTTATATTTGATAATATGTTTAAGTTAGGCTAATCCATTAGCCCAACTTCCATCTTCATCCATGTCAAAGCATGAACGGGAGTTTTCTAACTTGAACTCTACATTTTCCCCCTTTGACACATATCAAAAACTCTTCCCAAGAGTAAATTCATTCAAAATAACCCAATAAAAGTCTCATATCTTTCATTGTATCCTATGCTCAACCTTAAGCATACATCCATCACAATGAAGATTTTCAATTTTCCATTATCTCTAATGCTCAACCTAGAGCATTCATCACAATAAAGGTTCTAAACCTTTCATTGTCTCCTCATCCTGATCATTTAAAATCCCAAATTATGCTTTTAAGGAAGACCTCCCCCTCAAAGCATGCTCCAACTTCTATCATTTCACCGACAATGATTTGGAGTAGCTAAACCTTTAAAATTGAAGTTATGAGATTAAAAATTCATCCTTGAATCTAAATATCCTCCTTAACTTCAAATTAGTCCCCTTAACCATTGCTTTCTTATTCTCATCAAGAAAATTACCCTTAAATACATACCAAGGCATTACATAGGGTTGGGAATACTTAAATGACCTAAGTGTGACTTAATCAACTTAAGTAAACTCATTTCAGCCGAAATCAGTACTACCAATCGATTGGTTTCAGATATCAATCGATTCTGACATATCTTAATCAATTGGTTTAAGCTTCCAATAGATTCCGCACGTACCAATCGATCTTGATCAATCCCGTAAGCTTCTATGCTTGTAAAAATTTACTACCAATCGATTAGGGTAATCGAATGGTATGAAGTAATGGATTGGAATCAATCAATTACTGTAACTGATTTTTTGTATTTCAATTTCAACTTAAAATTTAGAAATCCATAAATAATTCTACAATTTAAAAAAAAAATCATGAAATTTTGTGTAGACATTACTTATGTTATATACTATCATAAAAAAAATAGTTTTTTTTATGAAGATACCTCCTATTTCCAAATAATGACTTAAAATTAGGAATCATTAAAAACTTCAATATTTTATTCTACTTTGTATCTAATTACTTAATGGTGATTCCTATCAATAAATATAATTCACTAAGGTTTTCTAAATAATTTCAAACCATGATCTTTGGACAAAATACACATGAATTGTACATTAGCTTTCCCCATGATTGGACTTTACATAATTATTTATTTTAACATAACTAAAACTCAATTAGATGCACTAAATCAAGAGAAAAGATCTCCTGGTCCATAAAAAAGTGGACCAAGGGATGGTCCACTCCCAATTGTGGCCAGATCGTAATTGCGATCCAGCCGTAATTGGTTGCAATTCCTTCATGGGTTCACCATCCCCATTAGATTATAGTTTGGGTCGGAGCGGACGGCCGGAGGCCGTCGGAAGTTGGCAAGTGTCCAAATTATCGGACACTAAGTAGGGGCGACCTTTGATTGTCCGCTCCGACCCAAACTATAACTTGGTGAGAACGGTGAACCCGTGAAGGGATCACAACCAATTACGGCCAGATCGCAATTACGATTCGACCGCAATTGGGAGTGGATCATCCCCTCGTTCACTTTTTTGTGGATCAGGAGATCTGGTCTCCTAAATTAATATATTGAATCTTGTTCATCTTCCTAACATTTCACTTGTATTTAATGTATCTATACACTTACAAGTCAACTCTATAATCTTTGTGTAATGTAAAATTTTTTTTTTCTAAACTAAAGGATCATATATTTCTATCTATCAATCAAATATTGTTAAGTTCATTATGAAGAATCTGAGAATCTAAGAGTTTATCGATATAAGGTATATAACTAACTCTGATATCTTTCAATATTGACTAGACTCTTCTTAGCACTTTTTTCTATTGGATAAGCCCATAAGACTACTAGCATGGGGTGCCAATTAAGTAGATTTTCTTATATCTTTTATGAGACATATTGAATTATTATTGCATATTCTCCAGTTTAATATACTTTATATTATATTTATGTAACTTCTTGAGAATTAATAACTTATTTACCCCTTTAATTTAATTTATTTTTTACTTTATTTTGGTCTAAGTTAATGAGATCAATTAAGAGCCGCGCATCAAAGAGATAAAACCACAAATAAAAATAAAGCATCGGACAGAATGAGCGACCACTACTTCAGTTTTAATTTAACGCTAACCATCTGATCCGCGGTCCTTATTGGACCTGACGCTCCGCATCTTGCGTCGGCGGCGGCCTTCGAAAAACAGAGGCGAGGGAACAAAAGCTAGCGGTCGAAATCGGAGAGGGCGAGATGGGGGTCGCTGCCGATGCGGCAACCGTGGCGGTAGCGGCTCCACCGACCAAGAAGATGGCGGCCGACTTTGTGATGGGCGGGGCGGCCGCAGTATTTGCCAAAAGCGGGGCAGCGCCGGTGGAGCGGGTGAAGCTCCTGCTGCAAAACCAGGGGGAGATGATCAGGAGGGGGCATTTGACTAGGCCTTACCAGGGCATTAGGGATTGCTTCGCAAGGGTTCTCAATGAAGAAGGGGTTCTCGCCTTGTGGAGAGGCAACCAGGCCAATGTCATCCGATATTTCCCTACTCAGGTTAGAATTTCTTAGGGAGAGATATGGGCTCTCTCGCCCTTCTTGATTTCAGAAAGTTCTAATTTTTTTTTTTAATCGTGATACTATTGAAACTATTCCTGTTATTGCTTTACTTTGATTTCTTTTTTGTGCTGAGTTTTAGTTTCTATTCCATTAATAACTCGATTGAAGATGACTAAAGTCTATGTTTTGGGGTGATGACATATCAAAATTGGACTGACAGGAAGTTCGTGTTCATCTTGAGAGTTTACTAGATTTTTAGCTTATTTCTTCAATTCATATTTTTTGAGCTAGTTGATCTGGAATTCAAGCCTCAATTAAGTTACCCTTTTGGTGGAGCTTCATAAGATTAACTTTGCTGCTGTCGGCATAGAAAATTATTTAAACACAAGGTTGGTTGTAATTTGCACAGATTTAAGGGGATTGTGTTTCTATGTTGCAATAACATTAATTAATGGAGTAAATATAAAAATTGTAAACATAGTGAACTTGGTACAGGAAAATCTTAATATAATACCAATGCATTTATTTCCTTGCATTCTTGTAGCAAACTTCCAACGAATTATTATGAGTTTAGGTCAACCATCGATCCAGTTATAAGATTAGTACGTATTATACCAACTTAAGTTTGAGTTAGATACTATCTGGTGGTTATCCTAAATTCTTTATGATAAACATAAGATAGAAGCAGAGGTTGTTGCAGATTTTCTTAAGATATTCATTATATTAGTCTGTTTTTATGAGAGATATTGAGAAGCACTTTTGAGTCAATGAAGCCATTTTCTCCTCACTCTAGATACATCAATAGTTTCTGCGACTATCATATCTATGTTCTTTCGTAAGCCTATGTGCCGAATACCTCATTATATATCATGTATATGATTCAGATATTCTATGGTATATGTAAGCAAACTCAACATCGTCGTCATCAAGTTGGGTTTTGTTCCAACTAATTAGGGTAGGCTACATGAATGCCATCCCTTTATTTAGCTCTATGCTAGGCAATATCATTTGTAATATTTGTATTAACAAATCATTTTTATTACATTAATGTTTTCCTCCATCTTGCTTGCCCCTTATACCTTCCACTCTAATAAATTTAGCTATTTTAATTATAAAATTATTGGTTATCTTTGAACATGCCTATACTATCTCAATCTATATATATATATATATATTTTAAATATATTGTATCTACATCTCTCTCAAATATTAATATTTTCTGTTTTATTCTTATACCTTCCACTCTAATAAATTTAGCTATTTTAATTATAAAATTATTGGTTATCTTTGAACGTGTCTATACTATCTCAATCTATATATATATATATATATTAAATATATTGTATCTACATCTCTCTCAAATATTAATATTTTCTGTTTTATTCTTTATAATATCTCCACATATCCATGTTATCATTCTCATTTCTGCTACATTTTGTAAGACTTTTCCCCTAATATTCTAACACTCAAATCCATAAAATGCGACTGATTATAGCACAATATGATAAAAATTTTCATTATAATCGAATGGGATATGATGGTTGCACAAGACTTCACAAGCTTCCCTCTATTTCAACATTCATTCTTTATCTTGGAATTTATATCCATCCATCTTAATTATTCTTTCAGTTTTTATCGGACCTTTTTTTTTATTGAAACTATATTTTATATATTCAACTTTTGTTTTCCATATCGCAAAAGCTTTAGTTTCTAAAGGGTTTCTCCACAATTTAAACTTTAAATTTAATTCAATTACATGCATCCATTAACAAAATATCATTTGTGAATAACATGTATGTGCAAGGTTTTTCTTTTGTACAATCGGCTACTTCATTTACTACTAATGCTAAAAGATAGAAGACATAGAACTGACTCTTGAGATAAATCTACAACTATAATAAAATCATTCATCACTCTCCTAGTAGTTTTGACGCTAGTAATAGAGTTATCATACATATCTTTTAATAATATTATTTTTGTACTGTTTATCTAGTTGTATTAAGTTTTAGAATTGTTTAAAAAGTGCTTTGGAAAACCAGCTTTTATGAATATATTCTCTCATCTATAATCGAAAAATGACTGAGAATGCAATACATTGGCTTAAAGAACCTTATGGCAAAAGTACTATGGGAAAACATTCCCAAGCCTAGTCATAGGCATTTCCTTGCTTTCTGTTTTACTGGACAATATGTTTTCAAATTTCTGCCGGTAATTATCTTGATAGGTTTGTTACAAGAGATCAATAGAATGAGAGATGGATATGTGAGTTGTGTATATCTTGGTTATTTTAAAAGAAAACCTAATGATCTATATATTCAAAAATGTGTATGCCTCTTCTTTTGTGTGCGTGTGTGATTCCACTATTCTTAATTGGAGCTTATTTTACCTAATATCATGTCAATAATTTATTATGCATCACTACAATTAACAATTACATCGTTGATCCTTTTTCTTTCAAACAGGCTTTCAATTTTGCATTCAAGGGCTATTTTCGAAGCCTTTTTGGCTTCTCAAAAGAGAAAGATGGTTACATGAAATGGTTAGCGGGGAATGTAGCTTCAGGTAGCGCAGCTGGAGCAACAACATCCATGTTACTATACCATTTAGATTATGCAAGGACTCGGCTTGGCACAGATGCAATTGAATCCAAAGCTAACAGTGAACGACAGTTTAAAGGACTAGCTGACGTCTACAGAAAGACTCTAGCAACTGATGGTATTGTTGGCTTGTATCGAGGTTTTAGTGTTTCCATACTGGGCATCACTTTGTATCGGGGCTTGTATTTTGGCATTTATGATACCATGAAACCCATTATCCTAGTTGGACCACTGGAGGTCAGTGTACAATTTTGCTTGTTAGATCACCTTTAAATATTTTTGGCTGACGATTTGTTGATATACTATGTTGCAGGGCAACTTCTTTGCCAGTTTCACATTAGGCTGGAGTGTGACTACATTTTCTGGCATTTGTGCATACCCTTTTGATACGCTGCGTCGGAGAATGATGTTGACCTCCGGACAGCCATTCAAGTATCAAAATGCATATCATGCTCTGAAGACAATAGTAGGGAATGAAGGTTTCTTTGCACTTTTCAGAGGTGCTGCTGCAAACATGCTATCAGGGATGGCCGGAGCTGGTGTTCTTGCAGGTTATGACCAACTACACCGAATCGCATGTAGGCATGGTTATGGCTTTGACCAGAAGCTTAGAACCAGTGTAAAATAATTTGTTTTATTTGAAAAAAAATCAAATATTTTCCATAAATTTTTTAGTTATTTAGGTAGTCTGGAAAAAATCACAACCAACTACCCTTTACCCAAGGAGCTAAAGGATTAAAGACAATCCTCTAGTGCAAATTGTATATAGTGATTGTAGATTTACAAGGATACTGATACTATGTTTTGCTTTCGTCATTGTTTTTTGTTGTCGAAGTAGATTCTAACACAGACCGCCGAGGGATTTTATATATTTCATGGGGATGATGAAGGAAGCCTGCAGGAGAGAAGGTGGCAGAATATGAGAAGGGAGGCTGAAGAGAAACGTCTAAGAAAGTCACATGTATACCATGGAGACTTCTCATGGAAACAGGTGACGAGTAAAATAAAATAGAACTGGCAATTCTCCATCTTCTTCGAGATGTTTTGGCAGACGGTTCCATATATTTATTTTTACATTTTGGAGAAATTTTCAGATCCCAACTAGCACTGTAAATAAACCAAATTAAACAAGCTGCAGGCTTGTTAACTTTTCTATAATTTCTCCAGTTCTCAGTTAGAATCATCAGAGATCTAATAACGACAAGCCAAAATTCAAAATCGTAACCAAAAAATTCACTAGGATGAGGATCCAACATGGTGATGAAGAATGCATTGAGCACTACTTGAGAGTTATTTCAACAATTAATTAATTATTCTCCTTAATTACATTGTTATATATTCATCTAGAATATATTCAACCATCGAGGTTGCTGACACGTCTCTATCCAGGACAATATCGTCATTAGCAAAATGGTTGGCGATCGGTTCAGAAAATGAGTCAAAGATTGTGGGGTCTCCAAGCTCGAGCATGACCAACGAACCCTGCGGGCTTTCACACCTTCGACCTCCATTAATGGCGTTCTGATCACCGACAGTACTATCCATTTCACCCAAGTGAATTAGTGGTGGCTCGTTTTCAGGTTCACTTTCGGCTTGGAAATTAAAGGTCCGTCCAGCAGAGCTCAGACTCCTCTCATTAGTTGTTCCTGAAGTAGAATTACAAGTGTGTTCTCCTTCATAAACCACAAGAAACAGAGATGCGCCCTGCTGTTGCACCTGCTTCTTTGCTTGGCACCTCCGATCCAAACTGTAGGTGCATCTGTAGTAGTTCCTGTTATTCATCATCATAATTGAGGTTAAGGAATAATGTAAAGAAAAGGACAAGTTGATCATTCAGAAAATTAAGAGAAGATCGCGCGTCAGATCACTTTTTGAAGACGGATCCTTTGATGAACTTCTCGCCGTATTTTCTCCATCGATGGGCATCGTAATAAGGTGCGTTCGTGACTTCTTTTCTTGCGAAGCTGCCGGAGAACAATGAAACAAATTAAACAGGTAACAAGCTAAGAAATTAAAGAGATTAAACTATTGCAATTTTCAGACGGCCAGTCGATCAGTACCTTCTTCTTAGATCTCTAGGCTGTAGTCGATCAGTTGCGCAGGGGAAGCTTCGCTTTCTCTTTGTGCTCCCTTCAGCTGGCATCAGCTTGGAGAGGGTAGACTTGCAGTTTTCCATTACCTCTTCCGAAAGAGTCCTCACTGACCCCTTCAACCAGTCGCTGTAGTCGCCCATCTCGACGTAGGACTGGAGCTTCCTCGTGAGAGTAGCCGCGTGCTCAACCTCGCGGATCACGGAGCTCATGATCATGCCAGTGTTCTCCATGAGATAGATCGATGGCTCTGGCCTTCACACCCAAGCCTGAGTCTCTCAGACTTTATAGATGCAGACCAAACAAAACATGTAATATTGTCAACTTCAGTGTTTGATTGTTTATAAATATAATATTAATACGCGTGAATCGTTGATGGTGTTTAGGTAGTATCTACGCAAAAGGCCTGAGAAGTATAATTCTATAAAAATATATTAAGATCGATATATAATATTTATAACAAGATTAATAGTACTGTTTTTCCTTTAATAAGGAAAATAATAATATGATCCTGTCCGAACGAAGGAAGTTGAAAAGTTAAAAATGAGATGACCATTGACGGGGCGAATACTCCAATCTTACAAAAACAAAACTAAATCAGGGAAGCGGTCCTTGGCGTTGGTCCTCCGACGCTCAAGTCAAAATCAGAAAGAGAATGAGTAATTCAGAAAATAAAAAAAAATCTTATCTTCCTCGTACCTAGCGTATTCTTTTATACCTTTTTCTGTGATCATTCATCTGCCCTAATTTAATGATATTAATTGCAAAGGAAGATTTTTTTTTGTCTTCACTTCCGTGCATTGATGATAAATGTAGTGTTCTTCTTTACCTTTGCCTTTACTTCCTCATATTTAATGATAGACGTCGTGTTTCTTTTGCTTTCTTCTCCTCCTGTGTAATGTCATTCCTTGCACCGGACAGGCTGTCCGAGCGGCTCGTTTATCTTCCGGCCGACCCATGATGCCCCGACCGGTCGGGTGATGTCCGCTCAACTACTCCTTTGTTGACCGAGATAACTGTAAGCCTGATGTTGACCGCCTTAACTTTGACCGACACCATATCAATTGACCCGTGATAGATGGACTTCCCCTTATCATCGCATCATAATACAATTTGACTTGGGGTTCCTATGATCGAATTAATCTAACATTAAATGATACAAATATAATATTAAATGTTCTGATTAGAAATTAATGCGTACCATGAAACATACAATATTATTGTACTTATGTACCATTCACATTTACCCCCGGGGCTATGATATAGTGGTAGGGTATTTAGGTTGTCACTCAGATATCCGCGGTTCGATCCTCAGGTATGGTGAATTTATAGAAATTTTTCCTCCAATTGAGGTGTGCAACCAAAGGATGTTGGGCTTCTTGGCTGCCCGCCACGAATACTTCTCGATTTACCCTGGTGGCTGATGGAAAATTTTCATGGGATTAAGCCGATCACTCCAGAACTAGTCAATAAGGCTAACTGAGTTTATTATTTATGTATCATTCACATTTGTTACAATATGGTAAGGGGTTAATTTCCGACGGACACATATGTCATTGAAAAAAATAGATTCCTCCCACCCTGTGATTTATCTCTCTTCATATAACCTAGGGGCACGTCCCTTTATAAAACTTAGGAACGAACTGTGAGGGACACATGAGATGAGCGTAATTATTTTTTTGCTACAGTTGTGCACAATTCACATATAAACAATGCATCCTATTTTGAAGTAACAATATAGTATTCAAAGTGTATTATTCAAATCAATTGATCCTATCTGAAACTGGAGGAAATAGCACGTTGGGCAGGTGGCGATATTGTTGACCGGGAGAAGATTTTGCTAGGGAGAGAAGATGGTGAGATGTGGCAAAAAAGGGGCTCCGAGCGACTTCCTCTTCTCTACGTACATAGAAAAACAATCCCACAAAACGTTGCAAAAACCAGAGAGGGAGTCCTTGGCTTTGGCTCTTCGACGCTCAAGCCAGTGCAGTGTCTAAGCGAAAATGAGAGAAGAAGAAGAACAGAAGATGCTTGCAGTATGTAAAATATATTACATTGCGTCCCTCATTAACAGAGAGGATCTCCCTTTATATACCACCTCTCATAACCTCTGCAATCATGAGGTGGTAGAGAATGTCAAGTGTCAGAGGTTGTCGGGTAAGGGAAGACGTACAACTTGAGAGATGTACCGTCACCGTCTGAGAAATCTTCCGTTACCTATATGTGTACTTCTTTTGTAACTTACGTCATTAATGAGGCGGTTGAAGGAATATACTATCATAATATGTCAGTTGATGGAAAGTGTAAAGTTACCTTCGAAGAAGGTTCCAAGAATGCTCATATTGCAATAGAGGAATATTCTTTGACAAACGGTTGTTACTCTGATAGTTGTTATGATTTTCTGATCATGTTGTCTGCTGAATGTATTTCAGATAGACATTTAGTCAACCGGTTATATATTGGTGTCTTGGTCAAACATTTAGTCAATTGGTTGCATATTGGCAAAGTAATACATGAGCAAAGTACCCAAGATAATAGGGTTGTTCGGACTGTCGGCCGCACGACCATGTATTATGTAATGCTGGAGCTTTGATATTGAAGTAATGGGGCTAGCTCCCCTAGGTCTAGTCGGTTCTATGACTGACCGACCATATACTGAGAAATAGAGAAGTAAGTCATGAGAAATTTGATCGGTACTTTAAGTCTATCACCCACATGATTGAAGATTTGCCTTTGAAGTGAGAAACTGAGATCTAGGAGTCCGAGCGAGTTTATAAGGAGAGTTGCTTTACACTTATCTTCTATACGTATAAGAGACAAGCATGCAAAGTTGTATAAATCTGACCAGAGTTATTACCAACCGACTATATGAAAGAGGACTGATATGTGAAAAAACCCATAGGGTCGACCAACAGTTAGGTCGACTAGTCATATGCTAAAAGACTTGTACTGAGAGTGGGAGGTTGGATTCACTTACTTCGGGAGGACATATGACCGACCAACTTTATGGTATGTCAAAGGTTAGACATCCCTTGAACTAGGTCGGTTTATCGAATGATCGGATATATAATAGATTCCTTAATACAAGAATGAAGCACTAGGTCCCTAGGTCCGACCGGCTAATGGATCGATCGTCCTCGTACTAAAGGCCTTAGTGCAGGGTGAAGAGTAAAGTCCTATTAAGAGTGGCATGCTAACTACCACCACCTTTTAATTTTAACTATCACGTTATTTTAACTTTTACTGTTCTGTCGTACTCAAGTTTAGCCATGACATCTTGTATCATAAACATATAAAACAATGAATGAGAAAGCCCAAATTTTATTATTCAAGTGCTAGAAAAAGACATGACTAATTCAGATTTTGTTTGGATCGTGAGTTTAATCGATTAACCTAGAGATCTAAGTTATTAAATTTTGTCCAGTAATTAACCTAGACAATATTATAATATTGTACTAGTCACGTGGAACTTTCGAATCAACCACCCCAATCACTCCTTTTGAATACAATATGAATGTAAAGCTTAAGTAAAGAGAGAATATCAAGGGCTCGAGTTGAAGCTTTCAATTTTGCTCAAGCTCTTAGAGATATTTAAGCAAACACAGACACTCGTATAGAGGGCTTTTAAGAATGCTTTTGAGAGAATATCAAGGGCTCGAGTTGAAGCTTTCAATTTTGCTCAAGCTCTTAGAGATATTTAAGCCAACACAGACACTCGTATAGAGGGCTTTTAAGAATGCTTTTGTATTATATATGTTGAGTTTTTATTCACATTATCTTTTATACTTTTTGTTTCACATTGCTAAGTCAAGAAGGTTGAAAGACCTTATATATGGAGTCCTTCCATCCATACTTAGCAATGTTAAGGGGACTTACACGCATGCGCGGGTTGAGCCCAAATCAGATGGTTTCGGGTAGAGCCGTCAATTTGGATTAGGCCCGTCGGGTTGGCTCGCCCCGCCAAACAATTTAAGCGGGTTGGGTTGGAATTTTATTAACCTAAGTCCGTCGTGGGCCGACCTGCCTAGGCCCGCGACCCGCGCGGGTCGGCCCGCGATGGGCTTGGGTTGACCCGAGGGTTGAGAAACACATGTAAGCAATTTATATCAGTAGTCAATGTCGCAACTACGAGAGTACCAAGGGTTAAATTGTAGCATTTCATTATCTTCTTCGTTGAGAGGAATACTAATTAGGGTGATAGACAAAAGTTATAGAAATATATATGCACACAATGTCGATTAATCTTAAAAGTAGATGACCTTCTTATTTGATTCATTTATGGGATAAATCTGAAACATGAGCTTGGTGTGTGTACCCAAACTAGATGACCTTCTTATTTGATTCGCTTACGCATACATAGTCAGGGTACCACTGATCTAAACTACTCGACACATAGCCATGAGTCCTAATTACTATTCCTCTTCGTTGCACAATTTTATGCTAGTTTATTATCTTTCTTTGTTATAATTTAAAAATAAAAATAGTACTTTTGACCCAACATAAGTACTTGTTTATGTCCATTTATATTTAAAATACTTGTTTATGAATGTATTTGATTGATAAAATATTTTTGAAGTAACATTGAATATATGAACTATTTTTTTTTATTGTTTAAAAAAATTTGATAGGCCCGCGGGTTGGCCCGCCAAACCCGCGACCCGCCTTGGATGGGGTTGGGTTGGAAATTTCCCAACCCGCCAAGTTGACGGCCTGCCCCGCCAAATGGTTGGCCCGCCACGGGCCGACCCGCCCCGCCATGGGTTGACCCGTCTGACAGCTCTAGTTTCGGGGGGTTCGAGCCGGAAATCCATAAACCAGGCGCGACGTGGGCCTCACGCTTGCGGGCGGCCTGGTCTGTTTTTGCCAGTTTGGTGACCTGATTTATTTTTGTTGGTCCGATACAACATCTGTTCGGTTCTGTCCACGTCGCGTGAGGATGCGAAGCAGCGCACCCGCGCGTGAGATGAGGAAGCAGAAGGAAAGCGTGCGTCGCTTCCTCTGCGCTGCTTCAAGTGTATAAATACACTTCCTCTGCTCCTTCTCAAATCACTCCGAAAAAAGCAAAGCATTCCTTTGCTTTCTGCTTTCTTCTTCTTCTTCTTCTTCTTCTTTCCAAGTTCTGAGGCTTGGTTCTGCGGTCTGAGGTTGAGTCTGAGTGCAGCGTTCGTCTTGGAGTGCACCTATGAACGGCGCGAGCGGTTGTCGGATCTTGGGAGGATTTTGCCGGAGAGCCTCTGCACCGTGGGCGACAATAAATTCTCTAAAGACAGTCGGCAAGCCCGACGCTTCAACCGGAGATACACAAATTCTTAACCTTACTCTTATTACCGTTTATTGCATGCTTATCATTTATTGGTGCAATTATAGATTACTGTGTTAGCGTAATCATATCACAACAATTTTAGAGAATTTATTGTAGCATCAATAGACATGATGAATGATAGGGTAATGGGGTCTAATGAGACTAGCGCCCGACCCGAAAGATTTTTCGGGCAAAACTTCAGACGTTGGCAACAACGGATGAAATTTTGGCTTACTACGCTAGGGCTATTCTCCGTTATAGAAACAGATCCTCCTTCACCTGATGAAGAGGAACCTGCCTATAGTGCTGCCTTACAGAGGTTTAAGCAAAGGGATTATCTCTGCCATGGGAGGATCCTGTCTGCCCTCTCAGACGCACTATTTGATGTGTATTGTTCAACCTCTTCAACTAAAGAGCTGTGGAAATCTTTGGATAAAAAATACAACTCCAAAGATTCTGGTTTAGAAAAGTACACTGTGGCAAAATTCCTAAACTTCAAAATGGTTGAAGGCAAATCTGTAATTGAGCAGACACATGAATTCCATGTTCAAATTCATGGTCTTGCCGAAGGAGATATGCCCTTACCTGAAAAATTTCAAGTCTTATCAATCATCGAAAAATTGCCTCCGAGTTAGGAAGATTTTGGCATGACTCTTAAACATCGGAGAGGTAAAATCTCTCTAGAAGATTTGATGATTGCCTTAAATATCGAAGAAGAACATCGGAAGCAATATAAAAATGATGATACAAGAATGCCTATGGATTTTATTCCAAAGGCAAATGTAGTAGTCTCATCTGACAAGAAGAAATTCAAAAATCAGAAAATGAAGAACAAGATGAAACTCAAACCAAAGGTTCAAAAGAAAAATGTAACCAAGCCGTGCTGGGCATGTGGACAAATTGGGCATTATGCCAAATTCTGCCCTAAGCGAAAAGACAAGGAGAAAAATCAAAGCAATACGTCCAACATCAAAGCACAAGCAAATGTCATGACTGCTAGTGACGACACCAGCAATAGGTTTGTTACCTTCAAACCCGAACTAAACTTGATTTATCAACCTAATGAATGGTTAGTTGATACAGGTGCAAATGTGCACTGTTGTGCTGATCGCTCTGCATTCCTTACTTATCAGGTAATTGAAGGCACTTCCGTAACTATGGGGAATCATTATGCAGCCAGGGTGTTTGGGATATGACAAGTTGACCTGAGGTTCACCTCTGGAAAAGTTCTGTCATTGCATGAGGTGCATCATGTTCCAGCGGTCCGTCGGAATTTGATTAGCGGGTCAAAGTTAGTCCGTGCTAGTTATGAGTTGAACTTTAAATGTAATAAAGTTGTAATATTACATTTAGGAACCTTTATTGGAAAAAGTTACCTTAATGAAGGTTTATTTAAACTCAATGTAGAAAATGCTACCTTAAATAAATCTACTGATATTGGTTGTTCATATAACATTGAGTCTTATGATATATGACATGACAGATTAGGACATGTCAATTTTAATACCGTGAAAAGGATGATGAACCTAGACATGATTCCTAAGCATGCTATAAATGATAAAAAAAAAAAATGTGAAGTTTGTGTGTAATATAAACAAACCCGAAAACCCTTCAAATCAGTTGAGAGAAATTCTGATATTTTAGAATTGACCCATACTGACTGTTGTGAGTTTAACGGTGTAATAACGAGAGATCATAAAAGGTATTTCATCACCTTCATTAATGATCACTCTCGTTATTGTTATGTTTATTTGCTGAAAACTAAGGATGAAGCTTTAGATAAATTTATGATTTTTAAATCTGAAGCTGAGAATCAAACAAATAAATCTGTTAAGAAGTTAAGGTCCGATAGGGGTGGAGAGTTTACCTCAAACCTATTTCAAAAATTTTGTCAAGATACAGGTATAATTCATGAGGTAACTGCTCCATATAGTCCTCAATCCAACGGTATAGCAGAACGAAAAAATCGAACCCTTGAAGATATGATTAATTCCATGTTAGGCAGTTCTGGGTTATCCAACTTCATGTGGGGGGAAGCTCTATACACTGCATACCATGTGTTAAATAGAATCCCCATGAAGTCTAGGGATAAAAGCCCATATGAGCTTTGGAAAGGTCGGAAGACAAGTTTGAAATACCTTAAAGTGTGAGGGTGCCTTGCAAAGGTACTAATACCTGAACATAGAAGGAAAAAACTTGGTCGAAAGACCGTAGATGGTATCTTCTTGGGTTATGCTCAAAATAGTATTGCATATAGATTTCTGATTATTAAATCAGAAATTTCTGGAATAGATGCAAATACTATTGTCAAACTTCGCGATGCTACATTTTTTGAGGATAGATTTCCTATGAAGACAAGAACACATCAGTCTATATCTAGTATTCCTACTAGAGATAAGCCTACTTCCGAAGAGGCCCCATTATCCGTAGAAGGTATACCTTCCTCAAGTCACTCTAGACTAGATGAATCTAGTGAGTGTATAGAACTGAGAAGAAGCAAGAGGCAACGTGTGTCTACGGATTTAGGCCAGGACTTTATCACCTATAATATAGAAGGTGACCCTGTGACATATAGAGATGCTATGACTTCTCCTGAAGCTAAGCACTGGAAAGAGGCAATTAAAAATGAAATGGACTCTATTATCTCTAATGTCACTTGGGAGTTGGTAGATTAACCTCCTGGGTGTAATACTATAGGATGTAAATGAGTGTTTAAAAGAAAACTAAAACCTGATGGGTCAGTAGATAAATTCAAAGCCCGCCTAGTTGCTAAGTGATTTAAACAGAAAGAAGGGATTGACTATTTTGACATTTATTCTCCTGTTATTAGAATTACTACAATCTGAGTGTTGATAGCATTGGCGTCCATATATCATCTTGAGGTTCATCAAATGGATGTCAAAACGGCATTCCTTAATGGAGATCTTGAAGAAGAGATATATATGGATCAGCCTGAGAGACATGTAGTTTCTGGAAATGAGAATAAAATCTGTAGGTTAGTTAAATCTCTTTATGGTTTGAAGCAAGCCCCAAAGCAGTGGCACGAAAAATTGGATAGTGCTATACTATCGTTTGGCTTTGAAATGAATGACTCTGATAAATGTGTGTATGCTAAAATGAAAGGTGATAGTTGTATTATCTTATGTTTATATGTAGATGATATTCTACTTTTTGGTTCTAACCTTTCTATTATTAATGAGACTAAGGCCCTCTTAAGTGGTAAGTTTGATATGAAGGATATGGGTTGTGCTGACATGATTTTAGGGCTGAAGTTGACTCGATCAACTGATGGAATAACAATTTCTCAGTCACTCTATATTGAGAGAGTATTAGAGAAATATGGCTATAGCCAAGTTAAATCTATAGTCACACCGTATGATCCTTCAAAAACTCTCCACAAGAATAAGAGTGGTGTGGCAGTGTCTCAATTAAGATACTCACAAATAATAGGTAGTATAATGTATTTAGCAAATTGTTCTAGACCTGATATTTCTTTTGCTATATTGAAATTGAGCAAGTTTACCAGCTGTCCGGACAGAACGCATTGGGATGCATTAGACAGAGTACTCAGATACCTAAAAGGCACTATATCCTTAGGCTTGTGGTATGGGAGATTCCCTGCATCCTGGAGGGATATAGTGATGCTAGTTGGATAGCGGACACCGCTGAGTGTAAAGGCATTACTGTCTATGTCTTTACACTTGGAGGCAGTGTAGTTGCTTGGAGGTCTGTTAAACAGACGATTATAACCCGTTCTACATCTGAGGTAGAATTGTGTGTTTTGGATACCACAGTAACTGAAGATGATTGGCTGAAGGGTCTTCTTTATAAAATTCCCTTGATGATGAAGCCAATACCTTCTATTTCAGTACACTGTGATAATTAAACAACAATAACTCAGATTAGAAGCTCCAAGTATAACCAAAAACAGAAGAGACATGTACGAATACGATTAAAGTCTATTCGTGAGTTAGTGTCTCTTGGAGTGGTGTCATTAGACTTTGTAAGTTTAAAGGACAATATTGCTTATCCACTCACTAAAGGGCTTGATTATGAGAAAATCAAGAGATCCAGTAAGGGAATGGGACTGAGGCCTGTCCTGGATTCATCTATAGCAGCAACCCAACCTATCTGATTAAAGATCCCAAGAAGTAGGTTCAATGTGGTATAAACAAGCTATAAGAATGAATCGTAAGCATCAAATTGATTGAGATATAATCTCATAGTCTCTTCCCTGGATAGATGCTTGATTGCTAGTAAGGATGAGCTTAGGAGCTCTTAATGAGTTCAAGGTCTTAATGACAAGATGCTTACAGTACATCCTTGGAGAACTCACCTATGTAAGTGTAACTGTAGGGCCGTAGTGTGGGGGGTCTAGGCAACTCTCCTTAGCACTTATGAAACAAGATTCGGTGGCATGGCCGTAATGCACCAACCCAGAAGGATTCAACAGTCGCCAGTGATGAGTTGTTACCAATTGATCTTCACATATAAAAGGTTTAAGATCAAGACTCAGTTCTCTTCAAACCTATGTGAATAAGATTGGTGTACTTAGGTGAAAATTCAAACCGGAAGGTATTTTCACTAAAAGCTCATTGCAACCAAGCCTCAGAACTTATCTTTGTTTTCGACTAAAATAATTTGAATTAGTGGAGGATTGTTGAGTTTTAATTCACATTATCCCTTATGCTTTTAGTCCCACATTGCTAAGCCAAGAGGTTGGAAGGCCTTATATATGGAGTCCTTCCATCCATGCTTAGCAATGTTAAGGGGACTTACACGCATGCGCGGGCCGAGCCCAAATCAGGTGGTTTCGGGGGGTTCGAGCCGGAAATCCATAAACCGGGTGCGACGCACGCGATCATCGCGCTCAGGGGGGGTGCAAATCCCCAGCTCGTGGGCCTCGCGCTTGCGGGCGGCCTGGTTTGTTTTTGCCAGTTTGGTGACCTGGTTTATTTTTGTTGGTCCGGTTTGGTTCTGTCCCTCGCACCTGGTGGTTCGGTTCTGTCCGCGCGAGGAAGCGAAGCAGCGCGACGACATCTATTCGGTTCTGTCACGTCGCGTGAGGATGCGAAGCAGCGCACCCGCGCGTGAGATGAGGAAGCAGAAGGAAAACGTGCGTCGCTTTCTCTGTGCTGCTTCAAGTGTATAAATACACTTCCTCTGCTCCTTCTCAAATCACTCCGAAAAAAGCAAAGCATTCCTCTGCTCTCTGCTTTCTTCTTCTTCTTTTTCTTTCCAAATTCTGAGGCTTGGTTCTGCGATCTGAGGTTGAGTCCGAGTGCGGCGTTCGTCTTGGAGTGCACCTACGAACGACGCGAGCGGTTGTCGGATCTTGGGAGGATTTTGCTGGAGAGCCTCTGCACCGTGGGCGGCAATAAATTCTCTAAAGACAGTCGGCAAGCCCGACGCTTTAATCGGAGATATACAAATTCTTAACCTTACTCTTATTATCATTTATTATATGCTTATCATTTATTGGTGCAATTATAAATTACTGTATTAACGTAATCATATCACAACAGTATATCCAACGACTCTTATCTGCTTTTCACCTCTAATCAACTGGAATGATCCCTAATTGACTAATCGGGCAATTATAGTCATTGAATAGCTAACAATATATCAATAATCAATTTGAAATCATATCTAATTGACCACTCAAGCTGTCATTTTACTAGAAGAAACTATTGGTGCAATAATGCTCCCAAATGATCAGGTTTGACAAATTTATATATGTTGATGTGTTTGACAAAATATTAAGTTAGGTTTGTTTATAGTATTAGCATCAATATCAACTATAATGTAGGAATTTATAATAAAACACATTGTAGTTGGGAGACCTTGTGGCTAAACATGATCGAGTTTTTTGTTTATTGGTTAGATGACTTGATGACTTGTAATGAGGTGGACTTGGAGGCGATTGGACAAGGAAGACTTAAGCATTCGAGGGAGAAAAAAATTCTAACAACGTGATCACTAGGGAACCCCGATTTCTACAGATGAACAAAGTAGGATGATGTGCATAATTGAAGTTATGTGAGCTATGAAAGATTATGAGTGATTGTGGTATTGGATTTGATGATGTTTTTGAGTAATACTATCAAAAGATGATATGCATGGATAGGTACATAGGGATTAAGATTATTTAGTGGCTTTTAAGAAGTTTGCAATCAAAGAACAATAAATCTTAAGTTGCACAGTTTGTGTTCAAACTTAATATTGTAGCTTTGCATAGATTTACAATAAGATTATTAGTGTAATCATTTTTCGGATCAAGGTTGATCAATTTGACTAAGCTTGAGTGGATTTGAGCTTAAGTTTCGATATTTGGACAATATGTTGCGGACAATATGTTTGGACCATAATGTGAGGAAAGTCCAAAGAGTCAAGGAGGACCACACGTTAGTAAGAAAAGTCCAAGTGGGTTAAGGAGGATTGCACGTTAGCAAGGAAAATCTAAGTGGTTTAAGGAGGATCATACGCTGATAAGGAAAGTTTTAATTATGGTTAAACAAAGGAAAATCCAAGCGGGTCAAGAAGGACTGCACGTTGGCAAGGAAAGCCCAAGTGGGTCAAGGAGGATTGCATGTTGGCAAGGAAAGCCCAAGTGGGTCAAGGAGGATTGCATGTTGGCAAAAAAAGTCCTAACTATGATTAGACAAGCAAAATCCAAGTGGATTAAGGAGAATCACATGTGGGCAAAGGAAAGCCCTAACTGCGATTAAGCAAAGGGAAGTCCAAGTGAGTCAAGAGAGATCACACATTGGCAATGTAAAGTCCTAATTGTGGTTAGGCAAGAGGAAAATCTAAGTATGTCAAGGAGAACCGCAGTTGGTGATCGAAAGTCCAACGGGAATTTAGCAAAGTCCAAGTGTGTCAAAAGGTTGACCAGATACTTGGTGGAGAAGTTCCATCAGGTTACACTTGACCAGAGATTGGACAATGGAACCTTAGACTTGCGTTAAGAAAGTTAGGGTTGGGTAATCGATCAGGTGATTGATTGAAACCTATGCTAATCGATCAACTGATCGATTGAGCACATCTCTTCGCGAAGTGCATGGTGAATCGATCAAGTGATTGATTCACTCTGAATCCAATCAATCAAGTGATTGATTGGAAGCTGGTTTTTACGAAGCACAATGCATTGCACTGTGATGAATCGATTGGGAAGAATTCCAATCGATTGGGGATATCGTGAGAGGCTTAATCGATTGACGATTAAACTTGGTCGCAAACGAACAGATAACTTATGCATCGATTAGGTGATCGATTGAAGCTACTTGATCCATTGGATAATTGATTGGGAGAAGACCATTGTGAGATTTGACGGCTGGATTTGTTCAAATCTGATGTGGCAATCGATTTGGGGGGGGGGGGGGGTAAGGTCAATCGATTGGGAGCCCTACATCACAAGATATAAAGGCTTTGGCGAGATTCAAATAGTAACTTCTTCTTCCCCGATTCTTTCTTCTAGTTCTTGAAGGTTCTTAGAGCAAAGTATTATTGCATTTCCAAGCATCAAGAGGCAATCCACAACAACAAGAGATAAAGAACAAAGGTCCTTCATTGTTGTATATATTTCCTTGTTCTTGTTGTATCTCAAATTTGTTTGTGTATTTGCTTGTATGAGACTTCTATGCCTCCTAAAAGGAGGATTTCATAGTGTACTGTGAGTGAGGAGAGTGGACCCTTGGATTAGTCACCACAAGGAGATAGATACTAAGTAAAATCAAGGGTGTTAGCGTTTGCTTCGAGTTTCCGCTACAATAAATCATCAAAGAAGCGATTGGAGCTAATCACCCCCTCTAGCTTGCCGAAGTGTCCTAACAAGTGGTATCAGAGCGAGACCGCTCTTCATTGGACTAATCGCCGAGAGAACAACAAGCTAGAGGAAGAAGAGAAGTCATTGAAGCTTGAAGCCCTAATTTCAACGGTCAAAGATTCATCATCAAAGAGTTCAAGTTCAAAATGGAGTTTAAAGACGGATTCAGATATGATATCTAAGTACCTCCACTCTATGGAATTGGGAGTTTCAACCTTTGGAGGGATTTCAAACTCTAATTGATAGAAAAGGAAAGCTCCTCAAGAAGAAGAAATGGACCGAGGAGCAAGTCAAGAGATGCGAGGCCAATGAGAAGGTAACCAAATTATTGGTTAATTTATTGCCAAGTTTCATCTTGTGTAAAATTGAGGAATATCAAGATGTCAATGAACTATGGAGCAAATTAGTAAAGCTTCATGAAGACTCATCCTTAACAGAACGCAACAATGAAAGAAAAGAGAGAAACTCTTTGTTTCATATGCATGAGGATTCAGAGGTTGAGAGATTTCAATATCCGAGGAGGAATTTGAAAAGACATCCATCTCAAGGATTGAGGGGAAGCATAGACCATTAACCTCGGAACAAAAAAAAGCATCATCATTATCCGAAGTCAATGAGGAAGAAGAAAATGTCACCTCTATAAGCACAAATTGTGAAGGTATATCAATTTTGTGTATTAAAGATAAAGATCATATTATTTATTTTGAGTATAGAGAAAAAGTGTACTACAAGAGCAAGTGTTCTAAATTAGAGAAGAAAAAGACTCAAATGACTCTCAAGATGAAGGAGAAGTCAAAAAAGATCGGCCTCATGGTACGCAAGGCTTGGGGCATGATAAGTTGTAATCTAATGATAAGTTGAGTTTATGCTGTCAAAGCATGATAGAAGAAATACATTATAATCTCCCCAAATCGTTAATTAAGTACCTTTGGAAAAATCGTAATATATAGTGTATTTGCAAGAGTGTTTCATCTGATGCATTCATAAGTCGTGGAGTATAAGTGAAGCTTCAAACCGCATCGAATGGTTATCCTAATATTGTATTGTTTTTATTTATTTATTTATTTGGTTTTAGATATTTAGCAACCGATTAATCTTAGAATGACTTATCCGATCTCACATAAGTTTTCCACATGTCAACAAAGTAAATCGAAAAGTACTTATGGACCTCTATCCAAATAACTAGTTTATTTTTTACAGGAGAAAAAATACCTTATAGTATATCATAATTAAAATTTAAATCTTAAATTTCTTAATTATCTATTAAAAAGTCTAACTATTGAATCATTATATCGGGGATAATATTATATTCCATTGTTCCATAGAATGGAAGGCCCCTCTCGTGTTTATAATTTTCTTTTTTACGCCAACACAAGGATTCCTTTATTAATGAATAAATTGGCTACTAGCTAACATAGTCAATATTAGCTGCAAAGAAGACAATCTAAATGCCTATAGTCAATAATTGACAAGTCACGGCAATAAACCGTTGCTTCATCGAAGCTTAGAACTAGAATATCAAGGTATCGGTGGGGTCCGGGATTATGACCTTCTGTCACCCAGAACAGATATAAAAAATTATAAGGCCTGAATTTAGTCTTCTTAATTTATTTGTTTATTCCTAACAAATATATATAATTAATAAAAATACGATAAAAAAATGATAATGCATGTGCGTGCCAGTCAAATTGTACGTATATGTCAAAAATCATAAACTGAACGTGAAACACTTGGTATACAATTAATGAGAACGCACGAGTTTGAAGGTTGATGAAGGCGTACGTTGCTGATTGCTACCGTCGTACGTCATGGTCAGGTCGTCACTAGTTTTAATGCTTACTTGCGTCATCGTTGCCTTCGTCATCTCCCATTCCCATAAAAACCTATATATATAATCTTTAAACACAATTCTTCTGAAGATAAATAATTTTTACTTTGATTCACCAGATCACTAAATATAAAACATTTAGAAGTCGATTTTTGATCTTCTAGTTATTTCTTTCATCCTTAGTTTGAATTCTTTATCATCATACTATATCACTAGGATATTTTTTCTACATGAAAAATACTCTATAGTGCATTGCAATTGATAATCAAATCATATAACTGCTTAGGAGACTACATGAATATCATACCATTATACCATAGTCGAGAGCTAGAGTCGGGATATTTGAGCACATGCAAGATCTAGATACATCTAGGAAGCATGCAATTAATATATACTTGGTCTCAATCTCAATAACTTGTTTGGTGAAATATAGTACTGCAATTCATGTGAGTGAAATTTAATAATGATATGAATTTGCAACACTCTAAGATAATTAATTAATACAGGGATAATATTAATTAATCAAACAGAAACTTGTTTGGTGAAATAAAGTTTGAGCTCTATACTCGCCAACTTCTTTTCATATTAAATTAGGCATTGTATTAATTGGATCTGCTCAGTCTCTTTCGCATGTGCCTTCGAAGTGTTGTTTTTTATTTTTACGATACATATTAAACAAATAATTAAGGACCTCATTCAATGCTGGTGGCTGTAATTAACTATGAATAAACCGACAAGATTTAGTAAATACTTAGTGAATCCAGTATCTTAATAGTCTGGTTCAGAAACATTAATGAACCTACGTTGAAGCAACCTCCACTATCAATATATACCACCATGAGTTTAATTAGAACCTAAACCATTCGTTAAGTACAGATTGATTGTCCTGCACATTGTACAGAGTCCACATGTAAGTTGCAATATTTAATAGTGGTCAATATATACCAATTAATTGGTAATTGTGCAATAGGGATATTAAATTAGGACAATGCTAAATAGTACATTCATTTTTTGGTTGACATGCGTTAATTAAGATTATATGCAATAATAAACACTTTATATTTAAATTTTGGCTGATTAAATTCTGGCTATTGAGATTTACTAATTAAATTAAGGAGAAGGTGTGATAATATTTGGATTAAGCTGAGTACCAATAAATAAATTCTCATTCAACTCCATCTATGATTAGGACAGTAAATAAGTCAAGCCAAGCTAAGATTTATGGTGTTTAAATTTATTTGATAAGAAAACTGAGCTAAGTCGAGATGAGTCAAATCGAACCGAGATTAATATAAATTAAATCGTTGAAATGATTATTCAAATTTGTCTTGATTTTTTTTAATATAAGCTTAAGCTTGATTATTCGTTTAGATATTTTGAACTCTCAATTCAAACTTGTTTGATTATTTAAACTTTTATATTTTTTAAGTTTGTTTAGTTATTGAATTTGATAATGAAAACTTATTTATTTATTTTAAAAAAATTATTTAGCATGTTGATAAGAGTTTTATTGATAAACATGATTCATGAATATGATTCATGAATATTATTCATGAATATGATTCATGAATATTATTCATGAATCACGAAGGTTGTTCATGAACATTATGTTGGGAGCAAAAGAATTCACATATATCCATAATAATATAATATTATTCACTTTGAGTCTAAATTCTCATAGATTTATTTTTATGCATAGAGATATCTTTTATCTTTTAAACTCAAAAGGTCTCATACCACCATTACTCTCATGGTCCAGGTCTCCCCTCAAATATTTGTTCACTGTTGACCTATTTCGTGATGGTGTAATTTGCACTAATAATCAAACTCAGATTTTGATATATAACAAAGGTTAAAGTTAGATCATACATTTTCTAACGTAGTTAAACAAGTGTGTAGACAAACCAACTCGATGGATCTAGAGGACTAGACACCAAGCTAAAGTCCAATTGGGTCAAAGAGAATCAGATAGTTGTCATGAAGTCTAGTTAGGTTAGGAAGACCTGATAACTAACAGGAAGTCCAGATAGGTCAGAGAGAACCTGATATCGAACAGGAAGTCCAGTTGGATCAGCAAGACGTAACAAATAGCTGAAGTTCAAATGAGACATCTGGCAAGAAGACCTGCTGGGTCAAGAGATCATACGTCAAGTAAATTTGCAAATGGTAAGTGGAAATAAGCAATTGAAGGAAAGACATCTAGTGAGGATGACTCCTAGTGAGACTGTAGGCGCTGGTTCAACTTAGAACTATTTTAAAAATCTAAGTTGAGACCAAGACTAGATCTTGGTCGTGTTAGACAAGATCTAATTAATAAATATATAAACTTGTCATGTATATATCTTTTCTAACTTTTTTGTTGTAAAGACATACGTAGATCTTCGAATTCTTCATGTGTGGTTACTGACAGAGCTTGATTCCGAACTCAGAGTCAAAAGTTATGATCTCTAAAAGATTGTTGTGTCAAACCAGTTGTTTAGAGGCGCCTTAAGATAATTGGAGATCCCTTAAACCAAAAAATTATCACAATTAGATAACGCATGAAGCCTTTGGATTAGATAAAGATCACTTGAAGCGCCCTAGACCATTGGAGGCACCTTAGATCCCTTATATAAGGAGTGTTCGACAACAATAGAGTTAATCATTCTACGCTCATATGATCTTCACGCTGCTTTGAAATTCGACTATGGCGTTGTAACACTACTCCGACATCGATGCTCTACTTTGGATCTTGTTTTCATGTTGGTATAATTTTATTATTACATTCATCTTTTTGGTACATATCTAATAAGGACTATAAACTTGTTATCGCTCCTAATCTTTTGTAAACGACGAATTAATAGTGATTGCCCAATCAATACTGTCCAAGGAATCATGGGCCTTAGAGTAGTAGTCTGGTAGGCTGCAAACCAAGTAAAACTAAACAAGTACTTTCCTTTCATTACTTTTGATTAATTATTTTTCCGTTGTGTACTCAAACTTTTAACAAGTATTTAAAAAAAAAAAGGTTTAAAATGTGATTCCCCCCCCCCCCCCCCCACATTCTATACGATTCAAAAAGTGATATTAGAGCAGGGGCATTCTAATTCAGTGCAACCATTGATTAAAGAAATCAAAATTTTTTCGAGAGTTTTTATATTGTTCCATTTTTTTTCCTTTCCCCAAGATAAAGTCTTGGAAATTTGCTTTAACACTTGTCATGCAAGAACATTGAGCACAAAGAGATACTAGGGTGAAACGTCAATGAACCTCCACCCTATGATAAGGATAGATTCAATCTATATATGGAGGATACACATGGAATGCTTCATCTTTATGGGCGACTTTGATGGGGGCATAGCGTTGAAACGATTAACCCAAAATAAAAAAGCTAACAAAAAGATAATAAATTTAATTGTAAAAATATTATCTAACAAAGTTACATACAAGATAGGGAAGTTTAACGATGCGTATGAGTTTTAGACTTTGCAGAAGGAGGTTCATAAGGATCTGTCAAAGCCGGAGGATAAAGTCAAAGTTGAACCTAAATTCAAATCTAAATCAATAGAAAAGTGTACATGATAGTTTAGAATTTTTTTTTATAAATCTGCATGATAAATTAAATATTTATGAAAATATCCTTGTAAACGTATCAAACAATTTAGATCTAATAAATTCACAAAATTTAAAAAAATTCAAAATTAATTAATAATTCACATGATAAAGATGACCAAGACAATGTAGATCTAGATAAAATCAATATATTTCTTGATAAAATATTTAATTTAGATAATTTAGACAATGTCAATTTAGAAATCTCTATCCAAAAGAAAATATTAAATTTAAATATATATAATTATAAAGAGAAAGATAATTTAATAAATTTGAAATTAAAAATTAGTAAAGATTCAATTACTAAAGATAACTTAATAAATTCAAAATTAAAAATTAGCAAATGTTCAAATACAAAAGATAGTATATTAAGTAATAGATATTTAAATGATAAGTTAAATAAGATAAATTCAACCAATTTAATTAATTCAAATTTAAAAGATAAAGAAAACTTACATATAAGGATGAATTCAAATACAATAAAATCAAAATTAAATCATAAAAATTTAAATTTTTTTAAATAAAATCTAAAATCAAAATCAAAATATCAAAAGATAAAAAAATAATTAATAACAAGGTAATTTTGAAAGTTAATATTAAAAATTCTAACATAAATATTAAAAATATAATAAAATCCTTAAGATACATAGGTAGATCATCCTTGTGGTTAACAAGGATAATCAAGATATGTCAGATTAAGAGAGAGTGTATTGAATCATTTCGAAATAAGGTTGAAAATTAGTTATGTGGGAAATCTTTGAAAAATATTTTTAATTTTTTTAAAAAAAATTGTTGGAAAAGAGTGTTCCTTAAAACCTATCAATTTTTTTTTAAAAAAATAATTAGGAGAATACTAAAATCAAAATCTTGTCTGACTTTTGATACCTATTCTTAAATTAGTTTACTTATTTTGAAAACTATTTTTTAAAAAAAATCATTACAAATGTGTTCAAAAATATTTTTAAAATATCTTTGTAATTTTTAAAAGTATTCTGAAAATATATTTGAAAATTTTGAAAAATGTATTGAAGATAATTTTGAAAACATTAAAAATTATTGTAATAATAGTTTATATCCTTGAAAAATCTTCGACTATTCTTTTTTTAAAAAATCTGAAAACATTCAAATATTTTCCTCTGAGATATCTTGAAAACTTTTTCACTCTTAGAACTTTTTTGAAAAAGTTAAAATATTGGAAATTTAGTGGAAACTTATTTGTAGAATAGTGAAAAACTTTATTTGAAAATTTGTTTGCTAAATTTTCAACACTTATTTGCAAAACTATAGATTACACTCTACTCTCTTATTGGTTTTCTGCATATTATGTTTGAGCTTCACTTACTTATTTTTGATATATGATAAAGACGGAGAGTAAAAGTTAATTTAAGAAAAACAGAACTTCCTAATCAACATAATACATATTACTTATTTTTGGACTTAATGGATACTATTTTACTTAGTCAGAAAGACTTTATTTTCCTAACTTTAACTTAGGTTATCATTACTTTAAAAGAGAGATTGTTGGTGCAATTTGAACTAATAATTAAATTTAGATTTTGATGCATGACAAAAGTTAAAGTTAGATCATATATTTTCTAACATAGTTAAACAAGTGTGTAGACGAACCGACTTGACAAATCTAGAGGACTAGACACCATGCTAAAGTCCAGTTGGGTCAAGGAAGACCAGACAACTAGCATGAAGTCCAATTAGGTCAGAAGGACCTGATAAGTGGCAAAAAATCTAGATAGGTCAGAGAGGACTTGATATCTAACAGGAAATCTAGTTGGGTTAGCAGGACCTGACAACTGGCTGAAATCTAAATAAGGCATCTGGTAGAAAGACTTAGTGGGTCAAGAGCTCAGACGTCAAGTAAGGAATGACATTAAATAGTGCACGACCGAGGGAGATAGGAAGGATGATCATTGAGCAGTTGAAAATCAAAAGAGTCATCCATGCCAATACCAGCAAGAAGACAATGCGGAGTACAAAACCATACCTGCGAAAGTTAAACAGTTAGCATACTAGATTGTGTATCGATATATAAATCATGTAGGTGCAAAGAATTGAAATGTTAAGGGGTCTTACTCAGAATCAGGGGCGTAGCCAAGATTTTCGATTAGGAGGGCCAATTTTTAAAAATTCATGAAACGAGAAAGGAATAACTTACAAGTCTTGGAAGATCATTGCTCTTGAGAAAAATAGAGAAGATAAAATAGAGAGAAAAAAGTAAAAAAAATGGAGAACTTTACTTTCTTCGTTAGTCGATGAGCTCGACAACAACACAAAGAGAGGTAAGACAAAACATGACTATTTTGTTGTGTCAATAAAATCCTAAAACATACTAGAAGAGGAAGAATATATGGGAGTTGATGACTGCTTGATCCTGTTGCTAGAAGAGGGCAGTAACTGGTGTTGCATTTCTTGTTTGTTGGAGAAGAGAAATGAGAAGAAAAAAGCTCTTGTGCTTTAGAAGAGGAGAGGAAAAAATTGTAGATTTACTAACATTGAAGAAGAAAAGGAGAAGAAGTAAATAAGGAAGAAGAGGAAGAAAAAAAATAAAAGAGAGGAATGAGTAAAGGGATTGCATATGGTACGGCGGGGATATAACATGCATAGGGAGAAGAGGGAGAGAAAAAAATGAAAGGTTTTATCAAAAATATCATAATTCTTTTTAAATTGTTTGAACTCATTTAAATATTAAATTTGGTTCGGTCATAACTCAACTGTAAATCAATTCCAATTTGAACCAACATAATTCTTATCTCCATATATAACCATTGAATTTAGTTCAAACTCGATTCAATTTTAATTTAGCTTTCTTACTTTGTGCCCTATGATTTAGTTCATCCGTTTATTATTATATATTTTATTTTTAAAATTCAATACTTAATATTTCAAATTGTGATATTTCCTTGTAGAAGTGGTATCAATGGATAACTTAGGTCATGAACTTTTCAAATATATGATCAATTTCAATTTTCGACATTGAATGATGATAAATCAACAATTAGTGATGATAACAACTTTTAAATGTATATATATACATATATATATATAATTTTTTTAATAAAATGGGAGAGGGGTGGTCACGCCCCTCTTCTTAAGGTGGCTACGCCCCTGCTCAGAATCTGCTGATCGTCTGCATCGGATTCTTCAGCCACATCTGTTTTTCCAATGATATCACCCCTACCTTGATCACCATCAATTCTTGGCACCATACGTAGATCATTCTGACGAGGTCCACCTAGATGAGCATCATGTAATCTCTCTCGTCTAACTGGTTCAATGTTGCCAGCATCTTGTGTTCCATTAACCTCCGCCCGTGGTAACAAGTAATCAGACAGACCAAGCGACCAACCAACTGCAGTAAACCAATGGCGCAAAAGAGATTTTATTGTTGTCCGTAACTTAAAATGCTCGATAGCAAATGGTATGCAAATTTGGAACAGTAGAACATCCGTAGGAATTTCCGTGAATGGATCAGAAATACTGCATAATGAGAGATGTTAGGTTAGTTAAGCAGGTAAACCAAGGATTCAACTGTTGAATGTGAATTAACCTAGAAGTCAACCAACGTTATGTCCAGAGGGAAATATGGAAGGCAGAAGGCGCATAGAGAGCTTCACAGGTAAGAAGACAAGCATCACTATCAGACTACCATAAACAGCAACAGAGAGTAAAACACGCCGTGCGTGTTTATGCACTGGGTCATCAATGAGGTCACGGAATGGATTATAGTTTGGATCTGCTGGATCCTGCAGGAAATATAGAACTCCATTCCTCAGTATCTACATAAACAGAAATATTATTCCCAGGGCGTAGCACAGACGGTGGGTTCATAATATCTCTGGTGTAATGGTCAGGGGTCGATTCTCAGGAACTGACGACCTGGGGTTTACCCCGCCATGCACCTATGGCTTATGTACCTGCATGAACCTCCCTCCATATCTATGGGGCCGGCACTAGGGGGGCCGCTAAGGTAGCGGATCAACCTTTACAGAAACAGAAACATTAATTGTTACGCTAGGTTTAACAAGGCACTATGTATAATAATATCTACCAATGAAAATATCTTTTATCTTTTAAATACATAATCTTTTCTATGTATTTTTAATGTAAGACTTTGATTATATTTTCAACCTATTAATTATTTATGAATATTTTTCATGAAGATTAAGGAATTGAACACATATACGTTCAAACTTGTTCACATAATTTAATGAGTTGTTTAAACTTTTCATTTAATTAATCTTATGTATATTAAATGGATATAAATAAATTTTTACCAAATCGATCATCAAACTTATTCACAAACGTTCAATTCATTCACTGTTAATTACAATGTAATTTTATATATGTGTGCTTTAAACTTGGTGCCTATTTTATTAGGCCGCAACACAAACATTTTACAATATTGTAGTAACAAGACACTGTACAGAACAAGTACAATAAATTCAACTGATAATATGTGGAAAAATACTGATGTAAAGAAGTCATCGAAGTCAAATTCCTCAAGGGTTAAATACATATCCTGAACTGCTATCTTTGTCATTATTAGTTATACCTCCAAACTAATTTATAATTAATATTTAGATTTGTTGGACCATTAAGACACTAGAGGGGGATGAATTAATAGCGTTCATCAAAAATCATAATTTAAACAAGTCACGAAACGAAAAAGAAAGAGAACAAAAGTACAAATGCTAACACAAGCAATTTTTTACTTAGTTCAGAGACTTCGATGACTCTTACTCCAAGACCCTCACATGATAGTGCTTTCGTTAGGCAATCACTATCAGTTCAAAAATGAGTTACAAAAAGGTTTGAGTACAAGAACTGAAATTAATTGTTATCAACAAATAGAAAGAAAATTTGAAGTCTTCCATTCTTCAAACTTTGGAGTAGACTTTCAGTGTCATCGGAACCTTTTTAGAGTAGCGCGCAAGAATGAAACTTATAGTAGATCGTTATTAGAAGCTACTAGTCGAAGGCCTTTATATAGGCCCATTCCGAGTGACTGGAACCCCTCTGGTGCCTAGACCATTGTTGACTTGGCAATCTCTTGTCGAAACTTGATCCATCAAGTTTATCCAACTCCGGGTTGTTGGTCCCCTGGCGGGCGACTAGAGGGGGTGAATAGCCCTGTATAAGTAAACTCAAACCTTTCTCGATGTTTCAAACTAAATTAAGGAAAACACTTGTTTAATAACAAAAAGTTGTCGGATCGTAAAGCTTTAGAGGGGGAGGAGGTGAATAGTGCTCATGGCTAATTCATTCGTTTTGAGTAAATACTCAGCGGAAAATAAAGATAAACAACACAAACATCAAGAATTTACTTGGTTCGGAACCTGTGGCGACTCCTACTCTAAGGCTTGCACGTGAGAGTACTTTCGATGGGCAATCATTAATCAGTCAAAAAGAGTACAAATATAGTTTTACAAATAATTTGAAAATTAAAGAATACCAACAACTTTGTATAAGGAAATCTTCAGTAAAATCGTCGTCGGAGCTTTCGGACGTCGTAGAAGCATTTTCTGAGCAGCTCGAAGAAGAGAAAGTTGTTCGTGATCTTATTGTGAAGCTCCTAGTCGAAGGCTGCTTTTATAGGCTATTCTGGGAGCCTGGAACATGTGGTTCAACCAATCGACACGCGCCACATCAGCTTGCAGATAACTTTTGAGTTCCGAGCGCCTGGAACGACTCCGGGCACCCAGACCAACTTATTTTAGCCCCTTATTTTCTGCAAAATAAAGTTAGTTCAAGTATAAAGCAATATATATAATATGAGATTTGACAGCCTCTGACTGACCAATTCTGACTTTGAGTTTCATCGAAACTCTAGGTCGAACCGACGCATACTGTTCCCTTTTCGGGAAACGCGTGCTCGCCTACTCCTCTCAGGAGAAGTTACCTATTGTTAGACTAGTCCTCCAGATCGACTAGACTTTTGCTCAGCGCCCGAGACTTTCGGTCTTCATATTGGACGTCCGCTCCACGACCCGTCCAGACTTCCATCCGGTCTGCGACTACTAGGATTTCAACCTAGAGTCCTTGACTCTAGGATTTTGCCCGAAGCACTAACCCGTCAAGACTTTCCACCTAGGGTTACCACCCACTAGGAACTAGAGTTACCACAGTCTAGGGTTTTCCACCTACTTAATCGCAGTTAGGACTTTTCATCACCTAGAGTTACCACCCCCTAGGATTTTTCACCTATCTAAAATCCACTAGGACTTTTGCCTAAGATAACTTAGGACTTCCTGTAAGCTCAATCAACCTTATTAGATAACAAGACATCTTAACTTTTGAATCCTTTGCCATTATCAAAGCACAGGTTTGATCATTTGGTGCTTCCTGCACTAACAATTTCTCCCTTTTATTATGGTAATCAGGTTCAAAAGTTAAGTAAATATATAGCAGTTTAATGAAAAATATTTAAAGAAAAATATAGCATTTTCTCACTAAGTATTAGCTCCCCCTTAATTTATCACTCCCCTTAACTTTTGACCATTTTCTCCCCCTTTGCCCTATATCAAAAACAATTTAGGGAGGAAAGATTTTTACTCTATTTATCTTAAGCTCCCCCTGAAGGGTAGCACTTAAAAAAAACTTAGCTAATTTTTAAGCATTGAAAGTGAGCCAATTTTTTTCAAAAAAAACTTAACTAAACTTAGCTTTAAAAATAATTACTTTGAAAAACACTTAGCTAAATTAGAAATACTTTTAAAATACTTAGCTAAATTAGAAATGCTTTAAAAATACTTAGCTTTTTCAAAAAAAAACTTTGTCAAGTACTTAGGGTTTTGAAAAACTTTTGATTAAAACTTGGCTTTAAAAAGATTTTGATAAAAACTTAGTTTTAAAAATATTTTGATAATAAAAAAAACTTAGCTTTAAAAAGATTTTGATAAAAGCTTAGTTAAGTTAAGTACTTAGCTTAAAAAGGATTTTGATAAACACTTAGTTAAGTACTTAGCTTATAAAAAAAATTGATAAAAGCTTAGTTAAGTACTTGGATTAAAAAAAAAATTGATACAAGCTTAGTTAAGTACTTAGCTTAAAAAAAATTTCATAAAAGCTTAACTTAAAAAGATTTTGATAAACACTTAGCTTTAAAAATATTAAAAAAAACTTAGCTAAGTAAAATATTTCTTTGAAAAATACTTAAAATATTTTATTAAATACTTAGTTTTTGTCTTTTCAAAAATAATTTATTTTTCTTTTCAAAAATAATTTTTAAAAAAATTAAACTTCCTCTTTCAGAAGTATTTTGAACGTTTGAAAAGTTTAACTTTTAAAACCTATGTTTAAAATAAATAAAAATTAAAATTTTAACCTTCTTTTCACTCCCCCTTAATTAATGCCAAAACTATTTGAGGGTCCTAAAGTCCAAGTATATAAAATAAACATAAAAGTTATATTTTATTTTCCTAATTTTTCATCTCACTCATTCTATATTGTCAATCATGTTCAGCTTATGAGTGTGTGTGAGATGGAGTTAAGTTAAGTTGATTTTATCTTTAACTTTGAAAAATATTTATGATATAAAAGTATATTTTAAAAATAATTTAAGTTAAATTTAGATTTTAAAAATACTAACTTTGAGATTTTAAAATATAAGTTTTAAATTTGAAGATTTCAAAATGTTGAAGACAAAAGTATTTTAAATTTGAGTTTTAGAATAATTAAGTTTGAATTTGAAAATATATACGTTTGAGTAATTAAATTTTCAATTTTAAAACTTTTTAAACAATATTTAAAAATAATTATGATTATGATTTTGAAAATTAAATCATTTGGAAATAATTTACTTTGATTAAGGATTGTAGAATTAATTGAAATTAATTATACTTTTAAAATTAATTATGATTTAATTATGATTTGAAAATAATTATCATTTTGAAATTATGATTAACATATTGAAATTAATTAAGATTAACATTTTGAAATTAATTATTATTAATATTTTAAAATTAATTATTATTTGAAAGTAATTATGATTTGAAAATAATTAACATTTTAAAATTAATTAACATTTTGAAATTATGATTAACATTTTGAAATTAATTATGATTTTATAATTAATTATATTTTAAAACTAATTATGATTTTAAAACTAATTAGATTTTAAAATTAATTAAACTTTTATAATTAATTAGATTTTGAAATTAATCATGATTTTGTAATTAATTAGATTTTGAAATTAATCATGATTTTATAATTAATTATGAATTTTAATTGAGTTAGCTTTAATTTAATTAATTTAGGTTTGGTTAACTACTTTAAACCTAGGTCCATCTCACCCTTTTCTATATTTTCAATCAATGAACCTTAATAGTTTTGTGAGATGGTTAATTTAATCTTCAATTTAAATTCTAATCTAAGTATTGATCAACATTTGAGTTAGACTAAGGTTTAACAGTTAGTTAATTAAATATCTATTTCAATAATTGGCTTTCAGGCTGTGGCGAGGCACTAGGCCTTCTTGGGTATGAGATCATCCACCACTTCTAGACAAAGCCTTTTAAAGAAATTAAATATTTAATTTCCTTTCTGAAAATCCTAGGTCTAACTGGTCAAGTGTGGATCAAGCCTAAGTCCTTATCTATCCTAATCTAAGCATGTATAATGAAAAATAGTAAAATAAACATCAGACAATTTTATTTTATGATAAAGACGATCTTTTTGTTGGCTCCTCCTGGATCATAGCCTCGATAAAGTCTATTAAGGTAATGAATTTGATCCTTGGGGATCCAATATTAACCAAGTCCAACTTGATTAGTTAGGTTAGACTTAGGAACTCATGCTTGGACTAAGTTTCTATTTAAGCATTTTACTAGGGACAAATAAGATCTGAATTTATGTTTAGCTTTATATCCAAATCCAGATCGATTGTATACGACTCTTTGTTTTCCAAGAATTAGGTCAAGGTTCTTGGAACCCAAAGTAAACCGTTCCAATGAGTCCTTGAGTTCTTTGACTTGAGTTTTAAAATTGGAATTCTCTTCCTGAACTTCCTCAATCAAAGAACTCGAGTTAGTCGCTTACTTAAGGGTTGTTACCTCCTTTTGGAGTGACTTAACCCGGATGTTGGATTTGGCCAGCTTTCTTAATAAATATAAAACTAGATTTTGTAAGTCATCTATCTGAGTACCTAAAATTAGGGAGCATACAATGTTGCTTGGCCCTTCATAAATGGATACGAATCCGTGGCTTCTCTTGGACTCAGTTTCCGATTCGCTCTCGGTTTCAGACTTGGAGTCAGTTTCGGCAACGTACGCTTGTACCAGTAGAGCGAGGAAGCTTGTTTGCTTGTGATCTTCTTCGTTCGACTCTTCCGATGACTCGAACCATATTGCCTTCAACGCTTTCCTTTTTCCTTGCTTCTGGTTTGGACAGTCAGGCTTGTAGTGTCCCTTCTGGTTGCAGCCGTAGTAGATAACTCCAGACTTGGTCTTCAAGTTTGATTGAGTCACCTTCTTCTTCTTGAGTGCTTTCCGAACTAGTTTGACTAGTTCGATGGTGATATCGTCTTCGAGATCCGATTCGTCTTCAGATTCGGGTTTCGTTTGGCGCTTGATTTTTGGTTCTCTCGTTCTGCTTGTACCTGCAATCAAAGCAATACCTTTCTCACCCAACAATGCATTAGTCTGCTTGTGTAACTCAAATTCTAAAAATAATTCATCCAATCTAATTATCGAGAGATTCTTGGATACCTTATAAGCATCTACCATTGATGCCCACAAGGTATTCCTCGGAAATACATTGAGCGCATACTTGATGATGTCGCGATTCTCCACCTTCTGTCCAATTGAGTGAAGGCCATTGAGGAGGTCTTGAATCCACGCATGAAGTTGGCTTGCCGATTCATCCTCCTGCTTTTTTTTATTGTAAAATTTATTTAATATCAAATCACGTTTGCTTACCTTGGTGTCTGAGGTTTCCTCGTGCAGCTCAATCAACTTCTCACATAGTTCTTTCTCACTTTTAAAGGGGCCGACCCGATTCAATTCTTCTTTGGTTAGGCCACATTGGAGAGTGCATGTTGCTTTGGCGTTGGCCTCAATTTTCTTCATCAAGATTGTGTCCCAGTTTTGGCATGACACTGGCTTTCCAGTGTCATCGAGTGGGAGTTCGAGACCAGTTTGAATGATTATCCACATCTCGACTTGCGTCTTGAGGTGGTACTCCATTCAGCTCTTCCAGTAGCTGAAGTCTTCGCCGGAGAAGAGGAGAGGTCGTGCAGTGCTATATCCCTCTTGGTAGGCCATTAAAGAAATCTCACACATAAAAAAAATAATAATAACAAATGTTCCAAAACTTGGTAATGGATTAGTAGTGCGGGGAAAAAAAATAAAAATAGCAATTCGCTAATTTTTTTAAAAAATAATAAAATATTAATAAAAAATATTATTTCAAATTTTGTTAAAAGTGATATTTTGTCAATACTGACTAATGGTGAAAAGATGAAAATGAATTTTTCAAAAATAATTTTGGAGGGAAAAAATGAAAGGCGTATCGATACCAACGATATCTATTTTTCTTTCAAAAAGGAACCTCCCTTGCTCGATTGGTGGTTTCACCAATTTAGAGCAGCCTTGCTCTGATGTCAATTGTAGGATCGCAAAGCGCTAGAGGGGGGTGAATAGCGCTCATAGCTAATTCGTTCATTTTGAGTAAATGCGCAGCGGAAAATAAAGATAAACAACACAAACACAAAGAATTTATTTGGTTCGGAGCCTGTGACGACTCCTACTCTAAGGCCCGCACATGAAAGTGCTTTTAATGGGCAATCACTAATCATTTACAAATACAGTTTTACAAATAATTTGAAAATTAAAGAATATTGACAACTTTGTATAAGAAAATCTTCAGTAGAATCGTCGTCAAAGCTTTCAGGCGTTGTAGAAGCGTTTTCTGAGTAGCTTAAAGAAGCAAAAGTTGTTTGTGATCTTATTGTGAAGCTCCTGGTTGAAGCCTACTTTTATAGGGTGTCCCGGACGCCTAGAACCCCTCTGGGTGCCTGGAACACATGGTTCGGTCAATCGACGCACACCACATCAGCTTGCAGATAACTTTTTGAGTTTTGAGCGCCCGGACCAGCTTTTTTTAGCCCTTTATTTTTTGCAAAATAAAGTTAGCCCAGACATAAAACTGTTGGAATCCCAAGGTTGTTTTTGTGTGATCAACAAGTTAAGTTAGGTCTTGTGTGTTTCTAACCTTGTGTCTAAGTGTGCAGGAGCTTAGGAACACAGGTAGTCGAGCGAAAAACGTAGCTAGTGAGAAGGACGACAGTTCGAGAGAAGAGGTGCTGCGGAAGAGTACACCGGCGGACGAGAAGGAAGCGTGCGGTGGTTCCTAGAGACGAAAGCCGGAGCAGAAGATTGCTCGGGGAGCAAGAGATGCAGCTAGCGAGAAGGACGACACGCGGTGCATCCGAGGGACAAAGACTGCGGATGAGTACGCCGACGGACGAGAAGGAAACACGCGGCGATTCCGAGGAACAAGAAGCCGGAGGGAAGCTCGCTCGAGAAGACCGAAAGTTGGGTTCGGGTGAGCCCTTTTTCGGATGGCAGAGATCACCCAAGCGAGCGGAACCGGAGTTGACTTAGGGTTGGGGGCGCCCAGAACTGTCCGGGGCGCCCGGACCAGCCCGAGGCGCCCGGAGCAATCCGGGGCGCCCGGACCAGCCCAGGGCGCTCGAAACCCCTCGGGGCGCCCGGACCAGGATGTTTGACTAGAACGCGTCTAACGCATTCTGAACGTTGGGGGATAAAGTTTTATCCCCCCCAGGGTGCCCGGAACCCTTTGGGGCGCCCCGACCAAGGCTATAAATATAGCCTTGGTCCAGAAGCTTCAGAACGAACTCCAAGTAATCATTTCCAATGCTTGTATGCTTTAGAGTTGTAGTTAAGCTTCTGTTTCTGCGCTTCAACGTTGTAAGAGGCTTCTCCGCCTGAAGGAGTTTTTAGTACTTAATCTTCCTTGGATTAACAACCACATCGGTTGTAACCAAGTAAATACTCTTGCCTCTGCCTTTTACTTTTCTGATTTTACTTATTGCTTTTATTTTATGCAAGTGTTAGCTTAAAGAGTTCGAGAAAGGGTTGTCTTATTTTTGCAGGCTATCCAACCCCCCCTTCTAGCCGGCTGCAACGCTCCAACAAGTGGTATCAGAGCCGAGACACCTCAGAAGAACTAACCGTCGTCTGAAGCAACAAAACGATGGTCGGAGCTAGCGACTACCCACCAGCATTCGAGGGGGAGCTCTCTTCATGGAAGAAACAAATGGAGGTATATCTTAATTCTGATTTTGGTATTTCTTTCATATTGAAATGTGGCTATGAAGAACCAAAGACAACGAATGGAGAGGAACTCGATCTACGCCTTTGGAGCAAGAAGCAACGTGACGAATCGATGGCAAACAGACGGGTAGAATTTCATCTTCTAACCGTAATACCAAATGAAGATCTAGACAGAATTGGCGAATACAAAAGCGTAAAAGAACTTTGGGAAAAGTTATTAAAGCTCTATGAAGAACCTTTGGAAGCCGACGACTCAATAGACACCGAGCCACCGACAAAACCAATAGCCGAAGTACATCTCAAGAACACAAAAAACCCTTCTTCACTAAGCATCGATGAAGGGGGAGAATCTTCGGAAGAAAACAATTCAACAAGGGAAGAACCAACGGTCGATGAGTTAAGTAAGGTATGCCCTCTACCCTCTAAACAATTGGTTCAATTAATCGAAAAATTACCTGAAGATTTTTGCGAATTAAAAATTGAATCATCGAAAGAATTTTTTGGATTAGAAAATCAACTGCTGAACTCTTATTGCAAATTAGAAATATTATCGAAAGAATTTTTTGAATTACAAAATATTTTGACGAAAGATTCTTGCAAACTAGAAATATTATCGAAAGAGTTTCTCGAATTGCAAAAAGTTTTGACGAAAGATTCTTGCGAATTACAAATTATTTTGTCAAAAGAATTTTGCAAATCAGAAATATTGCCAAAAGATTCTTGCAAGTTGCAAAATATTTTGTCGAATGAATCTTGCAAATTAGAAAAATTGTCAAACGAATTTTTACCAATTATCTTGTCAATACAATTTCTTGCATGTTTAACATTTGTTGCTTTAAAGCTGAAGAAATAGCCTGTCGATTAAAATATCTTGACAAACTATTAACAGAAATTAACATGATACAATTCTTCGCATGTTCAGATTTTCTTACTTCAAATTTGAGAAATTGCAATAAGTTAAAATGGAAATTTAAAACTCTCTGATAAAAGCATTAGAATAAAATATATAAATAAATAAATGCATAGAAAATTTCTTTTAATGTTATCAATTCTCTTAAATTTTCTTGCATAAATTTTTCAGCTTAGAAAGTTTTTAATTATTGATGACGAATACTTAGAAATTTTTTCAAAAGTTATTTTTGACTTAGAAATACTTTCCAGAAAATCTTTGAAATAGATATTTATAAATTTTCTAAGTGTCAACCCTTAGATTTTTCTTGCAACCCCAATTTTTTATGTAATCAAAGGGGGAGAAGAAAAAGTATAAGTCTAGGGGGAGGTAGAAAATTAAAAAATTTGAAATTTAATGTTTTTATCTTGAAATTTAATGTTTTTATCTTGTTGCACATTAGTGCAAAATAAACTGTTTTATTTTCATATCTATTTTGACCCTAGCTTAACTTGGGTTGATCACATCAAAAAGGGGGAGATTGTTGGAACCCCAAGGTTGTTTTGGTGCGATCAACAAGTTAAGTTAGGTCCTGTGTGTTTCTAACATTGTGTCTAAGTGTGTAGGAGCTTAGGAATACAGGTAGTCGAGCGGAAGACGCAGCTAGCGAGAAGGACGGCAGTCCGAGGGACCAGGTGCTGGGGAAGAGTACACCGGCGGATGAGAAGGAAGCGTGCGATGGTTCCGAGGGACGAAAGCCGGAGCGGAAGATTGCTGGGGGAGCAAGAGACGCAGCTAGCGAGAAGGACAGCACGCGGTGCGTCCGAGGGACGAAGACTGCGGATGAGTACGTCAGTGGACGAGAAGGAAACACGCGGCGATTCCGATAAACGAGAAGCCGGAGGGAAGCCCGCTCGAGAAGACCGGAAGTTGGGTTCGAGTGAGCCCTTTTCCGGATGGCAGAGATCACCCAAGCGAGCGAAACCGAAGTTGAAGACCCGGATCGAGGCAGAAAAAGTCAATCAGAGTTGACTTAGGGTCCGGGGCGCCCGGACCACCCCGGGGCGCCCGGACCACCCCGGGGCGCCCGGACCACCCCGGGGCGCCCGGGTCAGGATGTTTGACCAGAACGCGTCTAACGCGTTCTGAATGTTGGGGGATAAAGTTTTATCCCCCCAGGGCGCCCGGAACCCTTCGAAGCGTCCTGATCAAGGCTATAAATATAGCCTTGGTTCAGAAACTTCAAAACGAACTCCAAGTAATCATTTCCAACGCTTGTATGCTTTAGAGTTGTAGTTAAGCTTCTATTTCTACGCTTCAACATTGTAAGAGGCTTCTCCGCCTGAAGGAGTTTTCAGTGCTTAATCTTCCTTGGATTAACAACCACATCGGTTGTAACCAAGTAAATACTCGTGTCTCTGCCTTTTACTTTTCTGATTTTACTTATTGCTTTTATTTTATACAAGTGTTAGCTTAAAGAGTTCGAGAAAGGGTTGTCTTATTTTTGCAGGCTATCCAACCCCCCCCCCTTCTAGCCGGCCGCAACGGTCCTACAAAAACAATATATGTAATATGAGAATTGATAGCCTCTGACTATCCAGTTCCGACTTTGAGTTTCGTTGAAACTCTAGGTCAAATCAACGCCTACTATTCCCTCATCGGGGAATGCGTCCTCACCTACTCCTCTCATGAAAAGTTACCTGTTGCAAACCGGTCCTCTAAACTGACTAGACTTTTGCTCAACGCCCGAGGCTTCCAATCTTCATGTTGGGCGTCCGCTCCACGACCCATCCTGACTTCCACCCGGTCCGCGACCACTAGGATTTCAACCTAGAGTCACCAACTCTAGGATTTTATCTGGAGCGCTCGACCCGTCAAGACTTTCCACCTAGGGTTACCACCCCCTAGGACCTAGGGTTACCACCCCCTAGGGTTTTCCACCTGCTTAACCACAGCTAGGACTTTTCATCACCTAGGGTTACCACCCCCTAGGACCTAGGGTTACCGCCCCCTAGGGTTTTCCACCTGCTTAGCTGCAGCTAAGACTTTTCATCACCTAGGGTTACCACCCCTAGGACCTAGGATTACCACCCCCTAGGGTTTTCCATCTGCCTAGAATCCACTAGGACTTTTACCTAAAACAACTTAGGACTTTCCTGCAAGCTCAATCAACCTTATTAGACAACAAGACATCTTAACTTTTGAATCATTTGCCATTATCAAAACACAGGTTTGATCGTTTGGTGCTTCCTGCACCAACAAAAGTAAAAGCATAAACTAAAAATAAGGCAAGAGAATTTACTAGGCTTATAATCAAAGGATTGTTAATCCGAGACAAATGAAGTTCACTCAAATCTCCTTTGGGCGGAGTAGCCTGTTTACAACGTTGATAGCTTACAAAAGTAGTAGAATAGAAAGAAGTCATTTACAAGTGTTATTTTTTAACTACTAAAATCAGAGTTGTATTTATAGAGCTGATCCGAGCACCTGGAAGGGTTTCGGGTGCCTAGGGGTGGATAAAATTTTATCCAAGACGCAACGAATCGCAACAGCTGGGCAAAAGATAAGTTTTATGGTCCGGGTGCCTAGATCGCAACACCAATTTCCTCGGACACACCAAGCCCGTCGACTCTCTCCCTTGTCGTCCTTCTCGCTAGCTACGTCTTTCGCTCAACTTCCTATGCTCCTAAGTTCTTGCACACTTAGACACAAGACATCAAAAGATAACATGACGTAACTCTGACTTGGTTGATCATATAAAACTACCACGGGGTACTTATAATCTCCCACTTTTTGATGTGAACAAACCAAGTTAAGTTAGGGTAAAAACAAGATATTTGAAATAAATAAATATGCAAGTTTAAAACATTAGATATGCAATATTTTGAAAAAAAAAAAAAATCTATCTCCCCCTTAAACTTAACTTCTAACTCTCCCCCTTTAATCACTTTAAAAATACGGGATTTGCTCAAATAAATTGAAATTAAAGTCTAAGGAATGCACAAAACAGTGACTAAGACTTGGAAAAAAATTTAAAATTTATTCGCAAAATTATAATTATTGTGATTAAAAAATAAAATTGAAAAATTATTTAGTTTGTTTAAAAATTCTTAGATTTTTATATGGGTTAAGCAGACATATCCAAAGTAGTAATAAATTTTTTGCAAAAAAAATAAAATCAATTTAGGCAGTAATAAATTATTTATTATAGAAAAATGAATTTTTCTTAAAAATACTTAAAAATATATTTAAGGTTCGAAAAATCTTGAGAAACTTGCTGTGAATGTAGTAGAGTAATTATTTTTACAGAAAAATTAAATTTTAAAAAATTAAATGTTCAAGAATTTATAATATTAAAAATTAGAATCTGGTTAAATAATTTATAGAAAAATCAAATATTAGTCAAAATATTCTGAAAATAATTTTTTGGACATAGAATATTATAAGTTTTTACTAAAAAATAAATTTTATAACCATAAATCTAAGAGATATTTTTAAATTGAAAACTATAATATTTGAAAAATAAATTATAAAAAAATAACACAATAATAAAAAAAATTATAAATTTTTCTACTGATAAGAAATAAAATCCTATTTTTTTAGAAAAATTAATATCTAATTAATTTTGAATAAAACTTATATGAAGAAATTTATTTTAGCACAATAGGCAATTAAAAGATAAATATTAAACCAAATTAAAATTTAAAATATACACAAATTAAACTAAGCATGACTTTGGAACCCAATATAGGTCCTTCTTACTAGATTGATCAAGTATTTTCTAGGGATATATGTTTTTATTACTTTTCTGATTTAACCCCTATGAATCTATAATACCAATTTAATCCTTGAGAATATCTAAAATTTGAGCATGTAGAATTTTAAAAATTTTCTATTTGTTCCTTTAAATTAGTATTTTTAATTTTCAATTTTTCAAGATCCTCTATCAAGTAAGATTTTGCCAAAATTCTTTTTATTTCTATGTTTTGCTTTTTCAAATTTCCATTTTTAGTTTTTAATTTACACATTGATTTAGCCATTGATTTAATACCGAAATACAACTAGATCAGGAGGTAAGAGGCATACCTTACTTACCATGTCAGATCTGAAGCTTGATTCTCCCCTACTTCACTGCATTCATCTGAAGTCGCTCCCCCTTCATTGATGCTGGCTTCTGAGGTGCTTTGTTCTTCGTGGCTAGCCATCAGTGCTAGTTCAGTGTATACTTTTATTTCTGACTTGGATCATGTGCTTGTTTTGCTTGGGCCTCTTATCTTTTTCGTTTTTGAGTTCTAGATTTTATGTGTCCTTTTTAACACTGATAGCATAGAGCTTTTCTCCTATTTCTTGAATTTTTCCTGTTCTGTATTCCTTTAAATGTATTAGATCTATTCTTTTAAAACTTTCTTACCATGTAGCCTTCTTGGTCTCCTTCCAGATCTAAGTCTGACTCGGGTTCATCCTTCTTGGTGGCTTTTAGTGCCAGATTCTGGCTTGACTCTTTTGTTGTACCTATACATCAAGTTTCATGTAATTCCAAAGTCAAAAAAATTCCTCTAGGGTACTTACCTCTAGGTCCTTCGAGATGTACTAGGCGTCTATGATTGAAGTCCATTATAGAGTTCTGGGAAAGACGTTGAGTGCGTAGCATATCGAGTCCCGATTGGTTACCGTTTTGTCGAGATTTACCAGTCCGGTGATCAACTCCTTTATTGGGATTCAATCAAAGTCTCACATTAGAAAGATTTAGGAAAGATCATGGGGTTAAAAGGATGTAGGATATCTCTATTGGCATGAGACCTTTTGGGTAGAGTCCAAGATCAAAGTCATGAGGGCTTAGGTCTAAAGTGGACAATATCATGTCATTGTGGAGATATGTGGATATCCTTTTGGGCAAAAAAAATGGTATCAGAGTCATAGTCCATACCAGATACAATGTGGGGTGGCCTTGAACGAAGTTGAGGGTAGGCCCGGAGCAGGTCAAGGTGACCGGATGCTTGTGTGGGGCTCAGAACAGGTCAGAGGGACCGGATACTTTCAGGGAGGTGAGTAGGTTAGGGTGATCGAATGCTCGCAGGGAGGTTTGGAGTAGGTCAAGGTTAATCAGATGCTTGTGTGGGGCTCGGAGCAGGTGAGAGTGACTAGATACTTGCAGGGAGTGAATAGGCCAGGGTGACCGGATGCTCGCAAGGAGGTCCAGGGCAGGTCAGGGTGATTGGATTCTCGCAGGAAGGCCCAAACTATGAGAGTAATTGTGGTCCTTTGTTTGAGGAGAGGATTGTTGGGATTCAATCAAAGTCCCACATTAGAAAGATTTGGGAAAAATCATGGGGTTAAAAGGATGTAGGATATCTCCATTGGCATGAGACCTTTTAGGTAGAGCCTAAGAGCAAAGTCATAAGGACCTAAGTCCAAAGTGGACAATATGATGTTATTGTGGAGATATATGGACATCCTTTTAGGCACAACATCCTTGATCTTCGCGTGTATTTTAGCTACGTTCTCACCTTTTTCGGATTAATGTTTGTCAGCTTATTCTAAAGAATGTCCCATCGTGCGAGCTTCATTCCAGATGTGCTTTCATGGAGTTCCAAGAATTTCTCCCAGAGGTCTTTTACCGATGTGTAGCTTCTGATGCAACTTACTTCTTGAGGCAATAATATACTTAATAAGTGATATTTCGCTCTATTGTTAGCTACGAAATTGCTTTGCTCCTTCTTCGTCCAAAGGTACTCTTCTTTCTCTAGGCCTTGCTGATCTTTGGAAACTACAAAACTGTACTTAATTATTAAAAGAATTTCAAAATCAATTCTTAGGAATACCTCCATTCGACATTTCTAGTGTACAAACTCTCCCTCAAATTTTGGTGGGATGAGGCTTGGTCCGACCATTGATTTTACTTCGGTCGGCGGTTAGTCCTCTGAAGCATCCTTACTTTGATACCAATTGTTGGTCCCCTAGCGGTCGGCTGGGGGGGGGGGGGGGGGGGGGAATAGCCTTACACAAGTAAACTCAAACCTTTCTTGACGTTTCAAACTAAATTAAGAAAACACTTGTTTAATAACAAAAAGTAAAAGCATAAACTAAAAACAGAGGCAAGAGAATTTACTAGGTTTACAATCAGATGATTGCTAATCCAAGACAAATGAAGTTCACTCAAATCTCCTTTGAGAGGAGTAGCCTCTTTACAATGTTAACAGCTTATAAAAGTAGTAGAACAGAAAAAAATAAGTTATTTATAAGTGTTGTTTTTTAACTACTGAAATCAGGGTTATATTTATAGTACCGATCCGAGCACCTGGAAGGGTTCCAAGCGCTTAGGGGTGAATAAAATTTTATCCATGACATAATGGATCGTTACAGTTCGGCAAAAGATAAGTTTTCTAGTTCAGGCGCCTAGACTAGATCCGAGCGCCCGGACCGAGCTGAACCAGCCCTCAACCAGGGCATGCACTCGAGGTGGCCTAGCTGCCCCGGGTGGTCCAAGCGTCCAGACCAAGTCCGGGCGCTCAAAGTCTAGGCGTCCAGAATAGCTCCTGGCACCTGGAGCAGAGTCAACTTCTAGTTGACTTTCTGTCCATGTCTTCCGCTTCGGTTATGCTCGCTTGGGTGATTTCAGCCATCCAGAATAGGGCTCACCCAAACCTATTTTCCGGCCTTCTCGAGCAACCTTCTGCTCCGACTTCTCGTCCTTCGGAAATGACACACGTCTCCTTCTCATCTGCCTGTATACTCTTCTGCAGCACCTTGTCCCTCAGACGCATCGAGCCCGTCAACTCTCTCCCATGTCGTCTTTTCTCTCTAGTTACGTCTTTCACTCGACTTCCTGTGCTTCTAAGTTCCTGCACACTTAGACACAAGGCATCAAAGGACAACAGGACCTAACTCTAACTTGGTTGATCATATCAAAACTACCATGAGGTACTTACACAGGTGTCTGGAAGCCCTCCGGGCGCCTGAACTGCTGACGTGGGTTTCGCCAGTCGTCGTGTTCTAACTCAGCTTCTGGATAACTTTTCTGGTCCGGGTGCTTAGACTAACTCCAGGTACCTGAACTCTGGGTTCCCGGACCATGCTCCAACTCAGCTTCTGAATAACTTTTCTGGTTCATGCACCTGGGCTAACTCCGGGTGCCTGGACACTCTTTTTTTAGCCTCTCCTTTCCTGTAAAAAAAGAATTAGTCCATGCAATAAAAATATGTTTATCTTACAAAATAAAGTTAACACAACACAGTAAGAGAGTAGTAATTAGATCATGTCTCATTGAGACGATGATCTAGTTAAGGTCTCAACCTAGATTTTTCAAATGGACCTAAGATAGACTGACACCTACAGTTTTATCAATCGGGAACGCGTCCTCATTGGATCTCTCCACTAGTTGCTTACCTCTTACTTACCAATTGCAGTTACTTAACTTGCCTTTGACCCACCAGGTCCTCCCGTCAGTTGTCAGATCTACAGACCCAACTGGACATCAGTCGGTTGTCAGGTCCCACAGACCTAACTGTTGGGACTTTCAAGCTGCAAAAATCACTTTTTGCGTTACGGAAACCTCGAAGTCTTGACACGGATTCGTGCGAAGATATAAAAATAAATCATGTACATGTTTCTAACCTAGATCTACCTTAGATCTACATGAATAAGAAGTGTTACCCTTGTTGCGAAGCCCTTCGCTTATCCCGCTCGTCCAAAAAGATGTCGGATCTAGAGAGTGTCAAGCGTACACTCCTCTATATGTATCCACACGGACAATAGGTGGAGAAGAACCACTTAGAGTGTGCTAGCACTCTTGGGTGGCTCGGCAATGGAGGAGAGGGAGAGAGAGCTAGAAGAGAGGAAGAATAATGATGATCCGTTCATCATGAAAAATAAGAGTAAAAATGACTTAAGTATTTTCATCTAATGAAAATACTTAATGCTCATTAACTCCATTAATGAGTATATAATGAATATTCATTCTTCATTAAATGGCCATTTTGAAACTCCTCTTCTCTTCATAATTTGAATTGAAATTTGAATCTAATATTCAAATTGAATTCATAATTCAATGAATGTCACCATTTATCATTTAATTCAAAATTCAATGAATATTATCATTAAGCCTCACTTGAGTCTAACTCAAGTCTAGCCTCACTTGAGTCTAACTCAAGTCTAGCCTCACTTGAGTCTAACTCAAGTCTAACTCAATCGAGTCTTACTCAATTAATCTAATTTGGATTACTCTTAATCCAATTTGGTTAATCATATGAACCTAATCCTCTTGGTTCATCGTTTGAACCTAATCTCCATCTAATTGCCCTTTGTGTGTGACCCTATAGGTTCTTGTAACGTTGGCAATGCTCCTAAACTCACTTAGAAGCATAAGTAATGAGCGGTATCTAGCAACACATCATTACTACCCAAGTTACAAGAATGTTGAGATCCAAAATCACCATTGTGACTACTAATTGTGACTCTCACAATATGTGACAATGGCCTTCTATCCTTGACATCTAGATTGATCTATTGAGGCATAGACTGTGTCATCCTCTAATCAATCTATGTCTTGAACCCCAACTAGACTCACTCTAATCAAATGAGCTCAATATCTCATATTGACTCATTTGGGCATGGTCATGCACTTAGTGGTCTCACTCTATCAAGAATCATGATGTCACTCCCGTCATATAGGAGGGATAGATCTCATCTACATCACTTACATCCCTCCGCATAATTTATTACATACCTAGTAATCGCCTTTATAGTCCACCCAATTACGGGTGACGTTTGACGAAGCCAAAGTATGCAACTCCTTATGTAGGGAATTATGGTGACTTCAGGTCCAAGGACTGATAGTCATACTAATAGTTACATGAGAAAGTATATGACACTCATATAACAATCCATGATACTTTCTTATGGCGGGTTATTCAGTATACATTCTCCAATGCATACCCATGTGTCAACTTGATATCTCTATATCCATGACTTGTGAGATCAAGTCATCGAGTTGACCTACATGCTAGTCTCATCACATTAACATTGTCCCTGAATGTTAATACTTGACTAGGAATGATTAAGAGTAGTGTTCTCTATATCATCTCACTATCAATTCAACCAATTGATTGATATAGATAAGAACCTTCTACTCAAGGATGTTATTATACTTAGTTATTTGACACCAATACAAGTAAGTATAATAACCATAAAGGAATGCCTTTATTAATATATCTGAATATGATACATCGAGTTTATACAACAATCATCATATGATTGGCTCTAGGACTCTAACTAACACTAACCAGATTTTTCACCAGATATCGAGTCCTGTAGACCTATCTGGACTTCGCACCAGCCATCGGGTCCCGCAGACCTAACTAGATTTTAGCTTGGTGTCAAGTCATCTAGATTCCTCAACTCCTATACACTTGGTAAAGTAATTAGACCAACACTCTAACTTCAATCCACTTGTCATTTATCAAAACCTGAGTTAGATCATTAGTACAAATTGCACCAACAGGAGTATCATTTCTTTCTTATTTGAAATAGAGAGGGGATTCAAAAGAGTAGTTTGGGGAAATAGATTTCGGATCTAGTTTTCAAAATTTTACAAACAATAATTAAGATCTTCTAAAACTGTGTTCTATGTACAAGGTAAGAGTTTATTTATTTTTGAGTTGGCATCAAATATCTAACTTACACCGACTAATTATAAGAGTGACTAGCTCAGCTCCACGAAAATTTTCTATCAGTCACTAGGATAAATCGAGAAGCGCTTGCAGCAGAAAGACAAGTATATCTCTAACAAAAGGCAAGAAAAAGAAAAAAAAAATCTCAAGGAAATAAAAACAAAAAAGAAACTAAAAACTAAAAAAGAAAAAGAAAAAGGAAGAAGGAAGAAGATAAAATAAAAAAATATAATCGAGGTGTCACAATCGTCCAAGGCAACCTCTTGCAGAATCATTGTCCATGATCGTGCAAGGAGTATTGGTGCAATTGATCGCTAATTAAGCTTGACCAGGTTGACTAAACTCTATTTTACTCAAGTCAAATTTAATATTTGATCAATATGTTAGTTTGATATCAAGTAGGTCAAGATTGATTAAATACTTGATGGTTGATCAATATGTTAGGTAATTGAGTGAAGTGTCAAGTACGGTATGTTAGGATAAAAAATATTCACATATCTCTATAATGGTATGATATTATCTACTTTAAATCTAAGCCCTCATGGATTTATTAGATTTATTTTTGGGTTCTACTCAAAACACTTCATTCTAATAAAGATATCTTTAATCTTTTAAATTTATGATTTTTTTTTCATATATTTTCAATGTAGAACTTTGATTGTATTCCTAACAATTCTCTCCTCAAATGAAGGATCATTATTATGTTGGGAGATTGTTTGTGCAATCATTCCCCGGGTCCAGGTTGATTAGTTTGACTAAACTCGAGTGGATTTGAGCTTGAATTTCGATGTTTGGACAATATTTTATGGATAACATGTTTGAACAAGGGAAAATTTGCATGCAGTCCTTATTGGCAAACATAACTTTGCATGCAGTCCCTACTTCCCAAATTCTTTGTTTTCACTCCCTAGTCAAATATATTTACCTAATTACCCATGATATTTTTAGGTATAAAAAGTTCAAAAATCAGTATAATTCATCTTAAATTCAGTACATTAAATTTAGAATCTAGTATATTTTTTATCAAATTGAGTACGATTCTTTTTTCATCTTAATTGGATGATTTTCTTTAAATGGTACTCAATTGGATGAAAAATATACTAGATTTTCTTTAAATGATAAATAGTGCTGAATTTAGGAGAATTATATTAAGAAAAAAGTTGTACTTAATTTAATAGAAAATATACTTGATTCTAGTTTAAAGTGCTGAATTTAATAGGAATTATACTCGTTTTTAGACTATTTGTACCTAAAAAAATATGAGAGTTAATTTTGATAGAAAATATACACGATTTTCTTTAAATGATACTCAATTGGATGAAAATATACTAAATTTTGTTTAAATGGTACTGAATTTAGGAGAAATTATATTAAGTAGGAAAAAAATCATGCTCAATTTAATAGAAAATATACTTGATTCTAATGTAAAATACTGAATTTAACAAGAATTATACTCGTTTTTAGATTTTTTTTATACCTAAAAAATATGAGAGATAATTTTGATAGAAAATATACTCGATTCTAGTATAAAATGCTGACTTTAAGAAAAATTATACTTATTCTTGGACTTTTTATACCTAAAAAATCTAAGGGCAATTAGGTCATGATATTTACATGAGGGGAGTCGAAGCAAAGGAAACTTTGCATGTGGGGAGTGGAAACAAAACTTTTTGGATAGAGGGACTGCATGCAAAATTAAGAATGGGATTGGGGATTTTTCTCCACTTTATCGTTTGAACAATATGTTGTCAGACAATATGTGAGAAATGTCAAGTAGGTCAAGGAGGAATGAAACTTGACTGGTAAATTTCTAACTGGAAGTTAGACAAGACAAGTCCTAACTCGAGGGTTAGACAAAGGGAAAATCCAAGTTGGGCAGGGAGGACCGCACATTTGCAAGAAAAGTCCAAATTGGTCAAGGAGGACCGCACGTTGGCAAGCAAAGTTCTAACTACAGTTAGGTAAAAGAAAGTTCAAGTGGATCAAGGAGGATCACACGTTGGCAAGGAAAGTCCAAGTGGGTCAAGGAGTATCGTACATTGGCAAGGAAAGTCTTAACTGTAGTTAGGCAAAGGAAAGTCCAAGTGGGTCAAGGAGGACCGCACGTTGATAAGGAACGTCCTAACTACGGTTAGGCAAGCAAGTCCAAGTGGATCAAGGAGAATCACATGTTGGTAAAGGAAAGTCCTAACTACAGTTAAACAAAAGAAAAATTCAAGTGGATCAAGAAGAACCGGACTAGGTAATAGAAAGTCCAACAGGAAGTTGACAAAGTCCAAGTAGATCAAAAGGTTGACCGAACACTTGGTGGAGAAGTCCTAATAGGTCACGGTTAACCGAAGGTTGAGTAAAGGAACCCTAGACTTGGGTTAAGTAATTTAGTGTTAGGCAATCGATCAAGTAATCGATTGAGTGTTGTGCCAATCGATCAGTGGATCGATTGACCATACTTCTCCATGACATAGAGGTATTCTCAATTGATCCACTAATTGATTGAGAGTTGTGCCAATTGATCAGTGGATCGATTGGGAACATTTTCTTTGTGACACACAAAAGCATGGTGAATCTATTAGGTGATCAATTGACCCTGAACCCAATCAACTGGGTAATCGATTGGGAAAAGTTTGCGATAAACAAAGAGCTTTTGGATTGATCAGTTAATAGATTAAGTTGCGCCAATCGATCAAGTGATCAATTAGGCACACTTTTGTCATGAAACATAGTAGCTTCCTCATGAGAGCATGATTGATTCAGTGATCAATCAAGAGGAGCTTGTTAGGATAGATTGCACGTGAGAGGGGGGGGATAAATCACATGTATTTTAAAACTTTCTTTTCTGTTTTGAAAATGAGTACACAATGAAATTAAAATAAACAAAGTAAGAAAATAAAAGTACAAGATCAGTTGCTTAATTCGGAGTCTTCGACGACTCCTACTCCAAAACTCAGGTTACTCAGACCTATCGATGGATAATCTACTAAAATCCTTTACTGGTAAACTTTTGGTAGAGTAATCGAGTGCAAAGAATAATACGAGGAAAGTGTAACACACTACACTTTCCTAAGTAATAAAGTAACTAACTGTAAATTAAAATTTACCAACATAATGATGTAGAAGTTGAAGTGCTCATGTGTTGGTGTCGATCTGTTGGCAACGGTTAAATGTTGAAGAATAGTCACACGACAACAGCACAACAATATGCACATAGTTGGAGCAGTCGAATGATGAAAGCATCACGTAGAAGCGTTGATATGTTTTTCTTGGACATCTAATTTCCTTTTATAGATGAACTTGTTCTTATCAGATCCATTGAATTTGGGATAAACTTTCTGACTTTGGATCTTACAGATAATTCTGTAGAGAAAGCTAATCAAATAATTCAGATCTTATCCATTGCTCTAGTTTGGTCTGATTTAGTTCAGTTTGATTCGGTCCGGTTCAGTTTGATTTGGTCCAGTTCGATTCACTCCATCCACTTGAGGTGCCTCCGATCACTGGTTCGACACAGTAATCTTTCGGAGGTCATATCTTTTGACTCTGGATTCAGAATAAATGTCTGTCAATGGCCACACATGAAAATTTTGAAGATCTGTGTATGTTTTTACAACACAGAGTTAGAAAAATACATGCACAAATAATTTATTTATGAGTTATATCCTGTCTTACCAAGACTAAGATCTAGTCATGGACTCAGCTTAAACTTTCAAAATGGATCTAAGCTGAACCAACGCCTATAGTCCCACTGGGACTCATCCTTATTAGATCTCTCTCCTCTAGTGACTTACCTTACTAACCATTTGTAATATCTTGACTTGCCTCTTAACCCACTAGATATTCCTGTTGAAATCACACATTCGGACTTCAGCCAATCGTCTGGAATTGAACATCCTGATTGGACTTCAGCCAACTGTCAGGTCCCATAGACCTAGCTGGACTTCCTGCTAGAATAACACATCTGGACTTTAGCCTGGTGTTAGGTCCTCTAGACTCGTCAATTCCTGCACCCTCGGTAAAGAGAATAGATAACAACACATCTAACTTTAACCTATTTGTCATACATCAAGACCTGATTAGTAGTGCAACTTTCACTAACAAAGCTTAATCGATTAGGTGATTGATTGGGAGGCAAAGAAAAGAGCCGTTATGAGGTTTGCATGATTGGATGCGCTCGGATATCATATGGCAATCGATTGGGGGTAAGGTCAATCGATTGGAAACCCTATACCGCGAGATATAAAGGCATTTGTGAAGATTCAAACACAACTCTTCTTCCCCACTCTTCACGACCGATCCTTGAGCTTTGGAAGATAAGTGTTGTTGCACTTTCCAACCGATCAAGAGGCATTTATAAGCTACAAGAAAGCAAGTAAGGTTTTCATTTGTATTGTATGTTTTCTTCTTGTTTGCATTGTATTTCTTGTTTGTGAGCTTATACGAGATTTCTCCATCTCTGAAGTGTTTCCATGAAGGAGTATTTTTATAGTGAAGAGTATTTTGTATGAATTCTTAGATTAGTCACCTCGTTGAGATATATACCAAGTAAATCCAGATGTTAGCATTGCTTTGAGTGTTTTACGTTGCAACTCATCATTGAAGAAGTAATTGGAGCTAATCATGCCCTCCCCCTCTAGCTCACCAGAGTGTCCTAACACTCTTATGATTTGGGCCTCCCCTCAAGTACCTAGTCACTTTTGACATGCTTCAGGCCTCCCCTTAAGTATTCAGACACTCTTGACTTGCTCGGGCCTCCCTTAACTTCATTCAAGGTCACCCAACATGGCATCTAGTCTGGATCATGGCTCTGATACCACTTGTTAGGACAAAAATAATTCATATATTTTCATAATGGTATGATTTGTCCACTTTGAGCATAAACCCTCATGGATTTATTTTTGAGCTCTATATAAAAGATCTCATTCCAATGGAGATATCTTTCACCATTTAAACTCATGATCTTTTTTATGTATTTTAATGTGGGACTTTGATTATATTCCCAATAAGTCAAGGTTGGTCGAATACTTTATAGTAAAAAAATCCAAGTTTATCACGGCTGACCGAACACTTGACAGTCAGAAGTCCAATAAAGAATTGACATGAAGTGTGAAATCCTGGCAAGTCAAGATTGATCAGGTGCTAGACAATAAGGAAGTTTGATAGATCAAGGTTGATCAGATGTTAGGCAACAATAAAATCTCGGATGCTGAACAAAGAAAGTTCTAGTTGGTTAAGGTCAACCAGATACTAAGCAAGATTAGAATTCAATCTTGATAAGGTTGAAACATAAGTATTAATTGATTGATTGGGTGTATCGATCAACAGATAGACTATAAACCCTGAAATTAGGATTCGAGATATTTTTTAGAGTTTGCTACATTAACTATGCTACAATAAGTTGTTGTAGTAATCATGAATAGTAATTTACTATAGTAACAACTAACTGATAGGTTCAATCAATCAATTAATGCACTTTAATTAACCGTGAACAAAAGCTTTAAAAATTGATTGAAAAACACAATTATTCATAATCAGTGACTTTGATGTCACTTATGAGCTAATATAGAGTTCATAACTCGACTACGAGATTCAACTGATTAGGTAATAATCGACCGATTATAAGATCAGTCGATTGGTAGGTAAAAATCAATCCCGGCCTAAAGAATATAAAAGAAGGATTCCAAAGAGATTTTCGGTGTCGATTCTTGAAAAGTTAGAGATGAAGTAATGCTGCATTTCCTCCTATCATGAGACAATCCAAAACGATAAAGAAGCATCCAAAGTAACGTTTTCATTTATAAAATTTATTTTATTTTAATTTCATTTGTATTTTTGTATTTGGTTGTATTGCTTATGTTAGTTGCAAGAACAAATTGTAAGAGGTTTTTCTATCTTCAGAAAGTATCCGAAAAGAAAAAAGATAGTGATTGCAATCTACTAGGACTAGGCCTTAAACGTAGTCATCTTGGGAGGCGATGAACCAAGGAAAACCTATGGTATTTTGCATATGGGTGAAGTTTCATTCAAATTTTTTGTTGCATATTCAAACGACGAGCACACAATCGAAACGAAGCGATCAAAATTATTCACCCCTTTAACTCGCAAAGGGCTAATAAGGAGACCTCATGTAAAATCATCTGCGGTCACGCTAAGTCACTGTCCACAGTCCCATGGGGCCACCATATGTAGTGGCACAGAGTCGTCATCCGTGGTCGTGTAAGGCCTAATCATGAGTGGGAAGAAATTTGAATGTATAATTAGGAAGGATAAAATTACCTTATGCCCAATTTGAGTAGAAAAAATGAATAAAAAAATCTGTCAATCAATTTATAAATCTATTTATTCATTAGGTAAACAGAAAAATAATAATAATTTACTCTTTTTTACGAAGTAACTAGGGATCAAAAATTTTGCACCGTGAAACTCTTTTCACACTTTTTATTTTCGGCCTCCTAAGTATAAATGACCTAAAAAGAAGAGAGAATTTGAAGGGATAAAAGCATGCGGAGAAACCCTGGAAGTATTTAAAATTTCACTCATTTTACAATAATTTAAATGTAATAGATGATGTCGTCTCTTAGATATTTATAAGAATACTTAAATTCATTCTTTATAAGTATGATGTGCGACACAGTACCGGTCAACGCGTGCGAACTGCTTAAACTTTGACCAAGATTATATCTTTAATTTTGTAGATCTCAAAATATGATGATAAAAGATAAATATATTTGTCCCAGTATCAATTCATTCTAGAATTAATACGAAGGAGATAAATTACGAGGGATTATTAACTTTTGAAATAATAACTACCACGTAAAGGAGATATTTATCTTAACTTTATCGAGATTTAAATCTCAGATCTTATAATAACAATGTTAATCATTAGATCGTTCCGAGGAGAATTGTAGATCCCAAAATATGGAGAATAATGATATGGGCCATATGGCCTATGCATCTTTAATTCGATTCCATGGTCAAACCTGAAATTCATTCCAAATCGACAAACACGCGGTGGGTTGACTGGTCAACCAAGTTTGACTTGCCACGAGGATCCAAGGAGATTTCTCCAACATTTTCTCACGGCAAGAAACTTCCAACATTTCCATCCACGATACTTCTTTTGTTTTTTTCGTTATCAGATATTGTATTATTGTTATATTAGAACAATTAGCTCATGTGTCTATGTCATAATTTTTTATATTGTTGGGTCATGGTATCTAATTAGGACATCTAGATTGTCATTTAAGTATCCACGATTCGAACTCTAATTACGACGTATTTACAAGAATTTTTCCTTCAAATGAGGACGTAATCAAAGGATGCTGAACTTCTCGGTTGGCCGCCGCGTGCGCTTCCTGATTTTTCCTGATGGTCGATAGAAAATTTCCGTAGAACCGAACTGATCATCCAAAAATAGTCAATGAAACTAACTGAGATTATTATTTTTATTATGTATAAAAAATACATTTTCCTCAAACGAGATATCCAAAATACCCCTTCATCTACAGTAGGGATTCTCCAATCCGTAAATTGCGGATCAGAGGATGGTCCACTGATGAGGACCTTTGATTTGGATGGACCCCCATCTTTAAATCGATGGGGTCCATCCAAATCAAAGATCCTCATGTAGTGGATCATTTCCTGATCCGCAATTTACAGACCAGATCTCTCCTTCGTCTAAACCCTGACCCTCTCACGAATCATTTTCATTTTGAAACCTATATTGCCCGATCCAAATGATTGATCTCCTTTCAAGACCCAGTAAGGACATCTCTAATAGGGGATATTGGGAGAGGATATTTCTCCAAATATCTCCCCCTCTCAAATATCCCCCATTGTGGGGGGATATTTGAGGGAATAATGGAAATCACCGGGCACAGATGTATGTCCGGTGATTTCCTCATGTGGGGCCCACAAAAAGTGGGTTGCCACTATTTTTTTTATTTTTTAATTGAATATGGTGGGCCTCACCTAAAATTGAAGGGACATTTCATCATGAAAGTTGAAATGTTTGAATAGTTGATATATTTAAAAGATGATGTGAAAGTGGGGTTCACAAATACTTCAGAGAAATATCCCAAATTATTATGGATGCTCTAAGAAAGTAAGATCATACTAAATTGATTGTTGGTCAAAATTTTGATAAGCTCATGATGCTGGGTCCGTTTTAATATTAATTTCAAGATAATGTTGTAATATCAACCAAATAAAAGTTGAAATAGTCTCAAAACTTTAATGATGTAAAAGATAAAAATAATTCTAATAAGATGATAACTTCTAAATAAATTTTAAACGATATTTTTTAAATTTAAAATTGGCCCTTTAGGAGTTATACTCGGTAAATTTATAAACGAACTTTAATTTAATATATTATAAATCCTTTAATTCCATCTGAATAAAAACTTATGATGTTTCAAAACTTACGATCCCCTGCATCTTTTTTTACCATCAAGCTATTTGTCAAAAACAACTTGATAGGGGAAAAAGAATCTTAGATTCACATTTGGCAAAACCAATGTCGATGGAGAAGTGAAGGGAGTACATTGAACGAGTACTATCGACAAAGAAGATTAGGGATGCTACTATTGCTCCAAACATATATAGGCCAATCATGACATGATTATTTGGACCGCCAAACAACAAAGGGTAGACAGTGATGGCATGGTGGACTAGGGAAAATCGTGTCATCAAATCACACGCAAAATGGATGGTCAAATGGGGAGACAAGTACATCCGACATTCACCAGAGAGGAAAGCCATAAACATATATATATTAATTGCAGGGTTTTCCCCCACGTGCAATACATTCTGTTATATATATATATATATATTATAATTGCAGGGTTTTCCCACACATGCAATACATTCTGGCACATGGCAGAGTCCACCTTTAATTGTCCTTCCCGGCAACTTCCCTTTCATTACTCAACTACATCCCTCTTCAATATATAATCAGGACGGCACCGATCTAGGGGCAACCCAAGAACAAAGAGAATAGCAGAAGCATTTGAAGAATACCATTCTCAGTCACTTGTGATCTTCCCATCCCAAGAACAAAGGCCTGCACCAGTTCTTAAGAGATTTTCCATCAACTCCACCAGAATGAACATCGCCTTCCTAAGCCAAAAAGATGAACAAAAAAGGTAGGTTTTTATTGCATAAATTAGTTCATAATCAATCAAGACATAGTTCTTGATAGCTTCTTCCTTTAATCTTCACAGAAATGGCAGCCAGACGCACAAAAACATTACGACTGCACCATACGACGATGGTTATCTGTGGAGAAAATACGGGGAGAAGAAGATCAGAGGCAACGTATTCCCAAGGTTTGGATATTCTTGAATTGATTCAGATGATCAGAAACTTATTTTTTCAGAGACAAATGTCATCTTCTCCATTAAAGAAACCTTTTATTTTGATAATTAGTAGTCACTTTCTCAATTAGACATATGAAACAAGGCAGACTGACACCCTTACCCTTCAGGAAAAAAAAACAAGTAGGTGCCTTAAAATACTTCTGGATAAGCCACCTATATATCTTTATTATAACTCGGTGTAAAGAAGCATCATAGCTGTTATTAATGGACTATTGATTTCTCATGCATGCAGTAAAGTTATTTGTTTGTTTTGATAACAGGAGCTACTACAGATGCACCTACAGAGAGGACAAAGGCTGCGGAGCTACAAAACAAGTACAACAACAATGTCGCAGTGACCCACCCTTGTTCTTGGTCACTCAAAAAGGAGAGCATACATGCAACACAGCAGCACCTGCAACTCCAGGCCATGGACACATGGTGGTGCAAACCACCTCTGATAATCTCGTTCCAGCATTGTCGATGGCTGATCACTCTGGAGATTGCAAATTCCATCAAGAATTTAGCTATTCTTCTCCCAACACTACTGTTGAGTCTCATCCAACGAATCAGTTCTTCTATGAGGATCACAGTGTGCTGGACAACTCTGCGTTGGGTACTATTCCTGACGCGTACGCAGCCTCCATGGCCAGTGACTGGAATTTCATCGACGAATATTATTCCTTCTATGAAAACTTGTGTCCCTACTCCCAAATGTTCAGTGTCAGCGATCTGAAGCTGGAGGAGTTCGACTTCGATGAGGTTTGTGAAATTGTTCTTTGGTAGAACTCTGAATGGTGTACTGAGGGGAAAGAGTCTTCACGAGAATTTATGTAATACATATGTAAGGATCCGAAGGTGTGTTTACGTATTTTAGTTGAGAAGAGAGGTAAAGGAATTTCTTCTCGGAATCAATCAATCATATATATGTCCTTTCACTTGGCAAGTGCACGGGCGGATTCCGTAGAGGTTACAAAATTCCCAGCCAAGTTTTGATCCTTGATTATGATTTGATCCTTGATTATGATTACTACAGTTATTATCTCATGCACTTATTAACTGATCCAGCCCTTGGGTCATATTTGTCTTTTTCAAGATTCTAGCTTATGATGTTCTTTTCTAGTCCAAGATCTAATATTCGTTAGATGGGTAAATCTAAAGTATAAATTATGCACACTCAAAAGTCTATATCAACATAACTTTCTTAATTTTGTTGCATATAGGAGAGATGGTTGTGGAGTTTCTTGAGGGTGTGACTTTTAAGAGCAAATTCTAAAAAATACATTTAAGAGGGTATAGATACGTATTTGGACATTCAATAAATACCTTAGTAAGGTAGGTAAGGACGAAGCTAGAATATTGATTCAGTATAAATAATCATGTTAGTTTTTTTTTGACCCTGGAAGCTGCATTTTTGTTGGTGGGTAGTGGTCGCTGCTCCCAACAGTGATGCAGCCATGGAAAGCAGTATCCACTGTCCCCACCAAGCAGCGACGTGGTCGTGCAACTGTGCAATCAGGTAGCCGCCTTGCCAGCGGCAGCATCGCTGCCTAATGGGGTAGTGGCATTGTTGATAGATCGAATGTGAACGATAGAGGAAATGGACAGAATCGTGTAATGGAAAATAAGAAAGAGGACAAAATTATTTATTTCGTTCGGAGCCTAGCTCGACTCTTACTCGAAGGTTCACGATCCTCTGGTTCGGTCGATCGATCAGCCTTTTTCCTTTTTCTGCTGATCGATGCTGATGATCTATTATGTGCTGAGTCACCATGGTTCGGTCGACCAATCCTATGGTTCGGTTGACCGATCAAACTTTGATCGGAAACTCTATTTTGGTCTGAACTGATACCTGCTTTGAGTTGACTTAGTTCGGTCGACCGATCCTCCTGTTCGGTCGACCGATCGAGTCGAACCTGCAAAACAGTATTAGAATAAAAACATCCTGCAACACAGATGTTAGCACAATAGTATAATAATAGATGAGTAATAAAAAGATAGTAGAACTGTCTTGATCTCAACTTGAAAACCTTCCCGGTTTCTTCAGTTGGATCAGCGACCTAAGGTTGTTCCCTTCGGGAACCCGACCTCACCATCGCTCCTCCAGTTTGTTTACCTCAAACTACCTGCCAAACTTTGATCCTCCAAATCCAGTTTGGACTTTTCACTCAACCTCGATCGGCTCCCCAGGACTTTTCACTTGATCTTTGGTCCTCCAGACCTCTCGATCACACTGCCAAGCTTCGGGTCTCCTCAACCTACTTGGACTTGCACCTGGGTTCCACGATCTGTTAAGATTTCTCCTGCCTAGCCTCCAACTAGGTCTTTCCCGGTTGAGTAAACATCCTGCACACTCAATCAACTTGTTAGATCATAACAAGACTTAACTTGAACCTTTGACAACATCAAAACTTAGGTTTGATTCTGATACAACTTGCACCAACAATTTCCCCCTTTTTAATATTTGGCAACCAAGGTTAAAAGTTAAGTTAAAAATATTCAACAATTAAATAAACAAGCAATTTATTTTTAAATTTTCCCCTGAGTTAAACAGTTCCCCCTGAATTCACTATCTCTCTCCTTTTGACACACATCAAAAATAGGGGAAGACCAATAAACCAGAAGAGTTGAAATGTATAACAATTTTAACTAAATGTTCAAAAACTACTTGAAATGAAAAAGTTAATTTTGAAAGTCAAAAATATTTTTAACTAAGTTAAAATTTGAAAATATTTGAAAAATTATTACTAAGTTAAAAAGCTATAAAATAAGTTTGAAAAGAATAATATTCTAAGTTAAACAGATATTTTGAAAAGAAAAAATTTTTACTAAAAAAATTTTTGAAGAGACCATATTTTGAAAAATATTTCTAAATAAAATATTTTGAAGATAGTAAAGTTTGACCAATAAAATAATATTACTAAGTTAAAATTTCTAAAAACAACTTTCAATGTGATTAAAAAATAAGTAAAGAAAATGTTTTGGTTCAAATGTTTTAAATTATTAACATCTTAAAAAGGTTAGCTAGGTTTATAAAAAGAATACTAACAAACTAATATAATTAAGATTATCAAGATATAGTAATTTTGAAAAGTTTACCAAGTTTTTTTTTTTAAAAAAAAAATCTTACTAAGTTATTTTTTAAAAAAAAATTAAACATAAAAAGATTTTTCAAAAATAATTTTGAACATTTTTTTAAAAAAATCAAAAAATATGAAAGAATATAAATATTTTGAAAAATAAAAATTAGGATTTTCAAAAATGTGAAAAATGCATAGTTTAAGGCTCCCCCTAGAATTGATGACAACCTAAAAGTTCAAGCATGAGCAAAAAGGACTAAGGAAAAGAAATCGTTATGATGAAATGCCTAACCTTTGTACAAAGCTAACTCACATAAGATAGTAGCAATAGACTTAGGTTGGTCAATTTGGGTATTTAATACTAACTAGGTTTTTACTAGCTAGTTAACCCAAATTGATTCATGTGTGTTGTTTAAAGCCCAGATTTATAATGATACACTGACATAAGCATCTGAAATCTAGGGCTAGGTCCTAAGCATTCCACCCATTCTAAGTTATAAAACAAGGGATCCTACTGTGCTTGTGAGATGCTGGCTCCTAGATTTATAGGATCATGCAATTCTACGGTAGGACATAGGTTATTCTAGAAAAAGAAAATATTTTGAAAAAGGTTGAAACAAAAATATTGAAAAGGGAGTTTTTTTAAAAATATATATATATTTTTGAAAAATAAACTAAGTAATGATTTTCAAAAACTAAAAAAGTCTATTCTATAAAACACATTCCTAATTTTCTCCTTAAGTTACTAAAGTCTGCTTCAGGTAATGGTTTAGTGAAAATATCCGCTAAGTTAGATTTAGATTCAACATAGTTGAGTTTAATGTCCCCTTTTGAAACATGATCCCTAATGAAATGATGTTTTACTTCTATATGTTTAGTTCTAGAATGATGAACTGGATTTTTAGTTAGATTTATAGAGCTAATGTTATCAATGTAAGTTTTTACATTTTTATAATTTAGATTAAAGTCTTTTAAAGTGTGTAACATCCATAGCAATTGGGCTACGCATTCGCCCATCGCGATGTATTCGGCTTCGGTGGTTGATAATGCAACACATTATTGCTTACGACTAAACCAACTAACTAAAGATGATCCTAGTAATTGACATCCTCCACTAGTACTCTTTCTATCTAACTTAGACCCGGCATAATTAGAGTCAAAATACCCGACTAAATCAAATTATGAAGTTCTAGGGTACCATATTCGTACATTAATAGTTCCTTTTAAATATTTAATAATTCGTTTAACCAAGGATAAATGGGACTCTTTCGCACAAGTTTGATATTGAGCACACATACTTACTGCAAATAATATGTCAGGTCTGCTTGCAGTTAAGTAAAGTAAACTCCCTATCATGCTTCTATAATACTTTAAGTCAATAGGTATTCCATTTTCGTCACTATCAAGGGTAAGATTACTTGTCATAGGTGTTTTAAGCCCTTTACAAATTTCCATACTAAATTTTTTAAGGAGTTCTTTTGTGTACTTAGTTTGATGTACATAGTTACCATCCTTAGTTTGTTTAATTTGAAGATCTAAAAAATAGTTTAATTCACCAACCAAACTCATTTCAAATTTATTTTCCATTAAAGTTAGAAATTCTTTTAAGAATTTTGAGTTGGTTGAACCAAATACAATATCGTCAACATAAACTCGAGCTATAAAAATATCTAAATCAAAGGTTTTAATAAAAAGTGTAGGATCAATTTGTCCTTCTTTAAATTCTTTTGATTTTATAAAACTAGACAATCTTTCATACCAAGTCCTAGGTGCTTGTTTTAGCCCATATAAAGCCTTTTTTTAACTTAAAGACATAGGTTGGGTTTTCTAGATCCTCAAATCCGGGTGGTTGACTTACGTAGACTTCTTCCTTAATGTGACCATTTAGAAAGGCTGATTTAATATCCATTTGGTATAACTTGAAACCTTTAAATGCTGCATAGGCTAGTAACATTCTGATTGATTCAAGTCTAGCTACCGGGGCATAAGTCTCATCGTAATCTAGTCCTTCGACTTGACTAAACTCTTTCGCAACTAGACGGGCTTTGTTTCTTACTATTTCGCCTTGATCGTCTAATTTATTCCTAAATACCCATTTTGTGTTAATAATTGACTTATCTTTTGATGGAGGTACTAGATCCCAGACCTGATTCCGTTCAAATTGATTTAATTCTTCTTGCATTGCAATTCCCCAGTCAGGTTCTGTTAATGCATCACTTACATTTTTAGGTTCAATTTTAGATATTAATGCTATTTGACTTAAGTTTCTAAAAGCTGATCTTGTTTGAACTCGTAATTCAAGGTTACCTATGATTTGATCAATTGGATGATTAGGGTTAGATTTTAATATACGTGGATTTTCAATTTGGTTTGTTTGTGTTAACTTGTCTTCTTCTTCTTGATCAGCTGAACCATTTTGATTAATAGACATGTCATTGTATTCATTAAAGGTTACATTAGCGGTTTCTTCAATTTTTAAAGTAGATTTATTATAAACCATATAGACTCTACTTGTAGATGAATATCCTAGAAATATTCCTTGTTGAGTTTTTGAAGTGAATTTACCTAAGTAATCTTTAAGATTTAATATATGTACGTTACATCCAAATATTTTAAAATATTTTATGTTCAGAATTTTATGAAAATAAACTTCATAAGGTGTTTTATTTAGATTTTTATTAATAGTAATTCTATTTTGGACATGACAAGCTGTATTAACAGCTTCAGCCCAGAAATACTTTGATAAATTATATTCATTTAACATTGTTCTTGAGGTTTCTTGTAAAGTTCTATTTTTACGTTCTACTAAGCCATTTTGTTGTGGAGTTCTTGGACATGAAAACTCATGGTGATAACCATTTTCTAGGCAAAAATTATTAAAATTTTGATTTTTAAATTCTCCTCCATTATCACTTTATTTTCTTAATTTTAACTTCTTTTTCATTTTCTATTTGTTTACAGAAATGTTTAAATATTTCAAAGGTTTCATTTTTATTAGATAAGAAGTTTACCCAAGTGTATCTAGAATAGTCATCAATAATTACTAAGCAGTAAAGACTCCCATTTAAAGATTCAATTCCATGAGAATCAAATAAATCTAAGTGTAATAAGTCTAATATGTTGGACCCCGTGGTAGTTTTGATGTGATCAACCAAGTTTAGGTTAGGTCCTGTTTATCTGATCCCTGTATCTAAATGTGCAGGAACTTAGGAGCGCAGGAAGTCGAGCGGAAGACGCGGCTAGTGAGAAGGACGACACGGGAAGAAAGTCGACGGGCTCGGTGCGTCCGAAGGACGAGAGAGCTGCAAAAGAGTACATCGGTGGGCGTGAAGAACGTGCGCAGCGTTCGAGGGACGTAAAGCCGGGACGGAAGACTGCTCGAGGAGAAGGCCGGGAACTGGGTTCGGGTGAGCCCTATTTCAGATGGCCGAAATCACCCAAGGAAGCCGAACCAGAATAAGTCAACTGGAAGTTGACTTGTCAATGATTCGGTCGACCGAACACCCTGATCGGTCGACCGAACCCCTTTGCATCAGAGCACAGTCGTTGGTGACACGTCAGCATCATATCAGCCAGCGATGAAGTGATCGGTCGACCGAACCTCATGATCGGTCGACCGAACCCAAGTTTATCCAGAGACTCAGTCGAGCAATTTGATCGGGCCAACTCAGCTGGAGACCGTTAGCCGATTGGTCGACCGAACATAAGGATCGGTCGACCAAATCCAAGCTCGATCCATAGAGACTGCACCTGGACGGAAGACTGGGCAGGTACAGCAGGTTCGGTTGACCGAACCTGGGGATCAGTTAACCGATCCCTCTCGAGTCAAAACCTGATCTCGAAGATCAGGCCATCCGATAAGCTCTAGAACCCCTATATAAAGGAGGGTCTCATGCAGCTTTAGAATACACGAGACAACGAAATCGAACGAAAAAGCAACTCTTGTACTCTCATTCTCTTAGCAACTACTGTGTTGTCAAAGTATAAAAGGCTTCTCCGCCTTCAGAGAAGGAGACTCTTTTAGTGCGCCTTTCCACCACCTTGGATTAACAACCGTCTCGGTTGTAACCAAGTCAAATAGCTGAGTTTCATTTCTTTTCTGTTATTTTATTTTGTTATTAAGTGTTGCTTTATTTTGGAGTTGAAAAGCTTTGAGGAGGGTAACTTTTAGTTTTAGGCAATTCACCCCCCTCTTACCGATCCCCGCTGCACCAACATAATATTCGATTTCTTCTGTTTTGATTTGTAAGTTTATGAGTTGATTTAATTTATTTTCCTTATTGACAAGAATTACAGAATTTATTTATAGGATTCCCTAACTTTGGTAAACCCTTAACTAAACCAATTTTGTTTAATTTCAGTAAATTCCTAAAGTGAGTGTGAGCTAATCTTCTATGCCACAACCAAGTTTCATCATGATTTGTTAACAAACATTTGGATATTGTTTCATGTACATAAATTGAATATATATTTTTATCTCTAAAGCCTTTTAATAATATATTAGATGAGTCATTATAACTTATCAGGCATTCCGAGGACAAAAATTTAACCTTAAATCCTGAATCACAGAGTTGACCTATGCTAAGCAAGTTGTAATGAAAATGTTCAACAAGTAAAACCTTTTTAATTGAAATGTTGGATTGTAAATGAATTTCACCTGTACCTATTACCTTTAGTTTGCCATTGTTTCCAAAGGCAACAGATCCTAAGTTTTTGAATTTGATATTTGTAAATTCGTGTTGATCCCCAGTCATGTATCTGGAGCATCCGCTGTTTAAGATCCATTTGTCCAGATCTTTGGATTCCTACAAAAATGTAGGTTTTTAAGCCAAAGTTTGGTTAAAGAATATAAGTTTTATACGTATTGTTTGTTTAAGTTTTAAAATAATTTTTAAGTTAAGTTTAAAATAATTTTAATTAAGTTTTAATTAATTTTTAAATTGTTTTTAATTAAGTTTAAAATAGTTTTTAATTAATTTTAATTAAGTTTTTAAAATAATTTTAATTAAGTTTAAAATAGTTTTTAATTAAGTTTAAAATAATTTTAAGTTTAAAATAATTTTAATTAAGTTTAAAATAGTTTTTAATTAATTTTAATTAAGTTTTTAAATAATTTTTAAGTTAAGTTTAAAATAATTTTAATTAAGTTTTAATTAATTTTAAAATAGTTTTAATTAAGTTTAAAATAGTTTTAAATTAAGTTTTAGAATAATTTTAATTAATTTTAATTAAGTTTAAAATAATTTTAAATTAAGTTTAAAATAATTTTAATTAAGTTTTAATTAATTTTAAAATAGTTTTAATTAAGTTTAAAATAGTTTTAAATTAATTTTAAAATAGTTTTTAATTAAGTTTAAAGTAGTTTTTAATTAAGTTTTAAAAATAATTTTTAAGTTAAGTTTAAAATAATTTTAATTAAGTTTTACTTAATTTTAAAATAGTTTTAATTAAGTTTAAAATAGTTTTTAATTAAGTTTAAAATAGTTTAAAATCAAGTTTAAAATAGTTTTTAATTAATTTTAATTAAGTTTTTAAAATAATTTTAAATTAAGTTTAAAATAATTTTAATTAAGTTTTAATTAATTTTAAAATAGTTTTAATTAAGTTTAAAATAGTTTTAAATTAAGTTTAAAATAGTTTTTAATTAAGTGTAAAGTAGTTTTTAATTAAGTTTAATTAAGTTTTTAAAATAATCTTTAAGTTAAGTTTAAAATAATTTTAATTAAGTTTTAATTAATTTTAAAATAGTTTTTAATTAATTTTAATTAAGTTTTTAAAATAATTTTTAAGTTAAGTTTAAAATAATTTTAATTAAGTTTTAATTAATTTTAAAATAGTTTTAATTAAGTTTAAAATAGTTTTAAATTAAGTTTTAAATTAATTTTAATTAATTTTAAAATAGTTTTAATTAAGTTTAAAATAGTTTTAAATTAAGTTAAAAATAGTTTTTAATTAAGTTTAAAGTAGTTTTTAATTAAGTTTTTAAAATAATTTTAATTAAGTTTAAAATAATTTTAAATTAAGTTTTAATTAATTTTTAAATTTTAAAAGTTTTTTTTTAATTTTTTTAAATTTTTAATTTTTTTAAAAAAAAGATTATTGAACCCATGTTAGATTCAAACTTAGCTTTGGGTTAATCAAGCAGATGTCCTAAAGATAAGTTTTCAGTTTAGTGGCGAGGCATATGACCTTCTTGTGTATCAACGGTGGACCACTTGCTGAAGACTTTTCAAACTGTTCCTGCTCAAAGAACTTAATACTAAATTTTGGTCTAACTAGCCCATGTTTGACTGGGGTAGCTTCGGTCAGATCCACTAAGTCTAGTGCACCAGGTAGAATTCCATATTCAGCCTAGATATGCCTTCGACAAAGTTTCCTTGACGTACTATCATCCCAATCCATTCCGATGCTATGTTGTAGGGTTTGATAAATCTTTTTCATCTAACCATTCTAAGCAGAAAATAAACCTAATCCTAAGTGTTGAGTTTGGTTAATCAAGTTGGTTGTATTATTTTTCTACTTGCTCCCCCTAAGTCATAGCTTAGATAAGGTCTATCTAAGTAATGAATTTAACTCTTAGGGATCAAGTAAAGGTTTGGTTTAATTGATTTGATTAAATGTTTTGTTTGGACCCATGCTTGGACTTGACTTCTAACTTTTTGACTAATTAAGGACAAATATGATTTGTTTGTTTGCTTAGGGTTGTAACCAAGTCCTGATTTGTTGTACATGGCTCGTTGCGACCCAAGTACCATATTTAGACACTTGGATCCTAGTTCGAACCTTTCCAACGTTTTCTTGAGTCGCTCGACTTGTCCTTTCAAGTCGAAATTTTCTTCCTCAAGTTTTTCAACTTGAGTTGAAGTTCCGATTTGAACGTGGTTAGTCGAGTCACTCAAGTTAACTTGTTGTTTAAGGTGGTCTATTTCCTTAAGTAACAAGTCATTTTGTTTTTCTGATTTTGATAATTTTTTAAACAAACACTTAACTACTTTAAGCAAATTAGATTTAGAATAAATTGTTACCATATTTGGATCTTCCGATCTGGGGCTTCTCTCGGAATCGAGGTCGATTTCGGACTCGTACTCTTCATTGGACTCAGAGTCGGAATCTTCGTTTTTTGCCATAAATGCAAGATGGCTCGAGTGCTTCGTTTGCTCCGTGTCGGATTTGTCGGAAGAAGTCTCGTCCCAAGTTGCTTGAAGAGCCTTCTTTCGTCTTGTCGATTTAGGCTTTTCTTCCTTCCGGTTCGGGCAATCGATTTTGAAATGTCCCTTTTTGTTGCACCCGTAACAAATCACTTCTGATTTGTTTTGGGTCTAGTTGAGTGGAGTCTTCTTGACATTTCTTCTGAACTTCTTCTTCATCAAAAGTCTCCGCACCATGTTGACCAACTCTTCTTCGTTTGTTGAGTCAGAGTCTGACTCGCCTTCAGACTCGTTCTTGGTTTTTGATTTTGTCTCCTTGCTTGGACCTGCATACAAAGCTACACTTTTCTCGACATGGCTTATATTAGACTGTTCGTGTAATTCCAATTCACAGAATAACTTGTCTAACTTAAGAATTGAAAGATCTTTGGAAACTTTGTACGCATTTACAATGATGCCCACAAAGCATTCCTCAGAAAAGCGTTTAGAGTGTACCTTATTGTGTCGTGATTTTCCATGTTGTGTCTGATCAGGTGGAGGCCGTTAAGTATATCCTTCAGTCGAGCGTGTAGTTGCGAGGCCGTCTCTCCGGGAAATATTTTTATATTAAATAAATTATTTAAAAGTATGCCCTGTTTATTTACCTTTGAGTCGTCGGTTCCTTTATGTAGTTTGACTAGAGAATCCCACAATTCTTTGGCGTTGTCATAGGGACCGACTCGATTCAATTCCTCCATTGTAAGCCCACACTGAATGGTGTTGATCGCCTTGTAGTTCAGTTGCGCCTTCTTGATCATTGGGGGAGTCCAATCTTCAGGTTCAAGAGGCATTCCATCTTTCGTCGGGGGAGTATAGCCTTTCAAGATTGTAAACCAGAGCTCGATGTCGGACTTCAAATAGCACTCCATTCTATTCTTCCAATAACTGAAATTCTCTCCTTTGAATAGTGGAGGTCGGACAGTACTGTATCCTTCTTGATATGAATTCGACATCCTTGCAAGATAAAAATTAAAAGAAAAATATTTTCAAGACTTTCGTCTTGGGGTTAGCACTGCTTGAAAGGATAAGAAAAAAATATTCTAAAAGAGAATAAATTAAAGAAAAGAGAAAGTTTTAAAAATGCTTTGAAAAATGGTTAAGTTATTTCAGAGCTAACGAGGCTCTGATACCAATTGATAGATCAGATGCGAGTGATAAAGGGGGGGGGGGGGGGGGGGGAATATCGCGCGTTTAAAACTTTTTTTTAACCTTTTAAATCAGAATCTTGCAGCGGAAAATAAGAAAGAGGACAAAATTATTTACTTCGTTCGGAGCCTAGCTCGACTCATACTCAAAGGCCCGCGGTCCTTGACCACATCGATGGGCAAATCACTATAACTCTTCTTTCTGAAATCCTTCGGAAAGAAGGAGATCGTACAGTTACAAGAATATAAGATAGTAACAACCCTACTATCTTATATGAAATTAAGTGCAATAAGAAATGTACCGATAGTAATAAAAAAGGTTGAGGCGCGGTCGGTGCTTTTGGATGAAGTAGCTTGCTTAGCTTGATGAAGGCTTGGAATATGAGCAGCAGGTAAAAAAGAACCTTTTTGATGATCAGAATTATTGTCTTGAGCTTCTGACTTTGAGCACTTTTTATAGATATACTGAAGGTTCGGTCGACCGAACCCGCTCCCTTCCTTCCTGGCTGGAGTCTGAAGCTGGCTCGATCTTTTACAGTAAATGCTCATGAATGGTTCGGTCGACCGAACATGTTTTTCGATTGACCGAACAGGCTATTTCCCTGTTCGTCTAAATCAACTGAGATCTTCATTTAATGTGGTGTTAATGCTGATTGGATCGGTTGATCGATTCTCTTGTTCGATCGACCGATCAACCTTTTTCCTTTTTCTGCTGATCGATGCTGATGATCTGTTCTGTGCTGAGTCACCATGGTTCGGTCGACCGATCCTATGGTTCGGTCGATCGATCAAACTTTGATTGGAAACTCTGTTTTGGTCTGAACTGATACCTGCTTTGAGTTGACCTGGTTCGGTCCACCGATCCTCCTGTTCGATCGACCGATCGAGTCGAACCTACAAAACAGTGTTAGAATAAAAACATCCTGTAACATAGATGTTAGCACAATAGTATAATAATGGATAAGTAATAAAAAGACAGTAGAACTGTCTTGATCTCAACTTGAAAACATTTCCGGTTTCTTCAGTTGGATTAGTGACCTAATGTTGTTCCCTTTGGGAACCCGACCTCACTGTCGCTTCTCCAGTTTGTTTACCTCAACCTACCCTGCCAAACTTTGATCCTCCAGATCTAGTTTGGACTTTTCACTCAGCCTTGATCGGCTCCCCAGGACTTTTCACTTGATCTTCGGTCCTCCAGACCTCTCGATCACACTGCTAAGCTTCGGGTCTCCTCAACCTACTTGGACTTGCACCTGGGTTCCACAATCTGCTAAGATTTCTCCAGCCGAGCCTCCAACTAGGTCTTTCACGGTTGAGTAAACATCCTGCACACTCAGTCAACTTGTTAGATCATAACAAGACTTAACTTGAACCTTTGACAACATCAAAACTTAGGTTTAATTCTGGTGCAACTTGCACCAACAAGCGCCACTAGTGTCGAGGGGTGTCGTCATTTGAATAGGAAAAAATAAATTTATGGACTTAGGGTTACCTTTGGCTTTGAGCTTTTGGCTTACTTCAGAGTGCGAAGCGGTAAGCGGAGGGCTTGCTTGTTCTTGTTGCAGTCTTGTGGAGTGCCAGTGGCAATGAGTGTCGAGAGGCCAAGAGGGAAAGTGGGAGACGAAGAAAAAAGTTGTTGTATTTTTCTTTTTTTTTTAACTTGCTACGTTTTTTTTAGCCTGTAGTGTTTTTTTAATTTGGTCTTAATGAAATTTTTTGTTTGGCATAGTACACCACCTTCGTCCCTGGAGGCAGGATTAATATAAGAGGACTCAATCTTTATTGAGTCATAACTTTTGACTCGGACGTTTAATAAATACCTTAGTGAGGCTTTGTCTGTGCTCATACATAACTCTTTCAGAGATCTACATTTGTTATTGGGTGAAACTCGTAACCACCAAGTTTCAGATGAAAAAAAAAACTATTTAGTACTTTTTAGGAGTCATTGAATGTCTTTTTTACTATTTTTAATAATTTCTATGTTATGATATTTAGGATATTTTTAGTATGTCAGGTATTTATGGGTTAGGGTTTGTTTGTATAAGTATCATGTTTATCTATTTGATGTATTATCCTCTATATTGATTTTTTTTTTTGTAAAACTTAAAAAATGATGGATTTCTCTTTGTTTTCAACAGTTTCTCTTCTTATCTTCTCTTCAATTCTCCTTCTTGTCAGTTCGCAGAATAATCACTATCCTATCTAGCGTCAGTTAGTATTAGAGCAAATCAGATCCAATGAAAGTTCATTGTGGTCATAGTTACAATAACATGCAGGTTCCGATCGAGGAAGTCGATCACTGTGATCGTAGTATTCAAGATATAATGACGATTGAGGATTTATAGAGCCAAGTCATAAATTTAACCCAATGTCTAGGGGAAGGGGTGTGAAATCTTAAAGATAGTGAGATCTTAGATCGTTGATCTGAGCCTATCTTCGAGAACTCATATCACTATCGGGCTACATACCAAAAACGTCGAGGTCGGGAAGAGCCTTATGGAGACCTCAATTTTCGGGTTGATTTGTCTGAATTTTCTAATATGTTACAAGTAGATGGTTTCGTTGATTGGATTAACAACGTGGAGCAGATCTTCTACTATAAACAAGTTTCAAATCAGATGAAGGTGAAGTTGATTGCCATCATACTCAAGAGTCAAGTATCGGTGTGGTGGGGGAAGTTATAGTGCTCACAAGTAGACAAGGCAAACCTCAAATAACTGACTTCTGACTGAGTGAATATGAAGAAAAAGATGAGAGATCACTTCCTTCCTTTTGGCTTCACCCAAGTTCTATTTCAGTGACTTCATGTGTTGAGGCAGGGCGCGAGATCAATCAACGATTATACGTATGAGTTCTACCAGTTGGTTGCCCGTAATAACTTATCTAAGATGAAGGAACATATGGTGGCTCGTACTTAGGGGGGTTGTGTAAGTCCTTGCAAGATGTCCTCAGCCTTCATTTGTTGTGGACAATTTTCGATACCTACCAGTGTGCACTAGCTATTGAAAAATAGTAGAATAAAAAATTAGTGGTTAGAGGCGACTAAAATAGTCGGCCTGTTCGCCCTCAGGATTCTCATCCTTAGTAGTAGTAGCCACCATAGATTAATTCTAAGGCCCTTATCATGTATCATTGTTGTGGTGAACAGGAACATAAGGCAAACCAATACATGAAACCTACTCTTTCTGATCAGAAAGGAAAAAATTTATTGATTGAGAAAGATGTGAAAGAAGAGATGGTAACAATTGGCGATCTAGTGTATAAAGCTGACAACATGTTGTACGGTGATGGTCATGAGACTTTGGTCATTTGCAAGAGTCTGATGGCTCCTAATGGTGATTCAAGGGATGAGTGATTGAGAACCAATATATTTCACACTGCCTGCACTGTCGTATTAAAGTCTACAAGATGATCATCAACAACGACATTTGTGAGAGCATAGTATCTAAAGAGGTTGTCCAAAAATTACAGTTGAAGATGGAACGTCATCCTAAGTTTGTTGTGGTTGAATAAAGACAATGAGGTAATAGTAAACAGGTGATGCCTCTTATCTTTTGCAATTGATAGCAAATATTTTGATAGTGCTTGGTGTGATGTGGTGGCCATGGATGCATGTCATGCATTGTTAGGCCGACCTTGGAAATATGATCGCAGCAGACGGAAGAATACTTATACCCTTCACATCAAAGGGAAGAAGATTGTGATGACACCACGGCAAGAAGGAACCACTCTAGTTTTGGTAGCCAAAACTACTAATCTGCTTTCTAATCTAAGTTTTTAGATGAGATGGAGCATAGAGACGCTATCTATGCTTTGCGTCCTTGCTAGAACGATGTCATAGTCATAGACATTATCTTGCTAGCCGAATTACAATAGATGCTAAACTACTTTGCCGAATTGATGCAAAAAGACCTTCTTGCTAGGCTGCCGCCTATAAGAGACATCCAATATCAGATTGATCTTGTTCCAGGGCCGAATTTTCCTAATCAACCAGAGCCCCAAGGAGGACGAAGAATTATGTGGCAAATGGTGGAATAACTAGAGAAGGGCTATATCCATGTGAGCATGATCTTATATGCAGTTCTTGCACTACTAGTGCAGAAGAATGATAATTCATGACGTATGTGTGTTGACAATAGAGCCATCAATAAGATTACAATTAAGTGCAAATTTTTAATTCCCCACTTGGATGACATATTGGACTAGCTATTCGGTTCTAGGGTCTTCTAAAAAATTTACCTTAAAGTGGTTACCATAAGATAAAATAGGGTCAAGAGATGAATGAAAGATAGCATTCAAGACGTGGCATGAGTTATATGAGTGAATGGTCATGCCTTTTGAATTGTCTAACATGCCTAGCATATTCATGAGGTTTATGCATCAGATCTTGCAATTTTTTATAAGAAAGTTTGTGGCGGTCTACTTTGATGACATCCTCATATACAGTCTAACAAAGACATCAGACATTGATCACATCCTTGATGTTTTTGAGAGGCTGAAGATGGAGTGTTTATTTCTCAACAACAAAAAAGTGTTCATTTTTACAACCTTGGTAACTTTTCTAGACTTTATTGTATCTACTGATGGTGTTCACGCAGATCAATTGAAGATGGACTCAATCTTAGAGTGGCCTCAGCCAAGGACATTGTAGGATATTAGAAGTTTCTATGGATTGACTTCTTTGTATCGTCGGTTCGTCAAAAATTTTAGTACTCTAATTGCTTCTATCACCGAGTGTCTTAAGGGACGTGATTTCAAGTGGTCTAAAGCAGCAGAGGCTAGATTTTAACTGGTCAGGCAGAAGATGATTGAGGTACCAATTCTAATACTTCCTAATTTTGATAAAGCTCGAGGTCAACTGTCATGCATCTGGTAGTGAGAGGGTGTTCTGAGTCAATCTAGGCATCTGATTACTTTCTTTAGTGAGAAGCTACCTGAATCCAATAAAAATTATTCTACCTATGATTTAGAGTTCTTTGCCATTGTTTAGTTCTTAAAGAATTGGCGTTACTACCTAGTACAAAAGGAGCTTATTTTGTTTATTTATCATGAAGCCTTGAAGTACATCAATGATCAATACAAGATGAGTAGGTGACATGCCAAGTGGGTGGCTTATTTGCAAGAATTCACCTTTACACTAAGACAATAAAGATCGCTCTTCATTACTTACCACTATGGGTACCAAGGTTGCAAGCTTTGAGATTTGTATAGACATCTATGCAGTTGACCCTACATTTATAAGGATATTTCAAGAGGTACATGGCAGTCGTTGCCACAATTTTATTTTACATAATGATTACTTGTTTCATGGATTACAGTTGTGCATTCCAAATTGTTCACTAAGACATTATCAGTAAACTTTATAATGAGGGGCACTTCAGTCATGACAAGAAACTAGCTCTCATCTCTGTTGACTTTTATTAGCCCAAGTTAACCAGTGATGTAGCTCACTTTGTAGACCGATGTTATGTATGCCAGCTGTCTAAAGGTATTCTCACCAATGCAAGCTTGTACACTCCATTACCTATTCTTGAAGCTCCTTGGTTTGATGTTAAGATACATTTTGAATTGGGATTCCCTTGCACCCAATAAATCTCAAATTCTATTCTTGTTGTGGTTGATAGGTTTTCATAGATAGCACATTTTGTAACTTACAAGAAGACTATGGATGTTGTCCAAATTGCCTATCTTTACTTCAAGAAGATCATGTGTTTACATGTCATTCCTCGATCCATGACTTCAGACAGTAATACCAAGTTCGCTAGCCATTTTTGGAAGAGCTTATAAGACAAACTAGAAACACAATTGAACTTTAGTAGTGCCTACTAACCTGAGATAGATGGTTAGATTGAGATGGTGAATTAGAGTTTGGGAATCTTCTGAGATGTCAAACATGAACTAAGCTGAATCAATGAGACTTAACGTTTCTTCAAGTAGAAATTGCTTACAACAGATCAAAAAATAGGATCATAAGTTTGAGTATGTACTTTTGAGATTATATATGGGTGGAACCATCCAGGGTTCTGGACTTAGCCCCTATTCCATGTGTAAGACAATTTAGTCTTAAACCAAATAAGATGGCAGAGCATCTTCGGGGCATTCATGAGCAGGTGAAACTGACAATTCTTGAGAGCAACACCAAGTACAAGACTCAGGTTGATAGTCATCATCGTCAAGTACTTTTTGAGATTAGAGATTTTATCTGTACTGTATTAATTCGTGATTATTTCCCTGTTGAAAAGTATAATAAGCTGAAGTATCGAAAGATTGGACTGTGTAAGATACTGTAGAAGATCAACGATAATGCCTACAAGTTGTGCCTTTTGAGTCATTTGAAAATTTCTACTGTCTTCAATGTGAAGCACTTAACTCCTTATTCTATAGATACTAATAATACTACTATGAACTCTAGAATGAGTTATTTTCAAACCACGGTAACTGATATAGGACTAACAAAGGATGACACAATCTTTAATGGGTCATAGCTTGAAGGGGAACATGGCCGCATTGGATGATATGAGATGATTGTGTCTTTGGATGCTCTTGCATCAAACACCCCAGGTTGAAAAGAACTCGTCCTCGAGTTTATAATTGTATCAGGTGATAGCCTAGGAGGAAGATCATCTGACATTAAATTGACAAAATCTACATTCAGTTGCTGCACTTTTTCTACATCTTCCATCCTCTGATTTCCTTGAGCTACATTGAATCCTTCATCCATCCAAATTCTTGTTAATTCAATTTCAGAAAACATGTAATCCTTTTGAAAGAGAGCATAGAAGGCAAAACACCACTTGAGAGGTGCACTAAGATATTGATAGCTCAGTTATAGGACTAGAATAATATCATTTAATTCTGATGCAATTCCCATTTATCACTTTTCATTATACTTCTCCAGTGGTGTGGGTTCAAGTTAGGTCCTAACAAGTTTCCCACTATTTTTGTTGCTAGTGGCAAGCCCTTCAACTTCCAAGCTATACTTCTCCTAATGTCCACAAGTTCTAGGTGCTCCTCAGGTTTGGAAGAATTGAATGCACATTGCTTGAATAACTCCCCAAAGAATATTTCATCTAAACAGCCAAGAACAATTCTCTCCACTATACTAATTTTGTTAGCAATGCTTGTAAGTATTCTGAATAAATTTTGATGTAATCAATCAGGTTAAGTTCAGTCGTGTGTATTTGATCCATGTGTCTAAGTGTGAAAGAGCTTACGAACATAAGAAGTCGAGTGGAAGACGCAACTAGTAAGAAGGATGGAACAGGAAGCGAGTCGACTGGTTCAGAGCATCCAAGAGATAAGGTGCTGCGAAAGAGTACCCTAGTAGACGCGCACGACGTTTATGAGGGATGAGAAATCGGAGGAGAAAACTACTCAAGGAGAAGGCCGGAGTTGGATTCGGGTGAGCTCAACTCTGAAAGGTCGAAGGATCATTCAAGCGACTAAAGAAAGAGCCAGCAACCGGAGAAGGCATCGGATGGTTAGCTCGAGGGTAACTGCTCCAGGCGCCCGGACAAGTTGGTTAGGGCACCTAGACCACCAAGGCATCTCATAGGCGCCTCGTCACAGTGTCATTGTTGTGGATCACTTTCGGTTCTAGGTAAGCAATGATCCAGGCGCCCGAACATGGTCTAGGTGCCCAAATATGGAAAATCCAACCTTGAAGTCATTGCATGGAGATAAAGTTTGCCTTGTTGGGGTGCCCGGAGAGAGTCTAGGTGCCTAGAATTGCCATGTCAGTAAACTGTTAATTTTGACAGTGAGTTATAAATAGAGCCCTGATCTTTTTCATTCAATACAACACATTCTGTAATTTTTCTTGTTTTGAACTTCTATACTCTCAACGCTGTAAGAGGCTTATTCACCTTCAACAAAGGAGAATTTTCTACTGGAGCTTTAACTACCTTGGATTAGCAACCTTCCCAATTGCAAACTAAGTAAACTAGGAGTCTGCTCTTAATTTTATGTTATTTATTTTGATTAACTAATGTGTGTTTGTCTTGGATAAATCGAAAGCAAAAGAAGTGTTTAATTCTAACTTACAAGTAATTCACCATCTTCTTGCCAACCACACAGAGACCAACAATTCTCATGCTTTAAGTTGTCACTATGACCTTACTTCCTGTAGCAACATACATGAATGGTGCACACAACTTTCTCAACTCCTCGAATTCATTCCATACATCGTTGAGGACTAACAGAATCTTCTTCCCAACACAAGAGTAGCTGGAGATAATAATAGTCCACGAGAGAACATCTCTGTTTTGCATTTTATCGAACAACTTGCAGGCAATATCAAAAAAGCCGCATTCACCATAGATATTTAGAAGGCTAAGATGCATTAAGTTTGGACAAGCGCCTCCATAAGTTGACCACCACCTAGTAGGAAGTAAAGTGTTTCTTGCTCTAATAGTCATTTTCCTTCCAAAGTCCCTTGACGAACTTTTTTTATAGACTAAGATCCTTTTGAACCTTATCTTGGGTACTTGTAACCGACACAAGTGACTTTGAGCACCCAGTGTGACTCCACGCCACCTTACACTGCTCCAGTGTATCTATCACTTCTTTAACTTTATCGTCATCATAAATAGGATGACTGAATATTTCAATCTTATATCGTCACCAATGTCTTTGTCGTAAATTGGATCACCGATAATTTAGATCTTGTTGTTTATATCTTTCTCAAGAAAATTTTTATTCAAATTAAAATAAAATAACTTACAAACTTTAAGATCTCGGGCACTACGATAATGATATGAGACTTCCTCAGCCGGAACATATCTATCACAACCTCGACCATGCACCTCACTATCTTCAAGTTCTTGTGTCGTTAGATGCTGAGATAACTCCGTGACTTGTCTTTGTAGATCTACGATGAGCTCATAGGATATGCTTCAATCCTGGTGTGAAACTTCCTCAGCCAGAACCTGTCTTTCACGACCACGACCTCGACTACGGTGATTATCCATGGATCTAAGGCTCTGATACCAACTAACACAGGAGAAGAAACTTTGAGTGCGACATTCGAATTAGAGGTTTGTAGAAAAAGATATAGAAAGATAATTCATAAACAAAGAGGAGTCGCCTCTAGGTTTAATTGAAAATAATTTATTTATTCAAATTAAAATCAAACGTAACATCAACCATGCTCTTTTTACAAGAGTCCTAATCCTTGTTTAAATAACCTAAGAAATAAGAAAAAGTTGTAAAAAAAAAAGAAATAAGAAAAAGTTGTAAAAAAAAAAGGAAAAAGAACTAATTAAAAAAATCTAAACTAACTTTAAAAAAATAAAATTAATCTAAAAAAAAAAGATAAAATCTATTTTAAGTTTTAGAAAAAAAAAAACTAATTCTAACAATTTGAAACAAATAAAGAAAAAGTCAAAAGATCAAATCTAGAGTTTTGATGATCTAGTTAGTCGATTTTATCTCGTTCGAACTTTGAACATAGTGCAACCATGTTAGGAGGTCACAAATTCATCATTTTCCTTGTAAATAACTCCGATCGTCTTTCTTCTAGATTCAAAAAGGAGATTGGTAATCTTGTTTTTTTTTCATCATAGCTCGAAAGGTAACATACCCGTGTTGAATAATATAAGATGATTATATCCCGAATGCTCTTGCATCATAGAAGACGTAAGAGATTAAAAAAAATTTGGTTAATGATAATAAAAAAGAATAAAATTTATTGCATTGAGGATCTATATAATTCACTTCACTTGGTAAGATAAAGAATGTATAGAAAAAATATTTTTTTTATGATAAAAGATTTATCATAGAAATTTAAGACTCGGAGATGAATATAAGGGTGCATTTGGTTCGGTGTTATTCTTGATAACCTTTGTTATCCATCCAAGGTTATCAACAAAAACCTTGTTTGGTTTAGGTATTCGATAATTCCCGAGTAATGTTCCATGCCCGACACGTCAGCAAAAGGGTCATGCAGTCCGAAATCGGAAAACCTCAGAAAACTAAGGTTTTTCTTGATTCCAGGGTTAACGAATTTTTTATACCAAAAATACCCTCCGATAAGAAAAAATATGAAAAAAAGAGAAAAAATGTAAAAAAATATTTAAAAATGTAAAAAAAAAAATTAAAAAATGTTTAAAAAATTTAAAATTTTTTTAAAATAAATAATTTTAAAAAATTAAAAAAAATTTAAAATATAAATTTTAAAAATAAAAATTTTAAATTTTAAATTTTTTTTTAAAAAAATAAAAATTTTAAAAAAAATAAAAAAATTAAAAAATGTAAAAAAATTTTTAAAAATTTTAAAAATTTTAAAAATAAAAAATTAAAAAATTAAAAATTAAAAAATTAAAAAATAAAAAATAAAATAAATAAATAAAATTTAAAATTTAAAAAATGTAAAAAAATAAAAAAATATAAATATGAATAATATAAAAAATATAAAAACATTAAAAAAAATAAAAAAACACATAAAAAAGTAAAAACAAAATATACAAGAAAAAGAAAAGTAAAAAAACATAAAAAAATAAATAATAATAATAATAATATTATTATTATTATTATTATTATGATTATTATTATGTATAGTTGATTTTGTAACTGAGAGTAATACGGTAAAATATTAAACTAAGGTATTCATTAAAACCTTCAAACAAATAAGTTTTTGTTGCATTACCTAAGTTGAACCAAACAACATTTGATTATGTTTTATTCCCCATAATCTTGATTATGTGATGACCTGGTAATCACATAACCAAGGTTATACATGAAAATTTGAACCAAACACACTCTAAATGATTTGCAAACATATAAACATTTAATATTGACAAATAAATATTTGTTAAGCGCTCATTAGATGAAGCGTGGCATTTAAACATATAATCAATCTATATATTCATCGAGTTGAGGAAAATATTTTTTTACATAAGTTGCTCCATGATACTATAACTGAACATCGAGTTGAGGATACGGTTGTACCTTTATAATAATTGGAATTCACCTAGTAGATTGTGCAAATTTAATTGAAGGAGCTTTTCTACAAGAATTAAGATGGCCACCAGAAAGAAGTTTAAACTTTATATTAAGTAATGTGTTTAATAGAATATTATATTAATTCTTTTTCCTTCATTTAAATGTTTTTGTTCTGATTGGGTTTCTTCTAATAAGGTTTTAATAAGCCATATTCATATTCCTTATAGGATGGACGTTAAAGGAAGAGTATTATAAAAGGTTGGCAGTGAATATCTAATATTAAAGGAAGAATGCTATAAAATATGAGAAAAGGCTAATAGAAAAACTCTAACATTGTCCACATAAATAACTGATATATACAAGCTATCGATACAAACAATATTCAAGACAGCATATTATCAACAAATACATTGCGAACAAAATCATACAAGCACATTGCTAACCAATTATAAATAGACGTGTAAATTACTTAGGATGCATTCAAGACACATTCAAGCAACAGCTGCTATCCATGCAATCGTTGGGCGTCGAATAAAGCTTCGAAATAGACCAGTTTCTGCCACTACAGTTTTTTACAATCACCTTCCTTTTGCTTGACAAATCTAACTTCTTGAAGCAAGGAAGCTCACATTAACTAAGTAGTCGAACCCCATTCCAGACGGTGCAATTGAACTTTAAACGGATGTGCTTTCTCTAGGGCACTCTTCAGATTGTAGCAGGTTTACCTGCAGAAGAACGGTACAGTTGTCGGTATTAGATAGAGCATATCCATGAGGACAGCTGAAGTGAAAACTAGAGGTTAAGTATCAGTACCTTTATAATCTCAAATTTCGAAGGACGCCAATATGCAGCTAAGATACTCATGTGGAAGTCCTGCATTATGATGAATCATAATTTACAGACCATATAGGTTAGATTATAGTGTGCATGATTCACACAGTATATAACAACTCAAAAATTCTCACCCTAAATGGATCGCCCCTTAAAGACTGAATGTACATTGAATTTCTTGAACCACGGCCCTGAAAAAGGCAAGCAGATACAATTGTACAGTGAGCACAAATGAACCAGTATTGTAGGATAGCAATTTTTGCAAAATCCTAAACTTTTTAGCATGTCATAACTGCTATGTGATGCGCACACAGTTAAACAGAAGCTACTGCATCAAATGCTATTCAAGACAAGTCATGCCCTCCTTTCTGAGCGAAATTAAGCATTCATGATTGGTTGGATCAAAATTACCTGAGAGGCACTTTTAAGGATTGGTGAAAAAACAGGTAAAGGTACATGAGATTGCAGGTGAGATCAAACCAAGTTGGAAATGGATAGCATCAACAAGAAGATGGGCTCTTTGTCTGGATCATGGAAATGCCTACGTTTTAAGAGATTAGATTTACTGAGTTTTTAATTCAAATTGTGACACTGTGTAAGTGCAGCTTGTGTTTACTATAGGGTAGGCCACTCGGCTTTCCCTTTCACTAGAGGGAAAAAAAAGGATCTACAGTTGAGATCCAATGGATATTAAGTGACAAAAAATCTAAACAAACACAAGGACAAAATGTTTTTAACATTTTCTATACAAAAACCAGCAACTTGTAATCTAGTTTAATGCCTTTCTATAAACTTTGATCAAAAAGTAGCAGACCATCTAATTATTACAGTGCTCAAACAGCAGCTAAACAAGAGGGTTAATTTGCAACTCCATTTTCCATTGTGGATTCCACACTCCAGTTTTTCTCCTCTCTAAAATTTGTCTCAGTGCTAGTGTTAGCATGGTGTCATTGAATTCTATAGCAAGTGAAAACTCAGAAAGCAAAAGGGCTGAAGTAATTTTTGCATAGTGGATTCCATGCTCCAGATTTGTTCCCTATCTAAAAGTATTGTGCCAATAGCATTATATCATGGAACTTTATAGCAAGAGGAAAGTAGAAAGACCAAAGTATTTGCAGTTTGCTGAAGTTCTTAAGTTTAAGATATCATCTAGGATGGTCAAATGAGCTAAGAACTTTGTTAATATATATAACAGAGAAAATATAACATAACAATAGCAATATCTTGAGTCATCAAAATCTAACCATAAATTTGTTTTGATGTTTTGAGATGAATTTCTTACGAAAACAGAACATATGTAAGAACTAGATCCAGTGGTAAATCAATAATAATTGAAAGTCCAAACGTGAATCTTAAAAGAAAAAACATATTTTTTGTAAATTTTTAGAAAAAAAAAAATATAACTAGCTAGAAACATGAAATGTCGCAAAACACCTCAAGATAAACATCCCGCAGCCTCCTTCCAGTTCGAGCACAACATATTCGCACTACATGTTCTTCGCAACTTCCTGAGATTATGTAATCTCGCCCATTTATATAGTAAGAACGAGTGTAATTTTGTGAGTTTCCAGTAAAAGGAATGTCAAATGAAGTATGGAGTCTTCCATCAACAGCCAGTAATTGCCTAACCTGGAATTTTTTAAAGATGCCATAAATATATGGTTGCGAGCATAATATAACTAAATCTGTGGTGGATTTTACCTCGTTGTCCACAGAAGATGTGAGTAAATAGTAATCATCAGGAGAAAAGCACAGCATCACATTTCCTCTAGAGCTAGATGCTGTATAACAAGGCTGTGATGTGCCTAGCCTTAAGTCCCACATTTTAATCTCTTTATCAAAGGATGCAGTAGCAAATAAACTTGGTGAATGATGAGCAAATTTGACCACATTTATATGTTCCTTATGAAGGTCTTTAAAAATTTGCAGACGTCTTCCACTGCCCATATCATAGAGAGCTACATGGTTCGAGTATCCACTTGCAAGAAAGTAGTCGTCAGTTGAATTTACATGGACTGATGTTAACTGTTGAAATTCATGAAATGTATGTATAGAAGCATTCTGACTGTGATATTGATCAGTAACCTTTGATGGCATTTTACAAACGTCATTTAATTGCAAGGAACCATTATCTGAGCCAGCAAGAATCTGGTGATAAAAGCATTAAGTCAAAAAGAGTATTTGTCATTGTAATGGACAACTTAGAAGCAAGTACAGACTATTAGGCAAAGAAGTAAAGGTAGACACTTATTGCATGTAAAGAATCTAAGAGGAAGAATTTCTCCACTGATAATGCTTACCATGGTTGGATGCTTCTTAAGCCAGCAAAGAGCTAAAATACTATTTAGTGTTCCGACTGATGGGAGATAACCAACAAGTTTTTCACTTTCATGATTGATAACAATGAGCTCCCCATCTAATGTTCCAAAGGCCATAAGCCTTGGGTCTGTAGGATGATATTCAAATTGTCTTGGACGGAAACTCTTTGACTCTTCATTTGGACCACTAGTAATCTTGGAAATTGAATGTAAAGTTTGTGTAGATGAGCCTGCTTTAGCAGCAGAAAGTGACCTGAGAAAGGAGTGATTGCTTTCTCTGCAAAATGGCTGCTTGACCTTTGAAAATGTATGAGAAAAAATAGCTCTGTTGGCCTCACGCCTATGTAGAATACTGACAATGCTATCATTTCTCCATCTGTTATAAGGTGCACTCTCAAAATATCTCATAAAAATTATTTTAGCTTGCTCTCTCTCCACAAATCCGATAGGTATATTATCTAAGACTTTTAAATGTGGAAATGATGTAACAATATATTCTCTGTAGTATCTCTCAAAACAAATTGGTGAAGGATGCGAGGAAATATGATTTTCCAGTGAGTTCCCTGTAGTTTTGCCAAAATTCACACTATCAGTCACTTCACTCATGGAGGAATCATTCTTATGACAAGTTTCTCCACGGGTTGCATAGCCAGTAAAAGAGTTACTATTATCCAATCTTCTACCTAAATGCATTGTATCCACTAAAAATGGGACAGTACTTGATACTGAAGAATGTGTAGAAGATGGCGCAGAATGTTTAGATGGGCTAAGTACAGAGTCTGGATTGTTTTGCCTACAGAACTCAGTAAAGGTATCAGAAAATTCTGGATCACTTTCATCTGTTGATTCCTCGGTAGTGCTTTCAAGTAATTCATTACTTGATAACAAGCAATTCTTAGAAAAAAGGCTGTTGAGAGAATTATCTACAGATTGTACAATAGTCGGTTTTAAATTGTTTTCCGTACTAATACACTGTGCTCCAAAGTAGGAAGATGTTTGCTGCTTATTAGAGTGCTTTTTATCATTCACCATTCCAAACACACCACCAGAAGTCGGGCATGGCCCAGTATCATAACAGCATGAACAATTCTGGAAGCGGAGTTCTGACAAGGAATGAAGTTTTGACAGTGCGGCAGTAGTCATCCAAAGGTTGGCAACTCTTGTTTCACACATTGATAGCCTCATTAGCTTTGGCATACAACTAAAACAATCAATATGGAAGCTGGTCAAATGAACACTGGAATCCAAATTAAGTGTTTGTAACTCCATGAACTTCCCAGTCATGTTGAGCTTCCTAATAGGCGAGAACCGAAGGTTCAAAATCTGGCATGCCATACCTCTTTGGCAAATATCGCTGGAAACACCAAAAAAAAATATCATATGTGATTAATAACATTTAATGCTTCAATTAGGACAAACAAAGTTGAAGAAACACCAGCAAGCAACACTTGTTCCTACATAACACTAGCCATTCACTCTTATGCAATTTAAACATGTTTACTAAGTCACTAAATTACCACCATTCATCCTTTCTCAATAGACACCTTGTCACATAATGTCCAAGTTGATATTTAATCTGCAATGTTTGTAGCCCTAGAGTTTTAATATTATCATCAAAAGTACTTTAGCAATAGTCAATATGCCTTTCGAGTGTGTGACGAATATAATTCCAACACAAATCAACTGTGGTGCGTCATCCTGCTGGCAGTGACTCTCAGACCTCATGCATTTGGTGGAACCAAATCCACAAAGGACGTTAATTGAGTACTGCATCATAACATGTTAAAATGAGAAGACAAACATGATACTTATATGGAAAAATAACAAATACAAAGAAAAAGAAATACAAACTTCAGGAACAGCCTCATGTCAACATCCCATTACGAAGAATCAACATGAAACGTAAACTGATGCGTATTCAAATCTTGTAATGTTGTTGTAGCGGGAAATAGTGGCTACAGTTACTAATCCTTAAGTTCAACTGATCAGAATTTCAATACCTGGGATAGTTGACTCCAACATATTTTATTGTTATTTTAAAATGCTAGGATATGTAATATCAAAAAGATTGTATAAAGTTCAATGCAACATACCGGAGAACATCTTTCCATGATGAAGAATTGATGAGATCAACAATTCGAAGCTTTTGGTTGACAACTTGGAATAAAAGTAGAAGATTTTCCCCATCCAATGAAGCATTAGATGATTTTTGTCTTATATTAACCATGTCAATGTCAGATAAACTTCCAGATAATGTATCTAAAAGCGGGGGAATATCCAGAGAATCCAAGTGGTCAATATAGATTTCCAAAATGCATTTACCAAAGCATGCTTTTTTATACCTTGCCTGAGAGTAAAGTAACAAAACTCAGCCAAACCTTTAATGAAACCTAAGGAAAAATAGGAATTACTTGGCGAGCTTAAAATTTTTTTCCATATTGAATCTAGACAAGTGCCATCATAATAGAAAAATGTGGACTTAATCATAGTCAAACAAGAAAATGGTCATGAGCTTGTACACAACAGCATGAGTCTTTTACAATCTAATTTTCAGAATCAGAAAGGGTATCATTTTGATGCATACTTGCTGTCCTGGACACCACATAAAGTTCATTTGAGTAGTAAGAACAGGATTGATAACCCTGCATCTAATCACTCAATGGAAGTCTACAGTGAGATTACAAGAATTAAGTTAAACAGATGAAGTATTATGTCTAAAACCCATGATAACAAGTAAAATTTATAAATGAGACCAAAGAGAGACCCTTAATCAATATAAGATGGAACTTCAAATACACAAGTGCAAGTGCTGAAAGCCGGAAAGAGAACATGACAATGTCTGATTGCATTGATATTTCTTTAGCCAGGATATGAATAACCATTTGACTACTTCAAACCAGTTACAAATATTTGAGTTCGCCTAGATATTTAAAATGGAAAGATTTCTTTGCTCTCAAGGTTCACATATGTTCACATTTGAACCAGTCCCTAGATTTTTTTCCCTTTCAGATAATTGATGGCCACAAGTGACATTGACGCATCCATGTCATACCCAACAAAATGACTTGTAAAACAAAGTATAGTAGTAGAATTAGAATTTGTTCCATTAAGTTCTTTTTCCCAATTTTCTTTTTCCCTGTCAGTGTACTATCAGTACAAAGACTATCAGTACAAAGTTAATGCAGGATTGTGCAGACAATCACTCATTTACATGAACTAGTGTGAAAGAACCGATTACTATTGAAAATTTTCAATGGCAAATAGCAGGTAATCTGTCATATATGCCATAGCACAGTGGGAATTTCAGCTCCATAACCCCTCATGGCATATGCATAACCTGTGTCCAGCACATCTGTTAATAGTTTTAAGCTTTTAGCTAAGTTTTCTCTCTTGAAATCGATGACAAAAATACTGTCTGTATTAATCTCTTGCCACCAAATAATGACAAAAAATTCAGAAAAAAAATACTATATACTATACCTTCCAACGTATACATAAGTATTTCACTAAACAAATGTAAATGCTATTATCAGGAATGGAACAGAAATACGTCAATTGTGATCATTATGACCAGTGATTTGTTTAAAGCATTCCACCAAATGATGCAAAGAAAATATGTCCACTTTCACAAAGATAATACCTCTGCTAAACTCAACACCATCGAAGAATTTGGTATAACCTTCTGGTTCTGGCACACATTAAGATACCTTAACAGGAAAACAATCAAATCCAAAATCAATCACATAATTCATAAATAGATCCAGAAGTAAATGTTGTAATATCTTCAACTAATACAAAAAGTGTAAATTAATTGTAAATGAAACTAATTGTTCACTGAAATGCACAAATAAGAACATGGTGATATTCACACCTTGCATTGGTAGATTCCTATAGAAAAAAAAAAGACCTGCATAATATATATATATATAATGCAAGAGATCATCATAATTAGATGAGTATACAAGAGCACAAGTGCATAAGAAACACTTTCAAAGGTGCCAAGAAAGAGAATAAATCAAAGTTCAATGCAAGACACACATACTTGTGGATGAACAACAGTTTTCAGATAAGATCAATTGGCTGAAAGGAAGTGGGAAATTTGGAATATCAGTGCATCAAAACCTAAAGTATATGTTCCTCTGCAATATATTTCATTCGGTTATTACAAACCTAAATTTGTGCCATGTATCCAACCTAATCGGATAACGAAATATGAACAATTCTGACAGGTGCACAAACAGTATCACTTGTACTACCAAACAACATATTGAGACGCAATTGCAAGGGATAATCATAATACAGTCATATACGTGTGGTAGAACAACACGCAAAACAAGGGATTTCAAAAACAATAACTTCCAAGCAATTACACAGGAAAGTAATTGTTTAACTGGAGGATGCTTAGGTATTAGACGTATTCCAGACGATCTTCCTTCGATCCAGCATCGTCAAAAACAAAAAGCTATTCTAGCGCGAGAAATTTCCCTCAAGGCCGGGGCGAGGAGGGTGAATGTAGATCCATCAAAATGCTCCATTTGGAAATCAAGACCAATCCAGATCGCTCGTTTAGGGAATTTCAAAGAATCGGTAAAATCATCAGACCAAAAAAGAGAGAGAGAGAGAGAGAGAGAGAGAGAGAGTCTAAATCATAATTCAAAGAGAAAGTTGGATCTTTGTACTGACCTAGTAGCCATAATAAAATTGCCAACAAATGGAAGACCTTGATAAATTAAGAAGGGCCAAACAAGGTCATTTTTCGTCGTATCATCCACATCGAGCAAGACTGGTGCGTGATTAGAGAATTAAGAAACGAAAGAGAAAGAGAGAGAGAACCTTGCTTCGAGCTGAGAGAGCGGAGAGGCCATGGCGATCCCTTATCTTTTCTGTTTCTTGCTTGAGAAAGTTTTGATAGATTGGGAGCAAAATAATTGAAGGGGGAGATGGAAAGGATAAGAAGAAGATCCACATCAGCTACCATCAAGGTCTGCTGCTCGCTTCCGCACTCCGCATGCTTTTGTCGTGCCGGTGTCTAGCGTTGACTCAACAGTCGGAACTCGCGGCAAATAAAAGCAGACAGATATTTTCTCCAATAAAGCCGCAATTCCCCTTTTATAGAGATATATAATCTGATTAATTTTTCGTATATTGATCATCGACGGTGTGATCGTTTGTGTGGATTTTGTGTCCGGATATAGTCAACGAAGTGTGCGTAAATACCCTCTCTCTTGGTCGGTTATTTACTCCTGACCAAGTAAGGACATCTCCCATATAATGTTCGTCAAAAGTTTATAAAATTAAAAAATCTTAATAAAAACGCTTCAATGATTGTGGGGTAAGATTTACATTTTTTAATTCCAGGTTTAAAAAATCAAATCTATTTGTGTTTTTAAAGGTGCAGCTAATAATTAACGTGCATAATTGATCTTTCAAAATAATTAAAAAATAAATTATTTGATTAAACATTTAATTATAATATTTTATTTTATAAATGGTTAATAATAATTAAAATTGTACTATTTTAAATAAATATATTCAATAAGTTAAAAAAATATACACTAATATACACTATAATTAAATTAAAATGTATAAGTTAAATATTAAATGAAAATTATAAATTTAATTAAATTAAAAATTTTAAATTAACTAATTTATTAATTAAAATTATAAATAAATTAAATTAAAAATCATAGTTAATTAAAATATTAATTAAAAATTATATATAGATATTAAAAAATAATAATAATAAATAAAGATATGTGATTGGTAATATAGGATCCAATAAAAAAAAGTTATATGGAAGATTTTTTTTATTACGGAGAATAGTAAATTTTTATATTTATGACTGGGTATTAATATGGCATATTGAAAACTATAAAAAAAAGCTTATTAAAAGATTTAATAAATTTTAACAATTCGAGATATCCTAATTTATACATATAAATTTGAACTTATTCCTAGTAGATATAGAATGTCTCGGGAGCAGTTCGAATTCTCTGTCCTCGAATTTTTCCTATCCCCATGTCCCTTGTCGATCGGACAGACCAGATTACATCTCAAGGTATCATGACATTCTTAAAATGTGTGTAATATCATCATCCCCATGTCCCTTGTCGATCGGACAGACCAGATTACATCTCAAGGTATCATGACATTCTTAAAATGTGTGTAATATCTTCGTGATGTGTAAAATATTCTTAACATATAATCTGATCTGTCCAATCGACAAGAGGACACGATTACACGGAGATAGAAAAATTTAGGGATAGAAAATTCAAACTCCATTCGAGGAGCCCTGATTTCATCTTCTGCTACCGTTTGTATAGATTTTGAACTGGTTCAGGGTAAAATAATATGCAGTTGACTAAATGCACAGGATCGAAACAAGGAAAAATGGCTCAATCGCCTAGTCGTAAAGAGCAAGTCATTGGATTAAGATAAGAATTGCTTACATTAATATATCATCCCTAGAGTAAGACAAATATTATAATAAAATATTTTTATGTCTATAAATTAATCATTTCATTGTTTATTCCACACGCGCCTAACCGCATGCAAGCCAGATTCATCTGGCGCGTCAGCCGAACCACAACGCCGAGGACGCTGAGCGAGGCCCGCCGGGCGTGCAGAAGAAGGTAGCGGGTTGGTATCGACGATGACAATGCTGGGGCAAAGATAAATTGAGTAATAAAATGAAGGATAATTAATGAATGATTTTGGGACAATTACAATGAGTTTAAAAACATTCTTAGTAATTTATGTTGAAATCAGAATTTATTCTAAGATATTGATCCCATTCTTTCATGATGAAACAACATATAGAACACAAAATTGACACCAGAAAAAATCTCAAAATATTAAATGAAAAACACAAACTGAGAACAGAAAAAATTCTAGTTAATTGTCGAGTGAGTACAAATTTACCGCCATATTATCACTGCGAAACAGGATAAATTCCTTTGCCCACTTCAGGATAAGGCAAAGAATCGATTACCTCGAATGGAGAAAGGATTCGTGTATGGCATAGCTCCAAATAACCTCCGCAACAGCCTTTATATGGTCGTCCTGCAATACGGGCACTCCCCACATATCTTCGCCCATGGCTCCAAGCAATCAGGATGGAACCTGTGCCTGCAAGACAGCTGAATCAGTTCTTCGCCCTCCACAAATCTCTCCAGACAGATGGAGCAATCGAGAAAAGCTCTCTCAACATAAACTTCCATCTGTAGATTACTGAAAGCCTTTGAGCTGAGTCCAGGAGGCCTATTAGCATATTGCACATGGCCATCAGTTTCTGCTCTTGAGCTTGGTGCTAATGAACCTGATTCAAACCATTCAACCAGACTCTCTGCATCTGGTTCTCCATCATTGACGAGCCTCATTTCATCATTCATAGCAACCTCATTCCTTGTGATGTCTAATGTCAAGCCGGTTTGACTGCCATTTAGAAAGTAGGTCTGCGATAAATCTTAAAAGCTTCTGTTGTAATCAGAAGGGCATAAGTTTTGCTGCACCATCTATGGCACATTGCGTGACTAACCTATTTCCAGACGGAGATATGCCTCTAAGTCTCTCTTGAAGCCTTGCTCTTGCCTGCAGAACAACACCAGGAAGTTGGTCGCTCCTGGTCAAGCTTAACCTATCTAGTGTGCTTGCTAAAGATGCGCCGTAGATACTGCTGCCAATCATAGAGTCGCCGTCATTTTGGTTACCTAGCCAATCTGGTTCAAATTCCTTGACAAGGTTGGAAAGATTAGTTGCAGATTGATCACAATTTAGATTCCCAAAAATTCTTTGAAACAAATGAATTATGACCCTTGTGGGAAGAGATGTATTGCAAAATCATCTAGAGACCATTCTCAAATAGAAACCCCCAAAGGAAACAAAGTGATGAAACTTGATAGCTCTAGTAAGGAACTCATAAACTTCACCAAATTCCTTTGACTGAACAACTAGAAGATATTTTTTACCAACTCATATGATTGGTATATATCATGTATAAACACACACACCCCCCCCCCCCCCCCCCCCCCCAAAAAAAAAAAAAAAATCAAATTTAATATGATATCTTGAGTTTAAAAGTGAAAATCTACCAATAAGATTGCATTTGGATTATTTTGGTAATCTAGTAGAGAAAATTAGTTCGGTAGTTTGAGCTTAAACATTCCATACTTGTGCCGTGTCCAGTTAACCAATTTATTGAATATTCTCAGACAGTTAAGCGATATTAGTTCTGCCCAACCAAAAGGGAATGGAACTGAAGAGGAAAATACTGAAGTTTTCACATTTAATGAACAGCCAAGTAGGCTCAAATAAGTGAGATAAGATTTCGATCGCAGAATCTCACATAAGTCGCCATTCTTCAGCAATAAGTTGCATCGTTTAATAGAGACACGACAAAAGAGGAGCTTTGAAAAATAAGGGGCCTTGGAGGAGAGATTATAAGATCCCAGATGAGATATTTACCTCTGAATCTACGTATGCCAGTGCAAAAATCACATGACATCAAGTTTACAGATTTACGATTCCAGCAAGGCATCATATGCGGTAGGATCTCTAATAAGAATCGGGAATCGGGAATCGTTACCGTGGAGTGATAGGCTGGAGGAATATGTCTGGGTTCGAGCTGAGGACCATCTCCGAGGCGGCGGCGGCGACGGTTGTGCCGTCGAGAGTGCCGGGGATAGGCATCTCCACCAGCGGCAGGAGCAGCGGAGAGGGGATCGAGCGACGGGTCTGGATCGGGATGGCTCCGACCCGCGCGAGATCTCCAGTTGTAGAGCAATCCCGACGCGCTCAGCATCAGAATCTATTCCCGATTGGTAAAAATCAGCGGAAAATGAGAAGAAACGTAAGCAGATCGAGGAAGCCGAGCAAAAAGGGTGGATTTTGAGCCGTGAGAGATCAGCTCTGCCCGTCGCTTTCCATTTTGCTTGCCTTTTTCTTTTGGGAATGTCTTATTCTGCCCCAAAATTTTGCCCAATTCGGAAACGCCCCTTGAAATTTGGTTTCATCATTTTGCCCTCTAACCAAAGTTTTCTGATTTTGTATTGTCCACATGTTTCGGATGAATCAAAAAACCCTTAAAATTTAATATCACATATAATATTATTATATATATAAATTTAAATTAACTAATAATTTAACTATATATATATATATATATATATAAATCAAATTTACCTCGAAGATGTAATGAATTTTCTTGTGTGATATAGTTGAATTTGCTTTTTTAAGGAAGAATGAATATAGTCCGGCAATATTTTCAAAGTCTCCAGGGCAATGTTATTTAGAGTTTACAGAATAATCTTATGATATTAATCGGATAATATTCTCAAAGCCTGTAGGATATAATATCATCTAGGGTCATCAATTTCTATTTGGGTTATTATCTAAAGTTGTGTTAGTTGTCATTGAAGTTTTTATTTCTTTGGTGTTTTTCATTCCAAATTTTTTGAGTAATTCCTTAATATATTTTTATTGGTAAACATAATTTCCTTCATTAATTTATTTAATTTGTAGATCTAAGATGTAAGTTAATTTACCTACTAAGCTCATTTCAAATTCTTGTTCCATTAAGGTTATGAATTCTTGTAAAAATTCTGAGTTGGTTGAACCAAAGATTATGTCGTCTACATATACTTCGGCTATAAAGATATCTTTGTTGATTGATTTTACAAACAAAGTCAAATCAATTTATCCTTGGTTGAATCCTTTGGAAATTAGGTAAGAGGTCAACCTTTCATATCAGGCCCTAGGTGCTTGTTTAATATCATACAATGCTTTCTTAAATTTAAAGACATGGTCAGGATGGTCTAGACTCTTAAACTCAAGTGGTTGACCTACATAAACTTCTTCTTTTATTAGCCCGTTTAAAAAGATATTTTTTATATCCATTTGATAAAACTTAAATCCTTTATGGGATGTATAGCTAAGTAGTATTATGATAGATTCAAGTCTAGCTACTGGAGCATATATTTCATCATAGTCAAGTCCTTTTACTTGACTAAACCCCTTAGCCACTAATCTAGCCTTGTTTCTAATAATTTCTCCACTTTCACTTAGTTTATTTCTAAATACTCATTTTGTTTCTATTACCTTTTTATTGTTATGCAGTGGTACTAAGTCTCAGACTTCGTTTCTTTCAAATTAGGCTAGTTCTTCTTGCATGGCTATCCTCCAGTCTGGGTCAAGTAAGGATTATTCTATTGTTTTGAGTTCAATTTTTGAGATTAAAGATATTTGACTTGAATTTCTAAAGGATGATCTAATTGTTAGCTAAAGCCCTAGAGCCAATCATTTGATGATTGTATTTTGGACTTGTTGTATCATATTCTATATAAATAAAGGCATTTGGTTTTTGGTTATTATACTTACTTGTATTGGTGCCAAATAAACTAAGTATAATAATGTCCTTGAGTAGAAGGTTCTTACCTATATCAATCGATTGGTTGAATCGATAGTGAGATGATATAGGGAACACTACTCTTAATCATTCCTAGTCGAGTATTAACATTCAGGGACAATGTTAATGCAATAAGACTAGCATGTAGGTCAACTCGATGACTTGATCTCACAAGTCATGGATATAGAGATATCAAGTTGACACATGGGTATGCATTAGAGAATGTATACTGAATGACCCGCCATGAGAAAGTATCATGGATCGTTATATGTGTCATATACTTTCTCATGTGGCTATTAGTATGACTACTAGTCCTTAGACTTGAAGTCACCATGGTTCCCTACATAAGGAGTTGTGTACTTTGGTTTCGTCAAACGTCACCCGTAATTGGGTGGACTATAAATGCGATTACTGGGTATGTAACAAATTATGCGGAGGGATGTGAGTGATGTAGATGGGATCTATCCCTCCTATATGACGGGAGAGGCATCAGTATTCTTGATAGAGTGAGACCACGAAGTGCATGACCATGCCCAAATGAGTCAATATGAGATATTGAGCTCATTTGATTTAGTGAGTCTACTTGGAGTTCAGGATTTAGATTGATCAGAGGATGACACGGTCTATGCCTCACATTGATCAATCTAGATGTCTAGGATAGAAAGACACTTGTCATATTTTGTGAGGAGTCATAATTAGTAGTCACAAGGTGATGTTGGATCTCAACATTCTTGTAACTTGGGTAGTAATGATGTGTTGCTAGATACCGCTCATTACTTATGCTCCTAAATGAGTTTAGGGCATTGCCAACGTTACAAGAACCTATAGGGTCACACACTAAGGACAATTAGATGGAGATTAGGTTCATATGATGAACCAAGAGGATTAGATTCATTTGATGAATCAAATTGGATTAAGAGTAATCCTAATTAGGCTAATTGAGTTGGACTCAAGTTGATTCATGTGTTCAATGAGTCTAATTTAGATTATGACTCATTGAATCAATTTAATTAAATGAATTAGATTCATTATATTAAATTGGCTTGAATTAAATGGTTGGATTAGATCAACCATGAGAGAGATTAAGTCAAGTTTGGCTTGACTTGAGAGGAAGAGGAAAAGTCAAGTTTGACTTGACTTTTTACCACATCATTAGTGAGTTGGCAAGATGTGGACCAATGATGATGCTCCTGCTCCACATCATCATGGTTACTTAATTGAGATGCCACCTCATGGAGGTTACAATTCTTCACTTTAATGGCTCCACATTAATTGCACTTAATGTGGAAATGGGGGTTACACTTTTTGAAAGTGGTCGGCCACTATTGTGAGGGGATGGAATGAATTTTTCATTCAAGGCAATTCACTTCATCTCCTTCCTCTAGCTCTCCCTCTCCCTCTCCTCCTCAACTTGGCCGAATCATCAAAAGGTGCTAGCACACCATTTTGTGTGATTTTTCTATCTACGTGTTCGTGTGGATACGTATAGAGAGTTGTCTACGTTGACAACTTCGAGATCCGGCACCGTTTGGACGAGCGGGAACGCGAAGGGCTTCGCTACAAGGGTAATACTCTTATCTACTGTAGATCTAGAGTTTGAAACTCGTACTCATAAGTTTTTTGAATTTTATTCTTCGCACGGATCGGCTAGGGAGATTCGGGGTTTCCGCGATGCGAAAAGTGGTTTTCGCGGTCCGAAAATCCCAACACTAATCTGAACTCTTAGGTCTGTGTTACCAATTATCTGGTCAATTGGATGGTTTGGATGAACTCTTACAGTTCTAGTGGGTTCATTTACTTGAGGTTGATCTTCTTCTTCGTGACTTAGGTTTTCATTAACTCCCCCTTGATTACTGCTACCTTGAACAAACTCAATTGTTTGAATCTGGGTTTGTTCTAAGTTTTGGTTGGTCTCTTCAAATTTTATATTTGAGATTTCTTCAATTCTTAGTGTGACTTTGTTATATACTCTATAACTTCTATTGTTTAATGAGTGGCCAACAAAGATTCCATTTTCTATTTTTGAGGTAAATTTTTCTAAGTGTTCTCTTGTGTTTAGTATGTAGGCTGGACATCCAAATACTTTAAAGTATTTAATATTAGGTTGTTTATTATAATAGAGTTCAAATGAGGTTTTATTATAAGTTTTATTTATTGTGATTCTATTTTGTTGATAGCATGTCACTATAACAAAAATGTTAAAAGACAACACCATAAAGACAACGATTTTAGAAGGAATTGTTGTTAATTTGATATAAGACAACGGTTTTTGATAAAACTGTTGTCTTTGAGCTCCTCCAAAAAATAAAAGACAACAGTTTTACAAAAACTGTTGTCGTTGAGCGACTTTTTGTAAAATCAGCAACACCTTTTACAATGGTTTTCTGAAACTGTTGTCTTTAAGCACTTTTTTAGGGGTCAAAGACAACAGTTTTAATAAACTATTGTCTTTGACTTTATTCTTTCGCCGTTTTTCCCCTTCATCGTTTTTGTTGTAGCAATGTTTTGCTTCCCTCTCTCCGAAAATTTTTTGACGCCCTGTTTTTCCCCCTTTGCCTTCCCAAACCCTAAACCCCTCTCCTCATATGATATTTTCCTCCCTTAGCCTTCCTACCGAAAAACATCTCTGGTGAAGGAGTCACCAGTGAACCCTCACCCAAGGAGAAGGAGAAGAATAATCCCCAAACTCCACCGCCTCCGCCTCGGCCTCGGCCTCCGCTCCCGCCCCCGAACCTCCGCCTCCCTCTGCCCCAGACGACGAGAGGGGCTTCAAATGCGTGGGCAAGATGGCCTACAACTGGGCAATCACCCTCCTCACCATCTCCGTCGCGCTTCTATTGACCACCCCCCAAGTGCTCGACCACACCGAACGAGTCTTCCTCTACGCCGCCGGCACCTGCCTCGCCTGCCTCTCCCTCGTTACCTCCGTCGGCCTCATCTACTACTCCATCCTCAGCCATCCCGGTGCCCAGCTCGCAAAGGTACAGGAGAGGGTTGTACAAAAATTCGGCCCTCTCCTGTACCAAAAATGATTTCTCCAGCCAGCTCGCAAAGGTACAAAAATGATTTCTCCAATGATTCAAATACTGGATAGAATGAGTTGTACCAAGAATTAGTTGCCAATGTTGTTGGTGCGGGAAGCATCCGACGATCGAACCCAAGTTTTGATAATGGCAAAGGGTTCAAAGTTAAGTCTTGTTGTTATCTAACATGTTGAATGAGTGTTTCAGGAAAGTCCTAACTGCGGTTAGGCAGGTGAAAACCCTAGGGGGTGGTAACCCTAGGTCCTAGGGGGTGGTAACCCTAGGTGGAGAAAAGTCCTAGCTGCGGTTAGGCAAAGGGAAAACCCTAGGGGGTGGTAACCCTAGGTCATAGGGGGTGGTAACCCTATGCAGAAAGTCTTGGCAGGTCGATGGCTTCAGGCAAAAGTCCTAGGGGGTGGTAACCCTAGGTGGAAAGTTCTGGTGTCGCGAACCAGGTGAAAGACTAGACTAGCCGGGAAGCGGATGTCCAGCAGAAAGTCCGGAAGCGTCGAGTGATGAGCAAAAGTCCAGTCGATCTGGAGGATCGCACTGGCAACAGGTAAATCTCCTGAGTGGAGTAGGTGAGGACGCGTTCCCTATAGAGGGAACAGTAGGCGTCGGGTCGACCTAGGGTTTCCGGACGAAAATCCGAAGTCAGACTCAGACAGTCCGGAGACTGTCATAACTTCATATTCATACTATTATTTTGTGTTAACTTTGTGTTGCAGGTATTTTTGGATTAACATACTTGCAGGTACCAAAAACACAAAGAAGAACTCGGATGAACAGTGTCCGAGGCGCCTCCATGAGGCTTGGAGGCTCCTCGGGTTCAAAATCCTGAGCTGGCGCGAGGAGCAGGCTTAAGGCGCCTTGGATGGATTGAAGGCGCCTTAGACAGCTTGGAGGCACCTTGAAGGGTTTGAAGGCGCCTTCAGGTTGCGGCAGTCAAAGGGTTATCGCAGCGAGTAGATCGGGATAAAATTCTTGTTTAAGGCGCCTTGGAACTTGTTTAAGGCGCCTTGAACACTGTTTAAAAGCAGTGGTCGACCAGCAACTCAGAACAACACTTTCTCAAGCAATCTTCTGCAACGTGCTGCGAATACGACCATCCCCAAGTGCTGCAAAAACACCCCGACGACCCGAAGCTTTAGATTTAATCTTTTGTTGTCGGTATATTTTTCTTACTGCTTAAATTGTACTTAGATTGTAATAATCTTTACGAACTATAGTTGTTGCCCACCGAAAGCGGTCAGCGACCGCGGGCCTTCGAGTAAGAGCCGAGATAGACTCCGAACGAAGTAAATAGCTTGTCTTTCTGTGTGCTTGTTTTCTTTATTCCGCTGCGTTACTTCTCTGATAGTTTTTACGATTCTGATACGAACGAAATAGCCGCGAGTGCTATTCACCCCCCCCCCCCTCTAGCGCGGTCTCGATCCAACAAATGTGACTTTGGAATAGGAATTTAGACCGAGCTCAAGTCCTATTGAATGTGTTGCTTGTTGACGGCTATTTGTGATGAGTCTTGTAGCCTGCCGCCACATTGGTATTAGGAGATAAGCTTGGTAGATGTTCACAACATATGATCTTTTAGCTATTTTATGTCTGGTTCTTGTAATATGCTTAATCTCTTTTCTCGCACATGCATCGTTTTCTATCTCAAACTATCGAAGAAGTTTTCTATGTAAATTCTTTGTTCCTTTTGTTCAGACCTGGAGTAAAAGAAATACCGTCCAAGCTTATGCCTGAATTTTATTTCCTGATTTCACTGTTAACCTTCTTTTGTAAAACATGCTTTGTTCTTGATTTGTGTTGAGTCTATAGTTCTACTTGCATTGCATTATGGATTACATAATTGTGGGTTTGTTTGTTGCATTTTGATAGTTACAAAAATACATTTTTAGTGAATGTCTTCTTGTGAGACAATCATTTTTTTCAAAACAATCCTAAAAACTTTACTGACGTTGGTGGTGGAGTCATAGGATGCGGAGGTTTTCCTTGTAATTTGAGGACTTCACAAGGAGGCCTTTCTTTGAGTATTGGTAAGAACTTATACTATTTCTACACTTCTGCTATTTGCTTTTTCTTGCATTGTCATTCAATCACTTTATTGTTTTAAAATATTATTATCTTTCTTATTTGTTGAATATAGATGTCTCTACTACTATGATTGTGTGTCCTAGACCAGTGGTTGGTTTTCTACTTGCAAATCAAAATGTCAAGGATGCATACCAACTGGACTGGAACAAGGTGATTAAGAATTTGTTCTTTATGTTTATTTTCTAGGTTATTGAATGCCTATATATAATATACCTATTGAGGCAACTTTTTTTAGCTTGCTTGTTTCATTCTTCATATTGTGTCTACTAAGATTTTTTTTTTTCACTGTTTGTTGTTGCTAGGCTAGAAGAGCTTTGAAAATTGAGAGTGAAGACAACTCATACAAATCAAGAATTTAAAATCATTGGGATAAGTGACAAACAAGCCTTGCAAAGATGAAATGTGAGTCTTTCCGGATTGTGTTGTTTTATTATTTGTCAGTATTTTGCAATCAATTGGTTTATAAGAATCTTTGAATTTTTGAACCGTATGTAATGAAGCATTGTTTTAAGAACTAGGAGAAGCTGCTTTTATATAAATGGAGGCACCAGTGGCGGGCATCTGCGACATCCGAGAATTTTATTTCGAGAATTTTAGTATAGAATTACTTCATTTCAAGTAACAAACTGATCCATTTTATGTTACTCCTATATATATATATATATACTCCTCAGTAGATTTAAATCAGAAAGCATTGACAGTTAATCCTTAACGAATACAGGGAGGAATTATACAAAAAATGTGTCACAACAATACAAGGTGGGTTGCTACTGACTAGCAACAACTTTGGTGTTGTAAGAGAAGCAATTGAGAAAGCATTTGCAAATCTTGATGTCAGGCTCTCGATTTGGTGAGCCCTAAAAGAATATCTACTTAGCTTAATTGTTGTTTTTAAAGTAATTTGTCACTCTCTAATCTTAACCAGTGGTCAATATGTCGAACCTCTTGGTTATGAAGGCTTGAACAGCAGGCAAGGATATTGAATATTGTGTAAACCATCCATTGAAGCCATTGAGCACGCTCTCAGGATTGCAAACATTGATCCCCAGAGAACTGTAAGTAGCATTTATGAATGAGTCTTCATTTCTATTTGGCTGTTGATAACCCATGTTAGGATTTATTAAGTATCTTGACCTTCCTGTTGACCTCTTAGAAATCAACGTAGTCATTACTTTCTATCACTAGTGGTTACATCATGGCATGCTATTATTTCCTAAGAAAAAAATGTGTACTAGTCTATTATGTCATAAGATTGTTGAAGAATACTCTCTAGCTTGATTGGTTGGGTGTTTATATATATATATATATATATATATATATATATATATATATATATATATATATATATATATATATATATATATATCTGATGCATGTATAAAAGCATTGATTGCCATTTATTCGGAAGGAAAAGGTGAATGACAAGTTCTTACAAGTATCAAATGCCAAGTCATATTTATTCTTTTCCCTTTTAACAAAAAATGTGTTTGTATATACAAGGTGAAGCTTCTCTATTAACATAATGCTTCTACAGGAGTTTACTGGAAACTTTTACTGTCATGTTCCAAGAGTAAATAGTTTCATTCTCCAGTTAATTAGAATTACCTCAGTTCAAAGATGATTTTTTTTTTCAAATTTCCTCTCACACAAATGACAAATTTCTTTTATGCAGAGTCAACTATTCTTGCATATGTTATGTCACAGTCGAATCGTCAACACAACTATGGATTAGATCTCCTCCTTTTATCTATTGATGAAGGCATTCAGGTTATAGAGATGATTCACTGGAAAATGTTAAAAGAAATGAAATTGAGGTATTAACTTTAGTTACACTGCTACTTTCTAAGGCTATGGTATAATTACCATGTTAGGAATTCTTCTTTTATTAATTAAATTTAGTTATTTCTTGATTTTTTTTTATGTGACGGTTATGTTATATTATTATGCTCTTAGTAATCTAGGTTATTATCATTTCATATTACATTTTTTATTTATTTTGTAATGCATAAGTTATTTTTTCCGGTCACTCAATGAATCTCAATCAGTTAGTTGTAACATATGTTTTTGTTATGCTAAACACATTTCTTACTGTATAACCTAGATTTATTGGGCATTCTGTCTATATTATTGCATATATGATGACATATGAGTTCCCTTTGATCTTTACCATAAATTTGTAGGTGCACTTCATATTACCCATGCTTGAGCAAATGATATTATACAAGATCTGATACCTCTAACTGAGACGTCATCCAACTTGGGTTATGTTTGTTCAAGTGTTACAATTTTTCTGTCATATGGGATAAATACTAGGAGAGATTGTTGTTCTACATTAACTTTCAAATTTTGGGTGTACAATTCTAGAGTCATGTGAATGTTATTAGCATCAGAGATGTTAATCATATTGTAGTTATAGTGTCTGTAAATTGTATGGACTGCTGCTCCTTCCAAGTTACATTAGAATGTCATGGCATTATTATTTTTTATTCTTGTTTAGGTGGTAACTCAAATTTTTCGATGGATTTGCATCAAAAGGAATAACTTTATGAAAATATTTCTACCATGCAGTCACAACATTTACCCGTGAGTTGAACTGTGGTGAACTTTTGGAATTGGCTTATCTATGTTGATCATGTTTCTTCATTCATTTAGTAGTTTGATATCAACCAGATGACGCGATCTGGCGGATTTAGCTTAGTAGGAACTTTTCAATCTAGCCTTCAGCAACATCAACTGCATAATACCACAACCCATAGTGGTGAGCTGCCTTTTGGCACTGGAAGCACTCAAGACCTACGTTCACATGGCTCTGATTTCTTTCCTTCTTATGATAATTATCATTCACAGGTACCTTGCCCTGGCTTATGCAATTCTTTAGATAGTTTAATCTTTATTAATGCTATGGATTAAATGATTTTTCCCTCAACTTTATACAGATTCAAAACAGTGGAGACCTTAGTATTGGGTTGAGACCGTTGAACTCTCCTACACCAGCCTCTGGTATGAGTATGTATGAGCAACCGATTCAGCAATATCAACAACCACAAAGTCTTTCTCAACTTCAACTACAGCAGATGTCTGATGTTAGCTAGTCATATAGAGATCAAAATGTAAATTCCACTCAGGAGTCACAATTACCGCCTGGTCCATTTGACATGCTTGGATTATTGAGTGTTATTAATATGAATGATCCAGATCTAACATCTCTTGCATTGGGAATTGATTTAACAACAGTAGAACTGAGCTTGAGCTCGATAGATAGTCTTTATAAAACATTTGGTTCTCCATGGTCTGATGAGCCTACCAAGGGGGAGCTTGAGTACTGCAGTCCAACATGTTATTATGCCAAAACACCACCACCTCTACATGTAAGCTTTTATGTTGTGGTTTTATTTGCCGATATGAATGGGGTACTTGAAGAGTATATGATTTATCAAATCTGTTATTGTGGTTGTAGCAACTACATTTCTCCAAATTTCAGCTATCAACCTTGTTTTACGTCTTCTACAGGTATTCTATTCTTCCCTTTTATTTTTGGTGCTTTGCTCACATACTTTGCTTCACAAAAATCCAGAATGTTGGAAAAGGTTGACATGGAAGAATTAGCGAGTGAGAAAGAGGAGTCCAATGAAATTCTACAAATTGAAGATTGTGATGGGGCTTGGGTTGACAATAATTACTTGCAATATAATCCTACATGGCACGAACCACCATCACAAGTTTCTAGTCTTTTGACTATTGTTCATTAGTTGTAAATGAAGTTTATTTGTTTATTTGTATTGGGATAAATTTTATTTGAATATTAGACATGTTTCTTCTTTTGTGATTGTAATTCTTGTATAAGTAACATTTTGAATGACATTGATATGGGAAATATTCTTTCTTTTGTGATTATGATTCTTTATTATATATTTATATTGAAATATGATATATTGGTATTAATAGATAATAATTTAAAAGGCAATAATTTAAAACCGTTGTAGTTGTCTATCACCCTCAAAGACAACGGTTAAAAACCGTTGTCGTAGCCCCAAAAATGGTTGTAAACTGGCAATGTTAATAAAAATACTCTAAACAACAACGATTTTAAACCGTTGTCTTTTCATTCAAAGACAACGGTTTAAAATCGTTGCAAAACTATTGTCTTTTCATTCAAAGACAACGGTTTAAAACCGTTGTCATAGCCCTCACTTTTAACAACACTGTCAATTACAACGGTCTTAAAGGGCCTACGACAATGGTTTTTAATCGTTGTCTTTTAATGTTTTTGTTGTAGTGTGTTGTGCTAACAGCTTCTGTCCAAAAATATTTTGATAATTTATATTCGTTTACCATTGTCCTAAAGGCTTTAAGTAGAGTTCTATTCTTTCCTTCTACTATTCCATTTTATTGGGGTATCCTAGGGCAAGAAAATTCGTGATGATATCCATTTTCGAGGCAGAATTGATTAAATTTATAATTTTTAAATTCACTTCTGATTCTTTTAATTTTTCTATCTTTTCCATTTTCAATTTGTTTGCAAAAATTACTAAATACTTTAAATGTTTCCTCCTTACTTTTTAAGAATTTTACCTAGGTGAATCTGGAGTAATCATCTATTATTACTAGGTAGTAAAGGCTCCCATTTATTGATTTGATTCCATGGGAGTCAAATAGGTCCAAGTGTAATAGTTCTAACATAGAATTTATTTGAAGTTAATTAGTTAATTTGTGAGTTGACTTTGTTTGTTTTCCTTGTTGACAGGTATTACAAATTGTTGAATCTAAGTTGGATAATTTTAGTAAGTCACTAACTAATCCATTTAATTTACTTAGATTTCTAAAGTTTGTGTGTGACATTCTTCTATACCATAGTCAGGTTTCTTCTTTTTGTGTCAAGTGAGGCTTAAGTGAAGAACCAGTTAGGTTGAATGCATAGATATTGTCCTTTCTAAACCCTTTCAGTTTTATGGTAGGGTTACCTATGTGCTTAATTAAGCATTCTGAGGATAATAACCTAACCTTATCTTTAGAATCACATAATTAACTGATACTAAGGAGATTGTATTTGAGATTTTCAACAAGTAATACTTTCTTAATAATAAAATTAGTTCTGAGTTTAATATTACATATTCCAATTACCTTGAGTTTGTCGTTGTTTCCAAAGATAACTATTCCTAAGCTTTTGTATGTTAATCGAGTGAATTTGATGTGATCCCCAGTGATGTGTTTGGAGCAACCACTGTCCAATATCCACTTGATTTCCTACAATAGGTAGGAGTTTAAAACCAAATTAGATTAAGTTTTGATTTGAACTTCTATTAGGGTGAATATTTTTTTAAAATTTTATGTTTAATTTTAAATTTAAATTTAAATTTTAAGCTTTATGTTTAATTTTAAATTTAATTAATTTTAAAAATAATTTAAAGTAATTTTGAAAATAATTTTTTAAGTAATTTTGAAAATAAATTTTAAGTAATTTTAAAAATAGTTTTTAAAAATAATTTTTTAAATTATATGTTAATTGGTATATTTGAATAAATTTTTGTTAAGTCCTTAGTCATCTCACCCGATCTATGTTTTCAATCACAAAATCCTATAATTTTATTAGATGAGCTAGGTTTAATTTCAGGGTTTGATTTAATTTTGTGTTACATTCAGGTTTAGCTTTGGGTTCAACAAACATGTATTTTTTGGATAAAATTCTGAGCTATGATGAGTCACTTGGACATCATTAGAGTAACCATGCCTTTGAGGTTTTCCAAATAATCTTATCCACTGAAATTAGTATAAAATCTTAGTCTAACTAGTTAGGATCCGTAAGGGGTAGCTTTAGTTAGTTCCACTAAGTCAAATGTACTAGGTCGAAGCCATATCATCCTAGATATGCATAGACATAATTTTCCTAACCTACTATCATCCAAAACTTCACCAATAATTTTGTCAAGTTAAACTGTAGTCCCTATTTTAGCTAGTCCTAATTACCCTACCGGGTAAATTATTATTTTGGAGGTGTCAACTAATTTAGAGCATCCTCCTAAATTATTGAATCTTTTGGGTTTACATCGATTAGTTTTATAATTGTAGTATACTTGGTTATAGTTTTTGTTTATATTGTTTTTATTTAAGTTAGATTTAAATAACTTAGGGGTTTTCTTTTGTTTTGTATTCATTTTTGAAGATTTAACTTTAGAATTTAAGGGAGAGTCTTTTGATTTATTTTGATTTATATAATAAATTTTATCTTTAGGTATATAATATTGATTGAGTCCTACTTGCATGGTTAGACACGCTTTCAAAACCCAAGCTTTGCTTTGATTTTTATTTTGGTTAATTAAAGATATAAAGGATTTGTTGGTTGAGTTGAGCTTATATCCAAATCCGGACTTATTGTACACAGCTCTTTGTGATCCAAGTATCATGTCAAGGTACTTGGATCTAATTGTAAATTTTTCAAGTAATTCCTTTAATTTAACTATTCCATTTTTAATCTAGAATTATCCTCTTCAAGTTTTACAACTTGAGTTGGGATTTTAACTTGAATTGGTTCAGTCGTTGCACTCAATTTTAATTGTTCATTAAGTTTATCATTTTCTTTTGTTAGTTCATTTATTTTATTCTCAGATATAGTTAATTTTTTATTCAAGCATGCAATAACTTTAAAGAAATTTCTGCTTGAACCAAAGTATGCCTCATCAGAACCTTCAGAAACAAGTATGGACTCGTGACTTAATTCGGGTTTGGACTCGTCTTTTGATTCATTCTCTGATTCTGTTTCGTAAGCCATCAGTGTGAGGTAGTTGGAGTGCTTCGGTTCTCCGTCATCTGATTCATATCTGGACGATTCGTCCCACGTTGCTTTTAGGACCTTCTTCTTCTTTAGATTCGGGCAATCGGTCTTGTAGTGCCCCTTCTTGTTGCATCCAAAGCAAGTCACATTTTTATTGTTAGGGTTGGAGGTGGAGTTGATCTTCTACAATCCTTGCCGGTGAAGTTCTTCTTTCTCCTGGTGAACAAATTTCTTATCAAGTTTACTAGGTGTTCTTCATCATCTGAGTCTGGGTCAGACTCGACTTCAGGTTTCGGCTTGGATTTGACTTGTCTTTTGATGACCCTACAATAAGAGCAAGACCTTTCTTGGATTTGGCGTTAGTCTATTCGTGCAGTTCTAGTTCACAAAATAATTCATCTAGTTTTAACTTTGATAAGTTCCTTGAAATCTTATAAGCATCCACGATGGATGCCCACAATGCATTTTGAGGAAATGTATTTAAGGCATACCTTATCAGATCCCGATTCTCTAATTGGTGGCTGATTGTGTGAAGTTCATTGAGGATGTCCTTTATCCTCGCGTGTAGTTGACTGGTAGTCTCACCTTCCTGCATTTTAACATTAAATAATTTATTTTAAAATAAATCTCTCTTTATTACCTTTGCGTCGTTGGTTCCCTCGTGTAATTCTATGAGCTTGTCCCAAAGTTCCTTTGCATTTTCGTGTGGGCTAACGTGGTTCAGCTCTTCTTTTGTTATCCCACACTAGATTGTGTTGAGGGATTTGAAGTCAATTTGTGCTTTTTTCTTCATTTCCGGATTCCAATTTTTCGGGTCCATTAGAATTCCAGTGTTGTGGTCGACTGGAGCCTTGTACCCTTTGACGATGCTGAACCATTGGTCATAGTCTATTTTTAGGTACACCTTCATCCGCTTCTTCCAGTATAGGAAGTTGTCATCGTTGAATAGGGGAGGATGAATGGTGTTGTACCCTTCAAGTTGTGTCATTTCACAATTGAAGAAAAAAAAACTAAAATGGGGGTACCAAGACTTGGTTTTGGATTAGCAGTGTTTAAGATATATTTTAAAATGTAGAAAAATTTGAGAGGTATTGCACCAATATCAAATTAAAACTGAATAGAAAAATTATCTGAACAAGTAAAGTTTTACCAATTCAGATAGAATGCAAAAAAACAAAGAAATCTAAAAATGATTCCCCCGGCTTAATTGGTGGTTGCACCAACTCAGAGCAGAACCCGCTTTGATACCACTTGTTGGATTGATTACACACGTGAGGGGGGGGGGGGTGTGAATCACGTGATTTTCAAAAACTCGTATATTTTTTTGGGGTTTTGAAATCACTAGTATGCGCAGCGGAAATTAAAAGGGTGAATAACATAGGGAAACACGAGTGGTTTTACTTGGTTCAGAGCCTTCAGCGACTCCTATCCCAAGACCCAGGTCTCGTGGATCTATCGATGGGTAATCCACTAAAAACCTTTTCCGGTACCTCCGGAAGAGAGAATCCAGTACAGAGAAAGTTCGGAGAAGTGTAACAGACTACACTTTCCGTTTGTAGAATTTAATTACAACTAGAAATCTTGTTACCAACACTTTAAGAATTGATGTAAAAGAGCTCGTGTCGGAGTCGGTCTGCTTGTCACGATCGGAAGTCCTTAGAACAGTCGTCGGATGCAACAACTTTGTAGCAGAGTCGTAGCAGGAGCCCAAATGGACGTGCAGTAGCTCGTATGGAAGTTGTTGTAGGTTGCTTGGTCGAGCCTACCTTATATAGTCTGTGGAAGGTGCCTTCTATAGGCGTGGAAGGCGCCTTTAACTCGTCAAACTCTATCCTGAATGGCTCAGCTCTTATCTGTGACAAGATCCAAGTTTATCCTGCTGAAGGCGCCTTCCATGGCCATGAAAGACGCCTTCTATGAACAATGCGAAGACTCCTTCCATAGCGCCTTCGGGCACTGTTCAACCGAAGGTAATTTCCCTCTTTTGTCCTGCAAAACAATATTAGTCCAATAAACCTGCAAGACAAGTGTTAACATAATTATAATTAAAAAGTAGTAATTAGTTCCTGTCCTCCCTGGACCAGAAACTAGTCAAGGTCTCAATTTAAGGATCTCAAATGGACCTAAACTGGACCAACGCCTACTGTCCCACCAACCATGATACGTCCTCACTTGGTCACTCTCCTACAATGACTTACCTTAACTTACTAGTTTACCAGACATCCAGTCAGCTCATCGACCTGTCTGGACTTCATGCCAGCTATTCGGTCGACCCGTTGACCTAGTTGGACTTCTTTCTAGATTTTCGGTTAGTTCATCGACCTATCTAAACTTCGTACCAGCTATTCAGTCAGTCCGTTGACCTAGTTGGATTTCATACCAACTATCTGGTCGGCTCATTGACCTAGTTAAATTTCCTGCATATTTAATCAAATGGTTAGATCACAATAAAACTTAACTTAACTTAACTTACTTGTCATTCATCAAAACCTGAGTTAGACCGTTAGTGCAAAACTGCACCAACACTTAAGTCTCTAGCCTAATGGATTAGCATAATTGGGATGGTATCATGCATGAAAATATGACATTGGGGTCATATTTCATGAAAATTAGTTTATGATGTATAGATGTCATATAAACTAATACTAGGGATGCATTATACTTTAGTATAGGCAGATACATCAAGAGGAAGCCAAAATTAGTACTTTAGGTCAAGGTTCAATTGAACCATTTAGGTAATCTTGAGTTTTGTGTTAATCTTGGGATCCATTATAAATATATTTTTGTATATATTTTTTTTAAGTAGACATTGGTAAAACAAACCTCTCTATAAAATTTAAGAATTTTTGGAGATTTATGGAATTTCTGATGTATTTTTGAAGTTAGGTCAGAAATACTATTTTTGGCTGAAATAGTGTACCAGTCGATTGGTAACACTGTTCATGAGCACAAAATGTCTTTATAAGCTCATTTTGAAGCGGGCAGTCGATTGATATAGTCTGAAAATATGTTTTAGCAATAGAAAATGACCAAAATGATACTGAACATGTATGTAATCTTATGGGAGATTAATACATGATGTTTATGGTCATTAGAGGCTAAAGAGTCCAATAATTAGTATATTGTTGAAACTCTTTTTTATGTATGGTAAAGGGAAAGAAGTATTGGGTTTAAGTGGGAAACCTACACATTCTTGCAAGAAAACCTAACTCAAGGGGGAGTTTAGGTGAAAGGGGGAGGAGCAATTGCCCACTTATTGGCAAAGGGGGAGAAGTTTAACTTTACGAGAAATCCTAACTCAAGGGGGAGCTTAGGTAAAGAGGATCATATGGTTAGGTTCCATGACTTATGCATGAGTAGATATGCATGTTTATTTGCATTGTTATTGTATTTATGTTTTTCTAACTTAAACGGGTTGCCAAACATCAAAAAGAGAGAGATTGTTGGAGTAATCTAGGTGCCCTAGGTTTTGATATTCGAGCAAAGATTTAAGTTAGGTTTATTGTTATATTTGATATACATTGTGAATGTGCAAGATATAGGTACAACAAGGAAAGTCTAAGTGTGATCTTGGCAAAGGAGAAAAGTCCAAGGGTGAGTGTTGGCGATGTAAGTCTAAGCATGTAGTCTTGACAACGTAAATCCAAGTGTGACTTAGAAATGGATGAAGTCCTGGAGGCACAACCTCTTGGAAAACGAAGACCCGACAATAAGGACAAGGCCAAAGGAAGCTCCAGAAGGCATATCGTGAAGGATAAGGAGGCATATAAGGGACGTGAGCCTGATAGAAGAGGCTAGAATGTTATGTATGTTGGAGCAATCTGGGTACCCTAGGTTTTTATGTTTAAGCAAAGGTTTGAGTTAGGTTTATTGTTATATTTGATATGCATTATGAGTGTACAAGATACATGTACAACAAGGAAAGTCCAAGTGTGATCTTGGCAAAGGAGGAAAGTCTAAGGATGAGTCTTGGCGATGTAAGTCCAAGTATGTAGTCTTGGCAACGTAAGTCCAAGTGTGACTTGGCAATGGATGAAGTCCCGGAGGCGCAACCTCTTGGTAAAGGAAGACCTGACAATAATGATAAGGATGATGGAAGCTCCAGAAGGTAAGACGTGAAGGATGGGGAGGCATCCGAGGGATGCAAGGCTGATGGAGGAGGCTAGAAGGCTAGTTCTAGGTTGGTTGGGTGAGAACGAGTGCTGAGTGAATGTACTTGGGGGTTAAATCCTAGGATTAGGGGTTTACTATACCGTTACTATAGTAGTACTGTAGTATTACTGTAGCAGTACTGTAGCTGTCGATTGATGTTTTCATCAGTCGACTGGTGCAGTCGACCGTGCAGTCGACTGGGAGCAAACAGAATACTTCTATTTGTTCGGTTAGTGTGGAGCTGTCGACTGATGGAAGTATCAGTCGACTGGTATTGAGCCGTTGGGTTGTAACGGTTGAATCTCCACGGAGGTCAGTCGACTGATGGTTTTAGCAGTCGACTGGTAGGCGGGGTTTTCCAACTCGTGGCCTATATAACCAAGCATTGGAAGCTTGGTTAAGGTTGATGAAATAGACTTGGTTAAAGTCTATTAGAGTCTCCCAAGCCCTTATGTGATCGGTGTGCTTGTATTCAAGTGTTTGTGAAGAGGTTTCTCCACCGACAAGGAGCTTGAGCTAGCCGGAGATTTTCCGAGGAGTCATCCACAGACAGATTGGGATCGTCCACCTTATGGACAGTTGTGGAGTAGGAGTAAGTGATCTCCGAACCACGTTACATAAACGTGTTAGAGGTTTGATTGTCTTGGTTATTACCTCTAGGTTTAGCATTCTATTTGTTAGATTTATTTTTGTATTTCCACTGTGCACTAACATTATAAGAAGTGATCGATTTGGGTGAGATGCTATTCACCTCCCCTCTAGCAGACGTCAAGGTCCCAACAATGTCTAGGTTGGTCGGACGAGGACAAGTACTGAGTGATTGTACTCGAGAGTCAAATCCTAGGGTTAAGGTTTGACCAGTTGACTAGGGCAGGGCATAGAATGTTTTTGTGCTTGATGGTTGCAAAAATAGTCATTTGGTACTATAGTAGTCAACTATTATTGTATCAATCAACAATTACAGTAGCAGTCGACCGTTACTATAGTAGTCGATTGGTACACTGCAGTAGTCGACTGATACACTGTAGCAGTAGACTGGTACACTGTAGCAGTCGACTGATACATTGTAGCAGTCGACTGGTATCGAGTCGTTAGCCAGTAACAGTCAAATTTCACTAAGGACCAGTCGATTAGTATTTTTACCAATCGACTGGTGGATGGAAAATAATTTGGTGTTTTTCTCCCGAGCTTTATTTAATAGGGGTGCTTGGGCATGGTTGAAAAAATTAGTGGTGGTTAAATATAATTATAGTCTTCAAGTGCTCAAGTGATCTAGTGTGGTCTTGTGCGAGTTGTGGTGACCTTTCTCTACCCATAAGGAGCTACGCGAGCTAGTCGGAGTTTGCCAGGGATTGATCCACCGATAGATTGAGGTTTTATCCACCTTACGGACACACTATAGAGTAGAAGCTCTAATCTCTGAACCACATTAAACGAACGTGTATTGGTTTGCTTTCTTGTTTATTGTTCTCTAGAGTTAGTTTTCCTTTTGTTTGTTATTATTTTTGTTTTTGTCGTGACTAACAATTATAGGAAGCTATTCACCCCTCCCCCCTCTAGCGGGCGTCAAGGTCCCAATAGGTTCGTCGAGCAATAAGTTTACATTTCATAGAGAAGTCTTATGAAGGATCACCAAGCAATAATTTTGTGTTTCGCAAAGCAATCTTAAGGAATGCTCCGAGCAATAACTTCGTGTTTTGCAGAGGAATCTTATTAGATTGGTCGAGTAGTAATTGTAAGTACCTCAGGTTAATCTTGATATGATCAACAGAGTTAAGTAGGTCATGTATCTTTTGACGTCTTATGTCTAAGTGTGTAGAAATTAGAAACACAAGAAGTCGAGTAAAAGACACGGCGAGTGAGAAGGGTGGCACGGGAAACGAGTCGACGGGCTTAGTGTATCATAGGGATGAAAAGTTATGGAACAGTACACTAGTGGACAAGAAGGGCGCATGTGGAGCGTTCAAGGGACGAGAAGATGGGAGGAAGCCTGTGTAAGTATCCCGCGGTAGTTTTATATGGTCAACCAAGTTAAGTTAGGTCCTATTTGTATTTGATGTCTCGTGTCTAAGTGTGCAGGAATTTAGGATCACAAGAAGTCGAACGGAACGCAACAGATGAGAAGGAAGGCACAGGAAAGGAGTTGATGGGCTCGGTGCATATGAGGGACGAGAAGCTACTGAAGAGTACACCGACAGACAAGAAGGATGCACTTGGCACTTCCGAGGGACGAGAAGCCAAGCAGAAGTCTGATCATGGAGAAGGCTGGAAGATGGGTTCGGATTAGCCCAATTTCGGATAGCCGAAATCACCCACTTGAAGCTACTGGAGTCTACCAGCAACTACTGGAGGAAGGCGCCTTCAAGCTCATGGAAGGTGCCTTCGAACCCTAATGGAAGGCGCCTTCGAACCCTCATGGAAGGCACCTTCAAGCATGTTAAAGGCGCCTTTAATAACCGTTAGTCAAAGATAAAGTTTTATCTTCGGCGATAAAACTTGTCACGTTGAAGGTGCCTTAGACCATCTCAGAGGCCCCTTCAAGACACAAATAAGATTTTTTTAAGAGATATAAAAAGACCCCTGGAGGTAGGAATTAAATAACAACTTGAACAACAACTACTGTAATCACTCTTAGTTTTTTTTTTTTTAGTTGTCAACGTTTATAAGAGACTACTTCACCTTCAACAAAGGAGTATTTCTAGTGGAGCTTTTTAACGCCTTAGATTAACAACTACTTAGGTTATACCAAGTAAATTCAACATTCTTACTTTCCTTCTTTAGTTGTTCATTTTTATGCATTTTATTTTTGTTTAAATTAATTGTGTATCCTTGCTAAGCAAAGTAAGAGATTTTTTTCTAACTTTAATTTTAGGCAATTCACCCCCCTCTTGCTGACCTATCAGGATCAACAATTGATATCAAAGCCAAACAACTTTAGAAAGACTAACCGTCTCTAAAGCAGCAAGATGATGGTCGGTTCAAGTATTCATCCACTGAAGTTTGAGGGAGACTTCGCACAATGGAAGCACTAGATGGAAGTATTTTTAAAAACATATTTGGAAATACTTTTAATAATAAAATATAGTTTTGTAGCTCCCAAGGACCAACAAAGAGATGAAAAAGAAGAGTACTCATGAACAAAGAAAGAACAAGTCTTCTACCTTAAGAGGTCAATCGAATTGGCAACTAAGACTCTATCAAAAAGCTCTGGGAGAAATTTCTATAAATTCAATGGGATGAATTGCATCCTGATGATACTGAATCAGATCAGTATTATGAATAACAATATATGATCTATCAAATAAATTCATCATCAAGAATTGAATAGTATAACATAGTAAAATCATTTATCTGTACTAAATCTGAAAAAGGATTCTTTATTAGATTAGAAAATTTATATCCTTTTCCACTTTTTCTTTTCTATAAATAACCCAACTCTATCATCTTCCCTATATATTCCAAATGCTACATCAACAGGTGTAGCAAGTAGAATAGTATGTAAAGAAAAGTGTGGATATGAAATAACCATTGTTGATCCATCAGATGGATATCAAGTAGTTGATATTATACCTCCAGGACCAGAACTTCTTATTTCAGAGGGTGAATCTATCAAGCTTGATCAACCATTAACAAGCATCTTAATGTGGGAGACTTTGGTCAGGGAGATGCAGAAGTAGTGCCTCAAGACCCATTACGAGTCCAAGGTCTTTTACTCTTTTTTTTGCATTTATTATTTTGGCACAAGTTTTTTTTGTTCTTAAAAAGAAACAGTTTAAAAAGGTTCGATTATACGAAATAAATTTCTAGGTGGGGGGTTTTCTTAACATCAAGTTGGTAAAAGGTGCCAAATTTTTGTTTATATATATATGTGTGTGTGTGTGTGTGTGTGTGTGTGTGTGTGGATCAACAAAAAATCTCTAAACGCTTTTTGTTGTGGGCCAGGATGAGTGCATGAGAGATTGTACTGGGATAAAATCCTAGGTTTAGGATTTTACCAGTCGACTAGGGAAGGGCATATAATATTTCTATGTTCGACGACTCTGAAAATCAATTGATTGGTACTATAGCCAGTAGACTAGTATACTATAGCAGTCGACTGGTAAAGAGCCAATGGCAGAATCACAGATTCTGTGGAGTTTCGTTGGCCATCACTAGTCGACTGATGACGATAAAATCAACTTGCTGATTTTCCCAAGCTCTATGAAATAGAGCTTGGAGTGGCTGTCCTTGGTGACGACAATATGAATGGCTAACCCCTATTAGAATCTCCAAGGTTCTCCTTGTGTGATCCATGCTCCTGATCAAGAAGTGTGGCGAGGTTTCTCCACAAATAAGGAGAAGTCATCCACTGACGGGTCAAGATCGTCCACTTTACAGATAGCTGTGGAGTAGGAGTAAGTTATTTTCGAACCACATAAACGAACATGTTGGTTTGTTCTTCTTGTTTTTATTATCTTTAGGTTAGCTTTCTATTTGCATGTTTGTATTTCCGCTATGCTAACAAGTGTAGGAAGAGATAGAAGTGGGTGATCATCTATTCACCCCCTCTAGTCGGGCATTAAGGTCCCAACAGTTAGTATCAGAGTGAGGAGTGCTCTTGAAGGACTAACCACCTAAAGAAGCAAATGCTAGAGGAAAAATATGGAGTTAAAAGGACCATTAGAATGGGATATCCGGATTCCACCTCTATATGAGGAAGGAGACTTCAAATATTGGATGATGCGATTGAAGACTTGATTCTAAATAGATTGGAACCATTGGGTCATATTGGAAGATCCCTTCAAAACTCCAACGGATAAGAAGGGGAAGTGTCTTCAACCATGGTATTGGACCAAAGAATAACGACAACAATCGGAGACCAATAAGGAGGTAACTAAAATTTTGGTAAATTTATTATCTCCTAAGGTGTTGTTTAGTGTAAGTGAATACAAGAGTGCAAGTGACCTTTGGAAGAAGGTAATTTCTCTTCATGAAGACACTACAAAAATCCAAGAAGTGGAGCTTAAGGAGAAGGGCGTATTGGTCCAAGAGGAGGAGAAAACCAATCAGATGTGGAGACAAGCTCAACATCCGAAGAAGAGGAAGAAGTAGAGGCATCCACATCTTCAAGTGAGGAAGAAGTCTTGGAGGCTCAACCCTCATCCATATCTACCGAGAAGAGCACTAAAGCTCACATCAAGTGTTTTGAGTGCGGAGAGATGGGACACTACAAGAATAGGTGTCGCTCAAGAAAGAAAAAGAGGTAACTCCTAAACTCAATTCAATTCATTTAGAATCTAATTTGAGTTACAAGAAGAAAAAATAGAAGAAGCATTTTAGATGCTTCATGTGTGATGAGCAAGGTCACTACCACACAAAGTGCCCAAGGAAGGGAGAGCTTAAGAAGATAGAGCAACTAAAGAAGTGGAGGAAGAATTGATGCTTGTGTCAAGGGAGAGCTCCAAAAGTAAAGGGTAAGGTAAACCCTAGTTTAAATTTGAATTCAAATTTAAATTCCTCAATACATGCTAGAAATAATGCTAATTATTTACCCATGTATAATTATGAATCTAGGTATAATGATAGGATAATATGGTTAATAACCCTAGGAAATCATATGTAAAGATTAGACCTAACAAGAACCAAACTACCATGTCTAAGGAGAGGAAAGTAGTGAAGAATCTAGACATTAATCTCAAGAAGGGAGACATATACCTAGGAAGGTGGGTAGGTCTAGGAATGCTCATGGTGGACAAGTGGATTCTAGGGTTAGAAATCTAGAATTGAAAAATCAAACTTTGAGGGAAAAGCTTGATAGGATAGAAAAAGTCCTAGGTAGATTCATTAATAGATCTAAAGTACTTAATAGGATATTGGATAGTCAAAGAACTAGTAGTGATAGATCCAATTTGAGATACCGATCTTCATCAAACAAGGGTAAGGGGAAGTTATCCATGGAGCACTTTGGCAAGTATACCATAGTAGAGTCCCCTAAAGCCAAAAGAATATCACGTGTAATGATTGCAAGTGCAAATGGTAAGGGAAATCCTCTAAGGCTAGAGAAAAGTCATATGCTAGGGTGACATATGATTATAGCAATGAGAGGTTAAAAAATGGCAAAGGAAAGTCATTTAAGAATTAGGAGAAATTAACCAAGGACAAGGTATCTAAGGTTAAGAAGGTCAGGTTTATAGGTCAAGTGTCACTTGAGATACACCAAAGTGGCATAGCCATAGTGGATGAGTCACCTAAGGAGGTGGTGAAGGTTAAGAGCTTTAGGAGTAGCTCAAAGAGTTAAATTGGGGTTCATGGTCAAAAGATCTCAAGTAGACCTTGCTTAGGATTCAAGATGGGTTTTGGAATATGTTAAAGGGGTTGGAAATGGACTTGAATCTCTAATCTAGTTGGTTGACACATTTGGGATGTAATTCATGCATAAAAATATGAAATGAGATTCATATTGTATGATAATTGGTTTTAGATGTATTGATGTCATATAAACTAATGCTAGGGATGTATTATGGTTTAGTATAGGCAAATACATCAAGAGGAAGCCAAAACTAGGACTTTAGGTCAAAGTTCAATTGAATCATTTAAATAATTTTATATTTTATGTCAATTTTGGGATCCGTGATAGATATATTTTTGAATATATTTTTCTAAGTAAACAATAGTAAAACAGACATCTCCACAAAATTTAAGAATTTTTAAAGGTCTATGAAATTTCTAGTGTATTTATAAAATTAGATTTAAAAATATGGTTTGGGCTGAAATAGGGTGTCAGTTGATTGATACAGGTACCAGTCGACTGGTAACACTATTTATCGAACTAAAAATGATTATGCGAGGTTGATTCGATGAGAGTAGATGATTGAGATCTAGGGCAGTCGACTGATACAGTCTGATATTAGTTTTCAACCATAGAAAATGACTAAATAGGGGGATATACATATATGTAATCTTATAGCTGATTAATACATGATGATTATGGTCATTAGAGGTATAAGAGTCCAATAATTGAGATATTATTGGTGCTCTTTTTAATGTGTGACAAAGGAAAAGAAGTTTAGGTTTAAGTAGGAAACCTAAATACCTTTGCGAGAAATCCTAGCTCAAAAGGAAGCTTAAATGAAGGGGGAGCCTAGGTTTGGGTTCCATTGCTTATGATCCTATCCGAATTGCTGAGTCAACGGACGCTGGGCACGTGGCGCTCTCCTTGTCGCTGACGTAGATCTTCGGCCGGTCGGACGGAGCTCCGGTGAACCTGCAAAGATGTCGGGCCGGGAAGGGGTTCCCGGCGACGACCCTCCGACGCTCAAGTCAGGCAAGTGGACAACAAAGAAGTGGCTCCAAATCTCCAAGAATGCGTACCTCCGGCGAAGGGTGAGGACCCTTTATATAGAGCTGTGAAGAGGCTCGGGCACACATACCGAGGTGCATACGTGTACTTTATCCATACCTGGGTATGGGCTTGTCAGAAGAGCTTACCTGACCCCTTACTGCTACAGCCCGAGCACATCTTTGATGGGACAGTGGACTCCTGTCATAAGATCCTGTGTATGGCCTGCTCCTCGAACATACCCGCTGTCAGAGGATGTTTCCTTGTCCTGTTGTCTATTCTTACTCCGTCTCGAGTGTCCGTCTGGTCGGCAATCCCCTTACGTCCGACCGGTCTTATGTTGTGTGGACTGTTCGCAGTGTTACTACTTTGTGCCTTCGGCCGAGCGGGCTACCCGCTCGGCCATACGACTCTGTTCAACATGAGCGTCGGAACCCCGGCTATGGTCGGGTTGCCTTCCGTTCGGCCCGGCATCCTTCCGTTAGGCCCGACATCCTTCCGTTCGGCCGGCATGCTTCCGTTCGGCGCGACATCCTTCCGTTCGGCCCGGCATCCTTCCGTTCGGCCTTGCATGCTTCCGTTCGGCGCGGCATCCTTCCGTTCGGCCCTGCATGCTTCCGTTCGGCCCGAACTTGGGGTTGACCTCCCCGTGTCTTTGACCCTACGCCCATGAGGGTCCGCTCGGCCATATGCCTCTGTTCGTCGGAACCCCTAGTCCCGTCGGGTTGTCTTTGGTTCAGCTGTGACCCCGTTCGGCCGACCGGTCTCCGCTTCTCCGGTCGGACATCGGATACTTTGACCTCCCCGTGGCGTTGACTTCCCAAAAAAGGGGGTCCCCCGTTCTTACCACCGGATCAGCTTATACATGAGTGATTGCATATTTTGTATGTATGTTTATTGCATTATATGTTTAATTAACTTAAACGGATTGCCAAATATAAAAAAGGAGGAGATTGTTGGAGCAATCGGTGTGACCCTAGGTTTTGATATTTGGGCAAATGTTTAAGTTAGATTTATTAGTATATTTGATATACATTTGTGAGTATACAAGATATAGGTATAACAAGAAAAGTACAAGTGGGATCTTGGTAAAGGCAAAGTCCAAGGGTGAGTCTTGACAGTGTAAGTCTAAGTGTATAGTCTTGACAACGTAAGTCCAAGTATGACTTAGCAAGGATGAAAACTGAGGCCGAAAGAATCTCTTGAAGGCAAGTCATGAAGGATGGGGAAGCATCCGAGAGACACAAAGCTGTTGGAGGAAGCTAGAATGCAAGGCCATAAGAAGATCCGACAACAAAGAGAAGGCCGAATGAATCATTTTGAAGGCAAGACGTGAAGGATGGGGAAGCATCTGAGGGATGTAAGGTTGATGGAAGATGGCTAAAAGGCAAGGTCGACATTGTATGGGTGAGGACTAGTGCATGAGATATTGTACTCAGGATAAAATCTTAGATTTAGGATTTTACCATCTGACTTGCATCTACACCAATCGACTGGAGCAGGGCACAGAATATTTTTGTGCTCGACGGCTGTGAAAACCATTGACTGGTATTGTAGCCAGTTGGCTGGTACTGTACCCAGTCAACTGGTATTATAGCTAGTCAACTAGTTTTATAACCAGTCAACTAGTAAAGAGTCATTGACATAATCACAAATTTTATGAAGTGTCGTTGGCCAGCACTAGTTGACTGGTGCAAGGACTAGTCGACTGGTAATAGTAAAATCAACTTGCTGATTTTCTCAACTTCTATATAATAGAGTTTGGGGTGGCTGACCTTAGAAATGACAATAAGAGTAGTTAACCCCTATCAGAGTCTCCAAGGTTCTCCTTGTGTGATCCAAGTGCTCGTGATCAAGAAGTGTGGCAAGGTTTCTCTATCGACAAAGAGGTTGTACTAGCCGAAGTTTTTGGGGAGTCATCCACCTACAACGGATTAGGATCGTCTACCTTATGAACAACCATGGAGTAGGAGTAAGCTATCTTCAAACTATGTAAACGAACGTGTTGGTTTGGTCTTCTTATTTTTATTATTTTTTTAGGTTAGCTTTCTATTTTTGCTACGCTAACAAGTGTTGGAAGCAATAAAAGTGGGTGACCTTCTATTCACCCCACCCCCCCAGCCTGCCGTCAAGGTCCCAACATGCATGAGGGTAGCTGAAATAACAAGAAAAGTTTAAGCGTAAAATTGTAATAAGTAAACCAATCAAGAGTAATCAATCACCTATGGGTTGGGAGTTGAGAATCTTAAAAGGGGATAGATCAAAGTGAGATAGAAGACAATTATCTAATAAACGAGTTATGTCATAATGTTTATCCTGTAATTTTTACCAAGCTTCAAAAAAAGAACAACGCACTCAAGATTCGTTAATATCAAATAAATTTGGAAGATCAAGAAGCCATGACTCAGAATAAGATAGGAAAAGCTTAAAAGAGTATAAAAGAACAATTCTTTCCATCCTTTTAGAGATGAAGAAAGGTCAGTTAAGAAATTACAATTCTTTCGAGCAATCAAATGAAAGATCAATGGATTTCACATAATAATAATAATAAAATAGCAGAGGAGTGAGGAGAATTTGATGATAGCAAAAGATCGTTACAGTACCCGCTAGAATCCTAAAGGAATTTTGGGCTAGTTGATTTAAAGAGATTTGTAGGAAATAAAGGATATCCATATACATAGAAGGTACCAGAAGACGTAGGCCTCCTTCGAATTGATCCATGAAAAAGGCAATGAAGCTCGAGGGTGCTTATGGGGGCGCCGAGAAGATGAGGATAGATAATGGGTAAGCCCTGAATCGAATACTCATGGCTATAATGAGCAAAAGGGTGCGAAGGACGTAGTATACTTTCTACTATTCCATACTAGGGGAGTAAGGCTATTGAAGGATTTTTTGTGTGAATGCAAGATGAAGGAATAGCCATGAAAGCGAAGTAATCACAAAAGACAAGGTAAAATACTTATTGACGTGGAGAAGCAGAGATTGATATGGAAAAAGGGAGAAGAAGGTGGAAATAGAGAAGAGGAGAAAATGAAGAGGTTTTAGGATTAAAAAAGATTCAATGGTGACAAATCAGAAGGCGATGAAAACCACTTTGCATTCGCAATGAAAAACCTTTTATCAAGGAAGCATAAATCTCCAAGTGAGCCAATGAAGGAGTTGAGAGAACTCTCTTTATTGGTAGCTGAATGAACTCAAAGTCGATTAGCGAGCATAGTTTCCCATGATCCTTGCAAGAATAAGCAGTTTATATGTTTGCATTCTCAAAAACATGAGTATGAATGTGTCTATTGATCAGATTGCCTTTTGAATTTTTTGCCCTATATTGCTCGGGCAAGATACAATTAAGTACAAAATAGAAGAGCCTGCAAATTTACAAGAAGATGAAAAAATACTTGTATTACACTGAGATATCAAAGATTAACTTTTCATGACAAGATAAAACATTAATCTCTGAAGGGATACATGTTTGAGAAACTAGAGTTTATGACAATACTAATAAAAGACTTAATGAAGACGCTTTGAGACGATTTTCCTCTCACTGCTCACGCCTAGTTCTATGATTAATAGCATCTTCAAGTGTTATATTGATCTTCCACAAGTGTTGGTTCAGCAGATCAAACTTTGCTTTAATTATTCTCTCCCTACAAAGGGTAGCATTTAGTTCACTTTGTGCTTAATCTCTTTGCTATATTAAGATCCTCATATAGGGAAAGTCCACCTCTCGTTCAAAATTTTCACCAAGGACCCTATTCCAATTAACACATATAATTCAAACAAAAACCTTATAAAATAGATATGCAGGTCATAAAGGGAACAAAGTATTTAAATTGAAAAGGAAAAATGAGGAGGTATCACCATGAAACTGAGTGAGTTTTCAAATTTGATGAATCTACTGCAGTAAGAAAAGCGTGGTTAGAATCCTCGGAGGATTCCTCCAAAGATATGGGAATTTTAATACTCTCCTTAGAGGGTCTCGTATTTTGACTGCTCTCAGGTATCGTAGCATCAAGAATTCCTATTCGATCTCTTAGATGATTCTGGGTCATCTTGAAAAACCAATAAATAAGAAAAATGTGGAAGGAACACGAGCAACTAGAATGCTAATAAGTAAATGGGGGACAAAGGTCGAGGGTGCACCTCTATAAAGAAAATACATAAATGTTGTTTATTCAAGATGACAAGTCATGTCAAGGAAAAGATGTATCACTCCCTCAAAACACAAGAAAAATAGTAAAATTAAATGTGATGTTTCAAATCATGATAAGATTTACCGGCAAATAGATATGCAAGTGTGAACATTGGAGAACCCCAAAACAAGCTTCCATAAGGTCAAAAATTAATATAGGAATACAATATACTGAAATAAAGGAAATCTAAAAAATGATAGACATTCTCACATGTACATCAAAAGACAAGTGGAAAATAATAAATCAGTGATAAAATATACATGTTGAAGATATCTCCTATGCTGCACGAGTGTGATTATAAACTTGTAACATATCAAGCTTTTGGAGTAATACCTTTTCTTGCTGAAGTGCCTCCCCTAAAGCCACTACTGCTTGACAATATAAGGGGGTGTTTGGTACGCGCGTTTTCCATTTTCATTTTCTGGAAAACGTACGTTTTCTGAAAAACGATGTTTGGTTTGCGTTTTCCACGCGCGTTTTCTAAAAAATTGGCCATCGTTTTCTAGAAAAACAGAGAATGACAAAAAGTCATTTTCTGTTTTCTAGAAAACGCACGTTTTCCAGAAAATGAAAATGAAAACGGTGCAAACCAAACGCACCCTAATTTTTCCAAAGCCTTTTCTCTGGCCATATTAACTTAAGTGGTGACTCACAGGAAGGAACATTACTTAGATCAGGGTTTAAATATGGGGGAACAATAGGACTTGTATTCACCAACAAGGTTTTAGTAGATCCCTATGAACATTAAGAAATAATTGCTCAGAAAAATGAATATGGGATCATCGTTAAAATTTGTCATCTCACAAAAAATAAAGGAGTTGAGAACAACCATCAAAGAGGAGGAGGAATCAACGTTTCGGGAAATTATTCAAACGAATCTTCAAAAACTTATTGTGTAACAGCAAGTGCACAGTTAACGTCAAGTAATAAAAATATCGATCCCATAGGAATTGTTGATTAAGCACTAGTTAACTTTGTACAACGAATTATCTAGATAATCATGGGCTAGTTCACGAGTGCTGAAAACTAGGAATTGAGAAGAGAGAGAGAGAGAAGAGAGTGGGAAAGAGTGTGAATGCAAATGAACAAAGAGGGAGGTGAAGTTGGATTGGTGGATGATATATTATAAGATTTTGATTTTATTATGATATTAGTTAATATTCTTATGCATTGTTCATCTACCTAACTCCATGATTACATTCTTCCAAGACTTCTAACTAAAGTCGGGCATAATCCTATGAAGATCACTTGTGTTCTAACATCATTAAGTAAATAAGTAACTCTAGAAACTATGGTTAAAGGGATATCCTCTGTCATAGGGCACCTTGTCATACAATCTCCAGAATTATCCGATTTACTTTCTAACGGTGGATTAATACTATTAAGTAGAAGATGTACCCCAGAAAATCTGATTAAAATGATACCTTCTATCACAGGACCTCCCGATCATACAATCGCTAAATTATGTAAGTCACTTCCTAATATTAATTTGGAAAAAACTCCTAAAACTCTAATTAACCTTCCTAGTAGAGCATTGATCTCTATTTTAGGGTGATACCTTAGAAAGTAAAGGATATCCTCTGTCACAAGGTCCCATAGTCATACAACTAAAGCACCTCCTCTACACGGTGACCAAAATCCTACATCTAAATGTATTAGTTTCACACATATTTCGTCAGACATATACAAGGCACAACACACAAGAGCAAGCCATAAAACATATCATAGAATAAGAAAAATATCCAAATACATAGTTCAAATATCAACAATGCATCGCAATTACTTCCTACATTCTAGATATGAAAATCTACTCCATTGAGAAGGATTTACAAATCAAATACATGAAATAAAATATTCATACAATCCAAACACGAGATAGAGAAGAACAAATACTTGTTGAGGATATTGTCGGTGTCTTTGAGATGCTTCCTTACTTCGGGGTGGACGGATCTTGCAAGATGAAGCCTCTAGGGTTCCTCCAAGGGGAGAGAACTCTTCTCCAAGGAAAGAGAAGGAGCCCCCAACCCTAGGTTAGAACATTAGATGAGTCAAAAGGGGGGAGAAAACCCCTTTTATAGGTCGGGGCACTGCCTCTGCTTGGGTTGTAGCACAGCCAGGGCATGTGCCGCCCTAGAATAGGGAGGCACGACCGACTCCTGGCTTGGCTTTGGAAGGGGGCAAGGTTGTATGGTTTCACATGGCCACACCCTGGACCCCTCTGGTGGAAGGCACGACCTACCCCTATTTTACTTCAAGAGAGGATGGATGATCATGCCTGGTGGCATAACCAGGTTGCAGGATTTTCATAAGTTACTTCAATGTGTGTATTTGCTCTATTTTTACTCTAATTTGTGTCCTATCAATAAAAATAAGCAAAGAACATATCTCCGAACAAATATAATGGACATATAACATAATCACACTATAGGGTGCGATAAACATAAATTATACATATGAAATATAAGTAGATATATATCAAACAATGTCTAAAAATATATATAACATACTTATATCAATCAACATTTTGGAGAATTCTTCAGGCGAACCGTTAAAATAATCCTCAGATATCTGAATGGGGATGTGGAAATTGGTGGGGAGATAGGCTTTGAACGAGACATAATCCTCATGGATCGTCTCTCGGGCAACCTGCGTTGTGGAGGAACCTTTTTTGGGTTTTCCTCATAGTAATTGGAGCCTCTGGTTGGGAAGATGGACAAGTTGATCAATTGATAGAGGAAGAGGAGGGTTATTTTGTTTGCTTCATCTTATGATAACACAAGAGGGTGAGGGAAGCAAGAGGAAACAAAGAGAAGTTGAGTTTCTCACAAGCAGATGCAAACAAAAATAGAAAAAGGGTGTATGAACCATTTATAGATAAGAGGTTCATAACATCAACAAGAATACCTAAGGTTTCAAATTTTTTAGATTCAAAATTAAACTGCCAGGAAAGCGAGAAAATGTCAATATTAAAAGCTCATATTAAGAGAGGCTATTAAAGACATACTTGTGACTCTCGCTACCTCAAGTATCATGAAGATTGGCACAAATATATAGTCAAACAGTATACAAAATTTTTAGAATTAAACGGGAAATGATAGTAGAAGCAATAGTCTTTCACAAAGATGGATAATTTGGTATAAAGATAAATGGTCAGTTCATCTGACCCTACAAGATAAAAAATAATAATATTAATCTTTTACATGGCGACTGTACTTAAGAGCCTGCAGGCGGAGGGTTACACTCTTTTAGTTGTTCCTTCAACATTTTCACTTGGTCTTGGAGTTTACACACCTTCGGTATGGATGCACCATCGTTCAGCCGTGATTTTATCAATTCATTTAAAGTTTGGGTGTACTTTTCATCTAGATGGGTGAAATAATCATTGTTCTTTAAACAAAGTTGTAGCAAGCTTTTGTTAATCGCCTCCATATTAGTGAAGATTTGCTGGCAAGCCATTATTGATGGATGGGACAAGGGTATGTTAGTCATCTGAACACAAAGATACAGATCAGAAATAATATATATAGAACAACGTAAAACAACATTATCATGTATGAGGGAAGATGGGCCTCTGAAGGAGGAGAAGAACCACGACTAGTCATGTATATTCTCAAGATGTATGACTGAGACAGAAGATGAACACTAAGTATGAGAAGAATGAAACAAAATGGAAGAGATTTATAGCCTATCGAGGGAGTATAAGCCACATTAATGGAAGAAACAAAGAGTCACACGAAACTAATAGTAGGCATGGCAAATTCAAAGGATGTAATTAATAATGGTCAAAGGGGGGATCTCAGGGCAGGTTGGCATAGAACTGATAGAAGATTTGAATAGTGGTAACAAAAACATGAGTAAAGAATCACTTTAACCAAGATAATATCTCATTCAAAGCATACCCGTAGAATCAAATCATTTAATTACTCACCCTATAATGTCTATAATAACTTATATTTATTGTTCACTTATATTTATCTTTTCACTTATATTTGTTGTTTATAAATCAACATCATTCATTGCTTCCGAGCATCATTATAACGGTCTAAGTGCTAGATAACCAGTGTTTCAGAATAATTAATAATGGTCAATGCACCAAGTATATTTCCACTACCTCTAGGCATCAATATCTAGTCTGGTTTAGTTAGAAAACACAAGGATCGCTCATATTGTGGAACTACTCAAATTACTTTTACTGCAAGCAAAGACATCTTCGGGGAAACACCTTCCAGGTAGGGTATATGAACTAGTACTGGCTGTAGTATGACAAAAGAGGATGTTAATAAAAAAGATAATATTCTTCATAAACTTAATCAGACTTCATTTGATTTGTCTTTTCAGTCTGATTTAAAGGAGGAGCATCTAATGGTGATCGAGTTTTCTTTCTTTCTCATACACTAATCAAACTTCATTCGACTTGGCTCTTCAATCTTACTTAAAGGAGGGGCATCTGATGGTAACCGGGCTTTTTCTTTCTTTTATCATACACTTAATCATTCTTCATTAGACTTGGTTCTTCAATCTAACTTAAAGGAGAGACATATGATGGTAATCGGATTTACTCCAAAGTATAATGGATTCTCCTGAGTGATATAGTTGAATTTCTTTCATTGAAGGATGAATGAATATAGCTGAGCAATATTCTTAAAGCCTGCAGGGCAATGTTACTTAGAGTTCACAGAGTAATTTTATGAGATTAGCCAGGCAATATCCTCAAAGCCTGTAGGGCAATGTTACTTAGAGTTCACAGAGTAATCTTATGAGGTTCACCAGACAATATCCTCAAAGTCTGTCGGGCAATATTACGTAGCGTTCTACTGGATAATCTTACTAAGGATCGCCGAGCAACAACTCTGCATTCCGCAAAGTAGTCTTATGAAGGATCACCAAGCAATAACTATGTGTTCCATAGAGCAGTCTTACGAAGGATCATTGAGCAATAATTCTGCTAGAGCAATCTTAAGGAATGCACCAAGCAATAACTTCACGTTCCGCAAAGCAATCTTATTAGATTGGTCGAGTAGTAATATTATGAACTCACGGGGCAATAACATAGGGGTCCACAGAGTAATATGGTTTTGATTGTCAATACATGGCGATAATTGAATGGAGAGATGTCAGAAGCGGTTCCCTTGATTCCTTCTTCATAATGCGTGGCAATTAGTGAATGGTGGATGAACAATAGTTGTCAAAGACGATCTCCTTGGAACCCTCTTCACCTTACGTGGCAGTCAAGGATTGGGAGTAGAATAATGAACCATCGGAAATTGCGTTCTTAGTAATATAGGCTAGAATAAGTGGAAAGGTGAGAAGACGGATGACTTGGAGATTCCTTTTCTGACATCTATATAAACACCTCGGATGGTAACTCATAGGTATGATGGTCATCTTCTTCTAACTAGTGGAGGTAACTTTTTTTCTTCAAATTCTTCTTCTTCTTCTTTGCTTAACTTTCCTTCTTTCTCAGTGAATTACTAACTTGAGCGTAGGAGGGGTCACGCCAGAGGATCCAGCCCAACTCCAATCTGTGTTACCATCTTAGATCCATGAAGTATTATGGGAAAGAAGGACTTGTAGAGAAGGAGGAGCCTGAGTGAGTGGGAAAAGGAGACATCACTATCATTCTAGCACAATAACACTCAATAATATTTATATTTTCATATCACAAAATGAAAGAGTATAAAATTTCTACTAACAAAATAATAATAATTACATTTAATTTTAAGAATGATCCCTTGGTTCACAAGATGACTCAATTTAAAGGCTAACAAAACAGCTGATGTAATAGAAGCTATTAAAACATTTGATTCGAAAAGGAACACTTAAAATAATCTTCTAAAGCTATGTTAATTCCATGGAATATTAGGTAATAGACAATCAAAAACTCATCGTTTTGGGAAAAAGAAATAACAGAATATTATTGATAAAATTAATTCAAAAACAACTAAATAAATATTTAAATAGTCTTAGAACCCTAACTCTAACTCTGTAAAAGATGAAAATAACATAAATTATAAAATAGTCCAAAAGATAATTAAAAAGACTAAAAATCTTATGAGCCTCTAAAAAGATTTTACATGATATTTTCTAAGTCTGAAAGTGGGTGATTATGGGTTTTACTCAATAATTAAATGTAGTCTTAGAACCCTAACCCTAACTCTGTAAAGATGAAAATAACATAAATTATAAAATAGTCCAAAAGATAATTAAAAAGACTAAAAATCTTATGGGTCTCTAAAAAGATTTTAAATGATATTTTCTGAGTCTGAAACTGGGTGATTATGGGTTTCACTCAATAATTAAATGTAGATCATTAAACAAGCTTCAATTTGATATATTATAGGTCTAGTGGCTCAATATGAATAAAAAGTTATGGTCTATCAAAGCTTCTACCGATTATACTCTGATCCTGCTTTAATCTTACCTATTTTGCTACAATTTCACCAATCCTGATCTGATTCCACTGCAAAAATGATCCTGCATGATCCAGGATTGATTCAATGTTCTGAATTGTAGGATCATGCGATCCTACGATCCAAGATCATGATTTTGCAAACATGGCTTCCAAGGGGATAAGAGCTCTTATATAAGGAGACTGTGACATCAAGCAAAGAATTGACGCACAAATATGCTGAGTAGAAATTCCATTCACTTTCATCCCCAAAATCTCTTCCTCTCTGTCGTGCATTTCTGTCTATAGCTTTCTATGATAGCATTTAGGTACACACTTGATTCACTAGAAATATGCTGAGTAGAAATTCCATTCACTTTCATCCCCAAAATCTCTTCCTCTCTGTCGTGCATTTCTGTCTATAGCTTTCTATGATAGCATTTAGGTACACACTTGATTCACCAGAAACAATCTATATTTAGTTGTTTGCGTGGCCATCCTATTGTATCCTAGGAAATTAACATCGAACTCAAAGCAATTCAGGAGGAGAGGCAAGAAAATTTAACAAGTCAAGTATATCTCAATAGATAAATTTAAATTTAATTTTTGTATAATTTAAATTTAATATATTTCTTCGAAAAATATCTCCCACAGTTAGAAGTGTAAATTTGTTTTTAGACATGTAAACCCACTAAAGGCAATAAGACCATGCCTAAGGCACCAAGAATATTATGGTCTAATCCCTGAATCAGAGCACATCATGTGTAAACCAAGAATCTTATCGATGGTAGTTCAAGTAAAGGGAGAACTAAGTTGATCTTGTCTTCCTTGGCACCTCAACTTCTTGGGCACCTCGACTTCCTGGGTGCCCCAACTCTTTAGCACCCCTACTTTCTAAGCACCCCCGAGTCCTTGGCACTCCAACTTTTTCAGTGCCTCCAACTCCTTGACCCGCCATCTTTTTAGGTGCTTATCTTCTTAATACTTGCATGAAATCTCAGATTATTTCGGGAAAAGGATAATCATCGCGTAAATATCAAATTATTTCAAGAAAAAGACAATGACATAAATAAGTATTGGATTATTTAAGCAATTAAATAATGATATCGTAGAGATCGGAGCATGAGGAAAAAGTTTATTATCTCCCTATAAAAAGTAGCCCCTTCTAGAGTCCAAGGTACATGCAGATAGATACATCTAAACCCTAATATTACTCTTCTTCTTCGTTCTCTAATTTGAGTGTCAAGTGGCTATGTCGAAAACCCCTAAACTGTATTCTAATCCTCTTCTTATTGTCTACCTTCGTCTAGGCTCACAGAATCATATTACCATTTTCGTTGTCACTTAGTGATTGGTGATCAAATTGGTATCAAAATCAACTCACTGATGATTCACTCATCGGTGTTCGCAAGTAGGATCAAGGTTAGTTATTTTAACATTTTATTTTTTTTTATTTTATTGTTTTAAAACAAAATATTCAAATTGGGGCTATAAATTTTAACATTTTAAATTTGTTTTTATTCATTTTTAAATAAAAAAATCACTTTTAATATTAAATTATTTTTATTTGTAGATTTTTTTTATTATTATTAATTATATGTCTCGTTTTATATAAGACCTAACCAATTCATTCTTTCTCAATATTTCTCAAAAATCCTAGCCATCGATGATCTCATAACTTTTCCTTCTCTCGTCTGTGCTGTACACTCTTTTCCTTCCTCATTAGCGATTTCATACCTTTCTCCTTCCTCGCCAATGATACTCTCAGACTTTCTTTTTCTCTCTCGCCGATAATCTTTCTTCCTCACTCTTTCTTATTCTTCCTCAATAAAAACATAAGGGCTTTTATCCATACAACTCAAAATAAAATGCTAGTCTGTTTAAATGTTAAATTAATTTTTTTTCAGTTTTCATGAAGTCTTTAATCTCGCTATTATCTTTGAATGTTTTGCTTTTGAGTGCTCGTCTTTGTTTTTCCGTCTTTTCTTATTTTCTTGCTGCGGCTATCTACGCCAATTTGGCTCCGCTGAGCGCTGACTACTGGAGTTCTCACAACAACACTCCACCCTTCTTCATTAATCATTTTATACTTTCTAAGCGGGTGAAGTGTGTTATATTGCTAATCATGGCAGAGCCAAGATTCAAAAGTACCTTGGACTAATAGTCGATTGTAATTGATATCATAAATTAATTGATTTAAAAATATAAATAAAATTAAAAATTATGTAAATATTAATTTTCTAAAAATATATAATAAAAATATTTAATATTTAATACATTAAAAAATATTAAATAAAAATATCATTGAAATGGTGCTCTGATTTTTTTTTTAATCAATAATATTAGAACCAAATTAATTAATTATTAGTTCATTATCAATTTTTTCAACTAACTCGTGATCAACCTGTCAATTAAATAAATATATTAAATTTAGTATATAAGTAAACCATATAATTATAATTCTCAAATATTGCAACCAATGAATTATTTTTTTAAAATTCACAAAAATAAATTTTTAAGTCAAAAATCTAAACTTGAAAAATTCATAAACATCATCTGTAAATATTGTCGCAACTCAAATAATCATAACTAAATATTCGACATAATTTTAGAGTTATCGTATTTTACCTCAAAGTCGCACAATTTCAGAACCTACAATAATAAACAAATCAATAAACAATATTAGCTCGATACATGAGTTGAAAATCAAACTAAATCAAACGGGTAAAATTTTCACTCAAGGCAGCTCACAAATCGAACAATACAAGTTGGAATCAAGCTTCAAAACTTTCAAAATTAGTTAAATTGAGTAGGCAAAATTTTTAACAATCGTCTATTGAAAAAACTCAAACCAAGGATCAAGGATCAAGAATCAAGGTGAAAACTCCTCAAAAAATAAAGCAAAATCGACTTGGGTCATAATAAAGTGGTCACGCATATGACCCAAATTCTAGGGAATCATTGACAAAATAATTAAAATCAAAGGAGAATGACTCGCATATGACCTGCACAAATTAGATTTTGTTTTTCACCATTTCTTACTAAATATTTTAATTTAAACTTTTTCCGGTAATTTTTTGGGTGGTAATCCGTTGAAAATTAAAATGGGGACAAAGTTAATAGAAATAATCCATAAATTATTGGGGCTGGATAAAAATTTTAACAAATGAAAAGTAAAACTTATGTGGAGCTGGAGCCCACCCTAGCCCATGGGTAGCTCCGCCCATGTTGCTGGTATATTTTACTATTTTATTAAGAATTTAGACTTTTTCCTAACTAATTTTGATGAAGTTTAAAATAAAATTATCTTAATATCTTTTTCCTTTTCACAATAAAATTAATTTTAAGACTTATTAATAATTTTCCTTAACTACTTTTATATAAAAAAAATATACTTTGTCATAGTTAACTTTAGTCCCACATAAAAATTGGTAATGTAAGAAGAAGAAGAAGAAGAAGAAGAAGAAGAAGAAGAATAGTTTGTATAAATACCTTAGATTGGCTATATTAAAAGAATATCTTTTTTGCCCGTTTGGAACTCTAGATTTTGTATTAACAACCAGAGCAGCCGTCTTTATTTGCTCGTTCCGTTTGGAACTCTAGATTTTGTATTAATTATTTAATTTAGCATGATCATTCATAACAAAATTTGATATTTATTGGTTGTTCTATAATGTTTGAGAATAATGTTTTATATAGTTTTATAAATTTTGATAGATTAGCCCGTTATGTGCTCATTATAATTAATCAAAATAAAATATAATATTTATTTGTTATTTTATTATATTTAGATATATAATAGTTGAATTTTAAAATGTCATCAAATCAAAATTACGTAAAGGGTTTGTTTTCTTACTGTCTTGGTTCTAGTATGCATTTCAAATTTTGGATTGATCCATGGTTTCAGGGTGTTTCATTGATTGAGAAATTCCTGTCTATCTATATTGTTGATGCTAATATTTCTAAATCGGCTTATATTGCCGATGTTTGGCATGATAATCATTGGCAGTTACCTGATCCTATTGATTCTATTAATGTTCAAGTTTGGGACTTTATTACTACTCATTTTACTTGTTCTATTGATTCAGACATTATTTCTTGGAAGTTTACCACTTCTGATATATACTCAATTGCTCCTACTTATGAATATTTCAGGCCTAAAAAGTCTATTGTGACTTGGTATAACTTGATTTGGGGCTCTTCTCATGTCCCTAAATGTAGTTTTATTGTTTGGCTTGCAATTAAGGGGAGACTTGTTACTCGTTCTAGACTGCTCAGATGGGGGGTCACCTCTTCTGATCTTTGCATATTGTGTGGTATTCATAGGGAGACTATTTCTCATCTTTTTTTTTCGATTGCCCACTTTCAACTATGGTTTGGACTAAGATACTACATTCTTGTTCTATCCAAAGAGCCCCTTTACGCTGGAGTAGAGAAGTCAGTTGATTTTCCTGGCATGCTTCTTCTAAGTCTAGATGCTCTCAAATTCGTCGAGCTGCTTTCTGCTCTACTGTATATTGGATTTGGAGAGAGCGCAATGATGTCCCCAGGGCGTAGCACAGATGGGGAGTGCATGGTTCTGTGGCTGAAAGGTCCAGGGGTCGATCCCCGGGGTGTCACTGCCTGGGGTTAACGTCTCCGCTATGCACTTTCTACCTGTGTACCTGCATTTACCTCCCTCCATATCCGTGGGACCGGCTCTAGGGGGGCCGCTGATGTGGCGGTTCCACATTTTTTTGGAGAGAGCGCAATGATGTTATTTTTAAGGGACAAACTCCTAACTCTGAGCACATTTTCCTTCATGTGCAAAATTTGATTCGTTTTAGATTTTTTTGATTTGTTATATCCATGGGTTGAACATTCTCCTTGGGTTTTATAATTTCTGTGAATTTAAAGGATTATTTCTATATGTTTTATTGTATTTCTATATGAATGACAGTTAATAAAACGAACTTCATCAAAAAAAAAAAAAAAAAAAAAAAAAAAAAAAAACTACTTAAAGTAAATCAGATTTCACCGTTCCTTTGATTTTTAAACAATTGTATCGGTCGAAGTTCGAATGAAAAAAGAAAAGGAAATTTTTTTATTTTTTTTAAATGTTAAAGACCTTAACAAAAAGAAAAAGGAAAATTTTGCCTAGAGTACTGTATGAAACATGTCAGATTAGAAGCAGAGCTTATAGAGCTCTTAGAATTCTTATAAGAGACTTTAATCCAACATTTCCAACTTCATAGGAGATTAACACATTCAGATTCTGACTGACAGTTGGGGCACTGTTATTCACTAGTAGTAGGTCTACAAAGTTAACCTAAAAATTATATGCCGAGGAATGGGTGATCATAGTTGGTGCGAGTGGAGACATCTGCATCTGATTTATCAACATCTTCAAAGCTGTCCCTCCTGAGCCAGTAAGTCCTTGGGAACGACGACGCTCCTTCTGGGACGTCTTCCATCACCCAATCATGGCCTTTAGGGTAATATATCCCTGTCCTCGGGTGAGGAACCCAGCAACCTTCTTCATCAGCCGCCGCTGCACGTTGCTGTTTCTTGACTCGACCCATGCTGCCATGTGCAGGAGCTGCATGCTTGTTTCTCACCCCCCTGTCAACACTGCAATTCCTTCAGTTCTTAGCTTTTTCTTGTTAAAATGCATTGAAACTGGACAGAAGATGTACCTCAGCAATCTTACTGATCTTGCAAGTAGTGGACGTCCCATATGCTTGCAGGGCCAAAACAGCTCCTAGAGAAATAAAAGTTTGAACAGGGTTTATATAGAACAAGAATCGAATTCCTACGGCTCAAAGCTAAAGGTGGGTTTCAGATAACGTGATGGTGAGAATAATGTATGGGAAGGCATCGCCTTTATTTGCTTTCGAGGTATGGACCTGATCATCGTGGTTAGGCGGGTCTTGTAGGAGAGGAAGATGACTGTGGCTTTATTCGCATTGGCCGTTGGGTTGTTTAACCCTGGGTCATTTCGTAGAATATTGAGGCAATCTTACTGATGTGCAGTTCACATTGTTCTTGGTCGGCCATGCACAGCAAAAACTTAACAGAAACAGTATAGTTATTCCTTTGCATTACAACTAACAAGCAGCGACCAAGGATCATTGGACATATTAATATTTTAGCTTCCTTTATAGTTTCGTCATACCTTTGAAGGGGGGTCAAAGCTAGCTTGTAGCTGCTTTTGGTGCTCCAAGAACGGTGAATGTTAGCAGTGATAAACAGAAGCAGACACACGCCATGGTGCCTGCGCTCTGCTTCTGTTGTTGCTTCTGTCCTTCATTCCACAGCCAGAAATCGGCAGCCTGAGCGTAGCTTCAGCAAAGGCCTTCCTTCAATCCAATGTGTAATTAAGCAAGTGTAGCAAAAGATATCAGTTTAGATTTTAGCTTGTGAAGAAAAAAAATCCTATTTATCTGACAAAAATGAAGGGAGGTATGTGCAGAGTCAGTGGCTAGTTGAGGAATAAGAGATGCGGCATTAGTTTTGATGTAGTTTTAATCACTTGGAGAGCAATTTTAGCTGTGTTGTTTAGCTTTTTTTATAGGCAGCCTTCTTCGTTGCATTCCAATTCATCCAAAATAATATTAGATTGGTACTCTAGTATAGTAATAGAACGTATCCTACATAGGCAGAGGAATGGTTGCAGGGGCGCAACTAGAAAAAAAAAAAGATTGGGGGGTTTGGGGGGGCAGGGCTGAATTGCATAGAGATTTTTTTTTATGACTAAATAAAAATATTTAATACATAAAAGTTTTACATCAACAACATCTTTTGTTTTGAGTGGTAGGTTGTACTACATAGATTAAAAAATATTAGCTCATAAAAAATAACTAATAAAGTATCATAACTTATAGAAGATACATATACTTGAAATCAAAATATTAACATTAGTATAAAATTTATTAAAAAATTTATGTAGATTAATCACTACCAAGGTAATAGTTCTAATAGATAATACAGGATGTTAATCATCATTCCTAATAGCAAAAAAAAAAAAATACAAAATGTAATCATCATGCATCACATGTTTGAATTACTGTCAAGTTTCTCCCCATTAAACTTTTAGGCCTTGATATCTCAAGGGTTATAGAAATCTACCTTTCTTCCATAAGCGAGCTTCATTTCGGGATTGACATAGAAGTCTGCAACAACAGACTAGTCGGTACAAGAGAAAACAATTGGATTCTATAAGACTGCATTTGTTGAAAATATTATAATATTTGCTCATTTTCAATTGTAGACAAAATATCCTTCTCAATATATACAATTAAACTGTTATTCATCCATTGATCTCCCATTCTATTATGTATATCAGTCTGCATAGTTTTCATTGCCGAAAAAAAAATCGTTTAACGGAAGCAGTTGCAACTTGTAAAACTAATGTCAATTCTATCATACGATAAACCAATGAAAAAAACCAAATGTTTTTCAGTTTCAACCAATTTCTGAGTAAGAATTCTCAAGTCATGAATTGAAGAAAATTAAGGATCATCCTGCAGATTATAAAAGTAACCCATAAGTTGTTATTCCAAAAATAAATAATCAATACCAAAGAAGTCTTCGGGAAAAAAATCAACAAGATGGATGAGTTTACGAACATCAAATTGAGAGAGAATTTCTTGGATGAAGACATGATATGCAGCTGAGCAATTCCGTACTAATTTCTAAAAATTATTCATCTCTTGTATAATTAAATCAACAACCTAGCATTCAAATTTGCAACCATGATAACATTAATAATCAATGAAATCTCTTTAACAAAAAAAAATTAGAAATAATACCTAACAAAAAAATCTCCACACGATAATGATGAAAATTAGTGATGAGTTGCCCTCTACGCCTACCATGACCACGATTTAGAATATTGTCCTCCATATCAAGTATTAGAATCATATTCAATTTACAAAATGTGTTAACTTGTTCCAAAATTATCTAGCATCCTCCTTTCCTGAAATCTTGTAGTCAACATTTCACACTTCTAATTAAGGACATGACTTGAAAAATATTTTGATCCCCTTGTTGTAGGAAAAGTGATAACTCATTTGTAATTCCCAATATATACTTCATCAAATGTAACACAAAAAAAAATTGATAACTCTCCATCTTCTCAATTAAACCTACGGTGACACCTTTATTCGTAGAATAAGAGGTGGCATCAAGTACATTTCCTAACACTTCTATCACTAAAGACTACATAGAGCATAGATGAAGTAATGTTAAGTAGTGTGATCCCCAACGAGTATCTCCAGGTCTTGCTAAACTAGTTTCTTGATTTTTTTTTTCCTTTTCTACTAGTGATTTCTCCACTTTCCAATTCAGTAATTATCTTATCATGTTGAATCTTTCTAAGTTGATCTCTCCTCTTACAAGATGCTCAAGATATATTCACAATCATGGTGATATACCCAAAAAATTCACTCACAGTAAAATTGTCATAGGCAACAGCAACAGGAACTAATTGGAGTTGGTGAGAGAAACAATGCAAATACATTGCAAATGAATTTTCTTGTAGCATTAGAGATTTCAACCCATTAAACTCACCATGCATATTTGAAGTCCATCATATCCTTGGCCTCTCAATCTAGATAATAATAAATCATATTGCATAAATAACGCATTAATAGCTGTTTTCAAATAATGAGAAATAGTGTCAGACACATACACAACTGCAAGAAATCATTCAATCACACATCCTTCTGTATTCACATATTTCAAAACAACTCTCATATGCTCTTTCACTGAACTGTCCCAAGTCTCATCAACCATCAAAGAAAAGAATTTATCTTCAATATCATTGATTATAGCAAGTGTGATTTCTGAGGTATAAGCACGTGTTAAATCCTTTTGAATTTTTGGGAAAGTCAATTGATTGTTTGCAGGAGCATTTTGTTTTATAACTTTGGAAACCTCTTCATTTCATTGACTATACCATTTAAGCAACTCAAGAAAATTACCTCCATTTGAAGAACTAGTTCCCTTGCTTTAATAAAAAGCGTGTCATATCCAACATTATTGTTAAACGGGTACGATAAACAATTTCTATATCACAACTATGTACTCGTAAAATATTTCCCACACTATACCTTTGATCTTGAAAAAAACTCAAATTGTATCCGTGGAGCCAACACTAGAGGGCTGCTAAGATAGTGGATCTACCTTTTTATGAAAAGACTCAAATTGTATTCTAGCTTCACTTTATTGTGACAACTATCACACTCCCCATATGACGATTGAATTTTACTAATGCTCTTTTCCAATTATTGTATCCATCTTTTATAAAGGCATTATCTACATTTTCTTTATTTAATGGTTTGAAAAGATAACACTAAAAACAAAATACAACATCTTTTGATATGCTATACTTTAGCCATGTATATCTTTTATATCAAGTTTCTTGAAAACTCCTTTCTTGATTACCAAAAGTTATTTTCAGATACATATAACCATTTGGTTGACAAGGCCCTCGGAGCACATACTCTCTTTGAGCTTGATCTCGAATAGCAATATAAAATTCTTCAATTGGTTTTCGTAATTCTGAATCACTAACAATATCATCCAAATTTAATTCTACATGGGATTGATTTCCCACTTGTTCAATAACATACGGCTCATTAGAGGAGCTGGAGCCAAAACTACGAGTTCATTTAAAAAATCTCTCCATATCCTACACAAATAAATAACTAAAAAAAAATTATCTAATGGAAAACTACAAATGGAATGGAAAAATATATGTTGAACTAAAATTTTAATAAACTACCACTACCAATCTAATGAAAAACTAATGGAAAACTAAACTATAAATGTAATTCGGTATATTTTACAAAAAAAAAATCAAATAATAATGGAAAACTACCGAGCTAATGGAAAACTAAACTACAAATGTATTATGTACATTTCCAAAAACAAGCCAACAATAAAAAACATTTAAAACACAACAAATCTAAGTTCTAACCTCATGGAGTTATGGTGACCTTATCCAAATGGTGTTGGAGCTTGGAGCCTTGGAGACTCGGTTGGAGAATGGAGACTACTAGACTAGACTCTAGAGTGCTACCATGCCGCCATCTAACGCCTGGCTATCCACAAGCGAGACTGCGACTCCATTGACCACCGCACTTGGAGACTTGGTTGGAGGCTTGGTGGTTGAACTCTAGACTCTGTCACTCTAGATCCTTGGAGAGTTGAAGTTGGAGAGATTAGGGTTTCCGTCGTTCTATTTCTACGAAGCAGCGAAGGCCAAGGAAAACAAAGAGGCGTTATATCTGTATCCGTCAGTCCTTCTGTCCATGTTTAATGTTTTAGTTTAGTTTTTGTTTTATTATTTGTTTTGTTTGACTTGGGAAGTTAAGCCCCCACTTGCCACGGTGTTTAATTAAAATGCTAAAGAAATGAAAAAAATAATGAAAACGAGTCCTTCTCTCCTTTTTCTCAGGAACACCCGCACCCGCACAACACAGGCGCACTGCACATAGCGGCACTAGCAACAATGTACTGCCAGTGCGCCGCACTACTGCACCAGCACTAGCAACAAGCGGCAAGCGTCATGGGTGGTGTCCAGGTGGTGGAAGCTGAAGCCTCCTCATCATCCTGTGTCGACTAGGAAAATTTCCTACAGTCCGGCGATGTCCAGTGGATGGCAGCCAGGCTAGGGAGCTAAAGCCTCTCTCAACCTCCCCAGTTGGTCCACCACTAAATGGTTGATCTTTGTGCATGTTCCTATTTTTGGAATGTATATTAAAAGCCTAGCTTTTTATATAAACATTTATTTAGAAATAAGAATCACATTGGTCAAATGTCTGTGTTTATATAATAAATATAGTTGCCCATTTAATTTATATTGTAGATAACATGATGTGTGGTGTCACGCAGAAGATCATGTTATTAGTTCCTTATAAATCATAAATAGTAGCTCACAACCAAGATGGAATGGTTGTAGTGTAATTTGGTATTAGTTTATCTTGACTATAAAATTACACTAGAACACTCTAAGTGTATTGAGCAGGACCATTTGAGGTTGTTCTTTTTATACTGACTGTAAAAAAGAACAAGACCTCTATTATTATAGAAGTGCGTACTCTTAATCATGATATAATAACAAGCACATATACTTAATATTTATTTCTTTAATTTATCAAAGGGTGAGATTTAGTTCGTTAAATCAATAGGCCCGATAAGTTGAGAAATGATATTATTTATCTGGTGTGTTGTTGATTATAGAATGAAACTATGTCCTAGTGATTTAGGTTGGTGATGTCCCCTTGAAGAGCTCATAAGGATTGTCATGTAAACCCTATAGGTGGACTTAGTCCGACATAATAATAAAGTTGAGTGGTACTACTCTTGGAGCTATATATTAATTAAGTGAGTTGTCAGTAACTCATTTAATTAATGGACATTCAATATCTTAAACACAGGGAATTTAACACACTCATGATAAGAATGAGCCCATAATATAATATGGGATTGGTGCGGTAGTTCAATAATAATTCTTTAGTGGTATGAGTTATTATTGATGAACTTGAGTTGGGTGTTCAGGGTGAACACGGGAAGCTCAAGCTCATCGGGAGACCAAAACAAATTCCTCCTTTTGGTCCCTATTGTAGCCTCTTATATGAAGCCTTATATCCACCTTAAGCCCACTTCTTACCCAAGTAATGGGTCGGCCAAGCCTTGCTTGGAGCAAGGGGGCCCGACCAAGCATTAATTTGGAGCCAAGAGGTGGTCGGCCAAAGCTTGGTGCCTAAGCTAAGGGTCGGCCACATGAAGAATAACAGGAATTTTAATTTTTGTTAAAATCTTTCCTTAAGTAGTCATTCATGAAGGGATTTAAAAGAGAAATTTTAATTTCCTTTTATAGACATCCTCATGATTTTTAAAGAGAGTTTTAAAATTTTAAAATCTTTCCTTTTATAAAAAATTAAAGAGAGATTTTAATTTTATTAAAATCTTTCCTTATTTGTAGTTATCTATAATGTTTAAAAGAGATATTTTAATTTTTGATAAAACTTTCCTTTTTTAACCATGATTTAAAAGAGAAGTTTTAATTAATCTTTCCTTTTTGTAGTTGTCTACATGTTTTAAAAGAGAGAAATTAATTTTAAAACTTTCTAAAATCCTTAGTGCTAACCACACGAACAGAAGGAACCTATACTGGGTTCCAAAATCCTTTTTAGATTAATTCTTTTTAAAAAATTATCGTTTTCAGCGAAAAAAATTAAACAGCTAATTTCTTTTGAGACTTTGTCTAAGGAAGTGGTTGTTGCTCCAATAACCAAGAAGGCCTAGTATCTCGCCACGACCTAGAAGCCAAAATATTGAAATAAAATGTTTAACTAACTCTTTGGTAAAAGTATTAAAATAAAATAATGCTTTAAAACACTTTTTAAAAAAAGAGAAAAAAAACTCTAAAACATTTTTTAGAATTTTTTTCATAAAATATTTTCATTTATAAAAAAAACTCTCAAAACTATTTTTGCCAAAGGTAAAAATTTTCTCTGAAATTAGAATTTTTTTTTTTACTCAGAAAAATCTTAAAGATTATTTTTTTGTTTGACTTAGAAATTCTCAAAAATAATTTTTGCAAAATTCTCTAAACAAAGAAATTTTTTAAAATTATTTTGAAAAATTTTTACTTAATAATTACCCCATTTTTTTATGTGATCAAAGGGGGGAAAGAGGACAATTTTAGGGGGAGTTTTAGGTTTTAAAGGAATTAATATTTTTTTAATTTTATTATTGTTGCAAATTCTTTTATTGTAACCTTTTTTTGCTTAAAATGTTAGTTTAGTAATTTCTTTAAATTATTTGTCTGTTTTTTCCCTAACTTGAACTTGGGTTGATGCATATCAAAAAGGGAGAGATTGTTAGACCCCGTGGTTGTTTTGATGTGATCAACCAAGTTAGATTAGGTCCTGCTTGTTATTTGATCCCTGTGCCTAAGTGTGCAGGAGCTTAGGAGCGCAGGAAGTCAAGCGGAAGATGCAGCTAGCGAGAAGGACGGCATGGGAAGGGAGCCGACGGGCTCGGTGTGTCCGAAGGACGAGAGAGCTTCGGAAGAGTACACCGGTGGACGAGAAGAACGTGTGCGGCGTTCAAGAACGAGAAGCCGGGTTGGAAGCCTGCTCGAGGAGAAGGCCGAAAATTGGGTTCGGGTGAGCCTTATTTCAGTTGGCTGCAATCACCCATGCATTCGGAGCCTCGGAAGAAGAGAACAAGTCAAAAGGAGCTGAAAACCTAGTAGGAGGCACCTTCAACGAATTGCTGAAGGCGCCTGCGCTGACTGCAGGCTTGGAGGCACCTTCATTGCCTTGAAGGCGCCCTCAACCTTGTCCAGGGCGCCTTCAAGGCCATTGGAGGTGCCTTCGACCTGGCTAAAGTAGTCGTTTGTAATCGGATAGAGTTGTATCTGGTCAAACCCCTTGGAGGCACCCTCAACCCCTTTGGAGGGGCCCTCAAGACTCAAGATAGAGTTTCCAGGAGCTATATAAAAGCCCCTGGAGCTAGAAAATTATTCATTCAACTAAGTATTCAATTCCTAGCAACTTGTAAGAGCTTTTAATGTATAAAAGGCTTCTCCACCTTCAGAGAATGAGACTTTTCTAGTGCGCTCTTTTCAACCACCTTGGATTAACAACCTTATTAATTGTAACCAAGTCAAAACGCTGAGTCTACTTTTCTTTTCAATTATTTCGTTGTAATTTTTATTGTTGCTATTATCTTTAAGTTGAAAGTTTGAGGAGGGTATTTTTTACAGGCAATTCACCCCTCCCCTCTTGCCGGCCCCGCTGCACCAACAGTAACAGTGTTTATCGAACATAGAATGGTTTTGTGGTGTTGATTTCGATAAGGGCAATCGACTAGTACTTCTAGCAGTTGACTGATACCATCTTGAAACTATTTTTCAGTGTTGGATTTGGCCAGGTCAGCTTGTATATGTATATGAGATCCATGGGGAATGAATACATGAGTTTAGGGTCAATTTGGATGACTAGTGATCCAGTCCAAGAGTGAGTCGACGGGCGTTGGGAAGGTGGCGCTCACGTTGACCGGATGTCGACTGAAGATGACGTGGATCTCCGATAAGCTGAGCCTGCAACCACAAGTCATTAGTGCCGAGCCAGGGAGGGGTTCCCCGGCGATGGCCCTCCGACGCTCAAGTCAGTCACCGACGGCAAGCAAATAAAGAATGAAGTGGAGAAGAAAGGTGGTGCTCACGTTGACACCTGGGAAGTGCCCTTGCTTCCTCCCAGACACGGGAAGGTGGTGCTCATGTTGACCGAATGTCGACTGAAGATGACATGGATCTCTGACAAGTTGAGCCTGCACCCACAAGTCATTAGTGTCGAGCCAGGGAGGGGTTCCCTAACGATGACCCTCCGACGCTCAAGTCAGTCACAGGCGGCAAGCGAATGAAGAATGAAGTAGAGAAGAAAGGTGGCACTCACGTGTACACCTGGGAAGTGCCCTTGCTTCCTCCCAGACACGGGAAGGTGGCGCTCACGTTGACCGGATGTCGACTGAAGATGACGTGGATCTCCGACAAGCTGAGCCTGCAACCACAAGTTGTTAGTGCCGAGCCAGGGAGGGGTTCCCGGCGATGGCCCTCCGACGCTCAAGACAGTCACCGGCGGCAAGCGAATGAAAAATGAAGTAGAGAAGAAAGGAGTAGCATAACTGTAGCTACAGTAGTGAACCTACCTCCGTCGAAACTTGGGGGTCCTTATATAGGGCTCCCGGGAGGCGCGTGCACGCTTCCTGAAGCATTCCTGGAAAGGACGTATCAGAAAAGTGTGTCTGACGTCATACTTTAATAGCCCGAGCATATCCCTGACGTGATAGTGGAAGCTTCCATCGTACGATTCTCTGTCTAACCATGCCGCCGATCATACTGCATGTCGATGACACTGGTCCCTAGGGAGATATCGCCAACTACTCCTTCTGTCTTTTATTGGCCCGAGCAGGAGAGCCGCTCGGCCGGTCTACCATCTAGGTGATGCAATGGTCAGGCCGAGTGTCCGCTCGGCCAATACTCTACTGTCCGGCTCCCCCCATTGTGCGAGGGAGCCCTCTCTGCCGGGTCGAGGCTGTATCCACTGTTTAGCTGAGCGGGACGGTCGCTCGGCCTTCGTGCCTCCCTGCTTGAGCTTTATAAGCGTCGGGAGCTCAATATCTGACCGAGCTGTCGGAGTGTCGGACCGACTACCCTTCATGCTGACTGAGAAGGGGAGGGAGCCCTTGCTTCCTCCCAGACATGGGCAAGCCGGCCGCGGATATAGACTTGATGCTGAGGAGAGATAGGCTAGTTGCCCAGTGTTAGGAAGTCCTCCGTCGGAAGGCAAAGCGTGGCGGTGATGGATCGTCGCTCGGTCGACGCCGATTGAGCGGAGGCTGTTGTTGGAACCCCAAGGTTGTTTTGGTGTTATCAACAAGTTAAATTAGGTCTTGTGTTGTTCTAACCTTGTGTCTAAGTGTGCAGGAGCTTAGGAACACAAGTAGTCAAGCGGAAGACGCAGCTAGCGAAAAAGACGGTAGCCCGAGGGACGAGGTGCTGCGGAAGAGTACACCGGCGGACGAGAAGGAAGCGTGCGGTGGTTCTGAGGGATGAAAGCCGGAGCGGAAGATTGCTCGGGGAGCAAGAGACGCAGCTAGCGAGAAGGACGGCATGCGGTGCGTCCGAGGGACGAAGACTGCGGCTGAGTACGCCGGCGGATGAGAAGGAAACACGCTGCAATTCCGAGGGACGAGAAGCCAGAGGGAAACCCGCTCGAGAAGACCGGAAGTTGAGTTCGAGAAAGCCCTTTTCCGGATGGCAGAGATCACCCAACTGAGGCGAAAAAAGTCAATCGGAGTTGACTTAGGGTCCGGGGGCGCCCGGACCAGCCCGGAGCAGTCCGGGGCGCTCGGACTAGCCCGGGGCGCTCGGAACCCCTCCGGGCGCCCGGACCAGCAGTTTTGACCAGAACATCTCTAATACGTTCTAAATGTTGGGGGATAAAGTTTTATCCCCCCAGGGCGCCCAAAACCCTTCCAGGCGCCCCGACCAAGACTATAAATATAGCCTTGGTCCAGAAGCTTTTCAAAGAACTCCTGTAATTCATTTCCAACTCTTGTACGCTTTAGTTTGGAGTTAAGCTTATGTTTTCTGCACTTCATTGTTGTACGAGGCTTCTCCGCCTGAAGGAGATTGATAGTGAGCTTTATCTTCCTTGGATTAACAACCATATCGGTTGTAACCAAGTAAATACTGGTGTCTCATTCTTTATGCTTTTATTTATCTGCTTTGTCTATTTTACAAGTGTTAGCTTAAAGAGTTCGAGGAAGGGTTGTTCGCTTGTTTTTGTTGTTGCAGGATATCCAACAAACTCCCTTCCAGCCGGCCCCAACGGTCCTACAACTGTCGGGTCGGAATCTTGGGCAAGGGGGACTGGGAGAATAGCAGACCATGTTATCTTCCGCTAGGTCGAAGGCAGGGAAGTGATCGGTCGAATGACGAGCGGCTCTTGTAGCTCAGCCAAAAAAAAGGAGTCCGATTAGAGGAATTAACCTCTACTGTTACGAGAGCGGCTGGAGACGGGGTGCCTCCCCCCGCAGAAGCTTGTACGATTGAAGTTGCAGAGCGAGAGGGCGCGTCTGTTCGGCGTCTCTTGCAGGTGAGCGGTACGTCATCGCCCGAGGACCCCGAGCCTTTAGTACGGACAGTGGGTGGCACTTCTCGGACCGGGCGCGGGTCGGTCGCTCCTCCTACGTCGGGTGGTTGCAGGCTCAGCTTGTCGGAGATCCACGTCATCTTTAGTAGACATCCGGTCAACGTGAACGTCACCTTTCCAGCGTCCGTCGACTCACACTCGGACAGGATCAACTAGTTTCAATAATTGGGATATTGTTGGAGCTTTTTAATATTAGGTAAAGGGGGAGAAGTAAGGTTCAGTTGGAAAAACCTTAAATGCATTTGCATGAAATTCCTAGCTCAATGGGGAGCATAAGTGTAGGCAGAGCCTTGTGATAGGTTCTTAAATAGCCTTGTGGTAAAATTCCTAACTCAATGGGGAGCATAGGGGTAGGGGAAGTCTTGGGATAGATTCCAATGCATATTTGCATTTTTGATTCGGCGGTGTAAGTCCAAGTGTGTATCCTTGGCAACGTAAGTCCATTATTTTTAGCATGTTTATTTGCTATTATGTTTTCCCTAACTTAAATGTATTATCAAACATCAAAAAAGGGAAGACTGTTGGTAGAGCCGTCAATTTGGGTTGGGCCCGTCGGGTTGGCCCGCCCCGCCAAATAATTTAAGCGGGTGGTTGGAATTTTATCAACCCAAGTCCGCCGTGGGCCAACCCGCCTAGGCCCGCGACCCGCGCGGGTCGGCCCGCTCGGGCTTGGGTTGGCCCGTGGGTTGAAAAACACATGTAAGCTAAGTTTTAGGCCAATTTATTATCTTTCGTTGTTATAATTTTGAAATAAAAATAGTACTTTTCATCCAACATAAGTACTCATTTGTGTTCATTTATATTTAAAATACATGTTTATGTATACATTTAATTGTAGAAAATTTTTTCAAAGTAAAATGTTGAAGATATGAAATATTTTTTAACTTTTTAAAAAAATTTTGATGGGCCCGCGGGTTGGTCCGCCAAACCCGCAACCCGCCTTAGAATGGGTTGGGTTGGAAATTTCCCAACCCGCCAAGTTGGTGGGTTGGCCCGCCCCGCCCCGCCAAATGGTTAGCCCGCCACGGGCCGACCCGCCCCGCCACGGGTTGGCCCGTCTGACAGCTCTAACTGTTGGAGCAATCCCAATGGTCTGTGTGACCATGTGTTTTGGTGGTTGGGCAAAAGGTTTAAGTTAGGTACACCCTTGTATTTAATATTTGTATGTGAGTGTTCAGGTTTACAGGATACACATATAACTTAGCTTGATGGCTTCAGGTCCGGTAAAGGATGAAGCATCCGAGAGACCGTAGACAAGGCAGCAAGGACAAGGGTCGAGTTAAACGACTTCGAGGCATACACGAAGGATGACATTAGGGAAGAGCCGTGGGCTTGGATGCATCCGAGGGATGAGAGCCAAAGGAAGTAGGCTTGAAAGCAAGAGATCAAGGCTGCAAAGAAGAGTCAAGTGAGTCATAAGGGTGAGGGTTCCAGTGCTTAGAGATTGTACTCAGGTATCAATCGACTGGTGGTTTCTTCAGTCGACTGGGAGCGAATAGAATGTTTTTGTTCACTCAGCCAGTGTGGATCAGTCGACTGGTTCTTTCACCAATCGACTGGTATCGAGCCGTTGATTTGTAACGGTCGAATATCCATAGAGGGCAGTCGACTGGTAGGTAGGGTTTTCCAAACCGTGACTTATATAACCAAGACTTTGAAGCTTGGTTAAGGTTGATGAAATAGAGGTGGTTAACCCCTATTAGTAGTCTACCTTGAAGCTGTGATTGGTGTACGGTGTATTGATCAAGTTTGTGCAAGGTTTACTCCACCAAGAAGGAGTTCGTGCTAGTCGGAGTTCCGGGGCTTGATCCACCGAAGAATTATAGGGATCGTCCACCTTACGAATAACCGTGAAATAAGAATAAGTTATCTCTGAATCACGTTAAACGGACATATTAGCGGTTTACTTGTCTTTAACTTTCTTGTTTATTTTTCTTTATATTTCCGCTATGCAAGCTAATCATTGTAGGAAGCTATCGATTTAAAGGCACTGACTATTCAACCCCTCTTTTGTCGACCATATAAGATCCCCAACAAAAACTTCTTCACATATAAGCTCAAAGATAAGGGTGAGTGAAAGTTAACTTAAACTAAATGTATTACGTAAAATATTCTGTGGCAAAGAGTTTGAAAGGCAAACTCAGAACTTATTGCAAAGGACTTCTTCGCATATAAACTCAGAGATAAGGGTGAGTGGAAATTCACTTAAACTAAATTAATCGACTAAATAGATAAATTTAAAAGTTCGATTTGATTGTTTTAAAAATTCTATTTTTTTAAAATATTAATTAATCCAGTTTAGTTTTAATTTTAAAATTTTTAATTCTATTAAAAATAAGTCAAACATTAAATCTCTAAATCTGAGAAATACCTAAGTCTAAGTTAACTAAGTAGAAATTTAAAATAGGATATAAATGTATAATTGTTAATAAGTTTGAATAATTCGATTGAAAATTGATTAATAAATATTTTATGGATTCAATTTATTCGATTTTTATTAAAAAAATTTAAATCATTCAGTTAATTTGAAAAAAAAAATTAATTTATTCTAATTCAATTAAATTAGTTCAGTCAGTTCGATTTTGAACCGATTGGTCGGCCCTAGTGACTACTATAATTAACTATTATACAATTAATTAATAATTATTATAATAATTGTAATTATCATTTATAATTGAGATTTTAAACGTATTTAAATGGTTTTAATTAAATTTAAATATTTTTTATTAAATTAATAAATAATTTTTACATACAAATATTTTTAATTAAACTTAACTGATTTATTTGAATATGAGTAGTTATTTAATACTAAAATAAAAGTATTTTTAGGATGAAAAATAAACTCTCATATTATTTTTTTTTAAAAAAAATTTAAAGTATGTTTAATGATAAAATAATAGTAATATTTTTAATATAAATTAATAAGTAAATCTAAGGATAATTTCAAACATTTTTTCAATTTTGTATAAAATATAACCTTTATTAATTATATTAAAATTTTAAACCACTATATAATTTTAAAATTTCATTTATCCATTATTAAAAATTGGCATACTTCTATTTCTTAAACAGACAAATTAGGTATCTTGGGTTGCTTAGACTGTATTGATATCAAATTTAATGGATATAAAAGAGTAAAAGTTCACATTAAATTTGAGAAAATATATAAAGATTATATAAAATTTATATATTAATAATTTTTTACATTTATTAATAAAAATATTCTCTCTGATTTTTTTTTTTTAAAAAGTGCATCATTTAAATGATTTACATATTTATGAAACTTTTAATAATAAAATAAAACAAATTTAAAATATTTTAATATTAATGAAACGCTTAAAAGCATTTACACATTCTAAATTATCAAATACAGTTCATTTTCCTATTAATGCATTTTCCATGAGATTAAAATATCTACTAACGGAAATAAAAAATATTTACAATCGGAGGAACACTGGTCGCCATGGGGGTCAGGAGGCTGAGGAAAGAATCCATGGTCGAGCGTCGTCTCTTGCTCTGGTGCTGCTTTCTCTGCTTCGTGTCCGGATTCTTCACGTCTCGGCTCTTCCTCCAGGAGGTACACCATCTTCGTTGCAGTTAGCTCCTTCCTTGTGGTTCAGCTTCGTACTTCTGATTTTTTACGCATTGCAACTGCTGCAGGGTAGTTCCTCGGCCGGCGGCGGGCCTCCGACCGTGCTTCATGGGCGCACCGGCGAGTCTAAGACTGCTTCGATCCCTTACCAGGTGTTGTTCCATTTTTGAGCTTGCTATTGGTGAATATATATGTTTTTTAATTAAATGGATTCAAGAATTGCTGGATTTTGAAATATTGAATCGATGCAGGTTTTGAGCTGGAAACCTCGTGCAGTCTATTTCCCTGGGTTTGCAACGAAGGAGCAGTGTGAAATTATCACAGAAACTGCCAGGGCAAGACTCGAGCCGTCAAAACTAATGCTTCGCGAGGGAGAGACACCCGAAAATACTAAAGGAATAAGAACGAGGTCAATACTCATAGATTTGACAAATATCTACAAGTTTGACCCTCACATCACAATCTTTTGATCTGTTAAACAGCACTGGCACGTTTCTCAGAGCCTCAGAAGATTCGACTGGAACTCTGGAAGAAATCGAGCAGAAGATTGCAAGAGTATCCCTGATCCCAAGAGAAAATGGAGAGGTACTACATCGACGATCTTAATGAATAAACTTCTGCCTGTTTCTTCATTTCCTTACATGTAAGCATCTCTATCCATCTTTCAGCCATTCAACGTTCTCCGGTATGAGATCGGACAGAAGTATGCTTCTCACTACGATGCTTTCGACCCTGCTGAATACGGACCACAGACGAGCAGTAGGGTATCCACTTCTCCTCTTCCCCCACTGCTTTCATTTAATTTCTTGTTTCTCGAATGACTATTTGTTCTTGTTCATGCGATTAGGTAGCTACGTTCCTACTGTATCTTTCAGATGTGGAAGAAGGTGGAGAAACTGCTTTTCCCTTTGAGGTAATGGTAGAAACAGACTTGTATTCTATAGATTATCAGTTATATGAATGGCGATCTCTTTGCAGAATGGTTCCAATATGGACATTGGTTATGATTATGAGGAGTGTATTGGGTTGAAGATCAAGCCAAACAGAGGCGATGGAATTTTATTCTTCTCGATGTTCTTAAATCAGACCATTGATCCTGTAAGTGATAAATTGAGAATTAGTGATAGTAACAGAATGTCTTGTTGATTGGACGTTCTTCTTTTTATCAGACGTCGCTGCATGGGAGCTGTCCGGTCAAGAAAGGAGAGAAATGGGTCGTTACTAAATGGATGAGAGATCAGAGACAGGTCTGAGGATAAATTTTAGTCGATCGTCTTCAGATTCATGGTCATATAGATAGAGATAGAACTGTAAGGATGAGGAAATTTGTTCTGTATTTGTATCATTTGGATAATAAAATGTAAAATTTGTCTTCTTTTTTTTAAAAAAAAAAGATTATGATGGGAGAGATCAAGCAATTTACCGAGCTTCAACGATTCAAAGCTCAGCTATGCATTACAGGGTTAATGGCTGATGGATGAGCAGTCCTGCATACTTTAAGATTTGTCTGGTGGCCGATCCGTGGGACCAGACTGTCCATGGACTAATTGGATCGAAGGTCAAATAACTGAATTATCAAAAACAAAAAAATTGATAAGCGAAATTGCTAAACTCATAGGAGGAGGATGACTTGAAGGTAGGTTTTAAAGGGAAGACATAATTAGAGGAGAAAGAAGTTAAATTAGTGGTTTATATATAATAATCCGCATTATAATAAAATCAACTCACAATTTTGTCACAAACCATTATTGGATGTAACAAAAAAGTTGTCAATTAACTATTTGTGATAGCAAAAGACATAATTTTGAGTGACATAGAACTAACTGTCTAAGATGATAATAATTATTCATAAAAATGAGAAAGTTTTATATAAAATTAGTATAATAAATGAAAATGCCATCTTTAAAGTTTGTTGTATCAATTTTATTGTTTTTACATTTAAAATAAATCTCAATAGTAAAAAATTATAATTAAAATATATAATTTTATTAACTGATTTGATATTGATATTGATGCGGTGAGGATAAGGGGCTCGCCCCGCTACCACGGTGGAGGTCAATAGAGATCAAAGTCAAGACGGTCAACGGACGGATGGTCTTGATCGATCGAGCGGGGCACGTTCCGACCAGGGGTTGAGCATCGACCCATCATCTCTGACACAGAGTAATCAAATCGACGTTCAAGGGACGCATAGAAGCCGTGTCGAGCGGTCATCCCGCTCAGCCCAGCCACGGGTGACACGGACCGAGGACTTTCAACCGAGTGGCTCTCTCGCTCGGCGCGACAGTGTGCTTTCGGTCGAGCGGTCATCCCACTCGCCCCGGTAACGGTCGACGCTTGGACAACAGACTATCAGTCGAGTCACTATCCCGCTCGGTGTGGCAGCAGATGCAAAGATGTCAGAATCCTGGTCGAGCGGCCATTCTGTTCAACCAGACAACATGCATAGCAAGGTATCCTTCGACATCCTTTTGGGAGCTAGTGTCATTGACAGACGACATGGTTAAATAGAGGATCGTACGGCGGAAGCTTCCACTGTCACTTCAGATATATGCTCGGCCCGTTAAGGTACTGTGTCAGGAACACTTTACTAACATGTCTCGTCAGGGAAAGCTTGGGACAGTGTACCCGCTTTAAGAAGTGTGTACACACGCTACAGGAGCCCTATATAAAGAGGGGTCCAGGCATCAGTGGAGGTATGCTTTTTTCGCGATTTCTATTGTTGCACTACAGTTCTCTTTACTTCTTGCTTCGCGGGAGACTGACTTGAGCGTCGGAGGACCATCGTCGGGGGCCCCTTCCCTGACTCGACACTGACGCTGCTTGTGTTACAGGTGGGAGCGAAGCCCACCGGAGGTCAGCGAGAGCGCCACGTCCCCAGCATTCGTCTCTTCGACTTTCGGACAGAATCATATTTGGCGCCGTCTGTGGGAACGTCACCTGAATCCGAGCTGAAGAAATGGAAGACGTTGGACGACTAACCACCGCGACGCTCACTTAAGAAAAGTTGGATATGCTTGTGCAAGCACGGGCAGCAAAGATGATAGAGCAATAATAACAACAACAAGCGCTGGGCGATCGACCAGCACCGCAACCAGCAACCTCGGCGACCAATAGACGAGCGGGGCAAGAAGACCAAGAAGAACAACTCTCTGTATGGGGGCAGAACGGAAGGACGACCGGCACCCAAGTGGAAGCGTCGCCCGCGTCGATCCCTTTCCATCAAGCTTTGTTCCAAACTCCCTCGGAGATAGCCCAAGCACATCAGGAGTGGGGATCTTCTTCTAACGAAGCGCCCATTCGAGACACGCGAAAAGGAAAAGCGCCCCGAGGTGCCACATCTCTTGAACGAATCAACAGGCAATTCTCATAGGAGATCTTACAAGACCCTCTGCCCAACATTACACCCCGTTAGCGATCAGGGGCATACAACGGAATGATCAACCCAGATGATCATCTAGATCGGTTCGACAATGAGGCAATGCTACACCAGTACACGGACGAAGTGAAGTGAAAAGTCTTTCTCACTACTCTCTCTGGATCGGCGCAGTGCTAGTTCAAAAGACTGCCGGACGGCTCAATATGAAGTTTCAGAGACTTCTGAGTCGCCTTCCAGCATCACTTCGCCAGCAGCCGACGTTACCAAACGACAAGTGTCAGCCTCTTCACCCTGAAACAAGGGCCCAAGGAAGCGCTTCGAGCGTACATTCAGGGCTTCAACCAAGTGCCATGGATATCCCCTTGATATCGTCTGAGACCATAATGAATGCCTTCAACCAGGGGCTCGTCGAAGAGGATTTCTTTCGATCGCTCATTAGAAAACCGCTCTGGGACTTCGACCACATGCTAAAGAAGACCAATGAATATATCAACGTGGAGGAAGCTCAGGCGGCCAGAAGAAATGAGGCGTCGACCAAGCATTTGGTGTCAATTGAGCATTCGGCGCCGACCGAGCATTGATCGACTAGTAGTCATCTGCCGCCCAAGGGGTCGAGGGCTGAAGGAGCACGGACGCACCAAGAGACCCAGGCGGATGCTGTATAGTGGCGTCCGGTTGACCCAAGGCACCCAAGGGTAAGGTATGGACGCATATGTTTTGTTCATTCCACCAGTCGATGATGCACAGCACGCGGGATTGTCGGGGATTGACGCCAATCGTCAGTCGATCGACCCCAGGGGATACCGTCGTCGCTCCCCATCTCCTGATCGACAGGATCGTCACCGCTCAACCGAGCGACAAGACGAAAGAAGGGAGTCCAAGCGCCATCACCATCAGCGGAGGGAGGAAATCGATCCCTCCAGGATCCCAGCCAAGTGAAATAGGTCGTTTGCCCGAGAAGAGGAGAACAGGAACAACGCTTCCCGGGGAGAGATAGGCATGATTGCCGAAGGCCCGACCGGTGGCGACTCCAACCGGGCCAGAAAGTCGTATGCTCGGCGGTTAGAGATCCATGTCATGGGGTGCAGCAAGGAGAAGGTTGAAGGGCCTCATATCAGTTTCGGCCCCGATGATCTAGAAGGGGTCAAAATCCCTCATGATGATGCTTTGATCATCCGAGCGGTGATCACGAACTACACCATTCATCGAACCTTCGTCGACACGGGGAGTTCTGTGAACATCATTTTTAAGAAAACGTTTGATCAACTGCAAATTGATCGCAGCGAACTGTTGTCCATGGCAACCCCGCTCTATGGGTTCACAAGCAATGAAGTCTTGTCAAGCGGCCTGGCAAAATTAGCTATCTCGCTGGGAGAGGAGCCGTTGAGGAGGACCTAGACCACCAACTTCATAGTTGTGGACGTGCCATCGGCCTACAATGTTATTTTGAGTCGCCATCTACTACGTGGAGATGGTCAAAGCCGAGGCCAAAGCAGCTCGAAAAACTCCACGGCTAAAGGTAAATGTTATTACCAAGAAACCTCCCACCTTTGTATATGAAGAAAAGGAGGAGGTGCAGATCCACCCCAGTTGGTCGGAAGTCACTACCTTCGTGGTTGCCGACCTGGAAGAGAAGAAGAAGGTAGAGTCGTTCGCCCGCCTCAGGGAAAACCACGATGTGTTCGCCTGATCAACACATGAGTTACCCGACATCTCCCCAAGCGTGGCCCGGCACGAGCTCCACGTCCGATCGGGTGCTCGGTCAGTCAAACAAAGAACACGGGACTTCAGTGCCGAGCAGAATGTGATCATCCGGGCGGAGATAGAAATGCTATTGGAGGTCGGCCACATCAGGGAGGTTCAATTCCCGAGCTGGCTAGCCAATGTGGTGCTAGTCTTCAAGCCGGGCAACAAATGACGGATCTGCATCGACTTCCGCAACTTAAACAAGGCATGTCCAAAGGACTTCTATCCGCTGCGCCAAATAGATCAACTGGTGGACTCAACGGCGGGCTGCGAGTTGATCTATATGTTTGATGTGTATCAAGGATACCACCAAGTGTCACTCCCTCGTTAGGATCAAGAAAAAGTCAGCTTCATCACGACCAATGGAATATACTGTTATAACGTCATGTCGTTCGGACTGAAGAATGCCGGAGCCACCTACCAGAGGCTAATTAATAAAGTGTTTCGATGACAGATCGGTCGTAATATGGAGGCATACGTCGATAACATACTCATCAAATCCCTCCGAACTGCTGACTTATGTGCAGATATCAATGAAACCCGCTGGACGCTAAGGGTATACGGAATAAAGCTAAACCCGAGCAAGTGCTTGTTCGGCACAAAAAGTGGTCGCTTCCTGAGCTACATCGTCACCGAGCGGGGCATTGAAGCCAATCCAAGCAAAGTCCAAGCTTTGCAGAACATGCCTCCGCCTCAGAATTTGAAGGAAGCTCAGAGACTGACCGGTCGAATCACGGTATTGTCCCAGTTCATATCCAAGTCATCCGATCAGAGCCTAACATTTTTCAAGATATGCGCCGAGCCACCAAATTCCAATGGGACGATGAGTGTGACCAGGCGCTGGAGGAGCTGAAGGAGTATCTGAGCTCACTACCTGTGTTAGCCAAGCCAATTACGAGTGAACCACTCTGGATATATTTGTCATCCAACGAATATGTCGTTGGGTCGGCTTTAGTTAGGCAGAACGGTCAAGATCAGCAACCTGTATATTTCCTGAGTCATATATTGAAGGATGCTGAATCTCGCTACACTAGTCTTGAAAAATTGGCCTATGCACTGGTACTCGTTGCGCGGAGGTTTCGCCTATACTTCCTAGCGCATTCAATAATAGTGATAACTAACAGTACTCTATGAAGAGTCCTCCTCAATCTAGAGGCGTCCGAACGTCTAATCAAGTGGACGACCGAACTTAGCGAGTTTGACATCCAATATCAACCCCGTGCGACGATCAAGGCTCAAGAACTGCGGATTTTGTTATAGAAGTCCAAAGTGACGAGCTGACGTCAACGTGGAAGATATATGTGGACGGCTCGTTCACTCGGCAGGGCAACGAGATCAGCTTAATCCTCATCTCACCTCGGGGAAGACCGGATGCAGCTGTTCATCCGGTTGGACTACCGAGCTACTAACAACGAAGCAGAGGATGAGACATTGATAGCTGGCCTACAAGTAGCTCGACATGTGGGAGCAGATAAAATTCTCATTCATTCGGATTCCCAGCTCACCGCCCAATAACTATCTGGGGCCTTTGAAATAAGCAGCACACGACTAAGGTTCTATGCAGAGGCTTTTGAAAAGCTGAAGGTCAACTTCCAAGAAGTGGTTATACAGAAGATCCCTCGATTGGAAAATCAAGCGGCGGATGAGCTAGCAAAGCTGGCTAGCTCGTTAACACCGATCGTCATAGGTCAGTCGATCGAGCAAGAGCAAGTCTCACTAGTGATCCACATCGACCGTATGAAGGGAATCATCTTCTCGACCGACTGAAGGACGACCCCGACAAACATATTCTTTTAAAAAATTTGAATACAAATCACTATATAATTGTTTTATTTAAAACTTTTACACAACTATTTTTTTTCAGTTATTTGATTATTTAAAAAATATGGACAAAACTTGTAAGGCCACATTAAATTATTCAAAATTTATTAAAAAAAATAGCTACAGAATCATTTTTACCAAAATTATACAATTTTCTCTTTTTTTTTAATAAAAATTGCTTTTACATATATAAAATTCATATTAATTTGATCCTTATTATTTTTTAAAAATATATTTTTCTAAAATTTTAAAAGTCCCCCCTATAAGTTATTTTAAATGTATTTTTAAAAAATTTATTTACACAACAATTTTTATAAAGAGTTAAAAAATTTATAATAAAAAAGTGTTAGGGTTTCCTTTCCACTTCTATAAAAGGGTTCTCCTTGTCGATTCGACGCTCACATCTGCCGCCGCTGCTTGGGTTGTTCTGCTTTTCGATTCGAGGAAGATCTACCGGAGAGGAGATGGGGCACTCAAACGTCTGGAACTCGCATCCCAAGAACTATGGACCTGGATCTCGGCTATGGTAAGTGTATCCATCATTCAATCTCGTAGTTTCTCTAGAATTGGTTTGTTTCTCGCAAGGTCAAGCTGATCGGAATGTATGGTATATTTCTCAATGGATGTTCTCTGATCAGCTCGTTATTACTCCTGAAAATTTTTGATTTCTTTATTTGCTAAATTTTTCATCTGTTACCGAGACGTAAGAGATCTTTTAACTATGTTATTTTTTTGAATGATCACTCGTTCCTGTTGTTTAAATTGAGGTAGATGTCTACCCTCATACATGTTTTCTTATACTCTATGTTGTTATCTTTTCTGTGCGTCTCATGATTGTTTTCTATCTTTTGTAGCCGTGTTTGTGGGAACCCACATGCAATAATCAGGAAGTATGGTCTCATGTGTTGCAGACAGTGCTTCCGCAGCAACGCCAAAGAAATTGGCTTTATTAAGGTTCTTGCACATCTTTCTTTCTATAACTTTCATGGTTATCGTTGATTATTTTTGCTAGATAAAACTCAATGTCACTAAGATAATTTAGATGTTTATGCACATTCTTTCTGTTCTTCTATTATGCTTGGTTATGACATTATGCTAATTAACATTTGTTTTCATTTATTATTAGATGTTGACAGGATTTTATGAGTTGTTGTTCTTATTTTTATAGTTTAGCAGGGTTTGGATTTGTTAACAGTTTTTATGACTATTTAAATTTGTACTTCTTTATCACCGAAACTACTAGATCATTCAATGATTCCATTCACTTTTTCATATCTCATTGGTCAATTTATAAATAAATAAAAGATTCTGGGCAACACAATTTCTCGGGAGTAAAAATTTTAAATCCAATAGGAGAAGAGGAATGGGAAATGTAACAATTTGCTGGGTTCAAGATGTTTGTTTGGGTTACTTCTTTGAAGTGACATCGAGAAGAAACTTGTGTTTTTTGGTCATAAAAGTAATATCCTAAAGCCAGGATGTGGCATAGCGCTGGTCGGTAGTTAGCATTAGAAATCATATGTGGGACTCAGTGCGCAAAAAGAAGGGAAAACATATGCACGTGATAAGCACTGGGCAGGTGCTAAAATCTATTTGACTATAGTATGCTATAGTTGAAAGGCCATTAGCATCTTACAGGTTGCAGCAACAAAATCTATTCTATATGAGTTCTGTATTGGTTGCTTGAGGTAACAGATCCTAGTTTGAAGGTCCATAGGGTTGCAATTCATGTATGTCATACTGAGTTTTGTACTGATTGCTGAATGTATCAGATCCTAGTATAAGTTTAGTAGCCCCTAGTTGTGGCAGTTGATTGTATGCCTTACTGAGTCCTGTACCGATTGCTGAAGGGGTCAGTTCTAGTAGTCTTTTGTAACATAAATCTTGCAATGAAAAATGAATAGAAAGGCTCTTACCCTCTGTTTGGGAGGAGGTGAGGGAAGGGTAAATGAGGGGAAGTGGAATTTTTACCCCTGTTTGGGATGGAGTGAATTATGGAGGGGAAGGGGAGAGAAGGGTAAGGCTTACCCCTTACATGCTCGGGAATAGTGCAATTTCTTACATCCCAATTTGAGGTGTAAGGAAGGGGAAGGAGAGGGAAGGAGCACTCATTCCAATTGTATCCCTATTTTTTTTCACATATAGGTTTGTTTTAAAAAATGAGGATATTTTTATAATTTTATATATTTAACTTTAATTCCTCTCCCTTTCCTCCTTCCCTCCCTCCCAAACAAGGGGGAAAAAATATTTTACTTCCCCTCCTTTCCCCTTCCATTAATAAACCTTCCCTTACTCCATCCAAACAAAGACTTGCATTCCTCCAATGGTGCATGTATCTTGGAGTGACTAAGACTGGGGATTGGGGAACCACCTCAGATATTAATTTCTACAAGAGACTTGGACAGGCCTTGATGCATTGAGGATGTATTTCCTTTCAAGGTTTGAATGGAAATCATGCTTGTCTGAAGGGTTATTCTATCTGAATTTCTAATACCAGAAACTCTTCTTGATGTGGGCATTAAAAGCTGAAGCGAAGGACCTGACGCTGAGTGTAAGTTTCCTATTAGCAGCCATTTAACATCTGGTCAGTAACTCGAAGACATTCTCATTCTTTTAAACTCTTTGATCAGAGATGCTGTTTATTAATGTGTACAAATTATTCAAGGAACAGTTTGACACGGATGCTTATATTAGATTCTTTTTAGATGACAATCTTATTACTTAAAAGCTCATTATGGTTCTAAGATTATTGTTTCTTGGCCCTCTCGGGATGGTCTAGTGGCTAACGCATAAGTTGTTGCCATCATGAGATTTCGAGTTCGAGTTTCAGCAAAGTCGAGATAAATATTTTCCTTATGTGCTAGTTACTATTCCAAAAGTTAGTAATCGTCTGTGATTTATTTCTTTCGTGTTGGTCCTGTGATGGGCTGGCGGGAGATGGGGCCTGGGGGCGAACGTATTTGCCTTTTGTCATCATAAGATTATTATTTCTTAATTGCATAGCTTGATTTATTGTTAATGATAATGAATGTATTTATTTCCTCTAGATATTATATCGAAAAGTATCAACCTCATTTGTGCAGCATTGTTTTTTCCCCCTATTTCATTCTTAACTTTTTTCCTAACATGTAGGAATTTTATATACAAATCGCCTTTGCTTGCAGAATTGATACATTGCATGTGTTTTTTTGTTCATAATATACCTCTACTTTTATTTTAGATTTTGTGATGGATTGTAATCTAATCAAAAGTATCAATTGTTCATTTTAGTATCGCTGAAGATGGAAGGGTCTCAACGATGAAGAGTTTTCATTATGAAACTACTATGCGCTATTAGATTTAGTTTATTTCTTTTTACATGTTTCTTCCCAAGACTAGAAACTGTCTGAATGAATGAACTGTGGCTGAGCAATGTTTTAAGCAGTATTTTGGTTTAATGAATTGATTTTCAACTTGCAAGCGCCATTTTTTCCAGTTTCCATGGTATTTGTTTCGCACGTTAATGCGAGAAACCTTGAAAAGGATCCAACATCATCTTGGACTATTGTATATCAGCCCTCTTTGCAGGACTCAAATGCGTAATGGCTTGGACAAAACATTTTGATATAATTTTTTTTTAATATCAGTATTATTAATAAATCTACAAAATATATAATTTCTATCATTTTTTTCTTTTTCTTTTTCAAGATTTCTCCATGGGAAGTTTAAATCTATAGTTGTTAAATAAGCTTACCAAGACAAATTCCTCCAACCATTTAGAGAGAGCATCGAGTATCTTTCCAGCAGAGATTTTCTGGGTCGCCATCTCTCGCCAAATAGTTTCCTACGCAAAGATTTTAACTATTCCAACAGAGATTTTCTGGGTCACCATCTCTCGCCAAATAGCTTCCTACGCAAAGATTTTAACTATTTCGTTGGACTAGTTTACCTATGTTTTTTTTTGTTCAGTGATAATTTTCTATCGATTATCAAGATACATCAAAAAGGGTCTATAACGGATAATCTATTAGCCCATTAAATCAATTGTATATAGCGTTATAAATAAATATATTAAGTTCGTGAATAAATTTGGTGTTTGATTTAGTAAGAAATTATTTATGTTCGTTTAATATATATAAAATTAATTAAATAAACAAGTTTAAATAATTTGTTAAATTAAATAAATAAACTTAAATATATATATGTTCAGTTTTTTATTGTTCATGAATAATATTTGTAAATAATATTTATTAATAAAATCTCAAGTTCAAGTTAAACTTTAAATAAATTTAAGCTTATAAAAAATAAGTCAAACTAAGCTTGAACAACCATTTTAAAATTTTAGTTCATTTTAGGTTCAATTTAATTCGATTATCTTATTAAATAAGTTTGAACATTTCAAAACTCGACTTATAATTATATATTAAGATAAATTTATCTTTCAATTCATCAAAGTTGAGACTCTATTTTTAAAAATTAAGAAAATTTCGTGTTGTTATGCCATTACTTTTGGGCTAGTTTTCCTATCTTGTTGTATTAAGCTTTTCTTGCACTATTTGATATATTTTATTATTTTAGTTTGTTTGATTTTATTAAGAAAATTTGATCGATTTCATTGATTAAAAAAAATTAATTTCAATTAATTCGATTTTATTATATTTTAAACAAATACTTCATCCAAATTTGGTGGGTAGCTAGTAGCTGGGTGCAGATTCAAACATAGGAAGCATCATGCAGAGCTGGGCGTATTGATAAAGGAACTACGTGAAGATGAAACTGAAACAGCTGTTGTTGACGTACGCCATTCGCCACCACAATGTTTCATTTGGCATAAGAATAAGATGGTCAATCGCTATCCAAGGAAATTCTTCTCTTTAGATTGGAAAATGATGATATAAAATACCCTCGGGATCGCAGGATAAGGAGTATTGATGTGCCGTCGTGCTTGAGTCCCTTATTGTTAAATTCTAATTGAAGGTGTAAGTTCACCTAATTAATCAATTTGAAATAGATAAATGAATCAGTTACACTTTTTTATAGCAAGTATTCAACTCTTGCAATCTAATTAATTTTGGATAGACGGACGGTCTAGTTTTATATTTCATCCATCAAATAAATTCAAGAAACATGATTCCTGACGTGGCATTCTAATTTTAAAAGTAATTCTGAGAGCCATAGATATGGCTTAAGTGGAAATGAAACCCTAATTGTTTGAAAAAACATTATATTCTATTTCTTACCACTCTATATTTTAAAATTTCTAACAAAAAGCCGTCAAAGACTTGACTAATGGCCTCGTTAATTAAAAGCTATTCTATTCCTTCATCATCGTATTTCATCATCAGATCAATGGCTTCCCAGCTGATCGAGGAGCAGCGCAGGGGCGCCGAGATCCACAAGGGGCACGGCGTCTGCAGGCAGCACCTGGTGCCGTTGCTCAAGGACCTCTCCCTCCCGGAGGGCATTTTGCCGCTGGAGGACATCGAGGAGTTCGGCCACAACCGCGTCACCGGCTTCGTGTGGCTGATCCAGAGGAAGAAGAAGAACCACATGTTCGAGAAGATCAAGCAGCTTGTGTCGTTCGCCACCGAAGTCACCGCCTTCATCGAGGACCGCAAGCTGAAGAAGATAACCGGCATCAAGGCGCGGGAGCTGCTCATCTGGCTCACCGTTAAGCAAGTGGGCGTCGACGAGCAGTCGACCGAGAAGGTCGTCTTACTGACCGCCACGGGGTTGTCCAAGTCCTTCCCCAAGTCCGCTTTCGAGCCGGAACCGTGACGGGAAGGGAGAGAGACAGAGCTTCCTTTAATTGCTAAGTTGCTGTGGATCATGTATATGCTTCCATGTAAGCTTAATTAACCTGGTTAACAGCTTCAATAAATGATGTGTCCGCATAAATATAAGGAATAAATTTGATGTTCTACTAATTCTATATTTATAAATAAATATTATGAATCATTTGTGACTAACATATACAAATAAAATTTATGAATTATGATCATCAATAAATCCTTATTAAATTTGTAAATACACCAATAAATTTATAATATCAAAGTTACTAATCAACTAAAACATTTATAAGACCAGAGTTTGAAATTTAAATAAAGACGAGAGGTGGATGGGAAAGTCTTTCAATTGCATGAGAGTCTAGTCCCACGTTTGGGAGTGTGGATTTGTGGTTGGTTTATAATATATCATAAGTATTGAAATTGTTATAATTTTTTTTTTACAAGGTATCTAAATTTTATAATATGATAAATCCTGAGATAGTCGGTTTGATCCCACATTCTATCTACTAAGTAAATCTAGGAAGTGTGGTGCCTCCTAACATACAAGCATTGAAGTTGTAAATATATGTGTGAGGGTGTGAATTCAGAATCCAGATTGCATTAAATTAAGTTGACTCGCGTGCGAGTATGATTTGTGTGCGTCAAATATCAAATCGATTGTGACAAAATTTACCCAAGCAAAAGCAACTAATATTTTGTCACACGAATCATTCTTTTGTTTATTACTCAAGTGTAACAAAGGTATTAATGGAGCATCCGTAACCGTTGAGTGAAATAACCAATCATTGATGACTAACAATGAGTAACTTTTATTCAGTCATTTAATGCGGCTAAAGATTTGAGTGTTGGAGTAATCAATCTCCAAGGTTTCGATATTGATAATATATCTATGTCTGGTTAAGTTTGACTAAAGGTTGGTCCAAGCGGGACCTAATGTTTGAAAGTGAGCTAAGTCTAGTCAGGTCAAAGGCTAATTGGATGACTAGCAAAGGCAAAGTCTAGTCAAGTCAAAGGTTGAATAAATGACTAGCAAGAAAAAATCCAAGTAAATCAAGGATGACCAGATGCTTGATAAAAGAAAGTCCTAGCAGGATGTCAGACAAGGGCAAGTCCGAGTGAGTTTAAAGGACTAGAGGCTTGACAAAGAGAAATCCTAGGAGAGTGAACCTTAGGTGGTGAGATCTTAAGGAGCGGACCTTAGGTGGTAAAGTTTTAGAGGAAGTCTAAGTAAGAAGTCTAGTAGATCGGTTAGATCAGGGTTGGGTTTGATCCTTAGGGAGTGATCTTTAAATGGTAAAGTCTTGGATAAGTGAACAAGAGGTAAGTCTAATAGGACAGATATACTTACATAATTAGGTTTACAAATATTGTTATGTTTATGCGCTTATCTTACAGGATCATGAAGCTAGAAGTAAGAAGGAAAGTAGATGAAGGCAATCGGATGCTGGGGTGAACTAGACTTGACTTGGGGTGAATTGGACCCAAGTTAGTTTGGTCAACCGATCCCAAGGATCGGTAGACCAAACCCAAGTATCGGTAGATCGATCCCCTGGACTCAGATCGATGACATGGCCTGGTTTGGTTAGACTAATCTCTAGGATTGGTAGACTAATCCCCAAGATTAGTAGACAATCAATATGATAATGACAAGATCTGAGATCAAGTTTATCCAAGATCGGTATACTGATAAACCTTATTGGTAGGCTGAAAAAAGGCTTATAAAAAGAAGCCTTGGGAGCATAGCTCAACAACAATTCTCTACGACTTTCTTATTCTGTGCTCATGAAACATTCAAGGCTCTACGATTAGGGAAGTTCCAAGAGGGGTTCGTTGCACTCAAGACATCTAGATCCACAAAAAGCTTGTTTGTATTTTATTTAAGTATTTGCACTTGATTTCTTTATCTTTGCTTGTGATACAACCCTTGTAAGTGGTCTCTCCACTTTTGGAAAAGTTCCAGAAATAAGAAGATCTAATGAACAGGTGTCTCTCGTATTTATGCCTTAGATTTATTGACCCTCAGAAGGTTGGGAATCAAGTAAATCTGTGTGTCTTTTTGGTTTGTGTTCTTGATTATATTTTCGCCGCAACTAACTTTGATAGAAAAAACGAACATACGATGAAAAGACCGATTGATATTCACCCTATCTATCGATCGCATCAGTCCTAAGCTCTTATATAAGGAGGAGGTCATTATTGGATCAAGTGGACTAGTTAGAGTGGTGAATAGATGAACTGCAAATAAAAATGAACACTTTTCTTGCTACTTACTTAGCAAGAACACACTTTAACTAATCAAAATGAATAACATAAATAAAGTATGAAGGGACTCCAGATTTACTTGATTTACAACCGGAGAGATTGTTAATCCAAGGCAAATGAAAGCTCAATTAGGATCTCATTCGTGAAGACAGAGTAATCTCTTATAAAGTTTGAAAGCACAAAAAATACAGAAAATGAATATTGAGTTTAGAACAAGTGTTTTTGAACTTCTGATTCTAGGGTACTATTTATAGTGCACAGGTCGAAATGACCGTTTTGTTGATGTGGCAACTCATGGCGCCTCGATTGACAGGAGCATCTCCAATGGATAAAATTTGCCAATGTTCGGTCGATCTGGCTATAAATGGAGGTACCTCAGTTCATTGGAGGCGTCTCGGCTGTTGCTAAGTTGGATTCCAATGTCTATCTGCTTCATAATGGTTTTCTTCATTAAAGGTGTCTCCAATCAATTGACATGCCTCAGGTCTTCAAATCAGTAGGATGCCTCCAGTAATAAGAGGTGCCTTGAATGGCCACCTTTAGAGTTGACCATCACTCTATGCTCGCCTGGGTGATGCTCCGTGTAGGATCGATGACGTGCTAGAGGAGGGGGGGGTGAATAACACTCGTGGCTAATTCGTTCATTTATCGGAAAACTCAGAATAACGCAGCGGAATAACGAAGGAGAATAAGATAAATGCTAACACAGTTTTCTTTTACTTGATTTGGAGTCTGTGACGACTCCTACTCCAAGGCCCGCGATCGTTGATCGCTTTTGGTGGACAATCATTAGTAGTTCAGAAATCTTTTACAAGTAAGCAATTACAAGTATTGAAAAAATAAAGTAAATATACCAACAATAAAAAATTAGAAATTTATTCGTCAGTTATCGGAGTAGCAATTGCCATTCTTGATCTCGGTAATTGTCTTAGTGAAGCAACTGGTCAAGCCCTTAAATAGCCAAGCTAGGCCTGATCAAGATCTACTAATCTCGAGATCAGGTTTGACTCGTTGCTGATTAGTCAACTGATCCCTAGTTTGGTCGACTGAGCATGCCTGAATCAATCCTTCTTCCCGTCCAGATTCAGCTTCAGATGAGTCCTCGTTCGATCGTCCGATCCCGCCATTCGGTTGACTAATCCCGCTTCCTCACTAGCGTACATGGTATGATCCGATCAATCCAGCCTGATTTCGGTCACTGTATATCCACTGTTCAGTCGATCAAACCCCAGGTTCGGTTGACCGATCCTTTGGTCGAACCCGTTCATCAAGCTAGAAATCTATCTATTTGTTTTGGAGGTTCGGTTGACCGATCCCCGACTAAGTCCGACCCAGTAAAATTGTTAGTTTCCTGCAAAACAGAGTTAGATAAAATAGCAAATAACATATAACTCAATAACTTGACAGTCTTCGGACTGTTCGATTCTGACTTTGGATTTCCTCCAGAACCCCTAGATCAAACCGACGACTAGTGTTTCCTTACCGGGGAACGCTGTTGGGAGATTATTAGTGCAATATTCCCCAAGTCAAGGTTGACCTAGTTTGACTGAGCTTGAATTGGGTCAAGCTCGAGTCTTAATGTTTATGTTTTGATGGTTTGACAATACATGTAGACAACACATGGAGATTGCAGGTGTAATTGTTCATGTGTGGAGATTGTGATGGAGAGTCAAGTAGGTCAAGGTTGACTGGATACTTGACTGGAAAATCCTGGTGAGTGAAGTCAGGTGAAAGTCCTAACTTGGAGGTTAGGCAAAGAAAAATCTTGATGAGTGAAGCCAGGTGAAAGACCTAGTGAGTGAAGCTAGGCAGTGAGGAAATCCTAATGAGTGAAGCTAGGTGAAAGTCATTGTGAGTGAAGCCAGGCAGAGGAAAATCCTAGTGAGTGAAGCTAGGTGAAAGTCCTAGTGAGTGAAGCTAGGCAGAAGGGAAGTCCTGGTGAGTGAAGTCAGGCAGAAGGAAAGTCTTGGTGAGTGAAGCCAGGCAGATGAGAAGTCCTAGTGAGTGAAGCTAGGCAAAAGGGAAGTCCTGGTGAGTGAAGCCAGGCACGAGAAAATCTAGATGGGTCAACGTTGATCAGACATCTGGTAAAAGTCCAAGTAGGTCAAAGGGATTGACCGGATACTTGGTACGAGGAAGAAAAGTCCAAGTGGGTCAAAGGGATTGACCGGACACTTGGTGAGGGAGTCCTAGCAGGCCAAGGGTGGTCGGACGCTAGACACATGTACCAACAGGTCAAGGGTTGACCGGATGTTGGTTTAGGGGGCTTTGGACTTGGTTTTAGGGCAAAAACCAAGAGCTGGATCGATCAGCCGATCGATTGGCTCATGTCCAATCAATCGACCGATCGATCGGATGAGTCCCCGCGACAGGGATCCTCCCAATCGATTAATGGATCGATTGGGGAGGAATGTCACACGAACAAAACCTCTCTGGATTGATCAACCGATTGATCCAGAGGCTCCAATCGATTAGTGGATCGATTAAAGAGAGTTAATTTCGCGCGATAAGCTCTGGATCGATCGGTCGATCGATCCAGGAATTTTTTCGAGAGTACAGAGGCACTCTGGATCGATCGATCGATCAATCCAAAGCCTCCCCGATCGATTGGGAGCAATCCAATCGATCGGGATCCGACCGTTGGCGTCGTATTTAGATGCAGGCCAGCATTTCCTTCAGCAGAACTTCACCGATTCATCTCAGATCTTCACTGTGCTCCCAGAGCTTCTCCACAAAGTTCAGATTGCCAGTTCTTGGAGGTATTCCAAGTCAAGAGGCGGATCTATAGCTGAAGAAGAAAGCTAGGGTTAGGGTTTTCAGTTGTAAAACCTGTAAGCTATTGCTTGTATTTGTTTTCCTTTCTTTCTTCTTGTACTGTGAGCTTGTAGGGCTTCTCCGCCTTCGTTAGTTACTGAAAAGGAGTGATTTATTAGTGGAGGGTGCGTGAGTGGGTGTGGATCCTTGGACTAGTCACCTCTTGTGAGGTGGATACCAAGTAAACCCTCGTTGTTAGCATTGTGTAGTTTGTTTCTGTATTTTCCGCTGCATATTTCTGAAGAAACAAGCAACGACGAGCACCTAGCACGTGACGAGCTATTCACCCCCCTCTAGCTACATTTTTGGTCCTAACAAGTGGTATCAGAGCGAGGCCGCTCCTCACCGGAATCATCGTCGGAAGGGGCAAAGCTAGAGGGTGAAAAAGTTGGAGCAATTATACAAGTCGAAGGCTTCATCACAAGAAACTCAACTTCAAATGGAATTCTAAGATGGACTCGGATTTGACACGAGGGTGCCTCCACCATTCATCATTATAAGCTTCGATCTTTGGAGATCAAAGATCGAGAATTTCTTGATGGTGGAGATAGAGCAATGGTTTGCTCTCATGGAAGGTTTCGAGACTCCAACAAATTCCAAGGGCAAAGTCCTCAAGAAAAGCAAATGGAGCCAAGAACAAATCCAAAGATGTGAGGCCAATGATAAAGTGACCAAGCTTTTGGTCAATCTATTGCCTAGCCACATTCTTGGAAAAATTGGAGAGTTCAAGGATGCCAAGGAGGTTTGGAGCAAATTGACATCAATTCATGAGATCCCCTCCACTGTACCAGACCAAGAAAAATCCAAAGAGGGTGACTCATTGGATCAAAATAAAGAGCAAGAGGACTCCGAAGTTGAGAGATGCTCAACTTCCGAAGAAGAGGAAGTCCAAGAAGCTTCATCTTCAAAGGAATGCAATGAAGAAGGCAAGGAGAGAGCATACTCCTTGTTCCATGTACAAGATGAGGATGAGGAAGCCTCCACCTTTAGGATTAAGGGGGAGCAATTTTCATTGACACCAGATCAAGAGCTAGAAGAAGCCTCCACATCCAGGTCAAAAGAAGAAGAGGATGAAGAAGCTTCCACCTCCATAAGTCAAGACAAATCTATTGGAGGAGTATCAAGTTTGGATGAAGAGGAAGCTTCTACCTTCGGATCAAAAGGAGAAGATGCCACCCCTACAAGCAAAGGTATAACAATTTCAATAGAAAATAACAAAAATCATATCATTTGCTTTGAGTGTAGGGAAAAAGGGCATTACAAAAGTAAATTCCCTAAATTTGCCAAGAAGAAGAGCCAAGTGGCACAAAAGGGCAAGGAGAAGCCCAAGGAGACCGCTCCCGGAACAAAAAGGAGCAAGGAGCACATTGTGTGCTTTTTGTGTAATCAAAAGGGACATTACCGGAGTCAATGTCCCAAGGGGAAGAAGGCGGTCAAGGCTCAAGGAGAAAGCACACCTCAAGGGGGAGTCCAGGTAAAAAGAAAGGTATCATTTATTGAGCCTACTCCCTTGAACAATGGTAAAAAGCATGCTAAGTCAAGTCTTTATCATTTTAATGCTATTTACCATAAGAATAGAGAGCATGATAGCATTAAGGAAAAACACATGACTCTCCATGCTAAAACTACCACACCTAGGGTTAGGAAGGTAGATGGAGTTTTAGGCAAGAACTCTAAGGATTTTAGCTACAACCTTAGAAACAAAAATGCTCATGGACTAAATGGAAAACCAAAAACTAAGGACTTAGTGATGGAAAATCAAGTCTTGAGGTCAAGACTTGACAAACTAGAAAAGACCCTAAAAAGGATGGAAAATATCCTTAAAGGGCAAAATGAGCAAAATCTAGGTTTAGGACAACAAAGGTCATCCAAGGGCCATAGAGGTTTGGGATACAAACTAAAAACCAAAAAGGATGTACCTACTTACCATAGAGTTCCATATAGTTATGGAACAAACCCTAGGTCTAGTGGTCAAGTCAAGAATACTAGGGAGGTTATTCCTAAGAGTATTTTTGCAACAAATGTGACTAAGACTTCTAAGAAGTCCAAAAAAGTACAAAGAAGGTCACAAGGGAAGCAATCCCTAAGGTTGACCTAGAAAATGTGACCAAGGCTTCTAAGAAGCCAAAAAAGGTCACTAGGAAGGTATCTAGGGAAGTTATCCCTAATGAGTACCTAGAGCATCCAAGGAGCACCAATAGATTTTGGGTTCCTAGGAGCATCTTCTCTACCCCATAGATGGGTTAGAGAGTGTCAACTCTAAGTGGAAGGGTAGTTAACCCAATCATGATGAAGTTGACACTCAAGGAGCATTTTCAAGGTTATTATTAACCTTTGAAAATAAAAAGGATAAAGGGTTTACTCTTGGAAAGAGTAAAATGTGTCATATTTTGAGAAATTGGATGAAATTTTAAATGACACAATTTGAGAAAATCAAAAGAACTACCAAGTTGGGTTTTTGGTATGTTCTTAGGAAATTAAAGGTAATATATGCCTTAACTTAAAGTGATTACTCTTTAAAAGAGTAAATAGTGCCAAAATTTGAGGAATATGCTTAATTTAAATTGGCACAAATTAGGAAAAGCAAAAGAAATGTCAAATTTGGTTTTTGACATTTTCTTGGGAAATAGTGGGCAATCTAGGGTTTAAATTTTTAAGTTAGCTAAGGGTTAAGAATACTTAGGTAGGTAATCTAGGTATTTTATCTATGCTAACTTGTCATGCTTTGCTTGCCCATCAAATGCCATGACATCATATTTATTTATTTGTGTTTGCACTTATGCCTTATTATGAAAAATATAAAAATACCATGTCATGTCATCCATACATCATATAGTTATAGAAAATTTTCTTTTGAAAATTATTTCTTTTTGATGTATGTCATAACATCATCATGCATCATTTTAATTCCTTGTTTATTAAGGACTAATGACATTAATTAACAAGTAACATCTTTGGTGGATGTCTATAATTCAAAAATACCTAGATAGATATGCATGATCCCTAGATTAGGGCAAAACCAAACTTTACATCTCACAAAGACCCATAAGGTGACTTGTATGTATTTTAGTACACATTAAATACAAGTGAGATGTTAGGATGATGAGCAAAACTCATGATATTGATTTAGTGCATTCTTGTGAGTTTTAAGTTCATCAAAACACATAGTTATGTGTTTTCCAATCATTGGGAAAGTTAATGTACAAGTCATGTGCATTGAGCTCAAGGAACATGGTTGGATATTGATTTTGAAAATTATTTTAAAATGCTTTTGGAAAACCATTGGTGAAGGCTATCGTTTGATAGTAATCACCATTGAATAGTTAAGCACAAACTAGAAGAAAACACTAAAGTTTTGCAAGTTTTCTAGTTTGTATAAATCTTTGAAAATATGAAGTATTTTCTTATAAAACTATTTTTCCATGATAATATATGCCCTAAATAGTGTCTACACAAATTTTCATGATTTTTAGAATTTCAGGGAATTTTTGGGGAGTTTCTGAAATTCACCGCAAGTGAATTTCAGAACTATCAGGCATTCAATCGATCACCCGATCGATTGAAGGGTCTCAATCGATCAGGCGATCGATTGAGAGCAAGCTTCTCGCGAACAGAAGCTTCCTGAATCGATCCACCGATCGATCCAGCCCTCCTGAATCGATCAGTGGATCGATTCAAGCTGATTCAATCGATTGGGACCCAACTCCAATCGATTGAGGAAACTGATTTTGGCTGGGAAAGCCTGATTTCAGCATTCCAAACCAAGTTTAGTCTAGGAAACCATTCCTAACCCTTCAAAACACTTTTGTATACATTTAGGGGATGCTTTCATGTTGAAAACAAGGATGGATTGGTTGAGGAAGACTAAATTGAAGTTTAGGTTGAGGTTTGGTTTCAATATTGAATTTTTGAACCTCAAACTTCTAAATTTGGGTTTCCTAAAGGTTTAGGAATTCTAAGTCATTGTTGGTGCAATGATAGAAGTTCACGACCATGTCTTTAGGGGGAGTTACTCTTTAAGGACATGAAAACTAAATTTTCATACACCGTGGAAGGTGGTTAACCTTCCTTAGTGAAAGATGCTCAAGGTTGAGCATTGGATTACAATGGAGAGTGGATATCTTCATTGTTTAAGTTGTAAATGTTCAAGGTTGGGCATTTGTCTACATTGGGGGAGAATATAGGGTTAAGAAAAAATGAAAGGTATGGGACTTTCATTATCGAGTTGATCACAACGAGTGAAGTTGTGAACAACGTTGAGCAACTCTTCAGGGGGAGAGTTTGTTTTGATGTGTGCCAATAGGGGGAGAAATGTAGGGTTTAAGTTAGGACTTCATTATCTAAGAGGGAGTTTGCCCTCTTAGGAGGAGAATGAAGGGTTTAACTTATGCCTTCATTACCTAGTGACATGAAGGAGGTTTAGGCTATGAGATTAGCCTAACTTAAAGAAGGTATTGTCAAACATCAAAAAGGGGGAGATTGTTGGTGCAATATTCCCCAAGTCAAGGTTGACCTAGTTTGACTGAGCTTGAATTGGGTCAAGCTCGAGTCTTAATGTTTATGTTTTGGTGGTTTGACAATACATGTTGACAATACATGTTTGACAATACATGTAGACAACACATGGAGATTGCAAGTGCAATTGTTCATGTGTGGAGATTGTGATGGAGAGTCAAGTAGGTCAAGGTTGACCAGATACTTGACTAGAAAATCCTGGTGAGTGAAGTTAGGTGAAAGTCCTACCTTGGAGGTTAGGCAAAGGAAAATCCTGGTGAGTGAAGCCAGGTGAAAGACCTAATGAGTGAAGCTAGGCAGTGAGGAAATCCTAGTGAGTGAAGCTAGATGAAAGTCCTGGTGAGTGAAGCCAGGCAGAGGAAAATCCTAGTGAGTGAAGCTAGGCAGAAGGGAAGTCCTAGTGAGTGAAGCTAGGCAGAAAGAAAGTCTTGGTGAGTGAAGCCAGGCAGAAGAGAAGTCCTAGTGAGTGAAGCTAGGCAGAAGGGAAGTCCTGGTGAGCGAAGCCAGGCACAAGAAAATCTAGATGGGTCAAGGTTGACCAGACATCCGGTGAAAGTCTAAGTAGGTCAAAGGGATTGACCGAATACTTGGTACGAGGAAGAAAAGTCCAAGTGGGTCAAAGGGATTGACCGGACACTTGGTGAGAGAGTCCTAACAGGCCAAGGGTGGTCGGATACTAGACACATGTACCAACATGTCAAGGGTTGACCGGATGTTGGTTTAGGGGACTTTGGACTTGGTTTTAGGGCAAAAACCAAGAGTTGGATCGATCAGCCGATCGATTGGCTCATGTCCAATCGATCGGTTGATCGATCGGATGAGTCCCCGCGACAAGGATCCTCCCAATAGATCAGTGAATCGATTGGGGAGGAATGTCGCATGAACAGAACCTCTCTGGATCGATCAGCCGATCGATCCAGAGGCTCCAATCGATTAGTGGATCGATTGGAGAGAGCTGATTTCGCGCAATAAGCTCTGGATCGATCGGTCGATCGATCCAGGCATTTTCTCGAGAGTACAGAGACACTCTGGATCGATCCGTCGATCGATCCAAAGCCTCCCCGATCGATTGGGAGCAATCCAATCGATCGGGATCTAACCGTTGGCATCGTATTTAGCTGCAGGCGAGCGTTTCCTTCAGCAGAACTTCACCGATTCATCTCAGATCTTCACTGTGCTCCCAGAGCTTCTCCACAAAGTTCAGATTGCCAGTTCTTGGAGGTCTTCCAAGTCAAGAGGCGGATCTACAGCTGAAGAAGAAAGCTAGGGTTAGGGTTTTCAGTTGTAAAACCTGTAAGCTATTGCTTGTATTTGTTTTCCTTTCTTTCTTCTTGTACTGTGAGCTTGTAGGGCTTCTCCGCCTTCGTTAGTTACTGAAAAGGAGTGATTTATTAGTGGAGGGTGCGTGAGTGAGTGTGGATTCTTGGACTAGTCATCTCTTGTGAGGTGGATACCAAGTAAACCCTCATTATTAGCATTGTGTAGTTTATTTCTGTATTTTCCGCTGCATATTTCTGAAGAAACAAGCAACGACGAGCACCTAGCACGCGACGAGCTATTCACTCCCCCCCTCTAGCTACAGTTTCTGTCCTAACAAACGCGTCCTCACCTACTTCTCTCAGGAGTAGTTACTTGTGTTGGTGCAACATCCCTCAGGTCAAGGTTGACCTGGGTGACCAAGCTGAGTCTTGGTTTGAGTTTAGATGTTTGACAATAAGAAATTGATTGAAGAAGAGTCAAGTAGGTCAAGGTTGACCGGATACTTGACAGGGAAGTCCTGGCGAGTGAAGTCAGGCAGAAGGAAAATCCTAGTGAGTGAAGCTAGGTGAAAGTCCTAGTGAGTGAAGCTAGGTGAAAGTCCTGGTGAGTGAAACCAGGTGAAAACCCTAGTGAGTGAAGCTACGTGAAAGTCCTGGTGAGTGAAGCCAGGCAGAAGGAAAACCCTAGTGAGTGAAGTTAGGTGAAAGTCCTGGTGAGTGAAGCCAGGTGAAAGCCTTAGTGAGTGAAGCTAGGCAGATGGAAAACCCTAGTGAGTGAAGCTAGGTGAAAGTCCTGGTGAGTGAAGCCAGGCAAGGGAAAATCCAGATGGATCAAGGATGATCGGACATCTGGTGTTGGGAAGTCCAAGTAGGTCAAAGGATTGACTGGATACTTGGCACGAGGAAATACAGATAGGTCAAAGGGATTGACCAGACATCTGATGGAAGTTCAAGTAGGTCAAGGGAGTGACCAGATACTTGGCATGAATAGAAAAGTCTAAGTGAGTCAAAGGGATTGACCAGACACTTGGTGGGAAGTCCTAGCAGGTCAAAGGAGTGACCAGATGCTAGGCATGATGTACCAACAGGTCAAGGTTGACCGGATGTTGGTTTGAGAGGCTTGGAACTTGGTTTTGGGCAAAAACCAAGTGTTGGATCGATCAGTGGATCGATCCAGGAGCTGGATCGATCAGTGGATCGATCCAGGCTTCTCCTAAGCGAACAGAGAGCCTCTGGATCGATCCGTGGATCGATCCAGATGCTTCGCGCGATAAGCGCTGGATCGATCCGTGGATCGATCCAGGCGTTTTTCCAGAGCACAGAGGCGCTCTGGATCGATCCGTGGATCGATCCAAAGCCTCCCCGATCGATTGGGAATATTCGAATCGATCGGGATCCGACCGTTGCGTCGTATTTGAGCTGCAGGCGTGCGTTGGCTGCAGCAATCTCTTCTCCGATTCACTCCAGATTTCTCGCCAGCTCCTCCACAGCACTCACAAAGCTCAGATCGCCAGTTCTTGAAGGATCTTGGAAGGTTTCCAAGTCAAGAGGCGGATCAAAGCCAAGAAGAGAAGCTAGGGTTAGGGTTTATACTCATTGTAAGCTTGTATTTCTTGTATCCTTTCCCTCTCTTCTTGTATTGAGTCTTGTAGGGCTTCTCCGCCCTTGGTAGTTACCATAAAGGAGAGTTTTATTTAGTGGAGGGTGTGTGTGTTGGTGTGGATCCTTTGATTAGTCACCTCTTGTGAGGTGGATACCAAGTAAACCAACCGTGTTAGCGTTGTGTGATTGTTTCTTTGTATTTCCGCTGCATATTCTTGAAGAAACAAGCAACGCCAAGCACCAAGCGAACGCGACGAGCTATTCACCCCCTTCTAGCTACTTTTGGTCCTAACAAGTGGTATCAGAGCAAGGTTGCTCTTCACCGGAATCACCGCCGGAAGGGGCAAACATATCAAGAAAAGCTAGAGGGTGAAGAAGTTGGAGCAAATTCTTCAAGTTCAAGACTTTATCAAGCTCAACTTCAAGATGCAATTCCAAGATGGGCTTGGATTTGACACAAGGGTGGCTCCACCATACACTTCTACGAGTTTCGATTCTTGGAAATCAAGAATCGAAAATTTTCTTATGATGGAGATAGAGCAATGGTTTGCTCTAATGGAAGGCTTCAAGGCTCCAAGAAATTCAAAGGGCAAAGTTCTCAAGAGGAGCAAGTGGAGCCAAGAGCAAGTCCAAAGGTGCGAGGCCAATGATAAAGTGACCAAGCTCTTGGTAAATTTATTGCCAAGCACCATCCTTTGCAAAATTAGAGAATTTGAAGATGCAAAGGAATTATGGAGCAAATTGGCCAAGCTTCATGAAGAGATCCCCTCCACTGTACAAGAGTAAAAAGTATCCAGAGAGGGTGACTCTTTGGAGCAAGACCAAGAGGAGGACTCCGAGGTTGAGATATGCTCAACCTCCGAAGAAGAGGAAATCCAAGAAGCTTCATCCTCAAGGGAATGCAACGAAGGGAACAAGGAGGGAGCATACTCCTTGTTTCATATTCAAGATGATGAAGCCTCCACCTCTAGGATTGAGGGGGAGCAATCCTTGGTGACGCCGGATCAAGAAGAAGGAGAAGCTTCTACATCCGGGTCAAGAGATGAAGAGATTGAAGAAGCTTCTACCTCCACGAGTCAAGAAAAATTAAATGGAGGAGAATCAAGATCGGATCAAGAGGAAGCTTCTACCTCCGGATCCAAAGGAAAAGATGCCACCCCTACAAGCAAAGGTATAAATATTTCAATTAAAAATAAAAATCATATTATATGCTTTGAGTGTAGGGAACATGGGCACTACAAGAGCAAGTGCCCTAAATTGGCCAAGAAGAAGGGCCAAGTGGCACAAAAGGGCAAGGCGAAGCCCAAGGAGATCATCCCCAACACAAAGAAGAGCAAGGAGCATATTATATGCTTCTCTTGCAATCAAAATGGGCATTACCGAAGTCAATGCCCCAAGGGGAAGAAGGTGGTCAAGGCTCAAGGAGGCACTAGTCAAGGGGGAGCCTCCAAGGTAAAGAAGAAGGTATCTTTTATTGAGCCTACCCCCTTACATTATGGTGAAAAGCATGATAGTTCTAACTTTTATCATTTTAATGCAATTTACCATAAGAATAGAAAGCATGAGGGCTTTAAGGAAAAACATGTGGCCCTACATGCCAAAACTACCCAACCTAAGGTTAGGGAGGTAGATAGACACTTGGGCGGGAACACTAAGGAAAATAGACACATGCCCAAGATCAAAAATGCTCATGGACCAAAACCTAAGGATTTAATGATAGAAAATCAAGTCTTGAGGTCAAGACTTGACAAACTAGAAAAGACCCTAAAAAGGATGGAGAATATCCTTAAAGGGCAAAATGAGCAATACCTAGGGCTAGGAGCACAAAGGTCATCCAATGGCTATAGAGGTTTGGGATACAAACCCAAAGCTAAAAAGGATGTGCCTAGTTATCATAGGGTTCCATATAGCTATGGAACAAACTCTAAGTCTAGAGGTCAAGTCAAAGATACAAGGGAAGATATCCCTAGAAGTATCTTTGCAACCACAGTGACTAAGACTTCTAAGAAGTCTAAGAAAGTCACTAACAAGGTCACAAGGGAGGCTATCCCTAGAGTTGACCTAGAAAATGTGACCAAGGCTTCTAAGAAGCCCAACAAGGTCACTAGGAAGGTATCTAGGGAAGTTATCCCTAGTGAGTACCTAGAGCATCCAAGGAGCACCAATAGGTGTTGGGTTCCTAGGAGCATCTTCTCTACCCCATAGATGGGTTAGAGAGTGTCAACTCCAATTAGAAGGGTAGTTAACCCAACTTTGAGGAAATTGACACTCAAGGAGCATTTTCAAGGTTTTAGTTAACCTTTGAAAATGAAATGGACCTATTGATTACTCCTTGAAAGAGTAAAATGTGTCTAATGGTGAAAAATTGATTTTATCTTAAAATGGCACAAATTGGGAAAACCTTGAGAAATACCAAGTTGGGATTTTGGTATTCTCTTGGAAATTTAAGGCAATCCGGGCCTTGATTTATGTAATCACTCTTGAGGAAAAATGGAATATGCCAACATTTGAGGACATGTTTATTTTCAATTGGCATACATTAAATCAAGGAAATTAGAAATGTCAAATTTAGGCTTTGGCATTCTCTTGTAGCACTTTAGGGCAATCTAGGTTTAAGTTGTAAGTTTAGCTAAGACTTTAAGGATACTTAGATAGTTAATCTAGGTATAGTTTATTTATGCTAAATCTTGCCATGATTGTTTGCCCATCATATGCCATGACATCATGTCTAGTTTTGCATTCATGTTTTATTATGAAAAATCCAAAAATACCATGTCATGACATTCATACATCATGTAGTTATAGAATATTTTTCTTTTGAAAATTATTTTACTTTGATATATGCCATAACATAATCATGCGTTAAATTTAATTCCTTGTAATTAAGGACAAATGGCATTTAACGACACTTATTGACAAGTGACATCTTAGGTGGATGTCTAATATTTCTAAAATGCCTAGATAGATATGCATGATCCCTAGATTAGGGCAAAAACCAAAATCTACATCTCACAAAGACTATAAGGTGACTTGTATGTGATTAGTGCACATTAGATACAAGTGAGATGTTAGGATGATGAACGAAGCTCAAGATGTTGATTTAGTGCATTCTTTTGAGTTTTTAGGTTCATCAAAACACATAGTTATGTGTTTTCCCATCATTGGGAAAGCTAATGTACAAGTCATGTGCATTATGCCCAAGGAACATGATGGGATATTGGTTTTGAAAATGTTTTTAAAATGTTTTTGGAAAATCTTGGTGAAGGCTATCTTTTGATAGTAATCACCATTGAATAGTTAGACACAAACTTGAAGAAAAACACTAAAGTTTTTGCAAGTTTTCAAGTTTGTGTCAATCTTTGAAAATATGATGTATTTTCATAGAAAGCTATTTTTCCATGATTAAGTATGCCCTAAATAATGTCTACACGAAATTTCATGATTTTTGGATTTTTGTAGAATATTCTAGGGGTTTCGAGTTGAGTGAAATGGAATTTCAGCAACTATCGAGCTCGATCGATCCATGGATCGATTGAGTGCCGAATCGATCCGTGGATCGATTTCGAGAATAGAAGTGCTCTGGATCGATCACCGATCGATCGGTAGTCTGAATCGATCGGTGGATCGATTCGGAAAGGTTCAATCGATTGGAACCCAACTCCAATCGATCCAAGTTGCTGATTTTGGGGAAGGCTTGATTTCAGCATCTTTGAACCTCTTTGAGTCTAGGTAACCATTCCAAACCCTAAAATACATTTGTATACATACAAAGGGTGTTTTCATGTGAAAACAAGGATGGATTGGTTAAGGAAGGCTTCATTGAAGTTTAGGTTGAGGTTTGTTTCAAATTTTGAGTATTTGAACCTCAAAACTTCTAAATTTGGGTTTCCTAAAGGTTTAGGGATTCCAAGTCATTGTTGGTGCAATGACAGAAGTCACCACCATGTCTTTAGGGGGAGGGACTCTTTAAAGACATGAAAAATTACTTTTCATGAACCTTGGAAGGTGGTTAACCTTCTTTAAAGAAAATGCTCATGTATGAGCTTTTGAAGTTGAAATGGGGAGTGGATATCCTCATTATTTCAAGTGGGAACTCAAGTGGTTAGATAATGCTCAAGGTTGGGTATTTGTCTACATTGAGGGAGAAGTTAAGGATAAATGAAGGGTATGAGACCTTCATTATCGTGTTGATCACAACGAGTGATGTTGTGAACAATGATGAGTAACTCTTCAGGGGGAGAGTCGTCAACAAATGGATTTGTTGATGTGTACCCAAAATTGGGGCATGGGTTGATGTGTGCCCAAAGATTGGTTGATGTGTGCCAATAGGGGGAGAATGAAAGGACCTATGAATGGGTGTAAGTTAGGCTTTCATTACCTAGAGGGAGTGTGCCCTCGTAGGGGGAGAATGAAGAGCTTAATTTATATGTTCATTACCTAATGGCATGAAGATTGAGGCTATAGGATTAGCCTAACTTACATGTGGTATTGTAAGTGTTATTGTGGTATTGTCAAACATCAAAAAGGGGGAGATTGTTGGTGCAACATCCCTCAGGTCAAGGTTGACCTGGGTGACCAAGCTGAGTCTTGGTTTGAGTTTAGATGTTTGACAATAAGAAATTGATTGAAGAAGAGTCAAGTAGGTCAAGATTGACCGGATACTTGACAGGGAAGTCCTGGTGAGTGAAGCCAGGCAGAAGGAAAACCCTAGTGAGTGAAGCTAGGTGAAAGTCCTAGTGAGTGAAGCTAGGTGAAAGTCCTGGTGAGTGAAACCAGGTGAAAACCCTAGTGAGTGAAGCTAGGTGAAAGTCCTGGTGAGTGAAGCCAGGCAGAAGGAAAACCCTAGTGAGTGAAGCTAGGTGAAAGTCCTGGTGAGTGAAGCCAGGTGAAAGCCCTAGTGAGTGAAGCTAGGCAGATGGAAAACCCTAGTGAGTGAAGCTAGGTGAAAGTCCTGGTGAGTGAAGCCAGGCAAGGGAAAATCCAGATGGATCAAGGATGATCGGACATCTGGTGTTGGGAAGTCCAAGTAGGTCAAAGGATTGACCGATACTTGGCACGAGGAAATCTGAGATGGGTCAAAGGTGACGATGGAAGTTCAAGTGGGTCAAGAGGATCGGATACTTGGCATGAATAGAAAAGTCTAAGTGGGTCAAAGGATTGACCCGACACTTGGTGGGAAGTCCTAGCAGGTCAAAGGAGTGACCGGATGCTAGGCATGATGTACCAACAGTCAAGGTTGACCGGATGTTGGTTTGAGAGGCTTGGAACTTGGTTTTGGGCAAAACCAAGTGTTGGATCGATCGATGGATCGATCCAGAGCTGATCGATCGGTGGATCGATCCGGAGCTTCTGGAGAGAGCCTCGGATCGATCGTGGATCGATCCAGATGTTCAATCGATCGGTGGATCGATTGGGACGCGGCTTCGCGCGATAAGCGCCGGATCGATCCGTGGATCGATCCAGCGTTTCGGCAGCTACCGGATCAATCCGTGGATCGATCCAAAGCCTCCCCGATCGATTGGGAATATTCGAATCGATCGGGATCCGACCGTTGCGTCGTATTTGAGCTGCAGGCGTGCGTTGGCTGCAGCAATCTCTTCTCCGATTCACTCCAGATTTCTCGCCAGCTCCTCCACAACACTCACAAAGCTCAGATCGCCAGTTCTTGAAGGATCTTGGAAGGTTTCCAAGTCAAGAGGCGGATCAAAGCCAAGAAGAGAAGCTAGGGTTAGGGTTTATACTCATTGTAAGCTTGTAAGCTTGTATTTCTTGTATCCTTTCCCTCTCTTCTTGTATTGAGTCTTGTAGGGCTTCTCCGCCCTTGGTAGTTACCATAAAGGAGAGTTTTATTTAGTGGAGGGTGTGTGTGTTGGTGTGGATCCTTGGATTAGTCACCTCTTGTGAGGTGGATACCAAGTAAACCAACCGTGTTAGCGTTGTGTGATTGTTTCTTTGTATTTCCGCTGCATATTCTTGAAGAAACAAGCAACGCCAAGCAACGCCAAGCACCAAGCGAACGCGATGAGCTATTCACCCCCCCTCTAGCTACTTTTGGTCCTAACAACTTGTTGCCAGATCGGTCCTCTACACCGACTGAACTTTCCGCCTAGGATTACCACCCACTAAGACGTAGGGTTACCACCCCTCAAGACCTAGGGTTACCACCCCCTAGGGTTTTCCATAACCTAGGGTTACCACCCCTAGGACCTAAGGTTACCACCCCCTAGGACCTAGGGTTACCACCCCCTGGGACCTAGGGTTACCTCCCCCTAGGGGTTTCCGTAACTTAGGGTTACCACCGCCTAGGACCTAGGGTTACTTCCTCCGGAGTTTTTCATAACCTAGAGTTACTACCCCCTAGGACCTAGGGTTATCACCCCCTAGGGTTTTCCACCTGCCTAATCGCAGCTAAGATTTTCCATCACATAAGGTTACCGCCCCTTGGATTTAGGGTTACCTCTCCCTAGGGGTTTCCACCTATCTACAATCTACTAGGACTTTTGTCTAAGATAACTTAGGACTTTCCTACAAGCTCAATCAACCTTGTTAGATCGCAAGACAACTTAACTTTGGACCCTTTGAAATAATCAAAACTCAGGTTCGATCGTCTGGTGCTTTCTGCAGTAACAATCTTCCCCTTTTTGATTATAACAACCCGATTCAAAGTTAAGTAAAACATAACAATAATTAAGGAAATTTTAGCATGAGCATAAATAAAAAAATCCCTTATTCTCTCCCTTTCATAAAAATTATGTTTAATTTTTAACTTTAACTTGTCTCTCCTCCTTTGACATAAATAAAAAAGTAATATAAGTGGAAAAAAGGTTGTTTGACAAAACGTTTTTACTCTGTTTAACTTTAAGCTCCCCTGAAGGGGAGCATTTAAAAAAAATTTAGCTAATTTTTAAGCATTGAAAGTGAGTTAGCCTTTTTTTTTTTAAAAAAAAAAATTAGCTAAACTTAGCTTTGAAAATAATTGCTTTGCAAAAGCACTTAGCTTAAAAATACTTTATTAAGTACTTTAACTTTCCGAAAAGAAATTTTAATAACAACTTGGCTTTTAAAAAAAAGTTATTTGATTTAAAAAATAATAATAAAAATTTTATTTTTAAAAAAATATATTTTGATAAGCACTTAGCTTTAAAAATATTTTGATAAAAATACTTAGCTAAGTAAATGATTTCATTGAAAAATACTTAAAAATACTTTATCAAATACTTAGTTTCTATTTTTTTCAAAAATAATTTAGTTTTTTTTTAAAAAATAGTTTAAAAAATTAAACTTCCTCTTTCATAAGTATTTTGAACTTTTAAAAAGTTTAACTTTGAAAAATAATACTTTAACAAAATAAAAATTAATGTCTTAACTCCCCCTTAATTAATGCCAAAAATGTTTGAGGGTCATAGAGTTCAAGCATGTAAATTAAAAATATAAAGTTATTATTTATTTTCCTGATTTTTCATCTCACCCATTCTAGGTTATCAAGCATGTTCGGCTTATAAATTTGTGTGAGATAGAGTTAAATATTTATGATATTGAAAGATAATGAATTTAAAAAATAAGTTAAGTTAAATTTAGATTTCAATTGAATTTTAAATTTCAGAATATTTAAGTTTGAATTTTAAAATTTAAAATTAATTAATTAAGAATTTTAAATTAATTATATTTTTAAAAATTAATCACGATTTGAAAATTAATTATGAATTAATTATTATTTAAAGATAATTAAGATTTGAAAATGATTAATATTTAAAAATAATTAAGATTTTAAAAATTGATTAAACTTTTGTAATTAATCAGATTTTAAAATTAATTAAAATTTTGTAACTAATTAGCTTTTGAAATTAATCATGATTTTAAAATTAATTAAGATTTTGAAATTAATTAGATTTTAAAATTAATTATGATTTTAAAATTAATTAAGATTCTGAAATTAATTAGATTTTAAAAATAATTATAATTTTTAAATTAATTAAGATTTTGAAATTAATTATTAATTAGAATAACTTAGATTAATTGAATTAATTTTCAGTTAACTTAATTGAGTTTAATTAATTTGAGTTTGGTTAACTACTTTATATTTTAAACCTAAATCCATCTCACCCTTTTCTAAATTTTCAATCAGGAACCTTAGTAGTTTTGTAAGATAGTTAATTTAATCTTCAATTTAAATTCAAATCTAAGGATTGATCTACATTTGAGTTAGACTAAGATTTAACAGTTAGTTAATTAAATATTCATTTCAATAATTAGCTTCCAGACTATGGCGAGACATTAGGCCTTCTTGGGTATGAGGTCATCCATCACTTCTAGATAAAACCTTTAAAGAACTTAAATATTTTAATTTTCTTTATGAAAATCTTAAGTCTAACTAGTCAAGTGTGAATCAAGCTAAGTCTTTATCTACCCTAATGTAAGCAAGAATAATAGAAAGCAGTAGAACTTATATCAAACAAGTTTATCTAATGAATATGATTTTTCTATTAGCTCCCCTGGATCATAGCCTCGATAGGGTCTATCAAGGTAATATATTTGACCCTTGAGGATCCAATATCGACCAAATCCAATTTGATTAGTCAGATTAGATTTTAGAACCCATGCTTGGACTGTTCTTCTATATATGCTAACACAATTTTCTTTTACTTGATTCGGAGCTTGTGACGACTCCTACTCCAAGGCCCGCGATCGTTGATCACTTTCGGTGGGCAATCACTAGTAGCTCAGAAATCTTTTACAAGTAAGCAATTACAAGTACTAAAAAAATAAAGTATACCGACAATAAGGAATTAGGAATTTGTTCGTCGGTTGTCGGAGTAGCAGTTGTTCATTCTTGATCTTGGTAATTGTCTTGTTGAAGCAACTGGTCAAGCTCTCAGTAAATAGCCAAGCTAGGCCTGATCCAAAAGCACTAATCTCGGGATCAGGTTTGACTCGTCGCTGATCGGTCGATGGATCCTCTAATTCGGTCGACCGATCCTGCTTGAATCAATTCGTCTTCCGGTCTAGATTCAGCTTTGGATGATTCCTCGTTCGGTCGACCGATCCCGCCATTCGGTCGTCCGATCCTAGTATCCTCGCTAGCTTATGTCATTTGATCCGATCAATCCGGCCTGATTTCAGTTATCGTATATCCACTGTTCGGTCGACCGAACCCCAGGTTCAGTCGACTGATCCTTCGATCGAACCTGTTCATTAAGCTGGAAATCTATCTGTTTGCTTAGGAGGTTCGATCGACCAATCAAGGTTAAGTCCGACCTTGCAAAACTGTTAGTTTCCTGCAAAATAGAGTTAGATAAAATAGTAAATAATATATAACTTAATATCTTGACAGCATTCGAACTATCCGGTTCTAATTTTGGATTTCCTTCGGAAATCCTAGGTTGAACCGACGCCTACTGTTCCCTCACCAGGGAACGTGTCCTCACCTACTTCTTTCAAGAGAAGTTACCTGTTGCTAGACCGGTCCTCTAGACTGACTGGACTTTCTGCCTAGGGTTACCACCCCTAGGACCTAGAGTTACCACCCCTAGGACCTAGAGTTACCTCCCCCTAGGGGTTTCCATAACCTAGGGTCACCACCCCCTAGAACCTAGGGTTACCTCCCCCTAGAACCTAGGGTTACCCCCCTAGGGTTTTCCACCTGCTTAATCACAGCTAGGACTTTCCATCACCTACGGTTACCACCCTCTAGGGTTTCCTACCTACCTAGAATCCACTAGGACTTTTGCCTAAGACAACTTATGACTTTTTTGCAAGCTCAATTAACCTTATTAGATCACAAGACAACTTAACTTTGGGCCCTTTGATATAATCAAAATCCAAGTTTGATCGTCTGGTGCTTCCTACGCCAACACATCCGAGTCAGAAATAGAAGCATACGCTAAACTAGCACTGATGGCTAGCCACGAAGATCAAAGCACCTCAGAAGCCAACATCGATGAAGGGGGAGTGACGTTAGATGAAAGCAGCGAAGCAGGGGGAGAGTCAAGCTTTAAATCCGACATGGTAAGTGAGGTATGTCTTTTACCTCCTAATCAACTCTATTTCGGTATTAAGTCTATGACTAAATCAATGTAAAAATTAAAAAGTAAAAATGATAATTTGAAAAAGGAGATCTTAGAAATAAATTTTTTTTAGCAAAATCATGTCTGATAGAAGATTTTGAAAAATTAAAACGTGAAAATATTAATTTGAAAGAACAAATAGAAAATTTAAAAAGTTTTACATGTTCAAATTTTTGTACTTCAAATTTTAGAAATTATCAAAAACTAAACTGATATTACAAATTCCACAATGGTTAAATTATAAAAGTAATAAAATCATATATCCCTAGAAAATACTTGATCAATCTAGTAGGAAGAAATCTATATTGGGTTCCCAAATCTTACTTAGAATAAATTCATTTTTTTAAAAAGGTTATAATTTGTAGAAAGAAAATTAAATGTTTAATTTCTTTAAAAAGCTTTATCTAGATGTGGTTGTTGTTCTAATATCCAATAAGACCTAGTACCTCGTCACAGCTTGGAAGCCAATTATTGAAATAAATGTTTAATTGACTAACTGTTAACTGTTAGTTTATTTTTTTTAAATAACTTCTTTTCCCAAAATTTTATATCTGTTTAATATATGTCTATTCAACCCCTATTAAAATTTTCAGAATTCTTCAAATGCTTAAAAATATTTTTCAAATATTTTTTAATTCATTTATAACTTATTAAAGTCCAAACTTTTTCAAAAAGATTATATCTTGGATTAAAAATATCTTGCAGAGTTATTTTTACAAAATTTATTTTACTATTATTGAATTTTCTATTAAAATACTAACTTTAAAAAATTCTCAAAAACTCAATTTTTGAAAATTTGATCTTTTTTACAAAAATACTTGCTTTATTATACTTTCAGAAAATTTTGAACTTCAAAACTATTTCTTTTAGAAAATAATTTACTGCTTAAAATTCAACTTATTTTAGTAAAAAAAAAATCAGAATTTTGAATATAAATTCCAAAGTTTTTTTAAGTGTTAGTCACTGTTTTTAAATTTCAAGTATAGCTTCCTTAGACTTTAAATTCAACTTATTTTAATAAAATCTCTATTTTAATGTGATCAAAGGGGGGAGAGTTAGAAGTTAAGTTTAGGGGGGAGGTATAATTTTTTATTGCATATCTACTGTTACATCTATTGTTTAATTTCATTCAATGTCTTTAATTTAATATCTTGTTTTACCCTAACTTATCTTGGGTTGATCCACATCAAAAAGGGGGAGATTGTAAGTATCTCGTGATGATTTTGATGTGATCAAGCAAGTCAAGTTAGGTTTTGTTATTATATAATACTTTGTGTCTAAGTATGCAGGAACTTAGGAGCACAAGAGGTCAAGCGAAAGACGCAGCTAGCGAGAAGGACGGCATGGGAGAGACCCGACGGGCTTGGTGCGTCCGAGGGATAAGGCGTCGCGGAAGAGTACGCTGGCGGATGAGAAGGAGGCGCGCAGTGTTTCCAAGGGATGAGAAGTCGGAGCAGAAGACTACTAGAAGGCCTGAAGATGGGTTCAGGTGAGCTCTATTCTGGATGACCAAAATCACCTAAGTGAGTGGAACCAGAACGGAAGACCCGAACCCAAGCGAGAGGAATTAGAGTGGAAGTCTTGGACCAAAAAAGTCAATTGATGTTGACTTTCTTGGTCTGTGCACCCGAACTTGGTCCAAGCACCCGAATCACCAGGGGCAGCCAGGGCGCCCACGGTACGCACCCTGGCTGCGCCCTGGGTCAACCCGGTCCGGGTGCCCAGACTAGAAATTTTATCAAAATGACATATGTCCCGAACCGTTGCGACGCAGATAAAATTCTATTAGCGTCCAGGTGCCTGGAATCCTTCTAGGCGCTCCGATCAGGGCTATAAATACAACCCTGATCCCCGAAGCTAAACACATCACTTGTAATCAATTCTTTTCTTGTTTGGCTTTGTAATTGTGTGCTTCAATGTTGTAAGAGGCTACTTCGCCTAGAGGAAAATTTTAGTGCGCTTTTTCAAGATTTTGGATTAGCAATTACCTGATTGCAAACCAAGTAAATTTGGTGTCTCTTTTTCTTAATTAGTTTCTTAATTCCTTTTATGCAAGTGTTAATTTTAATTACGCTGTAAAGTCTGAGAAAGGTGTCTTTGTGCTTGCAGGGTAATTTACCTCCCTCTTGTCAGTCGCTAAGAGACCAACAAATAGGACTTAACTTAATTCAGTTGATCAACATCAAAACTATCTCGAATACTTATAGTCATGACCATAAGCAAAAGAGAAGCACAAGAGCAAATGGAAAAAAAAGAAACTCCATCCACTTTCGTTCCCTCTCTCTTCCTTTCTTTTTGTCGTGCATTTTGCTTGGCAGTTCTATCTGTGTACATGATTGTACTATTGTATCCTAAGACATAGACGTTCGACATAGCCTCTAAGCACCACCGGAGAGGATGAATATGTTTTAAGGAAATTACGTCAAACACATACTTGGACCTCTCATTTTCCCTACTCGCTATTCCATTCAGAGTTGGCCAAATCGACACTCGGCAACTCTGCCAACTTGGTAATCGTGTGACACAACGACTCGACAACTTGACAGTTCGAGCACTCGGTAGCTCGAGTACTTGTCATCTCGACTCAACATTTGGTAGCTCAAGCACTCGACATCTCAACTCAACATCTGGAAGCTTGGGCACTCGACGTCTTGACTTAACTCTCAGCAGCTTAGGCATTCGATATCCCAACTCGGTAACTCGCTAGGGTGACACTCGACTTCCCACTCGGACTCAGGAAGCACTCAGGCCGCTTGGACTTTGTGACACTTGGGATTACCTGGGAACACCACTTAGATAATCCAACAGATTGGCCTAACTAACTTAGACTACAGTTTGAGATTATCAACTCAAATTATCTCGATAAATAAATCTAATTTTAATTATAATTTTAATTCAAATTATTTTTTTATAACTCTGACAAATATTTCCTAAATTATGAAATATTATCCAACAATAATAACTAAATAAATTAAGTGAAGTTTGAACTAAATCCAAGCTCATATCAAAGAAATCAAATCAAGTTTTGAGTAACTATTTTAATACCTTAGTTATTTTAGCCTCGCTTTAACTTAGGTCGATATAAACCCGTTTAAATAAAGTTTAACTTAGTTAAACTCGTCCAAAATATAGAAAAAGAAAGTTACGCATCTTTACAAACAAAATGAATGCATTTAAAAATTCAAAAAATATAAAAATAAAGATTATATGATTATTTAAGGGAAAAAACTAATCAATCAACCTAACAAATTTAGAAAAAAAAATTAAATAAGCGTTTTTTAAAAATTATTTTAAAATGGTATATTATTTTTAAAAATATTTAAAATATATCTTATTATATTTTTTTATATGGTAATGTTGTTTTCGGGTAAGAATATGATAAAATGTCTTTTTTATTTTTAGTTTTTAATCTTTCCCAAATATCTACCTATTAAGTTTATTGGAAGTGTAATCTGTGATTTCCCAAACAAACTGTGACTGAGTCCAGTCGGTCATTGCTGCTCCGATCGAATCGATCTGATTGCTCTCTCATTCATGGCGTTGCGCTCCGTCTTCGACGGCGGAGCCCTGCGGGCCGAGCTCGAAAGCGCCGGCATCAGTCCCAATTTCGTCCCGCTAATCTGGAAGTCTCTTTCTCTCTCTATCCTTCCCTGATTCGTCCTCTTAGGGTTTCATTCATTTCCTCTTGTGTTTCTATCATCGATCAAGCAATGGCTGCGCGATCATTCGTTTTGATCTCTGCTCGATGGCGTCAATGTGGGCAGGTACGTCCTCCAGGTCCCGGGATGCGACCTCGGCAATGTTCCCTCCCTCCCTTCAGCGGCATATCCTATTCTCCGCTCCAAGTTCCGGCCCTTTACTTCATCCCTCTCTTCCGCCATCGATTCCAAGGACCACCTCACTACCAAGCTCCTCATCACCCTCCAGGTTTCGTTCCTTGCTCTTTCTTGCGTTGCGCTTAGTTTTGGCTCCTTTTATTTTCTTGCATATTTTTCCATGCAGGATTTGTTTTAGTGGATTCTTTTGCTCTTAGTTACGGTCCATGGAAAATCTACTTTTCATTCAGCATTTACAAATAAATCATACATATGCACCAGGTAGGATATGCTTTGCTGTTGTTAAGTAGTTGTTAGTGCTACAAACTGACATTCTCGGGGATTGTTCAAGGAGGACCAAATGTTTGAATCATTCTCTCATTGGTTGGCGTATCCTCTATTCTCTCTTAACTCTCTCTCCAATTCGAGTGTAATGAGAGTATAGGGAAAGGTAGAAGCTATACTGTTTCATGCAACTGCAGCATGGCAAGTGTAATGCTGATGAGATGATGACTGAAGTAGGTGACTAGATATCTCCTCCTTTTCCCCCTTGTACATACAATCCATTAGAAGCATCATGGTTCTCCTGCAACTGTGGGAGATAAGGCGGTGCGAGTAGTTCTCATCTAGATACAATTAATTATAAGCTTCATGGAAGTTTGAGTTTCATTTCTTTTATTATATTCTGATAATAATTATAGACGACCACTTATTCTCATATTACTACTGATATAAATGAGTGCTAAATGCACAAATAAGTTCAAATCAGCTAGTTATTGAACTGTGAAAAGTTGTAGGAAGCGTATGACAGGCCACAATTCCCTATTTTGTAGTAAGGTTGAGTTTTACATAAATGAAACCTGAGCTGATTCATACCTACCTATATCACACCATGCATTCTAAGCTTGTGTTGGATGTGGAAATATAAAAATTCTATCTAGCATAAAACCACCACATCAATCAACTGATCATTATTTTAAAAAAATTCTCCACATAAACCATTTATGTGGCTGCACCAGCTTATGCAGTGAGGGATTGCATGACATCTGACTTAACGGCCACATAAGGATCATGCAGGTTTCATCAATTGCTATCTTGTTAAAGTCAAGGTGATGTTCAATTTAATATTGATTAGATTAAACTAATTTTGCCAAATAGGAAATTCTGAACAGAATAGTTTAATGGATCTATTCATTGAACATTTGCCTTAGTTTAACACTGGCTGACAACCTAATGCAACCCTTCTCTTTTATCCGGGCTTGGGACCGACCTAGTAATTCGTCATCGGCAAAATTTCTTATGGTTAAGAAGAGGGATATAAAGATTTGTAAAGATTGCAAGGTCATCTTCGGAGAAAACTTAATTACCCAACATATGTTACTAATGTTGGATATATGTCTCAATTATAATATCAATAGAAGAAAAATATACATGTCTCCTAAAATGAAGTGGTGAAAGTTAAATGTTGGGACGTAAAACATATTTAAGGAGAAGGTAGGAGTATAAACATTAGGTAAAATATATGACTACTCTTAGACAACATAAGATAAGATGTATCAAAATTGAAAATAGTAGCCAAGAGTATACTTGGTGAGTTAAAGGGGCATGCACCACCAAGTAAGGGATCTTAGTGGTGGAATAAGAAAATACAAGAGAAAGTTAACGAAAAACGAATAGCTTATAAAGAATTATCCATTTGTAAGAATGAGGAAAATATAAAAAATATATAATAGTCAAGAAAGAGTCTAATAAAACAGTGAATGAAATAAAGAATGAAACTTTTGAATGCTTATATCGAAAATTAGATATAAAAGAAGGGGAAAGAGACATTTATAGAATAGCTAGTGAAAAAGGTATTAAATGACTTACAAAATTATTTAACATGATATTGAAAATGAAAAAAAATATTTGATCAGTGAGAATAAGTACTCTAGTTCCTTTATATAGAATAGTTAAAGTGAGAGATACAAAGATAAGAGATCTTATCCAAATAAGATATATTAAAGATGAATGCAATATGGTACTAGTAAATGATGGAGAAATAAATGAGCGGTGGAAAAGTTATTTTCATCAAATTTTTAATGGAGGTTTAGGTGACCAACTTAATTTAGGTAATTAAGTAAATTAAATGAGTATATAAATTTAAATTTTTATCGTAGAATTCAAACTTCAAAAGTAGAACAAGCTTTAAATGCGATACAAAATGAAAAGTCATTAGACCTAATGATATTCTGATAGAGGTATGAAAGTGCTCAGGGAAACAAGACATTGAATGATTTACAAAATTATTTAATATGATACTCAAAACGAAAAAATGTTAAATTAATGGAGAGTAAGAACTCTAGTTCCCTTATATAAGAACAAGGGAGACGTACAAAATTGTACAAACTGGGTATTAAATTAATGAGTCATACTATGAAATTTTGGGAAAGAGTAATAGAAAAAATTAAGGAGACCACGACGATTGAAAATCAATTTGGATTCATGTTTGGAAGGTCGACAATAGAAATTATACATCTTCTCAGACAACTAATTGAAAAGTATTGGGAACAAAAGCGCAAGATCTACACATGGTATCATTGATTTAGAAAAAGTTTATGATAGAGCTCCAGAAATTATATAGAGAATTCTAGAAAAGAGAGGTGTTAGCGTAACTTATATTGAACTAGTTAAGGATACATATGAGGATGTAACGATGTGAAAACTTCAGACGGATTAACTAAAGCGTTTCTAATAAAGATAGGATTACATTAAAGATCAACACTAAGTTCCTATCTTTTTTGCGCTAATCATGAGCAAATACACATTCAAGATATCGTACCGTGCTGCATATTGTTTGCAAATGATATTGTTTTGATAGATAAAACATGTGAAGGAGTAAATGAGAAACTAGAATCTGGTCGGGAAACACTAGAAGTAAAAGATTTTAGGTTTAGTAGAGTAAAGACATGATATATGGAATTTAAGTTTAACAATATTAGACGTAGTGAGACAATTGTTAAGATAGAAGATGACGAGTTGTAGCACATTAAGTATTTAGGATATTTTTTTTGCAAAATGATAGAGCGATTGAGAGAGATGTCTTATATAGAATAAAAACAAGATTGAAATGGAGGAGAGCGTCGACTGTCTTATATGATCGTAAAGCACCTCTAAAACTTAAAGCAAAATTTTATAAAATGACGGTTAGATCTGCTATGTTATATGGTGCTGAATGATGGGCTATGACTCGAGCACATGAGAAGAAGATGAGAGTTGCAGAGATGAGGTTGTTAAAGTGGATGTGTTAACATACGAGGATTGATAGAATAAAAATGAGAGCATTAGAGAGAAAGTCGGAGTTGCATCTATTGAAGGAAAACTCTGAAAGACACGTTTAAAATGAAACAAATATATACTTAGATGACCAATAAACACTTGAGTTAGGCGATGTGAAATTATGATAAATACTCACATCAAATGAGGAAGAGGAAGACCAAAAAAGACTTGATTAACAATAATAAAACAAGATAAAATTTATTTAAGTACAGATGATGATATAGTAGGGGATAGAGCCTAATGACGTATAAGAATTCATATAGTCGACCTCACCTAGTGGGATAAGATTTGGTTGTTGTTGTTGTAGAAAATTCTGGAGCAAGTTATATATGCTCCTTACCTCAAAAGGTAAACATTTTGTTATATGAATTGTCATGGTTGACTAACATATGTATTAACGTGTCATGTAATTTGTGTTATATGCATTGCTTAGATTCATACAAAATATTTGATTAAGTTGAATGAATTAACATGATCAATTTAATTATCAAGTGATAGATGCAATTTTTTTTTCGAATGGTTGGTTGGTTGATTAATTTAGATACTTATACAATAAATGCAAACTCATATTTTTGGATGCATCATGTTTTCTAAAAGATTTTATGAACTGCATATGCACTCACATATGCATACACATGACATATGCATTATGTGGTGTCTAATTGCGTAGGGGTGTCAATTCCGATGGATCATGTGAGTTCGGGTTGGATCGAGTCGAAGCAAGAATGTTATAAGAAAATCTCAACTCGAACCTGAACTCAATCCAAAAACCCTAAACCTGAATGAATAACCTGCCTAACCAATTTTTATTTGGTTATTTTCCTATAATTCTTTACTTTATCTCAATATTTTATCATTGTTATACTAGCATTTTGCTATTTTTTGTACATAAAACATCATAATTTTTAAAATAAAATTTAATTTAACCAAAAAAACTCCTAAATCTTAAATTCGGGTCAACCCGAACCCAAACTTAACCCCAACCCCCAATTTGAACCCGAAAACCCCCAATGCTAATCTGATATTTTTCGAATCGACTTGGGTTGGGTTGGCGGGTCGGGTCAATGTTTGACACCCCTATAATTGCATACCACTAAAGTAAGTTTTCAGAAAACTTATTCAATGCCCATTAGAAGTATAAAAGTAAAATTTCTCAATATTTAACTAAATAGATAGACAAGGATTGTGCTAATGGATGTTTTAGCATTCATTCTAATTTATCTATTAAATTCTTCTTATGTATTTTAGAGAAGCTGAAATATCTTTTCTGATGTTATTTCTTTTTGTCTTATTAAAATTTAAAATACATTACGTTCTTTCATAAAAAAATTGTGTTATCAGAATGGAAATTCTGTGGAAGCTGTAATCATGAGATATGATACAAGATTAGGAAAATACAATGGAAAGCCTCGTCCTGGAGGCCCAAGATCTACCTTGTGTGTGTCATCACAGGTATAATATTCTGTTTGTTTGACTATAGTTTGCATCTTCAATATATGATAGGCTATTTTGTCCATTTTATGATCTGCTTCTAGTTAAAATTTTTACAACTTTCTTAGTTAAAGGCTAGATTCTAACCAGATTCTTTCAGGTTGGCTGCAAGATGGGTTGTAAGTTTTGTGCTACTGGCACAATGGGTTTTAAGAATAATCTTTCAACAGGAGAGATTGTGGAACAATTGGTGTATGCATCACGCTTCACAAATATTCGGAATGTTGTTTTCATGGTAGGTATATGTGTGAACTAGTTTTTTGAGACAATATCTCATCTTACTTTCACATACGTTATTTATCTCAACCATTGGATAGGCATTAGGCCACCACCTACTTGCTCAGGCAGTAGAGGATCCAGCCATGTCTCCAATGATGGGTTTATTCCTTCAGTATATCGTTGTTTAATTAATTCTATGTATCCAATGATCATGGATTTGTTCCTTAAATATAATGTTGTTGTGCATTTAATTCTTTATTTTTGTAACATCTAAAACAGAAGTTGATTTAATTAAAAAAAATCTCAATACGAACTTTAGAAACCTAAAGTTAATCAGACGAAGAAAAGAGTAATAGCACTGTTCACCATTTAAAAAGTTTTCTCCTTGTAGAGTATTCATCTTGTGACTGGATCAACTTAATTGTCTATTTCCTGTCTTCATTAGCAGGTTACTCTATTTAGCCTAAGCTTTGAGTTTTTAAAGATAGTATATTCCCACACACACACCCTCCACACACATACACACATTTTAAGCTGACATATGACACTTTTTACATGGATGATAACCATCTATTATGCCATCTCAACAAGCATTAGAATAACTTGCCTTATAGGCCTTCCTTTCTCCTTTTTCCTTTCTCCTTTCTCCTTTCTCCTTTCTCCTTTCTCCCATTGTTTCTTGAGGTCTGTTTACTTCGAGGGAATGTGGAAGCAATTCTGCAGAAGAGGGATCATGCAGTATGGATCTGGGACTTCGATGTTTACTTTAACAGAAAAATGATGGAATGAAATTGACAAAGGAGTCAGCATATTCCAAATTTGCATTAAATGCTTCTGCCTAAAATCAGGAGCGATGATGGTAGAGGAATTGCAGGTTGAAGGACAGTTATCTCTTGGTTCTTGTGATATGGTGCTTCATTTTCTGACTTTGTGCTTGGATGCGAGAACATGTTCTTTCTCTCCTGCCTCAGATTCTCTTGTGAAAAAGTCCTTGCCATGCTTGCTCCCAACATCACATCTAGGCCTGCTCTTTGCTCTTATGTCTCTATGATTGTGGCAAAGAGCACTGTTTACACCACCGCGCTCATTGTCCTGGTGGAGACTGCCGGCAAGCAGTGACTCGATAGTAATTATGTTGCATCTCTCAGAGAATTGTTTTTTCCATCCTTCCTGCATCTTATTAACTCCTATCATGATTGAGTACCAGATTTGGATTTATATATATATGCATGGATCCTCTTGTTACCATTTAGCTATATTGTATCGGTGAAATATATATATATATATATATATATATATATATATATATATATATATATATATGCATGGATCCTCTTGTTACCATTTAGCTAGATTGTATCGGTGAAATATATATATGCATGGATCCTCTTGTTACCATTTAGCTAGATTGTATCGGTGAAATATATATATATGCATGGATCCTCTTGTTACCATTTAGCTAGATTGTATCGGTGAATTTAGTTACAGTAAATGTCAGTTAAGAAAATTATGCAGAATAAATATACAATAACAACAATCAAGCATTATCCATTAGGTGGGGTCGATATATGGATCCTTCTATGCCATTGGACTTTATATCCTATTATATCATCATTTATATGTAAATAAATTTTATCTTGTTTTATTGTTGTTTACCAAATCTTTTTTTTTGTCTTCTTTGTTTGATGTGCACATTTATCATAGTTTATGCAGAATAAGCATACTGGGAAAATAAAATTTAGCTACAGTAATCATGTTTACTTAGGTAAAATTTTTAGGCAAAACCAAAAAATGGAAAAAAATAAATAAAAAGAGATAAGAATCTCATGTATACAATTAGGAAAAAAAAGAATTTAGGCTATTTAATAAATAATTTCAAAGAAGTTGAAACTATGCGATATTATACTGTGCATTTCTTTAGCTGTGAAACAATGTTTATATAGTTCCAAAGATCTAGTGAATCGATCTGGAGGTTCTTTATCATGTACATAAAACAACATGAAATCTTGTGATCATGAGATGCTGATCATATTACCTGCCCTATTCGGTTCTTTCAATTTTTAAATTGGTGTTTGAACTTGTACAGGGCATGGGAGAACCATTGAACAACTATGCTGCTTTAGTAGAAGCTATCCATATCATGACAGGATTCCCATTTCAGATATCTCCCAAAAGAATTACTGTATCAACTGTAGGTACTATCATGTAATGCTGTTTTTTTTAACTAACACTGGTGTCTTTCTAATGATAAAACTGTTCCTTCTTTCCCATATGCATACATTTGTCTTGTAATTTATTCTGGCTTTGAAGTAAACAAATCATATGACGGCTAGATTTTTTTTTCTGTTGATATCTAGACTCATTTGTTAGATAAGAGAAAAGACAGTTTCTTGTTGGCCATTCTGATTTAATGACCATTAACTTACTTTTTTTTTTTTTGTGAGAGAGATTTCTATAAGCTTAGTTCATTAGATCGAAGTAGCTTTAGAGTTTCCGATCCCTATGTATTCCATTATTCATGTAGTGTGCGCATGATCCCATATAGTATTCCCATAAACCTGATGGCATAATCCCATGTAATAGATCCTTAAATCCTATTTTTCTTTTGTTTCCACCATGGAGTGAAATGTCGGTCCGTGCCAGACGGTATTTACCGTTCCGTTGTGTTGGCAAAACCGGCACCTCACGTGTCGGAAGCGCCGTGGGAAGCTTCCAGCGGTGTTGGGAGCGTCATGGGAAACTTTCGGTGCCGTCGGACGCCCCCGCAATCCCTCGCAGCGATTCACGGCGATGTTTTTAACACAGTAAATTAAAATTTTAATTTAATTAATTTAAACAATTCTCAAGTATGTGTGATATTTCGAACAAATTTTTATAAACCCTAATTAAATTATTTCCATAAAATATATAAAAAATTTTAATTAATTTTATTAATTAATATTCTGAAAATTTATCTTTTAATGTTTTAAATTTCATTTAAAAATTATAACAATTCAGATTTATATTCTGATATTTTTTTATTATTTTAAATTTCATTTAAAAATTTAAATTTTTTTAATAAATTAGATTTATATTATGATATTTTTTTTTATTTTATAATTTTTTACTATTTACTGTTTAATTAGTTATTTTTACTATTTAAAATATATATTATTTAAATTAATAATTAATTAATTTTTTTAAAAAATTATATTTAATTATTTTTTCTAACCATATTAAGTTGTCCAACAATTGAGAAATTATATAAAATCAATATACAACTTATTTTTAAATTATACACAATAAACATATTTATTTAATAATTACTATATATAAATAAAAAAAATACCGAAACCATATCGGTACGGCACGATATGATAAACTGTATCGTTCTGGTCTGGGACCGAAATCTCGTCATTTAAACCATGGTCTCCGCCAATGCCTTTTTTAGGATGCCTCTACATGTTGATAATTATCACAATGTGCTTGAAGAAACTGAGAAGTCGTGATCATGTGTAAATTCAACAATTAAACTATGTTGCAATAACTTAGTTTCTTATATCTCATCTTTCATTGGTTTGTTTTCTCTCTTTCTCATACACAATCAGATCCTTCCTCACATAACATCATTTTTTTTCCTGTAAAAAGGAGTTAGTGATTTTTTTATTATTATTTAGGAACCACCCGTATATATATATATATATATATATATAGGAAAAATACAGACAATTAGATATCATAATTCTAGTTTTTTTTATTACTTTCCAGTTTCCGCTATTTTTGGCAAAGGAAGCTAGTTTAATCTTATTGCAATGTCTTTTCCACCATCCACTAAAAAGTTGAAACAAACAATTTTTTGTAAAAATTAAAATCTGTTACTCCTGAACTGATAACAAGCTGCCTTAAAGTGCACAGTCAATTGTCTGAAAGAATATGCAATTTGTTCCATGAATTCTCTAGGTTGGGATAATTCATGCTATCAACAAGCTACCTGGTGATCTTCCCAATGTAAATTTAGCTGTGTCATTGCATGCACCAGATCAGGATGTCCGTTGTCATATTATGCCAGCAGCACGAGCTTTTCCTATAGGAAAGCTTATGGATGCATTACAGACCTATCAAACAAACACGTAAGAACTAAAATAATATCTCCTGCATACTAACATTTTTTATATCAGAGGTTAATGATTTTCATTTTCTTTTTTCAATTTTGATTGCAGTCAGCAGAAAATTTTTATTGAGTACATCATGCTTGATGGGGTCAACGATTTGGAGCTGCATGCCCACCAGCTTGGCAAATTACTAGAAACATTTCATGTGGTAGGCCACTTGTCTATAAACATGATTTCTGGTTGTGCAAAAAGTTTAGAAAAATGATCAAGTGCATGAAACACTAGTTATCTCAATATATTGCTTACCATCTGTTGTTGTAACTTGTCAGCATCTTGTGATTCTGCACAAACTTTGTGTATGATTTTGACCAGGGGCAGATAAATTTCAAGCACAGTAGTTTACCATAGTTCAATGCCTGACAACATGAGACATTCCTGTGAAAATGAAACTGACAGATGCAATTGGGAACAATTGGACTCTATACTATCTAATGACTTGTTTTTAGTTTTCTGTTTTTTACCTTTATATCCGTACTAGATTGCTCTGATTCAACTTAGGAGGCTAGTAGCTCAAGTTGCTGTTCCACCAATCCTCCCATGCTCCATATTATCAGGATTCTCCTACAATTTTTTTTTTTTTAAATATACTAATGATTTTTTCTCATGAATCAAGGATTAGTTATTGGAGTTCTAGGTTGGAATATTACTAGTAAATCTACTGTAGAATCTATGGATGCATCTTATTTGCTCTGAGGCTAAAGAATTTGTTGGTTTGCATGCCAACAGTTGTCTTATACTCTACAAGTTCTGTTGATTGCCACTAAAAACACTTCTACTTGAGATGAAGGAATCCCGAATAGAGAGAAGGGAGGACAGAAAGTCATTTTCTTGTCTACTTAGTGTAAGAATAAAAAGTAAAGGAAAAAAAAAGAAGTAAAAGTGAGCTCTCTTGTCCCTACTTTTATTTTCTTCCAGAAGAGGGGAGAAAGGGAAGAAAAATATTAAAAAGACCAGTTTAACCTTGCAAGTCTTGAGAATGACAAAAGTTAAAGGTTAAGTTGTTATTTCCCTTCATTTCCTCTTCTTTCGTCTCCTTTCAAGTAGACAAAACAAAGAAAAACACTCTTCCTTTATCTCTTTTCTGGTCCCTTCTTCCCTGCTCCGACACTCTTCCTTTCTATCCCCCCTTGCTTCCCTTGAGTAGACACAAGATTAATCTTGCACATTAACTTTTGTTCCTGTTAATCAGTGTGAATTGTGTAGTTTCTTATAGGCTTGGCCGCTGCATTGCCGTCTGTTGGAATGAAATCCAAAGCTGCATTTCTAAAATTGTTCGGCGTATTCGATATCAAATGATTGGTTCTTGTCTAAGATATATCTTTAAATATTTTCAGTTACTTTCTTTATTTTACTTATGTGGCAAACATTAAGTTATCATCCTATACTATGTTGGTTTCCAGAAATAATTGGGACACATTGTCTTGTGTTCGATGTTAGGAAATGGTCAAGCTAATGCCATACCACATCTATCTATAATACAGAAAGGAAATATATATTGATTGGCCCAGAGAACTTTAGCCTGCTATCAGTCCTTTGTGGGACAAGCACTCTCTGAAATCCATATATCGGGGATATTTATCCATTATGCCTTTTGCAAGGACAACTGCCCTAATTTATGGCTTTACGAAGAGAACTATGTCCAAGCTCCTATAGTCAATTGTGAGAATGAGTGATGAATATGAATGCTTCACTCTTGAATTGTCATCTAACTTGGTTCATCAACTTGTGTCACTGTGTATGATTTTCTTCTCTGATTTAGAGATGCATCTGTTGTGCATGGTTGCAATTTAAGTGACACTTTCCTCTTGATGGAGCTGTGTCCTATTCAGTATCTTGTTGTGGTTCCAATTGGTATGAAAAATGGGATCCTAGAATCATGCCTATAAGTGCGTTTAGATCCTCTGCTCCGCAATCTCTGGTCCCTTCCTCAATTTGCATGTCGGATTGCTGTCTGAATCCGGCCAAAATTGGCTGTGATCTCTCTAGGTTCGCCTTCCCACCTAGGTTATAGTTTGGGTCAAGCCAAGCGGCAGGAGGCCGCCCCGGCGGTGGATGGACTGCATGGCACCCGGGGGGGGGGAGGGGCGGCCTGCCCACCGCCGATGGCCTCCAGCTGCCTAGCTCGACCCAAACTACAACTTAGGTTGGAAGGCGGACCCAGGGGAGATCGAAGCCAATTTTGGCTAGATTCTCATCGCGATCCGACGTGCAAATTGAGGAAGGAACTAGGAGGGGACCAGGGATTGCGAACTAGAGGACCTGCCCTCCCAATAAGTAGTCTACAGGATAGTGGGACTACATGTTGTTCTGTACATGCTCTGTTTCTTGATGATACGTGATCTGTTAAGTAACGTATATGCATGCATTTCCTGCTTAAGAATATGTTTAATTGGAGAGAGATGGGAGGAAAATTTCTCCCAATGGATCATCAATGTTATAATTACAAACAATCTGGTGCTTGATACATAAATCATGAATATTGTAGTGTAGGACGTTGTTCCAGGTCTATGTGAAATAAACTTATATGTCCCTTTTCTGAGCGTTTGTTCTTGTTTTTTGTTTTCTCTTATCCATCATGAGGCCACATTGAATTGTGCTGATCTTTTGCTGTATCATTTCAAAATTATATAGAATGTTTCATTTCAATAATGATATAGCAGATCAAATATGCAATTCCGTTAAACTTTAGCATATGGTCAAAGTAGACCAAACCATTAGTTTCCTTTAGGTTTGCATTTTTTTTCCTGATCTAGTCATGTCATTTATAAATAGGATTTTTAGGAATATGCAATTTGTTTGGTTAGTTGATGTTATCGTGATTTCTTAGGTGATATCTTCTGCAAGCTCCTGTTTCTAACGTTTTCCTTTATGGACAGGTCGTAAATTTGATTCCTTTCAATCCGATCGGTAGTTCCAGTTCTTTCAAGACTAGCAGCGAGCAGAGCGTAACAAGATTCCAGAAAGTTCTTAGAGGTGTGTATAATATCAGGACAACAATCCGACAAGAGATGGGTCAAGATATCAGTGGTGCCTGTGGGCAATTGGTTCTGAACCTTTCAGAACAAAGATCAACTGGTGGTGCAACTCTATTGACTGACATTGAGGATCTTCATATCTGACATTGTGGTCACTGCAGCTAGCTGGTCAAATTTTGCGCACTCAATGCCAGCTCTTTTCACAAATTTAATAGGCAAGTACTTCTGTTCAATATTAGATTTCACCTTAGCCCGAAATGCTAGCTTTCAACGTCTCATTTTCACGACAAACTGTATAATTCAGATAAATTTTACTGACTAGTAAAAAGTATTTTGCATAGTTTAGGCTCACTGAAACTTGCATGCCAAATCAATGATAGACTTTTATTGATCGGATTACATTTGATATAACTTATCTTTGTTTTATTAAATTTAATAAAATTTGTAAACTAACAAATTTGACTGAGATCAAATAGATATTTCGTGGGAAATCCTGGAAAATCCAGTATACTTACATAGAAAAAGGCCTATTGAATTAAAAGTTTAACAGTAGAAGAAAGAGATTCAATTTGTTATCAACAATACAAATTCTAGGGCATCGAGATACTTGTATTTGAAACAACAACAATTTGCATTTGAAGTATATGAATGCATCATTTCTTTTCATGTGGAAGAGATTCCTTAGTACCATTCCAGAGTATTTAACAAGCCAAATACTACCATCAAATGGTTCATTTTTATTCGATAATGAGAAATCATGACGATAGTATAATCCAAATGCAAAACCACCAAAACACACCAAAGTTAAGTTTCTAACTATTACATGAAAAAGAAAGACAGATCAATGTTTACATGATAATTTTGCTCAGGAATCTTTAGTTGACAGGATCAATGCCATCCTCAAATTCATATGATATAGGAGACAGTTCTTATCCACTCTCAGAAGCAAGCCTCCAGAAGGCAGCAGCAGCAAAGCGCAGCCAAGCTTCAGAAACAGAAAATTGAGAGAAGAAAAATTAGCAGGCATATGTGGCACTATTGAAAGATTGGATTCATTTTCTAGTAAGGGAAAAAAAACTTATATGAAGAGGGCCAGATTTTTTTGTTAAAACCTCTTGTTAAGCCATTGGAAGAGAAGAAAAATCAATCTGGACCATTAATTGGCTGTTCAGATTGATTTACATTTAATCCTTCTGATTGAATGGTTCGAAAGGTGGCTTGCACATAGGGCTATAAACGAGTCGAGCTGAGTAGAACAATAAGAGGCTTGAGCTTGGACTCGGTTCGTTGTCCTTAAGTTCGACTCGAGTTCGATTCGAGTTCGATTCGAGCTTTAGTTCTTAAGCTCGAGCTTGGTTCCTAATACAAAATTAAATAGTTCGACTTTGGCTTGAGCTCGGTTAAAAAAAAAGCTCGTGTAAAAATTAAACGAGCTTAGTTTGAGCTCTTTTAAGATAATTAATTATAATAATTAATATAAATAAGTCTCTTAACAAATACGTTTGTGAGTCTTTTAACAAAAACATTCACTAGTCTTTAAATGAATATGTTCATGAGTTCATGAATCAAATACTGTTAAGCTCGAGTTTGGCTTGATAATATTTTTGAGATCGAAATTATATTCGAGTTCAGCTCGTTAACTTAATCAATAATTTTTTTTTCGAGCGAAGATTCGAATAGTTCATAAATGACTTTGTCTCATTTAGCACCATTACTTTGCACAAAGTTTCAGTGTAGGTCCCTTCGTATAAGTATTTTGCACATTAATCTAACAATAACAGCACGAGCATGACTTTTCAATTGTCAAAAACACAAGTATGGAACAAAAATTGATGGATATTATTAGGAAAAGGGAAAAAAAAAATATTTTTTTTCCTAACATCCATAAATTTTTGCTCCGCACTCATATTATTAACAATTGAAGAGCCACAAGATGCTGGTATTGTTAGTTAAAGTGCTTTTAGGAAAAATAGTTAGAGCAAATATCAAAAGGCTATTTTTTATCTTCAAAAAGTTTTTTTTAAAAAAAATATATATATTAAAAGGACATTCCACTCTTTTTTTTTTTTCATTCAGAAATTTCTTATTTTAGGATTATTGCAGCAGCTATGGTCATAGGTGACATAATTACTCTCACTTAGTTCTCTCGGGACGATCTAGTGACTAGCACATGAAATGTTACCATCATAAGATTTGGGATTCAAATCTTCCTTATGTACTAGTCACTATTCTAAAGACTAGTAGCCGCCCGTGATTTACCTCATCCATGTTGATCCTGGGACGAGTTGACGAGGGCGCTGGGGACGAGCGTATTCACTTTTTACCATCATAATTACTCTTACTTATCAAAATTGCTATAAAAAAGTATTATTATACAACAATAACAACAACAACCAAGCATTTTCCAACTAGGTGGGGTCGGCTGTATGAATCCTTTTACGCCATTGAGCTCTATCTTCTATTATATCATCATCTATATTTAAATAAATTTTATCTTGTTTTATTGTTGCTAACCAAGTCTTTTTTGGTCTTCCTCTTCCTCGTTTGATATGCATGTTTATCATAGTTTCACATCATCTAATTAGAGCATTTATTGGTCGTCTAAGTACATGTCTGTACCATCTTAAACGTGTCTCTCAGAGTTTGTCCTCAATAGATGCAACTCCGACTTTCTCTCTAATGCTCTCATTTCTTATTTTATCCATCTTCGTATGTCCACACATTCACCTTAACATCCTCATCTCTGCAACTCTCATCTTCTGCTCATGTGCTCGAGTCATAGCCTAACATTCAGCTCCATATAACATAACAGATCTAACTGCGATTTTATAGAACTTACTTTTAAGTTTAAGAGGTACTTTACGGTCACATAAAACACCCGACGCTCTCCTCCATTTCACCCATCCTGCTTGTATTCTATGTAAGACATCTCTTTCAATCTCTCCATCATTTTGTAAAAATGATCCTAAATATTTAAATCTCTCGGTTCCGAGCAACTCGTCCTCTCCTATCTTAACAATTATTTTATTACTTCTAATATTGCTAAACTTAAATTTCATATATTCTATCTTTAATCTACTAAGCTTAAAACCTTTCCCTTCTAGTGTTTCCCTTCAAAATTCTAACTTAGCATTTACTCCTTCACGTGTCTCATCTATCAAAATAATATCATCTGCAAACAACATGCACCACGGTACCGTGTCTTGGATGTGTGTAGTGAGTTCGTCCATAATTAGTGTAAAAAGATAGGGACTTAGGGTTGATCCTTGATGTAACCCTATCTTTATTGGAAATGCTTCAGTTGCACCGCTCGAAGTCTTTACTTTGGTCGTTACATCCTTATACATATCCTTAATTAGTTCAATATATGTTACGCCAACACCTCTCTTTTCTAAAATTCTCCATATAAGTTCTCTTGGGACTATATTATAAGTTTTTTCTAAGTCAATGAATACCATGTGTAGATCTTATTTTTGCTCCTGATATTTTTCAATTAATTGTCTAAGGAGATGTATAACTTCTATTGTCGACCTTCCAAGCATGAACCCAAATTGATTTTTTGTCACTGTGGTCTCCTTCCTTAATTTTTTTCTATTACTTTTTCCCAAAGTTTCATAGTATGACTCATTAGTTTAATACCCTTATAGTTTGCACAATTTTGTATGTCTCCTTTGTTCTTATATAAGGGAACTAGAGTACTTATTCTCCATTGATGAGACATTCTTTTCGTTTTTAATATCATGCTAAATAATTTTGTAAGTCATTCAATACCTTGTTTCCCTAAGCACTTCTATACCTCTATCGGAATATCATTTAGTCCAACAGCTTTTCCATTATGCATCTCATTTAAAGTTTATTTTACTTCTGAAGTTTGAATTCTACGATAAAAATTAAAATTCCTATGCTCATTTGACCTAATTAAATTACCTAAGTTAAGTTGGTCACCTAAGCTTTCATTAAAAAGTTGATGAAAATACCTCTTCCACCGCTCTTTTATTTCTCTATCATTTACTAATACCCTATTACATTCATCTTTAATACATTTTATTTGGCTAAGATCTCTTGTTTTCGTTTCTCTCACTTTAGCTATTCTATAAATGCCTCTTTTCCCTTCTTTTGTATCCAATTTTTGATATAACCGTTCAAAAGTTTCATTTTTTTGCTTCACTCACTACTTTCTTAGCTTTTTTCTTTGCTATTATGTATTTTTTTAAGTTTTCCTCGATCTTACAAATATATAATTCTTTATAAGCTATTCGTTTTCCTTTACTTTCTCTTGTACTTTCTCATTCCACCACCAAGATTCTTTACTTAGTGGTGCATGTCCCTTTGACTCACTGAGTACACTCAGCTATTATTTTCAACTTTGATATCATCTTATCCCATGTTGTATTAGAGTCATCGTATATTTCACCTAATGCTTGTATTTCTACCTTCTCCTTAAATATATTTTATTTCCCATCCTTTAACTTCCACCACTTAATTCTAAGAATTGTATATATTTTCTCTTTTCTTAAAAAACGTATTAGCTAATATAAGATCATATGCTATCGCAAAATCTAATATAGTTTCCCCTTCCTCATTCCTCGTTCCAAACCCATAACTCCCATGTACTCTCTCATATTCCTCATTTTTCACTCTGACATGCTCATTTAGATCACCTCCTATTAAAATCATTTCATTTGGTGGAATATTTTGTAATATTTCATTTAAGTCCTATCAAAACCTTGATTTGGTAGCTTCATCTAATCCTACTTGTCGTGCATATACGCTAATTATGTTCATAGTTTCTTTCGCCACTATTATTTTAAGGACTATAATTCTATCCCCTTTTCTAACTACTCTTATAACTTTATCCTTTAACAAACTATCTACAATGACACCCACTCCATTTCTTGCTTTACTCTTTTCAGTGTACTATAATTTAAAACCCGAGTTCTCTATCATCTTTGCCTTCTCGCTTGTCCATTTTATCTCTTGTACACACAAAATACTAATTTTTCTCCTAATCATCATATCTACTACCTCCATTGATTTACCAGTGAGAGTTTCTATATTCCATGTTTCATATTTGTTCTTATCTAACTTATGGTGCGAGAACTCTTGCCTATTTAACACTACACTCAAGTTCTCATGGAGATGTAGCGGTTCTTGCTGAGACGTTACAGTCAGATCCTGTAACGCGAACTCTTGCATATTTATCACTACACCCGAGTTTTGGAGATGTAGCGGTTCTTGTCGAGACGTTACAATCGAACCCTACAACGTGTTCCTTCCGGGGAACAACCTAACATTAGCACAATAATTTAATGAATTCATTCATTGAATATTTGTCATAGTTTGACGCTGACTGGCAACCTAACACAACCCTTCTCCTTTATCCGGGCTTAGGATCGACCATGACCAATTATCATGGGCGGAGTTAAAAAGTATTATTATACCAAAATATTATTTATCGATCAAAATTACTTCAATTCCAACAATACCAATCCAACTTCATCAAAATCGCATCAACATTGTAATAGCAGCTATACTAAGGACATAATTGACTACGTATTATAATAGCTACGAAGATAACAGCTATTTCGATAGCTCTCAGAGTATAAAATATCCGGTTAGTATCCAATCTCATCCAGGTAAAAAGTCATTATGTTAGGGTAAAAAATACTCCCATAATTTATTTGTGTATATTTAATTAAGGGATCAACGAAACTGAACCCTTCTGTTCCAATACGATGACAGCGGCTACAATAATATCAAAATATTTTTGTTTTAAAATAATGCGTCCTTTTTACTTAAAAAAATAATAAGAGACACTGTTTTAATTTCCTTTTATTTTATTTTTTTCCCCCAAAGGACCTGCACTGAGAAACTCTGTGCGGACCCTTTTAGAACCATTTGATCAAACATAACTATCATCGTGGGTCCGCACTTGGCTCATCTCAACGTTAAGTAATAAACATAGCAGCATCGACGGTGAAACAACGGAAGAAAAACAAAAAAATGTTGCGGAATTAGCTGCCAGTGGTTGGTACGATAACGACAATTACGCTATCATGCGCCGGTGGCGTGGTCCCGATGGACCAGGCTGTGCTCAGCCACCAGCCGACGGCGGCGAAAGCCTGCTGTGGAGAAGACTTCGTCAACGGAGAAGAAAAAAATCCAGACAAAAATCAGAAGGATAGAACTTTTGATCAAGATCGATCGATTCGCTCGATCTCGCGGAATTATTACATTTCCTTCATCAAAAGTTCTGCCCCTTTTGATCGACTATGTACCTTCTCTCCATCGACGAAATCTTCTCCAGATGTGCCAGATCCGGCAGCAGTGCAGAACAATAGGTAGATGGAGAGAGAGAGAGAGAGAGAGAGAGAAGGATCGGGTTTCGTTACCATCCCTCGGCGAAGGAAGGTCCACTACTCTGCTGCTGGCGCGGCGGCGGCTGCTGGGCGTAGGGCGGCGGATATCCCTGCTGGGGATACCCTGCTGGCGGATATCCCTGCTGCGGATATCCCGCAGGAGGATAGCCTTGCGGCGGGTATCCCGGCGGAGGGTATGCGTCCTTGGGGTACCCCTCCGGCGGATAACCTAATCCCTCACAAACAAAATTAAAATCAATCAGAAATTCACGGCCAGCAGAAATCATTCATACCCAAATCAAAACCATCGGCATCAGTTTGAAATCGGAGATTACCTTGAGCAGGAGGGACGCCGACGGGAGGCTGTTGGTTGTAGTAGCTCATCGTCCTGCTCGATCTTCCTCCCCAAATCCGAAGCAACCAGAGCAGAACAGACGAAGATTGGCTTAGAAGACCACGATGAGAAAACTTTATACTAGTCCTTTTCGCATTTTGCCTCTAAACTTTTATTATATTATGTTTAACTTTACAAAATTCTCCGTCAAATTACCAAATGTTTTTAAAGACTCGACCTCTTTCCAAATTTATTTAAAATTTAAAAACTCCTTTTTAAGTGAGTAGGTATAGGTATGCTTGAAAAAGCGATCGTACCTTTTCCTTTTTAAAAATTCTCTTTCATCTATTTAATTTATTTAATCATTTATATTTAATTTTAAAATATACCTACAAAAAAATGTTAAATTAGAGATAGTTTTTTATAATTATATTTATTATTAAAATGAATCTTATTAATGAATGAGTAATTTATGTGGTAATCGTAGATAATAAGTTAGTTAGATTTTAACAAATATTCGAAGTACTTATTATTATTATTATTATTATTATTATTATTATTATTATTATTATTATTATTAGGGGTCTTTCGTGAAAACCTATTAATTATTAAACCGTCGGTTGTACGAAACGAACGGCTGTGATGGGATATTGGGATGAGATGTTGGGAGCGTGAGGATTGGGCCGTCCATTTCAAAGTTGACGGTCAAGGGTGGGGACGATGATTATGGGGCGGCCGCTTTCTATGGTTCAATTTTTTTATGTTGTCCGTAGCTAATGATAAAAATTCATGCGAGCATATTCCCACTAAAATTAAAATACTATATAATAATAATATATATATTAATAATTTGAAGCAATTTTGTTATTTTGAATTATATTATTAGACTCGGTCAAATGGCTGCTCTTTCTAACAAGCGGGTCAAAGACGAAGGAAGAAACGAAGCACGAATCAGCGTGCCGCGAAAGCGACCGACGTCAAATCCTTAACTTTTAATATTTACCCATTTATATATTTTTATTTACATTTCTACACGCGCATTTGAATCAATGTGGGCAAATATGCAGAACCACCCCTGGAAAATTTCTAATTCTGACTCCTGGTCCTTTTCGGTCCATTATTTCGGCTTTTATTACCATTAAAAAGCATTCTATCTAATTATTTTTAATTAAAAAATACTCTTATTTTAATAGTAACTTTGATCGAAATTACTATAATATAAAATAATTTTAATTAAAATTAATTATAATAATCTTGAAGTTATTTTTTCTTAATTAAATTATTTTTAATTAATATTAAAATTATTTTAACTTCTAGAAGCTTTAGTCAAAATTAAAATTATTTAAAATAATTTTGATTAAAAATTTTCAACGTTATAAAGTTCTAGTCAAAACTTCGAGAACCAAAATATCTATGGATAAAAAGTTTTTAATAAAAATATGATAATTTACTAAACCATATATTTAAAATTTTAAAATATCTAAACCACGTAAATAATTTTTAAAATTTTCAAATCAGATATATAATATCCATTTTATCTCTCCACAATTAATTTCTGAATCAATTGAGGTATGGTTCAACAATATTATCTGATGATGAATATTTTTCTTAATTCATTATATTAGTGTAGCAATCGATTTAGAAATCATTTTTAACAATGAACAACATAAGAAACGATGTCATAAGCTTATTATAAATAATACAAGGATGATAATCACTAATCAATACCACAAATAAGATTCTTGAACTCTTCTTTTTTTTTTGAACATATAAAATTTTTAATTTTCAATTTTTTACTTAACTGTTTAGATAAAATTTTAAAAATTACCAAATTACGTAAGATAATTTTAAAATGATCAAATCACATACCACTTTTCGTTTTATCCCTAATCAGTCGACTGATGTTAAAATCAGTTAAATTTATTTTTGTTTGAAAATCAGTCGACTAATATTTTTTACCAGTTAATCAAATTTTTAAAATTTTGAGCAAATTAGTCGAATGCTAATAAAATAAGTCGACTGATTTGCTTTTAAATCAACAGTGTTGTTGTATTAAACTTGATTTAAGATAAAATTGGTTGATAGACTAAACAACTTCAGATTTATATAAAACTAGTTTTTATATGTTCGACTAGTTTTCCTAATTATATCCATACCCCCAAATATTAATTTGACTCAATATATTAAGACCAGTGATTTTTTATACATGAATGCGTTAAAAAAAATTAATTAATGTTCAAAAAATCATGGCTCTAAATATATTGGGTCAAATTGATATTTGAATGCATGAATATAATTATGAGAACTAGACAAACACATAGGAACTAGTTCCATGTCAATTTGAGGATATTTGGTCCATCAACTGATTTTGGATAAAATCGACTGATGGACCAAATATCCTCGGATTGACATGAAATTAGTTTTTGTGTTCATCTAGTTCTCTTAATTATATTCATGTCCTCAAATATCAATTTGACTCAATATAGTGAGAGTGATACTTTTTTGAACACGAATGTATTTGAAAAATCTAATTCGTGTTCAAAAAATCACCGTTCTCAATATATTAAATCAAGTTGATATTTGAGGGCATGAATATAACCAGGAGAATTAGACGAACACATATAAACTAGTTTCATGTTAATCCAAGAATATTTGGTTCATAAGCCAGTCGACCTTAGATTGACATAAAACTAAATGCTATATATTCGACTAATTCTCCTAATTATATTCACGCCCTTAAATGTCAATTTGATATATTGAGAACAATGATTTTTTGAAATTTTTTTTTAACTTTTTACAAGAAAATATTCGTATTAAAAAAATCACTACTCTCAATATATTAAATCAAATTGACATTTGAGAGAATGGATATAATCAAGAGAAGTACATGAACACATAGGAGTTAGTTTCATGTCAATCCGAGGTCGTTTGGTCCATCAACTAATTTTGGGCAAAATCAGTTGATGGACCAAACATCCTCGGATTGATATGAAAATAGTTTCTATGTGTTCTTCTAATTCTCCTCATTATATTCATGTTCTCAAATATCAATTTGACTTAATATATTGAGAGCAGTGATTTTTTAAATATAAATTAGATTTTTCAAACACATTTATGTTCAAAATATCGTCACTCTCAATATATTAGATTAAATTGATGTTTGAGGGTATGTATATAATTAAAAGAACTAGACGAATACATAGGAGCTAGTTTCATATCAATCCGAGGATATTTAGTTCATTAGAATAGGATGATGGACCAAACATCCTTAGATTAACATGAAACTATCTCCTATGTGTTTGTCTAGTTCTCTTGATTATATCTATGCACTCAAACGTCAATTGGACCTAATATATTGAGAGCAATGTGTTGGTCATTATCTCTAATTGGTGGATTTAATTTTAAGTTATGCATATGAGTACAAATTGAACCCATTAATGTGATCTAACTTAGGCTTTTTTGGGTTTTAGTTGTTGGATGTAGACCTTGTATGTGTAGAACCTATAGTCTCACATCTATTATCATTTATGAGCTGATAATAGATGTCACTATATATAGGGACCTATAGTCCCGCATATATTATCATCTATGGGCTGATAATAGATGTGCACTATATTTAGGGTTGATCTCAAGGATTTAGAGGATCATCTTGACACAACTCGAGGTTCCCTATTAGACCTAGAGTTTTTTCAGCACAGTCAATCCTAAGCCCTTTGAAAGACATTCCTTTTGCTTCCGCTATGTTTCTTCTTCCTCCGCAGGGTTTATTTTTAGACGATGCAAAAGACAAGAATGTCTCTTCAATCATGTTCTTTTGTCTTTGGTTATTCTTTATGTTGTTGTGCCATGATTAATTTTTGAAACTAGATCCATGCTCATATGTTCTTGTATTTCCTACATGCGAATTTTTATATGGTTCTTAGAATCCTGCGACTTAGGTTTTACAAGTTCTATCAATTGGTATTAGAGTCATGACTTTGTAGGATCGAAAAGCGCTAGGAGGGTGAATAACGCTTGTGCATTTCACTTTCGTTTCGGGAAACTATCGAGTAAAATATGCAGCGGAAATAAATCAAACAATTACAAACACACGAACACCAAAGGTTTTACTTGGTTCGGAGCCTAAGGCGACTCCTACTCCAAGGCCCACGCTCGTTGAGCGTTTACTTTGGGCAATTACAATAAGCTTGGAAATATACAATTTTGATTTATAATATAAAGCAAAATGGAAATTATACCAACAATAAAAAAAGAGAGTTTGAAACTTCAGGTCATTGGTGTCGAGTTACAGCTTTGTAGAATTGATCTTTGAGCAACACACGGAAGAAGGATTGTCACTTTTTGTTGCATTCTTGCTGCTGGTTGAACCGGGCATATATAGCCTGTTGAGGGCGCCCTCAACCTCATTGAGAGCACCTTCAATCCTTGGGCCAGCTGCGCGTGGATAAGTCCTGCTTCGTCGCTGCTTATCCTCCTGAGGGCGCCTCCAAGCTCCATGGAGGGCGCCCTCGTGCCAGTGTCCAGTGAGCCTCCAAGCTCCATGGAGGTGCCCTCGCACCTTGCTGCGAGGCCGTCTCTGCAAGTGACCCCGAGGCGCCTCCAAGCTCCTTGGAGGACGCCTCGGGTACTGTTCATCTGAGGCAAATGTGTTCAACTCACTTCCTATAAGATACGTTAGTCCCAGAAACTAACCATACCCTGCAAAATAAAGTTAGCACAATATAGACATGATAAATAAAGTATTTGACAGTCTCCGGACTGCCTAGTACTGAGTGTTGGTGCAATATCCCTCAGGTCAAGGTTGACCTGGGTAACCAAGCTGAGTCTTGGTTTGGGTTTAGATGTTTGACAATAAGATATTGATTGAAGAAGAGTCAAGTAGGTCAAGGTTGACTGGATACTTGACTGGGAAGTCCTAACTGGGATGTTAGGCAAAATGAAAGACCTAGTGAGTGAAGCTAGGCAGTATGAAAGTCCTGGTGAGTGAAGCCAGGCAGAAGAAAAGTCCTGGTGAGTGAAGCCAGGCAGAAGGAAGTCCTAGTGAGTGAAGCTAGGCAGATGGAAATCCTGGTGAGTGAAGCCAGGTGAAAGTCCTAGTGAGTGAAGCTAGGCAGATGGAAATCCTGGTGAGTGAAGCCAGGTGAAAGTCCTAGTGGGTGAAGCTAGGCAGATGGAAAACCCTAGTGAGTGAAGCTAGGTGAAAGTCCTGGTGAGTGAAGCCAGGCAAGGGAAAATCCAGATGGATCAAGGATGATCGGACATCTGGTGCTGGGAAGTATAAGTAGGTCAAAGAATTGATGGATACTTGGCATGAAAGAAAAGTCCAAGTAGGTCAAAGGTTGACCGGATACTTGCAGAGAAAAGTCCAAGTGGGTCAAAGGATTGACCGGACACTTGGTAAGGAGTCCTAGCAGGTCAAGGGGGTGACTAGATGCTAGGCATGACATACCAACAGTCGAGGTTGACCGGATGTTGGTTTGGGAGGTTTGGGACTTGGTTTTGGACAAAAATCAAGTCTTGGATCGATCAGTGGATCGATCCGGACCTGTCCCAGCGAACAGAGAGCCTCGGATCGATCCGTGGATCGATCAGAGGTCCCAATCGATCGATGGATCGATTGGGACGCGACTGCCGCGCGATAAGCGCTGGATCGATCCAGAGCACAGAGGCGCTCTGGATCGATCCGTGGATCGATCCAAAGCCTCCTCGATCGATTGGGAACATTCGAATCGATCGGGATCCGACCGTTGGCGTCGATAAAGGCCGCAGGCGTTCATTTCCTTCGGCATCTCTTCACGGTTTCATCTCAGACCTTCGCCAGCTCCTCCACAACACTCTCAAAGCTCGTGATCGCCAGTTCTTGAAGATTCTTGGAAGCTCTCCGAGTCAAGAGGCGGATCAAAGGCAAGAAGAGAAGCTAGGGTTAGGGTTTTCTGCATTCATTGTAAGCTTTGTGCTTGTATTTTGTTTCCCTTTCCTTCTTCTTGTACCGAGAGTCTTGTAGGGCTTCTCCGCTCTTGGTAGTTACCATAAAGGAGAGTTTTATTTAGTGGAGGGTGTGTGTGTTGGTGTGGATCCTTGGATTAGTCACCTCTTGTGAGGTGGATACCAAGTAAACCAACCGTGTTAGCATTGTGTGATTGTTTCTTTGTATTTTCCGCTGCACATCTTTGAAGAAACAAGCAACGCCGAGCAACGAGCGAACGCGACGAGCTATTCACCCCCCCCTCTAGCTACTTTTGGTCCTAACAAGTGGTATCAGAGCAAGGTTGCTCTTCACCGGAATCACCGCCGGAAGGGGCAAACATATCAAGAAAAGCTAGAGGGTGAAGAAGTTGGAGCAAATTCTTCAAGTTCAAGATTCTATCAAGCTCAACTTCAAGATGCAATTCCAAGATGGACTTGGATTTGACACAAGGGTGGCTCCACCATATTCATCTACAAGCTTCGATTCTTGGAAATCAAGAATCGAAAATTTTCTTATGATGGAGATAGAGCAATGGTTTGCTCTCATGGAAGGTTTTGAAGCTCCCACAAATTCCAAGGGCAAAGTACTCAAAAGGAGCAAGTGGAGCAAAGACCAAATCCAAAGATGTGAGGCCAATGACAAAGTGACCAAGCTTTTGGTCAATTTATTGCCAAGCAACATCTTGGAACAAATTGGAGAGTTTGAAGATGCCAATGAGCTTTGGAGCAAATTGGCAAGAATTCATGAGATCCCCTCCACTGTATCAAATCAAGGAGAATCCAAAGAGGGCGACTCATTGGATCAAGACCAAGAGGAGGACTCCGAGGTTGAGAGATGCTCAACCTCCGAAGAAGAAGTTCAAGAAGAAGCTTCATCTTCAAGGGAATGCAACGAAGGGAACAAGGAGGGAGCATACTCCTTGTTTCATGTTCAAAATGATGAAGCCTCCACCTCTAGGATTGAGGGGGAGCAATTCTTGGTGACGCCGGATCAAGAAGAAGGAGAAGCTTCTACATCCGGGTCAAGTGAAGAAGAAGAAGATAGTGCCACCTCCGAAATTCAAGAAATATCAAATGGAGGAGCAAGTGCCATCCCTATACAAGAAGGTATAAATGTTTCAATTAAAAATAAAAATCATATAATATGTTTTGAGTGTAGGGAAAGTGGGCACTACAAGAGCAAATGCCCTAAATTGGCCAAGAAGAAGGGCCAAGTGGCACAAAAGGGCAAGGAGAAGCCCAAGGAGACCATCCCCGGAACAAAGAAGAGCAAGGAGCACATCGTGTGCTTCTCTTGCAATCTAAAGGGGCATTACCGAAGTCAATGCCCCAAGGGGAAGAAGGTGGTCAAGGCTCAAGGAGGCACTAGTCAAGGGGGAGCCTCCAAGGTAAAGAAGAAGGTAACATTTATTGAGCCTACCCCTTTACATTATGGTAAAAAGCATGATAGTTCTAACTTATATCATTTTAATGCTATTTACCATGAAAATAGAAAGCATGATAGCGTTAAAGAAAAACATATAGCTTTTCATGCTAAAACCACTACACCTAAGGCTAGGAATGTAAGTAAAAGTCTGGGCAATAACTCTAAAGATTTTAGATACAAGCCCAAGAACAAATATGCTCATGAATCAAATGAAAAATCTAAAACTAAGGACTTAGTGTTAGAAAATCAAGTCTTGAGATCAAGGCTTGATAAAATGGAAAAGACCCTAAAAAGGATGGAAAATATCCTATTAGGGCAAAATGAGCAATACCTAGGGCTAGGCGCACAAAGGTCATCTAATGGCCATAGAGGTTTGGGATACAAACCAAAGGCTAAGAAGGATGTGCCCTCTTACCATAGAGTTCCATATAGTTATGGAACAAACCCTAGGTCTAGTGGTCAAGCCAAGAATACTAAGGAAGTCATCCCTAAGAGTATTTTTGCAATGAATGTGACTAAGACTTCTAAGAAGTCTAAGAAAGTCACAAAGAAGGTTACAAGGGAAGCTATCCCTAGAGTTGACCTAGAAAATGTGACCAAGGCTTCTAAGAAGCCCAACAAGGTCACTAGGAAGGTATGTAGGGAAGTTATCCCTAGTGAGTACCTAGAGCATCCAAGGAGCACCAATAGGTGTTGGGTTCCTAGGAGCATCTTCTCTACCCCATAGATGGGTTAGAGAGTGTCAACTCCGATTAGAAGGGTAGTTAACCCAACTTTGAGGAAATTGACACTCAAGGAGCATTTTCAAGGTTTTAGTTAACCTTTGAAAATGAAATGGAATTATTGATTACTCCTTGAAAGAGTAAAATGTGTCTAATGGTGAAAAATTGATTTTATCTTAAAATGGCATAAATTGGGAAAACCTTGAGAAATACCAAGTTGGGATTTTGGTATTCTCTTGGAAATTTAAGGCAATCCGGGCCTTGATTTATGTAATCACTCTTGAGGAAAAATGGAATATGCCAACATTTGAGGACATGTTTATTTTCAATTGGCATACATTAAATCAAGGAAATTAGAAATGTCAAATTTAGGCTTTGGCATTCTCTTGTAGCACTTTAGGGCAATCTAGGTTTAAGGTGTAAGTTTAACTAAGACTTTAAGGATACTTAGATAGTTAATCTAGGTATATTTTATTTATGCTAGATCTTGCCATGATTGTTTGCCCATCATATGCCATGACATCATGTCTAGTTTTTTGCATTCATGTTTTATTATGGAAAATACAAAAATACCATGTCATGACATTCATACATCATGTAGTAATAGGATATTTTCTTTTGAAAATTATTTTCTTTTGATGTATGCCATAACATAATCATGCATTAAGTTTAATTCTTTGTTAATTAAGGACGAATGGCATTTAACGACACTTATTGACAAGTGACATCCTGGGTGGATGTCTAATATCTCTAAAATGCCTAGATAGATATGCATGATCCCTAGAATAGGGCAAAACCAAATTTTACATCTCACAAAGACCTCTAAGATGACTTGTATGTGTTTTGTCCACAATAGATACAAGTGAGATGTTAGGAAGATGAACAAAACTCAAGATGTTGATTTAGTGCATTCTTTTGAGTTTTAGGTTCATCAAAACACATAGTTATGTGTTTTCCCATCATTGGGAAAGCTAATGTACAAGTCATGTGCATTAAGCCCAAGGAATGTGATGGGATATTGGTTTTGAAAATGTTTTTAAAATGTTTTTGGAAAACCTTGGTGAAAGCTATCTTTTGATAGTAATCACCATTGAATAGTTAGACACAAACTTGAAGAAAAACACTAAAGTTTTGCAAGTTTTCAAGTTTGTGTCAATCTTTGAAAATATGATGTATTTTCATAGAAAACTATTTTTCTTTGATAGTATATGCCCTAAATAATGTCTACACGAAATTTCATGATTTTTGGATTTTTGTAGAATTTTCTAGGGGTTTCTGAAGTTGACTGAAATGGAATTTCAGCAACTATCAGAGCTCCGATCGATCCATGGATCGATTGGAGTGCCCGAATCGATCCGTGGATCGATTCAGAAGGCAAGTCTCCCGCGAGCAGAAGCTCGCTGGATCGATCAGCCGATCGATCCAGGTAGTCTGAATCGATCCGTGGATCGATTCAGAAAGGTTCAATCGATTGGAACCCAACTCCAATCGATCCAAGTTGCTGATTTTGGCTGGGAAGGCTTGATTTCAGCATCTTTGAACCTCCTTGAGTCTAGGTAACCATTCCAAACCCCTTAAATACATTTGTATACATACAAAGGGTGTTTTCATGTTGAAAACAAGGATGGATTGGTTAATGAAGACTAAGTAGAAGTTTAGGTTGAGGTTGTTTCAAATTTTGAATATTTGAACCTCAAAACTTCTAAATTTGGGTTTCCTAATGTTTTAGGGATTCCAAGTCATTGTTGGTGCAATGACAGAAGTTACCACCATGTCTTTAGGGGGAGGGACTCTTTAAAGACATGAAAATTATTTTTCATGAACCTTGGAAGGTGGTTAACCTTCTGTTGTGAACTTGCTCAAGGTTGAGCATTTAAACTTGAAATGGGGAGAAATGGGGAGTGGATATCCTCATTATTTCAAGTGGGAACTCAAGTGGTTAGATAATGCTCAAGGTTGGGTATTTGTCTACATTGAGGGAGAAGTTAAGGATAAATGAAGGGTATGGGACCTTCTTTATCGGGTGATCACAATGAGTGAAGTTGTGATCACGATGAGCAACTCTTCAGGGGGAGAGTCTTCAACAAATGGATTTGTTGAAGTGTGCCCAGAATTGGAGCATAGGTTGATGTGTGTCCAACGATGGGTTGATGTGTGCCAATAGGGGGAGAATGTATGGTTAAGCTTAGTCCTTCATTACCTATGGGAAGGTCATAGGGGGAGAATGAAAGGACTCATGAAAGGGAGTAAGTTAGGCTTTCATTACCTAGAGGGAGTTTGCCCTCTTAGGGGGAGAATGAAGAGCTTAATTTATGCTTTCATTACCTAGTGGCATGAAGAAGGAGGCTATGGGATTAGCCTAACTTACATATGGGATTGTAAGTGTTATTGTGGTATTGTCAAACATTAAAAAGGGGGAGATTGTTGGTGCAATATCCCTCAGGTCAAGGTTGACCTGGGTAACCAAGCTGAGTCTTGGTTTGGGTTTAGATGTTTGACAATAAGATATTGATTGAAGAAGAGTCAAGTAGGTCAAGGTTGACTGGATACTTGATGGAAGTCCTAACTGGGATGTTAGGCAAAATGAAAGACCTAGTGAGTGAAGCTAGGCGATTGAAAGTCCCGGTGAGTGAAGCCGGGTAGAAAAGTCCTGAGTGAGGTAGTGAGGAAGTCCTAGTGGTGAAGCTAGGCAGATGGAAATCCTGGTGAGTGAAGCCGGTGAAAGTCCTAGTGAGTGAAGCTAGGCGGATGGAAATCTCGTGAGTGAAGCCGGTGAAAGTCCTAGTGAGTGAAGCTAGGCGGATGGAAAACCCTAGTGAGTGAAGCTAGGTGAAAGTCCCGTGAGTGAAGCCGGGCAAAGGAAAATCCAGATGGATCAAGGATGATCGGACATCCGGTTGGGAAGTCAAGTAGGTCAAAGGGATTGATTGGATACTTGGCATGAAAGAAAAGTCCAAGTAGGTCAAAGGATTGACCGGATACTTGCAGAGAAAAGTCCAAGTGGGTCAAAGGATTGACCGGACACTTGGTAAGGAGTCCTAGCAGGTCAAGGGAGTGACTAGATGCTAGGCATGACATACCAACAGTCAAGGTTGACCGGATGTTGGTTTGGGAGGTTTGGGACTTGGTTTTGGACAAAATCAAGGCTGGATCGATCGATGGATCGATCCGGCTCAGATCGATCGGTGGATCGATCGGACTGTCTGAATCAGAGCCTCGGATCGATCCGTGGATCGATCGAGAGGTCCCAATCGATCGATGGATCGATTGGGGCCCGTCGCGCGATAAGCGCTGGATCGATCCGTGGATCGATCCGAGGCCTTTCAGAAGCTCGGATCGATCCGTGGATCGATCCAAAGCCTTCCCGATCGATTGGGAACATTCGAATCGATCGGGATCCGACCGTTGGTGTCGATAAAGGCCGCAGGCGTTCATTTCCTTCGGCATCTCTTCACGGTTTCATCTCAGACCTTCGCCAGCTCCTCCACAGCACTCTCAAAGCTCGTGATCGCCAGTTCTTGAAGATTCTTGGAAGCTCTCCGAGTCAAGAGGCGGATCAAAGGCAAGAAGAGAAGCTAGGGTTAGGGTTTTCTGCATTCATTGTAAGCTTTGTGCTTGTATTTTGTTTCCCTTTCCTTCTTCTTGTACCGAGAGTCTTGTAGGGCTTCTCCGCCCTTGGTAGTTACTATAAAGGAGAGTTTTATTTAGTGGAGGGTGTGTGTGTTGGTGTGGATCCTTGGATTAGTCACCTCTTGTGAGGTGGATACCAAGTAAACCAACCGTGTTAGCGTTGTGTGATTGTTTCTTTGTATTTTCCGCTGCACATCTTTGAAGAAACAAGCAACGCCGAGCAACGAGCGAACGCGACGAGCTATTCACCCCCCCCTCTAGCTACTTTTGGTCCTAACACTGAGTTCGGATTTCCCATCCAAAAATTCTAGGTCAAACCTGTTGGTGCAATATTCCCTAGGGTCAAGGTTGACCAGGCTGACTGAGCTTGAATTGGTTCAAGCTCGAGTCTTGATGTTTGAGTTTCGATGTTTGACAATACATGGAGATTGCAAGTGCAATTGTTCATGTGGGGAGATTGTTGGTACAATTCCCTTTTTGGTCAATGTTGACCAGTTTAGATATGAAGAAGAGTTAAATAGGTCAAAGTTGACTGGATACTTGACTGAAAAATCCTGGTGAGTGAAGCCAGGTGAAAGTCCTAACTGGGAGGTTAGGCAGAGTATGGAAAGTCATGGTGAGTGAAGTCAGGTGAAAGACCTAGTGAGTGAAGTTAGGCAGTATGGAAAGTCCCAGTGAGTGAAGCCGGACAATTGAAAAGTCCTAGTGAGTGAAGCTAGGCAGAAGGAAAATCCTGGTGAGTGAAGCCAGGTGAAAGTCCTGGTGAGTGAAGCCAGGCAGATGAGAAGTCCTAGTGAGTGAAGATAGGCAGAAGGAAAATCCTGGTAAGTGAAGCCAGGTGAAAGTCTTGGCGAGTGAAGCCAGGCAGATGAGAAGTCCTAGTGAGTGAAGCTAGGCAGAAGAGAAGTCCGGGTGAGTGAAGCCAGGCAAGGGAAATCCAGGTGGATCAAGGTTGATCGGACACCTGGTGGAGATAAGTCCAAGTGGGTCAAGGATGACCGGACACTTGGCACGAGGAGAAAAGCCCAAGTGGGTCAAAGGGATTGACCGGACACTTGGTGAGGGAGTCCTAGCAGGTCAAGGGTGATCGGATGCTAGGCATGATGTACCAACAAGTCATGGTTGACCGGATGTTGGTCTAGGGGACTTTGGACTTGGTTTTGGGCAAAAACCATGAGCTGGATCGATCAGCCGATCGATTGGCTCATGCCCAATCGATCGGCTGATCAATTGGGTGAGTCCCCGCGACAAGTCTCCTCCCAATCGATCAGTGGATCGATTGGGAGAAGCTCGCGATCGCATAGAATAGCTCTGGATCAATCGACCGATCGATTCAGAGCCTCCAATCGATCAGCCGATCGATTGGGAGTTGCGATTTCGTGCGATAAGCTCTAGATCGATCAGCCGATCGATCCAGGCAATTCTTGAGTGCACAGAGGCACTCTGGATCGATCGGCCGATCGATCTAAAGCCTCCCCAATCGATTGGGAGCTATCCAATGGATTGGGATCCGACCGTTGACGCAGATAAAGACGTTGGCGAGCATTCTTCTCCACACGAATTTCTCGGCTTTCTTCCACGCGACTACAGGTGATTTCTGCACAGCTTTCTTCTCCACTCTCATGCCAGTTCTTGAAGGATCTTGGAGGTATGTCCAAGTCAAGAGGCGAGAATACAACAAAAAGAAGAAGCTATGGTTAGAGTTTCTTGTGTAAATCTTGTAAGCTTTCCCTTGTATTTGCTTCTCTTTATTTCTTGTTGTATTGAGAGTGTTGTAAGGCTTCTCCACCTTCGGTAGTTACCGAGAAGGAGTGTTTTCATAGTGGAGGGTGCGTGAGTGTGTGGATCCTTGGATTAGTCACCTCTTCTTGAGGTGGATACCAAGTAAATCCCTAGAGTTAGCATTGTTGTGCTGTTTCTTGTATTTTCCGCTGCTATCATCTTGAAGAAACAAGTAACGACGAGCACGAGATCGCGTCGAGCTATTCACCCCCCCTGTTGGAGTGTATACTAAAAGCCTAGCTTTTGTAAATATTTTTTTGAAATAAAAGAATCACATTGGTCAATATCTGCATTTATTTGTTAAATATAATTGTTCAATTAATTTATATAGTAGATAACATGGAGTGTGGTGTCACACTCAGAAGATCATGTTGTCGGTTCTTTATAAATTATAAATAGTTGCTCACGACTAAGATGGAAAGGAATAAACCATCGGAATAGTCGTAGTGTAATTAAGTATTAGTTTATCTTGATTAATAAATTACACTGGTACACTCTAAGTATATTGAGTAGGACCATTTAGGTAAGTTCTTTTTTTACTGACTTAATAAAAGAACTAGACCTTATTTATTATGGAAGTGTGTGCTCTTAATCCTAATATAATAACAAGATATTTAATATTTATTTCTTTGACTTATCAAAGGGTGAGGTTTAGTTCGATAAATCAATATGCCCGATAAGTTGGGAAATGATATTACTTACAGTGTGTGTTGATTATAGAAGGAATCTGTGTCCTAGTTATCTAGGTTGAGAATGTCCCCAAGAGGAGCTCATAAGGATTGTCATGTTAAACCCTGCAGGTGGACTTAGTCCGACATGACAATGAAATTGAGTGGTACTACTCTTGGAGCTAGATATTAATTAAGTGAGTTGCTAGTAACTTACTTAATTAGTGGACATTCATTATCTTAAACACAGGGAGACTAACACACTCACAATAAGAAGTAGGCCATAATGTAATTTGGGATTAGTACGGTAGTGCGATAATAACTCTCTAGTGGAATGAGTTATTATCGATGAACTTGAGTTGTGTGTTCATGGTGAACATGGGATACTCAAGCTCATCAGAAGGCCAAAACTAATTTCTCCTCTAGGTCCCTGTCGTAGCCTTATTATAGCCTCAAGTCCATCCAAATGTAAGGCCCTTCTTGGTGTACAAGAAGGGGGCCGGTCCATTGCTTGGTGACCAAGCAATGGCCGGCCACATCCTCTTCTATAGGGGTCGACCCTATTGCTTGGTGACCAAGCTAGTAGGGGCCGACCATAATAATTCAAACAAGGAGGGTTGTTTTGAATTTTTAAAATCTTCTTTTTGTAAAAAACTATAAGTTTTAAAAGAGAGATTTTAATTTTAAAAACTTTCCTTATTTGAATTAGGCCACATGTTTTAAAAGAAAGTTTAAAAGATTTTAAAACTTTTCTTTTTTTAATCATCCTCATAGTTTAAGAAAAAAAGGAAGATAGGTTTTAAAATTTAAATTTTCTATCACCATGTTAAAAAAAGGAAATTTTATAAGAGAAGTTTTAAATTTTAAAACATGATTTTAATTTTTAGAACTTTCCTTTTTTAACTCCTACTTTAGGAAAAAGATCTTGTAAAATTTTATAAGAGTTTTTCTTCTTGTAAAATTTTATAAAAAAATAATATTCCTTTCCTCTTATGGGGGCCGACCACCCTTGCTTGGTGCCCAAGTAAGGTGGCCGGCCAAAACAAAAAAAATAAAATCATCATCCAAATTGATTTGGTGATTGATTCAATCAAGAGAAAAGAAAAGGAAAATTAAAAGGGAAAAGGAAAAACTAGAGGAAGATTTTAATTTTTGTAAAAATTCTTCCCTTATTTGCCTTGGGCAAGTATTATAAAAGAAGGGGTGAGGAGGCTTCATGAGACACAATTCTTATTCTCTTGCTTGGAGGATCTCTTGGTGGTCAGCCCTCTCTCTTCTCCATTTCCCTTTGCTCTCTTCTCCTTGGTGGTGGTGGTGGCCGGATTTTAGAGGAAGAGGAAGAAAGCTTTTGGGTGGTGTTCATCTTGGAGGATCGTCGCCCACACGACGTTCAAGATGAGGCGAGGAATACGACAGAAGATTTTGAGGTCATTAGCATACAAAGAGAAGGTATAATTAGCAATTGTTTTCCGCATCATGCTAGTTATTTTTCTTTGTAAGAATTCCAAATACAAGAGGCATTAGATCTAGTTTTTCAAATTAGATTTTCGAGTTTGTGTTTTCTTCTTTTTCGAATTTGTGATTCGATTGTTCTTTTTGGTTAACCTAGAGTTATTTAAGGAAATTAAATATTAGCTTTCCTTAAAAGGTTTTGTCTAGGCGGTTGTGGTTTCTCCCATATCCAAGAGGGTCATGTGCCTCGCCATGCAGTCCTGGAAGCCAATTTTGGAAATTAATATTTAATGGAATTAATAACATAGGTGGATTTGAATTAATAGTGTTAAGTTCCGCTTGCGATTCAAATCTAAACCATTAAGAACAAATAAGTTAAATTTGGAATCAATGATGTTAAGTTCCGTCTGCGATTCCTAATTTAATTTCTAAATAACACAATAGGTTATTTAAGGAAAGGTTCGACACTTGTACAAAATTTTTGTACAGTGGAACCGATACGATTTTCGTAGGACTAACCAACAATTGGTATCAGAGCTAGGGTTTGCCTCTGTGTGTTTTGGTTTTCAAATTAATTATGCACATGTCATACATAATTTAGGAAGGATAATAGTAGGATGTGTTAACTCTGTGGTTGCAGGCTCCAACTATTATGACATGTAGATATTGTGTGTGATTGGACCCTTGGATATGTCAAGGGCATTATTTTGTGTGCATGATTATATGTATCAAATACAACAGGAGCTGTATTATTTTTAGAATTTTATTTTTGTTCGATCTAGAATACATGTACATTCCTTTATGTAATATAGGATCGATATATGTAAAATTCTATATTTGTCGCAGATTGGATGCTTGTAAGGCGTGGTACTTTTGGAGGACCAGAGGCGCAGCGGAATAAGAAGCAAGATGGATGCGACGACTCGACCCGATAGCGGTGGCTAATGATTGCAGCAGCTAGGGTTGGAGCATACTGAAGACAGTGATGGAAAATGTCATAATAGTTGGAAAATTAATTTCCATATTTATTGCTTTCATTTACTGTGATGTGTGTGTATGCATGTGATGTATGCTATGATAGTTTAAAATTACTCACTTTAAATAACTAAGTGGGAGAGAGATTTATTTTAATAAATTCCACGGTCTCCATTACTGGTTTGTAAGTGATGCAAACAAACTTGTGCGTTGGCTCTGAGTGCCTTCCTCCATATCGGATGAGTTTGTTTGCGGATCACTAGATCAAACTTCCATTTAGGATGACTATAGGAAATTAATTAAGAACGTGTGATCTTCCCCATCGGAAGGGGCACAATCTTATTAATGGACTTAGTGTCAAGTAATGGTATACACTTAGGCACGTCTAATAGTATCCTCCCCATCGGAGTCACTGCTATTATTTGTGTGACCAAAGGAAAACCAATTATTAATTTTATTTGTCATAAAGTTAGGTTGACAAGAATAAAATTAATGGGTAAGCCTCCTCTTACAAATGTTTGATTTTGTATATGTCCACACTATCGTGACATGCAAAATTTACGGTGATTTGAGGTGTTGGTTAATTTAAAATAATATTGTTTGATGAATCAATATTATTCTAAATTTAGAGTCTTGACTAAAGTTTATTTTTGTGATTCTTAGGATGACTTTCAACCCACTGGCCATTATACTGAAAGAGAACAAACTTACTGGTCCCAACTATATAGATTGGAAAAGGAACCTGGACATTGTTCTTACTGCCGAGAGTTATAAGTTTGTATTGACTGAGACTTGCCCTGATGCACCTAACGGTGACTCTACCCCAGAGGAGATTGAGTATCATAGGAAATGGGTAAAAGCAGATGAGATGGCGCGGTGTTACATTTTGGCTTCAATGTCAAATGTATTGCAACATCAGCATCAAGATTTACCAACGGCTTATGATATAATGAATAATCTCAAAGAACTCTTTGGGTACCAGAGTCGGACTGCAAGGCAAGAGGCAATGAGAAAGCTAATGACAACCACCATGTTTGAGGAGACACCCGTAATGGATCATATCCTCAAAATGATGCCTTATCTGAATGAAATACAAGTCCTTGGAGGAGAAATCGATGGGGAAACCCAGGTCGATATAATTCTCCAAACGCTACCCAGAAGTTTTGAGCAGTTCCGCCTAAACTATAACATGAACAAAAGAGAGTATACATTGGCGAAACTTCTGACAGAACTACAGACAGCAGAAGGAATATTTCGTCACAGTTCTCAGATTCACTATGCTGAAAATGGTTCTACTTCTAAGTCGAAAGGTAAGAAGAAGAAGAAACATGTCTTTTCAGCAAAGAAGGTGAATAAACCTCAGGGTATAGGATAGAAAGCTGGAATGAAGAAGCCGAAGGGCAAGTGCTTCATCTGCAAGCAATCAGGATATTGGAAGGTGGACTGTCCTCGTAGGAATTAGAACAATAAAGAATATCTCATGCTCTAGTAGTTGAAACATGTTTAGCGGTGTTATCTACCAGCACCTGGTGTGTAGATACGGGAGCCACTAATCATGTCTGTAATTCTTTACAGGGGTTCTAGGAAACTCGACGACTATTTGATGGAGAGATAACCGTCTACATGGGCAATGCTACTAAGGTGGCGGCTGTTGCAGTGGGAGACGTCTACTTATCTTTTGATAGGAATAGAAGTTTAATTTTAAGAAATTATCTTTATGTACCTAGTTTTAGAAAGAATTTAATTTCAGTTTCTAAACTGTATTTGGATGGATATTCTGTTTTCTTTAGTAACAATGTCGTTATAAAGAGAAATAAGGTGATTATCTGTTCTGGTGCATTGGTTGGCAATTTATATACTTTAAATCCAATTTCTCCCACAAAGTAAAATATGGAAATTAATAACACATCTTCTAATTCCAATAAGAGAAAGGAACCTTAGGAGATGAACCAAACGTATCTTTGGCATCTAAGGCTTGGTCATATTAACTTAAGTAAGATTCAAAGACTCATAGCTGATGGACTCTTGGGTCCATTGGAATTGGAAAATTTTCCAACATGTGAATCTTGCTTGGAAGGTAAGATGACCAAGAGACCTTTTAAGGCCAAGGGGTATAGAGCCAAAGAAGCGTTAGAACTGGTTCATTCTGATTTGTGTGGTCCTATGTCTATCCAGGCAAGAGGTGGTTTTGAATATTTTATCTCTTTTATAGATGATTATTCAAGATACGGATACATTTACCTGATGCGCCGCAAGTCTGAGTGCTTTGATAAATTCAAAGAGTACAAGGCTGATATGGAGAAACGTCTTGGTAAAATTATCAAGACACTACGGTCTGATCGTGGTGGCGAATACCTCTTAGGAGAATTTAGGAATTACTTATCAGAGGCCGGGATTCAATCCTAGTTGTCCGCACCTGGCACACCCCAACAGAATGGTGTGTCAGAACGAAGGAATATGACTCTTATGGAGATGGTTAGATCGATGATGAGTTATTCAGAATTACCAAATTCGTTTTGGGGATACGCTCTGGAAACGACAGCGCACATTCTAAACTTAGTACATTTTAAATCAATATCCTCTACTCCCACAGAATTGTGGAATGGGCGAAAGTCCAGTCTAAGACATATTCGGATTTGGGGTAGTCCAACACATGTGCTAAATCCGGATGCTGATAAGTTAGAATCTTGTACAGAAGTGCGCGTGTTTGTGGGTTATCCCAGAGGAACGAAAGGTGGTTTATTTTATAGTCCTAAAGACCAGAAGGTCATTGTTAGCACCAATGCCCAGTTTTTAGAAGAAGATTATATAATGGACCACAAGCCCAGTAGCAAAATTGTTCTAGAAGAACTTAGAGAAGACACGTCTATTTTAGTACCAACAGTATAAGATGAAGTACCACAAGAGACTGCAACACGTGTCACACATGATACACAACCACTAACAATGCCTCGCCATAGTGGGAGGGTTATAAGGCAACCTAAGAGATTCATGTTTTTGGGAGAGTCTTCAAACTTGATCCCAGGCAAACATGAACCTGATCCCCGGACATATTACGAAGCACTCTAAGATATAGAGGCAGTATCTTGGCAAAAGACAATGAATTCAGAAATAGAATCTATGAATTCTAATAAGGTCTGGGAGCTTGTAGAACCACCTGATGGTGTAAAAGTCGTTGGATGCAAGTGGATCTACAAAAGGAAAAGAGGGACAGACGGGAAGGTAGAAACCTTCAAAGCAAGACTTGTTGCGAAAGGGTACACTCAGAAAGAGGGAATCAATTATAAGGAGACTTTTTCGCCGGTAGCCATGTTTAATTCTATCCGGATACTCTTATCCATTGATGCTCATATGGATTATGAGATTTGGCAAATGGATGTCAAGACAACTTTCCTTAATGGAAGTCTTGAAGAAAAAATCTATATGAAGCAACCAGAAGGGTTCATTAAAAAGGGCAAAGAGCATCTAGTGTGCAAGCTCAATCGGTCTATTTATTGACTGAAGCAAGCTTCAAGATCTTGGAACATCCGGTTTAACGAAGTAATCTAGTCATATGGATTTATTCAGTGTCCGGATGAGTCTTGTGTATACAAGAAGTGTAATGGAAACGTGGTGGTATTTCTTGTACTATACGTAGATGATATTTTGTTAATTGACAACAATGTCAAGGTATTATCGGACGTAAGGGTATGACTGTCCAAACAATTTGATATGAAGGACTTAGGAGAATGTACACACATTCTTGGGATCAAAGTTATAAGGGATCGCAAGAAAAGAATGTTGTGCCTATCCCAAGCTTTATATATAGATACAATCCTCGCTCGTTTTAGCATGCAGAACTACAAGAAAAGTTTCTTACCTTTTAGACATGGAGTAGCCTTATCTAAAGAGATGTCTCTGAAGATATAAAAGGAGATGGAGGATATGAAGGCAGTTCCTTATGCTTCGGCTGTAGGAAGCCTTATGTATGCAATGCTATGTACGAGACCTGATATCTGTTTTGCCGTGGGCATGGTTAGCAGATATCAGAGTAACCCTGGACAAGGACATTGGACTGCTGTAAAGAATATATTGAAGTACTTGAGAAGGACTAGAGATTATATGCTAGTTTACCAAGCAGATGATTTGCTCCCTGTGGGTTACACGGATTCAGATTTCCAATCAGATAGGGACAACAGTAAGTCTACATCAGGCTATGTGTTTACTTTAGGAGGTGGAGCCATTGCATGGAGGAGTGTTAAGCAGAAATGTATTTTAGACTCAACCATGGAAGCTGAGTATGTGGCAGCCTCTGAGGCAGCCAAAGAAGCTGTATGGCTCAGGAACTTTCTAATGGACTTAGATGTGATTCCTGGTTTGCCCCAAATCATCACAATTTATTGTGATAATAGCGGTGCAGTTACAAACTTGAAGGAACCATGAGCCCATAAGGCAAGTAAACATATAGAGCGCAAGTACCACCTGATACGAGACATCGTCAAGCGAGGAGAAGTTGTCGTCGCCAAGATTGCATCAGCAGATAACCTGGCAGATCCTTTCACTAAGGCCCTTCCGACGAAAGCTTTTGATCGACATGTGGAGGGGATGAGAATCAGATGTATGACAACAGATACGACAGCTTAGTCTTTTAGTATAAGTGGGAGATTGTTGGAGTATATACTAAAAGCCTAGTTTTTGTAAACATTTTTTTTGAAATAAAAGAATCACATTGGTCAATATCTGCATTTATTTGTTAAATGTAATTGTTCAATTAATTTATATAGTGGATAACATGGAGTGTGATGTCACATTCAGAAGATCATGTTGTCGGTTCTTTATAAATTATAAATAGTTGCCCACGACTAAGATGGAAAGGAACAAACCATCGGAATAGTCGTAGTGTAATTAAGTATTAGTTTATCTTAATTAATAAATTATACTGGTACACTCTAAGTGTATTAAGTAGGACCATTTAGGTAAGTTCTTTTTGTACTAACTTAATAAAAGAACTAGACCTTAGTTATTATGAAAGTGTGTACTCTTAATCCTAATATAATAACAAGCACATATATTTAATATTTATTTCTTTGACTTATCAAAGGGCAAGGTTTAGCTCGATAAATCAATATGCCCGATAAGTTGAGAAATGATATTACTTATAGTGTGTGTTGTTGATTATAGAAGGAATCTGTGTCCTAATTATCTAGGTTGAGAATGTCCCCAAGAGGAGCTTATAAGGATTGTCATGTTAAACTCTACAGGTGGACTTAGTCCGACATGACAATGAAGTTGAGTGATACTACTCTTGGAGCTAGATATTAATTAAGTGAGTTGTCAGTAACTTATTTAATTAGTGGACATTCGTTATCTTAAACACAGGGAGACTAACACACTCATAATAAGAAGGAGCCCATAATGTAATTTGGGATTGGTGCGGTAGTGCGATAATAACTCTCTAGTGGAATGAGTTATTATCGATGAACTTGAGTTGTGTGTTCGGGGCGAACATGGGATACTCAAGCTCATCAGAAGGCCAAAATCAATTTCTCCTCTAGGTCCCTGTCGTAGCCTCATTATAGCCTCAAGTCCATCCAAATGTAAGGCCCTTCTTGGTGTACAAGAAGGGGGCCGGTCCATTGCTTGGTGACCAAGCAATGGCCGGCCACATCCTCTTCTATAGGGGTCGACCCTATTGCTTGGTGACCATGCTAGTAGGGGCCGACCACAATAATTTAAACAAGGAGGGTTGTTTTGAATTTTTAAAATCTTCTCTTTGTAAAAAACTATAAGTTTTAAAAGAGAGATTTTAATTTTAAAAACTTTCCTTATTTGAATTAGGCCACATGTTTTAAAAGAAAGTTTAAAAGATTTTAAAACTTTCCTTTTTTAATCATCCTCATGGTTTAAGAAAAAAATGAAGATAAGTTTTAAAATTTAAATTTTCTATCATTATGTTAAAAAAAAAGAAATTTTATAAGAGAAGTTTTAAATTTTAAAACATGATTTTAATTTTTAGAACTTTCTTTTTTTAACTCCTACTTTATTAAAGAGAGCTTGTAAAATTTTATAAGAGTTTTTCTTCTTGTAAAATTTTATAAAAAAAATAATATTCCTTTCCTCTTATGGGGGCCGACCACCCTTGCTTGGTGCCCAAGTAAGGTGGTCGGCCAAAACAAAAAAAATAAAATCATCATCCAAATTGATTTGGTGATTGATTCAATCAAGAGGAAAGAAAAGGAAAATTAAAAGGAAAAAGGAAAAACTAGAGGAAGATTTTAATTTTTGTAAAAATTCTTCCCTTATTTGCCTTGGGCAAGTATTATAAAAGAAGGGGTGAGGAGGCTTCATGAGACACAATTCTTATTCTCTTGCTTGGAGGATCTCTTGGTGGCCGGCCCTCTCTCTTCTCCCTTTCCCTTTGCTCTCTTCTCCTTGGTGGTGGTGGTGGCCGGATTTTAGACGAAGAGGAAGAAAGCTTTTGGATGGTGTTCATCTTGGAGGATCGTCGCCCACACGACGTCCAAGGCGAGGCGAGGAATACGACAGAAGATCTTGAGGTTATTAACATACAAAGAAAAGGTATAATTAGCAATTGTTTTCTGCATTATGTTAGTTATTTTTCTTTGTATGAATTCCAAACACAAGAGGCATTAGATCTAGTTTTTCGAATTAGTTTTTCGAGTTTGTGTTTTCTTCTTTTTCAAATTTGTGATTCGATTGTTCTTTTTGGTTAACCTAGAGTTATTTAAGGAAATTAAATATTAGCTTTCCTTAAAAGGCTTTATCTAGGCGGTGGTGGTTGCTCCCATATCCAAGAAGGCCATGTGCCTCGCCATGCAGTCCTGGAAGCTAATTTTGTAAATTAATATTTAATGGAATTAATAACATAGGTGGATTTAAATCAATAGTGTTAAGTTCCGCTTGCAATTCAAATCTAAACCTTTAAGAACAGATAAGTTAAATTTGGAATCAATGATGTTAAGTTCCGTCTGCGATTCCTAATTTAATTTCTAAAGAACACAATAGGTTATTTAAGGAAGGGTTCGACACTTGTACAAAATTTTTGTACAGTAGAATCGATACGATTTTCCTAGGACTAACCAACACCCCCCTCTAGCTACATTTTCGGCCCTAACAAGTGGTATCAGAGCAAGACCACTCTTCACCAGAATCATCATCGGAAGGGGCAACAAGGCTAGAGGGTGTAGAAGTTAGAGCAAATTCTATCAAGTCAAAGACTTCATTATCAAGCTCAACTTCAAATGGAATTCAGAGATGGATTCGGATTCGACACAAGGGTGCCTCCATAATATGTATCCATGAGTTTCGATTCTTGGAAATCTAGAATCGAAAACTTTCTTATGATGGAGATAGAGCAATGATTTGCTCTAATGGAAGGCTTCAAAGCTCCAATAAGTTCAAAGGGCAAGATCCTCAAGAAGAGCAAATGGAGTCAAGAGCAAATTCAAAGGAGCGAGGCAAATAATAAAGTGACCAAGCTTTTGGTCAATTTGTTGCCAAGCAATATATTGGCTCAAATTGGAGAATTTGAGGATTCCAAAGAGCTATGGAGCAAGTTGGCCAAGCTTCATGAAGAACTCTCCACTGTACCAATCCAAGAAAAATCCAAAGAGGGTGACTCAATGGAGCAAGATCAAAAGGAAGAGGATTCCGAAGTTGAGAGATGCTCAACATCCGAAGAAGAGGTCCAAGAAGCTTCATCTCCAAAGGAATACAATGAAAAGGGCAAAGAGGGAGCATACTTTTTGTTTCATGTACAAGAGGAAGATGAAGAAGCCTCCACCTCTAGGATTGAGGGGGAGCGACCTTTGTTGACATCGGATCAAGAAGAAGGAGAAGCTTCTACATCCAGGTCAAATGGAGAAGAAGACATTGCATCCTCCAAAGATCAAGAAACATCAAATGGAGGATTAAGTGCCATCCCTACATGTGAAGGTAAAAGTATTTCCATTAAAAATAAAAATCACATCATATGTTTTGAATGTAAGGAACATGGGCACTACAAGAGCAAGTGCCCTAAATTGGCCAAGAAGAAGGGCCAAGTGGCACCAAAGGGCAAGGAGAAGCCCAAGGAGACCGCCCCCACAACAAAGAAGAACAAGGAGCACATTGTATGCTTCTTGTGCAACCAAAAAGGACATTATAGAAGTCAATGTCCTAAGGGGAAGAAGGCGGTCAAGCCTAAGGGAGGAAGCATGAGTAATGGGGGAACCTCCAAGGTAAAATGAAAGGTATCATTTATTGAGCCTATACCTTTAAATAATGGTAAAAATCATGCTAATTCCAATTTTTATCATTTTAATGCTATTTACCATAAAAATAGGAAGCATGATAGCATTAAAGAAAAACATATGGCTCTTCATGCTAAAACTACCAAACCTAAGGTTAGAAAGATAGAAAATAATTTAGGAAATAACTCTAAGGATTCTAGGTATTTGCCTAAGAAAAAGAAAAATCAAAGTGTATGAAAAATCTAAGGTTGAGGAGTTATGGAGAGAAAATCAAGTCTTAAGGTCAAGACTTGATAAATTGGAGAGGACTCTGAGAAAAATCACAAATGATACACAAGGGTTCAAGAGTCAAAACCTAGGTTTAGAGAAACAAGGGTCATCCTACGGTCGTAAAGGTTTGGGATACAAACCTAAGGCTAAGAAAGATGCAATTTCTTACCATAGGGTTGCATATGTCTATGGAACTAACCCTAGGCCTAGTGGTCAAGTCAAAAATACAAGGGAAGTTATCCCTAGAAGTATTTTTGCAACAACAAACATGACTAAGACTTCTAAGAAGTCTAAGAAAGTCACTAGGAAGATCACAATGGAAGAAATCCCTAGCGTTGATCTAGAAAAAGTGACCAAGGCTTCTAAGAAGCCTAACAAAGTCACTAAGAAGGTATCTAGGGAAGTTATCCCTAGTGAGTACCTAGAGCATCCAAGGAGTTCCAATAGGTTTTGGGTTCCTAGGAGCATTTTCTCTACCCCTTAGATGGGATAGAGAGTGTCAACTCCGATTAGAAGGATAGTTAACCCAACTTTGATGAAGTTAACACTCGGAGAGCATTTTCAAGGTTATTATTAACTTTTGAAAATGAAAAGGATTATCATTTACTTCCTAAATGGAGTAAAATGTGCCATAATTTGAGTATTTGGATATAATTTTAATTGGCACAAGAAATCGAGCGTAAATAAATGTCAAGTTGGGATTTTGGCATTTTATTTGGAAGTTAAAGGTAAATCTAAGCCTTGTGTTATTTGGTTACTCTTGAAAGAGTAAATTGTGTAAAAATTTGAGGAATATACTTAATTTAAATTGGCAAAATTATAAAAGCAAAAGAAATGTCAAATTTGGGTGTTGACATTTTCTTTTAGGAAATATTGGGTGATCTAGGATTTAAGTTAAGTTAGCTAAGGTTTTAGGATACTTAGATAGATAATCTAGGTATATTTTATTTATGATAATTTACCATGCTTTGTTTGCCCATCATATGCCATGACATCATATTTTGCATTCATGCCTTATTATGAAAAACACAAAAATACCATGTCATGTCATACATACATCATGTAATTATAGGATTTTTTAAATTTATTTATTTTGATGTATGCCATATCACATCATGCATTATTTTCCTTAGAATTAAGGACTAATGGAATGTACTAACAAGTAACATCCTTGATGGATGTTCATAACTCAAAATGCCTAGATAGATATGCATGATCCCAAGTTTAGGACAAAACCAAAATTTTACATCTCACAAGAACTATAAGGTGACTTGTATGTGTTTTAGTGCACATTAGATACAAGTGAGATGTTAGGATGATAAACAAAACTCAAGATGTTGATCTAGTGCATTCTTTTGAGTTTTAAGTTCATCAAAAACACATAGTTATGTGTTTTCTAATCATTGGGAAAACTAGTGTACAAGCCATGTACATTGAGCCCAAAGAACATGGTTGGATATTGGTTTTGAAAATGATTTAAAAATGTTTTTAGAAAACCTTGATGAATACTATCTTTTGATAGTAATCATCATTGAAAAGTTAGACACAAACTAGAAGAAAACACTAAAGTTTTTACAAGTTTTCAAGTTTGTGTCAATCTTAGAAAATAGAAAGTATTTTCATAGAAAACTATTTTTCCTTGATAATATATACCCTAAGTAGTGTCTACATGAATTTTCATGATTTTTTGAATTTTGTAGAATTTTCTAGGGATTTCTGAAGTTGACTTAAATGAAATTTCAGCAACTTCAGACCTTCAATCGATCACCCGATCGATTGAAGGGTCTCAATCGATCGAGCGATCAATTGAGAGTGAGCTTCTCGTGAACAGGAGCTCACTGGATCGATCCACCGATCGATCCACACCAACTGAATCGATCAGTGGATCGATTCAAGCAGGTTCAATCGATTGTGACCCAACTCCAATCGATTGGGGATGCTGATTTTGGCTGGGAAAGCTTATTTTCAACATTTGTGGTCTATGTAGCCATTCCTAATCTCTAAAAATTATTTGTATACCTTTAGGGGGAGTTTTCATGATGAAAACAAGGATGAATTGGTTAAGGAAGACTAAGTAGAGGTTTAGGTCGAGGTTTGATTTTAATATTGAATTTTTGAACCTCAAAACTTCTAAATTTGGGTTTCCTAAAGGTTTAGGAATTCCAAGTCATTGTTGGTGCAATGACAGAAGTTACGTGCATGTCTTTAGGGAGAGTTACTCTTTAAGGACGTGAAAAATCTATTTTTCATACACCTTGGAAGGTGGTTAACCTTCTTTAGCGAAAATGCTCAAGGTTGGGCATTTGAATGTAATGGAGAGTGAATATCTTCATTATTCAAGTGGTGTATGCTCACAGATGAGCATTTGATGACAATGAAGGGTATGAGACCTTCATTTGAATCGTGTGTAAATATACCAAGTGGTATGTAACACCCCACCCTCCTCACTACTAGTCTGTGAGGATGGGGAGCTACTGGACTACAACTTATCTTAACTAAAATTGTTCGCATGAAATTATCTATGCTTAAAACTCTCAAAAATTCAAAACATGCAATTAACTAGCAGTGGAAAACTAAATGACTCATCTATACATACTACTCGAGCATATCACAACTAATATCAATACATAAAACTCTCTAGACATGCAACTAGTGACAGCGGAAACATGAATAAATTATCTCTACATTCTACTTCAGCATGTATACACAACTAAAACTATACATTAATCTAAACATGCTGAAATATATGTATTAATCTAAACATGCATGCAACAATGGTACAACTCAAATAGTGAGACTAATATGCATAGCCATTTTAATGAGAAAATCCTAAATACATAAAGTCATTTTATGAATTAAATCATCTACATGAATAAACAATCCCAATAGTCTAAATACAAAATATCTTTATAAAATCTTTAACTAAATCCCAAGGCTTCTATAGTCCAGTCATCACACATCCATCCGTACCTCCTTGTCGCCTTCTTTTACTATATCTTTTCCTTTCCTTTATCTGCAGTAAGAGGAAAATGCAACTATAAGCAAAATTGCTTAGTAAGCGCTATCTAACTCACAAAACTCGAATATGCATGCTGCTGGAAGAAATCTAAAACTGAATGCTCAGAAAGAAATACTACTCATGCTCATCTAATAGCAAAAGAAACATAGCATACTGAAATACTAAACATGTAAGCAAATCTAAACAACATGTCAGCATATAGGAAAACTAAACTTGCTGAATTTTAAACTTATGTGAAGCTTATTTCTTTTGTTTAAAAACTTATACTTTAATATTTCAAAATAATAATCAATCTCTTCTTGGGCCCAGGCGTAGTACCATTGCGCGCTCCCTAATAGAAACTGAGGTAGCGAGCCACCAGTCCTACGAGGGTAAAGACCTCGGTCTTACCAGGACCAAGACCTTGGAATTAGTCACCTGGATTTGTTTAACGACAACCTCGGAAGTCGGGTACTAGCCTTTCAAAGTAAAATATCTTAATTACTTCTTCTTTAAATGCCTTGGCATTTTAACAAGTACCTTGTGTGTCAAAATCCCTAAAGTATTGACTTTGGGATCTACTTAAGGCTTAACCTTTTCCTTTCTTTCCTTTATCTTTCTTATAAAACTCAAAATACTGATAGGGAACTCAAAATCTGGAACTGAAATGCTTAATGAAAAATCTGCACTACAATGCATATTAAAAATATGCAATGCATATTAAAAATCTACACTAATGCTTAACAGGAATCTGCACTAATGCTTAACAGAAATCCGCACTAATGCTTAACAAAATCTGCACTAGAGCTTAACAGAAATCTGCACTAAATCTTAACAGAAATCTGCACTAATGCTAAAGCACTAGTTACTTAAAGAAACTGCACTAAAATTCTGCACTACAAGGAGATCTATACTGCACTAAAATTCTGCACTACAAGGAGATCTAAACTACATTAAAATTCTGCACTACAAGGAGATCTAAACTACATTAAAACTTCCAAATTGATTTCAATTATTTCAGTTTCTCCACTCATCTAGTATCAACAACTGCTTTCTAAACTTTCTGTTTCATCATCAACATGATCCATTTATAATTAGAAGAATATTTATTCCAATTTATTAGTATGAATAAATACTAAAATCTCTTATTCCAATTGTTGGAAGAAAATTGTTAACTTCTCTTGAATACCTTAGTTATCCAAATCGTACATATATTTTGAACAGTTCAAAAAGTAATAGTGATAACTTCAATACTTACACTCCTAAAAGCTTCTGTAACCTTAATGTTATGAATAACTCTTTCCTCAATGCTATAATTCAAAATCTGCTATGCTGACAATCAAAAATCTGCAATGCAAGCTCTAAAGCTAGTATAGGATTAATGGGTTGTTCTTGTTCATCGTATAGCACAAGAGGAATGGGTTGTTCTAAGCTTCAAATGAGGTTGTTCCTATCTCATACATAGCACAACAAATTGAAACCGGCTGGAATTAAAAACCCATATAGCTTGTTTCCATTTCAAATACTTAGCACGAAACAGGACTAGAACCTGCTGAAACTAAAGATCCATGTAGGAATTTAAAACCCATATAAAGCTTAAACCTTTATAAGGCAACTGAAATCTTTTAAACATGCTTCAAAAACAAACCGAAACCACAATCCATTCCTCCTGTTGCCACGGCAGGAAACCATAAGGAACAGAATGCTCAACATGCTCAACCCCTACATGCTCCTTCTTTGAGAATCTCGGCAACGAAACAAAAGGAACCCAAATTGCAACTATTCTGCATGCCTTGTAACACGGCAAGGAAGACCAAGATGCAACTAGTAAGGAAACATTGCTAGATTTCATATGGTCCTACATTATGCTTAAAAAAAAAAAAAGAGAAGAACAACTCCAAAGCTACTCTTACCGCAGGTGAGTAGCGCTTACCTTGCTTCTTGAACTCACAACCGAATGAAAGGGCTTCTAGGGTTTTCGGATAGCTCGAACTTCGGCTCCTCCTCGTGCCCACGAACTCTCCTCGATGAAATGATTCGTGAAGACAGGAAGAACTTCTCGGATTGAACCCTTGGCCGACCGCCGGAGAGAAGCCCTAGCTTCTCTTTGGTTTTCGCCCAACAGAGACACTGCGCCGTCGGGAGAGAAAAGGAGAGGCGAAAGAATTAGGTCTCGGAAGAAATCAAGCCCTAAGTTCCTCTCTTTATAACTCCAATATTCTGTTAACTATCTACCATATAAATATATTTCGCTATCTTTTCTAAATAGTACTGCCCGCTTGGGCACATGGCTATCGCGCTTCGCTTAAGATTCGGGATGGGTCGGAGGTTGCGGGTTCGAACCTCGGCCGAAAAACTCTTTTATACTTAATATTTTCTGTTTCCTATTAACTACTACTTAAATTAATTTCACTCTTTCTTTAATCAGCACAACCCTGCTGGGTTCTTGGTCAGCCGAGACAACTTAAGGTTTTACTTAACCGAAGGTCTCCGGTTCGAACCTTGGCTTAACCTCTTTATTTTTTTGCAACTTGTTTCTTTTGGTAAAAATACCAAATGACCTCCAAAAATTACATAAAAATACTCTAAAAATTTCTAAAAATCTCTAGAATATTTCTAAAGCATTTCTAAATATTTTTAAGCACTATTAGGACTTATAATGAGGAAATTTGGGTCGTTACATGGTATATGCTCAAGGATGGACGTTAAGAATAATGAAGGGTATGAGACCTTCGTTATTATGTTGTGAACAACGAGTGAAGTTGTGAACAACGCTGGGTAACTCTTCAGGAGGAGAGTTTTTGATGTGTGCCAATAGGGGGAGAATGTAGGATTTAAGTTAGGCCTTCACTACCTAAGAGGGAGTTTGCCCTCTAGAAAAGGAGGAGAATGGAGGGAATCCATCATTCATATATTGGCATGAAGGGAGTTGAGGATATGGGATTAGCCTAACTTAAAGGTATTGTCAAACATCAAAAAGGGAGAGATTGTTGGTGCAATATTCCCTAGGGTCAAGGTTGACCAGGCTGACTGAGCTTGAATTGGATCAAGCTCGAGTCTTGATGTTTGAGTTTCGATGTTTGACAATACATGGAGATAATACATGGAGTTGCAAGTGTAATTGTTCATGTGGGGAGATTGTTTGTACAATTCCCTTTTTGATCAATGTTGACCAGTTTAGATGTGAAGGAGAGTCAAGTAGGTCAAGGTTGACTGGATACTTGACTGGAAAATCCTGATGAGTGAAGCCAGGTGAAAGTCCTAACTGGGAGGTTAGGCAGAGTATGGAAAGTCCTGGTGAGTGAAGCCAGGTGAAAGACATAATGAGTGAAGCTAGGTAGTATGGAAAGTCCCGGTGAGTGAAGCCGGGCAATTGGAAAGTCCTAGTGAGTGAAGCTAGGCAGAAGGAAAATCCTGGTGAGTGAAGCTGGGTGAAAGTCTTGGTGAGTGAAGCCAGGTAGATGAGAAGTCCTAGTGAGTGAAGCTAGGCAGAAGGAAAATCCTGGTGAGTGAAGCCAGGTGAAAGTCTTGGTGAGTGAAGTCAGGCAGATGAGAAGTCCTAATGAGTGAAGCTAGGCAGAAGGGAAGTCCAGGTGAGTGAAGCCAGGCAAGGGAAATCCAGGTGGATCAAGGTTGATCGGACACCTGGTGGAGATAAGTCCAAGTGGGTCAAGGATGACCGGACACTTGGCACAAGGAGAAAAGCCCAAGTAGGTCAAAAGGATTGACCGGACACTTGGTGAGGGATTCCTAGCATGTCAAGGGTGATCAGATGCTAGGCATGATGTACCAACATGTCATGGTTGACCGGATGTTGGTCTAGGGGACTTTGGACTTGGTTTTAGGCAAAAACCATGAGCTAGATCGATCAGCCGATCGATTGGCTCATGCCCAATAGATCGGCTGATCGATTGGGTGAGTCCCCGCGACAAGGCTCCTCCCAATCGATCAGTGGATCAATTGGGAGAAGCTCGCGATCACATAGAATAGCTCTGGATCGATCGACCGATCGATTCAGAGCCTCCAATCGATCAACTGATCGATTGGGAGCTGCGATTTCCCGTGATAAGCTCTGGATCGATCAACCGATCGATCCAAGCAATTCCCGAGAGCACAGAGGTGCTCTGGATCGACTGGTCAATCGATCCAAAGCCTCCCCAATCGATTGGGAGCAATCCAATCGATTGGGATCCGACCGTTGACACAGATAAAGACGTTGGCGAGCGTTCTTCTCCACACGGCTTTCTCGGCTTTCTTCCACGCGACTATAGGCGATTTCTCCACAGCTTTCTTCTCCACTCTCACGCTAGTTCTTGAAGAATCTTGGAGGTACGTCCAAGTCAAGAGGCGAGAATACAACAAAAAGAAGAAGCTAGGGTTATGGTTTCTTGTGTAAATCTTGTAAGCTTTCCCTTGTATTTGCTTCTCTTTATTTCTTGTTATATTGAGAGTGTTGTAAGGCTTCTCCGCCTTCGGTAGTTACCGAGAAGGAGTGTTTTTATAGTGGAGGGTGCGTGAGTGTGTGGATCCTTGGACTAGTCACCTCTTCTTGAGGTGGATACTAAGCAAATCCCTAGAGTTAGCATTGTTGTGTTGTTTCTTGTATTTTCCACTGCTATCATCTTGAAGAAACAAGTAACGACGAGCACGAGATCACGTTGAGCTATTCACCCCCCCTCCCCTCTGGCTACATTTTCGGTCCCAACAAAACTGACGCCTACTGTTTCCTCACTGGGGAACGCACCCTCACATACTCCACTCAGGAGAATTTACTTGTTGCCAGACCGGTTCTCCAGACCGACTGGACTTTTGCTCAGCGCCTGAGGCTCTAGGACTTTCTGCTGGACGTCCGCTCCATGACCCGTCCAGTCTTCCACCTGGTTCACGACACCAGGACTTTCCACCTAGAGTCCCCGACTCTAGGACTTTTGCCCGAAGCTCTCGACCCACCAAGACTTTTCACCTAGGGTTACCACCCCCTAAGACCTAGGGTTACCTCTCCCTAGGGGTTTTCCTTTGTCTAACCACAGCTAGGACTTTTCCTCATCTAGGGTTACCACCCCCTAAGACCTAGGGTTATCACCCCCTAGGATTTTCCACTTGCCTAACCGCAGCTAGGACTTTTTTCTAAGTACACTTAGGGCTTTCCTGCAATTTCAATCAAACTCGTTAGATAACAAAACAACTTAACTTTGGACCTTTTGACATAATTAAAATACAAGTTCGATCGTCGGATGCTTCCCGCACCAACAGACTTTGTTTCATCAATTTCATGGTTTAAAATTAAAGTTTTTGTCAATTTTTTTGGGTTTTATGCTGGATTAGGTTTTATTGGTATAAATTGCATCTGATCGTCAAAATATTTTGTATAGAAAACCTCAGAAAGGCTTCATCTTCCATGTAGTTCGTGTATTTCATGAAAAACATGAAGAACAGGGTGAACCACCGTCATTTTTGGGAAGAACCTGTTGGATCGTGAAAGTCAATAGAGGGGGGGGGGTGAATATCGATTGAAAATGTTTAAGCGAGTATGCAGCGGAAAGATAAAAACACAACGCTAACACGAACCGTTTTACTTAGTTCGGAGCCTTGACCGACTCCTACTCCAGGGCCCGCACTCGTTGAGTGCTTTTATTGGGAAATTACTAATAATTTGCAAAGTTATTACAAAAATAAAGTGCAGGAATTATTAGAAAGGAATACCGATAACACTGAAAAGAAAAACTTGAGTCGTTTGTTGTCGGAGTAGCTTTGTAGCATCGTAGGAGCACCACACGGCAGAGCAAGTGTTGGAAGATCTTGTTGTGAGTTATTCTTTGCTCCAGGGCTCACCCTCCTTATATAGGATGCTCTGGGTGCCCGGATCCCTTCCGGGCGCTTGGAGTGTGATGTAGCCCAACCAACCATGAAGCTCTACGTGGCGAAGTGCGATGAGGATAACTTTTGCATTCCGGGAGCTCAGATCCCTTTCGGGCACCCGGACCTCTGTTTTCCAGCAGCTTCAACTCCCTACAAGAAAATGTTAGTCCGAAGCACAAATGCAAATTATATATCCTACAAAACAAAATGTTAGCACAATTTTTATAATTAAACAGGAGTATTAATTAGATTTCATCTCACTGAGATCGAAATCTAGTCAAGATCTCAACTTACAGTTCCGAAATGGTTCTAAGTTGGATCGACGCCTAAGTTCCCTTCCCGAGAACGCGTCCTCACAGTCACTCCCCTCCAGTGACTTACCTTAACTTACCTGCTAGAAGTCTGGTCAGCCCTTCGACCCGTCTGGACTTCGTGCCAGCTATCAGGTCAGTCTGTTGACCTAGCTGAACTTCGTACCAAACGTCAGGTCAGCCCGTCGACCCGTCTGAACTTCGTGCCAACTATCCGGTCGGCCTATCGACCTAGCTGGGCTTCGTGCCAACTATCCGGTCGGTCCGTCGACCTAGCTGGGCTTCTCCTGCACACTTGGTCAAAGCGTTAGATCACAATGAAACTAACTTAACCTACTTTGTCATTCATCAAAACTTGAGTTAGGCCGTTAGTGCTAACCGCACTAATAATCTCCACATTTTTGATGCAATGACAACCTGAGTAAAATCCAATTTTCAAAACTAAGTGAAATCCAATTTTCAAAACTAACTTTGGAAAATCCAATTTTTAAAAGTTTGTAAAATCTAATTTTCAAAACTAAGTAAAACCGAATTTTCAAAACTAACTTTGGAAAATCCAATTTTTAAAAGTTTGTAAAATCTAATTTTCAAAACTAAGTGAAATCCAATTTTCAAAACTAACTTTGGAAAATCCAATTTTTGAAAGTTTGTAAAATCTAATTTTCAAATCCTAATTTTAAAAACCAAGTTAAACTTCAATTTTAAAAAAAACTTAGTTTTTTTTTTAAAAAAAAATTAAAATATTTTTAAGGAAATATTTTTTAAAAACTAATTTCAAAATAAGTATTAAAACAGTTAATCCTCCCCCTAAATCTGACATAACAAAAACTGTCTAACCAATTAGTTACTTACTAACTATTAGAGGATAGCAGCTTTCACTTGATTAGTCAAGTTAAGTCAACTGTAATCAGATAGTGTTTGATTAAACTGAATAACTTAACCTGATTGATATTTATTTTGTATTTAACGTCCAGACTTATATCGATGCACTGATATAAGTATCTTAAGTCCAGACAATTTGCCTATCCATCTCACCTCTTTCTATGTTTAACAGTCACAAACAAGATAGTCCTAGTGTATTGGTGAGATGCTCAATTACTAGTCCTATAGGAACATACTTTTAAGGAATTGATCTAGTCTAAGGCTAAAATTGATTTTTGAAATTCTAAAAATGGAAAGTTTTGAAAGTTTTATCCTAAAATTTAAAACCACCATTTTTGAAAATAATTTTAAAATTAAAACATCTTAGTCTATTAAATACATTCCTAGCTTCCGACGTAGATTGTTAAACTCACTTTCAGGGAGGGGTTTGGTAAATATGTCAGCTAAATTGGACTTGGACTCAATGTATTTGAGTTCGGTATCTCCTTTAGTGACATGATCCCTGATAAAGTGGTGTCTAATTTCTATATGTTGGTTCTTGAATGATGCATAGGATTTTTTGTTAAATTAATTGAGCTAATATTATCAATTAATACTTTTTATTTGTGAGGTTTAAATTGAAATCTTTTAAGGTATGCATCATCCATAGTAGTTGTACGACACACTCTTCTATAGCTATATACGCCGACTCAATTGTAAATAGAGCAACACAGTGTTGCTTTCCACTAAACCAACTGACAAGTGATAGACCTAGTAATTGACATCCACCACTTGCACTTTTGTGGTCTAACTTGCATCCAACGTAATTTGAGTCAGAATAACCTATTAACTCAAAATTGTTAGTTCTAGGATACCAAATTCCTACATTTGACGTGTCTTTAAGGTATCTAAAGATTCTTTTAACTTGAGTCAAATGATCTCCTTTATCACAAGTTTGTTATCTAGCACACATACTAACTGCAAATAAAATATCGGGTCAACTTGTAGTTAAGTATAGTAGGCTACCTATGACACTCCTATAGTATTTTAAGTCAACTGGTTTTCCATTGGGGTCATCATCTAGAATTGTGTTAACTGCCATAGGTGTTTTTATTTCTTTAGTGTTTTCTATCCTGATTTTTTTAAGTAATTCTTTGGTGTATTTTTGTTGATAAATATAATTTTCCTCATTTGTTTGTTTGATTTGTAATCCTAAAAAGTAAGTTAATTTTCCTACTAGACTCATTTCAAACTCTTGTTCCATTAGATTAGTAAATTCTTCTAAAAATTCTGAGTTAGTTGAACCAAAAATTATATTATCTACATAGATTTGGGCTATGAAGATATCCTCTTTTATTAATTTAACGAATAGGGTTGGGTCAATTTGATTTTGGTTGAACCCTTTGGATATTAGGTAAGAGGTTAACCTTTCATACCATGCCCTGGGTGCTTGCTTAAGGCCGTATAAAGCCTTTTTTAGCTTAAAAACATAGTCGAGGTGTTCTAGACTTTCAAATCCAAGTGGTTGTCATACGTAGACTTCTTCTTTTATTAGTCCATTTAGAAAGGTGGATTTGACATCCATTTGATACAGTCTAAACCTTTTATGGGATGCATAACTGAGTAACATTCTAATGGACTCTAATCTAGCTACTGGGGCATAAGTTTCATCATAGTCAAGTTTCTCTACTTGACTAAACCCTTTAGCAACTAGCCTAGCTTTGTTTATAGTAATTTCCCCAGTTTCTAAATATCCATTTTGTTTCTATTATCTTTTTATTTTTGGATGGTGGCACTAAGTCCCAAACTTCATTTCTCTCAAATTGAACTAGTTCCTCTTGCATAGCTATGGCCTAGTCTGGGTCAAGTAATGATTTAGCTATAATTTTGGGTTCAATTTTTAAAATCAGAGAGATTTGACTTAGGATTCTAAAGGATGACTTAGTCTGAACCCTCGAGTCTGGATCACCAATTATTTGGTCAATTGGATGATTTGGGTTGGCTCTTATGGTTCTAGGAGGTTGATTCTCTTATGTTTAGTATGAAGGCTGGACACCTAAATACTTTAAAGTATTTTATATTAGGTTGTTTATTATAATATATTTCGAAGAAGGTTTTGTTATGTGTTTTATTTAATGTTGTTATATTTTGCACATAACAGGCTGTACTAACAGCTTCTGCCCAAAAGTACTTATGTAGATTATATTCATTTAGCATAGCCTTAGAGGCTTCAAGTAGGGTTCTATTTCTTCTTTCTACAATTCCATTTTGTTGAGGTGTTTTAGGACATGAAAATTCGTGATGATATCCGTTGTCAAGACAAAATTGATTAAAGTTATTATTTTTAAATTCACCTCCATTGTCACTTCTAAGTCTTTTAATTCTAAGGTCTTTTTCATTTTCAACTTGCTTGCAAAAGTTTGTAAAAATTTTAAAAGTTTCATCCTTATTTTTTAAAAATTTTACCCAGGTGAATCTAGAATAGTCGTCTATTATTACTAGATAATACAAACTTCCATTTATGGATTTGACCCCATGGGAGTCAAATAAGTCTAAATGTAAAAGTTCTAGTATTGAGTTGGTTTGAGGTTGATTAGTTGGTTTATGGGTAGATTTTGTTTGTTTTCCTTGTTGACAAGCATTACATATTGTTGAGTCTAAGTTAGGTAATTTTGATAATCCTCTAACTAGTCCTTTTAATTTGCTAATATTTATGAAATTTGTGTGTGACATTCTTCTATGCCATAATCAAGTTTCTTATTTTTGTGTTAAATAACACTTATTTGAAGAAGTGGTTAAGTTAATTGCATAGATGTTATCTTTTCTAAACCCTTTTTGTAACGACCTAATTTTTCCTATTTCAAGTTCTAAAAGTCCATAAAAATATTTGAAATTACTTTTAAAATATTCTAGAGATTTTTAGGAATTTTTAGAGTATTTTTACGTAATTTTTGGAGGTCGTTTAGTATGTTTACAAAAAGAAAGAAGTTTTGACCAAAAATGTGGAAGGTGAGACTCGAACCTAAGACCTCCGGTCGAACCTGACCCAACCGGACACAGCCAACCAATTGGGCTACGTGTGGTTTGTTAATAAGTATGAAGCGAGATATATAAAAATTATAGTAAAGAACAAAGTTAGACCTAGTTATAAAAGGATAAGTTAAGAGGGATTAGGGGATATTTTCTCCCGAAACCCTTTCTTCTCCTCTGCTTCTCGCGTGCGACGGCGCCGTTTCTACCGAGCGGAGAAATACGAAGCCCTATCTTCATCTTCGGCGGCCGACGAAGGTCTTCTTCCGGCGAACCTTGCGGATCCGAGCTCCTCTCGTCGAAGAGAACGCGTGAGCACAAAGGAGAAGCCGAAGTCCTCATCTCCGCGAAGCCCTAGCTATCTCCTTCCGCTTGTAAGTCCTAAAAGCAAGGGTAAGTACTACTCACCTGCGGTAGGAGTTGTTTCGGGTTTCCTTTTTGATTCTTCCTTTGCTTCCGAGGCCTAGCATGAACCCTAGACTCTTAGTATTTGGCTGCACAGCAAGTTCGACCTCTCCTTTATACGAGCACAGCATGTTAAGATTGAGAAATCGGGTTCTTTGTTCATTTTGAATTCAAAGCATGTTGTAGAGATTTTTGGTCCTTTTGGGCTCTCTGCCGTAAGTCATAAGGGAAGAATATGGAGTATTAGGTGTAGTTTTTGGATGCCCTAATTAATGTTTCGAGTATGAACAGATTTTAAGCTCAAGTTGGAGTTTTAATTTCTTCCTTTGTTTTGGATCATACCGTACAGATTGCCAGTTCATGGTTGCTACCGTGAGTTCATTAAGGATACAAGAGGGGAAGGGTTTAGGGTTTGATATGTAGCTGTCTTGTGCTATTAGTTCCCTTATACCGGGTAGATTGTAGCATTTCTTGCTTATGCTATTAATTTCCTTATGCAGTTAAGTAATAGCATGTTCTGCCTATGTTGTTAGCTCTTTATACCATGCAGATGAGAGCATTTCTTGCATAGAATTTCTGTTTTGAATTCATGGTTAAGCCGAACAACCCCTAATTCCAGCCTGTGGTTGTGTTTTAAGCATGCCTTTAGCTCTTAAATGTTGCATCCGGGTAGGTCTACTTGCTGCCCATAAATTCCAGCAAAGTTGCTTTCTTTTGCTCTATTTTATAGCATGATTAGTAAGCTCAAAGTTGCTTTCTTTTGCTCTATTTTATAGCATGATTAGTAAGTTCAGATTTGCTTTCCTTTGCTTTGTTTTATAACATGCTTAGAGAGTTCAGATCTGCTTCCCCTGTGTTATTTTTATATAGCATGCTTGGTTAGTTGTAATCCTACACTTGTTAGATATATCTACAGGATTCTAATAAGCTCTAATCAAGGAGTATGAGAAGTATGAGTAAAGAAAAGACTAGAGTTTAGTTAAAAAGAAATAACTAATAAATTAAAGTAAGAGGTTAGTACCCGACTTCCAAGGTTGTCGTTAAATAAATTCAGGTGACCAATTCCAAGGTCTTGGCCCTGGTAAGACCAAGATCTTTATCTCATAGGACTAGAGGCTCGCTACCTCAGTCACTATTAGAGAGCGCACAAAACAAAGATGGTACTAAGCCTGGGCCCAAAGAACAAGAAGAAAAGAAAGAAGAAAAGAAGAAGAAAGTAAAAGAGAAATTAAAAGATTAATTTCTGGTATAAAGATATAAGAAAATGAAACAAGTATTATGCTTAGAATCAATAGAAGTTAGTTTCTTTAATTCTAAGCCTACAGCAGTAGTTTCACTATTTTCCTATCAGTTAGTGAGCATGTTTAGTATTCAGTTTTATTTCTGTATACCATGGGTACATGCAGCTTTGCTTTTAGCATTTCAGTTTTAGTATTTTTGCATTCTTTTTATGCACTTCGAGTTTTTGTGAGATAGATTAGTACTTACTAAGCATTTCGCTTATAGATCTATTTTTTCCTCCTACTGCAGATAAAGGAAAAGCTAAGATATGAAAGGGAGGCGATAGGGTGGTGGTGGTGATGAAGGTGTGTGATGACTGGACTATGGAGAGATCCAGAGTTTGCTAGCAAATCTTCAGGACTTATCTGTTTAGAGTTTATGTTTTACTTCTCTTCTTAAATACTATTATGAAGTTTTGTGAGATTGTGATTGAGTTTGATTCGTATTTGTAGCTTATCATGTCCTACTCTTAGAGTTATGTTTAGTTCTTATTGCTAGACTAGTTTTCGTTGATTATAGTGTGATTTTATTACTGCGTGGTCGTGAAAAATGTGTTCCAGCCGCCTGTGGCTGCGTATATATTGTTTGTATTATGGATTTGGTCACCGATACAGGGGAGATTCTGTCGAAATTTTTCGGTAGGAATTCCTCTGAGCCGTGATAAATCTAACTGATGTTATTAATAGCGTTAGTGACATTAGTAAGTAGAGTATAGATAGGTAACAACCGCCCTTAGAGAGTAGTAGTAAGAAGGGTGAGTTGTTACAGTTGGTATCAGAGCAGCGTTCCATTCTCCAGCATCACACACACATCAGCATCATCCTTGCCGTCACCAAGTAGGAAAGTATTTAAATCATTTCTTTATTATGCTTTTCTTATTATTAACTACAATATAGAGTACTTATTTTTTTTAGTGCTTAACTAAGATAGAAGATTTAGTTCCCTTTTCTTTATCCATATCTATGTATGATTAGAAGGGTTAGAGAAGCTATTTAGTCCTTTTCCTCTGCATAATTAGATGGCAAGAAGAGGACATCCCCGTACTGCTCATACTGAGGAACCAGCTCGAGAGAACGAAGTGCCTAGAGCAACTGATCCCAACCTTTCTGAAGTGGTTGCTCAGCTCCAGAGACAAGTAGCAGAGCAGCAGCAAGTGATTGCCAATCTGATGGCAAACCAGCAAGCAGTTCCTCCCCCTCCTCCAGCTGTCACTGCAGAGAATCCAGTGGTAACTGAGACTCCACCAGCTGCCCTGAGAGTCGTCACAGCACCTCAGAGACCAGAAGCTTACCTTATACATTGGCTAAAGCTGAAACCAGAGAGCTTCTCAGGCACGACTGAGCCCTGGGATGCCCATGCTTGGTTTAAAACACTGGAGAGCACTATGAAGCTTCTTGACTGGCTAGAAGTCGAGAAGGTCAAGTGCGCCTCTTTCTGCCTGTCTGGAGATGCTCGTATGTGGTGGGAGAGGATAAAGACCAAGAGAGCGGCTGATCAGATGAGCTGGGTTGATTTTCAATCAGAGTTTTATGAAGAGTTCTTCCACCTGTAGATCACCAACAAGCACTACGAGGAGTTTATAGAGTTCAAACAAGGTGACCTGTCAGTGGAGGAAGTAGCCAAGAAGTTCAACAGACTAGCTCGTCTCTGCCCAGAGCTAGTAAGTATAGAGAAGGAGCGAGTCAGGCTAATGCTCAGAATGCTGAGACCCCAAATAGCATTGAATGTGAGCAGTGGAGCTCATAGGCCCCAGACTGGTGAAGAGTTGATCAGTAGAGCATTAATTGTTGAACACTACCTGAACAACATCAAGGCACAACGAGCGCAGCATAAGCCAGTGAAGACAGAGGACAAAACAGCAGGAAGCCAGAAATCACAGTCAAGTAAATAGAACTGGAAAGGCAAAGGTAAAAGGAAGCAGTGGAACACATGAGGTAGCTAGAAGGGAGGACCAGCAAACAAGCAGACCAAGTTCCCTCCCTGTCCCAAATGTGGGAGAACACATCCAGGAGCCTGTCTTTTGGGTAAGACTGGATGTTACTCCTGTGGTCAGGAAGGACACATGGCTAAAGAGTGTCCTAACAAATTCAAAGCACCTCAGCCACAGCCATTGCAATATGGAGGCCAGCCTGCACAGTTGCACCACATGGAAGCAGCATTGGAGGGACCTTATATCGGTCAAGGAAGGTTGGAAGCTCCACCAGTTCCAGCCTTTGATGGTGCCAGAGTATTCTCCCTCACCAAAGAAGAAGCTGCTAGTGCCTCCACGGTCGTAACAGGTCAAGTAGTTGTTTTCCAGCATATAGCTACTGTACTATTTGACACTGGGACGACCTATTCTTTTGTATCGATACCTTTTGCCAGTAGATTATAGGTGCCTACAGAGAGTACGAACTCCAAGTTCTTGACGACCCTACCTTCTGGGGAAGTCATGGAATCCAATCAGTGGCTCCGAGCTGTATTGGTCAGGATTGTAGACCGAGAGCTATATGTAAATTTGATAGTTCTCGCCATGCAGGATTTTGATATCATTTTTGGTATGGATTTCCTCAGCAAGTACAGTGCCTCAGTGGACTGTCGCAGAAGGAAAGTGATTTTTAGTCCAGAAGGTGAATCAACTTTTGAGTTCACAGGAGTGCCAAGGAAGAAGACCCAGAAACTTCTCTCTTCTCTAGCAGCTCACCAGATGTTAGCTAGAGGGTGTGCAGGTTTTCTTGCATACATAGTGAATGCAGAAGAACAGGAAGGACTCAAGCAGGAGGGCGTCCGGGTAGTATGCGAGTATCCAGAAGTATTTCCAGAAGAGCTACCTGGACTACCTCCCAACAGAGAAGTGGAATTTGAGATTGAATTGGTTCTTGGAACCGGTCCAATTTCAAAAGCTCCGTATCGCATGTCTCCAGCAGAGATGAAAGAGTTACAAGAACAGCTACAGGAATTACTTGACAAAGGCTTCATTCGCCCTAGTCACTCACCTTGGGGAGCTCCTGTGTTGTTTGTCAAGAAGAAAGATGGATCTATGCGGATGTGCATAGATTACAGAGCTCTGAATCAAGTGACGATCAAGAACAAGTACCCCCTTCCCAGGATCGACGACTTATTTGATCAGTTAAGAGGGGCAACAGTGTTCTCAAAGATAGACCTGCGCTCTGGGTACCATCAGCTGAAAGTGAAACAAAGGAATATACCCAGAATGGCTTTCAGGACCAGATATGGACACTATGAGTTTGTAGTCATGCCTTTTGGTGTGACTAATGCACCATCGGTCTTCATAGACTTGATGAACAGAGTGTTCAAAGAATACCTTGACAAATTTGTCATTGTGTTCATCGACGACATTCTAGTTTATTCAAGGACCCCAGAGGAGCATGATACACATTTGAGAATAGTACTGCAGACTCTACAGCAGAAACAACTTTATGCTAAATTCTCAAAGTGCGAATTTTGGTTAAATCATGTGGCATTTCTAGGTCACATAATTTCTAAAGAAGACATCCAAGTGGATCTAGTCAAAATAGAAGCAGTCAACAACTGGAGTAGACCCAAGAACACCAGGGAGATCAGAAGCTTCCTTGGTTTAGCTGGGTACTACAGGAAATTCGTGGAGGGCTTTTCTAGGATAGCCTCTCCACTAACAGCCCTCACCAGGAAGAACAAGAAGTTTGTGTTAGCTAGAGCCCTAGAGTCAATCATTTGATGATTGTATTATGGACTTATTGTATCATATTCTTATATTAATAAAGACATTTGTTTGGTTATTATACTTACTTGTATTGGTGCCAAATAAACTAAGTATAATAACGTCCTTGAGTAGAAGATTCTTACCTATATCAATCGATTGGTTGAATCGATAGTGAGATGATATAGGGAACACTACTCTAAATCATTCCTAGTCGAGTATTAACATTCAGGGACAATGTTAATGCAATAAGACTAGCATGTAGGTCAACTCGATGACTTGATCTCACAAGTCATGGATATAGAGATATCAAGTTGACACATGGGTATGCATTAGAGAATGTATACTGAATGACCCGCCATGAGAAAGTATCATGGATCGTTATATGGGTGTCATATACTTTCTCATGTGGCTATTAGTATGACTACTAGTCCTTAGACCTGAAGTCACCATGGTTCCCTACATAAGGAGTTATGTACTTTGGTTTCGTCAAACGTCACCCGTAACTAGGTGGACTATAAAGGCGATTACTGGGCATGTAACAAATTATGCGGAGGGATGTGAGTGACGTAGATGGGATCTATCCCTCCTATATGACGGGAGAGACATCAGTATTCTTGATAGAGTGAGATCACGAAGTGCATGATCATGCCCAAATGAGTCAATATAGGATATTGAGCTCATTTGATTTAGTGAGCCTACTTGGAGTTCAAGATTTAGATTGATTAGAGGATGACACGGTCTATGCCTCACATTGATCAATCTAGATGTCTAGGATAGAAGGGCACTTGTCATATATTATGAGGAGTCACAATTAGTAGTCACAAGGTGATGTTGGATCTCAACATTTCTTGTAACTTGGGTAGCAATGATGTATTGCTAGATGCCGCTCATTGCTTATGTTTCTAAAGGAGTTTAGAAACATTGCCAATGTTACAAGAACCTATTGGGTCATACACAAAGAACAAGTGGATGGAGATTTGGTTCATATGATGAACCAATTGGATTAGTTCATATGATGCACCAAAGATTGGATTCAAATTAGACTTATTGAGTTAGACTCATCAATTAGATTCAATTGTTGAATGAGTGTAATTTAAATTTGATTCATTGAGTCAATTTGTATTAATGAATTGAGATTCATTAAATTAAAATTGACTTGAATCAAAGGTTGGATTTAACTCAACAAGGAAGATAATTGGTCAATTTTGACTTGACTAAATGGAAGTTGAAACATCAAGTTTGACTTGATGTATTGCCACATCATGAAGGTTGACTCATCCTACATGGCATGACTAACATTGCCACATCATCTCCACCTCATGAGGTATGCCACCTAATGGAGGTTACACATCTCATGCCATTTAATGTGGCCGGCCACATTAATGAGGGAGGTTACATGGTGTGGCCGGCCACACTAATGTAGTGTGGAAGTTTTTGTTTTTGTGCATTGATGTGTGCATTCATTCTATGATCTTCTTCCTTGGCCTTTCTTCCTCCTTGCTGTGGTTGCCATGAGCTTTCATCAAAGGAGAAGGTGGTTGAGTGAATCCAAAAGAATAAGGAAGGGTGAAGGTCACAAAGGAGGATACTACTTCTTGAGTGTATGAGATTTCTTTTGCATCCTCTCTTTTTCTTCCTTTCAAATCCTACCCGAGAGCCTTAGAAAGTGCTAGCACACTTGGGGTGCTCTCTTCTCCATCCTTGAGTGTTAGAGAACACTTCTTGTTCGTATGGATATCACTAGAGAGTTGTCTACTTTGACAACTTCTAGATCCGGCGTACCGTTGGACGAGCGGGATTTGCGAGAGCACGCTTCAAGGTATAACTCTTATCTACTGTAGATCTGGAGTGTGAAACTCGTATTCGTAGTTTTAGAAATTTTTCTTTGCACGGATCCGTTGGCTTTGGGGCTTTCGGGGTTTCCGCGACGCGAAAACGCGATTTTCGCGGCCCGAAAATCCCAACAATGGTATCAGAGCCACGTGCGAAGTGAATACGAGTTTATTTTGTGTTTTTATGAAAACTTTTAAGATCTGTAATATTCTGTAAATTTAGGTTTTTTATAGTTTTTATGGGTAATTTTCTCGTAGAAGCGAAGCACAAGTGTTTCGGCGCTTGTAGGCTTCCGCTACCGGGAAGATTTTTCCAAAACGGCCAAGTTTCGCCCCAAAACATTTTGGGACAGCGGGATAAGGCGCTGTTAGATCGCAATGGAACCCTCGCGATGGTTAGATCGCGGGTAGGGGCGCTGCCCCTGGCCCCGCAAGGGGATTCGTTCCGCGATTGCGCCCGAAAATCGCTAAACGGAACCACCGGGAAATTATACTCGTAAAAATTGTAAAAAATTATAGAAAAATTACAGAAAATTATAGAAATATATAATTTTGAATTATATATTATTTTATGATAGTCATGGCCCAAAGACCCAATTCGATTGGATAATTCGTGTTGTAATTCATAATACAGCCTGCGTGCCATGATGTGATGTGCTTGAAATTATTTATGGACAACTCTCCGCATTGAACTTACAGTCTACATTGCTTGAGGAGGTACAGAGAAAGCAAAGTGAAGATCCAGACATTCAGAAGATCAAGCAAGGGATACAGAAAGAAGACAAATCAGAGTTTCGAGTAACAGATAGCGGGATTCTTTATCAGGGAAGTCGCATTTGTGTGCCCAATGATGAGGAACTGAGAAAGAAGATTTTAGAAGAAGCTCATAGCACCCTATACTCCATGCATCCTGGTTCTACCAAGATGTACCAAGACGTGAAACAGAGATTCTGGTGGTCTGGACTCAAAAGAGACATTGCTAAATATGTCAGTACCTGCCTGACATGCCAGAGAGTCAAAGCAGAACACCAGAGACCAGGAGGAGTTCTTCAGCCTCTTCCAATACCAGAGTGGAAGTGGGAAGACATATCCATGGACTTCATAACAGGTCTTCCAAGAACTACAAATGGATATGACACAATATGGGTAGTAGTGGACAGATTGACTAAGTCTGCCCATTTCCTAGCCATCAAGGTGTCCCACTCCATAAAGCAGTTGGCACAACTATACGTTAAGGAGGTGATCAGACTTCATGAAGTTCCTAAATCTATTGTTTCTGATAGAGATGGGCGCTTCACCTCACACTTTTGGGAGTGCGTTCAGAATGCACTAGGCACCAAACTCAAGTTCAGCATAGCTTTCCATCCTCAAACTGATTGACAGACAGAGTGAGTAAATCAGATTTTAGAAGATATGCTCAGAGCTTGTGCGCTGGATTTCAAGGGAAGTTGGTGCAAGTATCTGTGCTTAGCTGAATTTGCCTACAACAATAGTTATCAGGCGACCATCAAGATGGCATCATATGAGGCACTGTATGGCAGGAAGTGCAGATCACCCCTTTGCTGGCAAGAAGCAGGTGAGAGAAAAGAAATGGAAGTAGAGCTGGGCATTCAGTCAGAGCTGATAGATGAGACTACTCAGTGTTGGTTGCTACTCGGAAAACCTAATGGTTTCACTGTACAAAAATTTTGTACAAAGGTCTGAACCTTTTTCCTAGCTACCATGTGTTCTTTTAAATTAAACTTGGATCGCCTGCGGAACTTAACACGTTTGATCCAAAGTTTAATTTATTTGTTCTTTTAGGTTTAGACTTGGATCTCCTGCGGAACTTAACACTTTCGATCCAAATCACCTAGGTTATTAGTTCTATTAAATATTAATTTCCAAAATTGACTTTCAGTACTGACGTGGTAGGCACATGACCTTCTTGGATATGAGAGCAACCATCACCGACTAGACAAAGCCTTTTAAGGAAAACTAATATTTAATTTCCTTAAATAACTTTAGGTCAACCGAAAAGAACAATCAAATCACAAGGAAAAAAAATAAAATAAAAGAACACAACGTCGAAAATAAATTCGAAATACTAGAATCGCATGCCTCTTGTATTTGGTATTATTTCCAAAAATAACTAGTATGATGCGGAAAGGAAAAATACTAGTTATACCTTTTAGAAAGACCTCTTGATCTTCTACCGTATTCCTCTTCTAACCTCAGACGTTGTGTGGGCAACGATCTTCCGAGATGAGAACCACCAAGCACCTTCTTCTTCCTTACAAGTTTCGACCATCAAAACTTCTCCTAGGATGAAGAGGTTCGGCCACCACCACCATGCTCCAAGGGATGCTAGAAACAAAACTTTCTTTCTCTCCTTCTTCTTCTTCTTCTCTAAACTTGATCCGGCCACCATATGAGTCTCCACAAAAAGGATGAGGTTCAGCCATCAAAGAGAAGAGAGGAGGAGAGGATGGTCGGCCACACCAAGGAAGAAAAAGAGGGAGAAAATAGAATAGAGTTGTTCCCCATGAAGCCTTCTCTACCCCCTCTTTTATAATCCTTGGTCTTGGCAAATAAGGAAAATTTAATAAAAACTTCCTTAATTCTTTTGGCATTGAAAAGGAAAATTTATTTAATTAAAAACATTTTTTCTTTTCAATTTACAATGGTCGGCCACACCATAAAATTTCCAAGCAAATAAAATTTTAAACACAAATTAAAACTTCCTTATTTGCTTCCGGAAATTTATAAAAAATTTCTCCAATAATTTTTCCCTTCATGATTGGTTAATAAAAAGGAAATTTTATAAATTAAAATCTTTCTTTTAACATGTGGATAAAAAGAAAGTTATCTCTAAAAATTAAAATCTCTTTTAATCTACAAATAAGGAAAGATATTAAATCTTTTCTTAATCTTTTGTATAAACTAATAAAAGAGAATTTTTAATTTTTAAACTTTCTTATAAATAATAAACATGATTAATAGGAAAGTTTTTACCAAAATTAAAATCAACCTTTTAATCTACAAATAAGGAAAGAGATTTAGCTCTTCTCTTAATCTTTTGTAGAATCTTATAAAAGGAAAGATTTAAATTTTGAAACTCTCTTTTAAATCATGTTATCCACATAAGAAAATTTTAAAAAATAAAAATCCTTTTATTTAAATTTGGGCCGGCCACACCAAGCTTGAACCCAAGCTAAGGCCGGCCACCTTGAAGCACCCATGAACCAAACTTTGGTCGGCCCTAGCTTGGTCTCCAAGCTAGCTTAATTAAGAGGCTACGATAGGGACCGAGAGGAGGAATTGGCTTTGGTCTCCCGATAAAATTAAGCATCCCGTGTTCGCCCTGAACACACAACATAATTTTATCAATAATAATTCATTCCACTAGAGAACTATTATTGAACTACCGCACCAATCCCAAATTACATTTTGGGCTCCTTCTTATTATGAGTGTGTTAGTCTCCCTGTGTTTAAGATGTCGAATGTCCACTAATTAAGTAAGTTACTGACAACTCACTTAATTAATATCTAGCTCCAAGAGTAGTACCACTCAACTTCATCGTCATGTCGGAATAAGTCCACCTGCAGGGTTTAACATGACAATCCTTATGAGCTCCTCTTGGGGATATTCTCAACCTAGATCACTAGGACACAGTTTCCTTCTATAATCAACAACACACACTATAAGTGATATCATTTCCCAACTTATCGAGCTTATTGATTTATCGAACTAAATCTCACCCATTGATAAATTAAATAAATAAATATCAAATATATGTGCTTGTTATTATATTAGGATTAAGAGCACACACTTCCATAATAACTGAGGTCTTTGTTCCTTTATAAAGTCAGTATAAAAGAAATGACCTCAAATAGTCCTACTCAATACACTCTAAGTGTACTAGTGTAATTATATAGTTAAGATAAACTAATACCTAATTATACTACGACCTTCCAATGGTTTGTTCCTTTCCATCTTGGTCGTGAGCTACTGTTTATAATTTATAAGGAACCGATAACATGATCTTCTGTGTGTGACACCACACACCATGTTATCTACAATATAAATTAATTGAACAATTACATTTATCATAAATGTAGACATTTGACCAATGTGATTCTTATTTCTAGATAAATGTTTATACCAAAAGCTAGGCTTTTAGTATACATCCTAACACTCAGGCAAACCAGAAAATCAGACAGAGAATTGAGACTGCCCAGAGCAGACAGAAGAGTTATGCTGACACATGCCGTAGGCCACTAGAATTCCAAGTAGGGGATTCAGTCTTCCTCAAGGTCGCTCCTATGAAGGGAGTGATGAGATTTGGCAAGATGGCAAATTAAGTCCTCGCTATGTAGGACCTTACCTGATCATAGAGAGGATTGGGAAAGTAGCTTACAAGCTGGACTTACCACAAGACATGTCAGCAATACACAATGTATTTCATGTCTCCATGCTAAAGAAGTGTCTCCACGACTCGAGCCAAGTGATTCAGCCTCAGTCAGTGCAGATCCAAGAGGATCTTAGTTATGAGAGAAGACCTACACAGATAGTGGACAGAGCAGTTAAGAGATTAAGAAATAAAGAAGTACCACTAGTGAAGGTCATCTGGCAGAACCAGAAGCACGAGGAAGTCACTTGGGAGCGGGAGGAGAGTATGAGATAGAAGTATCCAGAACTATTCTAAGTTCGAGGACGAACTTTTTATAAGGTATGGGGGATTGTAACGACCCAATTTTCCCTATTTCAAGTTCTAAAAGTCCATAAAAATATTTGAAATTACTTTTAAAATATTCTAGAGATTTTTAGGAATTTTTAGAGTATTTTTACGTAATTTTTGGAGGTCGTTTAGTATGTTTATAAAAAGAAAGAAGTTTTGACCAAAAATGTGGAAGGTGAGACTCGAACCTAAGACCTCCGGCCGAACCTGACCCAACCGGACACAGCCAACCAACTGGGCTACGTGTGGTTTGTTAATAAGTATGAAGCGAGATATATAAAAATTATAGTAAAGAACAAAGTTAGACCTAGTTATAAAAGGATAAGTTAAGAGGGATTAGGGGATATTTTCTCCCGAAACCCTTTCTTCTCCTCTCCTTCTCGCGTGTGACGGCGCCGTTTCTGCAGAGCGGAGAAATACGAAGCCCTAGCTTCATCTCCGGCGGCCAACGAAGGTCTTCTTCCGGCGAACCTTGCGGATCCGAGCTCCTCTCGTCGAAGAGAATGCGTGAGCACAAAGGAGAAGCCGAAGTCCTCATCTCCGCGAAGCCCTAGCTGTCTCCTTCCGGTTGTAAGTCCTAAAAGCAAGGGTTAGTACTACTCACCTGCGGTAGGAGTTGTTTCGGGTTTCCTTTTTGATTCTTCCTTTGCTTCCGAGGCCTAGCATGAGCCCTAGACTCTTAGTATTTGGCTGCACAGCAAGTTCGACCTCTCCTTTATTCGAGCACAGCATGTTAAGATTGAGAAATCGGGTTCTTTGTTCATTTTGAATTCAAAGCATGTTGTAGAGATTTTTGGTCCTTTTGGGCTCTCTGCCGTGAGTCATAAGGGAAGAATATGAAGTATTAGGTGTAGTTTTTGGATGCCCTAATTAATGTTCTGAGTATGAACAGATTTTAAGCTCAAGTTGGAGTTTTAATTTCTTTCTTTGTTTTGGATCATACCGTACATATTGCCAGTTCATGGTTGCTGCCGTGAGTTCATTAAGGATACAAGAGGGGAAGGGTTTAGGGTTTGATATGTAGCTATCTTGTGCTATTAGTTCCCTTATACCGGGTAGATTGTAGCATTTCTTGCTTATGCTATTAATTTCCTTATGCAGTTAAGTAATAGCATGTTCTGCCTATGTTGTTAGCTCTTTATACCATGTAGATGAGAGCATTTCTTGCATAGAATTTCTGTTTTGAATTCATGGTTAAGCCGAACAGCCCCTAATTCCAGCCTATGGTTGTGTTTTAAGCATGCCTTTAGCTCTTAAATGTTGCATCCGGGTAGGTCTACTTGCTGCCCATAAATTCCAGCAAAGTTGCTTTCTTTTGCTCTATTTTATAGCAAGATTAGTAAGCTCAAAGTTGCTTTCTTTTGCTCTATTTTATAGCATGATTAGTAAGTTCAGATTTGCTTTTCTTTGCTTTGTTTTATAACATGCTTAGAGAGTTCAGATCTGCTTCCCTTGTGTTATTTTTATATAGCATGCTTGGTTAGTTGTAATCCTACACTTGTTAGATATATCTACAGGATTCTAATAAGCTCTAATCAAGGAGTATGAGAAGTATGAGTAAAGAAAAGACTAGAGTTTAGTTAAAAAGAAATAACTAATAAATTAAAGTAAGAGGCTAGTACCCGACTTCCAAGGTTGTCGTTAAATAAATCCAGGTGACCAATTCCAAGGTCTTGGCCCTGGTAAGACCAAGGTCTTTACCTCATAGGACTAGAAGCTCGCTACCTCAGTCACTATTAGAGAGCGCGCAAAACAAAGATGGTACTAAGCCTGGGCCCAAAGAACAAGAAGAAAAGAAGAAGAAAAGAAGAAGAAAAGAAGAAGAAAGTAAAAGAGAAATTAAAAGATTAATTTCTGGTATAAAGATATAAGAAAATGAAACAAGTATTATGTTAGAATCAATAGAAGTTAGTTTCTTTAATTCTAAGCCTACAGCAGTAGTTTCACTATTTTCCTATCAGTTAGTGAGCATGTTTAGTATTCAGTTTTATTTCTGTATACCATGGGTACATGCAGCTTTGCTTTTAGCATTTCAGTTTTAGTATTTTTGCATTCTTTTTATGCACTTCGAGTTTTTGTGAGATAGATTAGTACTTACTAAGCGTTTCGCTTATAGATCTATTTTTTCCTCCTACTGCAGATAAAGGAAAAGCTAAGATATGAAAGGGAGGCGACAGGGTGGTGGTGGTGATGAAGGTGTGTGATGACTGGACTATGGAGAGATCTAGAGTTTGCTAGCAAATCTTCAGGACCTATCTGTTTAGAGTTTATGTTTTAGTTCTCTTCTTAAATACTATTATGAAGTTTTGTGCGATTGTGATTGAGTTTGATTCGTATTTGTAGCTTATCATGTCCTACTCTTGGAGTTATGTTTAGTTCTTATTGCTAGACTAGTTTTCGTTGATTATAGTGTGATTTTATTACTGCGTGGTTGTGAAAAATGTGTTCCAGCCGCCTGTGGCTGCGTATATATTATTTGTATTATGGATTTGGTTACCGATACAAGGGAGATTCTGCCGAAATTTTTCGGTAGGAATTCCTCTGGGTCATGATAAATCTAACTGATGTTATTAATAGCGTTAGTGACATTAGTAAGTAGAGTATAGATTGGTAACAACCGCCCTCAGAGAGTAGTAGTAAGAAGGGTGGGTTGTTACACTTTTAAACTTATCGTAGGGTTATCTAAGTGTTTGATTAAGCATTCTGAAGATAAGAACCTAACCTTATATCTAGTATCACACAATTGACTAATACTAAGAAGATTATATTTAAAATTTTCAACAAGTAATACATTTGTAATAATAAAGTCAATTTTAAGCTCAATGTTACCTATGCCAATTACTTTGAGTTTGTCATTGTTTCCAAAGGCAACTGCTCCTAAGCTTTTGTAAGTAAGTTGGGTGAATTTGGTGTGATCTCTAGTCATATGTTTGGAGCAACTACTGTCTAAGATCCACTTGGTTTCCTACAACAGGTAGGAATTAGGGTTAGTCTGAGTTTTTACTTAAAGTGATTTTTAGGTTTTAAAATGAATTTTAATGTTAAAAAGATTTTTTTTAAATAATGTTTTAAATAAATCTTAAGTTATAAAGTTTTTAAAATAAATTTTAAGTTAAAAAGTTTTTTTAAAATAAATTTTAAGTTAAAAGTTTTTAAAATAAATTTTAAGTTAAAAGATTTTTAAAATAAATTTTAAGTTAAAAATATTTTTTAAAATAAATTTTAAGTTAAAAAGTTTTTAAAAGTTAAAAGATTTTTAAAATAAATTTTAAGTTAAAAGGAAATATAAAATAAAATAATTTAATTTGATTTGATTTGATTTAATTTAATTTAATTTAAATTTGATTTAATTTTAATTTAATTTAATTTAATTTTAATTTTTAATTAAATATTTAATAAAATTTAATTTTAATTTAATTTGATTTAATTTAATTTAATTTTGATCGATTTGGTTCGATTCGATTCGATTTGACTCGATTCGGTTCGAAGTTCTTAGTCATCTCACCCGATCTATGTTTTCAATCAGGGAAACCTATAATTTTTGTGAGATGAAGTTACGTTCAATTTTAGGGTTTGGTTTAACTTTGTGTTAGATTCATGTTTAGCTTTGGGCTCAACAAATAGACATTCTTTGGATAAACTTCTGGGTTATGGTGAGTCACTTGGACATCATTAGAGTAACCATGCCTTCGAGGTTTTCCAAATAGTCCTATCCACTGAACTTAGTATAAAACTTTGGTCTAACTGGTTAGGATCCGTAAATGGTAGCTTCAATTAGTTCCACTAAGCCAAATGCACCAAGTCAAAGTCATATCTTCCTAAACATGCATAGACAAAGTTTCTCTAACGTACTATCATCCAAAACTTCACTGGTACCATTGGTCAAGTTAAACTATTATCCCTTTGAACTAATCCTAATTACCCTACCGGATAGGTTGGTTTTGGTTACCCTGTCGGGTATGTTAATTTTGGAGGTGTCAGCTATTCTGGAGCCTCCCCCTGAATTATTGATCTGTATTTTTAAGTTTTAGTTCTAGGTTTATGTCTATTACTTTTATAATTATATTTAACTAAATGATAATTTGATTGTTGATGGGTTCTAAAAATTTTTGATTTTAATTTTGTTGGTCTAGGTTTGTGTTTCGATTTTTTATTTGATTTATCAGATTTTACATAGTATATTTTGTCTTTGGGTATGTAATATTGGTTAATTTCTACTTGCGTGGTTAAGCACACTTTCGGAACTCAAGCTTTATTTTGTTGATTATGTTGGGTTATTAATGATTTAAATGTTTTATTTGAACTTGACTTGTAGCCAAGTCCGGTTTTATTGTAGACTGCTTTTTGACTGTTTAAAATAAGATCTAAATTTTTAGATCTTGTTGTAATTTTTTCTAAAATACTTTTTAATTTATTATTTTCTATTTTTAGTGTTAAATTTTCCTCCTTAAGTGTTAGGTCTTGAGTTGGATTAAAATTTGTGATTTGTTCTTTGAGGTTTTGGTTTTCCTCAAGGAGCAATTTATTTTCATTTTCTATTATAGTTAATTTTTTATTTAAACAAGCAATGATTTAAAAAAAAAAATCTTATTCAAATTAAAATATATCTCTTCGGGACCTTCGGAAACGAGTACGGACTCGTGGCTCGATTCGGTTTCGGACCCATCTTCTGATTCATCCTCTGATTCTGCTTCGTGAGCCATTAACGCGGGTGACTAGTGCTTCTGATCTTTGGCCTCCGATTCTTCTAAGGATGAGTCGTCCCAGGTCACTTTGAGAGCCTTCTTTTTGGATATCTTTGACTTGTTGCTCTTTAATCTTGGACACTCGTTCTTGTAGTGGTCTTTCTTGTTACACCCGAAGCAAGTCATGTTCCTTGGTTCAGATGGGGAGTTGATCTCCTGCATGTCCTTTTTGCTGAAGCTCTTCTTCCTCCTGGTGAACATCTTCCTTACCAGGTTCACCAGGTACTCTTCATCTTCAGAATCTTGGTCGGACTCATCTTTAAGGTCAGGCTTGGTGTTTTTCCTTTCCTTAGAGGGACTTGGAAACAAAGCAATACCTTTCTCGATTTCGACGTTAATCTACTCGTGTAATTCAAGTTCGCAATATAGTTCATCTAGTTTCAATTTAGATAATTTTTTTAAAATTTTGTAGGCATCCACGATAGATGCCCACAATGTATTTCGTGGAAAAGCATTTAAAGCGTACCTTATTAAGTCTCAATTTTCCATTTGGTGGCCTATCACGTGAAGTCCGTTGAGGATGTCTTTGATCCTCGCATGAAGTTGACTCGTTGTTTCTCCTTCCTGCATTTTAATATTAAATATTTTATTTAATAGGAGGTCATGCTTAATTACCTTGGCGCCGCTCGCTCCTTCGTGTAGTTCGATCAACTTGTCCCATAATTCTTTCACATTTTGGTGCGGTCCCACTCAGTTCAGCTCTTCCTTTGTCAGCCTACATTGCAGCTTGTTGAGAGCCTTGTAGTCCGTCGAGGATTTCTTTCTCATGTCTGGAGTCCACTATTCCGGGTCTAGTGGATATCTGGAGTTGTCGACCGACACCTTGTATCCTCTGGTGACGCAGAACCACTGGTCAAAGTCAGTCTTCAAGTAGACCTCCATTCACTTCTTCCAGTAGGGGAAGTCATCCCCGTTGAATAGGGGGGGCGTACTGTGTTGAAGCCTTCAGCTTGAGACATTTTTATCCTGCACACAAATAAATAAAGAATCGAGGAATCCCAAGACTTGGTCTTGGATTAGTAGTGCGAAATAAAATTAAAGAAAAATTGAATTGGTGTTGCACCAATTCAGCTTAATTACTACGAAATTTTTTCCAAAAAGGTAACGATACCAGTTTGGATTAATAGCGTAAAACTGAAAATCGAAAATAAAAATGAATTTCACCCCTTGTCTGATTAGTGGTTGCACCAAATCAGAGTGGTACCTGCTCTGACACCACTTGTTGGATCGTAAAAGTCGATAGAGGGGGGGGGGGGTGAATATCGATCGAAAATGTTTAAGTGAGTACACAGCGGAAAGATGAAAACACAACGCTAACATGAATCGTTTTACTTGATTTGGAGCCTTGGTCGACTCCTACTCCAAGGCCCGCACTCTTTGAGTGATTTCGTTAGACAATTACTAATAATTCGCAAAGTTATTACAAAAACTAAGTACATGAATTATTAGAAAGGAATACCGACAACACTGAAAAGAAAAACTTGAGCCGCTTGTTGTCGGAGTAGCTTCGCAGCGTCGCAGGAGCACAACATGACAGAGCAAGTGTTGGAAGATCTTGTTGTGAGTTATTCTTTGCTCAAGGGCTCACCCTCCTTATATAGGATGCTCCGGGTGCTTGGATCCCTTCCGGGCGCCTGGAGTGTAACGTAGCCCAGCCAACCATGAAGCTCCACGTGGCGAAGTGCGATGAGGATAACTTTTGCATTTCGGGCGCCCGGATCCCTTTCGGGGGCTTGAACCTCTGTTTTCCAGCAGCTTCAACTCCCTGCAAGAAAGCGTTAGTCAGAAACATAAATGCAAATTATATACCCTGCAAAACAAAGTGTTAGCACAATTTTTATAATTAAACAGGAATATTAATTAGATTTCATCTCACTGAGATCGAAATCTAGTCAAGATCTCAACTTAGAGTTCCGAAATGGTTATAAGTTGGATCAGCGCCTAAGTTCCCTTCCCGGGAATGCGTCCTCACAGTCACTCCCATCCAGTGACTTACCTTAACTTATTATAAAGTGTAAATAAAATGTCATATCGTGTGGACCAATTTATAATAAGTTATAAATTGGTCCTCACAGTCAAACTTAAATTTGCCACGTAATATGTCAACCATTGTACGTATAAAGTGTCATATTATACGTACAATGGGTCTACCAAAAGGAAGGTATATTGTGTGACCAATTAAAGTTTGAGGTATATTAGAAAGTATCGCTAACAAATAATGTGTCAGCGCAAAGGAAGACACATTATGTCGTGCTTGCTATCTCATAAAGAGTCTATTTATGTGCATTTAAAATTTTATTTTATTTACATAATTTTATGTTATTTATATGTTTTTGGCTTTAATTAAATCATGAGCTTAAATAAATTTCTCTTTTTAATTTCAGTGCAATTTGCAACTGCCAGTATTAATAATATCCCAACATTAACTAGTTCAAATTTTGCTAAATGAAAAAGAATATGTGATTATAATTTTAGGCTGCTTGGACTTAGACTATGCATTAAGGAATGATTGCTCCGCACCTCTGACCAGTGTTGGCACTATAGAGCATAGAGCTGAATTTTAGCTGTGGGAGAAATCAAATCGTATGTGTTTGAGTATCATGAGACTTTCTATATCGGCACTAATAAAGGGCTCAATAATAGAGGGAGCATATACTAAGAGTTTCCTTGATCAACTTGCAGACCGATTCACCTCAAATGAAAAGGTTGAGACTACCACACTTCTTATGAAGTTAATAACCATGCGGTACAATGGTAAAGGAAACATAAGAGAGTACATTATAGAGATGCCCAATATAGTGAGAAGTCTCAAAGTATTAAAACTCGATATGTCTGAGAGTATGTTAGTGCATTTTATCTTGATATCTCTGCTTGCACGGTTTACTCCTTTTAAGATATCGTATAATACTCAAAAGGAAAAGTGGATATTGAATGAGCTCATTGCTCAATGTGTGTAAGAGGAGTGGAGACTAAAGATTGAAACATCTGAAAGTGCTCACTTAGCATCTAGTTCTCAAAGTGCGAGAAAGAAGTGAAAGAAGATCAATAACAAAAGAAAAGGAAAACAAACTATAGATTTTGGAGGCAATGGCCATAAGGAGCACAAGAAGTAGGATAAGGAACTCACTTGTTTCTTTTGCAAGAAGAAAGGTCATATGAAGAAAGGCTGCCTCAGGTACGCCAACTGGCTAAAGAAGAGTAAACTTCTCAACTTTGTTAGTTTAAAAGTCAATTTAGCTATTGTATCCATTAACACTTGGTGGATAGATACTGGTGCTACTAGTCACATAAGTGTCGCTATGCAGCGTTGTCTCAGGAGCCGACTTTCGCTTGATGGTGAAAGATACATCTATATAGGAAATAGAAAGAAGACTAAAGTTGAGTCGATTGGTATTTTTAAACTTTATTTAGGAACTAATATCTTTCTAGATTTAGAAAATACATTTATTGTACTATCTTTTTGATAGAATTTAATTTTAATTTTTTGTTTAGACAAATCAAGTTATTCTTGTTCATTTAGAAATAGAATTTTTAGTATTTTCTTTAATTCGGTGTTGGTTGGCAATGGTTCTTTGTTGATAAACTTTATAAATTGAACACTTTTACTCCTATGGTTGACAATGTAATAATACATAGTATAGGTACGAAACACAAATTGACTGACAAGAATTCTTCCATGTTGTGGCATAGGCATTTGGGACATATATCCAAACAACGCCTAGAAAAGTTAATGCCACATTGAATTCTCGATTCCCTTGATATATCATATTTTGATGTCTACATAGAGTGTGTTAAGGGGAAGACCACTAACAAAAGAACAGGGGGGATATCCATTGTAGTGACATTTTAGAACTAATACATACGGATATTTGTGAACTATTCCCTAAAGTATCTTGGAATGGACACACATATTTTCTTAGCTTTATAGACGACTGTTCCATATTTGACTATTTGTATCTTATTCATGAGAAGTAGTAATCTTTGGACATGTTTAAAGTTTTCAAAGCCGAAGTTGAACTTCAACTAGATAAGAAAATTAAAACAGTCTGATTCGACCTTAGAGGTGAATATTACGGTCGATATAATAGATCAGGTGAACAATGTTCAGGATCTTTTGTAAATTACCTTGCTGAGTGTGAGATTGTGCCTCAATATACTATGCCTGGTACTCTCGGTCAAAATGGTATAGCTGAATGTCACAATCATACCCCAAAAGATATGGTAAGAAGTATGGCCACTTTTACTTCTCTACTAGAGTCTTTGTGGGGTGAAGTACTCAAGATTGTAGTTTACTTATTCAATAGAGTTCCGAGTAAGACAGTAACTAAAACCTCATTTGAGATATGTGAAGGATTGAGAAAGTACGATAGAGGGGGGGGGTGAATATCATTTTTTTAAAAAACACTTTTCTTTTTAAGTATTTAAATCAAAATAGTGCAGTGGAAAATAAAGAACACAATTCGGTTACTTGGTTCGGAGCCTAGGTCAACTCCTACTCCAAGACCTGTGATCCTTGATTGCACTGTTGGGCAATTCACTAAAATCTTTCTTTCCGAAACCTTCGGAAAGAAACAATTTGTATAATGAAATGTGTTAGATAGTAACAACCCACTATGTTACTTGAAATAAAGTACAAAGCAAGATAAATAAAATATACCAACACTAGATGTAGGATGAAGCTCGGTCGATACTTCTTGTATGGAGCAATAGCTTGCTTGGAGATGAGTAGTAGCCTTGTCGCACGAATAGCTACTTTGCACAGAGATGAACTCAGAACTGATTCGTTGCTAAGCCTCGGACCTCGAGCTCTTTTTATAAGAGTGGTCAACGGACAGTCGATCGATCCTTTGGTTCGGTTGACCGAACCACTCCCTTCCTTCTTGCTGAGATCCGATCTTCGGGCATTGATGACATTGGATGGTTCAGTCGACTGATCCTTTTGTTCAGTTGACCGGACGGTGCACTTTCCCATTCGTCGAGATTTTTCATTAATGCACCTTTAATGTGATGATTGTTCAGTCGACCGATCAGCCATGTTTCCTTCTCTGCTTCGGTTCGGTCTGATCTATGTCACATCATCAAGGTTCGGTCGACCGATCTTCTTGTTTAGTCGACCGATCAAACTTGAATCAAACTCCACTTTGTTCTGCTCTGATATGATCTTTGGTCTGAGCCCACCTAGTTTGGTCGATTGATCCTTGCGTTCGATTGACTAATTAGGCCGGATCTACAAAACAATGTTTGACAATATAATCTTGTAAAACAAAGGTTAGCACAGTAATATTATATTTGATGCATGAGTAGTATTAGACAGTAGAACTGTCTTGATCTCAACTTGGAAATCTTCCCGGTTACTTTAGTTACGTTAGATCAGTGATCTTAGGTTATTCCTTTCAGGAACATGACCTCACTGTCGCTCCTCCAGTTGTTTACCTCAACCTACCTGCCAAATCTTGGTCCTCCAGACCTGTTTGGACTTTGCCGCTTAGCATTGGATCGACCACCTAGGACTTTCCCTCGATCTTCGATCCTCCAAACCTATCGAGCTTCCCTGCCAACTGTTGAGTCCTTTCGACCCACTTGAACTTTTCGCCTGGCTTCCATGATCTACTAAGTCTTTCCTACTTAGCTCCAACTAGGACTTTCCCGGTTGAGTAAACAGTCTGCACACTTGGTCAACTTATTAGATTACAACAAGACTTAACTTGAACCTTTGGCAACATCAAAACTTAGGTTTGATTCTGGTACTACCTGCACCAACAATCTCCCCCTTTTTGATGTTTGACAACTTAAGATTCACAATTAAGTTTAACATATAGAGTTAAATAAATAAATGAATATTTTAACTCATTTCCCCCCTTGAATTATATAACTCTCCCTGAATTCATTATCTCTCCCCCTTTGATACATATCAAAATTAGAGGAAATAAGCATACATGAGTAAAATTAGATTTCGAAAACTAGGGTAAACATTAAAGGTATGAAAAAGTTTTCAGATAATTAGAGTAGAAAATTAATAAAAGGAAATTTTGAAAATTTAAGGATAAAATTAGAAGAAGATTTAGAGAATGGCAAATTTTGAAAATTTATAAAGGAACAATATGAAAATTTTTGTTAAGTGAATAATTGAAAGATTTTAGTAATGACAAAATTTGAAAAGTTGATAAAGAAATTTTTTAAAAAAAATTGTAAAAATTGAAAATATTTGTAAAGGAAAAAATTTTAAAATTTTGTAAAGTAAAGAATATAATTTGGAATTTTTGGTAAAGGAAAATTTTTAAAAAAATTATAAAGAAAAGAAAAAACATTAAAAAATTTTAAGTAAAAAATTTGGAAAATATATTTTGAAAATTTTAGTAAAGGCAAAATTTGGGGAAAAATTTTAAAATTTGTGAAAGATTAAGTTTAAAGTCCCCCTAAAATTGATAAGTACCTAAAAATCCAGATATAGTTTTTAAAAATTAAAAAAAATATCCTTATGATGAAATGTCCAACTTTCATACTTAGTTGACTACCATAAGATAACAGCTTTAGATTCAGGTTAGTCAATTTGAGCATATTATTCTAACTAGTTTGTTACTAGCCAGATTATCCAAATTGATCAATATGTTTTGTTTAAAACCCAGATTTATAGTGATGCACTGACTTAAGTATTTGAAATCTTAGGCTAAGTCCTAAGCATCCCACACCATTCTAGATTTCAAAATACACAAGCAAGGTATCCTACTGTGCTTGTGAGATGCTGACTGCTAAAAATATAGGAACATGCATTTTTACGGTAAGACCTAAGCTACTCCAAAAAGATAAAATATGTGGCAATCTGTTTTGAAAATAAAATTTGAAAAGGGGAATTTTGAAAACTATTAGTAAAAATTTGAAGACATATACTAAAGGAAAGAACCTATTCTATGGAATATTTGCATAAACAATTAAAGAGCAAAATAAAAACCATATAGATAAAAAGTACGCATAACCAACAAGTACCAGATACATGAATAGTCATGAGTGTTTCAAAATAGGACTAGTCCTAAAATCACTCGTCCTCATAATCATCGTTAGCTTGAAGATAATCAAACATCCTATGCTACTCCTTCTCTAAGGCATCAACACGATCAGTCAAATCCTGACAAAAATTTGCAATTTGTCCTTGGAGGGAGTTGCACTAATCCGTCATCCTGGTTTCGTGGGAGTCGAGCCGACCAAAAATGTTGTCTCAAAGATGACTAAAAAAAGTCACTGGTCGGTGGGGGGGGGGGGGGTTCGTAAGAACTGCCCTGAGTCATATCCAAAAGAGGTGTCAACGCAAATTCCGGATCAAAAGGCTGCTGATGGTGCTCTTCGACTGCAATCGGCTCCTCCTCAACTACATCTTCCTCAGCTACAGCTGGTGCATATCGAGGATGGGTCCATTTATACACAAGTCCTAATCCTAGCCAAAGACAACTGCCTAATCCCAACAAGATCAAAATCGGACAACTCGATCAACTCACCGTGGTGAACACCTACCCCTAGAGAAGCAATGGAAGTAGTGAGAATGTGGCACTGGATCATGTGAACTTTATTTGAGGTGTTGTATCCTGAGTAATAGATAATAGATCTAAACACCCAGTAACCCAAGTCAAAGTTGAGTTGGTGTCTCAGTGCGTACATCAGAAAAAGATGTACTGGATGTAGAACTCCCTGATCTCTAGACGACAACGGATGAATGCAAGAGACTACCATCATATAAAGGGCGTTGTCATTTGGACTAAGCGGTACAGTGGATATCTTTTTGGGACGTGGCCCCTCAAAGAAATCAGCATACATAAGATCAAGAGTAAGATGAGCAAAAGATGCGGGCAGCATGTCAGGAAGGGAAGCGCTAAAAAAATATGGTTAACAGAAGATCAAATTCTCAAAAATCTGAGAGACATGTCAAGGTCAAATAGCATATCCCTGGTTGCAACCCTAGTTTTATAATGATGGGAGTCAATTTCACACAAATTATGATAAAATTCTGAACACAAAATAGGGTTGTAAGCATGTCGACAGAAGACAACGCTATCAAGCTGAAAATGTTGAGTAATGTCAATGACCTGAAGATAATACGTTTGATAGAAAGGAAGGTCAAAACAATGAGTTCCTATAACTTTAAATTTTTTATTAGGAAAAGATAGACATAGATCTTCAGTTGAGAATCTAGGGTCCTAGCTGGGATTTAAGGAGCTAGCCTCATGTTGTGCAGTTGTACGACTCTTTTCACTATTATTAAAGGAATAAAATAAATAAATCATAAATAGATATGGAAAGAAGATTTGGAAAGAGATTACAGAGGCATTTTCGCGTTCCGAGAAAGGCGATAGGCGGAGAAATAGGCGAAGATGGCGTAGAAGGAGAGGAAGGTAAGAAGAGGTGGGGATGAGACTCAGCTGCTACCCGAGTCTTCGTTTTATAGGCCTCGATCAGTCAACCGAAAAGGGGTTCGATCGACCGATCCCTTAAAAACCGGCCAATAAGAAGTAGTTGGTTGGTTTTCGTTCGACCGATACATTTATCGTGGTAGAATTTCGGAGAAGTAGATAAGGTTGAATTCGCGGTGTTGAAGTTATGTTTTCGATTGACCGAATAATTAATAGGTTGGCTTAGTCAATTAACAGCAGGATTCAGATTCATGGAGTGTTTGGTTGATCGAACCTGACGTTCGGTCGACTGATCCAGGGTTTTTTTTAAAATAAATTTTAGGTTGAATAATTATTTTTTTAATTTTAAATTTAATTAGGTTTTAAGTTTGAAATTTAAGTTTTGATTAATTTTGATTAGGTTTTAAGATAATTTAGTTTTAAAATAACTTTAATTAAGTTTTAGAATTTTAAATCAAGATTTAAAATAATTTCATTTTAAAATAGTTTTAAGGACAAATTTTAATTATGTTAGTTAGTTTTGATTAAACTTTTAATTTAAGTTTAATTTTGAGGGTTTAATTTATTTTGAGGTTAAGTTAACAATTTTAGACTTAAAATTTTAACTTAATACTTTTATTTTAATTTATGTTAATAATTTTAATTTAAGTTAATAATTTTAATCTAATTTTTAAGTTAATAATAATTTTTTGATTCAATAATTTTAAGTTGAGTTCTAATAAATAAGTTGAATTTAGTTAAATTGACTTTGAATTTAATTTTTAATTATTTTTCAAATTTAACTTTAAATTAAGTTTAAAATAATTTTAGATTTGGGATTGAATTTATGATTTAAGCTATGTTTTAAGTTCAAATTAATTGAGTTTTAAAATTTTAAGTTTGAGTTTATGTTTTAATTAATTTTGATTAGTTTAGAATTTTGATTTTAAGGTTAAGTTTTAGTTGATTTGAATAAAGAACCTATAAAAAAAGTTGTTTAACTCATGTTAGATCCGAACTTAACTTTAGGTTTGTCAAGCAGGTTTCCTAAGGATTAGTTTTCAGTTTAGTGGTAAGGAATATGACCTTCTTATATATCAATGGTGGACCACTTGCTGAATACTTTCCAAAATATTTCTGCCCAAAAAATTTAATACTAAATTTTGGTCTAACTAGCTCATGTTTGACTAAGATAGTTTCAGTCATATCCACTAAGTGTAGTACACCAGGTAGAATACATAAGATTCAGCCTAGACATCCCTTCAACAAAGCTTTCTTGACGTACTATCATCCCAATCTAGTCTGGTGCTATGTTATTAGGGTTTAGTAAACATTTTTAACTAACCATTTTAAGCTAAACAGAAAAATAAACCGAATCCTAAGTGTTGGTGCGGGAAGCATCCGACGATCGAACCTAAGTTTTGATAATGACAAAGGATTCAAAGTTAAGATGTGTGGTGATCTAATAGTCTGAATGAGATTGCAGGAAAGTCCTAAGTGTACTTAGGCAAAAGCCCTAACTATGGTTAGGCAAGGTGAAAACCCTAGGGGGTGGTAACCCTATGCGAAAAGTCTTGGTGGGTCGAGTGCTTCAGGCAAAAGTCCTGGGGGGGGGGGGGTAACCCTATGTGGAAAGTCCTGGTGTCGCGAACTAGGTGAAAGACTGGACCAGCCGGGAAGCGGACGTCCAGCAGAAAGTCTGGAAGCATCGAGCACCGAGTAAAAGTCCAGTCGATCTGGAGGATCGCACTGGCATCAGGTAAATCTCCTGAGTGGAGTAGGTGAGGGCGCGTTCCCCGTAGAGGGAACAGTAGGCGTCGAGTCGACCTAGGGTTTTCGGTTGGAAACCCGAAGTTAGACTCGGACAGTCCGATGATTGTCGTTCACTTATATTATTATGTTTTATGTGCTAACTTTGTGCTACAAGGTATATTTGGGATTAATGTATCTTACAGGGACCAAAGTGCAAAGAATAGCCTCGGATGAACAGTACCGAGGCGCCTCCATGGAGCTTGGAGGCGCCTCAGGTGCGAGCCGAAGCTAGCTGTCCAGAAGGGTTGGAGGTGCCTTGAAGGAAGCTCAAGGCGCCTTGAACAGGTGGTTTAAGGCGCCTTGGACAGTGATGAAGGCACCTTGAGATGGATAAAAGGCAGCGGTCAAAGCTTCATCGCAGAGTCATTTCCGGGATAAAACTTAGGGATTCAAGGCGCCTTGGAGCCTGATGGAGGCGCCTTGAACACCCTTTATAAGAGGGTCTCGACCAGCAGCTCTTAACAATTAAGTACCAATCGATCCATCTACAACGTGCTGCTAACGAGAGACTCCAACTAAGCTGCGACAAGTTTTCGACAACCCGACGCTTCGATTTCTGTAAATTTTATTGTCGGTATTGCTTAGATTTTCTATACTCATTTCATACTTGTACTATTGACGATATTATAGTTGTTGCCCATCGAAAACGATCAACGATCGCGGGCCTTCGAGTAGGAGTCGAGATAGGCTCCGAACGAAGTAACTTCTCATGTTCTTTCTGTGTGTTTGTTTCTAATTCTGCTGTGTTTATTACTCGAGTGTTTTACGAATTGAACGAAATAGCCACAAGCGCTATTCACCCCCCCTCTAGCGCTTCTCGATCCAACACTAAGCATGTAAAGTTGGTTAATCAAGTTGTTTGAACCATTTTTCTATTTTTCTCCCCCTGAGTCATAGCTTAGATATGGTCTATTTAAGTAGTGGATTTGACTCTTAGGGATCAAGTAAAGATTTGATTTGATTGATTTGGTTAAACATTTTATTGGAACCCATACTTGGACTTGACTTCTAACATTTTGACTGATTAAATATAGATATGATTTGTTTGTTTTATTTGGTTTATAGCCAAGTCCTAATTTGTTGTACACAACTCGTTGCGACCCAAGTGTCATATTTAGACACTTGAATCCCAGTTTAAACTTTTCCAACTTTTTATTGAGTCGCTCAACCTGTCCTTTCAAGTTGAAATTTATTTCAACAAGTTTTGTAACTTGAGTTGAAGTTCCAACTTGAACTTGATTAGTCGAGTCACTCAAGTTAACTTGCTCCTTAAGGTGGTCTATTTCCTTAAGTAGCAAATTATTTTGTTTTTAAGATTTTGTCAATTTTTTAAACAAACATTTAACTACTTTAAGTAAGTTTGATTTGGAATAAAAAGTTACCATATTGGGACCTTCAGAAATGGATGCGGATCCGTGACTTTTCTCGGACTTGATGTCGGTCTCAGACTCGTACTCCTCCTCGGACTTGGAACCTTCGTTTCTTGCCATAAGGGCAAGATGTCTTGAATGCTTCGACTCTTCTACATTGGACTCTTCGGAAGATATCTCGTCTCACATTGCTTTGAGGGTCTTCTTTCTTCGTGTTGATTTTGGATTTTCCTCCTTCCGGTTAGGGCATTCTTTTTTGAGATGTCCCTTCTTGTTGCATCCGTAACAAATCATTTTTTATTTGTTTAGTGTCTGGTTAATCAATGTCCTTTTGGTGCTCCTTTTAAACTTCTTCCTTGTTAGTAGTTTTCGGACCATGTTGACCAGCTCCTCTTTATTGGTTGAGTCTAAGTCAGACTCACTTTCTGGTTTAATCTTGGCTCTGGTCTTGGTTTTTTTGCTTGATTCTGCATACAAGACAACACCTTTCTCAACTTGACTCAAGTTAGACGGTTCAGAATTGAGAGATCCCTCGAAACTTTGTATGCATCTACTATTGATGTCCACAAAGCATTTCTTGAGAAGGCATTTAGTGCATACCTTACTGTGTCACGATTCTCTAGGTTGTGTCCAATTAGATGTAGTCTATTGAGAATATCTTTCAATCGGGCATGTAGTTATGTAGTCGTCTCACTGGGAAGCATTTTAATATTAAATAAATTATTTAATAACAAATCCCTTTTGTTTACCTTAGATTCGTGGGTTCCTTCGTGCAATTTTACCAGATGATCCAAGAGTTCTTTTGCATTTTTGTAGGGCCCGACTCAATTCAGTGCCTCCATCATTAGGCCACATTGAATAATGTTGATTGCTTTGTAGTTGAGTTGTGCCTTCTTGATCATCGGAGGAGTCCAGTCTTCTGGTTCTACCAGCTTTCCATCTACCATCGGGGGAGTGTAACCTTTGAGTATAGTGAACCAGAGTTCGATGTTGGATTTGAGGTAGCATTCCATTCTATTCTTCCAGTAGCTGAAATTCTCTCCTTTGAACAGTGGAGGGCGGACTGTGCTGTATCCTTCTTGGTAGGAGTTTGTCATCTTTGCTATCAAAGAAAAAGTAAAAGAAGATTTCCAAGACTCTCATCTTGGGATTAGTAGTGCGGGATAAAAAGTTTAAGAACAAGAAAAAGAAATCCTATTTTAAAAAGAAAACAAAAAGTTTTAAAATTTACTTTGAAAAATGATTAAGTATTTTCAGAGCTACCAGGCTCTGATACCAATTGAAAGATCGAGAAAGTGAATATTACTTTTTAAAAAACTCTTTTCTTGTTAAGTATTTAAACCAAAGTAGTGCAATGGAAAATAAAGAACACAATTCGGTTACTTGGCTCGAAGCCTAGGTCGACTCCTACTTCAAGACCCGCGATCCTTGATCGCACCATTGGACAATTCACTAAAATCCTTCTTTCTGAAACCTTCGGAAAGAAGCAATTCGTACAATGAAATGTGTAAGATAGTAACAACTTACTATATTACTTGAAATAAAGTACAAAGCAAGCTAAATAAAATATACCAACACTAGATGTAGGATGAAGATCGGTCGGTACTTCTTGGATGAAGCAACAACTTGCTTGGAGATGAGTAGTAGACTTGTCACACGAACAGCAGCTTTGCATAGAGATGAACTCAGAACTGATTTGTTGCTGACTCTCAGACCTTGAGCTCTTTTTATAAGAATGGTCAACGTTCGGTCGACCGATCCTTGGGTTCGATCGACTGAATCTGCTCCCTTCTTTCTTTGCTGAGATTCGATCTTCGGCCATTGATGACATTGAATGGTTCGGTCGATCGATCATTTTGTTCGGTCGACCAATCAGCCAGGTTTCCTTCTCTGCTTCGGCTCGGTTTGATTTACGTCACATCATCAAGGTTCAGTCGATCGATCTTCTTGTTTGGTCAACTGATCAGACTTGAATCGAACTCCACTTTGTTCTGCTATGATATGATCTTTGGTCTGAGTCCACCTGGTTCGATCGATCGATCCTGTGTTCGGTTGACTGATTAGGCCGGATCTACAAAATAGTGTTAGACAATATAATCCTGTAAAACAAAGGTTAATACAGTAATATTATATTTGATACATGAGTAGTATTAGACAGTAGAATTGTCTTGATTTCAACTTGAAAACATTCCCGGTTTCTTTAGTTGGATCAACGACCTTAGGTTATTCCTTTCAGGAACACGACCTCACTGTCATTATTCCAGTTGCTTACCTCAACCTACCTGCCAAACCTTGGTCCTCCAGACCTGTTTGGACTTGTCGCTTAGCATTGGATCAGCCACCCAAGACTTTCCCTCGATCTTCAGTCCTCCAAACCTATCGAGCTTCCCTGCCAAGTGTAGAGTCCTTTCGACCCACTTGGACTTTCCTCCTGACTTCCATGATTTGCTAAGTCTTTCCTGCCTAGCCTCCAACTAGGACTTTCCTGGTTGAGTAAACAACCTGTACACTTGGTCAACTTGTTAGTTCACAACAAGACTTAACTTGAACCTTTGGCAACATTAAAACTTATATTTGATTCTGATGCTACCTGCACCAATAATATGGATGGGTAGAAACCTAGCATTAGGCATTTAGACGGTTGGGGTTGTCCAGCTGAAGTTAAGCCTTATAGGTCTAACGAAAGAAAACTGAACACAAGAACAGTTAGCTGTAATTTTTTGTTACTCTGAGAAATTAAAGGGGTATAAATTTTATTATCCCTCTAAGAGATCCTTCTTCAAAACGGGAAACGCTTCATTGAGGGCAGTGGGAGTGATAAAATTAGGGATGTATCTTTTATGGAAAGCATTAGTGATCCTCATGTGGTCACTACTAGTGTGATCAGTAGTGATGTGGTACCATACTGCACATTATGGGTATCACACATTCAGTGAACAAAGTGAATCAAGATATTTCCATGACATCTCCAATGTAATTGTAGGAACCTACCACTAAAATTGAAGTATTGCCTCATATTGAGGAGCAAGTACCTCAATCACCTCAAAAACAAGTACCTTTAAGGCAATCCACAAGGGAATAGAGAACCACTAATTCTCGTGATTAAGCGGAATTCAAGGGGCAATGTCAAAAAGTATAAGACTAGTCTTGTTACTAAGAGATTCACTTAGAAAGAAGACATTGATTGCAAGGAGACTTTTTCACTTGTGTCGATGAAAGACTCCCTTAAGGTAATCATGGTACTTATTGCTCATTATGATTTGGAGCTACATCAAATGGACGTAAAAACTATTGAGACCTTGATGCCCACTAGGAGAGGGGGGGGGGATGAATAGCGACTCACCTAACGTTTGCTTCCTACAATGGTTAGTATGCCCAACGGAATGCCAAAACAAATACTAACAAGAGAAAGCAAACCTAACACGTTGATTTAACGTGGTTCAGAGATAAAGCTCCTACTCCACGGCTGTCCGTAAGGTGGACGATCTGATCCGTCGGTGGATGACTCCCCGAAAAACCTTCAGCTAGCTCACGTAGCTCCTTGTGGGTGGAGAAATTTCGCCATAAACTCGCACAAGCACGCTAGGCACACAAGAGCACTTTGGAGGCTCTAATAGGGGTTAATCACCTCTATTTACGTCAATCATGGTCATGCACCCTGAGCTCTCTTAAATAAAGCTCGGGAGAAAACACCTAGCTATGTTTCCCACCACCAGTTGACTGGTACAATCACCAATTAACTGGTCCTAAGTGAAATTCGATCGTTACAAGCCAACGGTCAGCTACCAGTCGACTGCTACAGAAATGCTATAGTACTGCTGCAGTATACACTAGAATTTTACCCTGAGGAAAGTCTCTCATGCACTCGTCCTTGCCCGCACAACCTAGACCTAACCTTCTAGCCTCCTCCATCAGTCTCGCGTCCCTCGGATGCCTCCCCATCCTTCACGCCTTGCCTTTTGGAGCTTCCATCGGGCTTGTCATTGTTGTCGGGTCTTCCTTTGTCAAGAGGTCGTACCTCCGGGACTTCATTCATTACCAAGTCACACTTGGATTTATGTTGTTGTATCTGTATCCTGCACACTCACAATGCATATCAAATACGACAATAAAACTAACTTAAACTTTTGCCCAAACATCAAAACCTAGAACACCTAGATTGCTCCAACAAAAACTGCATTCCTCAATGGAGACATAGAGGAGTCTATATATATGGTGCAACCAAAGAACTTTGAGTCTAAGAACTCAAAACATCTAGTATGTAGATTAAACAATTTATTTATGGTTTAAAATAGGTGCCCCATCAGTGGTACTGGAAATTTGATCAAGTGGTTACCTCATTTGGATTTAAGGAGAATCCTGCTGATCGGTGATTATTAGGTCCATCAACCACTTTTGGACAAAATCGGCCGATGGACCTTAGTCATTCCAAAAATAAATTTTTTTATATGTTCGAAAAGGGGGAGTCCAAGGATCTCATTTGTGGTGCTGGTTAGTGATTATTATCGTCGTATCATTTAAAATGAGCATCCGATATCACTTCTCATGCCTAAATCGATTGAGAAATATGTTCATTGTCACATATGATTTCCGAATCAATTGCTACAATAACACAATCAATTGGGAAAACTATTCATCGTCATAGAATATTATCGAACCGATTCCTACAGTACCCCAATCGATTTAGAAATCTATTCAGTAAATATGAAGGGGTAAAATAGGTATTGGGTACGTGATTTGATAATTATAAAACTTAGATACAGATAGGTATTCCATTTCTGTAAATCTACCACGTAATGACTAGCTTAGGTGATTAGGTATTCCAAAAAAAAATGTGGAATCGCTACATCAGCGACCCTTCTAGAGTCTGTCCCATGGATATGGAGGGATGTAAATACAGGTACACAGCTGAAAGCGCATGGCCGGGACGCTAACCCCAGGTAATGACACCCCGAGGGTCGAACCCTGGACCTCTTGACCATGAAACCATGTGCCCCAGCTGTGCTACGCCCTGGGGAGAGGTGATTAGGTATTCCAAAAAAAATGATAATTCTAGTTAGCCTTATTGACTATCCCTGGGGGTGACCGGCTTGGTCCCATGGAAGTTTTCCACTGGCCACCAGAGTAAATCGGGAAGCGCATACAGCGGATAGCCTAGAAGCCTAGCATCCTTTGATTGCGTCCTCCATTTGGAGGAAAAAATCCTACAAATATGTCATAACTGGGGTTCGAACCGCAGATGCCTGGATGATAACCTGAATGTCCTACCGTGGCACTATAGCCCTGGAGACAAGTGATTAGGTATTCCAGGACTTTGATTATGTGGTTCAGTAAATTATCGAAAATAAGATAGATAATTTTGTAATATTTTTTTAACATAAAAATGATCTTTTAGATAATAGAAATTCGGAGAGTTTTTTTTATCATTTATATTGTTGGCATTTCCTATTGATATTGAAGTTTAGCATGTTTATGTACATTTATATTATGATTGAGTCTCAACTTCGATAAATTAACAGATAAATTTTTCTTAATGAATAATTGATCTAAGAACGTTGGGCTAATAAGTCACTCGCTATAAGCGCTTCCTGATTTATTCTGGTAACTAATGGAAAACTTATGTGAAACTAAACCAATCACTCTCAGGATTAGTTGATGTAAGCAGGATATCTGATGCCAACTAACAAAAAAAGGTACATTTATATTATCTCATAGTCTTTGTTGGAGCAAAAGGTAAAATCATCACCTTAGCGGTCCCTCCACGATAGCCTCACATTCTCTAGAAGAGGGTAAATTACGGAGTACATTTACCCTAACACAATAGTCCTTTATATGGATGAGGTTATATATCCGATGAGATATTTTACAACTATTAAAAATTGACCATAAAATTGAAATAACTATATACATATATGTGTGTGTTATCCTCTCGAGATGGTTTAGTGACTAACGCAAAGGTATGAGGTGTTGCCAGCATAAGATTAGGAGTTTGAATCTCGACATAGCCGAGGTAAATCTCTCTCTTATATGTTAGTCACTATTCTAAAGGTTAGTAGTCACATATGATTTACCTCCTTTATATTGATCATAGGACGAATTGACGGAGATAAACATATTCATCTTTCACCACCATATATCAAGTGTCAACTAGGCTATCTCATAGTTTTTGTTTTTGTTTTTTTTAAGCTGACGATGGAGCTAGAGCTAGCTTAGTAGCGGGTGACTAAGTGCAATTAATATCTTGAATTCACAAATAATTTTGATTAAATAAACTGTTCTCATCCAATCCTATATCCTTCCTAAAAATCACAAGGATATTGTTTTGCCAAATTTATTTATAGCGTTACTAAATTTAAATATTTTTTAGAAAGTTAAGAAGTGTAAATATGAATTTAATTAATTTTTTTATTTTTAAGTTGAGAGCACATCAAATGATAAAAAAAAAAATCAAAATTACTTAATTAACAAGAATAAAAGAAAATAAAATTTATTTAAATATAAATGATAATATAATAGAGAATAGAACTATGTAAAAAAAATTCATATAACCAACCTCATCTTGATAAATTTATTCATCTTGGTAGAAAATTGAATGGGTGCTTTTATTTTAGCAAATTTATCAATCTATTATTATTTTTTTAATAATTTAGGTGTCCAAATTTCATCAATAAATCTGAAATATAATTTATACATACTCAAAAACTAACTTCGATCTAGATATTGGCCTTCATCAACACCAAGGCATGCTCTATCTCTCACTGCCCCCTCCCCATTTGTTCAGTCCTTACCTATTCCTGCTATTCTCTCCTGCTTCCATTGATAAAATCACAGACATCAGATGCAGTTCAAGCATCAAGTTTGATTCTGCAAAATTATTTCAGTTAGATGTTTCATTCTTAACACATTTAGAAATAACCTTATTCATTGGTAGGGTGCTCCAGGCCTAGTCCCATTGGAATTCTCTGTGAGTAGTCAAGTTGGAAATGTTGGTTGTTTTTACTCCATCAGAAGCAATAAAATCATAAGGCGAATCCTCCGAAAACTCTGTTGGCATGGATTTCCAGTACAAAGAAGGCTCCCAACCAGCATTTTTCAAGACCTTAATTATCTCTGCTACGACTATCTTGCTTCCTTCGGAGGACAAGTGAATACCATCACTGCAATGGAGCTCTTATGTATCAGTCCTAAATATTTGCCTTGGAATAAGAAAAACAGAATGGCAAACGAGACGAGACTTACGTAAAACAGGCAGTTTCCCAGTCATCCCTCATTTGTATTGCATTGAACATGTCAATAAATTTTATGTCCATCTCCTTGCACAGTTTTATACAAGCTTCAGAGTACATCTGAATCAACTCATTAGTCCGGACTAACCGAGTTAATAAAGGACTGCACATGAAAGTAAAGTTGTTATATATATATAAAAGAGACAAAATAACTTGAAATGTCTAATCAATATGATACCCAATTTGTGAGCCGCGAAACATTTCTTGATTCACTGGTGGAGGAGTAAGGAAGATAATGCGTGTCTTTTCAGATAAGCTCTAAATATAAAATAAGTGTTAGCTCATATAAGAGGCTGTTAAAATAGGGTCGTCTATGCCTTGTATGATTACCTTAAGATGTGTAGCTATCTTTCTCATGTTCTCGACATATTCTGGGAGAGGCACATGAGGACCTAGGCCAGATGGATCAGAGCCCATTGAGTCATTGCCACCAAAATTAACTATCACTAAAGAAGGTTGCACAGCTGCATCCTAAATCACAAGAAAAGTGTGTTAGTTTGCGGTTGTTGCAATGCCACTGATAAAAATTAAAAAAAGAATGCTGACAGGTTCTCCAATAACAGAAGCAAGTATTTTAAATCTTTGGAAAGGTCAAAGGCTTCACATGGAACCTGGATATTATGCCAAACATGCAGAATAAATGGATGCATCATTTAGAACTGTGAAAGTGACATCTTTAATGTCAGAGAAAAACAAACAGTTCTAGGCCAAGTCAAGGAAGCTAAATATTCAATCTTGTAAACGTTTTCTTCTCTATTATGCTCTTTAATCACAGCAAGGATCAGCTAAAAGAAATTATTAAAGTTGGCAAACTCTATGATTCTTGCTGTTCTATAAGATTGGAAAGCTTCCAACCACCAATCTCTTCAGATGCTAGACGTGGATTGTAGCGTTCATTGCCCATCAAAAGCCAGAATAAAGCATACAGATAGCAATAAAAAGTTCTGATATATGGATGATCTATAGATTTACTGGATGCAATAGAAATGAATGCACAAGTAGCATTGTGAACAAAAGATTCCCATGTTCTTCAATATCATATATAGAAGCATAATTACATGAGAACTCACCCATTGTATACAAAAAAAAAATAATGTGGAACACAGCGTGAAGTAAGACCAGTGCTCTATGATACAAATAGATGATTATGCTTTTGAAACTGCCTAAACTATCACTCAGGCAAGTCAACATCATTACAAACAGAAGGAACAAGACATCATACCTTTGGAAAAACTTCTGCAACTACTTGAACAGCACGTCTTGAATTCCAACCAAGATATCCACGCAGCAAAATATCAGCCTGAATTAGATAAAGAAAAAAAAAAAGAGTATCAAGAGAGACATTGATTATACTGAACATTAAAACCAACAGAATCTGAGATCTTGATTTGCAAAGTCAATATTGTCGGAAGATAAAAATAGATATAGGAGGAGAAACTTACAATATATATTGAAAAGCAACAATAGAAGGTGAACTATCTTTTTGCATAATTGTATTAAAAAAAAATAAAACAAGGTAATTCAAGTTGAATGACAATAAATCCACCAATAAAATGATTAAAAAATTAAAATTCCTGACATACCTAAGATTGATAGAAAAGGGAATTCTAGGAATTATGCCTTTATTCTCAACCTAGGCCATTTGTCTGTTTGATTACTACCTCCAAGATCCATGATTTTTTACCTTGTTCCCAGATTTTTTTCTCTCTCTTGTTTAAGAGGTTTTTGCCAAAGTTAATTCAAAATAAAACAAGGTAATTCAAGTTAATATTTGGAGAATCACCTCTCATTAACATCACAAAGCAAAATATACAGAGATCATACTATATATCATAGTATATGACTACCATTGAATGAATCTAGTCATCCACGTGAAATTCACATGCATTGAGGTGGGAGTTCGTCAACAGATGTACAAAACCGTGAGAAACAACTTAGTGAATATAGCAAATATTGAAGAAGCTGCAACCTGAGTATTCATGAAACTAGTTGAGTTTAATTTGCTGAATTGAAAGGGTGCAAGAACTCGTTTTAATTTTCAGGATGCAAGCAAGATCCTTCCTTGAAAAAGGATCAAGAGAAGCCATCCCATAAAGGCAAACAAGATTATTCCTAACTAAAAGGTCAAGTGTAGATTTTCACTCCCCTTGTTACCGATCACAATGACTTGTATTTGAGATAATGAAGAATATGTATGTGCCAATCCTCTAAGGATCCATGGGCTAATAATCTCTATAGGTTAACTATGCATAGAATCTCAAGTTGAAAGTGAATCCTGGCATATCTTTTTAAGTTTAATCAGAATGCAATGCATTCAGGTCATATACTAGAGTTTCTACAACCTTAGTAGCTACTAAAGCTATTATTGTCAGTAACTATTCTGCAGAGGGAGAGATGGAGGCTCAAAGCCAAATTAGCAAAAGTGAACAATTTGATTGGAAATATTTTGTTAGGTTGAGAATTTCATATACTGCAATATACCTTTGCTCAATTAAGATTTTAATATTTGCCTGTAGTAGGTCTAGAATTACATGAGAAATTAAAATAACTTTTTTTCCCAATTACTAAAGTGAACTGTCACTAGAAATATTCACTTTTCAATAAATCATAAATGGGTATATTATAGGTGATAAGGTGCCCCTTTGGTACTAATCATACAGGAGCACCCATTTGATGATTTAAAAATAAGGGATGTCCTATTCATTTTTGCCCTTATTTTTTCCCTACTCCTTCAACATTAGGATGCCAACCAGCACCATGAAAAGTCTCCATCTAGTCTACAGGCAGTGTCTGAGCTGCCTCAACCTCTAATATCAAGTTGCAAAACGATACCATCATTAGGAGGAGCATTGATCGAGTACCTTGCGGGCATAGACGTCGGCTACGATTGCTCCCCATCCGCCGTTACTGAAGCTGTACTGGACGATGGAAGATCCGAAAAGCACGAAGACTGGGCGGCCTGGCCCTACCATCTCCTCTATCCGCCTCGGCTCGTGTTCTTCTCCTCGACGCGGGACAGGGACCGGAATCGAGATCGATGGAAATCGTGGTCGGAGGAGGATGGAAGGGAACCGATCGGCGAGAGGAGGCTTCAACAGGTGGTACGGCGGGCCGCCCAACACTTTTCTTCGCATTTACTCGTCGAGGCTGCGGCTATCGGATCGGGTCGACTTAGATTTGGGCACAAATCATCCGATTCGCCTTCCCGCCAGAGATTGCATTCTCGCATCCATAATTTCCCATTAGACGAGATGTAATTAATTTTAATTATATCGATAGATTTTTAAAATGATTACAGTAAGATTAAAATATCTTCTTCATATTATATCACCAGACATTTTAAGCTAACAGCTCTAATTTTTTTTTTTTTTTTTTTACGATGTAAGCAGAATTCAAATTATGTACGCTCAGAAGCCTACGTCAAAGTATAATTAAGATTAAGCTAAAAAAAATGTTGAATCAGGTGAAAGTGAATCTGGAACGATTGATCTAGTCTTACCAAAAAAAAAAAAATTCTATTGGCTGTCGGGGTAAATAAAAAAATGCTCATGGTAAGCAACTCAAAATTTCAACATCCCGTAATTACACATCCCATTTAAAGAAAAATTCTCTACAAAAACAACATAATCTGAACCTGGGAGGTCTAAGTGACAATTTGACATCCTCTTGCTGCATCACAACCTCGGGACATTAAGATTAAGCTATGAGGTGAAATGGGATGTTGATAAATTATTACATTAGAGCTTAAGCTGTTGCCAATATTGCACAAATAAGCACTAAAAAGGAAGTTAGTCCATTAACATCACATAAGATCAACTTTGGCAACTAATAATCCTCCAAAAGTTCGAGTAGTATTAGGAAACATGGCTTGAGAGTAAACTATTCAAAAAGGACAACCCGTCACAAGAAACTCCCGCTATGCGGGATCCCGGAGAAGGATTCATTGAGGGCAAAATATTGAGCAATTAAATTATTGAGCAAGTAAAGATGGACATGAGATTCACCACCAAGTGATTCCTTAATTCAATATCGATTTAAGCCAGTTCTAACAGGAAAGAAAGACCAGACGAGATATAAGTAACATGATTCATCATCTTCCAACAACTACTATAGTACTATGTCAAGCTTCAACTGGAAGCCACTTTTTGAACTTTCGCCCTGCATCAGATGTCTATTATCATTCTCCAAAATCAGCAAGACTCTCTCTTGTAGTCCTCTCTAAGACAAGTTGCGTTTCAATAATGTCAATCTTATAGAATTCTGCAGATGAAACAGAAAGAACTTAGATTGAAAAATGGACAACCAGGTGATTCCAGTTCAAAGAATGAAGATTTTGAGCAACAATGCATGATCATAGAAAGTATCATAAACGTTACTAATCGAGTATGTAGTTTCTGTTGAATTGTAATGGAAAGCTCATTATCACGCTTGCTAAATTCTTCAACTTGGTTATTCATGCATGAGAATGCACAAATTGTTGGTTGCACATGAAGAGGAGCATCCATAATTATCAGTAATGGGAATACAGTTTACCTGAGTGCTGGCAATTTGACCAAACCCAACCTACCTCATCTAAAGAGTTGACGTCAATGTTAGAGTGTATACTAAAAGCCTAGCTTTTGGTATAAACATTTATCTAGAAATAAGAATCACATTGGTCAAATGTCTACATTTGTGATAAATGTAGTTGTTCAATTAATTTATATTGTAGATAACATGGTGTGTGGTGTCACACACAGAGGATCATGTTATCAGTACCTTATAAATTATAAACAGTAGCTCACGACCAAAATGGAAATGAACAAACCATTAGAAGGTCGTAGTGTAATTAGGTATTAGTTTATCTTGACTATATAATTACACTAGTACACTCAGAGTGTATTGAGTAGGACCATTTGAGGTCGTTTCTTTTGTATTGACTTTATAAAGAAACAAAGACCTCAGTTATTATGGAAGTGTGTGCTCTTAATCCTAATATAATAACAAACACATATATTTGATATTTATTTCTTTAATTTATCAATGGGTGAGATTTAGTTCGATGAATCAATAAGCCCGATAAGTTGAGAAATGATATCACTTATAGTGTGTGTTGTTGATTATAGAAGGCGTGTCCTAGAGATACTAGGTTGAGAATGTCCCCAAGAGGAGCTCAAAAGGATTGTCATGTTAAACCCCGCAGGTGGACTTAGTCCGACATGGCGATGAAGTTGAGTGGTACTACTCTTGAGCTAGATATTAATTAAGTGAGTTGTCAAGAACTTACTTAATTAGTGGACATTGTTATCTTAAACATGGAGACTAACACACTCATAATAAGAAGGAGCCCAAAATGTAATTTGGGATTGTAGTTCAATAATAGTTCTTTAGTGGAATGAATTATTATGATGAAAGTTGTGTGTTCTGGCGAACACGGGAAGCTTAATTTCATCGGAGACCAAAACCAATTTCTCCTCTCGGTCCCTATCGTAGCCTCTTGTATATAGAGATTTATACCCACCACATACCCACCTTCTTGCCAAGCTCAAGCTTAGTGGCCAAGCCAAAGGTTGGTCTTAAGGTGACGATAACTGGAGCCCAAGCTTGGGTGGCCACATCATATTAAAAGGATTTTTATTAAAATTATTTCTTATGTGGATATCATAGTTTTAAAGAGAGTTTAAAATTAAATCTTTCCTTTTAAAGCTTTAAAAGATTAAGAAAAGATTTGAAATCTTTCCTTATTGTAGATTGAAGGAGATTTTATTTTTAAACCATGATAATAATTTAAAGAGAAGTTTAAAATTAAATATTCTCTTTATTAGTTTCTAAAAGATTAAGAAAAGATTTGATATCTTTCCTTATTGTAGATTGAAAAGAGATTTTAATTTTAGAGATAAACTTCCTTTGAAAATTATCCACGTGTTTAAAAGAAGAATTTTAATTTATAAAATTTCCTTTTATTAACCACCATGAAGGAAAATTATTGGAGAAATTTTTATAAATTTGAGACAAATTAGGAAGTTTTAATTAATTAAAACTCTCCTTGTTTATAACATGGTGGCCATGTAAATTGAGAATAGGAAAATTGTTTTTAATTAAATAAATTTTTCTTTTTCATGGCAAAAGAATTAAGGAAGTTTTTAATTAAATTTCCTTATTTGCCAAGACCAAGGATTATAAAAGAGGGGGTAGAGGTGCCTTCATGTGTGATCAACTCTATTATTCTTCTCCTCTCTTTTCCTCCTTGGTGGTCGGCCCTAGCTTCTTCCTCTTCTCTTCTTCTTATGGCCGGCGGCAACCTCTCTTGGAGCTCTTGATGGTGGCCGGTTCTAGCTAGGAGAAGAAGAAGAGAAAGGTGGTTTTGTTTCTTGCATCCCTTGGAGCTTGGTGGTGGTGGCCGGACCTCTACTTCTCTTGGAGAATTGTGGTGGCCAAAATTTGCAAGGAAGAAGAAGGTGCTTGGTGGTTCTCATCTCGGAAGATCGTTGCCCACACAACGTCCGAGGTTAGAAGAGGAATACGGTAGAAGATCAAGAGGTTTTTTTAGAAGGTATAACTAGTAATTTTTCCTTTCCGCATCATGCTAGTTATTTATGGAAATAATACCAAATACAAGAGGCTTACGATTCTAGTATTTCGAATATGTTTTTCGAAGTTGTGTTCTTTTATTTTTCTTTTCCTTGTGATTTGATTGTTCTTTTTGGTTGACCTAAAGTTTTAGGAAATTAAATATTAGCTTTCCATAAAAGGTTTTGTCTAGTCGGTGGTGGTTGTTCCCATATCCAAGAAGGCCATGTACCTCGCCACGTCAGTACTGGGAACCAATTATGGAAATTAATATTTAATGGAATTAATAACTTAGGTGATTTGGATCAAACGTGTTAAGTTCCGCAAGAGATCCAAGTCTAAACCTTAAAGAACAAATAGATTAAGTTTTGGATCAAACGTGTTAAGTTCCGCAGGCGATCCAAAATTTAATTTAAAAGAACACATGGTAGCTAGGAAAAGGTTCAGACCTTTGTACAAAATTTTTGTACAGTGGAACCTCTAGGTTTTCCGAGTAGCAACCAACAGTCAACTCAACCTAGTTGAACTCAACTAAGGTTCAAGCTAGATTAGTTTTGACCATAATAGTTGGTATCACATGCCTCCAGTCTTTCATATTTACATTATGCATCCATTTATTGTTCTAAAAGGGGCAAAGTTCTGTTCTCTTATCATCCTTGTTTTTGTTTAAAGGTTGATCTTATTTTCTTGTCAGCTAGACGAAATGGAGTTCCAAATGGCATGTCTACAAGTAGCATCTTGTAATCAAAGAATATATTATATGACCCAATAATTAATATTAAATCAATATAAAGGTTACAGATTCTTAAATTTTCACTTAATTTGATATTTCAATATTGAACATTCCTCTTCCCAGATGGCACACACTTGTATCCCCTATTTCCCCTTGTTACAAAACATTAGCATCTCCATTCTTCATCCTGTTTAACTTGCTAGATATCAGCAGTTTCAACTTATTTTCTGAAGTTTTATCTGAATTGCGAAAACTGCAAGTTGTCACAGTCGAATGATCACAAGGTCACGTCAGACGACTACTAGGAGAAATGTCACTTGAGCTCAGCTATATTAAAACACATTTAATTATCAGGTGACCAAATGGGACCAAGAGGGTCCAAATAGTGCAGTGTTGACACAAAGTACAGGTTATTCATTTAGTTTGATCAGATTGTATTTAGTTTGACACACATATGGATGTTGATATTAGAATTCTTAAGGGATGAGTGTAAAGTTTCTGTTTTGATGGATACAATATAACTTATCCCTGTCAACTGGGTATCTAGAGTCTTTCATAAATTTTTCAACCCCCTTAGGAGGAGGCTGTAGATCAATGTAGCAAAGGGCCTCCCCTCCCCTACTAAACTTGACGTTAATACTATTTTTCTGTTCACCTACCAACACTCCTTACCTCAATTCTGCAACCTGAAAGACACGTCTCTACTACTTTGATTCCTTTTGCTTCATTCATCTTTGTTGTTCAGTCCCTTTGCTTCTTTATTCACCCAAATCTTCAACCAACAACGTCCCTCCCAGATCCCTCCTCATTCTCAGTAGACCAACTGCTACAATCCTCTCCTCTATTTCTATCAACCTCGTCATGTTTTTTTCTCTCACGATCTTTGCTGGTTTCATCACTTACAAGTTTTGCAAGTTCATGATATCCATTCAAAAAGTACTGCCATCTAGTTGCATATTTAACTCAATCCTATGCTGATTACAAATGAAATTGAAAAACATGAACTGATGATGCACAATTATGAAATAGAAAAGCTTGGGTTAAGTCAACAGGTCAGGCATTGGTTCAAAATGAAGCTATACTTCAATTAACACAAAGCAAACTTAATCCTCCATTTCTATTCCATCATCCAATTTTCATACATGTACAATATGCTTTATTTAATGAAATTTGGTTTTGACATGTTTATGGTTGCAATTTATTAGAAGACTTATAATTAAATCTAATTGGATACAAAAAATAAGTGAAAAAAGTAGTAAACAATTACCATGCCTTACCAACAGATAATTCTAGTTGTTTGGGAGGTTCCAAATTTTCTTTAACACCAACGTTCTTGCTTTCCTTGTATTCCTGCTGCATTGATCCACTTCCTTTCCCAAATCCTCGATGCTCTGCATGAACACTTCCAAGTTCTGCTTGATCTCTTCAATTGCGAACTTTACTACCTCTTCATCCTTAAGGGCAAATTCTGCATTTTCCAGCAGTGAATTGAAATGAATCTCCAACTTATCAACCAGCACCCTTATTGTATCCAGGTCTTTTAAAGAAATCCTTGTCCTAACTTGCATCGAAATAAGAAGCTCTTTCTCTGCTCCCACAGCATTCTGATAGTTCTTTAACAATGAGTTAATCCACTTTCCCATAGAACCTATCGGAATTGTAGATGCAGCAGCCAGTGCAGCTGCAACATGAGGCCCAGCGATAGCAGCTGCAATAACAGAGCATATAATTACAGTTGTAAGAGCAGCTACAAAAAGTATATTTGACATTTTCCTCCATGTCTGTATCGAATTTAGCTTCTTATCAAGCCTCTTCTTTCTCGCTAGAAGCTTATTGAGCATTAACCGCTGCTGGTTATAAACAGATTGGAAGATATGAGAGAATTCATCAGTGAATGGATTGCCAGCGGCTTTAAATTTTCTCAACTTCTCTATGGTCATTGTGTAATTCTTAACATTTTCTTCAGCTTCAACTCCATTGTTCTCCTTGTCCTCCACCTCAAAGTGCTGGAGAGCGAATTGGATGATCAGATATCTATCGCGAGCTTTCTTGAGGCACTTCTCTAGCTCAATACAGTAATCGAGGGTCTTGATGCTGCACTCGAAGTAGTCCTCGATAAGGTCAGAGAGCTCAGCGTTCTTGCAGATGTCGTCCTTCCATTTCAGAATAGCAAGGACCACTTCGTTGTTCGTCTCGAAGAGGTGGCCCGTCAAATCCTTGAGAGTGTTGAAGGAGATGGAGCGAAGCTCGACTCCGAGAGCCAGGGTGGATATGGCGTGGCTAGTGCGCTGTTGGATCTTGGAGTCGAAGGACTGAAGCTCTGGGTCAGCGTGGCATGCCGCCTCGTAGTAGCTCAGTTCATCGGAGTACTCGATGCCATTCTGGACTGCATCAGCCCGACCGACGGCGTCACCATTAACCTGGTCATCGCCACGGATACTGTTGCCTCCGCCGTGAGTATCAAGGCTGCCTGGACTCATGCTGGGCCTCTTGCTAAGCTGACCACCCATCTCGGGCGCGATGAATAATGCTCCAAGGACAGGATTTTAAAACCCTCAAACTTGCAAAGGAAGATCCAAACTTTGGCCAAAAGGGGGATTAAAACCGGAGAAAAACGATGAATTCGCTAACGAAATCCCACCTTTTACACCGGTTAAGCAGAACCCCTCCTTGAGCACAGCTTCTGGACAACTGACAGCAGGAGATCAACCAAAATTGTAGAAAACGCACAGATTCTAAAAGAAAATAAAGCGCTGTTAACAAAATCTAACACAAAAGGCTGAAATTTATAAATGCAGAAACTCAATGAGAAAGAGATGGCAAAGAGGGATCACGGGCGGAGGGATGTTGAGCCGGTAAAATTACCAACGGAAAAGAAACTTCGGCGGAGAAATGTCTCACCATTTCCTCTGCCTCACTATTGCAAGTTCCAGGAAGGAAAGCACGGAGTCAATGGAGGTCGACGACGAGTAAGACGAAGTAGCAACCGTGTCCGAGGCCATTCCGCGTGCACCGACCTCAGCCAGACGAAAGCCTTAATTGCTACTGACCCCCTAAATTAACCTTAATATATATATATATATATATATATATATATATATATATATAATGATCTCCCCGTTATGATATCAAATTAATTAATTTTAAAAAATATAGGACTGCCATAAAATCGGCGCCATATAAATGGTCCTTAAAATCGGTCCCATAAATATGAAAGGAGATAAATATAAATACTCAGTTGAAAGTATATAGTCGAGATATTAATCTTAGATAATGACATTCCAAGAATCGAATCTTAGACCTCTCGACTACGAAATCATACAATATCAAATCAATTAAATGGCTAAATGGCATGGTGTTCGCTTCTTTAAGCTTTGCGAGATGTGTCGTTCGCTTAGAGCCGTAATTGATGGGGTATGAAGTGAATAATTATAGATTAAATTAAAATGACAATTGAATATCTTTTAATGGATTATAAAATACAAATTTATTGGTGCATATTGATCAGTTTGACTAAGCTTGAGTTGGCTCAAGTTTGAGTCTTGATGTTTGAGTTTTGATGTTTCACAATATATAGAGATTGTAGGTGTAATTGTCCGTTTGGAGAGATTATTAGTGCAATTCCTCTAGTCAAGGGTTGATCAGTTTGATATGAAAAAAAGTCAAGTAGGTCAAAATTGACTAGATACTTGATTGGAAAGTCTTAATTAAAGGTTAGGCAAGGGCAAGTCTAACGGGAAAGTTGGCAGAAGATGAAAATCCAAGTGAGTTAGTGTTAACCAGACACTTGGTGGAGAAGTCCTGGTAAGTGAAGTCAGACAACTGGAAAGTTCTAGTGAGTGAAGCTAGGCAGAAAAAAAATCCTGATGAGTGAAGCTAGTTGAAAGTCCTAGTGAGTGAAACTAGGCAGTAAGGAAATCTTGGTGAGTGAAGTTAAATGAAAATTCTAGTGAGTGAAGTTAAGTGAAAGTTCAGGTAAGTGAAGTCAGACAATTGGAAATCCTAGTGAGTGAAGTTAGGTGAAAGCCCTAGTAAGTAAAGCTAAATAGTGGAAAAAGTCCTGGTGAGTGAAGTCAGATATGTGGAAATTCAGATAAGTCAAGGTTGACCGGACACATGGTGATTGGAAGTCCAAGTAAGTAAAAGGTGTTGGTTAGTCCTAGGAAAATGAACTGGTTCCACTGTACAAAAATTTTGTACAAGTGTCGAACCTTTCCTTAAATAACCTATTGTGTTCTTTAGAAGTTAAATTAGGAATCGCAGACGGAACTTAACATCCTTGATTCCAAATTTAACTTATCTGTTCTTAATGGTTTAGATTTGAATCGCAAGCGGAACTTAACACTATTGATTCAAATCCACCTATGTTATTAATTTCATTAAATATTAATTTCCAAAATTGACTTCTAGGACTACATGGCGAGGCACATGGTCTTCTTGGATATGAGAGCAACCACCACCGCCTAGACAAAGCCTTTTAAGAAAAACTAATATTTAATTTCCTTAATAACTCTAGGTTAACCAAAATGAACAATCGAATCACAAATTCAAAAAAGAAGAAAACACAAATTCGAAAAAAAACTAATTCGAAAAACTAGATCTAATGCCTCTTGTAATTGGAATTCTTACAAAAAGAAATAACTAGCATGATGCGGAAAACAATTGCTAATTATACCTTCTCTTTGTAAACTAATGACCTCGAGATCTTCTGCCGTATTCCTCGCCTCGCCTTAGACGTCGTGTGGGCGACGATCCTCCAAGATGAACACTACCCAAAAGCTTTCTTCCTCTTCCTCTAAAATTCGGCCACTGCCACCACCAAGGAGAAGAGAGCAAAGGGAAAGGGAGAAGAGAGCAAAGGGAAAGGGAGAAGAGAGAATGCCGACCACCAAGAGATCCTCCAAGCAAGAGAATAAGAATTGTGTCTCATGAAGCCTCCTCACCCCTTCTTTTATAATACTTGCCCAAGACAAATAAGGGAAGAATTTTTACAAAAATTAAAATCTTCCTCTAGTTTTTCCTTTTCCCTTTTTATTTTCCTTTTCTTTCCTCTTCATTGAATCAATCACCAAATTATTGATTTGGTTTAATTCTATTGGTCGGCCCTTTGCTTGGGCACCAAGCAAGGTGGCCGACCACAATTAAAAGGAAAGAAATTTTTTTTTAATGAAATTTTACAAGAAGCAATCCTCTTATAAAATTTTACAAGCTCTCTTCTAATTTCCTAAAGTGGATATTAAAAAGGAAAACTTTTTAAAAATTAAAACCTCTCTTCAAAATTTTTTTTTTAAACATGAATAGAAAATTTTAATTTTTAAAACTTCTCTTCTTTTTTTCTAAAACCATGAGGATGGTTAAAAAGGAAAGTTTTAAAACTTTTAAAACTCTATATTAAAACATGTGGCCTAATTCAAATAAGGAAAGTTTTAAAAAATTAAAATATCTCTTTTAAAATTTATAGTTTTCTATAAAGAGAAAATTTTAAAAATTCAAAACAATGCTCCTTGTTTGAATTATTGTGGTCGACCCCTACTAGCTTGGTCACCAAGCAATAGGGCCGGCCCCTATAGAAAAGGACGTGGGCGGCCATTGCTTAGTCACCAAGCAATGGTCCGACCCCCTTCTTGTACACCAAGAAGAGTCTTACATTTGGATGAACTTGATGCTATAATGAGGCTACGACAGGGACCTAGAGGAGAAATTGGTTATGACCTTCCGATGAGCTTGAGTATCCCGTGTTCGTCCCGAACACACAACTCAATTTCATCGATAATAACTCATTCCACTAGAGAGTTATTATCGCACTACCGCACCAATCCCAAATTACATTATGAGCTCCTTCTTATCATGAGTGTGTTAGTCTCCCTGTGTTTAAGATTACGAATGTCCATTAATTAAGTAAGTTACTGACAACTCACTTAATTAATATCTAGCTCCGAGAGTAGTACCACTCAACTTCATTGTCATGTTGGACTAAGTCCACCTACAGGGTTTAACATGACAATCCTTATGAGCTCCTCTTGGGGACATTCTCAACCTAGATAACTATGACACAGATTCCTTCTATAATCAATAACACACACTTAAGTAATATCATTTCCCAACTTATCGGGCATATTGATTTATCGAGCTAAACCTCACCCTTTGATAAGTGAAAGAAATAAATATTAAATATATGTGCTTGTTATTATATTAGGATTAAGAGCACATACTTCCACAATACCTAAGGTTTAGTTCTTTTATTAAGTCAGTACAAAAAGAACTTACCTAAATGGTCCTACTCAATACACTTAGAGTGTACTAGTGTAATTTATTAATCAAGATAAATTAATACTTAATTACACTACGACTATTCTAATGGTTTGTTCCTTTCCATCTTAGTCGTGAGCAACTGTTTATAATTTATAAAGAACTGACGACATGATCTTCTGAGTGTGACACCACACACCATATTATCTACTTATATAAATTAATTGAACAATTACATTTAACAAATAAATGTAGATATTGACCAATGTGATTCTTTTTATTTCAAAAATAAATGTTTACAAAAGCTAGACTTTTAGTATATACTCCAACAAAAGGATTGACTAGATACTTGTTGAGACCGATGTGCCCGCTAGAGGGGGTGAATAGCATCTCATCGCGCGCTTGTTGGTTGCGTCTTGATGATGATATGCAGCGGAAATAAAATATAAGACTCATACAACGCTAACAAGTAGATTTACTTGGTATCTACCTCAAGAAGAGGTGACTAATCCAAGGATCCACACACGACACGCTCCTCCACTATGAAAACCTCCTTCTCGGTCGCAGCCGGAGGCGGAGAAGCCTCGTACAAATCCACACACAACAACACAACTCACCCAAGAAGAAAGTACAAGATATAAATGAAATACACCCTTCTTCTTACTTGTTGCTTGTTGTTGCCTCTTGAACCTTAGGAATGCACCCAAGTGCCTTCAAGAACTGGCGGTGAAGATCGGAAGAAACTTGCGTGAAAATCGCTAAAGATCGCAGGAGAAGAACGCAAAGTTCTGGCGAAGAAAACGCTCCGCCCATGCTATATACAGTGCCTCCAAATGATTGAAATCAACCCCAATCGATTATCATGTCAGCACCGCTCCATCGCAGTCGTCCATCATCTGCATTCTGCGCAATGGTCACTTCCCAATCAATGGACCGATCGATTGGGACTGCCTGAATCGATCGCTCGATCGATTCAGTGCCTTTCTGTGCTCTCGCGTTTGCGTGAGAGCTTCTGCTGCCCAATCGATCGACCGATCGATTGGCAGCTCTCAATCGATCGCCCGATCGATTGGGAAAGTCTCTGTGCTTGCGATTTCATATCCCAATCGATCGACCGATCAATTGGGCCTTCCCACAATCGCAGCACAGTCCAAATCGATCGACTGATCGATGTGGACCCTGTTTAATCGATCGCCCGATCGATTGAACACTCTGAACTTGACTCAAACTCAAGTCTAAAGTCTCAAACCCAACTTCCGGTCAACCGTGACCTGTTGGATCTCCATGCCTAGCATTTGGCCACACCCGATCAACCTCGAACTAGCCTTCTAGCCTCCTCCATCAGCCTTGCGTTCCTCGGATATCTCCCTATCCTTCACGTCTTGCATTCATGAGCTTCCTTCGGCCTTATCCTAGTTGTTGGGTCTTCCTTGCCAAGTTACACTAGGACTTATCTTGCCAAGACCACATGCTTGGACTTATACCATTTGCCAAGATCACATTTGGACTTTCCAATTGCTTGGCTCCTCACCAAGACTTTCTCCTTGCCAAGATCACACTTGGACTTTCCAATTGCCTGGCTCCTCACCAGGACTTTTCCTTTGCCAAGATCACACTTGGACTTTCTTCTGCCTAGCTCCACACTAGGACTTTCCCGTTGCCTGGCTTCTCACTAGGACTTTCTCCTGCCTAGCTCAACACTAGGACTTTCTCATTGTCTAGCTCCTCACCAGGACTTTCTTCTACTTAGCTCCTCACTAGGACTTTCCAAATGTCTAACCTCCAATTAGGACTTTCTCAGTCAAGTATCCTGTCAACCTTGACCTACTTGACTTGTATTCTCATCAACCTGGTCAATCCTTTGACCATCTCCACAACCGGACGATTGCTCCAGCAATCTCCTTATATTGTCAAACATCAAAACTCAAATCCTGACTCAAGCTTGACTCAACTTAAGCTTAGTCAAACTGGTCAAACTTGACCTAGGGAAATTGCCCCAACAATCTCCCCATTTTTGATGTTTGACAATACCTCTAAGTTAGGTTAAATCTCATAGTCTTAACCTCTTCTTTATACCAAGACTAAATCTCATAACCTTAACATCTTCTTTATCACAAGGCTAAATCTCATAGCCTTAACCTCTTCTTTATACCAAGGCTAAATCTCATAGTCTTAACCTCTTCTTTATCACTAGGCTAAATCCCATAGCCTTAACCCTTTCATGACAAGGCATGAATGAAGGTTTCCTTCATTCTCTCCCTTTCCTAGAGGGCAAACTCCCCCTGCTTGGGATGAAGGCCTAACTTAACCTTCCGTTCTCCCCCTTTGTCACACATCAAAAACTGAAAACAAACTCTTCTCCATAAGAGTTAACTTTACATTGTTTACAACCTCATATGTTGTTAACAACTCCACAATGAAGATCTCAGATTCTTCATTGTCGTCTAAGCTCCCCCTTGAGCTCTACTTCACTTCACAATGCTCATCCTAGAGCATGTATCAACTTCCAATGAAACTCCCATTTATTGTATTCAATGCTCTCCCTTGAGCAGTAATCTTCTGCTCAATGCTCATCCAAGAATATTTTTCACTTTACCAATGAAGGTCTGATCCCCTTCATTAACCCAATGCTTCCCCTTGAGCAGTAATTTACTCCACAATGCTCATCTGAAAGCATTTATCATCCTATCAACGAAGATAACCAATCTTCCATTGCCCCCCAATACTCGACCCTGAGTATTATCCATCATGAAGGTTTAACCTCCTTCCAAGGTCCTTGAAGATAAATTTTCATGTATTCAAGGAGTAACTCCCCCTACAAACATGGTCAAACTTCTATCATTGCACCAACAATGACTTGGAGTTCCTAAACAATTAGGAAAACCAAAACTTGAAGTTTTAAGGTTCAAAATTCAATAATGAAACTAAACCCTAACCTAAACTTCACCTAAATCTACCTTAACCAATCCATACTTGCTTTTATCATGAAAACTTCCCCTAAATGTATACAAATGTATTCCAAGGGGTTTGGAATGGTTATTGGAACTTGAAGTGGCTTAATGTGCTAAAATCAGGCTTTTCCAGTCATAATCAGACTTCCCAATCGATTAAAGTTTGGACTCAATCGATTGAAGCTATTTCAATCGATCCATTGATCGATTCCGCAAGGTACTGCTCGCAGAAATTCCCTCTGAATCGATCGGCTGACCAATCTAGCCTGGGTCAATCGATCGGTTGATCAATCCACTGACCTTCTGTTCATGGGAATTGACTTCCCAATTGATCGACTGATCGATTAAAACCATCCCAATCGATCGACTGATCGATTGAGTTTCTGATTTTATGAAATTTAGTTTCAGCAAAATTCAGAAACTCCCCAAAAATTATATAAAATTACAAAAATCATGAAAATTCATGTAAATACTCTTTAGGATATGTTCTATTAAGGAAAAATAGTTTTCTATAAAAATACTTCCTATTTTCAAAGATTGACACAAACTTGAGACTTTGTAAATCCTTTAGTGTTTTCTTCCAAATTTGTGTCTAACTATTCAATGATGATTACTATCAAAAGATAGCCTTCACCAAGGTTTTCTAAAAGCCTTTTAAAATCATTTTCAAAACCAATATCCAACCATGTTTCTTGGGCTCAATGCACATAACTTGTACATTAGCTTTCCCAATGATTGGAAAATACATAACTATGTATTTTGATGAACCTAAAACTCAATAAGATGCACTAAATCAACATCTTGAGTATTGTTCACCATCCTAACATCTCACTTGTATCTAATGTGTACTAAAACACATACAAGTCACCTTATGGTTCTTTGTGAGATGTATATTTGGTTTTGTCCTAAACTAAGGGATCATGCATAACTATCTAGGCATTATGAACCTTATGATCATCCACCTAGGATGTCACTTGGTGTTATCCCACTTGTTGAGATATTTACCATTCATGATAAATTCCTTTTGTCCTTAATTACAAGGAAATTAACATAATGCATGATGTTACATGACATACATCAAAATAAATAATTTTCAAAAGAAAACAAATGTTATAGCTACATGATGTATGTATGACATGACATGATATTTTTGTGTTTTTCATACTAAAAATGAATGTAACACATGATGTCATGACATGTGATAAGCAATCAATCATGACACTTTAGCATATATAAAATATACCTAGATAGACTATCTACATATCCTTAATCCCTTAGCTAAGCCTTTAAATTCTAATCCTAGATTGCCTATTGAAGAAATGTCATAACCCAACTTGGCATGTCTTTTACCCTTTCCTATTTGTGCCAATTGAAATTAAAAATTAAATCCTCAAATTTTATTTGACATATTTTACTCTTTCTAAGAGTGACAATTTGGATTAAGGTTTACATTTCCCTTAATTCTATAAGAAAATGCCAAATTCCCAATTTGGCATTTCTTTTGCTTCTCTCAAGTGTGTCAATTTAAATTAGATTCAACTCCTCAAATTTTGACACATTTTACTCTTTCAAAGAGTAACACTAATAATCCTTCTCATTTTCAAAGGTTAACAATAACATTGAAAATGTTCTCAAGTGTCAACTTTACCAAGGTTGGGTTAACTACCTTTCCAATTGGAGTTGACACTCTCTAAACTCTTCTAGGGTGTAGAGAATATGTTTCTAGGAACCCAATACCTATTGGTGCTCCTTGGATGCTCTAGGTACTCATTCGGGATAACTTTCCTAGATACCTTTCTAAGGATCTTTCTAGGCTTCTTAGAAACCTTGGTCGCCTCTACTAGGTCACTTCTAAGAATAACTTCCCTTGTAACCTTCTTTGTGACTTTATTAGGCCTTTTTGGAGCCTTAGTCACCTTTACTAGATCAACTTCAGGGATGGCCTCCCTTGCGACCTTCTTTGTGACTTTGTTAGACTTTTTAGAAGTCTTAGTCACATTGGTCTTGTCAAAAGTATTCTTAGGGATTCCTTCCCTAGTATCTTTGACTTGACCTCTACATCTAGGGTTGACCCCATAGCTATATGGAACCCTATGAAAGGAAGTCACATCCTTCTTGGCTTTAGGTTTGTATCCCAAACCCTATAGCCATTGGATGACTCTTGTCTAGCTTTTCCTAGGTTATGCTCATTTTGACCCCTAAGTATGTTTTCCATTCTTGCTAAGGTCCTTTCTAAATTATCAAGTCTTGACCTTAAGACTTGATTTTCACTCCATAAATCCCTAGATTTTAGTTTTTCATTAAATCCTTGAGTATTTCTATTTTTAGGCATATATCTAAAATCCTTGGTGTTATTGCCTAAGTTGTTATTTACCTTCTTAACCTTAGACGTTGTAAATCTAGCATGAGGAGGAATATATTTATCCTTAAGGCTATCATGCCTCCTATTCTCATGATAAATAGCATTAAGATGATAAAAATTATTTCTAGCATGCTTTTTATCATGTGTCAAAGGAATGGATTCATTAAATGATATCTTGGTTTTTACCTTAGAAGCTCCCCCTAAACTTGTGCTTCCTTGACTTTGGTTGGCTTCCTCTCTTTAGGACATTGACTTTGGTAATGTCCTCTTTGTTTGCATGATAAGCACACAATGCGCTCTTTGGTTTTGTGTTTCGTGGGACCAACCACTTTAAGCTTCTCCTTAGCCTTGGTTGCCACTTGACCCTTCTTCTTGGCTAATTTTGGACACTTGCTCTTACAGTGTCCATGCTCCCTACACTCAAAGCAAATGATATAATTTTTATTATTACAATCGAAATTTTTATACCTTTGCTTGTAGGGGTGGCACTTGATCCTCCATTTGATTTATCTTTCATTGTGGAGGTTGCATCATCATCTTCTTCTTCTCCTCTTGAGGGTGAGGGTGCTTCCACCTCTTCAACTCTTGAGAATGTGAATACTTTCACCTCTTCCTCTCTTGAAGATGTAGAAGATCTCTCATCTTCTTCCTTCTCCTCCTCTTCCTTCTTCTCCTCGAATGTTGACCTTATGTTAACATCGGATTGGTCCTTCTCTTCTTAGACCAATGAACCTTTCTCCTTAGGCTCATCCACTCCTTGAAATTGAGTGGGGTTCTCATGATAGACAATGGCCTTTTTTCAAAGATCACTTGCACTCGTGCATTCACCTACACTCAAAATTATGTTAAAGGGTAATAGATTTAACAAAATTTTTGTTACCTCCTTATCCGCCTCCGCTTGCTCCCTTTGTTCCTCGGTCCAATGTCGAGGTCAAAGGCGCTTACCCTTTTTTTCCTTTGGAGGCTCAAATCGATTTTCCAATGCAACCCATTAGTTCCAATCCATTTGGAACCAAGTTTCCAACCTCGTCCTCCAATAGTTGAAATCTTCTTTGTCATACGGAGGTGGAATTCGGATATCCCATCCGAGCGGTCCTTCGGACACCATCTTCTTCTTCCTCTAGCTTCTTGCTCTCTTAGCGGTTAGTCCGTAGAAGAGCGACCTCGCTCTGATACCAATTGTTGGGATTAATGTGCCTGCTAGAGGGGGGTGAATAGCGTCTCATCGCGCGCTCGTCGGTTGCGTCTTGATGATGATATGTAGCGGAAATAAAATACAAGACTCACACAATGCTAACAAATAGATTTACTTGGTATCCACCTCAAGAAGAGGTCACTAATCTAAGGATCCACACACGATACGCTCCTCCACTATGAAAACCTCTTTCTCGATCGCAGCCGGAGGCGGAGAAGCCTCATACAAATCCACACACAACAACACAACTCACCCAAGAAGAAAATGTTGGTTGCTACTCGAAAAACCTAGAGGTTCCACTGTACAAAAATTTTGTACAAAGGTCTGAACCTTTTCCTAGCTACCATATGTTCTTTTAAATTTAATTTTGGTTTGCCTGCGGAACTTAACACGTTTGATCCAAAACTTAATCTATTTGTTCTTTTATGTTTTGACTTGGATCTCCTGCGGAACTTAACACGTTTGATTCAAATCACCTAAGTTATTAATTCCATTAAATATTAATTTCCAAAATTGGTTCCCAGTACTGACGTGGCGAGACACATGGCCTTCTTGGATATGGGAGCAACCACCACCGACTAGACAAAACTTTTTAATGAAAGCTAATATTTAATTTCCTAAAATAACTTTAGGTCAACCGAAAAGAACAATCAAATCACAAGGAAAAGAAAAATAGAAGAAAACTATATCGAAAACACATTCGAAACACTAGAATCGTATGCCTCTTGTATTTAGTATTATTTCCAAAAATAACTAGTATGATGCGGAAAGAAAAATTACTAGTTATACCTTTTAGAAAGACCTCTTGATCTTCTACCGTATTCCTCTTCTAACCTCGGACGTTGTGTGGGCAACGATCTTCCGAGATGAGAACCACCTAGGCACCTTCTTCCTTCTTCCTTCAAGTTTCGGCCAAGCATAAGAACTTTCAAAGGATGAAGAATTTTCCACCAACCAAGCTCCAAGGGATGCATGCTTTCTCTCCTTCTTCTCCTTCCTTGATCCGGCCACATCCTCCAAGCTCCAAGAGATGATAGATTTCGGCCACAACAAGAGGAGAGAAGAGAAAGGGAAGGGTCGGCTACCACACCAAGGAAAAGAGGGAGAAAAATAGAATAGAGTCCTTAGCCTTGAAGCCTCCTCTACCCCCTCTTTTATAATCCTTGGTCTTGGGAAATAAGAAAAATTTAATAAAAACTTCCTTAATTCTTTTGCCATTGAAAAGGAAAATTTATTTAATTAAAAACAATTTTTCTTTTCAATTTGTAATGGCCGGCCACCACATAAATTCTCCAAGCAAATAAAATTTTAAACAAAAATTAAAACTTCCTTATTTGCTTCCGGAAATTTATAAAAAAATTTGTCCAATAATTTTTATCCCTTCATGATTGGTTTATAAAAAGGAATTTAATAAATTAAAATCTTTCTTTTAAACATGTGGATAAAAAGAAAGTTATCTCTATAAATTAAAAACTCTTTTAATCTACAAATAAGGAAAGATATCAAATCTTTTCTTAATCTTTTGTAGAAACTTATAAAAGAGAATATTTAATTTTAAACTCTCTTTTAAATCATGAATATGGTTTAAAAGGAAAGTTTTCTTAAAATTTAAAATCCTCCTTTAATCAACAAATAAGGAAAGATTTCAAATTTTAAACTCTCTTTTAAACATGTAGATGATTTACAAATTAGGAAAGTTTTTACCAAAAATTAAAACCATCCTTTTAAACTACAAATAAGGAAAGAGATTAATCTCTTCTCTTAATCTTTTGTAGAAAGCTATAAAAGGAAATTTTTAATTTTTAAACTCTCTTTTAAAATCATGATATCCACATAAGAAATAATTTTAATAAAAATCCTTTTTAATATTCTAGTGGTCGGCCACCTAAGCTTGGGACCCAAGCTTTGGCCGGCCACCTACATGGCTCATCCACTTGGTCTTGGCCGACCCTAGCTTGGGTTCCAAGCTAGCTTGGCCGGCCCCATTGGATGGGTAAGAAGGTGGGTATGCGGTGGGTATAAATCTCTATATACTAGAGGCTACGATAAGGACCGAGAGGAGGAATTGGTTTTGGTCTCCCGATAAAATTAAGCATCCCGTGCTCGCCCCGAACACACAACTTAATTTTATCAATAATAATTCATTCCACTAGAGAACTATTATTGAACTACCGCACCAATCCCAAATTACATTTTGGGCTCCTTCTTATCATGAGTGTGTTAGTCTCCCTGTGTTTAAGATAACAAATGTCCACTAATTAAGTAAGTTACTGACAACTCATTTAATTAATATCTAGCTCCAAGAGTAGTACCACTCAACTTCATTGTCATGTCGGACTAAGTCCACCTGCAGGGTTTAACATGACAATCCTTATGAGCTCCTCATGGGGACATTCTCAACCTATATTACTAGGACACAGTTTCCTTCTATAATCAACAAAACACACTATAAGTGATATCATTTCCCAACTTATCGGGCTTATTGATTCATCGAACTAAATCTCACCCATTGATAAATTAAAGAAATAAATATCAAATATATGTGCTTGTTATTATATTAGGATTAAGAGCACATACTTCCATAATAACTGAGGTCTTTGTTCCTTTATAAAGTCAATATAAAAGAAACGACCTCTAATGGTCCTACTCAATACACTCTTAGTGTACTAGTGTAATTATATAGTTAAGATAAACTAACACCTAATTACACTACGACCTTCCAATGGTTTGTTCCTTTCCATCATGGTCGTGAGCTACTGTTTATAATTTATAAGGTACTGATAACATGATCTTCTGTGTGTGACACCACACACCATGTTATCTACAATATAAATTAACTGAACAACTACATTTATCATAAATGTAGATATTTGACCAATGTGATTCTTATTTCTAGATAAATATTTTATACCAAAAGCTAGGCTTTTAGTATACATCCTAACAATCTCCCACTTATACTAAAAGACTAAGCTGCCATATCTGCTGCCATACATCTGATTCTCATGCCTTTCAAAAAGCTCTTGCCTTAAGGACCTTAGGTTATTATCTGATGCAATCTAGGCGGCAACAACTTCTCCTCGTTATACAATTTCTCGTATTGGGTAGTACTTGCGCTCTATTGTGTTTACTTGCCTTATAGACTCATGGTTTCTTCGAGTTTGCTACTGCACCATTATTATTACAATAAATTGTAATAATCTTTGGACAAACTAGAAATCATATCTAAGTCTATCTTGAAGTTATTTAAGTCATTCAGCTTTTATGGCTACCTCAGAGGCTTGCCATATACTTAGCTTCTATGGTGGAGTCCAGAAAAACACCTATGCTTATCACTCTTCCATAGTTATGACTTTTCCTCCTAAAGTAAACACAAAACCCCGAGGTCGACTTATTATTGTCCCTATCTGATTGGAAGTCAAAATCCGTGCAACCTACAGGAACCAAATTAACTGCCTTGTAAGCTAGCATATAATCTCTAGTGCCTCTAAGGTACTTTTAATATATGCTTTACTGCAGTCCAATGTCCTTGTCTAGGGTTACTTTGATATCTGCTAACTATGCCCTTGGCAAAATAGATTTCTGATCTCGTGCATAGCATACATTAGGTTGTCTAACTGCCGAAGCATAAAGAACTGCCTACATGTCCTCAATCTCCTTTGATGTCATCGGAGACATCTCTTTAGATAAAGACACTCCATGCTTAAAAGATAAGAAACCTTTTTAGGAGTTTTGCATGCTAAAAACGAGCAAGGATTTTTTCGATGTATTAAGCTTAGGATATATATATATATTTTTTCTTACGATCCCTTATTACTTTGATCTCAAAAATATATACATTCTCCCAAGTCCTTTATATCGAATTATTTGGACAACCATACCCTTACTTCTGACAACATTTTGATATTGTTTCCAACTACCAAAAATGTTATCTACGTATAGTACAAGAAACACCACCACGTTTCCATCACACCTTTTGTATACACAAGACTTATCCGTTTACTCAATAAATCCATAGGTCTGGATTACTTTGATAAACTGGATGTTCCAAGACCTTGAAGCTTTGCCTCAGTCCATAGACTGATTGAGCTTGCACACAAGATGCTCTTAGCCCTTTACAATGAACCCTTCTGGTTGCTTTATATGAATGCTTTCTTCAAGACTTTCATTAAGGAATGCTGTCTTGACATCTACTTGCCAAATAGATAAAAGAATCCGGATAGACTTAAGCATGGCTACCAGTGAAAAAGTTTCCTTTTTCATCTAGCCTTGCTTTTGAAAGTTTCTACCTTTCTGTCTATCCCTCTTTTCCTATTATAGATCTTTTTACACCCAAAGGCTTTTACACCATTTGGTGTTTCTACAAGCTTCCAGATTTTATTAGAATACATATATTCTAATTCTGTTATTCATTACTCTTTGCCAAGATGTTACATCTTTATCTGGGAGTGCTTCGTCATATGTCCACAGATCAGGTTCATGTCCTCCAGGGATCGAGTCCAAAAACTCTCCCAAAACATGAATCCTTTTAGGTTGTCTAACAACCCTCCCACTACGACAAAACACTTTCTGCAATTGTGTATCATTTGTGATACGTGTTGCAGTTTTCTTGTGGTATCTCATCTTGTACAGTTGGTACTAGATTAGACATGTCTTTTATTATTTCCTTAAGAACAAATTTTCTTGTGGGCACATGGTTTATTACATAGTCCTTTTCTAAAAATCGGTTATTGATGCTAACAATGACCTTCTGATTTTTAAGACTATAAACCTACTTTCATTTCTCTAGGATAACCCACAAACAAGTGAATTCCTATCCAACTTATCATTGTCTCTCTTCTGTATATGTGTTGGACTACCCGAATCCGAATATGCTTCGAAATAGGCTTACGCCTATTTAGCAATTCTATATGAGTAGAGAGTTCTGTCTTTGGAAGGTACTATATTCATTTTCATTTCCAGATTATATCCTTAAAATGATTTTGGTAATATTCTAAATAACTCATCAATCTACTTATTTCCATAAGAGTCCTATACCTTCCTTTTTCTACACCATTCTGTTGGGGTGTACCAGGTGCAGTTAGTTGGGATTGAATCCCTACTTCTGATTAGTGACTCCTAAATTCTCCCAAGAGGTACTTGCCACTACGATCTTACCATAGTGACTTTTACTTTAACATTTCTCCGCATCAGCCTTGTACTCTTTGAACTAATCAAAGTACTTAGTCTTACGGTACATTAAGTAAATTTATTTGTATCTTGAATAGTTGTCTATAAAATAGACAAAATATTCAATACTACCTCTTGTCTGGATAGTCATAGGATCACACAAATCAGAATGAACCAATTTCAACATATCTTTGACTCCATACCCCTTAGACTTAAAAGCTTCTTGGTTATTTTTCCTTCCAAGTAAGACTCGCAGGTTGGAAAGATTTCCACTACTAATGAACCCAAAAGTTCATCAGCTACCAATGAATCCTACTCAAGTTAATATAACCTAGCCTTAGATGCCAAAGATATAATTGGTTTATTTCCGAAGGTTACTTTCTCTTAAAGTTAGAAGATGTGTTACTAATTTCCATTTGTTGCATCATGAGAGTTATTGGATTTATAAATTGCCAACCAACGTACCAGAACAGATAACTTCCCTCTTTTTCTTAATAACAACTTTGTTATTAAAAGAGACAGAATATTAAGTTTTTTGAATAGTTTAGAAACTGAAAACTAGTTCTTTCTAAACTTAGTGCGTAAAGGCAATTACTCAAAAATCCATGTTTTATTCTTATCAAAAGATAAATATCTCCCACTGCAACAACTACCATTTTTACAGTAGTGTCCATGTGGACGGTGTTTTAATTTTCATTTAGTTGCCTGGTTTCCTGGAACCCTGCAATGAATTGCAGACATGATTAATGACATCTGTATCTACACTCCAGGTTCTGGTAGATAACACCACTAAACATGTTTCAACTAATGAATTAAATACACCTATATTGTTCTTAATTCTAAGAAGACAGTCTACCTTAATGTCCAAGTCCTATTTCCAATCATTACAATTGGGACTACTAAGTCTTTTCTATAGTATGACTACTAGGGGATTGACAAACATTTTAAATCCTAAGAATCACAAAAATATTTGGTCAAGATCAACTCCTTAAAATCCCCATGAATTTTGTATGCTACGATAGTGTGAACGTATACAAAATCAAAGAGGAGATTTTATTCATTAATTTTATTATCTTGTCAACTTTACTTTATGACGAATAAAATTAATAGTTGATCTGTCTTTGATCAAATATTTGGTCAAAACTTTTTGAATTTAAAATAACATTGATTCCTTAAACAATATTATTTAAATTCACCAACACCTCAAACACCGTGAATTTTGCATGTCACGATAGTGTGGACGTATACAAAATTAAACATTTGTAAGAGGAGGGGTTTACCCATTAATTACCTTGTCAATAAATCTTTATGACAAATAAAATTACCTCAAACACCGTGAATTTTGTATGCCACGATAGTGTGGACGTATACAAAATCAAACATTCGTAAGAGGGGTTTTTAATTTTATTATCTTGTCAACCTATTTATTTGACAAATTAATAGTTGGTTTCTTCGGTCACACAAATAATAGCAGTGACTCCGATGGGGAGGATACTATTAGACGTGCCTAAGTGTATACCATTACTTGACACTAAGTCCATTAATAAGATTATGCCCCTTCCGATGGGGAAGATCACACGCTCTTAATTAACTTCCTATAGTCATCCAAAATGGAAGTTTAATCTAGTGATCTGCAAACAAGCTCATCCGATATGGAGGAAGGTGTTGGTGCAACCTTAGGTCAAGGTTGACCTGGTTGACCTGACTCGAGTTGACCTGACTCGAGTTGTATTTTGATGTTTGACGAGAATAGAAAAGTTCTATTCTGATGTTTGACGAGAATAGAAAAGTTGTATCTTGATGTTTGACAAGAATACAAACTTGGGAGATTGTGGGTGCAACCTTCGGTCAAGGTTGACCTGGTTGACCCGACTTGAGTTGACTTGATTCAGGAAAAGTCCAAGTATGGAGACTTGGCACGGAAAAGTCCAAGCAGGGAGCTTAGCACAGGAAAAGTCCAAGTATGGAGACTTAGCACTGAAAAGTCCAAGCAGGGAGCTTGGCACGGGAAAAGTCCAAGTATGGAGACTTGGCATGGGAAAAGTCCAAGTATGGAGACTTGACACGGAAAAGTCTAAGCAGGGAGCTTGGCACGGGAGAAGTCCAAGTATGGAAGCTTGGCATGGGAAGTCGGAGAGGGCTCGGCAGCTCGTTCTCCGGACTAGGTTAGAGAGGGCTCGGGAGCTCGTTCTCTGGACCAGACGAAGTCAGAGAGGGCTCGACAGCTCGTTCTCCGGACTAGGTCAGAGAGGGCTCGGTAGCTCGTTCTCTGGACTGGATGGAGTTGGAGAGGGCTCGGTAGCTCGTTCTCCGAACTAGGTCAGAGAGGGCTCGGTAGCTCGTTCTCTGGACCGGACGAAGTTGGAGAGGGCTCGGCAGCTCGTTCTCCGGACGAGGTCAGAGAGGGCTCGGTAGCTCGTTCTCTGGACCGGACAAAGTCGGAGAGGGCTCGGTAGCTCGTTCTCCGGACTAGGTCAGAGAGGGCTCGGTAGCTCGTTCTCTGGACCGGATGAGGAAGTTGGAGAGGGCTCGGTAGCTCGTTCTCCGGACTAGGTCAGAGAGGGCTCGGTAGCTCGTTCTCCGGACTAGGTCAGAAAGGGCTCGGTAGCTCGTTCTCTAGACTGGGAAGGCTTTAGGATTAAGGCTGGGAAATTGGATCGGTCTACAAACCGATCCAGTGATACGGCTGATCGATCTGCAGACCGATCAGTAACCAATCAGTGTGGTACTGTGAGTTATCTGATCGGTCTGGAGACCGATCAGGAAGCAACACAGAGGAAAAGGAGAGAAAGGACTGATCGGTCCAGGGACCGATCAGATCCCTCCTGGACCGATCAGGATATGGTCTGATCAGTCCAGGCTTAGCCTGATCGGTCTGTGGACCGATCAGAGCTCTCCTGGACCGATCAGGTGATCGGTCCAGGCATAGCCGTTGAGTCACAACGGCTATCTCCGTCTTCTTCGCAGAACTCTGTCACCAGGTGAGCAGGTGCAGGTTATAAAGAGGTCGAGGGCTTCTACAGTGTATCCTCTCCTTCCTGGTTCCTTCTGCTCTTACTGAGCTTTGCTGAGCTCATACTTCTTGAAGCTTCGAGTGAGATTCCTTCGGCTGGTTCAGCTGCTGTTGGGCATCCGTGAAGTTGTTGCTTCATCAACGGACTCCCGTCGACGAGAAGGCAAAGTGTTTTTACATTCGTATTGCTTTTTGTTTCTTGCTTTCTTTCTTGTACTCCTATCTTGCTGTTGCAAGAGATTGTGGCGAGGTTTCTCCACCCAGAAGGAGTTCATATTAGCCGGTTATCCGGGGTCTCATCCACTGACGGATTGATAGGCTTCGTCCACCTTACGGACACGCCGAGGAGTAGGAGCATCATCTCCGAACCTCGTTACATCATCGTGTTTGAGGTTTGATCTTCTCCACTTTCGTTTCTACATTGTATTTCCGCTGCGCTAACTTGATTTGTAGAAAGAAACGCGAATTTGAGGTCGGCTATTCACACCCCGTCCTCTCTAGCCGCATCCGAAGGTCCTAACAGAAGGCACTCAGAGCCAACGCGCAAACTTGTTACATCACTTATAAACCAGTAATGGAGACCGTGGAATTTATTTAAAATAAATCCCTCTCCCACTTAGTTATTTAAAGTGAGGAATTTTGACTATGATAGTCAACCTAACATGCATACTAACAAGCACACACAACACAGCATAAAAAGTAATAAATAGAAAAACTAATTTTCAACTATTATGGCTTTTATCTATTGCTATCCTCCGTGTGTCGCCAACCCTAGCTGCTGCCATCTTTGGCCACCGCCACCGGGTCTAGTTGTTGCATCCATCTTGCTCCTTGTTCCGCTGCGCCTCTGGTCCTCAAAAAGGTTCCACGCCTTGCAAGATTCGATCCGCGACATAAATAGAATTTTACATTTTTCGATCCTATATTCCTCGAAGGAATGTACATGTAAACTAGATCAAAAAATAAAATCCTAATAAAACTAAATACAGCTCCTGCTGTATTTTATAATACAATCATGCACACATAATAAATGCCCTTGACATGTCCAAGGGTCCAATCACACAAATAATAACTATAAGTCATAATAGTTGGATCCTGCATCCACAAAGTTAGCACATCCTACTATTATCCTGCCTAAATTATGTATGACATGTGCATAATTAAACTAATACCAAATACACAGAGGCAAAACCCTAGCTCTGATACCAATTGTTGGTTGCTACTCAGAAAACCTAGAGGTTCCACTGTACAAAAATTTTGTACAAAGGTCTGAACCTTTTCCTAGCTACCATGTGTTCTTTTAAATTAAATTTTGGATCGCCTGCGGAACTTAATACGTTTGATCCAAAACTTAATCTATTTGTTCTTTTAGGTTTTGACTTGGATCTCCTGCGGAACTTAACACGTTTAATCCAAATCACCTAAGTTATTAATTCCATTAAATATTAATTTCCAAAATTAGTTCAATCTTGGACGTGGCGAGGCACATGGCCTTCTTGGATATGGGAGCAACCACCACCGACTAGACAAAACCTTTTAAGGAAAGCTAATATTTAATTTCCTAAAATAACTTTAGGTCAACCAAAAAGAACAATCAAATCACAAGGAAAAGAAAAACAAAAGAACACTATATCGAAAACAAATTCGAAACACTAGAATCGTATGCCTCTTGTATTTAGTATTATTTCCAAAAATAACTAGTATGATGCGGAAAGAAAAATTACTAGTTATACCTTTTAGAAAGACCTCTTGATCTTCTACCGTATTCCTCTTCTAACCTCGGACGTTGTGTGGGCAACGATCTTCCGAGATGAGAACCACCTAGGCACCTTCTTCCTTCTTCCTTCAAGTTTCAGCCAAGCACAAGAACTTTCAAAGGATGAAGAATTTTCTACCAACCAAGCTCCAAGGGATGCATGCTTTCTCTCCTTCTTCTCCTTCCTTGATTCGGCCACATCCTCCAAGCTCCAAGAGATGATAGATTTCGGCCACAACAAGAGGAGAGAAGAGAAAGGGAAGGGTCGGCCACCACACCAAGGAAAAGAGGGAGAAAAATAGAATAGAGTCCTTAGCCTTGAATCCTCCTTTACCCCCTCTTTTATAATCCTTGGTCTTGAGAAATAAGGAAAATTTAATAAAAACTTCCTTAATTCTTTTTCCATTGAAAAGGAAAATTTATTTAATTAAAAATAATTTTTCTTTTCAATTTGTAATGGCCGACCACCACATAAATTCTCCAAGCAAATAAAATTTTAAACAAAAATTAAAACTTCCTTATTTGCTTCCGAAAATTTATAAAAAATTTGTCCAATAATTTTTATCCCTTCATGATTGGTTTATAAAAAGGAAATTTAATATTAAAATCTTTCTTTTAAACATGTGGATAAAAAGAAAGTTATCTCTATAAATTAAAAACTCTTTTAATGTACAAATAAGGAAAGATATCAAATCTTTTCTTAATCTTTTGTAGAAACTTATAAAAGAGAATATTTAATTTTAAACTCTCTTTTAAATCATGAACATGGTTAAAAAGAAAAGTTTTCTTAAAATTTAAAATCCTCCTTTAATCAACAAATAAGGAAAAATTTCAAATTTTAAACTCTCTTTTAAACATGTAGATGATTTACAAATTAGGAAAGTTTTTACCAAAAATTAAAACCATCCTTTTAAACTACAAATAAGGAAAGAGATTAATCTCTTCTCTTAATCTTTTGTAGAAAGCTATAAAAGAAAATTTTTAATTTTTAAACTCTCTTTTAAAATCATGATATCCACATAAGAAATAATTTTAATAAAAATCCTTTTTAATATTCTAGTGGCCGGCCACCTAAGCTTGGGACCCAAGCTTTGGTCGGCCACCTACATGGCTCATCCACTTGGTCTTGGCCGGCCCTAGCTTGGGTTCCAAGCTAGCTTGGCCGGCCCCATTGGATGGGTAAGAAGGTGGGTATGCGGTGGGTATAAATCTCTATATACTAGAGGCTACGATAGGGACCGAGAGGAGGAATTGGTTTTGGTCTCTGGATAAAATTAAGCATCCCGTGCTTGCCCCGAACACACAACTTAATTTTATCAATAATAATTCATTCCACTAGAGAACTATTATTGAACTACCGTACCAATCCCAAATTACATTTTGGGCTCCTTCTTATCATGAGTGTGTTAGTCTCCTTGTGTTTAAGATAACAAATGTCCACTAATTAAGTAAGTTACTGACAACTCACTTAATTAATATCTAGCTCCAAGAGTAGTACCACTCAACTTCATTGTCATGTCGGACTAAGTCCACCTGCAGGGTTTAACATGACAATCCTTATGAGCTCCTCTTGGGGACATTCTCAACCTATATTACTAGGACACAGTTTCCTTCTATAATCAACAACACACACTATAAGTGATATCATTTCCCAACTTATCGGGCTTATTGATTCATCGAACTAAATCTCACCCATTGATAAATTAAAGAAATAAATATCAAATATATGTGCTTGTTATTATATTAGGATTAAGAGCACACACTTCCATAATAACTGAGGTCTTTGTTCCTTTATAAAATCAGTATCAAAGAAACGACCTCTAATGGTCCTACTCAATACACTCTCAGTGTATTAGTGGAATTATATAGTTAAGATAAACTAACACCTAATTACACTACGACCTTCCAATGGTTTGTTCCTTTCCATCATGGTCGTGAGCTACTGTTTATAATTTATAAGATACTGATAACATGATCTTATGTGTGTGACACCACACACCATGTTATCTACAATATAAATTAACTGAACAACTACATTTATCATAAATATAGACATTTGACCAATGTGATTCTTATTTCTAGATAAATGTTTTATACCAAAAGCTAGGCTTTTAGTATACATCCTAACAGAAAATACAAGATATAAATGAAATACACCCTTTTTCTTGCTTACTTATTGCTTGTTGTTGCCTCTTGAACCTTGGGAATGCACCCAAGCGCCTCCAAGAACTGGCGATGAAGATCGGAAGAAGCTCGCGTGAAAATCACTGAAGATCGCAGGAGAAGAACGCAAAGTTCTGGGGAAGAAAACGCTCCGGCCATGCTATATACAGTGCCTCCAATCGATTGAAATAAACCCTAATCGATTGCCACATTAGCACCGCTCCATTGCAGTCGTCAATCATCTGCATCCTACGCGATGGCCACTTCCCAATCAATCGACCGATCGATTGGGACTGTCTGAATCGGTCACTCGATTGATTCAGCGCCTTTCTGTGCTCTCGCGTCCGCGTGAGAGTTTCTGCTGCCCAATCGATCAACCGATCGATTGACAGCTCCCAATCGATCGCCCGATTGATTGGGAAAGTCTCTGTGCTCGCGATTTCATATCCCAATCGATTGGTTGATCGATTGGACCTTCCCACAATCGCAGCACAGTCCAAATCGATTGACCGATCGATTTGGACCCTGTTCAATCGATCGCCCGATCGATTGAACATTCTGAACTTGACTTAAACTCAAGTCCAAAGTCTCAAACCCAACTTTTGGTCAACCGTGACCTGTTGGGTCTCCATGCCTAGCATTTGGCCACACTCGACCAACCTCGAACTAGCCTTCTAGCCTCCTCCATCAGCCTTGCGTTCCTCGGATATCTCCCCATCCTTCATGCCTTGCCTTCAGGAGCTTCCTTCAGCCTCATCCTAGTTATCGGGTCTTCCTTGCCAAGACCACATGCTTGGACTTACACCCTTTGCCAAGATCACAGTTGGACTTTTCAATTGCCTGGCTCCTCACCAGGACTTTCTCCTTTGCCAATATCACACTTGGACTTTCCAATTGCCTGGCTCCTCACCAGGATTTTTCTTTTGCCAAGATCACATTTGGACTTTCTCCTGCCTAGCTCCACACTAGGACTTTCCCATTGCTTGGCTCCTCACCAGGACTTTCTCCTGCCTAGCTCCACACTAGGACTTTCCCGTTGCCTGGCTCTTCACTTGGACTTTCTCCTGCCTAGCTCCTCACTAGGACTTTCCAAATGTCTAACCTCTAGTTAGGACTTTCCCAGTCAAGTCTCTTGTCAAGCTTGACCTACTTGACTTGTATTCTCATCAACCTGGTCAATCCTTTGACTATCTCCATAACCGGACGATTACTCCAGCAATCTCCTTATATTGTCAAACATCAAAACTCAAATCCTGACTCAAGTTTGACTCAACTCAACCTTAGTCAAACTGGTCAAACTTGACCTAGGGAAATTGCCCCAACAATCTCCCACTTTTTGATGTTTGACAATAAATCTTGGTGAGTGAAGTTATGTGAAAATTCTAGTGAGTGAAGTTAAGTTAAAGTTCAGGTGAGTGAAGCCAGACAGTTGGAAATCCTGGTGAGTGAAGTCAGGTGAAAGCCCTAGTAAGTAAAGCTAGATAGTGGAAAAAGTCCTGGTGAGTGAAGTCATACATGTGAAATTTCAGATAAGTCAAGGTTGACTGGACACATGGTGATTGGAAGTCCAAATAAGTCAAAGGATTGACCAGATAATTGGTGTAAGGAGAAAAGTCCAAGTGAGTTAAAGGATTGACCAGACATTTGGTGAAGAAGTCCTAACAGGTCAAGGTTGACCAGATGCTAAAAAAAAGGAGGAGTCCCAATAGGTCACGGTTGACCGAATGTTGGGTAAGAGAACCCTAGACTTTGTTTTGGAAGTTAGAGTTTAGTAATCGATTGAGCTAGTCGATTACCAAAGCTTAAGCGATTAGAGTACTCGCTTAAACTCATTTTTCCAAGTGCATGGAAAGGTGCCTAATCGATTAGGCACATCTTAAGCGATTGGGGGAATCACTTAAGAAGTCCTCTGTGTGAAAAAGAAGCTCCGATAAGCGAATAAACAGGGAAGCTTAATCGCTTACGGTCTGTTCTTGTGCGAACAGAAAGGCTCTTACTTGACTCGGCTAATCGATTAAGAACCTTTAAGCAATTAGATTAATCGCTTAAGGTTGAAAACTAGTCGTTGTGCGCCCGATAAAAGATTTCACGTGTAGTGTTCAACTCATATCCTCTCCCACTTTCTTCGCCAAGCTCAGAGGTCATCATCGCCGATTCTTGAAGCTTCTTAGAGACAAGTGCTACTGCATTTTCAAGGTCAAGAGATGTTCCCAAACAAGAAGAAGAAGCAAACTAAGGTTTCATGATTGTAATCTTGTAAGATTTCATTTTGTATTGGCTTGTATTTTCCTCTTCTAATATTTCTTTATGTGTGAGCTTGTACGAGCCTTCTCCGCCTCCGGATTATTTCCGAGGAGTGTTTCATAGTGGAGAGTGTATATAAGGGTTGGATCCTTGGATTAATCACTTCTTTTTGAGGTGGATACTAAGTAAATCTATCTTGTTAGTATTGGTGAATTTTGTGTTGTATTTATCCTCTGCACATCATCATCAACAAAGCGCGAGAAGCTATTCACGTTCCCTTTAATTCCGAAATGACCCAATAAAATTGACTTGACTGGAAATGATATATTATTATGAAACACATACTCTTATTTTAATAATTTTTTAATATATCTTTTTCAATTTTACTCGGGTATATATATATATATATATATAAAATTTATTAGTGTCTAATTAAAAAATTGAATCAAAATTAAATAACAATTGAGTTAGGTTTTTACCCACCTTAAGTTTAATTGAACGAACTAATCATTCAAATAAGAAAATGGCTCTGAAATGATTTGGATACAAAGTTGCTGAACGATTCTTCAATCATATTAAATTCACTTGCTTTCCTTGATACAAGAAAACAAACCTTGTAAAAACGAGAAGACAAACCTTCTCTCAATTTTATTTTTATTTTAAAATTCTCTCATTTATTTAATGCTTTCTTTTACCAAACGAAGAAAAGGTTGGTGTACCCTTCCTTCACTGTCCAGTCAACTCCTCTTTGACCCACTATGGCTGTCATCCCCACCATCAGCCCCGTCTCCTCTCGCCTTCTTTCGAACGATTATAGTTGACTATTCAATAGCTCACACGTAAGGGCATGCTTTGAATCTTCCTCAATAAAGATACGTTATTATCACCAATAAAGATACGTTATTATCACTTGTATCTCATTTAATGATAAAAAATACGTTCATGTTCAATATCTTCATCAATTCATCTTAAAATTAACACAAAAAAAAAAAATAAATTATAAATAACTATTAACTTTTGAAATAATGATTAATATATAAAAAAATATTTATCTTAATTTTATCAAGATTCAAACCCCAAACCTTATAGTGACAATACCTCATACGCTAGTAATTAAATTCATCCAAAGAGATATCACTTTTATCTTACTTATCGCCCCCACGGGCTGGATCAGTTAGAAGGGTGCCTGACACTTGCAACGAAGATTCAGGGGTCGAGGGTCGCCAGTTACACACGGGCGTAAAACCTTGGTCTACTGCATTTTAAATTCCACTCGACCTCCAGTCACCCCTCCTGCCCAGCTTAATCGTGATTTATCTTCTCTGTATATCTGTGAGGCCGAACTCAGGGGGCCGCTAAGATAACGGTTCCATCTTTTACAACTTTTATCTTACTTGTCCGATAGTCCGATGATTAAATAGATATTTAAAATTTAAATTTTGATATATTATAGGATATTTTTTTAATAAGATAAAAAATTTAAGTACATCGACCACGTTTGATGAATGATCATAAGTATTTTTTTTAAATTTAGTCTATCATCAATAAAAATTGTTTTGAAATCCTATAAAATTGTTTTGAAATCCAATCGAAGACCTTCAAGACTAATAAGTTGGAAAAGCTACACTAAATTTTATATATATATATATATATATATATAAAAGTTGGAAAAGCTACACTAAATTATATATATCTGGTAAAAACATATCTGCTCATAATTAGACGGGAAGTAACTTTTTTTTTTCCCCTTCTTACAAGAATCCTAGCCTAATTTTTCTCCCAACTTGCTGATGGTATAAGCTTACAATCGCAAACACGCTTCGCACATCTGTGAGAGACGACCCTGTGAGGTCGTCGACTGCCAACGGCGACCTCTCATGCGAGGTTGCCATCCGCGACCGCGAGCAACGGACCTTGTGCAATCGTGGGAAATGGCCCCGCGCATGAAGTTGCCTCATCGACCGCGAGCAACGGTCGCACACGAGGACCTTGCGTGGTCGTGGGCGATGAATCCTTCAGTTTTTTTTTTATCTCCTTTCTTTGCTTCTCTTTTTCCTCACCTCTAGCTAACTAATTTTTTCTTCTTGAATTTCTTTCTCTTCGCGCTGCATCTTTGGGAGTAAGCATAAAAGGGTCGACACGTCTAGAGTCACGTATTTCCCTGATTTATTTGGCGTGAGGAGTGAGATTTAACTGTACACCGTCAAACTTAGTCGGCGCAAATATCTGATTTAAAAAAAAAAAATTGACACGAATTGACATATTTATAAACATAATATATTTTATAAAATAGTAATAAGTTTCTATGATAAATTTAATTATTAATATTTTTTTTAAAAAATTATCATATCCATTCCAAATTGACTCGAGAGGACCACCTTAACTGCCATGCGATCTAATCCGAAACCGGCGCGATCTCACGAAATCTGCGCACGACCTTCCCCGTCCAATTGCCGCCTCGCCCACGCTATCGGCTATCCCCCTAATACGTACGCTGTCGTGCCTTCCCACCATCTTCACGTTCTTTCCCTTTTCCCTCTACCATATCGACACCAGCTCCAGCACCATCATCCGCCTTCATCCCCAAAATGCCAATCGATCCAATTCCCTCTCGTCGCGTTTCCATCCTCACTTTCCCCTCTTCCTCGACTTCGATTTGAGGGAGGAGTAGGGGTTCCTCCTTCAGTTCTTGAGCTATTTCTGTATTTTAGAGGGGAAAAATGGCTTCTTTGATGAACCTTCATATCTGCTGTAACGCTGCGGTCTCCAGGGCCCAACACTCCTCCGCCTCCTCCGATGCCGGCCGTCCTGTGCTGCTGGCAGTGCCCTTCGGGAGGCCGACTGCTACCTCGGCCGCGCCCCACCGCCGCCGCGTCCCGCCGCTGCCCCATGTTATGGAGGTCGAAACCTCCCCCGCCCCTGCCCTTGAGCCGGCCGTGTCGACGGACTTCGATTTCAGGGGTTACATGCTGGAGAAAGCCGCGGTCGTCGATTGCGCTCTCGACGCGGCCGTCCCGCTGGCGCACCCGTATCGGATCCACGAGGCGATGCGCTACTCCCTCCTCGCCGGCGGCAAGCGCGTGCGCCCCGTTCTGTGCCTCGCGGCCTGCGAGGTCGCCGGCGGTGCGGACGCCTGGGCGATGCCGGCGGCTGTGTCCTTGGAGATGATCCACACCATGTCCCTCATCCACGATGACCTCCCCTGCATGGATGACGATGACCTCCGCCGCGGCCGCCCTTCTTGCCACCGTGCCTTTGACGAGGCCACGGCCGTCCTCGCTGGCGACGCCCTCCTTGCCCTCGCTTTCGGCCACCTGGCCAATCCCGCGTCGTATCCTACCGATCGATCTGTGCCTCCGGACCGGATCGTGCGTGCCGTTGGCGAGCTCTCCCGCTGCGTCGGCTCCGAGGGCCTCGTCGCGGGCCAGGTGGCCGACCTCGAGGCCACGGGCGTCGGAGCCCCCGTCACTCTCGACCATCTCGAGTTCATCCACCTCCACAAGACCGCTGCTCTTTTAGAGGCTTCGGTCGTCCTCGGCGCCATTGTAGGCGGCGCCTCCGACGACCAGATTGAGAGGCTGAGGAAGTACGCCAGGTCCATTGGCCTACTGTTCCAAGTAGTCGACGACATCCTCGACGTGACCAAGTCATCGGAGGAGCTGGGAAAGACGGCAGGGAAGGATCTGGCCAGCGATAAAACTACATACCCAAAGCTGCTGGGACTGGACGAGTCCAAGGAATTCGCCGTCAAACTGTTGAAAGCCGCCACGGAGCAGCTCGCCGGGTTCGATCCAATAAAGGCAGCACCTTTGCTACATTTAGCAAATTACATCGCCTACCGCCAGAAGTAGATGATAGATCGAATAGCCAGAAGAAACTACGTACGGCCAATTGATCTTCTTCCTCCATTGCTTTGCCGCTGGTTATCGATTCAAGTTGGTCATCCTCCATAGTGTATATTTACTCTACACACAATATTTATCCTTTCTTTTACTAAAAACATATTGCCAATTAAACTCGATTTCTTGTTATTTCCTGTGAACTGCTCTGTTGTAGCATAATGCCTTTTTTTTTTTCTGTCTGGTAGAATTTCATAATGTCACTGCTGTTGAGTAGCAGAGCTAACACCTAGAGGATCAGTTCTTCTCCCGTCTCTATTTTCTCTGGAAACTTTGTTTTCTCTCTCTTTAAATGAATTAATCTTGGAACTCTAAATCTTTCTGTGTTTTTGTTTTTTTTCTTCTTCTTATCTTTCTTTATTGGTGATGGTGTGATATTTTCGTGTGGCCTCTGTGTCTCTATGAATGCATCATTCAGTCCTTAATGCCGTCAATGTGTCTATCAAATTCAATGAGTTAAGTTTACGCTTATTAAACAAAGACAAAAATTTAAAAACGTCCTAAATTATAAAATAAGCAAAAAGATTTTTCCAAAAAAGAAGAGAAAAAGACACTCTATTTTTATCCACAAAATAATTCTTATCCAACGATTATTATCATAGGTAGGCGCTATAATGTCATTGCTTACTTTCAAAGTTATTATAATCGTTACAATTAATGTTATAACTTGTTCCAGTTATTAAGTGGGTGCTAAAACGGTATAAAGTTTAAATAATTTTAGTTAAGTTGGTAAAAAATAAAAGCTACTCATTAGCTTTCATAGCGGGTAAAAACTATTTAGTAGCTATGAAAATTCAATATTTAGAGTTTATGAATTAAGATTTAGGATTTTAATAATTAAAGTTTAAGTATAATATAGCTATCTAATAACTATTACGACGTGTAAAAATTACTAAGTAATTGTAACAATACTATAATAGTATTTTATATTAAGTATTATATATTATAACATATACTTAATAGCTTCTGTATATTATAACAATTTGTTATAGTTATTACAATAATATTGAAAATAAAAATATTCTCCGAGTAAAATATATGATAATAGTATTTTATATTAAGTGATACATTATAACATGACCTAATAGCTTCTATATATTATAACAATTTATTATAGTTATTACAGTAATATTGAAAATAAAAATATTCCCCAAGTAAAATATATGATGAGCAAATCAATAATAACCAACATAGAATTATGTTTTTTAAGTGAGATCAAATATCTTGATTACGCCGATTAATCTTAGACATAAGAGGTCTAGTCCCATAAAAATTTTCCACTAGCTATAAGATAAATTGAGAAGCATTTATAGCGGACAACCCATTAACTCAGCGTTCTTAGGTCAAATAAAATTACTTTATTATAACAAAAGATGATTACACTTATCTCAGACGTCCCTCACAGCCTGTCCCCAGATTATGTGAAGGGAGGTTGATCCTGTCTGAAAATCATGGAGATGGCAAGCTGGGGATAAGGCTATCGCGTTAATTGGATGTAGACTCGGCTTTGCTCTACAACACAAGAAACGTCAGTGCCGAGCTAGGGAAGGGGTCCTTGGTGTTGACCCTCCGACGCTCAAGTCAGTCACCGAAAGAGGAAAAAGGTGGAGCAACAGTAGACACAAGTGTGAATAGTGAATAACGCATACCTCCACCAGCGTGTAGACCCCCTTTATATAGTGTCCTGGTGTGCGACGTGCACACTTTGTTAGAATTTGAGGGATGCCCTGAGGTAATTACCTTACCATTTTTCTATTTATTTGATAAGTATAGATTCACTATTTGAGTGCATATTATATATTTCATTGTCTTAAACTTATTTACCGAATGCCCATAATATTATTCATAGCACAAGAGAATTTGTGATTGGATCATAACTAGTAATTATTTCTACATGTGCAATTATAAATATATTTAAATTTCTCTAGTCATCGCATTGATACATTCAGACATCATCAATTCTGTAAGACTAGCACGGGTTATTCTCCTTGGTTCGGCTAAGCAGATATTTTCTCACTGGCTGGAGACATTGGGATGTAGAGAGTTAAACGTGGATGCTAATTATGATAACTAATTCATTGAAGTGACTCGTTGTAAGACTTTATATGGTTCTCTACATATGTATAGATATGTCTGTGAAGTTCTTACTGTAGCATGAGTACAAGTTTCCTTCGACTTGAGGTATACAAGTCATCTTAATCATGGAGACTTATATTTTGACATCTTAAATAAGCATCTTATTGAGGTGTGGACCCGGGATGATTCGATATAAGTTGAAGTACTCGAAGGTGTTTGGATAGTTCACAGAGGATTCATCGCTCTTTGCGAGAAGACGTATATCCTATGGCCACTCATTAGGATTATTACTCAAAGTCTTTGGCCAGTTGTCGGAGCAATCTATGTGACCCTAGGTTTTGATGTTTGGGCAAATGTTTAAGTTAGGTTTATTGTTGTATTTAATATGCATTGTGAGTGTGTAGGATACAGGTACAACAAGGAGAGTTCAAGTTCGATCTTGGCAAAGGAGGAAAGTCCAAGGTGAGTTTTGGCGGTATAAGTCCAAGCATGTAGTCTTGACAACATAAGTCCAAGTGTGACTTAACAATGAATGAACTCCAGGAGGTGCAACCTCTTGGAAAAGGAAGACCCGACAACAAGGACAAGGTCAAAGGAAGCTCCAAAAGGTAAGGTGTGAAGAATGGGGAGGTATCCGAGGGACGCGAAGCTTATGGAGGAGGTTAGAAGGCTAGGTCTAGGTTGGTCGAGCGAGGACGAGTGCGAGTGAATGTCCTCAGGAGTTAAATCCTAGGGTTAGAGTTTGACCAATTTACTGGGGTAGGGCACAAAATGTTTCTGTGCTCGACAACTGCGAAAATAGGTGAGTGGAATTGTAGCAGTCAACCGGGCATTGCTAAGAAGCTCAATAACAAAATATTGAAGGTAGGCTCAAGTGTAGGTAAGTAGCTCTTTTATAATCCTTAATGACATATTAGTATTTGAATTTTTTCAGCAAGCGAAGACATTTTTTAAGAAGAATAAAGAAATAAAAAGTGATGAGCTAAGAAGCTCAAGAACAAAATATTGAAGGTAGGCTCGAGTGTAGGTAAGTCGCTCTTTTATAATCCTTAATGACATATTAGTATTTTAATTTTTTCAGCAAGTGAAGATATTTTTTAAGAAGAATAAAGATAGTGTGATAGTAGATGCATTATTGAAGATGGGTTAGTTAAAATAAGTTAGTTGGTAGTGTAATTGTATAATCATGTAAACCAGTGATGATTATTGGAGTTGAATAATATTTAATAGTACTAACTTATTTATTTGTTGCATGACTCTGATTATGTAGGGTTACGGTACTTCCAATATGATCCAATGATACTTTTTCTTTAGATATGCAATCTTTTATGACAATATTTGATTGAACCCAATACACCAATGGAGATTGCATAAATGCTTATTAGATTATTCTAGCTAATGAAGCCAAAACTTCTAATTCACCATACTACCCATCTATATTTTGTGGGGTTGGATTTCAAGTAGGTATTTGAGCACTTGATCATGTTTTTATATATAACGGATGTAGTTAGCTAAAAATTTATCTGGTTTACATAGAAACTGTTTGGAATGATGCACGTGGATGCATTGAAATAGAGTGCTAAAATTGATGAAGACAAGCCCATTAGATATATTTTTTGTACACTAAATAATGAAGATAATCATTGGCATCTAATGGTCATAGACCTAGAGGAAGGTCATATAATTCATTATAACTCTCTCGGTGTTACATTGTTGTTTTTGACAAAACTGTAAGTATTATGTTTTATTTATATATAAATATAATAAGCGTTGGATATGTGTTAATTACTAATGTCATTTATGTGTAGGTGTCATTTTTTAAGGAGCTAAACTGGTCATACTATCACATATGACATCATGGTTTATCACCTTTCTCCGGGAGAGAGTTTAAATCAATTCAATTAAATGTTCGACACAAAGCAAATCGTAAGTATTTATTTATATTCCATCATCTTTACCTCAAAATAGACACAAGTTCAATATTGTTTTCTTATAGATTAGATTGTGCTTTTTTTATGATGCGCTATGCAGAGAGTTTTGTGTTTCAGTGATCAACGGACTTTATACAAGCTGAAATGAGAGCTTATAGATTTAGGCTTGGCCATACAAGAATGACTGACAACAATTTTAAATTGTAAATTGTATATTTGTAATTTCAAAATAGTGTAATATGCTATTCTTGTAATGACTGACACCATGTCACATTTTAATTTACAAAAACAATAACCACCAAATTAAATTACTTCACATCAAGTTTTTTTTGTTTAGAGACATAAGATATGGTGTGAAATTTTAGATCTCAGGATCAAATTCTTGGTTGTGATCGGTTGAACAAACCAGACCATCACAGTTTAAATTACTTCACATCAAGTGCTTACCTATAACCTATTTGAATTTCTAAACTAATTCATGAATCATAATACGTAGCAAGTTTTTAATTTATAGAATGGAGATATAACTTCAGGTTTTAGATATCGAGATCATCAACTTGAATTGTGATCGGTTGAACAAACCAACCAAGGTGCCAAGCGATCAGGCCCTCGTTGGGCCTGATATGATACCGTACCAGACCTAACGTGGACCTGATATATCTTATATCAGGCCCAACTTGGGCATGATATGATCCCATATCAGGCCCAACATCATGCTGAAATCTATCATCACGGTGGAGCAACTGTGGAGAGTTTTAAATCAGTAATATATAGTACCGTTCCAATCCTCACAACACTACAAACTCATGAGACTTTAAATGGGTTCAATTAGAGAAGTCTAGGTCCATCAGTGAGTTTTGATCGAAACCCACTGATGGTCCTACGACACTTATATTTCTTTAAATTTCTATTCTCTAGGAAGGTTTGAGAGGGGACAAGCTAGATATGGTGTCAAATCTTGGGTTTAACCAATACAAATGAAGTTCTTACTCCGTGCCAGTTGGCACGAAATATGTGAAACTTAAGGATTTCCATTCAATGAACAATAACACACACCCTGTCAAATTTTAATTTATGAGGAAAACACCTACCTTACCACTAATTTATTTTAACTATCAATAATATAATTACTAAGATATTTAAGATAAATTCCAATAGAATTAGAAATTTCCGATCACACGTTTAAATTATTTCACATCAAGTGCTCGACCTATAGCTTATTTGAATTTCTAAACTAATTCATGAATCATAATGCGTAGCAAGTTTTTAATTTATAGAACGGAGATATAGTCTCAGGTTTTAGATATTGGGATCATCAACTTGGATTGTGATTAGTTGAACAAATCGTCCGAGGTGAAAAGCAATCAGGCCCACGTTGGCCCTGATATAATACCTTATCAGGCTTAACGTGGGCCTGATATATCTTATATCAGGCCCAACATCATGCTGAAATCTATCATCACGGTGGAGTAACTGTGGAGAGCTTTAAATCAGTAATATATAGCACCGTTCCAATCCTCACAACACCACAAACTCATGAGACTTTAAATAGGTTCAATCTGAGAAGTCTAGGTCCATCAGTGGATTTTGACCAAAATCCACTGATGGACCTACGACACTTATATTTCTTTAAATTTCCATTTCCTAAGAAGGTTTGAGAGGGGACAAGCTAGATATGCTGTCAAATCTTGGGTCTAATCAATACAAATGAAGTTCTTGCTCTGTGCCAATTGGCATGGAACATGTGAAACTTATGGATTTCCATTCAATGAACAACAACACACATCCTGTTGAATTTTAATTTATGGGGAAAACACCTATCTTATCACCAAGTTATTTTAACTGTCAATAATTAGTAAGATATTTAAGCTAAATTCCAATAGAATTAGAAATTTCTGATCACATGTTTAAATTACTTTACATCAAGTGCTCGACCTACAACCTATTTGAATTTCTAACCTAATTCATGATTCATAATACATAAAAAGTTTTTAGTTTATAGAACAAAGATATAGCCTCAGGTTTTAGATATCAGGATCATCAACTTGGATTGTGATCGGTTGAACAAATCGACCAAGGTGCAAAGCAATCAGGCCCACGTTGGGCCTGATATGATACCGTATCAGGCACAACGTGGGTCTGATATATCTTATATCAGGCTCAACTTAGGCCTGATATGATCCCGTATCAGACCCAATGTCATGCTGAAATCCATCTGTTGGATCGAGACCGCGCTAGAGGGGGGTGAATAGCGCTCGTGGCTAAATTGTACGTTTATCGGAATCGTGAAACTATCGGAGTTAAAACACGCAGCGGAAAGTAAACAGACACACAGAAAGACAAGCTATTTACTTCGTTCGGAGTCTAAGACGACTCCTACTCGAAGGCCCGTGATCCTTGATCGCTTCTGGTGGGCAACAACTATAAGCTCGATAAAAATTACAAATTACAACGAAAGTATTAAAATAACTTTGTACCGACAACTTAAAGAAGAGAAAAACAGAGCTCCGGGTCGTCGGAATTTTGCAGCAGCACTTCGGAATGGTTTTGTTAGCAGCACGTTGAAGAAAGAAAGCCTGGAACTTGATTATTTGAAGTGCTGGTCGAAACCCCCTTATAAAGGGTGTTCAAGGCGCCTTGAAGGCTGTTCAAGGCGCCTCCATGCTGCCGAGTCTTCCGCGTGGATCAAATCTGATCTGGTCGAACTTCATCCCTTTAAGGCGCCTTATGCCCTGCTCAAGGCGCCTTCCAAGGCGCCTTATACCCTCATGAAGGCGCCTCCATTGAAGCTTCGCATCCAGGTCAGCTTTTGCACCCGAGGCGCCTCCAAGCTCCATGGAGGCGCCTCGGGCACTGTTCATCCGAGGCAAATCTTCGCTATTTTGTACCTGCAAGACATGTTAGTCACAAACACCATCCTGCAACACAAAGTTAGCACAAAATAACAGAATGAATAATAAAGAATGTTTATGACAGTCTCCGGATTGTCCGGATCTGAGTTCGGATTTCTGTTCGGAAATCCTAGGTCGACCCGACGCCTACTGTTCCCTCTACGGGGAATGCATCCTCACCTACTCCACGCAGGAGATTTACTTGCTGCTAGTGCGATCCTCCAAATCGACTGGACTTTTGCTCAGCACTCGACGCTTCCGGACTTTCTGCTGGACATCCGCTTCCCGGCTAGTCCAGTCTTTCACCTGGTTCGCGACACCAGGACTTTCCACCTAGGGTTACCACCCCCTAGGACTTTTGCCTGAAGCCATCGACCTGCCAAGACTTTCCGCATCGGGTTACCGCCCCCTATGACCTAGGGTTACCACCCCCTAGGGTTTTCCCTTTGCCTAACCGCAGCTAGGACTTTTCTTCACCTAAGGTTACCACCCCTAGGACCTAGGGTTTTCACCCCCTAGGGTTTTCACCTGCCTAAACGCAGTTAGGACTTTCCTGAAACACTCATTCAACATGTTAGATAACAACACGACTTAACTTTGAACCCTTTGTCATTATCAAAACTTGGGTTCGATCGTCGGATGCTTCCTGCACTAACAATCTCCCCCTTTTTGATTATAGGAATCCAAATTCAAAGTTAAGTAAAACAAATGCATAAGTATATTAAAAAGTTTTAAGTGAGCAAGCTTAAGTATTTAAATTCAAATGAACGCCTAACTTAAGCTAACACTTAAACTCTTGTGAAGCTCCCCCTTAATACAGGATTTCCTTTTTGAATTTAAATAAAGTTTTACTTTTGAATTACCTACTCTCCCCCTTAATAAAACACTTTTTACTTTTGATTTTGAATTTCTTACTCTCCCCCTTTGCCATATATCAAAAAATAAGCCAGTTGGAAAGCATGTTTTAAGTTTTTAGAAAAAAGTAGTTTTAGTCTTTTGAAAAGTGCTTGTGAAACACTTAGCTAGTAACTGAAAAATTTGTTAGTTATTTTTCTCCTAAGTTAAAAAGGCTAATTTATGGATGACTTGAAGGATGACTTTAGCCTCTTTGTAAACTTAGTTGGTTTTAGAGGAAAAGAGAAAAAAAATATGTAACTAAGTTTAGAAAAACTTAGCTAGATTTTAAAGAATTTTGGAGGCATATTATTTTGAAGGCTCTTTTTACTTGGCAAAAAAAAATTTTGCAAGTAAAGGAATATGCTTTTAATACTTTTAGCTAAGCATAGAATGAATCTAATAGGTAACTCAGCAAAAATTCATAAAGATGGCTAAGTTTGAAAGTTGCTATATGAGTCACTTAGCTGAGCTTTTTGCAAACATTAAATTTTGAAAATATAGCTTAAGTAAAAAAGGGACTTAGCTTAATTTTGAATAAAATAATACTTATTTTTGAAAAAGAACTTGTTAATTTTTAGGTTGAAGAGAGAGAGTAGCTAAAATTTTGGGTTATTTATTCAGTTGGTCCTTAAGTCCAAGCACGAGTTAAGTTTAAATAACAATCAAATTATCTAATTGGTGTAGATCAGGTATCAGAGCCCTAAAGTTTAAAGATTTTTAAAATGATTTTGAAAGATTTTTCAAATAATTTTGAAATGAAGTTTAAAATAATTTTGAAAGATTTTTCAAATAATTTTGATATTAAGTTTAAAAAGATTTTTAAAATGATTTTGAAAGATTTTTCAAATAATTTTGAAATGAAGTTTAAAAAGATTTTTAAATAATTTTGAAAATATTTTTAAATAATTTTGAAATTGATTTTGAAAAGATTTTTAAATAATTTTGAAATAATAATTTTGAAATTAATTTTGAAAAGATTTTTAAATAATTTTGAAATCATTTTGAAATTAAGTTTTGAAATTAAGTTTTAAAATAACTTTGAAATTAATTTGATTTTGAATTAATTATCAGTTTGATTTTAATTACTTAGTCATCTCACCCGATCTAAATTTTCAATCAGGGAATCCTATAATTTTAGTGAGATGAATTGAGGTTCAATTTAAGGGTTTGGTTTAACTTTGTGTTAGATTCAAGTTTAGCTTTGGGTTCAACAAGTAAGCATTCTTTGGATAAACTTCTGGGCTATAGTGAGTCACAAGGAACTCATTAAAGTAACCATGCCTTCGAGGTTTCCCAAATAGTCCTACCCATTGAACTTAATACTAATCCTTGGTCTAACTAGTTATGATCCATTTAAGGGTAGTTTCGATCAGTTCCATTTGGCCAAATGCACCAGGTCGAAGCCATATCTTCCTAGACATGCGATGCCCAAGCTTCCCTAACGTACTATCATCCAAAAACTTCACCAGTACCGTGGATCAAGTTAAACCTAGCCCATTTTTTTTTCTAACCTTAATTACCCAGCCGGGTAGTCTACTCTTGTTTATCCATTTTGGGTAGATTAAATTCAGTTACCCAATCAAGTAGTTTAGTTGAGGGTGCCAGCTATTCTGGATCCTCCATCTATATTTTATTCGAATTATTTTGAATTTTAAATTTTGAATTTAATTTCATTTCGAGTTTTTAATTTGATTTTGAATTTTGAATTTTGAATTTATAATTTAATTTTGAATTTTAATTTGATTTTGAATTTTGAATTTTGAATTTATAATTTAATTTCGAATTTGATTTTGAATTTTGTATTTTGAATTTATAATTTAATTTCAAATTTTTTAATTTGATTTTGAATTTTGAATTTCGTTTTATTAAGTTCGTTTTTCTTTTTGCTCCCCCTGGATCATAGCCTCGATATGGTCTATCGAGGTAGTATATTTGATCCTTCGGGATCCAATATTGACCAAGTCCAACTTGATTAATCAATTTGGACTTGAGGACCCATGCTTGAATTATGTTTCTATTGTTTCTATTAACTAGAAACAGATATGATTTATATTTTGTTTTGGTCTTAAATCCAAGTCCGAATTTGTTGTAAATGGCTCGCTGTTTTCCAAGAATTAGGTCCAAATTCTTGGAACCCAAGGTGAACCGTTCCAACGTGTCCTTGAGTTCTTTAATTTGAGTTTTCAAATTGAAATTTTCTTCCTCAAGTTGTTGGACTTGAGTCAAACTTTCAATTTGAGCTGACTCAGTTAAAGGACTTGAGTTAGTCACTTCCTTAAGGGCTGTTACCTCCTTTTGGAATGACTTGACTCGGACGTTGGATTTAGCCAACTTCTTTAGTAAGTAAGGAACTAAATTTTCTGAATTATCTAAGATAATACTAGAAATTAAAGAACTTACAGTGGGTTTAGAACCTTCGGAAACGGATACGGATCCGTGGCTTCGCTCGGACTCGGTGTCTGATTCGCTCTCGGTTTATGAATCGGACTCGAACTCGGACTTAGTTTCCGCCACAGATGCTAGTACCGGTAGTGCGAGGAAGCTTGCCGGTTCTTCTTCGTCAGTCTCAGATTCGTCTGAAGACTCGAACCATGTTGCCTTTATCATTTGTTTCTTTCTAGCTTCCTCTGTCTTGCTTATACCTGCAACCAAAGTAATACCTTCCTCGGCCGAAATAGTATTATACTGTTCATCTAATTCAAATAAATCATCTATTAAATTATGCTTACTTACTTGGCTACCTTCATGTAACTGAATCAGATTCTCCCACAGCTCCTTGGCGCTTGAGAATGGGCCGGCGCGATTCAGCTCCTTATTCGTTAAGCCGCACTGAAGTGTATACGTTGCTTTTGCGTCTGCTTCTACCTTTTGATAAGGTTCGCGTCCCAGTTCTCGTACTGTAGTGGCATGCCGGCTTTGTTAGTTGGTATTTCGAGCCCGGTCTTGGTGATCATCCAGACATCGAACTCGGTTCGTAGGTACGACTCCATTCGGCCTTTCTAGTAGCCGAAGTCTTCGCCGGAGAAGAGCGGTGGACGAGTGGTGCTATAGCCTTCTTGGAGAGCCATTGAATCTTGCACGAAAAAGTGAGCAAAAACTTTTCCCAGGACTTAATCCTGGATTAGTAGTGTGGTAGAAGGATAGAAATAGAAATATACGAGTTTCGAGAAAAAATAATAAAATAATAAAAAAAATATTATTAAAAAAATATTAAAAATATTATTTCAAATTTTGTCAAATTCAATATTTTATCAATACTAATAAACCGGGAAAGGATGAAAATGTATTTTTCAAAAATAATTTTGGAGGGAAAAAACGAAAGGCGTAAATGGTGGTTGCTTGAATGACGCTTGAATGGTGGTTGCGTCAGTTCAAAGCGACCCCGCTCTGATACCAATTGTTGGATCGAGACCGGCTAGAGGGGGGTGAATAGTGTTAGGATCTCTTCGTACGGCTAGAGAGGGGGGGTGTGAATAGCCGACCCCAATTGCTCGCGTTTCTTTCTACAAACTAGGGTTAGCGCAGCGGAAACTAAATGCAGAAAGAAAACAGGAGAAGAAATCAAACCTCTACGCAAGGATGTAACGAGGTTCGGAGATGAAACTCCTACTCCTCGGCGTGTCCGTAAGGTGGACGAAGCCTATCAATCCGTCGGTGGATGAGTCCCCGGAAAACCGGCTAAATCAAACTCCTTGTGGGTGGAGAAACCTCGCCACAATCACTTGCAACAGCAAGCTAAGAGTACAAGAGAATAGCAAGAACAAAATACAACAGGAATGTAAACACAGTAGCTTGCCTTCTCGTCGACTGGGGTCCCGGATGAAGTAGCAACTTCACGGACAGATGCAACAAGCAACTCAGCAGCAGCTGATCCAGTCGTGGAATGAAGCTCACGCGAAGCTTCGGCAAGGAGGAGCTCAACAAAGCTCAAGCATAACAGCACTTCGCAACAGGAAGGAAGAAGAAGAAGAATGCATGCAGCAGCAGCCCTCGACCCCTTTATACCTGCGAAGAAGACAGAGAAGAAACTAGTCGTTGCGTTGCAACGGCTAGAACCCTGATCGGTCTGCAGACCGATCAGCCTAGGCGCATGAAGCTTCTGTTTGTCACCTGATCGGTCCCCAGACCGATCAGGTGTCGTAATCGAAGCCCTGATCGGTCCACAGACCGATCAGGCTTATGCTTGATCGGTCTTGCCAACCGATCAGGCCATGGGTGGATCGGTCAGCAGACCGATCCACGGCTTTCTTCTCGCGAGGTTGCGTTGCCTCCTGATCGGTCTCCAGACCGATCAGATTACAATCAGTGAGCCACTGATCTGATTCTGATCGATCACCAGACCGATCAGGGCAAACGCAGTATCACTAGATCGGTCACCAGACCAATCCAAACTTCTCAGCCCTAGACCTAAGGCTTCCACACCAACATTCGGTCAACCTTGACCTGTTGGTACATCATTCCTAGCATCCGGTCACTCCCTTGACCTGCTAGCAATTCCCGCTAATTGTCTGGTCAATCCTTTTGACCCACTTAGACTTCTCCACACCAGATGTCCGATCACCCTTGATCCATCTGGATTTTTCCCTTGCCCGGCTTCACTCACCAGGACTTTCCACACTGCCTAACATCCCAGTTAGGACTTTCCTACTGCCTGGCTTCACTCACCAGGACTTTCCAACTGCCTAACATCCCAGTTAGGACTTTCCCTCGTGCCAAGCTCCCTGCTTGGACTTCTCCGTGCCAAGTCTCCATACTTGGACTTTTCCAGTGCCAAGTCTCCATACTTGGACTTTTCCAGTGCCAAGTCTCCATACTTGGACTTTTCGCGTGCCAAGCTCCCTGCTTGGACTTTTCCGTTGCCAAGTCTCCATACTTGGACTTTTTCCCGAATCAGGTCAACCAGGTCAACCTTGACCTACGGTTGCACCAATAATCTCCCAAACATCTATTCTTGTCCCATATCAAGAACACAACTCTTCCACGAGTGTCAAACATCAAAATACAACTCAACTAGGTCAACCTTGACCTAAGGTTGCACCAACAATCTTCCTAAGTCAAACATCAAAATACAACTCGAGTCAGGTCAACTCGAGTCAGGTCAACTAGGTCAACCTTGACCTAAGGTTGCACCAACAAATAGCACTCGTGGCTAAATTATACGTTTATCAGAATCGTGAAACTATCAGAGTTAAAACACGTAGCGGAAAGTAAACAAACACACAGAAAGACAAGCTATTTACTTCGTTCGGAGCCTAAGACGACTCCTACTCGAAGGCCCGCGATCCTTGATCGCTTCCGGTGGGAAACAACTATAAGCTCGATAAGAATTACAAATTACAACGAAAGTATTAAAATAACTTTGTACCGACAACTTAAAGAAGAGAAAAACAGAGCTTCGGGTCGTCGAAATTTTGCAGCAGCACTTCGGAATGGTTTTGTTAGCAGCACGTTGAAGAAAGAAAGCCTGGAACTTGATTATCTGAAGTGCTGGTCGAAACCTCCTTATAAAGGGTGTTCAAGCGCCTTGAAGGCTGTTCAAGGCGCCTCCATGCTGCCGAGTCTTCCGCGTGGATCAAATCTGATCTGGTCGAACTTCATCCCTTTAAGGCGCCTTATGCCCTGCTCAAGGCGCCTTCCAAGGCGCCTTATACCCTCATGAAGGCGCCTCCATTGAAGCTTTGCAGCCAGGTCAGCTTTTGCACCCGAGGCGCCTCCAAGCTCCATGGAGGCGCCTCAGACACTGTTCATTCGAGGCAAATCTTCGCTATTTTGTACCTGCAAGACATGTTAGTCCCAAACACCATCCTACAACACAAAGTTAGCACAAAATAACAGAATGAATAATAAAGAATGTTTATGACAGTCTCCGGATTGTCCGGGTCTGAGTTCGGATTTCTGTTCCCTACGCCTACTGTTCCCTCTACGGGGAATGCGTCCTCACCTACTCCACTCAGGAGATTTACCTGCTGCCAGTGCGATCCTCCAAATCGACTGGACTTTTGCTCAGCACTCGACGCTTCCGGACTTTCTACTGGACATCCGCTTCCCGGCTAATCCAGTCTTTCACCTGGTTCGCGACACCAGGACTTTCCACCTAGGGTTACCACCCCCTAGGACTTTTGCCTGAAGCCATCGACCTGCCAAGACTTTCCACATCGGGTTACCGCCCCCTATGAGCTAGGGTTACCACCCCCTAGGGTTTTCCCTTTGCCTAACCGCAGCTAGGACTTTTCTCCACCTAGGGTTACCGCCCCCTAGGACCTAGGGTTACCACCCCCTAGGGTTTTCACCTGCCTAAACGCAGTTAGGACTTTCCTGAAACACTCATTCAACATGTTAGATAACAACACAACTTAACTTTGAACCCTTTGCCATTATCAAAACTTGGGTTCGATCGTCGGATGCTTCCTGCACCAACACTATCATCATGGTAGAGCAACTGTGGACAACTTTAAATCAGTAATATATAGCACTATTCTAGTCCTCACAACACCACAAACTCACAAGACTTTAAATGAGTTCAATCGGAGAAGTATAGGGCCATCAGTGGGTTTTGACTGAAACCCACTAATGAGCCTACAACACTTATATTTCTTTAAATTTTCCATTCCCTTGCATGGTTTGAGAGGGCACAAGTTAGATATGGTGTCAAATATTGGGTCTAACTAATACAAATGAAGTTCTTGCTCCGTGCCAGTTGGCACAGAACATGTGAAACTTATGGATTTTCATTCAATGAACAACAACACACACTCTATCTAATTTTAATTTACAGGGAAAACACCTACCTTACCTCCAATTTGTTTTAACTCATAACTTAGTTACTTTGGAGTTCCAAAATTACATGCCTAGTTTATATTTCAAAGCAGACCTTGTAGACTTGAAACCACTGTCGGCTTATTTGGATTTCTAAAAAATCCCAAGTTTTTTGTTTTCATAAGATATGGTGTGAAGTTATGTCTCTTTTCCTTGATCTGCACCACTATGACAATTTGAATATAGTGATTTTTTTTCACTAAGCAATAGTATTGTTATTCCTGTGACAATTTAGTATACACATCTCATATCATACATACCACTGTATTTTACAACAAATACTACATACAAAGATATAAAACAAACACCACTACATAATTGTATCTTTACATTCCCTACTCAACTATTTAGCTCCATAACACTATGGATAATTAATCCGATGTTTTACAAAACCTATCCCTCAATATTGATACCATTACATCAATTATGATTTTTTCATGTCTCCTTGTTTGAAGTCCATCTTCAGATCGTAAAGAAGACATCGAATGTATTGCATCACAAAGAAGCTACAATCAATGTTGTAAATAACATCAGCAATTTAATCTTCAATATTTTATATCAATAATTTCTATTCACACTCTTTGATCTTAACTTACCTAGCTTCTTATTGTGGACATTCTATTTGGAGGGGCACCCATTGGTGGAAGGGATGATGTCTTTCAAAATTTAGATCAATAGCAGCAAGGTGCTCACGTCTATATTGTTTAATATCTGATACCTATAAGATTGAACAAGGAATTAAAATTTTACTTCACCTAGCATTTCAAATACATTACTAACATAGACATGAACAATCTATTTGCTCACCACTGCTTCAAATTCATTTTTGGATTTACTTCCACTTTCAAGAGAATTGTAATGATTGAACGTCATTGATTTGATGCCCACCACCAATAAGTGGAAGTGTGCATTATCATTGGCCAAAGGTATAAAAATATATCTAAACTCTTCATCTTCTATATCTGTCTTTGTCACTTGTTGCAAAGTACATACTTAAACAATTAATAAAATTTATTCAAATATTATATATTCTCAAATCATTTAGATTCCTTACTGTGAAGAAGGTTGAACAATATATAGACTTGTTGTATGACCTACTAGACAAGGATGCCCCCCTTAACAGAATTTTACAATATGTGTCAATTACCTCCCCTTTTGTAAAAATCTCTCCATTCATATCAGATAAGAAGGAATTCCCATTTAAAACAAAGGGTGGTTCCTCCCAAATAAATTCACTTGTAAACCTGCAAAGTTAATCAATGACTATAAATCACAAAATTAAATTAGACAACCATATAATTTTCTAAATTAAAGAACAATATAATTGTCTTGACTTATCACTTTATTATATCAGCTATGTATTTAACATACTTTAGGTTCTCCAATTGTTTTAACACGCAGGCCACATCTTCGTCTTGTTTTTTCTTCTTCGAAGTCTTAAATTGCTTCTTCACAAACTATGCCCATAAACATATAACACATTTAATTAATAATTTAATTAAACCAAATACTATTTTATAATCAAATACAGACTTACAGCGATGACTTGTTTTCTCATTTTGTTAAGTTGGCCAATCCGAGCTACATCCTTCACTGCCTCTTCTTCCGAATTGCCTTCCATTATTGTGACAATGTCTCTTTCTTTTTCCATATCATCTACATCAATTTTTCCTTTCCCCTTGTCCACAACATCAGGTTCTTTTACAATTTTTTACTATCTTCTTCTAAAGTAAAACATTCTCCATAGGCTAGCATATTTGTATATTCCTCCGCTTCCTCTTAGGTAAAATCTGGAGCCACAATGGACTATCAATTAGAGTATCCCTATAATCATAGCGACTTTTGTCACATCCTCTCCTATTTCTTGTTCCAAAAGCTGCTAGTTCACATTGAGGACCGACTATAAGATCGCTTGATTGAGATTGCATGCCTTTATTTTCTATTATTTCCAGTAATTTTGCACCCTTTCATTTAAATGCATGTTCTCCATTGTTAGTTCCTTAATTCGGTTGCTTGAATAATGCAGTTAGAACATCCCTTCCTATTTTCACTTCCTGCATCGTTGTCTTCAAATTATAATGTCTCCATTGGACGTGGAATGCCATCAATGAAATCAAGGTTCACAATCAATGAATTTTTATATTAGGTAGGGATTAGGTCAATCATAACCTGTCATTTTATTAAAACACATGTTAAAAAAAAGCATATTAACCTAACTTAAGTAACAGTTTTCAAACTTTACCTTTTCAGATGAGACTCAGTCTAACAAATCTCTCACCTTACTAATATGTGAAGGAATATTCCTCCACTTATTTATTCGTGCTCCTTCTATTTTGTATGATTTTTGGATTGAAACATGATTCAAAAATCATGTCTGATTCATCATCACAAGTGTTAGATATTCATATATGTCCGCAAATTTTTTTTACATTTGACATCAAAAATATACTCACTACCAAAAGACCAGCAAAACCCTTTAGGTAAGAGAGGTTGGTATTGCCATGTATTGTCTGAGTTGATGAAAATATATCCCTAATCTTAGTTAATTATGGAGTCATAAATTCATGAATGACTTCAACCCAGTTGAATCTAACAAGATTCTAAAAATCATCTACTATATCTATAAGACATAAAGGGACCTTATATATACTAGAAGAAAATAAGACACACACAAATATATACAAAATGTAGAATTTGCAAAATAATAAAACATCTTCTTCTTCTTCAACATGATTGACATAAAATTTAAGCAACTCCTCAATTCTTAATCTGGTAGCTCTTTTTTATTTGAAAAGTAAGTTAGAAAGAGGTCACCCGATGTTTTACTTGAATTTATCGGAACCGAATCACCATGGTATGCAATACCAAGCAACAATGAAACATCTCTTCTTGTGAAAGCAATCAGTACACCTGAAAAACTCAAATAATTAGCAATCTTCTGCAATAGTATCAATATTATATACGATAATATCATGGCAAATGAGGGCTTAAAATTATCTAATATCAGACCAAACGTTAGGCCTGATATTCAATCATATCAGACCCATATTAGACCTGATATGAGATCATTTCAGACCCTCGTTTACCATGATTTACCAATAACCAGGACTATCAACGGACCAACATAAATAAATATTAAGATTTTAAAACTATTTTATTTAAATAAACTACTACATCGTGGTTAAGTTTTAGAATTATAAGTTATACCTGAGAATCTAAAGGTTTGAGAACTTGAATCCCAAATTTGAAATATATTGACCAATATATCACGAATATGTTGTATTTATTATATTTCTAAGAAAATACTAAAAGGGGACTGCTTGATCATTGATATGTGTAGATGATGTAAAATAATACATTCATGATGCCTTCCTTTCTTTGCAGACGTTTCAAAAAAACTGTTAAAGTGACCTAACACGCTATTCCAATGTAGTTTCTCTCCCAACTGGTTCGACCTTTGCAAATCTGATGGTTTCGAAGGTGATACCTTTGTGGATAATTTAATAGCAGAGGATGAACCACCCAGCCTACTTGCTTCCGTCATTATGAAAGGAGAGTATTGACAGAAACCCTAAACTTCACAGCAGAGTATGAACCACCAACCCACTTGCTTCCATCGAAAACACTTGATGTCGCCTAACAGACACACGAAGATACTTAAATAGTCTTTCGGTGGGGACGATCTCACAACTAAAATTGTGCGAAAAATTTTTGCTATCGAAGAGTTAAGAAAAGCGCACGAGTTGCATGGATTGAGAGAGGGAGAGAAAAATATATTGACTCCATCAACATTCGAACTATTAATGATATTTTTAAATATAAATAATTCAAATATATTTAGAAGGATTGGAAAGTGAGATGGGGACATATACTGTTGACAGAAGGGGTATAATTTTTTTTTCATATTTTGTAATATGTCTTTTAGTACTTAAAAAAAAGTATAATACGTCTTTCGATAAAAAAAAACATACTCTACCTGCGTCTTTTGATAAAATATCGATTTTAATGATATTCCATTAATTGAAACAACTTAAAATAGACGTCAAAGACTGCAACTCCATGTAGTTTGTGCCATAAGCTGCGGTTTTATTTCATTGTCCTTCTTGACCAGTGACCCAGAGATCTGCAAGGCCAATCACAATAGGCTATAAATAACCGACGCCAATGTATGAATATTAAAATACTATTTACAGTGGAAAAAACCTCTTTTAATTTTGTCCAAGCCAAATTAATATTTTAAATTATAAATACTATTAAATTATATTTTATATGCAATTAAACTAATTAAAATACCTTGAAGGTTCCTCTCTCCTTGGAGGTCCTGCTCCACTCTAACCCCACCTTTCTGTTCTTTACGTCGAAGCTCCCCTTCAGCACGTCGCCGCTTTCGAAGCTCCTCGACAAGGCCACCGCCCACTCTCTGCTCGCGAGCTTGTATGACGGCTCCACCACCGTAAACCGACGGGGCGCGAACTTGTACCTCAGCTCGCAGTCCTTGGTACCCACCAGGTGCTTCACCGCCATCTTGTGCTCGTCGTTGAACTCCACCAAACTTTTCACCTTCGTCTTCCTCTCCTGCACCGCGTGGTGGTACGCCATGTTCACCCTCCCCCCCATCACGTTCATGGAGTTCATGAACTTGAACCTCAAGTTCGGCGGATCGCCGTCCTTCTGCACAAATCACAATACTCATGAAGAGATTATTATGGTATACGTTAATAGAGAATTAATGGAATTGGAGTATATGCTGTTGTCGATCACTTTTTCGGGGGAGTAGCGGATGGAGAAGGAGTCGGGCTTCGAGAGAGAGAAGGCGAAGCTAGGGGGCGAGTAGTCGGCAGCCTCCAGGGCGATGGTGGCCAAAGCTTTGAGTTTGGCCTCGCCGACGTTGGTGCCGACGGAGAGCGTGGTGCTGCCTTTGCCAGCCTTGGCGTCGGTCTCGTATTTGCCGGTGAAGCTGGCCTCCAACATCTCTTAGGGAGGAGATGATCTTGTAATTAATTAATTGAGGACCGTGTGTAATTTATAAACTGGAATTGCTTGCAGGACTGAGCTTCCTTGGAATCATGCATATGCCTCTCTACACTCGAACATCTTGCCCTCTCTAATCCAAAGTTAAATTTATTCGTTAACTTGTACTTGGAGGCAGCCCTGGAATTGCTTGTTAGGGGAAGCAGAAAAGGAATCATCTATCTCTTGCTTTTTTCCTTTCTACTTCGAAAGAATTTGTCTAATCAAATTCCAATGTTCAGAAGAATTCAGTGGACTGGAGAGAAGAGGAAAAGAAAGCATGGAATACGAGTGCTTTCCTCTATATACGAATGGAAGACATTCATGATATCATCATCTTCTTCCTGCGATCTCTGGGTGAAAAGAGATACTAAGGCTGTGAATCCAAGAAGATTTTCCTTAAGATCATCTCTTCTAGACTGTTAATACAAGCAAACCAAAGATCCTTTTTATACTGAGATTAATAAATTCGATTCAGTTTCTTTCAGCTCTCTCTCACTTGTTTCTCTCAGCACCATTCCACAATTCAAGCTTGCTAAAGATTATACTAGATCGTTACTCAATCTGTTTATCTATAATTCACAAAGAAGGTCTCTATTTCCAGCTAAATTCATCAGTTAAATCTGTTAAAGAACATGACAGGTACTACAGGCGAAGAGAAGTATCAACATGATCTTTCTCTTTTATCATGCCGTAGCTTTGAGGAACACCTGCATGGCCCTAGAGACCCACAGCCATGGAGAGAGGTGTCAACGCCAGTCGGATGAGCCTCAGGGAAGAACCCCTGTCACCGAGCTCCGACCTGTGAAGCTCTCTCTTCTCTCTAACTCTTGCAGCAGAGAATGGAGGAATTGAGGATGGCGGGGTCACTTCCTTGCTTGCTCATGGATGCAAGCCTCAGCTTGATTTTGCAAAGTGGCAAGTGGCCGAGCTGTTTTATAGGCAAACAAGTGTGTCCTGTTGCACTTGCTCTTTTGTGTGAACTAGTGGGGTTTGATGGATACAGGGAGAGGAGAATCTATATAGATGGGAGTAGCAAGAGCCAAGAAGTAAAAGTTTTGGAAGGTTGTCTAAGGAGTAGTTTGGTGGATGGAAGAAGCAGGGCAATGTGTGTTAGTGAGGGAGAGTAGGGCTGTAAATGAACCAAGCGTTTGTGAATAAATTTGGTGTTAGACTTGGTAAGAGCTTGTTTTTATTCGTTCAATATATATAAGATTAATTAAACAAACAATCTTGAATAGCTTGTTAAGCTAAATAAACAAGCTTGAACACATATGTATTCAGCTCGTTAACGTTCGTGAACAACGTTCACAAACCATATTCATTAATAAAACTCTTTTTAACATGTTGAATAAATAATAAAATAAAATAAAATAAATAAATAAATTTAAATTATCAAACTCAATAACCAATCAAACAACTAAAAGTTTCAAACAATCAAACAAGCTTGAATTGAGATCTTGATAACATCTAAACGAACCAAGCTCGAACCAAGCTCAAGCCAAGCTTGAATTGAGAGCTTGATAACATCTAAACATACCAAGTTCAAGCCAAGCTTCAAACAAGCTCAAGCTCATAAAAAATAAACCAAGTCAAGCTTGAACACTCATTTCAAAAGCTTGGTTTATTTAAAGCTCGGCTCGGCTCGACTCGATTACCTTATCAAACAAGTTTGAACACCTCAAAACTCAATTTGGCTCGGCTCAGCTCGGCTCGGCTCGGCTTGTTTACAACCCTAAGGGAGAGTAGACCAACAAGTGTGGAGTATAACATTTGGCATGGAGTCACAAGAAGAATACAAGGCTATGCAATTGCTTTGTCCTGTATCCCTTGCCTATATTGGAGCATGCTCTTTGTTATTTATTTGGAGGTTTGTGGTTTGTGTGGAAAGAGCCTTACTGATTTTCTTCTTCCCTATTTCTTGCATGACATATTAGGCCATGTGTTTGTGTTATGTGAGTGGAGAAAATTAATGAAAGTGGTATGACTGCTTGATATTTCGACATAGGTAAATGTCATTGGAAACGCTAGTATCACTAGTAAATGCCATTTTATTGCTCTAGCCGATACAATTTCAATGGTACCACTCACATCCTATGACTATACTTTGATCTCGCATGTCAATCAAGGGGATGAACCACTAAAAAGGTAAGGAAACTGAAGATAGGAAGCACCAACAATAATATAGGATCACTCGAATCAACCAAACTATGTCATTCCAATTCTAACACTTGATTGTTAATCAATATATATTTACGGACCTAGAAAAAACATTTTAACTACAAGTCAATATTTAATCAAGATTAAAAAATTATCAGGTTAATCTCACTAAAATTCGATAACAACTAATGTTTTCATTGATGAACCACACTCGTAATGGTATTAGTGAGGTATGATCATTAGTGAGATTCATGATATCTCAATTAAGGCGTTTTTAATTCCAGAGGTAACAAGCTAAGTAGAGAGAGGGTATATGATAACTCATTTGAGTTGAATCACTTGCATTTTATTGAATCTAAGTAAACACCTTGTTCACTAGAATGCCACATCAAATAAACAAATTGCTCAATAGAACTATTCTACAAAATTTAATTTAAATGAAGTTAGACTCTACCTTGAGGTGTTTGGATTTCTGGTTAGTATGATATGAAATTCTCAGGTGCTATCTGTACTTTGTTACCCATTGGCATGTTGCAGTTGCTACCTGATGTAAGAATTCTTGCAGTTAGCTGAAACAGAGAAAATAATTTGAGAAAATAAATGTATAAACAAAAAAATTGGAAAATATAAAAGTTAAAGATACCTTTTGGATCATTTTTCCAATTTCCAACAAGTTTGCAACTGAAGAATTGTTCTCTCAAACAGTCTGTTAAACTACTTCAGTTGGTGAACTGCTGCTACTCAAGCAGTTAGGTAGGAAGCGAATGCTTCACAATTTGCAAGTAGATCACGATAGAAGGAATTATTCCTCATGTCTTGGAGCTTTTCAGGGATATATGGCTTCTTTCGATGCTTCTCTGGCTACGATATTGTACATATATGAAGTGGGTTTGCAATTCTTAGCTTCCATCATTTAAAAGTCCATCAATTAGTATTGTCCAAACCACTTCATTAAGGCTCCAGTTCAGCTGAAGAACATCCTGGAAAAGATTTTATTCAGGAGAACATCCTGGAAAACCACTTCATTAAGGCTCCAGTGCAGGAGTGAGCTTCCTTGGAATCATGCATGCCTCTCTACACTCGAACATCTTGCCCTCTCTAATCCAAAGTTAAATTTATTCGTTAACTTGTACTTGGAGGCAGCCCTGGAATTGCTTGTTAGGGGAAGCAGAAAAGGAATCATCTGTCTCTTGCTTTTTTCCTTTCTACTTTGAAAGAATTTGCCTAATCAAATTCCAATGTTCAGAAGAATCCAGTGGACTGGGGAGAAGAGGAAAAGAAAGCATGGCATACGAGTGCTTTCCTCTATATACGAATGGAAGACATTCATGATATCATCATATTCTTCCTGCGATCTCTGGGTGAAAAGAGATATTAAGGCTGTGAATCCAAGATGATTTTCCTTAAGATCATCTCTTCTAGACCGTTTATACAAGCAAACCAAAGATCCTTTTTCTACTGAGATTAATAAATTCGATTCAGTTTCTTTCAGCTCTCTCTCACTTGTTTCTCTCAGCACCATTCCACAATTCAAGCTTGCTAAAGATTATACTAGATCGTTACTCAATCTGTTTATCTATAATTCACAAAGAAGGTCTCTATTTCAAGCTAAATTCATCAGTTAAATCTGTTAAAGAACATGACAGGTACTACAGGCGAAGAGAAGTATCAACATGATCTTTCTCTTTTATCATGCCGTAGCTTTGAGGAACACCTGCATGGCCCTAGAGACCCACAGCCATGGAGAGAGGTGTCAACGCCAGTCGGATGAGCCTCAGGGAAGAACCCCTGTCACCGAGCTCCGACCTGTGAAGCTCTCTCTTCTCTCTAACTCTTGCAGCAGAGAATGGAGGAATTGAGGATGGCGGGGTCACTTCCTTGCTTGCTCATGGATGCAAGCCTCAGCTTGATTTTGCAAAGTGGCAAGTGGCCGAGCTGTTTTATAGGCAAACAAGTGTGTCCTGTTGCACTTGCTGCAACCCTGCAAACCCAACAATCCTCCCTTCAAACAAAGGATCACATGCTTCCCAAGTTCGATCGTAGTCCGAGCTCTGATATCACTTGTACGATTGAAAAAAATTTAGATATCTGATATCTCTTCTCTTTATAAACTCATAATCTTTTCCATGTATTTTATAATATGGGACTATGTTTGTAACCATGCAAATCCAACATGAACATGTTCTTTGTTATTTATTTGGAGGTTTGTGGTTGTGTGGAAAGAGCCTTACTGATTTTCTTCTTCCCTAATTCTTGCATGATATATTAGACCCATGTGTTTGTGTTCTGTGAGTGGAGAAAATTAATGAAAGTGGTACGACTTCTTGGTATTTCGACATAGGTAAATGTCATTGGAAACGCTAGTATCACAAGTAAATGCCATTTTATTGCTCTAGCCGATATAATTTCAATGGTACCAATCGCATCCTATGACTATACTTTAATCTCGCGTGTCAATCATGGGGATGAACCACTAAAAGGTAAGGAAGGTGAAGATAGGAAGCACCAACAATAATATAGGATCACTCGAATCAACCAAACTATGTCATTCCAATTCTAACACTTGATTGTTAATCAATATATATTTACGGACCTAGAAAAAACATTTCAACTACAAGTCAATATTTAATCAAGATTAAAAAATTATAGGGTTAATCTCACTAAAATTCTATAACAAATGTTTTCATTGATGAACCACACTCGTAATGGTATTAGTGAGGTATGATCATTAGTGAGATTCATTATATTTCAATTAAGGCGTTTTTAATTCCAGAGGTAACAAGCTAAGTAGAGAGAGGGTAGATGATAACTCATTTGAGTTGAATCACTTGCATTTTATTGAATCTAAGTAAACACCTTGTTTACTAGAATGCCACATCAAATAAACAAATTGCTCAATAGAACTATTCTACACAATTTAATTTAAATGAAGTTAAGACTCTACCTTAAAGTGTTTGGATTTCTGGTTAGTATGATATGAAATTCGCAGGTGCTATCTGTACTTTGTTACCCATTGGCATATTGCAGTTGCTACCTGATGTAAGAATTCTTGCAGTTACGCTGAATCAGAGAAAATAAATTCATAAACAAAAAAATTGGAAAATATAAAAGTTAAAGATACCTTTTGGATTATTTTTCCAATTTCCAACAAGTTTGCAACTGAAGAATTGTTCTCTCAAACAGTCTGTTAACCTACTTCAGTTGGTGAGCTGCTGCTACTCAAGCAGTTAGGTAGGAAGCCAATGCTTCACAATTTGCAAGTAGATCACGATAGAAGGAATTGTTCCTCATGTCTTGGAGCTTTTCAGGGATATATGGCTTCTTTCGATGCTTCTCTGGCTACGATATTGTACATATATGAAGTGGGTTTGCAATTCTTAGCTTCCATCATTTAAAAGTCCATCAATTAGTATTGTCCAAACCACCTCATTAAGGCTCCAGTTCAGCTGAAGCACATTCTGGAAAAGATTTTGAGCATCTTGAACCTTATCGACTTCGCAGAAAGCACATATGACAGTCGTACATTTGGTTATATCTGGCTGAATACCTGCAGAATTCATTGCATTGAATAGTTTCAACGCAAGATAGACATTTAGATTATTTGCATGCTAATTTTTTACCACTCGGTCTGCTTCAGACCACTTACCTTCTCCAAATAAGCCACAGACCAAGGTGCTATAATCATCAATATTCAATTTGTATCCAATATCTTGTAATCTGATTAACAAACTATCAATGCTCAAATCTTTTTCATGTAAACTGCATGTAGAGATTGAATTTGCCACAGCTGCAAGCTTGTTTTCTATCAGTTGCTCCTTCCAAATTCCTTTCATTAAAACCAGCACAGACCATCTGCCTCAATAGTGAAAACCATACATCATGGAAGCATAGGTAACTTCATCTGGAACTAATCCTCTTTCTTGCATGTTCACAAACATCTTCTCAGCATCTTCAATCTTTCCCTCCTGGTACAAACTATGACTAAGAATAAGTGTGAAGATTAGGCTGAGAGCCTTGCTATCTCAGTTGGCTTCAAATTATGCTCTGACATTTCTTCAAACACCTTACGAGCCAAACCCAACTTGCCCCTTTTGTAAGTTAGGACAGTGGATGCCCACTCATGGTCACACAGCCCGTCGATAAGAGTTGAGTTGAGAATGTCACAGAATTTGGGTCAGCACCCTCCCTTCTCCATCCATCTGGAATAAGAATGAGATTTGAGACTCCTAAATTTAATAGTTTGACTTTGAAAATTTTCTAATTTAAAGATAAATCAATCTACAAATTAGGGAGCAAACATACAACAACATCCACATCAGATATCATACTTAAAAATTTTATCTTAAATTTTAAATAGATAAAAAGTCTTTGTATCAAGTACCTTATTCATTTCTTAAATTATATATTTATGAACAATATTTGTCTAAATTTAGAGAATGAATTCTATTCCATAAACATTATAAAAAAGAGAAAATAAATAGGAAATTTGATATATGATGTATTGAAAAATAGATATCTAAATTTAATAAATAATTTTTTTATCCTAAATTATGTAGTTTAGATAAGAAAATTGATATGGATACTCTTATATGGAAGTTATATCCACCAATCTCATTTTTTATAGGTTAACCTAGCTAAGTTGAGATGACATCTAATGATTAAATATTTTCTTAATTGATGATGATGATGATGATGATTTATTTTTATTTTTTGATAATCTAACTAGAATAGATGTGACCTTTTTATTATATATCAAATTATCCCATTTTAATTTGGTATTAATTTGCACTTCTACGAATTATTAAAATTAAACTAACAGTGAAAGTCTATATATATATATATATATATATATATATATATATCATTATTTATTTCTTTTTTAATCAACATAAATTTTAAACTTTAAACTTTTATTATTAATACGAACAGGAATGTTTTTTGAAAACTATTTTTTAGTTTGTTTATAGATAATTTATTTTCTAAAATTAATAGTTTTTAATTAAATAAAACTGAAATCAAATTAATTTTTAAAAACAATAGTTTAAATATTAAATATTTATTATTTTTTGGTAATATTTTAAAATTTGAAATATAGGTTTATTTAAGGTTGATGCAACCCAACACAATTTGGGCCTAATATTGTATTGAACAACATTGGGCCAGGCCTCCAATGGAAGCCTCATTGGGGCTTTGGGCAAAAAAAAAAAAAAAAAAAAAAAAAGCATTGGGTAACATTGTGATGAAGACAAGTTTATTGTTTGATAAACAAAATATTTATTTTTATTTCAAAAATACCATTAAGCTAGTTTCCTACATATAAGGGGCAACCCGAGTAGGGGTGTAAATAAACCACGTCGTTTGTGAGTTATTTAGGTCTTAGTTTGAAAAAAAATTCGTTTGAGTTTGTTTGATTAAGTTAACAAGTTAAGCTCGAGCCTGATTTCGAGATCGAAAACATTATTAAGCTGAACTCGAGCTTATCAATATTTGGTTCGTGAGTGTAATGACCACCCTTCTTATTATACTACTCTTTAAGGGTCACCGTTACTTAACTATTAACTCTACTTAACCGGTATGATTGAAACCACGAGGAGTCCCTACCAAAAAATTTTGACAACACCTCCCCTGTACCGATGACCATAAACTGAGATACATACACAGTATACATCAGCCACAAGTGGCTGGAACATATATTAAACATTCACGTAGTTAAATAAGTGTCAAACACCAAAATATACCTACTTACTAAACAGAACTCATCTTAACATGCAATCTAAAACAAGAATAAACTCGAATGACATAGAGTATAAAATACAATCTCAAATGTTTACAATCTCAATAAATCTTATCCACTAAAACATGGAAACTCAATAACATCCCAAGTCTCTCACATAGTCCAGGCATGACACACCATCCGCACCTCCTTGTCGCCTTTCTTTGCTAAAACTTTTCCTTTCCTGTATCTGCAGTAAGAGGAAATGCAAACTATAAGCAAAATTGCTTAGTAAGCGCTATCTAACTCACAAAATCTCGATATGCATGTACATATATCTATAACATAAACTAACTGAATGCTTACTGAAAACTACTCATGCTCACCTAATAGTAAAGGAATCAAATAGGCTGAAATGTTAAACATGTAAAACTACTCATGCTCTTCTAATAGTAAAAGAATCATAACAAACTGAAATGCTAAACATGTAAAAGCTACTCATGCTCTTCTAATAGTAAAAGAACAATGCATACTAAAATGCTAAACATGTAAAGCTAATCAGAATAACATGCTAGCATAAGGAAAACTAAAACTTGCTGAATCTTAAACACTTTCTGAATCTTATTTCACTTGCTTAAAGACTTATTCTTTTATTTCACTTGTTTAAAAACTTATACTTTAATACTTCAAAATAATAATCAACTTCTCTTGGATCCAGACGTAGTACCAAAGAGCGCTCCCTAATAGAGACTGGGGTAGCGAGCCACCAGTTTTACGACGGTAAAGACCTCGGTCTTACTAGGGCTAAGACCTCGGAATTGGTCACCTGAATTTGTTTAACGACAACCTCGGAAGTCGGGTACTAGCCTCTTCAAAGTAAAATATCTTAATTACTTCTTCTTTAAATGTCTTGACATTTTAACAAGCACCTTGTGTGCCAAAATCCCTAAAGTCTTGACTTTGGGATCTATTTAAGGCCTTGGCCTTTTTCTTTCTTTTCTTTATCTTTCTTATACTTTTCTTAAACTCAAAATACTGTAATACCTAACAAAATTTGCATATTTCACTTAACAAAAGTCTGCACTGAAATGCTTAATAAAACTATGCTGAGATGCTAAATAAAACTGCATGCTTATAAATAAAACCGTTCATGCTTATTGAGATAACAAAGAACTTAAATCTGTATGCTTATTTGAATGGTAGCAAGAAAGCATATCAAAACCTCATACTAGAATAAAAAAACTCAAATCTGTATACTAGAATAAATGTAACAAGGAAGCATATCTAAACCTTATGCTAGAATAAAGAAACTCAATTCTGTATACTTAAATGAAAGTAGCATATCTAAACCTCATGCTCAGATTTAACATAAGCAAATTCTGAAATTGAAACTGCACTACACAACCTAATGGCTTAAAACTACAATCCGTACCCTTCCAAATATCCATGCTATTTCCAACCACAAACTATGATTTGCAAGGCTACACAACCAAACAGTAACAATGAAACTAACTACGGTATAAAACTGATATAAACTTATGGGTTGTTCTTGTTCATTGGATAGCACAACCGAAACTTACAGTAAGGCTGCTCGTGTCCCTCTCATAGCACAGATCTAAACCTGCACAGCAAGGTCAATAAGGCTTGTTGGAAATTTAAAACAGAACCCATATAAAACTTGTTCACAGCTTAAACTTATATAAGGCAACCGAAATCACAACAATTCTCTCTGTTCCGTGCCACGACAAGGAAACTATAAGGAAACAAATTGCTCAACATACTTAACTCTTCCATATCCTTTCTTTGAGTCTCACGGCAGCAAGCCCTAAACCAAATCTTCACAGCAAAAATTCTAAAGCAAGAAGAAACTAAATCCCTAAAAATTCCGAAATTCTTTACAACAAAATTCAAAAGCCTAAAGGGAAGAACAATCTTCTTTATAAAACTCACGGCATCAAGCTTCCTCGTCAACAAATCCTTACAACATATTCTGAAAACCCAAGAGAAACACCAAATCAAACTCGAAACTACTCTAACCACAGGTGAGTAGCAACTTACCTCGTTCTTGGACTTACAACCGAAGAGAAGGACTTTCTAGGGTTCGGGTGAGCTTGAAATCGTGGCCTCTTCCTCGTGCTCACGGGTTCTCCTCGACGAGAGGATCACGATGGTGTATCTGGCTCTCGGAAAACCCCCTCGACCGGCCGCCAGAGACGCCGAGCTACTTGCTGCGTTTTCGCCCGAGAAGGAGTCGCGGATGCCGCGTGAGGAGGAAGGTGAGAAACATTCGGGTTCGGCAAATACCTAAGTTCTCTTTTCTTATAGCTAGGGTTTCATCATCAACTATACCTTAAATATATTTCTCTCCTTCTTAGATTAGCATAGCTCGCTGGCACACCTGGTCAGCCGGGTTTTGACCGAGTCAAAGGTCGCGGGTTCAATTCCTCAGCCACATCCTTTTATTTCAATTTATTTTTGATTTCCTTACTGCTTAAATATATTTTCTTTCCTTATTTGATCAACACACCCGCTTGGGTTTCCTGGTCAGCCGGATTCGCTTAAGACATTGGTTCGGCCGGAGGTCACGGGTTCGAATCTCGGCTTAGACATTTTTTTGTCGAAACTTCTTTCGTTTAGTAAAAATACCAAACGACCTCCAAAAATTACATAAAAATACTCTAAAAATTTTTAAAAATCTCTAGAATATTTCTATAGCATTTTTAAATATTTTTAAATTATTTTTGGGACTCAAAATGAGGAATTTTGGGTTGTTACAATTCCTCATACCTTATAAAAAGTTCGTCCTCAAACTTAGAATAACTCCGGATATTTCTGCCTCATGCTGTCCTCATGCTCCCAAGTGACTTCCTCGTGCTTCTGATTCTTCCAGATGACTTTCACTAGTGACACTTTTTTGTTTCTTAGTCTCTTAACTTTTCTGTCCACTATCTGTGTAGGTCTGCTCTCGTAGCTAAGATCCTCTTGGATCTGCACTGTTTGAGGCTGAATCACTTGGCTAGGGTCGTGGAGACACTTCTTTAACATGGAGACATGAAATACGTTATGTATGGCCGACATGTCCTGTGGTAAGTCCAGCTTGTAAGCTACTTTCCCAATCCTTTCTGTGATCAGATAAGGTCCTACGTAGCGGGGACTTAATTTGCCCTACTTGCCAAATCTCTTCACTCCCTTCATAGGAGCAACCTTGAGAAAGATTGAATCCCCTACTTTGAATTCAAGTGGCCTACGGCACGTGTCAGCATAACTCTTCTGTCCACTCTGGGCAGTCTCAATCCTCTGTCTGATCTTTTGGATAGCCTGAGTGCTTTCTTCTATCATCTCTGTCTGGATGTCCAGCTCTACTTCCATTTCTTTTCTTTCACCTACTTCTTGCTAGCAAATGGGTGATTTGCACTTCCTGCCATACAACGCCTCATAAGGTGCCATCTTGATGGTGGGCTGATAGCTATTATTGTAGGCAAACTCAGCTAAGCACAAATACTTGCACCAACTTCCCTTGAAATCTAGTGCACAAGCTCTGAGCATATCTTCTAAAATATGATTTACTCGCTCTGTCCGTCCATCAGTCTGAGGATGGAAGGCTGTGCTGAACTTGAGTTTGGTGCCTAGTGCATTTTGAACACACTTCCAAAAGTCAGAGGTAAAACGTCCATCTCTATCAGAAACAATAGATTTAGAAACTCCATAAAGTCTGATCACCTCCTTAACATATAGTTGTGCCAGCTGCTCTATAGAGTGAGACACCTTGATGGCTAGAAAATGAGCAGACTTGGTCAATCGGTCCACTATTACCCATATCGCATCATATCCATTTGTGGTTCTTGGAAGACCTGTTATGAAGTCCATGGATATGTCTTCCCACTTCCACTCTGGTATTGGGAGAGGCTGTAGAACTCCTCCTGGTCTCTGGTGCTTTTCTTTGACTCTCTGACATGTCAGGCAGGTACTGACATATTTAGCTGCATCTCTTTTGAGTCCAAGCCACCAGAACCTCTGTTTCACGTCTTGGTACATCTTGGTAGAACCAGGATGCATGGAGTATGGTGTACTATGAGCTTCTTCTAGAATCTTCTTTTTTAATTCCTCATCATTGGGGGCACAAAGGCGGTTCCCCTGATAAAGAACTCCATTGTCTGATACCCGAAACTCTGTATCTTCTTCTTGTATCCCCTGCTTAATCTTCTGGATGTCTGGATCTTCACTTTGCTTTCTCTGTATATTCTCAAGCAGTGTTGACTCTAAGGTCAATGCAGAGAGTTGCCCGTAAATAATTTTCATACCAAAGTCTGACAACTCTTTCTGCAGTGGTAGGGCTAATGATGACAAAGACATCAGGGATGCACTGGATTTTCTGCTTAGTGCATCTGCCACTTTGTTAGCTTTGCTTGGGTGGTAGAGGATTTCACAGTCATAGTCTTTGACCAACTCTAGCCACCTGCGCTGCCTCATGTTTAAGTCTTTCTGGGTGAAGAAAAACTTTAAACTCTGATGGTCTGTGAAGATTCTGCACTGAACTCCATACAAATGATGTCGCCAGAGTTTCAGTGCAAAGACCACAGCTGCCAGCTCAAGATCATGAGTGGGGTAGTTCTTCTCATAGTCTTTGAGTTGCCTGGAAGCATAATCTATAACTTTTCCTTCTTGATTGAGTACAGCTCCTAGGCCCATCTTAGAAGCATCACTGTAGATGTCAAAACTCTTGTCACTTTCTGGAACTGTCAGGATGGAGCACTGGTCAGTCTCTTCTTGAGCTCTTGGAAACTCTGCTCACATTTGTCTGACCATTCAAACTTCTTGTTCTTCCTGGTTAAGGCTGTTAGTGGAGAGGCTATCCTGGAAAAGTCCTCCACGAATTTCCTGTAGTACCCAGCTAAACCAAGGAAGCTTCTGATCTCCCTGGCGTTCCTGGGTCTACTCCAGTTGTTGACCGCTTCTATTTTGGCAGGGTCCGCTTGGATGCCTTCTTTAGAAATGATGTGGCCTAGAAACGCCACCTAATTTAACCAGAACTCGCACTTTGAGAATTTAGCATAAAGCTGCTTCTGCTGTAGGGTCTGCAGGACTATTCTCAAGTGCGTGTCATGCTCCTCTGGGGTTCTGGAATAGACTAGAATGTCATCGATGAACACGATGACAAATTTGTCAAGGTATTTTCTGAACACTCTGTTCATTAAGTCCATGAAAACTGCAGGTGCATTAGTCACACCGAAAGGCATAACTACAAACTCGTAGTGTCCGTATCTAGTCCTAAAAGCTGTTCTGGGTATATCACTTTCTTTCACTTCCAACTGATGGTACCCAGAGCACAGGTCTATCTTAGAGAACACGGTTGCCCCTCTTAACTGATCAAATAAATCATCGATTCTGGGAAGAGGGTACTTGTTCTTGATTGTCACTTGGTTCAGAGCTCTAAAATCTATGCACATCCGCATAGATCCGTCCTTCTTCTTGACAAACAACACAGGAGCTCCCCATGGTGAATGACTAGGGCGGATGAAGCCTTTGTCAAGCAGCTCCTGAAGTTGTTCTTGTAACTCTTTCAGTTCTGCTGGAGACATGCGGTATGGAGCTTTTGAAATTGGACCGGTACCAGGAACCAACTCAATTTCAAACTCCACTTCTCTGTTGGGAGGTAGTACGGGTAGCTCTTCTGGAAATACCTCTGGATACTCGTAGACTATCCGAATTCCCTCCTGCTTGGGTCTTTTTTGTCCTTCTGTTCTGCTTACTTGCCTAGGGTTTCTGACTCCCTGCTGTCTTGTCCTCTATCTTGACTGGCTTGAGTTGCGTTTGTTGTACCTTGATGCTGTTCAGATAGTGCTCAGTGACTAATGCTTTGCTGACCAGCTCTTCGCCAGTCTGTGGCTGGTGAGTTCCACTACTCACATTAAGTGCTATCACTGGTCTCAGCATCCTGAGCATCAGTCTGACTCGTTCCTTCTCCGTACTTACTAGCTCTGGGCAGAGACGAGCTAGCCTATTGAATCTTTTAACTGCTTCTTCCACTGACAGGTCACCTTATCTGAATTCTATAAACCCTTCATAGTGCTTATTAGTGATCCGTTGGCGGAAGAATTCTTCGTGAAACTCTGTCTCGGAGTCAATCCAGCTCATTTGATTGACTACTCTCTTGCTCTTAACTCTCTCTCCCACCACATACGAGCATTTCCTGATAGGCAAAAAGAGGCACACTTGACCTTCTCGACTTCTGGCCAGTCAAGAAGCTCCATTGTGCTCTCTAGTGTCTTGAACCAAGCCTGGGTATCCCAGGGCTCAGTTGTGCCTGAGAAACTTTCTGGTTTCAGCTTCAGCCACTGTATCAGGTATGCTTCTTGTCTTCTAGGTGTTGTGGCGACTTCCAGGGCGGCTGGTGGAACTTCAGTCACCACTGGAGTCTCCACATTGATGGTTGGAGAAGTGGGAGGAACTGGCTGCTGATTGGCCATCAGAATGACAATCACTTGGTGCTGCTCTACTATTTGTCTCTGGAGTTGGGCAACAACTTCAGAGAGATTGGGGCTCAGTTGATCTAAGCTCTTCATTCTCCTGATCTTGGTTCCCAGTACGAACAGTACGAGGACGTCCTTTTCTTGACATCTCGTCATGCAGAGGGAAAACTTGAAATCATCACTATACTTTCAAGATATATCTTACTTAAGCATGATTCTTGACTTTAAACACATATGAGGAGGTACTTCTAAACATTTCTCTATACTACAAGCACTAAAGGAAAAGCATAAAAGAAAGTATAAATACATTCTTACTTGAAGACGACAAGGCTGGTGCTGATGTGTGATGCTGGAGAATGGGAACCGCTCTGATACCAACTTGTAACGACCACCCTTCTTACTTTACTACTCTCTAAGGGTGACCGTTACTTAACTACTAACTCTACTTAACCGATATGATTGAAACCACAAGGAGTCCCTACCAAAAAATTTCGACAACACCTCCCCTGTACCGGTGACCATAAACTGAAATACATACACAGTATACATCAGCCACAGATGGCTGGAACATATATCAAACATCCACACAGTTAAATAAATGTCAAACACCAAAATATACCTACTTACTAAACATAACTCATCTTAACATGCAATCTAAAATAAGAATAAACTCGAATGACATGGAGTATAAAATACAATCTCAAATGTTTACAATCTCAATAAATCGTATCCACTAAAACACGGAAACTCAATAACATCCCAAGTCACTCCCATAGTCCCGACATCACACACCATTCGCACCTCCTTGTCGCCTTCCTTTGCTAAAACTTTTCCTTTCCTGTATCTGCAGTAAGAGGAAATGCAAACTATAAGCAAAATTACTTAGTAAGCGCTATCTAACTCACAAAATCTCGATATGCATGTACATATATCTATAACATAAACTAACTGAATGCTTACTGAAAACTACTCATGCTTATCTAATAGTAAAGGAATCAAATAGGCTGAAATGCTAAACATGTAAAGCTACTCATGCTCTTCTAATAGTAAAAGAATCATAACAAACTGAAATGCTAAACATGTAAAAGCTACTCATGCTCTTCTAATAGTAAAAGAACAATGCATACTAAAATGCTAAACATGTAAAGCTAATCAGAATAACATGCTAGCATAAGGAAAACTAAAACTTGCTGAATCTTAAACACTTTCTGAATCTTATTTCACTTGCTTAAAGACTTATTCTTTTATTTCACTTGTTTAAAAACTTATACTTTAATACTTCAAAATAATAATCAACTTCTCTTGGGCCCAGGCGTAGTACCAAAACGCGCTCCCTAATAGAGACTAGGGTAGCGAGCCACCAGTTCTACGAGGGTAAAGACCTCGGTCTTACCAGGGCCAAGACCTCGGAATTGGTCACCTGGATTTGTTTAACGACAACCTCGGAAGTTGGGTACTAGCCTCTTCAAAGTAAAATATCTTAATTACTTCTTCTTTAAATGTCTTGACATTTTAACAAGCACCTTGTGTGTCAAAATCCCTAAAGTTTTGACTTTGGAATCTACTTAAGGCATTGGCCTTTTTCTTTCTTTTCTTTATCTTTCTTATCCTTTTCTTAAACTCAAAATACTGTAATACCTAACAAAATTTGCATATTTCACTTAACAAAAGTCTGCACTGAAATGCTTAATAAAAATGTGCTGAGATGCTAAATAAAACTGCATGCTTATAAATAAAACCGTTCATGCTTATTGAGATAACAAGGAACTTAAATCTGTATGCTTATTTGAACTGTAGCAAGAAAGCATATCTAAACCTCATACTAGAATAAAAAAACTCAAATCTGTATACTAGAATAAATGTAACAAGGAAGCATATCTAAACCTTATGCTAGAATAAAGAAACTCAATTCTGTATACTTAAATGAAAGTAGCATATCTAAACCTCATGCTCAGATTTAACATAAGCAAATTCTGAAATTGAAACTGCACTACACAACCTAATGGCTTAAAACTACAATCCGTACCCTTCCAAATATCCATTCTATTTCCAACCACAAACTAAGATTTGCAAGGCTACACAACCAAATAGTAACAATGAAACTAACTACGGTCTAAAACTGATATAAACTTATGGGTTGTTCTTGTTCATTGGATAGCACAACCGAAACTTATAGTAAGGCTGCTCGTGCCCCTCTCATAACACAGATCTAAACCTGCACAGCAAGGTCAATAAGGCTTGTTGGAAATTTAAAACAGAACCCATATAAAACTTGTTCACAGCTTAAACTTATATAAGGCAACCGAAATCACAACAATTCTCTTTGTTCCGTGCCACGACAAGGAAACTATAAGGAAACAAATTGCTCAACATACTTAACTCTTCCATATCCTTTCTTTGAGTCTCACAGTAGCAAGCCCTAAACCAAATCTTCACAGCAAAAATTCTAAAGCAAGAAGAAACTAAATCCCTAGAAATTCCGAAATTCTTTACAACAAAATCCGAAAGCCTAAATGGAAGAACAATCTTCTTTATAAAACTCACAGCATCAAGCTTCCTCGTCAACAAAGCCTTACAACATATTCTGAAAACCCAAGAGAAATACCAAATCAAACTCGAAACTACTCTTACCGCAGGTGAGTAGCAACTTACCTCATTCTTGGACTTACAACCGAAGAGAAGGACTTTCTAGGGTTCGGGTGAGCGTGAAACCGTGGCCTCTTCCTCGTGCTCACGGGTTCTCCTCGACGAGAGGATCACGATGGTGTATCTGGCTCTCGGAAAACCCCCTCGACCGGCCGCCGGAGACGTCGAGCTACTTGCTGCGTTTTCGCCCGAGAAGGAGTCGCGGACGCCGCGTGAGGAGGAAGGTGAGAAACATTCGGGTTCGGCAAATACCTAAGTTCTCTTTTCTTATAACTAGGGTTTCATCATCAACTATACCTTAAATATATTTCTCTCCTTCTTAGATTAGCAGAGCCCGCTGGCACACCTAGTCAGTCGGGTTTTGACCGAGTCAAAGGTCGCGGGTTCAATTCCTCAACCGCGCCCTTTTATTTCAATTTATTTTTGATTTCCTTACTGCTTAAATATATTTTCTTACCTTATGTGATCAGCACACCCGCTTGGGTTTCCTGGTCAGCCGGATTTGCTTAAGACATTGGTTCGGCCGGAGGTCACGGGTTCGAATCTCGGCTTGGACATTTTTTTGTCGAAACTTCTTTCGTTTAGTAAAAATACCAAACGACCTCCAAAAATTGTATAAAAATACTCTAAAAATTTATAAAAATCTCTAGAATATTTCTATAGAATTTTTAAATATTTTTAAATTATTTTTGGGACTCAAAATGAAGAAATTTGGGTTGTTACAGTGAGCTCACGAATATGTTCGTTTAAAAACTCGTAAACGTATTCGTTTAGAGTCTTGTGAACATGTTTATTAAAAGGCTCGTGAACATATTCATTAACTTTTTTTTTAATTTTACTTTTTTAACTTGAATACTATAACGCAATCTCTAAACATTAAAGATAAAATCTAATTGACTTAATCCGGTGCTAATTTTTTTTTAAAAAAACATATTAGATTGCATTGAGGGGCCTGTATTTGATTCAGGCACCTCAATACTGTAAAAAAAATTGACGAAGACACCTCTAATCAATTGGAGGTGCCTCTAGTCAGGTTCGGACAAGTCCGCAGTGGAAGATCTGTAGTGTAACAAATTCATGTTTGTGTATATATATATCGAAGTAATCTCGTTAACTTTTAAATGAGTCATTTTCAAACTAAGTTTGAACTAAGCTCATTTAACTTTTAAATGAGTCATTTTCAAACCGAGCTCGAGTCGTTCACGAACTATTTAATTTCATTACGAGCTAAATTTGAGCTTAAGAATTAAAGCTCAAATTGAACTCAAGGCGAGCTTGAGCTAAATAAAATAAACCTAGCACAAGCCTCTTGTTGTTCGGCTCAACTTGGTTTGATTAGGCCTAGGGCACGAAACTTTTGTCAATATGAGGTCTCAGAAAAGGATCTATTATATATAACCTTATTCTATTTTATAAGAGATTGTTTTTTATATTTGAATATCTAACCTCTAGCTAGTTTCCTACAAATATTATCATTGTATTAAATAACACTTTTCTCCTTAAAGGAAGAGTTTGATTTGAAAAGTGAGCATTGGACCATTTGAAAATTTATTATCATGAAAATGTAATCCATATATAATACTCATAATTTGATCATACTAATTCATGTATATAAGCTGTTGCAGTAGTCCAAAACAATTTTAAAATAGATTTGTCTCTTATCTTTATTATCATATTATTAGCTAAATGGTAAAAACAATGATTTTTTATTTTTTTAAAAAAAACTATGCACATCATGGATATTGACACTACAACAATACATTAAGTCAAATCAAATTATGATATCCTTATACACGTAATATCATATTATGGTTCAGATACGATTCAAGTAAGAGATGATTCAAATTTATAAATTGCTAATATTGGAAATACATATATTTATTTATCTAATCGCACTTTTCACATGCGCAACATTTTTTATGTTCTATATATTACCAAAAATTTATTTTCCACATGTCAATTTTATTTTAATAACAATGTCATGTTTGAATTTCATCACAATCATTATCTTATAAAAGATATAGGAATAAATACTATTTTATTTCATGGTGGCATAAAAAATGGTCTCTATTATCTTCAAAGTTCTTCCATCAAAATTTTTATTAGTGAACGCATAAATAAACTAGCTTGGCATGTTCGACTTGGTCATCCTTCTCTTTGCATTATTCAAACGATCATCAATAATTATGGTTTACCTACTTCCTTCACCTCCTCTTCATTTCATTCATGTAGGGCATGCATGGAAGCTAAAAGTCAAGTTACCATTTTATTTTTCCCATCATGTTTCAAAATTTTCACTTGAAATAATTCATTCTGATATTTAGGGTTCACACCTATCTTGTCTAACCAAGGTTTCTTATATTATGTTTCCTTCATCGATTAATTTAGTAAATATACTTGGCTCTATCCTATGAGAAGAAAATTTGATTTATTTGACATATTCTGTCATTTTCAAAAACAAGTTAAACAGTATTTTAATCGTAAAATAATCTCTCTTCATTCTAATTAGAGAGGCGAGTATCAAGCTCTCCATCGTTATCTTGTCTCTTGTGGAATTATTCATTGAATCTCTTGTTCTCACACTCAAATGGATTTGCTGAGAGAAAATGTAGACATATAGTTGAAACTATTTTAGCACTTCTCAATCATGCATCAGTTCCACATAAATTTTGGGATAAAGCTGTTAGCATTGTAGTATATTTTATAAATCGACTTCCTACTCTATTGCTCAATCATAAATGTCTTTTTGAAAAATTCTATAATCAAACTCCTGATTACACTTTCCTTTAAATTTTTAGTTGCGTATGTTAACCATGGTTATGCCCCTACTATACACACAAACTTGACTCTCGTTCACTATAATGTGTTTTCCTTGGTTATAATAATTTGTACCATGGTTATTGTTGCTTGCATATACCAAATGGATGAATTTATATATTATTACATGTTCCTTTTAATGAGTCTCTATTCCCTTTTCGAGGTGGCACCTTCTTGATCTCTCCTCCAGATATAGGTGGCACTTTCTTGATGACACCTAATATTGTCAGAAGTGATGACATCCTAGGTCCTATTCCGAAGCTGTCTAATAACTCCCCTATACTATCAGAGTCACCTCAACTTGTTGCTCCAATCTCGGAAGCCTCACCAGTCGAAGATAATATGCTCTCTATTTCTGGATCCTTAGATAATACAAGTCTGTCATCTAAATCACCAAAAAGTTGTTGAACCAACTTATTTTTCACAAACAAATAAGGATCCGAATTGGCGTACTACAATGACTACAGAATTTAATGTACTTCTTCGCAATAGAACATGGAGTCTAGTTCTGCGCACTTCCTCTATGAATGTTGTGGGCTTTAAATGGTTATTATGTCTTAAGTATCAAGCTGATGGTTCTCTTGAATGACACAAAGCTCAACTTGTAGCCAAAGAATTTAGTCAACAATCAGGTATTGACTTTAATGAAACTTTTAGCCCAATCATCAAAATTACATCTGTCAGACTTTTATTATCGACAGTTGTTAGTTTTAATTGGTTTGTATGAAAATTAGACATTTCAAATGCATTTCTTCATGGTCATCTTGAGGAAACTGTATTTATGGAGTAACTACCTGGGTTCATTCATCCATAATTTTTATCTCATATTTGTCAATTCAAGAAATCTTTATATGGTCTTTGACAAGCTCCTTGTCCGCATGGTTTCATCGATTATCTAATTGGTTACAAGTTCAAGGATTTTCTAGATCAAAGACTGACTCATCTCTATTCCATAAATATAATGATGGATCTGTGATATTTTTTCTTATTTATGTGATTGACATCCTAATAACCGACAATGATCACAAGGGTATCACAACTTTATTAAGTCTTTTTAATAAAAAAATTCCTACTCGAGATTTAGGTAATGCCCATCTTTTTCTTAGTATTGAACTTATTCTATATGAGGAAAGTTATCTTCTCTCTCAGAGCAAATACATTACTGAGCTTCTCCAAAGAGCCAAAATGGATGGAGCACATCCAGTTTCTACTCCAATTATTATAAACAACTCTACATTTCATTCTCTCCTACTCTGTACACTATAGTTAGAATCTTATTATATGTATAAGACAATGCTCAAAGTTCATGAATCTACTCTAAGGATTCTTATAAGTCATTAAAGAAATCGCTCATGTCTTTATCATTATTCAGTCTTTGTTATTGGAAAGCTCACAAGAAAAATACTTTGCATAATGACCATAAAATATATATCCTACCACATGCTCCAAAAGTCATAAAATATATACTCATTCAACCTAATTCACTTGATTAGTTTTTACGACAACATAGATGTATATCTCTATGCTTTCTCTGTTAACAGTAAGAAATTTTGTACGAAACAAAATAAACTTACAATGCTCGAAGAAGAAGAAGTTGTTGTCCCAGAGAAGATCACCACAAAGAAGAAACCACTATCCCAGTGAATATCACCACGAAGAAACCTTATGTTATTTCCACAAACCAAATCCCGCTTGGTTACTAGATGATCTGCCTTGCACACCTCCTTAGATTTCCATGGAAGAACCTATATAGGTGTAGAAGGTCTCTTCCCCTTCCTCGATTAATGGAGGAAGATGAAGAGAAGTGTTGGGACCTTGACGCCGCTAGAGGAAGGGGGGGGGGGGGTAAATAGCGACTCACCCAACATTTGCTTCCTACAATGGTTAGTATGCACAGCAGAATATAAAAACAAATACTAACAAGAGAAAGCAAACCTAACACGTTGATTTAACGTGGTTCGGAGATAAAGTTCCTACTCCACGACTGTCCGTAAGGTGGACGATCCTGATCCGTCGGTGGATGACTCCCCGGAAAACCTCCGACTAGCTCGAGTAACTCCTTGTGGGTGGAGAAACCTCGCCACAAACTCGCACAAGCTCTTGATCACTCAAGAAGATCTTGGAGACTCTAATAGGGGTTAACCACCTCTATTTTCGTCAACCTTGGCTAAGCACCCCGAGCTCTATTAAATAGAGCTCGAGAGAAAACCACCTACTGTTTTCCCCACCACCAGTGTGTTGGTGCGGTTAGTACTAACGGTCTAACTCAAGTTTTGATGAATGACAAAATAGGTTAAGTTAGTTTCATTGTTATCTAACACTTTGACCGAGTGTGCAGGAGAAGCCCAGACAGGTTGACGGGCTGACCTGATGTCTGGCACGAAGCCCAGTTAGGTCGACGGGTCGACCGGATAGCTGGCACAAAGTCTAAACAGGTCGATGGGCTGACCGGATGTTTGGCACGAAGTCCAGCTAGGTCGACGTGCTTATCGGATAGCTGGCACGAAACCCAGATGTGTCGAAGGGCTGACCAGACGTCTGGCAAGTAAGTGAAGATAAGTCACTGGAGGGGAATGACTGTAAAGACGCGTTCCTGGGAAGGGAATATTAGGCGTCGATCCGACTTAGATCCATTTCGGATATCTAAGTCGAGATCATGACTAGATTCCGGTCTCGAGAAGACGAAATTTATTTAATATTTTATTTGATAATAAAATGTGCTAACACTCTATTTTGCAGGATATATATTTGTCTCGAACTAACACTTTCTTGCAGGAAGGAAACCGCTGGAAAACAAGGGTCCAGGCGCTCGGAGGTCCGGGCCAGCCCCCGGAGGTGAATTTTATCTGCAACGTCACTTCACCATGTGGAGCACCCTGGTTGGCTCGGCTACGTCATATTCAGGGCGTCTGAAAGGATCCAGGTGCCCCGAACCTCCTATATAAGGAGGGTAAAGGTTGGAGCTAAAACACAACGAACAATCTGCTCTCCTGTGCTCCTGTGACACTGCGAAGGCTCTCCGACAAGTTCATTTCTGTCTTATTTTTATTGTCAGTTTTTATTTCACTAATTAATTCCTATACTTCTTTTTGTAACAATCATTCGAATTATTAGTGATTTCCCAATGAAAGTACTCAACGAGTGCGGACCTTGGAGTAGGAGTCGACACAAGCTCCGAACCAAGTAAAAACTACTTGTGTCACTCTTTCTTTTTGTTTATTCTTTTTCCGCTGCGCGCTTACTCTACGAAATTTTTAAATCGCTATTCCCCCCCCCCCCCCCCCACCCCCTCTAGCGAAATTCATGATTCAACAAGTGATATTAGAGCAAGTACCACTTTGATTTAGTGCAACCATCAATCAGACAGGGGGTGAAACTAGTTTCTTTTTTTTCTTCGGTTTTCAGTTTTTCATAATTTTCCAAACTGATACTATTACCTTTTTGGAAATATTTTTTTTCGTTACAATCAATCTGAATTGGAGCAACACTAATTCAGTTTTTAAATTATTTTTATCTTATCCTACACTACTAATCCAAGACCAAGTCTTGGGACTTCTTGTCTATTTGGTTTACTTGTGTGCAGATTGATTATGTCTCAACTCAAAGACTTCAGCACAGTACGTCCTCCCCTATTCAACGGGGATGATTTTTCATACTGGAAGAAGCGGATAAAGGTCTACCTGAAGACAGACTTCGACCAATGGTTTAGCATCACCAGAGGCTGCAAGGTGCCGGTCGACAACTTCGGAATTCCACTGGAACCAGAACAGTGGACTCCGGACATGAAGAAGAAAGCGTCAACAGACTTCAAGGCCCTAAATACACTACAATGCGGATTGATGAAGGAAGAATTGAACCGGGTAAGACCGCATCAAAACGCTAAGGAGTTATGGGACAAGGTGATCGAACTACACAAAGGGACAAGCGACGCCAAGGTAATGAAACACAACCTTCTTTTAAATAGATTATTTAACATTAAAATGTAGGTAAGAGAAATGGCGAGTCAGCTTCATGCAAGGATCAAAGACATCCTCAACGGACTCCACGCGATAGGACATCAAATGGAAAATCGCGATCTTATCAGGTATGCATTAAACGCTTTTTCACGTAATAATTTGTGGGCATCTATCGTGGATGCCTACAAAATTTCCAAAAATTTATCTAAATTAAAGTTAGACAAATTATTTTGTGAATTAGAATTGCAAGAGCAAACTAACGTCGGGACCGAGAAAGGTGTAGCTTTGTTTGCTGGTTCATCCAAGGAAAAGACGAAAAACAAGCCTGAGGTTGAGGATGAGTCTGACCAGGACTTTGAAGATGAAGAATACCTGGTGAACCTGGTAAAGAAAATGTTCACCAGGAGGAAGAAGAGCTTCAGTAAGAAGGACCTGCAAAAGATCAACCCCCCAACCGAATCGAGGAATGTGACCTGCTTTGGATGCAACAAGAAGGGTTACTACAAGAACGAGTGTCCGAGGTTGAAGAGCGACAAGACAAAGACATCCAAGAAGAAAGCTCTCAAAGCAACATGGGACGACTCGTCTTCAGATGAATCAGAGGTCGAAGCTCAGAAGCACCAGAGCCACCTCGCGCTGATGGCCCTCGAAGTAGAGTCGGAGGACGAATCGGAAGACGGGTCCGAACCCGAATCGAGCCACGAGTCCCTACTCGTTTCCGAAGGTCCTGACAAGGTAAATTTTAATTTGAATAGAAAGTTTTTTAAAATTATTGCATGTCTAAATAGGAAATTAATTACAATAGAAAATAAAAATAAATTGCTCCTTAGAGAGAATCAAAATCTCAAGGAACAAATCAAAATTCAAATTTAACTCAAGACTTAACACTTGAGGAGGAAAATTTATCACTAAAAATAGAAATTAATAAATTAAAAGATCTCTTAGAAAAATTTACAACAAGATCTAAGAATTTAGATCTAATTTTAAATAATCAAAAATCAATCTACAACAAAACTAGACTTGGCTACAAGTCAAGTTCAAATAAAACTTTTAAATCGTTAATAACCCAACATAAATAATCAAGTAAAGCTTGGGTTCCGCAAGTAGGACTTAACCAATACTACATACCCAAAGAAAAAATATATTATGTAAAATCGAATATATCAAATCAAAAACCAAGATACAAACCTAGACCAACAAATTCAAAAACTAAATATTTTAAAACCCACCAAAATTTAGAATATCATCAAGTCAATTATAATTATAAAAGTAACAGGCATAAACCAAAAACTAAAATTTAAAAATAAAGGTCAATAATTCAGGAGGAGGCTCCAGAATAGCTGGCACCTCCGAAACTAACCTACCCGACTGGATAACCCAAACTAACCTACCTGGCAAGGTAATTAGGACTAATTAGAAAGGAACCTAGTTTAACTTGACCTATGGTACTAGTGAAGTTTTGGATGATAGTACGTTAGGGAAGTTTAGTCTATGCATGTCTGGGAAAATATGATTTCTACCTAGTGCATTTGGCTAAGTGAAACTAACCGAAGTTACCCTTTATGGATCCTAACCAGTTAGACTAAGGTTTTGTATTAAGTTAAGTGGATAGGACTATTTGAAAAACCTCGAAGGCATGGTTACTCTAATGATGTCCAAGTGACTCACCATAACCTAAAAGTTTATCCAGAAAATGTCTATTTGTTGAGCCCAAAGTTAAACCTGAATCTAACACAAAGTTAAACCAAACCCTAAAACTGAACCTAATTCATCTTACAAAATTATAGGATTTTCTGATTGAAAATGTAGATTAGGTGAGATGACTAAGGACTCAATTAAATTTAAATTAAATTAAATTTAAATTAAAATAAATTAAATTAAAATTAAAATAAATTAAATTTAAATTAAATTAAAATGAAATGAAATGAATTTAAATTTAATTAAAATTAAACTAAATTAAATTAAAAAAATTATTTTAAAAAATATTTTAAAAATTCTTCTTTAAAAATTATTTTAAAAATTCTATTAAAAAATTTTTAAAATTCTTTTAAAAACTTTAAAAAGTATTTTAAAAATTCTTTTAAAAACTTTAAAAATTATTTTGCAAATTATTTTAAAAACTTTTAAAAAACTTTTAAAAATATTTTAAAAATTCTTTGAAAAACTTTAAAAATTCTTTTAAAAACTTTAAAAATTCTTTTAAAAACTTTAAAAATTATTTTGAAAATTCTTTTAAAAACTTTAAAAATTCTTTTAAAAAACTTTAAAATTATTTTAAAAAAATTCTTTTAAAAAACTTTAAAAATAATTTTAAAAATTTTAAAAATCATTTTAATTTTTTTTTAAAAAAAACTTTAAAAATGTATTTTAAAAATTCTCTATAAAAAAAACCTGTCAAAAACTAGGGGCGGGCGCCCCTAGTATAGCAATCCGGGGTGCCTGGAAGGGACTCCGAGCGCCCCACCCCAATACCCCGGGCGCCCAGAGTGATTCCCTAGGTTCCTCTACTGCTAGTGTTGACCCTAGGTTCCCTACTGACGAACTTAGGATTAGGTTTGAGTCTATCATCTATATGCCTATTAGGACTAGGTGCTTAGATAGACAGTTTTTCTTGCGTTCCTGTATTCCAGCTGTAAAGGTTATTAACCACTATAACTTACAAAACCTTGTTTACTGTACCAGTTCAGTAAACATAAATTTATGTGCCAAATTTTATAACAATTTAGTTAGGGTAGATGATCTTACTTACACTACTAGGATAGCTGGTACGAATATCACGTTATCTCCTACCATTATCCAGGACTTTTTAGAGTTACGACCATCTACGTGCCCCTTTTCAGTGTTATCCTCCTAGGGATCTACCATTTGGTGATCCTTACTCACACGTTACTCTGGATACGATTTACTCGTATTTTTTTGGAGGAGAGCGAGTACCCACTGTGACTATGTTTAGATCAGTATCCCTTTGAGTTCACGATTATGTACTCTATAGGGTTTTAGTTTTATGTATCTTACCGTTGTCCACTCGCGACATAGCGATGATGCATCCATTTCATTCCTTTCTCTTGTATGCCCTTTGACATAGATTAGACATAGACCTTAGTTTACATATCTTTCAGACCATTATCCACTCAGTTGGAGTCTCCACAAGCGCTCGAGTTCATATGTCATACTGTCATATTTTGACGGCATATTTCGCCTCCCTACGTATTAATGTCACCCGAGGTGATATCCGAGTCATGATTGAGTTCGACGTCTTAGGACCTAGGAACTTCTCTCTAGGAGGTGTCCATATAGATGATGAGGGTGCCCTGTCTTGGCGAAGGGGGGCACAGCACCAGCCAGACCCAGATGCCCAGGAGGAGGCAGAGCAGGATGAGCTTATGGTCGCACTATTTGGCGAGGACGCTCCGACCACTGTACCACCTCCACCTCCAGGCTGAGCACCTCATCCCGCTCCTCTCACTCTAGGCGATCGAGTTGCCGGACTCGAGCTATCCATGACGAGTCTCCGTCAGGAGGTCTTTGACTTGAGACGAGACGTGAGACAAGATATCTCTGATCTTCGACGTGATCTATTTAGTTCCTGAGAGGATGCCCGGACCCGTCACACTGAGCTGATCGAGATGTTACGTTCCTTGGGATCCAGACCACCCCCTCCTCATCTTGATAGACTTCATCATCACTATGTATAGTCTATTATGATCATTGTATTTTGACCTTGACATTGACTTATGCTATTCTGGGTTACTCCGACTTAGGTATATCTCAACTTTGACAATGATTTATTCTGATGTGTTTAATAGACTAGGATACTAAAATTGTAAAAGTTGTTTTCAAAAATAATATTTTCAAATTCTAGGATAAAATTTTTATTTTTTAAAAAATCTTATATTTCTAGAATTTTAAATCAGTTTTAGCCTTAGACTAGAACAATTCCTTAGAAAGCATGTTCCCCTAGGGCTAGTACTTGAGTATCTCACCAACACCCTAGGATTCCCGTATTTGTGATTGTCGAACATAGAAAGGGGTGAGATGTATAGGCAAATTGCCCGGACTTAAGATGCTTATTTCAGTGCATCGACATAAGTCTGAGCGTTAAATACCAAACAAATATTAATCAAGTTAAGTCATTCAGTTTAGTCAAACACTAACTAATCACAATTAAACTTAACCTGACTAACCAAATGAAAGCTGCTATCCTCTCATAGTCAGTAAGTAGCTAATTAGTTAGACAATTTTTTTAATGTCAGGTTCAGGGGGAGGATTATTAATTATTTTTATACCTATTTTGAAATTAATTTTTGAAAAATATCTTCTTTTAAATCAATTTAACACTAACTAAGTATTTTAAAATTTTTTTACTTTTCAAACTCAGTTTTGAAAGTTAGACTTACTTAATTGGAATGCTTAAACTTAGGTTTGAAAATTAGTTTTATTTTCGAACTCTAAACTTTTCAAACTTAATTTTGAAATTCATTTTTTTTTAAACTTAATTTGAAAAATAAACCTTATCCTAGTTTGTAACTTAGATTTTTCATCTTGAAAATTATATTCTACTTAGTTTTCAAAACATATTTTCTGGAAATTTATTTAAAACAAACTTAGTTTTGAAAACAGATTTTACTTAGTTGGATTTTAAAAAAAACTAAGTCTTGAGAAATAAAATCTTATTTAGTTTTGAAAACTTAATTTGAAAATTGGACTTAATCCTAATATTTTTTTATGCTATATTTGAAAAATATGTTTTCAAATTGCAAAACTCTTTTTGAAAGATTAAATTACAAATTATAAAGATAACTATCTTTAAGTCATCTTTCCAAAATTAACTATTTTCTTGAAAAAGATAAAAACTTAAGTTGTCTTTCTATGATTCTAGTTTAAACTCCCCCAAGATAATCTGACTTACAATTCTAGATTTTCTTGCATTTTTTGTTAAAATTTGTTCTATGTTAATTTTTGATGAATGCCAAAGGGGGAGGGTTAGGTGGTTTAAGTTAGTTAAACAAACAACAAAAACAATAAAATTTAAAAGCTAACTTAGCAACTTTTTACCTGTATATTTTTCACTAACTTAATTAGGTTGTCATTGTATCAAAAAGGGGGAGATTGTTGGTACGATTAGCACTAACGGTCTAACTCAAGTTTTGATGAATGACAAAATAGGTTAAGGGGGTGTTTGGTTGATGGGTTTGAGAATGAGGGAATGAAATAATAGTAAAAGATGGTATTTGGATTGTGGGTTTGGGAACGACAATTTAGGAATGATTTCTAGATTTATGGGAATCAACCAAACCCATATAACTAGGTGGGTTTCATTTCCATTCCCATTTCCATTACACTTTACTATCAAACTCATACCCATAGTTATTCCCATGATTTAACCAAATGCCACCTAAGTTAGTTTCATTGTTATCTAACACTTTGACCGAGTGTGCAGGAGAAGCCCAGACAGGTCGACGGGCTGACCTGATGTATAGCACGAAGCTCAACTAGGTCTACGGGCCGACCGGATAGCTGACACGAAGTCAAAACGGGTCGATGGGTTGATCGGACGTTTGTCACGAAGTCCAGCTAGGTCGATGGGCTGATCGGATAGCTGGCACGAAGCCCAGAAGGGTCGAAGGGCTGACCGGACGTCTGGCAAGTAAGTGAAGGTAAGTCATTGGAGGGGAGTGACTGTGAGGACGCATTCCCGGGAAGGAAACATTAGGCGTCAATCCGACTTAGATCCATTTCGGATATCTAAGTCGAGATCGTGACTAGATTCCGGTCTCGAGGAGATGGAATCTAATTAATATTTTATTTGATAATAAAATGTGCTAACACTCTATTTTGTAGGATATATATTTACCTCAGACTAACATTTTTTTGCAGGAAGAAAATCGCTGGAAAATAAGGGTCCGAACGCCCGGAGGTGAATTTTATCCGCAACATCACTTCGCCATGTGGAGCGCCCTTGTTGGCTCGGTTACGTCATATTCAGGGCGTCCGAAAGGATCCAGGCACCCCGAACCTCCTATATAAGGAGGGTAAAGGTTGGAGCTAAAACACAACGTGTAAGATACAGTAAATTCAAAATAATAAATATTATCGGATGAAAAATCTTATTGGATTTTTCAGAAATTTTTAGAAATTTTTGGAGATTTAAACAGAGTCTATATGATTCATTTTGAGAGGATGAATTCGGGGTACAGTGAAAGTCTGTTTGAAATACCCCTTAAATAGGAGTTGATTAGGGAATAAACTTAGAGTTAATTAAGCTAACCTAAGTTTAATAATCCCTAAAATCCCGATTCACTCCCGATCTCCTCCTCCTCACATCGCGCCTGAACCCCTCTCTCCCTCTCCGGCGATTTCTCGTCTCACCGACGTCGAGCTCGCGATCGCCGACCATCTTCCTTCGCGTGGAGGCTAGGGCAACAACTTCATGGGCTATGAGAGGGTAGTTGACACTCTTCCTCTTGTGATCCTCTCTTCTTTCTCCCTCTCTCGTGGATGACCCGACACACCCGATGTCGACAGAGACTATTTCTTCCCCGACGATCTTGTTCTCACCGCATCGCCTGAGGAAGTGTCACCGGATCTCAACAGTACCTGCGATCTCCGGTGGAGTGGACGTCTTTGTGGATGTTCTTGAGCGCGATTGGCAGCAGCTCGACGCCTAGGGCATCACGGTAGACTCGCCTTGCATCATCCCCAATAGATCGACCTTCTCATTCCTTCCCCTCGAGTTGATCACTGAAGAGTGATCTGTATCTCCTCACCAGTTGGATTGAAGCGGGCGTTATCATCTAGGGGCGACCAATCTAGGTAAGTTGTATCTGGAGCCTTGTAAATTCAAAGATCCGTGTAATTTGTTTCCCCTTTGTGATGCTCTTTTTGATCCAGACCAGGAGGAGGCATTGGATCAGCATACTGGTGGATTTCCCTACTGTCGATCACTGTTTCTTCACTCCTTGAAGCTGTGGAGGTCACGAGTGAAGAGGTAAGGGTTCAATTGAGGTAAGTATTATCCTGTTTATTAGGGTTTAGCAATGTACTTCTTTATGGATCAATTCTGGGCTGATTCTTGGGAGATTTGGTGTGTGGGTGTTCTTATGTAGTTTCTGGACAGTGGAGTGTAGCTGTTAGGTACTGGAATTGGCTGCCTATCTCAAGGTGAGTGTATTTAAGTGATGTACTTCTGATTCTTAGTAGTATGTTACACAATTAGGTTTTATGGGTTGTAGGATTTTGCTCTTGCTTAGATATATTAGCAAGTATTGTTGAATCCATGTTGATATTAGATTAGGGATTTGGGATTGGAAACTATGGGATTGGGGTTTTAGTGGAGTTAACAGTGCTTAGTTATAAATCGTAGATTGATTAGGGTTTGTATTGGGTTGGACTTTATGGATATGGTGATTGGTTGATATAGATTGTTATGTGATCATTCATTGGATCATTGGATTGATTGTTGGTTGGGTTATCAGAAATGGTGGATTGGTTAATTATTGAAGATGATGTTAGGTTGTTGTGGATTTATGGTAGAGATTTGATTTTATGATAGGTTATTGTGGGTTGATATCATTATGAGATGAATTGATATTAGAGAGATGGATTTGTTATTGGATTAAAGGATGTGTTGATTTGAGGGATTAGTCAGAGATCTGATTTAATTGGAGTGAACCTATTGGGTTAGGGATTTTATTTAACTATTTAATTTATATGAATTTAGTTAAATAAAATATAAACATATTGATTGTTGCAGGACTTGGATTCGGGACAAGTGTCTCGATACGGGATTACTTGGCACGATCTACATTTTAAGGCGGATATTTCTTCCTTGGCTCTATATAGATTTTTATTGAGCTTAGTGCATGATTTTATGTGATGGATTAGGCTGCTTTTCCTTATATCGTATTTGTTGGTTGCCTTCCTGCTTGATACTTATGTTTGATCTTTGAGATGTCCTAGTTATATCATATACAGTCTCTACTCTTGATTTCTACTCTGCTGTGATTACGCATGTAGAGTATGTTTTGTAGGAATTGTCGAGTGGTTGGATTTACCATGCTGATTTTGCATATAATGTGGACTGTACGTAGCTTGGTATGTGTTTTAGGAGACATCATGTTGACCGTACATTTACATGTTGTATGTACACACGTATTTGTTATGTACTTTTGGAGGAGTTGTGTTGATTGTATGTTTGTGGTTTATACACATGTCTGATGTGTTTACTACTGGAGGATACATGTTGATTGTATTTATGTACATGTGTCTTGTGGGATTATTGGAGATTTTTAGTTGATTATACATGTGTAGTTGTGTACATATGTTTAGTGGGATATGTGGAGGTATCATGACGATTATATTATTGTTGTGCAGTGCTTATGTGGTTTAGAGGTTGCATGGATGATGACGGTGTTTGTATCATGATTATATATATATCATGGTCATCATTCATTACATCTGACGACTAGTCTCCCTTATGATTGAGAGGGTCATCAGTCTTTTATAGCTGCCCACTCTACCACTGATGGAGAGTGGTAGTTGGGAGTGGAGCTATGTCCTGTCGCGCTTACTCAGCTGCTCAGTGTTTTTACTCTATCAGTCTCGACCACTCTGGAGTAGTGGATCTTGAGGGTACAGCAGTCAGGGGGATTGAGTTGTGAGTGGTCAGGGACCCTTAGCTATGTAGTTAGATAACTACATAGTATACTGTCGCCTCAGTCGCTTTATAGCGGTTACGTGCGTGAGGCTTGTACGGTTTGTTACGAACCCAAGCCTCTCGGCTATACAGGGGTCGTGGTGTCTAGAGAGGTGGCGGGGGTGACCATGGAGCATGCATACACATTTGGATATGATGCGCGGTGCATCGGTGGATATATATTTGCATACATGCCTAGTAGATACTAGTTGCATGTGATTGTGGTTGTTGCATTTGTTTGAGATATGCTTGTTGCATATGGTTGTCATGCTGCATACATGTCATTTATTTTACATGTATATGCAGTCGTATTTATATTGCACAGGTGTCACGGGTATGTCTGTTGTAGATCCAGTGAGTTTACTGATCTTTGTACCTTGCGTCGATTCCCGATTGGGTATGTATTTATCATTATGGTAGTTATGGTCCATGCAGTTGTATGTCAGCTATGATCATTATATCTTGTGGGATAGACTGATACAGGTAGTTGTATTTGTTGGCTATGTCGATATGTCAGATATATTTAGGTGCATTGATTATGATAGTATGATCATGTTTCTTTATTCCCTACTGAGACTGTATACTTTTGATCTCCATGTTTTATTTGTAGACCGTGCACTGTCTTTTCTATTACCTGCTGAGTTATCTATACTCACCACCACATGTATACATTTATGTTTTCAGGTAGCTTGTAGATGGTTGGTGTCGCTTGGAGTATCCTGTCTGCCGAGTCCTACGTCACATCCGAAGACGGTTTCATCTCGTGTTTGCTTCTTTTTGTATATTCTTTTATTATTTTTGGCATTGTATTTTGTGTGTAGCCATGTGGCTATCTTATGGTTTTGGGTGTTGTATTTGTGTTTAAGCCGTGGCGGCATGCATTGTATTTATTTGGTTATTTGTGTGGGCTTCCCTTCGTTTTTCCGCTGTGTTTTTAGTACAGTCGTGTGAGCTGCATTATATATAACTGCGTGTTTGTGATTATTTCATTCCAGCCATGTGGGCTGTGATTATAAATGTGTGGTTGTGTATATATTCCATCCGTATGTGGCTGATGTATATTTTGTATGTATTGATGTTTCAGATTGTCACCGGTACAGGGGAGATGTTGTAGGATTTTTGTCTAGCAGGTACTCCTTTGGGGGCGTGACACAACGAACAATCTACTCTCTTGTGCTCCAGCGACGCTACGAAGGTTCTCCGACAAGTTCATTTCTGTCTTATTTTTATTGTCGATTTTTATTTCACTAATTAATTCCTGTACTTCTTTTTGTAACAATCATTCGAATTATTAGTGATTGTCCAACGAAAGCACTCAACGAGTGCGGGCCTTGGAGTAGGAGTCTACACAGGTTCCAAACCAAGTAAAAACTACTTGTGTCACTCTTTCTTTTTGTTTATTCTTTTTCCACTGCGTACTTACTCTACGAAAATTTTAAATCGCTATTCACCCCCCTCTAGCGAAATTCACGATCCAACACAATCGACTGGTACAACCACCAGTCGACTGGCCCTAAGTGAAATTTGACCGTTACAAGCCAACGGTCAGCTACCAATCGACTAATGAAAACACCAGTCGACTGCTACAGTACTGCTACAGTAACGCTGCAGTGATGCTACAGTAAAACCCTGATCCTAGGATTTAACCCCCGAGTACATTCGCTCAGCACTCGTCCTCGCCCGACCAACCTAGACCTAGCCTCCTCCATCAGTCTTGCGTCCCTCGTATGCCTCCCCATCCTTCACATCTTGCCTTCTGGAGCTTCCATCAGCCTTGCCATTGTTGTCGGGTCTTCCTTTGCTAAGAGGTCCCGCCTCCGGGACTTTATCCATTGCCAAATCATACTTGGACTTATGTTGCCAAGACTACATGCTTGGACTTATACCGCCAAGACTCATCCTTGGACTTTCCTCCTTTGCCAAGATCACCCTTGGACTTTCCTTGCTGTACCTATATCCTGCACACTCACAATGCATATCAAATACAACAATAAACATAACTTAAACCTTTGCCCAAACATCAAAACCTAGGGTACCCAGATTGCTCCAACAATCTCCCTCTTTTTGATGTTTGGCAACTCGTTTAAGTTAAGGAAATAATATAGCAATACATATGCAAATAAATATGCAAATCAACTTATACATAAATAATGGAACCTAAATCCTAGGCTCCCCCTTTACCTAAGTTCCTCCTTAAGCTAAGATTTCTTATAAAGGTAAACTTCTCACCCTTTGCTAATAAATGAGTAATCGCTCCCCCTTCACCTAAGCTCCCCCTTGAGCTAGGATTTCTTACAAAGGTGTGTAGGTTTCTCACTTAAACCTAAACTTCTCCCCCTTTGTCATACATCAAAAAGAGCTCCAACAATATCCTAATTATTGGACTCTTTGACCTATAATGATCATAAACATCATGTATTAATCCCTCATAAGATTACATACATATTCACCACTCTTTTGGTCATTTTCTAATGCTGAAAAATATTTTCAGACTGTATCAGTCGACTGATATAAGTCTCAGTCAACTGTCATCATCAAAATGAGCTTACAGAGATATTCTGTGCTCATGAACAGTGTTACCAGTCGACTGGTAACTGTACCAGTCTTTTGGTACACTATTTCAGCAAAAATTAGCCTTTTGACCCAAATGCGCAAAAAATTCCACAGACCTCTAAAAAATTCCAAATTTTGTGGAGATGTCTATTTTATCCATATCTACTTGGAAAAAATATATATATAAATATATTTATCACAAATCCCAAGATTGACATAAAATTCAAAACTAGTTAAATGGTTCAATTGAACCTTGACCTAAAGTCCTAGTTTTGACTTCCTCTTGATATATTTGCCTATACTAAACCATAATGCATCTGTTACATTAGTTTATATGACATCTATACATTAAAAACTAATTTTCATGCAATATGAACTCAATTCATATTTTCATGTATGAAACTTAACCCAATTGTGCCAACCAACTACAATAGAGACTCAAATTCATCTCTAATCCCTTTGGCACATATTGGTTCATTTGAGATCATTTATCATATGTCTTAAATACTCTTTGAGCTCCCCCTTAAGCTCTTAATCTTATCCACCTCCCTAGGTGACTCATTTACTATGGCTAGGCTACTTCGGTGCACCTCGGGTGACACTTGACCTACAAAACTCACCTTCTTAACCTTAGACACCTTGTCTTTAGTTAGTTTCTTCTTGTCCTTCACCTTGGACATCTCATCCTTGCCATAATTATTTGTCACCCTAGCATATCCCTTCTTATTGGCCTTGGATGACTCTCCCTTGTCCTTCGTCACACCTCCCTTATTAATGTCATGTGCTACCTTAACACTTGATCTCATTTTGGTCTTGGAGGGACCTAATTTGACATTTTTGGGTATTTGACATTCCAAATACATGTCAAGTCCTTTAGGCCCAATAATGAACCTCTCTAGGACTTTCTCCATTTCCTCAAGCTTTGTCTTCAAGGCTTGATTTTTTAACTCTATGGTTCTAACCCTAGAGTCAATATGTCCACCTTGGACATCCCTAGACCTACCCACCTTCCTAGGCTTATGTATCCCTTTCTTGGGATTAATGCTTAGGTTTTCACCTACTTTCCTTCCCTTTGGAAATGTGGTTTGGGTCTTATTAGGTCTACTCTTACTTGATTTAGCATGAATAGGTCTCATAGGGTTATCTCCTACATTAACCCTATTACTATCATTATATCTAAATCCATGATTATGCTTGGGTAAATAATAAAAATTATTTCTAGAATGCATGGAAGAATTTAAATTTGAACTTAAATTCATGTTACGGTTTACCTCCCTTACCATTGAAGCTCTCTTCTTCTCCCACTTTTTCAAGTACGCCAATTTCTCGAGCTCTCCTCTCCTTGGGAACTTCGTATGGTAGTGTCCCCACTCACCATATGTGAAACACCTAATGTGCTTCTTCTCCTTGACTCCATCCCTACAATCCATGTTAGTTCTTAAAGCAACCTTACTGGGGTTAGGGATTACCTCCTTTACCTTTTAGAGTGAAGGACACCTACTCTTATAGTGCCCCATCTTACGACACTCAAAGCATTTGATGTGGTCCTTTGTGCTCTTCTTGGTAGTTGAGGTGAAGGGTTGAGCTTCTAAAATCTCCTCTTCCTTAGATTGCTCTTCTTCCTGTTCACTTGAAGATGTGGATGATTCAACTTCTTCTTCTCTTGAAGATGTGGATGATACCTCCCCATCTTCATTATTTTCCTTGGATGTGGAACACATGTCAACATCCGATTGGTTCTTCTCCTCTTGGACCAATGAGTCATTCTCCTTGGGCTCTCCACTACTTGGAGTTTTGTAGGATCCTCATGAAACGCAATTACCTTTTTCCAAAAGTCGCTTGCGTTCTTGTATTTATCTACATTCAATACCAAATTAAGAGGTAATAAATTAATCAAAATTCTAGTTACCTCCTTGTCCGCCTCTGATTACTCTCTTTGCTCCTCAGTCCAATACCGAGGTCGGAGGCACTTTTCCTTCTTGTCCGTTGGAGCTTCAAATGGTTCCTCCAACACAATCCATTTGGAACCAAGTCTCCTATCGCTTCCTTCAATACTCGAAATCATCTCGATCGTATGGAGGTGGGATTCGGATATCCCATCTTAGAGGGCCTTCGATCTCCATCTTCCTATAGTGCTTTGCTCCCTTGGCGATTAGTCCATAGAAGAGCGACCCAACCTTGCAACCCCAACACAATCAAAGTTCCACATTGGAAAGATTTGGTAAAGACCATGGGGTTAAAAGGATGCATGATATCTCCATTGGCATGAGACTTTTTGGGGAGCCCAAGAGCAAAGCCATGAGAGCCTAGGCTCAAAGTGGACAATATCATGCCATTGTGGAGATATGTGGACATTCTTTGGGCATAACACATAGAAGGTGCCTTCCGCGAGATACATTTTGGACCTCGTTGCAGATAAGGCATAGTGAAGTCAGGATAGAATTTGTCACATTGAAGACGCTTTCAATGGCTATGGAAGGTGCCTTCCACACTCTTTATAAGGGGGACTTGACCAAGCTTCAAAATACAATACTCATACGATCATCTGCACTTCCGATTGGACTTTCGAACGCTTCGACATCTTGTTACAACTCTGCTGCCACGCTCATTTACTACTAAGAAGCTGACCAAACACCGAACTCAAGCAGACCCTATTGAAAGAGTGTTTGGTAATCTTTTTCATTTGTGTACTTAATTACTGCAACGGAATAAGTGCAGTGTGTTGCACTTGTTTCGAATTCTTTTATATTTGATTCCCTCTTTTAGAGGTACCGAAAGAGGTAATTTAGTGGATTACCCATCGATATATCTGCTGAACCTGGGTCTTAAAGTAAGAGTCACCGAAGGCTTCGAACTAAGTAAAATTGAACACGTGTTCTTTTACTTGTTTTTCTATTTTCGCTTTCTTACTTAGTTTTTCGTTGTGCACTATGTTCTTAAAAATGAAAAAGACTTGTTTTGTAAAATCACATGATTCACCCTCCCCCTCTCACATGCGTCTCGATCCAACAGTTTATTGTTGTATTTGATATGTATTGTGAGTATATAGAATACAGGTACAACAAGAAAAGTCCAAATATGATCTTGGTAAAGGTAAAAGTCTAAGTGGGATCTTGGTAAAAGGAAAAGTCTAAGGGTGAGTTTTGGCAGTGTAAGTCCAAGTATGTAGTCTTGGCAACATAAGTCCAAGTGTGACTTAGCAAGGTTGAAATCCAGGAGCAAGGATCTCTTGGCAATGGAAGACCTGACAACAAGGACAAGGCCGATAGAAGCTCTTGATGGCAAAGCGTGAAGGATGGGGAGACATCTGAGGGACGCGAGGCCAATGAAGAAGGCTAGAAGGCTAGGTCTAGGTTGGTCGGGTAAGGACGAGTGATGAGTGAATGTACTTAAAGGTCAAAACCATAGGGTTAGGATTTGACTAGTCGATTGGTGATTGTACCAGTTGACTGGTACGAACTCAGTCGATTGGGAAATGAATAGAATGTCTTTGTTCACTCAACCCATATGGAGCAGTCGACTGATACTTGCACTAGTAGACTGGTATTGAGTCGTTAGATTGTAATGATCGAATTCCACAAAGGACAGTCGACTTGTATACTTACAAGTCGACTGGTGGCGGGAAACACAGCTAAGTGTTTCCTCCCAAGTTCTATTTAATAGAGATCGGGGTGACTGCCATGGTTGACGAAATAGAGATGGTTAACCCCTATTAGAGTCTTCTAAGATCTTGTGTGATTAAGCATGCTTGTGCGAGGTTGTGGTGGGGTTTCTCCACCCACAATAAGTCACTTGAGCTAGCTGGAAGTTGTCCGGAGAATCATCTACCAAAGGATTAGGATCGTCCACCTTATGGATAGTCGTGGAGTAGGAGTAAGTGATCTCCGAACCATGTTACATGAACGTGTGAGGTTTGGTGTCTTTCTTGTTTATTGTAGTGCTTGGGTTTAGTTTTCTCTTGTTAGTGTTGTTTGTATTTCCGTTGCGTACTAACAAGCGTAGGAAGTGATGATTTGGGTAAGAAGCTATTCACCCCCCTCTAGCCGAGTATTAAGGTCCTAACAATAACTCCCTATTTGGACTTTCGATCCGGTCGTTAAATGTCCGGTCAACCGTGATCATTTGGACTTTTCTCTTGCCAACTATCTATTGGACTTCCGATCATTAAGTATTGTCTTGTCAACCGTGACCCACTTGGATTTTTCTTTTTCTCATGCCAACTCCATATTGGACTTTCGATCATCAAGTGTCTGATCAACCGTGACTTACTTGGACTTCTCGTCTTCGTGCCAACTTCCTGTTGATTTTCTGATCACCAGGTGTCCGGTAAATTGTGACCCACTTGGATTTCTCTTGCTAACTCCTTGTTGTACTTCTGACATCGTCAAGTTCCTGGTCAACCTTGACCTACTTGACTTCTCGTACCAACTCTCTGTTAGACTTCGAATATTATTAAATATCCGATAAACTTTGACCTACTTAATTTATGTCAACTCCATATTAAACTTTTGACATAACTAAATATTTGATGAATCTTAACTTACTTAATATTACCTAAATATGATAAATCTTGACCAGAGATTAATTATACCAATATTCGTGTCCTATATAAGATAATGGTGACAACCATGAAAGCTACAATGTCTAATATTGATCATCGTTATTTCTCACTTCCGTTAGTGTCAGAGGGTCTTACCAAAGTTCATTTTAACATCCCTTCTAAAGTTCTAATTTATTTTTTCAGTCCTCTCAGTCGTCATCAACAGGAGTCGCTTTTGGAGTCCCTGTATAGCTCGTCCGACCAACTCAGTGATCGTCAGATCGGACAAGAGTCGATTTGACAAAAACCGATCAAAAAAAGAAGTTGACTTAATGTGCATTAGATCTTCTAAAAAATTTCGGTACATCCCCTGATCTAAGATCGAATCAAAATCAATTTACCTTTTAAATGTTTCCTTTTTGAATGACATCGAACAGGGAGGGTGAAGGGATAGTCATGTAAAATTTATGGCAATATAAACACTGCGTCAGCTCTGTTTTGTACAAGCCATGCTTCACGGGTTTAATTCCAGATAAATCAAAAGGAAAAGTGGAAATATATGCCGACTAATTGGCAACTTATTGGCGCGCCACTCATCGTTATTGTCGTATTATGGAAATTCAGGCTCGTCACGTGCCGCTGGCCGCAGTCTTCTTATCTTATCCGTCCATATCTGCTGATTGATGGGATGCACGTCACGTGGCGCGGGGTCAGTCTCCGTGCATATCTAGCGATCGATGAGCATGTGATGGTTTCTGTAGATATTCCCGACACAATCTAATAATTGCCCACGTGATGCGGATCGGGGGAACCCTTCCCGCTCGCGCGCACAATATTTTTTTAGAAAGTATTTCAAATTAATTAATGATTTTTCCCCAGAATATTAGAAGAGCATTTTTTAAAAAACATTAATAGAAGGTTAATTCAAAATAATTTATCATAAATGCTTTTAAGTTAACTGTTTTCGAAATTAGATTGTCTGTCAAAAATAATTACAATATGAGTTTATTTAGATGCACAATTTAGACTGGTTAATTTATTTTTTTGATGAATATTTAAGCGTTCAAAGCAATTGAAACGTAATTTGACAGATTATAATATATTTTTGATGATAAATAAAAAAAAATACTCTTTTGATGAAACAATAATAAATTTTTTTTGAATTTTCTAAAATTATATTCATTCGCTTTTTTTTAATAAAATAACGATTTGATGGCTGAAAAATATTATTCTTTAAAACTAAAAAATGAAATACCTTTTTATATATAATATCAAAAAGAATATTTATTATTTTTTAAAAAAAATAAAAGAACATCCTATTCAAAATATGATATTAGATATATTCTCAAATCAACTTATTAAAAAAATATTTTTAAAAATAATATAACTTATTTAATTATTAATAAATAATTATATATTAATCTAGACAAAATTAATATAAGCAGTAGTTTTTTTATCTCAATCGATACGGAAATCGAAAGCGTTAAATTGATTAGATGGTGAATCTCATATTTTTAATGTTTTAAAAAGAAGGACGCCCTTTGGTTAAAGTAAACGCCATCAGCACTTCAACTTTTACCCAAATAAATCAATAAAAGCACATTTTTAGTCGGTTGGATAGATCAATACATCTGCGATTAGTCAGTTTAAAAAATTAATAGGTAAATTATCAAAATATATTTTTTATTAAAAGGTGATTTTAAGTTTTAACTTTAAACTAGAGCTGTGAGCCGACCGTCATGGGGCCAGCTGAGGGCGGGCTTACCGGCCAGCTTGTAAGGTGAGAAATTTCTAATCCAATCTAATAATTCAACGTACTCAATCCAAGGTGACTTGTATGTTAGGACAATCCAACTCATGATTTATCAAAAAAAAAAAAAAAACTAATAAAAATTTTAAATTTAAGTTACATATTAAGCAGGTCAAGAGCTCATTGAGTTTCCATTTTATTTTTAATTTAAAAGTTTGTTTTTTCTTCTCAACTCATGAGCCAACTTGAATCTGCCACGTACCAATCCACCTAGATTTGCAACCTACACAAGATTTAAGCCCGCTTTTAAATGAATTGATAAAATTTTAATTCAACCTACTTAAATTATTCAACGGTATGAATCAACCTTATGGATCTAAGAATTGTGGAATCAAGAAATGTGAAACTAACCTGAAGACGGAGAAGCCTTTTACTTATTGTCCATTTCACAACACTAGAATTGTGGAATCAAAAAATGTAAAATTTCTTAAGAATGACTTGACTAGTTGGAGTGATTATTCTCAAAACATAGCTTTTGAGAAATATAGCATTAATGATCAACCACCTTATTCAAGTTATGGATGTGTTGTCATTCACACCTCTCAAGCACAAATGGGTGTTAGGCAACCAATTGAGGATATTCCATAAAATATTGATGAAAATCTAGTTGATCAAATTGTTAATGCGGAACAACAAGTAATTGTTGAACTGATTAAACAACAAGCTCCTCAAGAGGATAACTTAAGAAGATATACTAGAATAAAGAAATCAACAATACCTAATAAATATGTTGTGTATCTAGAAGAATTGGATTTTAATGTTGGAGTCGAAAATGACCTTGAAACATCTTCACAAGCCATAAGTTGTAGAAAATCAAAATTTTAGCTTGATGTTATTAAATAAGAATTGAATTCTATTGCATCGAATAAAGTCTGGGATCTTGTCAAGTTGCCAAATAATGTAAAAACTATAAGACGTAAATGAGTCTTCAAAACAAAGGACTCATTGGACAACATTGAGAGATATAAAGCAAGACTCATGGCTAAAGGATTCACTCAAAGAAAAGGATCGACTACAAAGAGACATTTGCTCCTGTCTCTAAGAAAGATTTCTTTCATATTATTATGGCATTGGTTGCACATTTTGACTTAGAATTATAACAAATGGATATGAAAATTATATATTTTTTAAATGGAGATCTAGAGAAAGAGATTTATATGAAACAACCAAAAGATTTTTTTTTCTCTAGTAATGGTGAGCACTTGGTATGCAAGATCAAGAAATCCATATATGGATTGAAATAAGCTTCTCGTCAATAGTATTTGAAATTTCATGATGTCATCTCTTCATTTGGTTTCTTAGAGAATGTCATGGATCAATGTATATACCAGAAAGTTAGTAAGAGCAAGATTTGTTTCCTTATTCTCTATGTGGATGATATTTTACTTGCAACCAATGATAAGGGTTTATTATATGAGGTAAAACAATTTCTCTCTAAGAACTTTGATATGAAATATATGAGTGATACATCATATGTTATTGGCATTATGATACACAGACAAATTTCAAGGAATCTTAGGTTTATCTCAAGTAACTTATATCAACAAAGTTTTAAAGAGATTTCATATGAAAAATTGTTCACCGAATATAGCTCTCATTGTGAAAGATGAAAAATTCAATATGGATCAATGTCTAAAAAATAACTTTGAAAGAGAATAAATGAAAAACATTCCTTATGCTTCTGTTGTCGGAAAAGCTTGATGTATGAGGTTTGCACTAGACCTGACATTGCATTTACTTTTGGTATGTTGGGAAGATATCAGAGGAATTCGGGTATAGACCACTAGAAAGTTGTAAAGGAGGTGATGAGATACCTTCAAGGGACTAAAGACTACACGCTTGCATTTAGATGAGCTGAGAATTTAGAAGTGATTGACAACTCTGATTCAAACTATGCTAGCTTCATTGATTTATGAAAATCAACTTCTAGATATATTTTTATGTTAGCCAGTGGAGCTATGTCCTAGAGAAGTGTAAAGCAGACGGTGACTACCACTTCCACTATGAAGGTTGAGTTCGTGTCATATTTTGAGGCAACCTCACATCATGTTTGGATGAAGAGTTTTATTTCGGAGCTTAGAAATGTGGATTCTATTTCTAAGCCATTAAGGATATATTGTGACAATTCAAATGCTATTTTCATGGCTAAGAACAATAAAAGTGGGAGTCGAACTCAGCATATCGACATTAAATATCTAGCCATAAAAGAGCATGTTAGAGATGAGATAGTGGTTATTGAACACATTAGTACTGAATTGATGATTGTTGATCCTTTGACTAAAGATATGCCACCGTTAAAATTTAGGGATCATGTAGAGAGAATGAGACTTGGTTCTCTTATGTAATTTTTGTTGTTAGAACAATTTGGTTATCAATGAAACTCAATTGTAATATCTTCTTATATTTGTGTACACATTAATTAATTTGAGAAATATCACTAAGGTTGTATCTTGAATAAACATAAGGTTTATTCATTAAGAAATATTGGTTGAGAAGTATGATGCAATGTAATACATGGAAAATAATTAATACTCGCATTTAGAGGACCTATTGTTATGATTCATGTATTGTATACACTCATTTGGTGAATGATGAGATACATATGTATCAAGTGGGAAAATGTTGAAAATATTTTTATCTATATTACAAATCTTTCCTTATGAAGTGACACATATTTGTTAAGATTTTATTTATATACAATCTTTTGTCTTAATTAATTGAAATTTTATCTTAATATGCATATCATATCTTTTAATATGGTATGATTATCTCATTATGATTTGTCACAATATTAAGTATTGACTCAATGATGGTAATGAGTCATTATAAATAGTAGCCTTTAGAGTCCCTAAACATACACACCTTTCAATAATAATAACGCAATCTATAGAAGAGGTTTGAAGTGTTTAGAAGATTCAAACGCATTAAGCAACAAAAGTAGTATTCAAGCGTTCTTCAAATATCAATTACTGAAAATAGCAATCAATTTATTTTTCCATATTCAGTTATCATATTTATTTAGTACAAAGCATGATTTAAAAGTCTTAACACTTTGCTCCAATAGCAATGATTATATCTCTTTATACTACATAACATTTTAAAGATGACTCGTAAAGGTTGCTCTTTGATTTGCATCTTTCTAATAATATTTCTTTAAAAAATTGGAACAAAGTGAAAGATCCAAACATTTTGCATGCAATTGTTCTTAGGGAGCTAATTAATAAAAATATGGAATCGTCACATCAACGAGCCCCTAGAGCCGGTCCCACGGATATAGAAAAAACTTAATTTTAAAACAAGGGAGCTAATTAATGCTTCCATTCAATGAAGCTCTACTCCAAGGAAACTAGACACAATGCACGATTGTATACCTACAATGAACCAACCTAGCACTCTTATTGCTGATGAAGTTTATGAAATGACCATTATATTTCAAGGTAAACCTTCTATACATTTGGTCCTTTGTGCTTTTAAACAAATGGCCTTTGATTAATTCCTTACTCAAAATACTATCATCACCACCTCAAATGTGATACAGGAGAATCCGAGTTTTAAAAGGTCATAATATTTAATTCGGAATGAACCATGTGACCTTTAACTTATTGAATCAAAGTTCATTCAAAGACCCATAAAAAATCAGTCTTGGGTCAAAAAAAATATCATTTAAGGACTTTTCATGACTTTGAAGATTTTGTCTCTTCTGTTAAGGTCATTTTTATCTTAAGATTTTAAACCTATTTAAACAATTGTTTAGTCGATGATATTTGGGAATTGTTTTTGATATTGAATCAATTTATTTCAATTAAACTTATAGACAACTTCTTCAGCTCGGTCTTATTAATTTCTGGTCTTCTTCAGCTCGGTCTTATTAATTTCTGGAAATTATTTGATAATTTCTGGTCTTATAATTCCTCTCTAAACTTCTGCCTCTATAATAGTTGTTATTCAGCTCGGTAAAAAGGCAAATAGAAGATGAGAATCTTGTGATTCACAATTCATCTAGTCGTATTAATTCGATCGGAACAATTGAATCTGTCTAATCTTTTATGTTGGAAAATTAGATGAAAATGGCCTAACAGTGAACATTTCTTCCTCTACCTGTAATGTGCAAAATTCTCACAAGGAAGACAGTGTTGTTGCTACTATGTTGGAAGACTATCATGTGTTGGGACAATTGAAGTTCTACGGCGCCGTTGCCTTTTCCCTTTCAAAACTCTATAAATGTAGCATTAAAACTCAGCACATTTTTTTTTTTTTTTTGCAAATATCTGTTCTTTTTAATTATCGTGACAAAAGGTAAATACGTTCGCCTTCAGCATTCCTGTCAACCCGTCCTAAGGTCAACATGGAGGAGATAAATCACGGGTGGTTACTAATCTTTGGAATAATGATTAGCACATAAGGAAAATATTTACCTCGGCTTTACCAAAATTCGAACCCCAAATTTTATTATGATAACATCTCATGCGCTAGTTACTAGATCCATTCGAGAGGACATGTTCTTATTAATTATCAATCCATTAAAATGATAGCTATGAAAATAATATTCATGTAAAATTTTATATATTTTTTTTATTATGGATCTAAAATACACTTTAATAATATTTACAATAATTTAATAGTAGCTATAATATCTAATTTTACAACACTTTAAAACCATACATATAAAATAATATTTTTTATATAAAACTATTTTAAAATTCATGATGAAGATGACCATAGACAAGTTTTAAAATATACAGAAATTAGTTCCATTTTTTTATTTTTTTTAATTTAGGCATCCCGTTGGTCAAATCGATTACTGTAATTGATGATCCTAAGAAAACTTCCTATCAATCATCATATTAAATATGGAAACACACCCTTCTAGCTAGACCCGATCCCGATTAAGAATCATCGGTTTAATAGTTCTTAGGGAATCGACCCTTAACTTTAATCTTAACCATCCAAGATAGTTACAGTTCAAAACCACTGGTCACAATTTATGCACGATTCACGTGCAGTTCATGCACGATTTCTCATGGTTCACCACAATTCAAGCTTATTATATTAAAAAAAAATTATAAATTTGTTAAAATAAAATTTTTGTACTTATTTAAGTTGTTTATATATCTAAGAGCAGAGCGACATTGTTGGCTACCCGGGCAGTAGCCCGGGGCCCAACAACAGTGGACAGCTGATTTCCTTGAGAAGAAAAGGAAAAAAAATGGAACAAAAAAATAGAAGGCTAGCCTGGGTGATGCTGGTGCTGACATCCACACTAGTGGCCCACAACCCGGGTAGATCACTTAAGATGGCTCAGTTAGTGTACGTATCCTCTTAGGGTATAAGGGAATCAAAGCTCACATAGTTCTCTTACCTTTTTACCCTTTTACCTTATGAAGTGGTGTTGTCACTCATTTCCATTTCCCGTTCCCGAAGTATTTATACTTCAGTATCAAATTCTTCAACCTCATTATTAATCGTTGAGTAATACTTGAGCTTCCAGTGAGTTAGGAGACAAAGTCGATCGTTGTTCATCCAAAGTGTTACTGCTGGTACTAAACATTTATTCCACAACAACTGTTGGCACTTAACAAAGTAAAATTTCTTTGGTAATCATTAAAAGGATGAGAAAACTTTAAGTTTTCTACCACCACTTTAGGACATCGAAATCTACTTCCTTATCTATTTCATTAAAATCAAAAGAAGTCCTAAAATAACTTTTAAGTTCTTGGAACTTGAGTATCCTCATTGACATTTCATCCGTTCTTTTAATAAAATTTATACTTTTGTAAGTTTTAAATTACTACTACTAGTATTTTTGTGTTTTAGAAATATTAGGTTGTATTTCATATTTTATACTATATTCTTTATAAATATCATATAAATAATTTCTAATATTATATACAATATTATTAGGATTAGGAGAAGAATAATCTCTAAATAGAATTAAAGCGTCATATTATAAATGATCCTGTCCGAACCAAGAGTCAGCGGACGCTGGGCACGTGGCGCTCTCTGCTGGATCCTCGAGTGCTCCGGCGAACCTGCAACAAAACCGAGCCGGGAGGGGTGCCCCGGCGACGGTCCTCCGACGCTCAAGTCAGGTAAGTGGTGGAGAAAGTGGCTGCCAAATTTGTATTCTGCGTACCTTTGGCGAAGTAATAGCCTCTTTATATAGGACGGAGAAGGAACTGATGCACGCCCACCGAGGTGCGTACGTGTCAGCAACCCATACCACGGTATGCACTTGTCAGAGAGCTTACCTGACACCATGCTGCCACAGTCCGAGCATGTTCTTTGATGGGACGGCAGGACCACCCGTTGTCAGACTAGAAGTATGGCACAGCCATACGACTTGACGGCTGTCAGAAGATGTCCCCGTCTTTTACCCACCGTCTGACTGGGGTACCTGGCCCGCCGAGCTGGCGATGGACGTCGTCCGGATGGCCTTGATTCTTTGCGCCGTCCGGGCGGCACCTCCTTCCGCTCGGTTATTACGCACTGCTTTATTTGAGCGTCGGACCCCTGGTCCCTACCAGGGTGCCTTTTACTATCAGATTTCCCTTTCTTCTGAGTCCGGTCGGCTCGCCCTTTTCCGGCGAGCCACTGGACCCTTTGACCTCCCCTCAGCGTTGACTCCTTATGGGGTTCCGGATTTTTACCGCCGGATCACTTGCCTTCCTCTCGAGTCTAGTCGAAGGAGGCAAAGTCCGACTGACTGGACTGCCGATCTGTCGAACAATGATCATTGCCTTAGGCCGCTCGGCGAGGCATAAAGATGCTCATCTGTGCGGCGATATCTGTCTGTCCGGCGATACTTTGTCCATGCCTTGTATTTTCTGGGAATCGATGTCCGTTGTTCCCCCACACTACCCATCACGTGCTCTGTGCACGGTAAGGGGAGCTCATTAAATGCGGCTAGTAACCGGCTGACACGTGGCGACCGTGCATTTGTCAGAGTATGGCGGTTGCGTCACTTCCGATGGGACAGCCGCCGTTTGAAACGGACGATCCGGTGACAACCTCGATATCGACGACCTGGATCGGACGGTGGAGATCGTTTCCGGGCGGCGATATAAGACCCTTGACTTCGTTTCCGCCGCATTTCGTCTTCTTCGTTTCCAAACTCCTGTCATTCCCCCTCTCGCCGACGACTTTGTTCTCAGACTTTCCGACGATCACACGGCTTCTTCCGGTCATCTTCCTCGCCTGTAAGAGCCTTTTTCTCGCTTCAGACGCATTCTTCTTTCTGTTAATCATCCTTTTCAGCCGGTTTTCTTCCTTTGCTTGAACCATCCTCTTCTATCCCGCATTCTGGCCTTTCGATCATGACCAGTACCTCGCAGTCAACCGGCGGTGCTCCGGGTCTTTGGTACTCGAACATGGAAAGTCGGTTCGACGAGGAAGACGCCATGCGCCTCACTAGAGCATATGACCTACCGACCGACCACGAAATAGTGTTAGCCAAGCCTTCCGATCGGCCTAACGATCCTCCGCCTGGCACTGTTGTCTTCTTCCGGGATCAATTCCTGGCCGGACTACGTTTTCCTCCTCACAAGTTTTTCTTAGAAGTTTGCAACTATTTCCGCATTCCGCTCGGCCAAGTAGTTCCTAATTCTATTAGGTTGCTGAGCGGAGTGGTAGTTTTGTTCAAACTAAACGGCAATCCCTTAACCCCAAAAATCTTCCACTACTTCTACTATCCCAAGCAAGCCGAGTGGGGCACCTTTGTTTTCCAATCTAGGATAGGCTTCGTCCTTTTCGATAATATGCCGAGCTCCAACAAACACTGGAAGGAGCATTTTTTTCTATATACGCTTTCCCGAGCGGCCCACTTTCCGTACCAAGTGGCAGACGGCTATGCCTGCGCAACCGGAGCTCGACAAGTTTAGAGGTGACGCAAACTATCTCCATGCAGCCGAACAGCTAGTCGGTCAGTGCTACCACATTGACAAGATGCTTCTCCCAGGAGTAATGCATATATTCGGCTTGTCTTCTACGCCAGCCGATCTGCCTTGTAGCATGAGTAAGCTTCCCTATCTTCCCCTTTATTTTGTTCTAACTGATTTATTCTCTGCTTCTGCAGCTGAGGTCATGTGGCGGGCCAGAGCCACCGAGAAGCTCAAACTGAAGGCCGCTCGGATTGAGGCGGTGATGAGCCAGGAGGCCGCCGAACGGGGCATTGCTCCGGCTGATCCGACCGGCGAAGAAGGTGAGGGGACGCCAACGGTCCCAGAAGCCCCGGACGCCCCTGCCCCTCCTGATGAGGCCACGGGCAATATAGAACCTGCGAGTGAAGCTGAAGTGGAGGGCCGTTCGGCCGATGATGTGCCGCTGCGCGCTCGGAAACGCCAGCGACCAGAATCCGCCCCTGCCTCTACACTTGATGAGCCACAACCTGAGCGGGGTGCAAATGCGCCGGTGCTTTCCGGAACAGTCTCTCTCGAGAGTACCCCGACCCCTCAGGATTCTCCGAGGGCCAGCTTGGAAGTGCCGCCGTCCAGCCCTTCGAGGACTCGACGACGTCTCAGGCGTTTAGGCGAGCTACCCACCTCTTCTGCTGGCGGGCCATCTCAGAGCGGGCCGAGCGGCCAGAATTTACTTAAAACCGTTCTGCGCCTCCCTTCAGAGGCATACATGGCTGCCGCCGATCGGCCGGTGTTTCCTGAGCAGATGATCACCCTGACGGGCCCTCTCGCACAAGCTTGGATAGATGCTCGGAGTCGGATAGCTAAGTTGACTCCCGGGCAGCTCGGCGACAGCAACCTTCAATCAGCCACCGGGGTATAGCCCTTCCCCCTCTTCTCTCTCTTATTTGAAGTTTTTACCCTGTTCGTGTTTGCTAGCAGAACTGGGTGGAGCAGATCGCCATTAGCGATCGGTTGGCCAAGCTGGAGGAGGAACTGAAGAAACAAAAAACAGCGGGGGACGCCAGGCAGTCGACGGCCGCTCTGGAGAAGGCCAAGAAATCGCTAGAAGCCGAACGGAAACGAGCCTCTGATCTGGCGAGCAAGGTCGTTCGGCTTGAAACAATGATTAAGCAGCGAGACAAGGAGATCCAGACGGCGATCACTCGGAAGCAACAGGCCATCAATGATATGGACCACATGAAGGTGGAGATCCGGGGGCTGGAGCAACGCATCAAGGACCTGGATGCTCTGCTGGCCACCGAAAAAGAGAGCCGCTCAGCTGATCTCCAAAGATTCGATGGAGACTTGAAGGATCTCCAAGCTGCTAGCGACGCTGCCCATGCTGCGCTCAAGGAGTATCAAGAGGGGGAGTCGGCCCGCTCGGACGAAGTGAGGAAGGCGTTCCTCCGCTCGGAAGGCTTCGGAGAGAAGTTTACCGACAAGATATCCCTCACGTTCGAGGAGGCCATCAAGGCGGCGGTGGGCTATCTGAAGACCAAAGGTCACCTGTCTACCGAGCTGACTATCCCCGAGGATCTGGCGAGCGTGATGGACGCCATCCCGACGCTCTTTTGATTTCGATGTGTGAGGAGCGTTTCCGTAAACTTTTTGAATTCCAGCCGTTCGGCCCCGCTTATCTATGTAATGACTTTTTGGCTTGCATATTAGATAATCTTCCGCTCCTTTCTATTTTAGCAAGAAATTTTTCCCTCGTCCCAACATTAAGTGTCTCTCGATATTTATCGTCGGAGTTCGACGGCGCGGATATTTATAGCCGGTCGGCGCGGCTCTCGATTTTTAAGACGGCTCTCGGTTCGTCCGCTCGGATTATTTATAGAGGCCGGCTCGTCTCTCGATATTTATCGTCGGAGCTCGGCGGCGCGGATATTTATAGCCGATCGGCGCGCCTCTTGATTATCGACGGGGCTCGTCGGTTCGTCCGTTCGGATTATTTATAGGCCGGCTCGTCTCTTGATATTTATCGTCGGAGCTCGGCGGCGGATATTATAATCGGCGGCTCTGATTTAACGTCTGGGCTGAGGCAGCGCGGATATTTATAGCCGTCGGCGCGGCTCTCGGTTTTTAACGTCGGCTAGGCAGCGCGGATATTTATAGCCGATCGGTAGCGACTCGATTTTTACAGCGGGGCTCGTCGGTTTCGCTTCGGTTTTATAGCCGGTCGGCGCGGCTCTACGGTTTAACGTCTGGGCTAGACGGCGCGGATATTTATAGCCGATCGGCGCGGCTCTACGGTTTAACGTCTGGGCTAGACGGCGCGGATATTTATAGCCGATCGGCGCGGCTCTCGATTTTTAACGACGGGGCTCGTCGGTTTTTCGCTCGGTTTTTATAGCCGGTCGGCGCGGCTCTACGGTTTAACGTCTGGGCTAGACGGCGCGGATATTTATAGCCGATCGGCGCGGCTCTACGGTCGACCGACCTTGGCCTTCCTTTCAAGTCTAGCTTGGATAATTACCCCCTGGACGAACGGCTCAGGGTCCACTTCGTCGAGTATCTTGGCTCGGATAATATACTCCCTTCCGAATGGTACGGGGCTTCCGTTTTTAGAGCGCTTGGCGCCAATTTGATCCGTATACCTCCGGCCGAGCGGCTCGGGGCCTTCGTTGTCGAGCACTTGGCTCGGAAAACCATACACCCGGCCGACCGGCTCAGGCCTTCGCTTCAGGCAATAACCTTCCTCTATCATCCTGAACAGCGCAGGGCTTTGGTTTCCTTCCTGCCACACTAGTATGCAGCCCGGCCGAACAGCTCGGGGTCTTCGATTTCGAACGCTGCTTATATTCTATACGCAGCCCGGCCGATCGGCTCGGGCCTTCGCTTCAGGCAATAACCTTCCTCTATCATCCTGAACAGCGCAAGGCTTTGGTTTCCTTCCTGCCACACTAGTATGCAGCCCGGCCGAACAGCTCGGGGTCTTCGATTTCGAACGCTGCTTATATTCTATACGCAGCCCGGCCGATCGGCTCGGGGGCCTTCGGGTTCGAGCTCCCGGCTCGGATATAAACCTCCCGGCCGATCGGCTCGGGGGCCTTCGGGTTCGAGCTCCCGGCTCGGATATAAACCTCCCGGCCGATCGACTCGGGGGCCTTCGGGTTCGAGCTCCCGGCTCGGATATAAACCTCCCGGCCGATCGGCTCGGGGGCCTTCGGGTTATGATGATAATGCCTTATATTCGCTCTTTTGACTTTTCATCTCTGCATTTCAAGTATTTAGTCGAAAAATGAAATACACAGGGTGATTTACAGTGATACACCTTTCACCCTGCCCGGTAAGGCTGGAGGTGGTTCGCACTCCACGGCCTATCTAGCTGCCGTCCGTCCTCGTCCTCCAGATAATACGCGCCCGAGCGGAGCTTTTCGATGATTTTGAAAGGGCCTGCCCATGGAGCTTCAAGCTTGCCGACGTCGCCGGCTGACTTTCTTCGAGACAAGATCGCCGACTTGGAACGATCTGGAATCTTAGGTTGTAGTTTTGCTTCATCCGTGACGATATGCCATCAGCCGAACAGACGCCTTTGCCCTCTCCTCTTCTACCAAGTCCAGTTCCATGTTTATTCGTTCGGCGTTGTCATCATCATAGCTCGGATCCTGACTCGACTTCGACCGGTATGACAACCTCACCGCCATATACCAAATGGAACGGTGTGACTCACGTCCCTTCTTTTGGCGTCGTTCGGATGGCCCACAAGGCGTTCGACACTTCATCCGCCCAACTCCTCTCGCGCGCAGAATACGAAGAATTTCACGGTTGGCGACTTCAGCTTTGCTCGAGGATAGGCCACGGGCGTGAAATGTTGCTCAATGCCGTAGCTTTTGCACCAATCCTCTAACATCTTCCCTGTGAACTGCCGCCCATACTAGTCGGCGAGGAATGCCGAACCGACAAATGATGTGTTGCCGATGAATTTTTAACCATTTGTTCATGATCTTTGCGATTCGGCCTCCACCCACTTGGAGAAATAGTCTACCGCCACTAGTAAAATTTCCTGCCCGGTCGCCATCGGAAATGGACCCACAATATCCATTCCCCATTGATCGAGCGGACATGAGATGGTTGATGCCTTCATTTCCTCTGTCGGTCGGTGGGAGAAGTTGTGATACTTCCGGCAGGCATGTAGATACTGTCCGAGCGGCATCCGTTTGTAAAGTTGGCCAAAAGTATCCGGCCAAGAGGATCTTCTTGGCCAATGAGCGTCCGCCCGGATGACCCTCGCATGATCCTTGATGTACTTCCTGGAGGATGTAAGTTGAGTCCTCCGAGCTTACACATTTCAGCAAAGGGCGAGAAAGCTTTCTTGTAAAGTCGATCTCCGATGAGTGTAAACCGACCAGCTCTTCTTCCGAGGAGCCGAGCTGCATATTCATCGGATGGTGTGGTGCCCGAACGGAGGAATTCTATAATAGGTGTCCTCCGGTCACTTGGAAACGCGAGGCCTTGCATCCGGTCGACATGCGCCACCAGCAGCGTTTTTTCAATTGGTTGTTGAATGGCGACCGGCGTTATTGAGCTCGCGAGTTTGGCTAACTCATCGGCCGCCTAGTTCTCCGTTCGTGGGATCTTCCGAATAAGCACCTCTCGGAAAGTAGCTTTGAGTTTTCAAAGGCCTCGGTAGAGTTTGAGCGAACAGTTGATTTCAAAGGTCTTGGGAAAGTTCTTTGGCGTGAATCGAATAGAGTGTCACCGACCTGCTCCCACATGCCGTGCTGCCTGCAATCCGGCTATGAGGGCCTCATACTCTGCTTCATTGTTAGTAGCTTTGTAATCTAGCCGGACGGATAGATGCATCTTTTCTTCCTGAGGTGAGAGTAGTAATATTCCGATCCCACTTCCGAGCCGAGTGGAGGATCCATCCACATATATTCTCCACATAGCTTCCGGCTCTGGCCTTTGCACTTCGGTCACGAAATCAGCCAAGGATTGGGCTTTAATCGCCGAGCGGGGCTGATATTGGATGTCGAATTCACTTAATTCTATCGTCCACTTGATAAGCCGTACGGACGCTTTTGGATTCAACAGCACTCTTTCGAGTGGACTGTTCGTCCGGACAATAATGGTGTGAGCCAAGAAATACGGTCGCAGGCGCCGAGCGGCTAGAACTAAAGTAAAGGCCAACTTCTCGAGCCCAGTGTAACGAGATTCAGCATCTTTTAAAATGTGGCTTAGAAAATACACCGGCTGTTCTTCGCCGTTCGCCCTCACAAGTGCTGAGCCTACAGCATGCTCAGTTGATGACAGATACATATAAAGTGACTCACCCCCGACCGGCTTGGCTAACACTGGCAGAGAATTAAGATATGTCTTCAACTCTTCAAATGCTCGGTCACATTCTTCATCCCACTGGAATTTAGTGGCCTTGCGCAGGATCTTGAAGAATGGCAGGCTCCGGTCGGCGGTTCTGGAGATGAATCTGGATAAAGCAGTTATCCGACCGGTCAACCTTTGCACTTCTCTTGTATTTCTTGGGGGCGGCATGTCTTGCAGTGCTTTAACCTTGCTGGGATTTGCTTGATTCCCGCTCGGTCACTATGTACCCCAAGAACGCCCTCCTTTGGCTCCGAACAGGCACTTTTGGGGATTTAGCTTGACTCCATATTTGCGTACGTTCGGAAGGTTTCTTCCATATCCTTGAAAAGATCGGCCGCTCGGACGGATTTGATAAGAATGTCGTCCACATAAACTTCCAGATTCCGCCCGATCTGCTCCTTGAACACCTTGTTCATCAAGCGTTGATAGGTGGCCCCGGCATTCTTCAATCCGAACGGCATCACATTGTAGCAATATGTGCCGTCGGCCGTTACGAAGCTTACTTTTTCTTGATCTTCCCAGGCGAGCGGCACTTGATGATATCCTTGGTAGGCGTCAAGCATGCAGATTAATTCGCAGCCGGCCGTAGAGTCCACCAGCTGATCTATCCGGGGCAGAGGATAAAAATCCTTGGGGCATGCCTTGTTTAAATCTCGAAAGTCGATGCAGACCCTCCACTTGCCGCCCGGCTTGGAGACCAAGACTACGTTGGCCAGCCAGCTCGGGAACTGCACCTCGCGTATGTGGCCGGCCTTCAGAAGTCTTTCCACCTCCGCCCGGATAATGGCATTCTGTTCGGCGCTGAAGTCCCTTTTTCTCTGCTTTATTGGCCGAGCGTCCGATCGGACATGCAATTCATGCTGCACTAGGCTCGGCGAAATTCCAGGTAACTCATGTGTCGACCAGACGAAGACATCATGATTTCGTTGGAGGCATTGGATCAGCTTCTCCTTCTGTTCTTCCCCCAGATCAGAGGCGATAAAAGTCGTGGCCTCCGATCGGGTCGGATGGATCTGGACTTCCTCCTTTTCATCATAAATTAAACGGAGGTTTCTCGGTTATGGCGTGTACCTCAATTCGGGGCGCCTTCGGAACAAGCTTCCGCTCGGATCATCTCTATATAGCACCGCCGAGCTACTAGCTCCCCGCACTTCTCCTACTTTGTCCTCCACGGGGAACTTTATCTTGGTGGAAGGTTGAGACAACCGCTCGGAATTCGCTGGGTCGTCCCAAAATGACGTTGTAGGATGAGGAGAGTCGACCACCACGAAGTTTATTGTCTGGTCCTCCTTAGAGGCTCTTCTCCCAGTGTGGCCGGATTTGTCGGCCATGAACCGTTGCCGTAAACCCGTAGGCGGGGTCGTCATGGGCGGACTCGGCTCGATCAATTTGCAGGTGATCGAACGCATTCTTGAATATGATGTTGAGAGCTCCTGTGTCAACAAATATGCGATGAATGGTGTAATTTGCTATTACCGCTTTAATGAGCAGTCGTCGTGGGACACTTCTACTCCTTCTAAGTCCCCGGGTCGAAAGTGATTTCGGTCCACTTGCCCGCTCTTGGATGCGGCCGCGTGGATCTGCAGTGGGACGCCGCCTTTACGGCTCGATTGGGTCTCCTCGGTCGGCCCACCGCAATAACGTTGATCTCGCCCGGAAGTATTGCTCTCTTCCTCCCGGGCGGACGGTCGTGACCGTTCTCTGGACGCCCGGCGATTCTCCTGCCTCGGAGATCGGTGCCGATCGGGTGTCTGCTGATGTCGCCCCTCGGTGCGGGTCCGGTCAGCTTCATGAGTCCTACGTCTCCTGTCGATGGGAGGCGACCGTCGTTCGGCTTTCCTGGGAACAGGATGGGACACAAAGGGAAGGCTTCGGCAATCCCTCGTGTTGTGCGTATCCGTCTGGTGGAAGGTGCAGAACATAGGGGTCCACCTCTTCTTTGGCTTGGGCCGAGCGGCAGCCACTTCTTGTACGTGCCATCTGGCGTGAGGGGATCGAATTGCTTCGTCCCTCGGTCCTCTGGGTGGCTGCTGAGCGGCGTGCTGTTTCCGCTCGGCATGAACAGGTGCGCGCTCGGCTGGAGTTTCCTTTTTCCGAGCGGCTTGCGCTTCTTCCACATTTATATATTCGTTGGCTCGATGTAGCATATGATCATAATCTCGGGGCGGCTTTCGGATGAGCGACCGGAAGAAGTCCCCATCCACAAGGCCTTGCGTGAAGGCATTCATCATCGTCTACGATGTGGCCGTGGGGATATCCATCGCCACTTGGTTGAATCGCTGAATATAACCTCGAAGCGATTCTCTCGGCTCTTGCTTGATGGCGAATAAGCTGACACTTGTCTTTTGATAACGCCGACTACTGGCGAAGTGGTGGAGGAAGGCCGTTCGGAATTCCTTGAAGCTCGTGATGGATCCGTCCGGCAACCTCCGAAACCACCGTTGAGCCGATCCCGAGAGGGTGGTAAGGAAGACTCTACACTTTACTCCATCTGTGTACTGATGGAGCGTGGCTGTATTATCGAACTTACCCAGATGATCATCCGGGTCTGTTGTTCCATTGTATTCGCCGATCGTCGGAGGCACGTAGTGCTTGGGCAGAGGGTCTCGTAGGATAGCCTCCGAAAATTGGCGATTGATCCGCTCGGGGGAGGAGTCCGCTCGGGGAGCTTTCCCCTTCCTGTCATCCCACCTTGGCATTTCATCTGAGGAAGATCCTCTATCTCTTCGGGCTGGTATGGCTTCAGGGGTGCGAAATAAGGCCCGATGGAATGCGACGGTGGCTGGAGGTGCTTCCGCTCGGCCACCAGACGCAGATGTTGCTTGTTGCTCCGCCCGCTCGGCGGATGCTTTTTGTTTTTGCTCCATGAGTTTGGCGGCCCTCATCTCGACCAGAGCCTCGAGTTCTTCTGTTGAAAGCGTCACCGTGTGTTGTCGTCCAGCCTCGTCCATTGTCTCCGATCGGATGCAGGAGCGTTCCCACAGACGGCAATCAAGAGTCAGTGGACGCTGGGCACGTGGCGCTCTCCGCTGGATCCTCGAGTGCTCCGGCGAACCTGCAACAAAACCGAGCCGGGAGGGGTGTCCCGGCGACGGTCCTCCAACGCTCAAGTCAGGTAAGTGGTGGAGAAAGTGGCTGCCAAATTCGTATTATGCGTACCTTTGGCGAAGTGATGGCCTCTTTATATAAGACGGAGAAGGAACTGATGCACGCCCACCGAGGAGCGTACGTGTCAGCAACCCATACCACGGTATGCACTTGTCAGAGAGCTTACCTGACACCATGCTGCCACAGTCCGAGCATGTTCTTTGATGGGACGGCAGGACCACCCGTTGTCAGACTAGAAGTATGGCACAGCCATACGACTTGACGGCTGTCAGAAGATGTCCCCGTCTTTTACCCACCGTCTGACTGGGGTGCCCGGCCCGCCGGGCGGGCGATGAACGTCGTCCGGACGGCCTTGATTCTTTGCGCCGTCCGGGCGGCACCTCCTTCCGCTCGGTCATTACGCACTGCTTTATTTGAGCGTCGGACCCCTGGTCCCTACCAGGGTGCCTTTTACTATCAGATTTCCCTTTCTTCTGAGTCCGGTCGGCTCGCCCTTTTCCGGCGAGCCACTGGACCCTTTGACCTCCCCTCAGCGTTGACTCCTTATGGGGTTCCAGATTTTTACCGCCGGATCAATAAATATAACATTTCTCGTAAAACTTCTAATTTATATCTAGTGTCTAAAGAAAATACAACTAAATAAATTTCAAGTGATCCGGCGATAAGAACAGGGGACCCTCGTTGTAAGGGGTCAACGCCACGTGGAAGTCAAAGAGCCAGGCGGTCCATCGGAGATGGTCGGACCAGCCAGGCCGACCGGAGAAAGGGGGCTGACCGACCGGGCGGCCGCCTGGTGTTTAGCCGAGAGCAAAAAGCACCCCTATGGAAGTCGGGGTTCCGGCGCTCATTGGGTAAGATCGTAGGGCCGAGCGGACAGCACGCTCGGCCGAAGACATGAAGCATACTGCTAGCAGTCGCCACAAAACACATTACCGATAATTTCCCAAGTGGACCATCATACATGACCGGCCGGACGGAAGGCGGACTTGGGCCGGTCGAACGCACGACAGGAGTTCGGGGAAAAAGACAAGGGACATCTTCTGACAGCTGGCATGCTTCGTGATATGGTCATACTCCAAATCACGCGACAGGGGGGTCCGTTGTCCCATCGAGGACATGCTTGGACTGTAGCAGTATGGGTCAGGTAAGCTCACTGACAAGCCCTTACTGGGGTATGGGCTACGGACACGTGTACACCTCGATATGTGTGCACTCGCTTCTCCGCTGCCCTATATAAAGGCCCTCATCCTTCGCCGGAGGTACGCGTTCTAATATTTCGAGAGCCACATTTCACTGCTTGCTTGCCTGACTCGCCGCCGGGAACCCCTTCCCGGCCCGACTTCTGTGCAGGTTCGCCGGAGCTTCGTGCAGCCAGTCGAAGATCCACACCAGCAGCCGGGGAGCGCCACGTGCCCAGCGTCCGTTGATTCAGCATTCGGACAGGATCATCAAGGATATAAAATAAATATTTTTTCCATTTTATTTTCATTGCAAATACACAAGAAGATAAAATTCATTGGTACTAGTTTCATTTATAGACAATACTATATTGTAAAATTTTCCTAAAATTAAATGAGAAGTAGGATAATAAACATTCAAAAGTTATTCGATTATTATTAAATACTTTTAAAATTTTACAAATACTACTATAAATATTCCAAAAACTAAATATATTAGAATTATTAATATTTTGTGTAAAAAATGACATAATAATTATCTATATTTAAATGAATCTTGTAATAATTGATATGTTAAATTCCTAACATATTGGCACATCAGAAAAAAAAAATTAGGTTTCATTCAATTAATTTTATAAAATTTATCTCATTGTTTCATTATAATTGGATGCGACCATAAATAGGAAATAACATTTCCAATTAATTCAATATGATTTGCTAAAATTCTTAATCCACTTTAAACACATAAATTTAAAACATGATAACACAATGAATATGAAAAATAAATCACCAATAACATGTTGCCATATAAATTTAAGTTATTCAATATTAGCAGTATTAGAACTAGCATTATCAAATCATATTAAAAATAGGGTAATTTTGTATGCAGTCCCTATTGGCAAATAAATCTTTGCATGCAGTCCCCATCCATGAAAATCTTTGTTTTCATTCCCCAGTCAAACATCTTTACCTAATTGCCCATGATATTTTTATGTACAAAAAGTCTAAAAATCAGTATAAATCCTCTTAAATTGAGTATATTAACTTAGAATCTAGTATATTTTCTATCAAATTGAGTACGATTCTTTTTTTATCTCAAAATATACTCGATTTTAGTTTAATGTGCTGAATTTAATAGGAATTATACTCATTTTTATACTATTTGTATCAAAAAATATGAGGGTTAATTTCGATAGAAAATATACTCGATCCTAGTATAAAGTACTAGATTATAGTGTAAAGTGCTGAATTTAACATGAATTATACTTATTTTTAGACTTTTTATACCTAAAAAATAAGATGGACAATTTTGATAGAAAATATACTCGATTTTTAATATAAAGTACTTATTTTAAGAAGAATTATACTCATTTTTGGACTTTTTGTACTCAATTTTAGAATTTTTGTACCTAAAAAATCTGAAGGCAATTTAGGTATCAATATTTACATGAGGGAGTTGAAACAAGTAATACTTTGCATGCAGGGAGTGTAAACAAAGTTTTTTGGACATGGGGATTGCATGCAAAGTTAACATTGTGATTGGGGATTTTTCTCTAATTTACCATTAAAAATATTTTATGAATTAATCCATATTCTTCTAAAATTAAATATAATAATTATGAGATGTTGTGAGCATTATGTGAATTTATCAAAAACTCTATAAGCTAACTGATGCGATAATAAAGAGGGGCATACTAAGTGCGGATCAAAGGATGGAGATAACAACCGATGTGGAGGTCAAAGTAAAGGTGGTCAACACCAGGATGTCAAAGGGCTTATTAGAAACCAAACAATCTGTTACCGGAGATTTTAGGGAACTTAGTTGAATTTAAAACATACACGGAATTTAAATTCAACTTACAGTCGAAATGACTTGAGCGGATAATCTCAGGCTGCCAGCAGGGGCTGATTTTCGTAACGCAGCAGAGCAGAGCGACAAGACAGGTCTGCAGAGTGGTAGAGCGGGTCTGCAAAGTGACAGACCAAAGCGGAAGACCAAGTCTGCAGAGCAGAAGACCAGGTCTGCAGAGCGGCAGACCAGAGCAGTCGAGCAGGTTTACAGAGCGGTAGACTAGAATGGTAGAACAGGTCTGCACTACAGAGCAGAAGACCAGGTCTGCAGAGCAGCAGACCAGAGCAGTCGAGCAGGTCAGCAGAGCGATAGACCAGAGCAGCAGAGCAGGTCTGCAGAGTGGCAGACCAGAGTGGCAGGGCAGGTCCGCAGAGCGGTAGACCAAAGTGGCAGAGCAGGTCTGCAGAGCAACAGACTAGAGTGGTAGAGCGGGTCTGCAGAGCGGCAGACCAGAGTAGCAGACTAGGTCTGTTAGAGCAGAATGACCAGGTCGGTTAGAGCAGAATTGACAGACTAGGACAGAGCAGTCTTGACATACCAGAAGACCAGATCTGTAGAGCAGAAAGGCCGATCGGGCAGTAAGGTCGTCGATTAACAAAGAGACCGACCGGGTGAGCTGACCAAGGCCTGCAAATAGTAGTTTCCTTGAAACAGATTCGCCCACCTCCGGATGTGCTTCGAGGTTTACTCGGGTCGTCTGTTTCCTAGGATACAATGGTCGACCATGAACTCCACCAAGCACTAGTGGTCACGACGAACTGAGTAGTAACCGAACGCTATCACGGGTGCTCTGTCGAGCAGGAATTGCGCGACAAAGGAGGGGAATAAGGTGGAGAGCTTCTGCTTGCTTCACTGTGTTATCTACGTAACCTTTTGCCTGTGGTCGCATCCTCCTTATATAGGAGCTCAAGACCAAAGGACAACATTAATGATCATTACTTTCACTTAGTCATTTTGATTCTGCATTAATCTTTCTTTAATGCATCCGTTACACAAGCAGCAAAAAGATTTATGTGGCAAAATATTGGTTGTTCCACTTGGGTAAATTTTTGCCCCGACCGGTTCGACATTCGTGTGCGCAGGTCGCACTCGTACTCGAGTCAACTTGGTTCAGTGCAATCCGGGCCCTGGATTTGCACCCCCCTCTGCACACCCACGTGTGAGAGAGAGTCTCTCCCCATGAATTTGTCCACATCCTCAATGTATGTGAATCAATATAAACCAACAAAAGTGCCTTGAAACTCTCAATGTGGGACTAAAGTCCCATTCACAATGGAGCTTCTTCTCTTCCACCTCTTCTCCATTCACAATTAATCAACAATCCCCTACATGAATGGAGATAGGGAATGTGATAGCATTCAGCAGTTGAGTCAAGTATAGGATAGGTAGGTTTTCCCCTTTGAACCTTCCCTTGTGAAGATCTGGTTGCTTACTGGCTGATAGTAGACACGATGTCCTTGAACTATACTGTCGTTTGTGTAAGCAGTGACAAATCTCACCCAAAACTCTCCCTGATACAACTCAGTTCTCATGAGTGTGTTCGTTCTTGGCCTTGAACACGCCTGGTTCTGTGAGAAGCTCTAAGAATTGTGTCTCCAATTCTCTTCTAAGCGGCCCCACTTCTTTCTCACATAGGTGATCCCTCAAGAGTTACCATCTACTCTTTTTGATCATTAAAAGTCCATCGACTTACCCTGGTCTAGTCACTGTTTCATTGGGCTACCCCCACACAATGTGTCTAGTCATTACAGATTAGTTGTCCCTTTAATTTGAACCTAGTTCTTGGGATCTCTAGTCATCATAGGTTAGGTGTCCTATGTACTAATCGCTGACAACGGTATCAAGCTCATTCCTCTTGATGAGCTTGCAACTAACTCTCGATTTAACCCCTTGGTTAGCGGATCCGCTAGGTTATCTTTTGACTTCACATAGTCAACAGTGATAACTTTAGTTGAGAGTAGTTGTCTAATGGTATTATGTCTACGATGTCTATGTCTAGACTTACCATTATATAGATGGCTCTGTGCTCGATCGATTGTTGATTGACTATCGCAATGTATGCAAATCGCCGGCACCGGTTTCGCCCATCGTGGAATATTTTCTAAGAATTGTCGTAGCCATTCAGCCTCTTCACCACATTTGTCAAGAGCTACAAACTCAGATTCCATCGTGGATCTAGTTATTACGGTTTGCTTAGAAGATTTCCAGGAAATGACTGCACCAGCTAGAGTGAAGACATATCCACTCGTAGACTTGGAGTCTTTTATATCATATATCTAGCTTGCATCACTGTATCCTTCGATCACAGCAGGATATCTTGTATAGTGAAGTCTATATTCACGAGTATACCTTAAGTACCTCAGTACTCTTGTTATCCCTTTCTAGTGCTCAACACCGGGAGTACTCGTGTATCTACTCAGTTTGCTTACTGCGTAGGCCAAGTCTGGTCGTGTACAACTCATCAAGTACATCAGACTTCTAATCACTCGAGAGTACTCTATCTGAGAGATACTTTCACCTCAATTTTTTGATAGATGTTGACTCGTATCTATCGGCGTTCGTGCCAACGCAATATCACCCTTGGTGAATTTCTCAAGAATCTTGTCCACGTAATGAGACTGATTAAGAATAAGTCCTTCTGCCGTTCTAAGAATTTTGATTCCTAAAATCACATCAGCTAGGCCCATGTCTTTCATGTCAAATCTTGAGTTTAACATATCTTTAGTGGATTTGATTATCTTATCATTACTCCCAATGATAATTATGTCATCTACATATAGGCACAAGATGACGTATTCATTCTCTGTGACTTTCATGTAGACACGTTTATCACATTCATTGATCTTGAATCCACATTCCTTCATGGCATTATCAAATTTCCCATGCCACTGCTTTGGTGCTTGTTTTAAGCCATATAATGACTTCACAAGTTTACATACCTTGTTTTCCTGTCCTGACATAGAAAACCCCTCAGGTTGGTCCATATAGATTTCCTCTTCTAAATCACCGTTTAGAAAGGATGTCTTTACATCCATTTGATGTATTTTGATATTACATAGAGCGGTAATAGCCAACAATACTCTAATGGAAGTTATTCTCGACACCGGAGAGTAGGTATCGAAGTAATCAAGGCATTCTCGTTGTCGGTATCCTTTGATTACCAATCTGACCTTGTATTTATCGATTGTGTCATCTGATTCCATTTTCTTCTTGAAGATCCACTTGCAACCTAGTGAGTTACTTCCTGGAGGAAGATCCACGAGTTACCAAGTGTGATTTTGCAAGATTGATTCTATCTCAGATGCAATTGCCTCTCTCCAGTGAGGTCCATCAGACTAGCTTACTGCTTTTAAGTAATTCCAGGGCTCACTTTCCAAAATAAAAGTGATAAAATCCAATCCGTAGGATTTTTCTACCCAAGCTCTTTTACTCCGTCTAAGTGCAACCTCAACTGGTTCATCATCTTCTTCTTCGCCTTGTGTTTCATATGCCCGTTTTGAGGAGCTAGCATCCTCTCGGGTCTTATATGGAAACATATGTTCAAAGAACGAGGTATTTCTCGATTCGATTATCGAGTTCTTGTGTATCTCCGGTATGTGTGACTCATACACACAAAATCTATACGCAGTGTTGTTTTGTGCATATCCAATAAATATGCAATCAACAGTCTTTGGTCCTATCTTAATCCTTTTCGGATCAGGCACCAACACTTTGGCAAGACACCCCCACATTCGTAAATATTTGTAGGACGGTTATCTTCCATTCCATAACTCATAAGGGCTCTTATCTATTTCCTTTCGGGACACCTTATTTAAAAGGTAATTAGCTGTTAACACAGCTTCCCCCCACATGGACTCTGGCAATCCAGAGCTCAATAGAAGAGCATTCATCATCTCCTTAAGAGTTCGATTCTTTCGCTCAGCAACTCCGTTTTGCTGAGGAGTATAAGAAGCTGTTGTTTTATGTCTGATCCCATGTTCATCACACAACTCAGCGAACAGTGACACATATTCACTGCATCGGCCACTTTGAACCACCTTAATCTTTCTATTAAGCTGGTTTTCAACCTCATTCCTATAGAGAGAGAATTTCTCTATAGCTTCATCCTTACTTTTGAGAAGATACACATAACAGTATCTTATGTTATCATCTACAAAAGTGATGAAGTATTTATTCCCACCACGTGTTGGTGTACCTTTAAGGTCGCACACATCGGTGTGGATTAGGTCAAGTGGTTCGTTACTTCTTTCAATATGTTGAAAGGATGACCTTGTCATTTTCGCTTCAACACAAATCTCACACTTGTGTTTTGGGTCAAGGTGGAATGTAGGTATGCTTTGCATGTTTATTAATCTACGCAATACATCGTAGTTAACATGTCCTAGTCTACCATGCCACAAACATGAAGACTCAAGCATATAAGTGGAAGAGCTTTCAGTTTTATTTATCTTAGGCCTAATTGTTATTACATTGAGCTTAAATAGCCCATCAGATACATAGCCCCTTCCTACAAACACTTCATTCTTGGACAGTACAACTCTGTCCGACTCAAAGACAATGCGAAATCCATGCTTGCTTAACAGTGATCCGGATACTAGATTCTTTCGAATCTCCGGAACATACAGCATATTGTTCAGAGTGAGATCCTTGCCCGAGGTCATCTTCAACACCACCTTTCCTTGGCCTATGATGTCCGAGGTTGCTGAGTTCCCCATGAACAACTTGTCTCCAGTGACTTCTTCAAAGTTGTGGAGCAGCTCCTTATTGCAGCAGACATGTCTGGTGGCTCCAGTATCGATCCACCATTGCCGCGGGTTTGAACTGACCAGATTCAATTCTGAGACCACAACGCAGAGGTCGTCCATTTTTGGTCCCTCGTTCAGGTTGGCCTCTTGCTTCTTCTTCGGCTTTCTGCACTCCAAAGATTTGTGACCCACTTTGTCACAGTTGAAGCACTTCCCAGAGAACTTCTTCTTGCTGATGCCTCCTCTGGGTCCCATCTTGGAAGATTTGAGGTTCTTCCGTTTCGAGCTTTGACCGTGCTCGACCACATTGCCTTTCACAGTAGCCGGAGAGAACATCTTTCTCTCTGAACTCTTGTTGTCTTCTTCGATGCAAAGTCGAACAATGAGTTCTTCCACATTCATCTCCTTCCGCTTATGCTTCAGGTAGTTCTTGAAGTCCTTCCAGCCGGGAGGAAGCTTCTCAATGATAGCAGCCACCTGGAAGGTTTCACTCAGAACTATCCCTTCTGAGTGGATCTTGTGCAAGATCACCTGAAGCTCCTGGACTTGCTGATCACCGTCTTAGAGTCAACCATCTTGTAGTCTAGGAATCGACCCACAATGAACTTCTTTGCCCCTGCATCCTCCATCTTGTATTTCTTATCTAGGGACTCCCACAGCTCCTTAGCCATTCTCTTCATGCTATACACAGCATACAGCGAGTCAGCAAGGCAGTTGAGGATATAGTTTTGGCAAAAGAACTCAGAATGAGTCCATGCCTCCACTGTACTAATGGTTTGTGCATCAGCATCCTCAGCTCGCTTAGGAGGGTTCTCGGTCAAGAACCGAGCCAGATTGAGCGTGGTCAGGTAGAAGAGCATCTTCTGCTGCCACCTCTTGAAGTTCAGTCCACTGAACTTCTCTAGCTTTTCCCCATGACTGATTGGCACAGTTCCAATCGGGGCGGAGGGGGCCTGCACGTGTTGAGTCTGTTGCACCTCAACATTTCGTTCCGTGGCCATCTCAACAGAATCGAGTCTGTTTCAAGATTGTTAGAACCAAACAATCTGTTGCTGGAGATTTTAGGGAACTTAGTTGAATTTAAAACATACACAGAATTTAAATTCAACTTACAGTCGAAATGACCCGAGCGGATAATCTCAGGCTGCCAGCAGGGGCTGGTTTCCGTAACGCAGCTGAGCTGAGCGACAGGGCAGGTCTTCAGAGCGGTAGAGTAGGTCTGCAGAGCGGCAGACCAGAGCGGAAGACTAAGTCTGCAGAGCGGAAGGGCAGGTCTACGGAGTGGCAGACCAGAGCGAAAGACCAAATCTGCAGAGCAAAAGACCAGGTCTGTAGAGCGGCAGACCAGAGCAATCGAGCAGGTCTGCAGAGCGGCAGACCAGAGTGGCAGAGTAGGTCTGCACTACAAAGCAGAAGACCAGGTCTGCAGAGCGGCAGACCAAAGCAGTCGAGCAGGTCAGTAGAGCGATAGACCAGAGCGGAAGAGCAGGTCTACAGAGCGGCAGACCAGAGTGGTAGAGCAGGTCTGTAGAGCGGCTAAGCAGGTCTGCAGAGCGACAGACTAGATTGGCAGAGCAGGTCTGTAGAGCAGTAGACCAGAGTGGCAGAGCAGGTCTGCAGAGCGGCAAACCAGAGCAGCAGACCAGGTCCGTTAGAGAAGAATGACCAGGTCGGTTAGAGCATAATTGACAGACTAGGACAAAGCAGTCTTGACAGACCAGAAGACCAGATCTGCAGAGCAGAAAGGCCGATCGGGCAGTAAGGTCATCGGTCGGATAAAGAGACCGACCGGACGAGCTGACTAAGGCCTGCAAATAGCAGTTTCCTTGAAACAGATTCGCCCACCTCCGGTTGTGCTTCGAGGTTTACTCGGGTTGTCTATTTCTCAGGATACAATGGTCGACCGTGAACTCCACCAAGCACTGGTGGTCACGGCGAACTAAGTGGTACCCGAACGCTATCATGGGCGTTCTACCGAGCAGGAATTGCGCGACAAAGGAGGGGAATAAGGTGGAGAGCTTCTGCTTGCTTCACTATGTTATCTACATAACCTTTTGCCTGTGGTCGCAGTCTCCTTATATAGAAGCTCAAGACCAAAGGACAGCATTAATGATCAATTAATGATCATTACTTTCACTTGGCCGTTTTGATTCTGCATTAATTTTTCTTTAATGCATCTCCGTTACACAAGCAGCAAAAAGATTTATGTGGCAAAATGTTGGTTATTCTGCTTGGGCAAATTTTTGCCCTGACCGGTCCGGCATTCGTGTGCACAGGTCGCGCTCGCACTCGAGTCAACTTGGTTCAGTGCAATCTGGGCCCTGGATTTGTACCCCCCCCCCTGCGCACCCACGCGTGAGAGAGAGTCTCTCCTCATGCATTTGTTCACATCCTCAATGTATGTGAATCAATATAACCAACAAAAGTGTCTTGAAACTCTCGATGTGGGACTAAAGTCCCATTCACAATGGAGCTTCTTCTCTTCCATCTCTTCTCTATTCACACTTAATCAACAGGGCTCACCTATGGTGGCCGAGCGGAGGTCGACTACAATGGTCGATCGGTGTGGGAAGTGTCTGATTGGCAAGAGGCTTGTCCGAGCCGACCCCCATCCAGCTCGGAAAAATAGGGCAAGATCGCCAGACGCTCACTACAAATCGACAGAATGCTAAGGTCACCAAAGCACTTGTCCGAGTGAGACAAGCTACTATACTCAGTCACCACAAGGAAGAATAGCCGAGGCCGATCAAGCGGAGGAGTCCCAGCCGAGAGGATACCTCACTCGGCCGAACAATGGGATCATTGTTGTATCTCTTAATATTCTTCTGGGAGATAGTGCCGCTGACACAGGGCATGGTCAAAGGATGGATCGTACGACGGAAGCTTCTACTATCTTGTCAGGGATATGCATGCCCTGTTAAGGTATGATGTCAGAAGTACTTTCCTAACATATCCTTTCATAGGACAAATTGGAGAATGTGCCCATGACTAATTGGAGAACTTGCCCATGTCTCGAGAAAAGTGTGCACGTTGCACACCAAGGCACTATATAAAGGGGGTTCATACATCAACGGAAGTACGCATTATTCACTATTCACGCCTATGTCTACTGTTGTTCCATCTTTTTCTCTTTCTGGTGATTGACTTGAGCGTCGGATGGCCAACACCGGGGACCCCTTCCCTGGCTCGGTACTGACATTTCTTGTGTTACAAAGTGGAGCAGAGTCTACTTCTAGTCAATGTAGCGGCCACATCCCCAGCTTGTCATCTATATGATTTTCAGACAAGATCACTAATAATCTTTTTTGGATATTTCAAGACTTATCGATCTCATGAGAAGTCATATTCATATACAAATGTGTTTGTCAATGATCACTCTAAATATCGAAACATAAAGAAATTTTAGTATTTAATTTACTAAATTCTTCAAATAAATTTTTTTTCTTATTTTACTAATTTTTTAATTATACAAGTAAGTGTTGTTATAGGAACACTAGCAGATGGATTAAGTGATTCTTTATAAAAAATTTTAAAAGTACATTTAGATCCAAAACTAAATGAAAAATGTTTTACAAAAATAAATCTAACTAATAATTCTCTTAATTTATTATCAGAAATAAAAATAAACTAAAATCACTACTTGCGCTAGTGAAAAATCTAAATAATTATACTTGAACACGGTCAATTCCAAATTCTATTGGGTGCTTCACTTTTGTGTGTCGTTCCAACGACGCATAGCCATCACCAACTTGGAATTTATAGGAAGCATTGTAATACTTACATTTTACACACAATTCTTCCAACAGAAGAATAACCTTAGCAAAATGTTTAGTAAAAATAAAAGATTTTAAAGGAGACACTTTCTAAATCTTAGAAGTAATTGTATCAGTACTTCTTTGTGTTTCGGGTGTTGCAGTTGGATTCAAAAGTTACTCAATCTCATTATAGGTGGATTGAATGTTTAGATTCACTATTTCCTTGCCCCTTCGAGATCGAGATGATGATGATCCTCCTCACCCTTGTCCTCCTTCTTGCTCTCGATCTCCTTCCATTATAGTCAGAACTCAAAAGAGAAAGTCGAAAGTGTGTAGAATTGGAATCGAAAGCATGTAAAGATTGCGGAATTGAGAATGAAATAATGAGAATAGAGAAGATGTAAGTGAAAATAACGAAATGAGCGATATCTATTTATAGAGTTTGGAAAGTAACAAATACTAAATCATAGTCATTAATCAAAAAATGGTTAAATGATCTCAACCATTGAAAAAAAAATATATAAAAAACCCCCTCTTTTTTGCATCCCAATGGCTAGAACCGCCAGTTAACCGACGGTTCCAACGGTTAGAACTCTAGCAACGATCCAATACTAAAAAAAAAAACCTAAACCACATGTTCAAACCGATGGTTAACCGCTGATTGATAATTTTTGGAGGAGTTGAGCCAGGGCCGACTCAAGTCTAGTTGAGGCCCTAGGCAGAAAAAGATTAGGGTTTTGATATTATTTTTTAAAAAAATCTCTCACCCTTTTTTATTTGGACTTGAGATGGAAAACAATGATTTTTTTAGTAAACATATTTATATACAAATAATAATAATAATAAAATATAAGTCCCTACTAATTTATTAAAATAAAAATGTTTAAAATTAAAGGAATAAAAATTTGATTTATATCTTACAATTTTAATATAATGATATTTCAAAATTTGACTCTTATATGTACAAATATAATCAACATTCTTTTAGATGCATATTTATTAACAAGAGAAAAAAACAACAATGATTTAATCAGTATATAGTCATTTTATAATAAAGAACTTCTCAATACATTTCAATGTTAAATTTATTTTTAAATAATAATAATAATTATCACTTTTCCTCCTTCCTTTTCTAAATCACCATCTTGTTCATTTTTTTGGAGTAATCTTGTTAAAAGGAAATCCTACCACTAAATCTTTACATTCTTTGATTTCTTTATCCAACAATAATTAACGAACGACTCCTTTCTAGCAAAAAGAGTGCAATATGTTGATTGAGTCATCAATTTGGTCAAAAAAAAAAAGAGTTTTTACCAAAAGGAGCGACCACGTTTCTTTATTTACCCAAAAGAGCACCCTAGTTTTAAAACTACTAAAAAAGCACTAAAAATAGTGTTATTCCCTTTCTACCCCTCCCACCAACCTCCTAAATCCCCTCTCTCTCTCTCGCTGTTTTCCAATGCATCCCCTTTCTCCAGGATTAAAAAGGGCTTGATATGTTCTCATATCAGGCCTACCATTGGACCTGATATGATCTCATATTTGACCCACAGTGGGTCTCATATTTTCCCATATCAGGCCTTCTATGGGCTTGATATGGTCCAATATCAAACCCAACGTAGGTCTAATATTTTCTTTATCGGGCACAACCTGGGCCAGATATTTTCCATAATCAGGCCCACACTGGTCCTAATATTTCCCATATCATGTATGTTGGGCCTGATATGGAAAATATCAAGCTCACGCTGGGCCCGATGTGGTCCAATATCAAGCCCAGCGTAGGCATGATATTTTTCCATATCAGGCCTATGTAGTGAAAAACAGCATGGGATTTAGCGGAAGGGGTAGGAAGGGAATAACACTGTTTTTTGTGCTCTTTTTGGTAGTTTTGAAACTAGGATATTTCTTTTGGTAAATAAGGAAACGTGGCCTCTCCTTTTGGTAAAAAAACTGTAAAAAAATTCTCATTACATAATATCAAATTTAATTATACACCGGAAAAATAATGAGTTGTTGTGCTTAAGTTTTAGGGTGTGTTTGGTTGGAGGTTATCCTTGATAACCTTGGTTATCCATCCAAGGTTATCAACAAAAACTCTGTTTGGTTTAGATAATCAATGATTCCTGAGTAATGTTCCATGCTCGACATATCAGCAAAAGGGGCATGTAACCTGGAATCGAAAAATCTTGAAAAACTGAGGTTTTTCTTGATTCCGAGGTTAACAAATTTTTTTTACCAAAAATTTCCTCCAATAAGAGAAAAACATAAAAAAAAAATAGAACAAAATAGGAAAAACATAAAAAAATAATTTAAAAAATAAAAAACATTTTAAAATAGAAAAAATGTAAAAAAAATAAAAAAAAAACGTAAACAACAATTAAAAATTAAAAATGTAAAAAAACATAAAAAACATTAAAAAAATAGAAAAACATTAAAAAATTAAAAAATATATAAAATTTTTTAAAAACTTTAAAAATTTTTAAAATAAAAAATATAAAATATAAAAACGTAAAAATAATAAAAATCAAAAAAATTAAAAAACATAAAAAAATATAAAAAAATAAAAAATGTAAAATGTAAAATAGTAAAAATAATACATAAAAAATAAAAAAAAAAACATGAAAAAAATTATTACTATATATAGTCGGTTTTCTAACTAAAGGTAATATAGTAAAATATTAAACTAAGTTATTCATTAAATTCTTCAAAAAAATAAAATTTTGTTGCATTACCTATATTGAACTAAATAATATTTAGTTATATTTTATTCCCCATGACCTTAATTATGTGATTAACTGATAATCATATAACCAAGTTTATACATGATAACTTGAACCAAACACACCCTTAAAGTAATGAAATAATTAAAACAACAAATTTTCTCTAAAAAAATTCAAAAGAAAATATTTTTATTAAAAAATAATTATTATGCATCACAATTTCACCTCTTGTCATTTCTTTAAATTGACTTCAAGTTGGAAAAAAAAGTCAAAAGGGAAGAGAGAAAAGTAACAAGAGAAATCCAATGTAAAGATAGGGGTTCTATAGATAAGAGGGATAAAAAGAAACGTATGATTTTGATAAATCTATATATATCCTAGGTATAGATCTTAGTAGTGTATGCCTAAAGCCACCCTGAGTTGAGCCATAACTGGTCCGGTACCCGATCAGATGATTACAATTATAGTTTTTGAGCCGGATCCAATTCGGATCTGGCCCAGCGTCAATCCTACTTCTAGACCAGAAATATTCTCATCTTTGATGCTATTCTAAGGCAAGAGTTGCAATAACTTGATTTACTCATGTCCTTTGAATTAAAAAACTCTTCCATTAAAATATTAAATTCTGAGGGTAAAAAGGACACTGTACAATCATGAACTCTCCATCCAAATCACGTGTATTTATATATATTTCACAAAAATTAATTACGCTTGTCCGTATCTCTGTGCTTAAATTCGTCCTTGGTCATTTTGTCCTGGTTCTTCATCCGACTCTCATAACAATGCGGGGATCAATTTCTACCGCATATATATATATCCTAGAAAAAAAAAATCCTCCATTTCCTAATCATCTTTACTATCTGTAATGAATGGGCCAAAACGAGAAGGGTCTCGTTTTTGTTGGAATCGTGTCCTCTAATTTTTTTTATAAAAAAATAAAAAATCTCGTTCCACTCATCTTTTATAAAATTATATAAGTACTCTCAACTGTATTCTTCAATCGATTTTAAATTTTTATAAGTAGATTTCAAATTTAAATCTTATAATATGAATATTATTGAATAGAATAATTTTGTATTACAGCTCATAATTATTACAATATAAATATTAAATAGGATTAAGTTCGGATTGTAACCGTTAAAATTTTGTAACTGTTACCATATAAATTTTAAGCATTACGAAATTAGAATTATTATAATATAAATATTATTGAATAAATTGAGTCCGTCCAACCGATTAAGAGTACAAATTTAAAATCAACTTATCAAAAAATCAAAATCGGCTGAACACCACTATATTTAAGGTTATGTAATTTTTATAAATGGACCGATAAGATGGAGTGTCTTTTTTATTATGTTTTATGTCATGAGTACGAATAGGCTTGGATCGGTACGGTATACCGTATCCAAAATCGAATACCGTATATCGTATCGAAAAAATCGGTATTCTAAAAATTGATACCGATACCGTACCGACATTTCGGTATACCGAATTTCGGTATATCGAAATGTCGGTACGGTATCGGTAAAATACCGTCATGCCGAAGTTATATATATATTACATATAATATATAAAAAATAATTGTCTTGTAATGAAGGGCAGTGATCATATAAGAATAAGAGTTTGAATTTCGGACCCAAATATGTAAAATTGAAGATTAAACCAGTAGCTAATGGTCCCAGGGTGATGACTCGCCGGAGACTCGTCGAAATTTTGCCAGAAATAACTAAATGCTAGCTGGAAAAATAGGGGAAGCATATAGGCTTCAATCCCTACTAAAAATACCATAAATCCACCAAAGAAATAAAAGCTAAAACTCACTGGAAAATCGGACAAGAACTTGCGCAAGCATAACTCTCATAACAGAGCTCGGTGATTAGATTTCTTCAGATTCAATGAAGGGAAAAAATATTAGGGCTGGAGAAGAAGTTTCTAAGTTGTTGTGCATCTTCTTCGGCGACTATGTGCGGTGGTCGACTGTGGAAGGAAAGAATCGCGAGTCGCGACGTGTGCGCCGATGGCGCAAGGAGAGAACATGGTTTGGGGCCGTTTAGGGTTTGGTTTAGGCTTTAGGGGAATCTAAATTAATCATTTAATCTATAGTTATTCGGTATTTCGGTATACCGAAATATTTTAAATCCTTACCGTTACCGTTACCGAAAAATTCGGTACGGTATGATACCGTACCGAATTTTTCGGTATACCGAAAATTTCAGTATATACGGTATTTTTTCGGTACGATTTTTCGGTATTTCGATATTTTTTTCCAGCCCTAAGTACGAATAAGGGGAGACGGTTCATCGCTAAAATTAATCAGATTTATTATAATATTTATAATAGATACGATTTCATAACTATTATTAATTCTGTCTAAATATTAGGGAGATAACGTGCAGATGTCCGCTCTGTTGACCGTGTGAAAACTTTGAATTAGAGAAAAAAGGACTTCTTTCTCTCTGCACACATCAAAGAAAGCATACAGGACGTCAGTGCTAAAAATCAAGAGAAGAGGACCTGGCGTAGGCTCTCGATCTGATACTCAAGTCAGTATACTAGCCTAGCGGAAATAAGAACAGTAGATAGCTAAGAGTAATTGAGAAGCATAACTGAGAGTAACTTGATGTGATTTCACTTACTCCGCCAATAGAGAAGACTTCTCCTTTATATACCACCTCTCATAACCTTTGGAATCATGAGGTGACAGAAAATGTCGGGTGTCAAAAGTTGTTGAGTAAGAGAATATATATAACTTGGGAGGCGTATAGTCACCGTCCAAGGAATCTTCCGTTACTTGTGTGCATCCCTTTTGTAACTTATGTCATTAATGAGGCAGTTGAAGGAATATACTATTATAAGTTGTTGGCTGATGGAAAGTGTAATCATCTTCGAGAAATGTTTTAGTTAATGCTCATATTACAATAAAGGAATATTCTATGACAAAACAGTTATTATTCTGACAGGTTATTGTAATTCTCTGACCATGCTATCTGCTTAGTGTATCCTCAACTGGATCTTTAAACTGATCGACTGTATAACCGTCTTTCCCTTAAGTCGTTTGGTTATGCATTAAGTGTTGCTGGAAATATGCTCTGAAAGTAATCTAAAGCTAAGTCCCCTAGGTCTGTTGGTCTTTAGCCGATCGATATATATCAAGATACTTGCCTCTGAGAAATGGGGAACTAAGTCCCGGGAGATTTGATCGGTACTTTAAATCAATTGTCTATATAAGAGAAGACATGTCTTTAGAGTGAAAACCTGAGATCTGGAAATCCGATATATCGGGTTTATAAGTGGAACTACTTTTCTGTATGCATGAGCGGCAAGCATACTGAGCTGTATAAATCTGATCGGAATTATTACAGACTGACTATATTAAGGAAGATTGGAATGTTAGAAAATTCATAAGGTCGACCAGCAGTGGGGTCGACCGGTCATATACTGAAAGATTTATACTGAGTGGGAAGCTGAGTTCCCTTACTCCGACTGAACGTATGACCGACAGGATCTATGATAGGTCAGACATCCCTTAAACTCGGTCAGTTATCAAATGATCGGATATATGATAGATGTCTTGACACAGGAATGGAGTACTAGGCCGACTGTCCTTGTACTAAAGGTCTTAGCGTTGGGCGAATAATAAAACCTCATGGAAAATGATACACTAGTTGTCACCTCCCTTTAACTTTAACTATCACATTATCTTAACTTTAACTATCACATCATACTTAGATCCACCCATAATATCCAGGTATCAATTAACACAGATTTACTTTATTCCTATGAATCGATTTATAGGTTATTACATATTCTAGGTTATAATAATACGAGGATTATCATTTAACAATGGGCTGATTGGATGAGAAATTTTTTTAATAAAAAAATAAAAGAGAAACGTTCATTGGTTAAAAAAAAAAAGGCGTGTTTTGATTTTTTTGACTTGATAAGACTTTACGTGACTGTTGGAAGCTTCTACAGCTTGTTCAAATTTCTGTCGATATTTCACGATAAGATTTGAGTGGACATTAACTCCTGTTCTTGGCCTCCTGCTCTATATAAAAACACGACGTCAGTCTAACGCTGCTTCCAGTGCTGTGTAATGCTTGAGATGAGAGACATGGGCGCACCAATCAACCCCCTCGCCCTAATTGTGGCTCTCTTCCTCACACTCTCCAGTACTACTACTCTCGTCGTCGGAGGATTCACCGGCTTCGGCTCCGCCGCCGGCCCTTCAGTCATCATCGTCGGCGCCGGGATGTCTGGTCGACCCACCGACCCCTACTTTCTACCATATCCTTCACGCGCACGAAACCCATAAATTAAATGCTCTACCATTTATAAATTATATATTACAGGGATCTCTGCCGGGAAGACTCTGTCGGACGCCGGGATCAAGAACCTGCTGATACTCGAGGCGACCGACCGCATAGGCGGGCGGATGCGGAAGACAAACTTTGCGGGGATAAACGTGGAGATGGGAGCGAACTGGGTGGAGGGCGTCAATGGCGACACTGTCAATCCCATCTGGACCATGGCCAACAAGCTCAACCTCAGAAAGTTCCGCTCCGACTTCGATGGCCTCTCCTCTAACGCCTACCAAGAAAAGTAATTAATATTATTACTTCCTAGCTATATATATATATATATACACACTCTTCTGATGAATATATATTTATAATTTTATACAGTGGTGGTCTTTATGAGAGCTCGGTAGTGGAGGGGGTGATCGATGAGTTCGACAAGGTGGACGAGGCGGCGAGCAAGTACTCCAAAGCGTTGCCTCCCAGCGGATCCAAGGACATCTCCGTGCTCACCTCTCAGCGGCTCCAAGACCAGTAATTAATATAATTAACTAGTTAAACCTGTCTAATTAACTACGTTAATTAAGTCTGTCTTAAATATTATATTAGTTATCAATTCATGCATGGATATATATATGTACACAGCGTTCCTACGACGGCGTTGGAAATGGCGGTGGACTACTTCAACTACGATTACGAGTTCGCGGAGCCGCCGAGGGTGACGAGCCTGCAGAACACCGTGCCTTTAGCTACCTTCGCCGACTTCGGCGAAGACGTCTACTTCGTCGCCGACCAGAGAGGTTACGCGAGCGTCGTCTACGACTTGGCCAGCCAGTACCTTCGAACCAGCAGCAATGGCTCCATCATCGACCCTCGCCTTTCCCTTAACAAGGCATATGAAAACATTTTTAAACATTAATCATTAATAATCGCACATAAAATTATATTATTATTATTTCTTATTTATTTATTTATTTATTTTTCTAATTGAAATATTTATTAATCATCTAACTATATAATATATTTGTACCATCTTAACTACTGAAGTATTTCTTATTTCTTATTTCTTTTTAATATTTTTATTTCTTATCTTATATATTTTCACACATCCATTTTTAACATCATCTCGTAACATAATAAGTTTAATCATCATTTTATAAAATTTTAAAATTAAAATAAACATCTGACGTTCAACTACTCTTGTAAAAAAAAAAAAAAAATTACAGGTGGTTAGACGTATCCAATATGGCCGTGGCGGCGTCACTGTTTCCACAGAGGATGGATCTGTTTACAAAGCGAACTATGTGTTGGTTTCAGTCAGTATTGGAGTTTTGCAAACAAAACTCATCAAGTTTGAGCCAGTCTTGCCTGTAATTATTAATTGGCTTCGAACTAGCACACACTTTAATTTAGTTTAATTAGTTCATGAATTAATGGATATATATATATGCTCTGATTTGTAGGATTGGAAGATCCTCGCAATATATCAGTTCGATATGGCTGTGTACACCAAGATCTTCCTCAAGTTTCCTTCCACGTTTTGGCCTCAAGGAAATGGGACAGAGTTCTTCATCTATGCTAGTGAGAGAAGAGGATACTACCCAATTTGGCAGGTGTGTGTGTATATATATATATATATAACGATCTTTAGATGTCAATTATACTGATGAACAAAAGTTGTCATTGTAGCAATTTGAAAAGCAATACCCGGGAGCTAATGTTCTATTAGTCACCGTCACGGATGAAGAATCGAGGAGGATCGAGCAACAACCAGACTCGCAGACGAAGGCGGAATGCATGGAGGTGTTGAGGAACATGTTCGGAAAAGATATACCGGAAGCAACCGATATACTTGTTCCAAGATGGTGGTCGGATAGGCTCTTCAGAGGCACATTTTCGAATTGGCCGTTGGGAGTCAATCGATTTGAGTACGATCAAATTAGGGTAATTGTTTTTACCCTAACATGATCTACATCTAATTATTGCTCTTCCATATTAGTTCATACCCTAGAACCTAATAACTATACTTAATTAATCGCTCTATATGAGTTATCAATTATCCACTGCTTAAATAAGACTTAAACATCAAGGTATAGAACTTCTTGGTTATACTGATTAATTGTGAACACTTTCCTTGTTGTGAAGGCACCGATTGGGAGGGTTTACTTCACCGGTGAGCACACGAGTACCCATTACAATGGCTATGTGCATGGAGCTTATCTTGCAGGTCTGAGTTTGTGGTTATTTTTCTCTACTTTCTAATTCGCCATAGCCGATGATATTTTGGATTCGAATGACTATTTCTACCGACTAAAGGTTTGATTATGATGTTAACTTCTCAGGGATCGATTCGGCAAATATAATGATCAGTTGCGTCAAGAAAGGATTGTGCAAGTATGAAATCAAGCCAAAGGAATCGTAGATCAAGAAGGTACGTAATACTATGACTTTTTTTTTTTTTTTCAAAAATATAAGAAAAATAATTATCCAAGACTTCTAGTCATTTGTAATTAAAAACCTAAAAGAGCACACAAAAGTTGAATAGAATTGTAAGAACATGTAGTTTTTTTTATGCTAATATGCAAGCTAAGTAACAATTATATTGATCTCAATTGCTTTTTGCCATACAGGTTGATCACAAATAAGGCAGCCATAATTCTTGAACGAGGATGTAAAATCATCATTTTAATTTGCTTATCGATCAAGTAGGTTATGTAGAAATAAGGCGTGCCATGGTTAGATCTATGATTAATTTGGTTCTCCTATGTAGTAAGTGTACCATTTGTGGATGTGTTAATGCATTAGGTCAAATCCAATTTGCTTTCAAAATGCATCTACTTTTTTTAATTTCATTTAGAAGTGATTGTGAGCCACAAATATAACCCTAAACTATGATTGAGAGATATGGAATAAAACTCAAGTGAATGCAACTATAAATTCTTTTTCGCCCCTAACCAAAGAGTTAGTATAGTTTGTGGAATGATTTGAAAGAATTATATTGAAGTGTTAATTTAGAGGGTGAGCCACTAACCACCTCTAAAGGTATTCATAGAATTTAATCTACTATTATGTTCAAAATCCGAATGTTGGGACTCGTGCGAGCTCGAGAGGTGAATAACTTCGATTACTTCTCATCTTCACTTTGTGTTCGTCATTGAATGTGTAACAAAAACATCAAGCAACCTCATTCTTGGAAACGCCTCATACACAACACCTTGGTTTTACTTGGTATCTGCCTTCTTGAAGTGACTAATCCAAAGGTCCATTCCTAACGATCTTCTTCCACTATAAACTCCTTCATTCTTGGAAATTTTCCGGAGACGGAGAAGTCTCTTACAAACTTGATTGTAGAAGAACACAACAAGATGAACAAACGCAAATACAATTGAAAACAAAAATAACTTTACAATAAAACCTCACTTTGCTTGCTATCTTGTTGCTTGAAAATATCTCTTGTTGACTCAGAAATGCATCAACACTTCATCTCAGAATCTCCAAGAATTAGCGACTTAAAATCTCCACGAAACCGCCTTTTCTAGGGAGCTTTCGAGCTAGAATACGCTTCCCAATCAATTAGCCTTACCCCAATCAATTATCAGTCGGATCCGATTGTTCAAACCTGCAGAACAACTCTTTTCTACTTGATTAATCGATTGGTAAGTCACACCAATCGATTGTTGGATGTCAATCGATTCTGCATCCTTCTTTCGAACAATCGATTGCAGCAATTGATTGATTGTTGCCAATCGATTCCGAGTCATTCTGTGCTCTCGAAATAAACTCTCAGTTGATTGCATTGGGTCAATTGATTGCCCAACCCTAAACCCCGAGTTTGGGTTTAGGGTTTACCAATCGATCACCACCTCTCATCAATCTATTGCAAACCCTAAATTCAGCTATTCAACCCAGAATTTGTGTCTTGTCTGGTATCTGTTGACTTCAACCTATCAAAACTTTCTCTTTCCAACATCCAGTCATCCATGATATGTTGGGACTTCCCATTGTCCAATATCCAATCAATCCTGATCTATCGAGACTTTCTTACCAAGTGTCTAGCCAATCTTTGCCCCACTTAGACTTTTCTCTCGATAACTTTTCATTAGACTTTCAATCACCAAGTATCCAGTCAACCTTTGATCTACTTGGACTTTCCTCTTACCTACTTCTCATTGGACTTCGACATCGTCAAGTATCTGGTCAATCTTGACCTACTTGACTTCTCCCTCATATATTGATCAAACATAGAAACACAAGCTCGAGTTAACTTGAACTTTGTCAACATGGCCAACCTTGACCCGAGATCGATTACATCAACAATCTCTCTCTTTTTTATGTTTGACAATATATTAAGTTAGGCTAACTCATTAGTCTAACTTTCTTCTTCTCATGCCAAAGCATGAATGAGAGTTTCCTAATTCTTAAATCCTACATTCTCCCCCTTTGGCACACATAAAAAATCTCTTCCAAAATTTCATTCATTTTAACTATTCAGCATCCCAATAGAGGTTGTCTACCTCCTATTGTTTCTAATGCTCCACCTTGACCATTCAACCATTATCCTTCAAATTTTCTCCTTTCTTATCCAAATTATGTCTTTAAGGTGGAACTCCCCTCAAAGCATCTTTTAATTTTTATTATTGCACTAATAATGATTTAAAGTTCCTAAACCTTCATGAAATCCTAAGAATTTAAGTCATGAGGTTGAAAACCTAACCTTGTGTCTAAACTTTCTCCTTAAATCCTCATCTTCCCTTTTTTAACATCCCTTTCTCATTTTTATCAATAAAATCACCTTTGAACGATTATCCAAGAATAACATAGGGTTAGGGATAGTTACAATACCTTAATGTGAACCAACTGGAATAAACTCATTTTAGTCAAAATATACAACTACCAATTGATTGGTATCAGTTAACAATTGATTGGTACTTGAGTTAATCGATTGGTGTCAGCTCCCAATCAATTTCCGTATGTATCAATTGTTAGAGCAATCTAAGTACCCCAGGTTTTGATATTTGAGAAAAGATTTAAGTTAGATTTATTATTATATTTTATATGCATTGTGAGTCTGCAAGATACAGGTACAACAAGGAAAGTCCAAGTATGAGCTTGGCAAAAGAGAAAAGTCCAAGAGGATCTTGCCGGTGTAAGTCTAAGTATGTAGTCTTGGCAACATAAGTCTAAGTGTGACTTGGTAATGTACTCAGGGGTCAAATCCTAGGGTTAGAGTTTGACCAGTTGACTGGGGCAGAGCATAGAATATTTCTACGCCTGATGGTTACGAAAATAGTGGTTTAGTACTATAGCAGTCAATCGTTACTGTAGCAATCAACAGTTACTGTAATAGTTATTATAGTAGTGGATTATTACTATAACAATCATTGGTACACTGTAGCAGTCGACTGATACACTGTAATAGTCAACTGGTATCGAGTCGTTGGCCTATAACGGTCAAATTCCACTTAGAACTAGTCAACTGCTATCTTTACCAGTCAACTGATGGCGGGAAAATAGCTTGGTGTTTTTCTCCCGAGCTCTATTTAATAGATCTCGGGGTGCTTAGGCATGGTTGACGAAGTTAGTGGTGGTTAACTCTAATTAGAGTCTACAAGTACTCAAGTGATCTAGTGTGGTCTTGTGCGAGTTGTGGTGAGGTTTCTCCACCCACAAGGAGCTATGCGAGCTAACCGGAGTTTGTCAGGGATTGATCCATCGACGGATTGAGATCGCCCACCTTACGGACATGTCATGGAGTAGGATCCCTAATCTCCGAATCACGTTAAATGAACGTGTATTTGTTTGCTTTCTTGTTTATTATTTTCTAGAGTTAACTTTCTTTTTGTTTGTTAGTATTTTTGCTTCCGCTGTGCCTAATAATTGTAGGAAGCTATTCACCCCCTCCTCCTCTAGCGAGTGTCAAGGTTCCAGCAAGTGGTATTAGAGCTTGGTTGCTCTTTGTTGGACTAATCACCAAAGGAGCAACCGCTAGAGAAGAAGATGGAGTTGGAGGGTCCTCTTGAATGGGACATCTAGATCCTACCTCCATATGAGTACGAAGACTTCAACTATTGGAAGTTGCGCTTGGAGACGTGATTCCAAATGGATTGGAACTATCGGATGACATTGGAGGAGTCATTCAAGACTCCAACCGACAAGAAGGGAAAATACCTCCTCCCTTAGTATTGGAACGAGGAGCAAAAGGAGCAATTGAAGGAAGACAAGGAGGTAACTAGAACTTTAATTAATTTATTACCTCATAATGTGGTATTAAATGTAGGTGAGTACAAGAGTGTTCATGAGCTTTGGAGCAAGGTGATTGCGCTCCATAAAGATACTGCACAACTCTAAGGAGTGGAGGAACCCAAGAAGAAGGGTCCATTGGTCCAACGGAAGGACCAATCGGATGTTGACACATGCTTAACATCCGAGAAGGAGAAGGAAGATGAGGAGGTATCATCCACATCTTCAAGGGAGGAAGAAGTGGAGCCATCCAGATTTTCAAGTGAAGAGGAAGAAGAGCAATCCAAGGAAGAGGAATCTTAGAAGCTCAACCATCCACCTTAACTACCAAGAAGAGCACAAAGGACCACATCAAATGCTTTGAGTGCGGTAAAATAGGGCACTACAAGAGTAGGTGTCATTCACTCAAAAAGATAAAGGAGGTAATCCCTAAACCTGGTAAAGTTACTTTAAGAACTAACATGAGTTGTAGGGATAGAGTCAAGGAGAAGAAGCACATTAGGTGTTTCACATGTGGTGAGTGGGGACACTATCACATGAAGTGCCCAAGGAGAGGAGAGCTCAAGAAATTGGCGCACTTGAAGAAATGGGAAAAGAAGATAAGCTCAAGTCAAGTAGGAGATTCAAAGATCAAAGGGAAGACAATCCCTATTTTAAAGTTTAATCCAAGTTCAAATTCCTTCATACTTGTTAGGAATATTAAAAATTATGTATCTATGCATAATTATGGATTTAGGTACAATGATAGGAATAGGGTTAACACGGTAGATAACTATAGGAAATTATGTAAGATTAGACCTAACAAGAAATAACATACCTTACCTAAGGAGAGGAAGGTGGTTGAAAACCTAGGCATTAATCCCAAGAAGGAGAGACATATGCCTAGAAAGGTGGGTAGGTCTAGGAATGTCCAAGGTGGGCAAGTTGACTCTAGGGTTAGAACCCTAGATTTGAAAAATCAAGCCTTGAAGTCAAGGCTTGAGAAAATGGAGAAAGTCCTAAATAGGTTAATTATTGAACCTAAAGAACTTAACATGTGTTTGGGTGGTCAAAGACTCAAAAATATCAAATTGGGTTCTTCCATGGCCAAGAGGAGGTCAAGTGATAGGGTGACACATGACAATAGCAAGGGAGGAGTGACCAAAGGAAAGGGAGAATCATCCAAGGCCAATGAAAAGAAATGTGCTAGGGTAGTATATAATTATGGAAAAGATGAGTTGTCCAAGGTTAAGGACAAGAAAAAATTAACCAAAGATAAGGTGTCTAAGGTTAAAAAAGTTAAGTTTGTAGGGCAAGTGTCATCCGAGGTGGACTGAAGTGGCCTAGATGTAGTGGATGAGTCACCTAGGGAGGTGGTTAAGGATAAGAGCTCTAGGGGGAGCTCAAAGAGTTTTTGGGACATGATAAATGAATCGTAAGTGGACCATATTTGGGACTCAAGATGGGTCATCAAATGTGTCAAAGTGATTTGGAGACGGATTTGAGTCTCAAATCTAGAAATTGACACAATGGGGGTTGAGTTTCATGCATGGAAATATGATTTGGATTCATATTGTATAAAAATTAGTTTTTGATGTATAGATATCATATAAACTAATGATAGGGATGCATTATGATTTAGTATAGGAAAATACATCAAGAGGAAGCCAAAACTAGGACTTTAGGTCAAGGTTCAATTGAACTATTTAGATAGTTTTGAGTTTTATGTTAATCTTGGGATCCATGATAAACATATTTTTGTATATATTTTTTCAAAGTAGACATTGGTAAAATAAACCTCTCCACAAAATTTAAAAATTTTTAGAGGTCTATGAAATTTCTGGTACATTTCTAAAGTTAGGTCAGAAATACTATTTTTGGCTAAAATAATATACCAGTCAACTGATACAGTTACTAGTTGACTGATAACATTGTTTACGAGCACAGAATGTCTTTGTAAGCTCATTTTGAATAGGACAGTGTAGGATCGAAAAGAATTTAGATATCTTCACAATGGTATGATATTGTCCACTTTGGGTCTAAGCCCTCATGGTTTTGCTCTTGGGTTCTCCCCAAAAGACCTCATGCCAATGGAGATATCTTTTTCTTATAAACCCATGATCTTTCCCATGTGTTTTTAATGTGAAACTATATTTGTAACTTTGCAACCCTAACAATCCCCCCCCCCTCAAACAAAGGACCATAGAGTCTCCCTCGAGCATCGAGTCACTTTTGACCTGCTCAGGGCCTCCCCTCAAGCATCGGGTCACTCTTTACCTGCTCAGGGCCTCCCCTCAAATATCGAGTCACTCTTGACCTGCTCAGGGCTTCTCCTACTTTATTCAAGGTTTCACCCACATGGTTTAATCTTAGATCATGACTCTGGCTCATGCTTCTTCCGACGGTTAGTTCGGTGAAGAGCGACCTCGCTCTGATTTTGCTTAAGGCAAGCGACCAGCTCTACCTTCTTCTCCTCCTCCAAGTCGACGGAGATAGAGGTTGTTGCCTCCGCTCGGTTGGGGTGGATCTGGACCTCCTTCTTTCCTTCATTCACTAAGGTAGGGGTTTTTTCAGTGATCGTGTTTAACTCCAGTCGCGTAGTCTTCCGAGCATTTCTCACCTCGGATATGAACATCTCGGCGTAGCATCGCTGAGCGGCCAGCTGATCGCCCTTGACTTCACCCACCCTGTCGTCTACCGGGAATTTGATTTTTTGGCAGAAGTAGATACTACCGCCCGGAACTCGTTGAGGGCTGGTCGGCCCAGGATGACATTGTAGGCCGATGGCGCGCCCACCATAATGAAGTTGGTGGTCCTGGTTCTCCTCAGTGGCTCCTCCCCGAGTGAGATGACTAGTCAGGCTTATCCGAGCGGTAACACTTCATTGCTCGTAAAGCCGTAGAGAGGGGTCGTCATGGGCAGCAGCTCGCTTCGATCAATTTGTAATTGATCAAGCGCCTTCTTGAAGTTGATATTCACCAAACTCCCTGTATCAACAAAAGTTCGGTGAATAGTGTAATTAGCGATTATCACTCGGATGATTAGCGCATCATCGTGAGAGATCTCTACTCCCTCCAAGTCGCTGGGGCCGAAGCTGATCTAGGGCCCTTCAGCCTTCTCTTTGCTACATCCCACGGCATGGATCTCCAACCGCCGAGCGTACGACTTCATGGCTCTATAGGAGTCGCCGTCGGTCGACCCTCCAACTATCATGCCTATCTCTCCTCGGGAAGCATTGTTTCTGTTTTCTTCTTCCCGAGCGGATGGTCTATTTCGCTCGGCCGGGACTCGGGAGCTCCGTGTCATCCCTCCGCTATGTTGATGGTGCCGCTCGAGCGCCCTTCTACCGTCCTCACGCCGCTCCGCAGAGCGATGCCTCTATCGCCGATCAGGAGAAGGTGATCGGCAGTGGTATCCTCTTGGGGTCGATCAGCTGACGATTGACGTCAGTCCGCGGCAATCCCACGTGTTGTGAGTAATTGATTGGTGGAGTGAACAAAACATTGGCGGCCATACCTTGCCCTTTGACGCCTTCAGCCGACCGGAAGCCACATGCTACATGGCATGTGTCCTGATCTCTTGGTGTGGCTGCACTCCTTTAGTCCTCGACCCCTTGAGTGGTTGATGGCTGCTTGACAGTCGGCGCTCAGTCAAAACCGAATGTTCAGTCGGCGCCTCCTTTCTTCTGGCTGTCTGGACTTCTTCCACATTGATATATTCATTGGCCTTCTTGAGCATGTGGTCGAAGTCCCTAGGCGGCTTCCTGATGAGTGATCAGAAAAAATCTCCTTGAGCGAGCCCCTGGGTGAAGGTGTTCATCATTATCTCGAACGAGACCGAGGGGATCTCCATGGCTACTTGGTTGAATCGCTAGATATACGCTTGGAGCGCTTCCTTGGGCCCTTGCTTTAGAGCAAAGAGGCTGACACTCGTCTTCTGGTAGCGTCGGCTGCTGGCGAAATGATGTTGGAATGCGATTCGGAAATCTTTGAAACTTCGTATCGAGCCATCCGGTAGTCTTCGGAACCAGCGCTGCACCGATCCGGAGAGCGTAGTGAGAAAGATTCTGCACTTCACCCCGTCTATATATTAGTGCAGCATGGCCTCGTTGTCGAACCGGTCCAGATGATCATCTGGATTGGTCGATCCTTTGTATGTCCCGATCGCCAGCGGGGTGTAGTGTCTGGGCAGAGGGTCTTATAAGATCTCCTCTGAGAACTGCCGGTTGATCCGTTCGGGCGACGCGTTGTTTCAGGGCACCTTGCCTTTTCGTGCATCTCGGATGGGATCATCATCCGAAGACGATCCCCGCTCTTGATGCGCCTAGGCTATCTCCAAGGAGTTTGGAACAAAGCGTGATGGAAGGGGATTGACGCGAGCGATGCTTCACCCTATGTGTCGGTCGGCCTTCGGTTATGCTCCATAGGGAGATTTGTGTTGGAGCAATCTGGGTACCCTAAGTTTTGATATTTGGGCAAAGGTTTAAGTTAGGATTATTGTAGTATTTGATATGCATTGTGAGTGTGCAGGATACATGTACAACAAGGAAAGTCCAAGTGTGATCTTGGCAAAGGAGGAAAGTCCAAGGATGAGTCTTGGCGGTATAAGTTCAAGTATGTAGTCTTGGCAACGTAAGTCCAAGTGTGACTTGGCAATGGATGAAGTCCCGGAGGCGCGACCTCTTGGCAAAGGAAGACCCGACAACAATGACAAAGCCGATAGAAGCTTCAGAAGGCAAGACGTGAAGGATGGGGAGACATCCGAGGGACGCAAGACTGATGAAGGAGGCTATAAGGCTAGGTCTAGGTTGGTCGGGCGAGAACGAGTGCTGAGTGAATGTACTCGGGGTAAAACCCTAGAATTAGGGTTTGCGGTAGCAGTACTGCAGCGTTACTGTAGCAGTACTGTAGCAGTCGACTGGTGGTTTCATCAGTCGACTGGTGCAGTCGACTAGGAGCGAACAGAGAGTTGGTATCAAGCCGTTGGGCTGCAACGGTCGAATTTCCACGAAGAGCAGTCGACTGCATGTTTTGGCAGTCGACTGGTAGGCGGGGTTTTCTAACTTGTGGCATATATAACCAAGCATTGGAAGTTTGATTAAGGTTGACGAAATAGAGGTGGTTAACCCCTATTAGTAGTCTACCAGTGCCCTAGCCTCTCAAGAGTCCTTGGTGAGAGTTTGTGGCGAGGTTTCTCCACCCACAAGGAGCTACACGAGCTAGCCGGAGGTTTTTCGGGGAGTCATCCATCGACGGATCGGGATCGTCCACCTTACGGACAGCCGTGGAGTAGGAGCTTCATCTCCGAACCACATTAAACAACGTGTCATTGAGTTTGCTTCTTGTTTATTGTTTTCTAGGGCTAGCTTTGCTTTTGTTTGTTAGTATTTTTATTTCAGCTATGCACTAACAAGCGTAGGAAGCGACGATTTGGGTGAGACGCTATTCACCCCCTCTAGCGAACGTCAAGGTCCCAACAATTTGCTCCGCTCGATCTTCCGGCCCCGCTCATCTTCCGATCGTTGATGTTGCAGGTTGTGGCGCTTGCCGATCGGTTAACGCCTGTTGTTATTGTTGCTCGATCATCTTTGCTGCTCGGGCTTGAACGAGCATCTCAAGCTCCTCCTAGGTGAGCGTCACGGTGGTGAGTCGCCCAACGCCCTCCATCTTCTTGGCTCGGATGTAGGCTACGTTCCCACAAACGGCGCCAAATATGATCCTGTCTTAAAGTCGAAGAGACGGAAAGCTGGGGATGTGGCGCTCACGCTGACCTCCTGTGGACTGCTCGCGGACCTGCAACACAAACTACGTCATTGTCGTGCCAGGGAAGGGCTCCCTGGCATTGACCCTCTAACGCTCAAGTCAGTCATCAACGATGAAGTGGAAAGCGAAGCAACAAGAAGACTACTGTAGCACAAACAGTGAATATCACACGCCTCCACCGATACTTGGACCCCCTTTTATATATAGCTTCGGTAGCGCACATGCATGCTTCCCAAGACAAGCACGCTTCTCAAAACTTTTCTTGAAAAGAAATGTCAGTAAAGTGTCTCTGACATAGTACCTTAACAGGCCGAGCATATCTCTGAAGTGATAGTGGAAGCTTTCGTTGTACGATCTTCTGACAGTCCATGCCCGATGTCGGCGACACCAACTCCCAAAAGGATATTACTGGATATCGGAGTGTACTGTTAGGCCGAGCGGGTAAGCCGCTCGGCTGGGATTCAGTCGCACCGGTGCCCCGTCTGGTCGGCCAGAACCTCTCTGCCCTCCGTGTGCGTTTGCTCGACCGAAGGTCCACTTTGTTATTGTCGAAGCTGATATCGAACTGAGCGGGGTAGCCGCTCGGTCGAAATTGAATTCTGCACCTTAAACTCTGCTGTTTGGTCGAGCGGAGTAGCCGCTCGGCTCGGCTTCTGTACATTGTCTTAGCGTCAGTTGTTGCCAAGCCGAGCGGAGTAGCCGCTCAGCCGCAGTTGAACTCTACACCTCAAGCTCTGTTGTCTGGCCGAGCGAGGTAGCCGCTCGGCTCGGCTTCTGCACATTGTCTCTCTTGAGCGCCTGTCATTTGATTGCTCCCCGTGTCGAAGGCGACGTTGGGTCGGAGCCTTATCCCTAGTCGGAGCATACTTCGCTCGACCGACTAATATTATTTATGCATTGACCGCTGTGACTTTCACGTCTTTTGATCTTCACCATGATAATAAAGTGGGACTCTTCATCATTACCACAACAATGTACTAGGAGGCCAAGACCAATAAGTCAAGTACCCCACCTACGCATGAAGATAAAGTGATGACATTATAAATATCTAAATGGATCCTTTTCCTTAATAGCTTGAGTTTTGGGGATAGATGATTTAGCCAATCAACTTTAATTAAAGGTTTTTTTTCCTATCGTTGACACAACATGACACCTCTCGATTATTAGAATTTTGTTATAATCTTCCCAACATATAAAACAAATCAGGCAAAGCCATAATAAATAGGTTATAATTCAAGAAGTCAAATGAAACAAACAGGTCGTTTATAAAATAAATATGCTGTATTTACCTTAGAAGACTTCACCTGGTGGCATCTCTCGAACTGGTGAAATTCAGCCATGGGAGACTTTGACACATCAATTACTTCTTTGTTATCTTGAGAAACCATCAACTAATCACAACCGCAGAGATGTTCTTCATTACTTGATTTTTTTCGACAATCCTGCAGGGTAAATACAGTTAATATTGCTTTGAACTGTGAAAATTTTGTGGCATCACACTTTTGTTTTTCCTATCTAGATGATAAGACCAAAAAGCTGAATTTAAATCTCTATTTGCTGAGAGACAAGCAACTCCTTTTTTTGTCAATGCAAAATAAATTTGCAAACCTTTAGCTTAAAGAAGCATGACAAAGCCTGACCCGCCAGTCATGTTTGTACAGTGTAGATATAAAGAGTGGCAGGCAAAGCGGATATATCCCACCTATTGCCAACACTTGACAACTGATGGAGAGAGAGAGAATCTGATTTTGTCTTGTTCACTATGTCCATCTGGACAAAGAATTCATGCAAGCTTGATTTGCATGGGGTGATATTGAATGGTACCATCTATAGATGGCAATATCTGCAACAGTTTGAAAAAGGATTATTTATCTGCAGCACATCAGCATGAAACACTGACAGCAGTAAAAAAAAAATTCTGAACATATTCATTCAAGAGAAAGTTAGACAGATACTAGGCTTATAGAACAAAGGGTACCACTGTACAAAGCATGTTCACAACAAAACTACATGAAACTTGATGATTTAACCACCAAATTCTTTACTTAATAATGGATGGGTATAATCAACTAGAAATGCAGCCAAAAGTCAGGGAAGCGTTTTGAATGAACTGAGTTACTTGTAATACTAGTTAATTGTGTAGAGATCTCCAAAAAGATCTATGGTCAAAACAATAAACTGCAGTTCGTCCTTTCCTAGTAATACAAGTACAAACTATAGGTACAATTTAGCTACATAGATAGCACTTGGGCACTATGAGATATCATCATTCAGTTAGAAACAGGTCTTGGAGTAGCACTCAATGTCATTAGTGATGAAAGATCATGAGGCTGTTAGTGCATTCAGGAAGTTTTTTGCAATTATCAAGCAATATGACATAAATTCTGGTTCAAAATTTACAAAATTAAACACGTGAAACCTGTTAAATATATTGCCTATTTCAATTTTTAGTTACATCAGATAGTTATGGTGGTTAAATATTGAAGGATAAACCACATTTTTCCTGAACTTAATGTATCCATAATGCACATGAAGGCTTTGGATTTGAGGAAAATAATTGAAAGGTTGGTATCATCAAATTGTTTCCCCAAGTTATTTAAGAACAACATATATACGAACCATATCTCTCCACTGAGTTCTACAAAGCTAGCAATATTTTCTTTCGTCTCCCTCTGCTTGTTGCACTTCCCATTCTAATAGATTCAATTTACCTCGTTATAGGATCTATTAGCTTTTGGATATTTTTATACCATCTCATTGCACTTCCCATTCTAACATATTCAATTTACCTAGTTATAGAATCTATTAGTTTTTGAATATTTGTATACCATCTCAAACTTATTTTATCATCTGTTAGATTCCCATCTAATCTCAAATATTAGTATGTTCTATTATCCTTTATAGTAACCACACATCAATCTTACAATTCTCTTCTCTACAATATTAACTTTTTTTAATAGCCCACTCTGATCCTTGAAATATACATGTTGTACTAGTCTTAAATTATTACTCTCCACCTATGCAGAACAGGATGATCACATGACTTCAAAAGCTCCTTTTCCTCATTAAAAAAGTTTCCATCAACATCCCCTAGTTAAATCATAGATTCAAAATATCTGGACCGGCAATACTGAGCCGCCCGGGGTAAGCATTATCATCTTTTACTCCAATAAATCCAAAATATTTAAAATTCTTAATTGTAAAGATTTCATATGCATCTTTTAACCATTCCATTGATTCTTCTCTTGCTACAAAAATTACAACAACAACCAAACCTTATCACACTAAGTAGGATCGGTTAAACCCGTTCTACTTATCTTAAACCCATTAGTTTAAAAAGTTTCCCTCCAAAAAAAAAAATTTGAAGTTTAGTGATAACATTATCATACATATCCATCAATATAATTTCTAGATATTGATTTCTTATCCAAAACCTACCAAAATTAGTTTCCTAGAGATTTATTCATAAGTTTTTTTTCTAACCAATAAAAGCATGCGCAAATCCTTCTTTTCTTTATATATATTTTTTCATTAGCTATCATTTTAGCAACTAAATGTCATCAATGGTGGACCTTCTAGAGAACTGAATTAGTTTTCGAAATGGTTTTTTTATATTAAAATGCTTTTAGTGTTAAAAGAACTCTTTGGTGGAACTAAAAGAATAATGATGCTAGGTCTCTCCAAAGATAAAACAAAGAAAAAAAGGAGGTTTAGAACTAAGAGTTCAATATTTTTGATGGCACATGGACTTTGATGATAAACAAAATCATAGAAGGATGAAATTATAGACCATATAAAAGAATAAATATACTGTCAAAAGATTTAAAGATGGTTGAATGAAAAGGCTATTTAAAATTAGAGGCAGAAAAGTTTTGAAGTATAGCAATGTTTAAAGAATATGATATGTTCTATAATTTTAGAACTACCAGGGCAGAAAATGATATTTATTGGAGTGTTAAAAAGATTCAACTAAGTCATTTGCTTGCCCACCTGATTCACCAATCTCATTCAACCCACTCAATTCTCCCAACTTACTCAATTCTCTAACTTGTTTCACCTACTCAGCTTGTTCAATTCATCTAGTTGACCCATCTAACCCTTATGTCACACAAACCCTTTTGACCTACCAACTCATCTAACTTAGTGCACTAGACTTAGTTTGCTTGACCAATTCAATTCAATCAGTTCATTTGTCTCTTACCTAGTCCAATTTTAGGCTTTGAAATTAAGCATATATAATGTTTTGTAAATGTGGAAGGTCTTATTTCCAATCTTTGGAATGAATGGAATATTTAAATTTTTATTAAAACTGAAATGACTATTCTGCCTTAAATGTGTCCATCCAAGTGCTGAGATGGAATCGCACATTGAATGATCCATTCTATTCAAACCTACCAAACATAACCTAAATTCTTAATTAAGTTAACATCTAAATGCTAGAATTTAACTTCATGTGACAGAAATTAGTTGAGAGCCTGACAGCTTAGCAAATTATGAGGAAGACATTTAACTCTAAGACATTCTCATGTCAAATTTAGACCCACTGTAATACTATGCTTTGAGAATGACATTTGCTGGTGCCTCCTTAATTACATCACTTTCAGGATTTTCAGAGTATTTAGGAAAATCCATGTTTAGTTCTTCTATGTTTCCAGGATTGAGGTACCTTTGATGAATGATTTTCATTTTAATGTTCTGCACAATTCGAAGATGTTGCAGGCAGTAATTTAAATAATCCATCATTTCCAGATTGCTTCCTTCTCCAAAGTAACAGCTTTCTTAACAGAAATCTATGCATTGTCCATAATTGGAATTTATCCGTTAGGACAACATAAACTGATATAAGATTGGCAAGGCCAGAAGAAAATTTGACCATAATAAAAGAAATCTAATGAATCAACCTTCACAGAAAATTCTGATTGGTTCCCAAGCTCAAGTAGTAGAGGCCTTAGGTCCCCAGTAAATATTTTCTTTGGTAAGTGCTGAATACATGCCTCAAGTTTCGGCAAGCCTTGATTACAAAGAAGAAAAATGAGCTATTCCTCTCACTCCTTGGTGAAGTAGAAGAGAAGGATGCAAACCTTAATCACTAAAAACTCCAGGTTAGTGCTTAAAGAGCTTAAATCTCTTCTTCCTTTTTTCTGCTTGCCCTTCATATCAAACTCAAAGTGCCGATAACCAATCGCAGTATCTGATAGAGTCCACCTCACTCCAGTTATTTTTAATAAACCCTCCATCTTCGGACAAACTTCAAGTTGTATCTATGATGTAAAAAAAGTGAGGGATATTTGATTCTTTCTTAGAAATAGAAATCGGAATGAGAATCATAGTATTGTGAAATGGGAATGAGTATAAGCATGGATATCACTTTTAAAAATAATATTTGATTAGTTGAATATTTTTTTTCGGAATAAATTAAAATTTTCTTTTTTACTCTTAAAGGAAAAATAAGAGGAAAAAAATTAGATGTGAGAGAAAGTTGAATGTGAGAGAAAAATATGATGAGAGAGAAAGAATGAAGAGAAAGAAAGTACGAAAAGAGAAAATGAGGAAAGAGAGTGTGATGGGAGAAGCATGATAATAGAAGATGAGAGAGAAAATATGATGAGAGAAAAAATATGATGAGAGAAGATGAAAAGAGAGAAAGTGTAATGAGAAAAAATGAGAAGAGAGAGAGTGATGGGAGAGATTGAGGAGAGAGAAAGTATGATAAGAAAAAAAGTGTGATGAGAAAAAATAGGAAAGCGAATATGATGGGAGAGATTGAGAAGAGAGAAAGTATAACGAAAGCGAGTGTGTTGAGAAAAAAAAGGGAGAGAATGTGATGAGAGAGATTGAGGAGAGAGAAAGTGTGATGAGATAAAAACATGAAGAGAGAGAAAGTGTAATGAGAAGAAAGCGAAAAGATAGTGTGATGTGAGAGATTAAGGAGAGAGAAAGTATGATGAGAGATAAAGTGTGATGAGAAAAAAAAAAGGAAAGAGGGTGTGATAGAAGATATTAAGGGGAGAGAAAGTGTGATGAGAGAGAAAGTATAATGAAAAAAAAAGAGGAAAGAAAATGTGATGAGAGAGATTAAGGAGAGAGAAAGTAGGTGATAAAATGAGGAGAGAGAAAATATGATGAGAGAGAAAGTGATATGAAAGAAAAATTAAATAAATATATTTTGATATTTGATATTAAAGGGAGAAATTTTAGTTTTAGGTCAAGGATATTTTTAAAATAAGGGAATATTTTGATTGTTGAAAATAGAGTAATGATTCATTGAAAGAGGGAGACATGAGAATGAGTCATTACCTAATTATAAGGATTGATTTCTTTATTTGTATTTCTATTCCTATAATTCAAATATCAATAATGACAATCAATGATTGCTATTTTCATTTCCTACTCTTATTCCCCTAAACCAAACGCCTCCTGAAACAAATATTCAAACATATTATCTATCAACAAGTTATTATATCAATTTAGAACAGATGTGATCCAATGTAAAAATAGGTTCACTGATGAAGTTCCTAATAATTAGAAAATACTATCATATTCCATATTCCCATGTAGAAATCGAGTAAAAGAATATAAATTGTAGGTATACTAAAAAGTGGAGAAATGATAATAATAATAGAAATAGATGGTTTATTACGAATTACAGTAGCCTAACTTCAGATGTTCTTTTAACTACAGTCAAGTTTCCAGTACCATACTTTTGAAACAGCACCAAATTACACAAAAGGTCAAAAGGAAATTATTAGGACTCTGCTGTTTTACCTACCCTCTTTGTCTCACCAGTTTCTAAAATAACATAAAGGACGAATCACTATTGCATGGGCGCTTGAAATGATGAACACCATTTAACAACAATAACATAAATGGAACAAAATAATAACATGAGCCTATCATTCGGAAAAGACAGTAATCTTTTTCAAGAATATAGCCACATCTAAAACTAGGAGATGTTTACATACTCAAAATCCCCATCGAGTGGTGGTGTGTTTAATGCATTACTACCTGCATAATTTTCATAGAACCAGATTAACCTACTTTAGACATAAAGTTACAATATGGAATAATATGCAATATGAATTGGATATTGCCTGTCTCTGTTCCCTCAGATTTTGCATTGAGCTCACATATAAGAGAAATTTCAGAGATAGGAACTGCAACCTGAAGAGGGCTCTGAAATTCAAGTTCCACGACAACTGCTTCTGCAATTATTAAATTTTCAAAACATCAAAAAGCAAATTCTATTGGTTTGATATTTATTTTAACAATACACTACAAAGCATACCTCCAACCACACATACAGCTGAATCATTGTCTCTTCTTGAAGAGGATTTCATTTGTGAATCCAGCCAGTTTGATCTGCTCGTGGTTACTGAAGGTACCAGTTCTTCCTCCAACGACTGCCACAAATTTTCACTTACATGGACCTGAGAATTTTGTGAATCCATGTCAAATTGAGTCATATGAATTTCATATTTATACTAAAGCCAGAAAAAACTGAGTCAATGTTTGGGCATCACGAGATAGAGGAGAGATCAGGTGGTGTGAACAAAGGAGGTAACTAGTGCTGAAATATAATCACCATGCTTTGTCTCTAATACCAATTGACATAGCACAGTGGACAAACAATAAAGCGAACCCTCACCTAGAGGGAAACTTACAGGAATACCATGCTTCAACTTCTTTTATAATTTTGACTTACAACAAACGTGAAAAGTTACAATATTCTAAATAAGGAAAATACATGATTTTAATTGGGATTATAATTATCATTGTTTATTACCAAAATAACAAAGAATAATTAACTATAAATTACTAGATGACAAAATCAAATTTAAAATTTATTGCAGGTGTGGCTAGGGACTGATGACTGCAAGCCAAAACCTCCAGCATATGCTTGATAGCTAAATCAAGAACTCCAATAAAAGAATACCACCTAAGTAAATGGAAGGAGATAAGGTCAAAATTAAAGCATCAAAGATGAATGCACAAATATACAAACAAAACATAGAGAACCTTCCAATATTGTAGTGAACATGATTAGATATATAACTCCAACCATTTTCTCTATAAACGAAGAGTGCATTCCTGTAAGCTCAAATCGCACGATGTCTCTACATTTTACAGAATGAATGTTTTACAATTAGCACATAAAACTTTGAACATGCTTTAAATATCTGAGACACAAGTTTCAATATGAAGATGAATTTGACATGCAATCGAGTACATGATCAGAAATGTAGTAACGATTTCCAAACAGAACAAGATGAAAACCGTACTTGCGTAACATTGGTGGGATGGAAAGCAAATAGCAGTATGATGCTTGTTCAAGCATCACAGCTGCATGCAGAGGAGGCTCCGGATGAAATATGTACATTAGCTGCACGCTTAAACACTCAGATTTAGTCATTTTATTTACACGCTTAGCATTACCTCATTAGAAATGCGAAAATATATATTTGCGGCATCCTTGAACTACCCCCTATAGACCACACCTTGAGGTATTTCTTTGACTAGATGACCCAATTTTCTGAATAAGAAATTAAAAACATCAGAGATCTAGCAAATAAATAAGAAAAACAATCAGGTTGTATAATTTTACTGAAAAACATTCACAAGAGATATGAAGTGCAACAAATGTGTAAAGATCTATACACAGCACAAACATGTAACAAAAAAAACTAGTTTAGATTATTCTACAGTATAGTATAGCATAAACATGATATTTAATCTTTTTGTATAGAGCCCAGTGATGAGGATAGAAATTTGATGCTCAAAATACTTTCCAAGCACATCGATATTGTCATCATCCCAACATTCATTGCTAAGTAGGGACTAATCCTTTATCTTATTTCAAGATGTATGACCATCGATGTCTTCCAAGGTACCACCAGGGTTATTGATTTTGAGAGAAACTTTATTCAGATCATAACATGCTTGTATATACTTTGCATGGTCATATGATTTCAAAGGAAATGCAAGAATATTTAAAAAAACATCAAGGGATAATCTCAGCCATAGGATCTGATAAGGACTCGATGTCACAAATTTAGGAAGCTGGACCAAAATAGGAAAATGGCCTGACGTTATACGATATCAAAGCAAAGGATGATCTGCAATCATACAACTACTATTCACAATCAACTCCATCTTGCAACTATCAACTACATTGGCATCAACTACAGTTAAATTTGGAACCTTTGGATAGTTGCTCAGGTAAAGGTGTTTGAGCCCTTATTTGTGATTATTCAAATACAATATCTGAATATTTCAAATTTTGAACTGATAATATCATCTGTACTTTTATAGATTTCCTACAGGTTTATATGAGACCTTCACCTTGTATTTTAGGTGATGTTTTGCTCCAGTATTGGTCATCAAAATGTATTGCTACTAAGATTAATTTCCATATAGATTTTATGCAATCCAATTAACCGTGGCATGACATTTGCATGCGATTATCGTAGAATACTATGACACGCACAAAAAAGAGAGAATATGAAGGTTAAAGGACAAAATGGACAACATTGCCACAGATTGATCTTCAACTAAATAACATTCCAAGCAACAAATAGAATTAACATTAATATTGAAATATAGAAATCCTTATTACCTTCAAGGCTTCAACCAAAATCATCAGAGCAATGTCTAAACAAAGCTTAACATAGAGAAACATGAATTTCTTCCGTACAGACATTTACATTAATTTGGAGTGTGGTCAAACCAAAGACATAAAGCTAACAAATGTAACCAAGCACCTAAGTACCATAATCATGCCTATTAAAATAACAAAGTGCATTTTGTAGAAATCATATGCAACAAAAACAGGTGGTAAAATGATAGATGTCATAGTAAGTTTCCACTTCCAAATAACCAGTGAAGAATCATGTGATTAATATATATATATATATATACTGATCCAACATAAAGGAACAAAGGCCAGTCATTTCCTGCATGGATAGCGTAAAATTCAAAGAATGCATTAGAATATGTGACAAACTAAAAGAAGTCAAGGAAGTTATGCAATACAACAAAATTCTGAATATAAGTAGGCAGATTTGGAAGAACAGACACAACAAATGAACATTATTCTTGGGGAAAATTATCAGTATTTGAAGCCCTCTGTCACCTAAGATATACAGCGTCTATGTTTCACTTAATTTAGAGTAAAATTTTATTCCCCTCTGGTCAGATACCCAATACTATGATAGCATTTGCAATTGTAATTCTACATGAACTGACAAGGTTTCGGTGGTACCAACTGACACCATGCTTGTCTTGGTCGATGTCATCTAGAACCACTTGAGAAGACAAGCTCTTCACTTGTCTTGTCCATCAATTTCATTTGTCGGTCATGGAGTACCAGCATGTTGGTCCAAGATTTGTTCATAGATCTATACCTTATCCGGTTCCAATTCTACAAGTTCAAGTCAAATGAATAATGATTCATTGAGATATGCTTATGGACATGTGAAGAAACTAATTTCAATATTAGATGTTCTGAGAGGATTATTTGATTGGGATTTTAAAGGTTGAACAGAGCAGAAAATTTTTTAATCACGTGGAGAGCTAGAGTTGGCTATATTCAACGTGAACTAGACATCTATGAATGACTTGGACTAATAAGTGTTATCATATTCATATAAAGATAGCAATGCAGGTGTAACCAATGGTGATAGAAGTCATGACATAGTATAGTCGGCTTTGTTGGATAGGTGATAAAAAAGAAAATAATTGAAAAAATAAATTAACTACTATCAGATTTGGTACAAAAGGCACCTTCGCTTCACAACTGCTTCACCTTCCCACTTGACAAAGTAAAGTTCTCTTCAATAGAAGAGAATAATACAGTCAAAATTTAATTCTATTTAGAATTATTGAAAGTTATCCAAGTCATTAATTTTTTATAATTTATTAAATTTTTTAAAAAGTTAATTGATTTCTTTTTAAAGAGTCAGTCAAGTTTTATTAGCATAATTGGGGTTTTATTATAAAATTATTCAAGTCTTTAATTTTTCTAATTTGTTGGAACTTTTAAAAAGTTGTTTTATTTCTTTTGAAAGAGTCAATCAAGTTTTATTATAATAATTATGATTTTATTAGAAAAGGTCTTTTATTTTATAAAGAATAGGTTACATAATCAAATTATAAAAAGGAGATCCCATGTAATGGATAAATTTTGGAATTAATACAATTTGCAATTTCCTTTTCTCTAGATGAGAATTGATAATTTTACTCTAGGTTGTATTTTTATCCTTCTGTTGTGAAGCACCAGGGGATTAATAGCTGCTCATCAATTTTCATGTTTTGATTGTATTCATCTCTATGATTTGTTAGTGAGCAGAAGAAACAAATAAAATAACAAGCACAAAGACACAAAAACACACCATCTTTACGTGGTTTGGATCCTCCAATTCCTACTTCATAGCTTATGATTCATCAGTGGATCACTCTTGAAATACAACTATCCTTTCTCTTCCTCGTATACCTTCTAGAGGCAGAGAGAGATTACTCACAAGGGCCTTAGAATAGCAACACTCTCCTTGAAATCTGTTGGGTTATTTTTCTCTTTATAGTGTTAGTCTTCGTACTTGGAATCTATTGGTCAATCAACTACTTTGTCCATCAATTTATTGTTTGCCTACTCATCAATCAATTGTTGTCCTCCAGTGGATAGCTCAGAATTCTACTGTTGTCATGACTTTATGTTCTGAATCGTTAGTACATGGTTACGTCGTCAGTAATACAAAAGATATCGAACCCACAGGGACTGTTGATTAAGTACAGTTAACTTCACACGGTGAATTATCTAGACAATTGAAAGACGGTTACAAAAGAGAGAGTAAGAGAAAGACTAAGGAGAAAGAGAGAGAGAAGGAGTAAGAGATGATCTTGGAATGGGATGGATGATAGATGCTAGGATTTCGGTTTCGTTATGATACTAGTTAATGTTCCTATACATTGTTCATCTTCCTAACTCCATGCTTATACTCGTGTAGGGCTTTTAACTAGAGTCCAGTATAACCCCGCGAAAGTCACACCGGAGAGTTTACCCAAGTTCTAACGTCATTAAGTAAAAAAGCAACTCTAGAAAGTCTGGTTAAAGGGTTACTTTCTGTCACAGGCTCAGTCATACAATCGCTAGAGTTATCTAATATACTTCCTAACGGTAGCACTAGAGTATCCACTCCAATTAGAATATCCTAACAAGGATTAATCCCTATTTTTAGATCTTTTGATTCTAGAAAGTGGATAAGTATCGATGTCCTCTAGCACTAAGGGCATATATGTCTGGTTGAATGAGTATCCTCTGTCACTAAGGACCCCCGGTTATCCAGTCTAATAGTAATCTTAACATAGAGACAAATCCCTCATATTTACATGAATACCTCACACACATTTCGTCAAACACATATAAGGTACAATACATATAGAACATGATATAAACACTTCATAGCACAAGAAAATGTCTAAATACATAGTTCATACATCACATCACATCATAAATACTTCCTATATCCTAAATCTAGAGAATCTACTCTATTATAAGATATTACAATCTAAAGACGAAGAATGAAGCAAACTACAATTCAATACTTGGAGATAGAGAGAAGATATGTTTATCTTTAAAGCGTAACGTCCTTGGAAGCGCTTCCTTGCTCCGGAGATGGACGGATTTTGAAGGAATGGAAGTGGATGAAGCCGTAGGGTTTCCCCCTAAGAGGAGAACCCTTCCCCTAGGAGAGGGACAATGTCCTCAATCTCAAGATTCCCACAAAGGGGAGAAAACCCCTTAAATAGGGTTGGGCACGGGCCTGGCACGACCAGTGCCACAGCTGCGTGGATCCACAAGGCCATAGTCTGGTCCAGTGGTATGACTGTGTGGATTCACATAGCCATAGTCTCCTTGTCCACTGAAAATCTCACATGGTCATGTGGAATCACACGACCATGCTCTTCTTGCTCTCTCGAAAGTCCACACAGTCATGGTCTTCTTCTCTTATGGAGTGTGGATCGGTCGTGTGAGTTTACACGGCCGAAACTTGCTTTGCCATGGGCAAGACCACACGACCTGAGCTTGATTTCTTCTAAGGTTGCTCTCATGTGCATTTTTGCTCTAAATAACACCCTGACAATAAAAGTATGCAAAGAATAGATCTCTGAACAGAATATAATAGAGGTACAACATTATAATAAAATATGGTGCAATAAACATAGATTATACTAATAAAATAAAAGTAGATGTACATCAAAGTATGTATAAAAATATATATAATCTACACACATTATACCCCCAGACTTAAACCTTTGTTTGTCCTCAAGCAAAACTTGCAATCTAGATTTATGTGCATAGATGGCATGTAATAATCCCTAGTGAATCAATATAAACTTGTCATATAGTTTCATTGATGTGCATGATACAAAAATTATTTAAGTGTGGTCTAAGTAGAAGTTCTCTGTGCTCAGTGTGATGAGTGGCTTAACTTTCTCAAGTATCAATCTCTAAGCCTAGTCAATTTTTCACTTAACCATGTTCCTTATACTTCCGGCAATAGCACTTACCTGCCACACACAAGGTTTATCCCTCACAAAAAATGTTATGCACCGTTTACACAAGGTCTCAAAAGAATATTCAGTATCAAGAGAAATATAGTATTTATTTCCCCAGTAACCTAACTCGGTTTCAAAGAGGTGAATTACTAGTTTCCACTCATGATAACTATTTTTTATCCCATATTATTTTTTTTTCTGAATGTTTGCAAAATATCAAACTTGAACAAACTTTATATTTTATTTAGGGATTGATTTTTTTCAAATGAGTTTGCATGATCTGAGTTTATCTAATAACTAAAATGTAGTTGAGAGGTCACTATAGAAGCAAGAGTGCTAGTCTGGTTCTATGAATCATGACTATTTTCAAAAATATCTACCATCAAAGTCAAGCATAATGTGAAGAGATCCTAAAACTAAGCCAACAATCAAATTCTTCTAGTAATAATAATGCTCACTTCATGCTATTATGGATAGAAAAACATAGATTAATAGATATACTAGAATACCGAATCACACAACATAAATATCTAGATGAAATGTGCTAACATTTTACTATGAGGAACAAACCACAATGACGTGATCAGTAATGCAACTAGAAAAAATTTATTATAAAAAATAAATAAGCAAAAACTAAGAAATATGACAAACACTAAACTAAACTCAAGCATCCCCCCAGACTTAAACTTTTCATTGTCCCAATGAAAACTAGAAATGAAATATGGTGAAGATTTTTAAAGTTAGAGAAGTTACCAAGTGATGAACTCTAAGTGGTTGACATTCATGTGCTTGAAGATACTCCTATATCTAATGCTTACATTCCTTCACAACTTTGAATTCTATAAAAATAAGATAGACAAGAAAAATTAAGTAGAAGATATGAGTTATTATGAATAATGAAAAGACTAGAAAGAAATTAAAAACATAAATGAAAACAAGATTGAACTTGGGTTGCCTCCCAAGAAGTGCTTGTTTAAGGTCATTATCTCAACCTTTTATTTGGTTTGCTTAAATCATGATCTTGCCGAAGTGAGATACCTCCGGACTTTCCGGGTAATGGCCTATAATGCGGAGGGAGCTTTCATCGTGGAAAACACAACTTAAGGAATTACTCTCTCCTTCTTCTTCTCCTCAAAGGTTTTTCTTGATGGTTGGAGAAGGTTCACTTGAAGTACTCAGGCCAAGATCACAGTTATCACAATTGATGTTGAGACCTTGTTATGATGAAAATAAAGTCTAGGCAAAGGTGGGAGTGTCCAGCCTTGGGGTCTCTGACTTTCCACCACTTCCCACTTGGAGGACTGCACATAAATATTAACATTTTCCTCATCTATGATCCCATCATCACTCAAGCATATACTATTAGAAGTTGCAGCAAGATCAACATCAAGACTGGTTGAAGATGCATCCATGGTCCTATCAGTGTCCGAAGTATCATCAAATACATCATCACCATGCAAAGCGGTAGAGGAATCCTGTAGAGCTGCAGAATCATGATTACAGTCGCCTTCAGCTTTACATTCCATCCCCTCCAAATTATCCTTCAACCGAGGCTCTGAATTTGGACATAACACATTATCTTACTGTAGGGATCAAAGAAACAAGATCCCCTCTTACATCAAGAGCTCTTCTAATTCTTGTATTTTGGTCTTCATCTAACTGGGAGCAAGAATATCTTAGTCATGAGAGTCATCCCAAACAGTTGGCTCATCTGGTTGCAATTATTGTGGTCCATCTAATAGTGAATCATCCTGAGATTTTGATGGACTCTAATTTGTTTGAAAAGACTGCTCAACACTTTAAATGTTGTTGTACTCAAAATTATGCTAATCCATCCCATCTTGATTGTAGTATTGAGGTAGGTTAAAGATAAGTTGTTGTGATTGTAACTGCTCATTCTTCTTAAAAATGTGTTGGGGCTAAAAATTCTGAGTTTGATGATCTCCCCAGTCATAGCTAGAAATACTAGGAACTGAATCATATCTGTCTTGATGTACAAGTTGGAATAGATTCTGAAGTTCCATGGAAGAGATAATAGCATTTTGGAATAAGTAACATATAGTAGCTGGATGGGATGAGCTACCACAAACCGTGCAGATATCATCAGTTGGTTCTGTGGAAAGGCTAGCTTCATTTTGGAAGATGTGGCATATGGAAGACGGATGGATTTGACTACTACATACTGTGTAGATGTTCAACATTTGCTCATCATCCAAATTATACTTTGCATTTAAATCTCCTGATTGCCAAGAATACTAATCCATGTCTAAAGAAAATTTTGTCTCACCTGAAACAATAACACTGAACTCACAAGATACGATGAGTAATCATCACATAACACATGGATATAAAAGATATAAAATAATCAAGGCACTCAACCAATTTTTTTATTTTAAAAATAAATAAATATATAATTTAAAGACAAGAAATAAAATGCATAATGAATATAAGAAAGAGAATGCAAAAGAAAAAAAAATAAAAATGTCTAGAATAACTCATATGCTAATCAACTAATGTTAATTGAAAATAGTCCCCGGCAATAGCGCCAAAAACTTGTTACGAACCTCAAGTACACGGTTACGTCATTAGTAATACAAAAGATATCAAACCCACAGAGACCGTTGATTAAGCACTAGTTAACTTCACACGGTGAATTATCTAGACAATTGAAAGATGGTTGGAAAAGAAAGAGTAAGAGAAAGACTAAGGAGAAAGAGAGAGAGAAGAAGTAAAAGATGATCTTAGAATGGGATGGATGATAGATGCTAGGATTTCAGTTTCGTTATGATGCTAGTTAATATTCCTATGCATTGTTTATCTTCCTAACTCCATACTTATACTCGTGTAGGGCTTTTAATTAGAGTCTGGTACAACCCCGCAAAAGTCACATCAAAGTGTTTACCCAAGTTCTAATGTCATTAAGTAAAGAAGCAACTCTAGAAAGTCTGGTTAAAGGGTTACCCTCTGTCACAAGCCCAGTCATACAATCGCTAGAGTTGTCTAATGTACTTCCTAATGGTAGCACTAGAGTATCCACTCCAATTAGAATATCCTAACAAAGATCAATCCATATGTTAAGATCTTTTAACTCTAGAAAGTGGGTAAGTATTAATGTCCTCTGTCACTAAGGGCATATATGTCCGGTTGAATGTGTTGGAACCCCAAGGTTTTGATATGATCAAACGAGTTAAGTTAGGTCCTATTTTTTTAACCCTTATGTCTAAGTGTGCAAGAGCTTAGGAGCACAAGAAGTTGAGAGGAAGACGTGGCTAGCGAGAAGGACGGCACGGGGAGAGAGCCGACGGGCTCGGTGTGTCCGAGGGACGAGGTGCCGCGAAAGAGTACACCGGTGGATGAGAAGAACGTACGCGACGTTCGAGGGATGAGAAACCGGGGAGGAAGGCTGCTCTAGGAGAAGGTCGGAAGTTGGGTTTGGGTGAGTCCTATTCCGGATGAGCGAGATCACCCAAGCTAGCACAGCCGGAGCAGAAGACCCTGACCGAGACGAGCTCAACCGGAGCAGAGGAACGGGACCGTAAAAAGTCAACACTGTTGACTTATGTGATCCGAGTGCCCGGAACCATTCCAGGCACCCGGAACCATTCCGGGCGCCCGGAGCCTTCTTTTGAGTCCGGGCGCCCGGAACCCAAATTTTATTTGTGATGATGTGGATGCTAACCGACGCGTTGGGGATAGAATTCTATCCCCCCAGGGTGCCTGGAACCCTTCCAGGCGCCCCGAGCAATGTTATAAATATAGCACTGATTTTCACAGTTAGATTAATTCATTTGTAATCCATTTCTATGTGCTATACTTTCTTCTGTGCTGTTAACGCTGTAAGAGGCTACTCCACCCGAAGGAGGTCTTTAGATAGTGCGTCATATTCTCCTTGGATTAACAATCTTCTGATTGTAAACCAAGTAACTCCTTTGTGTCTGCTTTCTTTTAATTAGTCTCTTTCTTTTTTAGTACAAGTGTTCTTTATTTAGTTGATAGTCCGAGAAAGGTTTGGTTTATTTGTCTTAGGGCAATTCACCCCTCCCCTCTTGCCGACCTCCAAAAGGGACCAACAAGTGGTATCAGAGCGAGGACGCTTCAGAAGGACTAACCGTCGACCGAAGCAAAGCAACCAATGGCCGAACCAAGCATTGTTCCACCAAAATTCGAGGGAGACTTCGCACACTGGAAACGTCGTATGAAGGTATTTCTGAGAACCAATTTTGAAATTTGTTTAATAATAAAATATGATTTTATAGCTCCTACGAATCAAAATGGAGAGGAAAAAGAAGAGAGTCTTTGGACCAAGAAAATGATTCAGTAGCGAACAATTGAGCGGAGTATCACTTGCTAAGCGTGTTGCCGCCTCAAGAAGTCAACCGCATCAGAAGCTACTCGTCGGACAAAGAATTCTGGGAAAAATTCCTGGAACTCCATGAAGGCACATCCGAAGTCAAGCTCGCAAGAAGAGATATACTTCGGAAGAAACTAACGAACATTCGTTTAGAAAAAGGTGAGAAAGTAGCCGATCTACACACAAAGGTAAAAGAGTTAATTATCAGACTCAAGAACCTCGGTGCAACGGTAACCAATCGAGACACCATACGTTACGCACTCAACGCCTTTCCCAAAACTCCAGAATGGACCTCAATCATCGATGCCTACTACATCTCAAAGGACCTAGAGGTAAGTATCTTAGAGGATTTATTTTCTACTCTTGAATTATATGAAACCAAATGTGCAGGGACATCAAAAGACTCAAGCCAGATTATGACACTAAATGCAACCAAGAAGGATGAACCCGAGTCTGATTCAGAAGAAGATCAAGAAGCTTATATGGTAAGAAATTTCAAAAAGTTCTTTAGATCTAATAAATTTAAAGAAATGTAGAATAAGAAAAATCCAAGAAATAGAAGAAGGGTTCATTGCTACCAGTGTCAAAAGGAAGGACACTTAAAAGAGGATTGCCCAGAACTCAAGAAGGATAAAGTCAAAATACCCAAGAAGCACAAGAACCTAAAAGCTACTTGGGATGACACTTCATCATCTAAATCCGAAATACAAGAATATGCCAGACTAGCGCTGATGGAGAGCTATGAAGGGCAAAGTACATCAGAAGCCATCATCGATGAAGGGGGAGAGACTTCAGATGAATGCAGCGAAGCAGGGGGAGAGTCAGGCTTCAAGTCTGATATGGTAAGTGAGGTATGCCTCTTACCTCTTAATCAGCTTTATTTTGGCATTAAGTCTATGGCAAAATCCATGTACAAATTAAAAAGTAAAAATAATAAATTAAAATAAAAACTTAGAAATAAAAAGAATTTAGCAAAATCATGTTTGATAGAAGATTTTAATAAAGTAAAACTTGAAAATGATAAATTAAAAGAAGAAATATAAACCTTAAAAAATTCTATGATGGATCGAAAGCGCTAGAGGGGGGGTGAATAGCGCTCGTGGCTATTTTAACATTTTTCGGAAATCGTAAAAGAGTTACGCAGCGGAAAGTAAAAGCAAACACAACAGACACAGATGTTTTACTTCGTTCAGAGCCTATGGCGACTCCTACTCGAAGGCCCGCGGTCCTTGATCGCTTTCGATGGGCAACAACTATAATATCGGAAAGATTACAATTTGAATTACAATTAATAAAATAAGTAAACTAATACCGACAACAAAAGATCGAAGAGTCTGAGCTTTGGGTTGTCGACGTCGAGTAGTAGCACTTCAAGGTCGTCTCGTTGGCAGCACTTCACAGACGAAAGCTTAGAAATCGTTGTTCTTTCAGCTGCTCCCTCGACCCTCTTTTTATATGACCTTCCGGACACCTGGATCCCTTCCGGGCGCCTGGAGTGTGACGTGGCCAACCAACCAGGATGCTCCACGTGGTGAAGTCGCGGCAGGGGATAAAGTTTGGTCCCGGGCGCCCGGACCTCCGGGCGCCCGGATCCATTCCGGGCGCCCGGACCACTTTTTCCAGCAGGTTCCTTACCTGCAAAAAAAGGTTAGTCCGAGCAATATACCCTGCAAGACAGTGTTAGAATCTGATAAAACACAGTAAGGAATAACTGACAGTCTTCGGACTGTCCGAGTCTGACTTCAGATTCCCAACCGGAAACCCTAGGTCGACCCGACGCCTACTGTTCCCTCTACGGGGAACGCATCCTCACCTACTCCCCTCAGGAGAGATTACCTGATGTCAGTCCGGTCCTCCAGACCGACTAGACTTTCCGCCTAGGGTTACCACCCCCTAGGACCTAGGGTTACCGCCCCCTAGGGTTTTTCTCCACCTAGGGTTATCGCCCCCTAGGACCTAAGGTTACCGCCCCTTAGGGTTTTCTTCCACCTAGGGTTACCGCCCCCTAGGACCTAAGGTTACCTCCCCTTAGGGTTTTCCTCCACCTAGGGTTACCACCCCCTAGGACCTAAGGTTACCACCCCTGAGGGTTTTTCACCTGCCTAACCGCAGCTAGGACTTTCCTGAAACACTTATTCAAACGTATTAGATCACACACTAGCTTAACTTTGAATCCTTTGCCATTATCAAAACTAAGGTTCGATCGTCGGATGCTTCCCGCACCAACAATCTCCCCCTTTTTGATAATGGCAACCGAAATTCAATGTTAAGTAAAAAATATGCAGTTATGTATAAGCACAAGAAACACGATAAGCGTGATAGCAAGATAAGCATAAACATAGCTCCCCCTTAATATAAGTTATTCTCTTTGAATTTTTTACTAATAGCCAATAGCTCCCCCTTAATACAAGTTCCAGTTCCCTTTAAAATATTTCTTTGAATTTCTCTACTCTCCCCCTTTGCCATATATCAAAAATGAGCTAGTTTTGAAAAATTTAACTTTTCAAGACAGAATTTAGCAGAAAACATTTTAACTTAGGCAAGGAGCAAGTGAAGGGCAACACCTTAGAATTGATTTTTCTTGAAGAGATATAGCAAAAAGGAGCACTTTTTAACTTAGTGTATTTTGAGGAGTTTCTAAAATTTTCACAGGAAAATTTTCAAAACACAATTTTCAACTTCAGAAATTTCCAAACAAAATTTTCAACTTCAGAAATTTTCAAACAAAATTTTCAACTTCAGAAATTTTCAAACAAAATTTTCAACTTAGAAATTTTTCAACTTCAGAAATTTTCTAATAAAATTTTCAACTTCAGAAATTTTCTAACAAAATTTTCAACTTCAGAAATTTTCAAAAAAAAATTTCAACTTCAAAAATTTTCAACTTCAGAAATTTTCAAACAAAATTTTCAACTTCAGAAATTTTCAAACAAAATTTTCAGATTTTTAAAGAAAATTTCCAAGGAAAATTTTTAGCTTAAAAAAATTTCAAAGTTTTTAACTTAACGAATTTTCGAAAAAGTTTCAGCTTAAGTACCTTTCTAACAAGAACAAAAATTTTCAAAGTAGAGGACATTTGAAAGTTTTAAATTTGGAGAAAGTTTTTGAGAAAGATGCTTAAGGCATGTTTTTGAAATGAATTTCAAGAATACTTAAGGCAAAGGAGAAGCGATAACCTTATTTTTTAATAGCTTGCCATTTGTTTTAGTAAGGTATCAGAGCCCTAAAGTCCAAGCATGAGTCAAGATTTGTTTTGATCAGGTATCAGATCCCTTAAGTACAGACATGCTTAAACTTATTATTTCATTCACCAACTGTCTAACCGTTTAGCTACTTGCTGATTGCCTAGAGGGCAACAGTGTTCACTTGGTTAGTCAAGTCAAGTCAATTGATCCAGTTAGATTTGACTAAGGCTGGAAGACTTGATTTGATTACTTTTAATCACGTATTTAACGCCCAGACTCATATTGATGCACAGAAATAAGCATTCTCGAGTCCAGGCTGTACCCTATGCATCTCACACCGTTCTATATTTTACAAACACAATCAAGGTAAACCTAGGTGTTTGTGAGATGCTCTGGCTGAGTCCTGGGGGAACATGATTTCTAGGGGAAATCCTAGGCTAAACCAAACTTTTGAAAGTCTAGTAAAGTAGGGATTTTGAAAAATCAAGTTTTGCCTAGAATTTTAAAAATGTTATTAAAAGACTGATCTATTAGATTAAGGTATAGTCAATCAAGTCTGAAGTAAAACAGTCTATTAGATTAAACAGTCGACATAGATAAAAGAGTCATAATAGAGCTGCTACATGCTGTACTAGAGTCATAATAGAGCTACAGTCGGAGCTACTGAGATGATGAGGGAGGTGGTCCGGAACCCAGCGACCGGAGTAGTGTCAGGAGCTCAGTGTGACGAGCCCGATCGTCCTCTCGTAGATCTCGGCGCAGGTCGGAGAGCTCCTGCCGTATGTCTCGTCGTAAGTCGGAGACCTCCTGTCGGACCTCTCGTCGAAGATCGGAGACCTCTCACTGCATGGACTGATGAAACTCGGAGCTCTCGTGCTGGAGACTCGACATAGCCCTCTCTAGTCCGGAAACTCGATCAGCTAGAGTGCGGGGAGCTGGGTGTGGCGCTCAAGGTGGTGGTGGGGTAGGAGCAGCCTCCTCAGGAAATAGTGCCAACATGAACTCATCTTGCTCTGCCTCCCCCGCCTGCTGGTGATGTGCCCCCCTACGCCAGGACATGGTACCCTCATCGTCTATATGGATATTTGCTAGGGAAAAGTTCCTAGCTCCTATGATGTCAAACTCGGTCATGTGGCGGATGTCACCTCCGGTGACATCAATGTGCAATGAGGACATGTAAGCTGTCAGAATGTGACAGTAAGGCATATGTACTCGTCTGCTGGTCACGTATCCAGCTGCGTAAATAATAGTGGAAAAGATGTGTAGGCTGATGTCTATGTCTAACCTATGCCACAGGGCATAGAGAAGAAAGGAGTGAAATGGACGCATCACCGCGATGTCGTGAGTGGTCAGCGGTAGAATACAAAGCACTAGAACCCTATAAAGGGCGTATTCCTGAATTCTAAGGTTAAGTGACCTAAACTGGGTCTCAGTGGGATCACGCTGGTCCTCAAAGAAATACGAATAGATTGTATCGAGGGTAATATGTGAGTAGGGATCTCCAAAAGGTAGCTCCCTAGGAGGATAGCATAAAAAGGTGCAGGCTGACTCTCGTAACCCTAGAAACTCACGAATAGTAGTGGGAGATAATGTGATATCCGTGCCAGCTGCCCTAGTGATATAGGAGTAGTCTTCTACTTTCACTAGGTTGTTGTAAAATTTGGCACATAAACTTATGTTTACTGGGCTGGTGCACTCAACAAGGTTTCGCAACCTATAGTGATTTATAGCCTCGGAGACTGGAATACAAGAGCGTAGAAAGAACGATCTATCTATACATTTGGTTCTAATGGCCATGTAATTTGTTGACATAAACTTAATCCTAAGTTCGTCGGTGGGAAACCTAGGGTCAATGCTAGGTGTAGAGGGCCCAGCACCAGATTTAGTACGCTTCCTAAATTTCAAACTAATATTACACTAAGAAAAAATTATAAGAAATGAAATTTAGGAGGGGATAGAAATTTTACCGAGGAGCCATTGTTAGAAATTTTAGAACTGACGACCTCGGTTGAGTCACGACTTCGTATCAACCGCGGAAAAATTTTAATTTTGAAAGTCTTCGCAAAGAAGAAGCTTAAGGAAGACTTGGGTACAAGGGTAGGGGGCGCCCCCTGCCCCCTATATATAAGGGAGTCCGGGCGCCCGGACCTGTTCCGGGCGCCCGGGGTCGTGTGAGGCGGGGCGCCCGGGGTCGTGTGAGGCGGCGCGCCCGGGTTTTTACGTTTTTTTAATGTTTTAGTTAACTTAAAAATGTTTAAGTTAATTTGATTTTAAACATGTTTAATTGAGAATTATTTTAAATTAATTCAATTTTGAAATTGTTTAAGTTAATTTGATTTGAAGATGTTTAAGTTAAGTAATTTGGAGGAATATTTAAATTTTAATTTACTTAGCCATCTCACCCGATGTATGTTTTCAATCAGGGGATCCTATTATTTTGTGAGATGAATTAGTTTAATTTATAGGGTTTTGTTTAACTTTATGTTAGATTCGGGTTTAGCTTTGGGTTCAACAAGTAAGCGTTCTTTGGATAAACTTCTGGGCTATGGTGAGTCACAAGGAGCTCATTAAAGTAACCATGCCTTCGAGGTTTCCCAAATAGTCCTACCCATTGAGCTTAATACTAAACCTTGGTCTAACTAGTTAGGATCCATTTAAGGGTAGCTTCGGTTAGTTCCACTTGGCCAAATGCACCAGGTCGAAGCCATATCTTCCTAGACATGCGATGCCCAAGTTTTCCCAACGTACTATCATCCAAAAACTTCACCAGTACTGTTCTTCAAGTTAACATTTAACCCTTTTTAATCTATCCTTATTTACCCATCCGAGTAATCTACTCTTGTTTACCCATTTCGGGTAGATTAAGTTCGGTTACCCTATCGGGTAAATAGATTTCAGAGTTGCCAGCTATTCTGGACCCTCCTTCTATTTGAGTTTTAAATTTATTTTGAATTTTGAATTTTGAGTTTTTTATTTTGAATTTTTAAGTTTTAGGTTTATTTTGAATTTTGAGTTTTAGATTAATTTTGAATTTTTAAATTTGAGTTTTAGATTAATTTTGAATTTGAATTTTGAATTTTTAAATTGATTTCGAATTTTGAATTAATTTTGAATTTTTAAATTTGAGTTTTAGATTAATTTCGAATTTTTAAATTTGAGTTTTAGATTAATTTTAAATTTTTAAATTTGAGTTTTAGATTAATTTTGAATTTTTAAATTTGAGTTTTAGATTAATTTTGAATTTGAATTTTGAATTTTTAAATTAATTTCGAATTTTGAATTAATTTAGAATTTTTATTGTTTTGGCTCCCCCTGGATCATAGCCTCGATAAGGTTTATTGAAGTAATGTATTTGATCCTTAGGAACCCAATAATGTCCAAGTCCAACTTGATTGATCAGGTTGGACTTGGCAACCCATGCTTGGACCAATTTTCTATTTGGTTTGTTTATTAAGGATAGGTAAGATTTATATTTCTTTTTATATCCTAGTCCAGTTCGATTGTAGATTGCCCTTTGTGTTCCAAGAATCAAGTCAAGATTATTGGATCCCAAGGAGAATCGTTCTAGGGTAGTTTTCAAATCCTTTACCTGACTTTTCAGATTGGAATTCTCTTCCTTAAGTTTTTGAACTTGAGTTGAGGTTCCAGTCTGAACTTGATCAGTTAAGAATTCATTGTTTGGCGTTTCTTTAAGGAGTGTTACCTCCTTTAGAAGCGTTTTGATTCGAATCTTGGACTTAGCTACTTTATGCATTAAATAATTAATTAAGCTATATAAACGATTTTTACTTACAGAGAGGTTCGGTCCTTCGGAAACGGATGCGGATCCGTGGCTTCTCTCAGACTCGGTTTCTGATTCGTCCTCGCTTCCGGATCCATTGGTGTAGTCCCGGGCTGTCAAGGCGAGAAAGTTCGTCTGTTCTAGTTCTTCGTCGTCGGATTCCTCGGAAGAAGACTCGTCCCATGTTGCCTTCAATGCCTTCTTTCTTTTGGGTTTCTTTGGATCCTTCTGGTTCGGGCAATTAGATTTGATATGACCCTTCTGATTGCATCTGTAGCAGGTCACTTCGAATTTAACCTTCGAGCTTGGTTGGGCTTCTTTAGACTGAATGGCCTTTCTGAGATCCTTTTTGTTGAAGCCCTTATTTTTGTAGAGCTTCTTTACTAAGTTGACTATTTCAGTTGTAAGTTCATTGTCATCTTCTGAATCTGATTCTTCTTCTGACTCAGGTTCAGTTCTCCGCTTGTTTTTTGACTCACGCGATCTCCCTGTTCCTTCAACCAAAGCCAACCCTTTCTCGGTCGGGAGTGCATTAGTCTGTTCATGAAGTTCGAGTTCTGCAAACAGTTCATCTAATTTTATGGTAGATAAGTCCTTGGAGACCTTGTAGGCATCTACCATGGATGCCCACAAGGTGTTCCTTGGAAATGCGTTTAGAGAATACCTTATGATGTCCCGGTTGTCGACCTTCTGTCCAATTGCATGAAGCCCATTGAGCAGATCTTGAATCCGGGCATGGAGTTGGGCAGCTGTTTCACTTTCCTGCAATTTGATGTTAAATAATTTATTAAAAATTAGGTCTCTTTTACTTACTTTGGTGTCGGATGTCCCTTCGTGAAGTTCAATTAGTTTCTCCCACAACTCTTTAGCACTGTTGAAGGGGCCGACGCGGTTGAGTTCTTCTTTTGATAGGCCACACTGGAGGGTGCAGGTTTCCTTGGCATTAGCTTCCACTTTCTTGATCGAAGATGCATCCCAATCCTCGTACGGTAGTGGTTTGCCGGCGCTGTCAGATGGTCGTTCGAATCCGGTTTTGACAATCATCCAGACTTCAAAGTGAGTCTGGAGATATGCCTCCATCCGACCTTTCCAGTATCCGAAGTCGTCTCCGGTGAATAGCGAAGGGCGGGCAGTACTGTAGCCTCTTGAAGGGCCATTTCAGTTTTACCTAAAGCGAAAAACAACCAAAAAATTGTCCCAGGACTTGGTCCTGGCTTGTAGTGCGGTAGGGAAAAAGAATGGATCACGAACTCGGGTGGTGTTGCACCAATTCCGAGAAAAAAATCGATTCGAGGAAAAAAGAATTAGAATATAGCTATGAGGCTAAATTCTAATCGACTCCGAAAATAAAAAAAATACCATGAAAAAAATATTTTGAATGGTGGTTGCACCGATTCAAAATGACCCCGCTCTGATACCAATTGATGGATCGAAAGCGCTACAGGGGGGTGAATAGCGCTCGTGGCTATTTTAACATTTTTCGGAAATTGTAAAAGAGTTACGCAGCGGAAAGTAAAAGCAAACACAACAGACGCAGATGTTTTACTTCGTTCGGAGCCTATGGCGACTCCTACTCGAAGGCCCGCGGTCCTTGACCGCTTTCGATGGGCAACAACTATAATATCGGAAAGATTACAATTTGAATTACAATTAATGCAATAAGTAAACTAATACCGACAACAAAAGATTGAAGAGTCTGAGATTTGGGTTGTCGACGTCGAGTAGTAGCACTTCAAGGTCGTCTCGTTGGCAGCACTTCACAGAAGAAAGCTTAGAAATCGTTGTTCTTTCAGCTGCTCCCTCGACCCTCTTTTTATATGACCTTCCGGGCGCCTGGATCCCTTCCGGGCGCCTGGAGTGTGACGTGGCCAACCAACCAGGATGCTCCACGTGGCGAAGTCGCGGCAGGGGATAAAGTTTGGTCCCGGGCACTCAGACTTGTTCCGGGCGCCCGGATCCATTCCGGGCGCCCGGACCACCTTTTTTCAGCAGGTTCCTTACCTGCAAACAAAGGTTAGTCCGAGCAATATACCCTGCAAGACAGTGTTAGAATCTGATAAAACACAGTAAGGAATAACTGACAGTCTTCGGACTGTCCGAGTCTGACTTCGGATTCCCAACCGGAAACCCTAGGTCGACCCGACGCCTATTGTTCCCTCTACGGGGAACGCGTCCTCACCTACTCCCCTCAGGAGAGATTACCTGATGCCAGTCCGGTCCTCCAGACCGACTAGACTTTCCGCCTAGGGTTACCACCCCCTAGGACCTAGGGTTACCGCCCCCTAGGGTTTTTCTCCACCTAGGGTTACCGCCCCCTAGGACCTAAGGTTACCGCCCCTTAGGGTTTTCCTCCACCTAGGGTTACCGCCCCCTAGGACCTAAGGTTACCTCCCCTTAGGGTTTTCCTCCACCTAGGGTTACCACCCCCTAGGACCTAAGGTTACCACCCCTTAGGGTTTTTCACCTGGCTAACCGCAGCTAGGACTTTCCTGAAACACTTATTCAAACGTATTAGATCACACACTAACTTAACTTTGAATCCTTTGCCATTATCAAAACTAAGGTTCGATCGTCGGATGCTTCCCGCACCAACATTCTACTTGTTCAAATATTTCTGCTTTTAGAAATTATAGAGGATTAAAATGGTACTATAGGTTTCACAAAAGTCAGATCAGAAAAATATCAAAAGCTTATGTACCTAGAAAATACCTGATTAACCCTGTAGGTAGGAGTCTCTATTAGGTTATGAAAACTTGTTTATTTTAAAAGGAAAATTAGACTAAGCACTTTCAGCGAGAAAATTAAACATTTAATTTCTTTATGAGACTTTGTCTAGAAAGTGGTTGTTGCTCCAATAACCAAGAAGGCCTAGTGTCTCGCCATTGCTTAGAAGCCAAGTATCAAAATAAAAGTTTAATTGACTAACCGAAAAAGTATTAAATTAAAATTAAATTATGCTTTAAAGGGTTACTCAATTTGTTTTAGAAAACTCTCAAAAATACTTGTGCTTGCAAAAACTTAGAAAAATTTCTCAATTTTCTTTTAACTTAGAAGTATTTTATTAAAATTTTCTTACTTAGAAATTCTTGCAAATACCTAACACTTTCTAAAATTATTATTAAAATTTCATTTAGAAAAATTTGATATCTAAAATTATTTCTGTTAAAAAAAAAAATTATTCCATTGCACAAAATTTTATTTTTAACTTAGAAAATTTAATTTGCAAAATCTTTAAGAGTTAACATTAGACTTGGAACCCCATTTTTTATGTGATCAAAGAGGGAGAAGAATGTTAAGTCTAGGGGGAGGTGTATTCAATGAAAAAAATTTTACACTTATTTGCAATTTACATTATGTTTGCTTTACCCTAGTTTAACTTAGGTTGCTCACATCAAAAATGGTGAGATTGTTGGAACCCCAAGGTGTTTTGATGTGATCAAACAAGTTAAGTTAGGTCTTATTTTATTTAACCCTTGTGTCTAAGTGTGAAAGAGCTTAGGAGCACAAGAAGTCGAGCGGAAGACGTGGCTAGCGAGAAGGACGGCACAGGGAGAGAGCCAACGGCCTCGGTGCGTCCGAGGGGCGAGATGCCGTGGAAGGGTACACTAGTGGACGACAAGAACGTACGTGACGTTCGAGGGACAAGAAACCGGGGAGGAAGGCTACTCGAGGAGAAGGCCGGAAGTTAGGTTCGGGTGAGCCCTATTCTGGATGGCCGAGATCACCCAAGCTAGCGGAGCCGGAACAAATTACCTGAATCGAGACGAGCTGAATCAGAGCAGAGGAACTGGACCACAAAAAGTCAACAGTGTTGACTTATGTGGTTCTGGCACCCAGAACCATTCCGGGCCCCCGAAGCCTTCTTTTGAGTCCGGGCGCCCGGAACCCTTTCGGGTGCCCGGAACCCAAATTTTATCTACGATGATGTGGACGCCGACCGACGCATTGGGGATAGAATTCTATCCCCCCAGGGCACCCGGAACCATTCCAGGCGCCCCGAATAGTGCTATAAATATAACACTAATTTTCACAGTTAGATTAATTCATTTGTAATCCATTTCTCTGTGCTATACTTTCTTCTGTGTTGTTAACGCTGTAAGAGGCTACTCCACCCGAAGGAGGTCTTCAGATAGTGCGTCATATTCTCCTTAGATTAACAATCTTCTGATTGCAAACCAAGTAACTCCTTTGTGTCTGCTTTCTTTTAATTAGTCTTTTTCTTTTTTAGTACTAATGTTCTTTATTTAGTTGATAGTCTGAGAAAGGTTTGGTTTATTTGTCTTAGGGCAATTCACCCCTCCCCTCTTGCCGGCCTCCAAAAGGGACCAATAGAATGGGTATGCTCTGTCACTAAAGATCCCTCGGTTATCTAGTCTAGTAGTAACCTTAATATAGAGACAAATCTCTCATATCTACATAAATTGACCTCACACATATTTCGTCAAACACATATAAGGCACAATACACATAGAACATAATATAAACACTTCATAACACAAGAAAATGTCTAAATACATAGTTCATACATCACATCATAACTACTTCCTATATCCTAGATCTAGAGAATCTACTCTATTATAAGAGATTACAATCTAAAGATGAAGAATGAAGCAAACTATAACTCGATACTTGGAGATAGAGAGAAGAGATGCTTATCTTTAAAGCATAGCGTCCTTGGAAGCACTCCTTTGCTCCGGAGATGGACGGATCTTGAAGGAATGGAAGTGGATGAAGTCGTAGGGTTTCTCCCTAAGGGGAGAACCCTTCCCCAAGGAGAGGGGCAATGTTCTCAATCCCAAGATTCCCACAAAGGGGAGAAAAACCCCTTAAATAGGGCTAGTCATGGGCCTGGCATGACCAGTGCCACAGCTATGTGGATCCACACAGCCACAATCTAGTCCAGTGGCATCACTGTGTGGATTCACACAACCATAGTCTTCTTGTCCACTGGAAATCTCACATGGCAGTGTGGAATCACACGACCATGCTCTTCTTGCTCTCTCGAAAGTCCACACGGTCGTGTGGATGCACACGATCGTGGTATGCTTCTGCTCTGGAGAGTCCACACGACCATGTGGATTCACACAATTGTGGTCTTCTTCTCTTCTGGAGTGTGGCACGGTCGTGTGAGTTCACAAGGCCGAAACTTGCTTTGCCACGGGCAAGACCACACAGTCGTGTGGTTTCACATGGCCTAAGCTTGACTTCTTCCAGTGTTGCTCTCGTATGCATTTTTGCTCCGTTTTCGCTCCAAATAGCATCCTGACAATAAAACATGCAAAGAGTAAATCTCCGAACAAAATATAATGGAGGTACGACATTATAATGAAATAGGGTGTAATAAACTTAGATTATACTACTGAAATAAAAGTATATGTGCGTTAAAGTATACATAAAAGTATATATAATCTACGCACTTCACTTTATATGCTTACATGCTCCTCCGCAAAATCCTAGAATTCTATTTTGGAATTAATCAACTAATATTACCATCTTAGTCAACTACTCACTCATGATGAAACTTTTCTATTTGCTATGTTCTCATCCTAAATCGATTAACCAATTAAATGTTCACCCTAACAAAACCTTTAGTTTGCCTAAATCGAATGCTCAGTCAACTATTTCATCAATTGACTGCTATCCATATCAATCAACTACTATAAACCATAAATTCCTAAACACCTTTTTGTGATTTCTTAGTTCTTTAATTGGCTTCCTAACTCAACAATTGACTACCATTTACATCAGTTAACTACTATAAACCCCAAATCTGACCAAACCACAACTTCATGCTTTTAGATTCATTAGTTGACTACTCCACTTTACTAGTCGACTGACACTCTAATTCCAGCCACTCTAAGATTGAATCCGTGTTGTGCCAAGACCCCTCGTGACTCAGGGGTTCCTTATTTGCCAAGTACAAGTCGACCTCGATGGGGCTTCCTCCTTACCAAGTATCCAGTTGACCTCATCCTACTAGGACTTCCTTCACCTTGCCTAAAAACTCTTCAACTTCATCAATTATCCAGTATCCAGTTGACCTCAACCAACCAGGAATTCCACTCACTTGCCAGCCTCAGGTCACCCTTAAACCCACCAAGACTTATATTGCCTAAAGTTCACTCCTCTAGTATTTCAACTTTCTTAGAATCTAGTCACTCTTGATGTGTCAAGCCTTCATCATTGTCAAAAATTAAATCCTCCATTGCTCGTTTATACTTCTATCACCAACCTAACATCCAGTCCCTTTGACATGTTAGGATGTCCTTAACTACCAAATGTTGGTCCCTTTGGAGGTCGACAAGAGGGGAGGGGTGAATTGCCCTGAAAAAATAAATCAACCCTTTCTCAACTTATAACTAAATTAAGAATACTTATAATTAAAAATAAAGAGACTAATTAAATAGGAAATAGACATAAAGGAGTTACTTGGTTTGCAATCAGAAGATTGCTAATCCAAGGAGAATGAAGCGTACTATCTGAAGATCTCCTTCGGGTGAAGTAGCCTCTTACAGCATTTACAGCACATAAAGAAAAGTAGAACAAACAAAAATGGATTACAAGTTGTTGTTCAGCTTCTTGGACCAAGGTAATATTTATAGCCTTAATCGGGGCGCCTGGAAGGGTTCCAGGCTCCTGGGACGGGATAAAACTTTATCCCTTTTCATATAGACCGTGTTTGACCGCGATCTGGATAAAATCCAGGTCTGGGCGCCCGGAAGGGTTCCGGGCGCCCCGGACTGGTCCAAGCGCCTGGACTGGTTCTGGGCGCCTGGACCAAGAAAGTCAACAATGTTGACTTTTTCAGTCTGGGCCCTCTGCTCCAGTTCAGCTCGCCTTGATCTAGGTCTTCTTCTCTAGCTCCGCTTGCTTAGGTGATATTAGCCATCCGGAAAAGGGCTCACCCGAACCCAAGTTCCGGCCTTCTCCTCGAGCAGCCTTCCTCCCCGATTTCTCATCCCTCAAACGTCGCGTACGTTCTTCTCGTCCACCGGTGTACTCTTTCGCAGCACCTCATCCCTAGGGCGCACCGAGCCCGTCTGCTCTCTCCCCGTGCCATCCTTCTCGCTAACCACGTCTTCCGCTTGACTTCTTGTACTCCTAAGCTCCTGCACACTTAGACACAAGGGTTAAACCAAACAGGACCTAACTTAACTTGTTTGATCATATCAAAATATCTTGGGGTTCCAACACAAAACATTTAGTCCTGCTTATCCATCACTTGTCTTACATCCCATCCCATCTTAACCTGTAAGGACTTTCTTCACTGCCAAACATTCAATCCTTTATGACCTTCCTGTCCATCACCTACCTAACATATAGTCCACGTCCTCCTTAGGATTTCCTCTATCAACCCCTATTGCACTTCATAATTGTCAAGTCTCTAATCTACCTTAAGTCTTTTCCATTGCCGACACCTTGTTAGACTCGCCATATTCGCCAACATCATTGGACTTTAACCAATGTTAAATGTCTAGTCAACCTCGACCCATTTAAACTTCTTACATTATCAATAATTTGATCAATCTAGACCTACTTAACACATCATTTCCAATATCAAACATATTATTCAAACTAAGATCCAATTGCACCAACAGTCTTCTATTTGTCAAAAAATAACTTTTCCAAGCAAAAAGAATTTGATGATGAAATTTCCTATTGCTCATGTGATTTCAATCAAGATTGAAATAAATAATAATCTATACATTGTCATCAATGTAAGCTATGGACCTACATATTCTTGTTAAGAATCAACATCAACTTTATTTATACTATTATGTTAGTATTATTTTGAATATAAAAAATGTTATATATAAATAATAGTTTAGCATCAACATAATAGCATGTATATTATATTTATACTATATTTTGCTAGTTTCTTTTGCTGAATGAATGTTAGATTATTTTATAGATATCTGAATATCAAAAAAATTTTAAGTAGAATCCCTTTTTAACACATTTTATTTTATTTTATCTGAACCTTACAATTTTCAATCCAAAAATTCATCAAAACAATCCATGATATGAGCCTCAATTTAACAAACTTGCTCCCAATGGCAATGTAACCAACAACAACAAGATACACTAGCTCAAACTTACAATGTGACGACTAACATCCATCCAGGTTTTGCACTACAAATAATAATATGCAGGTATAACATCTATATGTTTGAAACTCAATCAATAAGCTTAAGCATGAACTTGTGGGTATAACCCAGAATCTGCACATATTTATAATAGAGAGTAAGACATATCAGTTTTAAGACAAATACAACAATCAATGCTATCCCGAGCATCCAACATCTAATACACCAATACCACATACTGTGCAGATGTTCAACATTTGCACATCAAATCTGTTGGGTCACTTCGAGAGCTAGAGGGAGGTGAATAGCTCGTCTCGCTTATTTGCTTGCGTCGAAGAAGATGATATGCAGCGAAAAACCTCACAACAAACTCACAATGCTAACACAGGGGATTTACTTAGTATCCACCTCAAGATGAGATGACTAATCCAAGAATTCACATGTTAGGACCTTGATGCCGGTTAGAGGGGGTGAATAGCGTCTCACCCAAATCATCACTTCTTACACTTGTTAGTACACAGCGGAAAATAAAATACAAACTAACAAAAAGAAAGCTAAACCCTATAAATAATAAGGAAAGACAATAAACCAAAACAAACCTTAACACAAGGCATTTACGCGGTTCGAAGATTAGGGCTCCTACTCTACGATTGTCTGTAAGGTGAGCGATCCCGATCCGTCGGTGGATGCCTCCTGGAAAACTTTCGGCTAGCTCAATCTCCTTATGGGTGGGAAACCTCGCCACAATCTTGATTACGTACACACGGATCACACACAGAAGCTTGGAAGACTACTAATAGGGATTAACCACCTCTATTTCGTCAACCATAGACAAGTACCCCGAGCTCTCTTAAATAGAGCTTGGGAGGAAACGCCTAGATGTGTTTCCCACCACTAGTTAACTGGTACAACCACTAGTCACCTGGTCTTAAGTGAAATTCGATCGTTACAAGCTAAAAGTCGGCTACTAGTTGATTGATAAAACATCAGTCTACTGCTACAGTAACTACTATCGTAAAATCATAATCCTAGGATTTGACCCCGAATACATTCACTCAGCACTTGTCCTCACCCTACTAATCTAGACCTAGCCTTCTAACCTTCTCCATCAGTCTTGCGTCCCTCGGATGCCTCCCCATCCTTCACGCCTTGCCTTCTGGAGCTTTCATCGGCCTTGTCATTGTTGTCGAGTCTTCCTTTGCCAAGAGGTCACACCTCCGGGACTTTATCCATTGCCAAATCACACTTGGACTTACGTTGCCAAGACTACATGCTTGGACTTACACTTCCAAGACTCACCTTTGGACTTTTCTCCTTTGTTAAGATCACACTTGGACTCTCATTATTGTACATGTATCCTGTACACTCACAATGCATATCAAATACAACAATAAATCTAACGTAAACCTTTGCGCAAACATCAACACCTAGAACACCTATATTGATCCAACACCATACACAAGCACACTCTCTACTAACAAAAACACTCCTCGAAACAATTTAGAGGTGGAGAAACCTCGTACAAACTCACACAAGCATACAACTCAAGACAAGAAGTAAATACATGATAATTCAATAGAAACCCCTTCTTGCTTGATCTCTTGTAGCTTGTAGATACCTCTGGACCAGTTGGAAAGCAACAACACTTGTCTTCCAAAGATCTAGGTCCGACGAACAGTAGCGGAGAAGATTGGATCAAGAGATGTCTCATTTGAACCTCACTGTCGCCTTTATATCTGCGCAATCTAGGGCTCCCAATCGATTGCCACGTCAGATCACAACGATCCTCCTACATCCTGCGTAACAGTTATATCCCAATCGATTGGCCAATCGATTGGATATAGCTGGATCGATTAGCTGATCGATCCAAAGGCTTTCTATAATTTCACAGAAAGCCCCAGAATCAATTAACCAATTGATTTTTGGATTTTCCTCGCGTCACTGTGAGAAATTGAACCCCAATCAATTGACCAATCGATTGGCGGTGCCCAATCGATCGACAGATCAATTGGGAACCTCTCTGTGCTCACGAGAATGTCTCCCAATCGATCACCCAATCGATTAGGCCCCTTTTTCTCGTAGCACTCTCCCAATTTATCGGCTGATTGATTGGGCTCTGATTCAATTGATCTCCTAATCAACTTGACTAATCCTAACTTGCCTAATTCAAGTCTAGGGTTCTCAAACCCAACATCTAATCAACCTTGACCTGTTGGGACTTCATCACCAAGTGTCCGGTCAATCCTTTGACCCACTTGGACTTTTCTCTCTGTGCCAAGTGTTTGATCCTCCTGCACCCACCTGGATTTTCACATGCCTGGCTTCACTCACCAAGACTTCCTTACTGCCTAGATTCACTCACTAGGGCTTTCACCTGGCTTCACTCACTAGGATTTCTATCTGTCTAGCTTCACTCACTAGGGCTTTCACCTAGCTTTACTCACCAAGATTTCTCATGTGCCTAGCTTCACTCACTAGGTCTTTCACTTGGATTCACTCACATGGTCCTTGTCCACATGAATGGTTCCTCTCTAAGTGATATGACCAACAGATCCTAGCCAGTTGGTAATATTTCATTGCCCATGAATCCGTACAATGGAGTTGTCATGGGCTACAAGTCATTCCGGTCAATTTACAGTTGGTCGAACGCCTTTTTGAAGATGACATTCACTGAGCTACCTGTATCTACAAAAGCTCAGTGAATATTGTAATTAGCTATTATCGCTCGAATGATCAAGGTGTCGTTATGAGGGACCTCCACCCCCTAAGTTCTGAGGACCAAAACTGATCTCCGGTCCCTCGGTCTTCTCCCTGCTACACCCGACGTAGTGTATCTCTAACCGTCAAACGTGTGATTTCCTTGCCCTATTGGAATCACTATCAGTCGGTCCTACAGCGATCATTCCAATGTCACCCTGTGTAGTGTTACTCCTATTCTCCTCCTCCCGAGCTGAAGGTCGAGCCCGCTTGGCGGAAACCCGGGTGGGACTCGCATTACCTCTATGTTGAGGCTGGCGTTGACGCTGCTCGGCTGTAGCCTTTCTTCTCCCCATCATCCACCTGATCAGCGTCAATGATGCCGATCAGGAGAGGATGACCGATGGCGATATCCTGGAGGAGCTGGTCGGCTTTAAACTAGCCTCAAGTCGTAGCAGTCCCGGGTATTATGCGTCACCGAGCGATGGTATGAGCAAAACAATAGTGTCCAAGGCCTCCCTTTCGCAGCCTTCAACCACCCTGCTTCCACATGCTGTACAACATGGATTCGGGGCTCCTAGTGCGGCTGAGTCACTCCCGCTTGGGGTCCCTTTAGTGGTTGATGGGTCTGAGATGACTGGCTCTCAAGGGCGCCTATCTACTCAGGAATGGCTTCCTTCTTTTGAGTTGCTTGGGCCTCCTCCACCTTGATGTATTCGCTAGGCCTCCGGAGCAACCGTCGAAGTCCTTTGGTGGTTTTCGATGAGTGAGAGAAAGAACTCACCCTTTGTAAGTCCCAATAAAAAGGCACTTACCAAGATCTTTGGGGTGGCCAATGGGACGTCCATGGCCACCTGGTTGAATCTCTTGATGTAGGCCCTTAATGCTTCCTTAGGCCCTTGCTTCACGACGAATAAGTTAACATTTGTCTTCTGGTAGCGGCGGCTGCTGGCAAAATGGTACAAAAACGCCAATCAAAAGTCCTTAAAGTTGTGGATTGATCTGATCGACAGCCGTCTGAACCACCTCTGCGCTTATCCAGAAAGAGTGATGAGGAAGAATCAACACTTCACTCCATCGATGTATTTATGGAATATGGTCGTGTTGTCGAACTTGATCAGATGGTCCTCTGGGCCAGTTGTCCCATTGTACTCCTCGATCGTCAATGTCGTGTAATGTTATAGTATTGGGTCATCCAGGATCCTCTGAGAGAATTGTCTATTTATCCATTTGGGGGAGTCATCGAGCCTAGGTACTTTACCCTTCCTTTCGTCCCGGATAGGCGCATGGTCCAAGGAGGATTTTTGTGCTCTATTCGCTCGACCTTGTTCCTCTAAAGGAGTGTGGAATAATGCTCGGTGAAAGGGCATCGGTGTATTTGGTGCATCTCCAAATGTGCTAGTCGGCTTGTTGTTTGGCCTATGAGTGGTGATGTTTTCCGCTCAGTTTCTTTATGATCAGCCTGTTGGCCAATTGCCAACGTCGCAGGTTCATTTGGTTGGCAATTGGCTATCGCCTGCTACTGCTCCAACATCTTAGTCGTTTGTGCTTGTATCAACATGTCCAATTCTTCTTGCATCAACGTTACAATCATAAGTCGTCCAACATCCTCCATCTTTACATCTCAGATACAGGCTAAGTTCCCATAGACGGCTCCAATATGATCTTGTCTGAAAGCGATGAAGACAACTTGTTGGGGATATGGCTCTGTAGTTGAACGTGTGAAGACTTCGCTCCACTCTGCAAAACCAAAAACGTCAGTACCGGACCAGGGAAGGGGTCCTCGGCGTTGGCCCTCCGACGCTCAAGTCAGTCACTGACAACAGTGAAAAAGAAAGAAAATATGGTAGCAACAAGAGTGTAATCACTAATAACGCATACCTTCACCTGTGCATGGACCACCCTTTATATAGTGACTCTATGGCGTATGTGCACACTTCTCAAAGAGTGTGTACGTTTCCCAATTATCCTATGAAAGGTATTCCTAACACCTTTTCTTAATAGGGCATGCAAATCCCTAACATAACAGTGGAAGCTTCCGCTGTACGATTTGTCTGTTGATCATGTCCTGCTGTCAGTGGCACCAACTCCCAAAAGGATATAATGAGCTAAACAAGGGGTCCCACTATTTTACCGAGTAGGGGAGTCACTCTGCCAAGGTTCCCCGTCTGGTCGCTCTAGGTTTTCTCTCAATGATCGCTTTGCTCGATAGGTTGTTCCTCGTACGGTCGGACAGGCGGTCCGGTCGGACTAGCCCTTATAGGGTCGTCATAGTTGCAAACATCTGTTCTCCTCTCTTTAGTCATCTGGCTATCAGGTCGCTGCCTATCACTCAGCCGGACGAGCGATATGGTCGAACGAGCCTATGGGTGGCACCCTGATACTGGGCCCTCTTTTCCCTGAGTGGGTGGTCATGCCCGATCAGACCCTTCAAGCCCAATCGACCCGTTCCCACCCACTCGGCCAACTTTGGTGACACAGTGATTCCATGCCTTTGACCTCCACGTCGACTATTTTTCCTACCTTTAACTCATCCTTGGTGGGCTCCTTTGATATATATATATATATATATATATATATATATATATATATATATATATATATATATATATATATATATATATAGTATTGATATTATGGGTGACTTCTTTCCTGTACGCAACAGTGAATGTGGCACCTCAGCGTGGATTTTTTTTTTCCAAAATCCAAAATTTTCTCAACCACCACGTCATTTGATTTTTCCTTTTATTTTCTAAAACCTAACTTTTCCTCTCCTAAGACGTCGTTCCCGCGATACCAGTACTTGCATAAATCTATGAGCGATACTGGTGCAAGAAAATAGTAAGCTTCCAAGTTTGAATCAGTGAGATGCATATGCTTTTAGTTTGAAAAGTGGGTGCCTGAGGATTTAAAGCTTATTTTTCTCAAGTAAGGATGAATCTTGTTAGTTGTTAGCTCCCAGTGTTAAACATCTGTCGAGACATTGTTTTCTCGATGCCAACCAGTCAAAGATCAATCATCCCAAGACCTCGAAGAAGCATTTCTGAAAATAATATCTACACTTCCGTTATCAGATTCTTAAGATTTGCTGAAGCAGTGCTTAAGCTTTTCCACTCAGAACATCAATGGCTGCCCACACTTAATCTTGGCATTCAAGACTTGGTTCCGACGAGCAAACAGGCTGGCTGCCAAGGAATAAGGATGATGACCTTGCAGGTTGAGAATGTAGTGGATGTTGATATTCTGAATCATTCAAATAAAATGCCTCTTTGTTTGAAATTTATATATGCCTACTGTATATGATGCTTTCTCAACAAACTAAAGAGATGTAAATACAATACTCATGTGTTGTAACTGTCTTATGCATATGGGAACAAATGAGTAGAAGTTAGAACATGAAATGCTGGTGAAACTAAATTGATTGTCCCGGTAAGATTCAAATTTAGTTCAACCAATTTTTATTTGCAATTCATGCACACTGGTGAAACCAATTTTATAGTTGTCAAACATGCATAGAGGCAGGTGATCAGTTTATTTTGTTATCTTTAAAGCACACTTGTAAGCGAAAACCAAATCCAAAATATCAAAGGAATCATTGTCTCGATGAACTTGCTTTATAAGTTGTATACAAACTTATCCATCAACATTTGATTATAAGACCACATGAACTATCTGTTAGAAGGTGGAATTGTTATACCTTTATTTTTTAAGCAATGAGAACAAATTGTATCCATAGGCTTTCCCTCTAATATTGTAATCATTTCAATCTCTTGTGGCCATGACAGAATTTTTGTTAGCTTCATTTGACTCATTTGGGCACTACAAGAAGCTTGCCCCTGAATATGAAAAGCTTGGATCAAGCTTTAAAAAGGCTAAATCTGTTTTGATTGGGAAGGTTAGCATCGTTCTAAATCTGGCCAAGAAGCATCATCTCTTTTACTGAATAGGACATGCTCAGATTTCTTTTTTGGTTTTATCTTTTCTGATCATTTTGAGTCTAAATGTAGCACACTACTAGTGTGCTATACTGCCATGTAGTGATTGAGTCTAAATGTAGCACACTACTAGCAACTATCCCTTCTAATGTAGTAGTATTGACTCCAGACATTTGATCAGATTGTTCTTGATGTAAATAAAGATGTTCTTGTTGAATTCTATGATCCATGGTTAGTGTATTTGCTGAGGTTCTTTTTTTTCTCTCCATTTGTAGCATTAGATACTTTTCCTTATCCACTGTAGATGACTAAGTTTCTTATCTTCAAACAGGTGTAGCCACTGCAAGCATCTTGCCCCTGTGAGTATTTTTGTTGAGACAGGGCTTAAGACCTAGATTAGCCTACGGTCATATTTGCCATGTTTTTAATTATGAGATTACTAGATCTAACCTGATTCATTGATGTGGATTTAGTCAATTGTGTACTTTGAATGCTTCATTAGTTCTGCTACCTATTTAGATTTTGGAGAAATATTATATGATGTTAATTTAGAGTAAGTTGAAAGTAGGTATCATTTATTGAATTATATGTATTTTGAAACTTACATATTGCTAAATAGTTGTCAAACTGAGAGTTCTGTATTTTTAATCACCTATGTACTAGATTTAGATTTGGGGAATTGTGGTAGTGTGATGTCAGTTGATACCTTAAATACAGAATCAACATCTGATTGAGAGGAGGATCAGATTCACTCACAATTCTTGTTTTCTACAAATTTAATATTTGAATTCGTTGATGTTTGAGAAGAAGTGTAATGCTAAAATGCTTCCAACCTATCCAACATTCATCTGACATGAAAATTGTGTGAAAAATGTGCATTATGACCTACTATATTTTGTGCTTAATCATTATTATTTCTCAAATTATCATGATGAAGCCCTCTTCAGTCATTTTTTTTGGTATATCATCCTTACTATGATAGGGTGTTAGCAATAATTTGGTTTGATATGAATGATTCCATCTAAAAATTCACTATACTAAAGACTATTTAGTCATTTCCTATGTGGGAGGATCAGAATTTTCAACTTTGTCATTCTGAAATTAGTTTGTTAAGCGGGATGCCTTCTGCATTTCAGGTATGGAGTTAGTGGTTATCCTACCTTGAAGTTTTTTCCCAAGGAAAACAAAGCTGGTGAAGATTATGAGGCTGAATGGGAGTTGGATGATTTTGTTAAATTTATTAATGTGAAATGTGGCACTAGCCGTGATGCGAATGGTCAACTTACTTTCCAGGTGAGTGATAGATTGTGAAGGATCATATTGACAACCTTTGTTCTTCAATCCGTAGTTGTATATGATAGTTACTATCTTGTCTAACATTGCATACGTATCTTCATCAAGATATGTAAGCAAATCATAAATGCACATCTTAATTTAGGTCTTATGCTAGGCTAATTTGTTGTGTCATAGATTTCTCTATCCAATATATATCCACTTATCGGCATCGCAACAACGGCTTTCATTGATAGTTTCCTAGATCTTTTACTGTGTCACATATTTATCTATCCAATATATCCACTTATTTGCATTGTAGCAACTGCTATTATTGATAGTTTCTCGGATCTTTTTCGCAATAAGTATGCAGTGGAAGACTCATTGATTGTGATGGTGTGTTCTCCCTTTCTTAATATGGTTCATTGTTTAAGCAAGTAACTATACTATGTTTGATTTCTTCTTGTCTATCTACACAGATTGCTAAGGGACTAAGACCCATTTTTCTTGGCCTTATATTGTGTGCATCCCATAGTCGTACGTTCTCTATACTTAATGAGTGATTCGTGCCTTTGGAAATATATAAACACTTGGGCCATCATGATGTTATTTGAAATGGTAAATTTTTTTTATTTTGAACTAGAATATCCTGTTTGTAGTAAATTCAACATCAAGTTTTAAGATGCAACATCTCTACCTACTCTTTTCGAAGGATCGTCATTACTTTTTCAGCGTTCTTATGTACCTTTAATAGTGTTTAGAATAAAAGGAAACAAAACTGAAAAATAATTCTACATAATTGATGCTCAAGGTGATCAAATTTTTTCTTTATTCACAATTTTTGTTTTGAAAGTCTGGTTGATTACGCATATTGTTTGATTAGATTATAGTTTTAAATTTGATGGAATGCTTGCCTTTATGCACAGAGACTATGCTTTGCATCGGAAGTGAATGGCATCATTATCCTTCTTCATTTTTTATGCCTTCGTACATTAAGGAAGTTCAATGGATAAATGAAGGATTTAGGGGTCTTCTCCCATATCCTTTTAATTCAAGTTTGGGAGGCATGACAACTACCCCACCTTATTTCAATGACAAGAACAAGGGTTCTCATGGCCAATATGTGTCTATTAATGGGATTTTCAATGTCTTGCTTACCACGCTAATCCTACTTCTGATTGGATTTGCAGCTTCAAGATATCAAACTCTACACCTTCTATATGGAGCTAGATTTGCAAAAGCCATATCCAACTCGAGGAAGTGACTTATTGACATGGGAGGTAGGTGTACCTCTTTAGTTCCGCTTTTGACCAAATATCCCTATAAAGATTCATTTGTGTGCTCTTAATAGATCTATTCCTACAACGTTGTTATCTAGGATTAGCATTTATTCTGTTAAATGTGATTTATGCACCTATAATTATTTTGGTGAAGTTAGCATTCTATTAAACTAGATTATAACCTTTGCAAAGAACTTATTGGTAACCAAGGACTTTGTGAAGATAGCAAATTTTGGCCTTGCTCGTGAAGTTCATTCAAAGCCACCATTCACAGAATAGGTTTCAACACGCTGGTAAGCATGTTTATGACAAGCACTTGTGATCTTATATTTTTTATTTGATACATGTACACATTTGTTTTAGTTATTTGACATATGGTGGATTTATGTGTTTTTACAGTTTACAAATCTCAAGTACTCCAGAGTTGAAATTGATGAAGTGCGGTTCGAGTGGGCTGAATGCATGCTAGATTACATTTGAAGTGCGGTTCTACCTGATGTGTTAAAAGAATGTTCTACCTTGATTTTGATATCTATTAGCTAGCTTTTGATGTAAAAAGAATGTTTGGGTATTTTATGGATATTGTTGTAAGAAGATTATTTATATAATTTGTGAATATTTGTGTATTTTATGGATATTATTGAATGAAGAATATTTGTATAATTTGTGAATATTTGTGTTTTTTTTTTTGTTATTGTCGGTTTTTCATTGTTTCGGAAATCAAATTTGTGCTGTTAAAAAATATACATATTACATTGGTCTTCCACCGCTGCAAAACCGGTGTTATTAACTAATATTACATCGGTCATTTACCGCTGCCAAAACTGGTGTTATTAACATACAATATTACATCGGTTTTACACCGTTGATGAAACGGTGTTGTTAAGTGATACTACACCGGTTAATAACCGATTCGAAGACCGGTGTCGTTAAGTGATACTACACCGGTTTTAACCCGATGTCTAAAATGACAGACTTTTAACATCGGCTTCATAGACATCGGTCGAAAATGAAATAGACACCGGTGGAAAACCGATGTCTATGAAGGTTTTTGTTGTAGTGAACACAAACTCGAATCATAAATCCAAACCCTAGAAACGTTAGCCTCTTGTGTTTGGTATTTCAAGATCTAAACAAAAAGATGAACTAGTTATGATGCAGAAAATAATAACTAGTTATACCTTTTGTAGCTTATAGATCTCACGATCTTCTATCATATTCCTCTTCTTATCTCGGACGTCGTGTAGGCGACGATTTACCGAGACGAGAATCCACCCAAGCTTCCTTCTTCTCCAAGCAAGTTTCAGCCACCACAAATCTTCAAGAGATGAATAACTTTCGGCTACCAACCAAGCTCCAAGGGATGCTAAGAAACAAAGCCTCCTATCTCTCCTTCTTCTCCAAGCAAAATCCGGCCACCAAGATCTCTCCAAGAAGATGATGCTGCCGACCACTTAAGAAGAAGAATAAGGGAAGAGAAAGAAGAGAGGGCCGACCACCAACCAAGAAAGAGAGGAATACTAGAGGATGTATTATTGTTGTGAGGTGAGACACCTCTACCATCTCTTTTATATTCCTTGGTTTTGACAAATAAGGAAAGTTTTAATTAAAACTTCCTTAATTTCCTTGCCATTAAAAGGAAAATTTAATTAAAATTTCATTTTCTTTATTAATGTGCCCGACCACCTCAATTCTTCCAAACAAGGAAAGTTTTAAACACAAAATTAAAACTTCCTAATTTGTTTCTGGAAATTTTTAAAATAAAAATTTCTCTTTAAAATTTCCTTCATGGTTGATTATAAAAGGAAATTTTTATAAATTAAAATCTTCCTATTAAAACATGTGGATGATTACAATAAGGAAAGTTTTCTCCAAAATTAAAATCTTTCTTTCAATCTACAAATACGGAAAGATATCAAACCTTTCTCTTAATCTTTTATAGAAACTTTAAAAGGAAAATTTAATTTTAAAACTCTCTTTTAAATCATGAGGATGGTTACAAAAAAATAAATTTTTTATCAAAAATTAAAATCTTTCTTTTAACTACAAATAAGGAAAGATATCAAACTTTTCTCTTAATCTTTTGTATAAATCTATAAAAGGAAAGATTTAAATTTTAAAACTCTCTTTTAAAACCATGAGGATGGATACAAAAAAGGGAAAGTTTTATCAAAAATTAAAATCTTCCTTTTAACTACAAATAAGGAAAGATATCAAACCTTTCTCTTAATATTTTGTAGAAAGCTATAAAAGGAAAGATTTAAATTTTAAACTCTCTTTTAAAACCATGGTTTCCACATAAGGAAAGATTTTAAAAATTAAAATCCCTTTTAATTTAATTGTGGTCGGCCACCTAAGCTTGGGTTCAAGCTAGGGCCGACCACCTACTTGACCCATCTAACCTTGGTTTGGCCGGTCCTAGCTTGGGCTCCAAGCTAAGCTTGGCCGGCCACCTTAAGGTGGGTAAAAAAGTGGGTATGGGTGGGTATAACACTTTATATTAAGAGGCTATGACAGGGACCGAGAGGAGGAATTGGTTTTGGTCTCCCGATGAACTCGAGCTTCCCGTGTTCGCCCCGAACACCCAACTCGAGTTCATCAATAATAACTCATACCACTAAAGAGTTATTATTGAACTACCGCACCAATATCATATTACTATATGGGCTCCTTCTTATCATGAGTGTGTTAATCTCCCTGAATTTAAGATATAGAATGTCACTAATTAAATGAGTTACTGACAACTCACTTAATTAATATCTAACTCCAAAAGTAGTACCACTCAACCTTATCGTCATGTTGGACTAAGTCCACCTGTAGGGTTTACATGACAATCCTTATGAGCTCCTCTTAGGGACATTATCAACCTAGATTACTAGGACACAGTTTCATTCTATAATCAACAACACACCATATAAATAATACCATTTCTCAACTTATCGGGCCTATTGATTTATCGAACTAAATCACACCCTTTCATAAATTAAAGAAATGAATATTGAGTGTATATGCTTGTTATTATATCATGATTAAGAGCACAGACTTCCATAATAACAAAGTGTTAGTGCGGGAAGCATCCGACGATCAAACCTAAGTTTTGATAATGGAAAAGGGATTCAAAGTTAAGATTTCTTGTTATCTAACATGCTTAAATGAGATCTCAGGAAAGTCCTAACTGCAGTTAGGCAGGTGAAAACCCTAGGGGGTGGTAACCCTAGGTGAAGGAAAACCCTAGGGGGCGGTCACCCTATATCCTAGGGGGTGGTAACCCTAGGTGGAGGAAAACCCTAAGGGGTGGCAACCTTAGGTCCTAGGGGTTGGTAACCATAGGTGAAGGAAAATCCTAAGGGGGGGGGGGGGGTACCCTTAGGTCTTAGGGGTGGTAACCCTAGGTAGAGAAAAACCCTAGGGGGCGGTAACCCTAGGTCCTAGGGGGTGGTGACCCTAGGCAGAAAGTCCAGTCGGTCTGGAGGACCAGACTGGCATCAGGTAATCTCTCCTGAGGGGAGTAGGTGAGGACGCGTTTCCCGTAGAGGGAACAATAGGCGTCGGGTCGACCTAGGGGTTCCGGTTGGAAATCCAAAGTCAGACCCGGACAGTCTGATGACTGTCGATCACTTTATTTATCATGTTTATATTTGTTCTAACTTTGTCTTGCAGGGTATGTTGTTGTTTTGGGACTAACGTGTCTTGCAGGTACAAAAGGAACAAGCTAAGCCTCGGATGAACAATGCCCAAGGTGCCTCCATGGAGCTTGGAGGTGCCTCGGGTGCAAAGATGAGCTATCTGCGTAGAGGAGCTGGAGGTGCCTCCATGGATCTTGGAGGCGCCTTGGACTGCTTCTTGGAGGTGCCTCCATGGGGCATTGGAGGCGCCCTCAGGCGGATAAGAGGCAGCGACGAAGGCTTATCGCAGCGATCAACTCGGGATATAATTTTGGGTCCGAGGCGCCTCCATGGGGCATTGGAGGCGTACTCAATGCCCAATAAAAGGCAGTCTCGAGGCAGTAGTAGCATCACCTTCCAAGTAATCCTTACGCAACCAGCTGCTAAACGAGAAGTTCCGACGAAACGACAACTTGACGCCGACGACTCGGAGCTCTGAATCTACTATTTCTTATTTGTCGTCGATATATTTTACTATTGTTGATTGTACTTAATTTGTAATCCTTTTCGAAATTATAGTTGTTGCCCAATGTAAATGCTCAACGAGCGTGGGCCTTGGAGTAGGAGTCGCTACAGGCTCCGAACCAAGTAAATACCTTGTGTTTGCGTTGTGTTCCTTTATATTTCCGCTGCTTTAACTTGATAGTTTTACGAATCCGAAACACGTGAAAGCCACGAGCGCTATTCATCCCCCCTTCTAGCGCGATCTCGATCCAACACAAAGGTCTTGTTCTTTTATGCAGTCAGTATAAAAAGAACTTACCTTAAATGATTCTGCTCAATACACTCAGAGTGTACTAGTGTAATTTTATAGTCAAGATAAACTAATACCAAATTATACTACTACTATTCCAATGGATTATTCCTATCCATCTTAGTCATGAGCTACTGTTTATAATTTACAAGGAACTGATAACATGATCTTCTGTGTGTGACACCGCACACCATGTTATCTACAATATAAATTAATTGAACAACTACACTTAGCATATAAATGTAGACATTTGACCAATGTGATTCTTTATTTCAAAATAAATATTTATAAAAAAGCTAGGCTTTTAGTATACACTCTAACAAACATGACACCTCAGCGTGGATTTTTTTCTTTTATTTTTCAAAATCCAAAATTTTCTCCACAGCATCATTTGATTTTTTTCTTTTATTTCTTAAACCTAACTTTTCCTCTCCTACGACGTCGTTCTGGCGACGCAATATTATATTCGCTCTTCGATTCTCACTCACCTCGCCTTGACATTCCTCTCTCGTTGATCCTCCCGGCCTTTCGTCTCTACCGCCTCCATCTATTGAGAGCAGTCGACACCGACCTGTCGTTGCAACGTCGTCCCTACCGTCATCTTTCGTTGCTACCATCACCGTCTGTCAAGAGCCGCAGACGCTGACCCATTGCCATGACACCGTCCCTACCGCCGCCCCTCTCTATGAGACCCCTCCCTATTTTTGCTATTTGTATTTTAAGTTTCCCTTCCTGAATCATCCCTTAGCCACTTTGTTGAAACATAACACCGAGGAACAGAATGAAGGATGAAGGCCATTCTACTTGTTAAATATCAACATTAGGAAAGCATAAAGAATTCGAAACTGACCACATTTTGGCCATCCTTTTTTAGCACAATATCTTTTGAAAGAGAAAGAAAAAGAAAAATACTTAAAAAATAAATTTAACACTCATCCATTGCTAGTTGGTCCGAGCAAAATAAGGTCGATTTTGAATTCTTAATGCCTTCTTGATTTTGATATTTAGCATGTAAAATGACTTCATTCTTCATTCTGTTGATAATTTCCAATAATTTTATTGATTTAGTACTTGCATAAATCTGTGAGCGATGTTGGTTCAAGAAAATAACAAGCCTCCAAGTTGAACCAATGAGATGCATATGCTTTCAGTTTGAAAAGTGGGTGCTTGAGCATCTAAATTCTTAATGGGCATAGTATATAAAGCTAAGAATTGTATTCATTAAAGTATCCTAGATTTATTGCTTATTTGCAAAGATATAATGCATCCATTCTACTTCCCATTGTCCATGGTTATCATTATAGTAGTAAAAGTTTTGCTATTGTTAGCCTATTTGATTTGTTTCTCTGATGCTGAATGTGTACATACACTAGAAGCTTCATGATTTATAATTTTTCTCTCTTCTATTTGTTTCTTAGATGTCGAATGTAAACATTTCTCATTGGTGATGACCACCACATGAGAATACTGTGATGTTAGATTACTAACTAATTTTTAACTATTCTACCAAACGATGCACTTGTTATATAGTACTTATCAAACCTTCGCAATCTAGCAACATTATTTTCCTTATGTCTATTTGATTTAGAATATTTTTGTGGCTATATAGTGATATGTAGAGATTCACTTCATCTAAATATGAAATTCCTCAGCAATGGAAGAAAATGATCAGCTATACATTCCCTAAGTTGCAGATGGTCAAAAGCTAAAATATGGGATGAAATTTTCATCAATAGAGGAGATATTTCATTCTATAACTAATATGCATGAGAATCTGGATTTAGTGCAAGGATAAATAATAGCAAGAAAAATAAGATGACAAATAAAGTTGTTGAAAAATATTTGTATGCTTTAAAGAAGGACATAGAAATGATCAACGAAATAAACAGACAAAAGGTAATCAATAAATGAGGGAAAGAGCACGTGGCGAAGTTAGAACTAGTTGTGAGTCAAAGATTTCACTTGTCAAGAAATAAACTGGACCTAATTGGGTTGTCACTAACTTCATGGAAGGTCATAATCATCCACTCTCGACTTCTTCAAAGGTGCATCTGCTACGCTCACATCGTAATATTTCGACAGTAAAGAAAGCATTGACTCAATAGTTTTCAGAGGCCAATGTGGCAACTTACCAACAGATGTAATTATTAGAGATAGAGTATGGAGGGCCTGAGCCGATAGCTAGGTTGCACAGAAAGAAATATTAGAAACTTTGAGAAATAGTTAAGGGGTGAACAAAAGGATATTGATACTGAAACACTAATCGAATTATTTGCATCTTAGAACGAGAAGAATTCAACTTTTTTCTTTGATTACGAGACTAATTCAGATAATAGATTTAGTAGGTATTTTGGATAGATCATGTATCAAGGACGACATACAATGTATTTGGTGATGTAGTTATATTTGGTACAACATATAACACCAACAAATATGAGTTAATTTTTGCACCATTTATAAGAGTTAATCATTATCATCAGATAATTATTTTTTGTTGCAACTTTATAAGTGATGAGAAAATTGAGTCTTTTTTTTTACTGCTTAATAAGTTCATAGAAGCTATGCCTAAAAGTGTGCCAAATGTGATTATTACTGATTAGGATCCTGCTATGATGAAAGTCAGATAATGCATCGATATTGTTTGTGGTACATACTAAATAAATTTTTAGATAAATTACACCCTTTAACTTTTCATGACTACTACCAAAGCATAAAGAATGTCATTAGAAATTCTACCACACCTGATGAATTTGAGAATTCATGGGAAGAGGTTATCAAGTGTGCTAACTTGAAGAAAAATAATTGGTTGTCTTCGATGTATGAATTGCAACACAAGTGGGTGTCAGTATATTTTAGTCATATATTTTGTGCTAAAATGTCAAGTAGTCAAAGATCTGAAGGTTTACATGCATTTTTCAAGAGGTATATTTCAAATAAGAACTCATTGATGGATTTTATCATCTGTTTCAATAGGGCATTGAGACACCAAAGACACAATGAGTTAGTTGATATTGATATGAATGAACATCCCAGGATTAAGACAAACTGACCAATGGAAACTCAAATGGTTAAGTTGTACACGAAAAAGAAATGGGTGGAGTTTCAAATTAAGTGAGATCCATGGTTATTATATGCAACAAACATCTATAGGAGTTGAATCAGTGGTTTATCGTGTGATGAATTTCAAAGTAGTTCTTCCTCCAAACTAAGGGTGCTTATGCATGATAAACAGAAGGACAACATATTCTGTAGCTGTAGGAAATTTGAGTTTGATGATATTCCATGAAGACATATGTTAGTTTTTTTTTCATATCAACCAAGTGTTTTATTTGCCAGATAAGTATATACTCAAATGATGGACACGAGATGCAAAGGTTGGAGCAATACATGCTTTGGGCGAGCAAAATTTCATCAATAATCCAGAAAGAATTTTGATGTCAAGACACTCAAGGTTATCCTATAAAACTTCAGTATTAATTGATGATGCATCTTTGACTGATGAGGGGACAAACTTCTTGGATGAACAATTCGATTATATCTACAGCAAAATTCAAGAGATGAACATTAGTGAAATATGCGACAATGGAGGTCAAAGGAAGAAATTAATGGATGAGTCTCCTAATATTATTGATTCTTCTTTAGTAAGAACAAAGGGATGTGGGGAGAGATTGAAATCATTAAAGGAGAAGTCAACTTCAAAGTCTTGGTTATGTCGTGGATGTGGGCATCGAGGTGTGTCACATGATAAGCACAATTGTCCAATTTTACAGTAAATGTATGTGTTGATTAATTATGTATTTGTATAATAATTTTATTTACAAATTAATTATTTTTATTAAATTTTGTAAATATAACAATGTGTTGATTGTTAGATCAACAATAGATAATCATCATAACAGTGATGATGACATATATGAAGAAGAATTGATATTTATAGCAGGTACTATCAAAGTTTAATTTTATAAAATTATAGTGGTTAGTTGATTGAGATATTAAAATTAATAATTTCCTTTATTATTGTAGGTTCACACAATATGTGCTAGGATAAAATTTTTGTAGATTCAATAACAAATATGAGACTGACGATGGTATTCTTCTTCAATGCCTTGCTTGCTATCTTCTCATAAGTCATTTGTTGTTGTGTGATCACTATTGTTGGAGTGTATACTAAAAGCCTAGCTTTTGTAAACATTTATTTTTGAAATAAAAGAATCACATTGGTCAATATCTGTATTTATTTGTTAAATATAATTGTTCAATTAATTTATATAGTAGATAACATGGAGTGTGGTGTCATACTCAGAAGATCATGTTGTCAGTTCTTTATAAATTATAAATAGTTGCTCACGACTAAGATGGAAAGGAACAAACCATCGGAATAGTCGTAGTGTAATTAAGTATTAGTTTATCTTGATTAATAAATTACATTGGTACACTCTAAGTATATTAAGTAGGACCATTTAGGTAAGTTCTTTTTGTACTGACTTAATAAAAGAACTAAACCTTAGTTATTATGGAAGTGTGTGCTCATAATCCTAATATAATAGCATGCACATATATTTAATATTTATTTCTTTGACTTATCAAAGGGTGAGGTTTAACTCGATAAATCAATATGCCCGATAAGTTGGGAAATGATATTACTTATAGTGTGTGTTGTTGATTATAGAAGGAATCTGTGTCCTAGTTATCTAGGTTGAGAATGTCCCCAAGAGGAGCTCATAAGGATTGCCATGTTAAAACCTGCAGGTGGACTTAGTCCGACATGACAATGAAGTTGAGTGGTACTACTCTTGGAGCTAGATATTAGTTAAGAAAGTTGTCAGTAACTTACTTAATTAGTGGACATTCGTTATCTTAAACACAGGGAGACTAACACACTCATGATAAGAAGGAGCCCATAATGTAATTTGGGATTGGTGTGGTAGTACGGTAATAACTCTCTAGTGGAATGAGTTATTATCGATGAACTTGAGTTGTGTGTTCGGGGCGAACACGGGATACTCAAGCTCATCGGAAGGCCAAAACCAATTTCTCCTCTAAGTCCCTGTCGTAGCCTCATTATAGCCTCAAGTCCATCCAAATGTAAGGCTCTTCTTGGTGTCCAAGAAGGGGGCCGGTCCAATGCTTGGTGTCCAAGAAGGGGGCCGGTCCAATGCTTGGTGACCAAGCAAGGACCGACCACATCCTCTTATATAGGGGTCAGCCCTTTGCTTGGTGACCAAGCATGAAGGAGCCAACCACAATAATTCAAAAAGGGAGGGTTGTTTTGAATTTTTTTAAATCTTCTCTTTGTAGAAAACTATAAGTTTTAAAAGAGATATTTTAATTTTTAAAACATTCCTTATTTGAATTAGGCCACATGTTTTAATAGAGAGTTTTAAAAGTTTTAAAACTTTCCTTTTTTAACTATCCTCATGGTTTAAGAAAAAAGGAGGATAAGTTTTAAAATTTAAATTTTCTATCACCATATTAAAAAAGAAAATTTTATAAGAGAAGTTTTAAATTTTAAAACATGGTTTTAATTTTTAGAACTTTCCTTTTTTAATTCCTATTTTAGGAAAGAGAGCTTGTAAATTTTGTAAGAGGATTTCTTCTTGTAAAATTTTAAAAAATATATTTCCTTATTCTTGATGTGGTGGTCGGCCACCTTGCTTGGAGCCCAAGCAAGGGGCCAACCAATTATAAAAAAAAATCATCATCTAATTGATTTGGTGATTGATTCAATCAAGAGGAAAGAAAAGGGAAAATAAAAGGGAAAAGGAAAGCTAGAGGAAGATTTTAATTTTTGTAAAAATTCTTCCCTTATTTGCCTTGGGCAACTAATATAAAAGAAGGGGTGGGGAGGCTCATGAGATACAACAATTCTTATTCTCTTGCTTGGAGAACCTTAAGTGGTCGGCCCTCCCTCTCCCCTCTCTTTTCCCTTTTGCTCTCTTCTCCTTGGTGGTGGTGGTGGCCGGTTTTTGAAGAAGAGGAAGGAAGCTTTTGGGTGGTGATAATCTTGGAGGTTTGTCGCCCACACGACGTCCAAGGCGAGGCGAGGAATACGGCAGAAGATCTCGAGGTCATTAGCTTGCAAAGAGAAGGTATAACTAGTAATTTCTTCCGCATCATACTAGTTATTTTCTTTGTAAGAATTCCAAACACAAGAGGCATTAGATCTAGTTTTTCGAATTAGTTTTTCGAGTTTGTGTTTTCTTCTTTTTCGAATTTGTGATTCGATTGTTCTTTTTGGTTAACCTAGAGTTATTTAAGGAAATTAAATATTAGCTTTCCTTAAAAGGCTTTGTCTAGGCGGTGGTGGTTGCTCCCATATCCAAGAAGGCCACATGTCTCGCCATGCAGTCCTGGAAGCCAATTTTAGAAATTAATATTTAATGGAATTAATAACATAGGTGGATTTGAATCAATAGTGTTAAGTTCCGCTTGCGATTCAAATCTAAACCATTAAGAACAGATAAGTTAAATTTGGAATCAATGATGTTAAGTTCCGTCTGCGATTCCTAATTTAACTTCTAAAGAACACAATAGGTTATTGTAACGACCCACCTTCTGGGTACTGGCTGTAAGGCCGGTCGCTACAGTTTCTACTGTCTATATGCTGTGCGGAAAACTGGGTTTATTAAAATTTTTCTAATCTAATTACTGGGAACGCTGAAACTGAATGTTCTACATGTACCTAATAGTTGTACACATGCTAGGGGAGGTATTTACCACTGCTACCAGACTTCTGATCGGTCCACGGACCGGTCCACTGACACTGGCACGGGGAAGAACCTTTGGATCGGTCGGCTGACCGATCCATGATTCACTAGAGTTTCTGTACGCACCTGGATCGGTCTGCCGACCGATCCAGGACCTCACTGATCGGTCAGACTGACCGATCCAGTGGCTCACTGATCGGTCAGACTGACCGATCAGTGGTGTGCTGTTCGCGATCCCACTATCGGGATCCTTTCTGTTCGCGGCTGGATCGATCTGCCGAACGATCCAGCTGCGAACAGAGAGTTAGGACTGCCGAAACCAGCTCCCTGATCGATCTACCGACCGATCCGAGACCCCCTAATCGATCTGCTGATCGATCAGGGGTTTCTGATTTCGTATCCAAAACTCTGATATCAGCACTGCTTCGTGCCAAAACCTCACACACAACTATCTAATGCATAATAACTATTCTAATAACATGTAGTAACAATTCTAAACCTAAGCTTAAGCAAGGTTTACTGGTTCATGGCATTTTAACAACTTAAAGTGCATGAAGGTATAAATTCTAAAAGTTCTAATTGTTTAACTTTGCTAATGTTCAAAAGTGCATAAGACATGAAAACTGAAACTAATAACTGTAAAGTGCTAAAGTAAATGCTAAATCCCTAGAGGGTCTTTTATTCCAGTTCCTTCCACCCACATCTTGATCTGCATTGACCTCCAGCCTCCACTGCTAGTCCACTTTCTTTTTTCCTGTATCTGCAGTATAAGGAAAATAGTATCTGTAAGCTAAAAAGCTTAGTAAGAAACCATCTACCTCACTAAAACATGCAACGAGACCAACATGCTTTTAAAGAATGCTATTTGAAAACATGTACTGGCATGGCATACTATGGTTGCAAGCATAACTGAAATAACTGAACATGTAAACTGAAGCATGGCATAGCAACTAATCATATGAATCAATAAAGATAAACTGACCGAACATATAATAAGATAAACTGATACTGAATTCAAACTCATCTAACATAACTAATTCTGAGTTTTGAAAACTAATTCATAATAAGTGAAAATACATAATCATGCTGTTTGGGCCCGACAACTGTACTTGCTGTGCGTACATCCCTAACTAGACCCGGGTTTGCAAGTCCCGAATTTAGTAGGGTTAACTAGGTTATCTAAACCTAGGGACGACTGTGGGAGTCCAACCCATGGATATCTGATCCAGTACAGTGCCACTGAAAATAAAATACTGAATATAGTTAACTGTTTTAACTTGCTGTTTCTAGGTTATCTGAACCTAGAGGCGACTGGGGGAGCCCACCCATTGGACCGTAGTCCCATAAAACTAAACTAAACTAATGTGCTATTTTAAATGCTCCTAATGCATTTAACGGAGGTATTAAACATAACTGAGGTGGCATTTAGCTACGCTAACATTTTACCGAACACTTAGTGTGCTCAAACTCTCTCCTCTAATAGGAAGATCACCTCTAGGCACCCGACAACGTCTAGAATCTCCAACTCAAGGAGAACAACGTGTCCGTCCCATCTAGAGGCGCTCAACTAGATCCCTAATCCTCGAGGAGGGTTAAAACACACTCTATGTGCCGAAAAAAAACCTGCATATAGCTAAAACTAAAAGTATGCAATCAAACGAAAGCTATTATACTGCAGGTGAGGGGTTTCTTACTTGTGTGCTAGATTTCTTACAAATCTAATCGCTAGAAATTCCGGTGGAGGTGCCCCTTTCGAGAGACTTCTCGCGTCTATGCGTTCATCTCACTTGGTTACCAGGATTCATAAACTCTAATACTTAAGCCTGGAGGTTTAGAGTTCGAATCCTGGGGGAGGCAAAAATCTACTGACCAGGGGTGGAAAGTCCTAGTGAGTAACGGCACGACCAAAGGTCGTCGGTCGACGACATTAGAGGTCGCCAAATGGGCCGACGACATAAGGGCCGACGGTCGACGATCTGAGGGTCGCCAAATGGGCCGCCAAATGGGCCAAGAGGGTCGGATCGTTACAGTTATTTAAGGAATTGTTCGACACTTGTATAAAAAAATTTTGTACAGTAAAACCGGTACATTTTCCTAAAACTAACCAACAACTATCACTCACTTGGTCTCACATGGATGCTAAGGAAAAAGACATAGATCAAAATCAAGCGAACTGTAGTCAATGAAACCCTAATTCCACTAATTGAACTTGCCAAGCCAACTATGGTCAATGAAGCTTAATTCCACCAATTGAGCTTATCTAAAATTCTGCTGAACCTATTTGGAGGCTTTAAACCAACAAAGGCTAATATTCATATGAAGGATGCAACATATTAAGTATGCTAATGGTTGTTAGGCTTGAGATCCTACCTAGGAATATCTTGCAATGTCAAGTGGTTCTCAAGCTTAGAGTGTACGGTTCATAGAGTTTAACAAAATAGTTTTAAAATACTAATATTCAGCATTTTTATTTTTTTTATATATATTAACTTCCAATTTACTTTAAACAATAGTAGTTTTATGCATTTTTGTTTTTTTTTTTTTTTGCAAAGGGTAAATGCATTGTTCCACTATATATGTATGTTTTTTTGCAAATGGATAAATTCATTGTTTTATTAATTAAAGCATTTTTTATCTATCACACTTATGTTAGCTTCATTTGTGTTCATTTGTGTTTATGAATGTTCTCATTAACATTTGAGTGAACATTGGTCCTCATAATTTGGATAACTTGAGGAAGCTTGCAGAGCAGTTCTAGAGACAAGCATCTGCAGCTGCAACACCTAAAGGTGGAGAAGATGACGATGTGGAGAAGATGACGATGCCCCAGATCTAGTGCTTAGAGATATTTGAGTAGATTGATGAAAAGATATAAGTTTCATAGGTTTCACATTTGAATATACTATTGATGTATTATTTTTTCTCATGTTTAATCTTGACTATGTAAACTTTTTTATATATTTCATATTATTTTTGGAAGCTTTAATTAAATGTTGTAATGATGAAGGATTTTTTTTTTATCGGTTGGTGTTAATCTGTATCGCTTTGATCACATCCAACGACTTTGAATTTTGATTGTAAATTGTAAATTGACACCAACTTCTTGATCGCATCTCTCGGTTCCACTTTGATGTGGACTCCCATGCTTGGAAGTTGGAATTGCTGAGTTAAATTATTATGCAGTAGTTGATAATATTTTAGGAAATTATATCATCCTCCTTTTTTTAAAGAAATTATATTTTAAGATTTTTTTTATTGTTAATGGACGGTTGATATAATAATATTAGGTTGATAGACTGCTCACTACGAGTACTTCCTGATTTATTCTTGTGGCCAATAGGAACTTCTAAAGGACTAGATCGGTCATCCATATCGACGTAAATTGAATATTAGTGTCGACTTAATAAAAAAGAAATTATATCATCATGTTGATTAAGATAAGAGAGATACTAATTGATATAACTTTAATTGTTGCTTCTTGTCAGTCCTAGGACTACAGTACAACGGAAGGTGTCAAGTTGCCACCTATGTATTCATGGTTCAATCCCCAGATATGACGTATTTACAGGGATTTTTCCTCCAAATAGAACATGCAACTACGGGGTGCTAGGATTCTTGTCCACTTATTGGGAGCGCTTTCTAATTTATCCTAATAGTTGGTGGAAAACTTCCGTAGAACCGAATCGGTGACTTTTGGTGTTACCTACATGCTTTAGTTAAACCTTCTTTGTTGCCATAATATGACACCAACTCTAATGCACTAACGAAAAGATAATGAACTAAGGCACACTCGTTGATCGACATGGTTGATTAAGTAAACTAATGCTTCTTGGGATAGATATCAGCTCTGATTTGCGCCATTTGAAGTTAGAACATGAAATGCTGTTGACAACTATAATGTCACTTATTTTTTTAAAATTTCTCCATGCAGTTGCTACACAAGCAAACAAAGTGATTTGATTTTGAAATTTCAAATATTTGAAATATTCAATTAATTCGTCTGCAATATGAGGAGAAAAATGAATAACAACCCGACAAGAACACAAATTTAATAGGTTTTCATAGTTCATAGGTATCAACTGCCATTAAGTCATTGAATGTAGTTCCAAACAAAGGCCATGCAAATCTACTAATCTTTTACAAACTAAATTTTTTTTTATATTATCTAACTCATTACATTTGGGAAAAAAAAAATCTCAGCTGAATTTGATTTTGGGTCAAAACAAGGTGATTTTATTTTGGGTAAATAGAATTAAACCTGAGTTGAACCTTAAGACCCCAAATTTAAGTAGGAGAAACAAGAAATTTGATTGGATGCCAAAAAGGAGCATACTTAAGTCTGGTCCCAGAAGGATGCATTAGAGAAAATCCACCTAGTACAAACTAGTATTAGCTGATTTGGCCAAAGTTAAAGACAATACCTAGTGCATTAGTGCGCTTAAATTTTCAATTGTTTAATTCTCAAGACATTCTTGTTAGTAGGAAGTCAGTATTCTTCTCTTCTCAACATATATCTCACTAATCTAATCAGCAACTGAGGATAGCACCATAAGAGATAACATCTAAACTACACCAAATATTGAGAATCCTACATAGCAACATATTAGCTATTTCCTAAATAATGATCTAACTATCCGTCAATCAAATGCATTTCTACCAATCAGCTTAAAGAAACAACAAACAACTAAGATTTCATATTTCGTATTGAACCTTCAAGGACACACCAAAGGCTACATATATAAAACAATACAACAAAGAATTGAGAGAGATTTACTAATAAGGTCTCCCCTGATGGCAATCGGCTCATCATGAATACAGTTGACCAAACAGTGCATGCAACTTCAGGAAAACTAGCTGCATCTCTCACGGACACTGCTTCTGGGATGGGAAGTAGCTGCCCAGCAGGAACTGCTACCTTCTCCGCATATCCTCCTCCACTTAGGAGGGCACATACCTGCAAGATGGAGAGAACTAGGTCATATGTTATTCACAATTCATTATCAAAATTTTGATCCCAAAACTGAGAATAAAACAATGTAATGACGATAGACACCGAAAGCACCCAAATTCATTATCTAAAGCAATCCACCTGGATGAGGACCTCGTTGTCACCAACCGCCGGATCGTCCACCTCCTGCACCTGAAGAACCTCGGGGCCGCCGGGGTTCGTGATCACCACGGCCAAAAGAAGAGATTTTAGGGTTTAGAGATGGCGGCCACCAGGAGGATCGGCGGTGAAATGCGAACGGGGGTGGGAACAACCGCTGTCTTCGATTCTACACCTCGCTTCTTTCCGACGAGGGCTGAGACAGGGAAAACAGCTTAAGTGAGTAAAAGCTCCGTTGTTGTCGCCAACTTGCCCTTTTAACTGTGAGCCCTTTTAACTGTGAGCATTTCTATAAAATGAAGGGCTCCTCTTCTCAACCTAAGGGTGGAGTTGGAGGAGATGCGGTGTGGTTGGACGGAGAAGTAAGGGCATCGTGTCTTGATCTTGATCGGAAGAGGAAGGGGCATTGATCTAGGAAGGAGAAGAGGGAGATGAGGTTGAGAGAGATGGTCGGAGATTTAGGTTTAGGCTTAGGCGAGAGAGATGGTCGCGCGGAGGAAGGGGCGCGATATAGATTTAGGTTTGGAGGGAACTTCACAATGTTGCAAATTTTAGCTGTGGGAATATTAAAATATTTTATTTTGGTTCTTTAACACCGGATTTTAAAAACCGCAGTTAAAATCGGTGTCTATTAACGAAAAAAAGGGCGCTCATAGACATCGCCTAAAAAACTGATGTCTATGAGCTAAAATATGCGCTCATAGACATCGGTTTTTAGAAAAATCGGTGTAAAATATTCAAAGACATCGGTTTTTGCTTAAAACCATTGTTGTTCCACTGATGTCTATGAGGGTTTTTGTTGTAGTGGTTTCTTTTGTTTTTTCGATCTTGTGATTCAATTGTTCTTATTGGTTAAACCTAGGGTTACTATAAGTAGATTAAATATTGAATTTCATTGAAAGGCTTTGTCTAGGAAGTGGTGGATGCTCCCATAACCAAGAAGACCTAGTGCCTCGCCATGTTTAACCTGGAAGCCAATCTCTGAAATAAATATTTAATCAAATTTGTAACATAGGTGGATTTGGATTAAGAATGTTAAGCATCATTTGCGACCCAAGTCTAAACCTGTAAGAATAGATAAATTGAATTTGGAATCAATAATGTTAAGTTCTATTTACGATTCCTAATTTAATTTCTAAATAACACAATAGGTTGTTAGGAAAGGTTCAGGACTTATATAAAATTTTTATACAGGGGAACCGGTACGATATTCCGAGTAGCAACCAACAATTGGTATCAGAGCTAGGGTTTGCCTCTGTGTGTTTGGTTTTCAGTTTAACTATACACAAGTTATACATAATTTAGGTAGGATAATAGTAGGATATGCTAACTCTGTGATTACAGGCTCCAACTATTATGGCTTATAGAGATTGTGTGTGATTGGACCCTTGTACATGTCAAGGGCATTTTATGGGTATGCATGATTGTATGTATTAAATACAGCAGGAGCTGTATTAGTTTTAGGATTTTACATTTTTGTTTCGATCTAGATTACATGTAGATTCCTTCGTGAAATATAGGATCGATATATGTAAAATTCTATTTTTATCGTGGATCGTATCCTTGCGAGGCGTGGTACTATTTGTGAACCAGAGGCGCAGCGGAAAAGGAAGCAAGATAGATGCGGTGACTAGACCCGATTGCGGTGGCTAAAGATGCCAGTAGCTAGGGATGACAACAGCTAGGGTTGGCAGCACACGGAGGACAGTGATGGAAAAGGCCATAATAGTTGGAAAATTATTTTCCCATATTTATTGCTTTATTTGCTGTGATGTGTGTGTGTATGATAAAACCCTTACCTTAAATAACTAAGTGGGAGAGAGATTAGTAAATAAATTCCACGGTCTCCATTACTGGTTTGTAAGTGATGCAACAAACTTGCGTGTTGGCTCTGAGTGCCTCCCTCCACAACGGATAAGTTTGTTTGCAGATCACTAGATCAAACTTCCTTCGTAGATGGTTATAGGAAATTATTTAGGAGCATGTTATCTTCTCCAACTGAAGAGGTGTAATCCTATTTAATGGACTAAGTATCAAGTAATGGTATACACTTAGGCACATTTAATAGTATCCTCTCCAACGGAGTCACTGCTATTATTTGTGTGACCAAAGAAATACCAACTATTAATTTTATTTATCATAAAGTTAGGATGACAAGATAATAAAATTAATGGGTAAGACCCTCCTTTTACAAATGTTTGATTTTGTATACGTCCACACTAACGTGGCATGCAAAATTCACGGTGTTTTGAGGTGTTGGTAAATTTAAATAATATTATTTGAGGAATTAATATTATTCTAAATTTAGAGTCTTGACTAAGAGTTTTTTTTGTGATTCTAAGAATGACTTTCAACCCACTGGCTATTATACTGAAAGAGAACAAACTTATTGGTCTCAATTACATAGATTGGAAAAGAAACCTGAACATTATCCTAACTACTGAAGGTTATAAGTTTGTACTGTTAGAGGTCTGCCCTAATGTGCCTAATAGTGATTCTAGTGAAGAGGAGATTGAGTATCATAAGAAATGGATCAAGGCAGATGAGATGGCGCGGAGTTACATTTGGCTTTTATATCAAATGTACTGCAACATCAGTATCAGACCATGCCTACTGGCCTTGACATGATGTACAAACTCAAGGAACTCTTCGGGCACTAGAATCATACTGACAGGCAAGATTGTATGATCTCTAGGTACTGGACTAAAAGCAGAAATGAAGAAGCCGAAAGGTAAGTGCTTCATTTGCAAGCAGTCTGGACATTTATAGGCGAACTGTTCTCGTAGGAAGAGAATAATATAGGTATATCTTATTCTCTAGTAGTTGGAACATGTTTAATGGTGTTATCTACCGGTACCTGGCGTGTAGATATGATAACTACTGATCATGTCTGCAAATCATTGTAGGGGTTCCAGGAAACCCGATAACTACATGAAGGAGAAATCACTGTTTACATAGGCAATGCTACAGAAGTAGCAGCTGTTGCAGTGGGAGATGTTTATAAGAATAAAATATTGGTTTTAAGAAATTATCTTTACATACCAAGTTTTAGAAAGAACTTGATTTCAGTTTCTAAACAATACAAGGATGGATATTCTGTCTATTTATAATAGCAAAGGTGTTATCAAGATAAATAGGGAGTTATCTGTTCTGGTACATTCGTTGGTAATTTGTATACTCTAAATCTAATAACTCCCATGATGCAACAAATGAAAATTAATAACACATCTTCTAAATCTAATAAGAGAAAGGAACATTCGGAAATGAACCAAACATATCTTTGGCTTGGTTATATTAACTTGAGCAGGATTCAAAGGACTCTTGGGTTCATTAATGTTGGAAAACTTTCCAACTTGCGAATCTTGCTTGAAAGGAAAAATGACTAAGAGACCTTTTAAGGCCAAGGGGTATAGAGCTAAAGATGTGTTGGAACTGGTTTATTCTGATTTGTGTGGCCCTATAACTATCCAGGCAAGAGGTAGTTTCGAATATTTCATCTATTTTAAAGATGACTATTCAAGATACGGGTACATTTACTTAATGGGCCACAAGTCTGAATGCTTTGATGAGTTCAAAGAGTACAAGGCTGATGTAGAGAAACGTCATGGTAAAAGTATCAAGACACTACAGTGTGATCGTAATGGCAAGTACCTCTTAGGAAAATTTAGAAGTCACTTATCAGAAGTAGAGATTCAATCCCAACCGTCTGCACCTGATACACCCCAATAGAATGGTGTGGCAGAATGAAAGAATAGGACTCTTATGAAAATGGTTAGATCGATGATGAGTTAGTTAGAATTACCAAATTCATTTTGAGGGATATGCTATGGAACAGCAGTATACATTCTGAATATGGTACCTTTTAAATCAGTACCCTTTACTCCCATAGAATTGTGGAATGGGCATAAACCTAGTCTGAGTCATATTCAGATATGGGGTAGTCCAGCACATGTGTTGAAGGGAGACACTGACAAGTTGGAATCATGTACAGAAGTTTGTCTATTTGTGGGATATCCTAAGGGAACGAAAGGTGGTTTGTTTTATAATCCTAAAAATCAGAAGATCATTGTTAGCACCAATGCTCGATTTTTAGAGGAAGATTATGTAATGAACCATAAGCCTACAAGTGAAATTGTTCTAGAAGAAATTAGAGATGACACATCTAGTCTAGTACCAACAGTACAAGATGAAATATCAGAAGAAACTGCAACACGTATCACAAATGATACACAACCACAGATAGTACCTCGTCGTAGTGGGAGGGTTGTAAGGCAACCTAAAAGGTTCATATTTTTGGGAGAGTCGTCGGACTTGGTCCCAGGTAAACATGAACTTGATCCCCGAACATATGACGAAGCACTCTAAGATATAGATGCAGAATCTTGGCAAAGAGCAATGAATTCAGAAATATAATATATGTATTCTAACAAAGTCTAGGAGTTAGTAGAACCATCAAATAGTGTAAAAGCCATTGGATGTAAATGGATCTACAAAAGGAAAAGAGAGATAGATGGGAAGGTGGAAACCTTTAAAGCAAGGCTTGTTGCGAAGGGGTATACTCAAAAAGAGGGAATCGATTATGAGGAAATATTTTCTCTAAGTCTATCTAGATACTCTTATCTATTGATGCTCATATGGATTATGAGGTTTGACAAATGAAAATTAAGACATCTTTCCTTAACGGAAGTCTTGAAGAAAACATCCATATGAAGCAACCAGAGGGGTTCATTGAAATAGGCAAAGAGCATCAAGTGTGCAAGCTAAATCATTATATTTATGGACTGAAGCAAGCTTCAAGATCTTGGAACATCCGATTTAATGAAGTAATCCAGTCGTATGGATTTATTCAGTGTCCGGATGAGTCTTGTGTATACAAGAAGTGTGATGGAAACGTGGTGGTATTTCTTGTACTATACGTAGATGACATTTTCTTAGTTGGAAACAATATCAAAGTGTTGTCAGAAGTAAGGGTATGGTTGTCCAAGCAATTCGATATGAAGGACTTGGGAGAATGTGCACATATTCTCGGGATCAAAGTAATAAGGGATCGCAAGAAAAGAATGTTGTGCTTATCTCAAGCTTCATATATCGATACAATCCTAGCTCGTTTTAGCATGCAAGACTCCAAGAAAGGTTTTCTACCCTTTAGGCATGGAGTAGCTTTATCTAAAGAGATGTCTCCGAAGATATCAAAGTAGATAGAGGACATGAAGGCAATTCCTTATGCTTCGGCTGTCGGAAGCTTAATGTATGCTATGCACGAGACCGGATATCTGTTTTGTCGTGGGCATGGTTAGCAGATATCAAAGTAATTCAGGACAGGGACATTGGACTACCGTAAATCATATATTAAAGTACCTGAGAAGGACTAGAGATTATATGTTGGTATACCAAGCAGATGATCTGCTCCCTGTGGGTTACACGGATTCTGACTTCTAATCAGATAGGGATAAATAGTAAGTCAACCTCGGGGTTTTGTGTTTACTTTAGAAGGTAAAGACATAACAATGGAAGAGTAATAAGCATAGATGCTTTTCGGACTCCACCATGGAAGCTGAGTATGTGGCAGCCTTTGAGGCAGCCATAGAAGCTGTATGGCTCAGAAACTTCATGATGACCTTAGATGTGATTCCTGGTTTGCCCAAAAAATTATTACAGTGTATTGTGATAATAAGTGGTGCAGTAGCAAACTTGAAGTAACTGTAACGTCCACCCTCCTTACTACCACATGCGAGGGCGAACATTACTTATCTACTACTATTAACTTCACTTAACTGGTGTTACTTTCATACTTGTTAGCGGTACTTAAAACTTATAGAATATAAAATCCGAACATGTAATCATGAAATAGCTGAACATGTGGAACTATGGTTCTTTAAAATATTCTCAATAAACATACATCACGTAAGAACATATAACATGCATTTCTCATCTTGAAGCAGGCTGTATTACCAAAGCAACCTAAGGCAACTGAAGGAATTTGGCAAATGCAATTCATCTCAACACCCATCTATCAAGTTACAGCAGCTGAGCATGTCCTACTATTACTTGCTAACACTTACCACTAACATGTTAATCTTGATTAAAGGAACAAATCAACATAATAGTACTAACATTCTAATTGAACCACAGAAATAAAAAGTAAACTCCAGCAACCAATTAGAAAACACAGCCGCAACTATATAAAGCATTTCTAGAAAGATCTAAACAGGATATTCCAGCAGTACAGAAGAGCACCAATTCTAATAACCCAAAGCCAAACTTTTTAGCACTGTCTAAACAATTCCTTGCCATACGATGAAAACAATTTCAGCAGAATGTAAGCTAGCAGTAGCAAATAAACAATTCCAGAAATTCTAGACATCTTTTCCACAATACCGTGCAAACAATTCAAGCAAGCAAATCCAGCATTCCAAAATAGTGCATGAAATTTCTAAACCTCACTAGCAGATTTAAGAAATCTATCTATCTAACTTTCCTTAACCACTTAAAGGAAGGATTTAAATAACTTCTTAGCAAACTTTTGATCTCCCCATAGTCCAGCCATCACACACCTTCATCACCACCACCTTGTCGCATTCCTTTCATATTCTAGCTTTTCCTTTATCTGCAGTAGGAGGAAAAAAAAGAAAAGTATCTATAAGCGAAAACGCTTAGTAAGTACTAATCTATCTCACAAAACTCGCAATGCATAAATATAATGCAAAAGTACTGAAACTGGAATATTAAGGCAATCTGCATGTGATCATGGTATACAGAAAATAAACTGGATGCAAGTCATACTCACTAACTAGCAGGATAAAAAGAAATTAATACTATAAGCTTAGAATTTCAGAAACTAACTTTTTATTTATTCTAAGCATGTAACTTGTTCCATTTCTTATATCCTTGTGTTAGAAATTAATCTTTTAATTCTGTCTTTTACTCACTTCTTCTTCCTTTCTTTCTTTCTTAACTTTTCTTTTCTTTTCTTTTCTTAACTTTGGGCTCAGACCTAGTACCATCTCATGCGCGTTCCCTAATAGGTTGGGGTTGCGAGCCACCAATCCTAAAAGAGCAGACCTCGGTCTACCAGGGCCAAGACCTCGGAAATGACCACCTGGATTTGTTTAACGACAAGCTCTTGGATGTCGGGTACTAGCCTCTTATTTTACTTACTTGTTATCTTTCTTATTCTGATATTAAAATGCCTTGGCATTTAATTAAGCTTTTGGTGTGCTTTTAATTCTAAACCACTTCCAAAAGAAAATAGCTTCAGAAATTCTAAAACATGATAGTAGCATGGAAGGGAAACTAATTCCAGCAACCTAAATCATGGTAACTCAACTGAAATACACAGAAATAGCATGACAACAGCATAGGATTTCTACACAGCAAGTTCTAAAGGAACACATAGCATATTGTTCTGCATATTACAGTAACTAGCTTGCATATTCAAAAAGGGAAACTTAGCATGTCGAATTCTAAAGAATGGCTATCATAGAATGTCTCTTGGTGCAGAAATTCCAAAACATGCTAAATCCGAAATCTTATAATCTCAAAGGATGTCTATATGCAAACTCAGCAAAGGATCCATAACACAAAACCAACTTGGAGTTTGTCCTAAAGTTTTGGCACAGCTAAAGACCAAAAACAAGGAAACAAACCCTTGACATAAAAATTCAGCATCCTAATGCTTTAGAGGAGGTTTGGCATAGTCACTGTGGCACAACTCAGGGGTCCGAACAGCCATCTTAAAACCCAAATCCATTCTCCCAATTCGGCACAGCATGGAATACAATCCAGCCCTAGCATGAATCAAGTTCGGCACAAGAGAGCCTTGGTTTAAAAACTCAACAAGAAAACCAAGCGTACGGAGCAACTCCTACCGCAGGTGAGTAGTACTTACTTGCTTTCTTGGACTTACAGTCGGAGAGGAGGACTCTAGGGTTTCGGCTAGCTTCAAATCTCGACGTTCCTTTTGTGTCCGCGTGCTCCCTTCGACGAGAGAAGCTCGGGTCCAAGAGGAGCTCACGGCAGTGTCCTTGTCCGACCGCCGGAGGCGAAGTCCGAGCGGCGGCTGCGATTTCGCCCGAGAGGAGGCCGACGCCGCGGGAGAGGAAGGGATCGGGAGATTAGGTCACGGGAAAAAATTCCCTTCTCCCCTTAACTTATCCCTTTTATAACCTAGGTTTAACTTTGCTCTTTGCTATAACTCATATATATCCGCTTCATACTTATTAACAAACCACGAGTAGCCCAGTTGGTTGGCTGCATTCGGTTAGGTCGGGTTTGGCCGGAGGTCTTGGGTTCGAGTCTCACCTTCCACGGTTTTTGTCAAAACTTCTTTTCTTTTTGTAAACCTACTAAACGACCTCCAAAAATTACGTAAAAATACTCTAAAAATTCCTAAAAATCTCTAGAATATTTTAAAAGTGTTTCCAAATATTTTTATGGACCTTTAGGACTTGAAATGGGAAAAATTGGGTCGTTACAATCCCCCATACCTTATAAAAAGTTCGTCCCCGAACTTAGAATAGCTCTGGATTCTTTTGTCTCATGCTGTCCTCCCGCTCCCAAGTGACTTCCTCGTGCTTCTGGTTCTGCCAGATGACCTTCATCAGTGGTACTTCCTTGTTTCTCAGTCTCTTAACTGCTCTGTCCACTATCTGTGTAGGTCTGCTCTCGTAACTAAGATCCTCTTGGATCTGCACTGACTGAGGCTGAATCACTTGGCTCGGGTCATGGAGACACTTCTTTAGCATAGAGACGTGAAACACATTGTGTATTGCTGACATGTCTTGTGGTAAGTCCAACCTGTAAGCTACTTTTCCAATCCTCTCTATGATCAGGTAAGGTCCTACGTAGCGAGGACTTAATTTGCCCTTCTTTCCAAATCTCATCACTCCCTTCATAGGAGCGACCTTGAGGAAAACCGAATCTCCTACTTGGAATTCCAATGGCCTACGGCGCGTATCAGCATAACTCTTCTGTCTGCTCTGGGCAGTCTCAATTCTCTGTCTGATTTTCTGGATTGCTTGAGTAGTCTCGTCTATCACCTCTGTCTGAATGCCCAACTCTGCTTCCATCTCTTTTCTCTCTCCTGCTTCTTGCCAGCATACGGGTGATCTGCATTTCCTGCCATATAGTGCTTCATAAGGTGTCATCTTAATGGTAGTCTGATAGCTATTGTTGTAAGCGAATTCAGCTAAGCACAAATACTTGCACCAACTTCCTTTGAAATCTAGCGCACAAGCTCTGAGCATGTCTTCTAAAATCTGATTCACTCGCTCTGTCTGTCCATCAGTCTGCGGATGGAAAGCTGTGCTGAACTTGAGTTTGGTGCCTAGTGCATTCTTAACGCACTCCCAAAAGTGTGAGGTGAAGTGCCCATCTCTATCAGAAATGATAGATTTAGGAACTCCATGAAGTCTGACTACCTCTTTAACATATAGCTGGGCCAACTGCTCTATGGAGTGGGACACCTTGATGGCTAGGAAGTGAGCAGACTTGGTCAATCGGTCTACTATTACCCATATCGCATCATATCCATTGGTGGTTCTTGGAAGACCTGTTATGAAGTCCATGGAAATGTCTTCCCATTTCCATTCTGGTATTGGAAGAGGCTGAAGAACTCATCCCGGTCTCTGGTGTTCTGCTTTGACTCTCTGGCACGTCAAGCAGGTACTGACATACTTAGCTACATCTCTTTTAAGTCCTGACCACCAAAACCTCTGTTTCACATCTTGGTACATCTTGGAAGAACCAGGATGCATGGAATATGGTGTACTGTGAGCTTCCTCTAAGATCTTCTTTCTCAGTTCCTCATCATTGGGCACGCAAATGCGACTCCCCTGATAAAGAACTCCGCTATCTGTTACTCTAAACTCTGAGTTGTCTTCTTTCTGTATCCCCTGCTTGATCTTCTGGATGTCCGGATCTTCACTTTGCTTTCTCTGTATCTCCACAAGCAATGTAGACTCTAAGGTCAATGCAGAGAGCTGTCCTTCGATAATTTCAAGTCCAAAATCTGACAACTCCTTCTGCAGTGGCAGGGCTAGTGATGACAAAGACATCAGTGATGCACTAGATTTTCTGCTGAGTGCATCTGCCACTTTGTTAGCTTTACCTGGGTGGTAGAGAATTTCACAGTCGTAATCTTTGACCAACTCCAGCCACCTACGCTGTCTCATGTTTAAGTCCTTCTGAGTGAAGAAGTACTTAAGACTCTGATGATCTGTGAAAATTCTACACTGGACTCCATACAAATAATGTCGCCAGAGTTTAAGTGTAAAAACTACAGCTGTCAGCTCGAGATCATGAGTAGGGTAGTTCTTCTCATAGTCTTTGAGTTGTCTGGAAGCATAAGCTATGACTTTTCCTTCTTGCATGAGTACAGCTCCTAAACCCATCTTGGAAGCATCACTGTAGATGTCGAAACTCTTGTCACTCTGTGGGACAGTCAAGATGGGAGCACTGATCAATCTCTTCTTTAGCTCTTGGAAGCTCTGCTCACATTTATCTGACCATTCGAATCTCTTGTTCTTTCTGGTGAGGGTTGTTAGTGGAGAAGCTATCCTGGAAAAATCCTCCACGAACTTCCTGTAGTACCCTGCTAAACCAAGGAAGCTTCTGATCTCTCTGACGTTCTTGGGTCTACTCCAGTTGTTGACCGCTTCCACTTTGGCTGGATCCACCTGAATGCCTTCCTTAGAAATTATGTGACCTAAAAACGCCACCTGATTTAACCAGAACTCGCACTTGGAGAATTTAGCATAAAGCTGCTTCTGCTGAAGAGTCTGCAGTACTATCCTCAAGTGCGTGTCATGCTCCTCTGGGGTCCTTGAATAGACCAGAATGTCATCGATGAATACAATGACAAATTTGTCAAGATACTCTCTGAACACCCCGTTCATTAAGTCCATGAAGACCGCAGGTGCATTGGTCACTCCAAAAGGCATGACCACAAATTCGTAGTGTCCATATCTGGTCCTGAACGCCGTTCTGGGTATATCTCTTTCTTTCACCTTCAGCTGATGGTACCCAGAGCGCAGGTCTATCTTTGAGAACACCGTCACTCCTCTTAACTGATCAAATAAGTCATCGATCCTGGGAAGGGGGTACTTGTTCTTGATTGTCACTTGATTCAAAGCTCTGTAATCTATGCACATCCGCATTGTTCCATCTTTCTTCTTAACAAACAACACAGGAGCTCCCCAAGGTGAGTGACTAGGGTGAATGAAGCCTTTGTCAAGTAACTCCTGTAGTTGCTCTTGTAACTCCTTCAGCTCTGCTGGAGACATGCGATACGGAGCTTTTGAAATTGGACCGGTTCCAGGAACCAATTCAATCCCAAATTCCACCTCTCTGTTGGGAGGTAGTCCAGGTAACTCTTCTGGAAATACTTTTGGATACTCGCATACTACCCGGACCTCCTCCTGCTTGGGTCCCTTCTGCTCTGCTGCCTTTACTATGTATGCAAGGAAACCTGCACACCCTTTAGCTAACATCTGGTGTGCTGCTAGAGATGAGAGGAGCTTCTGGGTCTTCTTCCTTGGCACTCCTGTGAACTCAAAAGTTGGCTCACCTTCTGGACTAAAAATTACTTTCTTTCTGTGGCAGTCCACTGAGGCACTGTACTTGCTGAGGAAATCCATACCAAAAATGATATCGAAATCCTGCATGGCGAGAACTATCAGATTTACATATAATTCCCTGTCTGCAATTCTAACCAGTACAGCTCGGAGCCACTGATTGGATTCCATGACTTCCCCCGAAGGTAGGGTCGTCAGGAACTTGGAGTTCGTACTCTTTGTAGGCACCTGTAAACTACTGGCAAAAGGTATCGATACAAAAGAATGGGTCGCCCCAGTGTCAAATAGTACAGTAGCTATGTGCTGGAAAATAACTACTCGACCTGTTACGACCGTGGAGGCACTAGCAGCTTCTTCTTTGGTGAGGGAGAATACTCTGGCACCATCAAAGGCTGGAACTGGTGGAGCTTCTAACCTTCCTCGACTGATATAGGGTCCCTCCAATGCTGCTTCCATATGGTGCAACTGTGCAGGCTGGCCTCCATATTGCAATGGATGTGGCTGAGGTACTTTGGATTTGTTAGGACACTCTTTAGCCATGTGTCCCTCCTGACCACAGGAGTAACATCCAGTTTTACCCAAAAGGCAGGCTCCTGGGTGTGTTCTCCCACATTTGGGACATGGAGGGAACTTGGTCTGCTTGTTTGCTGGTCCTCCCTTCTGGCCACCTCCTGTGTTCCACTGCTTCCTTTTACCTTTGCCTTTCCAGTTCTGCTTACTTGACTGTGACTTCTGGCTTCCTGCTGTTTTGTCCTCTGTCTTCACTGGCTGATGTTGTGCTCGCTGTGCTTTGATGTTGTTCATGTAATGTTCAGCAATTAATGCTCAACTGATCAATTCTTCGCCAGTCTGGGGCCGATGAGCTCCACTGCTCACATTCAGTGCTATCTGTGGTCTCAGCATTCTGAGCATCAGCCTGACTCGCTCCTTCTCTGTACTCACTAGCTCTGGACAGAGACGAGCTAGTCTGTTGAACTTCTTGGCTGCTTCTTCCACTGACAAGTCACCTTGTTTGAATTCTATAAACTCCTCGTAGTGCTTGTTGGTAATCTGCAGATGGAAGAACTCTTCATAGAACTCTGACTGGAAATCTGCCCAGGTCATCTGATCAGCTGCTCTCTTGGTCTTTATCCTCTCCCACCACATGCGAGCATCTCCAGACAGACAGAAAGAGGCGCACTTGACCTTCTCGACTTCTGGCCAGTCAAGAAGCTCCATAGTGCTCTCTAGTGTTTTAAACCAAGCCTGGGCATCCCAGGGCTCAGTCGTGCCTGAGAAGCTCTCTGGTTTCAGCTTCAGCCACTGTATAAGATAAGCTTCTGGTCTCTGGTGAGTAGCTGGTGGAGTCTCAGTTACCACTGGGGTCTCTGCAGTGACAACTGGAGGAGGGGGAGGAACTGCTTGCTGGTTTGCCATCAGATTGGCAATCACTTGCTGCTGCTCTGCTACTTGCCTCTGGAGCTGAGCAACCACTTCAGAAAGGTTGGGCTCAGTTGCTCTAGGCACTTCGTTCCCTTGAGCTGGTTCCTCAGTGTGAGTAGCACGGGGACGTCCTCTTCTTGCCATCTATTTATTCAAGGTAAAGGCTTGATATCTTACTTTAACCCTTCTAATCATACTTAAATATGAATAAAGAAAAGGGAAACTAAATCTTTTATCTTACTTAAGCACTCAAACAAATAAGTACTCTATACTGCAGTTAATAATAAGAAAAGCAGAAATAAGAAAGGATTTAAATACTTTCTTACTTGGAGACGGCAAGGATGATGTTGATGTGTGTGTGATGCTGGAGAATGGGAACCTCGCTCTGATACCAACTGTAACGTCCACCCTCCATACTACCACATGCGAGGGCGAACATTACTTATCTACTACTATTAACTTCACTTAACTGGTGTTACTTTCTTACTTGTTAGCGGTACTTAAAACTTATAGAATATAAAATCCGAACATGTAATCATGAAATAGCTGAACATGTGGAACTATGGTTCTTTAAAATATTCTCAATAAACATACATCACGTAAGAACATATAACATGCATTTCTCATCTTGAAGCAGGCTGTATTACCAAAGCAACCTAAGGCAACTGAAGGAATTTGGCAAATGCAATTCATCTCAACACCCATCTATCAAGTTACAGCAGCTGAGCATGTCCTACTATTACTTGCTAACACTTACCACTAACATGTTAATCTTGATTAAAGGAACAAATCAACATAATTGTACTAACATTCTAATTGAACCACAGAAATAAAAAGTAAACTCCAGCAACCAATTAGAAAACACAGCCGCAACTATATAAAGCATTTCTAGAAAGATCTAAACAGGATATTCCAGCAGTACAGAAGAGCACCAATTCTAATAACCCAAAGCCAAACTTTTTAGCACTGTCTAAACAATTCCTTGCCATACGATGAAAACAATTTCAGCAGAATGTACGCTAGCAGTAGCAAATAAACAATTCCAGAAATTCTAGACATCTTTTCCACAATACCGTGCAAACAATTCAAGCAAGCAAATCCAGCATTCCAAAATAGTGCATGAAATTTCTAAACCTCACTAGCAGATTTAAGAAATCTATCTATCTAACTTTCCTTAACCACTTAAAGGAAGGATTTAAATAACTTCTTAGCAAACTTTTGATCTCCCCATAGTCCAGCCATCACACACCTTCATCAACACCAACTTGTCGCCTTCCTTTCATATTCTAGCTTTTCCTTTATCTGCAGTAGGAGGAAAAAAAAGAAAAGTATCTATAAGCGAAAACGCTTAGTAAGTACTAATCTATCTCACAAAACTCGCAATGCATAAATATAATGCAAAAGTACTGAAACTGGAATATTAAGGCAATCTGCATGTGATCATGGTATACAGAAAATAAACTGGATGCAAGTCATACTCACTAACTAGAAGGATAAAAAGAAATTAATACTATAAGCTTAGAATTTCAGAAACTAACTTTTTATTTATTCTAAGCATGTAACTTGTTCCATTTCTTATATCCTTGTGTTAGAAATTAATCTTTTAATTCTGTCTTTTACTCACTTCTTCTTCCTTTCTTTCTTTCTTAACTTTTCTTTTCTTTTCTTTTCTTAACTTTGGGCCCAGGCCTAGTACCATCTCATGCGCGTTCCCTAATAGGTTGGGGTTGCGAGCCACCAATCCTAAAAGAGCAGACCTCTGTCTACCAGGGCCAAGACCTCGGAAATGGCCACCTGGATTTGTTTAACGACAAGCTCTTGGATGTCGGGTACTAGCCTCTTGTTTTACTGACTTGTTATCTTTCTTATTCTGATATTAAAATGCCTTGGCATTTAATTAAGCTTTTGGTGTGCTTTTAATCCTAAACCACTTCCAAAAGAAAATAGCTTCAGAAATTATAAAACATGATAGTAGCATGGAAGGGAAACTAATTCCAGCAACCTAAATCATGGTAACTCAACTGAAATACACAGAAATAGCATGACAACAGCATAGGATTTCTACACAGCAAGTTCTAAAGGAACACATAGCATATTGTTCTGCATATTACAGTAACTAGCTTGCATATTCAAAAAGGGAAACTTAGCATGTCGAATTCTAAAGAATGGCTATCATAGAATGTCTCTTGGTGCAGAAATTCCAAAACATGCTAAATCCGAAATCTTATAATCTCAAAGGATGTCTATATGCAAACTCAGCAAAGGATCCATAACACAAAACCAACTTGGAGTTTGTCCTAAAGTTTTGGCACAGCTAAAGACCAAAAACAAGGAAACAAACCCTTGACATAAAAATTCAGCATCCTAATGCTTTAGAGGAGGTTTGGCAGAGTCACTGTGGCACAACTCAGGGGTCCGAACAGCCATCTTAAAACCCAAATCCATTCTCCCAATTCGGCACAGCATGGAATACAATCCAGCCCTAGCATGAATCAAGTTCGGCACAAGAGAGCCCTGGTTTAAAAACTCAACAAGAAAACCAAGCGTACGGAGCAACTCCTACCGCAGGTGAGTAGTACTTACTTGCTTTCTTGGACTTACAGTCGGAGAGGAGGACTCTAGGGTTTCGGCTAGCTTCAAATCTCGACGTTCCTTTTGTGTCCGCGTGCTCCCTTCGACGAGAGAAGCTCGGGTCCAAGAGGAGCTCACGGCAGTGTCCTTGTCCGACCGCCGGAGGCGAAGTCCGAGCGGCGACTGCGATTTCGCCCGAGAGGAGGCCGACGCCGCGGGAGAGGAAGGGATCGGGAGATTAGGTCACGGGAAAAAATTCCCTTCTCCCCTTAACTTATCCCTTTTATAACCTAGGTTTAACTTTGCTCTTTGCTATGACTCATATATATCCGCTTCATACTTATTAACAAACCACGAGTAGCCCAGTTGGTTGGCTGCATTCGATTAGGTCGGGTTCGGCCGGAGGTCTTGGGTTCGAGTCTCACCTTCCACGGTTTTTGTCAAAACTTCTTTTCTTTTTGTAAACCTACTAAACGACCTCCAAAAATTACGTAAAAATACTCTAAAAATTTCTAAAAATCTCTAGAATATTTTAAAAGCGTTTCCAAATATTTTTATAGACCTTTAGGACTTGAAATGGGAAAAATTGGGTCGTTACAGTAACCACGAGCCCATAAGGCAAGTAAACACATAGAGTGCAAGTACCACCCAATACGAGATATCGTATAACGAGGAGAAGTTGTTGTCGCCTATATTACATTAGATGATAACCTGGGCGATCCTTTCACTAAGACCCTTAAGGCAAAAGCTTTTGATGGGCATGTTGAGGGGTTGGGAATCAGATGTATGGCAGGGTATATGACAACATAGTCTTTTAGTATAAGTTGGAGATTATTAGAGTGTATACTAAAAGTCTAGCTTTTTGTAAATATTTATTTTGAAATAAAGAATCACATTGGTCAAATGTCTACATTTATATGCTAAGTGTAGTTGTTCAATTAATTTATATTGTAGATAACATGGTGTGTGGTGTCACACACAGAAGATCATGTTATCAGTTCCTTATAAATTATAAACAGTAGCTCACGACTAAGATGGATAGGAACAATCCATTGAAATAGTAGTAGTGTAATTTGGTATTAGTTTATCTTGACTATAAAATTACAATAGTACACTCTGAGTGTATTGAGCATGACCATTTAAGGTAAGTTCTTTTTATACTGACTGCATAAAAGAACAAGACCTTTGTTATTATGGAAGTGTGTACTCTTAATCATGATATAATAATAAGCACATATACTCAATATTCATTTCTTTAATTTATCAAAAGGTGTGATTTAGTTTGATAAATTAATAGGCCCGATAAGTTGGGAAATGGTATTATTTATATGGTGTGTTGTTGATTATAGAATGAAACTGTGTCCTAATAATCTAGGTTGATAATGCCCCCAAGAGGAGCTCATGAGGATTGTCATATAAACCCTGCAGGTGGACTTAGTCCAACATGACGATAAGGTTGAGTGGTACTACTCTTGGAACTAGATATTAATTAAGTGAGTTGTCAGTAACTCATTTAATTAGTGACATTCTATATCTTAAACACAGGGAGATTAACACACTCATGATAAGAAGGAGCCCATATAGTAATATGGGATTGGTGCAGTAGTTCAATAATAACTCTTTAGTGGTATGAGTTATTATTGATGAACTCGAGTTGGGTGTTCGGGGCGAACACGGGAAGCTCGAGTTCATCGGGAGACCAAAACCAATTACTCCTCTCGGTCCCTGTCGTAGCCTCTTAATTATAAAGTGTTATACCCACCCATACCCACTTTTTTACCCACCTTAAGGTGGCCGGCCAAGCTTAGCTTGGAGCCCAAGCTAGGGCTAGCCAAACCAAGGTTAGATGGGTCAAGTAGGTGGTCGGCCCTAGCTTGAACCCAAGCTTAGGTGGCCGGTCACAATTAAATTAAAAGGGATTTTAATTTTTAAAATCTTTCCTTATGTGGAAACTATGGTTTTAAAAGAGAGTTTAAAATTTAAATCTTTTCTTTTATAGCTTTCTACAAAATATTAAGAGAAAGGTTTGATATCTTTCCTTATTTATAGTTAAAAGGAAGATTTTAATTTTTGATAAAACTTTCCTTTTTTGTAACCATCCTCATGGTTTTAAAAGAGAGTTTTAAAATTCAAATCTTTCCTTTTATAGCTTTCTATAAAAGATTAAGAGAAAGGTTTGATATCTTTCCTTATTTGTAGTTAAAAGAAAGATTTTAATTTTTGATAAAACTTTTCTTTTTTGTAACCATCATCATGATTTAAAAGAGAGTTTTAAAATTAAATCTTTCCTTTTATAGTTTCTACAAAAGATTAAGAGAAAGGTTTGATATCTTTCCTTATTTGTAGATTGAAAGAAAGATTTTAATTTTGAAGAAAACTTTCCTTATTGTAATCATCCACATGCTTTAATAGGAAGATTTTAATTTATAAAAGTTTCCTTTTATAATCAACCATGAAGGGAAATTTTAAAGAGAAATTTTTATTTTAAAAATTTTTGAAAACAAATTGGGAAGTTTTAATTTTGTGTTTAAAACTTTTCTTGTTTGGAGGAATTGAGGTAGTCGGCCACATTAATAAAGAAAATGAAATTTTAATTAAATTTTCCTTTCAATGGCAAAGAAATTAAGGAAGTTTTAATTAAAACTTTCCTTATTTGCCAAGACCAAGGAATATAAAAGAGAAAGTAGAGGTGTCTCACCTCACAACAATAATACATCCTCTAGTATTCCTCTCTTCCTTGGTTGGTGGTCGACCCTCTCTTCTTTCTCTTCCCCTATTCTTCTTCTTAAGTGGTCGGCGACATCATCTTCTTGGCGAGATCTTGGTGGTCGGATTTTGCTTGGAGAAGAAGGAGAGATAGGAGGCTTTGTTTCTTAGCATCCCTTGGAGCTTGGTTGGTGGCCGAAAGTTCTTCATCTCTTGAAGATTAGTGGTGTTCGAAACTTGCTTGGAGAAAAAGGAAGCTTGGGTGGATTCTCGTCTCAGTAAATCGTCGTTCACACGACGTCCGAGATAAGAAGAATAATACGATAGAAGATCGTGAAGTCTATAAGCTACAAAAGGTATAACTAGTTATTATTTTCTGCATCATAACTAGTTCATCTTTTTGTTTAGATCTTGAAATACCAAACACAAGATGCTAACGTTTCTAGGTTTCGGATTTATGATTCGAGTTTGTGTTTCTTTTATTTTTTCGATCTTGTGATTCAATTGTTCTTATTGGTAAACTTAAGGTTACTATAAGGAGATTAAATATTGAATTTCGTTGAAAGACGTTGTCTAGAAAGTGGTGGATGCTCCTATAACCAAGAAGGTCTAATGCTCACCATGTTTAACCTGGAAGCCAATCTCTGAAATAAATATTTAATCAAATTTGTAGCATAGGTGGATTTGGATTAAGAATGTTAAGCATCGTTTGCGGTCCAAGTTTATACCTCCAAGAACAGATAAATTGAATTTGGAATAAATAATGTTAAGTTCTGTTTGCGATTCCTAATTTAATTTCTAAAGAACACAATATGTTATTAGGAAAGGTTCAGGACTCGTACAAAATTTTTGTACAAGGAAATCGGTATGATATTTCGAGTAGCAACCAGCAATGTTCACCTTCAAGTACAAGTTCCTAAAAGAAGTCGCGCATAATATCAACACAATATGAATTCTAATATCCCACGCGTTGCACAGTGCACAGGATATCAATGTGTTTTTATTATTTTTTTATTTTAAAAATCAATATTTTCTGAAATATAAATCATAAATATATTACTATACCCGGTAAACACATTATTATATCCTATAAACATCCAAATTTTTTTTGTTTTTAATTTTTCTTTTAACTAAATACTATAACCCAATTGGGAAGTCTGAACCGTAGAGGTAAAATCGTAAAAAAAAATTAATTTGAACACTATAATCTAATTGGGAAGCCTAAACCTAGGGGTATCAAGTTAAAAAACTATAATAAAAATATTTTTTAAAAAAATAAAAAATTAAGATCTTACGGTATGGTGTGTTTTTTTGTTTTTTTTTTATTTTTAAAAGCCAACATTTCCTCCCATATAAATTCTAAATATATTACTATATCCCGTAAATGCATTATTATATCCCGTAAACGTCTAATTTTTTTATTTTTTATTTTTCTTTTAACTGAACACTATAACTCAATTGGGAAGTTTGAACCCTAGAGATAAAATCTTAAATTTTTTTAACTTGAATATTATAATCTTATTGGGAAGGTTCATCATAGGGATAGGAATATATATTGAGAGTTAAAAATAATTATATTAGAAAAAAAAAACAAAGAAGAAAAGTTGATACGCTGCGCGACAGATATATCTTGGCCAACCTATTACCTCTATCACCTCGCTTCATAATAATAAAACGATGGTATTCCGAAATAATTGTTGGAATCCCTGCTCGGCTAAGACTCACGTTGACAGCAGACTTGCCTCGAGATAGGCTACTTTTGATCTAGAGTCAAGTACCTATTTATTCTTAGTAGTTGTTGGTGCCATTCCGAGAGAGAGAAAATTATGATTTTGGTCCCGTAACTTGCGTTTTTTCAATTTTCATCCTGTTAAGAGTTAATTTATACTTTTAGTCCCGTAACTTGTAATATTTTTCAATTTTAATCCTTTTTCTAAAATTAAAATTTTTAACCGGTAATTGCTTAGTTGGCGGTCATTAGTTTCTTACGTGGAAAAAAATATACTAGAAAAATAAAACGACGCTTCTCCCTATTCTTAAAAAAAACGCCGAACCTAAACTTAACATTGATCCTCCTCCTGCGCCGATCTCCATTCTCCCTTCTCCCTTTGCCTCCTCTTAGTCGCCCTTCCACCGCCCCGCCCACCCCTGACTCCCAGACGTTGTTCCCCCACAGGCTCCAGCACCGATCGTGCTCTCCTTCCCTACTTCTACCTTCCGATCGTGCTCTCCTTCCCTACTTCTGCCTTTTCCCTTCTCCTCCTAATGAAAGGCCCTTTTCTTCCACTGGCCCCGCCGATGTCCCGACCTTCCGGCACCTCCCCACCGACGCTCGTAGGCTCCACTCCAAAGCCAGCTCTGGTTGCTGCGGGGTCGGCTTCCGTGCAACCTAGCAGTGGTGTTCACAACAGGATCGACGTCTTCTCCCTTTCCCTCGACGGTATCTCCTCTCCTTTTCTGCCTGTGATAATTTTCATTACTTATTTTATGGATGATTTTCCATCCACCAAGTAAAATGAAGGTAAAATTTGAGTAATTAGGCTTCAAACACCACCCACTTCTACAAACCTAGTAGTTATGTCAAGAAGAATTGCTAACTTGCTTGATTAGTTGGAAACCTCTATTTACATATGGATCAGGGCTTTTGGCAAAAAATAAATATATGAGCAGAACAATTATTTTACTATGTCTAATCTGATGGAAGCTTGAGCTTAGTGTAATTTTTTTTCTCTTCTGTGTATTTTTATTTATTTAGAATGGTGTAGTATGCTAACTTTCTTTCCATATGCACCTAATGAAGATCGAATGCATGGGGACTTGAGTGAAGAAAGTGACCATGCAGTGGAAGAGAATGTTAGTTTAGAGAATGAAAATGGAAGTGTTGAAAGCACAAATGATGATGATAATGATCAGTACAATGATAATGTGAATTTTAACAGTGAGTGGTGCAGGGAAAATAATTGTTTGGAAGGTGCCCTAAACATATATATGGCCAAGGATTCAGCTGAGGAGAATTTAATTGACAGTGAGGATGAATATAGGAAAAGTGAAGATGGATCGAATATAGAAAATGATGCAAAGGAGCTATTTCCTTATTTTAATTGTGTACAACAATATGATCCCAATTTTGAGTTGGGAATGATGTTTAGCAACAAGAAGGAATTAAGAGATGCAATACACTCACATGCTATTAAAAATAGAAGAAGTGTTAACATTACCAAAAATGACAAGATCAGAGTATATGCTAAGTGTGCAGATGAGGAGTGTAAGTGGAAGCTTCATGCTTTGAAGCTTAGTGGAGAATACACTTTTCAAATCAGGAAGTATGTGCCTGAACACACATGTGTGATGAATTTGTATGTGAAAAATCTGAAATCTACTTGGTTGTCTAAAAAGTATATGAGCAAGATCAGATCAGACCCGAAAAGAAATGTGAAAGGCTTTAGAACTGATATTATGGAAGATGTTAGATGCAGCGTTTCAAAGTCTCAAATTTATAGGGCAAAAGCAAAAGCAACTCAATTAATTGAAGGACAAGCTTATGAGCAATATGCACTGATTTGGGATTTCGCAAATGAGGTGAAGAGATCGAACCCTGGGAGCACTATTGTGATTGGCACTAATGATGTAACTGACGAAAATAGGTTTGACAGGCTTTATATGTGTTTGTATGGATTGAAAGTTGGATTTTTTTTTAGGATGTAGGCATTTTATTGGGGTCGATGGGTGTCATTTGAAGGGGCCACATGGAGGGGTGTTACTATCAGCGGTCGGAATTGATCCAAACAATAGTAACTTCCCAATTGCTATTGCCATTGTGAATAATGAGTCATGTGAGACATGGGGGTGGTTTTTGAGTTTGTTGAAATTAGATTTGAATATTGAAAAGGATTATGAATGGGCATTCATGTCTGACAAGCAAAAAGGATTGATCCAAGCATTCAATGAAGTATTCCCAAGGGCTAACCACAGGTTTTGTCTTAGGCACTTGCATGGGAATTTTAAAACGGCTGGGTTTAGAGGTGAAGCATTTAAAAATGCATTGTGGAAATGTGGCACAGCTACAACAGTGAATGAATTCAGGAAAAAAATGGCAGAAATGAGGGATATCGATTCAAGCGTTGCTGATTGGTTCAATGACAAGCCCCCAATGCATTGGAGTAGATCACATTTCACAACCAACTCTATATGTGACTTTTTATTGAATAATTGTTGTGAATCTTTTAATAGCAGTATTTTGGATGCAAGGGAGAAGGTTATATTGTCAATGCTTGAATGGCTTGTTGAATACTTCATGATGAGAATGCAAGTTAACAGGGATAGGGTCGAAGAAAAGTGGGAAGGATTGTTTTGTCCTCGAATAAGAAAACTAATCGAGAAGAATTTGACAAAGACCGGGGATTGCATACCAATTAAAGCAGATAACTTTCATTACCAAGTTTCATGCTATGATGGCAGTAAGTATAGTGTAGACCTAAAAGAGTGGACATGTGGTTGTAGGAAATGGGATTTGAGTGGAATTCCATGCAACCATGCTTTATCTGCTATTTTAGCTCAACGATTGGATTATTTCGATTACGTGCATAAATGCTATAGTTTAGCCACATACAAACAAGTCTATTCTCCTATAGTTATGCCACTAAATGGTAGGAGTGAATGGCAACCAACAGGAGTTATTCCAGTACTTCCACCAAACTTTGGGAGACTTGTGGGAAGGCCCAAATGAGCAAGAAGAATGGAAAGAGACAAAGCTGAAACAATAAAGACAAAACAAAAAAGCAAAATAAAGACAGTAAAAAATGATCACGAAATGAGGAGGCAGCAAAGAACAGTGACATGTAGCATTTGTGGTGTTAAGGGTCACAATAAAAAAGGTTGTACTCGAACTGAACTAGGAATGCCAGCGGAATCCGAACAAATTGAACAGTCACAAGAACACCCTTTAAGTCAGTTGACTGAAGAGCTCATAAGTCAACCACCATCAAAGTTACAGGTATGTGTTTCTATAGTAATTTTTCTATGATAATTTTTCTATAGTAATTTTCCTTACTAATGTTGTTTCAGGTAAGGAGGAATGCGAGGTTTGATGTCAATACCGTTGGAGAAAATGTTTTAAAAAAAATCAAATATCTATCATGGCAATAGTAGTGTAAGTTAATGTTTTTATTTTGTGTTTAGTAGTGTATTTTTCTATAGAAATATTTTATCTAAAAAATTCACTTGTCACAGGGGAAAGACAGCAATATATCTCAACAAACTACACCAATGCCCCTATTGAGGTCTACAGCTCCCTTATCCATGTATGAGCAGTTTAAACAATGTCAAATTCCCTCAAATATGGCCAATGTAAGGGCACCTACATCATTTTTTGGAAGAGCCTACATACAAAGTGTTGAACCATGCAAGTCAATTATGCAAGTAGGAGGGCAGGAATTCATGATAATGTCTGGCATAAATACTTTGGTATCTGAAAAGGAATGTGGATTGGGAGCTAAAAAGAATAAAAGAAAGGATCCTCATAAGTGAAGAAGAATGAAGTGTGAACTTTTTGGTTGTTTTTTGACAAAATTTTGTTTAGTACATGAATTATGAAACATTGTTTCAGTTAGAGTTATTTTGTTTAGTACATGAATTATGAAACATTGTTTCAGTTATAATTATTTTGTTTAGTATATGAATTATGGTTTCTCTCTTGTATTCTTCAATGATATGATATGATTTGTGTGTTTCTGTTTGTTTCATCCCTTCTCTATCTATGTGATTTTTGTGTATATGTTTTTTTCATCCCTTTTTATTTGCTATTTGTTCATTATGTTAGGTGGAAATAACTATATTGTCTTTATCTGCTATGTGTGAAATAACTATATTGCCTTTTATCTGCTGTAATTGTAGCGATAACTATTCAGTTATGGTTATTTGTGAAGAACTATATTGTCTCAAAAGTTTATCTGTTGTACTATAACTATATTGTGAATAATATTTCAGTTTTAGTTATTGCAGCGATAATATTTCAGTTTATTTGTGAATAACTATATTGTGAATAATTATTCATGTACTAAACAAAATATAATTCATGTACTATAACTGAAATAACTATATTGCCTTTTATCTGTTGTATAGCTGCAATAACTATAACTATATTGTCTCAAAAGTTTGGATTGTTCATTTGGATTGTCGGAAGTACTAGCTGTAATTCACACATATCTGCTATATTGCCTCCTCATAGCTATTACAGTGATAAGTATTTAGTTACAGTTATTTCACACAGTACATGAATTACATAAACGATTAACGATTTTAAAATGGTCATCCCACTGTAAAAATAGCACATGACTTGTCAGTAAGAAATTAATTATATTTGGCAGCCTACTTCAATTTTTTTTTTGTTCGAGCTTATTTCTGTCGGTGCCAAATTAAATCAGATATCGAAAAGCTAGTCGTTCTTTCGCTCAGATGATAGATACAACAGCAAAATAGAATAGAAACACACGTTCTTTATTTCAGATCAACACAGTACGACACAATACGGAATAGTTTAGTTTCAAGAACGTCGTAGAATTAAGACACGCACACAGCAGCGATAGCCAAAAATTGAGCATCTCTGTTGTCTGTTCTCCTCTTGCCCCTTCTCTGCTTTTGTACTCTTTATTGGCTCCCATCCTTCAGTCCACCAACCAAAATCTCCTCTATTCCATGTCAATTCTCTCAGTCTTTCCCTTGAACCTGTGGGAGTCGCACGAAGGCCGACCCCGCAGCAACCAAAGTTGGCGCTGGAGTGGAGCCTGCGAGCGTCAGTGGGGAGGCGGTAGCGGCAGAAGGTCGGGACATCGACGGGCGGGTGGAAGAAAAGGGCCTTTCGTTAGGAGGAGAAGGAAGAAGGCAGAGACAGGGAAGGAGAGCATGATCGGCGGTGGAACACGGTCGTTGGGGAGGTAGCGTCAGGGGGAAGGGCGATTGAGAGGAGGAGAAGGGAGAATGGCAGAAGCAGGGGTGGCGTCGGGGGGAAGGGCGATTGAGAGGAGAAGGGAGAATGGCAGAAGCAGGGGAGGAGAGCACGATCGGCACTGGAGCCTGTGGGGGTCGGTGGGGAGGCGGCGTTGGGGGAGGGGGGTGGAAGGGCGATTGAGAGGAGGAGAAGGGAGATCAGTGTAGGAGGAGGATGAACGTAGGTTTTCGTTCGGCGTTTTTTTAATGTGAAATGCTGACTGGTCAAGGCGAAGGGGCGTTTAATTTTTGTCAGTATATTTTTTTCCACATAAGAAACTAATGACCGCCAACTAAGCAATTACTGGTTAAAATTTTAATTTTAGAAAAAAAGATTAAAATTGAAAAATATTACAAGTTACGAGACTAAAAGTATAAATTAACTCTTAACAGGAGGAAAATTGAAAAAAAAAACGCAAGTTACATGACCAAAATCATAATTTTCTCTTCTGAGAGATGAAGTTTCAGTGAATTAATTGAGCTCCAGGGCATTTAAAGAGATTGAGTCAGATAGGGCAGTTGTAGTCCTTTCAAGAAGTTAATGTGTTTCTTTGAGGAGTCATTAACAAAAGGCAAGGGGGACTCATGACTAATAGTTGCTTGAGCCCGTGAAAGTTATCCAACTCCTAATGTACGCAATAGGTACGACTTTAAGGAGTGGTGAATAGAAAGACTGAAGTTACAGGATACGCGAGAGCGGGCAGAGGAGTTTAAAAGAATCGAACAACACAATCGGACGGCACAATCAATATTTGAAAGAGCTAGTGTCGGGGGTTCAGCTGCCTATGACCTTTGCAGCCCTTGCGCTTTTGAGCCCACTGAGCGGTGAAGTTGAGGAACGAAGACAAATGACTCTCAAGTAAGGACTGACGCGATAGGCTCGACCTTAACTTACCTTGTTTTAAGTACTATAAATTAAATTGTAGTTAAGGGAGAGGGAGAGAAAGAGTATGGGAAAGCTTTAGTTAGCTCAGCTGCAGTTAATTCCATCAAGTACGCCACCCACTCCCAACTCTGATGATATCATCACGTGTCACGCCCCGGAGGAGTCCCTGTCCGAAGAAATTTCGGCAGCATCTCCCCTGTACGACGGACAATCTGAAACTTTTCTACAAGCACTATATACCTCAGCCACATGCGGCTGGAATAATAACAAAAAATAAAACAATCACCACGCAGTTTAATAGTAGACAAACAGAGCAGTAATAAGATGACTCGAAAACAACCCTACTCAACTACACTCGTAAAGCTCAAAACATATTCCTACTCCACTACACTCGTAAAGCTCAAAACCGGTGATAAAACCAACTTACCTCTTCTGTCATCTAGGCAGGCATGTAGTAAAAACAAATCCCAATAAAAGTCATCACAAGTAACAATCCATACAAGATCCAAAGTATCCAAAACATAACAAGTTCAAAACATGGTCTAGTAAAGAAGAAAACCAAAAGATCCAAAAGGCCCTCATGGTCTGCCGGGGACTAGCAACTAGAATTCTCTCCTGACAGCATCAATCTGAAAAATAACAACAATGGAGGCGGGGTGAGTCCAACGCTCAGCAGGTACAACTGATATGCAAAGTAAGGAAATAACACCTAGCACTAATCATGAGTACAGTCTCCTGATAAAATAAAGGTAAATGCAAACCGAAGTAAAACAGGAGAGAAACTGTACTAACCAGGACCTGGGTATCAGGACAAACAGTCCGAGTGGTATAGAAATCATGTATGCATGCCAAACATAGGTATCCAAACAATATGCAGCATATAAATGTAGCAAACACAAACACAAGCAATAAATGCATCATGCATATGACGCCAATGTCATGGTCACCCCTGATGCCAGTTAGCCAACTCACAACAAAAGTGGGACCGAGTGGGTAGGGCTGTGACAACCGTGCACTCCGTATCACTACTCCTGATGAGTGACTGAGAGAACGGGATGCTGTCGGAGTACACACATACTCCTACCCCAAATCATAAATGGGGGAGCGCAATGCTCTCATCTCCCGGTACACGATGACGGGGAGGGGTCCCTAACGTGCTACACGCTGCGTCACACTACCCATGAGCGGACCAACGGAGCACCGGAAGAGCAAATTGACGTGCTACCACGCTGCATCACGCTACCCATGAGCGTCACAACGGAGCACCGAACAGTGATGAAACTGGCGATGTGCTCGACAATAATGGAGCAATCTATCAAACAGCATGCAATCATGCGAATGGTGCATGACACTAAGCATGGTAATATACTGAACCAAATCTATGGACATATAATGATGTGCACCATAGTGAACAAATCATATCAAAGTACACTGATCAAATAAGGTATCAAACCTAGGTCCTGAACATGGTGAAACATGGTTATATCACTACCCCTATGAGCATGTGTAATCAGGTACATAACAACACGAAATGCAAAACAAACAATCAATCAAGCAGGTAATAGGTAATCGGGTAGTGATTAACCGAAACAAATGAGGAACATAATTAATGCAACTTGTTAATTTCACTACTATGCATATCAAAGACAATAAGTCAAAAGTACCCGCCTCCAAGAGGAAAAGGTCCAGTCCGACAAATCGAGATACTCGTCTCGCGTCAAAGTCCTGCAGTATCAAACAAAATGTCTAGTTTAGCTAATTCTATAATACAACAATTAGCCAAACTAGATTCTAATCCAACTAATCAATTAGAATTAACTTCGTTAACCTTAACCCTTAATTAGGGCAAAAACTCTAATTTCAAAACACATAAACCTAATTCATCAACATGCATAACCATCTAGAAATCAAATCAAACCATGACCTACGACTAAAAATCAATTTCCCTAATCGAAGTATGATCACTAACTAACCAAGTACACAGATTCCAACCTTTAAAGAAACCTGTTACACATCCATATTAACTCAACATCTAGATTAAACTAACCTTAACAGCTTCCTCCTTTAATCCCCTCAACTGAACCAAAATTAGTCGCAGCAGATTGAAAACCCTATTCTGCCATATAAACCAAATCCAAAGACTTATCAATTCATCCACAACAAAATCTGAGAATAGAACCACAACCTAATTCCAATCAAAGTTAGGGTACAGAGCCTACAATCTGTGATGGATCGAACCTGTGGTCGGCGACAGTGCAAGGGCACGGCTTCGGCAGAGCTCGGCTAGGGCACGACGTCGGCAGGGCTCGGCTAGGGCACGGTGTCGGCAGTGCTCCGTGCGTCGGCAGTGTTTGAACAGGGAGGAAGAGGAAGAAGACTTCGGTCGGCGGTGGCTCGTCGGACCAGAGAAGGGGGAAAGGAATTCGGGAGGCGGCGGCGGCGATTGTTGCGGCGCAAGTTAGGGCAAGGAGAGGGCGCTGTGGTGGCGGCAAAGAAGAGGAGAAGAGGAGAAGGCTTCGGGTGTGTGGCTCGGGAGGAAGAAATAGAAGGAGGAGGAACTGCCGTGGCCGGCGGTTAGGGCTCGGAATCGGCGTCGGGCGCGCGGGGGAGGAAGAAACGGCAAGGGGCTCGGGCACGGGGTTTTTCAGCGAGGCAGAGAGAAAAAAAAACAAATAAAGAAAATAAAGAAAATTAAAGAAAAAGGAAATGTAAATATAAACATTTCCTCACTTAAATGGGGTAGCCTAAACAGGCTTTTCCGGGCCCCGTTTTTATCCCCGTTAACTTGTCCATACGAGCTATGAAAAATTCCCGAAAAATTTCCAAAAATTCTGAAAAATTCCTTTATTAATATTCGCCTATTTTCGATATTTTACATTCTCCCCCACTAATAAAAATTTGGTCCCCAAATTTCGTTATCTACCATCAGCAAGTACTAACAACCGATATAGAGTATAAATGCTGAACGGTAAATAAATCACATACCTCAAGTGAAAAGATGGGGGTATCGAGCTCGGATAGTATCCTCGAGCTCCCAAGTAGCCTCCTCATCCGAATGATATTGCCATCCGACTTTAACCAGCCGGATAGTCTTGTTCCGCAACTGACGCTCTTTCCGGTCCAGAATCCGTATCGGAATCTCCTCATAAGTGACGTCAAGCTGAACTGGAACTGAGACATCTGTCAGCACATGCGTCGGGTCAGGTACGTATCTCCACAGCATGGATACGTGGAATACATCGTGGACGCCTGACAGGGACGGTGGTAGTGCTAGCCGATAAGCTACCGCTCCGATCCTCTCCAAGATCTCAAAAGGGCCAATATACCGCGGAGCCAGCTTACCTCTGAGGCCAAATCTTTTCACCCCTTTTGTGGGTGAAACTCGCAGAAATACATGGTCACCAACAGAGAACTCTAGTGGTCTGCGTCTCCGATCAGCATAACTCTTCTGGCGATCCTGCGCCTCTGACATCCTCCGCCTGATAGTATGGACCAACTCTGCATCCTGCTGAACTCTATGAGGTCCCAACAACTGGGCCTCTCCAACCTCATCCCAAAGGACGGGTGTCCAACAAGGTCTACCATACAACGCCTCAAACGGTGTCATCTGGATAGCCGAATGAAAGCTGTTGTTATAGGCAAACTATACTAACGGTAGATGGTCCTCCCAACTGCCTCCAAAATCCATAACACACGATCTCAGCAGATCCTCTGAAGTCTGAATGGTCCGCTCTGACTGTCCATCTGTCTGTGGATGGAAGGCTGTACTGAAACGGAGCTGTGTGCCCAAGGCATGCTGCAGACTCTGCTAGAAACGAGACGTGAACCGTGGATCTCTATCCGAAATGATACTCAACGGAACACAATGTAGTCTGATAATCTCCCGACAATAGAGATCTGCCAATCGATCCAAAGGATCAGTCCTCCGGATCGCTAAGAAGTGCACGGATTTGGTTAATCGATCAACGATTACTCAAATCACGTCATGGCCTCGTCATGTCCTCGGCAAACCCTACCACAAAGTCCATGGTAATGTGATCTCACTTCCACTCAGGAATAGGAATCCGCTGAAGTAACCTTGCAGGTCTCTGGTGCTCAGCCTTCACCTGCTGACAAACAAGACATCTAGCTACGAAATCCGCGATGTCTTTCTTCATGCCGTTCCACCAATAGGAACGCCTCAAGTCTCGATACATACGGGTCCCGCCTGGATGGATCGCAAATCGAGAGTGGTGTGCCTCCTGGAGTAGCTCCTATAAGATCGGATGAGACTGAGGTACGCATAATCTGCCTCGGAAGTATATGATACCCTCCTCGTCTCGTGTAAACTCGGTCTGCTGCCCGGAAGCTATCTGACTACTAATGAACTGCAAATGCTGATCACCAGCCTGTGCCTCTCGGATCCTCGTCCTGATCGACGACTGAGCAACCATGGTAACCAGAATACCCTGCTCTGTGGATCCCTGATCCTCAAGGTCTAACTCAGAAAAACTCTGAATCAAGTCCGTGACTGAAATCCGGTGGCAAGCCAAAGTCCCTCTGGACTTCCTGCTGAGTGCATCGGCAACCACATTAGCTTTCCCCGGGTGGTAGCTAATGGTACAATCGTAGTCCTTCAGGAACTCCATCCATCTCCTCGGTCGGAGATTAAGCTCCTTCTGAGTGAAAAATATATTTGAGACTCTTATGATCAGTGAGAATCTCAAATGTGATATCATATAAATGATGACGCCAAAGCTTCAGAGCAAAGATGATGGCAGCTAACTCCAAGTCATGAAGTGGGTAGTTCTTCTCATGCTCCTTCAGCTGACGAGAAGCATAAGAGACTACTCTGCCGTGCTGCATCAGAACAGTGCCCAAACCCTGAAGAGACGCGTCGGTGTAGAGTACAAATCCGTCCTCTCCAGAAGGTAAAACCAAAACTAGAGCCGACACTAATCTCCGCTTCAGCTCCTGAAAGCTGGTCTCACAATCCTCGGACCACGTGAACTTCACGCCCTTCATGGTAAGATGTGTCAGCGGCATAGCAATACATGAAAAACCCTCGACAAAACGTCGGTAATATCCTGCTAGTCCCAGAAAACTGCGGATCTCCTGAACTAACTTCGGCTGCTCCCAACTGGTGACAACCTCGATCTTCTGAGGATCAACTGAAATACCTCTGCTTGAGACCACATGTCCAAGAAAACCGACTGAGGATAGCCAGAACGCACACTTGCTGAACTTTGCGTACAGCTGATGTCGTCGAAGAATCTCCAAAACTGTGCGAAGATGCTGTGCGTGCTCCTCCTCGGAACGAGAGTAGACCAATATGTCATCAATGAAGACGATAACAAACTGATCCAAATACTCCAGAAAGATGCGGTTCATCAAGTCCATAAACACCGCTGGAGCATTGGTAAGCCCAAATGGCATTACCAAAAACTCATAATGACCGTATCTCGTACGGAAAGCTGTCTTCTGGATATCTGAGTCTCTGACCCTCAACTGATGATATCCGGATCGCAGATCAATCTTAGAATACACTGATGTACCTCTGAGCTGATCAAACAAATCCTCGATCCGTGGTAAAGGATATTTATTTCTGACGGTAACTGCATTCAGCTGTCTGTAGTCAATACATAACCTCATGGTGTCATCCTTTTTCTTGACAAATAATACCGGAGAACCCCATGGAGAAACCCTAGGGCGAATAAATCCCCTATCTAAAAGCTCCTGGAGTTGAACCTTCAGCTCGTTCAACTCTTTTGGTGTCATACGATAAGGAGCTTTCGATGCCGGTGCGGTCCCCGGAATCAGCTCAATAGCGAACTCGACTTGCCTTGGGAGGCGGACACAGCGCTCCTGGAAACACATCCGGGTACTCCCGTACAGGGAGCGTCGGAGGCTGCGAACTCTGTTGTCCTCGGTCTTGATCAAAGATAAGAAAACCACGGACCATGTGACACGAGCTGAGATCGCTGAAATGATCGATATGTCATCTCGATGCTAGTGAAATCCACGAGGGTTGGTTCGGAGGGCGGAAACCCTCGTCTGGCAATCAACGGTAGCATGATATACTGACAGCCAATCCATGCCAAGAATGATATCAAACTCGACCATCTCCAATACTAGAAGATCTACCGTACGTATCATGTTGCCAAAGTCTAACGGGCAACCCCTGACCTCCTGGGTGACTTCTAAAGTATCACCGGACGGTAGGGAGACGGTAAATCGCTGCAGTCTAAAAGTAGGTAATCTACCAATCTCCCGCATAAAGGTACGGGATATAAAAGAATGCAAACTACCAGTATCAATCAATATATCAGCGGAAAATGAATAAATGGAAATCATACCGCGGAAAACGGATCCGTCGGCCCGCTGTGCATCCTCCCTGGTAATCGCATGTACATGTCCAGTCTCTGGCGGAGGAGGTGGTGGTAACGCTGCCAGCGGCTGCTGCGGCTGGGCAGAAGCCTACCACTGAGGCGGTGCTGGATAATGTGCCAGAGAAGACTGAGCAGACGGTGACTGATACTGTGCTGCTAGCTGAGACTGAGTCTGGTACTGGCCTAAAGGCTGAGGCTGCATCTGATACTGCCCCTGCGTCGGATAATAAGGTCCTGGAACAGAACCCTGGGGTGCTATGGAAGCACTGGAGTACTCCTGTCCAAGCATGTCAAATGCCGCTGCTGCTGGTGAAGCACTCCGCTGCTGGCCATGCGAAGGTTGGGCTCTTCGCCCTCCACAATAAGTTCCGGACTGACAAGACTGTCCTCCATGATCAGACCCTCCGGAAGTCATATGCTGAGTCTTCTGCGGACAATCTCGGCTCTGGTGCCCAGGCAGTTTGCAATGAAAGCAAACTGACTGTCCCAGAGAACAGGCTGAAGTGACATGATCTCTGGACCCACATCTGAAACAGCGAATGTCGCTGGCGGGTTGTTTCCGGCTCTGCTGGGAAGACCGGAAACGTCCTGAAGAAGACTGCCCTGATTTCTGAGGTTTACGTGATACCCCAGATGTACCCTGATCTGATCGACTACGCCTGCTCTGCTGTGGTGTAGCCTGAGGCTGCTGGATCTATCCAGATGTCTGACCCGGCTGTTTTCTTTTCCTATCCGGAAAAACTCTCTGCTGAGCTGACTCAATAATGAGGGCTCTGTCCAACATCTCCGCATAAGAGGTGATACCAAGACCGACAAGTCTTAGTTGCAAATGTCCATCCAGCCCCTGAATGAACTGCTGCATACGTGAACTGTCCTCAGCAACTAGCTCTGGACAAAATCTGGCCAATCTGTCAAACTCTGCATTATACTCAGTCACTGTCCGATTGTTCTGTCGCAGACTCAGAAAATCCTGCCGGCGAGCCATCTGATAAGCTCGTGGAAAGAAACGGCTCTCAAAAGCCTCTCTGAATCTGGCCCAAGTGATGTTCTGCTCACCGATGATGGAACGCTGGGTAAGCCACCAGGTGTCGGCCGCGTCCCGTAAATGAAAAGCAGCCAGCTCTGCTTTCTCCCACTCGGAGCAAGCAATATAGAAGAAAGTCCGCTCCATAGTCTCAATCCAAGACAAGGCCACACTCGGATCTCGGTCTCCTCGGAAGAGTGTGAATCGACTCTTCATCGACTCCGCCAACACTGGAATCCTGGCTCGTGCAGCGGCAAAGTCAGTGAGGTGTGTCGGAACGGCTGTCGGAACTGGCAGAACCACTGGAGCTGGTGCTACAAGTGGTACTTCTGCATAAACCGGAGGAGGTACTCCCGATGCTGCTGGGTAAACTGGAGCATATGCCGTCGGTGGCACTGTAGGGTGAACATAAGTGGCCGCGGCTGGATGTACGGTAGGCAATGGTACCGGATGTGGAGTAGCCGGTATCCCTAGTGCAGGTGCTGCTGGGTACACTGTATGTACTGGGGGCACAGGGGCTGCTGGTGCTGGATACACGGTGGGTCCAGGCGGCGGTGGTGCCGGATACACCGTAGGCTGCACTGGAGCAGGTGTCGGGTATGCTAATGGTACCCCTGGTGGTACCGGAAATACAGTAGGAGTAGATACTGCCGGTGCAGTTGAGGTAGGTACCTCTAAAGGAGTCATCGGGGTCTGAGAGCCCGACGCGCCCGTAGCATGCTGAGTCTGTTCCTGGCTGATAGGCTCATCAACAGAAGGCATCTCTGGCGTATCCAGAGATCCCACGGTCCTCGTACGTGGTCGTCCAGCACCACGTCTCGCAGCAATTCGTGTAGATCGCCTCATATCTGTTAAATTATATCACAGATATTACTACAAGTGTCAACAATTACTAAAATAATTTCATACTTATTTGCTGTCTGGAGATGTTCCGTCTCTGTCCAGTCCCCAATTTGACCTCGGAATTACATACAACAAAATCACCGGAAATCCATAAAAAAATCCGGAACAGATACCCGAAATATAACCATAAAGAAAATCCAAAAATGCCCAGTTTGACTCGCAAACTTGGGCTAGCACAAAATATCCAGAATACTAAAAGCAGGTATTACACCCTGCTCTGATACCAATAAATTGGTATCAGAAAAATCTCGAAAATCCAACACACGGAAACCCAACAAGTATCGCCAAACTTTGGCGCTCTGATACCATATCAATAGGTATCAGGTTATCTCAAATATCCAAAATACAAAACAACGATCGTAAAACTTAAGCTCTGATACCACTTCATTGTCACACCCCGGAGGAGTCCCTGTCCGAAGAAATTTCGGCAGCATCTCCCCTGTACGACGGACAATCTGAAACTTTTCTACAAGCACTATATACCTCAGCCACATGCGGCTGGAATAATAACAAAAAATAAAACAATCACCACGCAGTTTAATAGTAGACAAACAGAGCAGTAATAAGATGACTCGAAAACAACCCTACTCAACTACACTCGTAAAGCTCAAAACATATTCCTACTCCACTACACTCGTAAAGCTCAAAACCGGTGATAAAACCTGTCATGCCCCGGAGGAGTCCATGTCCGAAGAAATTTCGGCAGCATCTCCCCTGTACAGCGGACAATCTGAAACTTTCTACATCTCAAATACCTCAGCCACATGCGGCTGGAATAATAACAGTAAATAAACAATCACACAAACATCCACGCAGTTATATATAATCAAACAAAGCAATAATACTCTGACTCGAAAACCACCCTACTCAACTACACTCGTAAAACACAAATCCGACAAACTTACCTCTTCTGCCGTCCAGGCAGGCGTGAAGTAAAACATATCCAAACCATACTAAAAATCCATCAAACGATAAGAACTCATACAAGATCCATAAATAAAAACCAATACAAGACTAAGACATAGTCTGATAAAGAAAACTAAAATAACATCTCATGATCAGCAGAGGTCTAGCACTACGTGCAGTGGGGACTAGCGACTGGAACTCCCTCCTGACAACATCAACCTGAAAATAACAACAATGGAGGCAGGGTGAGTCCAACACTCAGCAGGTACAATTGATATGCAAAGTAAAAAAAATAACACCTAGCACTAATCATGCGTATAGTCTCCTGATAAAAATAAAGATAAATGCAAACCGAAGTAGACAGGAGAGAATCTGTACTAACCAGGACCCGGTATAAGGACAACAGTCTGAAAGGTATAGAAGACCTGTATGCATGTCAAACATAGGTATCCAAACAATATGCAGCATATAAATGCAGCAAACACAATCACAAACAATAAATGCATCATGCATATGATGCCAATGTCATGGTCACCCCGCACGTCAACCAACTCATAACAAAAGTGGGACCGAGTGGGTAGAGCCGACTGTGCACTCTGCAACACTACTCGATGAGTGATCGAGTGGACGGGATCTTGGTCGGAGTACACACGTACTCTACCCCAAATCATAAATGGGGAGCGATGCTCTCATCTCCCGTACGCTATGGCGGGGAGGGATCTCTAACGTGCTACCACGTGTCACACTACCCATGAGCGGACCAGGAGCAGGAAGAGCCAAACGGCGTGCTACCACGTGTCGCTATCCATGGCGTCTGGCGGAGCACGAGCGATGATGAAAGCGGCAAAGTGCTCAACAATAATGGAGCAATCTATCGCGCAGCATGCATGCGAATGGTGCATGTCACTAAGCATGGTAATATACTAAACCAACCTCTGGACATATAACAATGGGCACCATAGTGAATAAATCATATCAAGGTATACTGATCAAATAAGGTATCAAACCTAGGTCCTGACATGGTAAAACATGGTTATATCACTACCCATGAGCATGTGAAATCAGATAGGTATCAATACGAGATGCAAACAAACAATCAATCAAGCAGGTAACATGTATCGGGCAGTGATTAACCGAAACAAATAAGAAAACACAATTAATGCAAATTGTTAATTTCATTACTAAGCATATCAAAGACAATAAGTCAAAAGTACCCGCCTCTAATAGGAATGTCCAAATCTGACATCGAGCAACTCGTCTCGCGTCAAAGTCCTAAGTCACGAACAAATAAATATATTTTATTTAGCTATAATTTACATAAATAGCTAAATAAATTCTTAAAAATTATTTAGGGCAAAACCCTAAACCAACCTACTAACCATATATTCCAAATTCACTACAAAATGTATCACGATCCTACACTTTACCTCAAATCACAACTGCTGATTGTTGCCGATCGTTTACTGCTGAATTGAGAGCCGCCGAAATAGGGCAACTGCTGGAAACAAAACAAACAATCAAATCAACAATTTCCTTCCAAACCATGTTCCCAAAAACATAACCACTACAAACCTATACAGAAAATGCTACTTCATTTTCTACAAATCTGATGCCAACCACAGCTTGATTAACAAACTCACCTACTCTGTATCGGAGGTAGCTGCTGGTGCTAAGGCAGAGGTAGGGCAGAGGGGTTCGCTGTGGAGAAACAAACTCGCACTCGGAAGTGGCACGCCAAGGAAAAACTAGGGTTTGATTCGTTGTTCTTGGCCGGATGTAATCCAAGCAGAGACGCACTGGAGAAGATGGGAAGAGGGAAAAGGGCCACGGCACTGTGGTGGTCGGCGCTGGGACTCCAGGGGAAAGGCAATAGGTCGGCTGCCGGCGTGATGCTCGGCTCAAGGAAGATCGCCGGCAAATGAAGGGGTCGGCTAGGGCAGAGAGCGAAGCCGCCGGAGCTCTTGTGGCTGATGCTCGGCGTCGGCAGAGGAGAAGATGTAAGAGGAGAGGAGGAAACCGAGAGGAGGAAGTGGCCGAGGGGTTTAAGGCTTCGGCGAGGAAGAAACCGCAGGCCCGGCAGTTAGGGCTCGGAGGAGAATCGGGCGCACGGCTGGTTTCGGGGAGAAGCAGTGAACGACGAGAAAAATAAAAGAGAAATAAATATAAAAAGAAAAGGAAATATATTCCTTTCCTCACTTAAATAGGGTAGCCTAAACAGGCTTTTCCGGCCCCATTTTTGTCCCCGTTAACTCGTCCATATGAGCTCCGAAAAATTCCCGAAAAACGTCCAAAAATTTCGGAAAATTCCCTTATTCATATTCGCCTATTTCCAGTATTTTACAAAACCAACTTACCACTTCTGCCATCTAGGCAGGCATGTAGTAAAAACAAATCCCAATAAAAGTCATCACAAGTAACAATCCATACAAGATCCAAAGTATCCAAAACATAACAAGTTCAAAACATGGTCTAGTAAAAAAGAAAACCAAAAGATCCAAAAGGCCCTCGTGGTCTGCAGGGGACTAGCAACTGGAACTCTCTCCTGACAGCATCAACCTGAAAAATAACAATAATGGAGGCGGGGTGAGTCCAACGCTCAGCAGGTACAACTGATATGCAAAGTAAGGAAATAACACCTAGCACTAATCATGAGTACAGTCTCCTGATAAAATAAAGGTAAATGCAAATCGAAGTAAAACAGGAGAGAAACTGTACTAACCAGGACCTGGTATCAGGACAAATAGTCCGAGTGGTATAGAAATCATGTATGCATGTCAAACATAGGTATCCAAACAATATGCAGCATATAAATGCAGCAAACACAAACACAAGCAATAAATGCATCATGCATATGACGCCAATGTCATGGTCACCCCTGACGCCAGTCAGCCAACTCACAACAAAAGTGGGACCGAGTGGGTAGGGCTGTGACAACCGTGCACTCCGCATCACTACTCCTGATGAGTGACCGAGAGAACGGGATGCTGTCGGAGTACACACATACTCCTACCCCAAATCATAAATGGGGGAGCGCAATGCTCTCATCTCCCGGTACACGATGACGGGGAGGGGTCCCTAACGTGCTACACGCTGCGTCACACTACCCATGAGCGGACCAACGAAGCACCGGAAGAGCAAATTGACGTGCTACCACGCTGCATCACGCTACCCATGAGCGTCACAACGGAGCACCGAACAGTGATGAAACTGGCTATGTGCTCGACAATAATGGAGCAATCTATCACACAGCATGCAATCATTCGAATGGTGCATGACACTAAGCATGGTAATATACTGAACCAAATCTATGGACATATAATGATGTGCACCATAGTGAACAAATCATATCAAAGTACACTGATCAAATAAGGTATCAAACCTAGGTCCTGAACATGGTGAAACATGGTTATATCACTACCCCTATGAGCATGTGTAATCAGGTACATAACAACACGAAATGCAAAACAAACAATCAATCAAGCAGGTAATAGGTAATCGGGTAGTGATTAACCGAAACAAATGAGGAACATAATTAATGCAACTTGTTAATTTCACTACTATGCATATCAAAGACAATAAGTCAAAAGTACCCGCCTCCAAGAGGAAAAGGTCCAGTCCGACAAATCGAGATACTCGTCTCGCGTCAAAGTCTTGCGGTATCAAACAAAATGTCTAGTTTAGCTAATTCTATAATACAACAATTAGCCAAACTAGATTCTAATCCAACTAATCAATTAGAATTAACTTCGTTAACCTTAACTCTTAATTAGGGCAAAAACTCTAATTTCAAAACACATAAACCTAATTCATCAACATGCATAACCATCTAGAAATCAAATCAAACCATGACCTACGACTAAAAATCAATTTCCCTAATCGAAGTATGATCACTAACTAACCAAGTACACAGATTCCAACCTTTAAAGAAACCTGTTACACATCCATATTAACTCAACATCTAGATTAAACTAACCTTAACAGCTTCCTCCTTTAATCCCCTCAACTGAACCAAAATTAGTCGCAGCAGATTGAAAACCCTATTCTGCCATATAAACCAAATCCAAACACTTATCAATTCCTCCACAACAAAATCTGAGAATAGAACCACAACCTAATTCCAATCAAAGTTAGGGTGCAGAGCCTACAATCTGTGATGGATCGAACCTGTGGCCGGCGACAGTGCAAGGGCACGGCTTCGGCAGAGCTCGGCTAGGGCACAGCGTCGGTAGGGCTCGGCTAGGGCATGGCGTCGGCAGGGCTCGGCTAGGGCACGGTGTCGGCAGTGCTCCGTGCGTCGGCAGTGCTTGAATAGGGAGGAAGAGGAAGAAGACTTCGGTCGGCGGTGGCTCGTCGGACCAGAGAAGGGGGAAAGGAATTCGGGAGGCGACGGCGGCGATTGTTGCGGCGCAAGTTAGGGCAAGGAGAGGGCGCTGTGGTGGCGGTAGAGAAGAGGAGAAGAGGAGAAGGCTTCGGGTGTGTGGCTCGGGAGGAAGAAATAGAAGGAGGAGGAACTGCCGTGGCCGGCGGTTAGGGCTCGGAATCGGCGTCGGGCGCGCGGGGGAGGAAGAAACGGCAAGGGGCTCGGGCACGGGGTTTTTCAGCGAGGCAGAGAGAAAAAAAAAACAAATAAAGAAAATAAAGAAAATTAAAGAAAAAGGAAATGTAAATATAAACATTTCCTCACTTAAATGGGGTAGCCTAAACAGGCTTTTCCGGGCCCCGTTTTTATCCCCGTTAACATGTCCATACAAGCTATGAAAAATTCCCGAAAAAATTCTAAAAATTCCGAAAAATTCCCTTATTAATATTCGTCTATTTTCGGTATTTTACATTCTCCCCCACTAATAAAAATTTGGTCCCCAAATTTCGTTATCTACCATCAGCAAGTATTAACAACCGATATAGAGTATAAATGCTGAACGGTAAATAAATCACATACCTCAAGTGAAAAGATGGGGGTATCGAGCTCGGATAGTATCCTCGAGCTCCCAAGTAGCCTCCTCATCCGAATGATGTTGACATCCGACTTTAACCAGCCGGATAGTCTTGTTCCGCAACTGACGCTCTTTCTGGTCAAGGTTAAGGAGTCAACTAAGCATCTCAACGACGGGATTGAATACCCGGAAAGAATCAGACTTCACGTCGCCCAACCTGAACAAATAGGAGGAGTGGGCCACAGGTCGCACGACAGAAGAACACTCAACATAAAGATGCACACTCCTTGTGAAATAGGAAGATGAAGATGAACTTTTTTGTAGTAGTAGTTACCAAGAGCCATCAACAATCAGCTCATTGGTAAGGCGAGAGCTTCAAGCCCGATTGAAGGTGGCACACCCCCCCCCCCCCCCCAAAACAAGCACCACTCGACGAGGGGGGGACGGGGAAAGCTAGAGACCCATTCCCTTCGAGCCTTCTTTGGGGGTGTTCGGTGCACCTCATCTTATCATTTCATCATTGCTCATTCCCGTGAAGTGTTTGGCCTTTCCTTCTCCACACCCCCGATAGGTCGCGCGCAATGTATCAGCTTTTCTTTTTTGTTTTTTTATTTTTTTCTAATATAATTATTTTTAACTCTCAATATATATTCCTATCCGATGATAAAGTTTCCCAATTAGATTATAAGATTCAGGTGTCCCAATTGAATTAAAATATTCAATTAAAAGAAAAATAAAAAATAAAAAAATTAAACATTTACAGTATATAATAATAATATGTTTATGAGGTATAGTAATATATTTAGAATTTATATTCAAAGAAATATTGATTTAAAAAAAATATGGTAAGATATTAACTTTTTTTTAAAAAAAATTAATATATTTTTTTTTAATTCGGTATCCTTAGAATTTAGACTTCCTAATTAAATTATAATTTTTAAATTAAAAAATTTTAAGATTTTATCTTTAAAATCTATACTTTTCAATTTTCAATTGGATTATAATATTTAATTAAAACATAAAAAAAATTAAAAAAAATTAGACCTAGTAATGTTACAAAGACATAGTAATATATTTATGATTTATATTTCAAAAAATATTAATTTTTAAAACAAATAAAAAAATAAAAGAAAACAGACTGATGTCCTGTGCGTGCAGTCTATATATTTTGACTTAAAACAAGAAAAAATCTAAAATTTTAAGTCAGTTTGATTTTTTTTTTTCCCAGAGTAAATACGTATTAATTTTTAACTCATTCCCAAGCAAGGTTAATAAAAGCTAGACATGCTAATGAAATCAGAAGAACAAGACCAATGGGTCAAATTAGACAAACCAATCAAATAGGACAAGTCCAACTGGTACGGTCAACATGATACATCAATCGCATCAAACTAAACAAATTATACAAACTTGTCAAATAAAATGCTTTTATAATTATAAAAAATATTCCATATCTATTTTTATAAAAATAGCATGCTTATGAATTAAACACAGACGCTCAATTTATGTACATTCAAAGTCAATCTGAACTTTGTTTGCGTCTGTAATATAACAAGCAGAAATCTGAAATAATACGCATAATCACTTCCATTTACTCTAAATTGACTCAAGAACACATGATTACATAAAAGACTGCAATCATGAGGTCAAATAGCAAGTCCCATTCTCCCATATCTGATATTTATTGGTCAAAAATGATATTAATGACATCTTTGTCCACCTTAATAAAATGCATAGAGGTCAGCGTCTCCTGTCCATACCCCTATATAGATGGTCTGTGCAAATGATATAGGAGACTGGTCATGGTGTGATCACAAATTTCATTCAGATGAGTTCTCCTTCTTCAGAGCTTGTATCTCTCTGACAACTTGATCTTTGTCTGCTTCAAATTGCTCATTCTCTATGGACAAATAGAGATCAATTGAGGTTGAGTCTTTGGGTCCAACAAAAAGTGGGGAAAAACATTCTGGTAATACTTCTTGTATGTGTTAAAGTTAGACATGAAAAACTTGAGCTATGCAAAGTAGGTAAAGGCTTTACCTTTGTCTAACTTGAAGTCCCTAAAAAACCGAAGAAGTTTATCCTTGTTAGTGAATAATATGCTTGTAATCTCAGGTGGCTTGTTTTGGTTAGCAGCAAATAACTAAATTTTAAACAAATACATAGTGAATATTTGGGAACTCACTGAATACGGCATGCAAAAATGAACAGAAAGAACACGATTGTACCTTGAATACATGGAAAGCCTCTATTTGGATATTCTTACTTGATTCCTGGATTGGAAAATTGATTAGTACAGATGAAGTTTCAGCATATAGAGCACAAATATATATACGATTTGCTGTTTAGTGTATTTTTACAATTACAAACAATCTGAAAGAGAAGCCATTAACTCCTCAACATAGGTTTGGTCTTGATTTAAAACCACCCCAATAGAAACGGAATAGATTGTTACGGGAATGAAAGAATTAAGATGAATGCTTAGAGCAACATCAACCAAGTATGGTATATCCACGATAGAATTTCATACAAACATTAGCATTTAAATGCAGAAGAAAAAGGGCACCCAGCTAATAGCACAAAAGCTAAGGAGTAAGAATGTTACACACAGCTATAAAGCTTGAACCGAGCTATTAGGTTCATTGTCAGGGACTGATAAATATGATGTCAAGAATGGCGATTTATCTAGATTACCTTGTGTCATACTTGTCCTTGCTTTGGTTGTAGGTGATATTTGTGCATTTAGATTATTTAGGAACTTAAAAGTGCTGCATGTTCTAGGATTTTTTTAGAGCATGCAGTGTTGAGGAATTGACTTTTCACACCGTCATGAAAAAAGGGGATCTAGAATCTGCTTGAGTCAAGCAATATATAGACTTGGATCTGGACTGATCCTTATTCATATTTAAAATTGGTATTTCAGATTGAATAAGTAGCCAGACAAGGTAAGCAAGAATCAGGATAAAATATTGATGATAACCCAAATAACGTAATAACAACAATAAGTTAGCCAAAGACCTCGCCCTTTTGTGATACAGTTGGAGCCATCAAGTGCAGCTCATTGGTTGAACCAATATTCCCACAAAAGAGGATTGCTTTAATTATATTTTGATTGGTGTGTGTGTGTGTGTGTGTGTGAATTATAAGGGGAGGCCAGAAACAAACATAGTATTGTCCTCTGTGTTTTCAAGCTAGCTACACAGACAAGGTCATTTTCAGTCTGTTGTCATCTTCATTCAGTTTCCAATCCCATTCCATCTTAAGCTTTACACCTAAACAAATTCAATCAAATTGCAATAAGTTCAAATAAGTTCACACGTAAAATAAGTTCACACATGGCAAAGACAAGCGAAGCCAAAAGACAAAAATACAGGCCATGATCATTAACAAACAATTACAGCAACCACCATTGCCACAGGGAATGGGACATAGCAATCAATTAAGTTTACACGTTTGTTAGATACTGAAACACTGAAATTCAAAAAGATTAAGAACAAAAACTGTATAAATCAGCATCAATGTTTGATAATATCTCAATATCTATTTTTAAATCCTTGCTTATACAACTACTATATAAAATTCTCCATAGTACATTTTAGAACATTAGAATTTTCAATAAGGAATTACATTTGAGAACCTTCATATCTGAGACCAACAAAAGTAAAATAGTAATATATATGGTTCTGTTAAAGAGAAAACCATATGTTAGACACCACGGAGTTATTGACTTCTATAGAGAAGGATATACAGCATAATTACAATAATACCCCTAGTTATTATGTTACAATATTTTAACACTCCCCTTCAAGCTGGAGAACATATGTACTCAACTTGTTACATATGTAGTCAATTCAAGAAATTCGCAGTGATTTAGTGAATATATCTGCTAGTTGATCATGTGAGTTGACAAAACTAGTAGATATTTCTCCTGATATGACTTTCTCTCTAACAAAGTGACAGTTAACTTCAATATGCTTTGTCCTCTCATGAAAAACTGGATTCAAGGCAATATGCATGGTAGTCTAGTTGTCACATATAAGTGACATTTGTGTAACCTCCCCAAACCTAAGTTCCTGAAGCAACCGTTTTAGCCATATAAGCTCTTGACTAGTTATGGTCATAGCCCGATACTTTGCCTCTGCACTGGATCTTGCCACAACATTCTGCTTTTTTCTTTTCCAAAAAACAAGGTTACCTCTGACAAATATACAAAACCCAGAAGTGGACCTTTTATCAGTGGGAGATCCTGCCAATCTGCATCAGAGTACCCTATGACTCGAGTATGTCCTTTGTCTACATACAAAAGACTCTTTCCTGATGCGCTTCTGATATATCGAATAATGCGAGTCACAGCATCCCAATGTTCTTTGCATGGAGATTTGAGAAACTGACTTCCTACACTTACCGCATATGAGATATACGGACGAGTAACAGTAAGGTAGCTTAATTTCCCTATTAATCGCCTATACCGTTCAGGATCTAGAAGAGGCTCCCCCTGATTAGGCAAGAGCTTAACATTAGGATCCATAGGGCTGTCGACTGTCTTTGAGTTTAACATTCCTGTTTCTTCCAGAATATCTATTGCATACTTTCTTTGGGATATGACGATCCCCTATTTAGACTGTTACTTCTATCCCCAATAAATATTTGAGTTTGTCGAGGTCCTTTGTCTGGAAATGTTTAAAAAGATGTTGTTGAGCTTGTGTCCAGACAACTTTGCAAGTTTTGTGAGTACAGAAGACATTCTGAAGAGATGGATGGATGGTGGCTTGGATAATACAACACAATTGAGCGTCAACCTTCTTCCATGGAGGACGATCGGCGACTTGAACATCTTCGGTTTGAGTGAGATGTGTCTCATAACCCTGCCCAACAAGCCAAAGCTCAATATGAGATGCCCAAGAGACATAATTCTTACCATCCAATTGCTCGGAAGAGAGGGGTGCAGTGATATGGTTGATAAAAATTGAGATATCTGGCTTTGGGACACCGGATGTAGCCATTCATTAGTTTGGAAGGAGCGGCACCAGCAGCACGAATAAGGCAGGACGGAAGTCGCACAGACGAGGGAGGGCACACTACACTGTGGCAGCAGCAACTGCTGCTCGCGATACGCCGGCTTGAAAGAGGGCAGCAGCCCGACTCTTTGGCGACGTCGCAACTCCCCGATGACGATCCACACCAGCCTTTGTAAACCCCTTTCGGGATGGGTAGGGATGGCAAAGGCGATGCAGAGTCGGTGTCGGGCAGAGGAAGGCGTTGCGGTGTTCCACTACGGATCTATAAGCTTGATCATAGAGTCGTGCAAATCAACGCACCTGAAGGCGATGGAGGTGGCGAGGAAAGCAGGGGCGCTGCTCTCCTATGACCCCAAGCTCCGACTGCCTCTGTGGCCCTCGGCGAAGTATGCGCAGCGTCAGAAATGAAGATCTGGACGTGCTCGCGACGTCAGGGTAGGTACGGCAAGAGATGTTGAAGGCAAGGTAGTGCGCCAGGCGTTGACGATGAGGAGCAATGGTAGAGGTCTAGGTCACGAACAAAAAGCGAGCTCAGGTGCTCGATTCGCCTGGTATCCGCCGCCAAGAGAGTGAAGGAGGCGGCCAGCGTCGGTAAGGAGATGGGTTTAAAGAGAGGTGGAGCCGCCGGCGAGCGAAGGAGATGCGCTTTCGCCAGAGAGCGAGGATCGCGAGGTGCAGGCGCCGGTGCGAGGGAGACGCGAAGATGGGAGGCGGTGGAGGTAGAATCGGGGAAAATTAGAGTAATAGGAAGTTAGGGTTTTCTTTTAACTTGGCTCTAATACCATGTTAAAAGAAAGTCATGTGTTAGACACCATGGAGTTATTGACTTATATAGAGAAGAATATACAACATAATTACAATAATATCCTTAGTTATTATGTTACAATATTCTAACAGTTTCCATTTTTAGTAAAGAAGAAAGCATACGTACCCTCAGAAGATTCATTAGAATCATAAGATTGTCCTTTGAGCTAACATAGCGGACCATAACAGCAGAATTTGACCTGTCTAACAACATGTCTCCCAAAATCTGAAAACCAAATTAGTAGATACATAAAAGATACTTTTGGCACTAACTAATATATAATTGGATTGGATACATCATTTCTACTTTAGCAAATAAATTAGGAGTCAAGATATCAAATGATTATGCCAGTAAGAACAACAATGGAGAATTTGGTTCACAGGTTAGTCTTTTTCCCTATCAATTCCCATAGAATAAGTATTCCTTTTTATTACCAAAATAAACTTGGAATACCAATTCCCACAGAGTCATTACTTCCTAATCATCCCTCATAGTTATTTTCTACTCAATTTCTAGGGAATACATATTCCTACTCTATTCCATCCTCCAACAAAATTTATTTGCTATATTTAGCTCTCCAAGAAATATACATATTTGAACGAGTGGGGATAGAGCGGACCAAGCAAGTGAGGTGGGTAGGATAAGCCTAACGAGCCTCACAGGACAAGTCACTCAGACAAATTGAGTAAGCCTCGTGTCCCGAGCAGATCAGCAGGGCCAATGTACCATTTAGGCTGAACCAATCACTGGACCAAGAAAGTCAGGTGAGTTGGGCAATGTCTTAAAAACAAGAGAAGCAATGCCAGGTCAGTACCTTCCCCTCGCCATGCTTCTTAAAGAAAGAAAGAAAGAAAGAAAGACAAGTCATGCAAATCTGTTGGGCCTAGCAGATCAGTCTCGCCATGCAAACTGGGCAGGTAGGACAGATTGGGCTTGCTAACTGGCCAAACAAGCCAGGTTGACAGGGAGGGCCAAACAAGTTACAAAAGAAGGATACAGCAAGCTTGACCAAGTGACTTGTTTATATTTGGAGGGATATTTTATGATTGTCGAAACTTATTCCTCATCCATTAATCATAGCATTCCTAGGAATGAAAATGGTCTACTTGTTCTATTCAACAAACCAAACAAAGAAACAAATATTCCTATTCTATTCCCCATATCCCTAAGAATGACTATGTTATCCCTATCAATTCCAATCCATGAATCAAACATAGCATAATTATGTTGTCTAAAAGATAATGAATTCCAACACGCAATACCTTGATAGCTTGCCTTCTTGTGACATAATTAGGGGATGACAGCAACCTTGAATTGAATTCTGTAAAAAACTGTCCAGGTAGTTGGAAAAATTAGAAACCTCCAACAATCAAAGTGCATCATTTAGATTTCAACAACTAAAGCTTCAAGATCTTATGACTATGATTATTTGCTTTTAGTATAAGATTCATTATTAGAAGAATGTAGTCAACAGAAGTTATGATTACAACCTAGCTAGGATCCGAATATAGTTTATCGCTAAGCTGTTAATGTGGATCCTAGTAATTGATACTGAGGCACAAGTTTAAGCCAAACATTTGGTGACACGCGTCAAAGCTGTTTTTTTTTTTTGTTTTTTTTTAAAAAAAAAACACTGCAGTTAGCCCATGCAGAGAATCTGTGATGTTTTAGCACAAAGTCAGCCCTATCTGACATTTTGTTCCTAAACCTATTGATCTAGATAAGATGTACATATAGAATTTCTATAGATAGATTATGATAAATTCACAGGATGATAAACCTTAAAAAACTTGTTTCAAGAGACCCTTTAGGTATAATTATTTAGATTATTAACAATAGATTATAGTCAAGCTGATATCTACTTCAAATGACAACATATCAAAGTCAATTTGCAGATGGCAACAATAAAGTAAATGATGGTTATATATAATTTAAGTTCATAGAAGTGTAAAAATAGATTTCCAGAGATAAGAAGTGATTGAAAAATCTAATCAACTATAAAGTACCTAAAACTTACTTGCCCAAGCACCAAGTAAATTGACCAAATGAGAAATCATTGAAGGAAGACAAGGGTAGCCAATATGTATTGTGATCAATGTGCTTGTTCACAAGAATGACCAAGAAATTAGGCCCAATAAAATAACCTCAGTTTCCTAGATTGTTAGAACTTAGAACAATATAAAGTTGCAGCAGGTAGCACATGAAAACAGTAATTACTTACCCAATCATAATTCTTGGATAAAAATTCGGCTACAGTTGATTTATGCCGTGTTAAAAGTTCCTGAATTGCAGTTATGAATTAGCTTTGGATCTTGACTCTTTGGTACATAACAAATCAATGTAGAATAAGAATAGCTTAATTTAAGTAACTCATTAGTGTACAATAAGAACGGCTAAATTTTTTTTGAATAATATGTGAAAATTCAGTAACTTATTCTTACTAACTGTTGTGGGATTGCGCTACTTATATTAAGAAGGCTGTACATTTTATTTATACAAAGTAATAGAATTTTTAAGAATAAAGGTTCAGATTTAAAGCACTTTGTCTGCAATACAAAGAGGAAACACTGAATAACCAGTAAACTAAAATAGCATTTAAATGGAATAAAATAGTTGCTTAAAAGCACAGGTTGACCTTAAAAGTGATAGTGACATCTGATGCAATGTCAAAATTTGGAATTTCAATATAATCAAAGAATTTCTGCATGTGTTCAGACTCAAGAATATACCTGCAAATGGATCGATAACAAAATTTATACACTTTCAAATAATTATACAGATTTGAATAAACCTTCAATGTCAAATCAACAGATCAGAAGCATGCATATGACTTAAAAGTCATATGATGGACAGAATCAACATAGCATCAGAAAAAATGGTGTATATCATTCTTATCGATTTAAAAAATACTGTCGTGAGAAATTATTCTGGTTAATCCTTAAGTATACTCCTCTACCAAATATATATGTATTACTTTTATTGTGATTTTGCATTTGCACTTGTAAAAGTTGTATATTTAGAACTAGTATCTACATATTTACACTTAAGACCCTACACTTACTCAAAGATAATGAAAAAAACTCAACTTGTAGAAATGTATGTGTGACCTCTCAAGGACTTATATATTTACACTTAAGGCCCTACACTTATTCAAAGATAACGAAAAAACCCAACTTGTAGAAATGTATGCAATGACCTCTCAAGGACTTTAATTTGCCAACCTATTGCTGGAGTTTTAAACAAAGTGATGATCGCCTTGTATTGCATCTTTTCCCATGCAAAAGTGATGAACAATCACTGTATATGTAGTCCCTCATCAAACAATCACATGAGGCAAAGTGCATAAGCTTGATTGTCAGAAAACAATTTTATTATTAGATTCACTAGATCATGACCGACCTCAGTAACAAAGACAAGCTCACATACGGTGACTCGATGAGAGAATTGTTCTATATTTTGGTTTTCACTTGACCTCCCCACACCATTTTTTTTTCTTTTCTCAAGATATCAAATTTTGCTTAAGAGAACGCAATAAAGCAATGTGAATTGCCTATCCATGGGCATCCTTGCCCAATCGACATCCATATGACATCAAGGTTCAAAGTATCGTTCCATATTGTAGTTTTAATATATGGCTAAAATGGGAAGGTTTCAGTACTAAGTCATCCCAACACTCGACATCCTTAAAAATATGCCTAGAGAAATTTAATCTTTTTTAATCTAATAATATTTTTCCACTAGGCTTATTACCTCCAAATAAAAGCTTATGCAATTAGATAAAATTTTAGTGCAATGAGTTAAAAAAATATAACTATCTCAACTAACAACCACACCTTATTAATACCACAAAGAGTATTGTGCATCTTGCGGGAGCATCAATTTTTTTACATGTAAGTGAGATCCACCCAATAATTTTCCAATACCCTATTATAACACTACTATCATGATTTATGATATTAAAGCATGCTTCTCTACATATCCGTCAATATTTAACCAACAAAGATCGACTTAAATTAGCACAACTAAAACTAACGTATAGGTACATTTGGATATAGACAGCCCCAAAGCTCTCATGTGATGTAATAGAAGTTATATCATTGGAAGTTGGACTTGATCTATTGCAACTAGAAATAAAGCACATATAGGTACATAATTGGGATACAAATAGTTCTCCAAAGCTTTGATGTGATGAATCACCGTATAATTCATTAATACAATAGGAGAAGGCTAAGAATATAATGAACCTTTGATCAGCATCAATCTCAAGTACTCTTTTTAAGTATCCCAATAGTCATGAGCTTGATTTTTTGTTGCCTATATTCCAAATCTATTAACAATGGTGCTTAATGAATCTAGTGTTACGGCCATTATCCTATATATCATTTATGTAATCCTATTCAGATGTCCATAGTAAAGGTGGTTTAGGTGTTGGAGTTGAAGAAATATATCACCAATACATGGTGTCCGTTGTCAACACCTCTGTCATTAGTTGAATTGCTATCAACATCAGTATCATGCTTCTTGTCAGATTATAATAATAAAAGGTATTAAAGTTTCTTCACTATTATCAAGTTTTTTGCTCATTGATTACATTAGGAGGATTATTCTTAATCACGACTTTGCACTTTTTTGTGTGAGCTAGTTTTTGTAAAATTAATTTCTTTCTATGTGCTAGCTAGCTAGTATAGGAGTTTTATATTTCCTTTTGTCTGTGACCATTGATCGTGCTCAATGTTCAAATGTTTGCAAATATCTAAGTAGAGATCTAGATAATATAAATTTTCACTTGAAAGATGCATCGTCATCTTCATCATAAGCAAATCCTTTGGATTACATATCTTCAATTTACTAAGTAAAAAAATTTGAGAGGTAATGGTGGATATCCCTCATCATCAAGTAATAAACTTTAGCTTTGATATCACTCAATTAATTCATCATTGAGTTATCCTCATTTGGACAAAGCCAATATGAAAGGATCTACATCTTTTAATCTTTGTTCTCTCTTCTCTTTGATTATCACTCACAATACGTATGTATAGTGAACATAGACAATCTTCTCCAAAGGCAATAAAGGAGATGATTTCTCACGTTTATATGAATGAACGAGAAAGTGAATTAATTTTTCTCGTAGCAACTTGCAAGCATTAAATGTGAAATCTGCACTATAATCCATTTAAAATCCTCCATATTATACCTGCCATTCAATTGTAACTTTTAAGATAAAGTAATGTACAAATCTACAATAGTCTTTTAGAATAGTGTACCACATTCGTAAATATTTATATTCACTTTGCATCATATTTATATTTGCAATACACCATAAAAAAATGTCCAAAGGTATTGAATGTCCCTTGAAATAATAGACGCCTCAATAGCAAATTCTCTATTTGGCTCGAGTCTTGATATTACTTCTTTAAAAGCCACAAGATCTCACCATTAGTAGATAAGTCATATCAATATTGCTATGTTGGATTAAGACAATAACGTATAAAATAGTGAAAGAGCATATATCATTTCATCGTCTCCTTGTTTCAAAATAAGTGATAAACATTGCCTATTATACCTTTGTTCATGTGGACAAAAATGTATAAGGATTATAGTGCCATTGTGGCTCCACTCGCAATTCCAGTGTACAAAGAAGTTTCCCATTTATTTAAAGTGAATATAGTTTTAATCCAACTTTTTCAGTGGTGGCTCCAAGTCATAGGATCTCCCATTAACTTTCCTCATTAATTCATTAACGAAGTGATGGTTGCTAGGAATTTAGTTAATGATCAACCCTTTTTCACAATCTTCTGCAGAAGTATGAGTTTGTCACCATCATTAGATAAATAAGTCTGTTGCACATGATATCCAAAACAATATTGGATGTTCTATCTCCATAGCTCTCCAATGTTTTTGAAGTTAGTGTTGTTGTTGCTAACAATTGTGTTTTACATCTATTTCTCGCATTACACTATCCATTAAACTTTGTGTATAATTAGTATTGCAATATTCTACAATTACAACAATAAATTTGTAGATATTACCTTTAGGTTGTATTAATGAAGAAACTTGATTTACATCTACACTGATCTTGTCTAGCTATCACGCATCAATATAACCCTACACAGCTCAATTGTTTCTTGTGCAACATCCATGGTTTGATCTCTCCTATTTGTTTATACCAACCAACAAATTTCAAATGAAATTGCAGGTGAGATACCAAGCTAGATTTTTTTTGATGTTAGACACCATAGTGACCATACTATAAAGAATATATTATTTGATAGATTAAGTGGAATTTGACTGAAGTGAAAAGCCCAATGTGCTTTATGTCAGATGGATTTCTTCGTCTCCTTTGTATAGGTATATCTATTGTAGTTTGTTTAGTAGCCTAGTCTAAGATCATCAACAATAATGTCTATAGTATGTCTTAGAGTCACCCCCACGAGCTGGCATGGTTGGTTCATGCAAAAGTGTTGCTGCCCATAGGTCTGAGATCGATTCCCAGCGGGTGCGGGATGCCCCGCTAGTTACCTCAACCCCTCCTTGCATGCGCTGTTATTGCTGGGTAAAGCCTTCCGTGATTTACTTTCCTTCCAGACGGTGGGAGGCCATCCTAGAGGGGCGCCGAGGTGATAGTTTCACCTTTTGCTGCCTATAGTATGTCTTAGAGTCATGGAAGGAAAGATATCAATGCAACCTCATGATGAGGTCCCTTGAACAATTGTACTCTTGCCCAACATTCATATAACACTTGAGCCACTTCCAATAGCATCAATCATGACACAACTATGGCACATTCATTAGTCATACTGATCAGCATTGTGTTTTGGTAATTAACTAGGATGGTATGATTCAACCATGCCACCAATAATATAAGATTTCAAACCATATTGTAAACCTTAATTATCTTTTTCTCCCAACAATTCTTCAAGTGGAGGAGCATTGAATTTACCTAAAAGGTCAGTTGATTCTCAAAAGAAATCCTATCCCGTAACTGATTCCCTGATCCAAGTTAATTTGTGGCAGAACAGAAACTAACTCTTTTATTAATTTGGTGTTAGATTATTAGAAATATATCAAGACCCTTACCAAGAGGCCAAGAGCAAAGAGCAATCTATCAAGGAAAAATAAAGCAGCCACTATCAATCCACATGAAGACAACAAGAAGCTTTCCTTACACTGTCGATGTCATAATCTTGAACACTAATATAGACATAGATAATGGCAGCCACAGATACATTATTAAAAGAGAGACAAAATTCCTTCTCATTGAAAATCAGAAAGTACCTAGCTACACTTTGATGTCGAATACATTCTCTTAGCATAGCCCCATAATGCAACGCAATGTCCATGTTTTCATAACTGCAGATGAGAATTATCCAATTAACCTATGAAACTTTGCTGTATACAAAAATAATAAATACAATATTAGCAAAGTCCTAAGTTTGATATGGCCAAAGTCAAAGTTGTCATAATTCACATAGCATAGTTGATGTAACATTAATGAACAACTAAAACTAAGAAATCTTGAACCGTGAGTGTGTAGTTCAATGAAAGTGACGATATATGAACACGCTCATTGCTACCATCATCTTTTAATGAGCTGAATATGGCCTACCAATTTAATAAATGGGTAGTCCAAATTTAAAAATATTTTTCAAATCATTCTTTGTTGTGTTCAGAATGAGCTTCAAGGTTTATACATAAAGTAGTTGAAATTAGTAACAGGACATCATTTGTAAATCACAAATCCCAGCCATACATAAGAATATATACAAAAAAAATTACTAATCATGATTACAATTATCAACTAGTACATAAGAATATAGTTAATTAATAACAGCTTCTGTGACATACAACATTTGGTTATTTGAAGATTAGACTCAATGATATCAATTAGACAACTTCTTAACCAGTTAATTGTTGATGATCTTGTTGTTTTGTTTTTCTTTACTTGAAGAAATCAATGGGACAGACCAAGTATTATACTTCAATATGAGTCAGCATCCAAAATGGAATCACCACAATTGAACTCTGGCCTTAACAATCACTTTAAAGCAGTATACATGTATATTAAAGGTTACTACTAAATCTTCTTCATTTACACAAATATAAAAACACTAATATGCTATCAGTGTGATCAACCAAATTCCTAGAGGGACAATAAAATACTAAAACAGAAATTCGCTTGAACATGTCGACTGTATTTTAGAAAAGAGAAATTACAACAAAAGCAATCAATTGAACATCCACAGAATGGTTTTTTATTTTTTTGGCAATCGCAATAAATCAAAATCTCACCCAGAAATTAAAATGTCCAAAAGATCTTTGTTGGCTTCCAAATAATCAGAAGCAATTAACCTTGATTGAACCTGTTGCCTTTGCAAATTTGCCACAACTTGAGTAGCATCTTTTTTGGCCTTTAAAATGACATGAACCAAATTTTAGCTTCAAATCAGTAAATAACTCTTAATCAAGAAGATTGGAAAAAATCATAGATATGTATGAAACCTTTAAAAAAAACTCAAATCTATGGAAATATTAATCATTCTGAAAATAGGAACATTTAAGTAGCAAATTACTTCTAAGTTCAATTTTGGAAGACAAATTATTAATAGTCGCAAGGTGTTCTGTCGGAAGAACTCTTGAGTCAACTTTGTACAAGCTTCAACAACTGGCTCTGATTCACTATTACCATAGAGAACAAATTTCAACTCCCGTATATTTTTACATAATTCTAACATCTGCAGAACAATAAATCACAGATTAGCTTGCAAAAGGTAGAATGCTAGACTGAATGTTTGATGAAATGACAAGTAAATTATTTGAAAAGATCAACATGATCCATGTAGCACCATGTTTTACATATGCATTAAAAGTCATGGACTGTAGATAAATATATTAAAATGCATAGCAATAGTGTTAGAAAGCGTTGAAAATAAAATCAATCAGTCAAGATATTGGCATGATCTTAAGAATATTCAAGTTGAACAAATATGTAGCTTTTAGGAAAGTTAATTAATTGTAATTAGCTATTTCCTTTTTTAGTTCCTTTGTATATCTTTAAATAATGGGCATGTAAACTGATTTGAAATAGAATAAAAAGATGCAACAATCTTTTTGGTATCAAAGCCACTTTTCGTCTTTTTTTTTAAACCTTAGCAGTTGATTTCTTTTCTTTCTTTCACTATGTCTAAAATTCTCAATTCCTCTCCTATTGTGACTTCTGAAACCAAGAATTCCTATGTTGAATCTCATCATGTTCAAATCACCACAATTCGACTCAATGAAGATAATTTTTTAAGGTAGTCTCAATCAGTTAGGATGTACATCCAAGAGGGGAAAAATTGGATATCTCACTAGTGAAACCTGCAAAAACAGGTCCAGCCTTTGCAACATGGGATGCAGAGAATTCCATGATAATGGTTTGGTTGGTCAATTCTATGGAGGAAGACATTAGTGCCAACTACATGTGCTACCCCACTACCAAAGAGCTTTGGGATAATATTTGTCAGATGTATTCTGATCTTGGCAGCCAGTCACAAGTTTATGAGTTGCTGTTGCATTTTGGAGAGATTCGACAAGGGGGAGATAGTGTGACGAGATACTTTAATATCCTGAAAGGCCTATGGCAGGACTTGGATCGTTTATTGATGATTATGAATGGAAAAGTACTGACAATTACATTTATCATCGAAAGATGGTGGAGAAGAACAAGATTTATAAATTTTTGGCAGGATTGAATGTTGAATTTGATGAAGTAAGGGTAGAATAATTGGAAGACAACCCCTTCCATCCATTGGAGAGGTATTTTCTAAAATACGGTGAGGAAAGTCGCCGAAATGTCATGCTGGGCAAAAAGGGGACTGTGGATCCCTTGAAAGCTCAGCATTGACTATTGTTGATGCTAACGCTGCTCGATCAAACAGTAGTCAGTGGAAAATTGAAGGAAAACCTCGAGTTTAGTGTGATTACACCATAAAAAACCAACCCATACTCAAGATACTTGTGGGAAACTTCATGGAAAACTAATAAATTTGAAGGGCAGCAAACCTGGTGACAAAAATAGCTCTGGGACTCCTTTAGAAAATGAAGTCGAGGCCAGTTTCTTCACCAAAGAGTAGGTGGATCAACTCTAGAAGCTACTTAAATATAATCCACCACTGGTATTCCTAGTGGTTCTCTTGCACAATCAGGTAATACTTCCAAAACCCTATCCAGCACCATCAATTCCACACCTTAGATCATTGACATTAGATCATATGACAAATCTGTCCCATTTATTTGAATCTTATTTTCCTTCTTCTGGCCATAGAAAAGTTAGAATTGCATATGGGAGTTTTTCACCTATTACAGGGGCATGTTCAGTCAAAATTTTAGAAAAAATTGAACTGAATTCCGTCCTTCATGTTCCTAAACTTTCTTGCAATCTTTTATCTGTTAGTAAGTTGTCGAAAGATTCTAATTGTCGTGTCGTATTCTTTGACTCCCACCGTGAATGATGATTGGCCGTGCTAGGATGTTAGGAGGCCTCTTCTATTTTGATGACAACTCTTCGTGCAATGAACAAGCTCATGGCTTAAGTGGTAGTTCTAATTCTACTTCTGTTTGTTTAAAAATTATGCTCTGGCATCATAGACTAGGGCATCCTAGTTTTCCGTATTTAAAACATTTGTTTCCTAATTTATTTAAGAAGTTGGATTGCAATTCCTTGAATTGTGATGTTTGTCATCTATCAAAAAGTCATCGAGTTTCATATAAGTCAAGGCCTTATCGTGCATCAAGACCATTTTATTTGATTCATAGTGATGTTTGGGGTCCATCTAAAAATTACTACTTCAACTGGAAAAAACATGGTTTGTCACTTTTATTGGCGAGCATACTCAACTTTGTTGGATTTATTTGATGAGTGAAAAATCTAAAGTTGAAAAATTATTCAAAGATTTCCACACTATAGTTGAAAATCAATTTCAAACCAAAATAAGCATTCTTCGAATTGATAATGTGTACTGAATACTTTAACGAATGTCTGGGGACCTTTTTAAAAGGGAAAGGCATTGAACACCAATCCACTTGTCGTATTACTCCTCAACAAAATAGACTAGATGAAAGAAAAAACTGACATTTACTTGAAGTTGCCCGAGCAATAATGTTTTCTATTCATGTTCCAAAGTATCTTTGGGGGGATGCAGTTCTAATAGCAAGTTATCTAATTAATAGGATGTCAACACGTATCTTAAATTATATTATAGCTCTGCAGAGTGTGAAAAATATCATTTCTGATTTGCCATTAAAGGTATTTAGTTGTACTGTTTTTGTCCATATACCAAATCACTTGCATTCAAAGCTTGATCCTAGGGCAGAAAAGTGCATTTTTCTTGATTATGCTCCTAATAAAAAAGATACAAATGTTTGAATCCCAATACAAAAAAAAAATAGTTAGGATGGATGACATTTTTTTTGGGAAAAAAATAAAAAACCCTTCTTTAAACAAAATGATCTTCCGGGGAAGATAGAAAAGAGTGAAGATCAATTTTGGCACTCATATGTACCTATGCCGAATGTGTTTTTTCCATAATTCAACCAAAATTCTGAAATAAACCAAGAGACACAAGTTTTAACTAATGAAAATAAAGAAACCCCTAGTTTATTGGTGTCAAATGTAGAGAATTTACAGACGGGGGAGAAATACTATCAAAGATTCCTAATCTTTTTGCCTAAGTTTTGTGTTTTTAGTAGGAAACGTTTTCGTCAAAAGGGTGAGGATCATACAACTATCCCTAAAAAGTTTATCATCACTTCCGGAGTCAGGTCAATTGGACACTCAAAATTCTATAAGTAATTCTCTATTCTAGCAACCATGCTTCACAATAATATACCTATTGCCATTAGGAAAGGTGTTCGAACCTGTACTAGTCATCCTATTGTCAAATATTTGTTGTATCATAAGCTTTCCAACAATTATAGGGCCTTTGTCTCAAATATTACTCACCTGTTTGGGCCAAGAAACATCCAAGAATCTCTGGATCACCCGAATTGGAAGTTAGCAGTACTAGAAGAGATGAATATTGTTTGGAGAAATGACACTTGGAAGGTTGTTGACTTACAGTGGGATGCAAATAGGTGTTTACCATTAAGTGACTCGTAGCTAAGGGATTTACACAGACACGAAACTTTTGCGCCAAGTTGTAAAAATAAATTCAATCCGAGTTCTTATCTCTCTGGCAGTACATTTTGATTGGTCTTAATTAAAGGTAAAGAATGCCTTCCTAAATGAAGACTTAGAAGAGGAAGTGTTCATGGAGTTGCCACCGGGATTCAAGGAAAAATATGGTAGAAATAAAGTATGTTGCTTAAAAAAATCTCTTTATGGACTTAAGCAGTCACCAAGATCTTAGTTTGAGCGATTTAGGAAGACTGTTAAAAGTCAAGGTTATTGCCAAAGTGAAGCGGATCACACCATGTTTTTCAGACGCTCTAAAGGAGGGACGATTACCATCCTGATCGTCTACATGGATGACATAATCTTAACGGGAGATGATCATATTGAACTTACAAGATTAAAAGAAGTGCTTGCCAATGAATTCAAGATCAAGGAACTAGAAGTATTGAAATACTTCCTTGGTATGGAGTTTGCATGATCCAAAGACGGTATATTTGTTACACAAAGGAAATATGTTCTGGACCTTCTCAAGGAAATAGGTATACTAGGTTGTAGGGCAGCTGAGACGCCCATGAAGTCTAATATTAAGTTCCAACGAGCCAAACCTGAACAAGTTTGTAGAAGAGATAAGTACGAACAACTAGTTGGGAGGTTTATCTACCGTTCGCATACTCGTCCTGATATAGCTTTTGCAGTTAGCGTTGTAAGTCAGTTTATGCACTCTTCAGGTCCAACACACTTCAATGCAGCTTATGGAATTTTAAGGTATTTGAAGGGAACTCCAGGAAAAGGTTTATTGTTTAGAAAACATGGGCATCTTCAAGTCGAAGCTTACACCGATGCAGATTGAGCTGGAAATGTCACTGATAGAAGATCAACTTCGGGCTATTGTACATTTGTTGGGGGTAATTTGGTTACATGGCGTAGCAAGAAGCAACATGTGGTGGCTAGAAGTAGTGTTGAGACTGAGTTTCGAGCTCTTGCTCTTGGTGTTTGTGAGACAATATGGATCAAGAGATTATTGGAAGAATTGGGAGTTTCATATTCATTGTCTATGAAAGTATACTGCGACAATAAAGCAATCATCTCCATTGCACACAATCCAATTCTTTATGACAGAACGAAGCATGTTGAGATTGACAAGCACTTCATCAAGGAAAAATTAGATAATGGTCTGATTTATATGCCCTACATTCCAACTACTGAACAAGTTGCAAATATACTCACTAAAGGATTGTCATCAAAACAATTCAAGTATTTGATTGACAAGCTGACTATGGAAGATATCTTCAAACCAGCTTGAGGGGAAGTGTTGGAAAGTGTTGAAAATAAAATCAATTAGTCATGATATTAGCATGGTCTTAGGAAGATTCAAGCCGTATAAATATATAGCTTTTAGGAAAGTTAATTAATTGTAATTAGCTATTTCCTTTTTTAATTCCTTTGTATATCTTTAAATACAGGGCATGTAAACTGATTTGAAATAGAATAAAAAGATACAAAAATCTTTTAATAGTTCTGGTGATTAATTGGTTTTCTATCTCATGTAATTGTCATTGACATCAGGCAAGTTAAGATATTAATACAGCACTAGTCCAAGATAATCTTGTCGTGATACATTGTAATTACTTTACCACATAGCATGTATATATGGTTTAAATTTCGTACCACGCTGAGCGAAACGAACGAAATTTATTGTTCCATCTGCCGGCCAACACCAGCACTGCGGTGACCTCTACGGGGTCAAGAGACTCCATGATTCAATATTTTTTCCTTTTAAAAAATATTATTATTATTACTATGTATTTTAATTTTTTTAATATTTAAATTAAAAAAAATATTTTAAATTAATTTATTTTATATTTAAAAAATACCAAAACTATATTCCCACGGCACGATACGGTACAGAAACTATATCGTTTGGATCATAAATCAAAATTCCGATATGACTCAAAATTTTAAACCATGTGTAAAAGCACATCAACTAAATGTAGCGATAGTGTCAACAACGTATCGAGGTAGTGTTGCTCGGCACCAATCAGGAGGAGGAGGAGGAGAGTCTAGACGAAGAAGAAGAAATGGAGGAATTCCACAGATGACATGGCAACTAAATCATACCTCACAGAACTCACAATGCCACTAGTCTTACAAAAGAAGGCGGAAGGTCCCACGGCTCTGGTGGCAGCTTCTATAACTGAGGAATACACTTGCTCTCCTCCTCATTTCAGCATCATGCTTCCCATTGTGACTCCGGTGGTGACTCACAAAACTAAGGAAGATGATCACAACTCTCCCTCGCCTCTATTAGTTGTGTTGATGTGTTCCATATGACAATGGATGTATGTTGTCCGACATATAATGAAATTTAAATGCTTGGCATCTACTAAAAATTTTGTTTTAACTGCATGACCAGTGGCAATAATGTTATCTTACTCAAAGCAATCAAATTATACCAGCCACTAACTTTAATTAACAAGAGGAAAAGCACCAACTATTAAGGTAAATGCCACTACAAAATTTATGATGTGGAACCATGGTTATAAACTAATATATTGCATTTTTTTGTTTGATAATAACATGAGAATTTTTTCCCCTAGACTGATAAAAAGCTTTAACATAATTGAAAATTGATAGCACTACTTAAAACTTGAACCTTATATAAGTATTGTATATCAAAAGAAAGAAGGCCAAACAAGGTAAATAAGACTTTCTAGTGTAGTTTAGATACCAAAGATAGAAATGATCATGCTTGCAAAAAGAACTCCACATAATCTCACAACTGGTTTGCATTGGCTAATAGTGTGATCCTCAAAAGGTCAAAAGTAAAAGATTGCAAAATTTCTGAATTTGAAATAGAAGACTTATAAAATTATAAGAAATAATGATAATAATAATAATAATGAAAGACCGATCTTTGCAACTCAGCTAAAGAAATTAATCACCATCATAAGTGTGTTAGTGGCAAATATTTGGGGCTGGCTTCATGGACACTATCCTCCCTTCATTGAACTCTACGCAAGACAATATACATCACCATTCCATATTTGTCTTTGGGGTTAGTTACATGGATCTTATCCCTCCAAGATCTAGTTAAAAATTCATGTCCATAGATTTATAAGATTTTTTAACATTGATTGTCTAGGTCTAATGCAACTTTCAACTTTGTTTGTTCAATCTAGGGATTGACATTGGCACTCTTCATGCAAGACTATAACACAAGTAATATTCAGATCAAATAAATCACTTTTTCTTACATTAGTTAGAGTTTTCTTAGATCAATCTCCACTCTTTACACTTCCAATACTAATAGACCCAATTCATCATAGTTGTAGAACATATTAGTCACCTTTGAACAATCCATGTCATCTCACTTCACTTTTTCTCATTCTATCATCTACTGTAATTATGTACAAATGCTTCTAGATAATAGTATTTTATATTTTTCTAATAACTTCATACATTAGTCTTAGCATTCTCTTTGTACTACATTGTCTGTTGTCAGTGTAACTATCCAACGCTAATCCAAAGGCCACCTGAAAGCAAAGATAATGAATGCCACAATGAGTTTATGGCATAAAAAAACAAATTTGCTTCGATAAAAATATCTCACTAGATATCATGCATCTCCAATGTGCAGTAAAATATTGAGTTCTCTATATAAAATCAACCTTTTGGTTATGTTGATATGAAGGAAAAGTGAGTTAGGCAGGGCTATTTGGTTCAACTGAAACAGGCATCAAGATGACAGTATACTTCAAACAAAAAACTTAAATCAGAATTGGCAGAGACAAAGACATACTTCAAGAACAAGCAGCATACCTATTCTGATCATAATTCACAATAGGTATATAACTGTCACAGGAGATAGCAAAGAGTTCTATAACTATTGCCCATCTATTCCAGGAAATCTAAATTTGCAGAATGTGCATACACACCACATGAGACCGGATAAGATACTGCATCTAACAGTACTCTGCAACATGGATCAAAGACACCTTGTGTGCTGCACCAAATGAGCAGCACTACCATTTTGCACGTGCCCAAACTTGAAATCTTGTAGAAATGGCAGCACCGAGACAGAGGTGGACAAGTAAATTCCAGCTTGTAACTAACTAAATGCCAATATAAGTGAACGATTGTCCAAAAGAAACATGATTGAATACTAGACTGAAATGGATTTGTGCTATCCGATATAACCAAGCGGCTCAACTGATTTACGCACTTTCAGTTAACCAACAAAAAGGACCATTACGTGGAATCCGACTTAAATTAGAATATCCTGAATTGAATGTTGATTTTTCGTATCGAGAACATATATCAAGTCTAATTGCTAGACGAAGGAAACGAAGTGCTCAAGTTCGAGTTCAGTACTGAGCAATAAGATAAAACAAGCCGATCCCCTTGGAACCGCTAACCTTCTCCTCACGCTTGGGGTCCCTGGAATTCGCGTTGAGGTCGATGTAAACGAGGAGTTCCCGTGTGTGCCGCACGATATCGGCCGGAGTCCGCGGCTTGGGCTTGAAGAGGCCCTTCATTGTGCGCCCCAGCGTCGATCGCCAGGCACCGCCACACCAGACCGAAGCAGGATTTTTCCGGTTAGGGTTCGCGTTCGAGAAGGGCGGAAAAGTCGAGATTTAAAAACCTGGGGCTCCGGTCGCGCGAGCTCGATCAGAATCGGGGCGCTACGATCAGCAGACGCCGAGAACGGCTTTTATGTTCGTCTCTCGATCAAAAAGAATAATAAAAAAAAGGAAAATGAAGAAAACGAGCGGTGGAGATTTATTCGTATTATTGAATTTTAGGACTTGAAATTGGATTTCTATCTTAATGAGACTAGCATCGCCTCCACCCACGTCGTACTCGTGTTTTAATTGGTTAAATTTGGTGGAGCCCGTGGAAAACCGGTATCTGTTGCGTTGGTGGAGAACGGAGGACTCGGTTTCCTGTCTTCATCTCCGGCAGAGTGAATGTGAAAGATAAGGAGCTACGGCTACGTATTTTTAACTCATTTCGTTTGCGTTTGCACCATTTTGCTAGTGATCTTGTCGGGAGGACAGCATTGACTTGAAAGAAAGCTCCGCCAGAAAATCTAGCCCGAGCAAAATAATGAAAGTCTCTGGAATTATTATATCATAGAGTATCTGTTTACTAGGGATTTTCTTTTCACTATGAATTCTTTTCCAGTCCATCTTTGGAAGATCCACAATTAAGAGTTATATATATCTTCATCGAAGAATCTTCCAATCATACAGGTTCTATGCAATTTTGATTTACACATTTATCAAAAACAAACAAAATCCAACTTGTATCATCTTGATTATTAATTATATTTTGAAACAAAATTGATTGAATTTAATTCCAAATAAAACTTCCTTTATTTATGATTCATCAATGGATCCATCTTCATCTTCTCCCCAGCCAAACAGTAGAAACATCTACGATTCAATATGCACGAAAGAAGTGAGCTGCCTGAAGTTGATCCACACCTTCTCCCACACCACGGCCTGGTAGTCTGCCGCCGAGCCGCCGGCGTCCCTGGCCCGCAGCACCAGGCGATAGTTGATCCCGGCCACCACCTGCGTCTCACCCCTCACCACATTGTCGAAGGTAAGCTCACCGTGCTCCCGCCTGTTATGCTCCTCCACGGCGAAATCGCCGAGCTCTCTGACGTGGGAATCCTCCACGTCCTTGATCGGCGCCCACCCGCCGATGCCGATCTTTCTCGAAGCCGACGTGACAGGGATCGGATGGGCAGTTGTTGGAACAGCAAGGAAGAGGAGGACCAAGAGAAGCGAGACTGGCCTCATTAGGGACATCATCGTGATCATGGCCGCCGGCGCCGCTCGACTTGGAGAGGATGAGGATGAGAAGGTGGAGTACGTTTATAGAGCGGAGGTTGGTGGTTTTTTGGCAGCGTGTGGCATGCGTGTCACAGGTGGAGAACGGCTGCAACTAACAGAAAGGTGGCAAGTGCTGAAAGCATCGTCGACTCTGACTCATGCGGTTTTGCTGAACGTGGTTGCCCTAAGGGATGGCAAATTTCACAGACTATCTGATATGAGAATATGACAATAGAAGTGTATCTATAGAAACTGTATGAGAATTTGGATATCATACATGATCTGGGGCTATGAAATAGGTTCCTTGTGGGGCTTTTTGGGGATTTCATTGTTTTTTCCCTTGTTAGGGATTTCCTTCGCAGAAGGAAAGCCTCAGGACGTCGCCAACGGCCCCGCGGACTAAGGTATGCACAAGGAAGGAGACATTACTTTACTCTACTGTACATTTTATTCATTCCTGTCGCTGGAGATTAACTTAAACATTGGAGTGGATTAGCTTGGGCACCCTCAGCCATCTTTCTAATTCTCTATTCTCCTTTTCTTGTCTTTTAGCAGGTTTGTAGGCACCGTTGGCTAGAGACTTCCTCCATGTGTTGACTTCCTTTTCTTGATTTCTTTTGAAGGTTCAATGATTTAGTCAAGCAGAAGCTAGCTCACTAAACTTGCTAGCATCACTGATGGTGCTACATTCCTCCTAGTTATAGTGGTTGGGTCAACATCAGCGACACCGCATCAAAGATCCAACCTTCATTGAGTTCAAATAGGATCAAATTTAACGTTATCTATGGGAAACGTAAGCCTGATCTGAGATGTGAAAATGAATGACGCCGCAAAACTCTCTATTCTCACCATGACCCCAGAGGATTTCGACAAACACATCGCCACCATAGTGCAAAAAGAAGATAGAATTTCTTAGATGTTATTTTCGTTCTAACATTGTCCTATAAGTTCATGAGTCTTTGTCCCCGTGAAATTCTTATTCTCCAAATCCTCAGTTGCCACAAGAGTTTGGTTTTCTATTATACTCTCTCACTGACTCCGTAGATATTTGAGAGTCGTGGAATCGAGCCTATTATTCACTTTTCAACTCCGTGGACATTGGAAAGTCGAGGGATCGAGATATTATCTTTAACGAGGATTGATATTCTACTTTCTCCCCCGACTCCACAGGTTTTGAGTAGTCGAGGGATTGAACTTATATATTCTTTCCCTAGTTTCGTAGGTATTTGGGAGTCGGTGTTGGATCGATGCACGTCGATGGGGTCATTTTCGTACATTTTTCTTTTTGTGTTTCATCGTGTTCTTTTTTATAAAGTTAGTTAGTAGCAACGGAAATAATAAATCAAACAATAAAAAAAACACGTGGGCTTTACTTGGTTCCCAACCCCCAAGGTCAGTACATCAAAGGCCTAATCATGGGAGTCACCCATCGATTCTCCTTTCCAGAAGCTTTCCGAAGGTGGAGAAATTTGTCTTACAGTTTGAAATTCAAGCACAAATAATAATAAATTAAATACAACTTGAAATAATCAAACCAAACAAAATATGACAGTCAATCCGGAAGTCCTAAGTGTAGCACACCCTTCTTGGAGCTTCCTCAGTCGCAGAGCTTCACAGCAAGTTCGTCTGAGTGTAAAGATGAAGAGTAGGATGAAAGAATTGATGTATTGAATATAGAGCCTTTGTCTCCCTTTATAGAGTTAGATCAAATCCGATCAACTCTTATCTAGATGAAACTATATCTGGATGAAATCTTATCTCTAGCCACATCATCTAGCTTATCCTCATCCTAATCTAAATCATAAAGATGATCTTTTGCCATATCATCTTCTATGTCAATATTTCTGACAACTCAACAATCTAAACTAAACCCAGTCGATCTACCGAACTATCAATTCGGTCTCCTAAATCGGTTTGGGTCAGGTTCACCCATTTACATTTGTCTACTCTCTATTTTGCTTGGAGTCCCTCTTCCAAGTCTACCACCTAAGGGTCAATCCCTTTGGATCAAGGCGCACTCCTATAAGTCTACCCGACCTACTAGACTTCATATTAAGACAGCATCCAAGACTTTATTATTTTTTAGGGTTACCTCCCCCTAGGATTTTCACTACCTAACTTTACTCACCAGAACTTTCATCACCTAAGGTTATCTTCCCCTAGGATTTTCACCACCTAGTTTCACTCACTAAGACTTCCGCTACCTAAGGTTACCTCCTCCTAGAATTTTCACGACCTAACTTCACTCACTAGGATTTCTACCACCTAAGGTTACCTCCCCCTAGGATTTCCACTGCCTTCACTCACTAAGACTTACCATTGCCTAACTAAGTTAAAACTTTTGCTAGTCATCTAGTCCTGACTAGACTTCTCTCTTCCAAATATTAAGTCCTATTTACATAAACATTTGCTCAAATTTACTAGACTTAGGTATATTGTCAAACATTAAAACTTTCGAGGCTGATTGCACCAACAGTCAGAAGATTAAGCTATTCATTCTCTCAGCAGGATTTTCTCCCCAACTTCGCGGTCACTTGGGAATCATGAGATTGAGCCTTATTACTATTCTCTCATTGACTCCATGGATATTCAAGAGTTGAGGGGTTGAGATATTATCTCCAGCAATCATCGATATTCTGCTCTCTCCCCGACTCTGCGGTTACTTGGGAGTTGCGAGATTGAGCCTTATTAATGCACATTAGGTTCGACTTCTTATAGTTTTAGCATTCATATATTAATTGTTACTTTTATTTGCAACTCTCATTCAGCGTAAAGATTATAGCCGCTATCTTGGAACAGAGACTATGACCTTACGTCAAGCTCGTATTGCCTTACGATAGGCAACGAAACTAGGGTTGGATTATGACAGACAAAGAAATTAGGAGTGTCATACGACATGCAACAAGACAAGGAGTGTCTTACGATATGCAACGAGACTCAGAGTACCTTACGACAGGCAAAAAAACTAGGAGTGCCTTATGATAAGCAACAAGACTAGGAGTGTCTTACAACATATAATGAGACTTGGAGTGCCTTATGACATGCAAAAAGACTAGGAGTGTCTTATGACAGGTAAAGAGACTATAGTCGCTCTCGCTCGGCACTGCTATAGTCGTTCGCTCGACACTACCATGGTCGCTCACTCCTGCTTACTTGACATCGCTATAGACACTCGTTAGGCACCCCTACTGTTGCTCACTCGGCACTGCTATGACTGCTCACTCGACACTACTACAGGCGCTCACTCAACATTATATTGCTACGGCTGCTCACTCGGCAGCACTATGATCGCTCACTCGGCATCACCATCACTCCCTCCAACTCCCAGGGCTTCTCCCTTAGATTTCCAAGGCATCACTCCCTCCGACTCCCAGATCAAGATATTCTAGCACATGGACTGACATGACACATAGAGCAGTGTGACTGAGGTAGTGTGATCCCACGAGATCTCTTACAATATCAGATATAGATGATGTGACCTGATGTGATGATGGGGGTACCTTTCTTACCCAAATACGACATCCTGTCAGAAGCACATCATTCCCTCTGATTGTCACATCCCGAGGATATACTTGTCCCCTCAAACCGGACCATACCTCTTAGTGATAATATGAGAAATACGATATCAAACTCAGATCAAGTAAAATAAACATTGATGCAAAATAGAAACTCACTAACTTTAAGATAATAATGTAGGCATGCATATATGAACATGAGAACATATTAAAACTAAACAAGGTAAAGATTATTATAATTTTACCAAAACTCAAAGAGTTGATACTCAACGAAAAGCAACCGAATCACAACAACATAAAAAATGAAACTTGATAACTCAAAGTCAAGCGGGACTAGTAAGCATTTATCTTTGAGCGACACTAGGGTAGTTGACACAATTTACCCTCTATCTGCTAACCTATAAGTCAAAAAAAAAAATAAAGGATGGTGAGTATAAAATACTCAATGGATATAAGATACATAGTACATGACACTATATATAAGGATCTCAAAAAAAGCAGTGTCATGTAATGTTACTTACTAACAAAAGTAAGAGTAAGAACACTAATATAGTCATCTACAAACTTGATCAACCAAGTATAATCAATAAATAAGGAGTACATATAGTACAACCAAAACTTGCATGAACAAATACATAGCCAGTATATAACAAATCTTGACTGCACATAACAATATGTTATAGGATCGAAAGCGCTAGAGGGAGGGGGGTGAATAACACTCGTAGTTAATTCGTTCGTTAGAGTAAAACACGCAGCGGAAAAATAAAACAACACACGAACACCAAGGATTTACTTGGTTCGGAGCCTGTGGCGAGTCCTACTCCAAGGCCCACACTCATTGAGTGTTTACTTTGGGCAATCACTATCAATTCAGAAATATTACAAAATAATTCAAACTAAAGCACTATCAAATGTTATATCGACAAGAAGAAAATCTGAAATTGAAAGCTTCTGGTGGTCGGAGTAGAGTTAGGGCTTCGCCGGATCGTCTTGTTAGCAACACATGGAAGAAGGATTGCCAGATTCTTGATATGCTTAGCTGTTGTTCGAACTAGCCTTAAGTAGCCCATTGAGGGCACCCGCAACTCCATCGAATCAGCTACGTTGATAAGCTCCGCATCTTCGCTACTTATCCGCCTTAGGGCGCCTCCAAGCTCCATGGAAGGCACCCTCTATCCAGCGTCCAGGGCACCCTCAAGCTCCATGGAGGGTGACCTCGTGCCTTGCTGCGAGGTTGTCGACCAAGTCACCCGAGGCGCCTCCAAGCTCCATGGAGGGCACCTCGGGACTGTTCATCCGAGACTTTTCTTGTGCAGTTTCCGTCCTGCAAGGCATGTTAATCTAGAAACAAGGTATACCCTGCAAAACAAAGTTAGTACAACAAAATAAGATAAATAGAAACTTATTTTTACAGTCTCCGGACTGCCCGGTTCTGATTTCGGATTTCACCTCCGGAAACCCTAGGTCGAACCGACGCCTATCGTTCCCTCGCCGAGGAACGCATCCTCACATACTCCACTCAAGAGAGTTTACCTGTTTGCTAGTTTGATCCTTCAGATCAACTGGACTTTTGCTCAGTGTCCGAATCTCCAGGACTTTCTGCTGAACGTTCGCTTCACGACTCGTCCAGTCTTCCACCCGATTCGCGGCACCAGGATTTCAACCTAGAGTCCCCGACTCTAAGATTTTTACCCAAAGCCTTCAACCAGCCAAGACTTTCTGCCTAGGGTTACCACCCCCTAGGACCTAGGTTACCTCCCCCTAGGATTTTCCACCTGCCTAACCGCAACTAGGACTTTTGCCTAAGAACACTTAGGACTTTCTTGCAAGCTCAATGAACCTTGTTAGATAATAAGACAACTTAATTTTGGACCCTTTGACATAATCAAAACACAGGTTCGATCATCAGATGCTTCCCGCACCAACATATGCTACCACAAATGAGTCTCATAAGCAGTCAGGGTATATAAATTGTTACTGTTTGTGGGAGAAATATGTTGGTCCCTTGCAACCGGCAAGAGGGGAGTGAATTATCCTGCATAAAATAAAATAAGCAATACTTTTCTCAACTCGATCGGGTTTTATCAATTACGCACTTAAATAAAATATAAAACAATAAAACAAGTACGAGACAAAGGAATTTTTACTTGGGTGGCAATCACAAGATTGCTACTTCAAGGAATGTAAGCACTATCAAGATCTCCTTCTCAAACAGAACGTCGAAGGTGGAGAAGCCTCGTACATAAGAATAATGTTCAGAAATAAAAAACTGAAAGAGAATTGAAGTACAGAGTGTATTGTTATGAAAGCAGAAGACCGGGGCTCTATTTATAATACACTAGTCGAAACTGACCGTTGCTGGCGTGACACGATCCGGGCGCCTGGAAGGGTTCCGGGCACTTGGGTGTGGATAAAAGTTTATCCGCGTCGCAACGACTACGCAATAGGCAAAAAATAATATTTTATGTGGTATGGGTGCCTGGAAAAGCTCTAGGCGCCTGGACAGCTTTGCACAGGGGTGCCTCAGGTCCAGGTGACCAGACCACAGTCAAGTTCAAGTTGACTTTTCGTCCAAGTCTCCCACTCTAGCTCCGCTCACTTTAGTGATTTCGGCCATCCGGAATAAGGCTCACCCGAACTTATTTTTTGACCTTCTTGAGCAACTTTCCGCTGCAGCTTCTCATCCCTCAGAAACACTGTGCTCTTCCTTCTTGTCCGCCAGCGTACTCTTCCGCAGCCCCTCATCCCTTAGATGCACCAAGCCTGTTGACTCTCTTCAATGTCATCCTTCTCGTTAGCTGTGTGTTTTGCTCGACTTCCTGTGCTTCTAAGTTCCTGCACATTTAGACACAAAGATCAAACCATAATAGGACCTAACTTAACTTGGTTGATCACATCAAAACTACCACGGGGTACTTATAATCTCTCCCTTTTTGATATGAGCAAACCAAGTTAAGTTAGGGTAAATTAAAAATAAATAATAGTAAAAAAATAGCAAGTACATAAATTTCAATTAATAATTGTTAATGTAAAAAAAAATATCCTCCCCTAGACTTAATCTCTAATTCTCCCCCTTTGATTACATTAAAATAGAGGTAATCTTAAAATAACTTGAAAATAAATATGAAATAATCTCTAAGGGAAAATTGAAGCTAAGGAAAAAATTTACTAACATTCAGAAAAAATTATGAACTTAAAATGTTTAAAATCAAAACTTTTATAATTTATAAAGCTTTTTTAGAGAAATAATTGTTAAAATTATTTTTAATTGAAAATAAATTATGTAATTTTTTATAATAGTTAAACAGAAAGTGATAATTAATTTTTTTAAAAAAATAAAAATAATTTGACCAATAATAAATTATTTTGTATAAAAAGATGTATTTTCGTAAAAATTTATTTAAAATAGTTTTTAAGCTTAAAAAATCTTGAAAAAATTTCTGAAAATGCATTATAGCAAGTAACTTCGCAGAATAAATAATTTTTCATAAAATAATTTTTTTTTTATTTTTAATGTTAAAAGTAGTATTTGGATAAATAATTTATATAAAATTCAATAACGGTCAAAAAAATGTTGAAATTTTTCCTACGGTTAAGAAATGAAATCCTCTTTATCAAAAAAAAATTAATATTGAATTAATTTAGAAAAAAAATTATACAAAAGAATTTATTTAGATAGTTCTAAACAAACAACAAAAATTAAATCAATTTCAAAGTACGACATGCATAAAAATTTAATTTAAGCATGATTTTGGAACCCAATATAGGTTCCTTCCAACCGGATTAATAAAAAATTCCTAGGGATATATTTTGATGATAATTTTCTAATTTGACCCTTATGATATCTAAAATATCAATTAAGTCCTGAATAATTTCTAATTTATTGAACATGTGCGAATGCATAATTCTTCAAATTTTTTATTTCTACTTTCAATTTTTATCTTATCGAAATCTTCTAATCGACAAGATATTGCTAAGTTAGTTCTAATTCCCCATTTTCATTTTTAAATATTTCATTTTCAATTTCTAATTTACAAGAATATTTGACAATATTTTTATAAACTTAAATAGCTTATCAGGGTAGAAATCGTACGTGACTTACATTGTCGATCTCATTATTTAATACTCCCCTGTAGAGTTGCTTTCTTATGGCATTGCTCCTCCTTCATCGATACTCTCGATGTTCATCTCCAATGAACTTGCTCCGTCGTCTTCTTTGTGACTTGCCATCAATGCAAGACCGGCATAGGCTACAACATCCGAATCTGATGAAAATGTTTCATCCCATGTCGCCTTTAGATTCTTGTACTTCTTCTGGGTCGTTCTTTTATCCTTTTTCTTATCCTTGTCCTTATTCTTCAATTTTGGGTAGTTATTTTGATGTGCCCTTCTTGATTACAATGATAGCACATTACTTTCCTTTTTTTTTTTTTTTTTTTTTGGCCTACACTTGATTAAACTTATTAGTTTTAAAAAAACTTTTTGAACTTCCTTAACCATGAATATCATTTCATTATCATCGAGGGACGTTTCAAAATCTAGTTCAACTATTTTTACCTTTAAAATGATGTTGTGCTTTGACTCCTTCTTTAGATCTGTACATTTAGACTCATGAATTTTAAAAGTTAAAAAAAGTTCTTCTAAATTACTTACCTCTAAGTCCCTAGAAATGAAGTATGCATCTACTAGGGTTGACCATTCAAAAGTCCTAGGAAAAGCGTTAAATGTGTACCTTAGCAAATCTCAGTCCAAGATTCATGAGTCCGGTGATGAGTTCTTTGATCCTTGAGTGGAGGTGTGCGACAGTTTTACTTTCTTCTAACTAGAGGTTGTTGATATGGTTCCAGAGCAGGTCATGTCTTGCGAGTTTCGAGGTCCCTTCGTGTAGTTCTAAGAATTTCTCCTAGAGTTCCTTGGCTGACTCGTAGGCTTCGATCTAGTTGATTTCTTGAGACGGTAAAATGCTCAACAGATGAAATTCTATCTTGCCGTTTGCCATGAAGTTGGCTTGCTTCTTTTTCGTCCATTGATGTTTTTCTTTGTCATTCCCGTGTCGATCCTTAGGTGCTACAAAACTATACTTCATTATTACTAATAAATTCAAAGTCAGTTTTGAATAATACCTCCATCTTCTTTTTTCAAATCGCGAACTCCCCCTTGAACTTTCCCTCAAACATAGGCAGGTAGATCCTCGGTCCGGCCAACGTCTTCTATGCTTTGGTCGGCGATTAGTTTTTCTGAAGTGATTAAACTCTAATACCACTTATTGGTCCCTTACGACCGATAAAAGGGAGGTGAACTGCCCTGTACAAGATAAAACAAGCAATACATGTCTCAACTCGATCAGGCTTTATCAATTACACACTTAATTAAAATATATAGCAATAAAACAAGTACGAGACAAAGGAATTTTTACTTGGTTGACAATCAGAGGATTGTTACTCTAAGGAATGTAAGCTCACTATCAAGATCTCCTTCTCGAATAGAATGTCGGAGGTGGAGAAGCCTTGTACACAAAATTAATGCTCAAAAATGAAAAAATGAAAGAGAATCAGAGTAGAGAGTGTGTTGTTATGAAAAAAGAAGATCATGGATCTATTTATAGCCCACTAGACAAAACTAACCATTGCTGACATAGCATGGTTCAGGCCCCTGGAAGGGCTCCGGGCGCTTGGGTGTGGATAAAAATTTATCTGCATCGCAACGGTTACGCAATGGATGAAAGATAATATTCAATGTGGTCCGAGCGCCTGGAATAGCTCCGGGCGCCCGGATCGCCTTCGCACTGGACCACCTGGGGTCCAGGCACCCGGAGTAGCTCCAGGCACCCAGACCATAGTCAACTTCAGGTTGACATTCCGTCCGGGTCTTCCATTCCAATTCTGCTTACTTGGGTGATTTTGGTCATCCGGAATAGGACTCACCCAAATCCATTTTCCGACCTTCTGTTCTCGTCCCTCGAAAACGTCACGCACTTCCTTCTCATCTGCCAGTGTACTCTTCTGTAGCACTTTGTCCTTCAAACGCATCGAGCCCGTCAACTCTCTCTCATGCCATCCGTTGGTCCCCTAATGGCTGGCTAGAGGGGGGGGGGGGGGTGAATAGCCCTACACAAGTAAACTCAAATCTTTCTCAATGTTTCAAATTAAATTAAGAAAACACTCATTTAATAACAAAAAGTAAACAAGCCCTGGCGGCTGGACCAGATTTGGGCTCTTGGATCGGGCTAAACCAGCCCTCTACCAGGGTGCGCACCCGAGGTGCCCTAGCTGCCCCAGGTGATTCGAGCGGCCGGACTAGGTCTGGGTGCCCGGAGCAGAGTCAACTTCCAGTTGACTTTCTGTCCGAGTCTTCCACTCCGGTTCCACTCGCTTGAGTGATTTCAGCCATCCGGAATAGGGCTCACCCGAACCCATTTTCCGACCTTCTCAAGCAACCTTCCGCTCGCGCTTCTCGTCCCTCGAAAATATCGCGCGTCTCCTTCTCGTCCACTAGCATACTCTTCTGCAACACCTAGTCCCTCAGACACACCGAGTCCGTCGACTCTCTCCCGTGTCATCCTTCTCGCTAGTTACGTCTTTCGCTCGACTTCCTATACTCCTAAGTTTCTGCACACTTAGACATAAGGTATCAAAAGACAACAGAACCTAACACTGACTTGATTGATCATATCAAAACTACCACGAGGTACTACAATCTCTTCCTTTTTGATGTGAACAATCCAAGTTAAGTTAGGGTAAAAAAACAAAACATTTGAAATAAATGAATATGCAAGTTTATGCAATATTTTGAAAAAAAAAAAATATCTCCCCCTTAAACTTAACTTCTAACTCTCCCCTTTGACCACATTAAAAATAGGAGATTTGTTAAAATAAATTGAAATTAAAGTCTAAGTAATGCACAAAACAGTGACTAAGACTTGGAATTTTTTTTTGAAAATTTATTCTCAAAATTCTAATTATTGTGATCAAAGAACAATTTTCAATCAAAATAATTTAAAAAATTATTTTAGATATTGAAAAATTATGAAAATTTTTATAAGTGTTTAGCAGACATATCTAAAGTAATAAAAATTTTATGAAAAAAAATCAATTTAAGAAGTAATAAATTATTTACTATAGAAAGATAAATTTTTCTTAAAAATGCTTAAAAATATATTTGAGATTAAAAAAATCTTGAGAAATTTTCTATGAATGTAGTAGGGTAAGTATTTTTGCAGAAAAACTAAATTTTTAAAAATTAGATATTTTAGAATTTTTTTAATATTAAAATTAGAATTTGAATAAATATTTCATAGAATATAAGTTTTTACTCAAAAATAAATTTTATAAAAATAACTCTGAGAGATATTTTTAAATTTAAAATTACAATATTTAAAAATAAATTATAAAAAAAATAATACAATGGTAAAAAAATCTGAAAATTTTTCTATAGATATGAAATATGATCCTCTTTTTTGGAAAAATTAATAACTAATTAATTTTAAATAGAACTTATACAAAGAAATTTATTTTAGCACAATAGGCAATTAAAAGGAAAATATTAAACCAAATTAAAATTAGAAATATGCACAAATTAAACTAAGTATAACTTTGGAACACAATATAGGTTCCTTCCTACTAGATTGATCAAGTATTTTCTAGAGATATATGTTTTTATCACTTTTCTGATTTGCCCCTTGTGAAATCTATAATATCAATTTAATCCTTGAGAATATCTAAAATTTAAGTATGTAGTATTTTTTTTTTAATTTTTTATTTAATCTTTTAGATTTGCATTTTCATTTTTCAATTTTTCAATTTTTCAATTTTTCAAGATCCTTTATTAAGCAAGATTTTGCCAAGATTCTTTTTATTTCTAAGTTTTCCTTTTTCAAATTTTCATTTTTAGTTTTTAATTTACACATTAATTTAGCAATTAATTTAATACCAAAATATAGTTGATCGGGAGGTAGGAGGCATACCTCACTTACCGTATAAGATCTGAAGCTTGATTCTCCCCTTGCTTCGACATATGCATTTGATGTAGTTCCCCCTTCATCGATGTTGGCTTCTAAGGTGCTTTGTTCTTCGTGGCTAGTCATCAATGCTAGTTCAGTGTACGCTTCTATTTCTGACTCAGATGATGAGCTTTCGTCCCAAGTGACCTTGAGATTGTTGTGCTTATTTGCTTGGGCCTTTTGTCTTTTTCTTTTTTTGAGTTCTGGGCAATCCTCCTTTATGTGTCCTTCTTTTTGACACTGATAGCATCGAACTTTCCTTCTATTTCTTAAAATTTTCTATTCTATATTTCTTTAAATTTGTTATATCTATAAATTTTTCTAAATTTTCTTACCATGTAAGCTTCTTGGTCTTCATCCAGATCTGAGTCTAACTCGGGTTCGTCCTTTTTTATGGCTTTTAGTGCCAGATTCTAGCTTGATTCATTTGTTGTATCTGCACATCTGGTTTCATGTAATTCTAAAGTTGAAAAGAGTTTATCTAGGGTACTTACCTCTAGGTTCTTCGAGATGTAGTAGGCGTCGATTATCGAGGTCCAATCTGGAGTCCTGGGAAGAGAATTGAGTGTCTAACGTACCGAGTCCCGGTTGGTTACTATTTCACCAAGGTTGACCAGTCCGGTAATCAGCTCCTTGATTTTCGTTGTAGTTATGTTACATTCTCATCTTTTTCCAGATGGATGTTCATTAACTTGTTCCGAAAAATGTCCTATCGTGCAAGCTTCGCTTTGAAGTGCCTTCGTGGAGTTCAAGAAATTTCTCCTAGAGGTCTTTTACCGATGTGTAGCTTCCGATGTGATTTACTTCTTAAGACGGTATATACTTAATAAGTGATATTCCGCTCTACTATTGGCTACGAAATCGCTTTGCACCTTCTTCGTCCAGAGGTACTCTTCTTTCTCTACTCCTTGTTGATCTTTGGGAACTACAGAACCGTACTTAATTATTGAAAGAATTTCAAAGTCAGTTTTTAGGAATACCTCCATTCGACATTTCCAGTGCATGAATTTCCCCTTAATTTTTGGCAAGATGAGACTTGGTCCGGCCATTGATTTCTTTGCTTCGATCGGCGGTTAGTCCTTCTGAAGCGACCTTGCTCTGATACCAATTGTAAGTCCCCTGGCGGACAGTTAAAGGTGGCGAATAGCCATGCACAAGTAAACTCAAACTTTTCTCGACGCTTCAAATTAAATTAAGAAAATACTTGTTTAATAACAAAAAGTAAAAGCATAAACTAAAAATAGAGACAAGAGAATGCTAGAATTTGAAGGATGTCTTAAGGCAAACGTCTTACGATTTTTTTTATTTATTTGATAAGTATAGATTCAATATTTGAGTGTATATTATATGTTTGATTGTCTTAAACTCATTTACTGAATATCCATAATATAATTCATAGCATGAGAGAATTTATGATTGGATCGTAACTAGTGATTATCGCTACATATGCAATTATGAATATATTGAAATTTTCCTAGTCGTCAAATTGATGCATTCGGACATCATCAATTCTGTAAGACTAGCACAGGTTATACTCCTTGGTTCGACCAAGCAGCTGTTTTCTCACTAGCTAGAGATAAAGTTAAACATGGATGCTGGTTATGGTAACTAGTTCATTGGAGTGACTCGCTGTAAGACTTCATATGATTTTCTATATATATATATGTGTGTGTGTGTGTGTGTGTGTGTGTGTGTGTGTGTGTGTGTGTGTGTGTGTGTGTGTGTGTGTGTGTGTGTGTGTGTGTCTGTGAAGTTCTTACTACAGCATTAGTGCAAGTTTCCTTCAACTTGAGATATACAAGTCATCTTGGTCATGGAGACTTATACTTTGACATCTTAAGCAAGCATCTCATTGAGATGTAGACCCAAGATGATTGGGTGTATAAGCTGAAGTGTTCGAAGGTGTTTGGATAGCCCATAGAGGATTCACCACTCCTTGCGAGGAGACATATATCCTATGACTACTCGTTATGATTATTACTCAAAGTCTTTGGCCAAAGCATCACATGTTAAAAGTACAAGACTCTTATACACATGTATGAGTAATTTGAATCTGTAGAATGAGAAAGTATTACTTGGGCTAGGTGTGATATAGTTAGCCTAGTGAGGACAAGACACATAGACCATGTTCTGAACCAAGTAGGTATAAGACAAGTAAAAGGAATAAGGCACGACTCACTGTAGCTGTTGAAGGGTTTAGAATTAATTCTAAGATCAACTATGATTTTTTGACTAATTGAGGATCATGATGTACTACTAAGTGTCACTCATGATCATTCTATAATGAAATAGTTAATTATGGACGACCAAGATAAACTGGGAACCTATTGGGTCACACACACTAATGAGTCTCTAAAAGACGTAAAACAAGTTAAAGAATAGGATTCTTGAATCAAAACATAAATATTTGGTTGGACCATACATAAGAAAAATATGAAAATATTTATCATAATGGAAGCGCGGATGAACCACATATCTTATGGAAGAGTTGGACTATATTTGGTTTAATCATAAATTAGTCATGAACCAACTTGGTTTAGTTGTGAACCAAATCAAGGGATTAATGGGATAATTTTTGGTTAAGAGATAATGGACTGATTTGGGCTTTCTAATTCAACTCATTAATAAGGGTTATATATTGATATGGTTGAGATAAGATTATACACATAAGATCATTAATTGGCTTATAAGATTTTTAAAAAACCTTAACCTAATTTCTCTTCTCCTCTCTCTCTCCCCTCTCTCTTTCTGCCACCAACAACAAGAGGAAACCCCTCTTGTTGTCATGACCACCACAAGAGAGAAAACTCTCCATTATGTGCTTTTCTTCTTCCTCTTGATCCTTCTTCTTCGCTCGTGGTTAGTAACTTTTGAAGGAGAGACTTGTACTCAAGGAGTTGTCTTGAGGAGATCGGCGTTAATATGAATAGAGGCGAGGTTCGACAACGTCGCTATGGTTGATGCCCTTCTCGTTACAAGTCATCCGTAAGGTACACCTAGCATAAATTTACTTTCTGTAAAAATTTAATTATGTGATCATATTTGGTATGTTGTATCCTTATATGTGTGTGATGCATGTGATGTAATAATTTAGGAATTATTATTATTTTATTTTTCATTGTGCATATTTACGAAACATGTTTTAACACACACCACATCAGGCATATCCCAACAGAGAATTTACTAGGGTTGTAATCAAAGAATTGCTAATCCTAGACAAATGAACTTCACTCAAATCTCCTTTGGGTGGAGTAGTCTCTTTATAACATTAACAACTTACAAAAGTAGTAGAACAGAAAGAAGTCATTTACAAGTGTTGTTCTTCAACTATTGAAATCAAGACTGTATTTATAGCACTGATCCAGACGCCTGGAAGGGTTCCGGACACCTGGACATGGATAAAATTTTATCCACGACGCAACGAATCATGACAACTTGGTAAAAGATAAGTTTTTTGGATCTGGGCGCCCGGACCAGATCTGGGCGCCCGGACTGGGTTGAACCGACCCTTGACCAATGCACACACCCGGGGCACCCTGGCTGCCCCGGGTGATCCGGGCGCTCGGAATAGCTCCGGGCGCCCGAAGTAGAGTCAACTTTCAATTGACTTTCTATTCGGGGTTTCCACTCCGGTTCCGCTCGCTTGGGTGATTTCGACCATCTAGAATAGGACTCATCCGAACCCATTTTTCGACCTTCTCGAGCAACCTTTCGCTCCGGTTTCTCGTCCCTCAGAAACACCACATGCCTCCTTCTCGTCCGCCAACGTAATCTTCCGTAGCACCTCGTCCCTCAGATGCACCAAGTCTGTCAACTTTATCTCATGCATTCCTTCTCGCTAGCTGCGTCTTTCGCTCGACTTCTTGTGCTCCTAAGTTCATGTACACTTAGACACAAGATACCAAAAGACAACATGACCTAACTTTGACTTGGTTGATCCCATCAAAACTACCATGGGGTACTTATACCATCCTTCTCGCTAGCTGCATGCTTCACTTGACTTCTTGTGCTCCTAAGTTCCTACACACTTAGACACAAGGATCAAACAACAACATAACTTAACTTGACTTGGTTGATCACATCAAAACTACCATGGGGTACTTACAAAATACTCAACCACGGATAGTCTTGTGGGCAAGCAGGACATATAGGTGGTCACTGTCTATAGAAGAAACACTCTACCATGGATGGTTTCATGGACATGTAGGATATATATATATAGCTATCTAGATACGAGATGCACGTGAACTCGCTACCACGGATGATCCCGTGGGCAAACAAGATATATATATAGTTATCTAGCTATGGGTTGTATCCGAAGTAGCTACCATGGATGGTCTTGTGGGTAGATATGAAATATATATAGTTATGTAGCTACTGACTGCATGCGGACTCGCTATCAAGGATGTCTCATGGACAGTCAAATATATCATGATCCTTAATGACTCTCTCAACTATGAATGGATGACAATGGTCGAAAGGATATAATAATGGTCATTGATGACTCTCTCAACCACGAATGAGAGACAATGGTCGACATTATATAACAACGGTCACTAACGACTCTCCCAACTATAAATGAGAGAAAATGGCCAATAGGATATAACAACGATCACTAATGACTCTTCCAACTACGAATGAGAAACAATAGTCAACATGATATACCAATGGTCGCCAACAACTCTCTCATTCATAAATAGGGGCAATGATCGATAGGATACAACAACGGTTGCTGACAACTCTCAACCATGAATGGGAGATAATGGTCGATAGGATACATACAATGTAATAATAAGTAGAAAATAAATAATCATATCCATAAATATAATCATCTCTATACAACACTAACACAGTCATATCTAGAAGTATGAGCTATAATCAATGTATATAAAAATAACAGATACACATAAAACTAAGTAACATGGATAGCAACAAGACTACAAACATCAAGTGGAATACATCTAAGTTCAAGCATGTAACTATCAAACTCGAAGAAAATATGGGAGTCAAAGTAAACATATAATCAATGCATAATCAAGTCTCATACACTAAGATTAAAGATCTAAAGAAGTCAAAGAAGAAACTATCCACCTCAGCTATAGAATGTCTTAATCATCTTTAAGTCAATAGGGTAAGTCTTGGGCTCGAATCCTATAAGCACAGGGTACGATAAGTACTAGTAATAAAATCTAATCAGTTCAATATTAAATTTATGTCTCCCCTCATTCTTACTAACAATCATCTTAATTTCTTAAATAGGTTTGACATCAAATTCGTAATCATTATTTACTCTAGCAACTACTCAAGCTGATTAATAACTATTCATCGATTACTTACTCAACTAATCTTTAATCAATCAATATTTATTTAGCTTTTAATTAATCTAAATGAATAATCAACTAAACCACCTATTAATGAATTAATTATCCAATAACATCCTCATGAATTAATTAATTAACCATTAATTAAATCATTTATTAACTTAATCAACTATTAATTAATCCATCCAAAATTAACAATCGAACCTACTATTACCTCCTCTCTTCTTCTTCTCCCACTTCTATGATGATTGCAATGACTATCAGTGGTGGCTAACGGCCGACGGGTGGAAGGCAATAGGATCGGGTCATAGAAAACCAATGGTGTCGTAGCCTTCGTCGGAGCGCTGCTAAGGATTTCCCCCGACGCGAAAAAAACGACATCCATCATGAAGGCGACGATGGACCACTGCAACATGGAACTACGGTGGAGATAGTTGTTGCTCACCGACGGCCAAGGAGGTGTCAAATGGCAGCAATGGGAAAGGAGGCAGCATCGGCGGTAATGGGAGGTAGTGTCGGTGGCTCACCTCAGTAGACGCGCGATGGGCTCTCAACGACGACAAACATGACAAGAGAGAATTGTGGCACTGGTGTATCACGTTGCCGGAGGGGTGGTGCCGACCATCGAGCAGCTACTACGATAATAACGCCATGGGCGTGCGTGAGGAAGGGAAGGAGCGACAGAATAAAGTTAGGATTTTAATTAAAACTTATGGAAATTAATTTCATAGGGTATTCTAAAGAGACTTTTCTAAAGCATAATTAATTTATCCCCAAAAATATCCATAAATAAATGTATTTAAAATCTAGAAAAATTCTGATAATTTTTATTAATTTACATTAATCTATTTCTCTCTTAATATTCGTCAATATTAATTTATTTTCTAAATAAATTGAATCATGTCAAATTTTAATCATTATATATATTTTTAGTATATTACACTAACAATTACGATATGGTATATTGGCCCTTCATGTTATAAAAAGTCATGCTCCCGCGAGCTAAGGTACACGCAAGCAAGGAGACACTTTATTTTATTTACTGCACTGTTCATCTTATTCATTCCCATCACTAAAAATTAACTTGAGCGTCAAAGTGGACGATCTGAGGTACCCCTAGTTGTCTCTCTATGTTGTACAACCTATAAGTGCACAATTGTGTAATAAAAATATCGATCCCATAAGTGTTGAGACCGATGTGGCCGCTAGAGGGGGTGAATAGCGTTTCATCGCGCTCCTTGCATCGTTTGTTTCATCTTGATGATGATATGCAGCGGAAATACAATACAAGACTCACACAACGCTAACAAGTAGATTTACTTGATATCCACCTCAAGATGAGGTGACTAATCCAAGGATCCACACACGACACGCTATCTCCACTATGAACAACTCCTTCTCGGTCGCAGCCGGAGGCGGAGAAGCCTCGTACAAACTCACACACAACACAAACACAAATACAAGAAGAAATCCTAAGAATACAAGTGAATACCCTTTCTTCTTGCTACTTGTTATTGCCTCTTGAACCTTGAAGATGCTCCTTAAGTGCCTTCAAGAACTGGCGTGAGTGCTGGAGAAATCGTCGTGAGAATCGCTGTAAGCTCTGCACGAGATCTGGAAAAGATAGTAAAGATCTGTGAAGAAAACGCTCCGCAACGGCTATATCCTGTACTCCCAATCGATTGAAATCAATCTCAATCGATTGCCACGTTAGCTCTGCACAATTCCAGCTGTCCATCACCTGCATTTTACGCAACGGTCGAATCCCAATCAAATGACCAATCGATTGGGACAGTCTGAATCGATCGGTGGATTGATTCAAAAGCTTTCCGTGTTCTCGCGATCACGCAAGAACTCCTAGCTCCAATCGATCGACCGATCGATTGGAGATTCTCAATCGATTGCCCGATCGATTGGGAAGGCCTCTGTGCTCGCGACTTATACTCTCAATCGATTGGGTCATTCCTTCCTTCGCAGCACACTCCAATCGATCGGTTGATCGATTGGACCATGGTTCAATCCATTCCCCAATCGATTGATCAGCCTGGACTTGACTCAATCTTAAGTACAAAGTCTCCAACCCAACTCCTGGTCAACCGTGACTTGTTGGATCTCCATGCCTAGCATTTGGCCACACCCGACCAATCTCGAACTAGCCTTCTAGCCTCCTCTATTAGCCTTGTGTCCCTCGGATATCTCCCCATCCTTCACGTCTTGCCTTCAGAAGCTTCCTTCGGCCTCATCCTAGTTGTCGGGTTCTCCTTGCCAAGTTACACTAGGACTTATCTTTCCAAGGTCACACGCTTGGACTTACACCCTTTGCCAAGATCACACTTGGATTTTCCAATTGCCTGGCTCCTCACCAGGACTTTCTCCTTTGCCAAGATCACACTTGGACTTTCCAACTACCTAGCTCCACACCAGGACTTTCCACTTGCCAGGCTCCTCACCAGGACTTTCCAAATGCCTAACATCCAGTTAGGACTTTCCCAGTCAAGTCTCCTGCCAACCTTGACCTACTTGACTTGTATTCTCATCAATTTGGTCAACCCTTTGACCATCTCCATAACCGAACGATTGCTCCAGCAATCTCCTTATATTGTCAAACATCAAAACTCAAATCCTGACTCAAGCTTAACTCAACTCAAGCTTAGTCAAACTGGTCAAACTTGACCTAGGAAAATTGCCCCAACAATCTCCCCCTTTTTGATGTTTGGCAATACCTCTAAATTAGGCCAAATCTCATAGCCTTAACATCTTCTTTATACCAAGGCTAAATCTCATAGCCTTAACTTCTTCTTTATCACAAAGCTAAATCCCATAGCCTTAACCTCTTCTTTATCACAAGGCTAAATCCCATAGCCTTAACCCTTTCATGACAAGGCATGAATGAATGTTTCCTTCATTCTCTCCCCTTTCCTAGAGGGCAAACTCCCCTTGCTTGGGATGAAGGCCTAACTTAACCTTCCATTATCCCCCTTTGTCACACATCAAAAACTAAAAACAAACTCTTCCCCATAAGAGTTAACTCTACGTTGTTTACAACCTTATATGTTGTTAACAACTCCACAATGAAGATCTCATATTCTTCATTGTCGCCTAAGCTTCCCCTTGAGCTCTACTTCACTTCACAATGCTCATCCTAGAGCATGCATCAACTTCCCAATGAAACTCCCATTCATTATATTCAATGCTCCCCTTGAGCAGTAATCTTCTTCTCAATACTCATCCAAGAGCATTTTTCACTTTACCAATGAAGGTCTGTTCCCCTTCATTAATCCAATGCTCCCCCTTGAGCATTAACCTACTCCACAATACTCATCCGAAAGCATTTATCATCCTAGCAATGAAGATAACCAATCTTCTATTATTTCCCAATACTCGACCCTGAGTATTATCCATCATGAAGGTTTAACCCCCTTTCAAGGTCCTTGAAAGTAAATTTTCATGCATTCAAGGAGTAACTCCCCCTAAAAACATGGTCAAACTTCTGTCATTGCATCAACAATGACTTGGAATTCCTAAATAATTAGGAAAATCAAAACTTGAAGTTTTGAGGTTCAAAATTTAATAATGAAACTAAACCCCAACCTAAACTTCACCTAAGTCTACCTTAACCAATCCATACTTATTTTCATCAAGAAAACTCCCCATAAATATATATAAATGTATTTCAAGGGATTTCGAATGGTTATTGGAACTTAAAGTGGCTTAATATGCTGAAATCAAGCTTTTTCAGCCATAATCAGACTTCCCAATCGATTGAAGTTGGTACTCAATCGATTGAAGCTACTTCAATCGATCCATTGATCAATTCCACAAGCTTCTGCTTGCAGAAATTCCCTCTGAATCAATTGGCTGATCGATCCAGCCTGGGTCAATCGATCGGTTGATTGATCCACTGACTCTCTGTTTATGGGAATTGGCTTCCCAGTCGATCGACTGATCGATTAAAACCATCCCAATCGATCGGCTGATCGATTGGGTTTCTGATTTCTCTTAAATTCAATTTCAGTAGACTTCAGAAACTCTCTAAAAATTCTACAAACCTCTAAAAATCATGAAAACTCATGTAGACATTATTTAGAGTATATTCTATCAAGGAAAAATAGTTTCCTATGAAAATACTTCGTATTTTCAAAGATTGACATAAATTTGAAAATTCTTGAAAACTTCAATGTTTTCTCCTAGTTTATGTCTAACTTTTTAATGATGAATACTATCAAAAGATAGTCTTCACCAGGGTTTTCAAAAGCATTTTAAAAACATTTTAAAAACCAATATCCAACCATGTTCTTTGGGCTCAATGCACATGACTTATACATTAGCTTTTCCAATGATTGGAAAACACATAACTATGTGTTTTGATGAACCTAAAACTCAACAAGATGCACTAAATCAACATCTTGAGTTTTGTTCACCATCCTAACATCTCACTTATATCTAATGTATACTAAAATACATATAAAACACCTTATTGTTTGATAACCATGATTTTACTACACTATTTTCATTCATATAATCATGATTTGATATAGTTTTTATAGATAGAACTCATATTTACATCATATTTTATGCATTGTGTCGCTTTTGGGCTTAATTACAAATTATTGTATTATGACTTTATTTGATGCTAATATTTGTTTCTTATTTTGTAGGCATCAAAGGTTCTTGGATTGGGATGAATTTGAACCAAATCTGTGCTCGGATTGGAGTTTTAACAAGACGATCAAGCTCCAGAACAATCGTAGTCGTTCATTCAAGATTGGAGCAGATCTACACCATCCATTGAAGATCCGGCTCATCTAACCTAATGAGGAGTAGATCTGGACCGTAGATGAAGATCCATAGGTTTTGATCCAGATCTAAGTTCATCCAACCGTTGATCCAGCCCGAAACATTCTGGACCGTTGGATCAAATTTGAAAGGGATATAAAAGCTTTGAGAAGCTACAGTGTGTCTTTGAGCTCGGTGTTCGCGATTCTATACTGTTCCTACGTCTTCTTCATCAACGACGCCGACGCTTCCATTCCATATCCAGAGCCAAGCTTCAAGCTCCTTCGTCGCCAGCAAGCTATCTGCGATCCGACAGTGCCTTTATTTTTCTTGCCCATTATTGTGCCAAATTGAGTGCCATTGGTACCCTTGGCACTGGCATCTTGACAGGTTACTTTTGGAAGGCTTTTGGTGCCTATTGGGCTGGTTTTAAGATGATCCCTGTTCCCAATTGAGACAACTGCCAACTCAAATTCTGGACCTAAGTTTGACACAGTATCTGAAATTATTCCCTGTAGCACTTCAGTGAATCTGTCTGATATCTGCTATACCTGTACATGTTTTCTATGACCCAGAAGTGAGGTTTGGTTAACCATTATTAGGCTACCTAAGTTGACCATCTGTGTTGGTGATGTAACAGGCTCAGAACGCAACTGGGATGCTATGGTTGCCATTTCTGATACGCTGCCTCTAGTAGCATATGTGTCTGATAGTTTCTGTTCTAGAGTCACTGCAGCCGAAATACTTCTACCTGCAGTTTGCCATTATCTTGAATTAGACTGGAGTTTGTTTCATGTTGCAATTGGCCAGCTGGAATTCAGATTACAAGATACTGAATTTGTGATGTAGCTGGAAGTAAATTTAGATTTGAATCTGTTAGGATTCTTGTCACAAATGTACTGCAAGTTTAACTTAAGAGTGGTTTGATTAGAAAAGAACAGAAGTTGAACTTTTAAGTGAATCTATAAAAAAAATAGAATGCAGCAAAACAGAATTCAGTTCTGAATTTCCACTCATGGGGCACTTCAATTGGAATATAAATTTTGAAGAAATGAAGATAATCACATCCATTTGAAACTAGAATCAGTATGTGCAGAAATGAGTTGAGAGTAAAGAGTTTCTAGAACTGAAGTAGTGAGGCAGTGTAATAAAACAACATTCAGAGTTTAAGAAGGGAGAATTCAGAAGTTGAAAAATGCCCAAATCACTGAAGCTGTACAAAACTGTTAAATTGTTCTTTGATGATTGAAACGAAATGGAATCAAGATATTATTGATTGAATGTTAGTTGGAGTCTCTACAAAACAGAAATGTAGATGCAAAACTCAAGCTGGAAAACTGTAACTGCTGAAACATGGATTAGTTGTTGAAAATCTGATCAAGGAGCAGAATTTGAACTTTAATTAATGATTGTCATTCAATTCAAGAAGCATTCCAGAGGGAGTCAGGAGCATTCAGAAGGGAAAATGAATATAATAGTGACCAATTGATACTTTTAATGGTGATGAACTTAAATCTGCTATTAGACAATAGTTGCATCCACTTGAAAATTTTATTTCTGATCAGGAATTAATTAAATCCAAGATGTAATTGATTGAGTAGTTGTATGATGTATTCTGATTATATTAAAACCTAGAAGCTTGATCTGAAGTCCAAGAAATCAGAAATGGAAACTGAACCATTCAAATGCATAAATTCAGAAATATAGAGCTGCTGTTTAGAGATAAAACTTGTTTGATTTCTGAATTAAACAAAGTAAGATCATTGTCTAACCAATGAATGAGCTCTCATTACACAAGAGAAAAACAGTGGGCAACTGTAATACAGATTGCAAGTGACTATTAAAAACAGAAAGGCTAAAATATGAAATACTGGAATCTGCATTTCCAGTGCACTAGAAACTGTACAAGTTTGACTAGTTCAATTATTCAATCCTCAAACTTAAATCATTTGGAATTCCATATCCTGATACTTAATCCAGGAATTATGTATATGTTGTTGCAAATTAGGAAAGCTATTGAGTTTCATTGTTTGAGACGAACAAAGGTTTAAGTGTGGGGGAAGTTTTGGATTTTCTTTTCACAAATTGATTGAAAGTTTTGTATCTTGTGTGCTGAAACTGAAATTGTAAGTGCTGAAATATAACTGAAATTCAATTGTAAGCTGTTTTTGGATATGAAAATGGGAACAAAGCAAGATTATGCAGAAACTGATGTGCAGAATATCAAAGCAACAATAATAGAATCTGAAATGAAACTGGGAACAAGTTCAAGAAGCTGTAATTTTGTGTTGTAAATTGAGAAAGAAAATTGAGAAGGTGTTGGCAGTGACATGTGATATTAAACAGCTGGTAAACAGAATTGATTAACTTAAGGTGCAGGTTTCATGCCAAGAAATTGGAGGGTGCTAGAATTGAATTGAAGATGATACACTTTAACATATGTGCAATATGAGGCAATTCTTTAGTTGTCAAATTGAAAGTGGCACAAGTTGGTGATCTGGAAAATTTCTGAAGATTGAGTCTGACACAATCTGTGAAGGCACGTTTTAGTCCAGATTCATGAAATACATAGATCAATTCCATTTTAGAAGCTTTGTAGACATTGAAAGTGGTATCATAATGATTCTGTTAAGATGAATCAGTAGCACAAAGCGCTGGAAACCAAAATTCAGTACCTACAACTCCTGGAATCAACTTCTGAAACTTAGTCTGGAAATTCTAAATCTGTTCTTGATGATTCTTGAAACTATTGATTGCTGATGTGGTACTAAGTTCTGGATTAGAATTTGATTACAAGTTTCAGAGAACTAATAACATAAATTTCTCACATTTCTGTAAATTAACAAACCTGCAAATTTAGAATAGGAAATCTTGAACTCATAACATGGCTATTTAGGTTTATACACTAAGAAATCAGAGTTCAAACAGAACTGGTACATTTGAAATGAAGTAAGGAGGAAAAAAATAAGGAAGTATGGCCGAGTATTTATTTATATAGCATTCTTTGTATCCATGTCTTCCACTAGAACTAAAACTCATACTTTCTTTCTTATCTTTTCTTTGAGCTAATTCTTCCTTTGCTTATCTTTTCTTGCAACTAATGCTTTGATGTGCACTTAATTCATATTCTTACATTTTTCCTTTCCATGATTAACCTTCATATTGTGATTTGTATCCATGATCATGGTAGAGAATATAAGATAAGCAAGCATATGGTAGTGTAAGAAGCACAAGTAGCATGAGTGCCCTCTATTTTTGTGATTATATGTGAAATAGGATGAGAGCCACAAAAGCTCTATCATGTGAGGTCTTTAGTGTTAATCAATTTCAATTTATTCATGATAGTTGGAAATTATTATGTTGTTAACCAAGAGTAAAGTTTGAAGTCCATGAATGCTTGAGATTTTGGAATGTGATAATCTTAGATGATTTACTTTATGTATTTTCTAATCATGTTTAGGAATTTGTTTAGGGGGTGTCATTTAAGTAGGATTTTTAGTTTTTCTTTACTTACACGGGACGTTCAAGAATAAGTGTGGGGGATTTGATAACCATGATTTTACTACACTATTTTTATTCATATAATCATGGTTTGATATTGTTTTCATAGATAGAACCCATATTTATATCATATTTTATGCATTATGTCGCTTTTGGGCTTAATTATAAATTATTGTATTATGACTTTATTTGATGCTAATATTTATTTCTTATTTTGTAGGCATCAAAGGTTCTTGGATTGGGATGAATTTGAACCAAATCTGTGCTCGGATCGGAGTTTTAACGAGATGATCAAGATCCAGAATAATCGTAGTCGTTCATTCAAGATTGGAGCAGATCTACACCATCCATTGAAGATCCGGCTCATCCAACCTAATGAGGAGTAGATCTGAACCGTATATGAAGATCCAGAGGTTTTGATCCAGATCTAAGTTCATCCGGCCGTTGATCCAGCCCGAAACATTCTGGACCGTTGGATCAAATTTGAAAGGGATATAAAAGCTTTGAGAAGCTACAGTGTGTCTTCGATCTCGGCGTTCACGATTCTATACTGTTCCTGCGTCTTCTTCATCAGCGACACCAACACTTCCATTCCATATCCAGAGCCAAGCTTCAAGCTCCTTCGTCGCCGGCGAGCTATCTACGATCTGACCACCAGCAAATCAAGGGGCATAGCAGCGATTTGTGGGTGTTCTCCGATTGTTGTCTTGTTGTCCGTGAGCTTCATCCGAGCCAAGATTTGAAGGTAGGGGTGAGCATTCGGTTAATTTGGTTAATTTGATATTAATTTTGTATAAATTTTTTTTATTGTTATTTTAAACAAATTTAGTTAATTCGGTGTTAACTAAAATAGCTAATTCGGTTAATTCAGTTTTAGTAAAACTTTGATTTGATTCGGTTAGCCAACACTAAATCGGTTTTCGATTAATTCGGTTAATTTATGGACCGAATTAACCGAATGCTCACCCCTATTTGAGGGTGTTCCCCGATCTGAGTTGCTGTCATACTCATTGGAGGATTTGAGGGCGTTCCCCGATTCTTCAGAGGGTCATCCATCTTCATTTCCACCTCGCATCTCCGGAATTGTAAGATGTGCTCTGTTCTTTGGCGGCGGGTGATTTCAGGTGAATTCGAGCTAACTAGGGCATTCTCTGTAGCTTTGGACTTCTCCTGAATGTGCTGGGGATTTAGTGGTTAGCCGGTGATTGTCGGAAGGGCGTTCCCAGAGGCAGATATGTGTTTTGGCAGAGAGGAGGAGTTTGGTTACGGTTTCTAGTTTGTGGAATGTTTAGGGTTAATTTTCTTTGTTGGTGTCTTTGAATTGTGCTTAAACCTGCTCAGATCTGAAGATCTGATAGTGTAGATTGCATTTTCCATTTCCGTTTTTGATTGAATTTACTTATGTAATCCCAGTTCTGATTTATGATGTGCAATTCTGATTACTTAAGCTTTCTGTAATCCTAGTTAAGTTTAGCTTCTAACTTAGTTGCAATTTAGTTTTGATTTGAATTAGGCGATCTGATTATAACAAGGTTGTTGAGTTTCAATTCAAGTGATTAGAAGAACCTTTAGTTCTATTCATTAGGTTTGTTGAGATTGTAATGAAGTTTAATTGTTGGATACTTAATTTGAGATGTTGAATGTTTACCTATGTTCATTGTTATTGCGAATGAGTTTCTGAGTTTAAGTGTTGATTGTGATTGAGTATAGAAGTCTTGGTAATTGAGTTGAGTATTGAATTGGATTGTGATGTGAATGCAATGTTGATTTCGATTCTTGCAAATTGTAGACATTGTTGATGTAATAACTTCATTTGTATAAATTCTAGAGTACTCACAAACTCACTAGTTATCATTGGAAAAATACGACTTGGGACTCGTTATTACAACACTTGTCTTAATTTTAATGAGTTTCAACCTTTATTAATTTGGAGTGCCACGTGGCATGCAAAAAGGCCGACACCATGGTTCTTTGTGAGATATATATTTGGTTTTGCCCTAAACTAAGGGATCATGCATATCTACCTAGACATTTTTTGATGGTTATGAACATCCGCCAAGGATGTTACTTGTTAGTGAATGTCATTGGTCCTTAATTGCAAAGAATTAAACATGATGCATGATATGTTATGACATACATAAAAAAAAAAAAATTCAAAAGAAAATTTCCTATAACTACATGATGTATGTATGATATGACATGGTATTTTTTTATTTTTCATAATAATCATGAATGTAAAAATAAATATGATGTCATAACATATGATGGGAAAATAAAGCATGACAAATTAGCATAAATAATATACCTAGATTACCTATCTCAGTCTCCTTAAACCTTAGCTAACATTAAAATTAAATCCTAGATTGCCCAATTTCATCAAGAAAGTACCAAATCCCAACTTGACATTTCTTTAATCTCTTGATTTATTTATGCCAATTAAAATTAAGCACATTCCTCAAATTTTGACATATTTATCCTTCCAAAAGAGTAATTACCTTATATTTTAAGTCCGAATTTACCCTTGACTCCCGAAGAACATACCAAAATCCTAACTTGGTACTCCATATGATTCTCCAAATTGTGCCAATAATTCAAACCTAATTCCTTAAGATTTAGCACATATTACTCTTTCCAAGAGTGACAATTTGGATTAAGATTTATATTTCCCTTAATTCCATAAGATAATGCCGAATTCCAAATTTGGTATTACTTTTGCTTCTCTCAAGTGTGTCAATTTAAATTAGATTCAACTCCTCAAATTTTGACACATTTTTGCTCTTCAAGGCTTAATCACATTTGATTAAAGCATGAGTTTTCTTTTAATTCCTTAAGAAAGTATCACAATTCTAACTTAATTTTTCTTATACTTTTCTTAAGTGTATCAATTTAGGTTAAATTTAACTCTTCAAATTTTGGCACATATATTACTCTTTCAAAGAGTAACCCTAATAATCCTTCTCATTTTCAAAGGTTAACAATAACCTTGAAAATGCTCTCAAGTGTCAACTTTATCAAGGTTGGGTTAACTACCTTTCCAATTGTAGTTGACACTCTCTAAACTCATCTAGAGTGTAGAGAATATGCTCATAGGAACTCGAAACCTATTGGTACTCCTGGGATGCTCTAGGTACTCACTAGGGATGACTTCCCTAGATACCTTCCTAAGGACCTTTCTAGGCTTCTTAGAAGCTTTGGTCACCTCTACTAGGTCACTCCTAGGAATAACTTCCCTTGTAACCTTCTTTGTGACTTTGTTAGACTTCTTAGAAGTCTTAGTCACATTGGTCTTGCCAAAAGAACCTTTAGGGATTCCTTCCCTAGTATTCTTGACTTGACCTTTACACCTAGGGTTGGTCCCATAGCTATATGGAACCCTATGAAAAGAAGTCACATCCTTCTTGACTTTAGGTTTGTATCCCTAACCTCTATAGCCATTAGATGGCTATTGCCTAGCTTTTCCTAGGTTATGCTCATTTTGACCCCTAAGCATGTTTTCTATTCTTGCTAGAGTCCTTTCTAAATTATGAAGTCTTGTCCTCAAGACTTGATTTTCACTCCATAAATCCATAGATTTTGGTTTTTCATTGGATCCTTGAGCATTTCTATTTTTAGGCATATATCTATAATCCTTAGAGTTATTGCCTAAGATACTATCTACCTTCCTAAACTTAGGTGTGATAGTTCTAGCATGAGGAGGAATATATTTATCCTTAAGGCTATCATACCTCCTATTCTCATGATAAATAGCATTAAGATGATAAGAATTATTCCTAACATGCATTTTATCATGACTAAGAGGAATTGCACTATTAAAGTTTACCTTGGGTTTGCTCTTAAAAGCTCCCCCTTGACTTGTGCTTCCTCCTTTGACTTTGGTTGTTTTCTTCCCCTTTGGACATTGGCTTCGATAATGTCCATTTTGGTTGCACAAGAAACACACAATGTGTTCCTTGCTCTTCTTTGTTGCGGGGATTGTCTCCTTGGGCTTCTCCTTGCCCTTGGGTACTACTTGGCTCTCCTTCTTGGTCAATTTGGGACACTTGCTCTTGTAGTACCCATGCTCCCTACACTCAAAGTAAATGATATGATTTTTATTATTTACAATTGAAGTTTCTATACCTTTGCTTGTAGGGATGATGCTTGATTATCCATTTGATTTATCTTGCGTTGTGGAGGTTGCATCATATTTTTCTTCTTCTCCTCTTGGATACTTCCACCTCTTCCTCTCTTGAAGATGTATAAGATCTTTCATCTTCTTCTTTCTCCTCCTCTTCCTTCTTCTCCTCGAATGTTGACCTTATGTCAACATCAGATTGATCCTTCTCTTCTTGGACCAATGAGCCCTTCTCCTTGGACTCCTCTACTCCTTGGAATTGTGACGGGTCTTCATGATAGGCAATGATCTTCTTCCAAAGATCACATGCACTTGTGCATTCACCTACACTCACAATGATATTAGAAGGTAATAGATTTAACAAAAATTTTGCTACCTCCTTATCTGCCTCCGGTTGCTCCCGTTGTTCCTCGGTTCAATGTCGAGGTCGGAGGCACTTCCCCTTTTTGTCCTTTGGAGGCTCAAATGGATCTTCCAATGCAACCCATTGATTCCAATCCATTTGGAACCAAGTTTCCAACCTTGTCCTCCAATAATTAAAGTCTTCTTTGTCGTACGGAGGAGAAATTCGGATATCCCATCCGAGTGGTCCTTTGGACTCCATCTTCTTCCTCTAGCTTCTTGCTGTCTTAGTGGTTAGTCCATAGAAGAGCGACCTCGCTCTAATACCAATTGTTGGGACCGATGTGCCTGCTAGAGGGGGGTGAATAGCATTTCATCGCGCTCCTTGCGTCGTTTGCTTCGTTTTGATGATAATATGCAGCGAAAATACAATACAAGACTCACACAACGCTAACAAGTAGATTTACTTGGTATCCACCTCAAGATGAGGTGACTAATCTAAGGATCCACACACGACATGCTATCTCCACTATGAACAACTCCTTCTCGGTCGCAGCCGGAGGCAGAGAAGCCTCGTACAAACTCACACACAACACAAACACAAATACAAGAAGAAACCCTAAGAATACAAGTGAATACCCTTTCTTCTTGCTACTTGTTGTTGCCTCTTGAACCCTGAAGATGCTCCTCAAGTGCCTTCAAGAACTGGCATGAGTGCTGGAGAAATCGCCATGAGAATCGTTGTAAGCTCGCTGGAAAAGATCGTAAAGATTTGCGAAGAAAACACTCCGCAACGGCTATATCCTATGCTCCCAATCGATCGACCAATCGATTGGGCCATTCCTTCCTTCACAACACACTCCAATCGATCGACTGATCGATTGGACCCTGGTTCAATCGATTCCCCAATCGATTGACCAACCTGGACTTGACTCAATCTCAAGTCCAAAGTCTCCAACCCAACTCCTGGTCAACCGTGACCTGTTGGATCTCCATGCCTAGCATTTGGCCACACCCGACCAACCTCGAACTAGCCTTCTAGCCTCCTCCATCAGCCTTGCGTCCCTCGGATATCTCCCCATCCTTCACGCCTTGCCTTCAGAAGCTTGTTTCGGCCTCATCCTAGTTGTCGGGTTCTCCTTGCCAAGTTACACTAGGACTTATCTTACCAAGATCACACTCTTGGACTTACACCCTTTGCCAAGATCACACTTAGACTTTCCAATTGCTTCGCTCCTCACCAGAACTTTCTCCTTTGCTAAGATCATACTTGGACTTTCCAACTGCCTGGCTCCTCACCAGGACTTTCCACTTACCTGGCTCCTCACCAGGACTTTCCAAATGCCTAACATCTAGTTAGGACTTTCCCAATCAAGGCTCTTGTCAACCTTGACCTACTTGACTTGTATTCTCATCAACCTGGTCAACCCTTTGACCATCTCCATAACCGGACGATTGCTCCAGCAATCTCCTTATATTGTCAAATATCAAAACTCAAATCCTGACTCAAGCTTGACTCAACTCAAGATTAGTCAAACTGGTCAAACTTGACCTAGGGAAATTACTCCAATAATAAGGACTATTGATTAAGGACTAGTTAACTTCGTACAATGAATTGTCTAGACAATAGTGGGTTGGTTCATGAATGCTTGAGAGAGATTAAGAAGAGAGGAAGAAGGAAAGGGAGAATAGAGAGAGAAGGAACGTAAGTGAGTGAAGGTGAGGTTGGATTTGGGGGTGAGAGATGCTAGACTTTTGATTTCATTATGATGCTAGTTAATATCCCTATGCATTGTTTATTTACCGAACTCTATGCTTATACTCGTGTAAGAATTTTAACTAAAACTCGGCACAACCCACGCAGGTCACACCATAGAGTTTACCCAAGTTCTAATGTTATTAAATAAAAAAGTAACTTTAAAAAGTTCGGTTAAAGGGATACTCAAAGACCCTGATCATACAATCGCTAGAGTTATCCAACTTACTTCTAATGATATATTAATGCAATTAAGTAGAAGATTTAACCTAAAAAGTCTGATTAAAGAGATACCCTCTGTCACAGGATCCCATGATCATACAATCGCTAGATTACACAAGTCATTTCCTAACATTAATTTGGGGAAACCCCCTAAAACTCTAATTATTATCCCTAATAGAGAGTTGATCTCCATTTAAAGGGAATACCTTAGAAAGTAAAGGATTCCCTCTGCCACAGGGTTTCATAGTCTTCCAATCCAAGGCACCTCCTCTATACGGTGATCGATCCTTTACATCTAAATGTATTGACCTCGCACACATTTTGTTAAATATATACAAGACACAATACACAAGAACAAGTCATAAAAATATCATAGCACAAGAAAATATCCAAATACATAGTTCATCAATATTATATCATAATTACTTCTTACATCCTAGATTTGGAGAATCTACTCCATTATGAAGGATTTATAACTAAGAGACAAGAAATTAAGCAATCTATAACTCAATAAATGAGATAGAGGAGAAAGCTTATCAACATGTCGCCAGTCTTTTTGCTTGCAATCCTCACTCTGGAAGTGGACGAATCGGTGAAGATGGAAGCTCTAGGGCTCCCCCAAGGGGGAGAATCCTTTCCCAAGGAATGAGGTGGAACCTCGAACCAAAGATGAGTGAAAAAGAGAGAAAATCCTATTTTATAGCACTAGGAATGACCCCTACTTGGGTTCTGTCATGGTTGTGCCTTTTGACATAGCCAGAGCATGAATGTCCTTGAGAAAGCAGGTACGATTGTGTGATTTCACACGACCATGTGTCAGGGTCATGTCTCACTTGTAGAACCTTTTAACACATCTTAACGTAATTTTCTCAGGTTGAAGTCTAAATAAAAGTTATATATCTTGAAATTAGATATATTTTAATATCTTGAACATCCCAAAAATCTAACCAATAACAAAATTATGGTCATTTTACTTTTGGTCTGTAGTGTAAAACATTACAAAATTTGACACGGTCGTGCCTTATAGTCGTGCCTCACTTGTAGAGCCTTTTAGCACATCTAAACATGGTTTTCTCTAGTTGAAGTCTGAATCAATATTGTATATCTTGAAGTTATCTACATTCTGATATCTAGAACATTTCGTAACTTTAGCCCAACAAAAAGTTATGACTATTTTATTTTTGGTCTGTAGTGTAGAAAACTATAGAATTTAACACGGTTGTGCCTAAGAGGCACGACCAAGCAGTGTGAAACACTGGTTTGTACCATATTTTCATATGGTCATGCCTCATAAACACTACCCGGGCATTTTGAAGGCTCTAGACTCTATTTAAGCTCTGTTTTTGCTCTAATTCTTGTCTTGTCAATGAAAACAAGTAAAGAGCATATCTCTGTACAAAATAGAATAAAAGTATGACAAAACAATGAAATAAGATGCAGCAAATATAGATTATATTCATGAAATACAAATAGATGTGCGTTAAAAAATGCCTAGAAACATATATAATCTACTCACATCACTCTAACGCTCTATTCCCCTTCTCATGTTTTCTAGTAGTTTGCAGGCACCATTGACTAGAGACTTCCCCCATGTGTTGGCTTCCTTTTCTTGGTTTTTTCTGGGAAGTCTTGCGATTTAGTCAACCCAAAAACTAGCTCACCAGACTTGCCAACATCTCTAATGGTCCCACATTTCTCCTAGTCATGGTGGTTTGGTCAATATCAACGATACCTCATCGGTGGTCCAGTCCTCACCAATTTTAGACAGGATCAATACAAAATTAGTACATATTATTACCACGCAAATCCTCATGTTTTTTATGAAAAGTTTAAAATTATTTTATAATTTTAGTAAATATGTATTGAAATAAATTTTAAAATCTACTATATTGATAGTAGAAGATTTAAAGTTTTTTAGCTTTTTCAATGGAACAAAAGGAAATTCTAACTTGTCCAATATCAATCATTGTTATACAACATATATTTAGTTTCAAAGATAGTATATTAGATGAAAGGCTTGTCATTTAATCTATTTAAATGCATAAGCATTACTTGATAATTGATGAGAGATGTAAAAAAATATATAAGAAATGCAACTCGCACTTACATATAATGAGATGGAAGAGTTTGATATTGAAGAAACTAACCTCAGGATGTAGATGAGTTAGTATCTAAGTGTAGGATCAACGCACATTAGAGGGGGGGGTAAATTATGTGTATTTAAAATCTTCTTTTTCTTTTTAAAAAGAGTACACAATAGAAAAATAATTATGTAAGAAAAATTAGATAGAAAACAACATACGAGTATTTTACTTGGTTTAGAGCATTCGACGACTCTTACTCTAAGACTCAGACCCTTTGGAGTCTTGGACATTTCCTGATAGGTAATTCACTAACACTCTCTACCGGTAAACTTCCAGTAGAATAATTGAGTACAGAAAGGAAAGGTAGTGTAACAAGCCTACACTTCCTTATATAATAATTAACTTAACTTAAAAAGCATTACCCAACACAAAGACGGATAAATGATTGAGCTCGGATGTCAATGTTGGTCTGTTTACAGTAGTCTAGCATAGCAGCATTATAGCATAGTAGTAGAATGAAGGCGGAGCAGTAGAATGATTAAAGAAGTGTATAGAAAACTTGTACTTTAACAGTGGTCAAGATTGCCTTAAATAGCTCATTGGAGATGCCTTCAATGGCTATGATCCTCTCTGTGGACTTCGGCCATTATCCTCTTGAATTCACCTCCATCAACTCTTAGGCACCTCCAGTACACCCCGAAGCACCTCCAGTTCGCTCTAAGGTGCCTCCAGTTCGCTCTGAGGTGCCTCGAGTCCGCTCTGAGACATCTCCATTCAGCGAAACTTCATCCTCAAATTCTATCTGTGCAAGGATGCCTCTAACATGCTCAGGATGCCTCTAACCTGCTCAGGTGCCTCTAACACCTCAGCTAAGGCACCTCTAAGCACTTGAGACACTCGAGCACTATTCATCCGAGGGTGATTTTTTACACTTAACTCTTGCAAAAATATGCTAGTCTAATAAAAAAAATAACCTACAAAATAGAGTTAGCATATAACAAAATAAGATTTATGAATTAAAACCAATCTTACCAAGACCAAGATCTAATCTTGGTCTCAACTTCAATTTCTAAAATAGATCTAAATTGGACTACCACGTACAACCTCACTGGGGCTCATCCTCACTGGATCTCTCTTCTCTAGTGCTTACCTCACTTACCATTTACAAACTTACTTGACTCTGATCTTATCGACTCACCAAGTCTTCCTACTAGATGTTCTATCTAGATTTCAGTCAGTTGTCAGATCTCGTAGGCCTAACCAAACTTCTTATTAGATATCAACCTATTTGAGTTTTTTGTAATTATCAAGTCCTCCAGACCTAACTGGATTTCAATTTGATATTAGGTCCTCTAGATCTATTAAGTTTATTAGCCTACACACTTAGAAAATATATTAGATTGCACATAATCTAACTTTAACATTTATCATACATCAAAATTTGAATTTGATTATTAGTGTAAACTTGCATCAACACCAAGAGTTTGAGTTGCGACCGTGGCAAAAAATCCTTCCATTTAAGGGGTTGTTTAGTACTTGATTTACCTTTCTTCATCTCACCATATGGCCAGCAATGAGGGGTGCATGCATTATGGTTATCACGTTTTTACATCCATTGATATTGAAGAAACTAACATGGTGGGAATTAAAAAATAAAAATAAGTAACAAGTTACTTTATAAGATAACAAGAATAAAAAGTAAATGAACCACTTGAGTTTTGATTCCTCTCTACTCTCAAGGGATATATAAATCCGACCATGAACCACATGTCCATGACCCGATTACCCATTAACTCGATTAAATGAGTTGGAATCATAACTGACCCATCTAGGGTTGGGCTAATTATGATTTCAGGCCCAAATAATCATGACTCAACCGTTTGAATCATCAATTCATTTTTTTAATTTGAATGTTCAAACCACGTACTAATCGACAATTTCAATTGTTGAAATATTTTTTTACCAGTTGAGATTAGTTGATCATTTTTATTCATACCTATGATTTAGTGTATGTTATTCTCCAAATTCTCTAAATAAGTAGTTTATTTCATTGTTTTTATACTATCTTCTTTACTCTTGTTGAGATCTTAATTACTTTCAACTTCAATTCATTTATTTAGTAATTCAGATATTCAGCTCTTCGAATCAACTAATCCAAAATATGATTGACTCAATCACATAGAAATTTTCGACTGGCCACCAATCACTGACTTATCAATATAAATTGAGAAATGCTTGTAGAGATTTATCCAAGCGACCATCGTTCTTAGATTTGTTGTGAGAAAAATTTCTATAGGCCGTCGCAACTGGGATTCGAATTTTAGTCGTCTGATTAATAGAAAGAGGTTCATCTCAGTATTGAGAGGAAATAGTCACTGCAAAAATAAATCTCGACGACGTTTAATTTATGGATGATGGAGCGAAAAAAAACTTCCAAGACCCGAGACAAAAGGAAAAAAACAGAACTTATAAGACATGTGATACTTTATCTTTAAAATAGTCTATTTTATTAAATATTATGAGAAAATCTCTTCTATTTAGATACTGGTAAAATATAAGCATTACAAAACTTTCTATAGACCTCAATAAAATATGAAGATAAATTTTCTCAAATGCAATTATCCAGCTTTTTATCTAGTGGAGTATTGATGAAAGTTTATTTAAATATTATGATAATAAAAAAATAAAATAAGTAGTGAGATTTTTTTATAGAATATATTTCTTTTAGCTTTTAGATCTAAATACATATTTTAAGATTTTTTTTAATGAGGAATCACTTAACTCATCTATTAAATGTGTTCCCTTAATCACACATACACATACGGTTACAAAATTATTAAGGCAAAAAAAAAATAATTGAAGGTTTTAATAAATTAAATAATAAAATATTTTTATGCTCCTATATTTGGGATGACAAACTCATTCATATACACTTAGTATCGATAACTCCTAAACAATTCAAAAAAGTTATTAGTATATCGAGTCTTGATGAAACACACATTACTCACAACATATCTCAATTATAATACTTAATTTTAAAATAATATGGATTAACTTCTAGTAAATTTTTTATATAATTTGATAATATTAGTTCTAATACTATTATGAATTTAAATTTATATATCAACTATCGTTAATTTATTTTTCATATTTACTACTCCATATCAATTATTATAAAATTTATTTCAATAAAAATAAAAATTATATTTATTTTTTATACAAAATACTAATAGTACTAATGTATATATTTTATTTTCATACCAATAGAATATATATAGTTAATATTTATAAAATTTTAAAAGTATTTAATGATGTATGCTAATTCTTGAATAACTTTCTATATTTATCAGCTCACTATTGTTTTAGTTATGATGAAATTTTATATTTTAACTTTATTTTAAATGAATATATTACAAATATTCTTTTTTTTAATCTCTTTACATATTATCAATGAAAAATGATTTTTTTTTGTCTTATCAAAATCCTAATAGTTATTTAGTCACATTTCCTTTAAATTCTAAAGTCAAATTAAATATTTTACATGAAATTTTATTTTTGTATTATGATATTTTAATTCATTTAAAGATTATTCATCCTTATATTATATAAAATACTAGAAATAATTTATATAATGATTATAATTTAAAATACAAATTTAAAACTAATAGATATATATAATATGAAAGACAAACTATTAGTAGTAATAATAATTGTAAACTTACAAAAATATAATTTAGGTTAAGAGAATGAACAAAACGCTCATGAGAATACTTAAATTTTCAAAAAGAACTTAAAATTTATTTCATAATTTCAAATAAATTACGAGCCGAATTTTAATATTCTACAGTAGTATGGTGATTGCAAAAAGCTCAAAGTTCCTCCTTACTAGACCCGACCCTAGGTCGTTGTGAACCGGACCAAGCTTGAGCTCGTAATCAAACTCGACTCGAGCTTATAACCAGATCAATAGGTTTGATTACCAGTTGATCCAGTTGTCGAGTGCAACCTAATAAAAACTATCGAACCGTCAGTTTAACATTTTATATTTAAATTAATTTTTTAATATAATTATTTTGAATTCATGTAAGCTATTCTACCTATCTATTTAAACTTTTTTTTTTTTTTTTGACAAATTTACGTTGAAGTTTTTGAGGTGGGACTATTCTACCATTATATTAAAGCTAATTCACAATATATTTATCTTGAAATTATTGATGTGAGATTATTCTATCTTGAAGTTATTAAATTTATTAATCTTATTTAACTCTTAATTACTCTATGATTTTATTTATTTATTTAATATTAAATTTATAAAAATAAATATTTTTTTGATAAAAATTATTTAACTTAAATAATAATTTTTATGAAAAATAAATATATTTTATTTAACAATTTATATATATATATAAAATGTTATGCTGCACACTTATCCATGAGTATCTAACGTTAATTTTTTTTAAAGAAAATTTAGATTTAGGATTTATGATATAATATTTAAGTTAAAGGAAGTAAAAATTAAAAAAACAAATAACATTAGGTGCTCACAAATGAGTGTACAATATATCATGTCTCTATATCAGAAGTGTTATGTTGCACATCTATCCACGTGTGAGCACTTAGTATTAATTTTTTTTAAGGTTTAAGGTTTAGTATTTAAGCTAAAGGAAGTAATTTTTTTTTAAAAAAAAAACACTAGGTGCTCACGGAATCCTTACATATGGTTGTGCAATACATCATCCATATATATATAGTGAAATGTTACTCTACATACCCATATATGATCAATTTGTGAGTACATAATATTATCTTTTTTAAAAAAATTAGATTTTAAGGTTTAGGATTTAGTATTTAGGCTAAAGAAAATATTTTTTTAAAAAAAATAACATTAAGTGCTCGTGGATTGCTTACGGATAGGTGTGTATAACTGTAGGTAGACCCGACCCCGATTCAGAACCGATGATTAAACTGTTTAGACCGCCAATTCGATGATTCTTGGGGGTCTACTCTTAATCTCAACTGTCCAAGATGGTTGTGATTCATGATTCGAAACTGTCGATTTACAGTTTGTGCATAGTTCGCGATAGTTCACCATGATTCATGATTTTTGTACGGTTCACTATGGTTCAAGATTATTATATTAAAAAATATAAAAAAATAAAAATTCATTAAAAAAGGTCTTGCATTTATTTAAGTTACTTACATATCCCCTTATGGTATAAGTGTAGGTCCTCGATCGGTCGACAAGAGGAGATGAATTGCCTGAAATTATAAATAAACTCTTTTTCGAACTTTGGACTAAGTTAGGCAAATACTTATTTAGAAACTGAAAGTAACTACATAAAATAAAGACAGAGCAAGAAATATTTACTTAGTTTGCAATCAGAGGATTGCTAATCAAAGATAAATGTGACTTACTAAAATCTCTTTCTTCCAAAGGTGGAGTAACCTATTACAACGTTGAAAGCATAGACAAATAAAGAACAAAACTAGAAGTTGAAGCACAAAATTCGTTTATGAGTGTTGTTCTAAATTACCGAGACCAGAGCTCTATTTATAACTTGTTGGTCGAATCTAACCGTTTACTAATGTGGCAACTCTAGGCGCTTAGAAGGGGTTCGGGTGCCTAAGTATGGATAAAACGTTATCCACGGCGCAATGACTCGGCAAAATTTATCTAATCCATGCGCATGGACGCTTGCGCTCACACATGCTCCTACAGAGGTGCCCTGGGCTGCCCAGGGCGGTCCTGGCTCTTAGACTTAATCTAGGCTCCTAGATAGTCAACAGCTTGTTGACTGTCCGTTTCTCATCCGTTTTGGCTCCATTCACTTGGGTGATTTCGATCATCCGGAATAGGGCTTATCCGAACCCATTTTCCACCTTCTCCTCGAGCAAACTTCCGCTCCGGCTTCTCGTCCCTTAGAAATGCTATGTGTTTCCTTATCATCCACCAACGTACTCTTCCACAACACCTCGTCCCTCAGACGCACCGAACCCGTCGATTTTCTCACATGTCGTCCTTCTCTCTAGCTGCGTCTTTCGCTCGACTTCTTGTACTTCTAAGTTCTTGCATACTTAAACATAAGACATCAAACAAACACAAGACCTAACTTGACTTGGTTAATCACACCAAACATAATGCGGTACTTACAATCTCCCTCTTTTTGATGTGGATCAACCCAAGTTAAGTTAGAATAAAATAAAATATTAAAATAAATGACTATACAATTTAAAGCATTAAATATAAATATACAAATTAAAATGCACCACCCTAAGACTTAATCTATAATTCTCCCCATTTTATTACATTAAAAATAGGGATTTAAAAAAAACAAAGGTTTCCACAATTAATAACTAACATTTAGAGGAAAAAAATTGAAAACTCAATTTTGTGATTTATAAAGCAATTTAAATAAAATATTTTAAAAAAATATTTTTATTTGTTGAAAAAATTTAAAATTTTTTATAACTATTAAGCAGATATATCCAAAGCAATGATAATATTTTTATGAAAAAATAATAGAAATTTAAGAAAAAATAAATTATTTTTTTAAAGAAAGATGAATTTTTCAAAAAATTATTTAAAAATAGTTTCTAATATAGAGATATTTTGGAATATTTTCTAAGAATGTAATAGAGCAAGTATTTTTGTAAAAAAATAAATTTTGAAAAATTAAATCTTCGAGAAATTTTAATATTTAAAATTAATAGTTTAATAAATAATTCATAAAAACTTCAATAACGGTCAAAAATTTTTAAAAATTTTACTTTGTCAGAGAACATGATATTTTATCACAGAAAAATAATTCTTCAAAATAATTTTAAATTAAAAATATATTTTAAAAAAATCATAAAAAATAATACAATCGTCAAAAAAATTTAAACAATTTTCCTAAAGATAAGTAATGAGATCCTCTTTCTTGGAAAAATTAAGATTTAATTAATTTTGACTAGAAATTATACGAAACAATCTATTTGAAAATATTAGGCAATTTAAAAAATATTAAATCAAATTAAAATTAGAAATATGTGTAATAATTTAATCTAAATATGATTTTGGAACCTAATATAGGTTCTTTCCTACTAGATTAATCAAGTACTTTCTAGGAATATACCTTTTTATTACTCTTCTGATTTAACCCTTATGAAATCTATAATATCAATTTAGTTCTTGATAATTTCTAATATTTGATTTAGTAAAATTTGAAAATACAAATTTTTTTAAGTTTTCTATTTGTTATTTCAATTTAGCATTTTTAATTTTTAATTTAACAAAATCTTCTTTTAAATATGATTTTGCTAAGATTATTTTTATTGCTAAATTTTCCTTTTTCAATTTTTCATTTTTGGTTTTTAATTTTCACATTGATTTAGACATCAATTTAATGTCAAAATATAATTGATCATACAGTAAGAGACATACCTCACTTACCACGTTAGATCTGAAGTTAGATTCTCCCCTTGCATTATTGCATTCATTTAACGTCGCTTCCCCTTCATCAATGCTTGCTTCTTAGTAGCCATCAGTGCTACCCTAGCATATACTTTTTGGACTTGGATGATGAACTCTTCCCAAGTGACCTTGAGATTTTTGTGCTTGTTTCGCTTTGGCCCTTTTTCTTTCTCCTTCTTGAGATCTGGACAATCTTCCCTTATATGTCTTTCTTTTTGGCAATGATAGCATCAAATATTTCTCTTGTTTCTTGGATTTTTTCTGGTCTACATGTCTTTAAACTTGTTAGATTTAAAAAACTTTTTAAATTTTCTTACCATATAAGGTTCTTGGTCTGCATCAATATCTGAGTCTGACTCAGGTTCGTCCTTCTTGTTGGCTCTTAGTGCCAAGCTCTAGCTTGACTCTTGACTTGTCCCTGCACATCTGAATTCATGTAATTCTAAAGTCAAAAATAGTTCTTCTAAGGTACTAATCTCTAAGTCCTTCGAGATGTAGTAGGCATCTATGATCGAAATCTATTCTCGGGTTCTGAAAAGGTATTGAGCGCGTAGCACATTAAGTCCCAATTAGTTACCTTTTCACCGAGGTTGACCAGTCCAGTGATCAGCTCCTTGATCTTCGTGTGCAGTTGGACTACCTTCTCATCTTTTTCTAGATGGGTGTTCGTTAGTTGATTTCGAAGGAGGTCTCGTTGTGGGAACTTTGCTTCCGATGTTCTGCCATGGAGCTCTAGGAATTTTTCCCAGAGTTCTTTGGCTAATGAGTAACTTCCAATACGCTTCTTAAGGCGGCAATAAGCTTAGAAAATGGTATTCCACTCTGCTATTTATTATGAAATCACTTTGTTCCTTCTTTATTTATAGACTTTCTTCTTTCTATTCTCTTTGATAATCCTTAGAAACTACAAAATCATATTTTATAATTTAAAAATTTTTAAAATCAGTTCGTAGGAATACCTCCATTTATAAAATATCATAAAATAATAATAATAAGGTTTAATGGACGAACAACCTTAACGGAATTTTTAAAAATTTGCTAAAATTTTTTCGGAGTTCGTATGAGATAGTTTGCGGGGACAAATTAATAGACATGGGAAAAGTCTGTTTAGAAATACCCAAAGGTAGTAGTTGATTTAGGAAAGCACTTAGGGTTTGATTAAACCAAATCTAAGTTTCCTAAATTAATTTATTTTCCTTTTATTTTCTTCTCCCTTCTTCTTATTTCTACCGAGCCCTAAACTAAACGCCGAACCTTCCTCCTCTTCTCCTCTTCCGAGTTCTCCTTACTCCCGACACCCTCTTCTTCTTATTCTTTTTCATCTTCATCTCGCGCCGTCGTTTCTTCTTTGATCTCTTCTTTTCTCTCCGCCCGAGCACCATCCAACTGCTGAGCCACGATTTCTTTTCCTCCTCTTCCCTCCCGAGCTGCACGCCACCGATGTCTCCTCCTAGCCGACACCCGAGCACCGCCCGACACCTACTGGCACCGCCTTATTTCCCCCTCTACCCTAGCGTCAACAACCGAGACTTCTTCCTCGATTCTTCTTGTTGTTGACGCCGGTGTGGCCCTATCCGTGCCCTAGTTTCTTGGTGTCGCTCCTCTTCAGCGTCACCGACCATGGAGCTCCAACGCCGACAACTGCGAGCTTGATCATCGACGCTGAGTTTCCACCTCACCCGTGCCTTAGATCGTCACCGTGAGAAGGTGTTCGGGGATCCAAGGGCGAGCTAGCCTCAACTATCTTCCTCTTTTGATTTCCATCGTTCCCTAGTTATTGGTGCTTGCTGATCTAACATTGGCGATCATTTGCGCTGCTGCCACAGAAACCACGAGGTTCCAACAACAATTATTTTCCAGCCACCACTTCCCTGTTAGCCAGAGGTCTGCATCGCCGGAATCTTGGTCATCGCAAACATCTAGGGAGGAAGAGGTAAGGTGCATAAATTTTTTCTGGTATTAGTTTCATATTTGGGAGCGTTCACGCTGATTTAGGTTTAGACTTAAATCAAATTGTATAGTGGAACGATTAGGGTTAAGGAAACTAACCCTAGTTGACCTGTGGATTAAATATAGTAGGGTTAATGTCTACGATTGATTAGTGTTTTCCTAATTATGTTTGGGTATTTTATTTAACTGTTTAATCCATATGAATTTAGCTAAATAAAATATATATTGATGCAGGACTTTGATTAGAGGCGAGCGTCTCGACATGGGATTGATTTGATACAATCTTCTTTTGAGGCGGGTACTTCTGACTTATCTTCTTGATATAGTCATTTTAGATATGCACAATAATTTATTTCTAGTAGTAATGATTATGTTTGCATCTGCTTTGGTATGTCACTATTTGGTTCTTGTAGTTTGCCTATATTCTTGTCTGTTATGCACTCATGGTTATATTCTCTTGTTTGTTGCCATGTTTACTCCTGTTCATAGGAATAGTGATATACATTGCCCTACTGTATAGAGTAGTCTAATTATTTGATATATCTGATTTGTGTACCTGGATTTAGGTTACTTGGATCATTGTATGATTTATTTCTTTTATGATGCATGTTATATGGAGGTGTATACTGTTTGTATCTATATGTTTAATGTCATGCACCATCTTGCATGATTGTATGCTGAGCGATTGTCGGCTTCATTATTGTTGAACACATCGGCAGTTACATGATCTGCACACACAACCACTTATAGGTTAATGGCATATCAGGCGGTGTGTGTGTAGTTTGCTCTGTCAGTGCTCCGCTAGTCCACTCATCGGTAGTGTGTCGCAGCGTAGTAGCACGTCAGGGATCCCTCCTCTGGACTGTCTCAGGAAGATGAGAGCATTGCGCTCCCCCACTTTGTTTGGGGTAGGAGGATAAGTGTACTTTGATAGCATCCTGTCCACTCGGTCACTCATGAGCAGTGATGGTAGGGTGCACAGTTGTCATAGCCCTATCCACTCGGTCTCACCATCGCATGTGAGATGGCTGACTGGTGACAGGGGTGACACATGTCATTTTGCATCATTTTACATGATTACATTTATTGCTTGTGATTGCTGCATATTATTTGATGCATTTTGGTGGTTGCATATGCTTGACATGCATACAAGTGACATTTTGTTTCTGGTCTGATGACTCTTATATTCCGGATAGGAGGTTTTGGTGAGTACAGTTTCTTTAGCCCTTTTCAGTCTGCATTTCCTACTTTTGTTCAGGAAACTGTATCGCATAGTTATTACTGTTAATTATAACTTATTATGTCTATCTATCTGTATCCGCTGAGTTCTTGGACTCACCCCATTGATATTTTTTTTCAGATATCAGGTAGAGGTATGTGGAGTCGCTTGGAGTATCCTGTCTGCCAGTTCCCACGTCACATCAGAAGACTGTTACCATTTTCATTTGTGTTATAATTGTATAAAGTGTACTTAGCATTGTATATTCCGGTTTTATTTTCAGGAGTGTTGTTATGTGATATTTAGTGTTGTTTGTTGTGTTGTGTAAGCCTAGCCGGTAGCAGTTCTTGTTTTGGTTTGTAATGATTTTTTTTATCGTTTTCCACTGTGTTTTTTTTTTATTTTTAGTACAACCGTGTGAGATGTTTTAATATATAACTGTGTGGTTGTCTATATTTTCCAACCGTGTGTGGTTGATGTATACTTGTGGATGTAGATATGATTCAGATTGTCACGTTTACAGGGGAGATGCTGCCGAAATTTCTTCTGACAGGGACTACCTGGGGCGTGACACCATGGCAAAACGTTTAAGAACCTTGTCAATGTATGTACTCTGGCTTAGGCCAAGCAATTTTTTAGATCTATCTCTATAGATCTTAAGGCCTAAAATATAGGCTGCTTCTCCTAAGTCTTTCATTGAAAAATAATTCCCAAGCCAAGTCTTCACTGACTGAAGAGTAGGGATATCATTTCCAATGAATAGTATGTCATCTACATACAATATGAGAAAGATGACTGTGATTCCACTAACCTTCTTATAGACTTAAGGTTCATCTTCATTCTTAATGAAACTAAACATTCTGATCACATCATCAAATCGAAGATTCCAGCTTCTAGAAGCTTGCTTTAATCCATAAATGGATTTTTGCAACTTACAAACCTTTCCAGTATGCTTTGGATCTACAAAACCCTCAGGTTGTATCATATATACATCCTCGAGTAGATTTTCGTTAAGAAATGCTATTTTGACATTCATCTACCAGATCTCATAATCATAGTAAGCTGCAATAGCAAGCATGATCCGAATGGACTTGAGCATCACAACTGGTGAAAAAATTTCATCATAGTCTATACTATGAATCTGCTTGAAACCTTTAGCTACCAATCTACCTTTATAGGTATGCATACGTCCATCCATGTCAATCTTCACTTTGAAGACCCACTTACACCCAATGGGTTTAATCCCTTCAGGTGGATCAACCAAAATCCATACTTGGTTAGTGTACATGGATTCCATTTCAGATCTCATGGCCTCTAGCCATGTTTCAGAATCTGGGTCTTGTACAGCTTCCTGATAAGATGTAGGCTCATCAAGACCAATAAGCTCTACATCACCATGGTCAGACAAGAGAAATGAATATCTCTCAGGTTGATGACGGGTCCTATCAGATCTGCGTAGAGTGTGTGCTACTTAAACAGGTTGTTACTCCACAACTTCTTGTGGTGCCTATTCAATTTCCATCAAGACATCGGTGCTAGTTTGTGTATCTTGAATTTCTTCAAGATCAACTTCACTCCCACTAGTTTTTCTAGAAATAAATTCTCTTTCTAGAAATACACCAGTTCTGGCAACAAATACCTTGCCTTGTGTGGGATTATAGAAGTAATATCCCTTTGTTTTCTTGGGATATCCAACAAAGTGGCACTTGTCTGATTTGGGTCATAGTTTATCTGAGACTTGTCGTCGAACGTAAGCCTCACAACCCTAAATATTCATAAAAGACATCTTGGGACTCTTCCCTGTCCATATCGTATATGGTGTCTTTATGACAACCTTAGATGTGTTAGAGTGTATACTAAAAGCCTAGCTTTTGGTATAAACATTTATCTAGAAATAAGAATCACATTGGTCAAATGTCTACATTTGTGATAAATGTAGTTGTTTAATTAATTTATATTGTAGATAACATGGTGTGTGGTGTCACACACAGAGGATCATGTTATCAGTATCTTATAAATTATAAACAGTAGCTCACGACCAAAATGGAAAGGAACAAACCATTAGAAGGTCGTAGTGTAATTAGGTATCAGTTTATCTTGACTGTATAATTACACTAGTACACTTAGAGTGTATTGAGTAGGACCATTTGAGGTCGTTTCTTTTATACTGATTTTATAAAGAAACAAAGACCTCGGTTATTATGGAAGTGTGTGCTCTTAATCCTAATATAATAACAAGCACATATATTTGATATTTATTTCTTTAATTTATCAATGGGTGAGATTTAGTTCGATGAATCAATAAGCCCGATAAGTTGGGAAATGGTATCACTTATAGTGTGTGTTGTTGATTATAGAAGAAACGTGTCCTAGAGATACTAGGTTGATAATGTCCTCAAGAGGAGCTCATAAGGATTGTCATGTTAAACCTGCAGTGGACCTAGTCCGACATGATGATAAGGTTGAGTGGTACTACTCTTGGACTAAGATATTAATTAAGTGAGTTGTCAGTAACTTACTTAATTAGTGGACATTTGTTATCTTAAACACAGGGAGACTAACACACTCATAATAAGAAGGAGCCCAAAATGTAATTTGGGATTGGTGCGGTAGTTCAATAATAGTTCTCTAGTGGAATGAATTATTATTGATAAAATTAAGTTGTGTGTTCGGGGTGAACACGGGATGCTTAATTTTATCGGGAGACCAAAACCAATTCCTCCTCTCGGTCCCTATCGTAGCCTCTAGTATATAGAGATTTATACCCACCGCATACCCACCTTCTTACCCATCCAATGGGGCCGGCCAAGCTAGCTTGGAACCCAAGCTAGGGCCGACCAAGACCAAGTGGATGAGCCATGAAGGTGGCCGGCCAAAGCTTGGGTCCCAAGCTTAGGTGACCGGCCACTAGAATATTAAAAAGGATTTTTATTAAAATTATTTCTTATGTGGATATCATGTTTTTAAAAGAGAGTTTAAAAATTAAATATTCTCTTTTATAAGTTTCTACAAAAGATTAAGAAAAGATTTGATATCCTTCCTTATTTGTAGATTGAAAGAGATTTTAATTTTTAGAGATAACTTTCTTTTTATCCACATGTTTAAAAGAAAGATTTTAATTTATTAAATTTCCTTTTTATAAACCAATCATGAAGGGATAAAATTATTGGAGAAATTTTTATAAATTTCCGGAAACAAATTAGGAAGTTTTAATTCTTGTTTAATTAAAACTCTCCTTGATTTGAGGAAGTAAGTGGCCGACCATGTTTTAGTGAGAAGAAAAATTATTTTAATTAAAATAAAATTTTCCTTTTCATGGCAAAAGAATTAAGGAAGTTTTTATTAAAATTTCCTTATTTGCCAAGACCAAGGATTATAAAAGAGGAGGTAGAGGAGCCTTAAGGGTGAACAACTCTATTATTTTCTCCTCTTTTCTTCCTTGGTGTGGCCGGCCCTTCTCCTCTTCTCTCTCTTTTCTCTTCCTCCTTGAAGATCAAGTGGTGGCCGGATTTTAGCTTGGAGAAGAAGGAGAGAAAGCTTACATCCCTTGGAGCTTGATTGATGGAAAAAGATCTTCATCTCTTGGAAGCATAGTGCTTGGCCGAAACTTGAAGAAAGGAGAAGAAGGTGCTTTGGTGGTTTCTCATCTCGAAAGATCGTTGCCCACACAACGTCCGAGGTTAGAAGAGGAATACGGTAGAAGATCAAGAGGTTTTTCTATAAGGTATAACTAGTAATTTTTTTTTCCGCATCATACTAGTTATTTATGGAAATAATACCAAATACAAGAGGCTTACGATTCTAGTATTTCGAATATGTTTTTCGAAGTAGTGTTCTTTTATTTTTCTTTTCCTTGTGATTTGATTGTTCCTTTTGGTTGACCTAAAGTTATTTTAGGAAATTAAATATTAGCTTTCCATAAAAGGTTTTGTCTAGTCGGTGGTGGTTGTTCCCATATCCAAGAAGGTCATGTGCCTCGCCACGTCAGTACTGGGAACCAATTATGGAAATTAATATTTAATGGAATTAATAACTTAAGTGATTTGGATCAAACGTGTTAAGTTCCGCAGGAGATCCAAGTCTAAACCTTAAAGAACAAATAGATTAAGTTTTGGATCAAACATGTTAAGTTCCGCAGGCGATCCAAAATTTAATTTAAAAGAACACATGGTAGCTAGGAAAAGGTTCAGACCTTTGTACAAAATTTTTGTACAGTGGAACCTCTAGGTTTTCCGAGTAGCAACCAACAAGATGGAACTCGGTTAAGTGTGAAAGAAGTCGTCTCTAGAACATGCTCCCAGAAGGAAGTAGGAAGATCTGTACGACTCATCATCGATCGTACCATATCTAATAAGGTGTGATTTCTCTTTTCTGATACACCATTCTATTGTGGTGTTCCAGGTGGAGTGAGCTGAGATATGATCCCACACTTAATGAGATGGTCATGAAACTCTTGGCTAAAGTATTCCCAACCTCGATCTGATCGCAGCATTTTAATACTCTTATCAAGTTAGTTTTGTACTTCATTCTTGAATTCTTTGAACTTTTCAAAGGATTCTGACTTGTGTCTGATCAGATACACATAGTCGTATCTACTGAAATCATCAGTGAAGGTAATGAAGTAATAATAGCCTCCTCTAGCAGCTATTCTGAAAGAGCCACATACATCTGTATGTATGAGTCCTAACAGATCATTAGCCCTTTCATCGTATCCACTAAATGGAGTCTTTGTCATCTTGCCTTGAAGATAAGATTCGCATGTCTCATATGATACAAAATCAAATGAGTCCAAAAGTCCATCCTTATGGAGTTGAGATATGCAACTCTCATTTATGTGACCCAGGCGACAATGCTAGAGATATGTTTGGTTCAAATCATTAGACTTGAACAATTTGGTATTTATGTTATATATTGGGTTTTCAAAGTCTAGAATATAGAGGTCATTCATAAAAGGTGCACTACAATAGAACATATCATTGAAATAAACAGAACAACATTTGTCCTTTATTACAAATGAAAAGTCTTTCTTGTCCAAACAAGAAACAGAGATAATGTTCTTTGTCAAAGAGGGCACATAACAACACTCTTCTAGTTCTAAGACAAGTCCAGTGGGCAAAGATAAAGAATATGTTCCTACAGCGACAGCAGCAACTCTTGCCCCATTGTCTACTCGTAGGTCCACTTCGCCCTTTGTCAACGCTCTACTATTTCTCAACCCCTGCACATTAGTACAAATGTGAGATGCACATCCGATATCTAATACCCATGAAGAAGAAATAGATAGATTGACTCTATAACATATATACTTGAGGCAGAAGTCTCACTTCTCTTCCGTTTCAGTTCCTCTAGGTATACCTTGCAGTTCCTCTTCCAGTGTCCGGTCTCACCGCAGTGGAAGCAGGTTCCTTCCTTAGCAACCCCACATTTGGGTTTCAGTGCATGAGTCTTGCCCTTGCCTTTGGCTTGAGTCTTACCCTTACCTTTAGGCTTCCACTTGTCTTTGCCTTTAGACACCATCAAAATGGAACTAGGCTTTGCCTTCTTAAAGTTGAGTTCAGCATTTCTCGACATGCTCAACATCTCAGGCCGTGGTTTGTCAATTTCATTCATATTGTAGTTTATGATAAATTGACTATAACTATCAGGCAACGACTATAGAATAAGGTTAGTGTTCAATTCTTGGCCAAGTGGGAATCCCAACCTTTGCAGATTCTCCACATACCCAATCATTTTGAGCACATAAGGCCCTACGGGACTTCCTTCTTACATTCTGCATTGAAACAGTGCTTTAGAGATATCAAATCTCTCATGCCTTGCTTGTCCTTGATATATTTATCTAAGGTGTTCAACCATATCATAAGCATCCATGTTCTCATGTTGCTTCTGAAGCTCAGAGTTCATGGTGGCGAGCATAAGGCATGACACATCTAATGCATCATCTTGATGCTTCTTGTAAGCATCCCTATCAGTTCTAGTGGCAGTAGCGGGGGGTGCCTCAGGAATGAGCTGCTCTAGGACGTACAGTTTTCGTTCTTGCTTGAGAATTATTCTCAAGTTTCTGTACCAGTCCAGGATGTTAGCTCCATTGAGTTTGCCCTTATCAAGGACAGATCACATAGAGAGAGTGTTCGATGTATTTGATGACATGGTTATCTACAACAACATAATGTAGAACTTAGTATCATATATCGATCATTTAATTAGACTTTTAATTAAATGATTCTCCCATAGAATTGTAAAGCTTGGTAGGAGCAAGTCATGGTTGTGGTTTTACCCACACTACTAGCTCTAATTCCAATCGCGATAATATGCATGTGGGACAAGATCCATATTATACCTCATCTTGAGTTAGTTTTGGCTAATCGCCCAAGACTCGTATAATGTTGGTAGACATCTTATACCAATTACATCAAATGCAACTCTTGTATAGCTAGATGAACAATACTATTTGTTCATTTGCCCATCTTATGAAATTCATATTATAGCTCATCTTGAGTTAGCTTTGGCTAATCACCCAAGACTAGTACAATTTGAATTCCATCTTATAGGATATGTCTCTAAGCTCTCAATCTAAATGAGACAACTTAGTTAAGGCGCACCCAAGTTTAATAGTCGGACATCACAATTGTCCTGCCACACTCTAGCAAGATAAATCGAGTCACTTTGCTTTGGAAAAACCTAATTACAATTGATCAAGTTAGATGTGAGTATTAAACTTTTGGTAGGCATATTCTAAAAGGACCTAATTATATATATTAAACATGTATCCAATAAATCATAAAGCACACATCACACATATATGCATAAATCAAAACGTGACACGGTTATGACCCCCATAAGCTACGATCTTCTCAAGCCAATGAGAAGAGCGATGAGTCCACCTAGGTCATAGCAACTTCTCCAAGCGATCCCTTTATCGTCATGTGTTGTTGTCCTTCCTTCCTTCCTTTTCACCCATCTTCCAGTAGACTAAATTTCTAATTTGTACATTACAAAATCTAAAGAAACTCAATTTACATTCGAGTGTAGTCTAAAATTACAACTAGAATGAAAGGGATGAAAGCATGACACGCAAGCTGTATTATGAATTACAACAACACACACAACCACATAGGGGGTTCAAGGGTCATAACCATGCACCATGTCATATATATTCACAATATATTTACGACATAAATTTACTATGATTGCAATAACAAATTATGAGCCGCAACGCTATGACGGTCTTGTTGCCATGCCTTGCAATAACAAATTAATTTTGCATACTCGTTTATGAGTTGCTACCATGCCCGAGACCCTACTACCCTTAAGACCGACTATGTTTCTTTCCGAACAAAACACCTTTGGCCGAGACCTTGTTGGTCACATACCAACTATGTTTCGTTCTCAACAAAACACTAATTTTTTGGTCGAAACTCATAATTTTGCAGATCATAATAAACCTATCATGCTTTTCTATATCACATATAAAACTTTAAAACTTAGTATATCCCTTCGCAAGTGGCTCTGATACCATTGTAAGGAACTAGTTGCGCTAAACACGCAAACGCGCAGCGAAAAATACTAGTTCCTCCAGAAGATCCATGCGAAGGAAAAGAGATATTCCTACATATACTAAGTTTTCTAACATAGCATGAGATTATACCTTTGTAACGTGCTCACGGACTCCCAACAGCTCGAATCACTGCATGATCTCGCGTTCGTGCCTCTACGGTATCCACATGAACAAGCGTTCATTTATCTCACAAACTCACAAAAGGAGAAAGGTTGTGCTAGCAACCTTGAAAATGGATTTCGGCCAAGAGGAGAGGAGCAAGGAGAATGAAGAGAATTAATTCCAAAATGAAGAGTAAAAAGCTTAAGTATTTTCATCCAATGAAAATACTTAATTAGCATTAATAGCCTTAATGAGCATTTACACTCCATTGAGTATCAAACTTGTAACTCCTCATTTCAAATGAGTGTAACTCTTCATTTCAAATTCAATTTCAAAAATTGAATGAAATGAATAATTGAATTTCGAAATTCAATAATTATCTTCATTAAATCTCACTTGAGTCTAACTCAAGTCTAATTCACTTGAGTCTAACTCACGTCTAATTCAATCGAGTCTTACTCAATTAATCCTCATGCAATTCAAATTGAATGAATCACTATTTCATTAATTCAAATTGACTCTTTGAGTCTAATTTGGATTGGACTTAATCCAACAATTAGATCCAATTGAGTCCAACTCAATAAGTCCAATTCGGATTAGACTTAATCCAATGATTCATCATATGAACCCATCTCCAAATCTACTTGTTCTTTGTGTGTGACCCAATAGGTTCTCGTAACGTTGGCAATGTACCCAAATCAACATTTAGATACATAAGCAATGAGTGACATCTAGCAAGGCATCATTGCTACCCAAGTGACGAGAAGGTCAAGATCCGACCTAACCTGTCCGTGACTATTATCTTGTATGACTTTGCCCCTCTATTCTTGATATCTAGGTTCATCAATGAGGCATAGACCGTGTCATCCTCTTATCAACTTTTGTGTTTCTTGATCTCTAAGTAGACACACTCAATCAAATAAGCTTAATATCTCATATTGACTCATTTGCACATGGTCATGCTTTCTTGTATCCTACTAATCAAGGGGCCCACAGATATCGCTTCCATCATATGGAAGGGATAGATCTCATCTACATCACTTACATCCCTCCGCATAATTCATTGCATACCCAGTGATCGACTTTATTGTCCACCTTGTTATATGTGACGTTTGCCGATACTAAAGTACACAACTCCTTATGTAGGGAACTGTAGTGATTTCAGGTTTAAGGACTATTCATACCAATAGTCACATGAGAATGTTTATGACACTCATATAACGATCCATGAAATATTCTCATGGCGGGCCATTCAGTATATATTCTCTAATATATACCCATGTGTCAACATGATATCTCATATCTATGATTTATGAGATCAAGTCATCTGTTGACTTACATGCTAGTCTCAATGCATTAATATTGTCCTTGTATATTAATGCTCGATTAGGAACAGTTAAGAGTAGCGTTCTCTACAATATCTCACTATCAATTCAACCAATTGATATACTGTAGATAAGAACCTACTACCCAAGGACATTATTATACTTATTCAATTGACACTGAACTGAAATAAATATAATAACCAACTTTACCTTTTATTAATAATGATATATGATACAAAATGAGCGTTTTACAATCATCTCATAATTGGTACTAGGGCTAACACTAATAGCTTTGGCTTGTCATCGAGTTTTAGTCACGAACTTGATTTAGGGTTTCTCTGAATTGGGCCTTGAGGAGCAGGGACAAACAGAGCAGGGTATTCTTGTTACCATGGTTGCTTAGTCGTCGATCAGGACGAGGATTTGAGAGGCCCAGGCCGGTGATCAGCGCTTATAGTTCATTGGCAGCCAGATAGCTTCAGGGTAGCAGACGAAGTTCACCCAAGATAACGAGGGTGTCATTTATTTACGAGGCAGGTTATGTGTACTTCAATCTCATCGAGTCATGAAGGCGTTACTTCAAGAGGCGCATCGCTCCCGATTTGCGATCCACCCAGGCGGAACTCGAATGTATCAAGATTTGAGGCGTTCCTATTGGTGGAACGACATGAAAAAAAGGCATCACGGAGTTGTTGCTAGATGTCTAGTATGTCAGCACGTGAAGACTGAGCACCAGAGACCTGTCGGATTACTTCAAAAGATTTCCATTCAAGAGTGGAAATGGGAGCATATTGTTGGTGCGGTTAGCATTAACGATTTAACCTAGGTTTTGATGAATGACAAATCAGGTTAAGTTAGTTTGTTGTTGTCTGACACTTTGATCAAGTGTGTAGGAGAAGTCCAGACAGGTCGACGGGCTGACCGGATGTCTGACACGAGGCCCAGTGTCACGCCCCCAGAAGAGTCCCTGTCCGAGAAAATTTCGGCAGCATCTCCCCTGTACGGCGGACAATCAAAAATTTTCTACAAGCACTAAATACTCAGCCACAGGCGGCTGGAATCATAACAATAATAAAATCAATCACCACGCAGTTTATATATATATTCAACCACGCAGTAATAATACTCTGACTCAAAAACCACCCTACTCAACTACACTCGTAAAGCTCAAAACCGACGAACTCACCTCTTCTGCCATCCAGGCAGGCATGTAGTAGAATAAAAACCAAATCCAAATCCATCAATATAATAAAATCTATATCATGTCCATAAGCAAATAAATCCAGAACATAACGAGTTCAAACAGTCTAGAACAGAAAGAAACCAAAGAAAACCAAACATATCCTGGAGGTCTGCAGGACCAGCACTACGTGCAGTGAGGACTAGCGACTGGAACTCCCTCCTGACAGCATCAACCTGAAAATATCAACAATGGAGGCGGGGTGAGTCCAACACTCAGCAGGTACAGTTGATATGCAAAGTAAAGAAACAACACCTAGCACTAATCATGCGTACAGTCTCCTGATAAGAAAGATAAGAATGCATCTGAAATAAACAGGAGAATACTGTATAAGAGTATAAGGTCAAACCAAGGAATAATGAAATCTGTATGCATGTCAAACATAGGTATCCAACAATATGCAGCATATAAATGCAAGCACAAACACAAGCAATAAATGCATATGCATATGATGTCAATGATGCGTCTGGTCACCCCGACGCCAGTCGATCATCTCACACACAATAGTGAGGCCGAGTGGGTAGTGTGACAACCGTGCACTCTGTCGTCACTACTCCCGATGAGTGACCGAGTGGACGGGATCTTGTCGAGTACACCTATCCTCCTACCCCAAATCATAGATGGGGGCGCAATGCTCTCAACTCTCGGTACTCAAAGAGGGAGGAATCCTGCCGGATAACACGTTGTGTCACACTACCCATGGCGGACCAACGGTGCCTAACAGTCCTGCAACACACTCATCCTGAATCGACCACTAACCCATGGTGGTGGTGTGTGCAGATCCATGTAGCGGCGATGTGCTCAACAATAATGGAGCGGACTATCGCACAGGATGCAATCATGCAAATGGTGCATGACACTAACCACAAAATATCCTGACCTAATCCACATATATAAAAATGCATCAAAGGTCAACGAATCCAAAACAATCCAAAGGTATATAGAAGGTATAAAACCTAGGTCCTGAACATGGTGAAACATGGTATATCACTACCCCTATAAGCATGTATAAACAGGTAAAATATACCTGAGATGCAAAACCAATCAATCAATCAAGCATGTAAGATTTGGGTAGTGATTAACCGAAACAGATAAGAAACACAATTAATGCATCATGTTAATTTAATTACTAAGCATATCAAATGACATAAGTCAAAAGTACCCGCCTCCAATCGAAATGGTCCAATACGCTAATCGAGATACCCGTCGAGACACCGTCTCAAATCAAAGTCCTGTACCAATCAATATATATATATTTTTATTTAGCTAAAATTCATAAGAATTTAAATAGCTAAATCAAATCCACGAGACTAAATTAGGGAAAACTCTAATCCACATAATCATTTGTCTACCTAAATTAAATCTAACAATTGACTAGGGTTAATTGTCTTAACCCTAATCATTCTATTAGATTAATTTTAAACCAACCCAATCTACAACAAGGATCCATTACTCTTATTCAAATCTACACATGATCATGTAATCAAATCCCTACACAATACCTCAATTCCTAGCTATCATTGATGCTGGAAGGAGTTGCTGCAGGGATAGGAGCACTGCTGGAAACCAAGATCACCTTCACAGAACAACAACCTGTTGAATTCCAGTATACTATTCGGCTCAAGATAGCAACAACCTAACTAACTTACTGATCTTACCTCAACTGGAATAGTTGCTGCTGAAACCTAGCAAACCACCAAACAATCAGAACCGTGGCACTTTCCTGCTATCATCATTGTTGTGTTGTTCGGATCCGGCAGCAAGAGGGAACCTAGGGCAAGGAAGGTGCTGCGGCTATGCTGGGAATCTCCACGGCAAAGGAACAACGACACAGTGAGGTCCTTCGGTGATGTCGGCTCTAGCAGCACAGAGGCAGAAAGGAGAGCGGCAGTGTCGAAGAGGAGACCGGCTGGTGGCACTGTTTCGTGCGACGCCGGATACTAGCTAGGGCACAGGGGACAGAAGAGGGGATAGGCTCGGTGTCGGTAGTGCTCGGGCACAAGGGAAACACCGGGGTCGCGATCGGGAACCGAGAGCCGGCGGCTCGGGTGCTGGCGGCTAGGGCACAGAATCAGTGAGGAAGAAAAGGAAGTGGGTGGCGGCGAGGAAGAAAGGCTCGGCTTCACCGAGAAGAGGAGAAGATAAAGAGAGGAACCGCCGTGGCCGGCGGTTAGGGCAGAGAGAAGGAGAAGGCTCGGGCGGCGTTGGGGAGAAAAGAGAGAACGGCGAGACAAAGAAAAGAAAAGAAAAATAAATAAAGAAAAAGGAATTTAGAAATTCAACTTTTCCTCATTTAAATGGGGTAGCCTAAACAGGCTTTTCCGGACCCCGTTTTTATCCCCGTCAACTCATCCGTACGAGCTCCGAAAAATTCCCGAAAAATTTCCATAAATTCCAGAAAAATTCCCTTATTAATATTCCCTATTTTTTTCTGGTATTTTACATTCTCCCCCACTAATATAAAATTTGGTCCCCAAATTTCGTTATCTACCATCAGCAAGTATTAACAACAGATATAGAGTATAAATGCTGAACGGTAAATAAATCACATACCTCAAGTGAAAAGATGGGGATATCGAGCTCGGATAGTGTCCTCGAGCTTCCAAGTAGCCTCCTCGTCCGAATGATGCTGCCATCCGACTTTAACCAGTCGGATAGTCTTGTTCCGCAACTGACGCTCTTTCCGGTCGAGAATTCGTACCGGAACCTCCTCATATGTAATGTCAGGCTGAACTGGAACTGGGATATCTGCCAGCACATGTGTCGGGTCGGGCACGTATCTCCTCAGCATCGATACGTGAAATACATCGTGAACGCCTGACAGGGACGGTGGTAGTGCCAGTCGGTAAGCTACTGCTCCGATCCTCTCCAAGATCTCGAAAGGACCAATGTACCGCGGAGCTAGCTTACCTCTGAGGCCAAATCTCTTCACCCCTTTCGTGGGCGAAACTCGTAGAAATACATGGTCGCCAACAGAGAACTCTAGTGGTCTGCGTCTCCGATCAGCATAACTCTTCTGGCGATCCTGCGCCTCTGACATCCTCCGTCTGATAGTACGGACCAACTCTGCATCCTGCTGAACTTTATGAGGTCCCAACAACTGAGCCTCTCCAACCTCATCCCAAAGGACGGGTGTCCGACAAGGTCTACCATACAACGCCTCAAACGGTGCCATCTGGATAGCCGAATGAAAGTTGTTGTTGTAGGCAAACTCTACCAAGGGCAGATGGTCCTCCCAACTGCCTCCGAAATCCATAACACATGACCTCAGTAGGTCCTCTAAAGTCTGAATGGTCCGCTCTGACTGTCCATCTGTCTGTGGATGGAAAGTTGTACTGAAACGGAGCTGTGTGCCCAAAGCCTGCTGCAGACTCTGCCAGAAACGAGACGTGAACCGTGGATCTCTATCCGAAATGATACTCAATGGAACACCATGTAGTCTGATAATCTCTCGGCAATACAGATCCAGGGAATCAGTCCTCCGAATCGCTAAGAAGTGCGCGGATTTGGTTAATCGATCTACGATTACCCAAATCGCGTCATGGCCTCGTCGTGTCCTCGGCAACCCTACCACAAAGTCCATGGTAATGTGATCCCACTTCCACTCAGGAATAGGAATCCGCTGAAGTAATCCTACAGGTCTCTGGTGCTCAGCCTTCACCTGCTGACAAACAAGACATCTAGCTACAAAATCCGCGATGCCTTTCTTCATACCGTTCCACCAATAGGAACGTCTCAAGTCTCGATACATACGGGTCCTGCCTGGATGGATCGCAAATCGAGAACGGTGTGCCTCCTGAAGTAGCTCCTGTTGTTAGAGTGTATACTAAAAGCCTAGCTTTTTGTATAAACATTTATCTAGAAATAAGAATCACATTGGTCAAATGTCTACATTTATGATAAATGTAGTTGCTCAATTAATTTATATTGTAGATAACATGGTGTGTGGTGTCACATACAGAAGATCATGTTATCGGTTCCTTATAAATTATAAACAGTAGCTCACGACCAAGATGGAAAGGAACAAACCATTGGAAGGTCGTAGTGTAATTAGGTATTAGTTTATCTTAACTATATAATTACACTAGTACACTTAGAGTGTATTGAGTAGGACCATTTGAGGTCGTTCCTTTTATATTGACTTTATAAAGGAACAAAGACCTCAGTTATTATGGAAGTGTGTGCTCTTAATCCTAATATAATAACAATAACATATATTTGATATTTATTTCTTTAATTTATCAATGGGTGAGATTTAGTTCGATGAATCAATAAGCCCGATAAGTTGGGAAATGATATCACTTATAGTGTGTGTTGTTGATTATAGAAGGAAACTGTGTCCTAGTAATCTAGGTTGAGAATGTTCCCAAGAGGAGCTCATAAGGATTGTCATGTTAAACCCTGCAGGTGGACTTAGTCCGACATGACGATGAAGTTGAGTGGTACTACTCTTGGAGCTAGATATTAATTAAGTGAGTTGTCAGTAACTTACTTAATTAGTGGACATTTGTTATCTTAAACACAGGGAGACTAACACACTCATGATAAGAAGGAGCCCAAAATGTAATTTGAGATTGGTGCGGTAGTTCAATAATAGTTCTCTAGTGGAATGAATTATTATTGATAAAATTAAGTTGTGTGTTCGGGGCGAGCACGGGATGCTTAATTTTATCGGGAGACCAAAACCAATTCCTCCTCTCGGTCCCTATCGTAGCCTCTTAATTATAGAGTACTATACCCACCTATACCCACCTTCTTACCCATCCTATAGGGGCCGGCCAAGCTAGCTTGGAGACCAAGCTAGGGCCGGCCATGGGTATGTTCATGGGTGAATTCATGTGGCCGGCCCTATTAAAATAAAAAGGAATTTTAATTTTAAAATTTTTCTTATGTGGATAATATAATTTAAAAGAGAGTTTAAAAATTTAAATCCTTCCTTTTATAAGATTCTACAAAAGATTAAGAGAAGAGTTAAAATCTCTTTCCTTATTTGTAGATTAAAAGGTTGATTTTAATTTTGGTAAAAACTTTCCTTTTAATTATATTCATAATTTAAAAGAAAGTTTAAAAATTAAAAATTCTTTTTTATTAGTTTCTACAAAAGATTAAGAAACGATTTAATATCTTTCCTTATTTGTAGATTGAAAGGAGATTTTAATTTTTAGAGATAACTTTCCTTTTTGGAAATTATCCACATGTTTAAAAGAAATATTTTAATTTATAAAATTTCTTTTTATTAACCAATCATGAAGGGATTAAAATTATTGGAGAAATTTTTATAAATTTCTAAAAACAAATTAGGAAGTTTTAATTTTTGTTTTAATTAAAACTCTCCTTGTTTTGGGGAGAAGAGTGGCCGGACATTATAATTTGAAAAGAGAAAATTATTTTAATTAAATAAAATTTCCTTTTCAATGGCAAAAGAATTAAGGAAGTTTTTATTAAATTTTCCTTATTTGCCAAGACCAAGGATTATAAAAGAGGGGGTAGAGGAGGCTTCAAGGTGAACAACTCTATTCTATTTTTCCTCTCTTTTCTCCTTGGGTGTGGCCGACCCTTTCTTTCCTCTCCTCTCCTTTGTGTGGCCGAAACCTTCTCATGGTGGAGATAGCTTTGGTAGCCGGATCTAAGAAGGAGAAGAAGGAGAGAAAAGAAGCCTCTTTTCTAGCATCCCTTGGAGCATGGTGGTGGTGGCCGAACCTCTTCATCCTAGGAGAAGTTTTGATGGCCGAAACTTGTAAGGAAGAAGAAGGTGCTAAGTGGTTCTCATCTCGGAAGATCGTTGCCCACACAACGTCCGAGGTTAGAAGAGGAATACGGTAGAAGATCAAGAGATTTTTCTACAAGGTATAACTAGTAATTTTTCTTTCCGCATCATACTAGTTATTTATGGAAATAATACCAAATACAAGAGGCTTACGATTCTAGAATTTCGAATATGTTTTTCGATGTTGTGTTCTTTTGTTTTTTCTTTTCTTTGTGATTTGATTGTTCTTTTCGGTTAATCTAAAGTTATTTTAGGAAATTAAATATTAGCTTTCTATAAAAGGTTTTGTCTAGTCGGTGGTGGTTGCTCCCATATCCAAGAAGGCCGTGTGCCTCGCCACGTCAGTACTGGGAACCAATTATGGAAATTAATATTTAATAGAATTAATAACTTAAGGTGATTTGGGTCGAACGTGTTAAGTTCCGCAGGAGATCCAAGTCAAAACCTAAAAGAACAAATAGATTAAGTTTTGGATCAAACGTGTTAAGTTTCGCAGGCGATCCAAAATTTAATTTAAAAGAACACATGGTAGCTACGAAAAGGTTCAGACCTTTGTACAAAATTTTTGTACAGTGGAACCTCTAGGTTTTTCGAGTAGCAACCAACACCTGTAAGACCGGATGAGACTGAGGTACGCATAATCTGCCTCGGAAGAATATAATACCCTCCTCGTCTCGTGTAAACTCAGTCTGCTGCCCGGAAGCTATCTGACTGCTAATAAACTGCAAATGTTGATCACTAGCCTGTGCCTCTCGGATCCTCGTCCTGATCGACGACTGAGCAACCATGGTAACCAGAATACCCTGCTCTGTCGGTCCCTGCTCCTCAAGATCTAACTCCGAGAAACTCTGAATCAAGTCCGTGACTGAAGCCCGGTGGCAAGCCAAAGTCCCTCTGGACTTCCTGCTGAGTGCATCTGCAACCACATTAGCTTTTCCCGGGTGGTAGCTAATGGTACAATCGTAGTACTTCAGGAACTCCATCCATCTCCTCTGTCGGAGATTAAGCTCCTTCTGAGTGAAAATGTATTTGAGACTCTTATGATCAGTGAGAATCTCAAATGTGATACCGTATAAATGATGACGCCAAAGCTTCAGAGCAAAGATGATGGCAGCTAACTCCAAATCATGAACTGGGTAGTTCTTCTCATGCTCCTTCAACTGACGAGAAGCATAAGAGATTACTCTGCCGTGCTGCATCAGAACAGCGCCCAAACCCTGAAAAGATGCGTCGGTGTAAAGTACAAATCCATCCTCTCCAGAAGGTAAAACCAAAACTGGAGCCGACACTAATCTCCGCTTCAGCTCCTGAAAGCTTGTCTCGCAATCCTCGGACCATGTAAACTTCACGCCTTTCCGGGTAAGACGTGTCAGTGGCATAGCAATACGCGAGAAACCCTCGACAAAACGTCGGTAATATCCGGCCAATCCCAGAAAACTGCGAATTTCCTGAACTGACTTCGGCTGCTCCCAACCGGTGACAGCCTCGATTTTCTGAGGATCAACTGAAATACCTCTGCTAGAAACTACGTGTCCCAGAAAACCGACTGAGGATAGCCAGAATGCACACTTGTTGAACTTCGCGTACAGCTGATGTCGTCGAAGAATCTCCAAGACTGCGCGAAGATGCTGTGCATGCTCCTCCTCTGAACGAGAGTAGACCAATATGTCATCAATGAAAACGATAACAAACTGATCCAGATACTCCATAAAGATGCGGTTCATCAAATCCATAAACACCGCTGGAGCATTGGTAAGCCCAAATGGCATTACCAAAAACTCATAATGACCGTATCTGGTACGGAAAGCTGTCTTCTGGATATCAGAATCTCTGACTCTCAACTGATGATATCCGGATCGCAGATCAATCTTAGAATACACTGAAGTACCTCTGAGCTGATCAAACAAATCCTCAATCTGTGGTAATGGATATTTATTTCTGACGGTCACTGAATTCAGCTGCCTGTAGTCAATACATAACCTCATGGTGCCGTCTTTCTTCTTGACAAATAGAACTGGAGAACCCCATGGTGAAACACTAGGGCGAATGAATCCCCTGTCTAAAAGCTCCTGGAGTTGAACCTTCAGCTCGTTCAACTCTTTTGGTGCCATACGATACGGAGCTTTCGATGTCGGCGCGGTTCCCGGAATCAGCTCAATAGCGAACTCCACTTGCCTTCTGGGAGGCAAACATGGCAGCTCGTCTGGAAATACATCTGGGTATTCCCGGACAACAGGAACGTCGGAGAGCTGCGAACTACTACTGTCCTCAGTACTGATCAACGACAACAGAAAACCATGACAGCCGTGAGACAGCAGCTTCTGCGCCTGAATCGCCGAAATAATCGAGATGTCGTCGTTTCTGATGCCAGTGAAACTCCACGAGGGTTGGTTCGGAGGCCGAAAGGTGACCACCCTCGTCTGGAAATCAACGGTAGCATGATATACTGATAGCCAATCCATACCAAGAATGATATCAAACTCGACCATCTCCAATACTAGAAGATCTACCGTAAGTATCATGTTGCCAAAGTCTAACGGGCAACCTCTGATCTCCTGGGTGACGTCTAAAGTATCATCGGACGGTAGCGAGACAGTCAATCGCCGCAACCTAACAGTAGGTAATCTACCAATCTCCCGCATAAAAGTACGGGATATAAAAGAGTGCGAACTACCAGTATCAATCAAAATATCAGCAGTAAATGCATAAATGAAAATCGTATCGCGGAAAATGGATCCGTCGGCCCGCTGAGCATCCTCTCTGGTAATAGCATGAACACGACCAGTCTCTGGCGGAGGAGGGGGTGGTAATGCTGCCAGCGGCTGCTGCGGCTGGGCAGAAGCCTGCCACTGAGGCGCTGCTGGACTATGTGCCAGATACTGCCCCTGAGTCGGATAATAAGGTCCTGGAGCAAAACTCTGGGGTGTTACAGAAGCACTGGAGTACTCCTGTCCAAGCATGCCAAATGCTGCTGCGGAGGGAGCTGCTCCCTGCTGACGCTGTGAAGATTGGGCTTTCTGCCCTCCTCGATATGCCCCTGACTGACTAGACTGTCCCCTCTGACCTGACCCTCCGGAAGCCGTGTGCTGAGCCTTCAGCTGACAATCTCGGCTCTAGTGCCCGGGCAGTTTGCAATAAAAGCAAACTGGTTGTCCCAGAGAGCAAGCTGGGGTAAGGTGATCTCTGGATCCACATCGGAAACAATGAGTATCACCGGAAGGTGGTTGCCGGTTCTGCTGAGAAAACCGGGAACGTCCTGAAGAAGACCGCCCTGATTTCTGAGGCCTACGAGACGCCCCAGAAGTACCCTGACCTGACCGTCTGTGACTGCTCTGAGGCTGTCCTGTCGCCTGTGACTGCTGGACCTGCCCTGAAGTCTGACCCGTATGCTTTCTTTTCCTGTCCGGATATGCTGTCTGCCGAGCTAACTCTATCATCAAAGCTCGATTCAATGCATCAGAGTAAGATGTAACCCCTAATCCGGCAAGCTGTACATGCAGATAACCATCCAATCCCTGTATAAACTGCATCATGCGAGTTCTGTCCTCCGCAACTAACTCTGGACAAAACTGAGCCAACCGGAGGAATTCAGTATTATACTCGGTCACTGAGCGATTATTCTGCCTCAGACTCATAAAATCCTGTCGAAAGAAACGGCTCTCAAAAGCCTCTCTGAACCTGGTCCATGTGACGTTGCGCTCACCAATAATAGAACGCTGAGTAACCCACCAGGCATTAGCTTCATCCCGTAAATGGTAAGCAGCCAGCTCTGCTTTCTCCCACTCGGAGCAAGCCATATAGAAGAAAGTCTGCTCCATAGTCTCTATCCATGACAGAGCCATACTCGGATCGAGATCTCCGCGGAAAAGAGTGAAACGAGTCTTCATCGACTCAGCCAGTGCTGGAATCCTAGCTCGTGCAGCGACAATATCAGTGAGCTGTGTCGGGACGGCTGACACTGGAGCTGATACTACGGGTGGTACCGCGGAATAAACCGGAGGAGGAACTCCCGGTGTTGTATATACTGGAGCATAAGCCATCGGTGGTACCTGTCTGGGAACAAAGTGGTGGCTGGAGTGCAGTGAGGAAAAGGTGGGATGAGGAGGCATCATGAGGCAGGGGTGCCTTGGTATAGGATACATAGATCCAAGTGGTGGTGGCACTGAATCTGCGCTGGAGCATATGTCGGGTACACCAATGGTACCCGATGGTACCGTAAGCGGGGTAGGCGTGGATCGTCGGTGTGGCAAAAGTAGGTATCTCTACGGGGAACTATCGGGTTTGAGAGCCCGATGCTCCCATGCATCTTGAGTGCATCACGGTGCGGGCTCACTAACAGTGGGCATCTCTAGCATATCCAGAGATCCCGTGGTCCTCGCACGTGGTCGTCCAGCACCACGTCTCGCAGCAATACAAGTAGATCGTCTCATATCTGTTAAATTAAATTACAGATATCAATACCAATATAACCAACACAAAATAACAACATACCTATTTGCCGTCTGGAGATGTTCTGTCGCTGTCCAGTCCCCAATTAGACCTCAAAATTCCGAACGTACATATCGCCGGAAATCCAAATAAATCCGAAACGGAAATCCGAAACATAACCATATCGAAAATCCGATAATGCCCAGTTTGACTCGCAAACCTGGCTAACCCAAATATCCAGAACACTAACAACAGGTATCCGATAAATCTCCAGAACACCAAAAGCAGGTATCATAACCCGCTCTGATACCAAATAAATTGGTATCAGATAAATCCCGAAAATCCATAATACAAAAATCCAACAAGTATCGCCAAACTTGGCGCTCTGATACCAAGTAAATAATTGGTATCAGGTTATCCCAAACATCCAAAATACGAAAACAAAAGATCGTATAACTGTGCTCTGATACCACTAAATTGTCACGCCCCCAGAAGAGTCCCTGTCCGAGAAAATTTTGGCAGCATTTCCCCTGTACGGCGGACAATAAAAAATTTTCTACAAGCACTAAATACTCAGCCACAGGCGGCTGGAATCATAACAATAATAAAATCAATCACCACGCAGTTTATATATATATTCAGCCTCTGGCTGACACAACCACGCAGTAATAATACTCTGACTCAAAAACCACCCTACTCAACTACACTCGTAAAGCTCAAAACCGACGAACTCACCTCTTCTGCCATCCAGGCAGGCATGTAGTAGAATAAAAACCAAATCCAAATCCATCAATATAATAAAATCTATATCATGTCCATAAGCAAATAAATCCAGAACATAACGAGTTCAAACAGTCTAGAACAGAAAGAAACCAAAGAAAACCAAACATATCCTGGAGGTCTGCAGGACCAGCACTACGTGCAGTGAGGACTAGCGACTGGAACTCCCTCCTGACAGCATCAACCTGAAAATATCAACAATGGAGGCGGGGTGAGTCCAACACTCAGAGGTGCAGTTGATATGCAAAGTAAAGAAACAACACCTAGCACTAATCATGCGGACACCTGATAAGAAAGATAAGAATGCATCTGAAATAAGCAGGAGAATCTTGTACTAACCAGGTCCTGAGTATAAGGTCAAACAGTTCGAGGGATAAGGAAATCCAGTATGCATGTCAAACATAGGTATCCAAACAATATGCAGCATATAAATGCAGCAAGCACAAACACAAGCAATAAATGCATCATGCATATGATGCCAATGATGCGTCCTGGTCACCCCTGACGCCAGTCGATCATCTCACACACAATAGTGAGGCCGAGTGGGTAGGGCTGTGACAACCGTGCACTCTGTCGTCACTACTCCTGATGAGTGACCGAGTGGACGGGATGCTGTCGGAGTACACCTATCCTCCTACCCCAAATCATAGATGGGGGAGCGCAATGCTCTCAACTCCCGGTACTCAAAGACGGGGAGGAATCCTGCCGGATAACACGTTGTGTCACACTACCCATGAGCGGACCAACGGTGCCTAACAGAGTCCCTGCTGCAACACACTCAGCCTGAATCGACCACTAACCCATGAGTGGTGGTGTGTGCAGATCCATGTAACTGGCGATGTGCTCAACAATAATGGAGCGGACTATCGCACAGCATGCAATCATGCAAATGGTGCATGGCACTAACCACAAGAATATCCTGACCTAATCCACATATATATAAAAATGCATCAAAGGTCAACGAATCCAAAACAATCCAAAGGTATATAGAAGGTATAAAACCTAGGTCCTGAACATGGTGAAACATGGTATATCACTACCCCTATAAGCATGTATAAACAGGTAAAATATACCTGAGATGCAAAACCAATCAATCAATCAAGCATGTAAGATTTGGGTAGTGATTAACCAAAATAGATAAGAAACACAATTAATGCATCATGTTAATTTAATTACTAAGCATATCAAATGACATAAGTCAAAAGTACCCGCCTCCAATCGAAATGGTCCAATACGCTAATCGAGATACCCGTCGAGACACCGTCTCAAATCAAAGTCCTGTACCAATCAATATATATATATTTTTATTTAGCTAAAATTCATAAGAATTTAAATAGCTAAATCAAATCCACGAGACTAAATTAGGGAAAACCCTAATCCACATAATCATTTGTCTACCTAAATTAAATCTAACAATTGACTAGGGTTAATTGTCTTAACCCTAATCATTCTATTAGATTAATTTTAAACCAACCCAATCTACAACAAGGATCCATTACTCTTATTCAAATCTACACATGATCATGTAATCAAATCCCTACACAATACCTCAATTCCTAGCTATCCTTGATGCTGGAAGGAGTTGCTGCAGGGATAGGAGCACTGCTGGAAACCAAGATCACCTTCACAGAACAACAACCTGTTGAATTCCAGTATACCATTCGGCTCAAGATAGCAACAACCTAACTAACTTACTGATCTTACCTCAACTGGAATAGTGGCTGCTGAAACCTAGCAAACCACCAAACAATCAGAACCGTGGCACTTTCCTGCTATCATCATTGTTGTCTTGTTCGGATCCGGCAGCAAGAGGGAACCTAGGGCAAGGAAGGTGCTGCGGCGACGCTGGGAATCTCCACGGCAAAGGAACAACGACACAGTGAGGTCCTTCGGTGATGTCGGCTCTAGCAGCACAGAGGCAGAAAGGAGAGCGGCAGTGTCGAAGAGGAGACCGGCTGGTGGCACTGTTTCGTGCGACGCCGGATACTAGCTAGGGCACAGGGGACAGAAGAGGGGATAGGCTCGGTGTCGGCAGTGCTCGGGCACAAGGGAAACACCGGGGTCGCGATCGGGAACCGAGAGCCGGCGGCTCGGGTGCTGGTGGCTAGGGCACAGAATCAGTGAGGAAGAAAAGGAAGTGGGTGGCGGCGAGGAAGAAAGGCTCGGCTTCACCGAGAAGAGGAGAAGATAAAGAGAGGAACCGCCGTGGCTGGCGGTTAGGGCAGAGAGAAGGAGAAGGCTCGGGCGGCGTCGGGGAGAAAAGAGAGAACGGCGAGACAAAGAAAAGAAAAGAAAAATAAATAAAGAAAAAGGAATTTAGAAATTCAACTTTTCCTCATTTAAATGGGGTAGCCTAAACAGGCTTTTCCGGACCCCGTTTTTATCGCCGTCAACTCATCCGTACGAGCTCCGAAAAATTCTTGAAAAATTTCCATAAATTCCGGAAAAATTCCCTTATTAATATTCCCTATTTTTTTCTGGTATTTTACACCCAGCTAGGTCGACGGGCTGACCGGATGGCTGGCGAGAAGACCAAGCGAGTCGACGGGCTGACCGGACGCTTGGCGAGAAATCTAGCTAGGTCGACGGGCTGACCGGATAGCTGGCACGAAGTCCAGACGGGTCGACGGGTTGACCGGACGTCTGGCAGGTAAGTGAGGTAAGTCACTGGAGGGGAGTGACTGCGAGGACGCGTTTCCGGGAAGGGAACATTAGGCGTCGATCCAGCTTAGATCCATTTTGGATATCTAAATCGAGATCGTGACTAGATTCCGGTCTCAGAAAGACGGAATCTAAGTCATAGTCTTTGCTATTACTTTGTTGAACTTTAATTGTGCTAACAATCTGTTTTACAGGATATACATTTGCCTCGGACTAACTCTATTTTGCAGGAGAAGGAGTTCCTGGAAATAGGAGGTCCGGGCGCCCGGAAGGGATCCGAGCGCCCAGAGGTAAGTTTTATCCAAACTCACGCATCGCCACATGGAGCTTGCTGATTGGACCTGCCCAGGGCGCCCGGAAGGGATCCAGGGTGCCCCGAGCCTCATATAAAAGGAGGGTCAGAGGGGAGCTTCAAAACAACAACGAAAAGAAAGTCTTCTACTGCTTGCTCTACTGCTCTGCGTTCCAGCGACGCTAACAAAGATCCGACAATACGCTCCTTTCCTTTTCTTTAATTCTTGTCGGTGTTTTCTTTATTTTGCTAGCATTCCTGTACTTTAAATTGTAATCATTTTCGAACTGCTAGTGATTGCCCAACGAAAGTACTCACGGAGTACGGGCCTTCGAGTAGGAGTCGTCACAGGCTCCGAACGAAGTAAAAAACACCGTGTTCAGTTTGTCTAAGTTTTTTATTATTCCGCTGCACTTAACTCTTATTAACGCTGTTTTTCAAATCGATATTCACCCCCCCCTCTATCGACGTTTCACGATCCAACAAGTGGTATCAGAGCAGGTACCGCTTTGATTTGGTGCAACCACCAATCAAGCAAAGGGGGGTCGTTTAAAAAAAAAAAAATTTGATATTGTTTGTCTTTTAAATAAAACCTTACGCCTTTCATTTTTTCCCTCCAAAACGGTTTTTGAAAAATACATCGCCATCTTTTCACCATTGTTTAGTATTTAAAAAATATTACATTTTCAAAATTTTGAAATAATATTTTTTTAAATATTTTATTAATTTTTTTTTCAAAAATAGTGAAATATTATTTTTTTCAGCACTGCTAATCCAAGACCAAGTCTTGGGAATTTTTTTTCTCTGTTTCTCTGTGTGCAAGAATAATGACTCTTCAAGAAGGACGGAACCCCCACGAACCACCACCATACGATCAAGACTTCAACTACTGGAAGCGATTAATGAAATGTTTCTTAGGAAGCGTAGACATCGATTATATGCTAATTTTGAGGAAACCTTCTCAAAACTCGGAACTGAACAAAAAGGTAAGTAACATTATTTGTAATATTTTACCTAACAATATTTTATGCAGATTAGAAAAGTACAAAGATGCACATGAGCTTTGGACCCAATTGATCAAACTTCACGAGGAGCCGATGGAGCTCGAGGATCAAGTAAAAATCGAATCCGAACTCGGGTTAGATCCAATCGAAAAGCCTACTGAATTAGGGGTTGCACTCAAGGTTAGTGATATTTATCAAAATACCCCTGCTAATAGTAGTTTAAAAAAATATGAGCATTGATCTGGTTATTTCTGAAAATATATGTGAAAATAAGGTAGTTGACAATAATTACAAAAATACCCCTAGGATATTATCTGATAAAACAAAACCAATTAATTTAAAAAATTCAAACTTGAACCTAAACAAATCTGAAAACTCAAATGATAGAGATGACAAGGTCAATATTGATTTAGATAAAATTAATAAATTATTTAATAATCTAGACAATATTAATCTAGAAAATCCTATCCAAACCCAAGATAATTTAATTAATAAAAAAATAAATTTTAACGATAAGAATAATCTAATAAATTCCACTAATTATATCAACTTAAAAAATAAAGAAAATATAAGAATAAAATCAAACACTTTGATAAAATCAAAACTAAATTTAACAAAATTAAAATTAAATGTTAAAAATAACATATTAAATAAAGATAATCTGAAAAATTCAAAATTAACAATTAATAAAAGGTTAAAAGATAAACCTTTAAGGAAATATAATTCAAACAATTTAATTAATTCAAATTTAAAAATGAATAAAAACTTAAACTTTAAAAATAAGCTATTAAAGAAAGATAATTCAATTAACCTAATAAAAGTGAAATTGAAAGAAAATTTAAATATTAAATACATTCTCTTAAAGAAAGATAATTTGACTAATTTAATTAATTCAAAATTAAAAACTTGAATCTAAATTACAAATTAAACATTAAATTTTAACCAAAACTTAACTATAATAAACTCAGAACTAAAAACTAAATTAATGGCTAATAATTCAGGGGAGGCTCCAGAATAGCTGGCACCTCCAAAACTAACCTACCCGATAGGGTAACCCTAACCAACCTACCCGAAAAGGGTAACCCCAACCAACCTACCCGACAGGGTAATTAGGACTAGTTAAAGAGAGTTCAAGTTTAACTTGAATCATGGTACTGGTGAAGTTTTTTGATGATAGTACGTTGGAGAAGCTTGGGCATCGCATGTCTAGAAAGATATAGCTTCAATCTGGTGCATTTGGCCAAGTGGAACCGACCGAAGCTACCTTTAAATGGATCCTAACTAGTTAGACCAAGGTTTAGTACTAAGCTCCGTGGATAGGACTATTCGGAAAACCTCGAAAGGTTGGTTACTTTTAATGACGTGCAAGTGACTCACCAAGCTTAGAAGTTTATCCGAACAATGCCTATTTGTTGAGACCAAAGGTAAACCTGAATCTAACACAAGTTAAAACAAACTCTGTAATTAAATCTAATTCATCTCACAAAATTATAGGATTCCTTAATTGATAATCTAGATCGGGTGAGATGAATAAGGATTAAATTAATTAATTTTCAAACTAAATTAAAATTAATTAAAATTAAATTTTGAATTTCAAATTAAAATTATATTTCGAATTTCAAATTAAATTAAAATTAAAATTTGAATTTCAAATTAAAATTAAATTTCGAATTTCAAATTAAATTAAAATTAATTAAAATTAAACTTTGAATTTCAAATTAAAATTAAATTTCAAATTTCAAATTAAAATTAAATTTCGAATTTCGAATTTCAAATTAAATTAAAATTAATTAAAATTAAAATTTGAATTTCAAATTAAAATTAATTTTTGAATTTCAAATTAAAAAAAAATTAATTAAAAATAAAAATAAAATTAAATTAAATTAAATAAAAATTAAATTTTTAAAAAATCTATTTTAAAAATTAAACTTAATTTTTTTTAATTAAAAATTTATTTTAAAACTTAATTTTTTTAACATAAATATTTATTTTAAAAATTAAATATAATTTTTTTTAACTTAAAAATTTATTTTAATCTAAAAATTATTTTAAATTAAAAATTTACTTTAACCTAAAAATTATTTTAACTTATTTATTTTTTATTTTTAAAAAAAAACCTTTAAAAAAAAAATTCTTTTAAAAATTATTTTAAAAACTTTTAAAAAACTTATTTTAAAAATTCTTTTAAAAAATTATTTTAAACTTTTAAAAATTTTTTTTAAAAATTCTTTTAAAAACTTTTAAAATTTATTTTAAATTCTTGAAAAATTATTCTTTAAAAACTATTTTAAAAATTTTTTAAAAACTATTTTAAAAATTCTTTAAAAACTCTTTTAAAGATTCTTTAAAAACTATTTTAAAAAAAAAATTTTAAAAAACCTATTTTAAAAATTCTTTAAAAACTATTTTTAAAACTCTTTTAAAAATTCTTTAAAAACTATTTTTAAAAAAAATTCTTTAAAAACTATTTTAAAAAATTCTTTAAAAACTATTTTAAAAATTGTTTAAAAACCTATTTTAAAAATTCTTTAAAAACTCTTTTAAAAATTCTTTAAAAACTCTTTTAAAAATTCTTTAAAAACTATTTTAAAAAAAATTCTTTAAAAACTCTTTTAAAAGTTCTTTAAAAACTATTTTAAAAATTCTTTAAAAAATTATTTTAAAAATTCTTTAAAAACTATTTTAAAAATCCTTTGAAAAACTCTTTTAAAAATTCTTTAAAAACTATTTTAAAAAAAAAATTTAAAACTTATTTTAAAAATTCTTTAAAAATTTATTTTAAAAATTCTTTAAAAACTCTTTTCAAAATTCTTTAGAAACTATTTTAAAAATTCTTTTAAAAACTATTTTAAAAATTCTTTAAAAACTCTTTTAAAAATTCTTTAAAAAACTCTTTTAAAAATTCTTTAAAAACTATTTTAAAAATTCTTTAAAAAATTATGTTAAAAATTCTTTAAAAACTCTTTTAAAAATTATTTTAAAAATTCTTTAAAAACTATTTGAAAATTCTTTTAAAAAAAATTCATTTAAAAAATTATTTAAAAACTCTTTTAAAAAATTATTTTAAAAACTCATTTAAAAATTATTTTAAAATTAATTAAAAAAATATTATTTAAAAACTCTTTTAAAAATTATTTTAAAAATAATTTAACATTTTAAATTATTTTTTTTAACTGAAAAAATATTTTTAAAATCATTTTAACTTAAAAATTATTTTAAAAAGTTTTAAAAATCATTTAAAAAAAATACTATTTTAAAAATCATTTTAAAACTATTTTAAAAATTATGTATCATTTTGAAAAATTCTTCTTATTTTTTTCACTATAATAAAATTTTGTTATCTTAAAAAAAATAGTAATAATAATAAATTATTTCTATAGATTATTTTCACTTTAAAAATTATTATTTTGACTTTAAACTCATTTTTAATCTTAAACATCATTTTAACCTTAAAATTATTTTTAATTTAACTTAACTGAAAATTAAATCTTAAATTAAAACTTAATATTGAAATTACAATTAAAATTAAAAATTTTAACTTAAACTTAAAATTAAACTTAAATTTAAATTAACCACTAATATTAATTTAAATCTAATATCAAAACTGAATCAAACGTATGTTAATTGACATAAAACATATTATAAAAATCATTTCAAATTCCGTTTAAATGCTATTTTAGAAATCTTTTTTTTTTAAATTAATAAATAAATAAAAATAATAATAATAATTATAACTAACACTTTCATTGACCAACTCAATCAAGTAATATGAAATTTAAATTATTTCACTAAGTATTAAATTATTAAATCAAGTAAAAACTAATCAATAAATTAATGATAATGCTTAACTGTTATTGATTTAATAAAATTTATCTTATTAAACCTTAAACTGAAGCTTAAGCGCCTGAATCTAATATTAATTATTGATTAATCAAACTCAAATAAACAATTATATTCAGGATACAGAGATAAATATGTAAATAATATAAGTGTTACCAAATCCCCTTGAACACTTAGGTAGACAAATGTATTAGGGCTTGAAATTTAACACACTCAAACCTTAGCATTATATTAAGGGGGAGTAATAAATAAGGAGGATTAATAAATTAAAGGAGTATCAAATTAAGAGGGAGGTTTATTTTTTAATTATCTCCTTAAGTGTTATTTTTTTAATCTTCTCTTTAAAATCTCTCTAGAAAATTCTACCTCAATTTAAAAAAAAAAATTCTACTTTGAATATTTTTAGCAAATATTTTCAAAATTTAATGTCAGGTTCAGGGGGAGAAATAAAACTAATTCAGTTTTTCAAATTGAATTTTAAAACTTAATTTTGAAAATCAAAGTTTAAAAAACAACTTGTTTAAAATTGTGAAATTTTTTTTTCACAAACTTTTTATCCTTTTTACTTAGTCTTTGAAAGCTGAACTTTTCAAGTATTTTAAACCATGGTTTTGAAACTAGTACTCTTGAACTTTGAAAATTTGATTTTGGAAAACGAATTTTACAAAAACATTTTAAAAATATGATCTTACTTTTACCAAACTCCTTTGAAAACTAAAAGTAAAGTTTAAATTTAATTTAACTTTACTTTGAAAATTGTCCTGAATCTAGTTCTTAAAATTTGATTTTACTTAATTTTGACAATTTGATTTGAAAGTTAAATTTTACAATAATTAGTTTTAAAAATTGCTTTGTTATTGAAAATTGTGGAAATTAGACTTAAGTTTACAAACTAAGCTTTTCAAAATCATTTTCCTTAATTTTGAAAATTGAATCTTTTACAAATTTAGTGTTGAAAAATAAATTTCAATCAGTTTTGAAAAATAGATTTTTTCAAACTTAGTTTTAGAATTTTGATTTTGAAAACTTATGTTTGAAACCTTGAATTTTTAACTTTGACCTTAAAAACTATACTTAAAAAAATTAGCTATCTTTCAAGACTTGTTTTTTAAAGATTTAAGAAATAAAAGTAAAATAATCTATGTTTTAAACTCCCCCAGATTAACTTGACATTATTTCTTACTTTGTCTGAAGTCTATGTTTATGCTTACTTAATCCACGCTTATTTTTTATGAATGCCAAAGGGGGAGGGTTAGGTGGTATAAGTTAGCTAAACCAATTTGAAAATACAAACTAACCTTTAAAACCACATAAATGCATCTTGTTTCTTGCATATGTTTTCACTAACTTAACCAGGTTGTCATTCCATCAAAAAGGGAGAGATTGTTGGTGCGGTTAGCATTAACGATTTAACCTAGGTTTTGATGAATGACAAATCAGGTTAAGTTAGTTTGTTGTTGTCTGACACTTTGATCAAGTGTGTAGGAGAAGTCCAGACAGGTCGACGGGCTGACCGGATGTCTGGCACGAAGCCCAGCTAGGTCGACGGGCTGACCGGATAGCTGGCGAGAAGACCAAGCGGGTCGACGGGCTGACCGGACGCTTGGCGAGAAGTCCAGCTAGGTCGACGGGCTGACCGAACGTCTGGCAGGTAAGTGAGGTAAGTCACTGGAGGGGAGTGACTGCGAGGACACGTTCCCGGGAAGGGAACATTAGGCGTTGATCCAGCTTAGATCCATTTCGGATATCTAAGTCGAGATCGTGACTAGATTTCGGTCTCGGAAAGACGGAATCTAAGTCATACTCTTTGCTATTACTTTGTTGAACTTTAATTGTGCTAACAATCTATTTTACAGGATATACATTTGCCTCGGACTAACTCTATTTTGCAGGAGAAGGAGTTCTTGGAAATAGGAGGTCCGGGCGCTCGGAAGGGATCCGGGCGCCCGGAGGTCCAGGCACCCGGAGGTAAGTTTTATCCAAACTCGCGCATCGCCACGTGGAGCTTGCTGGTTGGACCTGCCACGTCCCACCAGGGCGCCCGGAAGGGATCCAGGGCGCCCCGAGCCTCATATAAAAGGAGGGTCAGAGGGCAGCTTCAAAACAACAACGAAAAGAAAGTCTTCTACTGCTTGCTCTACTGCTCTGCGTTCCAACGACGCTAACAAAGATCCGACAATACGCTCCTTTCCTTTTCTTTAATTCTTGTCGGTGTTTTCTTTATTTTGCTAGCATTCCTGTACTTTAAATTGTAATCATTTTCGAACTGCTAGTGATTGCCCAACGAAAGTACTCACGGAGTACGGGCCTTCGAGTAGGAGTCGTCACAGGCTCCGAACGAAGTAAAAAACACCGTGTTCAGTTTGTCTAAGTTTTTTATTATTCCGCTGCACTTAACTCTTATTAACACTATTTTTTGAATCGATATTCACCCCCCCCTCCTCTATCAACGTTTCACGATCCAACACATATCACTATTGATTTTGTGGTAGGTTTGCCTAGGACATGACGAGGCCATGACGCGATTTGGGTAATCATTGACCGATTAACCAAATCTGCACACTTCTTAGTGAATCGAAAGACCGATTCTCTGGATCGATTAGTAGAGCTGTATTGTCGGGAGGTCATCAGATTGCATGGTGATCCTTTGAGCATTATATTGGATAGAGTCCCAAGGTTCACATCCCAGTTCTGGCAGAGTCTGTAGCAAGCATTGGGCACACAGCTCCGTTTTAGTACATCATTCCATCTGCAAGCAGATGTACAGTTAGAGCGGGTCATTCAGACTTTAGAGGACTTGCTGAGGTCTTGCGTTAAGGATTTCGGAGGTAGCTGGGAGGATCACTTGCCATTGTGGTGTTCCTCTACAACAACAGCTATCAATCGACCATCCGGATGACACTGTTTGAAGCGTTGTATGGTAGGTTTTGTCAGACATCCACCTTCTGGAAGGAGGTTGGGGAGGCTCAACTGCTAGGACCTCATAGAGCTCAGCAGGGGGCAGAGTTGGTCCACACTATTAGACGGAGAATGTTAGAGGGCGGGATCGCGAGAAGAGTTATGTTGACTAGAGATGGAGACCCCTGGAGTTCTCCACTGACGCCATGTAATTCTGAGAGTCTCACCCACAAAAGGGGTGAAGAGATTTGGCCTTCGAGGTAAGCTATCTCCATGATTCATTGGGCCTTTCTAGATATTGGGATTGGAGCGGTAGCTTACCGTCTGGCGCTACTACTGTCTCTAGCAGGTGTGTATGATGTATTTCATGTGTCTATGCTGAGGAGATACGTAGTCGACCCAGCGCATGTTCTGTCAGATATACCAGTTTCCATTCAGCCTGACGTTACTTACAAGGAAGTTCCGGTACGGATTCTGGACCACAAAGAGTGTCAACTGCGGAATAAGACTATCCGACTGATTAAAGTCGAATGGCAGTATCATTCTGACGAGGAGGCTACTTGGGAGCTCAAGGATACGATCCGAGCTCGATACCCCCATCTAGTTACTTGAGGTATGTGGGTTAATTTCCGTTCAACATTAATACTAACTATCTATTGCTAGTACTTGCTGATGGTAGATAACGAAATTTGGGGACCAAATTTTTATTGGTGTGGGAGAATGTAAAATACCATAAAATAATAATAATAATAATAATAATAATAATAATAATAATAGTAATAATAATAATAATAATAAGATTTAATGGACGAACAACCTTAACGGAATTTTTAAGAATTTTTAAAAATTTTCTGAGAATTTTTCGGAGTTTATATGAGGTAGTTTGCGGGGACAAATTAATAGACATGGGAAAAGCCTGTTTACGAATACCCAAAGGTAGGAGTTGATTTAGGAAAGCACTTAGGGTTTGATTAAACCAAATCTAAGTTTCCTAAATTAATTTATTTTCCTTTTATTTTCTTCTCCCTTCTTATTTCTACCGAGCCCTAAACTAAACGTCGAACCTTCCTCCTCTTCTCCTCTTTCGAGTTCTCCTTGCTCCCGACACCCTCTTCTTCTTATTCTTCTTCATCTTCATCTCGCACCGTCGTTTCTTCTTTGATCTCTTCTTTTCTCTTCGCCCGAGCACCATCCAACCGCTGATCCACGATTTCTTTTCCTCCTCTTCCCTCCCGAGCCACACGCCACCAATGTCTCCTCCTCGCCGACACTCAAGCACCGCCCGACACCTACTGGCACCGCCTTATTTCCCCCTCTACCCTAGCGTCGGCAACCGAGCCTTCTTCCTCGATTCTTCTTGTTGTTGACGCCGGTGTGGCCCTAGCCGTGCCCTAGTTTCTTGGTGCCGCTCCTCTTCAGCGTCGCCGACCATGGAGCTCCAACGCCGACAACTGCGAGCTTGATCGTCGACACCGAGTTTCCACCTCACCCGTGCCCTAGATCATCGACGTGAGAAGGTGTTCGGGGATCCAAGGGTGAGCTAGCCTCAACTATCTTCCTCTTTTGATTTCCATTGTTCCCTAGTTCTTGGTGCTTGCTGATCTGACATTGGCGATCATTTGCGTTGCTGCCACAGAAACCACGAGGTTCCAACAACAATTGTTTTCCAGCCACCACTTCCTTGTTAGCCAGAGGTCTGCATCGCCAGAATCTTGGTCATCACAGACATCTAGGTAGGAAGAGGTAAGGTGCATAAATTTGTTCTGGTATTAGGTTCATATTTGGGAGCGTTCACGTTGATTTAGGTTTAGACTTAAATCAAATTGTATAGTGGAACGATTAGGGTTAAGGAAACTAACCCTAGTTGACCTGTGGATTAAATATAGTAGGGTTAATGTCTACGATTGATTAGGGTTTTCCTAATTATGTTTGGGTATTTTATTTAACTGTTTAATCCATATGAATTTAGCTAAATAAAATATATATTGATGCAAGACTTTGATTAGAGGTGAGCGTCTCGACATGGGATTGATTTGATACAATCTTCTTTTGAGGCGGGTACTTCTGACTTATCTTCTTGATATAGTCATTTTAGATATGCACAATAATTTATTTCTAGTAGTAATGATTATGTTTGCATCTGCTTTGGTATGTCACTATTTGGTTCTTGTAGTTTGCCTATATTCTTGTCTGTTATGCACTCATGGTTATATTCTCTTGTTTGTTGCCATGTTTACTCCTGTTCATAGGAATAGTGATATACATTGCTGTTGGTTGCTACTCGGAAAGCCTAGAGGTTCCACTGTACAACAATTTTGTACAAAGGTCTGAACCTTTTCCTAGCTACCATATGTTCTTTTAAATTAAATTTTGGATCGCCTGCGGAGCTTAACACGTTTGATCCAAAACTTAATATATTTGTTCTTTTAGGTTTTGACTTGGATCTCCTGCGGAACTTAACACGTTCGACCCAAGTCACCTTAAGTTATTAATTCCATTAAATATTAATTTCCATAATCGGTTCCCAGTACTGACGTGGCGAGGCACATAGCCTTCTTGGATATGGGAGCAACCACCACCGACTAGACAAAACCTTTTATAGAAAGTTAATATTTAATTTCCTAAAATAACTTTAGGTTAACCGAAAAGAACAATCAAATCACAAGGAAAAGAAAAACAAAAGAACACTATATCGAAAACAAATTCGAAACTCTAGAATCGTATGCCTCTTGTATTTAGTATTATTTCCAAAAATAACTAGTATGATGCGGAAAGAAAAATTACTAGTTATACCTTTTAGAAAAACCTCTTGATCTTCTACCGTATTCCTCTTCTAACCTCGGACGTTGTGTGGGCAACGATCTTCCGAGATGAGAACCACCAAGCACCTTCTTCTTCCTTGCAAGTTTCGGCCATCAAAACTTCTTCTAGGATGAAGAGGTTCGGCCACCACCACCATGCTCCAAGGGATGCTAGAAACAAAGCTTTCTTTCTCTCCTTCTTCTTCTTCTTCTCTAAACTTGATCCGGCCACCATATGAGTCTCCACAAGAAGGATGAGGTTCGACCATCAAAGAGAAGAAAGGAGGAGAGGATGGCCGGCCACACCAAGGAAGAAAAAGAGAGAGGAAAAATAATAGAGTTGTTCTCAATGAAGGCACCTCTACCATCTCTTTTATAATCCTTGGCCTTGGCAAATAAGGAAATTTAAATAAAAATTTTCTTAATTTTTTTGCCATTGATAAGGAAAATTTATTTAATTAAAAATAATTTTTTTCCTCATCAACAATGTGGCCGACCACTTTAAACCAAGCAAAGGAAATTTAATTCAATCAAGAATTAAAACTTTCCTAATTTGTTTCCGGAAATTTTATAAAAAATTTCTCTAAAAATTTTTCCCTTCATGATGGTCAATAAAAAGGAAATTTTATAAATTAAAATATTTCTTTTAAACATGTGGATTAAAAAGAAAGTTATCTTTAAAAATTAAAATCTCTTCCAATCTACAAATAAGGAAAGATATATAATCTTTTCTTAATCTTTGTAGAAGCTTTATAAAAGAGATATTTAATTTTTAAACTCTCTTTTAAATCATGAACATGATTAAAAGGAAAGTTTTTACCAAAATTAAAATCAACCTTTTAATCTACAAATAAGGAAAGAGATTTAACTCTTCTCTTAATCTTTTGTAGAATCTTATAAAAGGAAAGATTTAAATTTTTAAACTCTCTTTTAAATCATGTTATCCACATAAGAAAAATTTTAAAAATAAAATTCCTTTTTATTTTAATAGGGCCGGCCACCTAAGCTTGAGTTCAAGCTAGGGCCGGCCACATGAATTCACCCATGAACCAAAACATGGCCAGCCCTAGCTTGGTCTCCAAGCTAGCTTGGCCGGCCCCCTATAGGATGGGTAAGAAGGTGGGTATAGGTGGGTATAGTACTCTATAATTAAGAGGCTACGATAGGGACCGAGAGGAGGAATTGATTTTGGTCTCCCGATAAAATTAAGCATCCCGTGTTCGCCCCGAACACACAACTTAATTTTATCAATAATAATTCATTCCACTAGAGAATTATTATTGAACTACCGCACCAATCCCAAATTACATTTTTGGGCTCCTTCTTATTATGAGTGTGTTAGTCTCCCTGTGTTTAAGATAACAAATGTCCACTAATTAAGTAAGTTACTGACAACTCAATTAATATCTAGCTCCAAGAGTAGTACCACTCAACTACATCGTCATGTCGGACTAAGTCCACCTGCAGGGTTTAACATGACAATCCTTTTGAGCTCCTCTTGGGGACATTCTCAACCTAGTATCTCTAGGACACAGTTTCCTTCTATAATCAACAACACACACTATAAGTGATATCATTTCCCAACTTATCGGGCTTATTGATTCATCGAACTAAATCTCACCCATTGACAGATTAAAGAAATAAATATCAAATATATGTGCTTGTTATTATATTAGGATTAAGAGCACATACTTCCATAATAACTGAGGTTTTTGTTTCTTTATAAAGTCAGTATAAAAGAAACGACCTCTAATGGTCCTACTCAATACACTCTAAGTGTACTAGTGTAATTATATAGTTAAGATAAACTAATATCTAATTACACTACGACCTTCAAATGGTTTGTTCCTTTCCATCTTGGTCGTGAGCTACTGTTTATAATTTATAAGGTACTGATAACATGATCCTCTGTGTGTGACACCACACACCATGTTATCTACAATATAAATTAATTGAACAACTACATTTATCACAAATGTAGACATTTGACCAATGTGATTCTTATTTCTAGATAAATGTTTATACCAAAAGCTAGGCTTTTAGTATACACTCTAACAATTGCCCTACTGTATAGTAGTCTAATTATTTGATATATCTGATTTGTGTACCTGGATTTAGGTTACTTGGATCATTGTATGATTTATTTCTTTTATGATGCATGTTATATGGAGGTGTATACTGTTTGTATCTATATGTTTAATGTCATGCACCATCTTGCATGATTATATGCTGAGCGATTGTCGGCTTCATTATTGTTGAACACATCGGCAGTTACATGATCTGCACACACAACCACTTATGGGTTAATGGCATATCAGGCGGTGTGTGTGTAGTTTGCTCTGTCAGTGCTCCGCTGGTCCACTCATCGGTAGTGTGTCGCAGCGTAGTAGCACGTCAGGGATCCCTCCTCTGGACTGTCTCAGGAAGATGAGAGCATTGCGCTCCCCCACTTTGTTTGGGGTAGGAGGATAAGTGTACTCTGATAGCATCCTGTCCACTCGGTCACTCATGAGCAGTGATGGTAGGGTGCACAGTTGTCATAGCCCTATCCACTCGGTCTCACCATCGCATGTGAGATGGCTGACTGGTGACAGGGGTGACACATGTCATTTTGCATCATTTTACATGATTGCATTTATTGCTTGTGATTGCTGCATATTATTTGATGCATTTTGGTGGTTGCATATGCTTGACATGCATACAAGTGACATTTTGTTTCTGGTCTGATGACCCTTATATTTCGGATAGGAGGTTTTGGTGAGTACAGTTTCTTTAGCCCTTTTCAGTCTGCATTTCCTACTTTTGTTCAGGAAACTGTATCGCATAGTTATTACTGTTAATTATAACTTATTATGTCTATCTATCTGTATCCGCTGAGTTCTTGGACTCACCCCATTGATATTTTTTTTTTCAGATATCAGGTAGAGGTATGTGGAATCGCTTGGAGTATCCTGTCTGCCAGTTCCCACGTCACATCAGAAGACTGTTACCGTTTTCATTTGTGTTATAATTGTATAAAGTGTACTTAGCATTGTATATTCTGGTTTTATTTTTTGGAGTGTTGTTATGTGGTATTTAGTGTTGTTTGTTGTGTTGTGTAAGCCTAGCCGGTAGTAGTTCTTGTTTTGGTTTGTAATGGTTTTTTTTAATCTTTTTCCACTATGTTTTTTTTTTTGTTTTTAATACAGTCGTGTGGCTATTTTAATATATAACTGCGTGGTTATCTATATTTTCCAGCTGTGTGTGGCTGATGTATACTTGTGGATGTAGATATAATATAGATTGTCACGTTTACAGGTGGGATGCTGCCGAAATTTCTTCTGACAGAGATTATCTGGGGCGTGACACCATTCAACATTTTTAATGCGTGAATTCCCCCTCAAACTTTAGCGGGTAGAGGCTTGGTCCAACCATTTATTTCTTTGTTTCAGTCGGCAGTTAGTCCTTTAGAAGCATTCTTGCTCTGATACCATCGGTCAGTAAGAGGGGGGTGAATTGCCTGAAATTGCAAACAAACTCTTTCTCAATCTTTGAACTAAGTTAGTGTTGGAACCGAATTTGAAATTTGGTGATCATGTTTCTACACTCCTATGCAAAGAGTAAATTTAAAATTTTATTTGTAATTTAACAATTAAATCAAAGGAGTCTTCGTATGATTTTTAAAACAAACATAAGCTTGATCTTTATCTAAGCATGCATTACAATCTAATCGTATAAGTAAGATCTTTAAAAGTATAATAAAGATAAACTATCATGTGATTGATTCATATAATGTTAATTTAATTATTTTATTTAACATGCTAAACTATCTAAAATAAACATATTAGATCATTTAAGTATAATCTAAATAAAACTATTAACACATGCATCAATATACATATGAATCATAGTACAAGCATAAATATACATTCTAAACTACGTGTGTTTGGGGATGACTCCAACTATTCTGGTTGTAGTGAAATAATAACTCCTCGTTGTTGTCACGAGCTCGTACTTCCTTCATCTAATCCTGTCCATGATCAGAGTCTTATTTCCAACACTTGATCATACTAGAGATCAAGTATCGTTTTTCGTCGAGACGATCGAAACGTCTTCCTCGAAGATGAGAAAGGGGCTGCCTAATTACCTCTTCACAAGGGGATGTCTAATAACCCTCAACAAGGGGCTATGCCTTCTAAAATTTTACAAGAAGATGAGTGACAACAATGCTTCTCGAAGAGGAAAAGTAACAACAAGGAGACAGATCCTTTTTTTATGAAAAAGATGAAGATCTTATCTTCTGCCTTTGAAAGATAGCTGCCGAAATACTCCAATAAGAAAACGAAGAACTTGTTGACAAAATTAGCACTCCACCAAAGACACTCCACGGAAGAAGCAATCTATTTGTACTTCTCTCAAAAATTGTTGCTGCCGTATTTTCCAGAGAAGAGAGTCCAATTCTCTAAAAGAATTAGATCCGTAGAAGTGAAAAACTTCACCACTCAACTCTTCAAGGAATTAAAAAAAATGTGGATAGAGTGGAGAAAATGGAAAACGTGGATGGAGATTAGTGAGTGGGAAAAATGGAGAATAAGGGTAAAAGAAAAACAAATTTTTCTTCTCCTTTTTTATGTCACGTTGAAAACAAATCCTCCTCCGTTTTTTTTTTTTTTATATTTTTCTATTTTATTTTCTCATGATGGAATTTAATTGTAATTGTATTTTCTCTTAGGCTTGAACTTTCAAGACTGATTATCGCTTCCATCTTAATCTATTAGATTTTTAGATTTTTTTTAAAATCCAATAATGCTAAGTCCATTATAATCATATCAATGATCCAACATCTTTAACGCGGTAACACACTTACTCGCTATTACAATAATATAAATATAATTTATAGACTTTGTGTGCAAATCTTCCACTCTCCTTGTTTCCATTGATTGGAAATCACTCTAACATTTGATCATATCAAACTTTATTTATCAACACACTATTTGATCACATCAAACTTTATTCGCTAAATTCAATTACTTGAATTTGACTTTCTCAACGGGCAATAGGAAAACTAATATTGTGTGACCCGTAATGGTTCAAGGATACAGCTAGTCGTGGGTTCACAAATCTTTGTGATTCAGGATTATACTTGTCCTTTATTCGGGCATACCCTTAATAGCCCCATCCTATGATCAACTCCTTAATTATAGGATGTCATAACTAATTCTGATTAACACCTAACGAATCATGGTAAGAGTGTTTATCAGCACCGCCCCATGATTCTCTAGGTATCACTAAATAGTAACTGCAAGAACCAGTCGATTATGATTAACGTATAGTTTGGTCCCTTCATCTCATATATCCCGATTGAATCTACAACCATTGATATATTGAGGATTGTATATTGATTTGATAACTATGTGATATATCTTATAGTGATATCGCATGTATAATTAGGAAACTCCTTTCCTAAAGTACATCTTATGGCTTTGATCAGAGACTTTATACACTATAAAATAATATATTACATAGGATATCCACACCTGTGGGTATGTAGTGAATCCCTGATTACAATACACTAACTCCTATATATTTTGCTACTACACCCAATCTCGCCACCTGATGACCCTAATAGAGTTGATAAATGAGTCAAAGTGCAGCCCCAGCATATAAAGTCTCAGTGTTGTCCTGGATCATATGGACTACTAGTGTACAACCGCAACCAAAAACTTATTCACTCGATAAATGATAACTACTTGGAAAGTCTATATGAGGGATGTTCGATGAACTCATCATTTGATCACCCATCTCTATGTTTGAACATCTCTATGCCCTTATCAATGAAACATGATACACTATATTACAGATGCTAGTCTCTAGCTCAAGCAACCTTTTATCCTTGTTTATTAGGCGGCCCAATTGATTAGGAACAAATTTAGAATATACAGTGAATATTGATGTATTTCATGATGACCATCATATGTACTGCCACATCTCACTATAATATATTCAAGGACTTTATCTATGCATGTAGCATGGGTATAAAGATAAAGTAATATCAAACTAAATTGAATTATATTAAAATAAAAGTTGTTTTATTTACAAGAGTCAATAAAGCCCTAGCCAATAGTTGGCTTGGTAGAACACTTACTCCAATAGTTAGGTAAGCACTTATTTGTAAACTAAAAGTAAATGCATAAAATAAAGGCAGAGGTAAGAAATATCACTTGATTTGCAATCAGATGATTACTAATCCAATGTAAATGTGGCTCACTAAAATCTCCTTATTTCAAAGGCGGAGTAGCCTCTTATAACGTTGAAAGTATAGAAAAGTAAAGAACAGAACTAGAAGTTGAAGCATAGAATTTATTTACAAGTGTTGTTCTAAACTACTGAGACTAGGACTCTATTTATAATTTGCTGGTTGAATCTGACCATTTGCCGACGTGGCAGCTCCGGGTGCCTGGAAGGGGTCCAGGTGCCTAGGTGGTAATAAAACTTTATCCACGTCATAACGGCTTCGTAAAGATAAAATTTATCTGGTCTAGGAGCCCAGACCAGGTCCGGGCGCCTAGACACCTACGCTCACGTAGGCTCCTGTGGAGCCCTGGGTTGCCCAGGGTAGTCCAGGCGCCTAGTTTTGGTTTGAGTACCTAGACTTAGTCCTGACTCTTGGACTTGGTCCAAGTGATCAGATAGTCAACAACCTGTTAACTATTCGTTTCTCCTCCATTCTGGCTCCGTTCGCTTGAGTGATTTTGGCCATCTAGAATAGGGCTCACCCGAATCCATTTTCAGGCCTTCTCCTCGAGTAAGCTTCTGTTGGTTGCTACTCGGAATACCGTCCTAGTTCCCTTGTATAAAAATTTGTACAAGCATAGAACTATCCTAGCTACCCGTGTGTTCTACTAAAGTTAAATTTGGATTGAACGATGCTTATTATTATTAATCCAAATTTTCCCTTTAGAAGTTAAAGTTGAATTGGGAACGAAACTTAACATTCTTACTTCAAGTTCAACCGATGTGATCTTCCTAAGTTAAACCATATTACAGAAGTTGATCAAATTTCTATTTCAAGGATTGACTTCCAGGTCAAACATGGTGAGACACTAGGCCTTCTTGGGTATGAGTTCATCCACCACTGCCTAGATAAATCCTTTCAAATAAATTAGATATTTAAACTTCTCACAGTAAACAAGGTTTAACAATAGAGACCTCAATAGAAACACATTATTGAAACATGAAATCGAAACGAAAATCGATAACAAAAATGATAATTAAAATCGATAACCTCTTGTGTTTGATTTTTCAAGATCTATATAAAAGATGAACTAGTTATGATGTGGAAACTAATAACTAGTTATACCTCTTGTAGCTTATAGATATCTTGATCTTCTATTATATTGCTCTTCTTATCTCGGACGTCGTATGGGCGACGATCTACCAAGATGAGAATCCACCCAAGCATTTTTCTTCCTTTCAAGTTTCGACCACCAACTTTCTCCAAGAGATGATGAAGTTCGACCACCAACTTTCCTCCAAGGGATGCTAGACAAGAGAACCTCCTTCTCTTCTTCTTCTCATTCAAGCAACCAGCCATCAATGGATCTCCACACCAATATGCCGCCGGCCACCAAGAGGGAAAACAAAGGAGAAGAGAGAAATTGTAAGGGTCGGCCACCACCAAGGAAGAGAGGAGAGGAATAGAAGATGTATATTGTTGTAAGGTGAGATACATCTACACTCTCTTTTATATTCCTTGATCTTGGCAAATAAGGAAAGTTTTAAACATAATTAAAACTTCCTTATATTCCTTGCCAATGACTAAAAAGGAAAGTTTTAAAACAAAAAATTAAAACTTCCTTTTCTTTTTGTCATGGTCGGTCATATGCTTATTCTCCAAGCAAGGAAAGATTTTAAACAAAAAAATAAAATCTCTCTTTTAAAAATCCCTTTTGGGAATAGTTCTAAAAGGAATGTTTTATAAATTAAAATTTTTCTCTTTTAAATCCTTTTATGGATATCTATAAAAGATAAGATTTAAAATAAAACATGATGTGGTTAGGAGTTAAGACTTCAGAATAGTTAGAAGTTAAACTTACGCGGAGGTCAGAAGTCCAGCCTCCGTGGCTGGTCAGAAGTCCAGCCTCTGTGACTGGTCATTAATCAAGCTTACGTGGAGGTCAGAAGTCCAGCCTCCGTGGCTGGTCAGAAGTCAAGCTTACGTGAAGGTCAGAAGTCAAGCTTGCGTGGCCAGGGTCAAAGTCTCAGCTGACGGGTCGGTCAAAGGATAGGATTACAAGTCGGACAATAGCCAGCCTCGATAGCGATCAAGAACTGGGCCCACAGGCCAAGCACAGCTGAGGACTGAGCCCACAGGCCAGGCAAAGGCTAGGAAAGGAAGGCCTCTGGCGCAGAATAGGCCTGGCGTGTAGGTCGGAACGTACAGGCCATGGATAACAGTGGACAGAAGCGGGTCAGGATACAGACCTGGCGTACAGGTCGGGACGTACGAGCCATGGATAACAGTAAGCATATGCGAGTCGGAATACAAACCTGGCGTGCAGGTCGGAACGTACAGACCATGAATAATAGCGGACAGAAGCAGGTCGGGATACAGACCTAGCATACAGGTTGGAACGTACATGTCATGGATAACAGCGGACAGAAGCAGGGCAGGATACAGACCTGGCGTACAGGTCGGGACATGCGAGCCATGAATAACAGCAGACATAGGCAGGTCGGGATACATGCCTGGCGTATAGGTCGGAACGTACATTCCATGGATAACAGCGGACATAAGTAGGTCATGATACAGACCTGGCGTACAGGTCGGGACGTACGAGCCATGGATAAAAGTAAGCATATGCAGGTCGGAATACAGACCTGGCGTGCAGGTCGGAACTGTTGGTGCAACCTTAGGTCAAGGTTGACCTGGTTGACCCGACTCGAGTTGACTTGACTCGAGTTGTATTTTGATGTTTGACTTGGGAAGATTGTTGATGCAACCTTAGGTCAAGGTTGACCTAGTTGAGTTGCATGTTGATGTTTGACACTCGTGAGAGAGTTCTATTCTTGATGTGGGACAAGAATAGATGTTTGGGAGATTATTGGTGCAACCGTAGGTCAAGGTTGACCTGGTTGACCTGATTCGGGAAAAGTCCAAGTATAAAGACTTGGCACGGAAAAGTCCAAGCAGGGAGCTTGGCACTGGAAAAGTCCAAGCAGGGAGCTTGGCACGTGAAAAGTCCAAGGTTGGAGACTTGGCACGGGGAAAGTCCAAACAGGGAGTTTGGCACGGGGAAAAGTCCTGGTGAGTGAAGCCAGGCAGTCGGGAAATCCTGGTGAGTGAATCCAGGTGAAAATCCTAGTGAGTGAAGCTAGGTGAAGGTGAAAGTCCTGGTGAGTGAAGCCAGGCATTCGGGAAAATCCTAGTGAGTGAAGCTAGGTGAATGGGAAAGTCCTAACTGGGATGTTAGGCAGTGTGGAAAGTCCTGGTGAGTGAAGCCAGGCAGTGGGAAAGTCCTGGTGAGTGAAGCCAGGCAGTGAGAAAGTCCTAACTGGGATGTTAGGCAGTGTGGAAATCCTGGTGAGTGAAGCCGTGAAAGTCCCGTGAGTGAAGCTGTGAAGGGAAAGAGATGGATCGGGATGATCGGACATCCGGTGTTGAGGAAAGTCCAAGTAGGTCAAAGGGATTGACCGGACACTTGGGAAGGGAAGCAGGTCAAGGAGTGACCGGATGCTAGAATTAAGTACCAACAGTCGAGGTTGACCGAATGTTGGTTTGGGAGACTGGGACTTGGTTTGGGCAAAAGCCAAGCTGGTCTGCAGACCGATCAGGATACATCGATTTCTTCGATCGGTCCGGTGACCGATCGGGCGTGCAAAAAAGCTGATTTCGACTGGGGACCGATCAGCATGAAGCTTGATCGGTCTCCACGACCGATCGGGACGATCACTGGACCGATCAGGATGTTGCCTGATCGGTCCACAGACCGATCAGGAAACGAACAGAAAGTTGGGCAACTTTCTGTGAATGAAGCTGATCGGTCTGGGGACCGATCAGTAGGTTCCCTGATCGGTCCACAGACCGATCAGGGCACTAGCCGTTGCAACGCAACGGCTAGATTTCTTCTCCGCTGGCTTCTGTCTTCGCAGGTATAAAAGAATCGAGGGCATCTTCTGTGCAAAAACTCCTTCTTCCTCTTCTTTCTGCTGCTGAGCTCTGCTGAGTTCTTGAAGCGTTGAAGCTTTGCGTGAGCTTCCTTTTGGCTGGTCACCTGCTGTTGTAGGCGCTTGGAGCTGCTGCTTCTTCCAGTCGAAGAGAAGGCAAGCAAGAGTTTTCTTACTGTTGTATTTCTTGCTGTCTTTCTTTGTATTTCTGTACTCTCCTTACTTGCTGTTGCAAGAGTGTGTTGTGGCGAGGTTTCTCCACCCATAAGGAGTTTGTATTAGCCGGTTCTCCGGGGACTCATCCACCGACGGATTGACTGGAGTCGTCCACCTTACGGACACGCCGAGGAGTAGGAGCCCTAATCTCCGAACCTCGTTACATCGGTTTGTTTGAGGTTTGTAGTCTTCCTTTCGTTTCTAGTTTATTTTTCCGCTGCGCTAACGAATTGTAGGAAGAAACGCGATCGATTTGGGGCGGCTATTCACACCCCCCTCTCTAGCCGAGTACGAAGGATCCTAACAAGTGGTATCAGAGCAAGGCCGCTCTTCGTCGGATTCACACCCGTGGGAGCAAAGCTAGAGATGGATCAATTCGGAGAAGACATCACCATTCCACCCTTCTACAACGACAACTTCGCATATTGGAAGGTAAGGATGATGTATTTTCTTAGGACTAATATGTTGAATTGGTTTTGTGTACAAGAAGGTTTTACTCCTCCAATGGATAAAGAAGGAGAGCCTCTAGAGAAGAACAAGTGGACGAAGGAACAAGTCCACCAATCTACAATCAACAATGAGGTAACTAAAACAATTGAATTTTCATTACCTACTAATATTTTGTGTAAGATAGGTAAGTACAACAATGCCAAGGAATTATGGGATAACTTGGCCAAGTACCATGAGGAGAGCTCCACTTCAAGCCATGAAGAGGAGCCTAGTGAGCCAAGTAGCTCACATCATGGAGGGAGCGAATTGGGAGTTGAGGGCTACTCAACATCCAAGGAAGAAGAGGAGGAGAATTCCTCTTGTTCAAGTTCGGAGCAAGAAGAAGAAGTTTCCACCTCCGGAAGGGTTGAAGAAGAAAGCTCATCTCCATTCACAACTCTAGGTAACTCAAACACTGTGATTTCAAGCAAATTACACATAATGTGTTTTGAGTGTAGGAAACATGGACATTACAAGAGTAAGTGTCCAAAGAGGGTAAGAAAGACTCCACCGGCACCAAAGGTCAAGGAAGCCGGAGTCCCAACACGCAAAGGCAAGGAGCACATCGTGTGCTTCCAATGCAAGCAAAGGGGACACTATAGGAGCCATTGTCCGAGGGGGAGGCAACCTCACAAGGGCAAGAGACCGGGCACATCGATAGGGGGAGCTAAGGCAAACCCTAAGGTAATCTCTAAGGTTCATTATTGCAATTCTAATAAAACTCATGCTAGTAGTTTTGTTGCAATTGTTAATAATGATAAGCATGTTAACTTTAGGAACCAATACATGTGCTTAGGAGCTAAACATGTTAGCCTAGGTAAGGATAACACTAGAAATACCAACCCTAGGATTAACGCTTCTAAAGTTAAGGAAAACCTAGGTAGAAATCCCAAGAAGACTAGACACATGCCTAGGAATATCTCAAGAGAAAATGACAAATTAAAACTTGAGGTATTAGAGAGGGAAAATCAAGTCTTGAGGTCAAGACTTGATAATTTAGAAAAGGCTCTTAAAAACATGGAGAAGCCATCTCTAGGGTTTAAGAGTCAAAAACCCAAGTCCAAGGACAAGAAAGGTTTGAGTCACAAACCTAAGCCCCAAATGGTCAAGCCCACATATCATAATGTTCCATTTGATTATGGAACAAGACCTAGGGCTAGGAAGACCATTACCAAGGTCACAAGGGGAGTCACCCCTATAGTTGACCTTGATGAGACCCAAATGACCAAGGCTTTAAAGCCTAAGAGGGTCATTAGGAGGGTTGCTAGGGAAGTCATCCCTAGTGAATATTTAGTGAACCCAATGAGCTCAAGTAGGTATTGGGTTCCTAGGAGCATTTTCTCTACCCCATAGATGGGTTAGAGAGTGTCAACTCCAATAAGAAGGGTAGTTAACCCAACTTTGAGGAAATTGACACTCAAGGAGCATTTTCAAGGTTTTTGGGAACCTTTGAAAATGAAATGGAATAATCTTTATCATTCACTCCTTGGAAGAGTAAAGTGTGCCAAAGTGAGAATATATTAATCTCACTTTAAGTTGACACAATTTTGAAAAACCTAGAGAAATATCAAATTGGGATTTTGATATTCTCTTAGGTAATCAAGGCAATCCGGGCCTTAAATTAGAAGTGCTACTCTTGTAGAATTTTAAATGGTATAAATCAAACAAGAGATCAAGAAATGCCAATTTGGGTTTTGACATTTTCTTGGAGCACTTTGGGCAATCTAGGATTAGGACTTAAGTTAGCTAAGTGATTAAGGATACTTAGATAGGGAATTTAGGTATTTTATTTGTGCTAACTTGCCATGATTGGTTGCTATATGCCATGCCATGACATCATATTTATTTTATTATCATTTGAAATGTCATGATAATGCTTAGGTTATCTATATGTCATGTGTTAGTTTAGTTTCAAACTTTATGCCATGACATCATGACATTGGCACATGTTTTCATTTATGTTATTAATTTATGCCATGTCATCATCTCTTGCATTAATAATCAATGAAATTGATTTAAGGATGAAAAACACATCTTGATATTGAGATCAAATTTGTGTTTAGAAAATGCATGAGACCTTAGCCTAAGTTGACCTAAACCCATATCTCACATCAAATTGACTTGAATGTGGTTTGATACACCTTAGATGTGTGTGAGATATTAGGATCATGAGTTAGGATCAAGGTGCATTGTCCTTGTACCTAGATGACCCTAATTCAAGAAATTGGGGATCATAGGGAAAGCTTGTGTACAAGTCATGTGCATATAGCCCTAAGATTATGGTCCTAAATTCAAATGGTTTTAAAAGCATTTTAAAATTGATTTGAAAAACCTTGATGAAGCTTTCCTAGTGATAGCATTCATCATTGAACATTATGATACAAAGTTGAGTTAAACTTGAACTATTTCAAAGTTTTTGAACTTTGTATCAAGATTGAAAAATGGAAGTTATTTTCATAGAAAACTATTTTTCCATGATAGTATATGTTATGAGGAATGTATCCTCAAAATTTCACAATTTTTCGAATTTTCTGGAATTTTCTAGGAGTTTCTGAATTTCGGGAAGGAAATTTCGAAATTCTGATATCAGAATTGTGGACCGATCCGGAGGTTCCTGATCGGTCCAGGGGTGCCTGGATCGGTCACCGTGACCGATCCGCGATCTGGTGAAGGCCTGATCGGTCTGGGGACCGATCCATGGGGGTTTCTGATCGGTCTGGGGACCGATCAGAGCGTGCCAGTTTCTGATTTTCAGCAGGTGTCTGAAATTTCAGTTTTTGAAGTTGAGTTTCGAATTTCTGAAGGTTTGAAACTCTCCAAGATATTGTTGGTGCAATGGTCAAGGGGGAGTTGATCTTTAGGGGGAGTGTTTACCTAATTGTCAAGGGGGAGTTGACTTTTAGGGGGAGTTTTTACTCTTTGAGGATTAGTGATATGGGATTATCACTAAGTGGATTGTTGAGTTTAGTATCAAAGGGAAATTAAGAGTTTCAATGAAAGGTATGGGACTTTCATTAGGAAGAAACTCTTGACCTTAATACCCTCCTTTTTCTTTTTGATGTGTGTCAAAAAGGGGAGAGTGTTCATTGGAGAATTATTAGAGAACCCAAGTTAGGTTATCGGTTTAACCTAAGCTAGGGGAAGATTGTCAAGGAATGTTCGAGGAAGAACATTGGAATCCTTTTTGATGTGTGTCAAAAAGGGGGAGAATTATTAGAGAATCCAAGTTAGGTTATCGGGTTAACCTAAGGGGAGAATGTCCAGAGAATGTTCAAGGAAAGAACATTGGACATTGGAAGATGGTTGGAAAACCTAAGTTAGGTTATCGGGTTAACCTAACTTGATTATGATTTTGTCAAACATCAAAAAGGGGGAGATTGTTGGTGCAACCTTAGGTCAAGGTTGACCTGGTTGACCCGACTCGAGTTGACTTGACTCGAGTTGTATTTTGATGTTTGACTTGGGAAGATTGTTGATGCAACCTTAGGTCAAGGTTGACCTAGTTGAGTTGCATGTTGATGTTTGACACTCGTGAGAGAGTTCTATTCTTGATGTGGGACAAGAATAGATGTTTGGGAGATTATTGGTGCAACCGTAGGTCAAGGTTGACCTGGTTGACCTGATTCGGGAAAAGTCCAAGTATAAAGACTTGGCACGGAAAAGTCAGCGAGGGCTTGGGAAAAGTCCAAGCGGGGAGCTTGGCACGTGAAAAGTCCAAGGTTGGAGACTTGGCACGGGGAAGTCCAAACAGGAGTTTGGCACGGGAAAAGTCACGTGAGTGAAGCCAGGCAGTGAACCTGGTGAGTGAATCCAGGTGAAAATCCTAGTGAGTGAAGCTAGGTGAAGGTGAAAGTCCCGTGAGTGAAGCCGGGCATTGGAAAATCCTAGTGAGTGAAGCTAGGTGAATGGGAAAGTCCTAACTGGATGTTAGGCGGTGTGGAAAGTCCCGGTGAGTGAAGCAGGCGGTGAAAGTCCCTGGTGAGTGAAGCCGGTGAAAGTCCTAACTGGGATGTTAGGCGGTGTGGAAATCCTGGTGAGGCAGGTGAAAGTCCCGTGAGTGAAGCTGGGCAGGAAAATCCAGATGGATCGGGTGATCGGACCTGGCATTGAGAAAGTCCAAGTAGGTCAAAGGGATTGACCGGACACTTGGCGGGGAATTCTAGCAGGTCAAGGGTGACCAGATGCTAGGAATTAAGTACCAACAGTCGAGGTTGACCGAATGTTGGTTTGGGAGACTTGGGACTTGGTTTGGGCAAAACCAAGCTCGGATCGATCTGCAGACCGATCAGAACTTGTGTCGATCGGTCCGGTGACCGATCGAACGTGCAAAAATGCTTAGATCTGGGGACCGATCAGCATGAAGCTTGATCGGTCTCCACGACCGATCGAGACGCAGGAGAGGTGGGATCGGTGCGTGGACCGATCCGGTGGCTTTGATCGGTCCACGGAATCGATCAGAAAGCAACAGTTGGGCAACTTTATGAAGCGATCGTCCGGGACCGATCGATGGGTTCCCGATCGGTCCACGCATCGATCAGGCACTAACCGCTGCAACGCAACGGCCAGATTCTTCTCCTTCGCAGGTATAAAAGACGAGGGCATCTTCTGTGCAAAAACTCCTTCTTCCTCTTCTTTCTGCTGCTGAGCTCTGCTGAGTTCTTGAAGCGTTGAAGCTTTGCGTGAGCTTCCTTTTGGCTGGTCACCTGCTGTTGTAGGCGCTTGGAGCTGCTGCTTCTTCCAGTCGAAGAGAAGGCAAGCAAGAGTTTTCTTACTGTTGTATTTCTTGCTGTCTTTCTTTGTATTTCTGTACTCTCCTTACTTGCTGTTGCAAGAGTGTGTTGTGGCGAGGTTTCTCCACCCATAAGGAGTTTGTATTAGCCGGTTCTCCGGGGACTCATCCACCGACGGATTGACTGGAGTCGTCCACCTTACGGACACGCCGAGGAGTAGGAGCCCTAATCTCCGAACCTCGTTACATCGGTTTGTTTGAGGTTTGTAGTCTTCCTTTCGTTTCTAGTTTATTTTTCCGCTGCGCTAACGAATTATAGGAAGAAACGCGATCGATTTGGGGCGGCTATTCACACCCCCCTCTCTAGCCGAGTACGAAGGATCCTAACAGGAACGTACAGGCCATGGATAACAGCAGACATAAGTAGGTAGGGATACAGACCTGGCATACAGGTCGGAACGTACAGGCCATGGATAACAGCGGACAGAAGTAGGGCAGGATACATACTTGACGTGCAGGTCAGGGTGTACGAGCAATGGATAACAGCAGACATAGGCAGGTCGGGATACAGGCCCGGCGTACAGGTTGGAACGTACAAGCCATGGATAACAATAGACATAAGTAGGTCGGAATACAGACCTGGCATGCAGGTCGGAACGTAGAAGCCATGGATAACAGTAAACAGAAGCGGGTCGAAATATAAACCTGACGTGCAGGTCGGGACGTACAGGTTATGGATAACAGCGGACGGAAGTAGGTCGGGATACAGACCTGGCATACAGGTTGGAACGTACAAGCCATGGATAACAGCGGACAGAAACAAGTCGGGATACAGACCTAGCGTACCGGTCGGAACGTAGAGGCCATGGATAACAGCGGAGGTAGGTTGGGATACAGGCCTGGCGTACAGGTCGGGACATATAAACTATGGATAACAGCATACAGAAGTAGGTCGGAGTACAGACCGCGAAATGTTGACCTAGCGTCCAGGCACTACAGGACAAACAAGTCAGGGAATCGTTACTGTTTGTCAGAGAATAATCAGTGTGTCAGGGAATATGCTAACAGTCGGGGCTCATCATTCCTTTGGTTATGTCGCCAGCCTATGAGGAGGTGTCGTGTGTCATTCACCGCCAGACAAAACCTAACGGCCGACATTCCCTGACACCCGCCAGACCCCAGAAACATTCGTTGCAGTATAAAAAGGGATGCTTTGTCCCTTATGCAGGTATGCTCACTCGTCATTTCTCACTAGTCTTTACTTTTCGTCCTTTCTATGTGTTTTCTGGAGAAAAAGTATCTGACTTGAGCGTCAGAGGGCCTGACCCGGGGACTTTTTCCCTGGTTTCTGGTCTCTAATGACTCATGGACTCGTCTGAGTGTGTGCAGAGCCGTAGTGTCATCATCCTGGTCATCTTCCTTCATCATCCGCCCGTGCGAACATTTCCGAGGGGTGCCAGGTAGATCAGACGCCGCGGCGACTTTCCGTCAACTTCCAGTATATCGAGTCCCGCCTTCATCCGACTCAGTTTTCGGACAGGATCAAATTTGGCACCGTCTTCTTCTTCTTCCCGCCGGAATCCCTTACTACTCCTGAATCTCTGTTTTTGCGTCGATAGCTTCTCGCTTGATCTCTTCTCCTTCTGTTTCTTTTCACATGACATCCTCCTCTCTTCTGTCTTCTCTGGTGGCAACGTATTTTCCTAGCCCATCCACTTTCGATGAACTAGATCGGGATGATCTGCGATATACTTACGGAGTTGCGGACAACACACATGTGATCATCCCCACCGGAGTACACCAATTTTTTGCTCCTCCTGATGGATATTGTACCTTCTTTAAAGAACAATTTGTGGCCGACCTTCGTCTTCCTCTTCACCCCTTCTTTTCTGATGTGTGTTGCCACTTCAAAATTCCCCTGGGACAACTAACGCTGAATTCTATAAGGATCCTCTGTGGATTTGTAGTACTCTACGACGTATGCGAGTTGTCCTGGTCCGCCCCTTTATTCCACTGTTTCTTCACCCTCCGGCAACAGGAAGAAGGTGCATTCCGCTTCTAGCCGCGCCTTCAGACTACTTTTTTCTCACCCCTACGCTGGCTGCAGGTAGCGTTGACCAAAGGACTTCTGAAGACTTGGTCAACACGGAAGCTATCTCAGCACACCCCCCTCCGTGACGTCGTGACTCGGTCAACATTCTCACCACCTCACCCGACGGTACATCCGACTCAGCTTTCGGACGGGATCAAATTTGGCGTCGTCTGTGGGAACATCTTTCACCTGTTATGGAATGTGAAGATGGACAACCTCGAGAGGTTCTCTGCTATTATCACAATCCCGGAGGATCTCGACGCACATATTATCTTCTATCCTCACTCGACCGGTATTCGGGAGTCGAGGGATCGAGTGAAGCTTCAGCTGGCTGACAGGTTATTTTTTCCGTTATGTTTTTTCCCTGACTCCACGGGTATTCGGGAGTTAAGGAACCGAGATAAACTCTTAGCCTGTTGGCACGACTCCTCGATCAGGTACGCCACAAGCTCTGCTCCCTTTTTACGACTATAGGAACTGATATAGCTCCCTGATAAGAGAGTAAAATCCTAGTTCCTTGATCAAAGACTAGGGCCTTCGATTTTTGATCGGAGACTAGGGGCCCAGCTCCCCGCACATACACTTGGGGCACAGCTCGCCGCTCATACACTAGGGACACAGCTCCCCAATCATTAACTCACAGTACTACTTCCCGATCAGGATCTAGGGGTCTCGCTCTTTGATTACAGGCTAGGGGTCTTACTCTTTAATTAGGGACCAGAGTTCCAGCTCCCCGATCAGGTGTGCTATAGGCTCTGCACCCTTCACCAGGAGGCTCTTCATCCTCTACTACTACAGACTCTGCACCTTTCACCATGAGGGTCTGCATCCTCTTACTATTACATGCTCTGCATCCTTCACCATGGGGTTCTGCATTCTTTTACTACTATAGGCACCTCACTCTATTATTACTATATGCTCTGTATTCTCCACTTGTTTTGTGTGCTTTTTACGTCTACAGGCTCTGCTCCCTTATATGGTTATGGGTTTCACTCCCTTTGACGGTCAGGGCTCATATTATTCTTCTCCCTGACTCCGCGGACATTTGGGAGTCAAGGGATCGACACTATTTCTCTTACTGGCTGTACGAGCATTTAGGATTCGAGCCAGCCGGTTGACATCACTTCGCCATCAGGTATGATAAAGGCTCTGTCCCCTCATATTGCTATGGGCTCCGCTTCTATGGGCTTCAAGGCTTATCCTCCCCCGGTCGGGGTCGAGTTATCACCACTGGTCTCGGACCAGAGTATCACCACCGATCTCTGATCGGAGTATCGCTAACGATCTTTCGGTCGAGTTTCCAGACTAATTCTCGGTCGGGTTTCCAAACCAATGCTCGGTTGAACTTCCAGACCAATTCCTGATCAGGTCTCCAGATCAAGTCTTGGTCAGACCTCTAGAGCATTCCTTGGTTAGGCCTCCATAGCATTTCTTGGACAGACTTCCAGATCTTTTCTTGTTCAGACCTCTAGATCAATTCCTGGTCAGACCTCCAGATCAACTACTAGTCAGGCCTCTAGAGCATTTCTGGTCAGGCCTCCAGAGCATTTCTGGTCAGGCCTCCAGAGCATTTCCTAGTCAGACCTCCAGAGCATTTCCTAGTCAGGCCTCCAGAACATTTCCTGGTCAGGCCTCCAGAACACCTCCCGGTCGGGATTCTAGACTCTCGCTTCAGTGCGAGTTATAAGTGAACATACTCTCACGCCTCCAGACTCTCGCCTCAGTGCGAGTTACAAGTGAGCATGCTCTCACTCCCAATGACCGACAGGTCGGGTCCCAGACTCTCGCCACAGTGCGAGTTATAAGTGAGCATGCTCTCACGCCCAACGACCGTCTAGGTCGGGTCCAAGACTATCGCCTCAGTGCGAGTTATAAGTGAGCATGCTCTCACGCCCAACGACCGTCCAGGTCGAGTCCCAGACTCTCGCCCCAGTGCGAGTTATAAGTGAGCATGCTCTCACGTCCAATGACCGTCCAGGTCGGGTCCCAGACTCTCGCCCCAGTGCGAGTTATAAGTGAACATACTCTCACGCCCAACGACCGTCCAGGTCGGGTCCCAGACTCTCGCCCCAGTGCGAGTTATAAGTGAGCTATGCTCTCACGCCTAACGACCTTCCCGGTCAGTGCAATGATTTTCTCGGTCAGTACTCCTTACATTCGTCGAAGCAAAATGCAACAAGTCAAGTTCTCACGCCTGACTGGTCAGTAAGCCATATTTCAAGGGTTTTTGCTAAATATGAAATTTCGCAGGCACATTCTCAAGTCGCAGGCACATTCTCAAGCGTCTTAGTTGCTCCGGTCAGGGGCTCATATGTTATGAGATAAGAGGAAGATGGGATAAGCAAGTTATCTTTATTATTTTTATTAGAAATACCAAGAAAAATGCAGGTGCTTTATAGAAATATATCAACATCAGAACCAGAGGATAGGGGGCTACATCCTGAATGAAATCCAAGAAGCATGCTTTATTTCGATAACAAAAGGAACATTTTCTAAGGATTTACATTGCTACTAGATCCAGAGGCTTGATCCTTCCTGGACAGATGAGCTTGAGCTCTAGTTGTTAGCTAGAGTCCTAGAGCCAATCATTTGATGATTGTATTTTGGACTTATTGTATCATATTCTATATATAAATAAAGGCATTTGGATTTTAGTTATTATACTTACTTGTATTGGTGCCAAATAAACTAAGTATAATAATGTCCTTGAGTAGATGGTTCTCACCTATATCAATCGGTTAGTTGAACCGATAGTGAGATGATATAGGGAACACTACTCTAAATCATTCCTAGTCGAGTGTTAACATTCAGGGACAATGTTAATGCAATAAAACTAGCATGTAGGTCAACTCGATGACTTGATCTCAGAAGTCATGGATATGGAGATATCAAGTTGACACATGGGTATGCATTGGAGAATGTATACTGAATGACCCGCCATGAGAAAGTATCATGGATCGTTATATGAGTGTCATATACTTTCTCATGTGGCTATTAGTATGACTATTAGTCCTTGGACCTGAAGTCACCATGGATCCCTACATAAGGAGTTATGTACTTTGGTTTCGTCAAACGTCACCCGTAACTGGGTGGACTATAAAGGCGATTACCGGGTATGTAACAAATTATGCAGAGGGATGTGAGTGATGTAGATGGGATCTATCCCTCCCATATGACGGGAGCAACATCAATATTCTTGATAGAGTGAGACCACTAAGTGCATGGCCATGCCCAAATGAGTCAACATGAGATGTTGAGCTCATTTAATCGAGTGAGTCTACTTGCAGTTCAAGATTTAGATTGATTAGAGGATGACACGGTCTATGCCTCATATTGATCAATCTAGATGTCTAGGATAGAAGGACAATGTCACATATTGTGAGGAGTCACAATTAGTAGTCACAAGGTGATGTTGGATCTCAATATTCTTGTAACTTGGGTAGCAATGATGTATTGCTAGATGCCGCTCATTGCTTATGTTTCTAAAGGAGTTTAGAAACATTGCCAACGTTACAAGAACCTATTGGGTCACACACAAAGAACAAGTGGATGGAGATTAGGTTCATATGATGAACCAATTGGATTAGGTTCATATGATGCACCAAAGATTGGATTCAAATTAGACTTATTGAGTTAGACTTAATTAGATTCAATTGTTGAATGAGTCTAATTTAAATTTGATTCATTGAGTCAATTTATATTAATGAATTGAGATTCATTAAATTGAAATTGACTTGAATCAAAGGTTGGATTTAACTCAACAAGGAAGAAATTGGTCAATTTTGACTTGACCAAATGGAAGTTGAAACATCAAGTTTGACTTGATGCATTGCCACATCATGTAGGTTGACTCATCCTACATGGCATGACACATCCTTGCCACATCATCACCACCTCATAATGGTGTGCCACCTCATGGAGGTTACACACCCATTCCTTTTAATGTGACCGGCCACATTAAATGAGGGGGTTACATTTGTGTGGCCGGCCACACACTTGATGATGGTGAATGCAATTGATTTGCATTCATTCTAGCTTCTTCTTCCTTGGATGCTTGCTTCTCCTTGCTGTTGCCGTGGGGTTTTGGAAGGTGAGAAGGTGTTGAGTTTCATCCAAGAAAAGATAAGAGAGTGTTAAGGACACAAGAAGAGGATACTACTAGTTGAGTATGTGAGAGTCTTCTTGTTTTTATCTCCTTTTCTTTTTCAAATTCTATCCGAGAGCTCTAGAAAGTGCTAGCACACTTGGGGCTCTCTTCTTCATCCTCGAGTGCTAGAGAGCACTCCTTGTTCGTGTGGATATCACTAGAGAAGTATCTACCTTGATACTTTGGAGATCCGACACGTACCTTGGACGAGCGGGAATTTTGCGAGGGCACGCTTCAAAGGTAAAAACTCTCAACACATAGATCCAGGAGTAGATCTAAAGTTTTGAAACTCGTACTTGTATTTCATTCGGTTTTTCCTTGCACGGATCTACGGCTTTGGGTGATTCGGGATTTCCGCGACGCGAAAAGCGATTTTCGCGGCCCGAAAAACCCAACACTAGTTAGATCTTCCTTAATAAGATCGATATCGTGCTTCAGTCGCTTAATAGTCTCATCTTTAATCCGTTCTTCCTCTTTTAGGAGAGTCACCTCGTCCTCATGTTTCATCTTCAAATAGATAATATAGTGAACTTGGTTCTGAAAGTCCGATTGAACTTTCATCTTGAGAGCAATTTCGGCCCGAGTTCTGGATTTGGTTGCCAGCCAGAGGTTTTCCATTTCATGAGTAAGGGACGCTTGAAGATCTCTTCTCGCAGTCATCTCCAGCAAGGCTTCCTCTTTCTGAGCCAATAATTCTGTCAGATGGGCAGTTTGTTGAAGCAACGAAGCAAATTCGTTGGATTCCGTTGCAGGTTCCATGGAGGCTTGATACTTTATTAACAAGAGGATAGCTTGAGGTAAAGAGGAGAAGGGTATGCTCGGACCTTTTATAAGGGAGAGGAAGGTGAAGGGATTTCCTTGGAACTTGAGTGGACGCTTGGAAAACAGTGTAACATTTATAGGAAAAGAGTATGCTCGGAAGTTGAGGAGTCAACATACGCATAGAATGAACCCGGTTATCTCCTAGGACGGCGAGAAATTCTACAGAAGATAGACGGAAAACAGGTTGGGGGAGGACACGAGAACCAGGTCAGGTAACAAAGGGACTTGGGTTTAGCCAGTCGGACTAGAGCCTCCTTCGACTAGACTTGAGGGGGAGGCTTGTGATACGGTGCGTTGTCATGGGGTCAGTAAGATGATGTGGTTAGGAGTCAAGACATTATAATGATCAGAAGTCAAGCTTACGCGGAGGTCAGAAGTCCAGGCTCCATGGCTGGTCAGAAGTCAAGCTTACGTGGAGATCAGAAGTCCAGCCTCCGTGGCTGGTCAGAAGTCAAGCTTACGTGGAGGTCAGAAGTCAAGCTTGCGTGGCCAGGGTCAAACTCTCAGCTGACGGGGCGGTCAAAGGATAGGATTATAAGTCGGACAATAGCCAACCTCGATAGTGATCAAGAACTGGGTCCACGGTCCAGGCACAGCTGAGAACTGAGCCCACAGGCCAGGCAAAGGCTAGGAAAGGAAGGCCTCTAGCGCAGAACATGCCTGGCGTGCAGGTCGGAACGTACAAGCTATGGATAACAGCGGACAGAAGCGGGTCAGGATACAGACCTGGCGTACAGGTCGGGACGTACGAGCCATGGATAACAGTAAGCAGATGCGAGTCGGAATACAAACCTGGCGTGCAGGTCGGAACGTACAGACCATGGATAATAGCGGACAGAAGCAGGTCGGGATACAAACCTAGCATATAGGTTGGAACGTACAGGCTATGGATAACAACGGACAGAAGCAGGGCAGGATACAGACCTGGCGTACAGGTCGGGACATACGAGCCATGGATAACAACAGACATAGGCAGGTCGGGATACATGCCTGGCGTATAGGTCGGAACGTATAGGCCATGGATACAGCGGACAGAAGCAGGTCATGATACAGACCTGGCGTACAGGTCAGGACGTACAAGCCATGGATAAAAGTAAGCATATGAGGTCGGAATACATACTTGGCGTGCAGGTCGGAACGTACAGGCCATGGATAACAGCAGATAGAAGCAGGTCGGGATACAGACCTGGCATACAGGTCGGAACGTATAGGCCATGGATAACAGTGGACAGAAGTAGGGCAGGATACAGACCTGGCGTGCAGGTCAGGGCGTACGAGCCATGGATAATAGCAGACATAGGCAGGTCGGGATACAAGCCTGGCGTACAGGTCGGAACATACAAGTCATGGATAACAATAGACATAAGCAGGTCGGAATATAGACCTGGCGTGCAGGTCGGAACGTAGAAGCCATGGATAACAGTAAACAAAAGCGGGTCGAAATACAGACTTGACGTGCAGGTCGGGACGTACAAGTTATGGATAACAGCGGATGGAAGTAGGTCGGGATATAGACCTGGCATACAGGTCGGAACATACAGGCCATGGATAACAGCAGACAGAAGCAGGTCAGGATACAGACTTAGCGTACAGGTCAGAACGTACAGGCCATGGATAACAGTGGAGGCAGGTTGGGATACAGGGCTGGCGTACAGGTCAGGACATACGAACCATCGACAACAGCATACAGAAGTAGGTCGGAGTACAGACCGCGGAATGCAGACCTAGCGTCCAGGCACTACTGGACAAACAAGCCAGAGAATCGTAACTGCCTGTCAGAGAATAATCAGTGTGTCAGGGAATATGCTAACAGTCGGGGCTCATCACTCTTTTGGTTATGTCGTCAGCCTATGAGGAGGTGCCGCGTGTCATTCACCGCCCGACAAAACCTGACGGTCGACATTCCCTGACACCCTCCAGACCCCAGAAACATCCGTTGTAGTATAAAAAGGGATGCTTTGTCCCTTATGCAAGTACACTCACTCGTCATTTCTCACTAGTCATTACTTTTCGTCCTTTCTCTATATTTTCTGGGGAAAAAGTACCTGACTTGAGCGTCGGAGGGCCTGACCCAGAGACTTTTTCCCTAGTTTCTGGTCTCTAACGACTCGTGGACTCGTCTGAGTGTGTGCAGAGCCGTAGTGTCATCATCCTGGTCATCTTCCTTCGTCATCCGCCCATGCGAACCTTTCCGAGGGGTGCCAGGTTGATCAGACGCCGCGGCTACTTTCCGTCAACTTCTAGTACATCGAGTCCCGCCTTCATCCGACTCAGCTTCTAGATGGGATCAATAAACTAATACCTAATTACACTACAACCACTCCAATGATTTGTCTCATTCCATCTTGGTTATGAACAGCTGTTTATAATTTACAAGGATCTGATAACATGATCTTCTGTGTGTGCTCCTCACATCATGTTATCTACAATATAAATTAAATGAGCAACTGTATTTAGCATAAATGTAGGCATTTGACCAATGTGATTCTTATATGTTTATACAAAAAGCTAGACTTTTAGTATACATTCTAACAGCTTCCACTCTAACTTCTCATCCCTCAGAAATATCCTACGCTTCCTTCTCGTCCACAGTATACTCTTCCACAACACCTCATCCCTTAGACGCACCAAGTCCGTCGACTTTCTCCCGTGCCATCATTCTCACTAGCTGCATCTTTCGCTCGACTTTCTATGCACCTAAGTTTCTACACACTTAGACACAAGACATTAAACAAACATAGGACCTAATTTGACTTGGTTGATCACACCAAAATCATAACGGGATACTTACAATAAGGGAATCAAAGCCCATGTAGTTCTCTGACCGTTTTACGCTTTTACCTTATGAAGTGGTGTTGTTACTCTATTTCATTTCTCGTTCCCATAGTATTTGTTCATTTGGTATTAAATTCTTCAACTTCGTCACTTGAAAGTTGCATTCCTTGGTTTTTTGGCTCTGGTCCAATCGTTGAGTAATTATTGGGCTTGCAATGAGTCAAGGGATAAAATCGATCGTCGTTCATCCAATATGTTACTGTCTGCACTGAACGTTTGTTCTACAACAACTATTGACACTAGATAAGCTAAAATTTCTTTAGTAATCATAGAGAGGATGGAAAAACTTTGAGTCTTCTATGACTACCAATTTAGAACATCGAAATATATTTCACTATCTACTTTATTAAAATCAAAATAAGTCGTAAAATAATTCTCAAGTTCCTATGTGAAACTTGAGAATCCTTGTGGACATTTTGTTCTTTCTTTTAATAAAATTTATGCTTTTGTAAGTTTTAAATTACAACTATTAGTATTTTATATTTTAGAAATATTAGGTTGTATTCCATATTTTATATTATATTCTTTATAATATCATATAAATAAATTCTAATATTATTTAAAATATTATTAGGATCAAGAGAAGAAGAATCTTTACATGAAATTAAAGGGCCCCCAGGGCGTAGCACAGACGGTGGATGCATGACATCTCCGCGTAATGACTAGGGGTCGATTCTTAGAAACTGATGACCTGAGATTTACCCCACCATGAGTCTGACGCCTGTGCACATCCCTCCATATCTGTGGGGCCGACACTAGGGGGCTGCTAATATAGTGAATTTACATTTAAATGAAATTAAAACATCATAATACCAACCTAACATTTTTATTATAAAACGTCTAATTTATATCTTGGGTCTAAAGTAAATACAACTAAATAAATTTTAGGAATATGGAAAAAATATTTTTCTTATTTTATTTTTATTGTTAATATACAAGAAGATAAAATCCACTGGTACTATTATCATTTAAAACTAATTACAAAATTCTTAAAACTAAATAAGAAGTAGGATAATAAAAATCGAAAACCCATTCGATTACATTATTAAATACTTTAAAAGTTTTAGAAATAGTACTATAAATATTTCATTATTATGAAAATAAATATATATTAGAATTATTAATAATTTACGAAAAATAAACATAATAATTCTCTATATTGAAATGAATTTTGTAACAATTGATATGTAGTGGCTGATCCAAGAATTCAAGTATAGAGGGACGATTTTTACACGGAACAAGGGGTGGTATTCTCTATCTCCACCGATGGAACCCCATAATATTAGGGGTTCTACCGTCGACAAGGGAGGGCGACCGCCGATACCGCCCCCTCCCTCTCTCATATGTTGAATTTCAACGTATTGATATATAACGTGAAAAATTTTAAGTCTCATTCTATTTAAATTTACCTTCATTATAGATATATGTGATCATAAATAGGAAATATTATTTCTAATTGGTTCAATATTATTTACTAAAATTATTAATATATTTTGAGCACATAAATTTAAAACATGACAAACACAACAAATATAAAAAAATAAATTACCAATAACAGATTGACATATAAATTTAAGCTCTTCAAGACTAGCAGTATTAGAACTAACATTATCAAATAATAATGATATTGAAAATATTTTTTTAGTTAATCCATATTATTTTAAAATTAAACATAATAATTGTGAGATATTATGAATAGTTAAAGTTAAGGATCGACATTCTAATAAAATAGTTAAATTGTCGGTTTTAATCATCTTAGGATTAGTCGATATAAGTTGGATATATGATGTCCACTAATAAAAAAAACACATATTTTCTAGGTTGGGGTTAACATGGGCTAGCTTTGTGAAAAATTTGTCAAGATGCTCTTTTAAAGATATTGAATTTAAAAACTTTTGAATCATTTTATAAATGTACTTTAAAAGTTTCTTTGATATATTCATCTCTCATGCTTAATAAATAACATAAATTTATAATAAATTTTTACTATTTAGAAAGGTTTTTAAAAATTTATAAATAACCTAATGAATTTGTATTTGAAAAATATCAAAAGTTTGAATTTTTAAATGAGATATCCAAAACTAATGGATGGATTTAGTTATTTAGAGAATTTTGAATTATTTTAAACTAAAATCAATGTATTCCTAAAAATCTCCATGTATTTATGTTTTCAAACTTGAATACGAGAGCATAAATTAAGAGCCCTTAGTTTTTAAAAACGTTTAAACTTGTGGAAAGACTTAGCGATGCGCCTAGTTAAATCTACTTATTATTTAGTGGGAAGAAGGAAGAGAGCTATTTAGAACTATAAAAAATTAAATACACGAGATGAAAAATAGATGATGTTTGGAAAATTTATCAAGTTAAAAGGATCATTTCTTCTCTCAACAAGTTTAAACAATCACACCTAATTTTGTGTACATATTCATTTAGACTTACCCATAGGCCGGGCTCAATTTTAGACCCAACTTGAGCCCATAACTAAGTCAACAAAATGATTATCCATTAATCCGATTCAACAGGGCTAATCCATAATTAGTTTGTCTAGAGATGGGTCGGTTACGAGTTGGGCCTCGAATTAATCGACAAACCAATGATTCATCTATCGGTTTGAACCGGTGGTTTAATCATCGGTTTATTATTTTTTAATTTTTTAATTATAGTTTTTTTAATATATTTATAATATTTTAGTAATATTAATGAGGTGATTCAATAATATTTAACTTAGTTTACCTTTCTATTTAAACTAATGTTTTAATTTATTTAGGTTGAATTCTTTGATACGAGATTATTTTATCTTTCTATTTAAACTAATATTGTAATCTATTTACCTTGAATTATTTGATATTAGACTATTATACCTTTCTATTAAACTATTTTTTTAATTATTTGCCATGAGATTATTCTACCTTTAAATTATTAAATTTATTAATATTTAAAAATTTTAATTATGTTTTATTTTATTCATTTAATATTGAATTTATAAAAATCATCAATAACTTATATGATAAAAAATATTTAACTTAATAATAGATGGTATGAAAAAGGAATATCTATATATAGAATTTGTTAAAATTTATGAATCATGAAATTTTGAAATATTTAAATCACATATCTAAGTTTAAAAATTATAAAATATGTATTCAATATCCATTTTATCCCTTTTAAAATTTTCAATTGATTTACAATTTATCAATTGATTGCTATGATGTAGTAATTGATTAATCAATATTCATAGGGTCGTGTAACATTCTATCAATCAATTACTACAATGATGAAATTTAACTCATTCAAAAATGAGTTGAAAAAAAATAATTATTCTTAATATAGTATCTCAAATTGATATTTAAGAGTATGTATATAATCAAGAGAATTAGACGAATATATATGACCTGATTCCATATCATTTCAAACTTTATAGATTCATCTATCAATTTTAGCCAAAATCAGTTAATGAACCTAGAGTATTTGGAATGACATGAAATCAAGTTCTATATATTTGTCTAATTTTTTTGATTATATTTATACTCTCAAGCATCGTTTCTATATATCATATTGAGAATAATAATTTTTTTGAACACAAATTAAAATTTTTAATCAATTACTATAATATAATAATTGATTTAAAATATTATTGTATTGATAAATGATATCCAAATTAATTACTATAATGTAACAATAGATTTAGAGGAATAATTTATGCTAAGGAATAATTTATGATATTTATTAAAATGTAAGAGCAAAATGGAATTAGTTAGCGGGCACACTCATAATAATTATGAAATGCAAGGATAAATATATAATAATTAAATTATTAGGATTAAATACATATAAAACGAGTGTGCTACGGAGCAGTGGAGCACGGGACAAGCAGTGTAGTGAACTAGTGTTCCATCTTTTGAATCGCAAAGTGCGGTCCAGGATCTGCTCTCGTTTTATATGACAGCGAATCCATCCAACTTTGTCCATGTTAGGGGACGGTCAAATCGAATTCTACACGGTAAAAGATAATTCATTAACATATCATAAATGCTGAAATTAATTTATTTTTCCTTAAATGAGTCTAGTGATTACGTATGAAGTATTATCATAATAAAATTTGAGATTTGAATTTTAGAAAAATCAAGGTAAATATTTTTCTTATGTGCTAGTCACTATTCCAAAGGCTAGTAGTCGTCCATGATTTACCTTCTTTGTGTTGACCTTGGGACGGGAGCGCTGGGGCGAACGTATTCATCTTTTGTCACAATTAAATTAAACCCTTTTGATTATGCTCCTTATTTTTTTAAAAAATAATTATAAATAAATTATAATTAAAGATGGAATTATAATAATTTAAATATACGTTGTCATAAAATTATAGTCCGAGACGGGCCAAATCGTGTTATAAAAAAATGATTAATTAACGTATGAGTGGGTGATCATTTCATGAAAATTTTTCATCAGTCATCAGTTAAATCAGGAAATGCTCACAACAGATAATCAAGGATGTTTAACATCCTTAATTAAGTATTTTATTTGAAAAAAAAAATTTCTATAAATTCATGATAACCGCACCATAGCTGCGCGTGTAGTATGAGATGTTGATTATTCGGGACCGTAATTATTCATCATGTGAGTGGAGAATCCTGCCGTTGCTTGTGGGGCAGGCACATCGCCGTTAAATTTCTGCGATCTCTTTTCTCTTTCCTCGTTTTTCTGTTTGCGATTTCTTATGCCGCGATCACTACACAAGGGATCGAGAGTCGAGGGCTTCCTCGCTACGGCAGACGAGTTTGTTGAGGGAGAATGGTCAGCGGAGGCAATCGTCTACCTCACCCTTCTTCAGTACCTAAGAGGTCTGCAATTTGCTCGTTTCTTTGCGCTACTTTGTCTTGTGAAAAATTAATGTAAAATTTGCTCCAAATGAGGCAAAGTTAAGTATACACGAGAAAGATAGGAAGGCTCTGAACCAAATGAGGTTTTTGAGAAAATTCAGAGAACCAAAAGTAAACACAATGAAATCAAAGAGAGGTTAGAAGTATGCAGCTAGCAAGAATGAAGCACGACTGGAGTCTTCCTAAGAATATCCGTATTATTATTATTTTGTTTCTCTTGAACCCTTTTGATGTGTAAAACTCACACTATTTGGTCTCTTTTTCAATGGCCTTTGGTCCTATTTGACAGTGCTAATTTCAGGTGTCAACATATTTTGTTCTCTTCTTTTGTTAATTCTCTTGTGAGGGATTGATGAGTTTCCTAGGATCAGGCTGAGAAGCATGATCCAACCAAAGCATGACATAAGAAAAACTTACAATGATACATAAAAAAGCCAAGCCCTCTGCATCTCCAACCATATCACTGCAGTACAGAAATACAGAGTAACATGGAAACAAGCAAAATATATATATATATATATATATATATATATATATATATATATAATCAATTTAAGAAGCCTTAAATGTTTGCAAATATGAAATCTGTATGGAATCAACTAAAATTCATTTATAACATGACAAAAAACAGTGGAAGAGATCTCTATGCTTTGTTGTATTTCTAAGTATGTGTATATTACTATATATGACTATTCTAGAATGCAAGGAAACTATTACACAAAATAAGAAATATCCTAGAGCTGTATATAAACTTCCTAATTAGTTCAATGCAGGCTATATGGTACAGGCACAATAACAGGTAATTGGTTTCTTAATTATTCTCTAATTAAATCATGATCATCGAGTTATCTTTGTGATAGCATTTCCATGTTTCAACGGTTCAACCACCATATTTTTGAAGCTTTCTGTTTCTCTTTCTGAGAGTTTGATGTTGTTCAGTTATTCTTTAATAGATCTTTATGACTGTAAATAAAATGATAGCTCCATTTTCTTTCCTTCTGGATGTAGATATTGGTCTAACAGGAATGAAGCTCGGATACGGTGAAGGTGGCTGTGGAGCTTGCACAGTAATGATTTCCTGTTTCGATGAACGGTCAAGAAAATCACAGTGAGTAAATTTTCTGATTAGCATAATTACTTTTTTTTGATAAATTTTTTGTTTGATATGGAATCTTGAATTCCACTATGCTCAGGGTGCAAAATGCTTATGTGGCATGAGATTGATTGTTTTTTTGTTGACTACATAACGAATCTATTTATGAAGGAATTTGGTATACTTTTCTGTATAGTGTGTTTTCATAAAAATTCCAGTTCTGTTTAATGTCGTGAAATTCACAGAAATTTCCACTTGGTAGATTGTAAAGTTAATTTTCTCATAGTATGACTTGTATAGACACTATGCTATAAATGCATACTTAGCTCTGTTATATTCTGTCGAAGGTATGCATGCAATAACAGTTGAAGGAATTGAAGATGTGGACGAAGCTTGCACCCCATCTAGGTACTACTTTCTCTTCCTTGTTTATTTTATTTTGTGTGAAATAAGATCAATTAGAGGATTGATTTGTCACTTTTTCTTAGGAATTATTTATTCTGTTTTTAGTATTCTTTCACCATTAATAAGTCTTTGTTTCTCCTCACTGTCGCTTTGTTTTGTCTGAAAATAAGATCAATTAGAGGATTGGAGATAGTGGACGAAGCTTGCACCCCATCTAGGTACTGTTTTCTCTTCCATGTTTATTTTATTTTGTGTGAAAATAAGATCAATTAGAGGATTGATTTGTCACTTTTTCTTAGGAATTATTTATTCTGTTTTTAGTATTCTTTCACCATTAATAAGTCTATGTTTTTCCTCACTGTCGCTTTGTTTTGTCTGAAAATAAGATCAATTAGAGGATTGGAGATAGTGGACGAAGCTTGCACCCCATCTAGGTACTGTTTTCTCTTCCATGTTTATTTTATTTTGTGTGAAAATAAGATCAATTAGAGGATTGATTTGCCACTTTTTCTTAGGAATTATTTATTCTGTTTTTAGTATTCTTTCACCATTAATAAGTCTTTGTTTCTCCGCACTGTAGCTTTGTTTTGTCTGAAAATAAGATCAATTAGAGGATTGATTTGTTGCTTTTTCTTAGGGAGTATATGATTGTTATGTTTTTGGTATTCAGTTCACCATCAATAGGAGCCTTTGTTTCTCCATCATTGGAATTTCTAATTAAAGGGTCCCTTCATTATAAGGTTGTTTTGTCACTTTTTCTTAGGGATTATTTTATTCACTGTTAGTGGGTTTGTTTGTTTCTCCTCCATTATAGGCTCACTAGAAGACCAAGTTAAAAAAAAAAAAAAAATTGGTATTAGAGCCTTAAGTCCCTATTCGGACCTTTTATGAACAAGCTACAATTTTCCAATTCCCACTACGAGGCAGCTTTAGACTATTCCCAACAATTTGCAAAATCCAAAGACATTGGCTATAGCAATTCTGCCTTAGTAAGCCAAGAAGATCAAATTCTAGTACAACAGAATAACACAATTCTAGCACTACTTACTTCTCTACACTATAGACTTACAGTCTTAGAAAATCAAATTCTTACTTTGGAAAACCACATACATAAAAATACCTAGACACAAGATCTAAAGCAAACATTAGAAAATATAAATAAAGATCTTGGTAAACTTTCCCTAGGAAAAACTATTACAAAACACCCACCTACTACTTATAAGTTTTTAAAAATACAAGATTCACCTTCTAATGACTCTACAAACAAAAAACACAAGTTGAAAGCTTTTCTGGATCATCACATACACTAAGACCTCCTAAGAATCTCTCTATGATATCCAGAAAATCTATAAGTACTCAGGCTACCTATCAGTTAGAAGAATTTATAAATATCGACCAAAACTTAGACACCTTCTCTAATGATCAATTAAATACACTAAACCCAAAATGCTTATATCATCAAGGGTTGTTATCCTTTTCTACTTCACTTTATAGACATCATAGAATCCAACCATTACACTTACTAGATGGGGGAGAAGAAAGATTCACCCTTATGAATGAAGAATCAGCTAAAGCACTCCTACAAAGAAAACATAATTATATCCACCTAGGACTTATTGTGTTTGGCCTAAGAGGACTTACCAGAAAAAGCATAGGAGCTAAAGTCTTTTTAGTACTCTATAACTCAAGGTTCTCTGATAATGACAAAGCGATTATTGGACTTATAGAAGTAGATATGAATAGTAATCTAGGAATCACGTATTTTTGTTCCAATTTTAATATGAGTATTCCAGACTTTATTGACCATGTTAAAATTTCTGTTCAAGCTAGGGGATATGGAGATTTTCATAAACATAATATCCAAATAGACATAATTTTTCTAGGAAAGACGACTAGCATCAACAACAGTTTCAAAGTACAAATTAATAACATAATAGAAACCCTTACAACAAGGGGAATCTATTTCATCAAACCTAAAGACTTTTTGTTTGACCTACTTGCTAGACTAGATTGGAATCTTAACCTAGATTTAAATATTACACCACAAACACTACAACCAAGTTAATCCATAATCTCTAAAGACAGGCATGACAAATCAATAGTAAGATTTCATAATTACAAGGCCTCAACTTCTCAAGAAGACAGCCAGGAAGACAACCAACTTGTTTTAAATCTAATGAATATAGAAATCAGTACACACTCACAGAAAGAAAAAGACAACTTTTTATTTTATGATGATTTAAATGAATACGTCTACCTTCCCTTCGAAATAGCTAATTATTTTACACAAGAAGATCTTACAGAATTAGAAACTTTTGACATACTGCACCATAAGCTAGATGAAGATTGACTGTTATACTTTGATGAAGACCATAATATTATAGCTAAAAAGAAAGATTATTTTTCCAACGTGGCTTTAATGAATCCTGCAGAATCTAATGCTACCAATACACCACAACCTTTACAGGTAAGATACCCAGAAAGTTTCATGAGAACTATGGATTATGGAGAATGACATCCTCCAAGAACACAAATTTACCCTTATACCAACAATAATCCCTTGTTAAGAGCTTTAGGTAGAAGAAGACCACCAGAAATTACATATTTTGGTAAGAATTCAGTCTTTCTTAATATAGGTGAATGCGATGACCCACAAATGTATGCCACTTACTTAGAACAGTGGATAATCTATGTTAAAAGAGACTACCAAGCAAAACATGAACTAGACATAGAATATGGTGACACTATGATAAGAGTAGGAGAAAGCTATTTAGGTGATGTAGCCAGAGCAGCATGGGAATCCTATAAAACTACTCATCCTGAATAAATAGCTAAGATTGCTTCACAGGGAAATAATATACTTAATTTTTGTTATACTATCCACCGACTTTTTACAGGAGATGCCAACACAAAAAGAAGCTATGAGAGACTTAGAACAATTACAACTTTTTAACTGGAATTAGATTAAACCTTTTTGCAATGACTTCCTTGCCTTAATTGCCGTATCAGGAAATTACTGTAACCAGAATTAGGAGAAAGACTATTTAGTAAACTTTCAGGAGAATTAAAAAAAGAAATACACAAGGCCTGGACAGACATGAAAGTAGCACCTCAATATGACAATATTGGAATACGTATACAACACATTATTTTTGTACTCAAAGAAAAATGTACCTATAGCCATATTCAAAAATAACTTAAAAACCAACAATATGAGTATTGTAGTCAAATCTACACCTCCCAACAGTATGGTTCAATGATACCTAAACAAAAACAAAAACATTATCGAAATACTAAAACAACTACATAACCAGCTAAAACTAAAAATGCCAGACCAAGAAAAACATATTATGTTCGAAAAAGCAGAGAAAAAAAACCATATTTAAATAAAGGAAAACATGTCAGAAAATACAAATCAAAGAAAACTTATGCTAACACTATTACTTGTTTTGCTTGTAATGAACCAGGACATTTGTCTTCTGCCTGCCCAAATAAGAAAACCCTATATACAAGAGAAGCTAAATTAGTCACCTGTACAAATTTAGATCTAGTAGAAATTCAATTAGACGTGTCAGACACATCTTCTATTTACTCTATTATCTCCGTAGATGACATGAAAGAAGTTCCCCCCTCTTCCGATTATAGCCTAGTAAATTCTTTCTTACAACCTCCGTATTACACAGGTTTATAGATCATTAAACCTAGAACCAGAATTATGGGACCACTTTCCTCCCTTAGACACAAATTTAATGCTCACAAAACTAAATACAACTTTAAGCGAATCTAATTGTACACATGATTGGAAATTAAAAACAGGAACATATAATATACCTTGCTATTTGTGTAGTTATTATCCCGCAGTTGATAAAAGAGGTACCCCTGCCTTATCCATGATTGGTATACAACTTTATCAGAATTCTAAGTTTTGAATGGCTAAGTTGGTTTCTTCCCATGTAGAGTATACCCTGCCTGAGATCCTAAAAAGACCACGTAATAGGAAAATTTCTTTCCTGGTTTTTGGATAGTATTAAGGAAGTAGTTGGAAAGAGCATTAATCGCAACAATTTTATGTCCAGAGCTCCCTAGAAGTGTAAGGATATGCCAAATATTGTTAATAAGATAATTTTGGATGTGATCAAGTCTGTCTCTACCAGCAAATCGAAAATGATCTTCTGGTTGTGTGAATTGCTGTAAATCCTAAGTACCAAAACGCATGGTTTTGGTAGAAAAAGTACAAACTTTCCTTGGTCTTTCCATCCTGTAAAGTAAAATGTTAATGCAGCAGTCGTGATAATGTATCTGCTAAGGAATAATTAACCCCTTTTATATGCTCCCATTATATCTTAAGTCTCTTGTTGATTATGGTATCTGTAAATGTTAACCAACGCTTTGTACTGAGACCTTTTCTGATTATTTTCGTTTGTTGACCATATTTAACTATGGCTTCATAGTCTGTTCTAATAAGAATTTCTGGTTTGTTACAAATAAATAATCTAAAAGCTTCTAAACAGTAAGTAACTACTAAGATTTCATAATCTAAGGATGTTAAGTGTCCTTTTTTGTGATATTTTCCAGAGGCATATCAGCATAAGGCTTCTGTTGATTTAGGTTCATATTTGGATGTTTTGCGATATAAGATACTGCCCTAGCCAGTCTCACAGCCATCTGTTTCAATAATTAAATAATCTGAGTCAAGAGGTAAAGTTAATTTAGGAATAGTTTTAACCAATTGTTTAATTTGCTGGACTAAAGCAATATCTTGTTGGTTAAAATGTTTTTGTCCCGTCAAAGATGTTTTATTGTATAAAGGTCTACTAATTTTTCCTATATCTTTTAGGTAGGGTCTTGCATAATTTAGAAGACCTAGAAAGGCTCTTAATGTCTTAGTATCTTCCATTTTGTCTGGAAAGGCAAGAATTTTAGCTGAAATATGAGGTTGTAAGGTGATTTGTCCTTAGCCTATCTCGGCTCCTAAGAATTCAACATGTGTAACTGCTAGTTTCATTTTCTTTCGTGAAATAATGAAACCATATTTTTCAAAGAGATTAAAGATTGTATGTAAATGGGCATAATGTTCTTGTTTAGTTTTGGAAAAGACTAAAATATCATCTATGTAAACACAGGTGAGGTGAGAAACATTCCTAAAAATATCATTCATGTTTCGTTGAAAGATTTGAGGAGCTACTTTAAGACCAAAATGCATAACAAGCCATTCAAAGTGACCTTTTGGGCAAGAAAAAGCCGTCCATTCTATAGAGTCTGGGTGCATTCTTACCTGCCAAAAACCTGATTTCATGTCAAACTTTGAATACCATTTAGAATGTTGTATCTTATTCAACAGTTGGTCTTTATCTGGTATTTGTAGCCATCCTCTTGGCAGTTATCATTTAGCCTTTTGTAGTTAAAGACCATTCGGGATTGACCTCTTTTTTGTTCAGCTCCTTTATATACTGTAAAAGCTGGGCTCCTATGGCGGGAGGTAGATCTTTGAATGACTCCTAAATGTAGTAATTGTTAGATATGCGTTTTGCATTCTTCAGTTTCCCAATTTGTGTATCTTTCTTGGGCCTTAATAGTTAGATCAGGGTTAACAATTACTAATTTACAATAGATTTTATCTCGCTCCCATTATTTGGTTTGGTTGCCGCCAATAATTTCTAGGTTTTCTAGGCGGGAGATGAGAGAGTCTATATCTAGTTGATGAGTGTTGATAGTCTGAAGCAATTGTTTGGGGAGGAGTAGATCATTAGAAATATCCCAAAAAGAAAGATCATTTAGCGGGCTTGTCTAGCTAAGTAAGTCTAGTTTTTTTGATATTCAGAAAAAGCAAGTTCACAAGATGACAGGAGAGGGGTCTGTTTGCATGTTCCTTTGACCGTACTGGCAAGGAGTGGCAAGGAGTGTCAGTAGACTGGTTCTGGTTTCTGCTGAAGCTGTTAGAGGCTGAACTACCGAGGGGTAATCTGAAATAATAGGTGCTACGATTGAGGTGGAGAAAAATAGAGCATAATCTTTAGTAAGCAAAAATGCTCTGTCTGGTGCTATGAGAAAATTGAGTCCCAGGATAAGGTGGAAATTCTGATGTAATAAGGGTTTAACCCATAATTTGGAAAGAGTTTGGAGAGCGCTATAGGTACCACAGTTATTATAAAATTTTATATGTATATTTGTGACAAATTGGGTATTCTAGGTCTTTTAGTGAGCCTCACCTTGCAAAAGAGCTACAAGAAAACCAAATGCCTCGGCTATGTAGGATGATGGCTACTCAACGGTATTCCTGAGTCAGCACAGGTCTTATTTTGGTTTACTTATTCTTTTACAGTTACTGTTCACCATTGAGTTACTTAGATAAGGACTGAAGAAGATTTAGAAGAGAAGTAATATTATATTTTATTTAGCACAACATATACATTCAGGAAGAAAACACATTCAGGAAGAAACTATCTTACAGACGTGCAGGTAGAAAATTACATACCGAAACAGAAATATTACATACTGAAACAGGCATATCTTATATACTTACAGAAAGAGAGGAAAGACGTTCAAAGAGAGCCTGAGAATAAGGGAGTGTGAGGAGGCAAAGAGAGAGAGGGAAAGAGAGTTGCTGGTGGATGCCTTAGAAGGCAGAAGAGAAGGGCCTTTTATAGGCAAGAGAGGAGAGATGACTTTGGGAGGAAGGAAGCACTTGCTTGGAGATGAAGGAACACATCTAGAAAAGTTGCACTGTTGAGTACTATTGTAGTAATCTTAGTTGTCAATCATATTATCAATGTTATCTTCTCGTGTTGAGTCCAACAATGGTGCTTGTGAGCTGGAGGTTTGGATTGGTGGTCTGCGTCTGGCTAAGGCAACTCGGTAGGCTTTGGCTGAAAGGGCAGAGCTTGCTAACCTTTTGTTACTCATTCTTTCTGTCTTTTTCTGGTAGTGTTGAAACAGGGTAGTATGCAGAGTAGTAAAGTGAAAAGGAAAGAACCTGGTACTCATATCCTTCGGCCAATAAATTTTTTTAGTAAACGATTCTCCAACTAGGACATAAGTATCTGGATCTTCAAGTCGGTCCCAACCCCAAAGCGTCCCTTGAATTGAAGCTCTCCAGTGTTTAAGTTGGTCTGAAAAGGAGGGAGGAGCTTCCCAATCACAGTCTGGGTCGGTAGGATAGACTTCTAGCTAGGCTTGGTAACCTTCAACTTCATTTACGTCAATTTTAACTAAATGTCGGGCTGGCTCGATTTTGAGTTCCAGCCATTCTGGAGGAGTACTGTCAAATGTGCATATCACAAACGTTTCTTCTTCCAAAGCAGTAGAAATAATAGTACCAAGTTTCTTTGGGAAATCTTTTACTGAATCTGGGTCATGAACCTATAATTTATGTAGGAGTCCATAGTCAAGAAGAGTAAAAGGGGTAATTTATCTCCCTTTGTAAGCTGTAGTGATGTAGGATTCGTAATCCATGTTAGCTCTTCTGAAAGCATAGAATAACTGGCATTGACATCCGTATTTATCTGATTCCAGGGTGCGGGGGTGGTCCTTTCTTTTAACATTTAAGTTTTGGGCTAAATTCAGCTTTATATACAATGATCATTCCTTCAGGAGGTGTTTTGTGAAAAGCTTTTAGGGCTTCATATAATTCGATAAAAGTTTGTAAAGTAAAATTTTCTGCCTGGTGCTATTAGAGGCTGAACTACCGAGGGGTAGTTTGAAACAATAGGTGCTACGATTAGGGTGGAGAAAAATAGAGCATAATCTTTAATAAGCAAAAATGCTCTGTTTGGTGCTATGAGAAAATTGAGTCCCAGGATAAGGTGGATGTTCTGATGTAATAAGTGTTTAACCCATAATTTGGAAAGAGTTTGGGGAGCGCTATAGATACCACAGCTATTATAAAATTTTATATGTATATTTGTGACAAATTGGGTACTAGTAAGTTGTTGTCCGTCAAATTGTGTACTAATTAAAGGTTGAGATGAGGTTTTGATAAAAGTTTTGGGTAAAATGGACAGAAGTGTAGCATCATCTATAGTAGAATTAGTAGCTCCACTATCTAAGAAGGCTTGTAATGTAAACTCATGGCCATGTATATTTACTAGGCATTTTACCCTAACATCCAGGGTTCTATTTGTATTACAAATACTAGGGGTTTGGTTTTTATGAAAACTATATCACTGTTTGGTGAATCTGTCAGTTGTGAACTTTTACCCTTGTCATGCGGTGGAAAATTTTGTGAGACCAGTTCTTCTATTTGGTTTGTTATTATATCCATATGAGCTTCTAGTTGATTTATTCTACTTTCTAATGTTGATACTCTTGTTTCTAAAAGGATATTTTTAGTACTGCTTTTAGTGGGTTGTGTTATAGGGTTTAGAACATTAAAATAATTATGGAGACAAATATTACAGGCCTGCTTTTTGCAATTTATACAGGTACCTCTTTTATTACATAAATAACAAGGTATATTATCTGTTTCTTTTTTTAATTTCCAATCATTTTAAAGTTGTATTTAGTTGTGTGAGCATTCAATTTGTGTTTATGGGAGGAAAGTCGTCCCATAATTCTGGTTCTAGGTTTAATGATCTGTAGTCGAAACCTGTGTAATATGGAGGTTGTAAGAAGGAAAAAAACTAGGCTATAATCTGAAGAGGGGGGGGGGGGGGACTTCTTCCATGTCATCTACGGAGATAATAGAGTAAATAGAAGATGTGTCTGAGACGTTTGATTGAATTTCTACTAGATCTAAATTTGTACAGGTGACTAATTTAGCTTCTCCTATATATAGATTTTTCTTATTTGGGCAGGCAGAAGACAAATGTCCTGGTTCATTACAAGCAAAACAAGTAATAGTGTTAGCATAAGTTTTCTTTGATTTGTATTTTTTGACATGTTTTTCTTTATTTAAATACGGTTTCTTTGCTCTGCTTTTTCGAACATAATATGTTTTTCTTAACTTGACATTTTTAGTTTTAGCTGGTTGTGTAGTTGTTTAGTATTCCGATAATGTTTTTGTTTTTGTTTTTGTTTAGGTATCATTGAGTTATACTATTGGGGGTGTAGATTTAACTACAGAACCCATATTGTTGGTTTTTAAGTTGTTTTTGAATATGGATATATGTATATTTTTCTTTGAGTACAGAAATAATGTGTTGTATATGTATTCCAATATTGTCATATTGGGGTGCTACTTTCATATCTGTCCAGGCCTTGTGTATTTCTTTTCCTTCCCCTGGGAGTTTACTAAATAATCTTTCTCTTAATTCTGGGTTATAGTAATTTCCTGATATGGCAGTTAAGGCAAAAAAGTTATTGCAAAAAGACTTAATCTAATTTCAGTTAAAAAGTTGTAATTGTTCTAAGTCTCTCATAGATTCTTTTTGTCTAATATCTAAATTTGCATTGACATCTCTTGCTGTAAATAGTTGGTAGATAGTATAATAAAAATTAAGTATATTATTTCACTGTGAAGCAATCCTAGCTATTTCTTTAGAATGAGTGGTTTTATGGGATTCCCATGCTGCTCTGGCTACATCATCTAAATAGTTTTCTCTTACTCTTATCATAGTGTCACCAGATTCTATGTCTAGTTCATGTTTTGCCTGGTAGAAAGACTATCCACTGTGTATATATGTATATATATACCACTATTAATTTTTTTATGGTTCTTCTATTATGCTTCTTCTTAGAAGTTACATGGGAAAAATACAATAAATAGTAAATAGTAAATAGTAACAGTGAACAGTAAATACTAATAGTGAACAGTAAAGGAAAGTATAGTAGTAGTGAATTGCGGAAGTAAAGTAAATGACAATAGTGGTGTAATGATGCTGTAAATTTTTACTCTTTTTTTTTATACTTATTTTGCTTTCTGTTCTTTTTTGTTTTCCAGGGAGCCTCACCTATTCAGGATCTCATCATTTAATCAGTGTCCCGGCTTATGCGTAAGATTTTGGGTTAAAAGTACCCTTCTTACTTAGCCCGCACAGGTCTTACCTGTTGATTACTAAGATAAGGACTGAGGAAAAGAACCAAGAAAAGATAGACAAAATATCTTTGTTACTAAACTCAGTTTATCATCATAAAAACAAGCATAGATCTTATTTAGCGGAGAATTTTACAAGGAATTGCAACCAGAAAACTGAGAGAGTTACATATTTGTATGTAAAGATAGCTTACAAAGAAAACTTACAAACACACTTGAAGAACACTGGGAGAATTAGGACAATAGCGATGGCAGTGGGAGAAGTGGATGCCCCAAAAGGAGAGGTTTGGGGGCCTTTTATAGGCAGGGGAGAGAGTGTTTGCTTAGAGAAAAAGGAAAGCAGGGAGAGAAGAGAAGAGTGGGGCCTGGAAAGAGGAGGCTTGGTGAAGGATAGGTGGAAAGCAGTAAGGGATGGGAAGGAGGGTCTGGCAAAAGGAGACTTAGTGAGGGACATATGGTTGCATTTTAGTTGGGTGGATATACTGTTGGGGGAATGGAAAAAAACGTCATGGATGACGTTTTTAGTAGATGTTGTGGTATTGTGTGAATGGAAAATGACGTCATAGGTGACGTTTTAGGGTTAATGTTGTCATTAAGTCTCCATTAGGTTATCTAAGTTATTATCACTTGTAAGGTCTAGAGAGGGAGTCTGTGAGCTTCCGGCTAAGTCCGACTGCATACTTTTGTGGTGTGCTGCTTTGTATGCTCTAGCAGAGAGGACTGAGCCGGCTAGTCGTTTCTGGCCGTATCTTTTAGTTTTTCTTTGATAATGTTGAAGCAAAGTTGTGTGTTGTGTTTTAAAGGAGAAAGGGAAGAATCTAGTACCCATATCTTTTGGCCAATAGATTTTTTCAGTATAAGTTTCTCCGACTAGGAAGTAATTGTCTGGATCTGTCAAACGATCCCAAGCCCAATTAGTTCCTTATACTGATGCTCTCCGGTGCTTTAGTTGGTCTTTATTAGGAGGAGCTTCCCAATTAAGATTTGGGTCGGAAGGATAATTTTCAAGTTCCGTCTGAATACCTCCAACTTCATTGATGTCAATCTTAACCAGATGTTTAGCTGGTTCAATGTTAAGGTCAAGCCATTCAGGTGGAGAACTATCAAAAGTGCATACGACAAACGCTTCTTCTTCTTCTAGGGCCAGAGAAATGATAGTACCAAGCTTCTTAGAAAAATCTTTGACAGAATCTGGATCATGTATCCAAACTTTGTAAAGTAGTCCATAGTCCATCAGAAGAAAAGGAGTAATAAGTCTTGAGGGAGCGATTTTGACATTTGGTTTTGGGCCCAATTACGCTTAATAGACAATAGTCATTCCTTCATGTGGACTTTTGTGGAAAGCTTTCAGTGTCTCATATATTTTCATAAAAATTTGAAAGGTTGACTTCTTAGCTAGATTTCTCACATCGGAAGTAACATCATGTGGGATAGTATTGGGGAGGCCCAAGAGTCGGGCCTTAAGCTTGTTGGGTTGTTGTTGCAATGACTTGTTCTTTTAATTGGGCCAAAGTTAAGTAATATGGTCGGTGAGGAGGTTGGCCAGAAAGGTCAAAAGAAGATGGAGGTGACACATGAGCTTCTTCAAAACCAAGTATCTAAATATAAGATTTGGGACTTGTGACAGGTAGTGGGACTACGGGTGAGCAGTCAACCCATCAAACAGACTAAACCGCTCATACCGACCTAAACCGAGCCAAAAAAAAAATCCCCCGTCGGATATAGAGCCGGATGTCCGGTCATTTGTATATTCGCTTCGTAAAGTTAACAGATATGGAAATGCTCATGACCTCTTCTGAGAAACATTACCTTTGCCGATGGAGTATAGTTACTAGTTTGGATCGTGATCCAGTTTTGTCGAAGAAACGAGAAGCTTGGTACTATCATTTCTCTGGCCTAGAAGAAGAAGAAACGTTTGTTGTATGCACTTTTGATAGCTCTTCACCTGAATGGCTTGACCTTAACATTGAACCAGTTAAACATCTGGTTAAGATTGACATCAATGAAGTTGGAGGTATTCAGACGGAACTTGAAGATTATCCTTCTGACCCAAATCTTAATTGGGAAGCTCCTCCTAATATTGGAGACCAACTAAAGCACTGGAGAGCATCAGTACATGGAACTAATTGGGCTTGGGATCGTTTGACAGATCCAGACAATTACTTCCTAGTCGGAGAAACTTATACTAAAAAAATCTCCTGGCCAAAAGATATGGGTACTAGATTCTTCCCTTTCTCCTTTAAAACACAACACACAACTTTGCTTCAACATTATCAAAGAAAAATTGAAAGATACTACTAGAAACGACTAGCCAGCTCAATCCTCTCTGCTAGAGCATACAGAGCAGCACTCCACAGAAGTATGCAGTCAGACTTAGCCGGAAGTTCATAGATTCCCTCTCTAGACCTTACAAGTGATAATAACTTAGATAACCTAATGAAAACTTAATGACAACATTACCCCTAAAACGTCATCTATGACGTCCTTTTCCATTCACACAATACCACAACAACATCTACTAAAAACGTCATCCATGACATTTTTTTCTATTCCCCCAACAATATGTCCACCCAACTAAAATGCAGTCATGTGTCCCTCACTAAGCCTCCTTTTGCCAGACCCTCCTTCCTATCTCTTACTGCTTTCCACCTGTCCTTCACCAAGCCTCCTCTTTCCAGGCCCCTCTCTTCTCTTCTCTCCCTGCTTTCCTTTTTCTCTAAGCAAACACTCTCTCCCCTGCCTATAAAAGGCCCCCAAACCTCTCCTTTTGGGGCATCCACTTCTCCCACTGCCATCGCTATTGTCCTAATTCTCCCAGTGTTCTTCAAGTGTGTTTGTAAGTTTTCTTTGTAAGCTATCTTTATATATAAATATGTAACTCTCTCAGTTTTTTGGTTGCAATTCCTTGTAAAATTCTCCGCTAAATAAGATCTATGCTTGTTTTTATGATGATAAACTGAGTTTAGTAACAAAGATATTTTGTCTATCTTTTCTTGGTTCTTTTCCTTAGTCCTTATCTTAGTAATCAATAGGTGAATAGTAACTATATCAGGAATAACCAGAATCATATAAGACCTGTGCGGGCTAAGTAAGAAGGGTACTTTTAACCCAAAATCTTACGCATAAGCCGGGACACTGATTAAATGATGAGATCCTGAATAGGTAAGGCTCCCTGGAAAACAAACAAGAACAGAAAGCAGAATAAGTATAAAAAAAGAGTAAAAATTTACAGCATCATTACATTTACTGCATCATTACACAACTGTTGTCATTTACTTTACTTTCGTAATTCATTATTACTATACTTTCCTTTACTGTTCACTATTTCTATTTACTGTTACTATTTACTGTATTTTTCCAACGTAACTTCTAAGAAGAAGCATAATAGAAAAATCATAAAAAATTAATAGTGGTATTAGAGTAAAAATTTACAGGATCATTGCATTTACTGCATCATTATATCACTATTGTCATTTACTTCCGCAATTCACTACCACTATATTTTCCTTTACTGTTTACTATTGCTATTTACTGTTTACTGGTTACTATTTACTGTATTTTCCAACGTAACTTCTAAGAAAAAGCATAATAGAAGAACCATAAAAATTTAATAGTGGAATTAGAGCCTTAAGACCCCACAGGACCTTACAATTTATGAACAAAATACAATTTAAAAACACTCATTACGAAGAAGCTATTGATTTCTCTCAATAATTTGCTAAAAGTAAAGACACCGGTTACAGTAACGCTGTACTAGTAAATCAAGGAGACCAAATATTAGTACAACAAAATAACACAATATTGGTACTACTTACTTCCTTACATTATAGACTCACGGTATTAGAAACTCAACTTCTTACCTTCAAAATCATATTTATAAACCTTTGCCTAGTTAAGGATAAAAGACATGAATTGAACACAAATTTGCTAAGTGTGTAACTAAGGAAATCAACTGATTCTAATTTAATTTTATTTAAGAGATCAAGAAAATTAGCTAACTTATAATTTATATTACAAATTTAAGTTCTCATTTGACATCTTTATATAGCCCATTTTTATTTTTATATATATTCCTGAAATATAATTTTAAATGTTTTAAATAACTGATTTAAAAAATTATGGACTTTCAAATATATTTAAAAAATAACATGAAAGTTTTAAATAACTTAAAATAATGAATTATTTTAAAATTATCCATGAATTTTTTAAATAATTTTGCAAATTCTTTAGATTATTTTGAGAACTATTTGATTTTTGAAAATTAATTATTTAAAATTTATATCTTTCAAGTAATTTAAAAATATATATTTAATAATCAACAATAATTTTTAGTATCAAGCATCTATGTATAATGAGACTACGAAAATAATAGGAAAAGTATGTTATAATGTGGTGATCATTTATTAAATTTATAGTATTATTTATTAAAATTTATTTCTCGTTGAGTCGTTGTCATGCTTTGATGGACAACCATTTCATATCCATCAGTTACATTTGTGCTCACTCTTAGTTTTAATAACTCTAATTTTTTTCAGTGCAACAAACTTAAGATGAAAATTTTAATATGACAGATTAATAATTGTTCAAAAGCTTTGAACAATTTTTCTAAAATATTATTATTATTTTTTTGTATTTTTGTTAAAACTAAATATTCTTTGTATCTTGTGATTTCTTATGAATTGGATAATATTTATTTTAATTTTGACAATGTTATAAATTTTGAATGATTAGTGTATTTATTTATTATGAATGATTTTTTCTTTTTTGATACTCTAACTTGATAATGATTCATAGATAGACAAATGACACTAAAACAACACTTTTATAATCTACCTTAAAAGCACGCACGATGACTGGACAATCAATTCCATTTCATTGATAATGTTTAAATTGTGTTATGATTGGACACGTGAAGTCACGCGACTAACATGTTATATGTTATATACACATGTTTCCAAATGTTTGAAAGTTAATCAAGAACTTCACAGTGCAATGGAGGAACTTGATGCCAAAAATGATTTTAAATACAAACAACGACATGCCTTAGGTGTAGCAAAAAGTGATTACGCTCACCTCAGGTGTCCCTTATAGCCCGTCCCCAAATTATGTGAAGGGAGGTAAATCATGAGGTCAGCTTATAGCCGACTGCCAAGTTGGCTAGGGGGCGAGAGAGGTTTTTTTATTAGGAGAACCAGTTTATGATAAACTTGAAGGTCGTGGTGAATATTATCACAAATAATCAAAATTTCTAACAGCTATTCATGCCTTCTGAACTAAATATAAGTATGAGTAACTATGCAATATAGTGACGATACAATTGTTCCAAATGGAATCAGCTTATCAACTGGTACTAGTGGAAGTTGTTTAACTGTTGCACCAAGATTGGGGAGAATTGCAGATGTTGTATTACTTCATCATGAAGTAGTATTGGTTGTTCCTTTTCTATTATAGGACAAAGGCATGCAATTCTATTATGGGAAAGATTTTTTATGTTGATCCGTTAAGTTAACAAACCAACTGGGGTTGATGATGTCTACACAAGGGACGAAGAAATTGATCAATATATCAAAATTTTCCATTTCAATTGAAATTTCCTAATACAACAAAATTACATACTACCTTTGTATGATGCCAACTGGTCATGCTATCTAACCTTTAATTGCGTATGAAAATATTGGTCCTTAGACAAACAAGTACAGGAGATTGAGACATGAATACTATTGTGCAGGAAATGTAATTATTAACTTTTTGCTATATTGCAGTAGAAATATGAAAAATTATAAATCTATTGATGCAATTGAAGGATATTGTGATGCTCTTAAATATATTTCTTGATGGATAGAGTAATTTAAACGATATGTATAAAACATAGAGTGTTGGTGATCACAAACGATGGTACAAACTTCAAGATCTAACATTGTTTCAGACAATATATGCAAAACACAACATCATTTTGATGATGACAATTATTGGTAAACTAGATATAGTGAAGGTAGTGAAAAGAGGGTAATTATTAACAAAGTTCGTTTATTAGGTTCATAGATTAGTTAGGAAATTTATTGATGGACTAATTCTACAATCAGGAGCAACTAGGATTATTAAAGTCGTTATCTTAGAAAAAAATTGGATCGATGGTTATCTTCATTTTTGAGGATTGAGAACCCTCGCGATACTTTAGCATCACTGAAGCTAAAAAAAAAGAGGTAGCTCGGTGCACAAAGCTCCCGTCATGTGGGGTCTCGGGAAAGGATCTATTGTACATAGCCTTACTCTGTTTTTTGCAAGAGGTTGTTTCTAGGATTTGAACTCGTGACCTTTTTGGTCACATAGCAACAACTTTACCATTGCATCACTGAAGCTAGGAAGATATAAAAAATTATTATATTTGCTACATTTTGAGACCACATTGTATATATGCTTATAAGATGACATTGAACCTCTTATACATTGTTTTGTGTAAAAGTGGCATAGATAAAAAGCAACAAATGAATAATGTCTACAACTTAATCTACGAAGGAAAAGCAGAGAGCATGAGATGCCTACAACCAACCAAATATTAACAACTAAATAAGAAAAGATGCTTATTTGTCAAGTACATATTTTTTTAAGTAATAAATAAATTTTAATATTGAATAATGATAATTATATATGTTTGTTTATTTTAGGTTACTATCGCAATCTACATGTTAATACCAATATTGTTTAGCATAATATCTTAATAGATCTTAGAAATATGGTATCAAGAGTCAAGACAATAGTCAAATAAGAATTTGTTGGTGAGGCTATTAACAAAAGTCGATTATTTTAAGGGACATATGATTCTTTTTTTGTGTCAACAAAGTGTCTAGCACAAAATTTATGTCGCTGCACAAGTTATAGGCCAATTCTTGATGTTTTTTGCATCTTTACCAAGACAATGTCAGAGAATAACTTGACTCGTGATTTTGTTTGCCTTTCAATTGGAAAACCATGTGACCGTGGAAAAGAAACAACTAACAGGAATGAAACCTCAACGTGTGACAAATAGTACTTCACTTTTTTATACAACGGAATTGATGGAAGTTTGTGCAGTGAAAATGAACTCATTTTCCCTTCAGAACTTCTCTTAAGGAAAGTTTGCCTCTTAGTTTACATGATTTTGAAGGAGTTAAGTGGTACAAACCTCTTAGATTCCAGCAAGTATTGAACTTGAAATTTTTGTATCGAGATTCCAAGCTTGGAACATGGAATATCGAGATTCCAAGCTTGTATCGAGATTCCAAGCTTTGTATCGAGATTACAAACCCATGATGACCAGTCATGGCCGGTCCCAAGCCCGGATAAAGGAGGAGGGTTGCGTTAGGTTGCCAGCCAGCGTCAAACTATGGCAAAATTTCATGAATGGGAAGAAGGTTCAACCTATTGTGTTCATGCTAGGTTGTTCCCGAAATGAACGTGTTACAGAGTCTAACTGTAACATCTCGATAAGGACCACTATATCCATGAGAACTTGAGTGCAATGTTAAATATGCAAGAGTGTTCATATTATAGGTTGGATAAGAACAAACACCGTAAAAATATCAATTGTCTTAGATTTGGAACATAGAATAGGTTGAAGCAATAGAGGCAGTAAATAGATAATTAGAAGAAAAATTAATATTTTATATTTGCAAAATGATAAAATGGGTAGGAGAGAAGGTAAAAATGTTAGAGAACTTGGATTATAAGTTATAAAACATAATAAAAAGTAAAATAAGGAATGAAGTTATTGTTGTAAATAGCTCATTAAAAGATGAAGTAATAGGAGTAGTTAGAAAAGGAGATAAGGTTATCACTTTAAAGATAGCAGTGGTAAAAAAAACTATTAATGTAATTAGCATATATACATCTTAAGTAGGATTAGATAAAGACATTAAATATAATTTATGGGAAGATTAAAATAAAGTAGTATAAAAAATTCCACTAAACAAAATGATTTTAATAGAATGAGATCTGAATTGGCATGTAGAAGTAAGAAATAAGGAATATGATAGGGTGCATGACGGTAATAATTTTGTAATAAGAAATGGAGGAAAAGTTATACAAATTGACTTTCTTATGATTAAGAAGAAGGATAAAAGATTTGTAAAAATTGTATGGTCATTTCTAGAAAAACATAACTACCCAAAATAAGTTAGTAGTGTTGGATATACACCTTAAGTATAATATCAATAGAAGGAAGCATGCATGACTCTTAGAATCAAGTGGTAGAAGTTATAAAATAAGAAGCGAAGCATATTTAAGAAGAGGATGGAAGTACAAGTATTAAAAGAAATACATGATACTCAAATACGACATAGGATAAAATAGCAATATAGTTGAAAATGATAGCCAAAAGCATACTTGGTGGGTCAAAAGGATGCACACCACTAAGTAAAGAATTTTGGTAGTGGAATAAGTAGAGGAGAAAGTGAAGGAGAAACGAACCATCTATAAGTTATTATACACTTGTAAAAATGAAAAAAAAAATTAAAAAATATACAATAACCAAGAAAGAAGTCAAGAAAATAGTGAATGAAGCAAAGAATGAAACTTTTGAACGCTTGTATTAAAAGTTTGATACAAAAGAAGCAAAAATGGGAATTTATAGAATAGCTAAGCAAGAGAGAGAGGAAGACAAGAGATCTTATCCAAATAAGATACATTAAATATGAATACAATAGATAAGTACGTCATAAGAGTATAAAAAATTTTAATTTTTATCGTAGAATTCAAACTTGTAAAACAAGCTTTAAATGAGATGCAAATGGAAAAGTAGTTGGACATAATATTCCGATAGGTATGAAAATGTTTAGGGAAGCAAGGTATTAAATGACTTATAAAGTTATTTAACCTAATATTGAAAACAAAAAAAATATCTAATCAATAAAAGGTAAGCACTCTAGTCCTCTATATGAAAACAAAAGAGATGTACTAAATTGTCTTAACTAAAGGTGTATTAAGCTAATGAGTCATATCATCAAAATTTAGAAAAAAGTAATAGAAAAAAAACAAAAGAGACCAAGGAAACTAAAAATCAATTTGGATTCTTGCTAGAAGTTATATATACGACTCATTGAAAAATATTGGCAATAGAAGAATGACCTACACATGGAATTCGTCGACCTAAAAAATCTTATGACAAAGTCCCAAAGCACATTATATGGAGAATTCTAGAAAAGAAATGTGTTAGCGTAGTATATATTAAAATAATTAACGATATGTACAAGGATATAATGACAATAGTACAAACTTCGAGCGAATTAACTGAAGCGTTTCCTATAAAAAAAATAAGGTTACATCAAATCTCTATCTGTTTATATTAATCGTGAATGAACCCATTCGACACATCTAAGACACATTATCATGGTGATGTTTACAAATAATATTATTTTGGTAGATGAGACAAGTGAAGAAGTAAATGTTAAGCTCGAATCTTAGCAAGAATACTAGAAGTGAAAGGTTTTAGATATAGTAAATTAAAAAGAATATATGGAATTTAAGTTTAGCAATATTAGAAGTATAAAAACAATTGTTAAGATAGGAGAGGTGAACCGAAATTTAAATATTTAGGATCATTTCTGAAATGATGGAGGGATTCAGAGAGATGTCTTACATAGAATACAAGCGGGATGGGTGAGAGGAGGCGTCCAGTGTTTTATGTGACCGTAAAGTACCTCTTAAACTTAAAGGTAAGTTCTATAAAATTTAGACCTGCTATGTTATATGGAGCTGAATGTTATGAGCAGGAGAAGATGAGAGTTGCAGAGATGAGGATGTTAAGGTGGATGTGTGGACATACGAGGATGGACAAAATAAGAAATGAGAGCATTAGAGAGAAAGTAGGAGTTAATTGAGGAAAAACAGAGGAACGTTTATAGATGTACTTTTAAGTTTGGCTGACTATGAAATAAACTAGTACATATAAAAAGAGGAAGACGAAAAAAGACTTGGTTAGCAACAATAAAACAAGATAAAATTTATTTAAATATAGATGATATAATAGGAGATAGAGCTCAATGGCGTAAAAGGATTCATACAGCCGACCCCACTTAGTGGGAAAAGGCTTGGTTGTTGTTGTTGTTGTTGTTGTTGAGATTCCAAGCTTGTGATTGATAATACTGAAGTAGGAATTGAAACAAAGTTTAAGAATCTTCAATACCAAGTTTTGATCATGATCACACATGTGCCAAATCTTAATATATTAAGCATGAATGAGAAAGGACTTGAAATTGGTGTCTCTGTAAGACTAACTGAACTTCAAAAAATTCTTAGGAAGGTAATATCAAAACACACTAATGATAAAACTTCTTCATGCAAAGCAATCCTGGAGCAGCTAAAATAGTTTGCCAGAAATCAAATAAAAAATGTTGCTTTTCTAGGCGGAAATATATGTACTGCTAGCCCAATCTTAAACTTAAATCCACTTTGGATAGCCGCAGAAGCAATTTTCCAAGTTATAAGTTGCAAAGGAAATGCTAGAACAATTTCTGCCAAAGATTTTTTTTCTTTCTCATCGTAAAGTTAATCTTACATATGATGAAATACCGCTCTCCATCTTCCAACTCTAGACTAGACATTTGGAATTTGTTAAGGAATTTTAGCAAACACATTGGAGAGAAGATGACATTGCACTCGTCAATGCTCGAATGCGTGTTTTTCTTAAACATGACCACGGAACATTTGAAGATTTTGATGCCTCTATTGTTTATGGAGGTGTAGCTCCTGTTTCCTTGATTGCAACTAAGATTGAAAATTATCTTATCAGAAATAAATGGAATGATGACTTATTGCACAGTGCTATGAAGATATTGCTAGAGGACATTGTTCTTATAGAAAATTCACAAGGAGTGGTGAAACTTTGCAAATCCCTAAGTTCCAAGTTTTTTCTTTAAAGTTTTTTTTTCATTTGTTATGAATGAAATAAATAACAAAGGACTTTTAATTGAAGGCTATACAAATAAATTATAGATCACTAACTAGAGAAATTCAGCATTATGAAACTGACCAAACATGGGACAGCTGTAGGAACAATGTATTCTTGCAATATAGCACCCTGCAACAAATCGTACAGAAGTTCCATGTATGGTCAGTTCATAACACTGAATTTCTCTAGTTAGTGTCCAATAATTTGGTTGTATGGCTGATAGACTAGTTGCATTCAAGCATTCAATTAAAAGGCCTTTGTGATTCATTTCATTAATAACAAATGAAAAAAAAATTAAAGAAAAAACTTGATGTCAGGGATTTGTGAAATTCCACCATTCCTCCTGGTGCATTTTTTGTAAGCACAATGTCCTCTTGCAATATCTTTATAGCATCCTGCAATAAGTTATCATCTCATTTCTTTCCGATAAGATAATTCTTAGTCTTAGTTGCAATCAAGGAAGCAGGAGCTACCCTCCATAAATAATAGAAGCATCAAAAACTTCCAATGTTGCATGGTCATGTTTAAGAAAAACACGCATTTGAGCATTGATGAGTGCAATGTCATCTTCTCTCCGATGTGCTTGCTTGAATGCCTTAACAAATTCCAAATGTGTAGTCTAGGGTTGGAAGATGGAGAGTAGTATTTCATCATATGTAAGATTAACTTTGCGATAAAAAAGAAAAAAAATCTTTGGCAGGAATTGTTCTAACATTTCCTTTGCAACTTATGACTTGGAAAATTACTCCTGCGGCCATCCAAAGTGGATTTAAGTTTGACATTGGGCTAGCAATACATATATTTCCGCCTACAAGTAACATTTTTTATTTGATTTCTGGCAAACCATTTCAGCTACTCTAGAATTGCTTTTGCATGAAGAAGTTTTATCATTAGGGTGCGTTTGGTTCAAGTTATCATGTATAACCTTGTAATCACATAACCAAGGTTATGGGGAATAAAACATAACCAAATGTTGTTTGGTTCAATCTAGGTAATACAACAAAAACATGTTTGTTTGAAGGTTTTAATGAATAGCCTAGTTTAGTATTTTACTAGATTACCCTCAGTTACAAAACCAACTATACATAATAATAATAATAATATTATTATTATTATTATTTAAACTCTATTCTATTTTACTATATTTTTCACTTTTTTTATTTTTATATATATTTTTATTTTGTTTTTTTAATGTTTTTTAATTTTTAATTTTTATATTTTTAAGTTTTTTTATTTTTTTACTTTTTTATTTTTTAGGGTTTTTACATTTTTCTATTTTTTTTAATGTTTTTTAACATTTTTTATTATTTTAAACATTTTTTACATTGAATCACAAATGACCCTTACAATTTACACTGGCACCATGACAATTGGTATTTGACTATTTGTATGACAATTATCAACGCCATGGGCGCTAGATATGGAATCCGAAGGAATTGGAGCTCTTTTGAGTGATCACCTGATGATTCTTCAGAAGCCTAGTTATGTTCAAGTTGCGAATGGACCAAGCTTCTATCGAGTAGATTTAGGATTAATCTCACATATCATGATTCATGAGCTAAATTCAATTTGCCAATTTACGAACTTCAAATAGGTCTAGGACCGCGATCTAAGGTCTGAGTGTCATGGCTGAAATGTTGTTCCTTCTTTATGGTTGCTGCAGTATGCTAGGGTGTACCTACTTTGATTTGTACCCAGCGCATCTGCACCATCATCCTTATTGTTGTGCTTGTGCTGGTATCAAATATTAATGCGAGTAAAATCATTTTGGGTCAAACCATGTCAGGCCATCTCGGCATTCTGTCCTGTGCAAGTTATCACTTTGGATTAACATTTAACATGTCTGTTCAATTCTGACACCAAGGATCCATCAGCCTAGCATGGCGTCACTTCCACACCATTCTTCCCATATTAGCTACAGATTCTTGAAATAAAAGGTTAAAATGAATGAACAACCAATTTTAGAGTGTACCCAGTGTTGGTACAATACTACTGCTGTAAACTATGGACCGACATAAATTTGGCAGTCTGTCTATTGGTCCATGCTTGAACTGGTATGTTGGATTTAATTTTTATTTGGCGGGCTTACATGTTATTTGTAAGCATGCGGATTTATGCTATAAGGAGAACCAAACCCATTAAGTAATCTAACTTATATTTATTCAGGGTTTGGGTTATTGGATGGGGGTTTCATGTGTAGAATCCATTAACTCGCTCTGTTATCATTAATGGGCTGATAACGGATGAGTTCATATAAATAGGGCATGGTGCCCGTTGGATTAAGGTATTTTGACTATTCTCGTTGCTCCCCATTGGTGAAGAGATTTCGGTCGTCACCCTAAATCCTCTGGAAGACCAATCTCTTGTTTTCCTTCTTCTTCTGCAGGGATCGCTGGATCAAGAGTACTACATGAAGAACAATGACAATTCCGTTGCATTCAAGTTCTTCGTAAATTTTAGTTTATGTATTTATTTTCTGCCATGGATTGATGAAACTAGATCCAAATTCTACCTAATTGGGTAGTATGATCCAAATTCTTTTCTGATTTCTCTTTACTGTTGTGGCTGTCACGCCCCAGAGTCCTTGCCGATAAAAATCTGGCAGCATCTCCCCTGTACCGGTGACAATATGAATCCTGAATACACCCTCAGGGCCTCTCAATCCTCAGCCAATACAGCCAGAACAATACAATAAAGAAAATACACATTCCACGCAGTTTATAGTAGTACAACCTCCGGCAGTTTCATAAAGATAGCCTCTGGCTGACAACATAAAACGAAAGGAATGCAATGATATTTAAAACACCGCAGATATATATAATACCTACTCCACTACAACGAGGAAAAACCAACCCACTTAGAAAACCTTCGCAGCGGAAAACGAGGGTAGCATACCCAAAATTCGATATAAAAATTCACAGGTGTAAGAACTACACATCACTAGTTTGTAGGTCACATAGCAAGGAAATAAAAGATCAAACATAGAAACCGTCGCGACATGGAGAGGGGACTAGCAACTGGAACCTCCTGACAGCTTCAACCTGGAATAGAAATAAATCAACGGAGTGAGTTTAATGAACTCAGCGGGTATCGAGCAGACCTACATAGTAAAATATAACTATCAGTAATAGTCATGCAGTACAGTCTTCTGAACATTAATAGGTAATGCAAGACTAGACAACGGAAGAAACTATACTTACCAGGACCTCCTATCCTGACATAAGGGTGTGGACCATACAAACAGATGCAGGATCGTCAGACCATATACATAATGTCTCCTATATGCATGTCAATCATATGCAACCACCAAAATGCAACATCCAAAATGCAACAATCACACAAATAAATGCAATCCATGTATATGGTGCAAATGACATGGTCACCCCTAACGCCAGTCAGCCACCGTCATCGCGATGATGAGGTCGAGTGGGTAGGGCTATGACAACTGTGCACTCTGCCGTCACTATTTTTTAGTGACCGAGTGGACAGGATGCTGTCGGAGTACACTTATCCTCCTACCCCAGCTAAATGGGGGAGCCGAAGCTCTCATCTCCTTGTATCATAATCAAGTGGAGAGATCCCTGTCCACTACCACGCTGCGTCACCACTACTCATGAGCGGGCGAGTTGAGCCCTGACAGAGCAACTGCATACACCCTGCCTGATGTACCACTAACCCATGAGTGGTTGTGTGTGTAGATCATGTAACTGGCGATGTGCTCAACTACAAAGGAGCCGACAATCACTTAGCATGCAATCATGTAAGATGGTGCATGACACTAAAGCATGAAACATCTGACAATATGCGTCTCCATCTAATATGTACCCAAAAGAACAATGAATCCATAACAGTAAACTAGGTATCATAATGTCTAGGTACACATGCCAAGTATAACTAGTAACTAGTCCTGTACCCAGTAATGCATTGTATGTCACTACTTCTATGAACATAAGTACATAGGGAAAGAATCAAGATGATATAGGCCTAAACACATATAAGATAAAATAAAGGCATACCTCAGCTATAACATACTATGCATATCATAATGACAATATCAAAAGAAGATAAGTCAGAGGTACCCGCCTCAAATATACCGCGTGTTAAGTAATCCCACGACAAGCGGCTTGTTGTAAATCCGGGTCCTGTAACAACATGCATATAATTAATCCACTCTCGTGTATATCCTATAACTAAATCGAAATTCCTATTAAACCAAGAAATCGTAATTCATTTATTGATCTCGGTTAACTAAATAAATTGGATCCAACCCAAAGCCTAGATTGAATCCAACATTTTAACCTCAATCGTCTCCCTCTGGATCAGTTATCCCTAATCTTACTAGCATCAATTCAAGTTTAAGCTAAAACAGGAATCATATTTCCATCCTCTTACTCTATCACCAGATCTCCCCTGTTGACCCACTGCCAAAAGGAGTGGCTGTCGGAAAAATGCTAGCCGGATGTTACTACTGCCAAAGATTTGTTGTCGACACTGCAAAGAAGCTAATCTTGTACCAGCAGATTTCCTCTCGGATAGAAGACACCGCAAGCTACTGTTGAAATCGACAACGAAGGAATCAACAATTGTAGTTCGATATCAGGGTACAGGAGAAAGAAATAATCGTCTAGTAGGCCGACCACAACCAAACCCAGCGGAGCTAGGGCTCGGATTCCCCCTTGGCTGGAGATCGACTTGTGCGGGGCGGCGATTTGAAGAGGAGCATGGCTGGCGGCACTCCAGGTGAAAGGTAGAGGAGGTAGGAAAACTCAACTGGCGACAGGTGTTCGGTGTCCGCAGCCGGAAGAGGGTCGGTAGCGGCCAACGATCGACGACGTCATGGGTGAAGACGGACGGAGGGTGAGGCGTCGGCAAAGAGGAGATCGGAAGGGGAAAATGGGGAGAGCTCAAACCTCCGGTGGCCGGCGATCAGCTGGCGCTGATCAGTACGTCGAGTATGGCGTGAGGGGGTGAAGAGAGGGTCGGCGGAGATCGGGGAAGAGGAAACAAACAGGAGAGATATTAGGTATTTATAACTTGAACTTAGGTTTAGGCAAATCGAAACATAAATTTATTCCTCAATCAACTCTTATTTTTGGGTATTCTAAATGGGCTTTTCTCAAGCCTATAAATTCATCCACTCAAAATACGCCATACGAGTTTATAAAAATTCCTAGTAAATTCTTAAAAATTTTTGTTAAGGTTATTCGTCCATTACACATTATTATTATTTTGTTACGGTATTTTACATTCTCCTCTATTAATAAAAATTTGGTCCCCAAATTTTGTTATTTACCATCAGCAAGTACTAGCAATAGATAACCAGTATAAATGCTGAATGGAAATCTAACCCACATATCTCAAGTAAAAAGATGGGGGTATCGAGCTCAGATTGTATCCTCGAGCTCCCAGGTAGTCTCCTCGTCAGAATGATATTGTTATCCAACTTTAACCAATCGGATAGTCTTGTTCCACAGCTAATACTCTCGGTGGTCCAGAATCCATACCGGAACCTCTTCGTAGGTAACGTCAGGCCGAATGGGAACTGATATATCTGACAGAACATGTGTTGGGTCGGGTACATATTTCCTCAGTATGGACACATAGAATACATCGTAAATGCCTGCCAGAGACGGTGATAGCGCCAGACGGTAAGCTATCGCTCCAACCCTCTCCAAAATCTGGAAAGACCCAATGTATCGTGGAGTTAGCTTACCTCGGAGGTCAAATCTCTTCACCCCCTTCGTGGGTGAGACTCTCAGAAATACATGGTCGCCAGTAGAGAACTCCAGGGGTCTTTGTCTTCGATCAACATAACTCTTCTGACGGTCGCCATCCTCCGTCTGATAGTGTGGACCAACTCTGCTCCTGCTGAGCTTTATGAGGTCCTAGCAGTCGGGTCTCCCTAACCTCCTCCCAGAGGGTGGGTGTTCGACAAGGCCTACCATACAACGCTTCAAACGGTGCCATCTGGAAAGCCGAATGATAGCTGTTGTTGTAGGCGAACTCTACCAATGACAGGTGGTCCTCCTAGCTGCCTCCGAAATCCATAACGCAAGACCTCAACAAATCCTCTAAAGTCTGGATGGTCCGCTCTGACTGTTCATCTGTTTGCGAATGGAATGCTGTACTGAAACGAAGTTATGTGCCCAAGGCCTGCTGCAGACTCTGCCAGAACCTGGACGTGAACCATGGGTCTCTATCCGATATAATGCTCAAAGGAATATCATGCAATCTGATCTCCCGATAATCCAGCTCTGCCAATCGATCTATAGAATCGGTCTTCCGAATCGTTAAGAAGTGTGCGGATTTGGTTAATCGGTTAACGATTACCCAAATCGCGTCATGGCTTCGTCGTGTCCTAGGCAATCCCACTACAAAATCCATAGTGATGTGCTCCCATTTCCACTCCAGAACAGAAATCCTCTGAAGTAATCCGGTAGGTCTCTGGTGCTCAGCTTTCACTTGTTGACAGACTAGACATCTAATTACAAACTTCGCGATGTCTTTCTTCATACCGTTCCACCAATAGGAATACCTCAAATCTCGATACATGTGGGTTCTGCCTGGGTGGATAGTAAATCGGGAGCGATGAGCCTCTAAAGTAACTCCTCCATAACCGGGTGAGATTGAGGTACACATGATCTGCCTCGGAAATAAATAATACCCTTATCATCTTGGGTGAACTCCGTCTGTTGTCCGGAAGCTATCTGGCTGCCAATGGACTGTAAGCGTTGATCATCGGCCTAGGCCTCTCGGATCCTCGTTTGGATCGATGATTGAGCAACTATGGTAACAAGGATACTCTTCTCTGTCTGTTTCTGCTCCTCAAGGCCCAACTCGGAGAGACTTTGAATCAAGTCCGTGACTAAAATTCGGTGGCAAGCTAAAGTCCCTCTGGACTTCCTGCTAAGTGCATCGACAATCGCATTAGCTTTCCCTGGGTGGTAGCTAATGGTACAGTCATAATCCTTCAGGAACTCCATCCATCTATTCTGTTGAAAATTGAGTTCCTTCTAGGTGAAAAGATATTTGAGACTTTTATGATCGGTGAGAATCTCAAATGTAATACTATACAGATGATGCCGCCAAATCTTCAAAGCAAAGACAATCAGAAAACCGACTTAGGGTAGCCAAAAAGCACACTTGCTGAACTTCGCATATGGATGATGTCATCGAAGAGTCTCCAAGACTATGCGAAGATGCTATGCATGTTCCTCCTCGGAACGCGAGTAGATCAAAATGTCGTCGATAAAGACGATAACAAATCGATCTAGATACTTCAGGAAGACGCGGTTCATCAAATCCATAAATACCGCTTGATCCGGTGGTAAGGTGTGGCCCGTCCGGCAGGCAGGGCTCCCTCGCTCAGCAGGGTGGAGCCGAGTAGCAGATCATTGGCCGAGCGGACGCTCGACCCGACCATTGTATCACCCAGACGATAAACTGTGCTAGTCTCCAGCAGAGAACCTCGATTTCTTCCGGACATACGCTTAGAGGTCATTGAGTTACGAAATGCCGAGATCTTATTGACTGAAATACGGCGCTTCTCCAACTTCGGATCCGACCACCCTCATCATCCTAGATTTAGTTACGACTCACTGTGAGCTACTACCCGTAAAATATTTTGGATCATCTAGTGATATTTCGTGACTGCATCACTACGTTTCATTCGTAGTTCAGGAAGCTCAATTTCAAAACACTTTCAAACACGCTTTCAACTTATAAAATTCAAACATACTGTTTTCAAACCTTCCTTCTTTAGATTTTCAAATAAAGTTTTAGGCCTTGTACTCAGTTCAAACTGTAAAAAGACGTATCTATGGTGATTGTCTTCGAGATCCACCAACACCTTAGGTTTACCTTTGCTCAGGTTTGAAACATGTAGCGGGTGAGATTTATATAACCCAGTCTGACTTAAGATGCTTATTTCAAAGGTATCAAGATAAGTCCCGACATTAAATATAACCGACATTAATCAAGCAGATCAATTTTAACTCGACTAACCAAGTGAAAGTCGCATTCGATAAGTCAACAAGAACTAAATCGGGTTGTATATCTGATTTAAATGTCGTCCCAGGAGGAATCAATTAAAATTTTTTCTAAAACATTTTTAAACCTATTTTCAAAAACTGGTTATCGAATTTCAAAATTGCATTTAACGAAGTTTTGAAAATCAACTAAAAATCTAGTCTCCGAGAATACTTACTTGTAATTCTACAAAATTAATTTCAGAAACTAAGCGTAAGTTTATAAACTAAGTCTTTTAATGCTTAACTTTTACAAACTTAGTGTCAAAATTAAAATTTCAATCAATCTCAAAATATATTTTAAAACTCGGTTTTGAAATTTCGCTTATGTTCGAAGAGTCAAAACTGCTTAAAAATTGTTTTCAAATTTTTAACTTATTCTAAACTTAACCTTAGTTATACTTGAAAAATTAGCTATTTTTCACAAAACTTAGCTTTAAACTGGATTTTATATACAATTTACTAACACTAGCTTTAAAAATCAAGTCTTTTACGACTTAAGTCCTGAAAGTCGAATCCTTTACTAACTCAAATTTTTAAAAAACATTTTTACCTAGTTTCAAAATAGATCTTTAAAATCATTCTCAAAACTTAAATTTCTTTACAAAAAAGATAAATTACTAAGTTTAAACCCCTAGATTAACTCACATATTATCGCCTGGTCTAGTCTATATTTCTTTTATTACTTTAACATGCCATTGGAGTAAACGCCAGCGGGGAGGGTCAGGTTAAGCAATTTAACCAATCGAACATACAAACCAACTTAAAAACCTCCACAACGACAAGGTCAGTAACGCCTCACTAACGAATCATGTCATTCCACCCAAAAGGAGACTGCTAGCGATTAAGACCAACGACGAACCTGTGTTTCAATGTAACGATACAAGAAGGTTGAAGTCGATCATTTGATCCAACACCTCGATCGAGTGTGCAGTGATAAGTCCGACAGCCCATCGTCGACCGGATGTCCCGCACGGGTCGCCCAGTGCCGACGTACCACGATACCAAGATGTGAAGTCCAAGTGGCCCATCATCGACCTGGCTACTAGCATCTAAGCCCACCAGTCGATCAAACAACGTGATAGCCGGTGACTGCTCCGGGACGGTCACTACTGACCGGACGTCTCCAAGGGTGTTTCAACGGAGCGATCATGAGTGATGCTGCTCCTGGCTAATATTGTACAATAATCCTCGCTTAGATCCATTTTGAGATTCTGGTGTCGTAGATCGCGATTAGATTCTCAGTCTCAACGAATGGAATCTAAGCCATACTTTTCTTGTTAAACCATATTACTTTAGTCATAATACAACTGCTTTGGTGTATTATATTCGCTTCTGACCAACCTCCGGCTTGCAGAAAGGGTCAGCCAGGGTCCGCCTGAGCGACCATCTGCCATCAGATTAGACCTCGCCACGCTCACTGTGGCGCCTTTAATCCCTCCACTGAGCAGCAGGCAAAAGAAGCCCAGGGTGAAGCTTCAAACACAACCGAGAACTCTTCGACCGCCGCTCACGCTTCACGCCCTACGACGCCAACAAAGCTCCGGCAAAGTGCTCCTTCTTCTTCGTTAATTTCTGGCTTATCACTTGTTTCATTAGCATTTCTCGCACTTTTGTAATCATATTCGAATTGCTAGTACATCGCTTTCAACGAAAGTGGTCAAGGACCACGGCCTTCGAGTAGAGTCGCCATACAGCTCCGAACGGCGTAAATTAATCACTCATTTACTTTTCCGCTGCGTACTTTTACACTCGAGTTTTCGAATCGATATTCACCCCCCCCCTCTATCGAATGATCACGGTCCTACATTAGGAACTTACAAACTTAAGAGAGCTGATATCTCGAAGTAGAACTTATGTCAGTGTCTTGACTTTTGTTCTGCAACGAGTTAGCTATGGACTTATATAGAGGTATGAAATGCTGAACAGGGTGCTCATTGGGCCCCATCTTCATTCAAGCATATCTTACCTTTAGTCCTTTACACGCATTCTTGACTAGGCATCTTTATCTTTAGACTAGTGGATGACTCCCCGGGGCTCGAGTCCAGTTTGTCTTTGGAATTAAGTAGCCGAAAGCAAAGCTAAAAAGTAAAAGGAGGCTAGAAAGTTAAAGCTTAGTAATATTATTTGGATTCTTGGGTCCATCATGCTTCCTCATGGTGGTACGTCCCTAATGCGTTGTGTCACGTTCTGTGCTTTGATGAAAAGGTCTAATAATTCTTCTTTTGCTTTTGTCACTTCAGGGAGCGAATCTTTAAAGTAGAGGCCCCCTCTGAGTTGTCCGCGATGCGCGAAATCAGCTTCTTTGGAGTTGATGCTAAGCTTGAGTTCCCAGATGCTTTTGAGAATACGGCTGATTGCTGTCCATTTAATGTCACCCATGTGTTCCCTGAGATCTTTTTCATAGAGCCCGATGATTCCTTGGCTTGGGCTTCCACTAAGCTCTTCATATTGGTTCAGTAGCTCATAAGGCCCTCCAAGTGTTGGGATGCCTTGATATTGGGCTTCTTCACGAGTTGCACTAGTGTTTCCTCGACTTGGGCTAAGACTAAATAGTCTTCTTCTTGAGGAAGCCATGGCCCTGTTATAAAACAAACAAGACGAGATAATGTGTCAGCCAGTTTATTATCTTTACCTTCAATATGCTGAAACTGCACATCAAGGCCGAGTCCTGTAATGTAGTCAGTAAAAGATAACCATTTGACTCTTGAGGGTTTATTCTGAGCAGATTTATTAAAGAAACTTATAATTGCCTGACAGTCAATTCTTATAATAAGTTCCTTTTTGTCAAGATAATAAATCCTGAAGTTGCTCAAACTATTCATCACCGCATGGATCTCAGCATCTATTGTGGATTTGAGAGGAGAATACTTTCCACTGGCATATTCACAAATTCTCTCTTCAGTATGAGGATCATCCTTTTTCAATTTCCATTTACAGATACCACCCCATCCTTCCATGCATCCATCTGTTTCTAGGACAATAAAACATTCCTCAGGAGGTATTGCAAGGTTAGGAGTTTAGCTATCATATCATTGATTTTTCTAGTTAACATCCAATCTTGAGAATTCATCTTCCTTTCTCCAGTGGGGGAGGTTTTTGCATACAGAGGTCCCAATAATCTTCCCAAATTAGGGATGTAACTACGAGCGTAATTAAGGAGACCCAACCAGGACCTTAGGCCTTTAATTGTTTCTAGTTCTGATTCTTTGAAATCAGCAATTTTTGATATAATATGCGTCTGGAGTTTGATAGTAGAACACCCAATAGTAGCACCAAGAAATTCAACAACTGGTGTCCCAATCTTCATTTTTGTAGGACTTAATATTAATCCATTCTTCTGGCAGATTTTTAACATAATTTCTAGGTGCTCCTTATGTTCCTGCTCAGATTTTGAGAAAACCAGAATATCATCAATATAAACAGCAATAAATTTTTCGGTACCTTTGAAACAATCATCCATCTTCCTCTGAAATATGGCTGGAGCATTTTTGAGCCCAAATGGCATAACAAGTCACTCGTATAAACCATCAGGTACCCAAGGCAGTCCATTCAATTGATTCTGGGTCCATTGCTACTTGATGAAATCCGGACTTCAGATCAAATTTGGAATAAATGTTGCTTCCTCCAATTCTTTTGATAATAGTATTGATACCTGGAAGACTATACTGATCCTTGTATGTGTTGTCGTTAAGCCTTTTATAATTAAAAACTATGCGTTCCTTTCCTTTGACTTCTCGCTTGGTAATAGGATCAATAGTAGTACCTGAATGGACTATTATGACAGTAGTCCTATGCTTGCTCTTGGATGGCCTTATCACCTTTAATTCCAGAAGAGACTTAATATGTCTTTTGAAGGAATCTTGCATTTGGGGAGTAATGTACTTGAGTGGTCGATCTTCTATTATCAAATCTGGGTTCTTTATATCTAACTTGCACTTAATCTGGTTTTGGCTCCAATACTTCATAGGGTCATTTCCAATGTAGCCGGTATCAGTAAGTTTCTATATTATACCGTCTATACCGTCTATTCTTGAAGTGGTCTGCCAAGTACAGATTTGCTCTTTGATTTGATAATACTCTTCTTCTTCTAACTCAAGTTCTTCTATAGCTGGGGTTGCAATCACATTTTGACAAGTTTTAATAGTTGTGATATTCTTATAAAATGTTACCTCATCTCCTTCGATTCTGATGCCTCCGTATAGAGAACGTATGAAGTTGCAGCCAATTATCATATGAATATTTCCTCCAAGAGTAAGAGGGAAAGCGTATGTATAGGGAATACGAAAGGAATGCTCCCCAATTTTCATATTTCCATACTTCAACTTCTTTGTTGCAGTTGTTTTGGAATTGATACCACAAAAATTGACGACAAATGTATTGTCTTCAATAGCCTCTGGTGGTATAGATTGTTGATCAATGCAGCATGTTGTGGCACCAGTATCTAGAATAGCATTTACCTTGAATTCTTTTACTCCTGGGATATTAAGTTCAACACTCAGGTTGAATAACCCATTTGTTCTTCTCTTGGGTTGAACTACCTCTTCTGCTGAGAATGCCTTCTCCCTCCCTTCTGTGATAATAACATTTACTTCTTCTTCTTCTTCTTCTTTATCAAAATCGTTGATATTAGCTTTGTATTCCAGCAATTGTTTCTTGAGGTCATAATTTTCAAGCTCTAATGCTTCCACTTTTAACCGTAACTCTTCATTTTCAGTATCAACTTCTAGTTTATCTGCTGAAGCTGTTCTGATAAGGTCTTCTTCTTTTGTTCTGAATTCTTTTTCCCTTTGTTCCTGCTGAAACTTAGCTAATAACTTGGTGGCCTCTAATTCTTGCTTCAGCCTTTCTATTTCTGCTTCAGCCCATGTGGAATATGCTTGGTGTTCTTTTATAAAATTAAGAGGATTATATGGAATAGCTACTTCTCTTTGTACTGGAATTGAAACATCAAAATAATTATCAGTGCACATACCACAGGATGTTATCTTACAGCTTGTGCAGTGCATGCGATGCTTTCTCATTGTTTCTCTCCTGCAACAATGGCACTTTTCATATGAAGACGGAACTTCATCATTTATTATCCAAACATGAGGGCAGTCATGCTGTTCCTTTGTAACTCGGACCATAGGCTGCCAACTCCCGTTTTTGCCTATCATATAGCAATTTCTTTGTTCAATAAAAACATATAAATGTTCATGGGCAAGTACCTGTTGGTCTTCTCCTTCAGATATACTGTAGATAGCATCTGACTGATCATCCCCTTCTTGTACAGACATTATTTCATAATCTTCAGGTAATTCCAACCCTTCAAACATGGCAACCCTTCTTATATTTTTGTATTCTTTAGGGCAATCCCTTGCAAAATGCCCTTCTTCTCCACAAAGAAAACATTTGCATTTTTTATTTCGAATCAAATGCTTCTTCTTTTCTATCCTGGCGTGAGATTCATGAGGCTTCCCTTTGTAAGTAGTTGACCTTCTAACCCCATACTTTTTGCCAGTTTTCTGATAGTATCCTGGTATAGGGATTTGGCTGCAGAATGATAAATCTTTGAGGGACCTACTAAATGCCGCCTTCTTGCATTCCTCGAGGTACCTATAAGCAAATATTATCCTTGGATGAACGCCTATAGTGTTACCTTAATATCTTTCTTCAAATGCTGCCTTAATTCTCTTTCCCAAATCACCAGGTAGTTTTAGCCAAAATTTTTCCAATAATTCAGGCCCCGTGAATAACCTTCCTGTTTTAGATGCCAAATTCATATAATCATTAAGGAATGAGATTATATCCTTTACCTGAGTACAGGAAATCCTTTCTAGGTCCTGATATGCTCTATCTTGTATATTCGTTGATCGCTGAAAAGGGTCTTCTAATAGGAATATCCTCCTTATTTGAGATATTACATTCAGTGTGCCACTTCTTCCATCAGCAGAATTAACAAGCCTCTGATACTCATTAGGGTAGGCCATTCTCCACTGAATCCATGTTAACCTTTCAGTCTCCCCAAGTAGATTTTCAATAAAATCTACTTTATCCTGCACATCAGAGAAGTTTTGTAATGCCACAATATTTTTATTTATACCTTCCCATCTTAGAAATACATCATCAATTTTGTTGAGTTGGGTAGGTAATGTCAGGATAGCCCCAGTTTGTTGATGAGCTGAGGGTAGATTCCACCATTCCGAATTGTCTTGCTTGGAAAACCTCCTATGTTTAGTGGATGGCTCTGGAACATAGCTCATTGGCTCCACCTTTGGCCCTGGCGGTTTTGGAGGAAATCCAACAGGGTTCATAGTTTCGACGACATGAGAGGTCGCCAAATGGGCCGACGACATAAGGGCCGCCAGTTGGGCCGCCCAAGAGGCCAAAGGGCCGGGTCGTTACACGGAAGACTCCCCGGCTGAAGGTAAGTGCCATAACCGAGAAGCCTCTTTTAGTTTATGAAGAAAAGGAGGAAGTACAGATACATCCGGGTCAAGCAGAAGCGATGACCTTCGTAGCGTCTGACCTGGAAGCCGAGCATAAGGCCGAGCTGATTAGATGCCTTCGACTGAATCATGATGTCTTTGCATGGTCAACACATAAGCTGCCCGACATTTCCCCGAGCGTCGCGCAGCATGAGCTCCACGTCCAACCAGACGCTAGGCCGGTGAAGCAGAGGAAGAGAGACTTTAGTGCTGAGCAGAATCTGATTATCCAGGCAGAGATTGAGAAGCTATTGGAGGTCTGTCACATACGCGAGGTTCAGTTCCCAAGCTGGCTCGCTAATGTGGTGCTAGTCTCCAAACCAGGCAATAAATGGAGGGTCTGCATCGACTTCCGGGATCTTAACAAGGCGTGCCCAAAGGACTTCTATCCCTTGCCCAAGATAGATCAGATGGTAAACTCCACGGCCGGATGCGAGCTGATACGTATGCTGGACGCATATCAAGGGTATTATCAAGTGTCGCTCGTCCGTGAAGACCAAAAGAAAGTTAGCTTCATCACTGTCGACGGTACGTACTGTTACAACGTAATGTCGTTCGGTCTAAAGAATGCAGAAGCCACCTACCAGAGGCTGATGAATAAAGTGTTCCGGCGGCAGATCGACCGTAACATGGAGGTATATGTCGACGATATACTAATTAAATCCCTCCGAGCCGCCGATCTCTATGTAGATATCAAGGAGACCTGCTAGTCCTTCTGGGCGTATGGAATCAAGTTAAATCCTCAGAAGTGTCTGTTCGGCGCGAAAAGTGGGCGCTTCCTGGGATATATCGTTACCGAACGAGGCATTGAGGTAAACCTCGGTAAGGTGAAGACCCTCTAAGATATGCCTCCACCACCTAATCTGAAGGAAGCACAACGCTTGATCAAAATCATGGCTTTATTCCGATTCATCTCAAGGTTGTCCGATCGGAGTCTACCATTTTTCAAGATACTTCATCGATCTACTAAATTCTAGTGGGATAGCAAGTGTGACAAGGCACTGGAGGATCTTAAAAATTATTTGTCTTCTTTACCTGTGCTTGTTAAGCTCATTGTTTGTGAGACACTGTGGATATATTTATCTTCCACTAAAAGGGTTATCAGGTCGACGTTGGTATGATAGGATGATAGTGAGCAACAACCTGTGTATTTTTTTAAGTCATTTATTAAAAGACGCTAAATGTCACTACATCGCTCTCGAGAAGTTAGCGTACGGGCTGGTCCTATCCTCTCAGAGGTTACACCCTTCCTTTCTTTCTCATCCCATAATTTTAGTTGATCAAATGGACAACGGATCTCAGCGAGTTCGATATCCAATATCAACCCCGAACGGCCATCAAGGCGCAGTCCTTGGCGGATTTTGTCACCGAGGTACAAAACCCAGAACCTGACTCGATCTGGAAAGTATATGTGGATGGGTCGTCCACCCGACAGGGCAGTGGGATCGACATACTGCTTATCTCCCCGCAAGAAGAGCGGGTGCAGTTGTCCATTCGGCTAGAATACCGGGCATCTAACAACGAAGCTGAGTACGAGGGGCTTATAACCAGACTACAAGCCGCTCGGCATGTCGGCGCTGGTAAGGTGCTTATCCACTCTGACTCTCAATTAGCCGCTCAGCAGCTGGTTGGAGCATTCGAGATTGTAACACGCGGCTTAAGTTGTATGGCGAAGCCTTCGAAAAACTGAAAGCAAACTTTCAGGAGGTGATCATCCAAAAGATCCCCTGAGCAGAAAACAAAGCGGCAGACAAGCTGGCCAAATTGGCAAGCTCACTCTCGTTGGTCGTCATTGCGCAGCCGATTGAGCAAGTATCTTTAGTGGCGCGCGTCGATAGGATGGAGGGCCTCACTTTCCCTAGCGATTAGAGAACGACCATAGCCGAGTTTCTACGATCGGGAGCTACGCCGTCCGATCAGGAGGAAGCTCGCTTATTGAGAAGAAGAGCTAGTCGTTTCACCCTAGTCGGGGACCAGCTCTACAAGAAGGCCTTCTCCAGGCCATTGCTTAAATGCGTTGGATCGGGGGACACCGACTATATACTACAAGAAGTGCATCAAGGCTCCTGTGGAGGACATTCGGGCGGTCGGTCGCTAGCAAGAAAGATTCTGTTGGCTGGGTACTTCTGGCCGACTATACAGGAGGATGCCGCTCGGATAGTAGCTAACTGCCTGTCCTGCCAGAAGTACCACCACCTCTCCCACCAACCGACCGAAGAGATGAAGATTTCCGCTCTGTCGTGCTCGTTCGACCAATGGGGCATGGATATTGTGGGACCCTTCCCCATGGCGACTGGGAAGCGAAAGTTTTTGCTCGTCGTAGTGGACTACTTCTCCACATGGGTTGAAGCCGTGCCGTTGGCGAGAATAACCGAGCAGATGGTTCAAAAATTCATCTGGCAGCATATCATCTGTTGGTTCGGCATTCCGTGTTGACTCGTCTCAGACAATGGTAGACAGTTCGCCGGACGGAAACTCAAAGAGTGGTGCGAGGAGTATGACATCCAGCAGGCCTTCACCTCCGTAGCACACCCTTAGAGCAGCGGACAGGCTGAAGTCGCCAATCGGGAGATCTTGTGGATTTTGCGAGTTCGGCTCGACCATAGCGGAGGGAGCTGGGTGGACGAGCTCCCTGACGTGTTATGGGCAATCCGCACGACCCCTAAGGAAGGCATGGGGTAACCCCGTTCCACCTGGTGTACGGCGGTGAAGCGGTCGTCCCGGTCGAGGTTGGAGTCGAGTCTAATCGAATACAGCACTATAGCGAAAACAACGTCGAGCGAAGGCTTCTGGAGCTGGAGTTTGTAGATGAGACGCGCGGCAAAGCAGCTGTTCGACTGATGGCTTACAGGCAGAGGATGAGACAGAACTACAATCGACGGGTGATCCCGAGGTCGTTCTAGATCGGCGACCTCGTATGGAAGAAGGTGAAGCCGATCGGCGACGTCACTAAAGTAGAAGCTCCATGGATCGGACCATTCAAAGTCGTGGAGAAGCTCCGCTCAGGCGCCTACTATCTAGAGGATGAAGACGGGCGACAACTAGAACGTCTTTGGAGCACGAACCATTTCTAGCCGTACCGAGCTGGATGAAAGATGCGCTAATGTAATTGAGGTGTACTTTCCATTTTTCCTGTTTCCTTTGAGTGCAGGATTGGAATGAAAAACGAAAGGTTACCAAGATTCTCGTTGAGCGGCGACATAAACCCGGGTCTCCACCGACGGTCAAGCGGCGACCTTAAACCCCGGTCTTCACCAAACCGTTGAGCGGCGACGTTAAACCCAGGTCTCCACCGACGGTCGAGCGACGACCTTAAACCCCGGTCTTCACCAAATCGTCGAGCGGCGACGTTAAACTCAGGTCTCCATCGATCGTCGAGCGATGACGTTAAACCCAGGTCTCCACCGACGGTCGAGCGGCGACCTTAAACCCCGATCTTCACCAAATCGTCGAGTGGCGACGTTAAACCCAGGTCTCCACCGACGGTCGAGCGGCGATCTTAAACCCCAGAGTCGAGCGGCGACTATAAACCCTAGGGTCGAGCGGCGACCTTAAACTCCTGTCTTAGAAGACCGTCGAGCGGCGACGTTAAACCCCAGAATCGAGCGGCGACTATAAACCCCCGGATCGAGCGGCGATCTTAAACCTAGGTGGTATGATCCTAGCGAATTTATCAATAATGAAAGTATGGTTGTAGCAGTTGTTCGGGACTATACAGCCAGATACTAGCAAAAAGACAGCATATGAAGAAAAATCACAAAAAGATTTCATTGATAAAAAGTCAAACACTGCCGAGCGGCAGGAATACATTCAAGGTTTCAAAAAAAAAAAAAAATACTCTCTATAAGTCCCTCGCTCACTTGATATAGTCAAAAGTTTCGTCAGGAATAGAGTCGAGGAGCTGGACGCGGTTAACATCGTTGTCGGACAGGGCTTCAGAGATGTGGCCGTTCGCCTTTAGCTGGCTGAGTGTCGCGCCGATGGCCAGCTCAAACAATCGGACAATCCGATTGGTCGCCTTTTCAAGGAATTGGTCCGAGCGGAGATATTGTTGCCTTAGTACCGCGAAGCGGCCCGGTTCAGCCTCCTGGTAGGCTGTCAGTGCAGCACGGGAGGCCTCCAGATCCTCTTCGAGGCGCTTCACCTGATCCTGAAGCTCAGCCTCCTTAGCCGAGCGACTCTCCCGCTCGACAACAAGGGAGTTATCCGCATTCTTGAGCTTCTCGGCCAACTGACGAGCCTCCTGGTTCTTCAGTTCCAGGTCGGCGATGGCCCGCTGTTTCCTTTTGGAAGTCAGCTTGAGCTTTCGGTCATAAGTCTTCAGTTGCACCTCGATCTGACCCAACCTGCTGGTCTGGTCAGTCAACTTCTGCTGTTCCGTCATGAGAAGTTGTCGGGCCTTTTCCAGGTCGACTTGCACCTGAGCAATCGGTGGCCCCTGGGAGGAAGAAGCACCTCAGGAGATCTTGAGCCTCTTCAGCTCGTCCTCCACTTGAGCCAACCACTGGCACATGACAATGTTCTCCACCCAGAACTGCAAGCAAGCATTAGTGCCGATCGGAGGTAACTCATGAATTGATAGTTAAGAATACCAACCCCAGTGGACATTTCCAGATAACTATCGGCGAGCGCGCCAGGGGTTTTCACCGCCGCTCGTGCCCTTGCTTCCTCCCAGATACGAGCGAGCCAACCACGAATATAGATCTGATGCTGGGGAGAGCTGGGTTGGTCGCCCGACGCAAGAAGCTCCTCCGTTGGCAGGCGAAGCGTGGCGGTGATGGATCGTCGCCCGCTCGGCGCCAATTGAGAAGAGGTTGTCGGGCCGGAAGCTTGGGCAGGAGGAACTGGAAGAATAGCGGATCGTGTTATCCTCCACTTAGCCAGAGGCAAGGAGGTGATCGGTTGAACGGCGAGCGGCTCTGGTAGCTCAGCCAAAGACAGAGTCTGATCAGAGGAAGTAGCCTCCACTATTTCGGGGGCGGCTAGAGATGGGGTGCCTCCCCCTGCGGAAGCTTGTACGACCGAAGTGGCGGAGCGAGAGGGCACGTCTGTATGACGTCTCTTTCGAGTCAACGATACCTCATCGCCCGAAAACCCCTAGCCCTCAGTATGGACGGCGGGCGACACTTCTCGGACCGGGCGCGGGTCAGGCGCCCCTCCTACGTTGGGTGTCCGTTCGGCGGTCCCCTCGCCCACAGTTGGGGTCTCCCCACCTGTGCCCTCCTGTGAGCCAACGTGGGTTAAGCCGAGCCATTCCGTCTCCTTGGTTGCGGCTGCTTCAATCTCAGCTTGCCTGACCTTCATTATGCCGGCTGCCCGAGTGCGCATCATGATGTCAGCTGCAAAATAAGAAAAGAATCAGTTAGACTCAAGGGAAGAAGGTTGAGAAATTGCATACCTAGGTTGCTCGGGAGTTTCGTTCGGATCGGACTCAACCCGAACACGTACATCACACCCTCCAACAACAACTTATGGATGTCGAACTTCAGGGCGGTCAACGTGTTAGCAGCATGGAGATAGTCCGGTCGGGTCTTGTACTTCTTCAAATCGGGTTGAGAAGGAAGCCCGACCTGCCATTTGGTCCGGTAGCTTGGCCGCTCGGGGAGTTTCAAAAAGAACTATTCCTTCCATTGTTTGTTGGAAGTGGGTATTTTGTCAAAAAAGACCAGACCGATCCGGGATTGGAAAAGGTAAGTGCTCAGCTCGGACTGTTTGAGATAATAGAAGTAGTGGAAGACCTGAGGGGTCAGTGGAATGTTGTATACTCGGAAAAACACTACCATGCCTCATAGCAGGCGGAAGGAGTTAGGAACGAGCTGGGCAAGCGTGACACGGAAGTAATTGCAAACTTCGGTTATGAAAGGGTGGACGGGAAACCGAAGACCGGCCACGAATTGGTCTCGGAAGAAACAGATTGTGTCGATCGACGGATCATTAGGTCGGTCGGACGGGGAGGTTAGAACTATTTCATAGTCAGAAGGGATGTCAAAGGTATTTATCAGGCTCGCGGCGTCGCCCGCATCGAACTGAGTCTCCATGGTATTATACCAGAGACCGGGAGCTGGGTCGGAAGGCTGAGAAGAACTCGCCATCGCCGCAAAACTGAAAAGAAAAGAACTCGACGAACGAAGGGGGAGAAAAACTCAAAGCGGATGCTGGACAGACGCCGGAACAGTGACGGAGAAAAAGCAGCAGAAGAGCGGCGACAGAAAGGGGGAAGGAAAGCTTACGAGAGGGAGAGGACCGCCGCAAGGAACAGTGGATCGCCACAGCAAAGAGCCGAGGTTCGCCGGAGCAACCAAACATAATCGCTGGAGCACACAGCGGACGCAAGACGATGGAACAGAAGCCGACACTGCGACTTTATAAAGAATGGCTCGGCCGACCCGAGTCGTCTGATCTAGGGCACGGGAATCGGAGCGCGCATCCAGCCGTTGAATTCAAACCGCCAAACGTCAGTTGTCACCTCGGACGTGCGACGACTGCAGCGACGACACGTGGCGCCCTCCCACTGGGCAATATTTAATAGGCATAAGCGCGTGCTCGGCCTTAATGGGGTGATTTACGCGTATCCCGAGGAGATTCGGGTGGTGTCGGCATTGACCGCCCGGCTCATGCCCCTCCGGGGATAATGAGGAAAAAATATCCAAGTACGAAGGCTCAAAGCGCCGACCGGCAAAGAAAGATCAGTCCTACACGGGTCGATCGAGATCCAACCAACCCATTGGCCAATCGACCAATCGGTCGCCAGACAACTTCTCTAGTCAGTCGGACTTGCAGCCTCCTTCGACTAGACTTGAGAGGAAGACACGTGATCCGTTGGTAAGGTGTGGCCCGTCCTGCAGGAGGTCAAAGTGGTCAACGTCCTAGGCATGAGGCCGATCGGGCGAGATACCTTTCCGGTCAGCATGAAGAATGGCTAATCCGACACTTCGATAGCTCGGTCAGATACCGAGCTTCTGACGCTCATAAAGCTCAAGCAGGGAGGGACAAAGGCCGAGCAACCGTCTCGCTCGGCTAAACAGTGGACGTAGCCTCGACCCGGCCGGCAGGGCTCCCTCGCTCGGCAGGGCGGAGTCGAGTAGCATATCATTGGCCGAGCGGACGCTCGACCCGACCATTGTATCACCGGACGGTAGAGAGACGGTCAGTCGCTGCGACCTAAGAGTAGGTAGTCTACCAATCTCCCTCATAAATACACGAGAAATAAAGGAATGCGAACTACCAGTATCAATTAGTATATCAACTGACAATGCATAAAGTAAAATCGTACCGCGGAAGACGGATCCGTCAGCCCGCTGCGCATCCTCTCTGGTAACCGTGTGAATTCTTCCAGTCTCTAGCGAGGGTGGAGGTGGTAGCATTGCCAGAGACTGTTGCGTCTGAGCCTGAGCCTGAGCCTGCCACTGAGGCGGTGCCGAATACTGTGCCAGAGATGGATATGAGGGCTGTGTTTGATACTGAACCGGTGGCTAGGGCTGCGACTAGTACTGAACTAATGACAGAGACTGCAGCTGATATTGCACTAGTGGCTGAGGCTGCGACTGATACTGAACCAGTGGCTGGGGCTGCAGTTGACACTACATTAGTGGCTGAGGCACTGACTGATATTGCCCCTGCGCTAGATACTGAGGTCCCGAAACAGAACTCTGTGATACCGTATGAGCACTGGAGTGCTTTTGTCCGTGCATGCCATATGCAACTACTGCAGGGGGAGTCTGTCCTCTGCTGGCGATGCGAAGATTGGGCTTTCTGCCCCCCTCGCTGAGTCCCTATCTGACCGAATTGTCCTCCCTGAATCGAAACCCCGGAAGCCACATGCTAAGCCTTCAACGAACAATCTCGGCTCATGTGCCCAGGTAGTTTGCAATAATAGCAAACTGACTGTCCCAGGGAGCAGGCTGATGTGATGTGATCTCTGGACCCACATCGGGTGCAGTGCATGCCATTGGCAGATTGTTTCCGGTTCTGCTAAGAAGACCGGAAACGTCTTGATGAAGTCCGTCCTGATTTCTGAGGTCGGCCAGATGCCCCAGAAGTACCTTGACCCGACTGACTACGATCACTCTGCGGCTATTCGGTAGCCTGTGGCTGCTAGGTCTGTCCTGAAATCCGATCTGTCTGCTTCCTGTCTTTGTCCATATTCGCTCTCTGCTGAGTCGACTCAATCATAAGGGCTCTATCCAATGCCTCTATGTAAGATGAATTACCAAAACCTGCAATCTTTACTTGAATATGTCCATCCAGTCCCTGGACAAACTGGAGCATACGGTACCTGTCCTCAGCAACTAACTCTGGACAAAACCTGACTAACCGATTAAATTCAGCATTATATTCCATCACTGTGCGGTTGTTCTGCCGAAGACTCAGAAAATCCTGACGGCGCGTCATCTGATAAGACCGTGGAAAATACTGGCTCTCAAAGGTCTCCCTAAATCTCACCCAAGTAATGTGCTGCTCACCTATGATCGAGCGCTGCGTGTCCCACCAGATATCAGCCTCGTCACGTAAATGGAAAGCAGTCAGCTCGACCTTCTCCCACTCGAAGCAAGTTATATAGAAGAAAGCCCGTTCCATTGTCTCTATCCAAGACTGAGCCACGCTCGGGTCAGTTTCCCTGCGGAATAGCGTGAATCGACTTTTCATCGACTCCGCCAAAGCTGGGATTCGAGCTTGTGCCGCAATCATATCAGTAGGGTGAGAAAGGATTGTTGTAGGAACTGGTGGAACCATTGGAGCTGATACTATGGGTGGTATCGCTGGATGGGCCGGGGAAGGTACCCCTGGTGCTGCATAAGCCGGGGCAGATACCGCTGGTGGCACTGTAGGGTCAATATAGGTAGGAGCGGCTGGAGGTACGGTAGGTGGTAGTACCGGATAAGGAATAACTGGTATTGCTGGTGCGGGTGTCGGGTATGTAGTAGCAGGCACCGGTGACGGTGGTGTCGGGTACGCCGTAGGTGCGGCTGGAGGAGGTGTCGGGTACGCAGCTGCAGGCATGTGGAGGGGTCGGGCATGCCGCAAGTTGTACCGCTGGTGGTACAGTGAATACTGTAGGGGTGGGTCCGACGAGTACGGTCGAGGTGGGTACCTCTGGAGAAGGACCCGTCGGAATCTGAGATGCTGACGTGCCCGCACTACCATGAGGAGTCTGTCCCTGACCGACAAGCTCGATCCCAGCAGACCTCGTCGCCAGAGATTCCAACGCCCTATTGCGTGGTCGTCCTACACCACGTCTCGGCACGGGAATACGTGTATATCGCATCATATCTGTTAAATTATTACCCAGGTATTAATACGGGTACCAAAATTATAAAATTTAATCATTTTACCTATTTTGTTGTTTGGAGATGTTCCGTCGCCGCCAAATCCCTAAATATGACCTCGTCAAAGAATATCTCGAAATTCTGAAACATGAAAATCGACGGATATCCATACGAATCCAAAAAGTACCCAGATTGACTCGCAAAACTTGGCTTTGATACCAAATAAATTGTCACGCCCCCAGAGGAGTCCTTGTCGACAAAAATATGATAGCATCTCCCTGTACCGGTGACAATATAAATCATGAATACATAGCCCTCAGGGTCTCTCAATACTCAGCCAATACAGTCGGAATAATACAATAAAGAAAATACACATTCCACGCAGTTTATAGTAGTACAGCCTCTGGTTGACGATACATCAAATCACAACCATGTAGTTTCATAAAGATAGTCTCTGGCTGACAACATAAAACAAAAGGAATGCAACGATATTTAAAACATCGCAGATATATATAATACTTACTCCACTATAACGAGGAAAAATCAACCACTTAGAAAACCTTCGCAGTGGAAAACGAGGGATTCCCCCTTGGCTGGAGATTGACTTGTGCGGGGCGGTGATTCGAAGAGAAGCACGGCTGGCGGCACTCCAGGTGAAAGGTAGAGGAGTTAGGAAAACTCGGCTAGCGACAGGTGTTCGGTGTCCGTAGCCGGAAGAGGGTCAGTAGCGGCCAACGATTGGCGACGTCGTGGGCGAAGACGTGCGGAGGGTGAGGCGTCGGCAAAGAGGAGATTAGAAGGGGAAAATGGGGAGAGCTCAAACCTCCGGTGGTCAGCGATCGGCTGGCGCCGATTTGCGCGTTGGATGGTGGCGCAAGGGGGTGAAGAGAGGGTCGGCGGAGATCGGGGAAGAGGAAAGAAACAGGAGAGATATTAGGTATTTATAACTTGAATTTAGGTTTAGGCAAATCAAAACCTAAGTTTATTCCTCAATGCTCTCCCATTTTTGGGTATTCCAAACAGGCTTTTCCCAAATCTATAAATTCATCTCCTCAAAATATGTCATACGAGCTCTGAAAAATTCTTAGAAAATTCCTAAAAATTTCTAAAAAATTTCGTTAAGATTATTCATCCATTACACCTTATTCTTATTATTTTGTTACAGTATTTTACCATGGCTAACCAAAATCTGAGTTCGCATCTATCTCCACATCAGCAAAATTTATGAATCTTCTACTTATTTGATGCTGCAGTTAAGAGATTATGGTTAAACTCTTCAATATTATAGAGGAACAGACTATGAACCAACCAATAGATTTTTTGTTTACCAACGGTTGGGAGTCCAATTCCATCACTTTCTGTTTATCCTAATAATGTTGATCAAGAGCTGATCAGCCTTCTGCTATTTCCTCAATGGTTGTATTTAAGGGATAAATAATCAACTGTGTTTTGTTCACACTTTTGTTCTCAAATTTGAGCCCCAGTGGATCAAATTTATTTTGGTAGCTTTGTCTTCGCCTTTTACATTGAACTGTGACTACGATTTAAAATGCTTCAACTGCAAATGTTGTATCCAAAATAGCCATTGGTTTGGATAGTTTCCCTGTTAGCACAGTATCTGTTATTGTGTACTGATATGAACTACATGGACATGCCCAGGTGTTTCCAGTTTGGTAAGTGTACCATCTTGCGGTTAGGCTGTTATGGACTGCTCATATTAGGCAGCATGAAATTTCAATTGTAAATTTTATGTGCTCGAGATATTCTGGATAATTTTAAATCTTGTAATAAGTAATTTTTTTTTCTCATATCTAATAAGTTCTTTAACACTACTCCATACAATATTGTCAAGTTTGTTTGCATATCAAAAGTCAGGATGCAGATTCTTTTCTTTGCCTGTACATCTCCATTTTCTTTGTATAGTTTCTTTCTTAGGACCAGAAACTAGTCAAGATCTCAGTTTAGGTTTCCTAAATGATCCTAAACTGGACCGACGCCTACTGTCCCTCAACCGGGACGCGTCCTCACAATGTCACTCTCCTCCAGTGACTTACCTTAACTTACCAACTTGCCAGACATCCGGTCAGCTCATCGACTTGTTTGGACTTCATATCAGCTATCCGATCGACCCGTTGACCTAGCTGGATTTCTTGCCAGAAATCCAGTCAGGCCATCGACCTATCTAGACTTCGTATCAGTTATCCGGTCGGCCCGTTGACTTAGCTGGATTTCTTGCCAGATATCCAGTTAGCCCGTCGACCTATCTGGACTTCTCTTATACACTTAATCAAGTGGTTAGATCACAACAAAATCTAACTCAACTTACTTGCCATTCATCAAAACCTGAGTTAGACTGTCAGTGCAAACTGCACCAACAGTATCATGGTGCATATTGTATATAGATGATATTGTTTTGATAGATAAGACACATGAATGAGTAAATGTTAAACTAGAATCTCAGCGGAAAACACTAGAAATAAAAGATTTTAGGCTTAGTATGAAATTTAGCAATATTAGACGTAATGAGATAATTGTTAAGATAGGAGACGATGAGTTGTCTGGAACTGAGAGCTTTAAGTATTTAGGATCATTTTTGTAAAATGATAGAGGGATTGAGATATATATCTTACGTAAAATACAAGCAGGATTGTTGAAATGGAGGTAAGTGTCAGGTATTTTATATGTTTGTAAAGTACCTCTACAACTTAAAAGGAAGTTCTACAAAATGACAGACTTGCTATGTTATATGACTCCAAATATTGGGCTATGACTTAGGCACATGAGTAGAAGATGAAAGTTGCATAGATGAGGATGCTAAATTGGATGTGTGGACATACGAGGATGGACATAATAAGGAATGAGAGCATTAGAGAGAAAGTCAAAATTGCATCTATTGAGAAAAAACTTCGAAAGACATGTTTAAGATGTTGCAAACATATACTTAGACGATCAATAAATGTCCTAATTAGGCGATACAAAACTATGACAAATACATACATCAAACGAGGGAGAGGAAGGTCTTAGTTAGCAACAATAAAATAAAATAAAATCTATTTAAATATATACGATGATATAAGAGGGGATAGAGCACAATGGCGTAGAAGGATCCACCGACCCCACCTAGTGGGATAAGCATTGGTTGTTGTTGTTGTTGTAGTATCCAAAGAAATTAACTTCCCAGACACATTTTCAATTTATTTCAGTTCTTATGAAAATGAAAAGTTGAAATTTGGTGAAAATTGAAAAACCAAAAAAGGTCTAAATATCCCAATAACTGACATCGTTATCCTTGTTTTTATTTTACAGGCTGTTGCACTAGTCCAAGTCTATACTGATGGGATCATGGGACAGTTCCTGTGACACATGTACGTGTTGAGATGGGATAGGGCCTACATACAAAAGTTGCAGAGATAGTTGCATCATCCTTCAATATTCCTCTTAGTTTTGTATATATATCAGAAACGAGTACAGATAAGGCATATTTTTCTTAAGTTTGTCATGGGATATTAGAAGGTGACAATAAATATGCATCCTTTGGACATTGGATATCTTATTTTGTCCGTACATTAACACAAAAATGTTTTGTAGGTTCCTAATGCATCACCAACAGCAGATGCTGCCAACTCGGACATGTATGGTGCTGCTGTTTTTTATGCTTGTGATCAGATAAAAGCACGAATGAAACATATTGCTGCTTGGAATCCACATTCTTCTTTTGCCGAGGTGATGCTTTGAGGAGTAACAATTGCAATTTAGTTTGAATTTGATGGACAAAATTCTCACTCAGCAACTTCTTGAACTATGAACTAATAAGTTTTTGCTATATGATTAAATTTTCTATTCTTGTGTGTTTCTTAAAATGTTCTTTTGGATCTATTATATTATGAAATTCTTCTAATATTTGATTCTTTGTTTTTCTAATTTTTTTATCTTTTGAAGAGAACCTTGGCATAATGGTAAACTTGCTGCTGTGTGTTCACAGGGTTTAAATCATGAAAACAGTCTCTTGCAATACAGGATAAGACTACGTATAATAGACCATTCTACGGGACTGGCTGGAGCTTCGTGCACTGGATTGCCCTTTTATGTTGTGTCCTCTATGCTAGATTTTTGAAACGACTATGAAATTAGTTTGTAATAACGTGCTTATATATATTAAACTCAAGTTAACCAATAAAATGGGAACTTCTACTTCATGCAGTAACCTGCATTATTCTAATTTTTCTTGTTTCAATTAAGTATATATTCATTTCCTTACATTTGATGGATATCCTTTAGGCTACGTTTGGTTGGGTGTAATGTAATGAAGCTTGTAATGTAATGTAATCTTGATTACATTACTACATTTGGCAATGGAATGTATGTAATCTTTGATTACAAGGGTGATTATATTTTTTTGTTTGGTGTCCATTATTTTTTATAAGTAATGTAATTCGTATTATTATAAAATGACAAAAATATCCCGTGACCTCTACTGATGGTCGTCGCACCTTTGTTGGAGCTTGCAGCAACCAGCGGCCGTCGTCGTTGGCCTCCTCCGCCGGCCGCCCCGACAATCGGCGACGGAGACAACCGTCGGCCGCCGGCAATCGGCAACCGACGACGAAGACAACCGCCAGCCGCAGGCAATCGGCAACCGGCAACGGAGACAATTGGTGACGGTGGCGGGCGGTGGCTGGCGGTGGTCGCCGGCGGCAGCCGATGGTGGTCGCCGGTGGAGGCGGCCGGCGGTGGGTGGAGGCGGCGACCGGCCGCCGGCAGTGGCCACCGGTGAAGGCGGTGGGCGACGGTTGCGGTGGATTAGGGGTATATTCGATATTTAAACTTTGGTTAAACGGTGACCTCGTAATGTAATCGGATTACATAGTATTTGTTTTGTAATCCAGATTACAAAAGTTCACTACCTTTTGTAATCCAGATTACATTGCATTACAAGTTTAAAATTAAACCAAACAAAATAATCAACTTTGTAATGTAATCCTGATTACATTACAAGACAGATTACACCCTACCAAACGTAACCTTAATTTACGATAGCTAGGGACTGTAATGTATAACTAAAACTGATGCTTCTTTTGGGCAATTAGCCTAGAGAATCCTAACTTTTAAAAAATTTACCCCAAACCATCCTTTTTTATCGTCTTGGGAGGCTTTCTTTCTTTGAAATGTCATTTTGCCCTGGATGGTAATAAAGATGGTTCTGTCACTTGAATATATGTGTAGTATAGTGCAAACTTTGCTTACACTTGTGGCAAGATTTAATTTGGGCATAAAATGCCACCAAAGTAATAATCTCCTGTTAATTATAGTTATCCTAAATGCCAATTCTAATCCTTGAAGTAGTATGGCCAATATACAAAGACGTTTGAGGATGGGACTATGAATGTGCATGAGCATTAACTAGTGTATTTTTGACAAAATAAGATAGAAACTGATTCCATCAATCCATTTCAATGTTTAATGTAAAGTTGGATCTTATCCCTCAGGACTAAATTGGGCTCTATTGAAATATATACCCTGAGGCTTGTAAATGTATATACAATAAAATTGGTAATCAATATTAATGCATTCACAACTGTAGTAGTTCAATATGATTGAGAAGTATCCTATTTTCACTTGTTAATTCTGGAAAACTTTTGTGTGACTTCTACCAGTTAACAAAAGCATGCCATATGGAAAGGATAGACCTCTCTGCTCATGGCTTTTACATTACACCTGACATTGGTTTTGACTGGGAAGATGGAAAGGGTTCACCATTCAGTTATTTCACCTTTGAAGTTGCATTTGCAGAAGTTAAGAGACACTCACTGGAAATTTTTACACAAGGGAAGCTGACATTATCATGGACCTTGGCCATTCCCTTAATCCAGCTATTGATGTTGAACAGGTTCTCATCATAACCAATTTTATTATTATTTTTTTTTCATCTCATCCAAAAATTTTATTTATTTGCAGTTATTATCAAATTCTCCATTGCCCTTGAATGAAATTCGTATTAATCCTTAATACTCACTGCCAATTGCATCAATTTCATATTTATTAAGTTGAATGGATTTTTTTTTCTTGGGAGGCAAAAGCATCAACCAATCCTTGGCTTATTTTTCAAAAACTATCCAACTTTGAGTCTTCTGTAGTATTATGTATGTTTAAGGTAGTTATAAGAAGATTTAATTCTTACACCATTAGTACACAACTTTGATGTTTTCTGGATCTAATGCAGTGAAGTTGGTTGGTTAGGAAACATTTAGGATATGATGATTAGGTTTCTCCCTAATCATATACCTAAATGTAGCCGATGACAAAAACCTTCCTCACTAAACCAAATGCATTGAAGACTCTCATGTCCATCTTGTTTACAATGTCATGAAAATTTTTAATCTATAGACCTTTGTGGGTAAATCTGCTAGCGGATTTGTTGTCTGGACCAAGAATTTAGGTGCCAAGCCATACTAATTGGCATTGTCACAATTTATTATTTTATTTGCTGACCAATGTCAAACACTATGATAATATGCCATTGGAGCAACAATTCGCAGCGGAAAGAGAGAGGGAGTGAGAGGGAGAGATAAAGGACTGAGGGGTAGAAGAATCCTTAAGAGTGAGATGGGCGGCTGATGTAGAGTGCAATGACAGGTTGAGATGGAACTATTTAAGCTAATATAAAAATTCACATTTGGATGAATGAGAAATGCCCAAGTGACCCAACTTAGTAACATATAATGTCGACAATAAATGGCGTGTAGTAGAGGTGGTCCAGTCCCTACATATTGTAATAAGAGAAAATGGAAAAATGCTGAATCAATGAGTGGGAAGAACACAAGAAGTGCCAATGATTGAACAGACAGAGAAGAACAGGTTGTGACAATTTGAAATACTGCTCATTCTTGTAACTGGACTCCTGAACCAATCCCTTCCCTGAACCAATTTGTAGAACTAAGCCAACTACAAAACCATGGCCCAGTAATGGCCCCATCTTAGCTTTAACCTGAAAATACCAATTTCAGACAAAAAAATTGTAATTATGCCCTAAATTAAAAATATAAATAATTAGATTATAACACCCTACCATAATGGGTACTCATTGGTGGAAGATTGGGCTAGCCCACTCCACTTGTTAACAAGATAATTCTCCCATTTATGAAAAGGGTATTGTTCTTGATTGATGATGCTAAGGAACATCATCTTGTTTGCATTGGGTTGATGCCATTTTGTAAACTCAACATTGCTATACTACACACTACATTCTAGATTACCTTAGATTTTCTAAATAAAATTCAGATTTTCTTTACTTGAAACTTTTATTGTTACTTTACCATATATTTGAACTCTGTGTTTCCACTTCAATGGTGTACGGATTGAGGGTGCTTTTGTTCAAGGTTTAGGTTGGATAGCACTTGAGGAGTTAAAATGGGGTGATTCAGATCACAAGTGGATTAGGCCAGGCCACTCATACACTTCTGGACCTGGAACTTACAAAATTCCTACTGCAAATGATATTCCTCTAAAACTGAAGGTTTCGCTGTTGAAGGTACCCGAAAATATTATATGTTTTATCATATTATTATTCATTGGAATTCACTGCTTCTTAATGTATTACACACTTAGCTGCTTGTACTTTGAATGCATTATCGTGCACCATTTGGGTTGACCTGCGAGGAAGGTCTTCTGATTATTCAGGCGCCTTACACTAAACAATTAGACAGTATTATTATAGATACAACAAAAACTTATTCATGTCCCGAAATGAGTGGAGAACAGAAGCATATGAAAAGTCAGGTTCCTATATTTATGACAAGAAATTTGGTATTCTATATATGACAAACTTTATTTTATAATAGATTTAAGTGCATTTACTTGTTTAGACTCTTATGCAAACTTAGTTCGAATTCAAAGATGGTACAAGGCAGAGAAGGGAAAATAATCCCTAACCATTTTCCCTTTGAATGTTTGATGGTACAAGGCTTGAGCCACCATGATACCCTACATCATTGTCATCCCAAGTCAGTAGATACCTCATATGACAAGACAAATGAAAGAATTGCAGCGAGAGGAGGCCTGTGATAATCAACCGCTATATGTCCATTGCCAACATATATAAATAGGCATATATCTTACATTGGTACTTTTAGGTCTAGAATTTTATCATGTCCTATTTATATACTCATGAATAGGCATTATAGTGATGCAATAAAACATTTACTTTCTCCAAATTTAAGACATACAACATAAGAACCGATAATGATTTGAAGACACATTGGCATGTTGATTGGTAAGGCAGAGACTAAAGATTTTGTAGATCAGGCATTACATCTAGTGCAGAAGCAATCAAAGATGTTTGAATAATTATGGGATGATGATCATTTAAAATTCCACCTGAATTGGGATTATTTCCAGATGCTAGACAATTTGAAGATTACTGGTGTATGTGTCCGAGTCTAATCTAAGCCCTGAATGATTGGCGGATTATCAATTATGTAAGACGTGAAAAATAAATGATTCAATTATGCAATGTGTTATAAGACTTACATCTGTCACTTATTTCCGTTTTTTAAGCATTATAACATTGTTTCCTAACACTGAAATGGTCAAAAGCAATATTTGCAAGTAAACAAAAATTACTAACAAATATTTGTTGGCTCAATTTGCATACTGGACTAAATCTTGTGTTGTTACAGTATGGTATGCTGTATTGATCTTTTAATGTGCCAAGATGGTGCTGGAACTGAGATTTTAGATGCTGTTACATGTTATCTGGAAATCATGAGCCTTGCCTATCTTACACTTCTGTTGAAGCATCCATTGTGTGTTGGGAAGGATAAGCATGTCATAGTATCAACAGGATAGACACCAAAAATAACTGAATTATACTTCAATATCTTTAATAGTTTAATGTGTGTAACAAATAGTTCACTTATTTCTCTCTCAGGGGGGAAAGACACACAAGGGGAACCCTCAGCACTGGAGTTCATTTGAACATAATATACGATTGTGAAGGCGTTAGCAATTTTTCTTTTCAATATAGTTCCTCTTGTTATTTCCGTATGGATCTGGAAGCTTTTATGGAAGTTAATTGGAAGTTTATCAAGACTTCTATGCACATGTAGGCTTTCTGTGATTCATTTTTGTGCCTACTGTTTGCAGGGCGTTCAGAATACCGAAGCAATTCACTCTTCAAAGGCTGTTGGGGAGCCACCACTTTTCCTTGCCTCTGCAGTGCTGTTTGCTATCAAAGATGCGATCATGGCTGTCCGAGCTGAAGAAGGCTATCACGACTGGTTTCCACTCGATGATCCAGCAACTCTAGTGAGGATCAGAATGGCTTGCGTTGATAACTTCACTAAGCAATTCACAGCTCCTGAATTCCATCCTAAGCGTAGTATTATAGTATATGATCCTTCTGGCGTGCTATGAGTTGCTGATTCTCATCCTAAGTTGAGTGAAATTCTTCTGGTGTGCTATGGTGCCAGATTGTAGTATTACCCATAAAATAAATCAATTTGGAAGAGTCAAATAAAAGTACATGGATATGCACAGGCAATTTGTAACACAATCTTCAATCTTTTTCAGCCGGTTTAAGATCGGTATTGATACTTTTTACTAATATAAACACGCATTATAAATTTTGTCTTCTCATATGTTGATGCAGGACGATTCGTTTATTTATTTATATTATTTTTTATTAAATTATTCTTTTTTATATTTTTTGAGTTTTTTTATATTTAAGATATTTTTGATAATTTATCTTTTGTATTTTTGAATTTTAAATTCAGGGATGGTATTTTAGAAATTGTGAGTTTTTTCCTTATTTGTTATGATATTTTTTCTTTTTTTACTAGTTAAGAATTGTAATATGTATGTTTGTATTTCTGTTTTTTTTCTTTGTATTTTAGGGTTCTATTATTGAATAACATTTTTTATTTTTGAAAACCTTAGGACCGTGGTTTCATTTCTTACTTTCTCCTCGAGAAGATGGGATTATTCCTTTTCTCATCAGTCAACAAGATAATCGTTATTTTATCAAGTGTTAATTGGTATCATAGTTGGTAGATTTTGATCGAGAAAGTTGAGTGTCATATCCAATGGGAGGTTGCCATGATTGTGGTTATGCTAGGTAGGTTCTGGCTGAGGAAGTTTATCATTATGGTCGTAGCACCCAAGATAAGATTGAAGATTTATAGAGACAATTCATAAATTTAACCAGGAGTGTAGCGGCAACGATGTGAAATTTGGAAGATCACAAGATCTCATATTGTGAATCTAAGTCTATATTCAAGAACTCGTATCATCATCAGGCTACATATCAGGAATATCATGGTCGGGAGGAGTCTTAGACCTTGGTTTTCGGATTGATCTGTTTGAATTTTTTAGTACGTTATAAGCAGAGGGCTTTGTTGATTGGATCAATAAAGTGGAGCAGATCTTCGACTATAAGTAAATTCTAGATCGAATGAAGGTGAAGTTGATTGCCATCAGAATCAAGAGTTGAACATCACCATGGTGGGAGCACTTGCAGTGCTCACAAGACAAACAATACAAGACCAAGATCAAGGATTAAGAGAAGTTGAAAATGAAGATGAAAGGTCACACTCAAATTTCGTTCCAGGGACGATTCCATTTTACCATGGAGGATGATAGTTTCAACGTCTGAGATAACCTAGATAGATTCGAAGATGATTTAGAGGAATTTGACCAAGAAAAAATTAAAGAGGAATCTCGATCTCAAATTGGAGACGAGATCGAGATGACTAATGATCGAGTTTATGACGATAATGAGGAGGATGAAGTTCATCAAACCTCTCATCCCGACGTAGATCATGATGAACATGAGATGGATGATAACGAATTTGATGAAGATGTCTTGGAAGAAGAGGATGACCATGAAGAATTTAGATTTGAAAATGATGAGTTTGTTGAGACCGTCATTGGTACTTTTGATATGATATGATATGGATCTTAGCGAGGTACAAATTATAATGAATGAAGGTGGACTGTGTTCTCGTGGAGCTTTAATATTTGATTTCTCTGACTATGAGATTGAAGCAATTGATGCATGCTCTATCACAACTCAAGAATCTATCGCTGGTCTCATTCGATTTCAGTCCATCAAGGTAAGCCACAACTTCTCTGGGGCATTGTCGAGCTCAGCCTGGTCTCTTTCTGAGCTATCAACATTGACGTCTCTCACAACAATCTCACTGGGGTACTCTGATACATTATATAGCTGTTGTGAATTCAATTGTCAGTGGCATGCTCTTTGATCTGTCAAACAATCTTTACTATGGTCGCATCTCTTCTAGCTTTGTGAGCATTTTTAACCAATTTCGAATTAGGGATGTATCGGTAAATTTCATAGAAGTTGCCTTGCCATGTGAAGACTTGCGCGACATTATCTCATTTGGATTGAATTGCTTTCAAAATGCAACAAATCAAAGGAGTGCAGAGGTGCGTATGCAGTTATATTCAGAGAGAGGGTTATTTTATGGTGGGGGTGCGATCGCCCCAAGCCCTGCACCTTCAGATACTCGCAAGAGAAGGAATCGGAATTTGATATATATACTCAGTGGGGTGATAGATGGAACAATTGAAATTCTTTTCCAGTTCCACCATTTTGGTTTTTTATGGAATTGTTAAAGGACTAACCGAAGTACAATAGTTATTAATAGATTTTATTGATTTGATGTATCATTTGATATTATTTTAAATTCGAAGATGAATTTTTTTCAATCTAAGATGATTGATACAGGAGGATTCGTTGAATTGTTTTTATTATTTTTAGTAAATTATTTTTTTTAAAAATTTCTTTGTTTTGTATTAATAAATTTTAAGTCTATTTAAGGATTTTATAATTGTGAGTTTTTTTTATTTATTAGAATTTCTTTTTTTTTTGTTAAAGTTTATATAAATATATATTTAATTATTGAAGTAATTATTCTTTATTATTAAATAATATATATTTTTAAAAAAACTCTGAGGAGGAGGACGATTTTTCTTTTTACCTTCTCCTCCAGAGAAAACGATTATCCTCTGCTCACCGACTTACTGAATAATTATTATCTTATTCATTATATATACCACAAACAAGTTGATGATATTTTAATAACCAAGGCCAGAAATTCATGATGGGTGACAGTGTGTAAAGAACGGAAGGATAAGATACCAATAGTATGTGTCACAATCCAATCTATAGTAAGTTATTATCAAAAGGTTATCTTAAAATTAGACACCTAAAACATGCGGCTGCTATTGATTTCCATGCCAAGTTCAGTATCTAAACAATTTTAACTTTAGTAGTAAAAATAAAGAGAAAGATGGATTTTTTTTTGTTTTATTAAAATAAATTATATATATATATATATATCTCTTTTTTTTTTCCTCTATCTCTTTTTATTTTTATCTCTGGATCATTACAGTTCGAATTTTAGTTATAATATATTTATAAAAAAAAATTCTCCAAATAAAATAAAGAGAGAATATTAGATTTTTGGATTGGTTATCATGTGTATTTCTTTATTTATTTTATCTTGATAATCGATAAAAATTTTTATAGGACTAAATCAGTCAACTAAAAATAATTAATGAGATTAATTAAAATTATTATTTTTTTCATTTTCTGTGTATAAGGAATTCCCTGTCATGAGGAATTGTCAGATACGAATTTCATCTTTATCGAATTTCTTTTCTATATTGATTTTTATGATGGTAATAAAAAATACTGAAGTTCTGGATTTATCTTGAAATTCAATAAATTTTTTTTTATAAAATTAAATTGATGATCAATAACACTAGCTGACATTTATTAATTTCTATGTAGATTCTTGCATTGACTTTTGAAAAGGATGCACTTAAACTTTTATAAAAGACCTATTGTACTTTCATATTTTAAAAGACATATTAGACTTTAATTTTAAAAATATCATTCCCAAAATAAAATAAAATAAAAAATTAATTTCTTTATGTTAATTCGAACCAATGAATTAATCTGAACCGAATCAAATCAAGAATTTCTGTCATTAATGACCCTAAAATACTCATTTTTAAAAAAAAAAATACATATAAAACTCATACTGATCTCCTAAATTTATCCAACTTTTTAAATTTTAATAAAATATATAAAAATTAAAATAAAAAAATAAAATTAAAGAAATGTTAATAAAAATTATTTTTTTTATTATGTTTATCTTTTTGATAGCTAATTAAAAGAGAAAAATAAAATAGGAATTAAATAATTAAAAATAAAAATGAGTTTGGTGCTGTTTTGCTTAAAACATCACCTTAGTATTGCTTTCATTAAAAATCACTATATTAATGTTAATTTTATCAAAACATCACCACTTTAGTGTTAATTTCATCATAATATAACCACCTTAGTGCTTATTTCTTAAAAGCATCATCATCTGTGTGCTGATTTTTTTAAAACATCATCACCTATATGAATTTTTGAAAACAGATTGTGCACTGTTAGAAAGACCTTGAATTTAAAATTTTAAGGTACGATGGGATTGAGAAGCTCTATATAAACTTTTGGATTAGGTCCTATTAGAGCTAAGACCATCAATGTATTTTAGTTGAAACTCATTGATAGACCTAGAGGATTTGAAATTCTAAAACCTAGACATGAAGTGAAAGAGAAGAATATAAAGAAGGTAGATATGGTGTACAAACCTAATTTTGAGTCTCCTTCATGAAGTTATAAGTTCGTGCCAATTGACATGCCGATTGAATTTTTGAAAACAAATAGTGCATGGCTAAGAAGGCCTTGAATCTGAGATTTTTGAGTATGGTGAGACTAAGGAGCATCACAAATTCTTACAGGACTTGGATTGAGTTCCGTCAGAGTTGGTTAATACGATCAATGGAATTTATTTGAAACTCATTAATAGACCTAAAAGATTTGAAATTCTAGAACCTAGACATGGAGTAGAAGAGGAGAGTATATAGAAGATAGATTGGTGTACAATCCTGATTTTGAGTTTTCTACATGAAGTTATGAGTGTTGGTTTCGAATGATCGAGACTATAGTGATGTTGTTTTTATAAAAAATCAACACCATTGTATTAGAGAAATCACAATACAACAATGCTAGTTTCAAAGGATCAGGATTATTGTGGTACTATTTTATAAAGATCAACATCACTATGTTAGAAAAATTACAACAAAGTAATGTTGGTTTAGAAGAATATTCATCAGGATCATTGTGGTGCTGCTTTATAAATATCAACACTACTGTGTTAGAGAAATCACAATATAATGGTGTAAGTTTCGAAGGATAAAAAAAATGATAATCCCAGTTAGTCTCATTGACTATCTCTGGGGTGACCGGTCCGGTCCCACGGAAGTTTTTCACCGGCCACCAGGGTAAATCGGGAAGCGCACGCAGCGGCGAGCCCAGAAGCCCAGCATCCTTTGATTATGCCCTCCATTTGGAGGAAAAATTCCTGCAAATACGCCGTAGCTGAGGTTCGAACCGCGGGTGTCTAGGAGACAACCTGAATGACCTACCGCGGTACCATGGCCCCGGGGACTAGTTTCAAAGGATAAATATCATTATGGTAATGGTTTTCAAAAACCAATATTGTTATGTTATAATTTTGTTAGTGAGAGCCCTAGAGTTGATCATGTGATGATTGTTGTATGGACTCGATGTATCATATTCCTATATATATTTATAAGGACATTTCTTTATAGTTATTATACTTACTTGTGTTGGTGCCAAATAACTGAGTATAATAGCGTCCTTGAGTAGAAAGTTCTTATCTATATCAATCGATTGGTTGAATTGATAATGAGATGATATAGAGAACACTACTCTTAATCATTCCTAGTCAAGTATTAACAATCAGGGACAATATTAATGCGATGAGACTAGCATGTAGGTCAACTCGATGACTTGATCTCACAAGTTATAGATATTAGATATCAAGTTAACAATGAGTATGCATTGGAGAATGTATACTGAATGACCCATCATGAGAAAGTATCATGGATCGTTATATGAGTGTCATATAGTTTCTCATGTGACTATTAGTATGACTATTAGTATTTGGACCTGAAGTCACCATGGTTCCCTACATAAGGGGTTGCATACTTCGGCTTCGTCAAACATCACCCGTAAATGAGTGGACTATAAAGGCGACTACTGGGTATGTAACAAATTATGCGGAGGGATGTGAGTGATGTAGATGGGATATATCCTTCCTATATGATGGGAGTGACATCATGATTCTTGATAGAGTGAGACCACTAAATGCATAGTCATGCTCAAATAAGTCAATATGAGATATTGAGCTTCTTTAATTAGAGTGAGTCTACTTGGAGTTCAAGACATAGATTGATTAGAGGATGACACGGTCTATGCGTCAATTGATCAATTTAGATGTCAAGGATAGAAGGACATTATCACATATTGTAAGAGTCACAATTAGTAGTCACAATGGTGATGTTGGATCTCAACATTCTTGTAACTTGGGTAGTAATGATGTGTTGCTAGATACCACTCATTGCTTATGTTTCTAAATGGGTTTAGGAGCATTGCCAACGTTACAAGAACCTATAGGGTCACACACAAAGGGCAGTTAGATGGAGATTAGGTTCATATGATGGACCAAGGGGATTAGGTTTATGTGATGAACCAAATTGGATTAAGAGTAATCCAAATTAGACTAATTGAGTTGGACTCAATTTGATTCATGTGTCGAATGAGTCTAATTTAGACTATAATTCATTGAGTTAATTTAAACCAATGAATAGAGATTCATTAAATTAAATTGATTTGAATCAAAGGGTAGATTTGATCAACCATGAGAGATAAGAGATCAAGTTTGACTTGACTTGAGAGGGAAGATGAAGGGTCAAGTTTGACTTGACCAAATGTCACTTCGTTGTGACTTGGCATGGGTCGACCAATGATGATGTTCCACATCATCAAGGCTACATCATTGTATGCCACCTCATGAGGAAGACCAAGAGCCATGACTCTTGGTATTACATGGAGGTATTAAATCCTCTATTAAGTGGCCGGCCACACACATGAAGAATAAAAAAAAAGGTGTGCTCATTCAAGGCTCTCTTTCTTCCTCTCTTCTTTTTCTCTCCTTCTCCTCCATTGTCGAGACCTCTCAAGAGTGCTAGCACACTCTAAGTGGTTCTCTCCACCTTTTGTCCGTGTGGATATGTGTAGAGGAGTGTACACTTGACACTCTACGAGATCCGACAACCATTTGGACGAGCGGGATAAGCGAAGGGCATCGCTACAAGGGTAACACTTCCTTTTCATGTAGATCTAAGGTAGATCTAGTGTAGACAAACATGTACATGAATTTTATTTATCTATCTTCGCACAGATCCGTGGCTAGCTTCGAGGTTTCTGCAACGCAAAAAGAGATTTTTACGGCTCGAAAGTTCTAACAAATTTCTCCCACAATGTTGTGTTGATATTTATAAAACAACATCACAATGGTCATGATCCATAGAAATCAATACCACTGTATTGTGATTTCTGTTGGTACCCCAATGTAGTTTTGATGTGATCAAACAAGTTAAGTTATATCCTGTTCTATTTAAACTCGTGTCAAAGTGTACAGGAACTTAGGAGCACAGGGCGTCGAGCAAAAGACGCAGCTAGCGAGAAGGACAGCATGGGAGAGAGCCGACAGGCTTGGTGCGTCTGAGGCACGAGGTACTGCGGAAGAGTATGCGGGCGGGCGAGAAGGAGGCACGCGACATTTCCAAAGGACGAGGAGCCGGAGCGAAAGCTTGCTCAAGAAGGCCGGAAGTTGGGTTCGGATGAGCCTTATCCCAGATGGCTGAAATCACCCAAACGAGCAAAATCGGAGCGGAAGACTCGGACCAAAACAAATGGAGCCGAAGTTGGAGGCCCGGAGTGAAAGTCAACAAAATGTTGACTTTCACCCCTTGGGGCGCCAGGACCTGGTCGGGACGCTCGGACCAGTCCGGGGCGCCTGAAACCCAAGTTTAAATAAGATTGACGTGGCCTTTGACCGGCGCATTGGAGATAAGCTTTTATCCCTCTCCAGACGCCTAGAACCCTTCCAAGCACCCCGAGCAGGGCTATATAAGCAGCCCTGCTCCCAGAAGCTAAGAACAACCAGAAAAATTCAAATAACACTTGTGCACTTTTCTTTTTCTATTTTAGCTTCGTCTTGTTGTGCGTTCATTGTTGTAAAGTGGCTTCTCTGCCTGAAGGAGATTTTTTTAGCGCGCTTTAATTTCCTTGGATTAACAACCTTCGTGGTTGTAACCTGTTGGTGCGGGTAGCACTAACGGTCTAACCTAGGTTTTGATGAATGACAAATAGGTTAAGTTAGTTTTGTTGTTGTCTGACACTTTGATCGAGTGTGCAGGATAAGTCTAGACAGGTCGACGGGCTGACCGGATGTCTGGCACGAAGTCCAGCTAGGTCGACGGGCTGACCGGATAGCTAGCAAGAAGTCCAAGCGGGTCGACGGGCTGACCGGACGCTTGGCAAGAAGTCCAGCTAGGTCGACGGGCTGACCGGATAGCTGGCGAGAAGTCCAGACGGGTCGAAGGGCTGACCGGACGTCTGGCAGGTAAGTAAGGTAAGTCACTCGAGGGGAGTGACTGCGAGGACGCGTTCCCAGGAAGGGAACATTAGGCGTCGATCCGGCTTAGATCCATTTCGGATATCTAAGTCGAGATCGTGACTAGATTCCGGTCTCGGAAAGACGGAATCTAAGTCATACTCTTCTATTGTTAAATCATATTATTTTAGTTGTGCTAACAATCTGTGTTGCAGGGTATATTTTGCCTCGGACTAACCTTGTTTTGCAGGAGAAGGAATCTCTGGAAAAAGGTGGTCCGGGCGCCCGGAAGGGATCCGGGCACCCGGAGGTGAATTTTATCCAGGCCGAGTCGTCGCCACGTGGAGTTTGCTGATTAGACCTGCCACGTCGCACCAGGGTGCCCGGAAGGGATCCAGGCGCCCGGAGCAGCATATAAAAGAAGCCCCATGGGTGGAGCTTCAGATACAACGTAGAACTCTTCGACTGCTTGCTCTGCTGCTCTGTGCTCCAGCGACGCTAACAAAGCTCCGACAACGCGCCCTTGCTCTTTAAGTTCTCTTTTTCTGTCGGTATAGCTTTGTGTTTTTTTTTATTTAGCATTTCTTGTACTCCTTTTTGTAATCATATTCGAATTGCTAGTGATTGCCCAATGAAAGTGGTCAAGGACCACGGGCCTTCGAGTAGGAGTCGTCACAGGCTCCGAACGAAGTAAAATCAATTGTGTTCATTTACTTTTCCGCTGCGTACTTTGACATTCGAGTTTTTCAAATCGATATTCACCCCCCCCCCCCCTCTATCGAACGATCACGGTCCTACAAGTGGCATCAGAGCAGGTACCGCTCTGATTTGGTGCAACCACCAATCAGACTGGGGGTGAAACCTTTCCTTTTTTTTTGTCTTCAATTTTACGCTTAATTCTAAACTAGTGTATCATTTTTTTTATATTTTTTTTTGTTGCAATTAAATCTAAATTGGTGCAACACCAATCTAGATCTTTCTACTATTTTTCCTTCCCGCACTACTAATCCAAGACCAAGTCTTGGAATTTTTTGTGTTTCTCTTCTTTCTTCTGTGCGCAGGACTAAAATGTCTCAGACAGAAGGATTCAGCACAGTACGACCTCCACTCTTCAACGGGGACGATTTTCCGTACTGGAAGAAGCGCATGGAGGTCTACCTCAAAACAGACTTCGACCAGTGGATGAGCGTTACGAGACCCTATAAAATTTCAGCGGACAACTCCGGGAATATACTGGATCTTGAAGACTGGACAGCAGATTTGAAGAAAAAGGCGTGAACAGAAAATAAAGCAATCAACACTTTACAGTGCGGATTAACAAGAGAAGAACTGAACATTGTCGGTCCACACAAAAACGCTAAAGAGCTGTGGGACAAATTGATCGAGCTGCACGAGGGAACGAGCGACGCCAAGGTAACAAAACGAGACCTGCTTTTGAATAAAATTCTTAATATAAAAATACAGGAAGGTGAAACGATGAATCAGCTCCACGCGAGGATCAAGGACATCCTCAACGGGCTTCATGCGATAGGCCACCAAATGGAAAATAGAGACTTAATAAGGTACGCATTAAATGCTTTTCCACGTAATAGTTTGTGGGCATCAATCGTAGATGCCTACAAAATTTCTAAAAATCTTTCTAAATTAAAACTAGATGAGCTTTTCTGTGAATTAGAATTACATGAATAAACTAATGCTGGAGCTGAGAAAGGTATAACTTTATTTGCAGGTTCCTCCAAAGAAAAGAAAAGCAAGCCTGAATTTGAAGAAGATTCCGACCAAGACTCCGAAGACGAAGAACACCTGGTGAACTTGGTAAGAAAAATGTTCACCAGGAGAAAAAGGAGCTTCAGCAAAAAGGACCTTCAAAAGATCAGTTCTCCCTCAGAACAAAGGAACGTGACTTGTTTCGGCTGCAATAAAAAGGGACACTACAAGAACGAATGCCCAAAACTAAAGTTCGACAAACCGAAGCCAACCAAAAAGAAGGCACTCAAAGCAACGTGGGATGACTCCTCGGACGAATCGGAGGAAGAAGAGCAGAAACATCAGAGCCACCTCGCACTGATGGCCCACGAAGCTGAAACAGAAGACGAGTCGGAAGATGAAGACGGGTCTGAACCCGAAACAAGGCCCGAATGAGGTATATTTTAATTTAAACAAAAAAAAATTTTAGAATTATTTCCTGTTTAAATAGTAAATTAATTAAAATAGAAAATGAAAACAAATCACTTCTTGAGAAAAATCAAAACCTCAAGGAACAAATCAAAAATTCAAATTCAACTCAAGATCTAACACTTGAGGAGGAGAATTTATCATTAAAAAATGAGATTAACAATTTAAAAGAAATGTTAGAAAAATTCACAACAAGATCAAAAAATCTAGACTTAATCCTAAATAATCAAAAAGCATGCTATAATAAAACCGGACTAGGATATAAGTCGAATTCAAATAAAACCTTCAAATCATTAATAACCCAATACAAATCAACCAATCTAGCTTGGGTTCCGAAAGCGTGCTTAACCACGCAAATAGGACTTAATCAATATTATATACCTAAAGAAAAAATACATTATATAAAATCGAATAAACCAAACCAAAATCCAAAATACAAACCTAAATCAAATTCAAAAGCTAAACACTTTAATCAACAAAATAATCACCAAGTTAACTATAACTATAAAAGGAATCGACACAAACCTAAAACCAAAATTTAAATTAATGGCCAATAATTCAGGGAGGCTCCGAATAGTGGCACCTCCAAAATTAACTAACCCGGCAGGGTAATTAGGATTAGAGACCAAGTTTAACTTGAATCATGGTACTGGTGAAGTTTTTGGATGATAGTACGTTAGGGAAACTTGGGCATCGCATGTCTAGAAAGATATGGTTTCGATCTGGTGCATTTGGCCAAGTGGAACTGACCGAAGCTACCCTTAAATGAATCTTAACCAGTTAGACCAAGATTTAGTACTAAGCTCCGTGGATAGGACTATTCGGAAAACCTCGAAAGGTTGGTTACTACTAATGACGTCCATGTGACTCACCAAGCTTAGAAGTTTATCCGAAGAATGCCTATTTGTAGAGACCAAAGCTAAATCTGAATCTAACACAAGTTAAACCAAAACTCCATAATTAAAAATTCAATTTCATCTCGCAAAATCATAGGAATCCCTGATTGATAATATAGATCGGGTGAGATGAATAAGGCTTAAGTTTAAATTAATTTCAAAATTTTAATTTTAAACTTAAAAATTAATTTCAAAATTTTAATTTTAAACTTAAAACTTAATTTCAAAATTTTAATTTTAAACTTAAAAATTTATTTCAAAATTTTAATTTTAAACTTAAAAGTTAACTTCAAAATTTTAATTTTAAACTTAAATTTTAATTTCAAAATTTTAATTTTAAACTTAAAAATTTATTTCAAAATTTTAATTTTAAACTTAAAAATTAATTTCAAAATTTTAATTTTAAACTTAAAAATTTATTTCAAAATTTTAATTTTAAACTTAAAAGTTAACTTCAAAATTTTAATTTTAAACTTAAAAATTTATTTCAAAATTTTAATTTTAAACTTAAAAATTAATTTCAAAATTTTAATTTTAAACTTAAAAATTAATTTCAAAATTTTAATTTTAAACTTAAAAATTAATTTCAAAATTTTAATTTTAAACTTAAAAATTAATTTCAAAATTTTAATTTTAAAACTTAATTTTAAACCTAATCTCTAAATCTTAAAAAAAAAAAAAAAAGGTCAAACACCAGGGGCGGGCGCCCCTGGTATTCCCCTCTGGGGCGCCCGGAAGGGGATCCGGGCGCCCCGCCCAAAATCAACCCCGGGCGCCCGGAGCTCCCTATAAATAGGGGGCAGCAGGCGCCCCCAACCCTTGCCCCACAAAAACCTCACTTTTGCCAAGGTTCACTCCAAACCTCAGTGCGAGAGTATTTTAAATCAAATTTTTCTTGCGGTGAAGACGCTGCTGCGATTCAACTGAGGTCGTCAGATCTATATTTGTCGATGGCTCCTCGATAAAACTTCTTCCCCTCTCTAAAAATTTATTAGAATTTGTTCTCTCATTTTTCTTAGAATATTTTTTTATATACAGTAGGAACGGAGCTTCCTATAAATAGGGGGCAGCAGGCGCCCCCAACCCTTGCCCCACAAAAACCTCACTTTTGCCAAGGTTCACTCTGAACCTCAGTGCGAGAGTATTTTAAATCAAATTTTTCTTGCGGTGAAGACGCTGCTGCGATTCAACCGAGGTCGTCAGATCTATATTTGTCGATGACTCCTCGGTAAAACTTCTTCCCCTCTCTAAAAATTTATTAGAATTTGTTCTCTCATTTTTCTTAGAATATTTTTTTATATACAGTAGGAAACGAACAAATACTGGTGCTGGACCCTCTAATGCTAGCACTGACCCTAGGTTTCCCACAGATGAACTAAGGATTAGGTTTGAGTCAACCGTTTATAAGGCCATTAGGACTACCTGCATAGATAGATCGTTCTTTCTAGGTTCATGTCCCTCCGTTATAGAGGTTATAAACCACTATAACTTAAAGAACCTTGTCGAATGTACCAGTCCAGTAAACATAAGTCTGTGTGCTGAATTTTGCAATAACCTAGTGAAAGTAGACGATCTCACCTATACCACTAGGGCAGCAGGTACTGATATCACATTTTCCCCTACGACTATCCGAGAGTTTTTTGAGTTACGTCCATCTACATGTTCTTTTTTGTGCTATCCTCCCAAGGATCTACCATTCGGAGATCCCTACTCACATATTACTCTCGATACAATTTATTCGTATTTTTTTGGGGGAGAGCAAGATCCCACTGTGACCTAGTTTAGGTCGGTAGAACTTCGAGTCCAGGACTACGCTCTTTATAGGGTCTTAGTCCTTTGCATTTTACCACTGACTACTCGGGACATTGCTGTGATGCGCCCATTCCATTCATTTTTACTCTATGCCCTGAGTCATAGGTTAGATATTGACATCAGCCTACATATCTTCTCCACCATTATCTACTCGGCTGGATACGTGACTGATAGACGAGTCCACATGTCATTCTGTCACATTCTGACAGCCTATATGTCCTCGTTGCACATTGATGTCACTAGAGGAGACATTCCCTATATGACCGAGTTCGATGTTATAGCAGCTCGGAACTTCTCCCTAGCTGGTATCCACGTAGATAGGGATGACGGGACTATGTCTTGGCGGAGGGGGGGGCACAACACCAGCCCGATCTAGACGCACAGGTGGACGAGTTCATGCTTGCACTGTTTTCAGAGGAAGTCGTACCAGCTCCACCACCGCCCCCATCTTGAGCACCACGTCACGCTCCCCGCACTCTAGCCGACCGTATGACCGGACTAGAGAGAGCTATGGCGAGTCTCCAGCAGGAGAACTCTGATTTTCATCGGGACATACGGCGAGAGGTTGCCGAGTTACGAGCTGCTGGGGAGACCCGACACACTGAGCTGATGGCGCTTCTCCGATCCTTGGGATCTGGACCACCCCCTTCATCATCTCAGTAGCTCTAGTTATGACTCACTTCTGTAGCTACACTACCTGTAAAATATTTTGGATCTATCTAGTGATATTTCAGACTTACATTGATTATATTCTATCTTGATAGACTAGGATTTTTCAAAAATGTTTTCAAAAATGGTTTTATCAAATTATAAGTTAAACTTGTTTGTTTTCAAAACTTTCCATTTTTAGATGTTTAAAAATAGTTTTGGCCTTAGACTAGTTTTGAATCCTTAGAAAGCATGTACCCATAGGACTAGTTTTTGAGCATCTCACCAACACCTTAGGCTTACCTTGCTTGTGTTTGACAAATATAGAAAGGGGTGAGATGCATAGGCCAACTGTCTGGACTTAAGATGCTTATTTCAGTGCATCAGCATAAGTCTGGACGTTAAATACAAATCAGACAGTAATCAGATTAAGTTCATCAGTCAAGTCAAACACTGACTGTTTATAATTACCTTAATCTGACTAACCAAGTGAAAGCTACTATCTTCTGATAGTTAGTTAGTACCTAATTGGTTAGACAGCTGTTTAATTTAAGTATCAAGTTCAGGGGGAGAAATTAATTAAAATTTTGTGTGTTTGAAAAATGCTTTTGTACATCTATTTTAAAACTAACTTATTTTTGAACACCAGTTTTCAAAAAGTTAAATTTAACTAAGTGTTTAAAAAATTGGAAGTTTAATCCCACCTAATTTTTAAACCTGATTTTAAAAATTGAATATTGTAAATTTAAACTTACTCAGTTTTGTAACATATGCTTGAAAATTAAACTTTCCAAACTTAGCTTTTATCAAATTAGCCTTAACAAATTTATTTTGGCTAAAATTTCACTTCTTGAAAAATTAATTTTACTTGCTTTTTGAAAAATCAAATTTGAAAACTAGATTCACCTTAGTGTCTGAAAATTGAAATTTGAAAATTAGAATTTACCTTTTGAAAAGTAAATCTAAATTTGAAAAACCTAAATTGAAAATTTTACACGTTGAAAAGTTAAACTTGATTAACTTTAAAAAATTTTAAATTGTCTCCCCCAAGTCAACTTGACCAATTTTTTTTAGTTTGTGCTTGTATCAGTATCTCTGAATTCTGAATCAGACTTAGATTAGCTGTTTCTTAAATTTTTACAGTAACTCTACACTATGCTTGTTTATCCTTGCCTATTTTTGATGAATGCCAAAGGGGGAGGGTTAGGTGGTTAAGTTAGCTAAACCAAATTGAAAACACTAAAACTAACTACCATGTACCTGCTTTATTTATTTTTGCGTTTTTTTCACTAACTTAACCAGGTTGTCATTCCATCAAAAAGGGGGAGATTGTTGGTGTGGGTAGCACTAACGGTCTAACCTAGGTTTTGATGAATGACAAATAGGTTAAGTTAGTTTTGTTATTGTCTGACACTTTGATCGAGTGTGCAGGATAAGTCCAGACAGGTCGACGGGCTGACCGGATGTCTGGCACGAAGTCCAGCTAGGTCGACGGGCTGACCGGATAGCTGGCAAGAAGTCCAAGAGAGTCGACGGGCTGACCGGACGCTTGGCAAGAAGTCCAGCTAGGTCGACGGGCTGACCGAATAGCTGGCGAGAAGTCCAGACGGGTCAAAGGGCTGACCGAACGTCTGGAAGGTAAGTAAGGTAAGTCACTCGAGGGGAGTGACTGCGAGGACGCGTTCCCAGGAAGGGAACATTAGGCGTCGATCCGGCTTAGATCCATTTCGGATATCTAAGTCGAGATCGTGACTAGATTCCAGTCTCGGAAAGACGGAATCTAAGTCATACTCTTCTATTGTTAAATCATATTATTTTAGTTGTGCTAACAATCTGTGTTGCAGGGTATATTTTGCCTCGGACTAACCTTGTTTTGCAGGAGAAGGAATCTCTGGAAAAAGGTGGTCCGGGCGCCCGGAGGTGAATTTTATCCAGGCCGAGTCGTCGCCACGTGGAGTTCGCTGATTAGACCTGCCACGTCGCACCAGGGCGCCCGGAAGGGATCTAGGCGCCCGGAGTAGCATATAAAAGAAGCCCCAGGGGTGGAGCTTCAGATACAACGTAGAACTCTTCGACTGCTTGCTCTGCTGCTCTGTGCTCCAGCGACGCTAACAAAGCTCCGACAACGCGCCCTTGCTCTTTAAGTTCTCTTTTTCTGTCGGCATAGCTTTGTGTTGTTTTTATTTAGCATTTCTTGTACTCCTTTTTGTAATCATATTCGAATTGCTAGTGATTGCCCAACGAAAGTGGTCAAGGACCACGGGCCTTCGAGTAAGATTCGTCACAGGCTCCGAACGAAGTAAAATCAATTGTGTTCATTTACTTTTCCGCTGCGTACTTTGACATTCGAGTTTTTCAAATCGATATTCACCCCCCCCTCTATCGAACGATCACGGTCCTACATAACCAAGTAATTTCTCGGTGTCTCTTTCTTTTTAATTTCTTTATTATTCTTTTATGCAAGTATTATATTAAGTTATAAGTTTGAGGAAGGTATTTTTTTTTATTTTTGTGCACGGGCTATTCACCCCCCTCTAGCCAGCCACCAAGGGTCCTAACAAGTGGTATCAGAACAAGGACGCTTCAGGAGGATTAACAGCCGAATGAAGCACATGAGATGGTCGGACCGAGCATCTGTCCACCAAAGTTCTAGGGGGAGTTCACGAGCTGGAAAAAGAAAATGGTGGTATTCTTTAAAATCAACTTTGAATTACTTTTAATAATGAAGTTCAGTTTTGTAGCACCCGAAGGCAAGGAAGAATACCAATGAACGAAGAAGGAGCAAACCGACTTCGTGGCAAACATCAAAACAGAGTTCCATTTGCTGAGCATCCTACCGCCACAAGAAGTCAATCGGATCGGCGCCTACGACTTAGCAAAGGAGCTTTGGGAGAAGTTCCTTGAGCTACACGAAGGGCCGTCGGAAGCCAAGCTCGCGAGATGGAATCTCCTAAGGAATCAGTTAAGCCACATAAAACAGGAAGCAGAAGAAACTGTTGCACATCTTTACTCGAGAATAAAGGAACTAATCATCGGACTCACGATCTCGGAGAAAAGGTAAGCAACCGAGATTCACTAAAGTATGCACTTAATGCATTTCCTAGATCTACAGAGTGTTGGATCGAGACGCGCTAGAGGGGGGGTGAATAGCGCTCGCAGCTATTTCGTTCAATTCGTAAAACTATCGGAGTTAAAATACGCTGCGGAATAAAGAAACACAAACACAGAGACACAGGGGAATTTACTTCGTTCGGAGCCTTGATCGACTCCTACTCGAAGGCCTGCGATCCTTGATCGCTTTCCGTAGGCAACAACTAATAGCTCGAATAGAATTACAAGTGAAGTACAATAATCAATGAGAAATAATTAAATTATACCGACGACAATATGAATAACTGAAGATTCAGAGCTCCGGGTCGTCGGGGAGTCATCGCAGCACTTCGGGATCGTGTCGTTAGCAGCTAGTCGCAGAAGGATTGCTTGGAGTGAGTTGTTTCAAGCTGCTGTTCGAAATGCCCTTTTATAGTGTGCTGGAGGCGCCTCCAAGGCTGTCCGAGGCGCCTCCAGGCACCGAGTCTGTCACGGTGATAAGTGCAGAACAAGTCGCGCTTTATCCTACTTGAGGCGCTTTTAGGCTGCTCCAAGGCGCCTCCAACGTCTGGTCCAAGGCGCCTCTAGCCACATCTGAGGCGCCTCCAAGTCTTCTGTGCAGACATGTGCTGGCTTGCACCCGAGGTGCCTCCAAGCCCCATGGAGGCGTCTCGGACACTGTTCATCTGAGGCTAAACTCTGAATTTTGGCCCTGCAAAACATGTTAGTCCACAACTACAAAAACACATCCTGCAAAACCAAGTTAGCACTGAGATAATATTAGATATGATAATAGAATCTTATGACAATCTCTGGACTGTCCGGGTCTGACTTCGGATTTCCGATCGGAAACCCTAGGTCGACCCGACGCCTACTGTTCCCTCTACGGGGAATGCGTCCTCACCTACTCCACTCAGGAGATTTACCTGATGCCAGCGCGATCCTCCAGATCGACTGGACTTTTGCTCGGTGCTCGATACTTCCGGACTTTCTGCTGGACTTCCTCTTCCCGGCTGGTCCAGTCTTTCACCTGGTTCGCGACACCAGGACTTTCCACCTAGGGTTACCCCCCTAGGACTTTTGCCTAAAGCACTCGACCCACCAAGACTTTCCACATAGGGTTATCACCCCCTATGACCTAGGGTTACCACCCCCTAGGGTTTTCACCTGCCTAACCACAGTTAGGACTTTCCTGAAACACTTAGTCAAACACGTTAGATCACAACACACCTTAACTTTGAATCCTTTGTCATTATCAAAACTCAGGTTCGATCGTCGGATGCTTCCCGCACCAACAATCTCCCCCTTTTTGATTATGGCAACCCAAATTCAAAGTTAAGTAAAAATGCATAAGTATATTAAAAGATTTTAAGTGAGCAAGCTTAAATATATAAATTCAAAAAAGCATAACTTAAGCTAACACTTAAATTTTGTGAAGCTCCCCCTTAATACAGGGCTTCTTTTTACTTTCAAATTAGATAGATTTTTACATTTGAATTTCCTACTCTCCCCCTTTGTCATTTATCAAAAAATAAGTCAATTTTCAATTTTTCTTTTTGACCTAAATTTTTGAAAGCAATGAGTTAAAATTTTACAAAACTATATTTTTCAATACTTTTGGCGAAGTAATGAATCTTAGGAAAAATATCTTAGCAAGAATTTTATAAAGTTACTTAGCTAAGCCTTTTGCAAACATTGAATTTTGAAAATATAGCTTAAGTTAAAAAGGGACTTAGCTTAATTTGAATAAAACAATACTTATATTTGAAAAAATAGGAGTAAGAATTTGTTAATTTTTGGACGAAGAGGGAGTAGCTAAAAATTTAATTTAGGTTTATTTATTCAGTTGGTCCTTAAGTCCAAGCATGAGTCAAGTTAAATAGTTGTTAACTTATTAATTTATTTTGATCAGGTATCAGAGCCCTAAATTACAAGCATGCTTAACTTAATATTTCCTTCACCAACTGTCTAACCTTTAGCTACTTGTTGTTTGCCTAGAAGGCAGCAACTTTCACTTGGTTAGTCGAGTTAAGTCATTTAGTCCAGTTAGATTTGACTAGAGCTGGAAGACTTGACTTGATTGCTGTTAATAAAGTATTTAATGCCCAGACCCATATTGATGCACAGAAATAAGCATACTTGAGTCCAAGCTGTACCCTGTGCATCTCACACCATTCTATGTTTTTCAAACACAAGCAAGGTATACCTAGGTGTTTGTGAGATGCTCTGGCTTAAATCTAGGGGAACAGGATTTCTAGGGTCAAGCCTAAACTAAGTCCAATTTTTGAAAATTCTAAGAAAAGGGGATTTTAAAATCATTATTTTTCCTAGATTTTTAAAACCAATTTAAAAGTGATTTTGAAATTATACTCACAATTTTGAAAAAAGTAACACATAAGTACTGAATTAAATATAAGACAGCTAAACATCAGGTAACCAACTCCAAGTTACAATCCAAAAGATGAGTAAGATAGCCAAATCCAAGAAGTGAGTGACATATCCAGACAGTCTAAAAGATAGAGTCAAGCAGGCGGATTGTCAGCTGGAGGATCGGCTAGAGGCTGCTCGGGTGCCGGCTGAGGCTGTCCCTGACGCCGTATCTCGCCTCGGAGAGATGCAAAACCAGCAGCCATCTCAGATCGCATAGATCGAAGGAAGCGATGGCTATCTAGCACAGCTCGTCGCGTCTGAGAGGATTGGATCTCGAGCTGAGTGAGTTTGTCCTCGACAGAGAGTGGTGCCGAAGATGAAGGCCCGGCTGATGTGGAGGGTCCGGCAGAGGTGGAAGGATCTGTGAAAAAGTCCTCTGCCAGGAAATCAGGCCACTCCTCATCCGCATCTGGTACGTCCTTGGCCTCTGGAGCACCAGGGGCAGCAACTGGTGGTGGTCGGCCGTTCCAGGCCAGAATCCCCTCGGCAGTGACTTTTGCCCCTGCTAATCTAAGGCTACGCTGACCTAACTCATCATAAATGGTAAGTGGGATGAGTACCCCTCTAGTAATGTCTATCCTAGAGCCAGAGAATATTTGGGTCAGGATATGACAGTAAGGCATATGAATCACTCCAGATGTAACTGTACTAGATGCAAGAATGATGTTATGAAACATATGGAGAGCTATGTCTATATCTAGGCGTTGGCTGAGGGCGTACAGAAAGAACGAGTGGGACGGTCGCATCTTCGAGACGTCTCGAGATGAGATGGGTAGAATGCATGCTGTCAGGACTCTGTACATAGCATAGTCCTGAACGCGAAGAAGAGTGGATCTGAACTCGGTCAGGCCCAAGGGTCTCTCCTCCCCAAAAAAATGCATGTAGATGTCATCTAAGGTAATGTGGGAATAGGGATCACCAAAAGGTAGATCCCTACTCGGGTAACATAAAAATGTACACTGGGACTCCCTAAGCTCTAAGCTGGTGCGAAGTAGGGAGGGAGTAAACTGAAGGTCAGTACCACCAACTCTGGTGGAATAGGTACTATCATCAACCTTTTCAAGGTTGTGATAGAACTGGGCACACAGGTCTTGGTTGACTATAGTGGTACAGTCAACCAGTTTATCTAGATGATAGTAGTTTATCATCTGGATTGCGGGTTGACAGTATTGGGATAAAAATTCCCGACCAATATATCTAGATTTAATAGACTCAAAGGTGAACCTAGCGAAATCTATCCTATGCTGTTCCGAGGGGAATCTAGGGTCCGTGGAAGGGGTCCTAGCCGGTGTGAGATCCACAATACGACGCTTCCTATTGTTGACATTATACAAGAAAAATAGCAAAAATAGCAAGAAATTTATGTAATAGATGATTGAGAAGAGTTTAGATTATACCTAGGAGGCATTGCTAGGATTAAAGGAGGAAGAGATGGGTTGAAGGCGCCTTGGTTGGGAAAAATCGCACTTGGTTGTGTTTTGGCAGAAAAATGAACAGAAGGAGGAGCTTCTGTTCCTGGCAAAAGCGATGAGAGAAGGCGCCTTAAGGACTCCTTAAGGTGCCTCCAAAGGCGCCTTAAAGGCTCCTTAAGACGCCTTAAACAGGCCGGTGGGAAATTTCCCGCCGCTGTTGAGGGCGCCTCCCTCGTGTGGGAGGCGCCTTCATTCAGGCGCCACGTGTCCTTTTTGTTTTTTTTAAAGATTTTTAAAATAATTTTGAAAGTAATTTTGAAATTAAGGTTTTAAAAGATTTTAAAATAATTTTGAAAAAGTTTAAAGGAATTTTGAAATTTAGTTTAAAATAATTTTGAAATTAAGTTTTAAAAAGATTTTGAAATTAAGTTTTAAAAAGATTTTGAAATTTAGTTTAAAATAATTTTGAAATTAAGTTTTAAAAGATTTTGAAATTAAGTTTTAAAAAGATTTTGAAATTAAGTTTTAAAAAGATTTTGAAATTTAGTTTAAAATAATTAAGTTTTAAAAGATTTTGAAATTAAGTTTTAACAAGATTTTGAAATTTAGTTTAAAATAATTTTGAAATTAATTTTTAAAAAGATTTTTAAAATGATTTTGAAATTAAGTTTTAAAATATTTTTAAAATGATTTTGAAATTAAGTTTTTTAAAAGATTTTTAAAATGATTTTGAAATTAAGTTTTAAAATATTTTTAAAATGATTTTGAAATTAAGTTTTTTTAAAAGATTTTTAAAATAATTTTTAAAAGTAATTTTGAAATTAAGTTTTTAAAAGATTTTTAAAATGATTTTGAAATTAAGTTTTTTTTAAAAGATTTTTTAAAATAATTTTTAAAAGTAATTTTGAAATTAAGTTTTTTAAAAGATTTTTTAAAATAATTTTTAAAAGTAATTTTGAAATTAAGTTTTTTTTAAAGATTTTAAAAGTAATTTTGAAATTAAGTTTTTTTTAAAAGATTTTTAAAATAATTTTTAAAAGATTTTTAAAATAATTTTTAAAAGTAATTTTGAAATTAAGTTTTTTAAAAGATTTTTAAATAATTTTGAAATTAAATATTTAAAAGATTTTAAAATTAAGTTTTAAAAAGATTTTGAAATTTAGTTTAAAATAATTTTGAAGGTAATTTTGAAAGTAATTTGAATTTGAATTAATTATCAGTTTGATTTTAATTACTTAGTCATCTCACCCGATCTAAATTTTCAATCAGGGAATCCTATAATTTTTGTGAGATGAATTGAGGTTCAATTTAAGGGTTTGGTTTAACTTTGTGTTAGATTCAGGTTTAGATTTGGGTTCAACAAGTAAGCATTCTTTGGATAAACTTCTGGGCTATGGTGAGTCACAAGGAACTCATTAAAGTAATCATGTCTTCGAGGTTTTTCAAATAGTCCTACCCATTGAACTTAATACTAAACCTTGGTCTAACTAGTTAGGATCCATTTAAGGGTAGCTTCGGTCAGTTCCACTTGGCCAAATGCACCAGGTCGAAGCCATATCTTCCTAGACATGCGATGCCCAAGCTTCCCTAACGTACTATCATCCAAAAACTTCACCAGTACCGTGGGTCAAGTTAAACCTAGCCCATTTTTTCTAACCTTAATTACCCTGCCGGGTAGTCTATTCTTGTTTACCCATTTCGGGTAGATTAAGTTCGGTTACCCAGTCGGGTAGTTTTAGTTGGGGGTGCCAGCTATTCTGAATCCTCCTTCTAATTTTTATTTGATTTAAGTTGAATTTTGAATTAATTTTGAATTTTGAATTTTGAGTTTAATTTAATTTAATTCTGAATTTTTAATTGAATTTTGATTTTTTTTAATTTTTAATTTAATTGTTAATTTTAATTTAATTTTGAATTTTAATTTAATTGTTAATTTATTTTTGAATTTTAATTTAATTTCAAATTTTTAATTTAATTTTGAATTTTGAATTTAAATTTAATTTTAAATTTAATTTTGAATTTTAATTTCGTTTTATTAAGATCGTTTTCCTTTTTGCTCCCCCTAGATCATAGCCTCAATATGGTCTATCGAGGTAGTGTATTTGATCATTCGGGATCTAATATTGACCAAGTCCAACTTGATTGATCAATTTGGACTTGGGGACCCATGCTTGGACTGTTTTTCTATTTGTTCTTTCTACAAGCGATAAGTAGGATTTATATTTTCTTTTTGGTTTAAATCCTAGACCAGTTCTATTGTAAACGGTTCTTTGTGTCTCAAGAATTAGGTCAAGATTCTTATAACCTAAAGAAAATCGTTCTAGTGTTTTCTCCAGATCCTTGACTTGAGTTTTCAGGCTAGAATTCTCTTCCTCAAGTTTTTGGACTTGAGTTGAGTTTCCAGTCTGAACTAATTCAGTCAGAGATTTGGAGTTAGTCGCTTCTTTAAGGACTTCTACTTCCTTTAGAAGGGACTTAACTCTAAGGTTCGACTTAGCTAATTTTCACAATAAGTAATTAACTAGATTATTAAGGCGAGGGATACTTACAGAGGGATTAGGCCCTTCGGAAATGGATACGGATCCGTGGCTTCGCTCGGACTCGGCCTCCGACTCGGTCTCGCTCTCAGATTCGTCGATCTGGTCCCGGGCCATCAGTGCGAGTAAACTCGTCTGATCGAGTTCATTGTCGGTATCTTCTTCTGAGGATTCGTCCCACGTCACTTTTAGGGCCTTCTTCCTTCTTTGCTTCTTTGCATCCTTTTGATTAGGGCAGTTGGCCTTGATGTGCCCTTTCTGGTTGCACCCATAGTAGATCACTTCGAACTTTACCTTAGAACTTGGTTGGGCCTTCTTGGATTGGACTGCCTTCTTTAGGTCCTTCTTGTTGAAGCCTTTCTTCTTCTTGTAGAGTCTCTTCACAAGGTTCATGAGCTCCGTTGTTAGTTCTTCATCTTCATCATTTGAGTCGGGTTCTTCTTCTGACTTTGGTTCAGTTCTTCGTCGTGATCTCGGTTCGCACGTTCGACTGGTACCTGCAACCAAAGCAACCCCCTTCTCAGTTGGCTGTGCATTAGTCTGCTCATGTAATTCAAACTCACAGAATAATTCATCTAATTTTATTGAAGATAAATCCTTGGAGACTTTGTAGGCATCTACCATTGATGCCCACAATGTGCTCCTCGGAAATGAATTTAGTGCGTACCTTATGACGTCCCGATTCTCTACCTTTTGCCCTATTCCGTGGAGAGAGTTGAGGATATCTTGAATTCTTGCGTGTAGAGAACTTGCTGTTTCACTTTCCTGCATTTTCAGATTATATAGTTTATTAAGTAAAAGATCTCTTTTACTTACCTTGGTGTCGGAGGTGCCCTCGTGGAGTTCTATCAGTTTCTCCCACAGCTCCTTTGCAGTTGAAAATAGACCGACTCTGTTGAGCTCTTCCTTGGTAAGACCACACTGGAGGGTGCAGGTAGCTTTGGCATCGGCTTCCACCTTCTTGATTAGGGATGGCTCCCAGTTCTCGCAGGGTGTAGGCTTGTCGTCTTTATCCGTTGGCAGATCCAAACAAGTCTTGATTATCATCCAGGTTTCGAATTGGATTTTCAGGTAGGTTTCCATTCGTCCCTTCCAGTACCCGAAATCTTCTCCGGAGAAGAGGGGGGACGAACGGTGTTAAAACCCTCTTGTTGGGCCATTGAGAGAATATGCAAAAGAAATAAAAAATATGTCCCAAGACTAAGTCTTGTATTAGTAGTGCAGGAGTAAAGAATTGAAAAAGGACTAACTCGAGTGGTGTTGCACCAACCTCGAGCGAGATCGATACGAATGAAAAAAAAACTAGAATATAGTAATAATACTAATTTCAGTTGACTCCGAAAAATTTAAAACACCGTGAAAAAAATTACGTGATTGGTGGTTGCACCAAATCAACGCGACCCCGCTCTGATACCAATTGTTGGATCGAGATGCGCTAGAGGGGGGTGAATAGTGCTCGCGGCTATTTCGTTCGATTCGTAAAACTATCAGAGTTAAAATATGCAGCGGAATAAAGAAACACAAATACAGAGACACAGGGGAAGTTACTTCGTTTGGAGCCTTGATCGACTCCTACTCGAAGGCCCACGATCCTTGATTGCTTTCCGTGGGCAACAACTAATAGCTCGAATAGAATTACAAGTGAAGTACAATAATCAATGAGAAATAATTAAATTATACCGACGACAATATGAATAACTGAAGATTCGGAGCTCCGGGTCGTCGAGGGATCGTCGCAGCACTTCGGGATCGTGTCGTTAGCAACTAGTCGTAGAAGGATTGCTTGGAGTGAGTTGTTTTAAGCTGTTGTTCGAAATGCCCTTTTATAGTGTGTTGGAGGCGCCTCTAAGGCTGTCCGAGGCGCCTCCAGGCACCGAGTCTGCCGCGGTGATAAGTGCAGAACAAGTCGTGCTTTATCCTGCTTGAGGCGCCTTCAGGCTGCTCCAAGGCGCCTCCAACATCTGGTCCAAGGCGCCTCCAGCCACGTCTGAGGCGCAGACATGTGCTAACGGTGCAGCCTGGCTTGCACCCGAGGCGCCTCCAAGCCCCATGGAGGCGTCTCGGACACTGTTCATCTGAGGCTAAACTCTGAATTTTGGCCCTGCAAAACATGTTAGTCCACAACTACAAAACACATCCTGCAAAACCAAGTTAGCACTGAGATAATATTAGATATGATAATAGAATCTTATGACAGTCTCTGGACTGTCCGAGTCTGACTTCGGATTTCCGACCGGAAACCCTAGGTCGACCCGACGCCTACTGTTCCCTCTACGGGGAATGCGTCCTCACCTACTCCACTCAGGAGATTTACCTGATGCCAGCGCGATCCTCCAGATCGACTGGACTTTTGCTCGGTGCTCGATGCTTCCGGACTTTCTGCTGGACTTCCTCTTCCCGGCTGGTCCAGTCTTTCACCTGGTTCGCGACACCAGGACTTTCCACCTAGGGTTACCCCCCTAGGACTTTTGCCTGAAGCACTCGACCCACCAAGACTTTCCGCATAGGGTTACCACCCCCTATGACCTAGGGTTACCACCCCTTAGGGATTTCATCTACCTAACCACAGTTACGACTTTCCTGAAACACTTAGTCAAGCACGTTAGATCACAACACACCTTAACTTTGAATCCTTTGCCATTATCAAAATTCAGGTTCGATCGTCGGATGCTTCCCGCACCAACATTGAGTGGGCATCATTAGTAGATGCTTACTATATTTCTAAAGATTTAGAAGTTGTCACCTTAAAAGAAATGTTTTCAATATTTGAAGTCCATGAAACGAGATGTGCAAATTCAAAGAAAGAGCCGAAGCATAATATTTCCCTTAAGGCAAAGATGGACTAACAAGATTTAGAATTCTCTCTTGACGATGATGAAACAATAATGATGGTATGATAATTTAAAAAATTATTTAAATCTAGAAAAACTAACCATCCACAGAGTAGAAAGAAAAGAACAATCAGATGCTACCACTGCAATAAAGAAGGGTACTGATCCGGCAGTAAGGACGGGGGACCCCCTTTGAGGGGAGTTAATGACACGTAGAGGTCAAAAGTCAAAAGGGTCAGCCGATCGGAGAAGGGTTGGGTCGACCGGCCGAACGGGTTCGAGCGGAGTCAAAGACACCCTGACGGGGAGTCGGGTTTCCGACGCTCATGGTGAACAGGGTCGCCGGGCCGAGCGGGTAGCCCGCTCGGTCGAGGCATAAAGCAGCAATGTTGTGAAGGAACAGGATCAGCCAAGCACGCGACCAGGAATCTTCCCGGTCGGATCAATACCGACGCCCGGTCGGAAGTGACGTGCCTGCCAAGCTACTGGACGCTCGGCGCAGGGAGAAAAGGGACAAAAGGATAAGGGGACATTGGGGAACATCTTCTAACAACAGGCATGTTCAACGACCAAGCCATACGCAGAATCTTACGACAGAAGGTTCTGCCGTCCCATCAGAGAGGTGCTCGGACTGTAGCAGTATGGTGTCAGACATGCTCCTCTGGCAAGCCCATACTAAGGTATGGTATAGGACATGTGTACGCCTCGGTAGGTGTGCATAAGCCTCCCCACAGTTCTATATAAGAGCCCTCAGACTTCGCCGAAGGTACGCGATCTCTCATCTTTGGAGCCACTTAAGCGTTTTCCTCTTGCCTGACTTGAGCGTCGGAGGGTCGTCGCCGGGAACCCCTTCCCGGCCCGACTTCTTTGCAGGTTCGCCAGAGATCCATACGGTCGGCCAAAGATCCATGTCACCAGTTCGGAGAGGGCCACGTGCCCAGCGTCCATCGACTCAGCGTTCGGACAGGATCAAATTGGCGCCGTCTGTGGGAACACACCTGCATTCGAGCGGAAGAGATGGACGAAGCTGGACGACCTCACACCGTGATGCTCTCCCAGGAGGAGCTCGACGCTCTAATCGAGGCAAGAGCAGGTAAGCTCGTGGAGCAACAGAAACAGAAGGCGCAAGCCAAGCGACTGGAGCAACAAGCGACATCAGCGTCAGGAGGCCGAGCGACAGCAGAGTTCCGACCGGAGAACATCTCAGCATGGGGCCGAGGTAAGGATCCGATCGGCATCCAAGGAGAAGCACCGCCTGGCCCGATTCCATTTCCTCGGGCCCTATTCCGTACGCCTCCTGAAGTCGCACCAGTTAACCTTGATCGAGGATCTTCATCCGACGAGGCGCCCAGGCGAGACCATAGAAAAGGCAAGGCACCCCGAACGGCAACTGGATCGACCATGGAGCGCGAACCACCTCCAGCCTTACCGGGCGGGGTGAAAGGTGCGCCAATGCAATGTATGCTGTATACTTTCCATTCGGCTGTATACTTGAAATGCAGGAGTAAAAAATTGGAAAATTAGCACAAGTATAGGGCATCGACAGCCGAATCGGAAGACCGTCGAGCTCCGACATTAAATATCGAGAGTCGAACCGGCGACTATAAACCCTCCGGCCGGAAGACAGTCGAGCTCCGACGTTAAATATCGAGAGTCGAACCGGCGACTATAAACCCTCCGGCCGGAAGACCGTCGAGCTCCGACGTTAAATATTGAGAGTCGAACCGGCGACTATAAACCCTCCGGTCGGAAGACCGTCGAGCTCCGACGTTAAATATCAAGAGTCGAACCGGCGACTATAAACCCTCCGGCCGGAAGACCATCGAGCTCCGACGTTAAATATCGAGAGTCGTATCGGCGACTATAAACCCTCCGGCCGGAAGACCGTTGAGCTCCGACGTTAAATATCGAGAGTCGAACCGGCGACTATAAACCTTCCGGCCGGAAGACCGTCGAGCTCCGACGTTAAATATCGAGAGTCGAACTAGCGACTATAAATCCTCCGGCCGGAAGACCGTCGAGCTCCGACGTTAAATATCGAGAGTCGTACTGGCGACTATAAACCCTCCGGCCGAAAGACCGTCGAGCTCCGACGTTAAATATCGAGAGTTGAACCGGCGACTATAAACCCTCCGGCCGGAAGACCGTCGAGCTCCGACGTTAAATATCGAGAGTCGAACCGGCGACTATAAACCCTCCGGTCGGAAGACCGTCAAGCTCGGACGTTAAATATCGAGAGTCGAACCGGCGACTATAAACCCTCCGGCCGGAAGACTATCGAGCTCCGACGTTAAATATCGAGAGTCGAACCGACGACTATAAACCCTCCGACTGGAAGACCGTCGAGCTCCGACGTTAAATATCGAGAGTCGAACCGGCGATTATAAACCCTCCGGCCGGAAGACCGTCGAGCTCCGACGTTAAATATCGAGAGTCGAATCGGCGACTATAAACCCTCCGGCCAGAAGACCGTCGAGCTCCGACGTTAAATATCGAGAGTCAAACTGGCGACTATAAACCCCCCGGCTTGAAGACCGTCAAGCGGCGACGTTAAACGCCAGAGTCGGACCGGTGACTATGAACCCCCCGGCCTGAAGACCGTCGAGCGGCGACGTTAAACGCTAGAGTCGTACCGGTGACTATAAACCCTCCGGCCGGACAAAGACAATAAAGAGGTCGGCTTGTGAGTCGTTTGTCCGATCGGCCAAGTAACCAAAGGTACTTCATGAACATTTATCGGGAATCCCATTTAAAGAAGTAGAGGGCGTTCAGACGAGCATCCCAGTTATGTAGAATAATTTGTGAAGCGATTAACGAAGAAGAAAGAAGGGGGAGACGCGAACAGTAGTAATTCGCAAGCCGATCGGAAGACACAAGCATTGAAAAAAAAGAAAAAAAAAGTAAGTTACTAAAAATACGACATATCTTCATTACAATTTAGGCCCTTATGGCCGATCGGAAGGGTTACAAGGAGCACTACTCGAGAAAATCATAAACGGTCTTCAGGATGGAGGAGAGAAGCACCGCATAGTCTTCGGCCGGGATAGTTGTGGAGTCGGGAAGCTGACCCTTAGACTTCAGGTAGTCAGTCGTGGCGGTGATGGCAAGCTCAAAGGCATTATACATCCGCTCGCATATTTTTTCTGAAAATTCGGTCTAGCGGATGTGCTTCAGCCTCAGGGCTGCGACTCGGCCGGGTTCCACCTCTTGATATTCCTTGAAGGCAATTTGGGAAGCTTCGAGAGACTCCTGCAATGTCTTCAATTCATCTTTATGTTTAATCACGTCGGCCGAGCGGCTCGCCTTCTCGCCGTCCAGCTGCTCCATCAGCTCTTTGACTCGTTGCTCCAGGCCCCGGGCCTCGACGTTCTTCTTCTCCAAATCGGCGATAGCCGTTTTCTTCCGATCGGTGGCCAGACTTATTTTGCGGTCCAGTGATTTGACCTGTCGTTCAAGTTCGGCCAGAGTATGGGCTTGGTCGGCCATCTTCTTTTGCTCAGCTACCAACAGAGCTTGGGTCTTCTTGAGCTATTTCTGCAGCTCGGCATATGAAGGACCCTGAGAGGGCGCGCCGCCCGAACTCCTTAACCTCTTTAGCTCCTCATCCACCATGGCTAGACGATTAGAGACAACGATCTCCTCCACCCATCTCTGACATAAGCAAGATTGTTAATAGCCGATCGGAAAGAATGTGTAAAGGACTTGAGAAAACATACTTACCCCAGTGGCCTGCTACATATGACTGTTGGCCAGATTGCTGAGTGGAATCATCGCGACACGTGCCCGAGCGTCGGCCCACATCTCGACTAGGGGCCCCTTCATGGTGATCATGTGCTCGGGCGTGGTTGGCCGGTCGGACTCGGGCATCAACTCTTCAGTGGGGAGATGTAGTGAGACCCTGATCGTACGGTGCCGACCGGGAGTCGTCTGAGCGGAAGCTGGGGAAGGATCAGAGGCCGGCGCAGAAAACTGGGACAAAATGGCCGAACGTTGGACTTGGCGGGGAGCGGGCGGAAGGGCGTTGACAGGAATGGCCTCGAGAGGGTCCGCGGACGCATCCAGCTGGGATGGGGTCCGATCGAACGAAATCGCCTCAACCGCTGGGGCTTTGCCGCGAGAATCGGCGGTGGTCCATTCGGACGGCTGGACCGCGGAAGTGGCCGAGCGAAGTGGTGTCTCCGTTCGACGCCTCTTTTGTCGGAGAGGGCACTCTTCCTCCTGAGCGGAGCCTTCCTCCTGGACAGTTGGCCCCCTGCTAGGGGTGGCGCCTCTGGCCACATCCCGGGCGGAGGCTTGAGCGGCCGACTCCTCGTGAGTCCCGCTCTCCCATTCGTGTGAGCCGACCGGCTCAATACTAAGCGCCTCCATCTCCTTGGCAGCTACGGCCTCGAGCGTCGCCGCTTTCCTCTTCAAAATTCTGGCCATCACGGACTCCATGACAATGTCCGCTGCAAAGGAAAAAGGAGAAAATCAGTTAGCAATCAAGGCGAATGCACAAGTAAAATTCTTACCGAAGCCGCTCGGGAGGGGAGTCCGGATCGGACTCAGGCCAAATATGTACATCACCCCTTCTGGTAAGAATTTGTTGATGTCGAACTTTAGACCGACTAGCATGTTGGCAGCATGAAGATAGTCCGGTCGGATCTTGAACCTCTTTAGCTCAGGGGAGATTGGCGGTCCAACCTTCCACTGGGTCCGGAAAGAGGCTCGTTCGGGGAGATGGAGATAAAAGTAATACTCTTTCCAATGTTTATTGGAAGAGGACAGTTTATTAAAGAAGACTAAACCAGGCTGAGCCTGGAACATGTAAGTACCCAGCTCGGACTATTTAGGATAATAAAAATAGTAGAAGACCTCTGGTCGGAGGGGAATGTTGTGGATTTTGAACAAGACAACAACGCCGCATAAAAGGCGGAAAGTGTTAGGGACTAAGCTTCCGAGCGGAATGCCGAAAAAATTACAAACTTCTACGATAAAGGGATGGATTAGAAAGCGCAGACCGGCTATGAACTGGTCGCGGAAAACACAGATAGCTCCACGCGGCGGTTTGTGTGGCCGAGCGGAGGGGGAGGGTAAAATAAGTTCAAAGTCAGAGGGGATGTCAAAATTATCCATCAGAATCTCGGTGTTGCGCCGATCGAAGCGCGACTCCATGGTGGTATACCACGGACCGAGGGCTGGGTCTTGAGGCTGAGAAGAACTAGCCATTGTCCGAACGGGCGAAACCACAAAAGGCGAGGAGAGGCAAATGATAGAAAGAAGAAGACGACAAACAACACAGCAACCAGAGAGCGAGGACTCGGCAAAAAACACGAGGATGACAGAGAAGGGGTAAGGACCTTACAAAGAAGCAGACGAAGATCGAAGGAAGAGTGTGAGAAGTCACCGGAAGAAGCAGCAACAAGATCACCGGAGCAGGAACGGCAAGGAAAGCTTCTGGGCATGCGAAAGCACAAATGCGGCGAGGAGGGGGAGAAGGCAAAGGCTTTATAGGGTTGAGCCCGAGCGGCCTCCACCGTCAGATGCAGGTTACGGGAACCGAAGCACGTATCGGGCCGTCCATTTCAAACCGCCTCGATCTCATCGCCCGCGACGCCGCCGCCGTACGATGACGACAGCAGCACCACATGGCATTCGGCCACTGGAGTGCATTTAATGAGCGCCTTCACGAGGCACAGAGCGCATGCCCGGCCTTAATGTCGAAAATTGACGCAAATTTCGAAGAGATCCGAGGAATGTTGGCGTTGACTGACGTCATAGCTACCCCCGTGGGGGTCTAGTGGAGGATAGTTTCATGGAGACGTCGCTCGGCGTAACTGGCGGTCCAGTCAGTCGGACTAATCACCTCCTTTGACTAGACTTGAAGGGGAGGCAAGTGATCCGGCAGTAAGGACGGGGGACCCCCTTTGAGGGGAGTTAATGACTCGTAGAGGTCAAAAGTCAAAAGGGCCAGCCGATCGAAGAAGGGTTGGGTCGACCGGCCGAACGGGTTCGAGCGGAGTCAAAGACACCCCGACGGGGAGTCGGGTTTCCGACGCTCATGGTGAACAGGGTCACCGGGCCGAGCGGGTAGCCCTCTCGACCGAGGCATAAAGCAGCAATGCTGTGAAGGAACAGGATCAGCCGAGCATGCGACCGGGAATCTTCCTGGTCGGATCAATACCGACGCCCGGTCGGAAGTGACGTGCCTGCCGAGCGGCTGGACGCTCGGCGCAGGGTGAAAAGGGACAAAAGGATAAGGGGACATTGGGGAACATCTTCTAACAACAAGCATGTTCAACGACCAAGTCATACGCAGAATCTTACGACAGAAGGTTCTGCCGTCCCATCAGAGAGGTGCTCGGACTATAGCAGTATGGTGTCAGGCATGATCCTCTGGCAAGCCCATACTAAGGTATGGTACAGGACACGTGTACGCCTCGGTAGGTGTGCATAAGCCTCCCCACAGCTCTATATAAGAGTCCTCAGACTTCGTCGGAGGTACGCGATCTCTCATCTTTGGAGCCACTTAAGCGTTTTCCTCTTGCCTGACTTGAGCATCGGAGGGTCGTCGCCGGGAATCCCTTCCCGACCCGACTTCTTTGTAGGTTCGCCGGAGATCCATACGACCGGCCAAAGATCCACGTCACCAGTTCGGAGAGCGCCACGTGCCCAGCGTCCATCGACTCAGCGTTCGGACAGGATCTGGTACGTTAAAGACAACTGCCCTATATTAAAGATCAAGAACAAAGACAAAGGAAAGAACAAGAAGCCCGTTCAAAAGGACAAGTACAAGACTCTAAAGACGACGTGGGACGAAACATCGTCTGAATCAGAAATTGAAGCCATCGCTGGACTTACGTTAGTAGCAAGTCATCAAGAAGACGAAAACGAAGCAAGCTCGTTCGAAATGAACATCGAGAGCATCGATGAAGGGGGAGCGACATCGGAAGAAAGTAGCAGTTCAGAGGGAGGTACGGATAACAAGATCGACAAGGTAAGTCAGGTACGATCTCTTCCTCCCGATAAATTATTTAAATTTGTTAAATTATTATCTAAAGACTGTTGCAAACTAGAAAAAGAAAATAAAGAATTAAAATTAATTCTAGCCAAATCTTGTCTATTAGAAGATTTTGAGAAATTAAAATTGAAAAATGATAAATTGAAGACACAAGTAGAAAACTTGAAGAATCATACATATTTAACTGTTCAAACTCAAAATTTTAAAAGACTACGGTGGTATCTTAGATTTCACAGGGGTCAAATTAGAAAAATTTTCAAATGTTATGTTCCCTTAAAATTTCTGATTAATTCTATAGGAAGGAACCTATATTGGGTTCCAAAAACTTATATAAATTAAAGTTTAATTGGACTTAGAGCTTTCAGAGAGTAGATTAAATGTTTGATTTTCTTAAGAGACTTTGTCTAGAAAGTGGTTGTTGCTCTAATAACCAAGAAGGTCTAGTGCCTCGCCACAACTTAGAAGCCAATTAATGAAATAAAATGTTTAATTGACTAACTGACAAAAATATTTAAATGTAATTAAATAATACTTTAAATAGTTACTCAAACATTTTATTTCTAACTTAGATTTTTTTTAAAAAAAATTACTTAGAATTGTTTTTTTGCAAAACTTAAATTTTCTAAAATTATTGTAAATTTTTTTAAGTGCTATCAAAATTACTTTCAAAGTTTTCAAAAAAACATGATAAGTTTTTTTAAAAAATTGTTGGAAAATCAGAATTTTTTAAATACCCTTAGATTTTTTTTTTGTACCCCATTTTTTATATGATCAAAGGGGGAGAAGGGGAAGAAGGTTAAGTCTAGGGGGAGGTAACTTATTTTTTTACTTTTTGTACTTTATTACAAAATTTATTTCCTTTACTTTTATGTTGGTTTACCCTAACTTAACCTGGGTTGCTCACATTAAAAAGGGGAAGATTGTTGGTACCCCAAGACAGTTTTGATGTGATCAAACAAGTTAAGTTAGGTCTTGTTGTATTTAACCTTGTGTCTAAGTGTATAGGAACTTAGTAGCACAGAGCGTCGAGCAAAAGACGCAGCTAGCAAGAAGGACGACACGGGAGAGAATCGACGGGCTTGGTGCATCTGAGGGACGAGGTGCTGCGGAAGAGTACTCGGCCAAACGAGAAGGAGGCGTGTGGCGTTTCTGAGGGACGAGAAGCCAGAGCGGAAGCTTGCTCGAGAAGATTGGAAATTGGGTTCGGGTGATCTCTATTCCGGATGGCCGAAATCACCCAAACGAACGGAGCTGGAGCGGAAGACCTGGACTGAAGCAAATGGAGCTGAAGTTGGAGGCCCGGAGTGAAATTCAACAAAATGTTGACTTTCACCCTTTAAGGCACCCGGACCTGGTCGGGGCGCCTGGACCAGTCCGGGGCGCCTGGAGTCCGGGTGCTCGGAATCCAAAATTTTATTAAGATCGACATGGTCTTTGACCAACGTATCGGGATAAGGTTTTATCCCCCTCCAAGCGCCTGAAACCCTTCCAAGCGTGCCGAGCAAGGCTATATAAGCAGCCCTGCTCCCAGAAGCTAAGAACAACCAGAAATATCCAAACAATACTTGTGTTCTTTTCCTTTTCTGTTTTAACTTCGTCTTGTTGTGTGTTCATTGCTGTAAAGAGACTTTTCCGCCTAAAGGAGATTTTTTTTAGTACGCTTTAACTTTCTTGGATTAACAACCTCTCCGATTATAATTAAATAACTTCTCAGTGCCTTTTTCTTTTTAATTTCTTTATTATTCTTTTATGTAAGTGTTATATTAAGTTATAAGTTCGAGGAAGGTATTTTTTTTTATTTTTGTGCAGGGACTATTCACCCTCCTCTAATCGGCCGCCAAGGGTCCTAACAATTTCTCCAACATATTGGTTATGATATTTAAATAACAACATCACATAGGTTTTGATATTTCAAAATCAGCATCATTGTGTTGTGATTTCTCTAATATAGTGGTGCCGATCTTTATAAAATAATACCACATTGATATTGATCCTTCAAAATTAGTACTACTATGTTGTGATTTTCCCAACATATTGGTTACAAGCTCTATAAAAGACCACCATAATGGTCTTGATCCTTCGAAATCAACACAATTGTGTTGTGATTTCTCTAATACAATAGTGTTGATCTTTATAAAACACATCACTGTAGTCTCTACCTTTCGAAATCAACACTCATAACTTCTTGTAGAGGCTCAAAATTAGGATTGTATACCATATCTGCCTTCTCTACACTTTTCTCTTCCACTCTATGTCTAGTTTTCATAATTTTAAATCTTTTAGGTTCATCAATGAGTTTCAAATAAAATACATTAATGGCCTTAACCAACTCTAATAGGATCCAATCCAAGTCATGTAGTTTCTACAGTGCTCCTTAGTCTCACCGTGCTTTAAAATCTTAGATTCAAGGTCTTCTTAGTCGTTCACAATCTATTTTTAAAAATTCAACTAACGTGTCAATTGTCACGATCTATAACTTCATGTAAGAGACTCAGAATTAGGGTTATATACCATGTCTATCTTCTTTTCACTCCTTGTCACTCCATGTCCAACTTTCAAAATTTCAAATCCTCTAGGTACATTAATGAGTTTCGGACAAAATCTATTAATGACCTTAGACAGCTCTGATGAGACCTAATCCAAGTCCTATAGACTTCTACAGTACTCCTTGGTCTCACTGTACTTTAAACTCTCATATTCAAGGTCTTCTTAGCTGTGCTTTAAAAAAATAATCAAATAGTGTGTTAATTGACATAGACCCGTAACATCATATAAGAATCTTAGAATTAGGGTTGAACACCACATATACTTTATTTATACTCTCCTCTTCTACTCCAGTCCAAGTTTCAAAATTTTTAGTTCTCTAGGTCCATCAATAAATTTTGGATAACCTCCATTGATGACCTTAAACAGTTCTGATGGAACCAAATTCTAGTTCATAGGATTCTCTAGAGCTCATCAATCTCATCGTGCCATAAAGTCTCAAATTCAAGGGCTTCCTTGTAGTGCATAGTTTGTTTTTAAAGATTTATGTAGGTGGTGATGTTTTAAAGAAATCAATACAAAATGGTGATACTTTTAAGAAATCAATACTAGATGTTTTGATGAAATTAGCACCAATACAGTGATGCTTTAATAAAAACAGCACTAAAGAGATGATGCTTTAATCAAAACAGCATTAAAGAAATTTTTATTTTTTATTTTTTATATTATTTTATTTTAATTAATTTATTTTTTCTCTTCTAATTAGCTATCTAAAAGATAAATTTTTATTTTATTTTATTTTATTAATCTCCTTTTATATTTTTAAATTTTTTTATTAAAATTTATTTTTTTTTAAAAAAATATGAATAAATTTAGAATATCATTTTGAGTTTAATAGTGTATTTTTTTTTAAAAAAAAAATTGAGTTTTTAGGGTGGCTTTTGTATGAAACTTTTTGATTTAGTTTGGTTCAGATTAGTTATGTTTAAAATAAAAAAATTAATTTTTTACTTAAATTTAGGATTGAAAGATGGGAAGAATATTTGTAGAATTAAATATGTCCTTTAGAAAATATGAAAGTTTAAGAATTTCAAGACTTAAAAGCGTGTTTATTGTCCTAAACTTTCTGCGTGTAAATTCAATTTCCTCATCAATCTTTGTATCATAAAAAATTTATTTCCATTCTTTACATACAAATTTTCTTTTACTTTAACTTACTAATGCACGCCTATTTATCTAATTATTCTTATTTTTTTAAGTATAAAAAATTTAAAATAAAGTATAATTCCTTCTAAATTTAGTAAGTATAAATTAAAATTTAATATATTTTCTATCAAATTAAATATGACTATTTTTCCGTATGAGGTATTATACTATTATTTTTTATAAGTAAAAAAGTCCAAAATAAAATATAATTACTCCTAAATTCAACATAATTTTACTATAATCTAATATATCAATCGATTGATTAAGTGAAAAAAGAATCGTGCTCAATATAAGAAAAAATATATTAAATTATAATTTAAATGTGTTACATTTATGAGGAATTATACCTTATTTTAAATTTTTGTATCTAAAAAAAATAAAAATAATTAGGTAAATCTATGTACTCTATGTAACATATATTGAACTAATTAAGGATATGTATGAGGATGTAACGACCAGAGTAAAGACTTCAGGCGGAGTAACTGAAGCATTTCCAATAAAGATAGAGTTACATCAGGGATCAGCCCTAAGTCCCTATCTTTTTACAGTAATTATGGACGAACTCACTGCGCACATTCAAGACACAGTACCGTGGTGTATGTTGTTTGCAGATGATATTATTTTGGTAGATGAGACACGTGAAGGAGTAAATGCTAAGCTAGAATCTTGGAGGGAAACACTAGAAGGGAAAGGTTTTAAGCTTAGTAGATTAAAGACAGAATATATGGAATTTAAATTTAGCAATATTAGAAGTAATGAAACAATTGTTAAGATAGGAGATGACGAGTTGCCCGGAACCGAGAGATTTAAATATTTAGGATCATTTTTACAAAATGATGGAGGAATTGAGAGAGACGTCTTACATAGAATACAAGCAGGATGGGTGAAATGGAGGGGAGCGTCGGGTGTTTTATGTGACCGTAAAATACCTCTTAAACTTAAAGGTAAGTTCTATAAAACCGTTGTTAGACCTGCTATGTTATATGGAGCTGAATGTTGGGCTATGACTCAAACACATGAGCATAAGATGAGAGTTGCAGAGATGAGGATGTTAAGGTGGATGTGTGGACATACGAAGATTGACAAAAATAAGGAATGAGAGCATTAGAGAGAAAGTCGGAGTTGCATCTATTGAGGACAAACTCCGAGAGACACGTTTGAGATGGTACGAACATGTACTTAGACGACCAATAAATGCTCCAGTTAGGCGATGTGAAACTATGTTAAACATGCATATCAAACGAGGAAGAGGAAGACCAAAAAAGACTTGGTTAGCAACAATAAAACAAGATAAAATTTATTTAAATATAGATGATGATATAATAGGAGATAGAGCTCAATGGCGTAAAATGATTCATACAGCCAACCTCACCTAGTGGGAAAAGGCTTGGTTGTTGTTGTATGTACTCTAAAGAGTTAGAGCATCCATAATAGTTACCATCTATAAAAATTTTACCTTAAATTTTAGATAGGGTAGCTAAAAAATCTTTACATCAGGCTCTATCTATTCCTTAAATTTTACATTTATGAATAGTATTTTTCTAAATTTAGGAAATAGATTTCATTCCCTATATATTATAAAGGAGAGAGAATAAATAAGGAAATTGATATATGTGGAGTGAAAAATGAATATTTAAATTTAATAAAATATTTTTTTTTATTTTAAATTATGTATTTTAGATAGAAAAATTGCTATGAATACTTAAAAAGAAGTTAAAAAAAAAAATTTATATACAGGATGAAAATAACTTTTTTCTTATGTTCAACTGATACAAGACTGAGGAAGAAATTAAGTTTAGTATTAGATATTCTAGGACCATTTACGCTTAAAAAACCGCACATTCAAAGTCAAAAAAATATCTTGACAAGAATTCTCGAACTCCACGGCAGTGAACAATCAGGCTCCCCTAGTGGTGGGACCTGTGAGTCGGAAGTGACCATCCTTTTACGTAAACGCAACCAGCTGTGCCTTTTTATTAGAATATTCAAATGTGATTTTTTTAATTAATTATCAAAATACTACCACGCGTCTCATTTTTTATATCTTAATTATTTCTCTTTATCCTTCCAATTTACATATATAATAGGAATTATAACTATTATAATATTTGGGACATATTACCTTAAATTTAAGAATTTTAAAATTAAATCAAATAGAATTAGGTAGAGTGGGAATGCACCCTCAGAGGTAATCCGGACTAGTACTTTGTAAAAATGTTACCATATAAAATTTGGGATTAAATCCCGATAAGCACATACTCTTACGGTGAAGTTCCCTCTCTATCATATGGTTGTCCGATATTAGATTTATCATTCTGTCACAATGTGAGGTCAAAGTGACAGATATTCAGATGAGCATTATCAACTTTTATCATATAGATTGAGTAGGAATGTTATTTATTAATAATAAAAAAATACTTTTTTATGGTTTCAATAAGATACTTAGATTTTTGATTTGATTAATTAATTCGGGAGATGAGTGACTTTCCTCGTGGTTCACTTTTATTCAAAAGCACAATCTGCTCCTAACAAGCAGCTTAACTATCCTAGTAGCTTGAGTAGTGCGAACATAAATCGTCCTACATGAAAATTAAATCAAGAGATCTTTTACTATTGCATTAAATATTCTTACGATCAGAATTTTAAATGAATTTTTTTTCGATCCTAATATACCACACATTGTAATGTCAAAAATATAAAAAATTATTACTTTCTCCACTATAATAAAACCTCTATAATTTTTTTTTTGGATTTTATATTATCAAATCATAAATCTTTAATTAAAATGATCTCACTTACATTACTAATTTTGATAAAAAAAAATAGATTTAAAATTTCATTATTATTTTTAAATTAAAAATCTCAAACATAATCTCTACAGCCGTTAGAATTTTTTTATGTAAGTTTTTTTTTTTTAATTTAACAATGTTTTTCAAAAACTTTGCATTACCATACATTTTGCGACGAACCTCCTTCATTTAATTTTTATAAGATAGATAATTGATCACATTGCGTAGGAATTATTGGTAGAAGTAGGAAGTGGTCAACAGCAAAACCCTTTTTCTATCCACGCGTCCGATTTCAAACTTCTCTTCCATAATTCCATTCTGTGATGTCGCCATGCATTTAATGCCGCGTCATGTTCGCATTAAGAAAAAGATTTTCTCTTTCTGTTCCGTAGTATCTAATGCTGTCCTTATGTTTTTTTCTAAATAAAATATCATTCCCGCAAGAACAATTTAATTAAAAATAAATAGCCATTTAATTTAATAGGCAAAAGTTAAATCCAGTGTACGTTTATTTTCCGTGCCGGAGTTAACAAGGGCTCGGTTTGTATATATCCCAATATGAATGGCTGATTCGAAAAAATTGTCAAGGCAAAAGATCTTTTGACAAGCTGAGTCAAACCAAATCTGGAAAAAAAAAAAAACAGATTTAGTGATCTTGTGGCCAGCACAGCATATTACTTTGGGTCAGGCTGGCCCACAAACGTATCGTCGTAACCTAATGGAATCTTGTAGAAGATTCCCAAAATAACAGTTTATGCTATCTCATGCAGCCCTTTCCAGTTGCCACACTGATTCAGCATCCAAAAATAAAACTAGGGCACGTTAAAATGTAAAGTCATTGTTAAGACATAAGAATTTCTTATTAAAAAATTTTACAGTAAATTTTATTCCATTCTTTAAATTATATATTATGAATAATATTTTTCTAAATTTAGAGAATAGATATATGGTCCATTAAAAAAAATGAATATTTAAATTTAATTAAATATTTTTTTTTAATTTTAAATTATGTATTTTAGATAGTGAGATTGATATGGATGTTCTAAAGTTAGGGAAGAATTTATAAGACTCCTTAAAGTGTAAGAGTAAAATGGAATTAATCAATGGCACACTAATAATAATTATAAGGTGTGAGGATATGGGTATATAATCATTGAATTATTAGGATTAAATACATGAATTTAATATAGCTATATGCTAATTTGCCGATCCTTGGTGCCTAAACTGGGCTTAAAAAAAAAAAAATGGCATATTAAATTTGAAAAACTATATGCTAAGTTGCTCTATTTAACGGATTCATCCCATTGACAGGCGTCGCAATTTTGTCCGCGCCTCCTCGTCTGAGATCCGCTCGATTCTGCTCCCAGAAGGGCGGTGGAACGCTGGGGTGAGGCGGTTCGCTCTCGCTTGGGGTTTCCTCGGATCTTGAAATAGTTTTAGTACGCGAAGGTTGGATCGAGAGTCGAAAGATGGGCTCCCTAATCAAGGCAGAGGAGGTGGTCGCTGAGGGAGAATGGTCAACGGAGGCTGTCGTCTACGTCAACGGTGTCCGCAGGGTGTTGCCCGATGGGTTAGCGCACCTCACCCTTCTTCAGTACCTAAGAGGTCTGCAATTTCCCTCGTTTATTTGTGCAACTTTATCTTATGGAAAATTAATGTAAAGTTTGCTCTTTTGGGGACTCACCATATTGATTTCTGCAGTATAGCTTTATTCTTCGTCGTCTCTTTTAATGGTTTTTTTGTGGTAGAGACACTTTGACATCGCAAGCCCCTACTGGATTTTTTTTTTCTACGTAAAAGGGAAATAGGAGGCCAAAAAATAGGGGAAGAAGTTAGGCTTAGGAATGATCTACGAAGAAGGGATTAACTATAAGGGAAGATGGAAAGCTGCGTATTTAATGGGCAAGGCCCTATAATTCTAAAGTTTTGAGTAAATAGAATAAGGCTTTGAACCAAATGAGGCAAAGTTATGTATAAACGAGAACGATAGGAAACCAAATGAGGTTTTTGAGAAAATTCAGCGAACCAAATGTAAACACAATGAAATCAAAGAGAGGTTAGAAGTCTGCACCTTGCAAGAATGACACGTGACTGGAGTCTACCTAAGAATATCCATATTATTTGTTGTTGTTGTTGTTTCTCTTGAACCCTTTTGATCAATGCCCTTTGGTCCTACTTGATAGTGCTAATTTCAGGTTTCAACATATTATGTCGTCTTCTTTTGTTTCTTCTCTTGTGAGGGAATGACGAGTTTCTAGGCTGAGAAGCATTTCCCAACCAAAGCATGACAAATAAAAACTTACAATGACACAGAAAAAAGCCAAGCCCTCTGCATCTCCAGCCATATCACTGCAGTTGAAGACATAATGTTCACTTGTATTTGGTGACTGAATATAATTGTATCTGCTCGATTCATTGTTGCAATGAGCAGGGACACTTGTTAAGTCTTTTCTTGGGAATAAATAACCAATACCTACTCAAACAGAAATAAAGAGTAACATGGAAACAAACAAATAAAAATTTATAATCAATTTAAGCAGCCTTAAAAGTTTAGCAAATATGAGATCTTTATGGAATCAACTAAAATTCATTTGCAACATGACAAAAAATGGAGGAAGAAATCTCTATACTTTGTTGTATTTCTAAAGTATTTTTATATTACTATATATAGACTATTCTAGAATATAAGGAAAGGAAACTGTTACACAAACTAAGAAATATCCTAGAGCTGTATATAAACTTCCTAATTAGTTCAATACAGGATGTATGGTACAGGTACAGGCAGCATAGCCCGTGATTGGCTTCCTAATTATTTTCTAACTAAATCATGTTCATGGAGTTATCTTTGTGATATAATTTCTCTGTTTCAACCACCATCTTTTTGAATCTGTCTGTTTCTCTTGCTGAGAGTTTGATGTTGTTTGGTTGTTCTTCAATAGATCTTTATGACTGTAAACAACATGATAACTCCATTTTTTTTCCTGGATGTAGATATTGGTCTAACAGGAACGAAACTCGGCTGTGGTGAAGGTGGCTGTGGAGCTTGCACAGTAATGATTTCCTGTTTTGATGAACGGTCAAGGAAATCACAGTGAGTAAATTTTCTGATTAGCATAATTACTTTTATTGATAAATTTTTTGTTCGATATGGAATCTTGAATTTCACTAAACTCATGGTGCAAAATGCTTATGTGGCATGAGATTGATTGCTTTTATTGTTGGCTACATTATGAATCGATTTATGAAGGGGTTTGGTATACTTTGTTGTTGATCCTGTCCGAAAGTCGATGAGCTGGAAAGCTGGGGATGTGGTGCGCCCGCTGACCGCTTGTAGACTCCGCTCAAACCTATCAGTGTTGAGCCAGGGAAGGGGTCCCTGGCGTTGACCCTTTGATACTCAAGTCAGTCACCGACGATGAAGTAGAAGGCGGAGCAAAAATGAACAGTAGAGAGCACAGTGTCTCGCGTATTGCGTACCTCCGCCGATGCTTGGACCTCCTTTTATATTCCTGTAGCGTGCGTGCACACTTCCCAAGACGAGTACGCTTCTCAAAGTTTTCCTTGAAAAGACTTGTCAGTAAAGTGTCCCTACATAGTACCTTAACGGCCCGAGCATATCTCTGAAGTGAGAGTGGAAGCTTCCGCCGTAAGATCTTCTGGCTGTCCATGCCCGGTGTCGGCTGCACCAACTCCCAAAAGGAAGTCGATGAATATCAGAGGGAGTGTACTGCTAGGCCAAGCGGGTTGGCCGCTCGGCCGGAATTTCGTTGATCTGGTGTCCCGTTCGGTCGTCTAGAACCTCGCTACTCCTGTATGTGTGTCCGCTCGACTGAGGTTCCACTTTATCACTGTTGAGACCTATTGCTAGGCCGAGCGGGGTAGCTGCTCGGTCGAAGTTGAACTCTGCCCATATCAAGCTCTGTTGCCTAGTCGAGCGGGGTAGCCGCTCGTCTCGGCTTCTACACCACGTCGTCTCCTCCGTTCGGCGTCCAATAATCCATTGAGTGTCGGTCATTTGACACCTCCCCGTGTCGAACGCGGGATCGGACCGGAACCTTCTCCCCTGGGTCGGGGCATGGTCGCCTCCCGACCGATGATATCTGAGCGTTGACCGCCTTGATTTTGACCTCCACCGTGGCAGCTATCTTTCGTGGGGTGGGGCCCCTCATCATCACCGCATCACATGTCTCCCTCTCAAGTCTAGTCGAAGAAGGATGCAAGTCTGACTGACTGGATAATTGTTTGTGAAGCGTGCCATCCGATCGACTTCGTCACTCCTTGATTTCTGATCGGGCTAACGCGATACAACGGTCGGCTGTGTGACCGCTCTCTGCCGGTCGGCTTGTTGAAGCTTGTCGTTCGGCCGTAGGTATGCTCCCTTAAGCCGATCGGAACAACAAGCATTCATACTTGTCAATCTCTTCTGGGGCTTCTTTGGGTAAGCGCGATCCGAGCTTACGTCACCCTGATTTCTAGGAAATCGTGCAAATCTCCACGCATTAAGGCTGAGTGCGCCCCCATGCCTTTTAATTGCCCTCATTAAATGTCGGCCCGTGGCGATGCGCCACGTGTCACGCCTGTTGCCGCCATACGCCTGACGCATAGTTATCAAAAGCGCGAGGCGCAAAAAAGCGCTCAAGGGTCTTGGGGCTTAAAGCGCAAAGCGCAAGGCGAAGCGCGGGCTTTACAGAAAAAAAGCGTAATAAACAATAGGACTCTTATATTTATTAAAAATCTTTCAAAATGTCTTTGAAAATCCAAATAACCATAAACAAATATTCTTTGATGAAGTTGTAGATTATTGAAAATCACAAGTCTTTGAAAATATAATAGAGGAAATATCAAATATCAAAATAATCATCTTCTTCATCTTCATTGTCCAAATCTACGTCATCAGCTCCATCGCTTGATTTGTATCCATCAGTATCCTCTTCTTCAGTTTGATCATCAAGATTAATTTATTCTTCATTAACAAGACTAATTTGAGCTGAAGATAGTTTTCTTTTTGTTGATGCAGATAATGATGCCCCTTTTGAAGAAGATGCATTTCGAGATCGAAAGCCATATGCACTTTCACCAACCCCAGATGCTCGTGCTACATCACTCCAACGCAAATCTTCACCTTCGTAGACAAAATCATTATCATTGTCTTTATCACTGTCATCCAATTTACCCAACAATCATTCATTACTATCATCTATCTCTGACAAAGTAATAGGATCAATTTTGTCTCGCATGTCATATCTTCTCCTCAAAGCTCTATTGTACTTGATATATACCAAATCATTCAATCGTTGTTGAGACAACCTATTTCTTTTCTTAGAATGTATCTACAAAACAAAATTAAAAAGTAAAAGGTTAAGTTCATAATATAAATTTTAATATGTATAAAAAAAATTCCAACTTACATGTTCAAAAACACTCCAATTGTGTTCACAGCCTGAAGAAGAGCATGTGAGGTTTAAAATCTTCATTGCAAATGTTTTTAATTCAGGAGTTGATGCACCATAAGAAGACCACCAATCAGCTTAAAATACAAAAACATATAAATTATAAGATTAACTTTATTACCATCCAATATTAATATTGCATAATCTATTATTTATAAATTTACTTGGTGATTTTAAAGTTCTTTGTCGGATAGCCATTGGCAAACCAAAAAGTCCTTCTGCTTTCTTGTATTTTTCCAATTGATTCGTGATCTTATCTTGTAAATCCTCACCTCTCACTAATCTGGATATGCACTTGTACAAACCCTCCATCACTTCTGTATCATTTTCTATATCAGAGTTTGAGTAAAAACACTCTGGATTCAAGAAATATCCAGCTGCGTGCAAAGGTCGATGGTGTTGAATGTTTCATCTTTTGTCAATGAGTTCAAAAATGCTACGATATTTCTCTTCATTATTGTTAAATGACGCAGCGATAGCTTCTTTGGCCCTGTCCATTGACTCATAGATATAACCCATAGGAGACCTTTTTTCACCATCTACTAGCCGTAATACTTTCACCAATGAGCCACCAACCTTTAATGCAAAAACCATATTTTTCCAAAAAGAATGCATCAATATCACTTCTGCTACATGTTTTCCTGCAACCTCCTTAGAAAATCGACTATTTGCCCACTTTTCAGATGTAAACATCTTTCTCAGATTTGCTTGTTGTACATGAAATCGCTTTAAAGTTAAAAAAGCGGTTGGGAAACGTGTCTTTGCGGTTCTTACCATGTCTCTCTGTCCAGTAAACTCTCTCATCATGCTCAATACTTGTGGTCTGTTGTAAATATAACCATTAACCATCAACGCTCGTTTATGCAATTTTCTGAGATGAGGAATTTTGAATATATCCTCAGCAACAAATCTAAACAATGAGCTGCACAGGGAGTCCAGTACAAGTGTGGAAATCGGTTTTCCAAAAGACGACCTGAAAAAACAAATAAATTTAATAAAAAAATATTAAAAATATAATTCAATTATAATTGAAACTTGAAAGTAACAAAAAATTAAAATATTACCTGCACTGACATTGCAGCTTGCATTATCTGTTACAATTTGAACCACATTTTTTTCTCCAATGCGATATACAAATTTAGAGAGTAACTCAAACATCTTGTCCGCTGTGTGAGAATAGCCTGAAGCATCAACTGATTCGACAAATACACTTCCTTTGGGACCATTCACCAAAAAATTTATAAGAGTCCTACCCTTTTTATCGGTCCATCCATCTGCCATGATTGTGCACCCAAACTTAGCATGATCTTCTTCATGGGATTTGAGAAGCGAGTTCGTATTTGCCAACTCCTTCTTTAAATACTTAACCCTCACTTCATGATATGATGGAGGTTTCATCCCCGATCCAAATTGTCCAATAGCTTCAATACAAGACTCAAAAGAATCATATTTTACAGCATTGAAGGGAATTCTAGCATCATACATCCATCTTGCAAATTTCTCAACTGCAATATCTCTTAACTTCTTTTTATTTTCATCAAATTGTCCTTTATTTTTTTGCACGTTTTGCTTGACAATTTCATCAACATCTTTCATAAAATAAAGGTTAATAGGTCCAGTTTGTTTACACTTTTTACCTTGGACCGTAGGATGGTTGCTTGAATTAGATATTGGTCGTTTCCCTTTCACTTTAGTTTGATGATCATCTTCTTCATGTTCTTCCAAATCTTCCAAATTATCAACATCATCAGAATGAGGAATTTCATCCATTTGATTCTTCAAATTACTCTTTTTTTTTGCATGAACTCTCTAATTTCTTCTTTAACATGCTCGGGACATTTCGGACAAGCTTTTACATTTCTATTGCCCCCAACTAAATGTAGCTTGTGTCGATAAATTCCACTATTTGTTATTTTACCACAGAAAATACAACCAACAACATTTGGGTTTTTAGGATCCGAACATGTTGCATAATTCCAAGCAATATCCTTTCGAGTTGATGGAGTTGTTGTATTTGACATGGTTAAGAATCAATACTGCTGAAAATGAAATCAATAATAATGATCAATCAATAAATAAAATAAAAAACAGTAAAAAAAAAATTAATTATAGAATATAGAATACAAATCTGATTTATATGAATTAAAAAAATTTAGTAGTTTTTTAAATTTAAAATTTATTTTTTATATATTTAAAATTTTAAATCTAATTAATACAATTTATCAAATTTATTTATTTTAAATATATTTTTTATGTATTTAAATTTTAATTCTGATTTACTGATTTATTTGAAATTTGAATTAATATTTTTTTATTTTAAATAAATTTTGTATATATTTAAATCTGATTTATATAAATTAATTAGATTTTTTATATTTAAAATATATTTTTTATATATTTAAATCTAATTAATAAAATCTATCAGATTTTTATATTTTAATTTTTTTAAATTTTTTTATGTATTTAAATTTTAAAACTAATTTACTGATTTATTTGAATTAATAAAATTTTTTAATATATTTTTTATATATTTAAATATGTTTATATAAATTAATTAGTTTTTTTTATATTTTAAATATATTTTTTATAAATTTTAAATCTGATTTATATTAATTAATAAACTTTATTAGTTTTTTATATTTTAAATATATTTTTAATAATTTTTAAATCTGATTTATATTAAGTAATAAAAATTATTATATTTTTTTAATTTAAATATAATTTTATATATTTTATTGGGATAATTTAATTAGGCTTTATAAAACCTATTCGAAATACCCTATTTAAGTGAGGAGTTCTTTAATTTAATTAAATGCATAAAAAAAAAAACAAAACAAAAAAAAATTTTGACGCTGGGCTACAGGGCTCACGCTCGATCGCGACACCGTCGCGGCACCGGAACCGTGGCAAGACGCTGCCGGCGACGCCGAAGGCGTCCGACAATGATGCCGGAGCCGTCGGAGGAGTCCGACGATGCTTCCGGCGCCGCCGGAGGCGTCCAGAGCCGCCAGAGGCATCACGGGTTGCTGCCGCTGGTGCCGCTAGAATCGTCCCGCGGTGCTGGAAGCTTCGCCGGATGCCTCCGATGGCGCCGGAAGCGTCGCCGGACGTCGGAGAAGCTTCCGACGGCAGGATTTCACTGAAGAAGCTTTTAATTTTCACAGGAAGAAATGAAGCAAGGAAAAGACGACGAAGCTTACCTGGAAGGGACGATCGCGACGTGAGGAAGACGAAGAGGCAACACCGATTTGAAGCAGAATAGCAGATGAACATTAATGAGGTTGTTTAGGGCTTTAAACTTATAAACAAAACAAATCAAAAAAAAAGGAAAGTAGAGAAAGTTTCGCGACGCGCAGCGAAGCGTCGTGACGCGCAGGGAAGCACTGCGACGCGTAACGAAGCGCACGCTTCTTGGAAGGCTTGCGCTTCAGAGTTCACAGAAGTGAGCCGCCTTCGCCTCGCTACGCCTCGCGCTTAAGCGAGTGAAGCGACCGCTTTTTACAACTATGGCCTGACGTGACAGGCGGATATCCGTTGGCGATGTGATGTTTAACGGTTCAAATTCAACGGCCCGATCTTTACCTGGGTTTCCGAGACCTAGATCGGACGGCACTAGTCGGCCGATCCCGGGGTTTATAAACATCGCCTGCTTCATCTTCGTTACCCTGCGTCGTCTTCGTTTACAAGCTTCTTGGTGGCACCGCGATCTACTCCATTGCCCCCTTTCTTCGGCAACCTTCTGCGATCTCTAGTAAGCTTCCTTCCAATCGCACCTTGCTTTCTTCCTCTGTACTTCCCCGTCTTCGAGTTTTTCAGCGTCTCTTAGTGTTTCGGCGATAATTCTGCCAGTAGGCTTTCTTCCCTTCGCATCTCTTCACCGTCCCTTGTTTTTGTGATGGTGAGTTCCTCACAGCCTCCCGTTGGCATCCCTAGGCTCTGGTACACCTCTACTGAGTTCTGGTTTGACATCGGCGATGCTGAGAGTTTGACTGCCGCCTATGAATTTCTTGCTGATTATCAAGTCTTTCTTCTCTCTCCTTCCGATCAGCCAAATTCTCCACCGCCTGGTTGCATTTGTTTCTTTAGGGATCAATTTACTGTCTGCGGTTTCCTATTCACCCCTTCTTCCCGCCATATGTAAGTACTTCCGTATCTTCATCAACTAGTGTCGAACTCGGGATAGTGATCCTGTTCCGCCTGGACGACATTCCTCTCACCCCTGGATCTTTTACTATTTTTATTATCCAAAATTTTCCGAGATGGGGACTTTTCTTTTCCAAGCCCGAGTGGGCTTAGTTTTCTTCGCCAAAATGTCGACCTCCAACAAGCATTGGAGGGAATATTTCTTTTTTGTACTCCTTTTCGAGCGGCCGGACTTCTCGACCCACTGGCAGCTCGATGTGGCAGCCCAACCTCCCTTGAAACAGTATAAAAGCCGATCGGAGTATCTCAACGTCGCCTCCATGCTGGCCGGTCAAAAGTATGACATCCATAAATTGCTGTTGGAGGGTGCCCTCTACATCTTCGGTCTGAATCTGATCCGCACCCGACTTCTGTCCAGCCTAGGTATGAGATTTCTTCACTCATTCCTTTGATTCTAACTAATTTTTCTTCCTCTTTTGCAGCCGAAGTCATACTATGTGCACGTCTGACCGATAAGGCGAAGCTTGCGGATGTTGCGATCAATGCAGCTGCTGTGGAAGAATTGGAGAGCTGCGGCTTGTAGCCGGTCGGCTCACAAGAAGAGCCGCAAGATGAGAGCGAAGCAGCTCCCGTCTTGATAAGTGGTGGAGCGATTGGTGGCTCACAACCTCCTTCCGAACGGCTTCCGGTCGTTCAAGTTGAGGAGGCTTCGGGCTCAGCCGCCTCAGGCGAGCCATTGATCAGACGCAAGAGGCGCCGAACGGAGCTTTCATCACGCTCCGTATCTTCGGTGGTGCGGTCTGCCGAACAAGTTGAAATGCCGACCCCCGCTCCAGTCCAAGAGACGGTGGCTCCTACGTCGTCTGACCGGACTCCCTCCTTGTCCGGTCTTCCACAAGGAGCCGTCTACGCGCCGCTAGTGGCCTTCATGCCACCAAAATCGAAGGTCAAGAAGTCTGACATCCGTTCGGCGTCTTCGTCACGACCCTCCGAGTAAGCAACCTCTGCACAATCAACCTCGAGCAGCTAGCGCCATATAACGACGGTATTGCATCTTCCGACCGAGGAGTGGCGCGAATCTAGTGCTGAATCCCGAGCTCCCGAGCACCAAATAATCATCCAAGGGTCGCTCGCCCAAATATGGGTGGATGCCCGAGCCCGCGCAGCGATGATGCCTCCGGGGGCGCTCGCGGACAGCCACACCCAGATGTCTACTGGGGTAAGTGTTGCATTTTCACAGTTTATTTTCGACCGGTGCTTATATTCTCTTACTTGCAGTATTGGGTGGAGACCTAATCATGTGCCAAAAGCTCGCATTTTTGGAGGAGGAAGTGAAGAAACTGAAAGCGTCGAGCGGTCAGTCATCCTCCTCTTAGCAGTAGACGAATGTTGCAGTGGCTAAGCTGAAGGCTGACCTGGAGAAGAGCAACCAGCTGCTACAAGCCGAGCGGGGAAAAAGCGCAGAGCAGGCCACTCTACTGGCTCGGTTTAACAAGCAGGTCAACACCTTTGACAACAAGATCGAGTCGGCCAATGCGAGGAAGCTTTGGGCCATCGAATACCTCGAACTGAAGAATAAGGAGGCCCAGGCTTTCGCCAAGAAACTCAAGGAAGCTGAGGATTTTCTGGTCACCAAGCGGAACAGTCGGTCGACCGAAGAAGCTGCCCTTCGCGACCAACTCTCTGCCAAAGATAATGCACTGGCCATCGCGAAGGACAAGTTGGAGGCCTCCCGAACGGCTTTGAAGACTTACCAAGATGCTGAGGCTGTCCGATTCGACGATCGACTAGCTCAGAGAGGGAGGCTACCTGTCGGTAGCTCTGACCAGTAACATCATTAGCCAGACAAGCTTACCGCGTCGCTACCTGATGACACCCTGGATTACCTTGAGTGAGGTCGCGAGCTCCTGTAAAATTTTTGAAGTTTTAATGAATGATTGTCTGTCCGACCAAGCTTTTTCTCCTTGTATTTGTTTTTTCAACTCATCTTTTGAGCATTGCAAGAACTCGTGGCCTCGTGACTCCTCCGATCGTCCACGATTAGTCTATCCAACTGATCGATCCTTTTTGTCTTCAGAGTTCCATTATGATTTTGTGACCTTCCGATTGGTTATTTTGAAGAATAGTCCCGAGCGGTCTATTTTGAAGACTTCGATCTTTTGAGTAGCCTGAGTTCACGGTCGGCTATTCATCGATGCTTGCCCGCTCACTGAGCCAAGGGTTTAAGGTCGCCGCTCAATCGTTGAGGAAGATTAGGCGAACACTAGGGTTTAAGATCGTCGTTCGACCGTTGATATGATCTCGGGTTCGCTGCTCGATTGTTGATGTAGACCCGGGTTTAAGCGCTCGACCATTAGGGAAGACGAGGATTTAAGGTCATCGCTCGATCATTGACGTAGAACAGGGTTTAAGGTCACCGCTCGACCATTGACGTAGATCAGGTTTAAGGTCGCCGCTCGACTGTTGAGGGAGACACATCTCAAGAGGCCTTCGCTTTTTATTCATATTTTGCCCAGTGTTCGAGAAACATACAAAAATACATGTATTCACTCGCGCACCTCTCATTCGACCCTTAGGGTTGGAGATGATTTGCGCTCCATAGCCTCTCGAGCTGCCTTCTTCATCCTCCATGTAGTAGGCGGCCAAACGGAGCTTCTGCACGATCTTGAAAGGTCCCGCCCATGGGGCTTCGAGCTTGGTGACGTCACCGACCAACTTCACTTTCTTCCAGACGAGATCATCGACCTGGAAGGACCTCAGGATCACCCTCCGGTTGTAGTTCTGTTTCATCCGTTGTCGATACGCTGTGAGCCGAACAGCTGCTTTCGCCCGTGTTTCGTCCACTAAGTTGAGCTCCATGAGCCTCCGTTCGACGTTTCCTTCATTGTAGTACTGCACTCGATCGGATTCTACTTCGATCTCCATGGGGACGACTGCTTCGCCGCCGTATACCAAGTGAAAGGGGGTTACGCTGGTCGCCTCCTTCGGGGTCGTGCGAAGGGCCCACAATACACTGGAGAGCTCGTCGACCCAGCTGCCTCCGACGTGGTCGAGCTGAGCGCGTAGAACTTTGAGGATCTCTCGATTGGCGACTTCGGCTTGTCCGTTGCCTTGGGGATAGGCCACAGAGGTGAAGGTATGTTGGATGTCATAGTCCTCGTATCACTCTCTGAGTCCCTGATCGGCAAATTGCCTCCCATTGTCTGATACGAGTCGACGTGGGATGCCGAATCGACATATGATGCTCTGCCAAACAAACTTAATGACCATCTGCTCGGTTATTCTTGCAAGCGGCTTGGCTTCCACCTACTTCGAGAAGTAGTCCACCACGACGAGCAAAAATTTTCATTGATCGGTTGCCATGGGGAATGACCTAACGATATCCATGTCCCATTGGTCGAACGGGCAAGATACTGTGGACGCTTTCATTTCCTCGCTCGGTCGGTGCGGAAGGTTGTGATACTTCTGGCAAGACAAGCAGGTGGCCACCGTTCGAGCGGTATATTCTTAGAGGGTCAGCCAAAAATATCCGGTCAGGAGTATCATTCGAGCTAACGCACGACCGCTTAGGTGATCTCCGTAGGAACCTTGGTGCACCTCCCGTAGAATGTATTCAGCATCTTCCGATTCGACGCACTTGAGTAGGGCTTGGAGAAGACTCTCTTATAGAGCTGGTCCCTAATCAAGGTGAATCGTCCGACCCTCTTCTTCAGCAAGCGAGCTTTTTCCGGATCGGCAGGTGTGGCTCTTGACCGCAAGAACTCTAACAAGGTCGTTCTCCAGTCGTTGGGGAAGGTTATTCCTTCCATTCGGTCGATATGTGCCATGAGCGAGACCTGTTCAATCGGCTGCCCTATGACGATCGGCGTCAATGAGCTAGCCAATTTTACTAACTCATCTGCCGTCTAATTCTCCGATCGAGGGATTTTTTGTATAACGACCTCCTGAAAGTTGGCCTTCAGCTTCTCAAAGGCCTCCGCATAGAGCTTGAGTCGGACATTGCTTATCTCGAACGTCCTGGATAGCTGTTGAGCAGCCAACTGAGAGTCCGAGTGGATGAGGATTTTAATGGCTCCCACATGCCGGCCTGCCTGTAAGCCGACTATCAATGCTTCATACTCAGCTTCATTATTGGTGGCATGGTAGTCAAGCCGAATGGAAACCTGCATCCAGTTTTCTCGTGGTGAGATGAGCAATATGCCGATTCCGCTACCTTGTCGAGTGGACGTGCTGTCCACATATATCTTCCATGTTGCCTCCGGCTCGACATTCTGGACCTCTATGACGAAATCCGCCAAGGCCCGAGCCTTGATTGCCGTTCGGTGTTGATATTGTATGTCGAATTCGCTTAGTTCGGTCGTCCATTTGATTAGCCTTCTTGATGCCTCGGGGTTGAGAAGGACTCGTCCCAAGGCACTGTTAGTTAGCACGATGATTGTGTGTACTAGGAAGTACGGATGAAGCCTCCGAGCGACGAGAATCAAAGCATAAGCTAATTTTTCAAGACTGGTGTAGCGAAATTCTACATCCTTCAATATATGGCTCAAAAAGTATACAGGTTGCTGCTCTTGGTCGTTCTGCCTAACTAGAGCCGATCAAACGACATGTTCGTTGGATGATAGATAAATCTAAAGTGGCTCACCAACAACCGGCTTGGCCAGTACAGGGAAGAAGTTTAGATATTCCTTGAGCTTTTCCAATGCCCGATCGCACTCGGCGTCCCATTGGAATTTGGTAGCTCGGCGAAGCACTTTGAAGAATGGCAGGCTTTGGTCGGATGACTTGGATATGAATCTGGACAGCACCGTGATCCGACCGGTTAGCCGTTGAACTTCCTTCATGTTCCGAAGTGACGGCATGTCTTGCAACGCATTGACTTTGCTTGGATTGACTTCGATGCCTCTCTCGGTGACGATATAACCCACGAAGTGACCACTCTTCGCGCCGAACAGACACTTGCCAGGGTTTAACTTTATCCCATAAGCTCTCAGCGTTCGACAGGTCTCCTCGATATATGCGCACAGGTCAGTAGCTCGGAGGGATTTTATTAATATGTCGTCGATGTATACCTCTATATTACGACCGATCTGCCATCGGAACACCTTGTTCATCAACCTCTGGTAAATGGCTCCGACATTCTTGAGTTCGAACGATATGACGTTGTAGCAGTACGTTCCGTCGGTCGTAATGAAGTTGACCTTCTCCTGGTTTTCTCGGGTGAGCGACACTTGGTGATATCCTTGATATGCGTCGAGCATGCAGATCAGCTCGCAACACGTCGTTGAGTCCACGTCTATCCTAGGTAACAGATAGAAGTCTTTTGGGCATGCCTTGTTTAAATCGCGGAAGTCGATGCAGATCCGTCATTTATTGCCCGGCTTGGAGACTAATACGACATTGACTAGCCAACTCGGGAATTGAACTTCCCTAATATGGCTGGCCTCCAACAACTTCTCTATCTCCGTCCGGATGATCAAATTTTGCTCCACGCTGAAGTCCCTCTTCTTTGCTTCACTGGCCGAGCATCCGGTCGGACATGAAGCTCATACTGAGCCACGCTCGGGGAGATACCGGGAAGCTCGTGTGTCGACTAGGCGAACACATCATAATTTTGTCTAAGACAGGCGATCAACTCTGCCTTCTCTCCACCTCCAGGTTGGCAGCGATAAAAGTGGTTGCTTCTGATCGGCTGGGGTGGATTTGAACCTCCTCCTTTTCTTCGTACACCAATGTGGGAGGCTTTTCAGTGATTGCGTTTACCTCCAAGCGCGGATTCTTCCGAGCGCTTTTCGCTTCGGTCTTGACCATCTCGACGTAGCATCACCGAGCGACCAACTGATCGCGTTTGACTTCGCCCACTCGGTCGTCCACCGGGAACTTGATTTTTTGACAGTAAGTAGACACCACTGCTCAGAACTCGTTGAGGGCCGATCGGCTCAGGATGACGTTGTAGGCCGACGGTGCATCCACCACGATGAAGTTCGTGGTTCTGATTCTCGTCATTGGTTTTCCCCGAGCGAGATGGCTAGTCGGGCCCGTGAAACCGTAAAGAGGGGTCGTTATGGGCAGCAACTCATTCCGATCAATTTGTAATTGATCGAACACCTTCTTAAAGATGATGTTCACCGAACTCCCTGTATCAACAAAGGTTCGATGAATAGTATAATTAGCGATTACCGCCCGGATGATCAGCGCGTCGACGTGAGGGATCTCTACTCCCTCCAAGTCGCTGGGGCTGAAGTTGATCTCGGGCCCTTCGACCTTCTCTCTGCTGTATCCCACCGCGTGGATCTCCAGCCGCCGAGTGTACGACTTCCTGGCTCTGTTGGAGTCGCTGCCAGTCGACCCTCCGGCGATTATGCCTATTTCTCCTTGGGATGCGTTGCTTATGTTTTCTTCTTCTCGAGTGGTGAGTCTATTTCGCTCGGTCGGGACTCGGGAGGGATCAATCTCATCCCTCCGCCGATGTTGATGGTGCCGCTCGGGCGCCTTTCTTTCGTCCTCTCGCCGCCTAGTAGATCGATGTCTTTGTCGCTAATCGGGAGAAGGAGATCGGCGGCGGTATCCTTTCGGAGCCGGTTGGTTGACGATTGGTGTTAGACTGCGACAATTACGCATGTTGTGGAACATCGGCGTTCACATCTTGCCTTTTGCCGCCTTCTGCCGACCGGAAGCCACATGCTGCACGGCATGTGTCCTGGTCTCCTGGTGTGGCCATGATCCTTCGACCCTTGGCCCTTTGGGCGGCTGATGGCTGCCTTGATGGTCGGCGCCGAGGGTTCGGTCGGCGCCTCTTTTCTTCTGGCTTCTTGGGCTTCTTCCACATTTATATATTCGTTGGCCTTCTTGAGCATGCGGTCGAAGTCCCTGGGTTGCTTTCTGATGAGCGATTGGAAGAAATCTCCCTCGACGAGCCCCTGAGTGAAGACGTTCATCATTGTCTCGGATGAGAACGAGGGGATGTCCATGGCTACTTGATTGAAACGCTGTATGTAGGCCCGGAGCGTTTCTTTTGATCCTTGCTTCAGGGAGAAGAGGCTGACGCTCGTCTTTTGATAGCGTCGACTGCTGGCGAAATGATGTAAGAATGCAGCTCAGAAGTCCTTGAAGCTGCATATGGATCCGTCCGGCAATCTTCTGAACAAACGCTGCGTCGATCTAGAGAGGGTAGTAAGAAAGACTCGGCACTTTACCCCATCTGCATACTGGTGCAGCGTGACTTCATTATCGAACCTATCCAGATGATTATCTGGATCGGTCGATCCGTTGTATGTCCCGATCGCCAGCGGGGTATAGTGTCTGGGCAGAGGGTCTTGTAAGATCTCCTCGGAGAATTGCCGATTGATTCGTTCGGACGACGCGTTGCTTCGGGGCGCCTTGCCTTTTCGTGCATCTCAAACGGGAGCATCATCTGAAGACGATCCTCGTTCTTGATTTGCCTGGGCTATTTCTGAGGGGGTTTGGAACAAGGCGCGATGAAAGGGGATCGGCGCGGGCGGCGCTTCCTATCGGCCTTCTATTCTGCCCCTATACGAAGACTTGCTCCGCTCGGTCTTCCTGTCCCGCTTGTCTCCCGGCCACCGATGTTGCAGGCTGCGACGCTTGTCGATCGGCTAACGCCTGTTGTTGCTGCTGCTCGATCATCTTTGCCGCTTTAGCTTGAACGAGCATGTCGAGCTCTTCCTTGTGAGTGTCACGGTGGTGAGTCGTCCAGCGGCCTCCATCTTCTCGGCTCGGATGCAGGTTAAGTTTCCACGGACGGCGCCAAATATGATCCTGTCCAAAAGTTGATGAGATGGAAAGCTGGGGATGTGGCGCTCCCGCTGACCGCCTGTAGACTCCGCTCAAACCTGCAACACAGATTACGTCAGTGCCGAACCAGGGAAGGGGTCCACGACGTTGGCCCTCCGACGCTCAAGTCAATTACCGGCGATGAAGCAGAAGGCGGAGCAAAAATGAACAGTAGAGAGCACAGTGTCTCGCGTATTGCGTACCTCCGTCGATACTTGGACCTCCCCTTATATAGAGTTCCTGTAGCGTGTGTGCATGCTTCCCAAGGCGAGCACGCTTCTCAAAACTTTTCCATAAAAAACTTGTCAATAAAGTGTCCCTGACACAATACCTTAACGGGTCGAGCATATCTCTGAAGTGACAGTGGGAGCTTCCGCTGTATGATTTTCTGGCTGTCCATGCCCGGTGTCCGCGGCACCAACTCACAAAAGGATGTTGATGGATATCAGAGGGAGTGTACTGCTAGGCCGAGCGGGTTGGCCGCTCAGCCAGAATTTCGTTGCTCTGGTGTCCCGTCCGGTCGTCCAGAACCTCGCTACTCCCGTGCGTGTGTCCGCTCGACTGAAGTTCCACTTTGCCACCGCTGAGACCTGTTGCCAGGCCGAGCGGGGTAGCTGCTCGGCCGAAGTTGAACTCTGCCCATATCAAGCTCTACTGTCTGGCCGAGCGGGGTAGCCGCTCGGCCCGGCTTCTACACCTCGTCTTCTCCTCCATTCGGCGTCCAATAATCCATTGAGCGTCGGTCATTTGACACCTCCCCGTGTTGAACGCAGGATTGGACCGGAACCTTCTCCCCTCGGTCGGGGCATGGTCACCCCTGACCAATGATATCTGAGCATTGATCGCCTTGATTTTGACCTCTATCGTGGCAGCTATCTTCTGCGGGGTGGGGTCCCTCATCATCACCGCATAGTTGTATAGTGTGTTTTCTTAAAAATCCAGTTCTGTTCAATGTCATGAAACTCACAGAAATTTCCATTTGTTAGATTGTAAGTTAATTTTCTCATATTATGACCTGTATAGGCACTATGCTATAAATGCATGCTTGGCTCCGTTATATTCTGTTGAAGGTATGCATGTAATAACAGTTGAAGGAATTGGAGATAGTGGACGAAGCTTGCACCCCATTCAGGTACAATTGTTCGCTTCAATGCTTAATTTATAGTGTGAAAATAAGATCAATTAGAGGATTGTGTAATTTTTTCTTATGAATTATTTATTCTGTTCTATATGAAAGTCTTTGTTTCTCCTCATTTTTTTTCTTTATTTTATTTAACTATTAATTTTATATTTTTTTAAACCATTAATTCTTTTCCCTCTTAAGTTTTTAAACCATTAATCTGAGGAGAAGTTTGGAATAATGATAGTGTGTCGACAATAGTGTAATTACTGACAAAGGAAATGACTACATTTTATAGATATGGATTGATTTTTCTACAAGAATAGCCACTCTTACTCCCACATAGTACCCATGTTTCTTTTGTTTAATGTGATGTATTTTCCATACTTGTTTCAGTTTGCTAGTTTCTTATTGCCTTTGTCATTTTTGTCTCAACTAATTGCTCTGATTATATGATTTCTTGTGTGTTTGATATAACTCCAGGAATCATTATCCCAAGCGCATGGTTCACAGTGTGGATTTTGCACTCCTGGATTTGTCATGTCTATGTATGCACTACTAAGATCTTGTAATGAGCCACCTTCTGAAGAGAAAATTGAAGAATGTCTGGCAGGAAATTTATGTCGCTGCACAGGTTATAGGCCAATTCTTGATGCTTTTCGTGTCTTTGCAAAAACTGATGATCTAATATATACCAAGACAATGTCAGAAAATAACTTGTCTGGTGATTTTATTTGCCCTTCAACTGGAAAACCATGCGACTGTGGAAAAGGAACAACTAATAGTACTGAAACCTCAACGCGTGGCAAGCAGTACAACCCCTTTTTATACAACAAAATTGATGGAAGTTTGTACAGTGAAAAGGAACTCATTTTCCCGCCAGAACTTCTCTTAAAGAAAGTTATGTCACTTCGTTTACATGGATTTGAAGGAATTAAGTGGTACAGACCTCTTAGACTCCAGCAAGTATTAGACTTGAAATCTTTGTATCGAGATGCCAAGCTTGTGATTGGCAATACTGAAGTAGGAATTGAAACAAAGTTTAAGAATCTTCAATACAAAGTTTTGATCTCTGTCACACATGTGCCAGAGCTTAATATATTAAGCTTGAATGAGAAAGGACTTGAAATTGGTGCCTCTGTACGACTCATTGAACTTCAGAAATTTCTTAGGAAGGTAATAGCAGATTATCCTGATGATAAAACTTCTTCATGTAAAGCAATCCTGGAGCAGCTGAAATGGTTTGCTGGAAATCAGATAAAAAATGTTGCTTCTGTAGGTGGAAATATTTGTACTGCTAGCCCAATCTCAGACTTGAATCCACTTTGGATGGCTGCAGGAGCAATTTTCCAAGTTATAAGCTGTAAAGGAAATGTTAGAACAATTCCTGCTAAAGATTTTTTTCTTTCTTATCGAAAAGTTAATCTTACATATGATGAAATACTACTCTCCATCTTCCTACCCTGGACTAGACATTTCGAATTTGTTAAGGAATTTAAGCAAGCACATCGGAGAGAAGATGACATTGCACTTGTTAATGCTGGAATGCGTGTTTTTCTTAAACATGACCATGGAACATTAGAAGTTCTTGATGCCTCTATTGTTTATGGAGGCATAGCTCCTGTTTCCTTGACTGCAACTATGACTGAGAATTATCTTATTGGAAAGAAATGGGATGATATTTTATTGCAGGGTGCTCTAAAGATATTGCAAGAGGACATTGTTCTTACAGAAAATGCACCAGGAGGAATGGTGGAATTCCGCAAATCCCTAAGTTCAAGTTTTTTCTTTAAGTTTTTTTCATTTGTTACAAATGAATTGAATCACAAAGGATTTTTAATTGAAGGCTTGAATGCAACTGGTCTGTCAGCCATACAACCAAATTATAGGCCACTAACTAGAGGAATTCAGTGTTATGAACTGACCAAACATGGGACAGCTGTAGGACTCCCTGCTATGCATCTATCGTCAAAGCTACAGGTACACAATGAAGTTTTTATAAATATTTATCACATTAATGTTTTTTTGGTTTTGGATGCTTACTCTATGCTTCTTTATAGAACTTTAATGTGAAATTGTCTTTTTTTCATATATGATTATCATAATCATCCAATTGTGTAAGTTCTACTATATAGGGTCTAGTACTTGATCTTATATCTCCATTTAGTTCTATAAAAGTATATATTATTAGTAATTCCAAATATTTTTTACTATGTTAATTGGAGTTTCGCTTTGGCTTTATCTACCTTTCACACCTTTAATTTTTTTTAAGATTCAACTCATCTAACTATAAAATTCATTGGTCGTCTTTGAGGGTGTTAGTTCGCAAGCTAGTTTCTCTTATTTAAAATTGGTGTTGGAGCTACTTTTGAAAACTTTTGAATAGCAATATTTTTTATTACATTTTTTTCTAGTTTCCTACTACACATTTGCATGATAATTATGATTTGCCCAACACTATGATCCATAGAGTGTCATGGGTCACATAGTTGTCAAATTTCTTACAATTCAATTGAATATTGATGAAATCAATTGAATTTCATAAAGTTAGTTTGATATTACCAGTATAATTGTGCAAGTTTTACATGAAGATTTTATTCATCAATGCTATTTAAGAAAGGGTGAGATTTTTTTTTGATGTGCTCGAATTGCTTGGTTTTGCCACAACTTAAGATTTACCACAAGCTTAAGGATCATTTGTTCAATCTTGTCATGTCTCATTAAACTGAACACCTCTACTAATTCCCTCTATCTCTCATTGTCGATTGGGAAAGTTTATTGTGAATCGAGAGAGAATAGAATAACATTTTTCGATCAATAAAAATTCCTAAATTCTCCTGCCTTTTACTAAAACTCAATTTAAATGTACCTAGGTACCCAATTAATTCCTATAAAATGTTTTATTTAATAATAATAATTCATTTTCTCCTAATAATCTTTCTTTGACCAAATGATCTCGATACATTTAATTGGTCATTTCATAGATTAAAATCTTGTATCATCTCACTTGACACAAGCTAGACATCCTGCTCCATATGCAAGTCGTGATGATGACATCAGGTGAACCTTCAATGGATGCTTTTGGAAGCAATACAAATGACACTTTCAGCCATGACAGCTCTTGTCCTCCCTCTTCTTCCTCCTCCTCCTCCTCCTCCTCCTCCTCCTACGAGGTTGAACCTTATCTCATGGTTTAATTCAATTTTAAATCCTTGCTCATGTAGGAAAGCAAAAAACCTGTCACCCTGTGCCCAAACTCACTTCCCTGGCCATTGATATTAGCTAGGTATTGTCACCACCTTGGCACCTTAGTAGCAAAATCCTTGCTCATTTTGGATGGGACGCAAACTTTGTTTCAATACCACATTTTATAGCTTTAAAACTCATCATAGTAATAAAATTTTTCTAAGTCAATTAAAATCATATGCCACTTCTAATGTTCTCTATATTTTATATTTAGTTGTCAAAATAATCTATAGTTGGTCTTCTAGATAAAAAACCAAATTCATTTGATAAGTTTCATCTAAAAAATTAGCAGTTCCATTTTTGTGTTTGTTGTTTACTTCAAAGTTTTAGTTGTTGTTTTCTTGTTCATAATGAAACTTGCATTGTTGATATTCCCTTATTGTTGTCTTTCTGTTTGCTTTTATTCAGTATTAATTGTTGGAACTTACTGGGATTGTATGTTAGAAATGTTATATTTTGCTGTGGCATCAGTGTTTATGTAAAGGTCATGTGCAACAAGCCAGATTTATTGTTTGGTGATCGACTTGAGTGGGGTATGGCAGAAAACAATCATAATAGAACTAGCCAAGTAGAATAATCAATATGGCCACTTCCCTTTCTCTATATTGCTTACAAACACTACTTAATTTCCTTTAATATGACATATATCATAGACACATTTCATAATCAACACACCAACATAATGTCCAACCAAGATTCACATACCACTCCATCAACAATTCTATGTTCAGTCACCTTTAATCGATTTGGACAATTGTATTTGAAGATTAAGAAATAAGACATCTAACCTCAACCACCGCCATTGACTATCACAACTGGTGCAACCTCAAGCAAAGACAATATAACCACTTATCACACGACAACAATTAGACCACTTGATTGTCTTCAAAAATGAGCATGAAACAACCATTACCATATGGGTCTTCTATAACAATGATCACAAGGCAACAACAATGAGGTGAATGGGAAGAACTAAAAAATCCAAATAAAATACATTGTTCATAGTTCAAAATCAGGTTTTGGAAACTTCAAAACTTTGAGATCAAAATTAAGGTTAATAGATCCTTTTGTTTCATGGAATTCAACTCCAGAATGGGAATATATCACACATATCAATCATTGTTGACCTAAACAAATCTTCTAACAATTGCAACCCCCCAGATTCACACCTCAAGAGAGTCCAATATGACAACAAACCAATCAATAATAAAATCAAATCCTAATTAAACACATGGAAAGTAAACAGATCTGACCCCAAATAAACATCTTCAATCACAACATCGTTGCCTCCTTTCTTTGCATCCAAAACCCCAGGCTGAGTCAAAGGAAACTCAATTAAATCCTAAATGAAATTTCAGGCTCTGTTTAACTCCAACTCATTTAAATCTCAATTAAATTCTACATTGTAACACAAATAACATGAGCAAATAGCAACTAGGAACGTTTTTTTTCCTGTTGTTATCAGTGTGAGTGTCTGCTAAATTATTAGGCCAGTACTAAGTTGTATGACTGATTCAAGTTTGATGGGCAACTAACTAGTTTTCTAAGGAAATTGTCAACCTCACTACTTATAGATAAGATTTGATATTTAGAATATTAGAACACTCATACTAATACACAATACCATACAGCTGCAATTAAGAGATATATATAAGCAAAAAAATTAAGATCACTGCTGCAATTCTATCAATACTAATGAGCAGCAAATTTCCCTTAATAAAATTTGACAAATGATGTACTCCTTTTTGTGGGCTTTCTATATACCAATCTAGCATGAGTTTGGACTCTTTGATTAAGAGTGAACAGCTAATATTGTTTTTCTAGTTACAAAGTTCTCCCATGTGATAGGCGAGGCAGAATATATTGATGATGTGTCCACCCAGCTAATATAAGTTATACCATATTCTATATTTTCTATTTGTTTTCTAATTACAAACTTTACCCAGGTAACGGGCGAGGCAGAATATGCTGATGACGTGCCGACTCCTCCAAATACTTTGCATGCAGCTTTAATTTTGAGTAGAAAGCCTCATGCACGGATATTATCTATTGATGATTCTTTAGCCAAGTCTTCACCTGGATTTATTGGTCTTTTTGGGCATAGAGATGTCCCTGGGAGCAATAAAATTGGCCCTATTATTCATGATGAGGAACTTTTCGCATCAGAAACTGTTACTTGTGTTGGGCAGGTTAAAATCTTCCTTGAAAGGCAAAGATCAAACATATTTTTAACTATTGAATTACTACTTTATGGTAAGTAGAGAATACGAAGGGAGCCTTGGCGTAACGGTAAAGTTGTTGCTTTGTGACCTAAAGGTCATGGGTTCGAATCCTAAAAATAGTCTCTTGCAAAAAGTAGGGTAAGATTGCATACAATGGATCCTTCCCTGGACTTGCATGACAGGAGCTTCATGCACTGGGCTGCTATTTTTTTTTTTTTTTTTTTTTGATGAGTAGAGAACATTTTCAATTTGAAATTATGTCCACATATTTTGTGTAGGTTATTGGTATTGTTGTGGCTGATACGCATGATAATGCAAAGATTGCATCAAACAAAATTGTTGTTGAATATGAAGAGTTGCCCGCAATCTTATCCATAAGAGAAGCTGTGAAATCTTGCAATTTCTTTCCAAATACTGGAAGATGTCTGACAAAAGGGGATGTAGAATTGTGTTTCAAATCAGGTGCATGTGACAAAGTCATAGATGGGGAGGTTCAGGTTGGAGGCCAAGAACACTTTTACTTGGAACCAAATAGCAGTTTGGTTTGGACAGTTGATGGTGGAAATGAAATACATATGGTTTCCTCTACACAAGTAAGTTGATGTCCTTTGGACTTTTGAGACTTTTGTGCTCATACTACACTTCTATTTCTTTTTTAAATTGGTACCAGCTGTTGAGAAAAAGTGGCCATTGCAAGTTACTATATTTTATAGTCGGTTATATGATACATTCTCAACTTGTGTAGCTATGTTAGTAAGTGAAAGTAGCCTGACAAACAATCAAATTAATAAAAAATGAAGGGCTTAATCCTTATGAACCATTGCTAATGGTTGCTTTATCAACGTCATTTTTTTTATGTTCAGGTATATTCAATAACATGCATCAAGATGTTGATTGTTAGTTGAGGAGTCACCTCTAACTTAATTATGCATTTTTTGGGCTGACATGATAGCTGGCAATTGGATGCTGAAGCTCTCATAAAATGAATTGTGAGACTTAAAGCCTCTAAAAAAATAAATAAATAAACAAATCTTAAGAAAATAGTAATTTGATGTTAAAATGAAACAAATCGTACAATACTCGAACTAACACAGTAAACTTAGTGATTGACAATGTTTTATATTCTAGTAATTCATGGAAAGGCACAAATATACAAACTCATGGCAAGAAAATCAATGGCATGGAAAAGTTTACTGATGGATGAGTGATTTATGGTTCCTTGTTGGTATGCCATTTATAGATCTCAGTTTTGTCATGATCTTTGTTGGTGCTATCGAGATGCATGCATCCCTTTCGGGTTAATGCGATTATTCTATATGGACATTTTGATCTTTGCACATTTTCAAGTTTTAATTTGTTATGATGCATCTATAATAGTTCATGATTTTGTAGGCCCCTCAAAAGACCCAAGACTATGTTGCTCGTGTACTTGGTCTTCCACTTGCAAAAGTAGTTTGCAAGACAAAGCGCATTGGTGGTGGCTTTGGAGGAAAAGAAACAAGATCTGCTTTCATTACAGCTGCAGCTTCTGTGCCATCTTATGTCTTGAGGAGACCTATAAAAATTACATTAGACAGGGATGTGGACATGATGATAACTGGGCAGCGCCATAGTTTCCTTGGAAAATACAAGGTATAAGATATGAATGGAATGGTACTCTTTTACCCAGATTCTGTAGATTTATATGTAAGTTAATAAACTAATTCTAGAAAAATGCCAATAGTATGTTGATATGTCTTTCTTGATAACCTTCTTGGAGAAGAAACCAAGTGAAAATCTTATTGCTGCTAAATTGAGTCCAGCCAACTCATGTAAGACAAATGCAACACGTATATGACAACTGCAAAAGCTGCAGGCTCTCTGATTCTTCACATCATTCCCTTTTCTCTGAGTTATACTTTTACTTTTAGTTGTTTCAGTCCCATCAATGCTATGTATCATAGATAAGGATGGACTAGAAAATCTAATCCACTGAGTGGCCTTGCTTTAAATGTTAAAGATTTGGATTCCTGTCCTGAAACATGACTATAATCCTAGTTTGAGCTCTGGACTAATATCCAGGTGATGGTTATGGTTGCGAACTGAATTTTCTCATTATAAACGGCTAAAGATTGATCCCAAACTTTTGGTACTCATCTCAAAATGCTCCCAAGACTATTTTTGGTTAGTTGTGTGGTGCATGTGCAACAATGAATCACAATTGACCCATACAATTTACACTAGCACCATGGAAATTGGTATCTGCATGACAATTATCAACGCCATGGACACTAGATATGGAATTCAAAGGAACTGGAGCTCTTTTGAGTGATCACCTGATGATTCTTTAGAGGCCTAGTTATGTTCAAGCTGCGAATGGGCCAAGCTTCTATTGACTCGATCTAGATTAATCTCACATATCATGATTCATGTGCTAAATTCAATTTGCCAATGTACGAACTTCAAATAGGTCTAGAGTGACGATCTAAGTTCTGAGTGGCATGGCTGAATTGTTGTTCTTTCTTTATGGCTGCCTACAGTATGCTAGGGTTGTAGAAACATACTTTGATTTATACCCAGTGCATCTGCACCACCATCCTTATTGTTGTGCTTATGCTGGTATCAAATATTAATACGAGTAAAGTCATTTTGAGTCAAACCATGTCAGGCCATCTCAAGATTCGGTCCTTTGCAAGTTATCACTTTAGATTAACATTTAAAATTTCTGTCCAATTCTGACATCAGGAATCCATCAGACTAGCATGATGCCACTTCCATACCATACTTCCCATATTAGTTACATATACTTGACATAAAGGGTTAAAATGAATGAACAACCAGTTTTAGATACGATTCTTCTGCTGTAAACTATGGACTGCCAGAAATGGGGCAGTCTGTCTATGGACTGCCAGAAATTTGGTAGTCTTTCTATTGGTCCATGCTTGGACTGGTAAACTTCTACCCAACGGGGTAGTATGATCCAAATTCTTTTCTCTTTGCTGATGTGGCTAACCAAAATCTGAGTTCACATACCTCCACATCAGCAAAAATTTAATGAATCTTCTACTTATATGATGGCCCAGTTAAGAGATTATGGTTAACTCTTCAATATTATAGAGGAAGAGACTATGAGCCAACCAATAGATTAGATTTTTGTTTACCAAGGGTTGGGAGTCCAATTCCATCACTTTCTGTTTATCCTAATAATGCTGAGCTAGCGCTGACCAGCCTTCTGCTATTTCCTCATTGGTTGCATTTAGGGGATAAGTAATCAACCGTGTTTTGTTCACACTTTGTTATCAAATTTGAACTCCAGCAGATCAAATTTATTTTGGTAGCTTTGTCTTTGCCTTTTTCATTTAACTGTGACTATGATGCCCAGTTTGGTAAGTGTATCATCTTTTGGTTGCAGCATGAAATTTCAATTGTCAATTCTATGTGCTCGAGACATTCTAGATAATTTTAAATCTTGTAACAAGTAATTTCTTTGTTAAATAGAATAAGAAGTCCTTTAACACTACTTATACAATGAGCATTGTCAAATTTGTTTGGATTTCAAAAGTGGAGATGCAAATTCTTTCCTTTGCCTCTACATCTCCATTTTCTTTGTATAGTTTCTTTTATTTTGCAACTTCGTGCATCAGAGTTAATGAATTGTATTATTTCCTCAGATTGGTGCAAAAATTTTAAAAATTGATCGACCAACTTTATGGTTAAAACTTTGTCGCTAAATTATTATCTTCTACTCAGTGCTATAATAAGATGTTAACTATGACAATCCTAGGTTGGATTTACAAATGCTGGGGAGGTTTTGGCAATAGATCTCCAACTTTACAACAATGCTGGGAACTCATTAGACTTGTCTGCTGCAGTCCTTGAGCGTGCTATGTTTCATTCTGACAATGTTTACAATATTCCAAATATGAGAATTACAGGGGATGTTTGTTATACCAATTTTCCAAGTAATACAGCCTTCAGGGGATTTGGAGGTCCTCAGGGAATGCTTATTGCAGAAAACTGGATTCAACGGATTGCTATGGAGCTTCAAAAAAGTCCTGAAGAGATAAGGGTAGGGTTTTTTTGGTTAACATGATTATCTTTTGAAATAGTTCTATCTCATGGTGATTTTTCATTGTCTCTCAAAACTTCATTGGTGTTGCATCAGGAGCTTAATTTTCAAAATGATGGCTGTATGCTGCATTATGGTCAAGTTCTTCAATCATCTACTGTGAGCCAGCTGTGGGATCAATTAAAGCAATCATGCTCTTTTGTAAGGACTCGGGAAAATGTCAATATGTTTAATCTCCACAACCGGTGGCGTAAGCGTGGAGTTGCGATGGTTCCTACGAAGTTTGGTATATCATTCACTACCAAATTCATGAACCAGGTAATGGATTTCTTGTTTAGTTTCCAAATTATCATTTGCTCCTTTCCATGTGAATCTAATCTACGCATAAAATAAATGTACTTTATTTTTATTTTTTTCGTACTTGAACTAGGGTGAGTCATGACTTCTCTATGACTCTATAGACTATAGCTCAACTTATAGAAACATTGATGTTGCACAGTAGGAGGATACTAAATTTATGTTTCATTCACAATATATATTTTTTCAATTTCCCTTTCTTCGAAATGGAGAATGAAAAATAAATATAATTCTCCTTTGAAAACTTGTAACATTCAAAAATTGGTTTGGTATACAAAAATAAAACTAGTGTTCATGGAGATATAACTGTGGAAACATTTTGGTTGATAGAAATATGACTAATTATGATAGCCAATTAGCATTTAAATAGTAGATTAATAAATATATTCAAGTAGATTAATAAATGTTAAGTCATAATGTTTTTTTTATATTTATTATACAAAAATTCTAGTATATTATTTAATATTCTCTTAATAGAATATAAAAAAAAGGGCAACTCGATGCACAAAGCTCCCGCTATGCGGGGTCCCGGGGAAAGATCCATTGTATGCAGCCTTACCCTGCTTTTTGCAAGAGGCTGTCTTTAGGATTCGAACCCGTGATCTTTTGGTTACAAAGCAACAACTTTACCATTGCTCCAAGGCTCCCCTTCAAATTCTCTTAATAGAATATGATCTTTAAAAAATAATAAGAATGTTATGATATTATAAGATAATGATATTATATTCAAGATTTAGAATCTCGACCTGTGCCGAGGTTTCAATCCCAAACTGGTACAGTTTTGATATTTTTTTATTTATATATACTATTATTTATATATAGTAATTATTAAATAAATATGTTGATGGTGTATAATTAAAAAATAAGTTGTAAATTGATTTTATATAAGTTATCCATTATTGAACAACTTAATATTATTAGAAAAAATAATTAAATATAGTTTTCTTTAAAGAAAATTGATCTATCAATAATTCAAATTAAAATTGATACATCATAATATGTTACCTTACTAATACCAAAGGAGTGACGTAAATTAGATGGATATTCTTGTAACATTCTGCTACCGTTAACTCTATAGTTTTCAATGCTCAGATTAAATAAACATAACTATATAAATTAATACAAAGATGCTATTTTATATATAATTAACCATTTATTCATTTAATTAATTATTAATTTAAATAATATATATTTAAATTAGTAAAACAATTATCAAAATATCAATTAAACATTAAAATGGTAAAAAAAATACAAAATAATAAAAAAATTATCAAAATATAAATATGATTTATTAGATTTATTTTTGAATTTTTAAATAAAATTTAAAACTATAAAAAATATTTTGGAATATCAATTAATAAAATTTATTATTATTTTTTTAAAGTTTAAATATATTTTTTTATATATTTTATTGGGATAATTTAATTAGAGTTTATGAAGCCTTTTCGAAATATCACATTTAAGTTAGAAATTGTTTGAATTAATTAAATCGCGGTTTTAATTTTCTTGAAACAGGAGCATTGCGCGTGTCGCGAGACGCTTCCGGCGGTGCGGTGTCCTTCGAGACACCTCCGATCCACCTTCTGTCACGTGACGCACGTGATGACGCATGTGAAATTGTCGCACCTACTTGGCTGGTTTTGCTCCTCAGAATCGTGAAAACCATCCATGCCGCTCGGCACAAATTTTTAACATATTATATATTGAATATTATATTCTGATAAAATAAATTATGCGGATTAGAATTTTAATAACGCTTACCAAAGACGACCAATAGGTTCAACTAACTGTTTCATCTAAATCCAAGAAGGGAGAATGCATGGAAGAGAGTGCACCAAGTTTTGTGCATTGCCAAGAATAATTTGTGCATGCCTACTCATGCATGCTTAGATTTCAAAACTAATTAAGTCTAATTTGGATCAATCGATTTTGATTGGCCTAGGGCGACATGATTTTGTATGAGAAATCAGATGCAACTTTGATTGGCACAAAATCCACCAAATTTAGTCAAAATTGATCATGCTAAACTTCACAAGAGAGAATGTAAAGGTGAATCCTGAGAGACCCGAGGATTTCATATTGTCTTTTCATAAATATCTAGAAGTTATTAGAAAAGGAGGAAAGAGATGAGATGTTGAACAAACTCAAGCTTGCTTTAGGAAGAATCTAGTTTGTCAGCATTTGCCACCTCTCTACCAAGAAGCACCATGGCAACACACGGTAAATTGGCTTTAGTATACATAGAGAATGAGAGAAGTGTGACAAGTTAGAGATAAGAGAATTTGAATTTGATGGGAAACAAGTAGCTCTCATTTAACCTTAATTTGTGGAAATTTTTTTATTTCACCTCTTAGAGTTTACTCCTTTTCAAAATAACTCTAGAGGTTCAAAATCATCAAAACAATGTAGTTTTGAAATTTTATCATTTTAACCTCTAAACATTGTCACCTTCACTTTACAAAAAAGTAATGTGGCACATATGACATACTCATCACATGGTTATTATGTTAATTAATTAAGGGGTTGAAATGACTAGAATTTGAAAATTTTGGAGGGTTATTTTGAGAAAGGGCTAAGGAGTAAACTTTGGGGGAGGGGGCAAATGAAAATATTCCTTTCCCTTATTCTTAATATTATTTACAAATTAATGTCAATGTACATGCAAGATATATCATAATACTATAAAGAACTTATATGCATGCACGTAGCCCCGATGAGTTTGTGAAGTATCTAACAAGTATAAATTGTTAAAGTATCTAATATATAAAAAATGGTAGCACATTGCACAAAGCTTATGCCAATACGGAGTTCCGGGGAGAGTCTATTGTATGTAGTCTTACTCTATATTGCAATAAAACTATAAATATATAAATGCAATAAAAATATGAGGAATGATATTTGCCGCGACAAATTCGCCGCGACAAGTTGCCGCGACAGGTTCCTGATCGGTCTGTAGACCGATCAGGTTGCCTCCTGATCGGTCTACAGACCGATCAGGTAGGTGTCGCGGCAAGTTGTCGCGGCGAATTGTCGCGGCAAATATCATTTCCCTAAAAATATATATATACATTTGTTCCAAAACAATACCATTTTTAGTTAGTATATGATATTGTTCATTTAATATTCGTTGACTATTTAAAATCATTATTACTAACTTAATATTAATATCTAATAGTATATGATTGTAATAAGTAATAATATGATAGTGAACATAGTGTATAATACCACATGAAAGAAAATTGGATTTTTCAAAATTTAGTGATATATGTTCAGTTAATACTCAATATCAATTAATACTTAATGATTTTTTTTTCAATTTATTATAATTACCAAATTTACTGGTGATCTTAAAATAATTGTTTAAGATTTCGGTGGTTTGCTCGGGTGGAGATTATCTAGCCCAAGAATTTGCTTGAATAGGACAGGCTCTACATCAAGTGCAACTGCTCTTTAGCTTCTCATTGTGAAGCAGTCTAGTGCTATATTATGCTTATTCTAGATGTTTACTCCATTGCCTTATTTAAAGGAGAGACTTAGTAGATGTGCAGGTGAGACACTCTAATGTTGTAGACTGTGGATGTAAGAGTAGTCTTTCTGAACCACACTATTTGACGTTGTTAATGTTGCGATTATTTCATATTTATCTGAAATTGAAAGAAATTGGCACGTTTTCTAGTCACCCCTTTTAGTTGTACCACAATGATCTAACAATACCCATATCAGACTGCTAGGAGGGAAAAAAAACATCACCTTTGACTATCACAACAAAGTTGGTTGCACTTGAAAGCATTTAGATTGAGAGTGATAGTGCTAATACCTAAAACAATGAACCAAATACCAATTATAAGCAAGGTTTAAAATTTCAATCCGTGCCGAGGGCAAGGTTTCGGTCTTGGACTGGAACGATACGGTTTCGGTACCGTATCGTGCTGTGTCGATATAGTTTCAGTATTTTTTAAATATAAAATATATTAATTAAAAAATAAAATATTTAACATAAATATTTAAAAAAATAAACAAAATAAACAATATAATAAATAATCTTTAAAAAAAGGGAAAGGATATGAAAATAGATAAATAAATAAATAAAAATTTTATTATAATTTTTAAATTAAAATAAATAAAATATAAAATTAATTAGATAATTTTATTAGGGTTTAATAAAATCTCTTTAGATTATCTCCATCATAGCTAGGAGTTGATTAAAATAATTAACCTAAGTTTAATTAAAAAAAAATCCAAAATTTGACACCATTCGCAAGATCACGCAACTTTTGCGCTGCCGCGGGGTTGCGTGACCCCTCAGCCATGGCCGCAGGGATTGCATGACTCCTCCGGTGTGATCACGATGGTCGTGTGACCCCTTTGCAGCGGCCGCAAAGCCACGTGACGTCTCTGTGGCGGGAGCGGAAGGGTTATGCGACCTCTCCGTTGATGTTGTGGGGTTAAGCGACCCCTCCGCTGCCACCACGGCTTCGCGCAACACGTCGTAGCTGTCGTGGGTCTGATGCTGGGGTCGTGCCGGTCCCGGGGTCGTGCCAGTGCCGGTGCCGGTCGTAGGGCGGAACAAGATGTTTCGCCCGTTTCGACCATCTCGGCACAACACTTTAAACCATGATTATAAGTCAATTAACCACGAAGGAATGTAAATAACGAGAATTGTTACATTAGCATATTGGAAGATCAATAACCTAAAAGAACCATGAGTAGCTATGAAGTTATAAGTGTCTTCCTCTTGACCAAATCTGTAGCCTTCATTAGCAAATTTAATTTTGGTGATTTCCATGATCAAACTAGAGAGTACAAAGGAATCATGCATATCACTAATATGGAGCTCGCTAGCTAATTCCTAATATATGAAATGAGTGCTTAATGATGCTGCGAGCTTCCTTGACACAATCATGAAGTTTAAACTACTGCATATTGCTAAAAGTATTATTTTACTACATTATGTTATATATTTGAATATTTTTTTGATAAAATAATATTAAGTCAGTTATTATTGAATTATTTTATCGTTGGATGTATATTTAATTTTTCCACACTTTTTGTATTTTTCTTTAATTAGTTTTTTTTAGAAAACTACTTCTATGCAATTTTTTTTCTTTCCATATTTCAATTTCTTTTTATATATATTTTAAGATCTCATCCAAAGAAATCAACTTCCCAAACACTTTTTTAATTTATTTCAGTTATGAAAATGAAAAGTTGAAATTGGGTGAAAATGTAAAACCAAACAAGGCCTAAATACCCTAATAACTGACATCATTATCCTTGCTTTTATTTTACAGGCTGGTGCACTAGTCCAAGTCTATACTGATGGGACAGTTCTTGTGACACATGGAGGTGTTGAGATGGGACAGGGCCTACATACAAAAGTTGCACAGATAGCTGCATCATCCTTCAATATTCCTCTTAGTTCTGTTTTTATATCGGAAACAAGTACTGATAAGGTATATTTTTCTTAAGTTTGTCATGGGATATTAGAAGGTGACAATAAACATGCATCCTTTGGATATTAGATATCTTAATTTGTCCGTTCATTAGCTCAAAGAAAGTTTTGTAGGTTCCTAATGCATCACCAACAGCAGCTTCTGCCAGCTCAGACATGTACGGTGCTGCTGTTTTTGATGCTTGTGATCAAATAAAGGCACGAATGCAACATATTGCTGCTAGGAATCCACATTCTTCTTTTGCCGAGGTGATACTTTGAGGAGTAACAATTGCAATTTAGTTTGAATTTGATGGACAAAATTCTCACTCTACAACTTCTTAAACTATTAACTAATAAGTTATTGCCGTACAATTAAATTTTATGTTCTCGTAAGTTTGTTTCTTAATATGTTTTTATGGATATATTTTATTATGAAATTCTTCTGAGATTTGATTCGTTGTTGTTTTAATTTATTTTATCTTTATATAGTGTCCTTTATGCTAGATTTTCGAAACGGCTTTGAAATTAGTTTGTAATATCCTGCTTATATATATTAAACTTAAGTAAACCAATAAAATGGGAACTTCTACTTCATGCAGTAATTTGCATTATTCTAATTTTCTTGCTTCAATTAAGTATATATTCATTTCCTTAGTAACATTTGATGGATATCCTTTAATTTATGGTGGCTAGGGACTGGAATGTATAACTTAAGCTTCTTTTGGGCTATTTGCCTTGAGAATCCAAACTTTTTAAAAATTTACCCAAAAGCATCCTTTTTTAACATAATCCTCTTGGGAGGTTTTCTTTCTTTGAAATGCCATTTTGCCCTCGACGGTAATAAAGAGTGGTTCTGTCACTTGAATATAAGTGTAGTATACTGCAAACTTTGTTTACACTTGAGGCGAGATTTAACTTGGGCATAATATGCCACCAAAGTAATAATCTCCTGTTAGTTGTAGTTATCCTAAATGCCAATTCTGACCCTTGCAGTATGGCCAATATACAGATATTTTAGGATGGTACTATGAATGTGCATGAGCATTAACAAGTGTATTCTTGACGACATAAGATAGAAACTGATTCCATCAATCAATTTCAATATTTAATGCAGTACGCTCTGAAATACTACTACTGAGGACCAAATTGGGCTCTATTGACATATATAACCTGAGGCATGTAAATGTATATGCAATAAAAATGATAATCAATATTAATGTGACATTTTGATGAGCATTCATTCATAACTGTAGTAGTTCAATATTATTGAGAAGTATCCTATTTTAGTAAATACCCTATTTCTCTTGTTAATTCTTGGAAAACTTTTATGTGACTTCTACCAGTTAGCAAAAGCATGCTATTTGGAAAGGATAGACCTCTCTGCTCATGGCTTTTACATTACACCTGACATTGGTTTTGACTGGAAAGATGGAAAGGGTTCACCATTCAGTTATTTCACCTTTGGAGCTGCATTTGCAGAAGTTGAGATAGACACTCTCACTGGAGATTTTTACACAAGGGAAGCTGACATTATCATGGACCTTGGTCATTCCCTTAATCCAGCAATTGATGTTGGACAGGTGCTCATCATAACCAATTTTAATTGTTTTTTTCTTCTCATCTAAAAATATTATTTTTTTGTAGTTATTATCAAATTTGTCATTTCCCTTGAATGAAATTCATATTCATCCTTAATACTCACTGCAAATTGCCATCAATTTCATATTTATTAAGTTGAATGGATTTTAAGTCTCTTCAGTAGTATTATGCATGTTTAAGGTAATTATAAGAAGATTTTATGCTTACACCATTAGTACACAACTTTGATGTTTTCTGGATCTAATGCAGTGAAGTTGATTGGTCAGGAAAGATTTAGGATATGATGATTAGGTTTCTCCCTAATCATATCCCAAAATGGTGCTGATAACAAAAACCTTCCTCAGTAAACCAACTCTCTGTCCATCTTGTTTACACTGTCATGAAAATTTTTAATCTATAGACCTTTGTGGGTAATCTGCTAGCTGAAATTTTGCTTGGACCAAGAGTTGAGGAACCAAGCCAATTCTGTTTGGCACTGTCAGAATTTATTATTTTATTCGCTGACCAATGTCTACGATATTGGCATTGGAGCAACAATACGCAGCGCAAAGAGAGAGGGAGTGAGAGGGAGAGATAAAAGACTGAGGGGGAGAAGAATACTTTGGAGAGAGACGGATGGCGGACATAGAGAGTGCAATGAAGGTTGTGATAGAACTATTTAAGCTAATAGAAAAATTCACATTTGGATGAACGAGAAATGTCCAAGTGATCCAACTAAGTACTATATAATGCCCACAATAGATGGCGTGTACTAGAGGTGGTCCGGTCCCTACATATTGTAATAAGAGAAAAAGGAAAAATGCTGAATCACTCAGTAGGAAAGAACACAGGAAGCGTCTGTGATTGAACAGACAGAAGAACTAGTTGTGACAACTTGAAATTCTACTCATTCTTGTAACTTGACTCCTGAACCAATCCCTTCCCTGAACTGGTTCAAACTCACCGGTTTGTAGAACTGAGCCAACAACAAAACCTCAGGCCCTAGTAATGGCCCGATCTTAGCTTTAACCTGAAAATACCAATTTCAGACAAAAAAAATATAATTGTGCCCTAAATTAAAACTGAAATAATTAGATTATAACACCCTCCCATAATAGGTATTCATTGGTGGAGGTTTGGGCTACTCCACTCCCATCTTGTTTACATTGGGCTTAAGATTTACTAATAATCTCAATCATTTTTGTAGTACATAATATGCTTTTATCTGATATCCATGTTTCTAGAATATAATATTTTTCTTTAGATATTTGCTTGTCAATATGATTATGATATTTTTTCACCAAATTTTTAATTTTCACAAACTAATTTTTCTTACTGTTTTAGGCAATTTTGTAAACCCAACTTTGCGAATAATCTCAAACATTTCTGTAGTACATAATATGCTTTTATCTGATTTCAATGTCTCTAGAATATAATATTCTTCTTTAGATATTTGCTTGTAGATGAAGGGGAGCCTTGGCGCAAGGTAAAGTTGGTGCCATGTGATCAAAAGGTCACGGGTTCGAATCCTAGAAACAGTCTCTTGTAAAAAGTAGGATAAGACTGCGTACAATGGATCCTTCCCCGGGACCCCGCATGGTGGGAGCTTTGTGCACCGGGCTGTCCTTTTTTTTTTTTATAGATATTTGCTTGTAGATATGGTTATGATATTTTTCACCAAATTTTTAATTTTCACAAACTATTTTCTCACTGTTTTAGGCTACTTTGTAAACACAGCATTGCTATACTAGATTACATTCTATATTACCTTTAGAGATTTTCTAAATAAAATTCAGGTTTTCTTTACTTCAAACTTTTATTGTTACTCTACCATATTAACTCTTTGCTTCCACTTCAATGGCGTACAGATTGAGGGTGCTTTCGTTCAAGGTTTGGGTTGGATAGCACTTGAGGAGTTAAAATGGGGAGATTCAGATCACAAGTGGATTAGACCAGGCCACTTGTACACTTCTGGGCCTGGAACTTATAAAATTCCTACTGCAAATGATATTCCTCTAAAACTGAAGGTTTCACTTTTGAAGGTACCCAAAAATATTATATGTTTTATCATCATATTATTTATTGAAATTCAGTGCTCCTTAATGTATTACACACTTAGCTGTTTGTACTTTGAATGCATTGTCGTGCACCATTTGGGTTGACCTGTGAAGATGGTCTTCTCATTATTCAGGTGCCTTACACTAAAACAATTAGATGGTATTATTATAGATAACAACAAAAACTTATTCATGTCAGAAATGAGTGGAGAACAGAAGCATATGAACAGTCAGGTTCCTATAATTAGGACAAGAAATTTGGTATTCTATGTATGTCTGACTTTATTTTATAATATATTTAAGTGCATTTACTTATTTAGATTCTTATGTGAACTCAGTTCGAATTCCCAAATGCATCACTTGGAATCGAGTCATGTTAAATTGGGTTGAAGAATTGGCTATGCTGTTTCCAGCTGGTCTTAGATTTTGACATCATGATGATGAATGTAGATCATTTTTAATACATGAATCAGCAACACCTAAAATGAGTTTCTACTTATATTTTATCTGATTCTATAACTTGGCTTTAGTTACCCTGTTGGATTTATGAAAAGTTCATTTGTATGTCTCCACTTTTTGAAACTAAGAGCTTTGCCTTTGTCAGGAAAACTGTAGTGTAATCCCTAATCATTTCCCCTTTGATTGTTTGATGGTACAAGGCCTGAGCACCATGATACCCTCATCATTGTCATCCCAAATCAAAGTAGATACCTCATACGAAAAGACAAATGACAGAATTGCAGAAAGGGGAGACCCGTGATAATCAACCGCTATATATTCATCACCAACATACATAAATAGGCATATATCCTACATTGGTACTTTTCTAGATTTCATCATGTCCTATATATATATATATATATATATACTCATGAATAGGCATTATAGTGAATGCAATATAACATTTACTTTCTTGAAATTTAACACATACAACATAAGAACTGATAATGATTGGAAGACACATTGGCATGTTGATTGATAAGGCAGAGACTAAAGATTTTGTAGATCGGGCATTACATCTAGTGCAGAAGCAATCAAAGATGTTTGAATAATTATGAGATGTAGATCATTTAAAATTCACCTGAATTGGGATTATTTCCAGATGCTAGACAATCTGAAGATTAATAATGATCTAAGCCCTGAATGATCGACAGATTATCAATTATGTAAGACGTGAAAAATAAATGATTTTAAGCATCATAACATTGCTTCCTAACACTGAAATGGTCAAAAGCAATATTTGCAAGTAAACAAAAAATACTAACAAATATTTGTTGGCACAATTTGCGTACTGGACTAAATCTTGTGCTGTTACCGTAGGGTATGCTGTACTGATCTTCTAATGTGCCAAGATGGCACCGGAACTGAGATTTTAGATGCTGTTTAGAGTCCTATATATGTTAACTCGAAATCATGAGCCTTGTCTAAAGGGGAACCGATTGTGAAGGCCTTGCCGATATTTCTTTTCAAAATGGTTTCGCTTGTTATTACCGTATGGATCTAGACTTGTATGCACATGTAGGCTTTCTGTGATTCATTTTTGTGCGTTCTGTTTGCAGGGCGTTCAGAATACCAAAGCAATTCACTCTTCAAAGGCTGTTGGGGAGCCACCATTTTTCCTTGCCTCTGCAGTGCTGTTTGCTATCAAAGATGCGATCATCGCTGCCCGAGCTGAAGAAGGCTATCACGACTGGTTTCCACTCGATAATCCAGCAACTCCAGAGAGGATCAGAATGGCTTGCATCGATAACTTCACTAAGCAATTCACAACTCCTGAATTCCATCCTAAGCTCAGTATATGATCCAGAATATGATCCTTCTGGTGTACTACTGACTTGTTGATTCTCGTCCTAAGCTTTGCCAGATTATAGTATTAAAGATTAAAACATACTTTGAAAATACCCAAATTGTGTACCTATATTCATTTTTCCTCGCCGCTCATTTGTTTCGCTCGTCAATCAATAATATAATAATAATAATAATAATAATAATAATAATTATTATTATTATTATTATTATTATTAAATGATTAAAAAATCTTTAAAAATGATTTTAAAATGTTCTATGATCTAACATTCATTACTTTGAATATGATGTATTGAATTTACGTGCATGTATATAATTAAAAAAATTAGATAAATATATAGAATTTTATTTCATGTCATTTTGAGTTTTTTAATCTATTAGTCGGTTTTGATAAAAATTGATTTATAGACTTAGATAATTTAAAATGATATGAAATAAGATCTTTGTCTAGTTCTCCTTAATATATTCATATATTTAAATATTAATTTAAATATTAATTTGATAGGCTCAATAAAACTAGTGAATTTTTTTTATCATAAAAGATTTTTAAATTATTTTTTTAAAAGGTTTTTAATCCATGGATTAATTTTTTTTCCATAAAAACATATCAAATCGATTGATATAATAATCCAACTCGGCAGCAAAATGAACTAAGGGAGGGGTAAAATGAATATTTACATAATGTGGATTTTTTAAATTTATCTATGTCATTTAGATAATATAAAACATTTTTTTTCCATAAAAACATATCAAATCGATTGATATAATAATCCAACTCGGCAGCAAAATGAACTAAGGGAGGGGTAAAATGAATATTTACATAATGTGGATTTTTTAAATTTATCTATGTCATTTAGATAATATAAAACTTAAATTACGGGTTCAGCAATTTACTATTATATTAATACTTCAATGTTGTTTAAGATTTTAATTTTTAAAAGCTAATTGCTAATAATTCATTACTTAAAAAATTATTCATTACTTTTTGTATTTATAATATATTTCAAAACATACTTAAAAAATTATAAATTTTATTGGGTAAAAATGAAATGGACGTCTCAAATTAAATAAATCATTAAAGGGCATTTAAAAAAAAAAACTCAAAAAGTCGTTTCACTTTTTGGAAGAATGTTCTTATTTTCAACGCTAGTTACGAGTAATTGTTAAAGGGCATTTAAAAAAAACAAATCCAAAAGTCGTTTCACGTTTTGAAGAATATTCTTATTTTCAACGCTAGTTACGGGTAATTGTTACGACTTACGACGTAATAACTATTATAATGTGTAAGAGTTAATACAATTAATATTGTTATAGTAGTGTAGTTAGTTATATATATATAAGTTACATCAAATATTTAATCATTTAAATTGATTAATCTTAGAAGTATGTGTAAGAGTTAATATTACCACATGAGATCTTGGGGTCGAAACTCGGTGTGACCGAACATAACCTCTCCCATGTCTTGGCCATTTGCACTAATGACTAGTAGTCATCCGTGATTTATCTCTTCCGTGTTGACCTAGGGACGAGTTGGTGGGGGTGTTGGGGGCGAGCGAATCGCCTTTTGCTACATGTGTAAGAGTTAATACAATATTGTTATAGTAGTGTAGTTAGTTATAATTTTTTTTTTTAAGTTACATCAAATATTTAACCATTTAAATTGATTAATCTTAGGAGCATCGATTTAGCTTGAAGAAAATTTTTCATTGACCATCACAATAAATATAGAAGTATTGACAATATGAGTGACATAATATCATAACATTCTAGGCTTATTATTTCACTAGAGAAAAACCACTTTATGGTACTATAGAAGTATTGACAATATGAGTGACATAATATCATAACATTCTAGGCTTATTATTTCACTAGAGAAAAACACTTTATGGTACGCTGTAACTGCTACATTGAAGCTCAGGGGACAACAACTAGGGGACAACAACTAGATATAATAGTGACTAGTGGATCTAAGAATATTGGTTGTCAAGATGAACCTTCATATGTACTTCTCTGTTCAGGGGCGGATCCAAGGGGGGGTGACATCCACCGTCGCCCCCCTTGTCGGTGGTGTAACCCTTAGTATTATGGGGTTTCATTGATGAAGATGAAGAATACCGCCCCTTGTTCCATGTAAAATTGACTACGTTCAGCTTAGATCGTGATCGCCCCTCTATACTTTAATTTCTGGATCCGCCACTATCCCTGTTTACCTAGATGGTTAGTGAAAAAAATTAGATAGGGCCTAATCAATCATCCCACATTCGACGTTACTTGACCTGATTAATTATTATTTTCTATAATAGTAGTAACTTTTTTAATAGCTCCTGTAATTATTCTAAAGTAATTTAAATCAATTTAAAATAATTTTGATGGAGTTTATATAATTTTAATTATTTTAATATAATAATGTTTGAGATTTATAATTTAGGATTAAGATTTTAAAATATATTGTTTATGAATTTACCTTTCACTATATAATAGCTATTTAAGTAGCTTTTACAATTATTTTTAAAAATAATTTTAAATACTCTTGATCAAGTTGGTAAAATATATTTTTGTTACACTCAAAAGATTTTTATATATTTCTATAATAATATGATATTGTCCATTTTAGATCTTGATCCTTATGACTTTACTCTTATATTCTATTCAAAAAAATTTTCAGCTAATAAAGATATCATACATCTTTTTAAATTTATAATATTTTTTAAATTATTTTAATATAGAACTTTGATTAAATCTTAATAATTTTAATATAAGTGTTCGAGATTTTGTATTTAGAATTTTAAAATTTAGAATTTAGAATTTAATATTTAGCTATAATTATATGTTGTGCGGTAGCTATTTAGTAATACTATAACAGCTACTTAGTAACTTTAATAAAAATATTTTAATATAATAGTATTTTAGGTATAATAATTTTAAATAAAATAAAATAATCAAAATGATTAAACATGATAGTAGCTACAATCAAGGGGGGGCATCGGCGATCGCCCCCCTTGCCGGGGGTGGAATTCCTAGTATTATGGGGTTCCATCGATGAAGATGGAGGATATCGCTCCTTGTTAATCATGATCATCCTTCCATACTTAAATTCCTAGATCCGTCATTGACTACAATAATACGGGATTAAAGAATATTTTTTGGCATAAATTTTCTAATGGATCCTCCTTTTATGTTATTTGAAAAACAAACATTCTTTTAATAATTTACATAATTTGAGATATTCATTTGATTTTTACCCTATTTTATTTATTAAACTTAGTTCTTAATTTATAAGCACAATAATATACTAATAAAAGCTCACAAAATTCAAGCAATTCAAACTACATAGGTATATATATATATTTTAATTAAATAAACTGGGCCGCTTTCTCCGATTTCTAGCAGGCCAGGCCCATCATCTCAAAACGGAACACCGGACGCCTTGACAAAACGGATCAGGTTGGCGTCGAGGATCAAAGCGAACAGGGCGGCGATGGGGAAAAACGAGTTCCTGACGCCGAAGGCGATCGCGAACAGGATCAAGGCGAAAGGGCTGCAGAAACTCCGATGGTACTGCCAGATGTGCCAGAAGCAGTGCCGGGACGAGAATGGCTTCAAGTGCCACTGCCTCAGCGAGAGCCACCAGCGCCAGATGCAGGTCTTCGGCCAGAACCCCACCCGCATCGTCGAGGGTTACTCCGAGGAGTTCGAGCGAACTTTCCTCGATCTCGTTCGCCGCTCCCACCGCTTCTCCCGCGTCGCCGCCACCGTCGTGTACAATGAGTACATAGCCGACCGCCACCACGTCCACATGAACTCCACCCGATGGGCCACCCTAACGGAATTTGTCAAACACCTCGGCCGCGCCGGTCACTGCAAGGTCGAGGACACCCCCAAGGGATGGTTCATGACTTATATTGATCGCGATTCCGAGACAATCTTCAAGGACCGCCTCAAGGCCAAGCGACTCCGTGCGGATCTGGTCGACGAGGAGCGCCAGGAACTCGCAATTGCCCTCCAGATAGAGCGCGCTGCTTCCCTCGCTTCCACCTCATCTAATCTACCCGAGGGTGCTACAGATCCCAACCCGATCGTTCCTATGAAATCTGAGGTCGGAGGGAAAATTGCTTTTTCGTTTCAGCCCGCATCCTCTTCGAAGTCGAATCACGTGGACGAGCATTCCTCCAATATTTCAAAGTTAGGGTTTGATGAAGGGGCGGATGCACGGTCTGAAAGTAGAGATAAAAAACGCTCTAAATCTGCCCCTTCTGATGGCGGAGGAAAGTTGTCTGCTCTTGAAGAACTCATGAAAGAAGAAGAGAAGGCAAAAGAGAAGAGCAACAGGAAGGACTACTGGCTTTGCGAAGGTATTGTGGTGAAAGTGATGAGCAAGACCCTGGCAGATAAAGGGTACTACAAGCAGAAAGGGATTGTTAAACGGGTAATTGATAAATATGTGGGGGAGATTGAGATGCTGGAAAGCAAACATGTGCTTAGGGTCGACCAGGTGGAGCTGGAGACTGTGATACCTCAGATTGGTGGACTTGTAAGGATCGTGAATGGAGCTTATCGAGGATCAAATGCAAGGCTGTTATCAGTAGACATGGAGAAATATTGTGCAAAGGTTCAGATTGAGAAGGGGATTTATGAAGGAAGGATTCTGATGGCTGTCGTGTACGAGGACATTTGCAAGATTATGCATTGAAGGTATCAACTTTCTTCTGCTGTTTGTTGAAAAGGCTATGAACCTTCTTCACTACTCTTCTTTCAAGCTATTTTGTAAAACCAATATTTGCTTGCTTCAAAATCCCATATGTATTCATCTTGTTTTGCACCTTTAGTTTCTGTTTTGTAAAATGTTTAAGGTATTTTTGAAGCGAATGCCTTTGTGTCTGATGCAATTTGTTTATTGTGAATGGTGAATTTATATATATAACATGAATACCAAGTTGCTGCTAGAAAAAATGCCGTTTCATAAATGATATTCTGGAAATTTGTAGCGACCTTTTTGTGGTGTTTATGTTTGCTTGCTTCAGAATCCCATATGTATTCATCTTGTTTTGCACCTTTTGTTTGTGTTTTGTAACATGTTTAAGACATTTAGGAAGCTGATGCTTTTGTGTTTGATACAATTTGTTTATCGTGGATGGTGAATAACTTGAATGGCGTCTTGTTAACAATACTACATAGTCCACCAAGTCATTGCCAGAAAGGAAACCTTTTCATAAACGCTATTTTGGAAAATTTGTAATGGCTTTTTGTAGTGTTTTGATTAGTTATTGATGGAGTTTAATAATTGCAGGTTAATAAAGGCTGCTGCTTAGGGTCATATTCTGCAACTTTTTTTGGGCTGATCTGGCAGCTTTGTATTTGTATTTTTAGGCAGCCATTTTGGTAGGACCTGCCATTTGATAGTTTCTGCCTCCTATGATTTGGGATACTTATAGTTAGTTTTCTGGGTATTTGAACTTTATCGCTTCATCAACTATTTCAGACATTCTACTCGAGATTGTTGGGGATTGTTGATTTAGGCTGTTCAGTGTATCCATCAGCGGTTTTAAATCTCTATTAAAAGAGGCTATTGAGGTACTTTTGATGAGTCCCCTCTTGGGAAACTATCTTTGTTTTGATTTTTCCTGCAATGGGCATGTGACAAATTGACCCAAGCACAAGCATCCTTGCAGCAGTAAGTCACTCAACCGCATTCTCGCAGCTGCATCTTTTATCCTTGAGTCCCTTCCTCGCGATCTCACTCATGAGATCGTATAATGGCTTAGGCTATGATGGTCATATAGCGCCTATGCAATGGTATGCACTTTCTTGTAGCAGCTCCTCCTAAACTTCTTCTACGACTGATCGTTGTAGTGTTTTATTGATGTCCCTTTTTTGATTCATCAATGCCTCTCCTAGCTGCCTTGTTCATATTAGGTCAACTATTGTGGTGAGGATGCGGATTGGCAACTAATGTACTCCTTGGACCCTTCCTCCTTTGTTCAGATAAACTTATTGTTTCTATTTGGTTCAGTTGGCGTGTGATAGTATATATTTTGATTGAACTTACAATCTTTGGTAATCCTAGCCTTCTTATGATTGCTACATATATGTTTGATCATTTTCTATAAAGATATTTCATGATTATGATGCATATAAAGATTTATATCAAACATTGTCTTACCTGCAAAGAGATGATAGAGATTTGTATTTGTTTTATTGTTTAATTACATAGCATGTTTTATTTGAAAATGATAAATCAAAAATGGACTAGACAACTCAATCAAATGGAAATTTTTTATTCTTTTTTTTTTTTTTTTTATACTTCAATGGATTTTTGAGTTTAATTCTGTTTGATTAACGACATTGGTAAAATTGAGGGGGTGCTTGGTTGGATGGAATGAGAGTAAGGAATGGGAAAGAGATTGAAAGTGGGTGTTTGGTTTGGATGATTGATGATGAGTTTCACAGATTCATTATTCTACCCTAAACATGGGAATGAGTCAATACCTAACAAAATGAGGGGAATAGGAAAAAAATATTATTCGGATTCAAATCATATCCATACCCATTCTCTATTTCTATCAATTTCATTTCTATTTCCATTCCTTTCCACAAACCAAGCGCCTCTTGAATCAATTAATTAATAATTACATGAGTATAAATAATGGCTCGATTACTAATTGGTAAATGCTAAATGATTTAGTATGATTTGTAAAGTTGTAATTCAAATTTCGATTTTAAATTGAATTAAACTGAGATTACATTGAAAATTTTCAATCTAAACCGTTTCAATTTTGTTAAAAACAAAATAAGTTTGGATTTAATTTATTTATAAAATTGATAAGCTCCCTCCTTCACTCAAAACCCTAGTTCTTAACTTAGCATGTTAAATTCGCTTGCCACATATTTCTTGTTGCCGTCTCAGGTGATATCATTTATTCTAAATTGTCTAGTATCATTTTACGTCCATTAAAAATTGATTCAAAATTTATTAAAAGAAACACTGGTACAAACACCAAAGCACTACAGAAAGTGATTGGTGGGCGTGTTGCTTTGTGTTAAATGGTTAGCAAGTTCGATTGTCTCTGAAACCACGACTTGAGCATTCATATTCATTTAGGGTCGAGTTAAAGCTCATCAAAGCCGTAAAATCTGCGACTCGATCAGCCAAAGTGATCCCATCATTTTCTGCCATCAGACAGAAATGGTGGAGAAAGAATAATTCACTTTATCTCTGATGAATTGAGGACATGGTTCATAGAACTAGAATTTGGTAAAGCACGGCTTCACCACAAAGCATCAGTCATCGCTCTCAGCGAAGCAACAAAGCAATCTCTTAACATCAGCTATATTGCACTCTATATAGCCTGAATAAAAATGATTGTGTCGACTAATCAATTGTAAACCAAGCCAGAGCCGGTGCAGATATCTTCTGTCGGTTGGTTCGGAGATAGGATGCTAAAGTTGTGCGATACCATTCACACAGCCACCCGATGATTCAACTGGGCACACATTGAGTCCTCTTGTTCGCCCGGGTGCACCTCCTTTAAGAGAAGATATATCGAGCAACAACCTACCAAACATCAAGCCAAGGGTGGTTAGATTTTCCACATAGGTTGTTGTATTGAATCTGGCAGTGTGTAGGATGACTTACAAATCTTTATCACCACAGTGGAGGAATGTTTTATCCCTCTTGAATTCTACGTCGGACACAAGAATCTTCGAGTTCTTCATGGCTGAATGAACAGGATATTTGTAACTTCGCTTTGAGAAATCAGAATACTTGAAAGCGACATTACAGTATAACTTACTTGATCGATGTAAAGGAGTAGCTAGTTCATCTGAAGCAATTAATTTCTGCAAAGGGAAAAACAATTTGGAAAAGTTTTTAGAACAAGCTTGTCGGACATTTGGATCCACAACTATGTTGGTTATATGTACACAAGGTGAAGATAGCTTGAGTACTTAGCATGAAAGGGAAGCAAGCACCTTAAGATTGTCATAGCAAAATTCTAGTTCATCGTTCACCAACAGATGATCAAAAGGACCGTGAGATTTTGCTTCATCGAGCTCTGCCTTGGCATTTCTTAGCCGTTTCTGGATCTGCTCCTCGACCTCTGTTCCACTGTTCAAAAACAAGAAGCATCAAGACACATACTAGATTTGTTGTGATCTGATGAGTGCATGAGCAGAAATAGCATCTAGTGTTCTCAAATGTGATTATATACCGTGCTCGTAACCGCTTCTCAAGCTCTTCAAACGATGGAGGGCAGATAAAAATAAAGATCGCATCAATAGAACTTGCCCTCACTGATCTCGCTCCTTGCACATCAATGTCAAGAATGCATCTCTGAGAATATAAAGTCCTGTAAGCAGAACAGAAAAAACACAGAACAGACTCCCTATTGAAAAATCAGATATCAAAATTCAGTACCTTCCTGGAATCTGTAACGACTTCAACTGCTTCAATACTCGTTCCATAAAGGTTTCCGTGAACGGAAGCAAACTCTAAAAATTTCCCATCTCTTATATCTTGCTCCATAGTAATCCGATCTGTGAAGTGGTAGTGGACTCCGTCTGATTCTTTCTCTCTTGGTGCTCGAGTTGTGTGGCTCACTGAAAATCCATAAGTTGATGGAAATTCCTTCATAAGTTTGTTTATCAAAGTGCCTTTGCCCACACCAGAAGGACCACTGATAACAATTGGTTTTGGTGCATTGCCAGCTACACCCTTACTCCATGCAACTACCTCGGTGCCAAATACCTTCTTTTGCTCCTTAACAAAAGGGGTATCCACCTACGAAACACAAGGTTAAAATGCTAAAATGAACACTTTAGCATCTAAATTCTTTTAGCAAATGCAAAAAAAAAAAAAAAAAAAAAAAGAAAAAAAGAAAAAAAAGAGTCAGTTCAAACCTCAAGAAACCAGATGCAATCATCCAACTCGGAATCCCTCTTAACAATCAATATCCTATCTTTGTTCAGAAGAACAGCTGAGTGGCCTCCCACATGGATTGGCTTCATACCAAGAACAGTCGGGATTATCCTGCCCAAGTCAGTAGATGAATCTAAATATGTATAACTTTGTATAAAAACCTGACTGACACAAGAGAGAGAGTGGATACACACCATGATCTTGTAATGTTATCAAAAATCTTTACATTTGTTGGCGAATTTCCTCCATACTCTGATCCTTTAACTACATACTGAGCATGGAAATACAAACTTTCAGATCTTCCTAAAAAAATGTTTACATCAGCCATGCTTGAAAATGGCTAACCATCTTATTGGCAAAGTTGGTAGAGGTCTGATAGGCTGCTGACTCAGAGTCATAAGCAACAGACAATTTCTCAACCGAGCTGTTCAGAATATACTCAGGAACTTCTTCCCCCTGATGATGATGAATTCCCATAAAAATAACATCAGACAACAATTTTCTGACAAAATTACATTTATAAACAGAAGGATTCTTCAACAATCTTCTGTTTTAGGTGAACTAACCATTAAAACAAGCGCTGATTCTTCAACAATCTTCAGCTCCTGAATGAAGTTAGTCGGTGGCAAAGTCAATTGAAAGATTTAACAGATCCAATAAAAGAAGCAAATAATTCAAATTCAATAAATGCAGGTCAAAAACAAGTTCTTTAAGAACTAGAGCACATGAACAAACAAATTGAAAATCGAACCCAATCTTCCACAAGCTGGACGCCACTAAATCTTCTTTTTGGCTGATTGTCAATATTGCAGAGAACAAAGCATAGGATAACAGGAAAGAACAATGGGGTAAAAAAGAACGAGAAAAAAAACCCAATCTTTCCCCGACAAAGACTCAAAATTTCCTTCTTTTAGCCAAATCAAAATTATGATTAGAAGACCTGGAAGACAATCCTAAAGACGATTTCTTTTTGTCCTCCAATGCCAATGTAAACCGTGAAAAAATCAAGCCAAAATAAAGCAGAACAAGAAAAACAAATCCCAAATTACGACAAAAGTAAAACGTAGAAGGAAAGTGCTCTGAGATCTCGAACCTACCTTGATCTGTGGACGAAAAAACCCAAAAGGGAAAGGAGAAGAGTTTGTCCTGGAACGAAGAATTAGCGGAAGCAAAGGCGGCTCTCAAACAGCCAATCTTTCCCTATTACTGCTCTCTTCGATTCCTTTCCTATCAATCTCCCTCTTTAAATACACAGGACGCGTAGATTCGTTGAACTTGCAGCAAAGAACTCGCGATTTCCTTCAATCAAACAAAAAAAAATATTAAAAAAAAAGGATCGAGAAATACCAAAAGCGCCGCTTCTTTCGGACGAGGAAGTAGAAACCATGGACCGGACAACGAACGATCAAGATGATCGAACTGCTGGATGACTTGATCTAGACCGTTCATTTATTAAGAGCGATACATTCGTGGTAGTCATTCGTGGGGCAGAATAAACGCGCCCCGTAATGGACGGTCGAGGTTAATTTTGATGAGAAAACACGGAAATTTATGCGACAGGAACAAGATTCCGGGTCCCTGTTCCGAGAGGACTTGAATGGACATATTAATGTGATTAATATTCATTAATAATATTGGGCAATTAAATTAAGAAAAAAACTTATAATTCATGAAATCTTAGGAAAGATATATGAAATTGTATGGTCATGACCTCTCGTTAAACATTACGCTAGATTTATTGTAGATATGTTCTTATTTTGAATTAATATCTTACGAACTGTGATCTTATCATGCAAAAGTAACAAGTCACCAGAAAATTATTATTATTTTTTTTGTTAGATGGGAAAAAAATTGATAAGGTTGGAAATGACAACAATAACGTGCAAAGGGATGGCCCACCATGCAGTCCTTTTTCTCCTTTGGGCCCCACTTAAATCACACACACTTGTATATTTAAATATACAAATACTTTAAATCACACACTTAAAAATTAAATCACGCCTTAAATTAAAACTTTATTTTAAATTTTATATAAAAATATCTATATCAGTTATTCTATTCATTTTATAAATAATAATTTTTTAAATTTAAAAAATAAATTTTATTCGGTAAATATTAAAATAATCTTTCCATCTTTCTAATAAAAAAAATTCTCTTTCCTTCCTTTAATAATAAAATATAAGAAGAAAAAAAGAAAAAGAAAAAACTAAATATATGATAAATTATAGAAAAACTGATTTATTGTGTTGTCAAAATAAATATTTAAATTTAATAAAATAATTTTTATTCTAAATTTTAGATTTTAAATGAGGATTTTAATATAAAATATGTTCGGTTAAGATAGATTTTATTTATAATTTTTAAAGTTATTATTAAGGACGTAAAATTAATACAAACATATTTATAGCTTATAACCTACGCATTGAATAATAAGACTAGCTACAGATAGCTATGGCCGGAGACGTCACATAGCCTTGTTTGAGATGAATTCGAATATTCCTTGGCCAATACGGAATAATATTAAAAAAAATCAATGAAAAAAAAGACAAATTTAAGTTGCATTTAAATAATTAAATTCTTGATCAATAAAATTCTTTTTTTTAATAAAGAAAATTTGGTTATAAATTACGCAAAGTGACGAAAGTTGAACCACCACTCAAGTTGATCAGTCAAACAATTGCGTTAAAAGCAATTAAACAAATGTATAATACATGATTAATTAATTAATTAGGATTTAGGATTCAATGGGTAACTTGCCCATCAGAAAGTGCAGCCTTGCTTTTGAAATGGTCTAAGTCAAATGTTTCTTTTTCATAATAAAAACAAACACAATCACATTGTAAATATGTAAATAATTTCATAGTTCTTGATGAACAATGAATTGGAACAAACATAATATTGTTTATATTAAGTGGTCCAATATTAGTAGTCGTATGGTAAGATTAAGATATAAATAGATAAATTATAAAAGATATTTTTACTGTAATGAGTTTTTGCATAATGAAAATCAAACATTTAAGAAGATATTTTACATTGATTTAGAATTGATCTCAAAATTTATTAAAATCACATTGTGTCAATTCATGAGGTCACTCAGGATGTTCTAGTGGCTAGTGCATGAAATGTTATCATTATGAGATTTGAAGTTCGAATCTCGATAAAATTGAAGAAAATATTTAAATCCGTGATTTACCTTTTCCATGTTGACTCTTGGACGAATTGACACAAACACCATAGATAAATATAATGATGAATCCACGATAAAACATTTAAGTTTTTTATCTGATTATTCCATCCTCTATTCTCCTAGTAATATCATTCGTTTTCTTTCCTATATGTTTGTTTGTTATCAGCACTAAAACATCATATCAGAACTATTTGGATGAAATAGCACTCGAATGTGTGGCCTTGGAAACTCTTCGTACTGCATCTATTTTGAAATTAAGCTAACATTAAAATAGAACACTCAATTAAAAAATACTGAACTTCTGAATCGTCTATCGTAAACATTTTTCGATTTATCTTCGATGGGTCCTTATTGTCGGTGAAAAAATTTCATCTACTGAACCGATAGTCCAAGTTTTAGCTGATTCAATATTTTTTTAATCATCCATTTTGGCATTGTACAAAGAATATATGAGTAGGCGATCCATTGAATTAAATGGAATGGACGAAAATATCTTCTTTGATGTGTATACTATCACCTCATCTGTCAAAAACTATGGAATATAATTGTGATATCGTCACGGAATTCAGGCACACTAGTCAATAGGATGCACCTATGAGGCCCAATCCCGAGATGCATCATGATGCCCTATCACCCTGAGCCCACAGCCCGGCCCAAACCCGAGTGGATTGTGGGTGTCGAACAGCTGCTGAGCCCGAGTGGATTGTGGGCATCAACTCTCGAGCACCACAAGCCCGAGCATCCGAGCACTCGAACGAGTTGCACTCCTGAGCACCCTGGAGTCCGAGCGGATTATATTTCTAAATACATGTGTGTCCGATCCCGAGTGAGTTGCAAGCGTTGATCCTCAGCACTCGAGTGTTTGGTTATCGATGGTGCATTTTATGAATTATTTCAGAAACAAAGCAACGGAAACATAATAATTTTCTAAATTATTATAACACACGCATCACACAAATACACAAATATAATCATAGAATAAAATTAAAAAAATGAAATTATACATTCGAGTTCGTAATTGAATTTTGAAGAGAGTATTTAGCTAGCCTTACAAGGCTAGCCTCTATCGATATCCACGCTGAAATATCTTCGAGACGGCTTCGCTAAGCTACAAGTTGTTGTCTCTAATTCGATACTAGCCAAACGAAGAGATGATGCGATTAGAGAGAGGAAATCTGGCTTGACTTTGTGCCTGGCGGTGAGGGCAACCCGACGGTACAAAGCAAGGAAAGGGGTAGTCGCAAGGATTACTATCTGTAAGTACCCCATGGAAGTTTTGATATGATCATCCAAATCAAGTTAGGTCATGTTGTGGTTTGATCCTAGTGTCTAAGTGTACAGGAACTTAGGAGCACAGGAGGTCGAGCGAAAGACGCAGCGAGCAAGAAGGACGACAAGAAAGAGAGTCGACCGGCTCGGTGCATCCAAGGGATGAGACACTGCGGAAGAGTATGCTGGCGGACGAGAAGGAGGCGCACGACGTTTCCAAGGGACAAGAGGCTAGAGCGGAAGGTTGTTCGAGAAGACTGGAAAATGGGTTCGGGTGAGACCTATTCTGGATGGCCAAAATCACCCAAGCGAGCGGAGCCGGAGCGAGAGCCCAGACGAAAAAGTCAACAAAACTATTGACTTTGGTCCGGGTCCCCGGACCCCCGGGGCTAGCTAGGGCACCCGGGCTTGTGCCCTGGTCGAGCTGGTTCAACCCAGTCCAGGTGCTCGAACTTGGTCCAAGTGCTTAGACCAAAAAACTTATCAGCACGCGAGCTGTCGTGATCCATTGTCTCGTAGATAAAATTTTATCCACCCTCAAGCGCCCAGAACCCTTCTAGGCGTTCGGATCAACGCTATAAATATAACCCTGATTTCAGTAGTTGAATAACAACACTTATAAACAAATTCTCTTTCTGTTCCACTACTTTTATGAGTTGTCAATGTTGTAAAGAGGTTACTTCGCCCAAAGGAGATTTTAGTGAGCTTTATTTGTTTAGGATTAGCAATCCTCTGATTGCAAACCTAGTAAACTCTCTTGCCTTTGTTCTTATTTATGCATTTACTTTTTATTATTATACAAGTATTTGCCTAACCTAGTTCAAAGATCGAAAAAGGGTATTCGTATCTTTTCAAGGCTATTTACCCCATCTAGCCAGCCGCCAGGAGACCAATACTATCTGGTCGCAAAAGGCCGCTGTCTAACGACCTTTTGTCACTGTCCGACGTCCCTAGAAGTCACCACCGATGGCAAAACTTCTTTCTAGTGAGCGGCTAGGAAGCCGGTGGTAAGGAAAGAAGGGTTGGTGGCAAGCAAACCAGCAAGTTTTGCTTGCTATCCAATAGCCCCTTGAGGCTGCTGGATGGTAGGAGGTGGTTGTTGTTGGCGTCCTGTTGGCTAAAGGGAAGTTGCTAATAGGAGGGAGGCTTCTTGGGTGGCGGTGGCACTAGGAGAACTTCTCCTTGTGGTTAGTGGTGGGAGAGAAAGAAAAGAGGAGAGGAGGAGAAGTCTAATCCTATTAGGTTTCTCTCCAATGAATAATTCCTTCTTTCTTCTTCTTATGGAAGGTATCTATATACCTTTTCATAATAATTTGGGAAGCAAGTCATCTCCTAAACCTGAAACCCAATAGCAACCCATCCATTAGCATGAAGCTTGGTTTAAAACCAAACTATCTTGGTTTATAATCAAACCAATTTTGGTTCATAACTAAATCAAACTAATTTAATTTATTATTAAACCATAATGAATCTAACCTTGCCTTCAATAAATGTGGTCAATCATCACTTTTGTCCAACAAATTGTTAGGACATGTAGAGAACTAGAGGATGAATAGCTTCATTCACTTCGTAGAAGATGATTTATAGCGGAAAATTTGAAATAATGTTAACACCTCAGATTTACTTGGTCATCACCTCTTTGAGGTAACTAATCCAAGGATGCACACAATGCACACAATTCCACTATGAACACACTCCTACTCGGAAACTTTTCAAAAGCGGAGAAGCATTGTACAATCTCGAACATGAGAAATATAATAAGAATACAAGAGAAAATAAAAGTAAACACTTCACAATGAGATCTTACTTAGCTTGGTATCTTGTTGTTTTGAAATACCTCTTGATCAGTTGGAAATACAGCAGCACTTTTTCCTCAACATCCCAAGAATTGGCTTGAACAGTTATGTTTCAAATCTTCATGAAAACCCTTTTCTAGGGTTACCTTGATGCTTCTTAATTGTTAATTTTACTCCTAATTGATTGTCACGTTAGATGATTGTTCAAACACCTACAAAATGACTCATTTTCACTTGAATCGATTGTGAGTCATATCAATCGATTATCAGCTTCTAATCGATTATCCCTAATCGATTCCAAAGCTTCTATTCTCGTGAGAAAACACTCCTAATCGATTAACCCAATCAAATAACCCATGCTGAATCGATTAGCTCATCAATTCAACAACCTTCTGTTTGCTCGCGAAAACCTCCCCAATCAATTACCTTAATCAATTGATGTGCTGAATCAATTAACCAATTGATCCCAGTACTTTCTGTGCTCTTGCAAAGAACACTCTAATCGATAATCTTAATTAATCGATTCGGACCCTTACTATGCTCTCGCAAAAAGCTTCCTAATTGATTGCCCTAATCGATTGCCCAACACTAACTCTCTTAATCCATGTCTAGGGTTCCTTTGTCTAACATCTAGTCAATCTTGACCTATTGAAACTTTTCATTGCCTTGCATTTGATCAATCTTGACCTGCCAGGACTTTCTTACTAAGTGTTCGGTCAACCTTTCACTCACTTGGACTTTTCATTGCCGCTAGGATTTCCTATCACCAAGTCTCCAGTCAACCTTTGACTCACTTAGACTTTCCCATTGCCACTAGGATTTTCGATCATTAAGTATCTGGTTAACTTTTGACCCACTTAGACTTTTCCCTTACCTAATCCCACTAGGACTTCCGTTACCTAGTTTCCAACTAGGTCTTCAATTGTCTAGCCCCGCTAGGACTTTCATTGTCTAGTTTTCAACTAGGTCTTGATTGTTTAGTTCTCAACTATGTCTTCACTATCCAACCCCGCTAGGACTTCCACTACCTATTTTCCAACTAGGTCTTTACTACCTAGCCCTGCTGGGACTTTTCGTTGTCTAACCTCCAATTAGGACTTTCATTGAAAAACCTCTAGTTAGAACTTCCCTGGATAAGTATCTGGTCCTCCCTTGATTTACTTGACTTCTCTCTTATATATTGTCAAATATCGAAACTCAAGGTTGAGCTAACTCAATATCGAAACTTTTGATATTTAATATTATATTTAAGTTAGACTAACCCATATTAGCCCAACTCCCTTCTTCACCCATGCCAAAGTATAAATGAGGGATTCCTAACTTGAACCTTATATTTTCTCCCCCTTTGATACACATCAAAATTCTTCTCCCCAAGATTCATCCTTATATCATTCAAACTTCACAATAAAGGACTCATACTCTTCCATTGTCTCTAATGCTCAACTTTGAGCATTCATCCAATATCCTTTAAAAATTTTCCTTCTATACACAAATCATGTTTTTAAGGTGGTCCTCCTCCTCAAAACATGCTCCTGCTTCTATCATTGAATCAACAATAATTTAGACTTTCTAAACCTTTAGAATATTCTAAAATTGAAGTTATGAGGTTTAAAATCTATCTTTGAATTTAAATCTCCTCTTTAACTCTAAATTAGTCTCTTTTAACTATTCATTTCTCATTTTAATTAAGAAAATTACCCTCAAATGCTTACCTAAGCATGTCATGGGGCTAGAAATAGTTAACTTTGTAGGACCGAGACACGCTATAAGGGAGGGTAAATAGTACTCGTGGCAAGTAAAGGTAGTGGAATAAAAAAAGAGACAAAAGAACAATGCTAATTCGACCAACATTTATTTGGTTCGAAACCTGTGACAACTCCTACTCCAAGGCCCGCACGTGAAGTGTTTTCGTTGGACAAATATTAATCAATCGGAAAGTTACAATAGATGATTACAATTTGAACACAAGTAACTTGAAAATAATATCGACGACTTAGAAATTAGATCTTCAACGTAGTCATTGTCGGAGCAACTTTTGGGCGTTGAGGAAGCATTTTCTAAGCAGCACGAAGAAGCAAAAGTTGCTCAGTATGTTGTTCTAAGCCAGTGGTCGAAGGCTTCTTTTATAGCCCATTCTGGGCTCTTGGATCCCCTCTTGGGCTCCTGGACTGTGTTCATGTGGCGTGCTCTTCCCTGAAGTTTATCCACGTCCGGACACCCGGACCCTTTCCAAGAGCATGGACCGCTGATGTGGGTCGGCCAATCATCGCGCTCCAACTCAGGAAGTTGATGAAATTTGGCTGTCTGGGCTCTTGGAGCAGCTCCGGGCACTCGGACCGCCAGGGCGCCCAACTAGGCACCCTGCCAGGGCGCTCCTTTGCTAAAGCATCCCGGGATCTCGAAGCAATTCTGGGCGCCCGAACCACCATATTTCCAGCTTCCACTTTTTCCAAAACAAGGTTAGTCCAGGCAATAATATTTAAAGAAAGACAAGTTTTGACTGCTTGCGAACTGTCTGATCCTAACTTTGAGTTTCACAAAAACTCTACATCGAACTGACATCTACTGTTCCCTCTTCAGAAAACGTATCTTCACGTACTCCTCTCAAGAGAAATTACCTTTTGCCAGACCAATCCTCTAGACCATCTGGACTTTTGCTCATCGTCCGAGACTTCATGACTTCAGGCTATACATCTGCTCCATGACCCATCCAGTCTTCCACCTGGTGTTTGCTATGTTAGAATTTGAGGGATGACCTAAGACAATCGCTTTACGTTTTTTTATTTATTTGATAACCATAGATTCACTATTTGAATACATATTATATGTTTGATTGTCTTAAACTCCTTTTCTTCGTACACCAATGCAGGAAGCTTTTCAGTGATTGTGTTCACCTCTAACCGCGGATTCTTCCAAGCACTTCTCACTTCGGACTTGACCATTTCGACATAGCATCGTCGAGCGGCCAACTGATCGCCTTTGACTTTGCCCACCCAGTTGCCACCGGGAACTTGATCTTTTGGTAGTATGTAGACACCATTGCCCAAAATTCGTTAAGGGCCGATCGACCCAAGATGACGTTGTAGGCCGACGGTGCATCTACCATGATGAAGTTTGTGATCCTTGTTCTCCTCAGTGGTTCTTCCCCGAGCGAGATGGCCAGTCGGACCTGTTTGAGAGGCAGTTTTCATTGCCCGTGAAATCGTAGAGAGGGGTCATCATGGGCAGTAACTAATTTCGATCGATTTGTAATTGATCAAAGGCTTTCTTGAAGATGATGTTCACCGAACTCTCTGTATCAACGAAAGTTTTGTGAATAGTATAATTAGCAATTATCGCTCGGATGATCAGCGTGTCGTCATGAGGGATCTCCACTCCCTCCAAATCGTTGGGGTCAAAGCTGATCTCGGGCCCTTTGGCTTTCTCCCTATTGCATCCCACGACGTGGATCTCCAATCGCCGAGCGTACGACTTACTGGCTCTGTTGGAGTCATCGCCGGTAGGCCCTCTAGCGATCATGTCTATTTCTCCTCGAACAACATTGCTTCTGTTTTCTTCTTCCCAAATGGAGAGTCTATTTCGCTCAGCCGGGGATCGGGCAGGATCAGCGTTATCCCTCTCCTGGTGCTGATTGTGCCATTCAGTGCTCTTCTTTCGTCCTCTAGCCATCCGGTAGATCGTGATCTATGTCGCCAATCGGGAGTTGGAGATCTGCGACAGTATCCCCTCGGAGCCGATCGGCTATCGATCGGTGTCAGATCGTAATAGTCGCGCGTGTTGTGCGTCGCCAATTGGCGAAAAGAATAGAACATGAGCGTCCATACCGTTCCTCTTATCGTCTTCTACCGACTGGAGGCCACATGCTACACGCCATGTGTCCTAGCCTCTTGGTGTGGCCATTCTCCCTCCGCCCTTGGCCCTTTGGGCGGTTGATGGCTGCTCGATGGTCGTCGTTCGGGGGCCGCGCAGTCTCGATCAGCGTCTCCTTTTTCCTTACTGCTTGGGCTTCTTCCACATTTATGTATTCATTGACTTTCCTGAGCAGGTGGTCAAAGTCCCTAGGCGGTTTTCGGATGAACGATCGAAAGAACTTTCCTTCAACCAGCCCTTGAGTGAAGGCGTTCATCATTGTCTCGGATGAGACCGAGGGGATATCCATGGCTACTTGATTGAAACACCTAATGTACGCTCATAGCGCTTCCTTGGGTCCTTGCTTTAAGGCAAAGAGGCTGACGCTCATCTTTTGATAGCGTCGACTGCTAGCGAAATGGTGCTGGAACGTAACTCGGATGTCCTTGAAGCTACGTATTGAGCCGTCCGGCAGTCTTCGGAACCAACGCTACACCGAGCCAGAGAGGGTAGTGAGAAAGACTCAGCACTTCACCTCATCCATGTACTGGGCAACGTGGCCGCATTATCAAACTTATCTAGATGATCATCTGGATCGGTCATTCCGTTGTATTCCCCGATCGTCAGTGGGGTGTAGTGCCTGGGTAGAGGGTCACTTAAGATCACCTGAGAGAATTGCAGATTGATCCGTTCGGGCGAGGCGTGACTTCTGGGCGCCTTTCCTTTTCACGTATCCCAAACGGGGGCGTCGTCCAAGGATGACCCCCTCTCCTGGTTTGCCTGAGCTATTTCTGAGGGGGTTTGGAATAGGGCGCGATGAAAGGGGATGGGAGCGGGCAGCGCTTCCCCTTGCGTGCCGACCGAGCCCCAATTCTGGCCTCATATGAAAAATGGTTCCGGTCAGTCTTCCATTCCGACTCGCCCTCCTGCTGCCGAAGTCGCCGGCTATTATACTAGCCGATCGGCTAGTGCTTGCTGTTGTTGCTGCTAGAACATCTTCGCTGCTCGGGCTTGCACGAGCATGTCGAGCTCCTCTTTGGTGAGCGTCACGGTGGTGATTCATCCAGCGTCCTCCATCTTCTCAACTCAAATACAGGTTAAGTTCCCATAGATGATGCCAAATATGATCTTGTCTGAAAGTCGATGAGATGGAAAGCTGGGGGTGTGGCGCTCCCGCTGACCGCCTGTAGACTCCGCTCGGACCTGTAACACAGATTACGTCAGTGTCAAGCCAAGGAAGGGGTGGTCCCCGGCGTTGGCCCTCCGACGCTCAAGTCAATTACTGGCGATGAAGTGGAAGACGGAGAAACAAGAATGAACAGTAGCACGAACAGTGTCTATCGCCTATTGCATATTGCGTACTTCCACCAATGCTTGGATCCCCTTTATATAGAGCTCTTGTAGCGTGCGTGCACGCTCCCTAAGGAGAGCACGCTTCCCAAAGTTTTCCTTAAAAACACTTATCAGTAAAGTATCCCTCACACAGTGCCTTAATGGGTCGAGCATATCTTTGAAGTGACAATGGAAGCTTCCACCGTACGATCTTCTGGTTGTCCATACCCGGTGTCAGCGACACCAACTTCCAAAAGGATGTCGATGGATATCAGAGGGAGTGTACTGCTAGGCCGAGTTGGTTGGTCGCTCGGTCAGAATTTCGCTACCCTCATATCCCGTTCGCTCGGTCATAACTCTGATGTTCGTGCATCTCGCCCACTCGACCGAAGTTTCTCTCTAACAATGTCGAGACCTACTGCCGGGCAGAGCGGAGTAGCCGCTCTGCCGAAGTTCAGCCCCGCTAATGCCGAGCCGCTTGACCTCCACTGTGGCCGCTATCCTCCGCGGAGTGGGGCCCCTCCTTATAACCGCATCATACATCATGATCCCTAATTAATTAATAAATTATAGTTGATCTCTGAACTAAATCTGAAACCTTGTAGCAACTATGGTTATCAGTACGTCTATTCTTTTCACTCATCTTATACTCACTTGATTCATGACATAGTCTATGTGTCAGTCTCCACTAGGCTTATTATGTTACACCTAGTCCAAGTAGCTGTTCATTGTTATGCGGGTTCAATGTCCAAGAAGACCATCCACTTTATGTGTAATGCTCTGGCCAAAGACTTACGAGTAATAATCTTGAGAAGAGATCATAGGGTATATGTCTCCTTATTAAAGGAGTAATGAATCCTCTGTGGGTTATTCAATCACCTTCGAGTATTTTGACTTATACCCAATTATCCCAAGGTCACACTCCAAGGAGATGCTTGATTAAGATATCAAAGTATAAGTCTTTATGACCAAGATGACTTGAATACCTCAAGTCAAAGGAAACTTGTACTCGAACTGCAATGAGATCTTCATAGACATGTATATAACCATATGAAGTCTCATGGCAGATTACATCCAATGAATTAGTTATCCTTAACCAGCATCCATATGATAACTCTCGACATCACAATATTTTCAACCGGTAAGGATCAACTATTTAGATAAACCAAGGAGTATAACATATGCTAGTTTTACATAATTGATGATGTCATATCGTATAATTCATCGAATAGGGAATATTTCAATATATACATAATTACATATGGACAGATATCCACTAATTGTGATCTAATCATAATTTATCTTATGCTATGCATTGTATTATGGACTTCATTAATTGAGTTTAAGATTAATATTATATACATAGAGAATGTACACTCAAATAGTAAATTTATTTATTTAATAAATAATATAATATCTAAGGAGATTGTCTCAAGATACCTCTCAAATACAACATGTGTGCTTCGAATCTCAAGCATCCAAGTGTCGAGTGGCCAACTACCAAGTGGCTAACTACCAAGTGGCCAACTATTGAGTATTACTTATATATCGATTGTCGAGTGCTGACTACTGAGTGTTGAGTAGTTGTCGAACCTGAGCACTGAACTCCCAAGCACCACTGAGTGTCGATTAGCGAGTGCCCGGCTGTCAAACACTAAGAACCACTAGTGCCAAGTAATCAAGCACCTCGAGTATCCAAGTGGTCAAATAGTCGAACACTCAAGTGGCTATGTTGCCGAGCGCCCTAGCGGCTAAGCAACCTAAATGGTTAAATGACCAAACTTGAGTGGTGGAGCATCGAGCATGTCATCCGAGCACCCAAGCAGTATAGCTCAAACACCCAAGCATGGTCGAGCACCCCAAGCACCATGAGTCCAAATGGGTTACATTCTCAGTGATGGCTAGTTCGATGTGGAGGTTCATCCTTTAGTGAAGATGTAAGAGGTACACCTTAATGACTATAAAAATAGCAGTCCAAGATATTAATTAGAAATTAGTTTTTATTATGACTTACCATGTTTAGATTGCAATATAACCATATTTATCATTATTTCTATAGTTATTCCTAGCTACTTGGTAGTCAGCTATGAGCTGACCTAGAGATTTATCTCCTTTAACATAATTTGGGGATGAGCTGTGAGGGACGCATGTGAACATAATCATCATTTACTATAATTATTTCTATAATTATTATTGTTATATTTATCATAATATATTATCATATTTATCATTATATTTTCATATATTATTTTAGCAATATATATAAATAGATTTATTAACTTATAACATCAGTTTATTATAATGAAGCAATCGCTTCCCAACCTCAGTTTCTTTCTCTCTCCCCTTAAAATTTTTTTCTCAACAACTTTCCATCCACTTCTTCAGTCAACCGTAGGCATACTTTGCTGGATACAAACAATGTATAATATATAAGGTATTAGTTAAATTTAAATTACTCTGAATTAAATTCAACTTACAATCGAGATGACCTGAGCGGATAATCTCAGGCTACCAGTAAGGATTGGTTTCTGCTACGAGTCGAAGAATTATCAAACAAGAAGATTGGCTGAGCCGCTAGTTTGTGTTACCGAGCGGGCGGATTGGCCGAGAGGGCAGGTCGGCCGAGCAGAGGGCAGATTGGCCAAGCAACATATTTGTGTTGTCGAGTGGGCGGATCGGCCAAGAGGGCGGGTCGGAGGGTAGATCTGTGTTGCCGAGCGGGCGGATCGATCAAGCACCAGATTTGTGTTGCCGAGCGGGCGGATTGGCCAAGCACTAGATTTGTGTTGCCGAGCGAGTGGATTAGCCAAGCGGAGTAGGTCGACCACGTAGACGACAGATCGACCAAGCGGAGGGCGGATCGACGGAGCGGGCAGGTCGACCAAGTAGAGAGCAGAGAGACTGACCGAGGTCTGCGAGAGTTGTAGTTTCCTTAAAACAGATTCGCCTCCACCTCCGGCTGTGCTTCGAGGCTTGCTCAGGTCGTCTGTTTCCAAGGATACAACAGTTTGATCGTGATCCCCACCAAGCACTGATGGTCACAACGAACTGAGTGACACTTGATCACTATCACGGGCACTCTGCCGAGCAAGAGTAGCACGACAGAGGAGGGGAATGAGGTGGGGAGCTTCTGCTTGCTTCTTGTGTGTGTATTCTCTACCTGTGATCGCAACCTCCTTATATAGGAGTTCAGATCAATGACAGCGTTAATGGTCGATTAATGACCATTACTAGCCGAGCAATGAAAACGTTTAAATTCTACATTAATCTCAAACTTAATGCATCCGTTACACAGCTGCAAAAAGTTTACATAGCAAAACGTTAGTTGTTTCACTAATTGGGCGAATTTTGCCCCAATCAGTTCAGCATTCGGCGCGCGCAGGTCGTGCCCGCACACGAGTCGACATGGTTCAGTACAATCTGGGTCCTGGATTTGCACCCCCTGCATTTGTTCACATCTTCAATACATGTGAATCAATATAAACCAACCAACAAACCTTGAAGCTCCCAATGTAGAACTAAAGTCCCATTCGTAATAAAACTTCTCTCTTCTTCTATCTCTTCTCCATTCATATATTTAACCTACTTTGTCACTGCAAAGTTTCCCTTCACCTCTGTTAGAAGGAAATTGGGATTATTGAAGAAAGATTTTGGGATAGATCAGGTTGTATAATAGCATGGATAAGTAGGTGCCAAGATTCAACGGTCTTAGATTCATCAAGATATTGATAACTATGCATCAAAATTTGCTACTTCATCAATAGAAGCATGCTTTTATTCCTCTTTATTTTTCTCCTATCAACAACAATCTTCTCCTTTCTATGTTGCTCTATTTTTTCTTTTCTCTATTTAATTTCTCTTTCTTTATTTTTTCATCCTGACACCGTAACTACGTTTCACTTTTTTCTTTACTTTCACCTTCTTCCATCCAAAAACTTCTTCTCTCTTACATAGGCTAACTCATTTGTTTTTTCTTTTTCTGTGGTCGTACTTTTTCACTTTTCTTTATAGCTATAGTAGCAACACCTTAGTGTTCTTTTCTAGTCATCGACTGTCTCCTTGTTACTCTATATTTTCTTTTCAACCACCATCGCCAAGCGCAGGCGGATGCTCCTCCTCACGATGACCTTCTTTCTTTCTAATCTCAATACTCTTCTACTCCTTCCTCTTTCAAGCACCATGATTCTAGCAATCACAACTGTATTTTTTTTCTTCTTCCTCTTCTTGTTTTTCCCATATCAAGAACAACATCACTTTCATTCTCTTTAATTTCAAGGACAACAAACTACTTCCCTCTCCGTCTTCCTCTCCCGTTCTTCTTCTTTTACCTTTTCCTCTCCAATAGTAGCCGTTTTGTAACCATCCTTCCTCCATTGAGTGTTGTTTTTTTAGTCATCTTCTAATTAACTAAATAACAAGCTTTTTCTAAGTTTTAGTTAGCACACCGCAGCAGATTTTCTTCATATCCGCTACTCCAGCGAATTCCAGCCACCATAATTGCAACCGTGACTCTTCTTCTTTTTCTAAGTTACCAAGTTTGTTGCCCTTATCGAGAAATCCTGCTACTCTTTCTCTTCTCGTTGTTATTATTTTAGAAGATTTGATTGATTGTATAATTGGAGAAGATGTTTCGATAAATTGACAATCAAATATAACGTTCAACATTTCCCCGTTGAGTTTGACCGAGGATAATGACATAGATAACAATCCAAGATATTTATCATAAATTGATTTTTTACTAATGAGCTATCATAAGATTTAGATGCAACCATAATCATCTTTATCATTATTTCTATAGTTATTATTACTATATTTAACATAATATGTTATCATATTTATTATTATATTTTTCATATATTCTTGACAAATGGGACGATAGATTTCCGCTGCATCAATAAGAGAAAAATTCTAAATAAGGGAATATTTTAGAGGTTAGCTTTTGGAAGGTACATGGGCTGTGTTAATATTTATCCGATATCTTACTCTCTACCATCAAGATTAATCGGGCAAAGTTGGAACACGGACCTTATACGTCATTGGAAAAAAAAAACAAACTATGAAATAATATACCATATTTCTAAACACCACTGACAGTGACCTCTACATAAAGAAACTTCAGTCGGAACATTTCATCTGACCACGGCATGTCTCAATAAGTAACGAAATGAATCCGGCCGCCGGTCGCTGCTGTCCCTGAAGCCGTCTGGCCGGCATCACGATTATTAAACACTCAAATCCCATTTACTTAATTGATTTTCTACAAACAAACCAATACGCCAAATCAAAGAAAGAAGAAGAATTATTAATTTGGCGCATGTGGTGCAGTAGTATCTCTGAAGCTAGCTATATATTTAATTGGGTTTGGTCTTAATTAAGAAGGACCAAGAGAGGAATTAGATTCAAGGGAGGGATTAGAAGGATGAGCAGGCCGGAGCACTTTGTGCTGGTGCATGGGGTTGGCCACGGAGCATGGTGCTGGTTTAAGGTCCGGTGCCACCTCGAGAGTGCTGGCCACAAGGTCTCCTGCCTCGACATGCTCGGCCACTCTGACCCCAACTCCATCCTCTGCATCCAACACTACGACGCCCCTCTCCTTGATTTCATGTCGCACTTGAACGAAGACGAGAAGGTGCATGATTACAATTGTCAATTTTTTTTAGGTGCACTATGATTGTATTACACCCGCCAGAACCCATTTGCACTTCCAACTGGCCGGTGGGAAAAAAAATAATAGCACTTCCATCCACTTGGTATCAGACCCTAAATTGCTCTAGCACTTCTCTCGAACTGATCCATCTTGCACTAATGTTATCAACTTTGTTCATCCTTTCCTTTACAGTAATGATTTTTCTTTCTTTTCTTTTTTCCTTCTTGTAGGTGGTTTTGGTGGGTCACAGTGCAGGAGGGCTAAGCTTAACCCATGCAATGCATGCCTTCAAAAGTAAAATCAAGCTAGCAATCTTTGTCGCTGCCACTATGCTTCCATGGGGATATCACACTGAAGAAGACATCAAAGATGTAACTTTTCTTCTTCTTCTTCTTCTTCTTCTTCTTTTCTTTCTCCTGATCGTTTTTTTTTCCATGTCTGTGTGTTGCATTAGATACGAGAAACAATTTGTTTATTTTTTCTGAACAGGGAGTTCCAAACTTGTCGAGGTTTGGAGATGTTTACGAACTCACTTTCAACTCGGGGCCTGACAATCCTCCCACGAGCGTGGCATTACGAAAGGAATTCCAGAGGAGCATTCTGTATCAGTTGAGCCCCGTCGAGGCAATTAATCAGAAACACACTTTTTATTGAAATGATGAAATCTACTGCATTTTTAATTTGTTTCTCTCTTTCAAACAATATTTGTACGTAAGATAATCATACTTACGAACACCGTCTGTGGCTCATCAGGACTCCACTTTGGCTTGCATGCTGCTGCGGCCATGGCCGGCTTGCATCGCGCGCGCACAGTACGACAGAGAGGGAGATGTGAAAGACATCAGGCGAGTGTATATAAAGACGAGCTATGACAACATGGTGAGCCCGGAGCAGCAAGACGGCATGATACGGCGATGGCCGCCGGACGACGTGCTAGTGATAGACAGCGACCACAGTCCGTTCTTCTCTGCTGCTGCTCAACTGTCGCAGTTAATCATCAAGGCGTCCCTCGCTACTGAAAATTAATTAGTGAACTACAGATTGTGCAAATGCATTAATAATCCAAAGTCCAAACATAATTAACAATAAGATTAATGCATGATCATACCAAGTTCCTCCGAACATTTTTCACCAATATGCAAGCAATCTTACTCTCTACAGTTAAACACCTTAATTTGTTAGTGACGATTAGCCTGCTAAGAAAATAACAAAAGAAACTTTAAACAAAAATTGCACTTCTTTTTATTGGAATCTCATAACGTTGCCCTTCCTATCAGAACAGCGCTAACTCTATCCTACATCAGTACATTTTTTTTTTCTGAAATTACCCTTACTTTGGATGTTATAATAGCTATGAGTTTGTAGTTATTATATAATTATAACAGTGACTTACGATCAATCAACTACTACATCTCCAAACCTCGACATTTGGGTGCCACTTCCTTTCCGTGGTTTAAAGTTTGTACCTAAAGAATTTTAAAAGAATCCATGAAATCTATTGAAAGTTGGATACCAAAAGATTTTCATAGAATTTTAAAAAGTCAAGTTTAAATACCACATGACTTTTTAAAATTTTATAAAAAGCTAATTTAGATATCATTAAATTTATATGGAGTTTATAAAAGTCTAGATTGAATATAACTAGACTTTTAAAATCTATAAAAATGATTAAAAGTAATTAAAAATCTAAGATTGCATACACCCCCCGATTCTTCTCTGTTTCTTTGAACATTGTTGTTATATTCCTTGAGTTTATCAATCCTTCTATCAGCATCACCATTTCCTTTTGACTGATCACCACTACCCTTCCTGCTTTTCATCCTCGAAATGCAAATGATCATCGCCATTGCGAGTACAAAAACAAAGATTGATCCTCCACCAGCAAGCAACTATTACGATGACCCCCGTGCTTGGTTGTTCCCCAAAAGCTTCTTTTGGACTTTATAGGTAAGACAGGAGTGTGAGGAGCAAACGCCAAGCATTGTGCTAGAGGAGTGCCACAGAGAAAAGGGTTCCCCAAGAAAGACTCGGTCGGGAAATTCCGTAGTGATTTAGGTACGGAGGCACAATGAGGTTGTTGTAGCTTAAATTCATATGTTTTAGTTTAGAAAGCCGAAGAAGCCCCGGTATCAGTCCACAGAGAGAGTTGTTCTCAAGATGCAATGTTGTAAGTTGAGATAGATTTTGATTTGTCAGTGAAATTTCTTCAGTGAAGGAGTTGTGGGAAAGATCGAGGAAGGTGGGTGATACAATGTGTTGTAAAACGGATCTAGAGGTGAGGTGACGGTCAAAATTAAGGGGAGGTGACAGCCAGAGCGTCACTCTCAACATGACCTAGCTCCTCACTCATCACTAAGCCTTCAATACAAGGAGGACCGACAATAGAAGCTAGTAGGGAGGTGGCAGTATGGATCTACACAGTCATGTCTCCTTTGAACTAAAGAACAAGGACACAACCATGCTCAGAGGCATGGTTGTGCCCCCTCTAGCCAGGATTTCAAGACACGATCGTGTTTAGGAGACACGGTTATGCTCTCTCAGATCTGAGATCCCAAGATCCAGTCGTGCCAAGTTAGCACAGCTGTGACATGGCCTGTGTCTCATTCGGTCATGTCTCGCTTATAAATAGGGGGTATCTTCCCTCTTTCTAGAGGAGGAGAGTTTCCCCTTTGGCGAAGACTCAAGATCAAGATTCACGATATTCGATAATCTGAGGTCATTTCCATCGTCTCCATCTTCTCCGGATGCAAGGATTGGATTCGAAGACCTGGTGTCACACTTGAATAAGCTTTCCCTATCTTTTCTCTCTTGAATTACTTAGGAAGCTTGTAATCTTAATGCATTCGGATTTGATTGTTCTTATCATGTAGTAGATCCACTTGTTCTAGGATTAAGGGAGTAATTGTAATATTAGATTGATGTGAACTCTATGGATATGCTAATTTCCCTTCTAATGATATGCTAATGATGTGACTTCTTGAGGCGGCAATACACTTAGCAAGTGGTGTTCCGCTTTGTTATTTGCTACGAAATTACTTTGTTCATTCTTTGTCCATTGACTTTCTTCTTTCTCTTCTCCTTGATGATCCTTAGGCACTATAAAATCATAGTTTATGATTAAAAAAATTTCAAAATCAGTTCGTAGGAATACCTCCATTCGGCGTTTCCAGTGCGCGAACTCCCCCTTAAACTTTGGCAGGTAGAGGCTTGGTCCGACCATTGATTTTTTACTTTGGTCGGCGGTTAGTCCTTCAGAAGCATCCTTACTTTGATGCCAATTAAAGGTCTTCGGATAGCCGACAAGAGAGGGGTGAATTGCCTAAAATTACAAACAAACCTTTTTTCGATCTTTGGACTAAGTTAGGTAAACACTTGTTTATAAACTGAAAGTAAATGCATAAAATAAAGACAAAGGCAAGAAATATTTACTTGGTTTGCAATCAAAGAATTGTTAATCCAAGGCTATTATAGCTCATTAAAATCTCCTTCTTTCAAATGCGGAGTAGCCTTTTACAATGTCTAAAGCACAAAACAATAGAGAACAGAATTAGAAATTGAAGTACAAAAGTTGTTTGCAAGTGTTATTCTGAATTACTGAGAGTAGGGCTCTATTTATAGCCTACTGGTAGGATCTGACCGTTTGTTGAAGTGGCAGCTCCAGGTGCCTGAAAGGGGTCCAGGTGCCTAGGTGTGGATAAAACTTTATCCACGTCACAATGAGTCGATAAAGATATATTTTTAGGGTACCTCCTTGACGTGCCCCTGGTCCGGGTGTCTGGACCAGCTCCGGGCGTTCGGACCGTGCTGACGTGGCTCTGAATAAGGGTGTGTCAAGGAGACACCTTGGGCTGCCCAAGGCAGTCCGAGTGCCCGGACCAGTCTAGATGCTCGGACGGTCAACTTCTTGTTGGCTGCCCGATTTCTCCTCTGTTCTGGCTCTGTTTGCTTGGGTGATTTCATCCATCCAGAATAGGGCTCACCCGAATCCATTTTCTGGCCTTCTCCTCAAGTAAGCTTCCGCTCCGACTTCTGGTCACTCGGAAACACCAAGTGCTTTCTTCTCGTTTGTTAGTGTACTCTTCCACAATATTGTTGGATTGAAAATTCGCTAGAGGGGGGGGGGGGTGAATAGAGATTTAAAACTTTAACGAGTACACAGCGAAAAGAATAAATGAACAATGCTAACACAAGTAATTTTTTACTTGGTTCGGAGCTTTCGGCGACTCCTACTCCAAGGCCCGCACTCGTCGAGTGCTTTCATTGGACAATCCACTAGCAATTCGAAAATATATTACACAATTGAATTACAGGAAATGATAAAAGAAAATTCTGACAATAATTAAGAAAAGAAGAAAGAAAGAGACCACTTTATCAGAGTAGCCTCGCGGTGTCGCAGGAGCATAGCACACTAAAGCTAGCATTGAAAGATCTTGTCGTTGTTGATTCTTTACTTCAGCCTTCACCCTCCTTATATGGGAGGTTCGGGGCGCCTAGATCCCTTCGGGGCGCCTTGAATGTGACGTAGCCGAGCCAACCAGGGCACTCCACGTGGCGAAACTTGTTGGGAATAAATTTTGCATTCTGGGCACCCGGATCCCTTCCGGACGCCCGGACCTCCACTTTACCAGCTACCTGCAAAAAAGTGTTAGTACGAGGAAAAAATGCAAACTACCCTGCAAAATAAAGTATTAGCACAACATAGTCATAAAAAGAAATAGTGTAGTAATTAGATTCCGTCTCACCGAGACCGGAATCTAGTCAAGATCTCAACTAAGAGTTCTAAAATGGTTCTAAGTTGGATCGGTGCCTAAGTTTTCTTCCCGGGAACGCGTCCTCACAATCACTCCCCTCTAGTGACTTATCTCAACTTACCCGCCAGACGTCCGGTTAGCCCGTCGACCTGTCTGGACTTCGTGCTAGCTATCCGGTCAGCTCGTTGACCTAGTTGGACTTCGTGCCAAACGTCCGGTCAGTCCTTCGATCCGTCTGGACTTCTTGCCAACTATCCGGTCGGCCTGTCGACCTATATGGGCTTCGTGCCAGACATCCAGTCAACCCGTCGACCTGTCTGGACTTCTCCTGCACACTTGATCAAAGTATTTAAAATACAAATGAAACTAACTTAACCTACTTTGTCATTTATCAAAACTTGAGTTAGACCATTAGTGCTAACCGCATCAACAAACATCTCGTCCCTCAGACACACCAAGCCAATTAACTCTCTCCCGTGTCATCCTTCTTGCTAGCTGCATCTTTCGCTTAACTTCCTGTGCTCCTAAGTTCTAGCACACTTAGACACAAGGCATCAAACATATACAAGACCTAACTTGACTTGATTAATCACACCAAAATTACAACAAGGTATTTAAACCTTACAACTCTTTGGAGTTCAGAAAAAAAGTATAGAAAGTACATACAGTGTATGTACTTTTGAACTTTGAGCACTAGAACTCTATTTATAGCCTACGGGTTGAATCTAGCTATTTCCTATCGTGGTTTCGAGGCACCTAGACCCAGTTTGGGCGCCTGGACCCCGTCGACTAGATCTACTCTGCAACAGCTTTTCTCCAACGGATCTTCACTTCCCGGGCGTCTGGACCCGATTCGTGCACCTGGACCCGATTCGGGCGCCTAGACCCGATTCAGGCACTTGGATTCGACTGATGTAGCATCCATACTAATCTTCTTCAATAACAACCCTCGCTGACGTGGTAGTATCTTCTGGGTAGCTAGACTTGGTCCGAGAGCCTAGACATGGTCAACTCAAAGTTGACCATTTTCTCGTCCGACCGTTTGGGTGATACTCTGACCGTCCAGAGTTGAGCTCATTTGATCCTAACTCTGGCCTTCTCCTTGAGCAGACTTCCTCCTAGCTTCTCATCCCTCAGATGCATTGCATATGTCCTTCCATCCACCGGTGGGCTCTTCTGCATCTCCTCATCCCTCAGATGTACCGAGCTCATTAACTCCATTCCTGTGCCATCCTTCTTACTCATTACATCTTCTGCTCGACTTCTTATGTTCCTAAGTTCATTCACACTTAGACACAAGGTATTAAAATAATAGGACCAAACTTAACTCAATTGATCACATCAAAACTAACCCGAGGTACTTACAATCTCCCCCTTTTTGTTGTGCATCAACTAAAGTTAAGTTAGGGTAACAAACAAAAATATAATTTAAACGGATAAATTTGTAATTTAGTACAATCAAAATATATAAAATTTTGCAATTTTTTGTAATTTCTCCCTTAACTTAATCCCTCTAGTTTCTGTTGGAGCAATTTGAGTACCCTAAGTTTTGATATTTGGGCAAAGGTTTAAGTTAGGTTTATTGTTGTATTTGATATGCATTGTGAGTGTGCAGGATACAAGTACAACAAGGAAAGTCCAAGTGTGATCTTGGCAAAGGAGGAAAGTCCAAGGATGAGTCTTGGCGATGTAAGTCCAAGTATGTAGTCTTGGCAACGTAAGTCCAAGTGTGACTTAGCAATGGATGAAGTCCCGGAGGCGCGACCTCTTGGCAAAGGAAGACCCGACAACAATGACAAGGCCGATGGAAACTCCAGAAGGCAAGACGTGAAGGATGGGGAGACATCCAAGAGACGCAAGGTTGATGGAGGAGGCTAGAAGGCTAGGTCTAGGTTCGTCGGGTGAGGACGAGTGCTGAGTGAATGTACTCGGGGGGTTAAATCCTAGGATTAGGAGTTACTATAGAAGTACAGTAGCGTTACTGTAGTAGTATTGTACTAGTCGACTGGTAGTTTCATCAGTCGACTAGGAGCGAACAGAGGGTTGGTATCGAGTCGTTGGGCTGTAACGGTCGAATTTCCACATAGGGCAGTCGACTGATGGTTTTGACAGTCGACTGGTAGGCGGAATTTTCCAACCCGTGACCTATATAACCAAGACTTGGGAGTTTGGTTGACGTTGACGAAATAGAGGTGGTTAACCCCTATTAGTAGTCTACCTGTGCCCTAGCGTTTCAAGTATTATTGTGAGAGTTGTGGCGAGGTTTCTCCACCCACAAGGAGCTACGTGAGCTAGATGGAGTTTGCCGAGGAGTCATCCACCGACGGATCGGGATCGCCCACCTTACGGATAGCCGTGGAGTAGGAGCACTAATCTTCGAACCACGTTAAATGATCGTGTAGCTTGGTTTGCATTTCTTGTCTTGTATTTAGATTAACTTTCTACTTGTTTGTTTGTATTTTCATTGCGTAACTAACAAGTGTAGGAAGAAGTGATCGATTTTGGTAAGATGCTATTCACCCTCCCTCTAGCGGATGTCAAGGTCCCAACAGTTTCTTCTCCTTTGATCACATTAAAAAAATATTAGAAAAATATGAAAAAAATTAGAAAAACATTTAAAAATTTTTCTTAGGGATTGGAACATAATACTCAAGAAGTTATCTTTTTACCGAAATTATTTTTCAAAGACAATAATTTTAACCAATTAATTTTTAGTTTTTCAAAAATCTTGAAAATTTTTGTCAACGACAAACACAAGAATTCAAAACATGATAAAAATTTTCAAGAACAGAATATATTTATTTTAAACATAATAAATATTTTGTAGAGAAAAAGTTATTTTTGAATTTAAATACTTAAAAATATATTTTAATATCTAAAAATCTTGCTAATTTTTTTGAATGCTCAAAATTTAACAGTGATTTCCCAAAAAATTAGTTTTTTCAAGAATAATCTCCAAAAAATTTTAAATTTTAAAATATTATTTTTTGATAAAAATTCATAAAAAATTGTATAATGGTTGAAAATTTCAAAAATTTTAAGCTAACCGAGAATCTATTTGTGTATTTCAGAAGAATTTAAACTCAATAAAAATCAAACAAAAAGTGTTCAATTAATTAATTTAGCCAATTCTTTTACCAATTCAATTAAATTAATTTTAGACGTGCATATAAAATTAATTTAATAGGCTAAGTATGATTAAAAATCCAAAATAAATTTTTACCAATTGAATTTATCAAAAATATTCTTGGAATATAATTTTTTTTTGATACTTTTACTATTTGGCCTCTATGATTTCTAATATACTAATTTTGTCCTTCAGTATTTTTAAAATTTGAAATTGGTGAAATGTTCAAATTGGAACATGTATAATTCATTTTCTTTAATTCTGTTTGTTCTTTTAGTGTTTGCATTTTCCAATTGAATTTTGTCAAAATGTTCTAATGGACATGCTTTAGCTAAGTTAATCTTTAACTCATTGTTACCTTTTTTCAAATTCACATATTTGGTTTGTAATTTGTATAAAGATCTAGATAGGATTTTTACTGCCTCATAAAGTTGATCAGGAGGTAAGAGTTGTACCTCACTTAAATGTTGGACTCATAGTTTGACACTTCCCCTTCATTGGTGCTCTCGATGCTCATCTCGAATAAGCTTTCATCATCAGCTTCTTCTTGGTGACTTACCATTAATGCAAGTCCAATGTATGCCTCGATTTTGGACTCTAATGAAGATTCATCTCATGTAGCCTTTAGGTTCTTGTGCCTCGATCGTTTTAGCCCTCTGTCTTTTTTCCTTTTCTTTACTTTTTCAGTTTTGAGCAGTTATCCTTGATATGACCTTCTTCTTGACAGTTCTAGCACCAAACCTTCCTTTTGCTTCAAAGTAGTTTTGTGGCCTATTTCTTATCAAAGTTGTTAGATTTAAAGAACTTTGAAAACTTTCTTACCATATTAGCTACTTCATTTTCATCGAGCATTGATTTTGAATCCTGTTCGGCCTTCTTAGCTTTGAATGCTAGGTTCTAGGTCGGTTTCTACTCTTTTTCTAGATTTGCACATCTCGATTCGTGTAATTCAAAAGTAGAAAATAAATTTTCTAAACTACTTACCTCGAGATCCTTGGAGATATAGTAGGAGTCTACTATAGATGTCCATTCTAGTGCTCTCAGGAATGCATTCAAAGCATACCTTAATGAATCTCAATTCATTACTATTTCTCTGAGATTCGTGAGTTCAGTGATCCGCTCATTGATCTTCGCTTGTAGTTGGGATGCTAATTCTCCTTTTTTCATCTGGAGGTTTGTTAGCTGATTCTGAGCAAGTCTCGTCTTGCTAGTTTAACCTTTAAGGTCCCTTCGTGAAGCTCCAGGAATTTCTCCCAAAGTTCTTTGGCGGAGTCATAGGTGCTAATTCGGATGACTTCTTGTAGCGGTATAATACTCAACAGATGAAATTCTACTTTGTCATTGGCCATAAAATCAGTCTGCTCCTTTTTGCTCCACAAGTGTTCTTCCTTTTTAGCTCCATGTTGATCTCTAGGTGCTATAAAACCATAATATCAAAATTAGTTTTAAAAAATACCTACATTTTCTTCTTCCATATCATGAAATCCTCCTTGAACTTTTGTGGATGAATGCTTGATCTGGCCATCGTCTTGTTGCTTTAGTCGGTGATTAGTCCTTCTAAAGTAGTTGAGCTCTGATACCACTTATAGATCTCCCTTTTTTTGCTTTTTAACTTAGCAAGGACGAACACACATTAATTAAAAAAAAGAATATCATAAAATAAAAGTAAGGGAACATGAGTTAGAAATAGCTCACTAAAAAAAAGCTCCTTCTTTAACTATGTCGGAGGTGGAGAAGTCCCATACAATTCTTTGGAGTTCAGAAAACGAGTATAGAAAGTAAATACATCATGTGTACTTCTGAACTTTGAGCACCATAGCTTTATTTATAACTTACTGGTCGAATCTAGCCATTTGCTGACGTGGTACTTCCCGGGCACCTGGACCCAGTCTGGGCGCTTGGATTCGGTCGACTAGATTCACTCCACAATGGCTCTTCTCCAATGAATCTTCACTTTCTAGGCGTTTGGACCCGATTTGAGTGCTTGGATTTTGCTGACATGGGCTCCGTGCTGATCCTCTTTGGCAATGACCCTTGCTGATGTGGTAGTACCTTCTGGGTGCCAAGACTTTGTCTGTGCACCTAGACACAGTCAACTTAGAGTTGTCCATTTTCTCATATGGTCATTTGGGTGATACTCCAGCCATCCAGAGTTGAGCTCACCTGAACCCAACTCCAGCATTCTCCTGGAGCAGACTTCTTCCCGGCTTCTAGTCCCTGGGAGGCATCGCATGTATGCTTCTCATATGTAAGTACCCTGGGTTGATTTTGATGTGGTCAACTGAGTTAAGTTAGGCCCTATTATTTTGATGTCATATGTCTAAGTGTGTAGGAGCTTAGAAACATAAGAAATTGAGCAGAAGACGCAGCGAGTGAGAAGGATGACATGTGAAGCAAGTCAAAGGGCTTGGTTCATCCGAGGGACGAGAAGCTATGGAAGAGTACACTGGTAGACGAGAAGGATGCACGTCATACTTCTAAGGGAAGAGAAGCCTCGGAGAAAGACTACTCGAGGAGAAGGCCGGAGTTAGGTTCGGATGAACTAAACTATGGTCAACCAGAGAATCACCTAAGTGACCAGATGAATCAACTTCTGAGTTGATTGGATCCAAGCACCCAGACAAGGTCCATGCGCATGGATTATTCCACCATGTCAGTGAGTCGTTGGTCGAAGAGGATTAGCATAGAGTCTACGTTAACCAACTCTAAGTGCCCAGACTAGGTCCAAGCACTTGGGAAGCCTTGATCCATTGGAAAGAAGTCGTTGAGGAGTGGATCAAGTTGATCGAGTCCAGGAACCCAGACCTGGTCTAGGTGCTCGGGAAGTGCCACGTTAGTAAATAGCTAGTTGCAACTAGTGAGTTATAAATAGAGTTCTGGTGCTCGAAGTTTGATACAACACACTCTGTACTTGATTTTCGTTTCTTGTTTTAAGTGTTCTGCTTCAATTTCTGTAAGAGGCTACTCCACCTATAATGAATGAGACCTTTTTAGTAGATTTTTTATTGTCTTGGATTAACAAGCTCCTCGATTGCAAACCAAGTAAAACCCCCTGCCTCTTCTTTCAATTTATATTATTCTTTTTATTTAATTAACACGTGTTTTTCCTTGCTAAGATTGATAGCAAGAGAAAGATTCTAAGTTTTATTGCAGTACTATTCAACCCCTCTCTAGTTGCCCTACCTAGACCTACAATTGGTGTCAGAGCCCAAGCACTTCAGAAAGACTAACCGCCAACTAAAACAAAAAGACGATGGTCGGATCTAACATCTACTCAGTGAAGTTCAAGGGAGATTTCATGATATGGAAAAAGAGAATAGAGGTATTCTCTCAAATAGATTTCAAAATCTTATTAACCATTAAATATGACTTTATAGTACCCAGAGATCAACACGGCTAGGAAAAAGAACATCTTTGGAGTAAAAAGGAGCAAGCTGACTTTGTGGCCAACGGAAAAACATAATTCCATCTACTAACCATGTTACCACTAAAAAAAGTCAACTGCATCAGTAGCTACAATTCGACCAAAGAATTCTAGGAGAAGTTCCTGGATTTTCACAAAGAAACATTGGAGGCTAAGCTAGCAAGATGAAACATCCTTAGAAATTAGCTAACAAACCTCTGAATGGAAAAGGAGAAATAGTGGTTTAACTACACGCAAAGATTAAGGAACTGATCACCGAACTCAACAACTTTAGAAAATCGATAATAAATTGGGATTCAATCCGATATGCACTCAATACCTTTCTGAGAACCTAAGAGTGGACATCAATAGTCGATGTCTACTACATCTCAAAAGACCTGGAGGTAAGTACTTTTGAAGATTTATTTTCAACATTAGAATTACATGTATCTCAATGTACAAGATCAAGAAAGGAAAAGGAGCTGAATCACAATTTAACATTGCAAGCCAAGAAGAACGGATGAGATTTAGATTCCTCCCTTGATGAAGATGAAAAGACTTATATGGTAAGAAAATTTTTAAAGTTCTTTAAATCTAACAATTTAGATAAATCATAGGCCAAGAAGCTTCTATGAAGTAAAAGAAAAATAAGGTACTACAATTGAGATGAAGAAGGACATATAAAAAATAACTGCCCTAAATTGAAGAGCAAATAGAAGGAAAAAGGCAAAGGGTCAAGATGATCCAAGAAAAAGAATCTCAAAGTAATGTGGGATGAGTCATCATCAGAAGAGTCCAAGCTCGAGGAGTACGTTGGACTAGCACTAATAGTAAGTCACTACAAAAAAATACAGTTTTATTGACGGAAGTATCCGTCGGAATTCCGTCGGTATATGACTTTACCGACAGAGTACAGACGGAATTATAGTCGTCAATAACTGATCTGCCGAAAACGGGCTTACCTACGGAATTAGCAAATTCCGTCGGTAATATTATACCGACGGACCATAATTCTGTCGGTGGAAATGTCGGAACAATGTTATTCGATATTAGAAAAGTTATTGATCGAAACAGAGTTTCCGTCGGTATTTACAGGCGGAAACACTATTTCCGTCGGTATTTACCGACGAAAACAGAGTTATCCGTCGGTATGTACCGACGGAAACACTGTTGCCGTTGGTAACCTATCGAGATACCGACGGAATCATTGATTTACGTTGGTAACTTTTTACGATAGATACCGACGTAACGTGTTTTCCGTCAGTATTCCGTTGGTAAATGAAAAAAAATCCCAGGTTCTACCTGCTTTCACGCTTTCCATATGCACAATTTTCAAATATCCAAACCATCATAGACGATGACATTATAATCCATTACATACAATCCACACATACATCATGTATATAATAATCATATATAAATAATCACATTTACACAATCCACACTTAAACAATCATATAACATTCTAACAATTCATTCATACTTCTTCATATAAATATATAATCCACACATACATCATATATATAACAATCACATTTACATAATCCACACTTAAATAATCACAACATCCTAACAATTCATTTATACTTCTTGATACAAACATATAATAAACTAACATTTATACTATTAGAAACAATCAAAATCATCTAAAACAAATTAAACTAAACAATTATGCAAAATATAAATACAAATAGTCATATATAAATCCAAGTTTACAGAATACATACCATAGTGCAAAGTACTCAAAATAATACAAGAATAGAAGATAATGCTGGAAATGGAAATCCTGTTAAAAAAACAAATATCAAATGATCATGTTGATGTATAAATAAATATTTTTGCATATATGTATAACGAATTTTATTTATAATAAAATGATCCCTGAACAAAAAATGAGCATATGATGATATGAAGAGCCAATATGTAAATAGAACCAAACGTGACTCTTGAAACATATATTAATAAAACATTTAGAAATTAAATGAGCATATTTTAATATCAAAACAGAATAAATATATTACCACGGTCTATATATGATAAATAAAAAACTAGAGTGTAATTGAACATACCTCAGAAAATGCTAATCATCACCGTCTGATGGATCTTGAGTCTCCTGTGACTCAAACCCATGTGATGCCTGGGTGAAATTAGCTATGATTTCTCACATCTAGGCCATCAGAGCTTCATTACTCTTGTCACGTTCGACTCTCCTCTTCTCCTCATCGGCTCTCCTCTTCTCCTCATCAGCTCTCCACTGATCCATATCGGCCATCCTCTGATCCATTGATTTCAATTGAGTCTGCAGTTCTTGATTTTCATGTCTTAAAGACTACATCTCACTAGAAGAAGAGGAACTAGCACAACCCACCGGATTTCTTAGACAATCAAATGCAACTTTGGCTTGAGAGCCAAGGCCGTAGAGGGTTGAGTTTTTTGTCCTTCCACCGACAACATCATAATAAATCTCATTTAGAGCGTCGGTGGATAGAGACTGTGACTCTCCTCCCTCTGCTGATGGCTGAGATGTCTGAGCCACCCTTTTTGTCATTTGTTGCTATGTACAAAAATATAATATCAAATTTAATCAGTATTACTAAATACTAATTAAGATAGAAATGAACAAATGTAATAAAGTTAATAATCTTACATGTAGAGTCTGAGATCGAGAATCAACAAATGACCCATCCTTTTTCTTGTGGATCTTGAGAAAGACCTCCATACATGTGGGTTGTCGGGCAAGCTCACGTTCCTACATACAAAATAATTTTGGATAAAATTATACAAGTTTGGTAATAAATACTTAATTTGTTACAATGCATAACTTTAAATTTTACTCACTAGATCCATGGTATGCTCAACAATAGATCTGGATCCTGACGTATGCCGAGCGGTTCCGGTGCTCGGGCCACCTGGTTCTATATTTCTATTTGCTTTTGCCTTTTCAGCATTTGCTTGCCACCTTTCTGTAGCCCAGGTAGTCATCCATGCACTCCATATCACATCAAAAACATACGTAGGCCTAGTGCCCTTTTTTCTCATGTAATACATATGATCTCTGTACAATTTGGCACAGTATGTATTCCATGTAGCTTTAAATTCTTCTTCATGCCCGTCCTCCCATGTATATCTTTTCTGCAATTATAAGTTAAGCATTTAATTTAAGTGATAACTATATTAACTAGAATACCAAATATATTAAATTTACTTACCACAAATTCATTATAATAAAATAGTTTTCTCTCCTGGTCTACATGCCTCCATGTAGTACCAGACGCGCTAACTCATTCTTTGAATTTTTCAGTGATATATGTGGCAACTCGATGACCATCAGGACTGAACCTGCACGAAATAATATTAAGTTAAGAGAAATCAATTATATATGAACTTGAATTATTAATAAGAAAAAATACGTATGAGTCCCTGACGACTCTAAGGACCTTGTAGCCACGTGGTGCTACAGGCTGCTGCTCTGCCATAATGATATCTGTAAAATAACATTGCAACACATCATAATAAGGTGATGAAAACATGATAATATAATATAAATTAATATGGAAGTGTAACTTACTTGATGAATAATAATGTTAATACTTAATCATCATTAACATTTGACTAATCAATTCTGTACAGTTTCTATGTCCTCATCGCTAGATGAGCTTAGTTCAACTTCATCCTCACTGTCGGACATCTCTCCATTATCTATCTCTTCATAAGTGACATTAACATCTACAAGTAATTGAGAAGTAGATTTGAGTTGTAAATCAACTAAATGTCTCTCCACTTTATCATTCTGAAATGCATTATGATTTTGAGGAGTGACTGTGTTTGGCATCTTTATGGTTGAGCGAGACTTGATTCGACAAACAGACAACCATTCACTAGCTCTTCTTCTCTTTGTAGGGTATTCAAGATAGAAAACTTGACCCACTTGTATCCCAAAAATAAAAGGCTCAAAATTGTTGAATCTTTTGTTTGCATTAACCTCAACTAAATTATAATTTGGATGTATTCTAGTACCTATTCTTGGGGTCGGATCATACCATGAACACTTGAACAACACACACCTCTTTATTGGTAATGCAGGATATTCAATCTCTATGATTTCTTCAAGTCTACCATAGTAATCAAACTCAGTATTATTGTTGTCCATATATCCTTTGACGTAAACATCAGAATTATAAGGTAATCTCTGTAAATCTCTTTGCGCAATGTGAAATTTAAGACCATTAACATAGTAACTAGAGTACACCATTACTTTATGGAGGGGTCCTGATGTAATATTCATTATCCTATCATCTTGCACATTTGATGTTCTATGGCCTTTCACCAATAAAAATAGTTAACATATAAATTAGGACACTTCTTAATAAGCATGAAGTAAAAAATTTCACGAATTTTCTAACTTACATATATTTGAAACCACAGTTCAAATTCGGTCTCTAACTTTGCAGCTACCTCACTTACACCAATTGATGGATTTTGTATATATAGTTGTTGTTCGTATAAGCTAGGAAAGAAGGTAATTATATAAATATTGGGATATCAAGAAAGATATTTAAGAATGAATAAATGTTTAATTAGAGAAGTTAACTTACTTTATGTATGGTTTGACCTCTTCACAATTTAATAGTATGTATATTCTTGCAGCATGATATTCATCTTCGGTTAACCATCTAGAAAGTGATGCACCCATTAACTTACCAGGAAATTTGAAAATAGAAAGCATCAATGGGTCTATCGGCTGACAAGCATCATTAGAATTTCTAGGACATTTGCGATGTCTTGTTTGCACACTGTCAGCAAAATAATATGAGCAGAAAGAAGATGCTTCTTCAACTAGATAAGAATTACATATTAACCCCTCAACTCTTGCTTTTTTACAAACATTATTTTTTAATTTTCTCAAAAACCGTTTGAATGGATACATTCATTTGTACTGCACATGACCTGCTATTTGTACCTCGTATGGTAAATGCACTGTAGATGTTCCATTGAATAAAAAAACTAGGTAGAAATATGCGCTCCAGCTTACATAATATAAGAGGAATGTCTGTTTGTAGTCGAAGCATATCATCCATCATAATACATCTCGCTATTAAATTTCTAAAAAATAGGCTCAATTCAGTGAGTGCTTGCCAAACATGTTGAGGAAGTAAGTCATGGAAAGCTACTGGAATAAGTCTTTGCATGAATACATGACAGTCATAACTTTCATTCCGAACATCTTTAATCTATTCATATCCACGCAACGAGCCATATTTGAGGCATACCCATCTGGAAATTTGATTTCTTTCAATCAATTGCATAAAGCTTGCTTACCATCTTTGTCTAATGTATAATAAGCTTTTGAAAATCTATCGGTTGTTTCATCCTGATGCAACTCTGGTCTATTAACTAGTTCCTTTAATTCTTCACGTGATTTTACAGTGTCTTTAGTTCTTCCAGGCACATTCATCACAGTGTTGAAAATATTATCGAAGAAATTTTTCTCAATATGCATGACATCCAAATTATGTCGAATAAGTAGATACTTCCAATATAGTAACTCCCAAAAAATATTCCTTTTCTTCCAACCACACTTGCACATCCTAACAATGTATTTATTTAACTCATCGGAACCAGGTTGAGATACTGGTAGAAATCCATAACTATCTATTTGTTCAATGATTTCTTCACTTGAAACATGGACTGGAGGAGGTTTTCTGACTACAACATTTTTTAAAAAGAATTTCTTATTTCACCTAAAAGAGTGATCAAGTGGTAAAAATTTACGGCGATTATCAAACCAAGATGCTTTCCCATTGCAAGGTAATGAAAATGCATCAGAATATATCATACAGTGTGGATAAGCTAATTTATCAACCGTGCTCCATCCCGACAACATTGAGAATGCTGGAAAATCACTGATCATCCATAATAATGCACCATGCAATCTAAAATTAGTTTTACTTGCAACATCGTAAGTGACTGACCCTACATTCCATAATTCATTCAACTCGGCAATCAGAGGTTGCAAGAAAACATCTATCTTCTCTTTTAGATTTATTGGGTCAGGAATAAGTACTGTAAGGAACATAAATTCATCCTTCATGCACATCCATGGCGGTAAATTGTACGGTGTTAATATAACTGCCCACGATGAATATTGTTGCCCTGACTGACCAAATGGCTGAAATCCATCTGCGAAAAGTCCTAATCTCACATTACGTGGTTCTATTGCAAATGAGGGAAATAAAGCATCAAGATGTTTCCATGCAGGGGAATCACAAGGATGACACATCACTGCTCCATTGTGCTCATGTTCATGATGCCACATCATGTGGCAAGCTGTAGCAGCAGATGCATACAAACGTTGAAGTCTAGCGGTTAATGGAAAATAATACATCGCTTTCCAAGCAATTTTTTTCTTCTTCTACCCTGGTATACGAGTACCATGCTTATAACAAGGGTGTGTACAGATTTTGCATTCACGTAGATCATTGTCTTCATTCTAAAATATCATGCAGTTGTTTATACAACAATTAGTCTTCTCTACAGGTAAACCTAAACCTCTGACCAATTTCTTTGTATCGTAAAAACTATCAGTCATTATGTTATCAGTAGGAAGCAATTCTGACATCAATTGACATATGTCATCATAACATCTTTCTGAAAAATGATGTTCTACTTTCATATTCAATAACCTAGGAGTAGCTGATAACTGAGAATGACCAGAGAGAATGCCTTCCCACACTTCTCTTTCACTAGCCTTTAATATTTCATATAGTTGCTGATATTCAGGTGTTGGTGTTTCATCTACATTGGAATAATTAACTGCAGCATTCATCGCATCATGAACCATTGATTGTATTGCAATATCATTAGTTGATATTTCAGGAGCAGTAAAAGTTGTAGCAGATGACGTCCCGCCAGAAGATCCAATTGATTCATACACATAAGGCTCTCCGTGACAATACCAATTATAGTAATTTGGTACAAAACCATTTCTACATATGTGTACATTTCTTAAGATTACATGGACACCGTAACTCAGTACCATTCATACATTCTGGATGACTCTTAGCAAAGTTCACAAATACTTCAATTTCAGCAATAAAATTATCTCTAATAAATCCATTTTCTAATCGATTGTACATCCAACCTTTGTTTATAGACATTTTCACCTTAAACTAATAAATTAAGAATTAGAAATCAACAAATATTAATGTACAAACACAAAACAAACAAAAGAACTATATCATGTTACAGATTAATATACGAACATAACATATATCTAAATTAAACCATGCTAAATAATATAAAATATAATTTACTAAATTATACCTAAAGATGTGTAGATCAACTGGAGAAGAGCAGCAAATGCTATTTGTTTACAAAATAAAAATAATTTAATACAAAATTTTTCAAAAAAATAACTAGTACAAAAAATAACATATCTCACCAGCATCCGACACGGCGACCAGCGGGCCGCTGGTGGCCGGCACAGCGGCCGACGGGGCATTGGCGGCCGGCACAGCGGCCGACGGGCCCCTAGCGGGCGGCACAACGACCAACATAGCGGCCAGCGGGCCGCTGGCGGCTGGCACAACGGCTAGCGGACCGTTGGCGGCCAGCACGGCCGACATAGCTGCCACCGAGGGAAGAGGGAAGAGGAAAGAGACGGAGAGATTCGACTTACCGGTGAATCGGAGGAACCCTAGCCGTCGTCTTCGTCCACGCGCATGGAAAGAAAGGGAAGGGCCACTAGGTTTAATTTAGGTGCGTTTACCGACGGAAACAATTTTCCGTCGGTAAACATTAATATTACCGACGGAATTGTATATTCCGTCGGTAAACTTACGAGTTTTCTGATGGAATATAAAATTCCGTCGGTAATAATAATGTTTACCAATGGAATTGTTATTCCATTGGTAAATTTGAACATTACTGACGGATAATAATATTTGTTAATAATTTCGTCGGTAAAACTGTATTGTTTTGTAGTGAGTCACCAAGAAGAAGACGATGAAGCCACTTCGGGAGAGAGCATAAATAAAGGGGGAGAGCATCAATCGACGAATCTGACATAGTAAGTGAGGTACATAACCTTCCTTCTGATCAATTATATGAATGTATTAAGATGCTAAGTAGATCACTTTGTAAAACTAGGACAAAGTTTATAAATTCAAAGAAACAATATGCATGCCTAGTAGAAAATTTTGAGACACTTGATGTTAAAAATAAAAATTTAAAAGATCAAATAGAATAATTACAAAAGAATTCTATATTTTCAAATTTGAATCTTTTACAAGTTGTAAATACTAGATATTATGGAAGACTAAATTGTAAAAGTACCTAGAAATAATATTCCAAGAAAATTTCTGATAAATCTAGTAAGTAGAAATTTATTTTAGGTTCTTAAATCATGCTTAGCCTATTAAATTAATTTTATATGCTTGATTAAATTTAAATTTGGTTTAATTTTTTACATTGTTAGTAAAATTAATTATTTCATAAATCTTTTGTTTATATTTTTATTGAAATATTTTCCCGTGAAAAATAAAGATATTATCTTCTTAAAGAAAAATTACAAAATTTGTTTCCATTATATTATTTTTTAAAAATAGTTTTTTTATATAAATAAATTTTAACAATTAAAAATGTTTCAAAAATTTATTTTTTTTTGTGATCATGAATTATATTTTCTATTAGATTAAAATTTTTTGAGATTTTTTGACACTTATATAATTTTTTTATATATTTTAGAACAAAATTATAATTTTTAAATTTAAAAATTTTTGTAAATTAATATTTAAAACCCTAATTTTTCAGATGGAGTCTGTTATATTTTGGATGTTAATAAAAAATCAACAATATTTTTATATGACTATTCTATTTTTAATCATTTAAATTTAAAAATGATTATTGCTACTCAAAAAGATTTATTTTTGGTCAAAATAAAAATATATTTGTCATGAAAATTTTTATCCAAATATAACTATTTCTTTTTGACCATAACAAAAATTTTCTTCTTTTTTAGAAACTTGAAAATAATTTTCAAATTATTTTTAACAAACAGAGAATTAATTAGTAAAAAATTTATTTTTGAAAAATAATTTCGATCAAAATACATGTTCTTGTTTACTCTGTTAAAAACCCCTAGAAAAATTTCTCAATATTTTTCTAACTTTTTTTTATTTTTTTTCCTAACAATTTTTTTATATGATTAAAGGGGGAGAAATTAGGGATTAAGTTAAGGGGGAGGTATAACATTTTTTTTCTTATTTTATTGTAAACTTATTTATAATACTAAATTGCAAATTTATTACTTTTAGAACAAATTATTTTATCATTTATTTTAACCTAACTTAACTTGGGTTGATGCATATAAAAAAGACAGAGATTGTAAATATCCCGGGTTAGTTTTGATGTGATTAACTGAGTTAAGTTAGGCTATATGATATTGATCCATTGTGTCTAAGTGTACAGAGACTTAAGAACACAAAAAGCTAAGCAGAAGACGTATCAAGCGAAAAGGATGACATGGGAAGTGAGTTGATTGACTTGGTGCATCCGAGGGACGAGGAGCTACGAAAGAATATGCCGATAGACGAGAAGGACGCACGCGATACTTTCAAGGGATGAGAAGCTGAGGAGGAAGACTGCTCGAGGAGAAGACCAGAGTTGGGTTCGGGTGAGCTATTGATCATGGACTTGGACTCCAGGCCTGGGTCTAGGCTCCTAGACTGTTCTGCCACATCAACGAACCATTGGTTGAAGAGGATCAGTATGGAGTCCACGTTAGCAGACTCCAAGCGCTCAGACCGTGTCCAGGTGCCCAGGAAGCCTTGATCCATTAGAAAGAAGTTGTTGTGGAGTGAATCGAGTCGATTGAGTCCAAGCACTTGGGCATGGTCCAGGCGCCCGGGAAACGCCACATCAGTAATCGGCTAGTTGCTACTAGAGTGAGCTATACATAGAGCTTTAGTGCTCGAAGTTTGAAACAACACACTCTATACTTGATTTTCATTTCTTGTTTTAAGTGTTCATGCTTCAATTTCTGTAAAAGACTACTCCACCTACAACGAAGGAGAGCTTTTGAGTGGAGCTTTCACTATCTTGGATTAGCAATCTTCTCGGTTGCAAACCAAGTAAAACCCTCCGCTTCTTCTTTCAATTTATGTTATTATTTTTATTTAATTAATGTGTGTTTTGTCCTTGCTAAAATTGATAGCAAGAGAAAGATTGTAACTTTCATGCCCTAGAAGTATACTTGTCTAATAGAATGGATAGTACCCCCTTATGACAATGTTTGATACAACATGATATAGCCCACACGATTGGTTCAAATACAACCACACAAGATAATGTTGGTCCCTTGGCAACCGACTAGAGGGGGGTAAATAGCCCTACAAAAATAACATGAACCTTCCTCGAATGTTATAGCTTAATTAAACTAACACTTGCATAAAATAAATAAGAAACTAGAAAGAAGAGGCACAACGAGGTTTACTTGGTTACAACCGGGGAGGTTGTTAATCCAAGGAAGTTAAAGCTCACTATCAAAGTCTCCTTCAGGCGGAGAAGCCTCTTACAACGATGATGACTTACAAATAAGTAGTAGAACAAACTAGAAGCATTTATAAGTGTTGTTCTAAACCATTTGGACCAGGGATATATGTATAGCCCTGGTCAAGGCACTGGAAGGGTTCTAGGTGCCTCTAGGGGGATAAAATTGTATCCCTGTCGTAACGGATCGTGTTTAATGTGATCCAGATAAAATTCTTGGTATGGGAGCTTGGACTCAGTCCAGGCGCCCGAACCTAAGTTAACATTATGTTAACTATTTGGTCTGGGTTTTTGCTCCATCTCCGCTCGCTTAGGCCCGGGTCTTCCGCTCTGGCTCCGGTTCTGCTCGGTTGGGTGATCTAGACCATTTAGAATAGGGCTCACCCGAATCCAACTTCTGGCTTTTGAGCAATCTTCTGCTTCAGCTTCTCGTCCCTCAAAAATGCCCTGCGCCTACTTCTCGTCCGTCCGCGTACTCTTCCATAGCATCTCGTCCCTCAGACGCACCGAGCCCGTCGACTTTCTCCTATGCCATCCTTCTTGCTAGTTGTGTCTTTCGCTCAACTTCCTATGCTCTTAAGTGTTGAATCGAGACGCACGTGAGAAAGGGGGGGGTGAATCATGTGGTTTTCAAAAACTTGTTTTATCATTTTTTAAAAAACACGAGTATGCAGCGGAAAACTAAGTAAGAAAATGAACACAAGAAAAACACGGTCGGTTTTACCTGGTTTAGAGCCTTTGGTGACTCATACTCCAAGACCCAAGTCCCGTTGACATATCGATGGGTAATCCGCTAAAATGTCTCTTCTGGTACCTTCAGAAGAGGGAATCAAGTACAAGGAAAGTTAGAACAAGTGTAACACCTTGCACTTGTTCTTTTACAATAATTAATTACAAAGAAATAATTTCTTTACCAACACTTTGATGTGAGAGAGATCGTGTGTCGGTTTGCTGGCCATGATCGGAAATCTCGGAGTAGTAGTCGGCCACAGCAGCTTCGCAATAGAGTCGCAGCAGGAGCCTGTAGCAGTCGGAAGGTCATTTGGATGCGTAGAAGCTCGTATGAGTGTTGTATTTGAAGCTTTGGGCGAGCATCCTTATAAAAGGCTTGGAGGGTGCCTTCCATAACCATTGATGGCGCCTCTAACCCGAGAAATCTGATCCTGATCATTTTGGCTCTTATCTGCGACAAGGTCCAAAGTTAATCATGTGGAAGGCGGCTTCCAAAGCCTCTAAAGGCACCTTCGAGGGTGCCTTCCATAAGTCTTGACGACACCTTTGGGTACTGTTCATCCGAAGGCTTTTTGCTTTTTTGTCCTGCAAAAAGATGTTAGTCCAAAACTAAAATATCTACTCTGAAAAATAAAGTTAGCACAACTATAAAAATTAGTAATAATTAATTCCTGTCCTCCCAGGACCAGGAAATAGTCAAGGTATCAGATTAGAGATTCGAAATGGACCTGACTTGGACCAACGCCTATTGTCCCCTCAACCGGCACATGTCCTCACTTAGTTACTCTCTCCAATGACTTACCTTTACTTACCAGTTTGCCAGATATCCGATCAGTTCATTGACCTATCTGGACTTCCTGCCAGATATCCGGTCAGCCCATTGACCTATCTGGACTTCTCGCCAGATATTCGATCGGCCTGTTGACCTATCTAGACTTCCCGCCAGATATCCTGTCGGCCCATCGACCTATTTGGACTTCTCGCCAGATATCCGATCAGTCTGTCGACCTATCTGGACTTCCCGTCAGATATCCGGTCAGCCCATCGACCTATCTGGACTTCCCACCAAATATCCAATAGGCCCGTCGAACTATCTAAACTTCGTCAGACTGTTAACTCCTATACACTAGGTGAAATGGTTAGACAACAAAACACCTAACTTAACTTATCATTCATCAAAACTTGAGTTAGACCGTTAGTGCAAACTGCACCGACAATCTCCCCCTTTTTGATGCAATGACAACCTGGCTCAAGTTAGGAAAAATATGCAAAATAAGTACAGGAAATGATTTTTAAGAGACAATTTATTTTGTTCTCTTGATCATTTTAGGGTTAACTTATTCTTATTTTATTTTCTAACTTAAACTCTAACTCTCTCCCTTTGACATTCATCAAAAAATCATGAGTAGATAAATAAGTAAAGCAGTTAGTGAAAGTAATGAATTTTGGCAAAAAAAACTTTCAAGATCACTGGGGAAAGAGAAAGAATTTTCAACTCTTTCAAACACAAATTAATTGAAAAACTAGATTGGCAATACAGAGTTTGCTTAGTGAAAGAACATTTTACAAAGTATGCTCAGTGTTAAAACATTTTTCAAAATTTTGCTCAGTGAAAGAACATTTTACAAAGTATGCTCAGCGTTAAAATATTTTTCAAAAATTTGAAGTTTAATACTAGGTCTTAAAAGTTAACTTTTATGAAAGTGTTAAAGTTTAGATAACTTTTAAGAAACTTTCAAATAATTTTCAAATATGCTATCTTTTCAAAAAAAAAAAAAAAATAGTGTAATAGTGGTTTGGAAAGTATTTTGCAAAATAAGCATTGAAGAGTTTCAGAATAAGGAAATTCAAAGTATAATTTGAAAATATTTTCAAAATTTCTAAGAATTATTTTCATCTATTTTTTTAAAAGGTTTGGCAAGAAAAAACTATTCAAAACATTTCTAAGGTATCAGAGATTTTGGCAATCTAAAGATTTTTCAAAGATATTTCAAACAAAATCTTTAAGGTAACTTCGAGTTTTAAAGTTTCATAAAATTTTGAAGGAATGCAAAACCTTAAGATTTTCAAAATAAGAATTTTGAACGTAGTTTTAAGTTCAAAAATAGAGTTTAAAATTGTTTTTCATATATCCTCCTCCTAGACTTGATATTATTTGGAAAATATAAACATCTAGAAATTATCCTAGTTACTAACTAACTATCAGAAGATAGTAGTGTTTACTTGGTTAGTCGAGTTAAATAATTTTATTCAGTTAGTGTTTCACTAAAATGAATTAGTTAACCTAAACACTGTTCTGTTTGGTATTTTGCACCCAGACTTGTGTTAATGCGTTGATATAAGCATCTTAAGTCTAGGCAAAGGGTCTACACATCTCACATCATTCTAAGTTTTGGAATACACAATCAAAGGAGTCCTAGTGTGTTTGTGAGATGCTCAAGTCCTAAGTCTATAGAAACATGCTTTCTATGGATATGATCTAGACTAAGGCTGAAATTTAAAAATTTCAAAAGTCTAAGGAAATGGAAATGTCAAGAAAAAAAAACCTTGGAATTTTCAAATTATTTTAAAGAAAAAAATAGCAGTCCTATTCTATGAAACACTTTCATTGTATAGTAACTAAGGTAAAAAGTGACAAATAGCATATGTTCAAATATTTATAGAATCCAAAACATGCATTGTATAATAAATAAAGTCAGAGTTGATCATCAACTAGAGGTGGAGGCTGCTCAGGTGCTCGCATAATCTATAGGATCTGCTGAAAACTAGTGGTAATATCCTTTCGAATAGTAGAGAATCCGGTAGTCATCTCTCCTCAAATGGCGCTAAATCCATTCGAGACTGACTGCCGTAGCTATGAGGAGGACTCCTTGAGTCTAGTCAGCCAGTCCTCGACAAATAGCGAGGTCGAGGGCTGGGTCGAGGTCGAGGGCTGGGTCAGAGTCAAAGGATATCTGAAGAGCTCCTTGGCCATGAATGCTGGCATCTCCTCGTTGGGTAACTCGTCCTCATTCTCGCCTGATACATCTGGTTGTGGTCCCACTCTCTAGGCTAGTCCCCCCTGAGCAGTGACGTCTATATGTACTAATGCAAACTGACGCTGACCAATCTCGTCATATACGCTAAGGGGAGTGGTCGTACCCTAAGTCATGTCTACCCCTATGGTTGAGAATATATATATATCAGAATGTGACAATATGACATGTGAATCCGCAACCTAGTGATGAGACTGGATGCATGAATAACATTGTGGAATATGTGTAGTGCAATGTCAATGTCTAAGCACTGGCATAGTGCATACAGAAAAAATGAATAAGATGGTCACATCATCGCAACATCGTGAGATGTGATCGACAGAATGCAAGTAGTCAGGACTCGATATAGGATATAGTCCTGGACCCTAAGAGAGAGTGACCTAAAGTCAGTCACTGTAGGTAGTCTCTCCTCTTTCAAAAAATATATATAGATAGTATCTAATGTAACGTGGGAGTAGGGTTCGTTAAATGACAGGTCCCTACTAGGGTAGCATAGAAATGAACATGTAGATCTCCTAAGGCCTAAGCTATAATATAATAGGGTAGGGGAAAAGCTGAAGTCCTTTCCACCAACTCTGGTGGAATAGGTCAGGTCATCTAACTTAACTAAATTGTTGTAAAACTGATCACACAGATCTAGATTTACTGAATGGCTACAGTAAACTAGTCTATCCAACTGATAGTAATCTATAATCACTATAATAGGAGCATAGTACTGGGTGAAGAAAGTCCTACTTAGATATCTATATTTCAATGCAACATATGTGTGTTTCAAAAAATCTAATCTAAGCTGCTAAGAGGGAAACCTAGTATTAGTAGATGGGGCATTACCAGGTTTAGGAGTAACATGTCAGTGTTTCCTAAAAACATATATAAGCACAAATTGACAAAGAAAATGTATACTGAACCAAATAGATTGAGTTAATATATACCTAGGAGGCATTCTTGAAGGTTGGAGATGAAAAGTTTGAGAGATCGTGGGAGATAGCCTCTGGAAGGCACCTTGGTGTGTCTGATTTTGCAAACAAAGCATCACTTCGTTTGCTAGAAAAGGCTTGGTTGAAGGCGCCTTCAATCAAATGAATGAAGGCACCTTCCATCGATTAGGGCGGGATTTTTCCCGTCCTTCCGAGGGCGCCTCCAATTAACATGGAGGCGCTTTTAGTAGGCGCCTGCGGGTTTTATTTTTATTTATTTTAATTTGATTTGATTTGATTTAATTTAATTTGATTTGATTTGATTTTGATATAATTTACTTTTGAGTTAATTTTATTTTAATTTAATTTTAAGTTAATTTTATTTTAATTTTAATTTAATTTAATTTTAATTAAATTTAAGTTAATTTTAATTAAATTAAATTTAATTAAATTTTAATTTAATTTAAGTTAAGTTAATTTTATTTTAATTTAATTCAATTTTAAGTTTATTTTAATTTAATTCAATTTTAATTTAATTTAATTATAATTTAATTTAAGTTTATTTTATTTTAATTTGAATTTTATTTTTATTTTAATTTAATTTTAAGTTAATTTTATTTTAATTTAGTTCAATTTTAAGTTTATTTTAATTTAATTCAAATTTAATTTAATTTAATTTTATTTTAGTTCAATTTTAAGTTAATTTTAATTTAATTTAATTTTAATTTAAGTCATCTCACCTAGTCTAAGTTTTCAGAAAAGGAATCCTATAGTTTTGTGAGATGAGTTAAATTAATTTTTAGGGTTTTGTTTAACTTTGTGTTAGATTCAAGTTTAGCTTTGGGTTCAACAAATAGATATTCTTTAGATAAACTTCTGGCTTTGGTGAGTCTCTTGGACATCATTAGAGTAACCATGCCTTCGAGGTTTTCCAAATAGTCTTATCCACTAAACTTAAAAATAAAATTCTGGTCTAACCAGTTAGGATTCGTAAGGGATACCTTTAGTTAGTTCCACTAAGCCCAAATGCACTAGGTTGAAGTCATATCTTCCTAGGCATGCATAGATAGGGTTTCCCTAACCTACTATCATCCAAAACTTCATCAGTACCGTTGATTAAGTAAAACTTTTGTCCCTTTTTGACTAATCCTAATTATGTAGCCGGATAAACTATTTTTTTGGAGGTGCCAACTAATTTGGAGCCTCCCATTGAATTATTTGACTATTTTTTAAGTTTTGAGTTTGTGTCAATTACTTTTATAATTATAGTGAACTTGATGGTAATTTAAGTTATTTTATTTGTTTATGTTTGACTTTATTTTACCTTTTAGATTTAGGTTTGATTTTATTTTGGAATTTAACTTTTATTTTGGTTTGGTTTTGAATTAGTAGTTTTAGTTGGATTTGATTTTAGATGATGGATTTCATTTTTTGGCACATAAAATTGATTGAGTCATATTTACGTGGTTAGACACGCTTTCGAAACCCAAGCTTTAATTTGATTTTTATTTTGGTTTACTAAGGATATAAAGGTTTTGTTGGTTGAGCTAGACTTTTATCTGAGTACGAACTTATTGTACACAGCGGATCTGAGATATATACATTTTTAAATGTATTTTTTCCCAAGTAGATATGGGTAAAATAAGCATCTCTACAAAATTTGAGGATTTTTGGATATCTGTAGAATTATTGGTATATTTCTGAAATTAGGTTCAGAATGTTGAATTGGGCTAGGAAAAGGTACCAGTCGACTGATAACAATGCTTTTTGACCATAAAATGCTTCTGTGAGGTTGTGTCGAAGAGGGAAGTTGACTGATGTTGGATGCAGTCGACTGATACTAGTTTGAAATTATTTTTCAGTATTGATTTTGACCAGGTCAACTCATGTAGGTGTATAAGATCTATGGGGAATAAATACATGAGTTTAGAGTTAGTTTGATGAAGTTTTCGATAATTGGGATATTGTTGGAAGCTTTTTAATGTTAGGCAAAGAGGGAGAAGTAAGGTTCAGTTAGGAAAATCTTAAGTGCCTTTGTGTTGGAGGAGCCTTCTGATAGGTTTTAAATATCCCTGTGGTAAAATTCCTATCTCAATAGGGAGCTTAGGTGTAGGGGTAGCCTTGTGATAGGTTCCAATGCTTGTTTGCATTTTTCATTCGGCGGTGTAAGTTCAAGTTGTGTAGACTTGGCAACGTAAGTCCATTCGACGATGTATGTCTAAGTGTGTAGCATTGGCAACGTAAGTCCATTCGGCGGTATATGTCCAAGTTGTATAGCCTTGGTAACGTAAGTCCATTCGGTGGTTTAAGTCCAAGTGTGTAGCCTTGGTAGCATAAGTCCATTCGGCGGTGTAAGTCTAAGTTGTGTAGCCTTGGTAACATAAGTCCATTCGACAGTGTAAGTCCAAATTGTGTATCCTTGGCAATGTAAGTCCATTCGGCAGTGTAAGTCCAAGTGTATAGCCTTGGCAACATAAGTCCATTCGGCGGTATAAGTCCAAGTGTGTAGCCTTAACAACATAAGGACATTTATTTTTAGCATGTTTATTTGCTATTATGTTTTTCCTAACTTAAACATCAAAAAGGGGGAGATTGTTGGAGCAATCCCAATGGTCTGTGCGACCATGTGTTTTGGTGTTTGGGCAAAGAGTTTAAGTTAGTTTCACTATTGTATTTGATATATGTATATGAGTGTACAGGTTTGCAGGATACACATATTGTTAGGACCTTGATATCCACTAGAGGGGGGGGTGAATAATGTCTCGTCGCGTGTTCGTCGGTTGCGTCTTGATGATATGCAGTGGAATACAAAGACAAAAACAACCAATGCTAACACCTAAGGTTTACTTGGTATCCACCTCAAGATGAGGTGACTAATCCAAGGATCCACACGACACGCTCACTCCACTATGAAAACTGTAATGACCCAAATTTCCTCATTCCAAGTCCTAATAGCATTTAAAAATATTTAGAAATGCTTTAGAAATATTCTAGAGATTTTTAGAAATTTTTAGAGTATTTTTATGTAAATTTTGGAGTTCATTTGGTATTTTTACTAAACGAAAGAAGTTTCGACAAAAATAATGTCCAAGCCGAGATTCGAACCGGAGACCTCCGGCCGAGACAACTCTTAAGCGAATCCGGCTGACCAAGTGCCCAAGCGGGCATTGCTGATTAAAAGGAGAACAAAATTTATTTAAGTAGTAGTTAGAAAATAGAAAATAAATGGGAATAAAAGGTTCGGATGAGGAATCGAACCCGCGACCTCTGACCTGGTCAGAGGTTTTGACGAAATGCGGCTAGCCAAGTGTTCAAGCGGGCGTTGCTGATTAAAGGAGGAGTGAAAATTATTTAAGTGGTAGTTAATAAATAGAAAATAAATTGGAATAAAAGGGTTGTGGCCAAGATTCGAACCCGCGACCTCCAACCCGAACCGAACCTTAAGCGAATCCGGCTGACCAAGTGCCCAAGCGGGCGGTTCTGTTTAGAAAAGGTAGCAAAATTTATTTAAGAAGTTAACAGAATATTGGAGATTATAAAAGGGGTAAGTTAGGAGAGGGTTTTATTTCCCGTGACCTAGAAACCTTTCTCCTCTCCTTTCTTCTGCGCGCGGCGACGGTGATTTCTCGGGCGGAAACAAGCCGGAGCTAGGCTTCTCTCAGGCGGCCGGTGAAGGGCAAATCCCGAGAGTTCTTCACCTCCTTAAGATTCTCTCATCGAAGAGAAGCCGTGGGCACGAAGAAGAGCCAAAATCTCAAGCTCTCCGAAAACCCTAGAAGCCTAATTCGGATTGTAAGATCAAGAAACCAAGGTAAGTGCTACTCACCTGCGGTAAGGGTAGTTTCGAGCTTTGATTTAGTGTTTCTTTTAGTTTTCGGAATATGCTGTAAAGGATTGTGGTTGCTTGGGAATTTAGAGTAGATCCAAGATTTGTTTTTCCCTTGTAATTAGAAATTCGGATTTTTATGTAAGCTTATAGTGCAGATTTTAATTAAGCCTATAGTGCAGATTTCAATTAAGCTTATAGTGCAGATTTTTATGTAGGCTTATAGTGCAGATTTTAATTAAGCTTATAGTGCAGATTTTAATTAAGCTGATAGTGCAGATTTTAATTAAGCTTATAGTGCAGACTTTTAATTAAGCTTATAATGCAGATTTTAATTAAGCTTATAATGCAGATTTTTATGTAAGCTTATAGTGCAGATTTTAATTAAGCTTGTAGTGTAGATTTTAATTAAGCTTATAGTGCAGATTTTAATTAAGCTTATAGTGCAGATTTTAATTAAGTTTATAGTGCAGATTTTTGGTGGAACTTGTAGTGCAGATTTTTGGTGGAATTTATAGTGCAGATTTTAATTAAGCTTATAGTGCAGATTTTAATTAAGCTTATAGTGCAGATTTTTATGTAAGCTTATAGTGTAGATTTTAATTAAGCTTATAGTGCAGATTTTAATTAAGTTTATAGTGCAAATTTTTGGTGGAATTTATAGTGCAGATTTTAATTAAGCCTATAGTGCAGATTTTAATTAAGCTTATAGTGCAGATTTTTATGTAAGCTTATAGTGCAAATTAAATTTTAATTAAGCTTATAGTGCAGATTTTAATTAAGTTTATAGTGCATATTTTTGGTGGAACTTGTAGTGCAGATTTTTAGTGGAATTTATAGTACAGATTTTTGGTGGAACATGTAGTGCAGATTTTTGGTGGAACTTATAGTGCAGTTTTTTTTTAAAAAAAAGATTATAGTGCAGTTTGGTTAAGTATTATAGTGTAGAATTTATGTTTGCATAGTATGCAGAAATAGTGTAGCATAGAATGTAGAATCTTGATTAGTATAGTATGCAGAATTTTGATTAGCATAGTATGCAGATTTTTGTTTATGCATTTCAAAGTTAGAATTTGTTTAAACATTTCAGTTTTTAAAGAAGCATTCTTTTATTAGAGGTATTAACAAGTATAAGAAAAATAAAGAAAAGAAAGAAAAAGGCCAAGGCCTTAAGTAGATCCCAAAGTCAAGACTTTAGGGATTTTGGCACACAAGGTGCTCGTTAAAATGCCAAGGCATTTAAAGAAGAAGTAATTAAGATAAATCAGTTTATGAATCAGTATTTTACTTTTATCAGTGGCACTGTGCTGGACTCTTAGTTGTCCATGGGTTGAGCTCCCATAGTCGTCCCTAGGTTTAGATAACCTAGTAAACCCTACTAGATTCGGGACTAGCTACCTCGGGTCTAGTTAGGGATGCGCGCAAAGCAAGTACAGTTATCGGGCCCATCAGCAGCATGATTATTATTTTTATCTATTATGAAAATAGTTTTCAAAACTTCACAAATCAGTTACGTGAATACAGTTCAGATTCAGCATTAGCCTAGCATTAGTTTAGCTCAGCTTATGTATCAGTTCAGTTAAACTTATTATTCTAAAGTATAAAAGTATAAGTTTTGAACAAGTGAAATAAGCTTGTCATGCTTAGCATTTCAGCATGTCTTGTTTCTTTTACTATTAGATGAGCATGTGTAGTATTTCCTTTAAAGCATTCAGTTTTAGATTTATTTTATTCACATGCATATTCGAGTTTTGTGAGTTAGATAGCGCTTACTAAGTAATTTTGCTTATAGATGCATTTTCCTCTCACTGTAGATAAAGGAAAGGAAAAGTTATAGCAAAGGAAGGCGACAAGGAGGTGCAGACGACTGTGTGATTCCTGGACTATAAAAGCCTTGGGATTAGCATAACAATTTATTAAGATTGTTTTGCACATTAGACCTATTATCTTAGTTGTATAATGGTTGCATGCATGTTCAGATTAATAACTATATTTCAGCATGATTAAATTGATGTATAGATTTAGTTGTGAACATAAGTCTGAGTAGTATGTATAGATGAGTCATTTAGTCTTCCGCTGCTAGTTAATTACATGTTTTGAGTGTTTAGAGAGTTTTAAGTATTGATATTCACATGTGTGCAATGTTAGTTAAGATAAGTTAGTAGTCCAGTAGCGCTCCGCCCTCATAGTCTAGTAGTGAGGAGGGTGGGGTGTTACAAAAACCTCCTTCTCGGTCGCAGCCGGAGGCGGAGAAGCCTCGTACAACACTCACACACAACACAACACAAATACAACAAGAGGAAACAAAAATACAATGCAACACACTCCTCTTCTTGCTTACTTGTGCTTGTCGTCGCCTCTTGAACCTTGGAGAAACTCCCCAAGTGCCTTCAAGAACTGGTGTGAATAGATCGGAGAAGCTCGCTGTGAATCGCTGAAGAACGGCGCAAAAGATCGCAAGAGATCTAGCGAAGAAAACGCTCCGCCCAGGCTATATACAGTGCTCCCAATCGATTGAGATCAACCCCAATCGATTGCCACGTCACATCCGCACAATCCTAGCCATCCATCACCTGCATCCTGCGCAACGGTCGAATCCCAATCGATCGACCGATCAATTGAGAACATCTAGATCGATCGGTGGATCGATCCAGAAGCATTCTGTGCTTCTCGCGATCGCGCGAGAACACCCTTACCCAATCGATTGACCGATCGATTGGCAGCTCCCAATCGATCGCCCGATTGATTGGGAAGGGCTCTATGCTCACGAAATATGGTCCCAATCGATCGACCAATCGATTGGGTCATTCCTTCCTTCGCAGCACACTCCAATCGATCCACTGATCGATTGGACTCCGGTTCAATCGATCGCCCGATCGATTGACCAGCTTGGACTTGACTCAAACTCAAGTCTAAACTCCCAAACCCAACTCCCGATCCACCTTGACCTGTTGGGTCTTCATGCCTAGCATTTTGCCCATACCCGACCAACCTCGAACTAGCCTTCTAGCCTCCTCCATCAGCCTTACGTCCCTCGGATATCTCTCATCCTTCATGCCTTGCCTTCAGGAGCTTCCTTCAGCCTCATCCTAGTTATCGAGTTCTCCTAGCTAAATCACCCTAGGACTTGTTTTGCCAAGATCACACTTGGACTTTCCAATTGCCTGGCTCCTCACTAGGACTTTCCCTTCACCAAGATCACACTTGGACTTTCCAGTTGCCTGGCTCCTCACCAGGACTTTTCTTTTACCAAGATCACATTTGGACTTTCCAATTGCCTGATCTCACTTATCAGGACTTTCACCACCAAATCTGGTCAACAGTGACTTACTTGGATTTTCACTCTTGTCAACCTTCCTGTTGGACTTACCTTTACCTAATCTCCAATTAGGACTTTCCCAGTTAAGTCTCCTGTCAACTTTGACTTGTCTTCTCATCAACCTGGTCAATTCCTTGACCATCTCCATAATCGGACGATTGCTCCAGCAATCTCCATATATTGTCAACCGGACGATTGCCCTAGAAATCTCCATATATTGTCAAACATCAAAACTCAAATCCCGACTCAAGCTTGACTCAACTCAAGCTTAGTCAAATTGGTCAAACTTGACCAAGGGAAATTGGCCCAACAATCTCCCCCTTTTTGATGTTTGACAATTCCTCTAAGTTAGGATAAATCCCATAGCCTTAATCTTTTCCTTATACCAAAGCTAAATCCCATAGCCTTAATCTCTTCTTTATATTAAGGCTAAATCCCATAACCTTAACCTCTTCTTTATCACAAGGCTAAATCTTATAGCCTTAATCTCTTCATAATCATAAGGCTAAATCTAGCCTTAACCTCTTCTTTATCGCAAGGCTAAATCTCATAGCCTTAATCTCTTCATGACAAGGCATGAATGAAGGTTTTCTTCGTTCTCTCCCTTTCCTAGAGGGCAAACTCTCCCTACTTGGGATAAAGGTCTAACTTAACCTTCCATTCTCCCCCTTTTTCACACATCAAAAACTGAATACTAACTCTTCTCCATAAGAGTTAACTCTACGTTGTTTTCAACCTCATATGTTATTAACAACCCTACACTGAAGATCTTATATTCTTCATTGCCACCAACGCTCCTCCTTGAGCTCTACTTCACTTCACAATGCTCATCCGAGAGCATTCATCAACTTCCCAATGAAACTCCCATTCATTGTATTCACTGCTCCCCCTTGAGCAATAATCTTCTTCTCAATGCTCATCCAAGAGCATTTCTCACTTTACCAATGAAGGTCTGATCCCCTTCATTAACCCAATGCTCCCCCTTGAGTTGTAATCTACTCCACAATGCTCGTCCAAGAGCATTTATCATCCTAGCAATGAAGATAACCAATCTTCCATTGCTCTCCAATACTCGACCCTGAGTATTATCCAACACGAAAGTTTAACCCACCTTCCAAGGTCTTTGAAAAGATTTTTATGTTTTCAAAGAGTAACTCCCCCTAAAAATATGGTCAAAATTCTATCATTGCACCAACAACGACTTGGGGTTCCTAAAGAATTAGAAAAACCAAAACTCGAAGTTTTGAGGTTCAAAATTCAATAATGAAACTAAACCTCAACCTAAACTTCACCTAAGTCTATATTAACTAAACCATGCTTGTTTTCATCATGAAAACTCCCCCTTAATGTATACAATTGTATTCCAAAGGGTTAGGAATGATTAATGACCCTTGAAAACCAAAACTTGAAGTTTTGAGGCTCCAAGATTCGAAATTGAAACTAAACCCCATCCTAAACTTCACTTTAATTTATATTAACCAATCCATACCTGTTTTCATTAAGAAAACTCCCCCTAAATGTATACAAATGTGTTCCAAGGGGTTTGGAATGGTTATTGGAACTTGAAGTGACTTGAAGTGCTGAAATCAGGCTTTTTCAGCCAAAATTAGACTTCCCAATCGATTGAAGTTGGGACTCAATCGATTGAAATCACTTCAATCGATCAATTGATCGATTCCGCAAGCTATTGCTCATAGAAATTCCCTCTGAATCGATCGACTGATCGATGCAGCTTGGGTCAATCGATCGGTTGATCGATTCACTACCCTTCTGTTCACGAGAATTGGCTTTCCAATCGATCGGCTGATCGATTGAACCCAATCCAATCGATCGGTTGATCGATTGGCTTTCTGATTTCCTGAAATTCAATTTCAGCGAAAGAAACTCCCCAAAAATTCTACACTACTCTAAAAATCATGAAACTTCATGTAGACATTATTTAGAATATACTTTATCAGGAAAAAATAGTTTTTTTATGAAAGCACTTCCTATTTTCAAAGATTGACACAAACTTGAAAACTCTTGAAAATTTCAATGTTTTCTTCTAGTTTGTGACTAACTTTCCAATGATGATTACTATTGATCCTGTCCGAATGCTGAATCAACGGACGCTGGGCACGTGGTGCTCTCCGAATTGCTGACGTAGATCTCCGACCGGTCGTATGTGTTAGGACCTTCGGATGGCTAGAGAGGGGGTGTGAATAGCCTCCTCTAAAACTCAATCAATTTCCTCATAAAAATTTGTTAGCACAGCGGAAATAAGTAAAAGGAAAACTGATGGAAGGAAAAGAAACAACCCACCACTAACACACAAAGATGTACGAGGTTCGGGGATAACTTGCCTCTACTCCTCGGCGTGTCCGTAAGGTGGACGATCCCTTGATCTTTCGGTAGATCACACCCCGGACAGATTCCGGCTAAGTATTTCTCCTTCTCGGTGGAGTAACCTCTCCACAAAGTCTCAAAAAAGATTTGAAATGAAGCACAAGACTTACAGAGTTTAGTGGCTAAAAGAAATAAACAATGAACTTACAGCCACGATGAAAGCAAAGCGCAAAGACAGAAGGAGTTCCTCAGCCAAGAGCTCAACAACACAGCACTCTTGCTTGATCGACAGAGAGTTTTTCAAAAAAATCTTCTTCTTACAAAACCTCTCTTCTTCCTTCTTCTTATCCCTCTGCTTTCTCACTGTCTTCAGCCAGAGCCGAATCACTGTCACCTGTATCGAATCACTGCGACCAACTCAGGCGTCGCCAATCACTCTTCCTCCTCATCTGGTTCTCTGAACTCACACCAATACCGTCCATGGTCTTCACTGGTGTCTCTGAGCTCAAACCAATAAGCAAGAGTCAAGCTGTTGCCAACTGATCGCAGCCAGTGAACGTTGATGCTCCAATTGCACAATTTGCAACGAAACACAGTAGAAAGAGCACTTGGTCTTATTCTTCTGATGGTGCTTAGTTTGAATTCAAGCATTGGAACGACACCTGCAATCTGTAACTCAAAAAGCTTACAGCAGATGGTTAGATCAGATGAATCAGAAATCGCAGAGAAATATCAGAAGATAAACGACATCGTTGTGGATCGGTCAACAGACCGATCCATAGCTCTCTGGACCGATCAGGACATATCCTGATCGGCTGGGAGGCTTCTGATTGGTCTGTGGACCGATCAGCCTATAGGTGGATCGGTCCATAGAACGATCCCCTATAGTCCTCTGAATCCTTCGCTTCCTTCTGATCGGTCTATAGACTGATCAGATAACTTACAGTGAACTACTGTTTGGTTACTGATCGGTCACCAGGCCGATCAGATAACCCACAGAAAGCTACCGTGTGGTTATTGATCGGTCACGAGACCGATCAGATAACTAGGTATCACTGGATCGGTCGACAGACTGATCCAGACAGCCAAAGTATCACTGGATCGGTCAACAGACTGATCCAATGCCTCTGTTGGTTTTAGCGCTTCCCAGCCCTAAACCCTAACGTCTTCCTGGTCCAGAGAACGAGCTACCGAGCCCTCTCTGACCTAGTCTAGAGAACAAGCTACCGAGCCCTCTCCGACTTCCATGTTTGGGTCAGAGAACGAGCTACCGAGCCCTCTCTGACCTAGTCTGGAGAACGAGCTGCCGAGCCCTCTCCGACTTCGTCCGGTCCAGAGAACGAGCTACCGAGCCCTCTCTGACCTAGTCTGGAGAACGAGCTGCCGAGCCCTCTCCGACTTCGTCCGGTCCAGAGAACGAGCTACCGAGCCCTTTCTGACCTAGTCTGGAGAACGAGCTGCCGAGCCCTCTCCGACTTCGTCCGGTCCAGAGAACGAGCTACCGAGCCCTCTCTGACCTAGTCCGGAGAACGAGCTGCCGAGCCCTCTCCGACTTCGTCGGGTCCAGAGAACGAGCTACCGAGCCCTCTCTGACCTAGTCCGGAGAACGAGCTGCCGAGCCCTCTCCGACTTCGTCCGGTCCAAGTATCCGTATTTGGACTTTTCCTCTCCACATGATCAACCTTGATCATTAATCAGTCTGAGTTTAATTAATATCTGATACAAACTTAAATCAGTGTCAACATCAAAACAACAGCCAGGTCAGACTGTATTAACAATCTCCCCCTTTTTGTTGTTTCACAACACGATTTAAGTTTAGATCAGAAATGTTCATATTTCCCTAATTTTAGGGGAATCAAGATCCTCCCCCTAAAACTAAACTTTCATTTATCTCTAAACTTAGTTATCTTCTCCCCCTTTGTCAAACACCGAAAAGGTGCGAATTAGGAAAGAAAACGTTAAAGGACTCCCCCTTAACCCATACTGTCTTTTTCTTAATCCACCTAGAATGCCCTCTAAGTGTATTATAAGACAGAGATAAAGAAATAAGAGACATACAAGACATGACATATGAACAACATATTAATAGCCAATAGGAAGTGAAACATAAAGAAAAACAAGAAAATGAGCAGCATAAATATATGAAATTAGCAAGTATCCAGGTCAGACATAAGTATCCAACAAACAACATCCAAAACATAGATAATCAGAATGACAGCATAGAACAATGTGTATCAATCAACCTCCTCATCATGAGGAGCATCAGCATCATCAGCTGGAGGAGTGGGTCCCTGAGGTGGCATGCCACTGCTCGAGGATGGATAGCCCGGGAAATACTAAGGAGGTGAGTATCTGGCCATCCATCCCATAATCGCCTGATGTGTCGCCAACTGCTGACTGCGTAGATCATCGTAGCGCTGGTCAATCTGAATGCGCAGCCCGTGGAGCTCAGCAACCAGCAGCTCATTGTGCCGATCAATGCGACTCTCCAGCTCGGCGATCTGCCAACGCAGATCAGGATCTGCCTCTCCATCGTCAGCAGCAGCAGCAGGAGGAGTAGCAACAGGAGCAGCCGCAACCTGTCGTGGAGGTGCCCGTGGTAGCTCACCTAGTGCTCTCCCATCCTTCCACCGAACCTCCCTATTCTGTCCTATGATGTCAGACTTGGAAAATGCCTGTTTCCCAAGTCTGCAGTCCTGCCTGACCATCTTGACTATTCTACCCTTGGAGACATCAATCTGAAGGGTCTAGAGCCAAGCTGTAATTATATGCCCATAAGGCATATAAACAGTGAAGCTGTTTGGCTCACTATAGGAGATGATCGAAGAATAGATGCTAGACATGATGTCAAAGTCGAGACACCGACGCAATCTATAAAGCATCAGGCAATGATATGGTCGGATCTCAGACAAGGGTTTAGATGTGATTGGCAGAAGGCAGTTCATGACAATCTTAAAAAGAATGTAATCTGGGGCAGATAATCTCAAGGCTGCAAAAGTAGGAAAATCAACATCTAACTCATCTAGCCCACCCGGTCTAGGATGTCCAAAGAAATACTCATAAATGGAGTCAGATGAAATATCAAAAGGAGAAGGTAAGGGGTCTGGTAAGTCAGGATATATAGAAAAGACATTTCCTGAACACCTACGACAAGCAAGATAATCAAAGAAGGCTGAGAAATTGAAATCAAGAGTCTGCTTAGCAACTTTTGTTTTATAACTTACATCATTAGTTTGATGAAGATTGTTATAAAACTCAGATACTAAGTCATAATTGATATCTCGCTCTAAATAGACAAGTGAATCAAGTTTGTAATAGGCAATGATTTCTGATACAGATGGACAAAATTCGTCCATGAATTTTCGATCCACAGACCTACAAGGGAGCAATTTGAAGGTTCGTTGTTTAAAGGCTTGTTCAAAATGGTGATTTGGGAATCTCCTGGAGACAGATGGTTGGGGTCGGGAGGGAACCTTAGACTTAGACTTCTCCGGTGACTTAGAGGTTCCTTCACCCACTTGTTTCTTCCTAAGGTTTAACAATGTGATACAATGGGGCAAATAAGTGAGCACCGGAGCCACCAGCAACCGAAAGCAAAAACAAAATGCACAGATACGGTGAGAAATGAAACTGAAATGCCAGGGTGAGTAGTTCTAGAGAAGTATGGAGTTACCTTGGTGCCATTGAGGTATCTTTTGGCTAGGGCTTTGGCTAGGGCTTCGGCATGCAAAGAGAAGAGAAGAGTGGAGGTGTAGGAAAGTGTCGGCTAGGGCTTCAGCTTGACAGGAGAAGAGGAAGGATCGGGAAGATTTAAGATAGATCGGCGGTCCAGGTGTTGAAGTGATCGGACGGCTGTCCGATCAGGAGATATCAGAAACATCCTGATCGGTCCCTGGACCGATCAAGGACCTCCTGATCGGTCTGTAGACCGATCAGAAGACGATTAGTAGCCCCGTGGACTAACCTGATCGGTCCCTGGACCGATCAGGGAACTCTTCCTGGCGTACAAAATGAACCTGATCGGTCCCTGGACCGATCAGATTACAAACAGAGGGTCTGGAGAGATTTTTGGATCGGTCGACAGACCGATCCACCTTTTCCGGGCTGTAGACCGATCAGTGTTTGATACTGAAGTTTCTCTAGTAATTTCAGTAACTGAAATTCGTAGAAGTGTTCAATAATTCGTAGAAGTTTCTCCAGTAACACTTCCAAATTTAGTACCTAGAACCTGAAGAATCTACAAGCATAACTATTTCCTAAAGATCATGGTCTGAAATTGTTTATAGCCCGAAGGTTTCAGACATTTAGAAAGACAGACAACTCAAGGGTTGAAAACTGAAATTTTCGACCTTGTTATGTTCAGTTTCAAGTTTGTCAAAATATAACCAAATTGCTATCATTATTTCAAGGACTTGTCCTAGTTTCAATCAAAATCATGAAAAGTATCGGTCAAAGGTATCAAACAGTCCATCAACCAAAGTTACATAATTTCTAGGTAAAGGTCCAACCAAGTTTCCTTAGTTGGAATATATGAGTAAGATCTAGGAATCAAATACACATGAATTATGTAATGGTCTTCCCCATACTCAATTTATGTCTCTTCAACCTAATTATTCAAGGGATGCATGATACATTTTGAATAATTCAGCTGATCCTAGCATCTCACCCCATTTCTAGCAAACAAAAATAATTTGTTAAACCTTATAGTTTGTGTGAGATGTTCCCAAGTTGCCCAAATTCATTTCCCAATTCCTCTTGTCGTTTTAATGTCCTTATCGATCATGATGAAGTCCTAATGGCCTATTGAGCCAAACACATTCTCAATTCTCTCCTTAAATGACTAAATTCATTTTCCGGAAGAGGTTTGGTGAAAATATCGGCTAGGTTTGACTTTGACTCAACATATGCGAGTGCAATGTCTCCCCTAGCTACGTGATCTCTAATGAAGTGATGACGCACTTCAATATGTTTGGTCCTTGAATGATGGACTGGATTTTTTGTTAGGTTTATTGTGCTGATGTTATCACACAACACTTGCACTCCCTTATATGAAAGCCCATAATCTTCTAGGGTGTGGATCATCCACAACAATTGTGATACACTCTCTCCCATGGCAATGTATTCAGCCTTGGTTGTGGAGAGAGCAACGCAATGTTGCTTCCGACTTGACCAACTAACCAATGATGAACCTAAGAATTGGCAACCCCCACTAGTGCTTTTTCAATCCAATTTGCACCCAGCATAATCGGAGTCGGTATAACCTATCAAATCAAAAGACTCAGTACGAGGGTACCAGAGACCTACTCTAATTGTGCCCTTAAGGTATCTCAGAATTCTCTTAACTGCAATTAAATGAGATTCCTTGGCACATACTTGATATCTAGCGCACATGCCCACAACAAAAAGTATGTCCGGTCGACTAGCTGTGAGATGTAGAAGACTACCGATCATGCTTCTATATTGCATTAAATCAACTGGTTTTCCATTCTCATCATTGTCAAGATGAGTGTTCGTCGCCATTGGAGTGGATACTTCCTTAGAGTCACTCATTTTGAATTTCTTGAGCATCTCTTGAGTGTATTTTGTTTGATGGACATAGATGCCATCTCGAGTTTGTTTGATTTCAAGTCCAAGGAAGAATGTCAATTCTCCCACCAGACTCATCTCAAACTCACTTTCCATGTGAGTGATAAATTCATTCAAATAGTCCTTATTATTTGAGCCACAAATTATGTCATCGACATACACGTGGGCTACAAATATGTTTTCACCATCTATACGTAGAAATAGTGTTGGGTCTATTTGACTTCTTACAAAACCCTTTTCTAGTAAGTAAGTTGACAACCTTTCGTACCATGCTCGAGGTGCTTGTTTAAGCCCATAAAGAGCTTTCTTGAGCTTGTACACGTGGTTTGGAGCTTCGGTATTCACAAACCCCGGTGGTTGTTCAACATAGACCTCTTCTTTAATGAAACCGTTTAAGAAGGCCGATTTAACGTCCATTTGATAGAGTTTGAAGCCTCTATGTGCAGCAAAAGCTAGCATTAAACGAATGGACTCTAATCGGGTCACGGGAGCATAAGTCTCATCATAATCGAGACCTTCGACTTGACTATAGCCCTTGGCTACAAGTCTTGCCTTATTTCTTACGACTTCTCCCTTTTGGTTTAACTTATTTTTGAAGACCCATTTGGTTCCAATAATGGTGGTCTTCTTAGGTCTAGGAACTAAGTCCCACACTTGGCTCCTTTCAAATTGACCTAACTCATCTTGCATAGCTATGATCCAATCAGGATCGTGCAATGCCTCATCAACTAATTTTGATTCGATTTCTGAGATCAAGGCGACCTCATTAGACTCATTTCTAAAGAATGATCTAGTCATAACTGTTGGTGCAACCTTAGGTCAAGGTTGACCTGGTTGACCCGACTCGAGTTGACGTGACTCGAGTTATATTTTGATGTTTGACGAGAATAGAAAAGTTGTATCTTGATGTTTGACAAGAATACAAACTTTGGAGATTGTGGGTGCAACCTTCGGTCAAGGTTGACCTGGTTGACCCGACTTGAGTTGACTTGATTCGGTAAAGTCCAAGTATGAAGACTTGGCACGGGAAAAGTCCAAGTATGGAGACTTGGCACGGAAAAGTCCAAGCAGGGAGCTTGGCACGGGGAAAAGTCCAAGTATGGAGACTTGGCAGGGAAAAGTCCAAGCAGGGAGCTTGGCACGGGAGAAGTCCAAGTATGGAAGCTTGGCATGGGAAGTCGGAGAGGGCTCGGCAGCTCATTCTCTGGACTAGGTCAGAGAGGGCTCGGGAGCTCGTTCTCTGGACCAGACGAAGTCGGAGAGGGCTCGGCAGCTCGTTCTCCGGACTAGGTCAGAGAGGGCTCGGGAGCTTGTTCTCTGAACCAGACAGAGTTGGAGAGGGCTCGGTAGCTCGTTCTCCGGACTAGGTCAGAGAGGGCTCGGTAGCTCGTTCTCTGGACCGGATGAAGTCGGAGAGGGCTCGATAGCTCGTTCTCCGGACTAGGTCAGAGAGGGCTCGGTAGCTCGTTCTTTGGACCGGATGAAGTCGGAGAGGGCTCGGTAGCTTGTTCTTCGGACGCGGCTAGAGAGGGGGGGTGTGAATAGCCGACCCCAAATTCACGTTTCTTCCTATAATTTTAGTTAGCACAGCGGAAATAAAAGATAGAAACGAAAATGGAGAAGATCAAACCTCAAATGCGACGATATAACGAGGTTCGGAGATGATACTCCTACTCCTCGGCATGTCCGTAAGGTGGACGAATCCTATCAATCCGTCGGTGGATGAGACCCCAGAAAACCGGCTAATAAGAACTCCTTCTGGGTGGAGAAACCTCGCCACAATCTCTTTTGCAACAGCAATAAAGGAGTACAAGAAATAAAGCAAGAAACAATGGATAATATGAATGTAAATACACTCTACCAAGTTTTCTTGCCTTCTTCTCGTCGACTGGAGTCCGTTGATGAAGCAGCAACTTCACGGATGATGTCAACAGCAGCTGATCAACCAGTCGAGGGAAGCTCACACGAAGCTTCAGCAAAGAGGAGCTCAGCAAGGCTCAAATTGCAGTAAGGAGGAAGAGCAAGAACCGTTCCTGTAGAGGCCCTCGACCTCGATATATATCCTGCACCTGCTGCACCTGTGAAGAAGACAAAGAGCAACACAGAAATCTAGCCGTTGTGTCGCAACGGCTAGGCCTGGACCGATCAGGCTCCACCCTGATCGGTCTGGGAGCCATCTGATCGGTCTGTGGACCGATCAGGCCCTAGGCTGATCAGTCCCCAGACCGGTCAGCCATCTCTGTGAGGGTTGGCTTTAAAGCCTGATCGGTCTGTGGACCGATCAGGCAACGATAAGTAGCTTCCTGATCATTTTCTGATCGGTCTATGGATCAATCAGATAACCTACAGCGAACCACTGTTTGGTTATTGATCGGTCACAAGACCGATCAGATAAACCTGAGTATCACTGGATCGGTCACCAGACCGATCCAATGCCTTAGAGCTTCCCAGCCCTAAATCCTAAAGCCTTCCCGGTCTAGAGAACAAGCTACCGAGCCCTCTCTAACCTAGTCTGGAGAAACGAGCTACCGAGCCCTCTCCGACTTCCATGTCCGGTCCAGAGAACGAGCTACCGAGTCCTCTCTGACCTAGTCCGGAGAATGAGCTACTGAGCCCTCTCCGACTTCATCTGCTCCAGAGAACGAGCTACCGAGCCCTCTCTGACCTAGTCCGGAGAACGAGCTACCGAGCCCTCTCCGACTTCATCCGGTCCAGAGAACGAGCTACCGAGCCCTCTCTGACCTAGTCTGGAGAACGAGCTACCGAGCCCTCTCCAACTCTGTCTGGTCCAGAGAACGAGCTCCCGAGCCCTCTCTGACCTAGTCCAGAGAACGAGCTGCCGAGCCCTCTCCGACTTCGTCTGGTCCAAAGAACGAGCTCCCGAGCCCTCTCCGACTTCCCATGCCAAGCTTCCATACTTGGATTTCTCCCATGCCAAGCTCCCTGCTTGGACTTTTCCGTGCCAAGTCTCCATACTTGGACTTTTCCCGTGCCAAGCTCCCTGCTTGGACTTTTCCGTGCCAAGTCTCCATACTTGGACTTTTCCCGTGCCAAGTCTTCATACTTGGACTTTACCGAATCAAGTCAACTCAAGTCGGGTCAACCAGGTCAACCTTGACCGAAGGTTGCACCCACAATCTCCCAAGTTTGTATTCTTGTCAAACATCAAGATACAACTTTTCTATTCTCGTCAAACATCAAAATACAACTCGAGTCAGGTCAACTCGAGTCAGGTCAACCAGGTCAACCTTGACCTAAGGTTGCACCAACAATCTCCCCCTTTTTGATGTTTGACAAAAACCATAATCAAGTTAGGTTAACCCGATAACCTAACTTAGGTTTTCCAATAGTTCTCCAATCAATGTTCTTCCTTGAACATTCTCCCCAAACTCCAATGTTCTTCCTTGAACATTCTCTAGACATTTCTCCCCCTTTTTGACACACATCAAAAAGAGTGAATCAAGGTTAAGAGTTTCTTCCTAATGAAAGTCCCATACCTTTCATTGAAACCCTTAATTTCCCCCTTGATACTAAAGACAATAATCAACTTAGTGATAATCCCATATCACTCATCCTCAAAAATCGAGTAAAAACTCCCCCTAAAAGTCAACTCCCCTTTGACCAATAGGTAAAACTCCCCCTAAAGGTCAACTCCCCCTTGACCATTGCACCAACAATGTCTTGGAGAGTTTCAACCCTTTAGAAATCAAAAACACCAACTTCAAAGCTGAAATTTCAGACAACAATCGAAAATCAGCATTTTGACACGCTCTGATCGGTTACCAGACCGATCAGAACCTCACTGGATCGGTCACCAGACCGATCCACACTTCTCTGGATCGGTCCAGTGACTGATCCAGACTTCCCTGGACCGATCAGGATCCCCTCTGATCGGTCCACAAATCTCTGATAGGGATTTCTAATTTTTCTCCCGAAATTCAGAAACCCCTAAAAAATCACAGAAAATTCTAAAAATTGTAAAATTTTGAGGATACATTCCTCATAACATATATTATCATGGAAAAATAGTTTTATATGAAAATAACTTCCATTTTTAAATCTTGATACAAAGTTCAAAAGACTTTGAAATAGCTCAAGGTTAATCCATCTTTGTGTCAACTTGCTCAATGATGAATGCTATCATTAGAAAAGCTTCATCAAGGTTTTTCAAATCAATTTTGAAATGATTTTAAACCATTTAATTTAGGACCACAATCTTAGGGCTAAGTGTACATGACTTGTACGCAAGCTTTCCCTATGATCCTCAATTTCAAATTAGGCTCATCTAGGTACAAGAACTATGCACCTTGATCCTAACTCATAATCCTAATATTTCACACACATCTAAGGTGTATCAAACACATCTAAGTCAATTTTGATGTGAGATATGGGTTTAGGTCATCTTAAGCTAAGTTCTCATGTATTTTCTAAACAACAATTTGATCTCCATATCAAATTGTGTTTTTTATCCTTAAATCAATTTAATTGATCATACATGCAAGAGATGATGACATGGCATAAAATAATATCATAAGTGGAAACATGTGCCAATGTCATGATGTCATGGCATAAAGTATGAAACTTAAATAAGGCATGACATATAACTAACCTAAGCATTATCATGACATTTCAAATGATAGTAAATTAGATATGATGTCATGACATGGCATATGGCAAACAATATATGGCAAATACCATATAAAGATATAGAAAATACCTAATTCTAGCTTTAGTTGCCATTTTTGATAATTTTGATCATTTTGCCATAAATTCTATATTCCTAAGTGTAATAGATCTAAAATCATATACTAAAGATTTTTAGATCACTATGTGCCAATTAGATTGACCCTAGAAAATTCCTCAAGTGTGGTTGGCACATCCTAATCACCTTAGGAATGAGTAAAATTTTAAATTTCATTTTCAAGGCTTGATTACACCTTGAAAGTTCCTAAAATGCCACCTTTTGCCATGATTAGGTTAACTACCTATCCAATTAAGGTTGGCACACCCTAACCCATCTAGCGTGATGGAATCACGCTCCTAGGAACCCAAAACCTATTTGAGCTCATTGGGTTCACTAAATATTCACTAGGGATGACTTCCCTAGCAACCCTCCTAATGACCCTCCTAGGCTTTAAAGCCTTGGTCATTTGGGACTCATCAAGATCAACTCTAGGGGTGACTCCCCTTGTGACCTTGGTGATGGTCTTCCTAGCCCTAGGTCTTGTTCCATAATCGAATGGAACATTATGATAAGTGGGCTTAACCACTTGAGACTTAGGTTTGTGACTCAAACCTCTCATGTCCTTGGGCTTTTGTTTTTGACCCTTAGACCCTAGAGTTGACTTCTCCAAATTCTTAAGGGCCTTTTCTAAAGTGTCAAGTCTTGACTTTAAGACTTGATTTTCCTTCTCTAATACCTCAAGTTTTAATTTATCATTTTTCTTTGAGGTATTCCTAGGCATATGTCTAGTTGTTTTGGGATTCCTATCTAGGTTTTCCTTAACCTTAGATGAGTTAATTTTAGCGTTGGTACTTCTAGTATTGTCCTTATCTAGACTAACATGTTTGGCACCTAAGCACATGTATCGGTTTCTATAGTTATCATGCTTATCATTATTGACAAATGCAATAAAGCTACTAGCATGTGTCTTATTAGAATTGCAAGGATATGCCTTAAAGGGTACCTTAGGGTTTGCCTTAGCTCCCCCCATAGATGTGCTTGGTCTCTTGTCCTTGTGAGGTTGCCTCCCCCTCGGATTCATATTATCCATTGTTTCTTGCTTTATTTCTTGTACTCCTTTATTGCTGTTGCAAAAGAGATTGTGGCGAGGTTTCTCCACCCAGAAGGAGTTCTTATTAGCCGATTTTCCGGGGTCTCATCCACCGACGGATTGATAGGATTCGTCCACCTTACGGACGCGCCGAGGAGTAGGAGTATCATCTCCGAACCTCGTTATATCGTCGCGTTTGAGGTTTGATCTTCTCCATTTTCGTTTCTATCTTTTATTTCCGCTGCGCTAACTAAAATTGTAGGAAGAAACGTGAATTTGGGGTCGGCTATTCACACCCCCCCTCTCTAGCCGCGCCCGAAGGTCCTAACACTAACCCCTTGTTGAATGTCTCCCACAATTTGGTCTTGGGGATGACTAGAGGCTATCCTAGATTGCCTTGGTGTTGGCGGTGCCTCATGAGTGGTCTCACTAGACACAGGCAAGGGCTCAGTATCAGGCAAAGGATCAGACTGAGCTCTCTCTTGCCTTTGCTCATCATCATCGGAGTCAATTTCGACTCTCCCTATGTTTTGATCATTTAAACTTAGATTTCTAAGTTCAAATTGAATTTCTCCTACATCCCTTGATTGATCATTTGATTTAGGAATTTCTTCAAATGCTACATCCGAGGACTCTTCAATCAATCTAGTCCTATTGTTGTAGACTCGATAGGCTTTGCTGATGAGAGAGTACCCGACCAGTATCCCTTCATCAGCCTTAGCCGTGAACTTTCCAAGATGATCCTTGGTGTTCAAGATAAACACCTTACAACCAAACACCCTAAGATGTTTAATTGTAGGGGGTTTCCCAAACCAAAGTTCATGGGGAGTCTTTCCTAAAAACCTATGTATCAAGACTCGGTTTTGCACATAGCAAGCGGTATTTACAGCTTCAGCCCATAAGTAGCTTGGTAGTGAGTACTCATTGAGCATGCTTCGTGCAGCCTCTTGCAAGACTCGGTTCTTTCTCTCCACAACCCCATTTTGTTGTGGGGTCCTTGGAGTAGAGAACTCATGCCTATATCCTTTTTCTTGACAAAACTCTAAAAATCTATGGTTTTGAAATTTTCCACCATGATCACTTCTAATTGTTTTAATTATTGTTGATTTTTCATTTTCAGTTCTTCTACAAAAAGAAACAAAAACATCTATGGTTTGATCCTTATTTTTCAAAAAGAAAGTCCATGTATATCTAGTAAAATCATCAATGATTACTAAGCAGTATCTACTTCCATTCAATGAAATAACATTACTGCAATCAAACAAATCCATATGCAATAAATCTAAAGCAGTAGATGTACTTACAGCGCTTTTACCTTTATGAGACGCTTTTGTTTGCTTACCCTTTTGACATGCATCACATAATTTTGTCTTTTGGTACTTGATGCTTGGTAAGTCTCGCACTAATCCTTTGTTGGTCAGCTTTCGAATATTCTTCATGTTTACGTGGGCCAACCTCCTATGCCACAGCCATGATTCTTCTTCTTTTGACATGAAACACTTAGCAGAGGCATTAGTAGCACTTTTAAAAGATACTTGATAAATGTTATCTATCCTTGTGCCTACTAGTACCGTGTCAAGTGTGTCAATGTGTTTGACCAGACATTGACTTGAATGAAACTCAATTGTGTAACCCGTATCACACAATTGGCTGACATTTAGGAGATTAAAGGTCATCCCCTTGACTAGAAGGACATTTTTGATTTGGAGACATTCGGATATATGAATATCTCCAACTCCTATAACCTTAAGGCTACCATTATTACCAAAGGACACATTACCTTTATTTTTGTTTTGAAGGGTAGTAAAGAGTGACTTGTCCCCGGTCATGTGCTTGGAGCATCCACTATCAACAAACCAAGTTGATAGATGCTCCCCCTTGACAAATGCCTACAAGACACGAAAGATAGATGTTTTAGGTACCCAAATCTTGGGACCTAATGCATCTACAATGAAAGACCTAGGAACCCATGCCTTGGTCACACCCTTCCTAGTCTCATGAACCCTAGAAGCATGTGATCTATGAAATTGGGTTCTAGACACTAAGGAAATGAAACTAGACTCCTTAGGTTGGTATCCTAATCCAGCCTTGTTGTAGACCGCCCTTTGGGCATTTAGAATCATATCTAAGGTCTTAGAGCTAGTTGAGAATTTCTCAAGCATTTTCTTGAGTTTCTCAACTTCACTCTTTAAGGCTTTGTTTTCATCCTCAAGAAGCTCTTGATGTAGGTCATCAACCTCATCTTCCCTAAGAGTCTTCAAGTGTTCTACTTCATCTTTTAATGATTTAATTTCAGTTTTTGATTTCTTAAGCAAGGTAGATAAATGTGCAATAGTTTTATAGCATTTTTCTAAGTGAGGAGAAGTTACCTCTTCATCATCCGAAGATGATGAAGCCGCGGCTGATGTATCACTTCCGGAATCCGATTCCTCCCTTGCCATGAGTGCTAATTGACGAGTGCTTTTCTCCTTCTTCTCTTCCTCCGATGAGCTTGAGGAGGATTCATCCTAAGTAGCTTTGAGAGCTTTCTTCTTCTTGGCCCTTTCCTCCTTCTTCTTGAGTTTTGGACACTCGCTCTGATAGTGTCCTTTCTTGCTACACTCATAACACGTAACATTAGTCTTATCAACATTTTGATCAATAGACTTACCTTTCCCTTTGTATCTCCGGCTCCTTCTCATGATTCTCCTTACGAAGTTGGCCATCTTGCTTGATGATGATCCACCTTCATCATCAGACTCGGAGGAGGATGAGGATGTAGGAATCTCTTTCTCCTTCTTCTTTTCTTTCTTCCTTCTTCCATCCTTGCTCTTTTCTCCTGCAACTAAGGCAACACCTTTCTCTTTTTGACCCTTGTTAGCAAGTTCATGAAGTTCCATTTCACAAAAGAATTCATCTAATTTAACAATTGAAAGGTCCTTGGAGACCTTGTAGGCATCTACCATAGATGACCACAAGGCATTCCTCGGAAAGGCTTTGAGAGCGTACCTTACAAGATCGCGATTCTCCACGCGTTCATCTACGGAATGAAGACCATTGATGATCTCTTTGAACCTTCCGTGTAGTTCACTTACCGTTTCATTCTCCTTCATGATGAGATTTTGTAGTTGGTTCAGGAACAAGTCTCTCTTGGCGATCCGAGAGTCTCGGGTTCCTTCTTGGAGCTCGATGAGCTTGTTCCACAAATCTTTTGCGCTCACAAATGGACCTACCTTGACAAGTTGATCTTTGGCTATCCCACATTGTAGAGTGACCACCGCCTTGGCATCGACTTGTCCTTTGCGAGTTTGCTCGGCGGACCACCTTGACGACTCTAGTTCCTTACCTTCTTCGTCCCTCGGAGGTGTGAACCCTTCCTTGACCGAGAACCACATGGAGATGTCGGTCTTGAGATAATACTCCATACGACTCTTCCAATATTGGAAGTCCGCTCCGTCGAAGTAGGGTGGACGATTGGTGCTAAAACCTTCCTTCATAGCCATCTTCTAGCTCTTTAGGGTGTTAATCCGGATGAAGAGAACCTCGCTCTGATACCACTTGTTAGGACCTTCGGATGGCTAGAGAGGGGGGTGTGAATAGCCTCCTCTAAAACTCAATCAATTTCCTCACAAAAATTTGTTAGCACAGCGGAAATAAGTAAAAGGAAAACTGATGCAAGGAAAAGAAACAACCCACCACTAACACACAAAGATGTATGAGGTTCGGGGATAACATGCCCCTAGTCCTCGGCGTGTCCGTAAGGTGGACGATCCCTTGATCTTTCGGTAGATCACACCCCGGACAGATTCCGGCTAAGTATTTCTCCTTCTCGGTGGAGTAACCTCTCCACAAAGTCTCAGAAAAGATTTGAAATGAAGCACAAGACTTACAGAGTTTAGTGGCTAAAAGAAATGAACAATGAACTTACAGCCACGATGAAAGCAAAGCGCAAAGACAGAAGGAGTTCCTCAGCCAAGAGCTCAACAACACAGCGCTCTTGCTTGATCGACAGAGAGTTTTTCAAAAAAATCTTCTTCTTACAAAACCTCTCTTCTTCCTTCTTCTTATCCCTCTACTTTCTCACTATCTTCAGCCAGAGCCGAATCACTGTCACCTGTATCGAATCACTGCAACCAACTCAGGCGTCGCCAATCACTCTCCCTCCTCATCTGGTTCTCTGAACTCACACCAATACCGTCCATGGTCTTCACTGGTGTCTCTGAGCTCGAACCAATAAGCAAGAGTCAAGCTGTTGCCAACTGATCGCAGCCAGTGAACGTTGATGCTCCAATTGCACAATTTGCAACGAAACACAGCAGAAAGAGCACTTGGTCTTATTCTTCTAATGGTGCTTAGTTTGAATTCAAGCATTGGCACGACACCTGCAATCTGTAACTCAAAAAGCTTACAGCAGATGGTTAGATCAGATGAATCAGAAATCGCATAGAAATATCAGAAGGTAAACGACATCATTGTGGATCGGTCAACAGACCGATCCATAGCTCTTTGGACCGATCAGGACATATCCTGATCAGTATGGGAGGCTTCTGATCGGTCTGTGGACCGATCAGCCTATAGGTGGATCGGTCCACAGACCGATCCCCTATAGTCCTTTGAATCCTTCGCTTCCTTTTGATCGGTCTACAGACCGATCATATAACTTGCAGTGAACTACTGTTTGGTTACTGATCGGTCACCAGACCGATCAGATAACCCACAGAAAGCTATTGTGTGGTTACTGATCGGTCACGAGACCGATCAGATAACTAGGTATCACTGGATTGGTCGACAGACCGATCCAGACATCCAAAGTATCACTGGATCGGTCAACAGACCGATCCAATGCCTCTGTTGGTTTTAGCGCTTCCCAGCCCTAAACCCTAACGTCTTCCTGGTCCAGAGAACGAGCTACCGAGCCCTCTCTGACCTAGTCTGGAGAACAAGCTACCGAGCCCTCTCCGACTTCCATGTCCGGGTCAGACAACGAGCTACCGAGCCCTCTCTGGCCTAGTCTGGAGAACGAGCTGCCGAGCCCTCTCCGACTTCGTCCGGTCCAGAGAACGAGCTACCGAGCCCTCTCTGACCTAGTCTGGAGAACGAGCTGCCGAGCCCTCTCCGACTTCATCCGGTCCAGAGAACGAGCTACCGAGCCCTCTCTGACCTAGTCCGGAGAACGAGATGCCGAACCCTCTCCGACTTTGTCCGGTCCAGAGAACGAGCTACCGAGCCCTCTCTGACCTATTCCGGAGAACGAGCTACCGAGCCCTCTTCGACTTCGTCCGGTCCAGAGAACGAGCTACCGAGCCCTCTCTGACCTAGTCCGGAGAACGAGCTGCCGAGCCCTCTCCGACTTCGTCCGATCCAAGTATCCATATTTGGACTTTTCCTCTCCACATGATCAACCTTGATCATTAATCAGTCTGAGTTTAATTAATATCTGATACAAACTTAAATCAGTGTCAACATCAAAACAACAGCCAGGTCAGACTGTATTAACAGTATGGACCTCCGGCGAACCTACAAGGAAGTCGGGCCGGGAAGGGGTTCCCGACGACGATCCTCCGACTCTCAAGTCAGGAAAGAGGAAGATGAGAAAGTGGCTCTGAATATGCGAGAATGCGTACCTCCGGCGAAGTGTGAGGCTCCTTATATAGAGCTGTGAAGAGGCTCACGTACATATACCGAGGTGAATACGTGTCCTCTAACCATACCTCAGTATGGGCTTGTCAGAAGAGCTTACCTGACATCATACTGCTACAGTCTAAGCACATCTCTGATGGGACAGCGGAACCCTCTGTCGTAAGATCCTGCGTATGGCCTGGTCGTTGAACATACCCGCTGTCAGAAGATGTTACCCTGTCCTTTTGTCTCTTCTTACCCCATTCCGAGCGTCTGGCCGGTCGGCAGTCCCCTCACGTCTGGCCGGTCGTATGTGCTAGTCCGCTCGGGAGATTCTTGGTAGCGTGCTCTGTGGAGACTGTTCGCAGTATTACTACTTTATGCTTTCGGCCGAGCGGGCTGCCCGCTCGGCCATACAACCCTGTTCAACATGAGCATCAGAACCCCGACTCCCCGTCGGGGTGTCTTTGCTTCCGTTCGGAACGTTCGGCCGGTCGCCCCAATCTTTATCCGCTCGGCCAAAACCTTGATTGACCTTTTACCTTTCAACCTCCACGTGGCGTTAACTCTGCTTAAAGGGGGGGTCCCCCCTCCTCACTGCCGGATCACTTGCCTCCCCTTCAAGTCTAGTCGAAGGAGGCGATTAGTCCGACTGACTGGACCATCAGTTGCTCCGAGCGGCGTCCATATGCAACTACCCTCCGCTCGGACACAAAGGGGGCAACTAAAACGCCAGTCAACGCCAACATTCCTCGGTATCTTTTTCCAGTGGCCGAATGCCACGTGTAGAGGCTGCCGTCATTGTACGGCGGCAGCGTGGTGTTCTGACGGGATCGAGGCGGTTCGAAATGAACGGTGCGATGCGTGCTCCGGTTCTCGTGACCTGAATCCGATGGTGGAGGCCGCTCGGGCTCCACCCTATAAAGGCTTCGCTTTCTTCCTTCGCCGCATTTCTGCTCTTGCGTGCTCCATAGCTTCTCGCTCTCAGCATTTCGGCGACCCTGTTCTTTTGTTCTCCGACGATCTCCGGCGTTCTTCCTTCGATCCTCCTTCTTCTCTGTAAGGCTCTTCCTTCCTTTCTTCTCCGTTAATCTTGTGTTTTTTTTCTAGTTCGGATTCTCTGGCCGCTGTTTTGTTTGCCATCTTCTTTCTTCTATCCTCTACCTGTCGTCTTTTTTGGTTTCGTCCGCTCGGACAATGGCTAGCTCCTCCCAACCTCTTGACCAAGCCCTCGACCCATGGTATACTACCATGGAGTCGCACTTCGATCGGCGCGACGCCGATATTTTGATGGATAATTTTGACATCCCATCTGACTTCGAAATTATCTTACCCACTCCCTCCGCTCGGCCACACAAACCACCGCGTGGAGCCTTCTGTGTTTTCCACGACCAGTTCACAGCCGGTCTGCGATTTCCCATTCATCCCTTCATCGTTGAAGTCTATAATTTTTTCGACATTCCGCTCGGAAGCCTAGTCCCCAACACTTTCTGCCTTTTATGTGGCGTCGTCATCTTGTTCAAAATCCACCACATCCCCCTCCGACCGGAGGTTTTATATTATTTTTATTACCCTAAACAGTCTGAAATGGGCACATATATGTTCCAGGCTCGGCCCGGTTTAGTTTTCTTCAATAAACTTCCTTCTTCCAATAAGCATTGGAAAGAATTCTACTTCTACCTTCGTATGCCCGAGCGGGCCCCCTTCCTAACGAAGTGGAAGATCGGACCACCAACCTCACCAGAGCTCAAAAGGTTCAAAACCCGACCGGACTATCTTCATGCGGCTAACATGCTAGCCGGTCTGAGGTTTAACATCAACAAGTTCCTGCCTGAAGGGGTGATGTATATATTCGGTCTGAGTCCGATCAGGACCCCCCTTCCGAGCGGCTTCGGTAAGAATTTTACTTTGTGCATTCATTTTAATTGTTAACTGATTTTCTCTGTTTTCCTTTGCAGCAAACATTGTCATGGAGTCGGTGATGGCTGGAATTTTGAAGAGGAAGGCGGCGGTGCTCGAAGACGCGGCAGCCAAAGAAATGGAGACGCTCGGCATCCAGCCAGTTGGCTCTAATGAGGGGGAGAGCGAGACAAATGCTGGGGAGTCGGCCGCTCAGGCTTCTCTCCCAGAGCCAGCAGCTGGCGCAACTGCTAGTCGAGAGCCTTCCGTCCGGGATGAAGGCTCGGCTCAGGAGGAGGAGCGCCCCCTCTGTCAAAAGACGCGTCGCACGGAGACACCGCTCCGCTCGGCTACATCTGCGGTTCATCCATCCGAGCGGGCCACCGCCGCTTCTCGAGGCAAAGCGCCAGAGGTGGAGGCGATTTCGTCCGATCGGACGCCCTCCCAACTAGACACGTCTGCGGACCCCCTTGAGGCCGTTCCGATCAACGCCCTTCCACCCGCTCCCCGCCAGGTCCAACGTTCAACACTTTTGTCCCAATTTTCGGCGCCGGCCTCTTATCCTTCCCCAGCTTCGCCCAGACAACGCCCGGTCGGCGCCGCACCATCCGGGTTTCCCTGCATCTCCCCAACGAGGAATTAATGCCCAAAGCCGATCGGCCAACAATGCCCGAGCACCTGATCACAATGAAAGGGCCCTTAGCTGAAATGTGGGCCGACGCTCGGGCACGCGTTGCAATGATTCCCCTCAGTAATCTGGCCAACAGCCACATGCAACAGGCCACGGGGGTAAGTTTGTTTTCTCTAGCCCTTTACGCATTCTCTCTGATCGGCTTCTAACAACTTTGTTCGTGACAGAGATGGGTGGAGGAGATCGCCGTTTGCAATCGGCTCGCCATGGTGGACGAGGAGCTCAAAAGGCTACGGAGTTCGGGCGGCGCTCCTTCCCAAGGCCCATCATATGCCGAGCTGCAGAAGGAGCTCAAAAAGACCCAAGACTTATTGGAGGCTGAGCGGAAGAAGTCGGCCGACCAGGCGCACAATCTGGCCGAACTTGATCGCCTGAACAAATCACTGGATCGTAAGATAAGCCTGGCCACCGAGCGGAAGAAAACAGCTATCTCCGATCTGGAGAAGATGAACGTAGAGGCTTGGGGGCTGGAGCAAAAGGTTAAAGAGCTGATGGACCAACTGGCCAACGAGAAGACTGCCCGCTCAGATGAGGTGACGAAACTCGAGGCTATTTTACAAGAACACCAGGCAGCCGTCGATGCTTCCCGAGCAGCACTTAAAGAATATCAAGAGGCTGAGCCGAGCCGGGTCACCGCCCTAAGACAGAATTACATCCGTTCGGTCGAATTTTCAGAGAAAGTTTATGAGCGGATGTACATGGCCTTTGAACTTGCCATGAATGCCACGACAGAATATTTGAAGTCCAAAGGGCAACTTCCCGATTCCGCCGTTATCCCCGCTCAGGACCAGGCAACACTCCTCAACAACATCCCGAAGGATCTCTACGAGTATTTAGAATAGAAGTTTTCCTGTTATTCGGCCGCTCGGCCAAAAAACTATCCCTTTTTGTAATTTAGCCACTCGGCCTTAATTTCTTTAATGCTATCCTTTTACTTGCTTTTTCTTTTGCTAATCAATACGCATGCCGTCCGCTCGCCTCTTATCACACCTCTCTTGTGTTAGAAAGGGATTTTTACGGAGTATTTTGCGTAGCTTTTCCACTCGGCTTAATATATCATGTCTCGACAAAAGAGGTTGTTCGCTGGACGTTGACAAAGTACTTTTGGGTACTTGGCCGATCGACTAAACGACTCACCAGCGAAACCTCTTTATTGCATTCGTCCGGCCGAAGGGTATATAGTCGTCGGCTCGACTCTCGATATTTAACGTCGGAGCTCGACGATCTTTCGCTTGGAGGGTTTATGTCGCCGGCTCGACTCTCGATATTTAATGTCGGAGCTCGGCGGTCTTCCGCTCAGAGGGTTTATAGTACCTTTGGGTACTCGGCCGAGCGGAACGTAGGGGCGGTCGACCGATTTTAATGGCGAGTACGCGTCCTACCTCTTTGGGTACTCGACTCGATATTTAACGCCGGAGCTCGGCGGTCTTCCGCTCGGAGGGTTTATAGTCGCCGGCTCGACTCTCGATATTTAACGCCGGAGCTCGGCGGTCTTCCGCCGGAGGGTTTATAGTCGCCGCTCGACTCGTTTGCCTGAGCTCGACGGTCTTCCGCTCGGAGGGTTTATAGTCGTCGGCTCGACTCTCAATTTTTAACGTCGGAGCTCCACGGCCTTCCGCTCGGAGGGTTTATAGTCGCCGACTCGACTCTCGATATTTAACATCGGAGATCGATGGTCTTCCGCTCGGAGGGTTTATAGTCGCCGGCTCGACTCTCGATATTTAACGTCGGAGCTCGACGGTCTTCCACTCGGAGGGTTTATAGTCGCCGGCTCGACTCTCGATATTTAACGTCGGAGCTCGACGGCCTTTAAGGCTAATTTTAACACTGCCGTTCGGTGAAGCTATTTGCCATCTTTTATCATTTTGCTTCCTGCATTACAAGGACATAGGTGTCCAAAACATATATAAAATTACACCAGCGCACCTCTCACCCAGCTCGGTACGGCTGGAGATGATTCACGCTCCATGGTCGATCCAATCACCGTCCGTCTTCATCCTCCAAATAATAAGCACCCGAGCGGAGCTTTTCGATGACTTTAAAGGGGCCCGCCCAAGGAGCCTCTAGCTTGCCAACGCTGCTGACTGGCTTTACTTTCTTCCGGACAAAGTCGCCAACTTGGAATGCTCTAGGGATCACGCGCCGGTTGTAGTTCTGCTTCATTCTTTGCCGGTATGCCATCAGCCGGACGGACGCCTTGGCTTGCTCTTCGTCGACCAAATCCAGCTCCATGTTCCTCCGCTCGGCGTTATCATCATCATAATTTTGGATCCGGACGGACTCGACGTCGACTTCAACCGGGATCACCGCTTCGCCGCCATACACCAAATGGAATGGCGTGACGCCCGTTCCTTCCTTTGGGGTTGTGCGGATAGCCCATAAGACGCACGGCAGCTTGTCCACCCAGTTTCCTCCTATATGGTCAAGGCGAGCCCGCAGAATTCTAAGGATTTCTCTGTTGGTTACTTCCGCTTGGCCATTGCTCTGGGGGTACGCCACGGAAGTAAAGTGTTGTTCAATGCCATAACTTTTGCACCAGTCTTCGAGTAGCTACCCGGCGAACTGTTGTCCATTATCAGATACAAGCCGGCGGGGGATGCCGAACCGACAAATTATATGCTGCCAGATAAACTTCTTGACCATTTGCTCGGTGATCTTGGCTAGCGGCTCGGCCTCCACCCATTTGGAAAAATAGTCGACCGCCACCAGTAAAAACTTCCGCTGACCGGTCGCCATAGGGAACGGACCCACGATATCCATTCCCCACTGATCGAATGGACATGATACTGTAGATGCTTTCATTTCTTCCACCGGTCGGAGGGAGACGTTATGATACTTCTGGCAGGAAAGGCATGTCGCAACGGTCCGAGCGGCGTCTGCTTGCAGGGTGGGCCAGAAGTATCCGGCCAGCAGGATCTTCTTAACCAGCGATCGTCCGCCCGGATGCCCTCCGCACGATCCTTGATGCACTTCTTGGAGGATGTACGTCGTGTCTTCCAAGCTCACACATTTCAAAAGCAGGCGGGAGAAAGCCTTCTTGTAGAGTTGGTCTCCAATGAGTGTGAATCGACATGCTCTCCTCCTCAATAGCTGGGTAGCCTCCCGATCGGACGGTGTCGTACCCGAGCGCAGAAACTCTATGATGGTTGTCCTCCAATCGTTCGAACATGCGAGGCCCTCCATCCGGTCAATATGCGCCACCAAGGATACTTGTTCAATTGGCTGCTGGATGACGACCGGTGATATTGAACTTGCAAGCTTGGCTAACTCATCTGCTGCCTGGTTTTCCGCTCGGGGTATCTTCTGGATAATGACTTCTCTGAAGTTTGCCTTGAGCTTTTCGAAGGCTTCAGCGTAGAGTTTGAGCCGAGCGTTGCTGATCTCAAAAGTACCCGAGAGCTGCTGAGCAGCTAGCTGAGAGTCTGAATGGAGTGTTACCCGACCGGCCCCCATATGCCGGGCGGCCTGCAAGCCGGCTATAAGGGCCTCATACTCCGCTTCGTTATTTGTAGCTCTGTAATCCAGCCGAACAGATAAGTGCATCCTTTCTTCTTGGGGAGAGAGTAATAGCACACCAATCCCGCTCCCGAGCCGAGTGGACGATCCGTCCACAAATATTTTCCACATAGCTTCGGGCTCTGGCCTTTGCACTTCGATGATAAAATCTGCCAAGGACTGCGCCTTTATCGCCGAGCGGGGTTGATACTGAATGTCAAATTCGCTCAACTCCGTTGTCCATTTGATGAGCCGTCCGGACGCTTCTGGATTCAACAGCACTCTTCCCAATGGGCTATTCATCCGGACGATGATTGTATGTGCCAAGAAATAAGGACGAAGTCTCCGAGCGGCGAGGACCAAAGCAAAAGCCAGTTTCTCGAGCCCAGTGTAGTGAGATTCAGCGTCTTTTAATATATGGCTCAAGAAGTACACAGGTTGTTCTTCTCCGCTCGTCCTTACTAATGCCGAGCCTATGGTCTGCTCGGTTGAAGATAAGTAAATACAGAGCGGCTCACCCACAGCGGGCTTGGCTAGCACAGGCAGAGAGTTCAAGTACATCTTAAGCTCTTCGAACGCCCGATCGCATTCTTCATCCCAATGAAACTTGGTAGCCTTGCGCAAGATTTTGATAAACGGGAGGCTCCGGTCGACTGTCTTCGAGATGAATCTGGACAATGCTGTTATCCGACCGGTCAAGCGCTGTACTTCCCTCAGATTTCTTGGGGGCGACATATCTTGTAGTGCTTTCACCTTGCTAGGATTTGCCTCGATGCCCCGCTCGGTCACTATATAGCCCAAGAAACGCTCGCCTTTTGCCCCGAACAGACACTTCTGAGGGTTCAGCTTAACTCCATACTTCCTCAGCGTTCGGAAGGTCTCCTCCATGTCTTTGAAAAGATCGGTCGATCGGACGGATTTGATGAGAATATCGTCCACGTACACTTCCAGATTGCGTCCGATCTACTCCTTGAACACTTTGTTCATCAAGCGCTGGTAGGTTGCCCCCGCGTTCTTCAGTCCGAACGACATCACATTGTAGCAATATGTGCCGTCGGCTGTAACGAAGCTAACCTTCTCTTGATCTTCTCGGGCGAGTGGCACTTGATGGTAACCTTGATAGGCGTCGAGCATGCATATCAACTCGCAGCCGGCTGTGGAGTCCACTAGTTGATCGATCCGGGGTAGAGGATAAAAATCCTTTGGGCATGCTTTGTTGAGATCCCGGAAATCGATGCAAACTCTCCACTTGTTGCCCGGCTTGGAGACTAGTACTACGTTCGCCAGCCAACTCGGGAACTGGACCTCGCGCATGTGGCCAGCCTCCAGGAGCTTCTCAACCTCCGCTCGGATGATGGCATTTTGTTCGGTGCTGAACCTCTTCCTTTGCTTCATCGGCCGAGCATCCAGTCGGACGTGGAGCTCGTGCTGCGCTATACTTGGCGAAATCCCGAGCAGCTCATGTGTTGACCAAACAAAAACATCACAGTTTCTCTGGAGACATTTGACCACTTCCTCTTTCTGGCTCGCCTCCAGATCGGTCGTAATGAATGTGGTGGCCTCCGATCGGGTCGGGTGAATATGCACTTCCTCTTTTTCTTCATACACCAAAGAGGGTGGTTTTTTGGTTATGGCATTTACCTCGATCCGGGGCGCCTTTCGAGCGGAATTGGCGCCTTCAGCTCGGACCATCTCGATGTAGCATCGCCGAGCTGCCAGCTGGTCTCTTCGTACTTCTCCCACTTTATCTTCCATCGGGAACTTGATTTTCTGGTGGAAGGTGGAGACGGCCGCTCAGAATTCGCTGAGCGCCGGTCGCCCCAAGATAACGTTGTATGCTGAGGGAGAGTCGACCACGACGAAGTTTGCCATCCGCGTCCTTCTGAGCGGCTCTTCTCCCAGCGAGATAGCCAGCCGGACCTGTCCGATCGGCAGAACTTCATTGCCCGTAAACCCGTAGAGGGAGGTGGTCATGGGCAGCAGCTCGGCCCGATCAATTTACAGTTGGTCGAAGGCCTTCTTGAATATGATGTTGACCGAGCTTCCTGTATCGATGAAAATGCTGTGAATAGTATAATTAGCTATTACCGCTTTGATGAGGAGAGCGTCGTCATGTGGCACTTCGACTCCCTCCAAGTCCCTCGGCCCGAAACTGATTTCGGGGCCGCTCGCCCGTTCTTGGCTGCAGCCGACCGCATGGATCTGAAGTTGTCTGACGCTCCCCTTCCTTGCTCGATTGGAGTCGCCTCCGGTCGGCCCCCCAGCAATGATGTTGATTTCTCCTCGGGAAGTGTTGCTTCTATTTTCTTCTTCCCGAGCGGACGGCCTAGGCCGCTCCCTAGACATCCGGGGATTGTTCTCACGCCTCGGAGTATGATGCCACTCGGGAGTCTGTCTCTGTCGCTTGTCGGATATCATCCGATCGGCTTCACGAGGTCGTTGTCGCTTGTCAGATGATGGCGATCGACGGCGGCCACTCCGGGGAAGGGGGTGGGCGATCAAGGGAAGGCTTCGGCAATCTCTTGTGTTATGCGTATCGGTCCGATGGAAAGAGCAGAACATGGGGGTCCATACCTTCTTCTTTGGTTTGGGCCGCTCGGCAGCTACCTCTTGGACATGGGACCTCGCATTGTGAGAGTGGACTACTTCGGCCCGCGGTCCTCTAGGCGGCTCCTGGCGAGTGACAGGCTTCCGCTCGACAGGGGCTAGCCGGTCAGTTGAGACTTCTTTTCTTCGGGCTGCCTGGGCTTCCTCCACGTTGATGTATTCATTGGCCTGGTGTAACATATGATCGTAGTCTCAGGGCGGCTTCCGAATGAGTGAATGGAAGAAGTCACCGTCCACGAGGCCTTGCGTGAACACATTCATCATCGTTTCTGAGGTGGCCGTTGGAATATCCATGGCCACCTGGTTGAATCGTTGGATATACGCTCTGAGTGGCTCTCTGGGCTCTTGCTTGATGGTGAACAGGCTGACGCTTGTCTTCTGATAAAGCCGATTGCTTGCGAAATGGTGGAGGAAGGCCGTGCGGAACTCCTTGAAACTTGTAATGGACCCGTCCGGCAGCCTCCGCAACCACCGTTGGCCGATCCCGAGAGGGTGGTAAGGAACACCCGACACTTTACTCCATCTGTGTATTGATAAAGGATAGCTGTGTTGTCGAACTTACCCAGATGATCATCCGGGTCGGTGGTTCCGTTGTACTCACCAATCGCCGGGGGGCACATAGTGCTTTGGCAGAGGATCCCGCAGGATGACTTCTGAAAATTACCGGTTGATTCGCTCGGGAGAAGCGTCCGCTCGGGGGGCCTTGCCTTTTCTGTTGTCTCATACTGGCACTTCGTATGATGAAGATCCTCGGTCACGATTAACTGCTGCGGCTTCAGGAGGCGTGCGGAATAGGGCCCAATGAAATGGAACTGTAGCATGCGGTGCTTCCGCTCGGCCTCCTGATGCTGATGTCGCTTGCTGCTCAATCCGCTCAGCTTGCGTCTTCTGTTTTTGTTGTTCCACAAGCTTAGGTGCTCTTGCCTCGACCAGAGCGTCTAGCTCCTCCGTGGAGAGCATCACCGTATGCGGTCGTCCAGCTTCTTCCATTGCTTCCACTCGGATGCAGGTGCGTTCCCACAGACGGTGCTAAATTGATCCTGTCCGAATGCTGAATCAACGGACGCTGGGCACGTGGCGCTCTCCGAATTGTTGACGTAGATCTCCGACCGGTCGTATGGACCTCCGGCGAACCTGCAAGGAAGTCGGGCCGGGAAGGGGTTCCCGGCGACGACCCTCCGACGCTCAAGTCAGGCAAGAGGAAGACAAGAAAGTGGCTCTGAATATGCGAGAATGCGTACCTCCGGTGAAGTGTGAGGCTCCTTATATAGAGCTGTGAAGAGGCTCACGCACATATACCGAGGCGAATACGTGTCCTCTAACCATACCTCAGTATGGGCTTGTCAGAAGAGCTTACCTGACACCATACTGCTACAGTCCGAGCATATCTCTGATGGGACAGCGGAACCCTCTGTCGTAAGATTCTGCGTATGGCCTGGTCGTTGAATATACCCGCTATTAGAAGATGTTCCCCTGTCCTTTTGTCTCTTCTTACCCCATTCCGAGCGTCCGGCCGGTAGGCAGTCCCCTCACGTCCGGCCGGTCGTATGTGCTAGTCCGCTCGGGAGATTCTCGGTAGCGTGCTCTGTGGAGACTGTTCGCAGTATTACTACTTTATGCCTTCGGCCGAGCGGGTTGCCCGCTCGGCCATACAACCCTGTTCAACATGAGCGTCAGAACCCCGACTCCCCGCCGGGGTGTCTTTGCTTTCGTTCGGAACGTTCGGTCGGTCGCCCCAATCTTTATCCGCTCGGCCAAACCCCTGATTGACCTTTTACCTTTCAACCTCCACGTGGCGTTGACTCTGCTTAAAGGGGGGTCCCCCCTCCTCACTGCTGGATCAACTATCAAAAGATAGTCTTCACCAAGGTTTTCCAAAAACATTTTAAAATCATTTTCAAAACCAATATCCAACCATGTTCTCTGGGCTCAATGCACATGACTTGTACATTAGCTTTCCCAATGATTGGAAATCACATGACTATATGCTTTGATAAACCTAAAACTCAACAAGATGCACTAAATCACCATCTTGAGTTTTGTTCACCATCCTAACATCTCACTTGTATCTAATGTGTACCAAAACACATACATGTCACCTTATGGTTCTTTGTGAGATGTAAATTTAGTTTTGCCCTAAACTATGGGATCATACTTCTCTATCTAGGCATTGTCAAATTCATTATCATCCATCTAGGATGTCACTTGGCATAATCCCACTTGTTGGGATATTTACCATTTATAATAAATGCCATTTATCCTTAATAGCAAGAAAATTAACATAATGCATGATGATTAATTATATACATCAAAATAAGTAATTTTCAAAAGAAAAACATGCTATAGCTACATGATGTATGTATGACATGACATGATATTTTTATATTTTTCATAATAATCATGAATGTAAAAATGGATATGATGTCATGACATATGATGAGCAAACAATCATGGCATTTTAGAATAGACAAAATATACCTAGATAATCTAAGTATCCTTAATTCTTAGCTAAACCTTAAAATTAAACCCTAGATTGCCCAATTTCATCAAGAAGGTGCTAAACCCAATTTTGACATTTCTTTTTCCCTTTCTAAATTTGTGTCATTTTAAATTAAACAAATTCCTCAAAGTATGACACATTTTACTCTTCCAAAGAGTAAATGAAATCAAATTAAGGCTTAGATTCGCCTTTAGCCTTCTAAGAAAATGTCAAAACCCCAACTTAGCATTTCTTATCCTTTTCTAAATGTATCAATTTAAATTAAGTTCAAATCCTTAAGGTTTGACACATTTTACTCTTCCAAAGAGTAAACACTTTAGATTAACACTTAGATTTCCCTCAAATCACTAAGAAGATACCAAAATCCCAACTTGGTATTTCTTATCCTTTTCTAAATTGTGCCAATTTAAATTAGTGCAACTTTTCAAACTTTGGCACATATATTACTCTTTCAAAGAGTAACCCTACAATCCTTTTCATTTTCAAAGGTTAACAATAACCTTGAAAATGCTCTTAAGTGTCAACTTTAACAAGGTTGGGTTAACTACCTTTCCAATTGGAGTTGACACTCTCTAAACCCATCTAGGGTGTAGAGAATATGTTCCTAGGAACCCAATACCTATTGGTGCTCCTTGGATACTCTAGGTACTCACTAGAGATAACTTCCCTAGATACCTTCCTAAGGACCTTTCTAGGCTTCTTAGAAGCCTTGGTCACTTCCACTAGGTCACTTCTAGGGCTAACTCCCCTTGTAACCTTATTTGTCACTTTGTTAGGCCTTTTTGGAGCCTTAGTCACCTTTACTAGATCAACTTTAGGGATGACCTCCCTTGTGACCTTTGTGACTATGTTAAACTTCTTAGAAGTCTTAGTCACATTGGTCTTGCCAAAAGAACCTTTAGGGATTCCTTCCCTAGTATCTTTGACTTGACCTCTTAACCTAGGGTTGGTCTCATAACTATATGGAACTCTATGAAAGGAAGTCACATCCTTCTTAGCTTTAGGTTTGTATCCCAAACCTCTATAGCCATTGGATGGCTCTTGTCTAGCTCTCCCTATAGTTTGCTCATTTTGACCCTTAAGAAGATTTTCCATTCTTGCTAGGGTCCTTTCTAAGTTATCAAGTCTTGACCTCAAGACTTGGTTCTCCGTCATTAAATCCATAGATTTTGGATTTTTCTTGACCCATATGAGCATTGCTAGCCTTAGGCTTATATCTAAAGTCCTTAGAATTGTTACCTGAGTAGTTATCTACCTTCCTAACCTTAGGTATGGTAGGTCTACCATGAGGAGGTATATATTTGTCCTTAGGTTTATCAAGCATTCTATTTTCATGATAAATAGCATTATAATGATTTAAATTTGAACTAGCATGCTTCTTATCATTTCTAAGAGAATTTGCATTAATAAAATTTACCTTGGGTTAGCTCTTACAAGCTCCCCCTAGATTTGTGCTTCCTCTAATCACCTTGGTTGACTTCTTCCCTTTAGGACATTGACTTCAGTAATGTCCTTTCTGATTGCAAGAGAAGCACAAAATGTGCTCCTTGCTTCTCTTTATTGTGGGGATTGTCTCCTTGGGCTTCTCCTTGCCCTTAGGTGCTACTTGGCCCTTCTTCTTGGCTAATTTTGGACACTTACTCTTGTAGTGCCCATGCTCCCTACACTCAAAGAAAATGATATGATTTTTGTTATTTACAATTAAAGTTTCTATACCTTTTCTTGTAGGAGTAGCACTTAATCCTCCATTTGATTTATCTTGTGTTGTGGAGGTGACATAATCTTCTTCTTCTTCTTCTTCTTCTTCTTCTTCTTCTCTTGAGGATATGGATGCTTCCATCTCTTCCTCTCTTGAGGATGTAGAAGATCTCTCCTCATCTTCCTTCTCCTCTTCTTCTTTTTCTTTCTCTAATGTTGCACTCGTGTCAACATTCAATTGATCCTTCTCTTCTTGGACCAATGAGCCCTTCTCCTTAGGCTCTTCTACTCCTTGGAATTGTGAAGGGTCTTCATGATAAGCAATGATCTTTTTCCAAAGATCACATGCACTTGTGCATTCACCTACACTCACAATGATATTAGAAGGTAATAAATTTAACAAAACTTTTGTTACCTCCTTATCCGCCTCTGCTTGCTCCTTTTGTTCCTCGGTCCAATGTCGAGGTCGGAGGCGTTTACCCTTTTTATCTATTGGAGCTTCAAACGGGTCCTCCAAGACAATCCATTGGTTTCAATCCATTTGGAACCAAGTCTTCGACCGATTCCTCCATGAACTAAAATCTTCTTTGTCATACGGAGGTGGAATCCGGATGTCCCATCCGAGTGGTCCTTCCAAATCCATCTTCTTCTTCCTCTAGCTTCTTGCTCTCTTGGCGGTTAGTCTGTAGAAGAGCGACTTCGCACTGATACCAATTGTTGGGACCTTGATGTCTTCTAGAGGGGGTGAATAGCATCTCGTCGCGTGTTCGTCAGTTGCGTCTTGATGATATGCAGGGAATACAAAGACAATAAACAACCAATGCTAACATCTAGGGTTTACTTGGTATCCACCTCAAGATGAGGTGACTAATCCAAGGATCCACACGACACACTCACTCCACTATGAAAACCTCCTTCTCGGTCGCAGCCGGAGGCGGAGAAGCCTCATACAACACTCACACACAACACAGCACAAATACAACAAGAGGAAACAAAAATACAACGCAACACACTCCTCTTCTTGCTTACTTGTGCTTGTCGTCGCCTCTTGAACCTTGGAGAAACTCCCCAAGTGCCTTCAAGAACTGGGGTGAGTAGATCGGAGAAGCTCGCTGTGAATCGCTGAAGAACGGCGCAAAAGATCGCAAGAGATCTAGTGAAGAAAACACTCCGCCCAGGCTATATACAGTGTTCCCAATCGATTGAGATCAACCCCAATCGATTGCCACGTCACATCCGCACAATCCTAGCCGTCCATCACCTGCACCCTGCGCAACAGTCGAATCCCAATCGATCGACCGATCAATTGGGAACATCTAGATCGATCGGTGGATCGATCCAGAAGCATTCTGTGCTTCTCGCGATCGCGCAAGAACACCCTTGCCCAATCGATTAATCGATTGATTGATAGCTCCCAATCGATCACCCGATTGATTGGGAAGGGTTCTGTGCTCATGAAATATGGTCCCAATTGATCGACCAATCGATTGGGCCATTCCTTCCTTCGCAGCACACTCCAATCGATCCACTGATCGATTGGACCCTGGTTCAATCAATCGCCCGATCGATTAACCAGCCTGGACTTGACTCAAACTCAAGTCCAAACTCCCAAACCCAATTCCCGGTCCACCGTGACCTGTTGGGTCTTCATGCCTAGCATTTGGCCCATACTCGACCAACCTCGAACTAGCCTTCTAGCCTCCTCCATCAGCCTTGCGTCCCTTGGATATCTCTCATCCTTCATGCCTTGCCTTCAGAAGCTTCCTTCGGCCTTATCCTAGTTATCGAGTTCTACTAGCCAAATCACCCTAGGACTTGTTTTGCCAAGATCACACTTGGACTTTCCAATTGCCTGGCTCCTCACCAGGACTTTCCCTTCACCAAGATCACACTTGGACTTTCCAGTTGCCTGGCTCCTCACATGGGGCTTTCCTTTTGCCAAGATCACACTTGGACTTTCCAATTGCCTGATCTCACTTATCAGGACTTTCACCACCAAGTCTGGTCAACACTGACTTACTTGGATTTTCACTCTTGCCAACCTTCCTGTTGGACTTACCTTTACCTAATCTCCAATTAGGACTTTCCCAGTCAAGTCTCCTGTCAACCTTGACTTGTCTTCTCATCAACCTGGTCAATTCCTTGACCATCTCCACAATCGGACGATTGCTCTAACAATCTCCATATATTGTCAACCGGACGATTGCCCTAGCAATCTCCATATATTGTCAAACATCAAAACTCAAATCCTGACTCAAGCTTGACTCAACTCAAGCTTAGTTAAACTGGTCAAACTTGACCTAGGGAAATTGCCCCAACACATATGACTCAACTTGATGGCTTCGGGTCCGGTGAAAGATGGAACATCCGAAGGACCGTGGACAAGGTAGCAAGGACAAGGGTTGAGGGAAGCGACTTCGAGGCATATGTAAAGGATGACATTAGGTGTTGGTGCGGTAAGCATCCGACGATTGAACCTAAGTTTTGATAATGGCAAAGGGTTCAAAATTAAGGTCATTTGTGATCTAACATGTTTGAATGAGTTTGTAGAAAAGTTCTAAGTGTACTTAGGCAAAAGCCCTAGATATGGTTAGGCAAGTGGAAAATCCTAGGGGGTGGTAACCCTAGGCGGAAAGTCTTGGCGGGTCAAGGGCTTCAGGCAAAAGTCCTAGAGTCGAGGATTTTAGGTGGAAAGTCCTAGTGTCATGAACCAGGTGGAAGACTAGACGGGTCGTGGAGCGGACGCCCAACAAAAAGTCTTGGAGCCTCGGGCGTTGAGCAAAAGTTCAATCAGTCTGGAGCACTGATCTGGCAACAGGTATACCCTCCTGAGTGGAGTAGGTGAGGACGTGTTCCCCGGTGAGTGAATAGTAGGCATCGGTTCGACCTAGGATTTTTGGATGGAAATCTGAAGTTAAAACCGGACAGTCCATTGACTGTCAAATATTTATCTTAACCTTATTTTATTATGTCTAACTCTGTTTTGCAGGATATATTGTGTATTTTGGACTAACACATCTTGTAGGGAGCAAAAAGGATGTAAAGACTCGGATGAACAGTACCCGATGCACCCTCCATGGAGCTTGGAGGCACCTCGGGTGTACTAGCCGAACACCTCCACACAGCAGGGCAGAGGATGCCCTCCATGGAGCTGGAGGTGCCCTGGATGCTGGGCAGAGAGCACCCTCCATGGAGTTGAGGGCGCCCTGGACACTGGCGCCCTCCATGCGGTTGGAGGCGCCCTCAGGTAGATAAGCGGTGAAGGAGTCAAAGCTTATCAACATTGCATTTTTGGTGGGGTTGAGGGCGCCCTCCATGGTATTGGAGGTGCCCTCCACGAGCCTTATAAGGTAGTCTCGAGCAGCAACTTGGAGAGACAACGAAAACGTGATCCATCTTCCATGCACTGCTCAAAGAACCATCCGATAAAGCTGTAGCAAGACATCGACGACCCGAAGCTTCCAATTTTCTATTCTTAAGTTGTTGGTATATTTTCTTACTATACTTACTTGTTATACTCTAAACTTTAACTTTTGTGAACTTATTGTGGTTGCCCAAAGTAAACGCTCAATGAGCATGGGCTTTGGAGTAGGAGTCACTCCAGGCTCCGAACCAAGTTAAAAACTTGGTGTTTGCATGTTTGCAATTATCTTATATATTTCCACTGTGTTTTACTTTTAATCTTCCGAAACAAAAGTGAAAGCCATGAGCACTATTCACCCCCCCTCTAGCGCTTTTGATCCAATAATTGGTATTAGAGCGGGGTCGCTTTGAATTGGTGAAACCACCATTCAAACAAATTTTTTGTGGTAGTTTTCAATTTTTCGGAGTCGATCAGAATCGGTAAAATTGTCGTCTTCCGATCTGGTTTTATCTCAATCGAGTTTTTTTTCTCGAAGTTGGTACAACACCACTCGAGTTCGCGTCTTTACTTTTCTTAATCCCGCACTACTAATCCAAGACTGAGTCTTAGAATAAGTTTTTTTATTTTTGTGTGCGAGAATTTTTTTTAAGATGGCCCATCAAGAAGGCTATAGCACATCCCGACCTCCACTCTTTACCGGCAAAGACTTCGGCTACTAGAAGAGCCGAATGAAGTCTTACCTTCAAACCCAGTTCGAGATGTGGATGATCATCAAAACTGGCATCACACTCCCACTCGACGGCACGGGAAAACCAATTTCATGCGAGAATTGGGGCGCAAGCATAATAAAGAAGGTCGAAACCAACGCCAAAGCAACCTGCACCCTTCAATGTGGCCTAACCAAGGAGGAGTTAAACCGAGTCAGCTAGTTCTCAAGCATGAAAGAGCTATGGGAAAAACTAATCGAGCTACACGAGGGCACTTCTGATACAAAGGTAAGCAAACGTGATTTGCTTTTGAATAAATTGTATAGCATGAAAATGTAGGAACATGAAAATGCAGGAAGGTGAGTCTTCGAGCCAACTTCATGCTCGTATACAAGACCTCCTCAATAGCCTCCATGCTATCGAACAGAAGGTGGAGAACCATGACATAATCATGTATGCGTTAAACGCTTTTCCAAGAAATACCTTGTGGGCATCCATAGTAGATTCTTATAAGGTATCCAAGGATCTTTCATTAATTAAGTTAGACAAACTTTTTTCCGAATTTGAATTGGATGAACAGACTAATGCATGCTCAGCCGAGAAGGGTATTGCCTTAATTGCAGGTACAAGTAGAACCCGGAAGGCTAGAAAGAAGCATCAGATTGAACTCGAGTCCAAAGAAGAACCGGATTCAGACGATGATGATGACGAAATAATATCCAAACTCATCAACCTAGTACCAATCTCTACAAAAAAAGAAAGGGTTCACAAAGAAGGGTATCAAGAAGGTGGTTCAATCCAAAAAGGTACAAACGAGTCCAAAAGTGAAGTTCGAGGTAACCTGCTACGACTGCAATCAAAAGGGACACATCAAGGCCAATTGTCCAAACCTAAAAGAAGCAAAGAAGCACAGGAAGAAGAAAGCATTGCAGGCAACATGGGACGAGTCCTCTTCAGAAGATTTTGACGAAGAGCTCGAACAGACGAGCTTTCTTGTAATGACGTCTCGAGAACACATCGATGAATCGGAGATCGAGAGCGAATCAGAAGCCGAGTCCGAGCGAAGCCATGGATCCGTATTCGTTTCCGAAGGACCCAAACCCGCTGTAAGAAATTCACTGCATAATTTAGTTAATTATTTAATACGCAAGTTAGCTAAATCAAATGTCCGGGTCAAATCACTTCAAAAGGAAGTAATAGTTCTTAAAGAAGTGACTAACCCTAACTCCTTCACTAATCTCATTCAGACTGGAACCTCAAATGAAGCCCAAAATCTTGAGGAAGAGAATTCTAGCCTGAAAAAGCAAGTCAAGGAACTAAAGGACATATTGGAACGATTTACTTTGTGTTCCAAGAATCTTGATCTGATTCTTGGAAAACAACGAGCCATTTACAACCGACCCAGACTTGGATTTAAGGCTAATAGAAAATACAAATCTTATTTATCCCTTGTTAATCGAACTAATAGAAAATTAGTCCAAGCATGGGTCCCCAAGTCAAACTTGGTTAAGCAAGTTGGACTTGGACGCTATTGGGTCCCCAAGGATCAAATTCGTTACCTTAATAGACCTTATTGAGGTTATGATCTAGGGGGAGCCAATAGAAAGATTATTTTTTATTAATAAATAGATTTGTCTGATGATTGTTTTTTTATTTTATTATACATGCTTAGATTAGGCTAGATAAGGACCCAGACATAATTTACACTTAACTAGTTAGACCTATGGGTTTGAAAAGAAAAATTAAATATCAAATTTTTTTGAAAGACTTTGTCTAGAAGTGGTGGATGATCTCATATCCAAGAATGCCTAGTGCCTCACCATAGCCTGGAAACCAATCTTTGAAATATATATTTAATTGACTAATTGAAAAACCTGAGTCTAACCCAAATGTAAATTAATCCTTAGACATAATTTAAATCAAAGATAAAATTAATCATCTCACAAAAACCTATAAGGTTCCCTGATTGATAATTTAGAAAAGGGTGAGATGGACTTATGTAAAAATTAGAATTAATCAATCTAATCAATTAATTGACCTATTCTATTTAATTAATCTGATCAATTAATCTAATTAATTAATTAAATTAACCTAAATAATTAACTCAAATTAAATAATTAATTAACCTAAATAATTAAAATAATTAACTCAAACTAAATAATTAATTCAAACTAAATAATTAACTAAACCTAAATAATTAAACTTAACTAACTTAACTTAATGGACTTAACTTCATTAATCAATTAACCTAATCAACTAATCAATTAAATTATTAAATCTTAATTAATTTAACCAATTCATAACTTAAACTTAAACCTGATTAACTCAATAAATTATCTCACAATCACCCATAGGGATACCATGTTTGATAATCTAGATTAGGTGAGATGGAACATTAAGGAGTTGATTTCAATCAAACTATCTCTTGATCCGCCAAATTGAACCAAATCAAATACTTTATGTGTAGGAACATAAAGATTTGAATCAATGGATGCTAGATAGTGGATGTTCCAGGCACATGACTGGAGATAGATTGAAATTCAAGAACCTGGGGTCCGTTGCATTCGGCCACGACGAAACACTTAAGGTAATCAGAACAGGTAATATCCAACTAAGTTCCGATTTCTATATTCGAAAAGTTTTATTGGTTGATCGACTGAATTTTAACTTACTTAGTATTAGCCAATTATGTGACTCAGGGTACTTAGTCACATTTTCAAAATCTGAGTGCTTAATTAAAAATATTGAAAATCCTAAAATCACACTTAAGGGAATTAGGAAAAATAATATCTATACAATTGATCTACTAACCTCCTCATTTAAGTGTCTATTAACACAATAAGAGAAAACCAAGTTGTGGCACAGAAGATTGGGTCACACTCATACTAGACTCATTTCAAAAATGAGTCAAAATGGCTTAGTTAGGGGCTTGCCCAAATTAAAATTTATAGAAAATTTAATTTGTAATGCTTGTTAACTGGGTAAACAAACCAAATCAACCCACAAGTTAACCAACTTAAAGAGAACTAACTCAATACTTGAGATCTTACACTTAGACCTATTTGACTCACATGGAGCCAAGTCACTAAGCAAAAATCAATATTGCTTAGTAATAATTGATGATTACTCAAGATTTACCTGGGTCAAATTCCTAAAAACTAAAGATGAAACATACAAAATCTTTAAAACCTTTTGTAAGTTAGTGGAAAATGAAAAGGATACTAAAATTAAAAGAATTAGAAGTGACCATGGAGGGAGAATTTGAAAACCATAAATTTATTGAATTTTATGAAATTAATGGATATAAACATGAATACTCATGCCCTTGGACCCCCAACAAAATGGTCTAGTAGAACGTAAAAATAGAACCCTACAAGAAGCCGCTAGAACCATGTTAAACAAATTTAACTTAAATAATCAATTTTGGGATGAGGTAATTAATACAACCTGTTACATTCAAAATAGAATTTTAATTAATAAAATTCAAAATAAAACTCCATATGAATTATATTACAATAGAATTCCCAACTTAAATTATTTAAAAGTATTTGGGTGTAAAGTTCATATACTAAACACCAAGGAGTACTTAGGAAAATTCACATCAAAATCAACCCTAGGAATGGGTACTCCACAACTAGTAGGGATTACCGAGTCTATAAAAAAGAAATCCTAAAAGTTGAAGAAATAATTAATGTGATTTTTGATGAAGAAAATAACTTGCCTAACTCAATAAATGAAAAATCAAAATATAGAAAAATATTAATTCAAAAAATATAGAAGATGATGAAGATGTTCAATTTAAAACTAGAGATATAAAAGAACCAATTATTGACCCTAATTTAAAACCATCAAGAATAAGTACCAATCACCCATCTGACTAAATTTTAGGTGATCCAACCCTAGGAGTTCGAACTAGATCATCTTATAGGAACCTAAGTCAGATAGCCCTCATTTCTAAAATTGAATCCAAAATTATAGAAGAAGTCCTACCTGACTCAGACTAGATATTAGCAATGCAAGAGGAGTTAGCCTAATTTGAAAGAAACCAGGTCTGGGAACTAGTACCTAAACCCAATAATAAAACTATAGTTGACACCAAATGGGTATTTAGAAATAAATTGGATGATAAGGGCGAAATAGTAAGAAACAAAGCTAGATTAGTAGAAAAAGGATTCAACCAAGTAGAAGGGTTAGACTATGACGAAACCTATACTCCTGTAGCTAGACTTGAATCTATTAGGATGCTGCTGGCCTACACAACATATAAAGGATTCAAGTTATATCAAATGTATGTAAAATCCATATTTTTAAATGGGGTTATCAAGGAAGAGGTATATGTAAGTCAACCCTTGGGATTTGAGGACTTGGACCACCCAAATCATGTTTTAGGTTAAAAAGACCCTATATGGATTAAAACAAGCACCTAGGGTTTCGTATGAATGACTATCAAATTATCTAATATCTAAAGGATTTAAACAAGGTCAAATAGATGAAACCTTATTTGTAAAAAACCTTAGAAAAAGATATTTTTATAGTCCAAATTTACGTAGATGATATAATTTTTGGTTCAACCAACACTAAATTTTTAAAAGAATTTACTAAATTAATGGAAAGTGAATTTGAAATGAGCCTAGTTAGAGAACTCAACTTTCTCTTAGGCTTACAAATTAAACAAACCAAAGATGAAATTTATATTTTTCAAACAAAATATGCTAAGGAGTTAATTAGAAAATTTGGCATGGAGAATTAGAAAAATATAAATACTCCAATGGAAACTAATGTTAAAATCGACTCTGACTTAGAAGGAAAACCGGTAGACTTGAAATACTATCGAAGTGTGATAGGAAGTCTACTCTACCTAACCGCAAGTCGACCCGACATTTTTTTTACAGTAGGTATGTGTACAAGATACCAATCTTGTGCAAAAGAGTCACACCTAACAAATGTTAAGAGAATTCTAAGGTATATTAAGGGAATCCTTAATGTAGGACTTTGGTACCCTAGGACTTGCACCTTTGACCTAACTAGCTATTTTGATTCACACTATGCCGGGTAAGTTGGTCAAGCAGAAAGTAGCACTATGTTGCTTTATCCACTACTGAAGCTGAATACATAGCTCTAGAAGAATGTGCATCTCAACTACTATGGATGATGCATACCTTAAAAGACTATCAACTAGAATATAAAATCACAAAAATTTTAATTGATAATATAAGTTCAATTAACTTAACCAAAAATCTAATTCACCACTCAAGGACTAAACACATAGAAGTAAAACACCACTTTGTAAGAGATCATGTAGCTAAGGGTGATATTGTACTTAACTATGTTAAGTCCAAATCAAACCTGCCTGATATTTTCACAAAACTCTTACCTGAACTTGAGTTCAGTGCACTTAGAAGACAGATAGGAATGTGTTTTGTAGAATAGAGTTTACTTTCAAACTTAATTCTTCTAATTGCTATTTCAAACTTTTAAAATTCTAGGAAAAATATTTTCAAAATTCTAATTTTATTAGTTTTTCAAAATATTGGACTTAGCCTAGGTATTTATCCCCTAGAAAGCATGTACCCCTAGTTCTTAGCCAGAGCATCTCATAAGCACACTAGATTTACCTTGCTTGTGTATGAAAAATACTTAGAATGGTGTGAGATGCATATGGTATTGCCTGGACTTCAAAATGTTTATGTCTATGCATCGACATAAGTCTGGGCAATAAATACAAACTTTATATCAATCAAATTGAGTTATCTATGTTTAGTCAAACTAACTGGAACATTTACTTAATTTGACTAACCAAGTGAAACCTACTACCTCTTAGTAAATAGCTAGTAACTAAAGGTTAGATAGTTGTTTGAAAATAAATATTTTGTTTACTCATGCTTGGACTCTAGGATTTTTTTTTTTTTGCCATTAATCAAGGGGGAGTGAACAAGGGAAAACCCAAGTTGATATTTTATTTTAACTTAGTTTTTAAATAAACATTTTTTATTTAGTTTTGAAAAAAAATTATGTTACTTAGTTTTGAAATTTTTTACTACATTTTACTAAGTGTTGAAATTTTTTACTTAGTGTTAAAATAAAATTTTGATTTTTGAAATAAATATTTTTGACTCAGCTTAAAAATATTTTTTGCCAAAATTATTTTAACTGCATTTTACTAAGGGTTTTATAGGATTTTTCTCTTTCCGAGCTAGAGTGCTAAACTTTAAGATTCTTTAAGCTCATTTTTGCTAAAGTCAAAATTATGATCAAATTTTTTTAGCATTTTATCAAAATATAATTATCAAAAATCTTAATATCTAGTTAAGCTTTGAGTAAAAGTACTTATTTGGACTTCTTTTTCACACCTTTTAAAAAGCTAAAGTACTTCACTAAGTTTTAGAATTCTTTAAGTGAATATAACTTTCTTTATAATCATTTTCACTAACTTTCGTTATCAAAGCTAATACGAGCTGCCTTTTAGGGGGGAGCTAATTACTCCCTTCTATAATTGATATTTTTGATCTATGGCAAAGGGGGAAAGGAAAGTGAAAGTTAAGTTAAAGATAAATAAAAAGTTATGTTAAAGTTGAATAATTAGAACAATTTGATATTGCATTACTTGCTATGTATTTATCTTACTATGTGCTATAATATTGCTATGTTTTTACTTAACTTTGAATTTTGTTGCCATAATCAAAAAGGGGGAGATTATTGGTGCAGTAAGCATTCGACGATCGAATCAAAGTTTTGATAATGGAAAATGGTTTAAAGTTAAGGTCATTTGTGATCTAACGTGTCTGAATGAGTTTACAGAAAAGTCCTAAGTGTACTTAGGTAAAAGTCTTAGCTGCGGTTAGGCAGGTGGAAAATTCTAGGAGGTGGTAACCCTAGGTCCTAGGGGGTGGTAACCCTAAGTAGAAAGTCTTGGCGGGTCAAGGGCTTCGGGCAAAAGTCCTAGAGTCGAGGACTCTAGGTGGAAAGTCTTGGTGTTGTGAATCAGGTGGAAGATTGGACGGGTCATGGAGCGGACATCCAGCAGAAAGTCCTAGAGCTTCAGGCACTGAGCAAAAGTCTAGTGGGTCTGGAGGACCAGTCTGGCAGTAGGTATACTCTCCTAAGTGGAGTAGGTGAGGATGCGTTCCCCAGTAAGGGAACAGTAGGTGTCGGTTCGACCTTGGGGTTTTGGATGGAAATCTGAAGTCAAAACCGGACAGTCCGTTGACTGTTAAATATTTATCTTAACTTCATTTTATTATGCCTAACTCTGTTTTGTAGGATATATATTGTATTTTGGACTAATACATCTTGTAGGAAGCAAAAAGGATGTAAAGCCTTGGATGAACAGTACCCGAAGCGCCCACCATGGAGTTGGAGGCTCCTTGGACGCTGGGCAGAGGGCACTCTCCATGGAGCTGAGGGCACCCTAGATGCTGGTGGAGGGCGCCCTCCATGCGGTTGGAGGCGCCCTTAGGCAGATAAGCGGTGAAGGAGTCAAAGCTTATCAATGTTGCATTTTTGGCTTGGTTGAGGGCACCCTCCATGGTGTTGGAGGTGTCCTCCATGGGCTTTATAAGGCAGCCTCAAGCAACAACTTGGAGATACAACAAAAACGCGATCCATCTTTCGTGCACTGCTCAAAGAACCATCCGATAAAGCTGTAGGAAGACACCAATGACCTAAAGCTTCAAATTTCCTATTCTTAAGTTGTTGGTATATTTTCTTATTGTACTTAATTGTTGTACTCTAAATTGTAACTTTTGCAAACTTATAGTGATTGCCCAAAGTAAATGTTCAACGAGCGTGGACCTTGGAGTAGGAGTCATCCCAGGCTCTGAACCAAGTAAAAAACTTAGTGTTTGCGTGTTTGAAATTATCTTATATATTTCCACTGTGTTTTACTCTTAATCTTCCAAATCAAAAGTGAAAGCCATGAGCACTATTCACCCCCTCTAGCGCTTTCAATCTAACATTGGGGACCAGCCACGGGCTTGAATGCATCTCAGGGGCGAGAGTCAAAGGAAGTAGGCTTGAAGGCAAGAGGTCAAAACTGTGAAGAAGAGTCAAGTGAGTTGTGAGGGTCCGAGTGTTAGAGAAATGTACTCGGGAAGGGAAACCCTAGGCTTAGGGTTGTGCCAGTTGATTGGTATTGGGACCAGTCGATTGGGGGTGAACACAAAGAGTTTCTATGCCTGAACAGCAGGGACCAATTGACTGGTGCAAGGACCAGTCGACTGGTGCAAGGACTAGTCGACTGGTAAAGAGCCGTTGGCCAGGCACCAATCGATTGATGTAAGGACCTACCGACTAGTAACGGTAAACAGCCTTGCTGGTTCTTCCCAAGTTCTATAAGATGGAGCTTGGGATGGTTGGCTAAGGTGATGAAATTAGACTTAGCTAAAGCTTAATTAGTAATCACTAAGAGCATTCGCAATGCTACTTCGTTATAATATCCACCACCTCATCAAAACGCATGGGGCCCACTGCCACATACTCATTATAACAACATATATCTTTCACTCACATCCCTTTTAATATTAACACTCATTATTTATGGGTCCCACCATCCACTCATTCATCTCTTTTACTATTTTTTTAAATAATATTAAAAATTTTATAATTAAAAAAAATAAAAAAAAATTGAGAGAGAGGGTGTTCAAACCTTTGAACATCCTCTCTCCTCTCTCTTGTGAGTGGGCATTATAATGCCCACTCACAATGGAGAGGGGGTGTTAAATGGGCATTATAATGCCCATTTAACACCCCATTGAGGATGCTCTAAGTGCTTAATGTTCCTTTGTGTCCAAGTGTTCTTGGTTGGTATTGTGGCGAGGTTTCTCCACCCACAAGAAGTTTCTTAAGTAGCTAGAGTTTCCGGGGACTAATCCACTGATAGATAGGGATTGTCCACCTTACGGACAGCCATGGAGTAGGAGCCCTAACCTCCAAACCATGTAAATTGGCATGTTGTGGTTTGCATTTTCTTTCTTTAGTTTAACTTTCTACTTGCTTTGTTTGTATTTCCACATGCGCACTAACATTGTAGAAAGAAGCGATCAATTGGGGGCAATGTCTATTCAACCTCCCTTCTTGCCGGCCACAAGATCTCCAACAAAAATGAAACTCGGACTCCGTGAATCTCATTGTGTCATGAGGCTGATGTTGTTGCTACTCAACAAGATGGGTATGAGAAATCATTGATCTGCAAGGCTTGTGTCATCCTATGTTGCCACCAAATGCATTTATGTAAGTAATGATTGACCTTTTATCTTTATGCATTATTTGATCATTCATTGTTCTTAGTTCCAATTACATGCTTCAATTCTTTGTGACAAGAATTTATTACTGAAGTTGGAAACACTTATTGATCATTATATTAAGTACAATGCATGCTAACTAATCTATTAGTTAATTTTCTATTTTAGTTCTAGTTACATGGTTTCTTATCCTCGCATTGAACTTCATACATTGTCTTTCTACAAATGCTTATATAACCAGTAACAATAAAATGAGAAATGGAGAAGGATGATCCTTCTTACAAACAAGGAGATATTTGGGTTTTGGTTGATTTACTGGTAAGATTGGACTCTAGGTGGACAAGGCTACTTCTGACCTGAAGAATACCAATGTCAGGCTTGAGCACACTATTACTCAAGTTCCTATTAATTCTAGTTTGAGTAAACATTATCTATACTTTATGAGAGATTTGTATTCGACAACTTATAGCTAAGAATTTCTAACAAATAATTGTGGTTTTTCATTTTTCAGCTTAGATCGAGTCGCAACTTTTGCATTGATACAATCTTGCTATGTATTATTCTTGGCATTGTTGCATATCGTCATTGTAGCTTGCACTAACGTAACAACGTAACAAGGCTTCTTGTTCTCGACTCCAACTCCATGGTCTGCCGGTGGTGTATGCTTCTCAAAGTCATCATCCTCGTGGACAACGGGTAGATTTCCATATCGTTCACCAGCAAAAAGTACCTTGCATACCGACCCACACATTTTGATGTTGCTTTTGTGTAATTATTTTCTTTGTCAGGGTTGGGAAGATATCGCTGATGAATCAGTAAGCTCTAAACCATTTTATGCATTTTTTAGCTTACTTTTGATAGAGAGTTTGTTCTTTTGGTGGAATTATACATCTATGATGCTTAATTTGGGATTGGATCATATTTGTTAGACATGTGAACAAGAAGTTTAGCAACCAGTACAAAACCACCATTGTAGCCTACTTTTTGACCAAACAAGTCCAAATCGATGATAGATTATTCACCTTATAGGTTAGGAAAACTTCATAAATGCAACTTTATGTTATCCTCCTTTCTCCATCCTTTTTATGAATTTCTTCCTATTGATTGAGAGGTTCATGTTCTCTGCAAGATTATTTTTAATGGTGCAACTTTTTTTAAAAAAATATATTCTAAAGATGATATGACCATATATATAAGTGATAGGTAATTAAGTAGTTGTTTGGTTTAGCGGCGAAAATATTACGCCGCTAATGAATAGTTTTCTTATCGTATTTGATCCTGTCTGAAATCTGCGAGGTGGTGCGCTGGCACCAGTGAATGATGGTTTCTAATGAAGATGAGCTCCTGAAGATCCAGAAGAGCTCCTCAACGATCTTATGCACATTGAGATGAGCCAACAAAGCATTAGTGACCTAAGATCGGGGTGAAGATCCCTAGCTAAGCCCTCCAACACTCAAGTCAATTCCTCTCTCAAAGGTGGAAGAAGAAGAAGAAGTATAGTAACTAAAGTATTTGAAAACAGAGTTTTGGATGTTAGAACTTGCTTACCTTACCAACAGAGAGAATCCCCCTTTTTATACTATCCCATGTAACCTCCGTAGTTATAAGGTGGTCTCCGGTTTGTTAGAATTTGTTAGAAAATGAAGTCATCCTCTAGACTTCATGTAATAATCCTTTAAGAAATCTTTTTTGTACCCCAGATGTACCTCTTTTATCATTTGTGACTCATATTCATGATAAAGTATGCATAAGAACACATCACTATAACTGAAGATGCTTCTAGAAGATATTTCCCGTCAATTTCATCAGGTTGTCATACTTATGTATTTCTGTTAAGCATGTCTCGACCAGTCATTCAAGTCAGCCACATATATATTGAGAATACCTTCTGGTAAACATGTTTCGATCGATCATTCAAGTCAGCCAAATATATATATATATATATATTGAGAATACCTTCTAGTAAGCATGTTTCGGTCGGTCATTCAAGTCGGCTGTGCATATATATTGAGAATACCTTCTAATAAGCATGTTTCAGCTGGTCATTCAATCCAGCTACATATATATATATTGAGAATACCTTCTAGTAAGCATGTTTCAGCTAGGAATGTACTATAAGATTTATTGTAACGACCCAATTTTCCTTATTTCGAGTTCTAAAAGCCCATAAAAATATTTGAAAATACTTTTAAAATATTCTATAGATTTTTAGGTATTTTTAGAGTATTTTTACGTAATTTTTGGAGGTCGTTTGATATTTTTACAAAACGAAAGGAAGTTGACAAAAAAAAAATTTGTCAAAACCGAAACTCGAACCCACGACCTCGGGTCGGACTGACCCAACCGGTCACGGCTCAACCAGCTGAGCTATATGGGTTTTGTTAACTAAGTATGGGGAGAAATAAATTAAAGCATAGTTGGAATCGAATTAAAACTGGGTTATAAAGGGTTAAGTGTTTTTCCTGTGACTTAAACCTAAACCTTTCCTCTCCTTTTCTCTCCCGACGACGCGATTCTTCTCTCTCGGGCGAAAAGGGGCGACGGCGCTAGGGCTCGTCTCCGGCGGCCGCCAAGGACTTCTTTCCGGGAGTTGTTCACGAATTCGTGGTCTCCTCGTCAAGGGGAACACGCGGATAGGAAGGGATCGCCGAGACCTTCACCTCATCCGAACCCTAGACCTCTTCCTCAGTTGTAAGCCCAAGCAAACCACGGTAAGTGCTTCTCACCTGCGGTAGGAGTAGCTTTCGGGGTTTCGTTTGCAATTTTGTTGTTGTGTAATGAACAAGAGCAGCCCTTCATCTTAGCATATTGTCTAGATTTCAACCTTTGCTCTAGCAATTCGGTTTGGGCTTTGGTTCAAGACCTTTTGTTGTTTTTTTTAAAAGCTCGGACAGAATTTTTAATTGTCTCCCTTGATTGTTACAGCATGCTTATTTAGATGTATTTACCTTACATTACAAGCATATCTAAGTAGTTATGTTTCTTTCAAGTCACGGCATGATTAAAGGATTGTTAAGATTCAAAAATAAATTAGTTTTACAAGCTTGCTATTTGGAATCTGTTGCTGCCGTGGGCCTGACCAAACTTATTTCCTATGATCATGTAGTCTTTTAATTACTGTTGAGTTTTGTTTTGAATATATACAGATATATATCAGTGGCATATGGTTTTAGAATCTCTTGCATAATGTATATATGTGAGAAGTACAAGCAAAGCAAGACCAAGGTCACAAATTGATCCTGAATTCCAGAATTTATAATCAAAGCACACTAAGTGCTTAAATAAATGCCAAGGCATTTTATTATAAGAAGTATTTAAAGATAAAAAAAATATTTTACTTTTAAAGGGCATGTACCGGACACAAGGTCCAAGGGATGGGCTCCAAGATGCCCCTAGGCACAAGGCCTAGAAGTATCTTAGTAAGTTTCGGGATTAGCTACCTCGATTCTTATTAAGAATACGCGCAAAGTGGTACAATGCCGGGCCCAAGAGAAGTTGATTATTATTTTAAAGTATAAGAGTATAAGTTGGGGAACAAATGGAACAGTTTCTTTCATCTAAGTTGTAATTTTCGCAAGTTAAATCTATTGTTCCTTTTAGAGATGCATGATTTAGTTTTAGTTGCTATTTTCATGTGGAGCATGTATTTTCTGCTTTCTTTTATGCACATGCATTTCTGATCGAGTTTTTGTGAGTAGATAGCACTTACTAAGCTTTTAGCTTATAGATACTACTTTCCTCCTACTGCAGATATAGATAAAAGTAAAGGAAAAGCTAAAGTGTTATAGAGGAAGGCGACAAGGAGACATCGATGGTGTGTGTGGTGGCTGATATGGAAGACTTGGGACATTGTTGAGGCTCATTTAGATTCTTTTATCTGCTAGGAAAATAAAGGAGTGTACATGCTATTTTGTTACTACTAGATTGGAGTTATTTTGCATTGATAAAGGTTAATTTAGATTGGTATTCTTAAAGTGTTGGAGCAGTTGGTAAGAGGTTGCTAGAGATTAGTTTTCCTTACATTACTAGTTTTGTTTTCTTCTTATCATTTAGCTGGATTAACTGTTACTGCTAAAACTGTTTCGGTTTGGAAGTATTGTGGCTGTTTCCTTTGATATAACTGAAAGTTTAATTAGATTCTTTATTCAAAATATTAGGAAAAAAATTAGAGATTTGTTATCAGCTTGATTGCATGCTAGATTTTATTTTCTTGAATTGCATTGGTTTATTGTAGTTAAGGTAAATTAGATGTTGATGTATATGTGTTACTGTAATGTTCTCGGTAATACTGGAAACACTCTTATCCTAGTTGCCGAAACGTCTCTGTACTGTTAGAAATGATTAGTTAGATAGTTTCCTCTGCAATTTGATATGCTAGTCCTATTATTGGAATAGATCTTCTATTAATAAGTTTAAGGGTGGCTGTAGTTTAGATGTGTACATCATTTTTGGTAGTGTGTGTTAATAAGAGTTTTAGTTGCTGTACACCTGGGGAATCCATGATAAACCGTAGGTCACTCTTCTAATTGGGTATGCTTTAATAGCTTTATTATGATGAGTTGAGTTTTGAGACAAGCACTTGTTTTTTTTTCCAAGGGTTGCTTGACAATGCAGTAAGCTTAAATTCGTAATGCAACATACTTGTTTATGCCTTATTCATTGAGGAATTGTATGATGGAACCGTAGTATGTCTGAACCTGCTTGTAGGTTTGAGCGCAACATGTTGAAATTAATTTTGATGCTTAGCATGTAAACAAAAAGTAGAAACGTTCAAATATATATATATATGCTGTTGTCGTTTTCTTTGAGAACCAAAATCAGTATAAGGTATGGCACCAGATTTCTTTTGAAATACTTTAGTATCACTATCATCGGCATAAGAAATAATAGTTAAGTGGAGATAATAGTAAAGAATAGTTAGTAGATAAGTAGCGTCCATTCTTATTAGTAGTAAGGAGGGCGGGCGTTACATTTATAAGGCTAAATACCTTTGCGCTCGGTCAGGCTTTGTCAGGCCGAGCACATGTAAGAACATTAGTGCTCACTCTGCCTTCACTCAATCGGTAATATACTAAAAGCTATATAAGGCTAAATATCTTTACAAATACCTTTACGCTCGGTCGGGCATTGCTTGACCGAGCGTGTGTAAGCACATTGGTGCTCACTCGGCCTTCACTCGGTCGATAATATACTAAAACTTCTATAAGACTAAATATCTTTACACTTGGTCGGGCTTTGTCAGGCCAAGCGCATGTAAAAAGTCTTTTATTTAGTTGTTCATTATCCTATTAATCATACATTCACCCAGCTATATACCCCTCCTATCTTTCTTGACCATGACCTCTACTTCATTTGCCAGGCCACTCTATCATAACTTATATCACTAGCCTCCCCTTCAAGTCTAGTCGAAGGAGGTATGACTAACTAACTAGACATGAGTCGCAATTTTGTTTGTTTGCTCTACTCGTATAACTCATTATTCTATGCTTTCTTTTTTCTTTTCTTTTAACCATATCTTGAGAGTTGCACGGGTTTTCAAAATTATTTTATTGGTAATTGGCCCTTCAACGGAAAGAGAATGATCGAAGATATGGTGTCTCAACATATGATTTGGTCTGTTCTGTCTATCATAAATGCCTCTTTATAAGCGAGCGACACGTAGCATTTTTTCCTATTTCTTGAAGCAACCTTTAACATGCTTCTTTATCAATGTCCCATCACATTATTATTAGAAAATCAACGCTTCTCCTATCACAAGCTATTTCAATTTAACGTCGATCCTTACACTATCCTAAAACTCTAAATCTTTTTCATTTCTTTACTCTTCATCTTCCTCAACTAACTTTCTAGCGATTCTCTTTTTCGGCTTTCTCCAACACCCCACACTTCTTCATCTTCCCCGACCTTCTTCTGCTACCTCCCTTCCTTAAGGACCCAATAAGTCGCCTATCCCTTAAGTGTTTATGTTTTTCACCATGGCTGAGGAATCACTAGTTCCTTGGTACGCTTAGACCCATTCCTCCTTTAGTATCGCCGATCGAATTTCCATTCGTTCTCTGTATGAAATCCCTAATGAATATCGTATCAAGGTCCCGCGCAACCTGATGCTTATCCCCATTTCCCTCCTAATAACTATGTTACCTTCTTTAAGGATCAATTAGTAGCAGGTTTACACTTCCCTATTCCTCTATTCTTAGCGGAGATAAGCCATTATTTTGGTATTCCTTTACAACAATTTGCCCCAAATGCTTTTCGATATCTATGTGGACTATACATGTTATTTCGCCTTTTCAGTATCCCTCCTACTCCTCAAAATTTCTTCATATTTTCCTATCCTAAAATCTTAGAGCAGGGAATATTCCTTTTCCAATCCTGTCCCAAGATGGTATTCTTTGAATGTGCCTTCATCCAACAAGGGTTGGAAATCACACTTCTTCTTCATAAAATTTCCTAGACCTGTTGTATGGTCTACCTCATGGCAATCTTCTTTCCCCCCTCTTATTGATATAAAAGAATTTCACAACAATGAGTCATCTCTGATGATTCTAACAAATTACTTGGTCACCTCTTTTACATTCACAAATGGATACATAGTGATCTTCTATACCTTTTTGGCCTGAGCCCTGTTCAAAAAAGATTACAATGTTCCTTTGGTAAGTTCTGACATTTTAACCAATACTCTTTTACTAACTAAAATACTCTTTTATTTGTTATAGTGGATGTTGTATTTGAAGCTCTAGTTGATAAGGAAATCAGATTGGAAGAGGAGACATTATCAGCCAAGGAACAAGAACTTAATGCAAAGCTTAATGTTGAGAAAGAACAACCTTCTACTGTTCCTTTGCCTGAACCTTCCATCCAGCCTGCGATTGCTGATAGTTCTCAAACCATTCTCGAGGAAACCCCTATAAATTCACCTCCATTGCCAGAGGACACCCCTTTGGAAATACCAAAGCAAATGCCAAAAGCTATTCCTATGAGAAAATGCCCTGGACGTAGATTAACCTTAGCGCCCCTCCCCAAGAAAAGGGCTACTTTTGTCCTTGAAGATGCAGTCCAAGGGGATATTCAAACCACTTCACCTGAACCTACCTTATCTTCCTTATATCCTATTCTCGCTTCCCCATCTATCCAGCCTCAAGAAGACCCCCTATCTCATAGTACTAGTTCGGATCTTGAATTTGTCATGACTTTCCCAGAACAAATTCCTTTACCCTTCCAAGAACTTAGGATCCTCCTTTTCTTCTCGTCTCTCCTCCCTCACTTCACACTTCTTTATCATCCTCATCCACGCCTTCTTCCACCCTTCCAATATTATTGGGAACTTCTTTAACAACAATTTGGGTAGAGACTTGCCAACAACTTGAAAAGCTTACTTCCGCGGAGTTGGCTAATAAATTCTCTTTCGAGGAGACTAAGGTAAAATGCTTTTTGTTCAATTATTTCCTCACTAATGCACTTTACTAATAATTTTCCATTCTACAGCGTTGGGCCACTAATATGAGTGTGGCCCGTCAATTATATGACTTAGCCTGAGCGAATGATACCTTGAGGTAGCAAGCCCCTGAAGAATCTTCTTCCTAAGCCTCTAGAGAGATATCCGAGTTGCTCACTCAGTTACAAGAGACTCACAAACTACTTGAGATGGATTCTAAAAAACTAAGTCAATGGAGAACCTCTGTAGAAAACTTTGAGTCTCAAGTTAAATCAGAGGTCAATCTTCGCGCTGAGTTGACATCAAAACTAGATAAGTTTACCACAGAGAATGCTCAATTGTCCTCTCAGTTGCAAGCACTGAAGGATGCTCATGCTTCATAATTGGCTATTAAAGTCTCTGATTTACAATCTAAGGACATCGAGCTAGCCTCTCTGTGTTCATCCATAACCAAAGCTCAAGCAGACATCTCTTCTAAAGAGATTGAACTAAAAGATTCTCAAGATAATCTAGCAGACTATCAGGCGGGTGAAGATAACCGATTCGAAAAGAGGAAAAGAATACTTCTGGAATCTCCAGAATTCAATGCTCCTATCGTTGCTTCGATCGTCAAAGCTTCCAATCATGGGGCTAAGGGGGCTATAGAGAAACTAAAAGAAAAGGGATATTTAACTTTTGACCCTTCAGCTAATTTCCTTAATCATAAAAAATTACTTAAGACTTGACCTCTTGATCTATTTCCCAAACTGATCTAATCTCCAACATATCTTTGTAATGTAGGATCTTTTTTTAACAATTTTAATCGTTGCCCCTTTTTTTATGGTGTTTCAGATATTTGCACAATTTGTTTTTATCCTTATCCATTAAGTATCTGGAAATTTGCATACTTAGATGAGGTTATGTTGATTTTTTCTGCAGGTGATTTGATTTTATTACTGAAAGATTGAGTTAATATTTATTTTTTAATCAGAATTGGTCTTCATTTAGGCTTTAACATTCGCTTGTATTTGTTCCATTATCTTTAGGTTTATTATTCATTAGTCTTCTATAGGCGGATTATCCTCACTTTAATCCATATTTATTATTCCTCGATAATAACCTCTGTCCACCTTTTACCAGCCAACTGGGTTTGCTTACTTCTGTATTTACTCTCGCTCGAATTTAATACTTGCCCGACCCTTAATGGCCGGTCGAGTTTATATATATATATATATATATATACATATATTTTAAACTAGCCTTAAGACTCGATCAGCTAATAATGGCTGACCGAGTTTATAATACAAAAAAGCATATAACTCATATTTTATATCATAAATATTTGGCCTTTATTGGGATCTTGGAACTTTTAGTTTAACCTTGGTAATGGCTCTAATGTCTTAGGAACATAATCTTTTGTGTCGATTACCAAAACTATTTTCCTATTGGTGACACGTGTGTCCATGACATTTGAAGTGTACCCATCTCATTATATCTGTCGCCTTACCAATCCATCCAACGATTCTCCTTTGACCCCGCTTTTTTTTATCATCTCGATCTAACGTTCCTACTTAAAACACCTTTTTCGATGCCTTGCTAAGGCTTCTAAAGAGAAAAAAAGAGGAAAATCCCTAACATTTTATCTTCTTCCTCCAGTTTGCCTATTTCTTATTCTTCGTTTTCCGCTAGCTTTTCTCTTGTTCCTACTAATTCATCCTGCTAACAATGTTGACCTCCGAGGTACACTCAATGTTCTTCTAAGTTTACTGTACAAGAGTCCTATGAGATTCAATGGAACTATGATTTTCCTCCATACATAGCCGTTCTTACTTCAAAGGATCGTCCTCACCTTCCTCTTCCAGAGAGCATGGCAATATTCTGGGAATAGGTCCTATCTGGTTTCAGGTTTCCTATTCATCCCTTTTTTGTTGATGTTAGTAGATATTTTGGCTTTCCCCTCCATCAACTCATCCCCCAATCATTCTCTATTATGGTTGGCTTTGTTGTCATTTCTCTCTTACTTGAGTTTCCTTTATCTCCTCGCCTGTTTCATCATTTCTTCATTCCCCATCTAGTGGAAGATAGCTTATTTAAGTTTTAGTCACGCCCTAAAACCACTTTATTTCATAGAATTTCACCTCAAGGAGAATAGTGAGACAATTTCTTTTTTATGCATCTTCCTTCTCCTCCACCATATCCGATAACCTGGCATCAAAACCTTCCCCCTATTCCCCAATTAGACAATATTTTTGAAGATCCCATCCTTCGCTCTTCCATGGGAAAATTGAAAGGCAAAAAGTTTAACCTGCCTGCCTTAACCGCAAAAGGTTTATTATTTGCCTTTGGTCTTAGCCCAGCTGACACAGCCTTGGATGTTCCCTTTGGTAAGATTATTCTCCTTATATATGTTTTTGATCATTTTCATATTGTTCCTAACATGAATTTCTCTTTTCTCTAGCCAATGCTATCCTTCCTGCTTTCATGTACAAGAATACTCACCTAACGAGAGCAGTCTTGACTAGAGTGGGGGAAGACTTATTAAGGGATCGTCGTCTCAATTACTCTTCCTCTTCTATTGGTTTATTACCTCCATCTGAGCAACCCAGGGAATCTTCAAGCTCATCAAAATAGGAAGATCCCTTCATTATGAAGCATAAGAAATCTTGTACCTCATCCCAATGCCCACTTGCCTCTACCATAGCTACTTTTGAGCAGCTTCCTATTACTCCCTCCAAAATCTCCTATGCCAAAGGTAAGGAACTTGCACCCTATACACATGCTCATTCCAATTCTACACTCAATATAATGAGACCAGGACTTCTTCCTATGTCTCGTATTATTCCTCCAGTTGTTCAAGTTGGTTAGTCCTAGGAAAACGTATCGGTTCTACTGTATAAAAATTTTTTGTACAAGTGTCGAACCTTTCCTTAAATAACCTATTGTGTTCTTTAGAAGTTAAATTAGGAATCGCAGACAGAACTTAACATCATTGATTCCAAATTTAACTTATTTGTTCTTAATGGTTTAGATTTGAATCGTAAGCGGAACTTAACACTATTGATTCAAATCTATCTAAGTTATTAATTCCATTAAATATTAATTTCTAAAATTGGCTTCCAGGACTGCATGACGAGGCACATGACCTTCTTGGATATAGGAGCAACCACCACCGCCTAGTCAAAGCCTTTTAAGGAAAGCTAATATTTAATTTCCTTAAATAACTCTAGGTTAACCAAAAAGAACAATCGAATCACAAATTCGAAAAAGAAGAAAACACAAACTCGAAAAATAAATTCGATAAACTAGATCTAATTGCCTCTTGTATTTAGAATTCATACAAAGAAAAATAACTAGTATGATGCGGAAGAAAAATACTAGTTATACCTTCTCTTTGTAAGCTAATGACCTCAAGATCTTCTGCCGTATTTCTCGCCTCGCCTTGGACGTTGTGTGGGCGACGATCCTCCAAGATGAACACCACACAAAGCTTCCTCCTCTTCTTCTAAAATCCGGCCATCACCACCACCAAGGAGAAGAGAGCAAAAGGGAAAAGAGAAGGGAGAGAGGGGCCGACCACCAAGAGATCACCAAGCAAAAGAATAAGAGTTGTGTCTCATGAAGCCCCCTCACCCCTTCTTTTATATTACTTGCCCAAGGCAAATAAGGAAAAACTTTTTACAAAAAATAAAATCATCCAAGAGTTTTTCCTTTTCCCTTTTAATTTTTCCTTTCCTTTCCTCTTGATTGAATCAATCACCAATTTTGAATTTGTGATGATTTTATTATTTTTAATATGTCTGGCCACTTGCTTGGGCACCAAGCAAGGTGGTCGACCACCTCATCAAGGGGAAAAAGGAAATATATTGTTTATAAAATTTTACAAGAAAAACTCTTATAAAAGTTTACAAACTCTCTTTCCTAAAGTAGGAGTTAAAAAAGGAAAGTTCTAAAAATTAAAACCTTGTTTTAAAATTTAAAACTTCTCTTATAAAATTTCTTTTTTTAATATGATGATAGAAAATTTTAATTTTAAAACTTATCTTCCTTTTTTTTTAAATCATGAGGATGGTTAAAAAAGGAAAGTTTTAAAACTTTTAAAACTCTCTATTAAAACATGTGGCCAAATTCAAATAAGGAAAGTTTTTAAAATTAAAATCTCTCTTTTAAAACTTATAGTTTTCTACAAAGAGAAGATTTTAAAAATTCAAAAACAACCCTTTTTGCTTGAATATTGTGGCGACCCCTTCATGCTTGGTCACCAAGCAAAGGGCCGGCCCCTATAGAAGAGGATGTGGTCGGCCCTTGCTTGGTCACCAAGCATTGGACCGGCCCACTTCTTGGACACCAAGAAGAGCCTTACATTTGGATGGACTTAAGGCTATAATGAGGCTACGACAGGGACCTAGAGGAGAAATTGGTTTTGGCCTTCCGATGAGCTTGAGTATCCCGTGTTCGCCTCGAACACACAACTCAAGTTCATCGATAATAACTCATTCTACTAGAGAGTTATTATCGAACTACCGCACCAATCCCAAATTACATTATGGGCTCCTTCTTATCATGAGTGTGTTAGTCTCTCTGTGTTTAAGATTACGAATGTCCACTAATTAAGTAAGTTACTGACATCTTACTTAATTAATATCTAGCTTCAAGAGTAGTACCACTTAACTTCATTGTCATGTCAGACTAAGTCCACCTGCAGGGTTTAACATGGCAATCCTTATGAGCTCCTCTTGAGGACATTCTCAACCTAGATAACTAGGACACAGATTCCTTCTATAATCAACAATACACACTATACGTAATATCATTTCTCAACTTATCGGGCATATTGATTTATCGAGCTAAACCTCACCCTTTGATAAGTCAAAGAAATAAATATTAAATATATATGCTTGTTATTATATTAGGATTAAGAGCACACACTTCCATAATAACTAAGGTCTAGTTCTTTTACTAAGTCAGTACAAAAAGAACTTACCTAAATGGTCCTACTCAATACACTTAAAGTGTATTAGTGTAATTTATTAGTCAAGATAAACTAATACTTAATTACACTACGACTATTCTTATGGTTTGTTCCTTTCTATCTTAGTCGTGAGCAACTATTTATAATTTATAGAGAACTGACAACATGATCTTCTGAGTGTGACACCACACTCCATGTTATCTACTATATAAATTAATTGAACAATTACATTAAATAAATGCAGATATTGACCAATGTGATTCTTTTATTTCAAAAATAAATGTTTACAAAAGGTAGGCTTTTAGTATATACTCCAACAATCTCCCACTTATACTAAAAGACTAAGCTGCCATATCTGTTGCCAAACATCTGATTTTCATCCCCTCCATATGCCGATCAAAAACTTTTGCCGGAAGGGCTTTAGTGAAAGGATCTGCCAGGTTATCTACTGATGCAATCTTGGAGACGACAACTTCTCCTCGTTTGACGATGTCTCGTATCAGGTGGTACTTGCGCTCTATATGTTTACTTGCTTTATGGGCTCGTGGTTCCTTTAAGTTTGCAACTGCACCACTATTATCATAATAAATTATGATGATCTTGGGCAAACCAGGAATCACATCTAAGTCCATTAGAAAGTTCTTGAGCCGTACAGCTTCTTTGGCTGCCTCAGAGACTGCCACATACTCAGCTTCCATGGTTGAGTCCGAGACGCATTTCTGCTTAACACTCCTCCATGCAATGGCTCCACCTCCTAGAGTAAACACATAGCCTGACGTAGACTTACTATTGTCCCTATCTGATTGGAAGTCTGAATCCGTGTAACCCACAAGGAGCAAATCATTGTTGGTTAATCCTAGGAAAACGTGCCGGTTCCACTGTACAAAAATTTTGTACAAGTGTCGAACCTTTCCTTAAATAACCTATTGTGTTCTTTAGAAGTTAAATTAGGAATCGCAGACGGAACTTAACATCATTGATTCCAAATTTAACTTATCTGTTCTTAATGGTTTAGATTTGAATCGCAAGCGGAACTTAACACTATTGATTCAAACCTACCTAGATTATTAATTCCATAAATATTAATTTCCAAAATTGGCTTCCAGGACTGCATGGCGAGGCACATGGCCTTCTTGGATATGGGAGCAACCACCACCGCCTAGGCAAAGCCTTTTAAGGAAAGCTAATATTTATTTCCTTAAATAACTCTAGGTCAACCAAAAGGAACAATCGAAACACGAGTTCGAAAAAGAAGAAAACACAAACTCGAAAAACTATTTCGAAAAACTAGATCTAATTGCCTCTTGTATTTAGAATTCTTACAAAAAGAAAAACTAGCATGATGCGGAAAACAATTGCTAATTATACCTTCTTTTTGTATGCTAATGACCTCAAGATCTTCTGCCATATTCCTCGCCTCGCCTTGGACGTCGTGTGGGCGATGATCTTCCAAGATGAACACCACCCTAGAGAGTCCATCTTCTCCTTGCAATATTCGGCCACCACCACCTCTAATAGAAAAGAGAGCAAAGGGAGAAGAGAAGGGAGAGGGCCGGCCACCAAGAGATCATCCAAGCAAAAGAATAAGAGTTGTGTCTCATGAAGCCCCCTTACCCCCTTCTTTTATATTACTTGCCCAAGGCAAATAAGGAAAGATTTTAATAATTTTCCTTTTCCCTTTTTATTTTCCTTTTTCCTTCCTCTTGATTGAATTAATCATCAATCAATGGTTGAGATCAATCCTATTTGGTTTAGGATTGAGATTGATTTAATCCTATTGGCCGGCCCTTGCTTGGGCACCAAGCAAGGTGGTCGGCCACATTAAAAGGAAAGGAAAAAAATTTTTTATATAAAATTTTACAAGATAAACTCTTATAAAATTTTACAAGCTCTCTTTCCTAAAGTAGAAGTTAAAAAGGAAAGTTTCTAAAATTAAAACCATGTTTTAAAATTTAAAAACTCTCTTATAAAATTTCCTTTTTTAACATGATGATAGAAAATTTTAATTTTAAAACTTATCTCCTTTTTTCTTAAACCATGAGGATGGTTAAAAAAGGAAAGTTTTAAACTTTTAAAACTCTCTATTAAAACATGTGGCCAAATTCAAATTAGGAAAGTTTTTAAAAATTAAAATCTCTCTTTTAAAACTTATAGTTTTCTACAAAGAGAAGATTTTAAAAATTCAAAACAACCCTCCCTTTTTGAATTATTGTGGCCGGCCCCTTCATGCTTGGTCACCAAGCAAAGGGCCGGCCCCTTTAAAGAGGATGTGGTCGGCCATTGCTTGGTCACCAAGCAATGGTCCGACCCCCTTCTTGGACACCAAGAAGAGCCTTACATTTGGATGGACTTGAGGCTATAATGAGGCTACGACAGGGATCTAGAGGAGAAATTGGTTTTGGCCTTCCGATGAGCTTGAGTATCCCGTGTTCGCCCCGAACACACAACTCAAGTTCATCGATAACAACTCATTCCACTAAAGAGTTATTACCGCATTACCGCACCAATCCCAAATTACATTATGTGCTCCTTCTTATCATGAGTGTGTTAGTCTCCCTGTGTTTAAGATTATGAATGTCCACTAATTAAGTAAATTACTGACAACTCACTTAATTAATATCTAGCTCCAAGAGTAGTACCACTCAACTTTATTGTCATGTCGGACTAAGTCCACCTGCAGGGTTTAACATGACAATCCTTATGAGCTCCTCTTGGGGACATTCTCAACCTAGATAACTAGGACACATATTCCTTCTATAATCAACAACACACACTATAAGTAATATCATTTCCCAACTTATCGGGCATATTGATTTATCGAGCTAAACCTCGCCCTTTGATAAATCAAAGAAATAAATATTAAATATATGTGCTTGTTATTATATTAGGATTAAGAGCACACACTTCCATAATAACTAAGGTTTAGTTCTTTTACTAAGTCAGTACAAAAAGAACTTACCTAAATGATCTTACTCAATACACTTAAAGTGTATCAGTGTAATTTATTAGTTAAGATAAACTAATACTTAATTACACTACGACTATACTGATAGTTTGTTCCTTTCTATCTTAGTCGCGAGCAACTGTTTATAATTTATAGAGAACTGACAACATGATCTTCTAAGTGTGACACCACACTTCATGTTGTCTACTATATAAATTAATTGAACAATTACATTTAATAAATAAATGCAGATATTGACCAATATGATTCTTTTATTTTAGCAAATAAATGTTTACAAAAGCTAGGCTTTTAGTATACACTCTAACAATCATCTGCCTGGTAAACTAGCATATAGTCTCTAGTCTTTCTCAGGTACTTTAATATATGCTTTACCACAGTCCAATGCCCTTGTCCAGGGTTACTCTGATATCTACTAATCATGCCCATGGCAAAACAGATATCAGGTCTCGTACACAGCATTGCATACATAAGGCTTCCTACAGTCGAAGCATAAGGAACTGTCTTCATGTCCTCTATCTCCTTTGATGTTTTCAGAGACATCTCTTTAGATAAAGCTACTCCATGCCTAAAAGGTAAGAAACCTTTCTTGGAATTTTGCATGCTAAAACGAGCAAGGATTGTATCTATATATAAAGCTTAGGATAGACACAATATTCTTTTCTTGTGATCCCTTATAACTTTGATCCTAAGAATGTGTGCACATTCTCCTAAGTCCTTCATATCAAATTGTTTAGACAACCATACCCTTACGTCCGATAATACCTTGGCATTGTTGCCAATTAACTAAATATCATCTACGTATAGTACAAGAAATACCACCACGTTTCCGTTACACTTCTTATATACACAAGACTCATCCGGACACTGAATAAATCCATATGACTGGATTACTTCATTAAACCAGATGTTCCAAGATCTTGAAGCTTGCTTCAGTCCATAAATGAATCGATTGAGCTTACACACTAGATGCTCTTTGCCCTTTTCAATGAACTCTTCTGGTTGCTTCATATGGATGTTTTCTTCAAGACTTCCATTAAGGAAAGCTGTCTTGATATTCATTTGTCAAATCTCATAATCTATATGAGCAGCAATGGATAAGAGTATCGGGATAGACTTAAGCATAGCTACCGGCGAAAAAGTCTCCTCATAATTGATTCCCTCTTTCTGAGTGTACCCTTTTGCAACAAGCCTTGCTTTGAAGGTTTCTACCTTCCCATCTGTTCCTTTTGTAGATCCACTTGCATCCAATGGCTTTTACACCATCAGGTGGTTCTACAAGCTCCCAGACCTTATTATAATACATAGATTCTATTTCGAAATTCATTGCCTTTTGTCAAGATACTGCATCTATATCTTGGAGTGCTTTATCATATGTCCGGGGATCAGGTTCATGTTTACCCGGGATCAAGTCCAAAGACTCTCCCAAAAACATGAATCTTTCAGGCTGCCTTACAACCTTCCCACTACGAGGAAGCACCGTCTGTGGTTGTGTATCATGTGTGACACGTGTTGTAGTCTCTTGTGGTACTTCATCTTGTACTGTTGGTACTGAAATAGACGTGCCCTCTCTAAGTTCTTCTAGAACAATTTTTCTATTGGGCTTGTGATCTATTATATAGTCTTCTACTAAAAACTGGACATTGGTGCTAACAATGACCTTCTGGTCTTTAGGACTATAAAATAAATCACCTTTCTTTCCTCTGGGATAACCCACAAACACACGAACTTCTATACGAGATTCTAACTTATCAGCATCTGGTTTCAGCACATGTGCTAGACTACCCCAAATCTGAATATGTCTTAGACTGGGCTTTTACCCATTCCACAATTCTATGAGAGTAGAAGATATTGATTTAGAAGGTACTAAGTTCAGAATGTGTTCTACTATTTCCAGAGTGTATCCCCAAAATGAATTTGATAATTCTGAATAACTCATCATCGATCTAACCATCTCCATAAAAGTCATATTCCTTCGTTCTGCCACACCATGCTGTTGGGGTGTACCAGGTGCGGACAATTGGGATTGAATCCCGGCCTCTAATAAGTAATTCCTAAACTCTCCTAAGAGGTATTCGCCACCACGATCAGACTGTAGTGTCTTGATACTTTTACCTAGATGTTTCTCCATATCAGCCTTGTACTATTTGAACTTATCAAAACACTCAAACTTGCGGCGCATTAGGTAAATGTATCCATATCTTGAATAATCGTCTATAAAATAGACAAAATATTCAAAACCACCTCTAGCCTGGATAGACATAGGACCACACAAATCAGAATGAACCAATTCTAACGCTTCTTTGGCTCTATACCCCTTGGCCTTAAAATGTCTCTTGGTCATTTTACCTTCCAAGCAGGATTCACATGTTGGAAAGTTTTCCAACTCTAATGGACCCAAGAGTCTATCGGCTACAAGCCTTTGAATCCTACTTAAGTTAATATGACCAAGCCTTAGATGCCAAAGATGCGTTTGGTTCATTTCCGAAGGTTCTTTTCTCTTATTAGAGTTAGAAGATGTGTTATTAATTTCCATATTTTGCTTTATGGGAGAAATTGGATTTCAAGTATATAAATTGTCAACCAATGCACCAAAACAGATAATCACTTTATTTCTCTTTATAACCACATTGTTACTAAAGGAAACTGAATATCCATCCAAATACAATTTAGAAACTAAAATTAATTTCTTTCTAAAACTGGGTACATAAAGATAATTTCTTAAAACCAATTTCCTATTCCTATCAAATGATAAGTAGACATCTCCCACTGCAACAGCCGCCACCTTAGTAGCATTACCCATGTAGACAGTTATCTTTCCATTAAATAGTCCCCGGGTTTCCTGGAACCCTGCAAAGAATTACAGACATGATCAGTGACTCCCGTATCTACACACCAGGTGTTGGTAGATAACACCGCTAAACATGTTTCAACTACTAGAGCATAAGATATACCTTTATTGTTTTGATTCCTACGAGGACAGTCTACCTTCTAATGCCCTGTCTACTTGCAGATGAAGCACTTTCCCTTTGGCTTCTTCATTCCAACTTTTTGTCCCTGAGGTTTATTCACTCTCTTTGCTGAAAAAAACCTGTTTCTTCTTCTTCTTGCCTTTCGACTTAGAAGTAGAACCATTTTCAGCATAGTGAATCTGAGAACTATGACGAAATATTCCTTCTGCTGCCTGTAGTTCTGTCAGAAGTTCCGCCAACGTATACTCTCTTTTATTCATGTTATAGTTCAGTCGGAACTGCTCAAAACTTCTAGGTAGCGTTTGGAGAATTATATCGACCTGGGTTTCCCCATCGATTTCTCCTCCAAGGACTTGTATTTCATTTAGATAAGCCATCATTTTGAGGATATGATCCCTTACGGGTGTCCCCTCAGACATGGTGGCTGTCATTAGCTTTCTCATTGCCTCTTGCCTTGCAGTCCGACTCTGGTGCCCAAAGAGTTCTTTGAGATTGTTCATTATATCATAAGTTGTTGGTAAATCTTGATGTTGATGTTGCAATACATTTGACATTGACGCCAAAATGTAGCACCGCGCCATCTCATCAGCTTTTACCCATTTCTTATGATACTCAATCTCCTCTAGGGTAGAGTCACCGTCAGGTGCATCAAGGCAAGCCTCAGTTAGTACAAATTTATAGCTTTCAACAGTAAGGACAATGTCCAGGTTTCTTTTCCAATCTATGTAGTTGGGTCCAGTAAGTTTGTTCTCTTTCAGTATAATGGCCAGTGGGTTGAAAGTCATCCTAAGAATTACAAAAATAACTTTGGTCAGGACTCTAAATTTAGAATAATATTGATTCCTCAAACAATACTATTTTAAATTAACCAACACCTCAAAACACCATGAATTTTGTATGACACGATAATGTGGACGTATACAAATTCATCATTTGTAAAAGGAGGGTGTAACCCATTAATTTTATTATCTTGTCAACCTAACTTTTTGACAAATAAAATTAATAGTTGGTTTCCTTCAGTCACACAAATAATAGCAGTGACTCCGATGGGGAGGATACTATTAGATGTGCCTAAGTGTATACCATTACTTGACACTAAGTCCATTAATAAGATTGTGTCCCTTCCGATGGGGAAGATCACACGCTCTTAATTAATTTTATATAGTCATCCAAAATGGAAGTTTGATCTAGTGATCCACAAACAAACTCATCCAATATGAAGGAAGGCACTCAGAGCCAACACGCAAGTTTGTTTGCATCACTTACAAACCAGTAATGGAGACCGTGGAATTTACTAAAATAAATCTCTCTCCAACTTAGTTATTTAAAGTGAGGAATTTTAAACTATCCTAGCATTCATCAAATGCATACACACACATCACAGTAAATAAAAGCAATAAATATGGAAATTATTTTCCAACTATTATGGCCTTTTTTTTTGTTACTGTCTTCCATGTGCACCAACCCTAGCTGCTGCCATCTTTAGCCACCGCTATCGGGTCGAGTCGTCGCATCCATCTTGCCTCTTATTTCGCTGCGCCTCTGGTGCTCCATAAGTACCACGCCTCGCAAGAATCCGATCCGCGACAAAAATAGAATTTTACATATATCGATCCTATATTCCACGAGGGAATGTACATGTAATCTAGATCAAAAATAAAATTCTAAAATCCTAGGGCTAATACAGCTCCTGCTGTATTAGTTACATACAATCATGTACACACAAAATATTGCCCTTGACATGTCCAAGGGTCCAATCACACACAACATCAATAAGCCATAATAGTTGGAGCATGCAACCAAAGAGTTAGCACATCCTACTATTATTCTGCCTAAATTATGTATGACATGTGCATAACCTATTTAAATTCTAAACACACAAAGGCAAACCCTAGCTCTAATACCAATTGTTGGTTAGTCCTAGGAAAACGTACTAGTTCCACTGTACAAAAATTTTTTGTACAAGTGTCGAACCTTTCCTTAAATAACCTATTGTGTTCTTTAGAAGTTAAATTAGGAATCGCAGACAGAACTTAACATCATTGATTCCAAATTTAACTTATCAGTTCTTAATGGTTTAGATTTGAATCACAAGCGGAACTTAACACTATTGATTCAAATCTACCTAAGTTATTAATTCCATTAAATATTAATTTCCAAAATTAGCTTCCAGGACTGCATGGCGAGGCACATGACCTTCTTGGATATGGGAGCAACCACCACCGCCTAGTCAAAGCCTTTTAAGGAAAGCTAATATTAAATTTCCTTAAATAACGCTAGGTTAACCAAAAAGAACAATCGAATCACAAATTCAAAAAAGAAGAAAACACAAACTCGAAAAATAAATTCGATAAACTAGATCTAATTGCCTCTTGTATTTAGAATTCATACAAAGAAAAATAACTAGTATGATGCGGAAGAAAAATACTAGTTATACCTTCTCTTTGTAAGCTAATGACCTCAAGATCTTCTGCCGTATTTCTCGCCTCGCCTTGGACGTTGTGTGGGCGACGATCCTCCAAGATGAACACCACACAAAAGCTTCCTCCTCTTCTTCTAAAATCCTGCCATCACCACCACCAAGGAGAAGAGAGCAAAAGGGAAAAGAGAAGGGAGAGAGGGGCCGACCACCAAGAGATCACCAAGCAAAAGAATAAGAGTTGTGTCTCATGAAGCCCCCTCACCCCTTCTTTTATATTACTTGTCCAAGGCAAATAATGAAAAACTTTTTACAAAAAATAAAATCATCCAAGAGTTTTTCCTTTTCCCTTTTAATTTTTCCTTTCCTTTCCTCTTGATTGAATCAATCACCAATTTTGAATTTGTGATGATTTTATTATTTTTAATATGTCTGGCCACTTGCTTGGGCACCAAGCAAGGTGGTCGACCACCTCATCAAGGGGAAAAAGGAAATATATTGTTTATAAAATTTTACAAGAAAAACTCTTATAAAAGTTTACAAACTCTCTTTCCTAAAGTAGGAGTTAAAAAAGGAAAGTTCTAAAAATTAAAACATTGTTTTAAAATTTAAAACTTCTTTTATAAAATTTCCTTTTTTAACATGATGATAGAAAATTTTAATTTTAAAATTTATCTTCCTTTTTTTTTTTAAACCATGTGGATGGTTAAAAAATGAAAGTTTTAAAACTTTTAAAACTCTCTATTAAAACATGTGGCTAAATTCAAATAAGAAAAGTTTTTAAAATTAAAATCTCTCTTTTAAAACTTATAGTTTTCTACAAAGAGAAGATTTTAAAAATTCAAAAACAACCCTCCTTGTTTGAATATTGTGGTCGGCCCCTTCATGCTTGGTCACCAAGCAAAGGGTCGACCCCTATAGAAGAGGATGTGGTCAGCCCTTGCTTGGTCACCAAGCATTGGACCGGCCCACTTCTTGGACACCAAGAAGAGCCTTACATTTGGATGGACTTAAGGCTATAATGAGGCTACGACAGGGACCTAGAGGAGAAATTGGTTTTGGCCTTCCGATGAGCTTGAGTATCCCGTGTTCGCCCCGCACACACAACTCAAGTTCATCGATAATAACTCATTCTACTAGAGAGTTATTATCGAACTACCGCACCAATCCCAAATTACATTATGGGCTCCTTCTTATCATGAGTGTGTTAGTCTCCCTGTGTTTAAGATTACGAATGTCCACTAATTAAGTAAGTTACTGACATCTTACTTAATTAATATCTAGCTCCAAGAGTAGTACCACTCAACTTCATTGTCATGTCGGACTAAGTCCACCTGCAGGGTTTAACATGGCAATCCTTATGAGCTCTTCTTGGGGACATTCTCAACCTAAATAACTAGGACACAGATTCCTTCTATAATCAACAACACACACTATACGTAATATCATTTCTCAACTTATCGGGCATATTGATTTATCGAGCTAAACCTCACCCTTTGCTAAGTCAAAGAAATAAATATTAAATATATATGCTTGTTATTTATTAGGATTAAGAGCACACACTTTCATAATAACTAAGGTCTAGTTCTTTTACTAAGTCAGTACAAAAAGAACTTACCTAAATGGTCCTACTCAATACACTTAAAGTGTATCAGTGTAATTTGTTAGTCAAGATAAACTAATACTTAATTATACTATGACTATTCTGATGGTTTGTTCCTTTTCATCTTAGTCGTGAGCAACTATTTATAATTTATAGAGAACTGACAACATGATCTTCTGAGTGTGACACCACACTCCATGTTATCTACTATATAAATTAATTGACCAATTATATTAAATAAATGCATATATTAACCAATGTGATTCTTTTATTTCAAAAATAAATGTTTACAAACGCTAGGCTTAGTATACACTCCAACAGTTCCTTCACTTGAGGCGACACCAACTATACCTGTTGCTCTATCATCCCTTCTTCATGCTACAATCTCTTCTCCTATTAGGCCCCGTGCTAAAAGAACCCTTTGTAGGAGATCGATTATTCCTGAGCCTATTGAAACACCTATTGAACAAGATCCTTCATCGGTTAACCTTACACCTCCTGATCCATCTTCATAGGGTTCCTTGGCTACTCCTGAACTTCCTCCTCCTTCTTCTTCACAACCCACAATTTCCACTAGCCCCTCCATCCTTTTTAAACAATTTCATGGATTACCATCGCAACTTGGCCAGACACCTATCCCTCCTTCATATGGGATACTCCAGTTAAAAGGTATATTAGCTGAGTCATGGATGTATTCTCAGACACATATGAGGGAGGATACTACCTTTGAACGTGCTAATGATCACAACCGCCAAGCTACTGTGGTAAGTCTGTGATTGAATTTCTTTGGTCTATGGTTATAAAGTATAACATCCATGGTTGTACAGTGTAACTATGTTGTTGTCTTATTTTAGTTCTACGCTTCGAGTTTACATTTGGGTTAGCTAGCTGTGGATTTAGAAAGGACTAATCAAGTTCCAAAAGATAAAGTGGAGGAATTACAAGTTGCCTCTAACCTTCTTAATGATGAACTCATTCAGCTACAAGACAAAGTAAACTCACAAACTGAACTCAATGTTAGCCTAGAAAAAGTCTTACAAGATTGTCGTCAATTACTACAATATTGAGAAGAAGAAAGTAAAGAGTTGGAACTTTAATTACAATGGGATACATCTCAACTCAGGGTAGAGAAATCTCTGAAAGACAAAGCCCTCTCAGATTTATCCCACAAAACTACTCTCTTGGAACAATTATAACTATCCTGTGGCTCTAGATCTCCTGAGTTAGCTCAATAATTAACCTCTAAAGATTTTACATTGTTTCAACAACAGGAAAGACTACGAGCCCAAGATTTGTATATAAGTTCACTTTTAAAAGAGCTAGAGAATGTTAAAGCAGAGAAAACTATCCTACAGGGAGAGAAAGATAACTTGTAATCTGAACTCCAGACATGTAAGGCAGGTGAGGAGGAGCACTGGCAAAGCAAGCGCAGATCCTATTTAGATTTCCCTAAGTTTGGTAAGGAATATACTCAGTGCATCGTAGGAACCCTCACTCATTCTGTTGAAGGGGTAGTTCAACAATTAAGAGGGGGGGGGATTACCTATCAAGAAAGCCTCCTCCCTTATTTGTAAACCGTCGACAACTAAACAAAGAGCTCCCAAAAGACTTCCTAAGTAGTTTTGAATGAACTTAAAATCTTGTATTTGTACTTTCTTATCATTTTATCACTATTGTATACTACTTATGATATATCAAATATTAATGAAAATTTGCACTTACCTGTTTTTCCTTGTGTAGCTTCTCATGTCTTCGGAACCATCCAAGTATCCATATGAATTAACTCCTTCAATATATTCACCCTATATATCTTGTAGAAAGACCACATAAAAAAGTTATAATCAAAAGAAGTAGACCTCATAATTATCTCCTGAGTGATATATAATGTCGAATGAATTCTTTTTGGTGACCTCCGGGTTTCTATGGTGGGATGAATGCCCTGCTCGTATAAAGGATCCTCGAGCTATGTAATAAGTCGGTCGAGCATATATTCCCGAACAAAATAACTATACATGATGAGTCAATCGGCCTTATGCCATTGAATGAAATGAGCTAAATATAGTACTCACAATCTATATGCTTTGATTAACTCGTTGAGGGTTTAAAGTCTCCGGTTCCCCTTAAGGGAGCCTGCCCGATCACCCATTAAGGACCCCGATCGACTAAATAAAGGTTTAAAGTCTCTGATTCCCCTTAACGGAGCCTGTCCAATCACCCCTTAAGGTCCCCAATCAACTGAATGAAGGTTTAAAGTCTTCGGTTCCCCTTAAGGCAGTCTATTCGGTCACCCCTTAAGGTCCCCAATCAATTGTATGAAGGTTTAAAGTCTTTTGTTCCTCTTAAGGGAGCTTGTCTGGTTATCCCTTAATGCCCCTGATTGATTGTATGATGGTTTAAAGTCTCTGATTCCCCTTAAGAGAGCCTGTCTGGTCACCCCTTAAGGTCCCCGATCGACTGAATGAAGGTTTAAAGTCTCCGGTTCCCCTCAAGGAAGCCTGTCTGGTCACCCCTTAAGGTCTTTGATCAACTGAATAAAGGTTTAAATTCTCTAGTTCCCCTTAAGGGAGCCTGCTCGGTTATCCTTTAAGGTCCCCGATTGACTGAATGAAAGAGAATTAATCCATTTGCTCAGGAACACTTTTGAGTAGTATTGCCTGCACTTCTCATTATGTATATGAAAATCAGACAAAACACATGAATATATTACAAGCGCACTTGTTAGGTTCTATAAGGCTATAAGTGATTAACATTCCAAGGTCACTCGAGATTCCTCCCTTCTACGTCCTGGAGATAGTAGGAGCCTAAAGCAAGCTTTTGTATCACCTTATATGGTCCACCCATTGTAGTTCTAGTTTATTAACGTCCCCGATGGGCTTAACACGTTTCTAGACTAGATCTCCTAACTGAAAGAATCTTCGTATAAGTCTTTTATTATAATTTTGTCTCATTCTCTGGCGATATGATATGAGATGAGTTGCTGCCTTGTCCCGCACTTCTTCTACCAGATCGAGTTCCATAAGGCGTCGACATGTATTATCTTCATCATATAATCATCTTCGGTCGGATTCAACTTCAACCTCTATCGGGATTACTACTTCACCACCATATACTAGTTGAAAAGGAGTTATCCCCGTAGATTCCTAGGGAGTAGTGCGATATGCCCATAGTACGCTATGCAACTCATCTACCTAGCTGCCACCAACATGATCTAGTTCAATTTTGAGTCCTCTAATAATTTCTCTATTGGATACTTCGCTTTCCCATTACTCTGTGGATATGCCGTAGAGGTGAACACCTGTATAATACCATATTCTGAGCACCATTTCCTAATTCTCCTTCCTTGAAATTTCTTCTCATTATCAGAAATTATTTTGTGTGGAATACCAAATCTATAAATAATATGCTACCATAAGAATTTGATGGCTTCCTGTTCAGTAATTCGGGTCAATGGTTCAACTTCCACCCATTTTAAAAAATAATCCATGGCCACTAATAAAAACCTTCTCTGGGCAGGTGCAATAGGAAATGGTCCCACTATATCCATTCCCCACTAGTAAAGGGACATGATATGATAGAAGTCTTTAATAGTTCAGTGGAATGATGAGGAATATTCTGATGTTTCTGACAAGATATACACATTTTTACGAGTTGAGCTGCATCTGCTTGCAAGGTGGACCAGAAATATCCTGCTAGTAATATTTTTCTAGAAAGGGATCACCCTCCCATATGGTTGCCACAGGAACCTTGATGCACTTCTTGTAAAATATACTGCATATCTTCTAGTCTGATACATTTAAGCAACGGACTAGAGAAAGCCCTGTTATAAAGTTGATCATGCACCATGGTGTATCGACCAGCCCTCTTCTTGAACACACATGCTTGCTCTCCATCTGCTGGTAAAATACCTTGTTGCAAGATAGAATGATTGATGTTCTCCAATCACCTTGGATTTTTATATCAGCCTGTCGTTCGATATAAGATACTAGCATTGTTTGTTCTACTAGTCTATCCAAATTCCAAGGTATTATGGTAGAGGCTAATTTGGCTAATTCATCCGCTACTTGATTCTCTGATCGAGGAATCTTCTGTATGTTTACTTTTTGAAACTCAGCTTTTAGCTTATCAAATGCTTCCACATATAATTTGAGTTGTTCACTACTGATCTCAAAATTACCTGTCAATTATTGTGTTGCCAACTAAGAATCAGAATAAATCCAAACCCGAGTGACTCCTATGTGTCGTGCGGCTTGTAGCCCTACTATCAGTGCTTCATATTCTGCCTCATTATTGATAGCTCTATAATTCAATCGGACATAGAGTTGCATCCAATCTTCCTTTAACGATATGAGAAGAATTCCAATACCGCTGTCTTGTTGAGTGGAAGACCCATCTACATATATTTTCCAATTTTCCTCTTCCTCTGGTCCCTGCACCTCTGTTATAAAATCATCCAGAGCTTGAGCTTTGATTGTTGCCCGGGGTTAGTACTGTATATTATATTCACTAAGCTCAGTTATCTATTTAATCAATCGTCCAGACGCCTCTGGATTAATGAGTACTCGACCCAAAGTGCTATTAGTTAACACTATGATTGAGTGTGATAAGAAGTAAGGGCGCAACCTTCTAGTATCTAATATCAATCCATAAGCCAATTTCTCGAGTGCAGTATATCGGCACTTGACTCTTTTTAATAAATAACTTAAGAAATACATAGGCTATTGTTCTTTCCCTTCTTGCCTTACTAACACCGAGCCCACAGCATGCTCATTTGCTGACAGATACACCTATAAAGTTTCCCCCACTACTGATTTAGCTAATACAAGAAAAGTTGACAAATAATTTTTTAACTCTTGAAATGCCTTATCATAATCTTCATCACACTGAAACTTGGTAGCTCGTCAAAGTATTTTGAAGAAAGGAAGGCTTCAGTCGACCGATCGTGAAATAAAGCGTGATAGGCCAGTGATCCGACTGGGCAACCTCTGCACCTCCTTCATGTTACGTGGTGGAGCTATATCTTGAAGTGCTCTTACTTTGCTGGGATTAGCCTTTATTCCTCGCTTAGTTACCATATAGCCCAGAAATTTTCCACTTTTAGCTCCAAAAAAACATTTACATGGATTAAGCTTGAGTCCATTGCCGTAAAGTTCTACAAGTTTCTTCTACATCTGTGTATAAATCTGAGGCTTGGAGGAATTTGATGAGTATATCATCCACATACTCTTCCATGTTTCTCCCAAGTTGTTTCTAGAAGACTTTGTTCATGAGCCTCTGATACATAACCCCTGCATTCTTGAGTCCAAAAGGCATAACATTATAGTAGTAAGTACCCTCGACAGTTATAAAACTAACCTTTTCTTGGTCTTTCTTGACGAGTGGTACCTGATGATACCCCTGGTAAGCATCCAACATACAAATAAATTCACATCTAATCATAGAGTCTACCACCTGGTCGATGCGAGGCAGAGTATAATAATCTTTCGGACAAACTTTATTGAGGTCCTGAAAATCAATACACACTTGTCATTTGTTCCCTGGCTTGGATACCAGGAAAATATTAGCTAACCAGCTAGGAAATTGCACCTCTTGGATATAACCTGCTTGCAGTAGCTTATCTACTTCTTCCTTAATAATCTTATTCTAATTGACCCCAAAATCCTGCTTCTTTTGTTTAACCGGTCGGACATTAGGATATACACGTAGTGCGTGCTCCATAACTAGAGGGGGCACACCCCACCTCTTTGGGCGTCCAGGCAAACATATCATTGTTGCATGTTAAACATTATATTAACTCAGTTTTAAGTTGAAAATCCAGGTCTACCGCTATGTAGGTGATAGCTTCCGGTTAACCAACTTGGATCTGTACCTCTTCTTTTTCTTTATACACCAGGGTGGGTGACCCTTCCTGAATGGCATTGACCTCTATTCTTTGCATCTTCCATGCAGCGTTGGCCTCCACTCCGACTATCTCCATGTAGCACTTGCGCGCTACTAATTGATCTCTACTTGATCATCCATATGAAATTTAATTTTCTGACAAAAAGTAAAAACGATCGCCTGGAATTCATTTAAGGTCGGTCGACCTAATATAACATTATATGCAGAGGGTGCATCCACCACCATGAAGTAGGATCTGTGCGTCCTCATTAGGGGCTCCTCCCCTAAAGATATAACTAATTTTATTTGGCTGAGTGGCTGAACCTTATTGCCAGTAAAACCATTTAAAGGAGTCACCATAGGTTCGAGCTCATTTGGATCTATCTACAACTGATCAAAAGCTTGTTTAAAAATAATATTAACTGAACTTCTAGTATCAATAAAGGTATGAGAAATGTTATAATTGGCTATGACAACCTTGATTATTAATGCATCATCATGGGGCACTTCTAACCCCTCCAAATCTTTGGGCCCAAAGCTAATTCCTGGCTTGGCCGCCTTCTCCATGCTACATCTGACAGCATGAATTTTCAACCATCGAGCATGTGACTTCCTTACACGATTAGAATCTCCATCAGTTGGTCCCCCTGCTATCATGTTAATATTACCTCGAGCAGCATTGCTACGGTTTTCTTCCTGCCGAACAGATGATGGTTCCTGTTGCACCCGATCTGGCGCTTGAGTCTACCTGGCCGAGAGTTGTAAGACCCCCGAGTGTGGCTCTGTCGCTCGATATTTGAGTTTGAGTGGACTATTTTGCCTCGAGTATTGTCGATAATTTAGAACTGGGGAACGCTGATGATATCAAACATTACTTGTTCGTTAATTCTTCAGAGAAAAATAATTTTCTGTATTATTAGTACTTGACTGATGATATGTGCACCACCTCCGTGGAACCTCCTGTGGCCTCTCCACATGTTGTACAGCTTGCGATCATGGCTCAAGATGACGATGTGGTGGACCTGTGCGAGGCCCTCTGGGTGGTTGAGCAGGTACCATGGGGTGTTCCGTAGTTCGAGCAGAGGTAGATGTAACTATTTCCTTCCTCCGAGCGGCTTAAACTTCTTCCATATTAATGAATTTGATTGCTTGTTCAATCGGTAGATCAAAATTGGTAGGAGGATTTCGGACTAGATCTTTAATGAAGTCATTATCATTAAGCCATTGAGAGAAGGCACTTACCAAGATCTCCGTGGTAGCCATAGGTACATTTATGGTCACTTGATTAAACCTTTTAATATATGCTCGAATAGATTCCTTTGGCCCCTGTATAATTGAAAAGAGACTCCAAGGGGTCTTGTCATATCGTCTGTTACTAGGAAAATGATGAAGAAATACCTTACGGAAATCCTTAAAGCGGCGGATAGAGTTGCTCGGCAACTGCTTAAACCATCTCTGGGCTGCTCCTCCGAATGTAGTGAGGAACATTCGGCACTTGACACCGTCAGTAAATTATTGGAGGAGAGTCACATGCTCAAACTTGAGAAGATGATCCTCAGGATCAGTTGTCCCTTAGTATTCCCCAACATTTAAATTCTGGTAATACTTTGGCAAAGGATCATCCAACACCCGCTGAGAAAATGGAGTCACGATCCTCTTAGGAGAACTATCACTAGATACGATCTTCCCTTTTCGTTTATCCTTTGCCGGTGTTTCTCCAGAAGATTCCTAAAGAACTGCCTTTCATCCTTCTTGCTCAAGAGGTATTCGGAAATATGCTCGAGGACATCAAGTTGGAGAGAGAGAGATAGGGGTAATCGAGCAAGATGATCCTCCTCACCTCTTCTCTCCCTTTGATAAGTGGTTGTTGATATCGCCAAATCCGGGGCTAAGACACTGTACCACTAGTATTAACTTCTTATTGTTATTACAATAGCTTTTGTACTCTGGTGTTGATAAATAACTCCAGATCTTCTTGCGTCATGGTTATAGTGTTAAGTTTCCCAGCCTCTTTCATCTCATAGTTTCAGATTCAGGTGAAAATTCCCATAGACGGCTCCAAATTTGATCCTATCTAAAATATGCGAGGTGGTGCGTTGGCTCCGGTGAATGACGGTTTATGATAAAGACAAACTCCTGAAGATTCAGAAGAGCTCCTCAATGATCCTACGTACAATGAGATGAGCCAACAAAGCGTTAGTAACCTAAGACGGGGTGGGGATCCTTGGCTAGGCCCTCCGATGCTCAAGTCAGTTTCTCTCTCGAAGGTGGAAGAAGAAGAAGAAGTACAGTAACTAAAGTACTTAGAAACAGAGTTTTAGATGCTACAACTTGCTTACCTTGCCAATGGAGAGAAATCCCCTTTTTATACTACCTCATGTAACCTCCGTACTTATGAGGTGGTCCCCGTTTTGTTAGAGTTTGTTAGAAGATGAAGTCATCCTCTAGACTTCGTGTAATAATCCTTTGAGAAATCTTTTTTGTATCCCAGATGTACCTCTTTTATCGTTTGTGACTCATATTCATGATAAAATATGTATAAGAACACGTCACTACAATTGAAGAAGCTTCTAGAAGATATTTCTCGTCAATTTCACTAGGCTGTCATACTTATGTATTTCTGTTAAGCATGTCTCGACTAGTCATTCAAGCTGGCCACATGCATATTAAGAATACCTTCTGGTAAGTATGTTTCGGTCGGTCATTCAAGCCAGCCACATATATATATTGAGAATACCTTCTGGTAAGCATATTTCGGCCAGTCATTCAAGTCGGCCGCACATATATATTGAGAATCCCTCTGGTAAGCATGTTTCGGCAAGTCATTCAAGCCAGCCACACACACACACACACACACACACACACACACACACACACACACACATATATATATATTGAGAATATCTTCTAGTAAGCATGTTTCGACCAAGAATGTATTATAAGCTTTATAAGGTTAAATACATTTACGCTCGGTCGGGCTTTGTTAGGCCAAGCGCATGTAAGCACATTGGTGTTTGCTCTGCCTTCACTCGGTCGGTAATATACTAAAAGCTATATAAGGCTAAATACCTTTACACTCGGTTGGGCTTTGCCTGTCCGAGCGCGTGTAAACACATTGGTGTTAGCTCGGCCTTCACTCGACCGATAATATGCTAAAAGCTTCTATAAGGCTAAATACCTTTACGCTTGGTCGGACTTTGCCTGTCCGAGCACATGTAAGCACATTGGTGTTCGCTCGGCCTTCACTCAACCAATAATATACTAAAAGCTTCTATAGGATAAATATCTTTACATTCGGTTGGGCTTTGCCTAACCGAGTGAGTGTAAGCACATTGGTGCTAGCTCGGCCTTCACTCGATCAGTAATATACTAAAAGCTTCTATAAGGCTAAATACCTTTACGCTCGGTCGAGCTTTGTTAGGCCGAGCACATGTAAAAAGCCTTTTATTTGGTTGTTCATTATCCTATTACTCATACATTCACCCAGCTATATTCCCCTCCTATCTTTCTCGACCATGACCTCTACTTCATTTGTCAGGCCGCTCCATCATAACCCATATCAGTGTTGTTTGGTTATTTATTGAATTTTACCTCTGCATGCATGACATTATCTCGTTCTTTGAATGTCAAAACATAAATATGAAAATTTTCGGTTGTTTTTTATTTCATGAACAGAAGCTCATCATTGTTGAAATTCTCCTTTCTACTATCATCATTTTTAAAGTCATAGTTCCCAGACCTTTGGATTGCCTAACTATGTTACTGTGGTTTATGAAATTGACAACTCTTATTTGGAAGCTTATTATCGATGTTGTGAGTAACTCACTCAAATTGACAACAAGTAAAGTATCTACTCGTATGTTTTGCACTAACAATCCCATTGCTTGTGTTTGCATAATACTTGACAAGAAGAAAAGAGAGTTAATCTTTAACATGTGTCTCTATTCATTTAGTTCTAAGGATAAATAATTAGTTTTTTTTGTTCTTGTACCATATAACCGTTTAGTGTTTTTTCTTTCCCATTTATATTGGGTTTTTGAAAATCAAACTTGGCTTGTAGTGATAGTATCAAAAATCATATCAGTATACTTTATCTAAGTGATTGTTTGAATAGTTTTATAGCATGTATCTTGACAATTAATACAATTTTGAAGATCACTATCCTAGAAGAATGTTCAAAGCAAAGTAAAGGCTAAGGAGAAGAAACCATATACTCCATGTAGGGGATCGGTGGTCGGCTAGAAGGAGGGTTAGATAGACAACGCTCCCAAATCGATAGCTTCCTACACTTATTAGTTACACAGCGGAAATATAAACAAACAAGTAGAATGCTAATCTAAATACAATAAGGAAATGCAAACCAATACACACCGATTTACATGGTTTGGAGATAAAGCTCCTACTCTATGGTTGTTCGTAAGGTGGATGATCCCGATCCGTCGGTGGATGACTCCCCGGCAAACTCCGGCTAGCTCAAACCTCCTTGTGGGTGGAGAAACCTCGCCACAACTCTCATAAGAACTCTTTTGATGCTAGGGCATAGGTAGACTACTAATAGGGGTTAACCACCTCAATTTCTTCAACTATAACCAGGCTCCCAAGCCTTGGTTATATAGGTCATGGGTTGGAAATCCCGTCTACCAATCGACTGCTAAAACCATCAATCGACTGTTCTATGTGGAAATTCGACTGTTACATCCCAACGACTCGATACCAGTCGACTGCTAAAACTAGCAGTCAACTGCCCCACACTGGTCGAGCGAACAGAAGCATTCTGTTCATTCCCAGTCGACTGCACCAGTCGACAGGTGAAACTAACAGTCGACTAGTACCCGAGTATAATCTCTCAGCACTCGGACCCTCACCCTTACGACTCATTTGACGCTTCTTTACAGCCTTGACCTCTTGCCTTCAATCCTACTTCCTTTGGCTCTCGTCCCTCGGATGCATTCAAGCCCGCGGCTCGCCTCCAATGCCATCCTTCGCGTATGCCTCGAAGTTGCTTCCCTCGGCTCTTGTCCTTGCTACCTTGTCCACGGTCCCTCAGATGCTCCATCCTTCACCGGATCTGAAGTCATCAACCTGAGTCACATGTGTACCCTGCAAACCTGCACACTCACATACACATATCAAATACAAGGGTGAACTTAATTTAAACCCTTTGCCCAAACACCAAAATACATGGTCGCACGGACCATTGGGATTGCTCCAACAATCTCCCCCTTTTTGATGTTTGTAAATACATTTAAGTTAGGGAAAACATAATAGCAAATAAGCATGCTAAAGCAAAAGGACTTACGATGCCAAGGATACACACATGGACTTACACTGCCGATGGACTTACATTGCCAAGGCTACACACTTGGGCTTACACTGCCGAAACGAAAATGCACCATGCATTGGAACCTATCCCAAGGCTCCCCCTACACCTAGCTCCCCATTAAGCTAGAAATTTTATCACAAGGCTATTTAAGAACCTATCACAAGGCTCCCCCTACGCAAAGACACTTAAGGTTTTTCCAACTAAACCTTACTTCTTCCCCTTTGCCTAATATCAAAAAGATCCCACAATATCCCAATTATCGAAAACTTAATCATCAAATTGACCCTAAACTCGTGTATTTATTCCCCATGGATCTCATACACATATATGAGTTGACCCGGTCAAAATCCAGTGCTGAAAACAATTTCAGACTGATATCAGTCGACTGCCCTTATCGAAATGAGCTTATAGGGACATTTTGTGCTCAAAAACATGGATACCAATCGACTAATAACTGCACCAGTCGACTGGTACCCTATTTCTGCAAAAAGTAGTCTTTTCTGACCAACTTCAAAAATGCACCAGAAATTCCACAAACCTCCAAAAATTCTCAAATTTTGTGGAGAGATCTATTTTATTAATGTCTACTTGAGAAAAATATATATAAAAAATATATTTATCACAAATCTCAAGATTGACACAACTCAAAACTAGCTAAATGGTTCAATTGAACCTTGACCTAAAGTCCTAGTTTTGGATTCCTCTTGATATATATTTGCCCATACTAACCTACAATGCATCCCTAGAATTGGTTTATATGGAATCTATACATCCAAAACTAATTATCATGCTATATGACCCCAATGTTATATTTCTAAGCATGAAACATAAACCAATTGTGTCAAATCCCTAGGTTTGAGACTCAAGTCCGTCTCTAAACCACTTGACACATTCCATGACTCATCTAAACTCCCAAATAAAGTCCACCTGAGACCCATTGGTAGACCCGACCCCGGGCCGGGTCTGGCCCGGACCCGGCCCGGGCCCGTAACCGGGCCGAACCGGAACTGGCCCGGCAAGTTGTCGGGCCGGTTCTGGTTCATTGGGTGTAAAAACCGGCGAACCACCGGTTAACCGGCGGGTTGAACCGGCGGTTCAGCCGCAAAATATATTATTTTTTTTTAAGCGGCTTGAACCGCCGGTTAACCGGCGGTTCATAGCCGTTGGAACCGCCGGTTAACCAGCGGTTCATAGCCGTTGGGAGGGTTTTTTAGGTATTTTTTTTCAACGGTTAGGATCATTTGACCGTTTTTTGATCAATGGCTATGATTTAGTGTCCGTTACTATCAAAACTCTATAAATAGAGAGCTCATTTCATCATTTTTCACACACATCTTCTCTACTCTTAATCTCATTTTCGTATTCTCTAATCTCTACGCGCTTTCGTTTTCAATTTTCAATTACAATGGAAGGAGGCCGCGGAGGTGCATCATCTCGAGCCCGGAAGGGAAAGCAAATAATGAATCCGCGGAAGGAGGACCCCAACATTCAATCCACCGATGATGAGATCGAGCATCTTCCGAATCCAACACCCGAAATACAAGGAAGTACCGATGCAATTACTTCTAAGGTTCGGGAACTTCCTCCTCTAAAGTCTTCTATTTTTACTAAACATTTTGAGAAGGTCACTCTTCCGTCGGGAGAAATGCGTGCAAAATGTAAGCACTGCAATGCTTCCTACAAATTCCAAGTCGGCGGCGGCTATGGGTCGTTGAAACGACATGTAGAAACGAAGCACCCGACGGAATATGGACTCGACCGTTCTCAAACACAATTATCAAGATTTTCTTCAACTAGCGGTAGTACCGATTCCGGTTTATTTTTATATTCGGATAATAAATTAAGAGAATCATTAGCTAAATTTGTTTCCGTAGAACATCTTTCTTTTAGTTTTGGATCTAAATGCACATTTGAAGATTTTTGTAAAGAATCTCTTAATCCATGTGCTAAACGTGTTCCTAGGACTACACTTACTCGTACAATTAAAAAATTAGTAAAACAAGGAAAAAAGAATTTAATTGATGAATTTAGTAAATTAGATAATAAAGTTTCTTTATGTTCCGATATTTGGAGTGATCATTGGCAAACACATTCGTATATGGGTGTGACTTGCCATTGGATCGATAACTCTTGGAACCTCCAAAAAAGATTATTAGCTTATAGAGTTTTTGATGAATCACATAATGCTCATAATATCGCACAATTATTATGTTTAATTTTAGAAGAATATGGTTTAACTCATAAAATATTTTCAATATCATTAGATAATGCTAGTTCTAATATCGCTTGTATAGATGATCTAAAATTTGTTTGTCAACCTATTATTGGAGGTTTATTTTTCATATTCGTTGTGTATGCCATGTTTTAAATTTATGTGTTCAAGATGGTTTAAAATTTTAGAAAGTTATATTAAACCAATTAGAATTGCAATTTCTTATTTATGGTCTCATCCATCTATAATGAAACAATGGGGTAGGTTTTGTAAAATTAATGGAATGAGACCTAAAAAATTTCCACGTGATGTACCAACACGTTGGAATTCAACATACCAATTATTACAAGATTCATTTCAATATAAAGAATTATTATGTTCATTTTTTGCACAAAACACTAATACTAATATATATTTATTTTCACAACAATGAAATATTTGTAGTAGTATTTGTGAAATTTTAAAAGTATTTAATGATACAACCGAACAACTTTCCGGTGTTTATTATCCCACTGCTCAATTAGTTTTAGAAAATATTTCTAATATAGTATTAGTTTTAAATGAACATATTAATAATGAATCTTTATCTCCTTGCATCTTAGCTATGAAAACTAAATGGTAAAAATATTTTTATTTAATTCCTGAAATTTATTTAATTGCATTTGCTTTAGATCCTAGATTTAAATTAGAAGTTTTACAAGAAATGTTAACTTTATATTATGATGCTTTAATTCCAATTAAAGATTCTTCTTCCCCTGATCCAGCTAATATTATATATAATGTTAGAATTTATTTATATGATATTTATAATCAATATTATGCAAAATATGGAACACAAATTAATATTTTTGAAATTCAACAAACTACTAGTAGTAATTTAAAACTTACAAAAGCACAACTCTTATTAAAAGAACGGACAAAACGTCCACGGGGATCCTCAAGTTCCATACAGGAACTTGAGAATTATTTTACGACTTCTTTTGATTTTAATGAAGCAGATAGCGAAAACTTCGATATCTTAAAGTGGTGGTCACAGAAGGCTCAAAGCTTTCCCGTTCTCTCCGTGATCGCAAAAGAAATTTTAGCTTGTCCAGTGTCAACTGTTGCTGTGGAGCAGACGTTCAGTGCTGGCGGCAACATATTAGATGAACGACGATCAACTTTGTCTCCCGACTCCTTGGAAGCCCAAGCATTACTGGACGATTGGACCAGAGCGGAGAAAAGAATCCAAGGAATGCAACTTTCAGATGACGAAGTTGAAGATTTTGATACTGAAGGAACAAATACGACAGGAACAGGAAATGGAAGTGAATGAAAATGTAAAAGGATAAAAAATGTAAAAGAACTACGTGGGCTTTGATTCCCTTAAAGGGATAGATAGGCAACTTAAATAAGTGCAAGCCCTTTGTTTAATAAATTTTAATTTCTAATTTCTAATTTTTAATGTTTAATGTTTAATGTTTAATTTTTAATTTTTAATTTTTTTTAACATATTAATCTTGAACCGTGACGAACCGTGACGAACCGTGAACCGGCGGTTCTGAACCGTGAACCGTAACCGTCTTGGGCGGTTAAGGTTAAGGGTCGACCTGCCTGGAACTGTCGAACCGGCGGTTCCGAACCGTCGAACCGTCGGTTCCGAACCGTGGTCAGGTCTACCCATTGGCCATGGGTCCCAATTTGACTCTTAGAGTTCCCCCTAGAGCTCTTAACTTTAGTCACCTCCCTAGGTAACTCATCCACAATGGCTAGGCCACATCAGTGCACCTCCGGTGACACTTGGCCTATAACCCTAACCTTCTTAACCATAGACACCTTGTCCTTGGTTAATTTCTCCTTACTTTTAAATGGCTTTCTCTTGCCCTTTATTGGCTTCTCCTTGCTATAATCATATGCAACCCTAGTATAAGACTTTCCCTTAGCTTTGGAGATACTAGATCGGTATCCTATACCCGATCTATCATTGTTGGGTCTTTGGCTATCTAACACCATACCTAAACCCTTAGATCTAACATTGAATCTTTCTAGGGTTTTCTCCAATTTATCAAGATTTGCCTTCAAAGCTTGATTTTCCCTTTCTAGGTTCCTAAACCTAGAGTCAACATGTCCACCATGAGTATTCCTAGACCTACCCATTTTTCTAGGTATATGTCTTCCCTTCTTTGGAATTTTACCTAGATTCTCCTTAGGTCTATCATGCCTAGATTTATTATGAATGGTTCTCCTAGGGTTATGATCTACAATTACCCTATTCCTATCATGATATTTAAATCCAAATTTTGCATGGGCATACTATGATTAACAAAATCATTTCTCCTAGCATGCATGGAAGAATAAAAATTTGAATTATACTTCAAGTTAGGATATACCTCCCTTACCCTTGAAGCTCCCCCTTGAAACTTGCTTCTCTCCTTCTTCTCCCATTTCTTTAGATGTGCTAGCTTCTTAATCTCTCCCTTCTTGGGACATTTGGTGTGGTAGTGGCCCTTCTCTCCACACGTGAAGCATATGATGCGCATCCTCCTTCCTTGGGGTTCTTCATTCCTACAACCCTTGTTAGTATTCAAATTAACTTGAATGAGTTTAGGAGTTACCTTCTTCTTACCCATTAGACACCTACTCTTGTAGTGTCCCTTCTCATTGCACCCGAAGCAAATTATGTGGTCCTTTGACTTCACTTCGGTGGAGGTGCTTGCTAGGTTGACCACTTCCAAGACCTCTTCTTCTTCTTCACTTTTCTTGGAATTTTCTTCAATTCTTGAGGATGTAGATGATATCTCATCTTCCTTTTCCTCCTTGGATGTTGAGCGTGACTCAACTTCCGTTTGCTCCTCCTCAACTTGAGCAATTAACCCATCTCCTTGGGTTCTTCTTCTTTTTGTATAGGTTTAGGTTCTTCCCATAGAATCATCTTCACCTTGCTCCACAAATCATGGGTGTTTTTATATTCACCTACACCACTTATCACATTAGAAGGCAATATATCTATTAAGATTGATATTACCTTTGAGTTTGCCTCCGAACATGAGGTTTGCTCTTCCGTCTAATGTCGTAATCGGAGTCTTTTTCCCTTCTTGTCTCTTGGGACTTCGAACGGGTCCTTGATCACCATCATGGTGTCCCAATCCGTGTTGAAGAAGACTTCCATCTTCATCATCCAAAATGTGATGTCCCCAAGGCTTCCTCCTTCAAACTTTGGAGGTGCTATCAAGTCGGCCATCTTCTTGCTTCCTTGGCGATTAGTCCGAAGGAGAGCGTCCATGCTCTGATACCACTTGTAGGGGATCGGTGGACGACTAGAAGGAGGGTTGGATAGACGGCGCCCCAAATCGATAGCTTCCTACACTTGTTAGTTACGCAGCGGAAATACAAACAAACAAGTAGAAAGCTAATCTAAAGACAATAAGGAAATGTATACCAATACACGTCAATTTACGTGGTTCGGAGATAAAGCTCCTACTCCACGGCTATCTTTAAGGTGGACAATCTCAATCCGTCGGTGGATGATTTCACGGCAAACTCCGGCTAGCTCAAACCCCCTTGTGGGTGAAGAAACCTGGCCACAACTCTCACAAGAACTCTTTTTACGCTAGGGCACAGGTAGACTACTAATAGGGGTAAACCACCTCTATTTCGTCAAGTATAACCAGGCTCCCAAGCATTAGTTATATAGGTCGCGGGTTGGAAACCCTGCCTACCAGTCGACTGCTCTCTGTGAAAATTCGACCGCTGCATCCCAACGGCTTAATACCAGTCGACTGCTAAAACTAGCAGTCGACTACTTTACACTGATCAAGTGAACAGAAACATTCTGTTTGCTCCCAGTCGACTGCCCCAGTCGACTGTACCAGTCGACTAGTGAAACTAGCAGTCGACTGGTACCCGAGTACAATCTCTCAGCATTCAGACCCTCACTCTTACGACTTATTTGACGCTTCTTTACAGTCTTGACCACTTACCTTCAAGCCTACTTCCTTTGGCTCTTGTCCCTCGGTTGCATTCAAGCCCATGGCTCGCCCCCAATGTCATCCTTCGCGTATACCTCGAAGTCGCTTCCCTCGGCCCTTGTCCTTGCTACCTTGTCCACGATCCCTCGGATGCTTCATCCTTCACCGGACCCAAAGCCATCAACCTGAGTCACATGTGTATCCTGCAAACCTGCACACTTACATACACATATCAAATGCAAGGGTGAACCTAACTTAAACTGTTTGCCCAAACACCAAAATACATTGTCACATGAACCATTGGGATTACTCTAACACTCCATTTCCTCCTCAGCCACCAAGCAAGGTGAAGTTATTGTTGCAATTTGTGAACATTAAATCTCAGACTAGACCTTCACACTTATAGATCATTAGTCCCTTTGTTTTCCCTTACTGGTTTGAGAAAAAAGAATTTACTTTTTCTTGTGTTGCTCTATCTGCAGTGCCGCCTCTTCATCAACATCTAAGTAGAAACTCTCATGTGTTGTGTTGTTCTATCTTTGTTTTAATTGTCGTTAGTTGTCATTTTGTTAGTTGCTTATGAAATTTCTTCATAATATTGTAAATATTATTGTTGAATGTTTGAAAATTGTATAAATTTAATTTTCAAATTTAATATTTTGAATGATTTATAATATTAGAAAATTTTATATATATATATATATATATATATATATATATATTTTATCTGAAAAAAGACAACGAGTTTTCACCATTGTTGTAGATAACTTAAACTATTGATGAAGGCCTTGTTATTAAAGGAACACTCTTAAAAACAATGGTGAAAAACTGTTGTCTTTGGAAGAAAAGACAACGATTTTAAATCAATTGCTAAATTGTTGTCGATCGAGCTAAATGACAATAATGAAAAATCGTTGTTGTTGGTCACGACAATGGTTTTCACTATTGTCTTTGAGCACCCCTTTTAACAACACGACTTTTAATAACAGCATTTTAGGGCTTATAACAACGGTTAACAACCATTGTTGAATCTCAAATTTCTTGTAGTGTATGTGTATTTTCTCGAAAGTAAGGGTGAAACTATAGAGAAATTTGTTCTCTATAAGAATGAGGTTGAAAACCAACTTAATAAGAAGATTAAGGTGGTGAATATATTTCTTCATTCGCTGAGTTGTGTGTTAAACATGAGACCTAACACAAAATAATATCTCTTTATACTCCTCAATAAATGGAGTTGTTGAACGAAAGAATCAAACTCTAAAGAAGATGATAAATGCTCTTCTATTGAGCTCTGATATGCCAGAGTTCATGTGGGGAAGGTTGTGTTAACAACTAATTACCTTTTAAATAACGTGTCGTGAAAGAAAATAGATAAGAGCCCTTATGAATTATGGAATGGAAGACAATCATTTTATAAATATTTACGAATGTGAGGGTGTCTTGTCAAAGTTTTGGTGTTTGATCCGAAAAAGATTAAGATATGACAAAAAATTATTGATTTCATATTTATTGGATATGTATATAACAATAGTGTGTATCGGCTCTTTGTGTATGAGTCACAAATACTAGATATACACGAGAACTCGATAATAGCAAAGGACAATATCTCATTCTTCAAGCATGTGTTTCCATATAAGACCCTAGAGAAAGATAACTCCTCTAAACGAGCATATGAAACTCAAGAAGAAGATGATAATGAACCAGTTGAGGTTGAGCTCAGACGAAGTAAAAGAGCTTGGGTGAAGAAATCCTATGCAATGAATTTTATCACTTTCATGTTGGAAAGTGAGACCCACAATTACTCAGAAGTAGTAAGCTCTTCTGATGAACCACATTAGAAGAGATAATTGCATTTAAGATAGACTCAATCTTATAAAATCACACATGGGAACTTGTGTATCTTCCTCAGGGAAGCAAACCACTAGGTTGCAAGTGAATCTTCAAGAAGAAAATAAAATTAGATGACACGATTGATAAACACAAGGTCATATTCCATGGTGTTGAGAATAATTTTTATTAGAGTATTGTTGGTTATCGTTGTTATATCGAATCTAGAAATACATCAGATGGATGTAAAGACAACCTTTCTAAATTGGAATTTAGAAGAGGAAATCTATATGGAACAACCTGAAGGGTTTTTTGTGCTAGGGTAGAAAAATTAAGTTTGTAGATTGGTAAAGTTTTTGTTGTAGGGATCTTATGTAAAAAATAATAATATACGCAGAGGAAAAATGATCCCTCCAGAGATCCATGAGAATAAATTATACATATTTCCTCTACTCTATCAAATAGAATAGTTACCTTTGTTGCGTGAACAAAACAATCTCGGCAGCAACTTTGATTTGTCAGGTCTCAACACGATCAGAGTGGTTGCGCCTCTTCGGTATCCACACAAGCACATTCCACATTCGTCGCATGAATTCAACCTTCGGAGATGAACCACCTTCATTGTGCTAGCAACAAAAGGATTTTTGGCCAAGAGAAGAAGAAGAGAAAGAAGAAGATCAAGAGTCTCTCATGTGAAAAGTTCACTCAAAAGGCCTTTTATATTCATTCAATGAATACCAAGGGTTTTATGCCTTTTGGTCTTCTTCCATTAATGGTGAATTGATCTCTATTAATCTTCTTAATGGGTTAGATTAGTATATTAGATTAACCATTAATCTAATAGCCTAATGAGTAACCCATTAATCCAATGAATCTAATTCAGATTAGACTCTATGCAATTTGAGTCTAACTCAATGAGTCGAATTCGGATTAGACTTAACCCTATGGTCTTAGGATCCATCATATTTTAGTCAAACTAAAATATACTCATCTCCAAACCAACATATTCTTTGTGTGTGACCCAATGAGTTCTCGTAAAATTGGTAATGTGTCTAAAATTATTTTAGATACATAAGCAATGAGTGACATCTAGAAATGCGTCATTGCTATCGAAGTGACAAGAATGTCAAGATCCGACCTAACATTTCTATATCTATTATCTTGTATAACTTTATTCTTCTATCCTTGATATATAGATTAATCTATGAAGCATAGACCATGTCATCCTCTTATCAATTTTTGTATTTCTTGATCTCCATGTAAACTCAATTAACTAAATGAGCTCAATATATCATATTGACTTATTTGAGCATGACCATGTATTTTAGTAGTCCTACTTAATTAAGGGACTCACAGATATCACTTCCGTCATATGAAAGAGATATATTTCATCTACATCATTCACATCCCTCCGCAAAACTTATTGCATACCTAGTGATCGACTTTATAGTCCACCTTGTTACAGGTGATGTTTGTTGATATCAAAGTACACAGCTCCTTATGTAAGGAATCATAGTAACTTCAGGTCTAAGGATTATTCATACTAATAGTCACTATGAGAATGTTTCTAATGCTCATATAACGATCTATAAAACATTCTTATGGCAGGTAAATTTAATAATATTTTCTAATATATATCCATGTGTTAACTTGATATTTTATATCCATGACTTGTAAGATTAAGTCATCAATTGACCTATATGCTAGTCTCAATACATTAATATTTCCCTTGTATATTAATGCTTGACTGAAAATAGTTTAGAGTAGTATTCTATATATATCTACAACCTTCCACTATCAATTCAACCAATTGATATAATGTAGAGTAGAATCTACTATCCTAAGATATTATTATACTTATTTATCTTGCACATATCTGAAGTAAATATAATAATCATTGTCTTTTTATTAATAAAATATGATATAAAAGTTTTCTTGACAGTCATCTCATAATTAGCTCTAAGGGCTATTACTAATAGTTATACGGCTTGAAACAGGCATCAAAGCAGTAGTATGAAAAATTTAATAATGTCATGAAGGAATGTGTATTCAAGGTCAATGAATATATTAAATGTGTCTACATGAAAGCCAAAAAGAATAATTATGTCATCTTGTGCTTATATATAGATAACATATTTATCATTGGGAGTAATGATAAGATAATCAAATCCACTAAAGACATGTTGAACTCAAGATTTGACATGAAAGATATGAGTCTAACTGATGTGATTCTAGGAATTAAAATTCTTAGAACAACAAAAGGACTTACTCTTAGTCAGCCCCATTACATGGATAAAATTCTTGATAAATTTACCAAGGGTGATACTACATTAGCATAAACGTCGAAAGAAACTTGTTAACATTTATCGAAGAATAGAGAAGAAATATGAGTTAGATAGAGTATTATCGAGTGATTGAAAGTTTGATGTACCTGATGAGTTGTACATGACCAGATTTAGCCTACGAGTAAGTAAACTAAGTAAATATATGAGTAAGCCTGACGGTGAGCATTAGAAAGGGATAACAAGAGTATGAGGTACTTGAGGTACACTCATGAATAACTATACCATATGAGATATCCTAATGTGATCAAAGGATACATTGATACGAATTGGATATCTGGCATGAAAGACTCAAAGTTTACTAGTGAATATGTATTCACTTTAGAAAGTACAGTCATTTCATGAAAATTTTCTAAGTAGACCATAATAACTATATCCACAATGGAATCTGAGTTTGTAGATCTTAACAAATGTGGTGAAGAGGTTGAATGACTACGACAATTCTTGGTTATAATAATTCTTAGAAGATATTCCGAGATGCTCGATATCAGTGCTAGCAATTTACATATATTACGATAGTCGATCAGCAATTAGCTGAACACATAGTCATCTGTATAATGATAAGTCTAAACATATACATCGTAGACATAATACCATTTGCTAACTATTCTCAATGAGAGTTATCACTGTTGACTATGCAAAGTCAAAGGATAACATAGCAGATCCGTTAACCAAAGGGTTAAATAGAGAATTAGTTACAAGTATATCGCAAGGGATTGCCTTGATGTCGATGACAAATGTTGGTGCAAAGGAAACCCAACCTATGCAGATTGGAGATCTCAAGAACTATGTTTAAAGATATAACTTAATTCTACCAATAAAGTTACTGGCTATGAGAGCATGACCTAATGAATCAATGAAGGATAGATGTTAAGCATAAGACTTTTAATGATCCAATAGAGTAATGTGGAATACTCTTAAGAGATCACTTATATAAGAAAGAAGTGGGGTCACTTTGAAGAGAATTGGAAGCACAATTCTTAGAGTTTTTTATATAACTAGACGTGTTCATGGCTAAGAACAAATAAACTTATGAGAATTGAGTTGTATTACGGAGAGTCCTGGTGAGATATGTCAATGCCTACACAAACGGTAGAATAATTTAAGGACATCGTGTCTACTATTAGCCAATAAGCAAATGGATCTTTACAAGGGAAGATTCAAAGGGTAAAATCTACCTGTTCTGTACCAGACTTAACTGCTGAATGTTATCATATATCCTGTTTCCATTCATGTGAAAGATTTTTGGATATATGTGAATGGAAAAGGAGGAATAGACTCTTTTGTGTATGAGTAGAGTCCCACATTGGAAGTTCCAAGATATTATGGTTGGTTTATATTGTTGTACATGTATTGATGATGTGAACAAATATATGGGAAGCTAATAACAAAGATTTTCCTCGTTGGGTGATTTGCTTGTGATAGCAATTAGGTACTTTGTGCTGCAACTCAGGTTCATACTTGTGATAACAATTAGGTACTTTGTGCAGTCTGCAACTCAGGTTCAACAATCTTTTTCAACTCGGAATCTTCAATCGGGAGTCTACACTCGAGAAGTCAGGATTATGCACTTGGATGCTGCACTCGAGATTTTGTACTCTAACATACATGATAACCTAATTTTCTAATCAACTCAGCTATCCAAGCAACTCATCCTTTCTATTTAGCAGTATAAGATTATCAACACAAATTACTTCAATAAAGATTACCTCACTATCCCTTTACAATTGTCCAACAGATTATCCAACATAGTTTGATTTATTTTAAAGCAATAACGACAATTTTAATCCATGTATTTCCTACGTTTCTATCGAGTAATAAAATCTTCTTCGATATTTCTTCCCACTTAATTGACTATGGGAATTCAACGAATCACGTGTCGATTTATTTTAAAGCAATAACGACAATTTTAATCCATGTATTTCCTACGTTTCTATCGAGTAATAAAATCTTCTTCGATATTTCTTCCCACTTAATTGACTATGGGAATTCAACGAATCACGTGTCGAGTGCATGGAAAAAAAACGCATACCACGTACATCTGTGAAATTATTTTAATGGACGATTAATTATTTTTAACGTTTCTTGCTTGTCCCGTTCTATTTTAATGTCGACAACATATTAATTCATTGCATTATTATATTTCTAAAACGTTTCCTTAATATCGATGTTTCTAGAAATTAAAATATTTTATTGCATGTGTTAATTGTTATGTTACCTCTATCATGTGAAAAGGATGAACCATGGATCCAAAGTTTGACGAAGAAGATTTTAATAGGAGAATATCTTAGGAGGGAGACCGAATTTAAAATTAACTAGGTCTAGGGCGGACTATTGACTATAATTAAGATAATTAATTAATTTTAAATTATAAATAAAATAAAAAAATGTGAATATTAATTTTTAAAATAAAAATATTTAATATTCAATACATTAAAATACGAGATAAATCAAATTCATTAATTATTATAATGTTATCAATTTTTTTTTAACCTAACTCTCATTTAATATAGATACTATAGAATATACTAAAAATTCTTCAACCATTTTATTACATTGAGTTGGTTGAAAATGATTGTTTAGTCTTATAATTTTTTTCAGGTGATACAAGACAAAGTCCATATACTGGTCCAACACTATCCATCTTATCACTATCTAAAAAGTACTAGGTCATTGTTCTAACCTTCGTCCATAGATTCCATAAAACTTCAATTAGAAAATATAGAATTTAGGAATACAGACAAGCTACTTTCAATCAAGCCAAGGGTATACAAATCAAGAATCTTGAGAGTTAAAGTATCACGAATTGTAGGCAAACTGACAAAATTGAATAATTGATCATCCTTGTATAAGATTTTTTAGAGGATAGAAAAAAAAAAGATTTGACATCATGTTAAATAAAAATACAAGATGTAACCTATATCTCTTCGTACCTAGATTTAGGCCGTACATTTCCTGACAAGGCAATGGATAAGTGACCACCTCGTGTACCAGCATACGGCTGCTCACGAAATGACCACACACGAAGTGATCGCACACGAATTAGTTACTTATCGCCTGGTGAGACAACGTTGGCTCACGAGCAGCCGTCACTCGTTGCCTCGTTGACCACCTCTCGACCGGCCAGCAGTCGCTCCATGGAATACAAATAAAAAAATTTTAAATTATTTTTGAATAGTAAATTACCTGCTTGTTGTAGAGAGAAAAAAAGACGATACTGCCAGCGAATTTAGGCTAACAAAATTAAACAAGTTAGAATTAATATATTCATTAACATATAAATATAATGTCATTTATAAAATTTATCAATCTAATTTGATATTGTAATTTTAAAATTACTATTTTAAATTTGATATTTTAAAATTTATCTACATAGAAGTGGATTTGTGTGATGGGGCTGAAAAAAAAAACTATTTATTTTTTATATATATAAATTGGTGGGGCTGGAGCCTACTTAGTCCAAAGATGGCTCCACCCTGGGAAGACTGGAGAGCGCTTGCAAACATCAATAAAAGGTCGAAGAAAACAAACTGTAGCGGATCCCTAACAGCTACTCCGATAATTAAATTAGAATCTAAGAAAAAAAACAATGGCGTAATGAAAAGACAATAAACTTACCTACCTAGACTAATAAAAAAGAATCTTTTTTATAATACTTCCTGTAATCCCCACGTTTAATAAGCCATTGACGTACTGTTCAACTCCTCGCGGAAGCACCTCGAACATTGATGTATTTTAATGGTGTTTTTAGTTTTCTGATTCCTTCAATTCAATGCAAATCTTTTTCCGTTGATACTTGGCTGGGCTTACGACTAGAACTATATCACAGTTAACCATATATACAGATTGAGATGACAAAGCACTCAAACTGAAATTGCAGGGCTTGACCTTCTCACTCGGTATGCTGGGATTCCCTCAGGGGAAGAGAAAGACCTACTAGAATCTAAATTAACCAGAGGGCCAAGGATAAAGATACCGGTAACTGAAAAGCACTTCTTTGAAGACCCGGCTTGCCTACAAGCCAGGAGGGCCCACCGCCAATTCCCTCCCCACCCGGAAAGCGGGCCGCTTAGCTTAGGGAAGCACAGCATGACAGTAACTGTCGTTCCACATGATTTATTTATTTATTTATTAAAATAAATTTTATTGGCTAATTTTAAAAGTAAATAATCTTCTTCTAATTCATCTATCAAATAAATCCATTTTAATCGAGGAATGTAATCAATTTTTAGAAATAAAATCTCTCACGGATTACTGTTTTTGTCATATATATATATATATATATATATATATATATATATATATATATATATATATATATATATATATATATATATATATATATATATATATTATCCTGGGCGTCTAATTTAGATGATCAAAATTAACGATCCTCATGATCAAAATAATCAGGGTGTTTGAATCAGATTCGGATAGTGAATGGAAATTTAATTATATAATTTTTTATATCTATACGAAAATTTAAGATAATATCTCATCTTTACTAAATGGAAATAATTATTGTTCCATAGCCGTTAAAAAGGGGTGCCCGCCGATGCCGCCCCCTGGATCCACCCTTGGATTCGGGCACTTCGAGCTCTAAGGATTGTCCATCTTGAAACCTTTAAGAGCATTCATATTAGTTTTCTTATATCTATATCTAAAATTTAAAATTTAGGATAAATAACTCATTTTATTAAATTTAGATAATTACTTTTCATTATACATTAGTCAACTATCTTAAATTTTTTATTATTTTTAATTTTTTTTATTATTTTCTTCTCTTTCTTTTATTTTTTTTATTATTATATTTATGTAATGAGTGGAAGAAAAAGATTGAAAAGAATGAATGGAAAGAGAGAGATTGAAAAGAAATATTATTTTATTTTTAAGGTAAAGTTTATTCTCTAAATTTAAGAATCACATTAATCACAAATTTAAATTTAAATAATAGATAAGGTAATGAAAAGTTTTTAACTATCCTATTTAAAATTTAGGATAAAATTGTTAAATAGGATAGTTGATATAGATTTTATATATATATATATATATATTTTATCCGTGGCACCGTGTGCAAATTGTTTATTCGTTTATATTTATATAAACATTTACCTATTAATTTAATTTGCAATATAATCGTTTTCTAAAATCATGCGATGGGCGTTACCGCGTTAGTATTTATACATCACGAAGAATGATAGTAATGATCCATTAATTTGCAGATCCATAGTTGAGAAATGGAATCCACGAATAAAAATGGTATTCATGGTGATCAAGAAGTGGCCATGGCTGAGCTAATTCGAGGCCACGGCCATCTCTGGAACATCATCTTCAGCTACGTCAACTCCATGGCCCTCAAGTGTGCCGCCGAGCTCGGCATCGCCGACGTAATCCATCGACATGACCAGCCTCTTCCTATGTCCGTTCTGCTTACCAAACTCTCCATTCCCCTTTCAAGAGCCGACTCATTCCGCCGCCTCATGCGCCTGCTCGTCCACTCCGGTCTCTTCGCAAGCTCGACCGCCAGCGACGAGAAAGAAGAGGCCTACGCCCTCACCCCCATCTCCGCCTCCTTTCTCGTGACCAGCAAAGCAGAGAACATGTCCCCGTTCGTGCTTACAATTCTCGACCCGGTGCTTGTCGACCCCTGGCACTGCTTGAGCAGGTGGTTCACCTCTGCAGCCGAACCACCCGCCGCCTTCGACCTCTTCCACGGGAAGTCATTGTTCGAGTTGACCGGAAACAACCCCGAGTTCAACGTTAATTTCAACAGGGGCATGGCCGCCGACGCCAGCTTCATGGCTAAATTGATCCTCAAACAGTACGGCGACGACGTCTTCCTGGGCCTGCGCTCGCTGGTGGACGTCGGAGGAGGGACCGGCTTTCTAGCCACGGCCATTGCCGATGCCTTCCCGCAGACCAAGTGCGCCGTGTTCGATCTCCCGCACGTTGTGAGTTCGCTGCAGGGAAACCCAACGGTGGCAGCCATCGCTGGCAACATGTTCGAGTTTGTCCCCCCAGCAGACGCAGTGATTCTCAAGGCATGCAATATCATTAATCATCTTCTTCTTTTTCCATTTAATTTTCTTATAATTAATCATCAATCATCTGTTGCTATATAATGCAGTGGATATTGCATGACTGGAACGACGAAGACTGCGTGAGGATACTGAGAAATTGCAAGAAGGCGATTCCTCCAAAGGAGGAAGGAGGGAAGGTGATAATTATTGAAATGGTGACGACATTGGAAAATGAGGAGGATGTAAGTATTCATGATGAAACGACAGAGACGCAGCTTCTGTTTGATGTGTTCGTAAGGGCAGCTGTGCCAGGGAAGGAGAGGAGCGAAGCAGAATGGAAAAGTATCTTTATGGCTGCTGGTTTCTCAGACTACAGCATCTCACCAATCTCGGGCTCGCGTTCTCTCATCCAGCTCTTCTATTGACTACTCTAATCGTTGTAAAAGTAATTGGAGGGTAAAATAAGTGAATAAAGTGACATAAAGAAATAAAAACTTGCTTATAAGTCAATATAATATGGAGACCATTGTATTGTGTTTCTCTTTAATTTTTGGTTCTCCTAGAAGCCCATTATAAGGTGCTACTTGTAGAGAGAGAGATGTCCTCCCATATGCATCAAGATTTTAGACAAATCTAGAGGACTTGCAAGGTTGATTCCTCTCCATCTAGCTAATCTTTTGAATATGCTTGAATAAGTAGATCGATCGATGGCTTGATCTGCACCTCTCCTTGTTTGTCAAAAACATACTCATGCCCTCATTATATTAATTCCTCCAATAAACGTCGTCTTCTCGAGCGGTTGCCAATGAAAAGTGTGAGATTTGCCTAATTGAAATCTTTTAATAGTGGCTCTACATACGTAGCTTTAAGAGTTCTTTTTTAATCCCTGGCTTACACTGTCACGTAATACTTCCCTTATCACCATGGTTCATCAGTGCGGGCATGTAACGGCTAGAATGGGCATTTTGGCATAGAAACGCCCCATGTCGTTCCAAAGTTCTGGCATATAACATGGTTTACTTTGCGACGTCATTCTTCAACATTACAATGGCCGGAATGGAATAGACATCGATTGATTGATTAATTAAAAAGTTTTGGATTCTAAGTTTTTTACCATGTGACTTTGATTTCCATTCAACATATGGCTTGATTAATTGAGTAAAGAGCCTTCGATTTCATTTTTTACTATATAACTTTGCTTTTCATTCAACAGACCTCTTGATTAATTGATGAGAAGTTTGGGATTCTATTTTTTACCAACTTTATTTTTCATTCCATCTTTTAATGTTTTCCTTGTATTGATAAAAAAAATATCAAATTACTATCATAATCTTGTTTGAAGGCGATGAAGGCGGTTAGCTGAGGACGTGATTCTACTGTTGACCAAATGAAGACTCCGCGCGGTCTAGCATAACACAAGTATTAGTGTCGGGTCAGGGAAGGGATCTTAGCGATGACCCTCTAACGTTCAAGTCAGTGTTCGAGTGGCGAGGAAAATAGTGGAAGAAACTATAGCAACAAGCGTGTGAAAATATAGAATATCGCATATCTCCGTTTGTAGATAGAGACTCCTTTTTATAGTCTCACTGTTGTGTCCATGCATACATCTCAAAGCACTTGCACGCTTTCCAAAGCATTCCTAAGAAAGGGCAGGTCAAAAAGTACTTCTAATATCTTTCTTTAAACAAGCACACAAATCTCTTTAATTTGATAGACTGGAAGGTTCTAAAGTATGATTTACATACAAGATATTCTCTGTCCTTTACAGTACAAACTTCCAAAAGAGTACGATAGGGCATGTACATGGGGCCCGCGTTTGGCCAACCGACTGTCCTTTACGAGGGTCATTAGCTCGGCTTTATGGGTCGACCCGGTCTTCACTCGACCTCTTCCTTAGCCATAAAGGAAAAGCTTGTTCGATCGGCCCACATCATTGATCGGCTAAGGACATCTGTCGAGTTACTCAATGCTCAGCAATGAGGATGGCCTACCTGTCCCAAGTTGAGACACGAAGTTTGACCAAGAGAGACGCTCGATCACACACCCATGTCTGACCGGCCCTGTGGCCAGTTTGGACACACCTTTATTATTATTGGTACCTTTAACCTCTTCTTGCCTTTGATTGTCGCGATGGCCGATCCTCCTCATTTTGACTCGCTTTTGTGGGGTCCATCTTTATCATCGTATCATAAGTCTCCCCTCCAAGTCTAGTCGAAGGAGGTTGCAAGTCCGACTGACTGGACCCTTAGTATTATTTATACTCCTCCTTTTCGGTCGGGTGCTTCGCTTTCTTGGTTGGCACTAGGCTTGAGCAAACGCTGCCTTTATCCATAGTTGCTCCGTAAACTCTTCACTCCCCGACCGGGGGCCTCGTGGGATGGCATCGCTCGGCTTGCATACTAGTGACACTTGGTTGTTTGTTAACTTCTGCCTCTCCTTTTTCTCAAGCGGGCCTCAGTTCTCGACAGTGCCTCGTGTTTATAGCTGACATCATTATAATTTCTTGGAAATTAATCATATTCCCTCTCATTAATGCAAAGCATGTCAAGCATGTTGTTTTATCATGAGCATGCTGATGACTTCCATTCCTCATGAATGCACCCTATGATTGGCCGCCATGTGTCACACTATCGTACCGTTGAACACTCAATGTGATAGGCGACTGTTGGGATTCGATGCAACAACTACCCCCTTTTAAATTTGACGGCTTAGATTAAATCTCATCTTTCTATGGCCTTGATCAGACGACCATGAATGATCGACCCTAGGGTCTTTAAGGCTCTCTTTTTTCCTTTGCATTGTATTGCTTCTGCTTTTTCTTTCATCTTCTTTATTTTTACTCTCTATTGGTTGTCGTCGGTGACCTGTTCCTAGTAAGTTTCATCCTTCTTCCTTCGACTTTCGATCGTCCCCCTTTTCCATGGTCGTTTCCCCTTCTCCTACTGTTGTCCCCGACTTGTGGTATACATCCACTTCGTCCGACTCAACGACGATGAAGTGGATCAAATGAAACTTACGTGCCACATTCCCCCCGACCATCAACTTGTCATCCCACTACAAGAAATTTTGGATTTAACCACACCTAATAGATAACAGTTTTTCAAGAAATTGTTGTCTTTTTTCCATTTAACAATAGTTTTATTGAAAACTGTTGTTGTTCACCATAATATTTTTTTAAATAATAATAGTTTTTCAAAAAACTGTTGTCTAATGTGTGTCAAAGACAACAGTTTTAAAAAAATATTATCTTTTAGTGTTGCTTATGTGATAATATACAATATTTTTATTAAACGGTTGTCTATTGAATGTTGTTGAATCCTAAAAACACAACATTTTTTTTAACTTCATGAAAAAAAAACCTAAAACCCACTTCTCTGTGACTCTTCAACGAACAAAAACCTATCTCCGACTCCTCCTTCGCGACTCCTAGCCTCCGCGAAAGATGCTCCTCGTCGCTCTCGTTGCTTTGCCTTTAAAGTGTTAGCGCATCGACTTTTCGGCGCTTCCTTGGGAGGTAGAATTTTTTAAAAATTTTTAGAAATTTTTTAGAATATAAACGGAGTCGGTATGACACATTTAATAGGGTAAATCGATTAAACTTAGAGAAAGCCTATTTTGAGTACCAATAAAGTGGAAGTTTATTTATTTAATAACCTACATATATAAATCTAAACAATCTCATTTTTTTTCCCCATTCCTCCTCTTCTCCTGCCGATCTCACCGTCACCGCGATCTCCTCTTCATTGCTGACCTCCGACACAGCCGGTGTTGCCCTCACATTCCCGAAGACACAGCCATCGCCAGCCGTCGAGGGTGCTTCCGATTACTCCCAATCACCGCCGCCCTTTCCCCTCTCCCCATGCCCTAGTTTCCTATTGCAGTCGCACCGCCGCCCTTTCCCCTCTCCCGTGCCCTAGTTTCCCCTCTCCCGATCTTGCCGACGTCGAGCTCCTTTGTGAGATATCGGAAAATTAATTAAATAGGATTATTTAATTAATAGCCTTATAGAATTTTTTCAGAATTTTTACAAATTTTCTGGGAATTTTTCGGATCTCATGCGACGTGTTTTGAGGGGACAAAATTATGGGTACGGATAAGACCTATTTGGGATACTCGTTTAAATGAGGAAATGTTTAATTATTTATATTCCTTTTCTTATTATTTCTCCCTAACGCCGATCCGAGTTCCTCACCTCTCCCGAAACTTTTCCTTTCTTCCCTTCTTCCTCTGTTCTTTCTCGCGAGCAACACTAAGGCGACGGGCAACAGAGTTCTACCTCCGATGATCGTCGACGTCGACTGGTAGCATGTCGCCGGAGCTTGCTAGAGATAGAAGCCCGGATCATCCTGATCTCTTCTTCTTCTCAACTCTTTCCACCCGAGCTCTAGGTTTTTCCGTCGCTGAGTCCTCCCTCTCCTCTCTCACGCGACGCCGACACTGCCGAGCTCTCCCTTCCTTCGCAAAGCCGTCATCGCCTTGGCTTGAGGACAGATCGACAACGCCGTTGATCGAGGGAGTGCGTAGGTTCCCTGTGCTCTGATTTCCCCTGGATCATCGCCGACGTCTGAGGTATAGCCGTGCCCTAATTTTTGTTCTGGTGTCGTGGGATCAAGCTAGAGCCATCCGATCGCCGGCGTGAGGTTGCCTTAGGGCTTCGAAGGTAAGCAACCAGCCCTAATATCTGAAGAGAATCACCATTGAATTTCGTTTTAATACTCTTTTTATATTTTGGATGATAATTTGCTTCATTTTGATTCATATTCTGTGATTTTTCACAGGACAAAAGTCATTGCAATTAGGGCCTGAGGACAACCTTTATGTGGAGGGTTTTGCATCAAATCTTTTTGCAAAGGCAGATAAGCAAGATCGTGCTGGTCGTGCAGATCTGTATGTGAAGGAACATGTTTCTTTATCATTTTCTTATCTATCTAGGCATATCTATTAAGACATTTCACTGGCTTTTCTTAGTCTCACAATGGTTGGGAAATTAAGTACTAGTAATATTATAGGAATACTGCAAAAACTTTTTATGCTGCAAGTATCTTTTTTGAGATACTATATCAATTTGGTGGACTTCAGCCTGAAGTAAGTTTTGCACTTTGCCATTTTATAAAGAACTATTTTTTTGGTTCAATATGAGCAAGCAGACTAATTCTGATCATACTCTACCTTCCAGATTGAGCAAAAACAGAAGTATGCAATTTGGAAAGCTGCAGATATAAGGAAAGCTCTTAAAGAAGGCCGGAAACCTGAACCAGGTCCTCCAGGTGGTGATCCTGATCAATCAATTTCCTCAGGCCTCTCGAGTTACACTTATGTATGCTCTATCACCTGTATTTCATAGCCAAATAAAAAAAATACAGAATGTTTCCTTTTTATGAACCATAACATAATGTTGTGGAGAGGCTTTTCTTTTGCTTGGTTGGCCTAATAATGTCATGCTTTTTTTATCTTTTGTTAGGGCACACAACCAAGCGATGGATTGCCATCTAGTCAGCAATTTGACAATGCATTGCCTCAGCATATACACGGTCAATTTGAATGTGTAATTTGTGCATCGCTTGCTACATATTTCTTGCCACAGTATTGTTGAACCTCGTCTATTTTTATTTTGTTTTCCTTTTTCTTTTCCTGTACATAATTCAGAAGGAAGTGAGCATTTTGTGGATAATTATAGAAATGCTGATTTACCCCCTAAAAATGCTAGTGAGCCACAGGGTTTTAGTCAGGCACCACAGGATTTAAATCTAGAATTAAATCGTAAGTTAGATTAAATTACAGTTACTTTATCATTTCTTAGTTTTTTTTTTAAACTTACATTTGCAATATTTGCATCTCGATTCATTCGATTATGTTCACTTTGTGTTCAACATGAAGCTAAAAGGTGTTTTGTACATATTAAAGACTCTTTGGTGGTTTTTTTAGTTTCAATCTACTGCTCTTTTTAGCATCTTTATCCTGCTATAATGTTATTCTTTAAGATTATGTTGCATTGATTTCTAAAAGTTGCATGACATCTCTCTACTCTGCCTTCAAAACTAACGATTTATGTTGTTTCAGGTAATTACTGCAGCCATTCCTACTATTGTTTCAAGAGGTTACCATTTATGTTACATAGATAACGCTTTTTGCACTTCTGTTAGATGACTATATCAAATGGTTTTTATAGTTATGTAACATTTATGCAGTGCAATTAGAATCACGCGTACAGTTTAGTTTCTAATTTGTAATATATATCTTTATTCGAATAGGTGTCCTCAAGAGTATTGGGAAGAATGCCGACAAGCTAAAAAAATGGAGACTTTAACAAATTAAGGAACACTAGGAGCTGTAATCCCTCCTCTTCACCGACATCTAAGTAGAAAATCTCGTGTTATATTGTTCTACCTTTGTTTTAATAGTGTTATCATTTTGTTGGTTGCTTATGGAATTTTGTTGGTTGCTTATGAAATTTCTTCAGAATGTTATACATATAATTTTTGAATGTAAAAAAATTGTATATTAAATTTTATTTTGAAATTTAGTATTTTGAATGATTTATAATATTAGAAAATTGTGTATTAATTTTTTTTATTTTTTATCTAAAAAAGACAACGATTTTTCACCGTTGTCGTAGATAGTTTAAAATTATTGTTGAAGACCCTGTTATTAAAGGTAGACGCTCAAAGACAACGGTGAAAAATTGTTGTCTTTGAAGGAAAAGACAACAGTTTTTTATCGTTGTAAAAATGTTGTCTTTGCCTTCAAAGACAATGGTTAAAAACTGTTGTCTTTGGGCACCCCTTTTAACAACACGGCCTTTAACAACAGTTCAAAATGGGCTACGACAACGGTGAAAAACCGTTGTTGTTAGGTTTTTTTCTTGTAGTGTCCCCACTACCTACGATCATCCCCACATGCCTCCTGATGGCTTTCTTACTTTTTTTAAGGACCAACTTTATGTTGGTCTTTTCTTTCCGATATATCCTTTTTTTTAAAGCCTATAGATATTTTCATATTCCCCTTCAGCAGCTAGTACGTAACTCTTTAAGCCTTTTATGAAGGGGTTGTAGTACTGTTTTGGTTGTACCGAATCCCTCTTAACCTCCATATTTTTCATTAATTTTATTACCTAAAGCTATCCGAGGTGGGAGTCTTTCTTTTTCAGGACCAAGTGGGCATCGTGTATTTTGATAAGATGTCTTCATCCAACAAGGGCTGGAAGTCTCATTACTTCTACCTCCAACTTTCGGACCAAGCGTCATTCCCGACCGGCTGACAGATAGAATTACTCAATTCTCCCAAGTTGGGTAAATATAGATGGGAGTCGATCTGCCTTCAAGCCACTGCGCAGCTGACCAGCTTGAAATATCACATCCATAAACTATTGCTAGAAGGCATTTTATAGTTCGAGTTGAGTCCCATTCATACCCCACTACCCAGCTCTTTTGGTGAGCTCTTTTTTCTTCTTGTCGTTTTTGAATCTAACTGATTTTTTCTTCTTTTTTGTGGCTAACGTAATATTGATCTGCTTAGCGGATCCACCAAATTAACTAATGAAGAGATCAAAGCAAGGGAAGTTACTGAGCTGAAGAGCCACGGGCTTCTGCCGGTCGAGCCCTCTAAAAAATAGACCGACAAAGAAGGAGTGAGTCAAGTGGTAGGCAATGACGCCGCCATTAACACTGAAGAGCTACCTCCCGACCGCCCTTCATTACTTCCCATAATAGTCCCTTTAGAATCCACAACATCCGTTGAGCCATTACTCCAGCGTTAGCGTCGCAAAAGGCTCTAAACGAAAGTTTCTGCCTGATCAGTGACCTCTACTTAGCCGAGCTCTACTATTGCATCGACCGTTTGGCCATCTTCCGAGCAGGGGGAAAGTTCTACCTCTGTTGTTCCTAAGAGAGCAGCTGGTCGATTGACTCCCTCCTCATTCGATCGGATGCCTCCCTTGTCTGAACTGCCAGCTGATGCTATTTCTGCTTGCCTATAGCTTATTTGATGCCTCCACCAACTGAGCTAGTGGTCCCACTCTCCACCATCCGTTCAACTCCCATGTCCAAATCCAAAAGCAAGTTCAACTCTGAAACCATCGGCTCGAGCCCGCACAGACACATCACGGTCGTCCTCAGATTATGCACCGATGAGTGGCATTATCCCGATCCAAATGAGCCACGCGGCCCCAGGCATAAAACTTTCTTCTAGGGAATCCTCTGATGTTGATAGGAGCAAGCAATCACTGCTACTTCCATCTCCTCCTAAAGCATTTTCGTTATCTGTATCTATAGTTAGTTTCGTTGGAGAAATCATACGATCTAGCATCCATGTCAATGTTCCACTGTACCAAGGTAATAGCTCTTTGAGATTTTCCCGATAAAGATGAATGTCTTCTTCTAAAGGGCTTTGGGTTCCACTGCTCTCTTGGCTTGGTTCCCCCTTATCTAGTAGCTCCATCTCCACCCTTTTTATCTCTGGGCTTCTGAATGAGAGAGTCATTTGGTTTTCTTTCGACCATTCGTTGAGATTTACTACTACCCGATCGACCACTTTATAAGTGCCCAAGTTAGTTTTGATGCGGTCAACCAAGTTAAGATAGGTCCTATGTATTTGATCCTTGTGTCTAAGTGTACAGAAGCTTAGAAACACAAGAAGTCGAGCGGAAGACGCAGCTACCGAGAAGGATGACAAGGGAAAGGAGATGATGGGCTCGGTGCATCTGAGGGACGAGGTGATGCGAAAGAGTACATCTGTGGACGAGATGGATGTGCACGATGTTTGAGAGACAAGAAGCTAGGGAGAAAGCCTACTCGAGGAGAAAGCCAGAGTTGAGTTTGGATGAGCTCAACTCTGGAAGGCTGAAGCATCACCTAAGCTACCAGAGACGAAGCCAGCAACAGGAGAAGGCATCGGACGGTCAGCACAAAGTTGACTAATCTAAGCACCCAGACCATCCAAGTGCCTAAACAAGATGGTTCGGGCTACTGGTCCACTTTGGTGTCGAAAGGGTGCCTAGTCACTGTGGATCATGTTTAGGTCCACATCAACACTGGTCCTAGCGTCAGACATGGTCCAGGTTGTCACGCCCCGGGGGAGTCCCTACCAGAAGAAATTTCGGCGCTATCTCCCCTGTACGGGTGACAATCTGAAACTTACTACAATGCCCTCAGGGCCACATATACCTCAGCCAACACGGCCGAAATAATAACAATAAATAATAATGTAAACACCCACGCAGTTTAATAGTAAAACTAATCTAAAGTAATGATAAGGAGAAACCATCTCAAAAATCCTACTCAACTACACCCATAAAGCTCAAATCACAATATCCTACTCCACTACACCCATAAAGCTCAAATCCGATATCCTACTCCACTACACCCATAAAACACAAATCACAACGAACTCACCTCTTCTGCCATCCAGGCAGGCATGTAGCAAAAAAAACATCCAAATTAAACTCATCGACAATAAAGATAACATAATATCCATATGTCATAAACCACAACAATCTAGATAGTAATAAGAAAGCCAAAACATAAAACACACATCCTCGCGATCTGCAAGGGACTAGCGACTGGAACTCTCCCAGATAGCCTTAACCTGAAAATAGTAAATATCTACTGGGTGAGTCAACTCCTCAGCGGGTAACTACTGATATGCATAATAAAGAAAATAACAAATAGCACTAATCATGCGTACAGTCTCCTGATATAAGAAGGATAAATGCAAACTGAAATAAATAGGAGAACAACTGTACTAACTAGGACCTGGTGTATGAATAATAACCCGAGAGGTACAGAAATCCTGTATGCATGTCAAACAAATGCATCCATCCAATATGCAACATATAAGTGCAGCAAACACAAGCAATAAATACATCAATGTGTATGATGCCAATGACATGTCCTGGTCACCCCTACTGCTAGTCAGCCGTCTCACACACGATGGTGAGATCGAGTGGATAGGGTTGTGATAACCCTGCACTCTTCCATCACTACTCCTGATGAGTGATCAAGTGGATGGAATGCTGTCGGAGTACACCTATCCTCCTACCCCAAATCATAAGTGGGGGGAGCGCAATGCTCTCATCTCCCTGAGCAAGTCCATAGGAGGGATCCCTGTTGGCTACCACGCTGCATCACACTATCCATGAGCGGACCAACGGAGTCAAACAAAGCAAAATTGTCTACCGGCTACCACGCTGCGTCTCCAGAACAACGGAGCCTAACAGAGCAGAACTGTCTGCCGGCTACCACGCTGAGTCACCGGACCAGTGGAGCCTAACAGCAGAACTACCACACACCCTGCCTGACATACCACTAACCCATGAGTGGTGGTGTGTACAGATCTATGTAACTGGCGATGTGCTCAACAATAATGGAGTCGACTATCGCACAGCATGCAATCATGCGAGATAGTGCATGATACTAAGCATGGGAATATCCTGAACCTATCCATCTCTATAAAATGTGTACCATAGGACAAATAAATCTAATCAATAGTCTAGGTACACAGATCAGATAAGGTATAAAAACCTAGGCCCTGAACATAATAGAGTATAGTTATGTCACTACCCCTATAAGCATATATAATCAGGTGGGTACTAACATGAAATACATAACAAGTAAACAAAATAAGCATGTAATAGGTATCGGGTAGTGACCAATCAATGCAGATAAGAAATATAATCATTACTATTTGTTAAAAATACTACTATGCATATTGATCCGGCGGTAAGAATGGGGGACCCACTTCCTGAAGGGTCCCAGCCTGAGGACGGATGGAGGGCTGACTAAGCGGGTAATGGCCGCGTCAAGCAGTTGAGCAGGTCCGAGCGGAGCCAGAGATAACCTAGCCATTGGCTTGGGTTTCCGACGCCAAGGCGGGAGGATTGAATAGCCGAGCGGGTGTCTGCCCGGCTGGAACCGAAGGGCCGAGCGGGTAGTCCGTTCGGCCAGGATAAGGGCGAGGATACAAAGGTTAGCCGAGCGACCTATTCGCTCGGCTCGGGATATGGTATGTCAGCAAAGGCATGATGATTAGACTGTACGCAAGATGGCACTATTAAAGGCCCCACCATCACGTCACGGAAAGGTTGATACAGTAGTGATATGGCCTTATGGATGCCCTTCTGACAGGTCCACACCTAGGCATGGTCGAGAGTAGGTGATTGTATCAATAGTATGGTCTTAGGGATGCCCTTCTGACAGGCCCACACTGTTGGTTGCTACTCGGAAAACCTAGAGGTTCCACTGTACAAAAATTTTGTACAAAGGTCTGAACCTTTTCCTAGCTACCATGTGTTCTTTTAAATTAAATTTTGGATCGCCTGCGGAACTTAACACGTTTGATCCAAAACTTAATCTATTCGTTCTTTTAGGTTTTGACTTGGGTCTCCTGCGGAACTTAACACGTTCGACCCAAATCACCTTAAGTTATTAATTCCATTAAATATTAATTTCCATAATTGGTTCCCAGTACTGACGTGGCGAGGCACATGGCCTTCTTGGATATGGGAGCAACCACCACCGACTAGACAAAACCTTTTATGGAAAGCTAATATTTAATTTCCTAAAATAACTTTAGGTTAACCGAAAAGAACAATCAAATCACAAGGGAAAGAAAAACAAAAGAACACTATATCGAAAACAAATTCGAAACTCTAGAATCGTATGCCTCTTGTATTTAGTATTATTTCCAAAAATAACTAGTATGATGCAGAAATAAAAATTACTAGTTATACCTTTTAGAAAGACCTCTTGATCTTCTACCGTATTCCTCTTCTAACCTCGGACGTTGTGTGGTGAACGATCCATCTTAGATGAGAACCACCAAGCACCTTCTTCTTCCTTACAAGTTTCGCCATCAAAACTTCTCCTAGGATGAAGAGGTTCGACCACCACCACCATGCTCCAAGGGATGCTAGAAAAGAGGCTTCTTTTCTCTCCTTCTTCTCCTTCTTAGATCCGGCCACCAAAGCTATCTCCACCATGAGAAGGTTTCGGCCACACAAAGGAGAGGAGAGGAAAGAAAGGGCCGGCCACACCCAAGGAGAAAAGAGAGGAAAAATAGAATAGAGTCGTTAGCCTTGAAGCCTCCTCTACCCCCTCTTTTATAATCCTTGGTCTTGGCAAATAAGGAAAATTTAATAAAAACTTCCTTAATTCTTTTGCCATTGAAAAGGAAAATTTATTTAATTAAAATAATTTTCTCTTTTCAAATTATAATGGCCGGCCACTCTTCTCCCCAAAACAAGGAGAGTTTTAATTAAAACAAAAATTAAAACTTCCTAATTTGTTTCTAGAAATTTATAAAAATTTCTCCAATAATTTTAATCCCTTCATGATTGGTTAATAAAAGAAATTTTATAAATTAAAATCTTTCTTTTAAACATGTGGATAATTTCCAAAAAGGAAAGTTATCTCTAAAAATTAAAATCTCCTTCCAATCTACAAATAAGGAAAGATATTAAATATTTTCTTAATCTTTTGTAGAAACTAATAAAAGAGAATTTTTAATTTTTAAACTTTCTTTTAAATCATGAATATAATTAAAAGGAAAGTTTTTACCAAAATTAAAATCAACCTTTTAATCTACAAATAAGGAAAGAGATTTTAACTCTTCTCTTAATCTTTTGTAGAATCTTATAAAAGGAAGGATTTAAATTTTTAAACTCTCTTTTAAATTATATTATCCACATAAGAAAATTTTAAAATTAAAATTCCTTTTTATTTTAATAGGGACGGCCACATGAATTCACCCATGAACATACCCATGGCCGGCCCTAGCTTGGTCGGCCCCTATAGGATGGGTAAGAAGGTGGGTATAGTACTCTATAATTAAGAGGCTACGATAGGGACCGAGAGGAGGAATTGGTTTTGGTCTCCCGATAAAATTAAGCATCCCGTGCTCGCCCCGAACACACAACTTAATTTTATCAATAATAATTCATTCCACTAGAGAACTATTATTGAACTACCGCACCAATCCCAAATTACATTTTGGGCTCCTTCTTATTATGAGTGTGTTAGTCTCCCTGTATTTAAGATAACAAATGTCCACTAATTAAGTAAGTTACTGACAACTCACTTAATTAATATCTAGCTCCAAGAGTAGTACCACTCAACTTCATCGTCATGTCGGACTAAGTCCACCTGCAGGGTTTAACATGACAATTCTTATGAGCTCCTCTTGGGGACATTCTCAACCTAGATTACTAGGACACAGTTTCCTTCTATAATCAACAACACACACTATAAGTGATATCATTTCCCAACTTATCGAGCTTATTAATTCATCGAACTAAATCTCACCCATTGATAAATTAAAGAAATAAATATCAAATATATGTGCTTGTTATTATATTAGGATTAAGAGCACACACTTCCATAATAACCGAGGTCTTTGTTTCTTTATAAAGTCAGTATAAAAGAAACGACCTCAAATGGTCCTACTCAATACACTCTAAGTGTACTAGTGTAATTATATAGTTAAGATAAACTAACACCTAATTACACTACGACCTTCCAATGGTTTGTTCCTTTCCATCAAGGTCGTGAGCCACTGTTTATAATTTATAAGGAACCGATAACATGATCTTCTGTGTGTGACACCACACACCATGTTATCTACAATATAAATTAATTGAGCAACTACATTTATCATAAATGTAGACATTTGACCAATGTGATTCTTGTTTCTAGATAAATGTTCATACAAAAGCTAGGCTTTTAGTATACACTCTAACACACACCTGGGCATGGTCGAAAGCAGGTGATTGCTTCGATTGGTGTGCCCAGGCTCCTTTGAGAGGTCTATATAAGGCCTCCACTTCTTCAACCGAAGGTACGAGAGTCTTCATCCTGCAGTCACTTTCTTCATCTATTCCCTCGCCTGACTTGATCGTCGGAGGGCCGTCGCCGGGACACCCCCCCCCCCGGCTCGGTTTTGTTGCAGGTTCGCCGGAGCACTCGAGGATCCAACAGGGAGCGCCACATCCCCAGCGTTCGTTGACCCCTGGTTTGGACAGGATCAAATTGGCGTCGTCTGTGGGAACGCACCTGCATCCGAGCAGAGGCAATGGACGAGGCTGGAAGACTACATACCGTGGTACTCTCACAAGAAGAGTTGGACGCTATAGTCGAGGCGAGGGCAGCCAAGATAGTGGCGCAGCAAAAGGAGAAAGCACAAGCTGAGTGAGCGCAACAGCAAACAACCTCAGCTTCAGCAGGCCGGGCGGCGCAAGCAGACCGCCCGGAATATGTTTCAACAGGAGGGTTCCCTCAGGCACTCTTCCGTACTCCCCCAGAAATCGCGCCCGCTCACGGGGAGCAAGGATCTTCATCTGATGAGCCTCCCGCTCGGGATCATAGGAAGGGCAAAGCCCCCCGAGCGAACGCACCGCCCGAGCAGGTTCACCGACAGTTCTCTGAAGCCATACATCAGGATCCGTTACCAAAATACTATAAACCACCGCCGATCGGAGCTTACAATGGGACGACGGACCCCGACGATCATTTGGGGAAGTTCGACAGCATCGCCACCTTGCATCAGTACTCCGATGGCGTAAAGTGCTGGGTATTTCTCACTACTCTATCGGAATCTGCACATAGGTGGTTTCGGAGGTTGCCGGACGGCTCTATCACTAGTTTCCAGGAGTTCCGAACGGCATTTCTTCATCACTTTGCGAGCAGCCGACGTTATCAAAGGACAAGCGTCAGCCTGTTCACCATCAAACAAGAACCAAGAGAATCTCTCTGGGCATATATACAGAGATTTAATCAGGTAGCGGTGGATATCCCCACAGCCACCTCGGAGACAATGGTAAACGCATTCACGCAAGGCCTCGCGGAAGGGGACTTCTTCCGCGCGCTCATTCGCAAACCGCCCAGAGACTACGACCACATGCTACACCGGGCGAATGAGTATATAAATGTGGAAGAGGCGGAGGCTGCCCAACGGAAGGGAACCCATGCCGAACAGAAGCAGCCCGCTGCCCATCAGCCACCAAGAGGACCAAGAGTTGAGGCATCCCGGGCACATCATGCGAAGTCCCCGGTGGTCCAAGAGGTAGCGGCCAAGCGGAAGCATCGACTGCCTCAGTCATTTCCCTCAAAAGCAGATGCTTCATCTCCCGAATTCAACTTATAGCAAGCCCCTCTTCTGGGACCTCAAGAGCGGGAGTTTGATGTCAAGCGATGAATTGACTACATAGGAGAAAGATGGGTGGACGGGTCGTCGAGCGGATGAAGATCCAAGCCACCGACTCAATAAAGTAGGCCCCGAGCTGCTCAGCCGGAGGTATATTGTACGAGCTAAAGGCTCAATTCCGAAGGCCCCGTGCCGCTCGGCCGGAGGTAAATTATCGGAGCCAAGCGCTCGACGACGAAGGCCCCGAGCTGCTCAGCCGGAGGTATATTGTACAAGTCAAAGGCTCAATTCCGAAGGCCCCGTGCCGCTCGGCCGGAGGTAAATTATCGGAGCCAAGCGCTCAACGACGAAGGCCCCGAGCTGCTCAGCTGGAGGTATATTGTACGAGCCAAAGGCTCAATTTCGAAGGCCCCGTGCCGCTCGGCCGGAGGTAAATTATCGGAGCCAAGCGCTCCGAGCTGCTCAGCTGGAGGTATAGTATCCGAAGGCCCCGTGCCGCTCGGCCGGAGGTAAATTATCGGAGCCAAGCGCTCGACGACGAAGGCCCCGAGCTGCTCAGCTGGAGGTATATTGTACGAGCCAAAGGCTCAATTCCGAAGGCCCCGTGCCACTCGGCCGGAGGTAAATTATCGGAGCCAAGCGCTTGACAACGAAGGCCCCGAGCCGCTCGGCCGGAGGTAAATTATTCATGCAAAATGCTCAAAAAAGCGAAGGCCCTCGAGCCGATCGGCCAAGAGGTGTATATATTTACTCGTAAGCGAATGACCCGTGCTGTTCGGCCGGGCATAAATATTGTTCTAGCGCGGGATATGATACGAAGGCCAAGGTCGCTCGACCTGATAAGGAGTTAGCCTTGAAAGGCCGACGAGCTTCGTCGTTAAAGATCGAGAGACGAGCCAGCGTCTATAAACTCTCCGAGCGGAAGACCGTCTAGCCCAGACGTTAAACCGTAGAGACGAGCCGGCGTCTATAAACTCTCCGAGCGGAAGACCGTCTAGCCCAGACGTTAAACCGTAGAGACGAGCCGGCGTCTATAAACTCTCCGAGCGGAAGACCGTCTAGCCCAGACGTTAAACCGTAGAGACGAGCCGGTGTCTATAAACTCTCCGAGCGGAAGACCGTCTAGTCAGACGTTAAACCGTAGAGACGAGCCGGCGTCTATAAATCCCCGAGCAGAAGACCGTCCGGCCCAGACGTTAAACCGTAGACGAGACGGCGTCTATAAACTCTCCGCGGAAGACCGTCTAGCCAGACGTTAAACCGTAAAGACGAGGCGTCTATAAACTCTCCGAGCGGAAGACCGTCTAGCCAGACGTTAAACCGTAGAGACGAGGCGTCTATAAACTCTCCGGCGGAAGACCGTCTAGCCAGACGTTAAACCGTAGAGACGAGTCGGCGTCTATAAACTCTCCGGCGGAAGACCGTCTAGCCAGACGTTAAACCGTGAGAGACGGCGTCTATAAACTCTCCGGCGGAAGACCGTCTAGCCCAGACGTTAAACCGTAGAGACGAGCCGGCGTCTATAAACTCTCCGAGCGGAAGACCGTCTAGCCCAGACGTTAAACCGTAGAGACGAGCCGGCGTCTATAAACTCTCCGAGCGGAAGACCGTCTAGCCCAGACGTTAAACCGTAGAGACGAGCCGGCGTCTATAAACTCTCCGAGCGGAAGACCGTCTAGCCCAGACGTTAAACCGTAGAGACGAGCCGACGTCTATAAATTCCTGAGCAGAAGACCGACGACCGACGAGCTCCGTCGTTAAAGATCAAGAGCCGCGCCGACCGGCTATAAATATCCGCGCCGACGAGCTCCGTCGTTAAAAATCGAGAGCCGCGCCGACCGGCTATAAATATCAGCGCCGACGAGCTCCGTCGTTAAAGATCGAGAGCCGCGCCGATCGGCTATAAATATCCACGTCGAACCCGCGACTATGAACTTACTGGATGGAACTAAGGACGCCAAATAACGAGCGTTCGCAAGTACTAAATTAATTAAGTCCGATCGGCTATCGGTTTGCCAATACTTCGCATTCACTGAATGCAAACAGTATAGCCAATCGCTAAACGATTTCAAGGAAATCGAGTCAATTGATTGACCCGATCGGTCATCTAGTGTGAAACACGTGGAGCTTCACTGACTCTACGAATAAGCACCAAACAGACAAGAGACGGCAATGAAGGGCAAACAAAAATAGTGGCAAAGGAAGACAATTACGCCGATCGGCACATGCAAAAATTTTACATCAGCAGAGCGGATGATATATAGAAAGTACTGGGAAGAACTCGCTTCACTCCGGGTCCTCAAAATTAAAAAAGGCGTCCGGGATATCGTCAATCATAGCCGCCAGATCTGAAGAGGGAATGCTCAGGTCAGCAGGAAGGTGCCCCCCCTTCTTCAAGTATGCCATGGTGACCTTGACCGCCTCAGCGAAAGTTGAGGAGACGTTGCCACCAAATTTTGAGCCGAACCGCTCCGAGCGGAGGTATTCTTGGCGCGCTGCTGCTAGGCGACTCGGCTCTCCCTCCTTGTACTTTCTGAGCGTCGCTCGGGAGGCAATTAGTGAATCTTGGAGAACTTTTTGGTCCACCTCCGCTTTAGTGCGTTCAGCTGAGCGCCCATCCCGTTCGGCAGTTAATTGGGCTTCCAGATCCTTAGATTGCTGATCTAGGGCTCGGACTTCAACTTTCATCTTGTCCAGATCAGCGATCGCCCGCTTCTTCGGCTACTGGCGCGCTTCACGTCTGCGTCACGTTTCTTCACCAATCCTTCAAGTCGAGCCACCTCTGTAGCCAGGTCGGCGGCCTTCTTCTGTTCGGCCTCGAGGGCTTGTTTCCCCTGCTCGGCCGATGGACCCCCCGAGACTTGGAGTTTTTCCATGAGATCTTCCAGCTCGGCTAGCCGATGGCTGGTGGCGATTTGCTCGGCCCAATGCTGTAAGGGAAATAATAAAATCAGGAACCAAACAGTAGCAGGGCACAAGAAGAAAAATGAACCTACCTGAGTGGCCTGTTGCATGTGATTATCGCCGAGCTGCTTAGGCGTCATGAGGGCCACCCGAATCTGGGCGTCCTCGAAAAGTTTGGCAAGCGGACCCGTCAAGGTTATTTCATGAACGGGGCTTGATGGTCGATCGGCGGGTTATGGGGTCGGTCGGTCGGGTCGGCTACAACTATTTCATGGTCGTCCGGGATCCCGTACGTCCGAACGAGACGCCGAGCGCCCTCCTCGTCAAATTTACTCTCCATGGTCATATACCAGGGACCATGAACATCAACAGCGGGTACGGAAGTGCTCGCCATGACTAAAGTACCAAGAAAAAGAAAGAAGGAAGCCGAAAGAAACTCGGAAACGGAGGACAGATAAAAGTTCGCAAGCAAGGGGACGAAAGGAGTTCCCCTCGAAAGGGAAAGGCCGAACGAAAGGAAGGGAGAAGCTTACTGAGGGAAGATGAACGGAAAGGATCACCAGAAAGACGAAAACCACCAAGAGGCAAGAACTAGGACAGCCGGAACAATGTAGCCGTGGGCACCTTCGACGGAGGACGCGCAATTAAACAGAGAATGCAGCGTAAGGGCGAAGACGAAGGCTTTATGCGAACGAGGCTGGTCAGCCTCGTCCGTCGGATGCAGTCACGAGAGACGAGGTCATCTTCTAACCGTCCATTTCAAAACAATCGGCGTCCCATCGTACGGATCATCACCGCTACGCGAGAAGAGCCACGTGGCGCTCTGTCACCAGGCGCAATTAATGCGCCCATACCGCGCATGCTTTGACTTAATGAAAAGGATTTGCGTGATTTTCGAGAAGATTTAGACAAGCAAACATCCACGTTGAGCACCAAGACATCCAAAATGAAGAGCCGAGCGGCTGAATTTGGCATAAAGGCCGAACGGCTCAAGGGATATTATAAGCGACGGTAAGGCGACGACCGCCCGCTCGGACACATAGTCCAGTCAGTCGGACTCACTGCCTCCTTCGACTAGACTTGAAGGGGAGGCAAGTGATCCGGCGGTAAGAATGGGGGACCCACTTCCTGAAGGGTCCCAGCCTGAGGACGGATGGAGGGCTGACTAAGCGGGTAATGGCCGCGTCAAGCAGTTGAGCAGGTCCGAGCGGAGCCAGAGATAACCTAGCCATAGGCTTGGGTTTCCGACGCCAAGGCGGGAGGACTGAATAGCCGAGCGGGTGTCTGCCCGGCTGGAACCGAAGGGCCGAGCGGGTAGTCCGTTCGGCCAGGATAAGGGCGAGGATACAAAGGTTAGCCGAGCGACCTATTCGCTCGGCTCGGGATATGGTATGTCAGCAAAGGCATGATGATTAGACTGTACGCAAGATGGCACTATTAAAGGCCCCACCATCACGTCACGGAAAGGTTGATACAGTAGTGATATGGCCTTATGGATGCCCTTCTGACAGGTCCACACCTAGGCATGGTCGAGAGCAGGTGATTGTATCAATAGTATGGTCTTAGGGATGCCCTTCTGACAGGCCCACACCTGGGCATGGTCGAAAGCAGGTGATTGCTTCGATTGGTGTGCCCAGGCTCCTTTGAGAGGTCTATATAAGGCCTCCACTTCTTCAACCGAAGGTACGAGAGTCTTCATCCTGCAGCCACTTTCTTCATCTATTCCCTCGCCTGACTTGATCGTCGGAGGGCCATCGCCGGGACCCCCCCCCCCCCCCGGCTCGGTTTTGTTGCAGGTTCGCCGGAGCACTCGAGGATCCAGCAGGGAGCGCCACATCCCCAGCGTTCGTTGACCCCTGGTTCGGACAGGATCACATATCAAATGACATATCTAAAAAGATAAGTCAAATTAAAGTACCCGCCTCCAATGTAGATCGAGCTAATCAACCTCTATGTCGAAGTGCTCGTCCCAAATCAATGTCCTATAATAGCCACATATAATTTTAGCTAATTCCGATATGTATCCAGTAGCTGAATCAAATTCCTATTAAACCAAGAACCCTAATCCACATCACACTATTATCATTCATCTAAAACAATCCAATCATGATCTATATCTAAGCAAAGCTTAATCCGTAGAACACATCAACTCATTACTAAAAATTACCTACCCTAACCGGATCAAGAAAAAGATCAACAAGATGACCTAATTGAAAAACCTAATCTAAGTAGTTTACTGTTAAAAAGACCCAAGAATCATCACTGTACAGATGCTTACCTGTCGTGATTGTTGATCCACCGCACTCAACTTCACCTCACAACCCCCTTCGGGTGATCCTCAACCAAGATTGTTGTTGCTGGCAACAAGGGGAGTTGCTGGACTAGAGAACACCATAGAGCAAACACCTCTCTGCTGGATTCCAGTATACTGTTCGGTTCAAGATAAGATCAAGAGTGGAGATCACGGATCAGGTCAAGAAATGGAGATCACTAGTCAAACAATAACTTAATTCCAACCAAACTTACCTCCAAGATCAATGACAACCCTAATTTCTCTCTGACGGAACCGATTAGGGCGGAGATGGTCGTCGGCCCTAGGGCAGAGGGGAAGAGGAAAGAACCTCTTCGTCAATGTTGTTCCGTGCGACAGCGTCGGCTGTGGGCGACCGGTGTGGCACAACGAGACCACGCTGCTAGGGCACAAGAGAGGAAAGGCTGCGCCAGTAGACTTCGGGCGATGCTCGAGTGCTGGCGAGGAGAAGACGTCGGGTGCGCGCTAAGGCAAAGGGATCGGGACTTCGCACAGAGGGGGAAGATGGACATTGTGAGAAGAAGAAGAAGATGAGAAATGAGGGCCATAACTTAAATCGCAAGGGAGAAGGGAACCGCTGCGTGCGATTAGGGCAAGGGATCGGCGTCGGGCACGTAGGGAAGGAAATGAGGGGGAAAGCCATGGGGAAAACGAAAATAAAGAAAAAGAAATAGAATAAAAATAAATAAATAAACTTTTCCTCCTTAAAATGGGGTAGCCTAAACAGGCTTTTCCGGGACCTAGTTTTTATCCCCGTAACCGAAGTCATACGGTCTCCAAACAATTCCCAGAAAATTTCTAAAAATTTCAAAAAATTTTGTTATGGTGATTCGCCCAGTTTTGGTATTTTACATTCTCCCCCACTAATAAAAATTTGGTCCCCAAATTTTGTTATCTACCATCAGCAAGTACTAACAACAGATAGAAAGTATAAATGTTGAACGATAAATTAAACCACATACCTCAAATGAAAAGATGGGGATATCGAGCTCGGATTGCATCCTCGAGCTCCCAGGTAGCCTCCTCGTCCGAATAATGTTGTTATCCGACTTTAACCAGTTGGATATTCTTGTTCCGGAGCTAACGCTCTTTCCGGTCCAGAATCCGTACCAGAACCTCCTCGTAGGTAACGTCAGGCTGAATAGGAACTGGTATATCTATCAGCACATGTGTTGGGTCGGATATATATCTCCTCAGCATAGACACATGGAATACGTCGTGGACGCTTGCCAGGGACGGTGGTAGTGCCAGACGATAAGCTACTGCTCCAATCCTCTCCAGGATCTGGAAAGGGCCAATGTACTGCGGAGCTAGCTTACCTCTGAGGCCAAATCTCTTCACCCCTTTCGTGGGTGAGACTCCCAGAAATACATGGTCACCTATAGAGAACTCCAGGGGTCTCCGTCTCCGATCAATATAACTCTTATGGCTCTCCTGCACCTTTGACATCCTCCGTCTGATAGTACGGACCAATTCTGCCTCATGCTGAGCTCTATGAGGCCCTAGCAACTGAGCCTCCCCAACCTCATCCCAGAGGGTGGGTGCCCGACAAGGCCTACTATACAACGCTTTAAACGATGCCATCTGGATAGCTAAATGAAAGCTGTTGTTGTAGGCAAACTCTACCAATGGCAAATGATCCTCCCAACTGTCTCCAAAATCCAATACACATGACCTCAGCAAGTCCTCTAGAGTATGAATGGTCCGCTCTGACTGTCCATCTGTCTATGGATGGAAAGCTATACTGAAATGGAGTTGAGTGCCCAAGGCCTGCTGTAGACTCTGCCAGAATTGAGACATGAACCGGGGGTCTCTATCTAAAATAATACTCAAAGGAACACCATGTAATCTGATGATCTCTTGGCAATACAGATCTGCCCATCGATCCAGGGAATCAGTCTTTCATATCGCTAAGAAGTGTGCAGATTTGGTTAATCGATCAATGATTACCCAAATTACGTCATGGCCTCATTGTGTCCTAGGAAAACCCACCACAAAGTCCATGGTAATGTGTTCCCATTTCCACTCAGGAATAAGAATCCACTGAAGTAAACCAACGGGTCTCTAGTGCTCCGCCTTCACCTGCTGACAGATAAGACATCTAGCTACAAATTCTGCGATGTCTTTCTTCATACCGTTCCACCAGTAGGAATGCCTCAAATCTCGATATATGCGAGTCCCACCTGGGTGGATCGTAAATCGAGAGCGATGAGCCTCCTGAAGTAGCTCCTGTAAGACCGGGTGAGACTGAGGTACGCATAATCTACCTCATAAATATATAATACTCTCCTCATCTCGTGTGAACTCGGTCTGCTACCCGGAAGCTATCTAGCTACCAATAAACTGCAAATGCTGATCACCGGCCTGGGCCTCTCGGATCCTCGTCCTAATCGACGACTGAGCAACCATGGTAACCAAAATACCCTGTTCTGTCTATCCCTGCTCCTGAAGGCCTAACTCAGAGAAACCCTAAATCAATTCTGTGACTGAAGCCCAATGGCAAGCCAAAGTCCCTCTGGACTTCCTGTTGAGTGCATCGGCAACCACATTAGCTTTCCTCGGGTGATAGCTAATGGTACAATCATAATCCTTCAGGAACTCCATCCATCTCCTCTATCGGAGATTAAGCTCCTTCTGGGTAAAGATATATTTGAGACTCTTATAATCAGTGAGAATCTCAAAAGTAATGTCGTACAGATGATGCAGCCAAATCTTCAGAGCAAAGATGATGACGGCTAGCTCCAGATCATGAACTAGGTAGTTCTTCTCATGCTCCTTCAACTGACGAGAAGCATAGGAGACTACCCTGTCGTGCTGCATCAGAACAGCGCCCAAACTCTTAAGAGATGCATCAGTGTAGAGCACAAATCCGTCCTCTTCGGAGGGCAAAACCAAAACCAGAGCTGACACTAATCTCCGCTTCAGCTCCTGAAAGTTGGTCTCACAAGCTTCTGTCCAAGTGAACTTCACGCCTTTCCTGGTCAGGCGTGCCAGCGGCATAGCAATCCGGGAGAAACCCTCGACGAACCGTCTATAATATCCAGCTAGTCCCAGAAAACTATGGATCTCCTGTACTGATTTCAGCTGCTCCCAACTGGTGACAACCTCGATCTTCTGAGGGTCTACTTAGAATACACTGATGATACCTCTGAGTTGATCAAATAAATCCTTGATCCATGGTAAGGGGTACTTATTTCTGACGGTCACTGCATTCAGCTGTCTATAATCTATGCACAACCTCAGAGTACCATCCTTTTTCTTGACAAATAATACCGGAGAACCCCATGAAGAAGCACTAGGGCGTATAAATCCCCTATCTAAAAGCTCCTGGAGTTGAACCTTCAGTTCGTTCAACTCTTTTGGTGTCATACGATAAGGAGCTTTCGATGTCGGTACGGTTCGCAGAATCAACTCAATAGCAAACTCCACTTGCTTTCTGGGAGGCAAACCTGGTAGCTCCTCTAGAAATACATACGGATACTCTCGGACTACTGGAATGTTGGAGAGTTGAGAACTACTGTCGTCTTTAGTATGAATCAAAGATAATAGAAAACCCTGACAGCCATGTGACAGCAGCTTCTGAGCTTGAATCACCGAAATGATCGATATGTCGTCGTCTTTGATGCCAGTGAAATCCCATGAGGGTTGGTTCGGAGGCCGGAATGTGACCACCATCGTCTGGCAATCAACAGTGGCATGATATGCTGACAAACAATCCATGCCAAGAATAATATCAAAGCCAACCATTTCCAGTACTAAAAGATCTACTATAAGTATCTTGTTGCCAAAGTCTAACGGGAAACCTTTGACCTCCTCGGTGACGTCCAAAGCATCACCGAACGGTAGAGACACGGTCAGTCACTGCGGTCTGAAGGTGGGTAATCTACCAATCTCCCTCATAAAGGTATGCGATATAAAAGAATGCGAGCTACTAGTATCTATCAGTATATCAGCAGATAAGGCATAAATGAAAATCGTACCACGGAAAATGGATCTGTCGGCCCGCTGCGCATCCTCTCTGGTAATTGTGTGTATCCGCCCAGTCTCTGGTGGGAGTAGAGGTGGTAACGCTGCCAGCGGCTGCTGCATCTGGGCAGGAGCCTACCACTGAGGCGGTGCTGGAGACTGTGCTAGAGGTGGATGAGAGGACTGCGACTGATATTGTACTGGTAGTTGGGACTGTGTCTGGTATTGAACCAGTGGCTGGGGCTGCTAATACTGGGCTAAGTTTGAGGTTGTAGCTGATACTGGGGTCCTACAACTGAACTCTGTGGTACCATAAAGGTTCTGGAGTGCTCCTGTCCATGCATGCCATATGCAGCTGCTGCAGGGGAGGCGGGCATCTGCTGACGATGCGAAGATTAGGCTCTCTTCCCTCCTCGCCGAGTCCCTGACTAATTGTGCTGTCCTCCATGAATAGTAACTCTGGATGTAATATGCTGAGCCTTCAGCGGACAATCTCAGCTCTGGTACCCAGGCAGTTTGCAATAATAGCAAACTAACTGTCCCAGAGAGCAGGCTGAGGTGATGTGGTCTCTGGACCCACATCGAAAACAGTGAATGTTGCTGGCAGGTTGTTTCCAATTATGTTGAGGAGACCGGAAACGTTCTGAGGAAGACTGCCCTGACTTCTGAGGCCGACCAGATGCCCCAGAAGTACCCTGCCCTGGCCGACTGCGACCACTCTGCTGTTGTGTAGCCTGTGTCAGCTGGATCTGTCCTGATGTCTGATCCGTCTGTTTTCTTTTCTTGTCCGGATATGCTCTCTTCTGCGCTGACTCAATCATAAGAGCTCTGTCCAATGACTCCAGATAAGACAAATTCCCAAAGCCGGCAAGCTTTACTTGGAGATGCCCATCCAGTCACTGAATAAACTGCTTCATACGGGAACAATCCTCAGCAACTAGTTCTGGATAAAATCTGGCCAACCGATTAAACTCGGCATTGTACTCTGCCATTGAGCAGTTGTTCTGTCATAGAATCAGAAAATCCTGACGGTGAGTCCTCTGATATGCCCGTGGGAAGTAGCGGATCTTAAAAGACTCTCTGAATCTTGCCCAAGTGTTGTTCTGCTCACCTATGATGGAACGCTGCGTAACCCACCAGGTGTCGGCCTCATCCCGTAAATGGAAAGCAGCCAGCTCTGCTTTCTCCCACTCAGAGCAAGCCATGTAGTAGAAGGTCTGCTCCATTGTCTCTATCCAGGACTGGGTCACGCTCGGATCAAGCTCTCCTCGGAAGAGTTTGAATCGACTCTTCATCGACTCTACCAACGCTGGGATCCGGACTCGTGCTGCGACAATATCAGTGAGGTGTGTAGGGATGGCTGTAGGAACTGGCGGAACCACTGGAGCTGGTGCTACAGGTAGTACCGATGGATAGACCGGGGGAGGTACTCCCGATGCTGCTGCATAAGCTGGAGCATATACCGCTGGTGGTACTGCAGGGTCGATATGAGTGGTCGCGGCTGGAGGTACGGTAGGTGGTGGTACCGGAAATGGAGCAACCGGTACCGCTGGTGCGGGTGCTGGGTACACTGTAGGTCCAAGAGGCGATGGTGCCTGGTACGCCGTAGGCTCGACTGGAGTCGGTGTCGGGTATGCCAGTGGTACCCCTGGTGGTACCGTAAATACGGTAGAGGTGGGTACAGTGGGTGCAGCCAAGGTAGGTACCTCTAAAGGAGTCATCGGGGTCTGAGAGCCCGACTCGCACGCAGTATCCTGAGTTTGTCCCTGACCGACAGGCTCAAATCCAGTAGGGATCTCTGGCGAGTCCATTGTCAGAGATTCCAAAGTCCTCTTACGTGGCGTCCAGCACCACATCTCGTAGCTACTCGTGTAGATCTCCTCATATCTGTTAAGTTATAACACAAATATCACTACAAGTATAAAAATTATAAAATTACCTTTATACCCATTTGTCGTCTGGAAATGTTTCGTCGTTGTCCAGTCCCCATTTTACCTCAAAATTCTGGACGAGAAAATTGATGAAAATCGTACAAATCCGAAAATAAATACCCAAGTTAACTAGAAAACTTGGGCTAACCCTAAAATCCAGAACGCTAAAAGTAGGTATCGTAACCCGCTCTGATACCAAATAAATTGGTATCAGATAAATCTCGAAAATCCTAAAATACTAAAACCAGACATTCTATACCTGTAACAACCTGACTCGCAAAACCAACAATACGAAAACCAAGCATCAGAAAACTTGACTCTGATACCAAATAAATTGTCACGCCCCGGGGGAGTCCCTGCCTGAAGAAATTTCGGCAGCATCTCCCTTATACGGGTGACAATCTAAAATTCACTACAATGACCTCAGGGCCACATATACCTCGGCCAACACGGCCGGAATAATAACAATAAATAATAATGCAAATGCCCATGCATTTTAATAGTAAAACTAATCTAAAGCAATGATAAGGAGAAACCATCTAAAAAATCCTACTCAACTACACCTATAAAGCTTAAATCACAATATCCTACTCCACTACACCCATAAAGCTCAAATCCGATATCCTACTCCACTACACCCATAAAACACAAATCACAACGAACTCACCTCTTCTGCCATCCAGGCAGACATGTAGCAAAAAAACATCCAAATTAAACTCATCGACAATAAAGATAACACAATATCCATATGTCAGAAACCAGGACAATCTAGATAGTATTAAGAAATCCAAAAGATAAAACACACATCCTCGCGATCTGCAGGGGACTAGCGACTGGAACTCCCCCGGACAACCTCAACCTAAAAATAGTAAATATCCACGAGGTGAGTCAACTCCTCAGCGAGTAACTACTGATATGCATAGTAGTGTTTTTAACAAATAGTAATGATTATGTTTCTTATCTGCATCGGTTGGTCACTACCCGATACCTGTTACATGCTTATTTTATTTACTTGTTATGTATTTCATGTTAGTACCCACCTGATTATATATGCTTATAGGGGTAGTAACATAACCATGCTCTATTATATTCAGGACCTAGGTTTTTATACCTTATCTGATATATGCACCTAGACTATTGATTGGATTTATTTGTCCTATGGTATACATTTTGTAAAGATGGATAGGTTCAAGATATTCCCATGCTTAGTATCATGCACTATCTCGCATGATTGCATGTTGTGCGATAGTCGGCTCCATTATTGTTGAGCACATCGCCAGTTACATAGATCTGCACACACCACCACTCATGGGTTAGTGGTATGTCAGGCAGGGTGTGTGGCAGTTCTGCTGTTAGGTTCCGCTGGTCCGGTGACTCAACGTGGTAGCCGGCAGACAGTTCTGCTCTGTTAGGCTTTGTTGTTCTGGAGACGCAGCGTGGTAGCCGGCAGATAGTTTTGTTCTGTTTGGCTTCGTTGGTCTGCTCATGGGTAGTGTGATGCAACGTGGTAGCCGGCAGGGATCCCTCCTCTGGACTTGCTCAGGGAGATGAGAGCATTGCGCTCCCCCACTTATGATTTAGGGTAGGAGGATAGGTGTACTCCGACAGCATCCCGTCCACTCGGTCACTCATCAGGAGTAGTGATGGCAGAGTGCACGGTTGTCACAGCCCTACCCACTCGGTCTCACCATCGTCTGTGAGACGGCTAACTGCCAGAAGGGGTGACCAAGACATCCAAGTGTCAATCCAAGCACCAAGACCAATCCAAGTGCCTAGATAAGATGGTCCGGGCTACCGGTCCACTTTGGTGTCGAAAGGGTGCCTAGTCACTGTGGATCATGTTTAGGTCCACATCAACACTGGTCCGAGCGCCGGACATGATCCAGGCACCCAAAAATGAAAAAGTCTATCTTCAAACTATTACGCGAAGCCATTGCATGGAGATAACATTTGCCACCCTGGGGGCGCCTGGACCGGGCCACGTCAACAATGGATAAATTTCACCAGAACACTATAAATAGAGCCCTGTTCAGTTAGTTCAGAATAGTACACTTTGTAATCTTTATTGTTTCGAACTTCTGTACTCTCAACGCTATAAGAGACTTCTCCGCCTTCAATAAAGGAGAACTTTCTACTGGAGCTTTAACTACCTTTGATTAGCAACCTTCTCGGTTTTAAACCAAGTAAACTCGGGATCTTCTCTTACTTTTTATATCATTATTTTTTATTAAATAATGTGTGTTTGTCTTTGCTAAATATAAAGAAAAAGAAAGTGTTTTATTTTATTTTAGGGCAATTCACTCCACTCTTGCCATCCACACGAAACCAACAATTGGTATCAGAGCCCAATTGCTTCAGAAGGATTAATCGTCAACTGAAGCAACGAGATGGCCGAAGCTAGGATCTACCCACCAATGTTCAAGGGGGAGTTAGTATTTTGAAAACGTCGAATAGAGGTATACTTTAAAACCGATTTCAATATTTTATTAACAACTAAGTATGATTTTGAAATGCCCAAAAGTGAAGAAGGAAAAGAACTTGAGGAGCATTGATGGACTAAAAAGCAGCGCAAATAGATTTCATGGCTAATAGTAAGGCTGAGTTCGCTTTTTGAGTGTTCTGCCTGCTCAGGAACTTGTCAGAATTAGTACCTGCAAATGTGTAAAAGAACTTTGGAAAAAGTTCTTGAAGCTCTATGAAGAACAAAAGGAAGTTGAATCCAACTCCTCGATGAACACTGAGTCATCATCAGAAGAATTCGAGACCGAGAAAATTGTCAGAATAGCACTTATAGTCAAATACCTACCTAAAGATAAAGAAATCTAGTCTGAGATGAGCATCGATAAAGAAGGAGAGTCTTCGGAAGAAAGCAATGACAAAGGAGAAGCATCGAACAACAAAATCATAATGGTAAGTAAAGTACGTTTCTTATCTCCTGAAGAATTATTTAAGTTCATTAAAATATTTTCTAAAAATATGGCTAATTTAGAAAAAAAATGTAAAGTTAAAATTAACCTTAGCAAATGCATGCAGACTAGAAGATTTTGATAATTTAAAAATTGAAAATGAAAAATTGAAAGCATAAATAGACAAATTGAAAAATGACTATATATATTCGAATATTTTTCAAAATTCAAAAATTTAAAATTATGGTACGCTTAGTTGGTATTTTAGATACCATAAGGGTCAAATTATAAAAGTAGATAGAAAATTAATTCCCATAAAATCTATGATAAATTTAGTAAAAAAAAATTGGATATCAAAATCATACTTAGCTCAATAAATTAATTTATATGCTTTAATTTGCTTAATCTACTCTTTTTGATAATTATTTTGTCAACTTTCTTGTCATATCTTCTGATCAAAATTTTATCTATGCAAAATAGAAATATTATCTACTAACAAGAATTTTTTTAAAAATGTTTTTTATCACTGTATTAATTTTTATGAATTTCTCAACAAAAATCATATTTTAAAATTAAAATAATTTAGTGGATTTATTTTTGAAAAAAAAATCTTTGATTAAATTTTATGTTCCCTATAAATTTTTTTAAAAAAAATCTGACCGTTAATAATATTCTATGAATTTTTTATCAAAATATTAATTTTTAATATAAAATATTCTCAAAAATAAAATATTTAAAAATTTAATTTTTCTACCGTTATACATTCTAGTTTGCATAGTCAGAAAAATTAAGGAAATTTTTAAAGATGAAAATCTATGTTTAAAATTTATTTCTCTAAAAATTAGGTTCTGTCATGAAATAATTTATTTCTATTAAAATAAAAAATATTTTTTAGTGAAAAATTTTGTAATAATATAACTATTTCTGGTTGAGCTTGACAAAGTTTTCAAGGTTTTTCAAAACTGAAAAATTATTTTAAAATTTTTTTTATCAAAACATAAAATTAATTTGTAAAATTAGGAAGTTTTTAAAAATTAATTTTGAAAAATATTAGTTTACTGTTAATTCTATTCGCAAACCCCTAGAAATTTTTCTAAATTTTTATAACTATGTTTAGTATTTTTCCCTATCTGGGGGGGATAAGGAATAAGTTAAAGGGAGGGGGCGTACTTAATTACAAATTCTTGTTCTTAGTACAAATTATTTTATTTTGGGTTAACTCTAACTTAACTTGGGTTGATACACATTAAAAAGGGAGAGATTGTAAGTATCCTGGGTTAGTTTTGATGTGCTCAATTAAGTTAAGATAGGTTCTGTGTATTTGATCCTTGTGTCTAACTATGCAGGAGATTAAGAATACAAGAAGTCAAGCGGAAAACTCAACTAGTGAGAAGGATGTCACGGGAGGTGAGTCGATGGACTTGGTGCATCCGAGGGACAAGGTGTTGCAGAAGAGTACACTGACGGACGAGAAGGACGTGTGTGACGTTTGAGGGATGAAAAGCAGGGAAGGAAGCCTGCTCAAGGAGAATGCCAGAGTTGGGTTTGAGTGAGCTCAACTCTGGAAGGCCGGGGCATCACCCAAGCGACTGAAATGAAGCTAGTGACCGGAGAAGGAACCGGACGATTAGCACAAGATTGACCGATCCCAACACCCGGATCGTTTGTGCGCCTAGACAAGATGGTCCTGGCGCCTGAACCACTTTGGTGCTGAAAGGGCACCTAGTCGCTGTGGATCACATTTGGGTCCATGTCAGCACCAGTCCAGGCGCCTGGACATGGTCCAAGTGCCCAGAGATACGCAAAGCCATTGCATGGAGATAACATTTACCACCCTAGGGGCGCTTGGAGTGGGTCCAGGCGTCCGGACCGGGCCACGTCAGTAATAGATAAATTTTACCAGAGCACTATAAATAGAGTCATGGTTCAGTTAGTTCAGAACAACACACTCTGTAATTTTTATTGTTTTGAACTTCTGTACTCTCAACGCTGTAAGAGGCTTCTCCGCCTTCAATAAAGGAGAACTTTCTACTAGAGCTTTAACTACCTTGGATTAACAACCTTCCTGATTACAAACCAAGCAAACTCTAAGTCTTGTCTTACCTTTTATGTTATTATTTTTGATTAACTAATGAGTGTTTGTCTTTTCTAAATAGAAAGCAAAAGAAAGTGTTTTATTTTATTTCAGGGCAATTCACCCCTCTCTTGCCGGTCGCACGGGACCAACACACTTCACATGTTTCATTCAGACTTTTATTAAGCAAAGAACCACCACCAGCCCCATCTAGAAAATTCTTGTTCTGGAAGGATATCACTATATAAATGTACTAATTACCAACCAGTACTCGATCTCATGATGTGGACATTGGTATAAAAGATATAAGAATATGTTGTAACACCCACTAAGCTTTTAAGATAAATATGAGAATGATGAATTTGCCTTAGAAAAATATTAGTAGAATGTTGAACCAAAAAGAAATAAAAATAGGGAGTGGTCAAGGATTGAACCTTGAACCTCTCATGATGTAAATGATAGGATTAATGGGTAATAACCAGTTGGGATAGGAATAATATATTGATAGCAAAGGAGGGAAACTCATGATAAGGATGAGAGTAAAAGCTAGACAAAAGAAAGCAAGAAAAGAGCAAGAGAAAGGCAACTTGCCTTCCTTCTTTTCTCTCCCTCTTCCTCTCCCTTTGCCGTGACTTAAAGAGGACAATTAAGGGGATTCATTCCCCCTTGTTTCATCATGAATGATGAGAACAAATAAATAAATAAATAAAATAAAATAAAAAAGAAAAAAAAAAGGGGGCTAAGGGAGAAGGAAAGCAAAAAACCAATTTTGCTACCTCTTCTCCCTTAACATAAAAGGGAGCATGTAAAGAGAAGATTTTATTTTTCTCTCATTCTCTCCTCTCCACCACCGAGAGCCTCAGCCCCCTCTTCTCCATTTTCGGCCCCCAAAACAAGGTTCCTCCTAGGATACAAGGAAGGCTACCAAGGGAAATCAAAGGAGGAGAACAAGAAGAAGAGACCCTTTCTTCCATCACCACACTTTAGAACCACAAGAGAAAAGGAAGTAAGTATCCCCTCACCTGTGGTACAAGTGGTTTTAATGTGTTTTTGGATTTTATGAGGATTTTAAAACCTAGAAACAAAGTTGTGAAAATTCGGCCATAGAAAGGACTTGTTGATCCTAGGAATGTTTAATATAAGCCTTGATTCATGATAATTTTTCTATGCTTTGTAAGAAGGTTTTCTCTCATATTTTTATATATATGTGATGCTGGATTAGAGATGTACCTAACCCTAGAGTTTCGTCCAAAAAGGTTTAATAAGGGCTAGGGAATTTATTTGTTTACCTAACTTGCACAAAACCCTCTAAATAAATGGTTAAGGATCCATTATTGTTTTCATACTTGAAGGTTACTTGGAACCAAAAGTACCCCACTCACAAGTTTCGGCCAAGGAAGGGTTTAGGGTTAGGAAGACTTTGAATTTAGACTCACCATGTTTATATGATAGAATATAGAGTTTCTTAAAGAGTTGCATGCTTGTATGTTGATAGAAACTCATGAACATCACTTTTAATGTTTCGGCCATGGTAAGGTGGATGGTTTAGAATAGCTTAAACAGATTTTTTTTAACATGCTCAAAACCTCCATGACAATAAGATATGAAAGTTGTTTGATGCTCCCATGCTTAATTAGAGTATAGGTTGCATGATATATGATAATTATGACCACAAGGGTCCTAGCTTGTTTGTGAACCAAACTTATATGTATAGTTCCTTTGATGTTTTTGCCATAAAAACTTGTTTAGGTTTTCCATACTTTAGGCCACCTAAAACCTAGTTTAAAGACTTGGAAGGTTTCGGCCAAACATATGCTATGAGATAAAGAAAGGAAAAAACCTAGGAAACCTAAGACACAATTTAAATGTATGCTTATAGTGCTTGACTTTTATACATGTTATGAAATGTGTTATGACTTTCTATGCTTTTATGCCATTTGAAAAAATTCCATGCTTGATGAGGTTCGGCCATGTAGGGTTTAAAGACCTAGAAACCTTAAAATTTAGACCTCATGTGTTAAAGATGCTTCTTATGAAATTGAGATAACATGTTGATTGTGTTCACATGCTTATATATTTAACTATGATTCAAATGGACACCTTAAAGTCTCGGCCATGAAGGGACGCATGCCTTAGAAACCCTAGAACTTACATTGAACATGCTCATGTCACTCTCCATGGAATATGAAATGTAGAAAGCTAAAAATTCACATGCTATATGTTGTTAGTGACCTAAATTGATGCTAAGGGAAGTTTCGGCCATGACCACTTGTATGATGCCATTTATAAATTTATACATGATGTTAGAGTAAGTTCACATGCTTGTAGGCTTGCTTGAAAACCTAAATGAGTACTTGTAAGTTTCGGCCATGACATAATTTTAAGGGCTTAAAGGATTTAGGAACTAACTCAATTGTGCTTACCATATTCCTTGAAACAAATGCTATAAATATGGTTAAGGTTTCCATGCTTTATGTCATTTAGAACCTTGTTTCACACTTGTTAAGGTTTGGCCAAATGAGGTTTAAGGACTTGGAGAACTTAGAGTCCAAGTAAATCTTGTTTATAATACTTTCTATGAAAATGATATGTGGATGAATTAGGTTCTACATGCTTGGATGTTGTTTAAAACATGAATTGGCACCTAAGAGGGTTTCGGCCAAGATAAGAACCCAAAGGACTAGGAAGCTTAGTACCCAAATTAATCATGTTACATTGTTCCTTATGATTGGATGAGCATATGATACACTTTTATGCTTAGACATGTATGCTTGTGAGCTATACAAGATGAGAATTTCTACGATATGTTATGAGTTCAAAATATGCATGCTTTATGTTATGATATGTGGGTAAATTTTACATGCTTTGATGATATGATATGAGCTGAAAATATGCATGCTTATGTTATGATATGTGGTTAAATTATGCATGCTTTGATGCTATGTTTAGTGCTTAAAATATGCATGCTTTCATGATATGCTATGTGGTTAAATTATGCATGCTTGATGATATGCTTTATGCTTAAGATATGCATGTTTTTATGATCTATGCCTAAGTGATGCATATTGTTATGATATGATATATGCCTAAGTGATGCATACTTTTATGGTATGATGTATGTCTAAGTGATGCATACCTTTATGACATGATGTATGCCTAAGTGATGCATACCTTTATGATATGATGTATGCCCAAGTGATGCATACTTTTATGACATGATGTATGCCTAAGTGATGCATACTTTTATGATATGAAGTGTGCCTAAGTGATGCATGCTTTTATGATGTATGATATGTATACGTATGACATGTACTTTACTTTATATGGCTTGTACAAAGGGTGGGTTCCATAAGTGCCCCGGGGTCGATGGAATAAGACTCGGGCCTCGTTAGGGATGGGCTCCTAAGTGCCCCTAGGTCGATGGAGTAAGACTCGGGCCTAGTATGTTGCCTTGTAGGGTTCAAGAGTTGCTACCTTGGACCTACATAGGTTGCGCGCAATATGTAAGTGGTACATAGCCGGGATCCCATTTAAGTTGAGATTATGTTCAAGTATATATGTAAGAAGAAATGGTTTTAAAGATCATGAGACATACACATGTTTTTCGGATACATGTTTTTCAAAATCATATTGCATATACCTTATGATGATTTATCATATGCCATGGTTAGATATGATTATGTTATGTTCCATGATATGTCCATGTGTAGGATATGTCATGACTCCTTATGACGATATGTCATGATTAGATACGATTATGTTATGCTTCATGCTATGCTTTACGCTATGATATGCCATGACTAGTTATGATTTCTTCATGTTGCATGATATGCTTAAAAGAGTATGTTACATTATGTCATGACTAGTTGAAATGATGCCATGTTGAGACATTCTTTGATTATACTATGATTTTCGATTTTAGTGAGTAGGAAAGGAACTTACTGAGCCATGAGTGCTCACAGCTTACTGTCCTTGTACCACAGATAAAGGAAAAAGCTGGATGAGCTAGAGGAGCAGCAGGAGAGGCAAGGAGATGTGTGTGGCAGTGGCTAGGCAACCAAATAAGAACCTGCTTTAAAAACTTTTAAAGAACTATGCTTTGGTATCATGAATTGTAGTACCGTATGTGTGACTTGATGTTATGTTTCTACTAATTTTGATATCATGTTATTGAGGCCATGATAGTGTAGTTTGGATTTGATGAAAGGGAAAACAAAAGAAAAGTTTTTATTAAACTAAGAGAATTATTTTAAGTCTTCCGCTGTTTTAAAAAAAAAAGAAAAATTTGTACATAGAGTATCGTAGCCCCGTCCCTTAGGGTTAGCAGGGAGGGCGGGCGTTACAGGTTGGTATCAGAGCCAGGTTATTGCCAGCTCACTACACACACATCAAGCCTCCGACCTGCCGCTCCAAGTAAGAATGTTTATGCTTAATTTTCTTGTTATATGCTTATGCTTAGTTTCATGTTATATGACTTATGCTTTATTTTTCTTCCTTGTTATATTGCCTATGCTTTATTTTCTTTGCTATATTGCTTATGCTTTATTTCCTTATGTTATATTGTTTGTCACTCTATTCTTTATTTTTCCTTATGTTGCTTATGCTTTAGTTTCATGTTTTGCTTGCTTATGTTTGATGCTTTATTCTATGCTTTTAGTTATAATTTAGATTAGGATTACATATTAGTAGGTTAGGAATAATACCAGAACAAATAGATAGAAACAAAACAGTACGTTAGATTGGCTAAAAATGATAACCACTTACACTAGTCTATTTGTCATTATTTAGATAAACATGGTTAGGACACGCAATGGCCGAACCGAGGGGACAGTGACTCCACCAGACCTGACACAGGTGGTCACAGACCTCCAGCGTCAGATCACAGAACAACAGCAGCTGATCACTACCTTAATGGGTCAGCAAGGCAACCCAGTTACCCCACCGGCAAATCATAATACACTACCGGTTATACCTACAGCCACGCCAGTGCCCCCGGCAGCCCCTACTCCGATGGTCCGACAAGAGGCCTATCTGATTCAATGGCAAAGGCTTAAGTCGGAAGCCTTCTCGGGAAACTGCGAACCATGGGATGCGCAAGCCTGGCTCAAGACCGTGGAGAGCATAATGGAACTACTGGACTAGCCTGAACACGAGAAGGTCAAATGTGCGTCGTTCTGCCTTACCGGAGATGCCCGGATGTGGTGGGACCGAGTAAAGGCGAAAAGACAAATAAACCAGATGCAGTGGACGGATTTTGAGACAGAGTTCTTAGAAGAATTCTTCCATATGCAAGTGACCAACAAGCACTATGACGAGTTCACTGAGTTCCGGCAAGGTGATCTGTCAGTTAACGAAGCCGTCAAGAAGTTCAACCGCCTAGCACGTCTGTGCCCAGAACTGATCAGTACTGAAAAAGAAAGGGTCCGGTTAATGTTAAAGATGCTCCGACCCGAGATAGCTATGAACGTAGCCGGTGGAGTTAATAGACCGCACACTGCAAAGGAGCTAGTCAGCAGTGCCCTGATTACCGAGCACTGCCAGAAAGCAATGAACGAGGGCAAGAACCAAGCACTGACCGGAGGACAAAAATCGCACAATACCAGAACCGGCTGGAAAGGAAAATCAGGTGGAAAGAGGAAACAGTGGAACAACACAAAAGGTGGTCCGGCCAATAAGCAAACCAAGTACCCTCAGTGTGCCACATGTGGAAAGATGCATTCTAGAGTATGTCTCCTAAGCACCAAAAAGTGCTACAACTGCGAAAAGGAATGACATTTGGCAAGAAATTGCCCTACTCAGTCTCAGGCACTACCTCCGCAGAACAACCAGAATAGGAGTACCCCTGCACAGCTTCACCAGATGCATACTGCCATAGAAGGGACTTCAATCAGCCAAGGAAGATTGGAGGCCCCTCCCACTATGACCAATGCCAGAGTCTACTCTCCCGCTCAAGATGACGTGGCGAACGCCTCTGCCATCGTCTCAGGTCAGCTACCTAATTTCAATCAATATGCTAAAGTTTTACTTAATGCTGGAAACGAACCAATATTGGAATCTATCGAGGAACCGAGACGTGTTTCGTATCCTTGGGTCGAAACTATGTCTGGGCGACTTTCTACCCTCACCATAACACCCACGTTATTTGAGAGTATACTGGAAAAGCAAACCAGTGACCAAAAACCTCCAGAGAATCAAACAAGAGACTTTGGAAGGGAAGAATGACGGGTTCCGTATCGCGGACAACGGGATATTATACCTCAGGGATCGGTTATGCATTCCAGAGGACCCAGAGTTGCGAAGGAAAATACTGGAAGAAGCTCATACAACACCTTATGTAATACACCCGGGCTCCACTAAGATGTACCAGGACCTGAAAAAGAAATTTTGGTGGTCTGGTATGAAAAGAGAAGTGGCTCAGTATGTCAGTACTTGCCTGACCTGCCAAAGGGTAAAAGCTGAACACCAGAGACCGGGCGGATTACCTGTCCAAATTCCAGAATGGAAATGGGAAGAAATCTCTATGGATTTCATTTCGGGTCTTCCCAGGACGACAAGCGGATATGACGCTATATGGGTGATTGTAGACAGATTGACGAAGTCCGCACACTTTTTGGCGATCAAAATGACTTATTCAACTGAATAACTAGCTCAGTTATATGTTAAGGAAATCATTCGGCTACATGGTATTCCTAAGACCATTATTTCTGATAGAGACGGTCATTTTGTTTCACACTTTTGGGAGTGCGTTCAGAAGACCCTCGGCACGAAGTTGTTATTTAGTACAGCTTTCCACCCTCAGACCGATGGGCAAACTGAAAGAGTGAACCAAATATTAGAAGATATGTTAAGAGCTTGTGCCCTGGACTTCAAGGGAAGCTGGTGCCGATATTTATACCTGGCAGAATTCGCCTACAATAATAGTTACCAAGCTACTATTAGAATGGCACCTTACGAAGCTCTGTATGGGAGGAAGTGTAGATCCCCTATATGCTAGTATGAAAGTGGTGAAAAGAAGGAAATGGGGCTCCGAACGGAACTTATTGATGACACCACCCGAGCTATACAAAAGATTCGCCAACGAATAGAAACTGCTCAGAGTCGGCAGAAGAATTATGCCGATAAACGGCGCAGGCCGCTAGAATTCAACATCGGAGATTTAGTATTCCTTAAGGTATCCCCCATGAAAGGGATAATGAGATTCGGAAAGACGAGCAAGTTAAGCCCACGATACGTAGGACCGTACCGGATTTTAGAAAGAGTGGGCCAAGTCGCATACAGACTAGAACTACCTCCAGACATGGCAGCTATTCACAATGTGTTCCATGTATCGATGCTCAAGAAGTGTACTCCCAGCACAGATCAAGTAATTGAGCCACAGTCGGTACAGGTTCAAGAGGACCTAAGTTACGAAAGTAGACCTATTTAGATCTTGGACCGAGAAGTCAAGAGGTTAAGGAACAAAGAAATACCCTTAGTAAAGGTTCTATGGCGGAATCAACGATTTGAAGAAGCCACCTGGGAACGCGAGGACGATATGAAACAAAAGTACCTGGAGCTATTTTAAAGTTCAAGGATGAACTTTTTATGAGGTACGGGGTACTGTAACACCCACTAAGCTTTTAAGATAAATATGATAATGATGAATTTGCCTTAGAAAAATATTAGTAGAATGTTGAACCAAAAAGAAATAAAAATAGGGAGTGGTCAAGGATTGAACCTTGAACCTCTCATGATGTAAATGATAGGATTAATGGGTAATAACCAATTGGGATAGGAATGATATATTGATAGCAACGGAGGGAAACTCATGATAAGGATGAGAGTAAAAGCTAGCCAAAAGAAAGCAAGAAAAGAGCAAGAGAAAGGCAACTTGCCTTCCTTCTTTTCTCTCCCTCTTCCTCTCCCTTTGCCATGACTTAAAGAGGACAATTAAGGGGATTCATTCCCCCTTGTTTCATCATGAATGATGAGAACAAATAAATAAATAAAATTTAAAAAAAAAAAAGGGGGGCTAAGGGAGAAGGAAAGCAAAAAACCAATTTTGCTACCTCTTCCCCCTTAACATAAAAGGGAGCATGTAAAGAGAAGATTTTATTTTTCTCTCATTCTCTCCTCTCCACCACCGAGAGCCTCAGCCCCCTCTCCTCCATTTTCGGCCCCCAAAACAAGGTTCCTCCTAGGATACAAGGAAGGCTACCAAGGGAAATCAAAGGAGGAGAACAAGAAGAAGAGACCCTTTCTTCCATCACCACACTTTAGAACCACAAGAGAAAAGGAAGTAAGTATCCCCTCACCTGTGGTACAAGTGGTTTTAATGTGTTTTTGGATTTTATGAGGATTTTAAAACCTAGAAACAAAGTTGTGAAAATTCGGCCATAGAAAGGACTTGTTGATCCTAGGAATGTTTAATATAAGCCTTGATTCATGATAATTTTTCTATGCTTTGTAAGAAGGTTTTCTCTCATATTTTTATATATATGTGATGCTGGATTAGAGATGTACCTAACCCTAGAGTTTCGTCCAAAAAGGTTTAATAAGGGCTAGGGAATTTATTTGTTTACCTAACTTGCACAAAACCCTCTAAATAAATGGTTAAGGATCCATTATTGTTTTCATACTTGAAGGTTACTTGGAACCAAAAGTACCCCACTCACAAGTTTCGGCCAAGGAAGGGTTTAGGGTTAGGAAGACTTTGAATTTAGACTCACCATGTTTATATGATAGAATATAGAGTTTCTTAAAGAGTTGCATGCTTGTATGTTGATAGAAACTCATGAACATCACTTTTAATGTTTCGGCCATGGTAAGGTGGATGGTTTAGAATAGCTTAAACAGATTTTTTTTAACATGCTCAAAACCTCCATGACAATAAGATATGAAAGTTGTTTGATGCTCCCATGCTTAATTAGAGTATAGGTTGCATGATATATGATAATTATGACCACAAGGGTCCTAGCTTGTTTGTGAACCAAACTTATATGTATAGTTCCTTTGATGTTTTTGCCATAAAAACTTGTTTAGGTTTTCCATACTTTAGGCCACCTAAAACCTAGTTTAAAGACTTGGAAGGTTTCGGCCAAACATATGCTATGAGATAAAGAAAGGAAAAACCTAGGAAACCTAAGACACAATTTAAATGTATGCTTATAGTGCTTGACTTTTATACATGTTATGAAATGTGTTATGACTTTCTATGCTTTTATGCCATTTGAAAAAATTCCATGCTTGATGAGGTTCGGCCATGTAGGGTTTAAAGACCTAGAAACCTTAAAATTTAGACCTCATGTGTTAAAGATGCTTCTTATGAAATTGAGATAACATGTTGATTGTGTTCACATGCTTATATATTTAACTATGATTCAAATGGACACCTTAAAGTCTCGCCCATGAAGGGATACATGCCTTAGAAACCCTAGAACTTACATTGAACATGCTCATGTCACTCTCCATGGAATATGAAATGTAGAAAGCTAAAAATTCACATGCTATATGTTGTTAGTGACCTAAATTGATGCTAAGGGAAGTTTCGGCCATGACCACTTGTATGATGCCATTTATAAATTTATACATGATGTTAGAGTAAGTTCACATGCTTGTAGGCTTGCTTGAAAACCTAAATGAGTACTTGTAAGTTTCGGCCATGACATAATTTTAAGGGCTTAAAGGATTTAGGAACTAACTCAATTGTGCTTACCATATTCCTTGAAACAAATGCTATAAATATGGTTAAGGTTTCCATGCTTTATGTCATTTAGAACCTTGTTTCACACTTGTTAAGGTTCGGCCAAATGAGGTTTAAGGACTTGGAGAACTTAGAGTCCAAGTAAATCTTGTTTATAATACTTCCTATAAAAATGATATGTGGATGAATTAGGTTCTACATGCTTGGATGTTGTTTAAAACATGAATTGGCACCTAAGAGGGTTTCGGCCAAGATAAGAACTCAAAGGACTAGGAAGCTTAGTACCCAAATTAATCATGTTACATTGTTCCTTATGATTGGATGAGCACATGATACACTTTTATGCTTAGACATGTATGCTTGTGAGCTATACAAGATGAGAATTTCTACGATATGTTATGAGTTCAAAATATGCATGCTTTATGTTATGATATGTGGGTAAATTTTACATGCTTTGATGATATGATATGAGCTGAAAATATGCATGCTTATGTTATGATATGTGGTTAAATTATGCATGCTTTGATGCTATGTTTAGTCTATGTTTAGTGCTTAAAATATGCATGCTTTCATGATATGCTATGTGGTTAAATTATGCGTGCTTGATGATATGTTTTATGCTTAAGATATGTATGTTTTTATGATCTATGCCTAAGTGATGCATATTGGTATGATATGATGTATGCCTAAGTGATGCATACTTTTATGGTATGATGTATGCCTAAGTGATGCATACCTTTATGACATGATGTATGCCTAAGTGATGCATACCTTTATGATATGATGTATGCCTAAGTGATGCATACCTTTATGACATGATGTATGCCTAAGTGATACATACCTTTATGATATGATGTATGCCTAAGTGATGCATACTTTTATGACATGATGTATGCCTAAGTGATGCATACTTTTATGATATGATGTGTGCCTAAGTGATGCATGCTTTTATGATGTATGATATGTATACGTATGACATGTACTTTACTTTATATGGCTTGTACCAAGGGTGGGCTCCATAAGCGCCCCGGGGTCGATGGAATAAGACTCGGGCCTCGTTAGGGATGGGCTCCTAAGTGCCCCTAGGTCGATGGAGTAAGACTCGGGCCTAGTATGTTGCCTTGTAGGGTTCAAGAGTTGCTACCTTGGACCTACATAGGTTGCGCGCAATATGTAAGTGGTACATAGTCGGGATCCCATTTAAGTTGAGATTATGTTCAAGTATATATGTAAGAAGAAATGGTTTTAAAGATCATGAGACATACACATGTTTTTCGGATACATGTTTTTCAAAATCATATTGCATATACCTTATGATGATTTATCATATGCCATGGTTAGATATGATTATGTTATGTTCCATGATATGTCCATGTGTAGGATATGTCATGACTCCTTATGACGATATGTCATGATTAGATACGATTATGTTATGCTTCATGCTATGCTTTACGCTATGATATGCCATGACTAGTTATGATTTCTTCATGTTGCATGATATGCTTAAAAGAGTATGTTACATTATGTCATGACTAGTTGAAATGATGCCATGTTGAGACATTCTTTGATTATACTATGATTTTCGATTTTAGTGAGTAGGAAAGGAACTTACTAAGCCATGAGTGCCCACAGCTTACTGTCCTTGTACCACAGATAAAGGAAAAAGCTGGATGAGCTAGAGGAGCAGCAGGAGAGGCAAGGAGATGTGTGTGGCACTGGCTAGGCAACCAAATAAGAACCTGCTTTAAAAAAAAAACTTTTAAAGAACTATGCTTTGGTATCATGAATTGTAGTACCGTATGTGTGACTTGATGTTATGTTTCTACTAATTTTGATATCATGTTATTGAGGCCATGATAGTGTAGTTAGGATTTGATGAAAGGGAAAACAAAAGAAAAGTTTTTATTAAACTAAGAGAATTATTTTAAGTCTTCCGCTGTTTTAAAAAAAAGAAAAATTTGTACATAGAGTATTGTAGCCCCGTCCCTTAGGGTTAGCAGGGAGGGCGGGCATTACATATGTCTCATGTTTGGCATAACATTTCCCCTTCCTTCTGATCGAAATGCAGGATTTGATTCTTAAGTTGAGTTATCTTCTTTAAGGGAAAATATTTATTCATAAACTTTCTCTCAACTTTATCACAAGTTGTGATACTTTTGGGTTGCAAAGTGTTGAGTCATACTTTTGCAGCGTCTCTGAGACTAAAAGGGAAAAGTATTAATAGAATCGAATCTAAAGAGATCCCTTCGTACTTCATCATGTTACAATACCTATAAAACTCCATTAAGTGTGAGTAAAGACTTTCTGTATCTGACCCCTTAAACTGATCTTCTTGAATTTTAGAAATAAATGTTGGATTAAGAGCAAAGTTGGGAGCGTGTGAGTTTTTGGTAGCACTATAGGACTCAATTTTTTTGCCGACTTAGGAGTCGCATAATCTTTCAAAGGCCTTTGAACCATTTTTATTTGATCAATTAATTTTCTAACTAAAATCATAAATCTTAACAACAAGAATTTGCAATGTAGAATCCAAAATTGTGTTCAAATGGGAAAGCAAAATTCAAAGTGCGGAATTAAAATGCAAGAAAGAAATTACAGAAATAAAAATAAGAAAATGCAAGATCTATGAAAAATAATAGTGTAGAAATAGTTGCAAAAATAGAAAAGAAAATAATGTTTAGTCTAACTCAAGTGATTATCAACTAATGTCATATGAGTAGTCCCCGGTAACGGCGCTAAAAATTTGATATGTACAATCTGCAAGTGCACGATTGTCGTCAAGTAATAAAATATCAATCCCATAAGGTTTGGATATAAGCACTAGAGATTGATCACAATGAATTACTAAACGATCGATGGTTGAGAATCACACACTAAAGTGGAGAGAAGTGAGGTTAGGAGAGAAAGGAAGAAAGAGAGAGAGGGTTGAGAGTTGGTTGAGGAACTTGGTTTGAAGGAAATGTTTTAGGAGTTTGGTTTCATTGTGATGCTAATCAATAAACTAAGGACACCAATTACCCATCCTCTATGCCTATGCACATGTAGGAAGGTTGATTCATTACCGACACTTCCCGTCGGTAGTTATGTCAGAGTGCCATCTCTATTAACATTCAATGCTACCTAATGAAAGTGATTCCTGATATGGGTTATGGCGAGTAGGGTTAGGAGATAACGTGGAGGTCAGATCAAGATGCGGTGCGGTCAAAGTGGAGATGGAGGGGTATTTGGTATTTGGCTTTGTTGATTGCTTGACCTCGGAATCCTTAAATCTCGTCTGAGTGGTTCCGAAGCAGAACGCTCATATAGGGCCGACCAGTTGTGAGCTTAGTAGAATGCATGTTCTAAGGTTTTATGATGAAAAAGAGAAATAGGGCGCTTGGTCAGTTAATGGTCAGTCGGATTTAGAAGAATTCGATCGAGTGAAGCTCTGCCGAACATAAGACTTTCTATGGGTGCTCGACCAGGCAAAGCCCAGGAGGGCCTAAAGGCAATTAGCCCTATAAAACTCTTAACATGCGTTCGGCTGGATAAAGGCTGAATGGATATAAGGTTCTCTATAACACCCGGTCGGGTAAAGCCCGGACGAATCTAGAGATATTTGACCTTATATAGTTCTCAATATGCGTTCAGCCAAATAAAGGATGAATGGATATAAGGCTCTCTGTGAACACCCGACCGGGTTAAGCCCGAGTGGACCCAGAGATACTTGACCTTATATAGTTTTCAATACATGTTCATCCGGATAAAGGATGAACGGATATAAGGTTCTCCGTAAACACCCGGCCGGGTAAAGCTCGGACGGACCCAGAGATACTTGACATTATATAGTTCTCAATACGCGTTCAGCAGGATAAAGGCTGAACGGATATAAGGTTCTCTGTAAACACCCAATCGGGTAAAACCCAGACAGACCCATAGATACTTGACCTTATATAGTTCTCAATATGCGTTTGACCGGATAAAGGCTAGATGGATATAAGATTCTCTGTGAATACTCGGCTGGGTAAAGCCCAAACGGACCCAGAGATACTTTACCTTATATAGTTCTCAATACATGTTAGATCGGATAAAGGCTGAATAGATATAAGGTTCTCTATAAACACCTGCCGGGTAAAGCCCGGATGGACCCAGAGATACTTGACCTTATATAGTTCTCAATACACCTTTGGCCGGATAAAGGCTGAACGGATATAAGGTTCTTTGTAAACACCCGGTAGGGTAAAGCCCGGACGGACCCAGAGATACTAGACTTTATATAGTTCACAATACACGTTCGGCTGGATAAAGGCTGAATCGATATAAGGTTCTCTATGAACACCTGACCAGGAAAAGCCCGGATGGACCCAAAGATACTTGACCTTATATATTTTTTTAATACGTGTTCGGCTGGATAAAGGTTGAACGGATATAAGGTTCTCTGTGAACACCCGGCCGGGCAAAGCTCGGACAGACCTAGAGATACTTGACCTTATATAGTTCTCAATATGTGTTCAGCCAGATAAAAGCTGAATGAATATAAGGTTTTCTGTGAACACTCGGTCAGGCAAAACCCGGATGGAACTAGAGACACTTGACCTTATATAGTTCTCAATATGCGTTCGGCCGGATAAAAGCTAAACGGATATAAGGTTCTCTGTGAACACCCGTCTGGGCAAAACTCAGACTGACCCAGAGACACTTGACCTTATATAGTTCTTGATACGCGTTTGGCTGGGTAAAGACTGAATGGACATAAGGTTCTCTATGAACACCCGGCTGGGCAAATATTTTGTCCCATAAAACTCTTCATACATACATTATCATTTGGATGAGGATAGATTGAGCATATGTTTCTCTATATATGCCCGGCCTGTTAAAGGTCAGACGGGTTTGAATTATCTGAAGGTATAATACCTCTAAAATATAGTTCTAATATACATGCTTATGACATAATAAGGGTGTTATATTAGTTTTTGAATAAGTTCTTGCAGTATTTAATGTATGGTTAAGCAGATTAATACAATAATAAGTAGTGCGGTCGGCCTAGTGGAGTGGCTAAGATGCATTTAGCAGACAAACAATAGACAATATTTTGACAACCTGTCGTGATTGTCGGGGAATATTCCCTTGAAAGCTCCTGTGAAAACTAATTGGTTTCCCATTAATAAGTTAGTTATAACAGTATTCTCCTTCAACAACTTCAGTAATAGTGTGAAACATAAATGATAAACGAGGTACATCTGTGGGTAGAAAAAAAATATTCCTTGGAACTATCATGAAAGACTCAGGTTATACTTTCTTCCATCACCTAACAAACTCTAACAAACCGGGGACCACCTCACAATCGTGGAGGTTATGTGAGGTGGTATAAAAAGGAAAATTCTCTCTGCTGACAAGGTACACAAGCATTTACATCCGAAGCCCTACTTTCCTGCATTTTCAGTTACTGTTCTTCTTCCACTTTCGAGAGAGGAAACTAACTTGAGCGTCAGAGGGCCTAACAGGGATTCCCACTCCGTTCTTATGTCACAAATGCTTTGTTGACTTGTCTAACTGTGCACAAAATCATTGAGGAATTTTCTTAAGATCTCGAGAAGCTCATTGTTCATCGATCAACCACCCATCGGAGCCAGCGCACCATCTCATCGCCTTCAGATAGGCACGCTTGTTTAATAGTAAACTAATGGTTGATTCATTACCGACACTTCCCGGCGGTGGTTATGTTGGAGTGCCATCTCTAATAACATTTAATGCTACCTAATGAAAGTGATTCATATGAAGTCTAGTTCAAGGGTTATCCTTGTCACTAGGGCCCTTAGTAATACATCCACAAGAATATATAAAACACTTGATAACATGAACATAGAAATAACCCAATAAGCCTAGTTCAACACTACCTTGTAGAGAATTACTCCCCCTTTTGAGGCAATGCTCTAGATATCCAGTTAAAGGGTTATCCTTTTCACTAGGGTCCCTCGGTCATATGATCTAAAGCATCCCTTTTACGGAGTGAACAAAACTATACAATCATTCAACCAAATATAAGAATTAGGTACAAGTACATCAGGCACACATTATATTGAAAGAATACAAGGCATAAGTAATGTCATAAGGAAAGAAAATTGGTAAATCCAAGAGTATACATCAATCTCACATCACAATTACTTCATTAATCCTAGAACAATATGATCTACTCTATAATAAGGAGGAAAGAATCTAAAGACAATAAAATTATAAGTATCAAATCTCAATCTAAAGAGAAGAAGAGAGAAGAAGCTTATCTAAGATGTTGAGTGTTTACGGATCCAATCCCAAGCTTTCAGAGTTGAAGGAGATGATGAGAATGACTCCAAATCTTTAATCAGAGTGTGGAGAGGGCGTAGATCTGAACCAAGATAGGTCTCCCAAAGGAGAAAATCTTCCTCCCTTGAAGAAGGGAAAGAACACTCCTTAACTAGAGCAAGGCACGACCCATGTCATGGTCGTGCCCCATTAGCACGGTTGAACCTTGAAGTCGCTTGGCTTAAGTGGCATGGTCATGCCTTTTGTTGTGGCCATGCCTTTACTGGATCTATTTGCTTGGCATGGCTAAGGATTGATTGAGCTCTGGTGGGATGGCACAGCCATGTGAAACCATACGACCAGAGTCTTCCTCTTCTCTGGATGAATGGCACGACCGTGTACTACTTGCTCATGGGTGAAGGGACACGGCTGTGTAAAACCACATGGCCAAAACTCTGCTCTTCTTCTTTTGTCTCTCTAAAGCACATTTTGTTGGTCCCTTGGCTGCCGGCAAAAGGGGGGATGAATTACCTTGCATAATATAAAATAAATAAAACACCTTTCTCGACTTTTCAAACTAAATTAAGACACACTTTTTTAATGGTAAACTAATTAACAAAAAAGAAAGTAAAGGCAGATCTTTTTACTTAGTTTGCAATCAGAAGATTGCTAATCCAAGATGTTGAAAGTTCACTAGCAAATCTCCTTCTGGCGGAGAAGACCCTTATACTAGTTAAAGCACTAGATCACAAAGTAGAATAGAAGAGAAGATTGTTTACAAGTGTTGTTCTGACTATTAAGATCAGGGCTATATTTATAGGCTTGCTTCGGGTGTTTGGAAGGGTTTTTGGCACCTAGGTGTGGATAAAACTTTATCCATGATGCAACAGATAGCAACAGCTCGATTTAGATAAATTTCTCTGGTCCGGGCTCCTAGAACAACTCTAAGCACCCAGATCGCCTTCACACAGGGGTGCCTCGCCAAGGCACCCTAGCTAGACCAAACTAGTCTGGGTACTTAGAGTAGCTTCGAGCACCCAGACCATAGTCAATTTCAGGTTGACTTTTTGTCTGAGTCTTCTTCTCGGCTCCGCTCACTTGGGTGATTTCGGCCATCCGAAATAGGGCTCACCCGAACCCATTTTTCGGATTTCTCGAGCAACCTTTTGCTTTGACTTCTCGTCCCTTAGAAACACCACACGCCTCCTTCTCGTCCGTCAATGTACTCTTTCACAACGTCTCGTGTCTCAGATGCACCGAGCCCATCAATCTCTCCCGTGTCATCCTTCTCATTAGCTGCATCTTTCGCTCGACTTCCTGTGCTCCTAACCTACACACTTAGACACAAGGTATCAAAAGACAACAGAATCTAACTTTGATTTGGTTGATCACATCAAAACTACCACAGAATACTTACAATCTCTCATTTTTTTATGTGAGCAATCTAAGTTAAGTTAGGGAAAACGAAAAACAAATAGTAGTAAGGTAATAAGTATAAATTTTATAATTTAAAAAATATGCAAAAATAAAGATGTAACCTCCCCTAGACTTAATCTTTAAGTCTCTCCCTTTAATCACATTAAAAATAGGGGTATACAATGAAAATAATTTAAAATAAATTCAACGCAAAGTCTAAGGGATAAAAATACAATGACCATTATCCAAAAAAAATCATGAACCTTAAATTTCAAAAATTTAGATTTTTATAATTTATAAACCCTTTTTGGAAAAAATAATTTGAAAAAAAATATTATAATTATGAGAAAATTATGAAAAATTTTATAATGGCTAAAAAACCATATCATAAATCAGAAATAAAATTTTCACAAAAAATTAAAATTAATTTAAGCAGTAATAAATTATTTTCTACATAAAGATATATTTTCTTTTAAAAATTACTTTAAAATAGTTTCTAAACTTGAAGAAATCATAAAAAAAAAAAATTATGAATGTAATAGAGTAAGTATTTTTACAAAAATAAATAAATTTTCAAAAATTCAATCTTAGAAATTTTTAATGTTAAAAATTAACATTTGGATAAATAATTCATAGAAAATTCAATAAGAGTTAAAAAAAAATTAAAAATATTTCCTTAGATAGAGAATATGATAACTGTTGACATAAAAATAAATTTTGCAAAAACTAGCACACTGAAATATTTTTAAATTAAAGATTATTATTTTTGTTAAAAATTCATAAAAATTAATACAACGTAAAAAATGTTGAAATTTTTTCTACAGTTAAGAAAATAAATCATCTTTTTGGAAAAAAAATCAATGTCTAATTAATTTCGAGCAAAAACTATACAAAAAAATTATTTAGATAATTCTGAGTAAACATCAAATATTAAATCAATCTAATAAAGGTTCATCCCTACCAGATTAATCAAAAATTTTCTCAAAATATATTTTTTATGATATTCTTCTAATTTTGCCCTTATGATATCTAAAGTGTCAGTTTAGTCTTTTAAAATTTGAAATAGCTATATTCGAATATGTAGAATTCTTTAAATTTTCTATTTCTACTTTTAATTTTTTTAAATTTAAATTTTTAGTTTGTCGAAATCTTCTAATCGACAAGATGTTACTAAAGTTCCTTTTAACTCATTATTTTATTTTAATAATTTTTTATTATCATTTTCTAATTGATAGGAATTTTTTGATAAAATTTTAATAAATTTAAATAACTGGTTAGGAGGTAGAGACTATACCTGACTTACCTTGTTGATCTTATTATTTGAAGCTCCCTTTGTAGTGATGCTTTCTTATGATGTTGCTCCCCCTTCATCGATGTTTTTAATGCTCATTTTGGATAAGCTTGATTCATCTTCTTCTTCTTGGTGACTTGCCATCAAGGCAAGTCCGACATGGGCTTCGATCTATTATTCTGATGATATTTCATCCCACGTCATCTTTAGGTTTCTATGTTTTGTCTAGGTCGGCTTCTTGTCCTTTCCTTGTTCTTTAATTTTGAGCAGTTATTTTTGACATGCTCTTCTTCATTGCATTGATAACATCTCAATTTTCTTCTCCTTTTCTTGGCCTACACTTAATTGAAATTATTATCTTTAAAAAAAAATTGAATTTCCTTACCATGAACATCGTTTCATCATCGTCAAGGGATGTCTCGGAATCCCATTCATCCATTTTTACCTTTAAGGTAATATTGTGCTTGGGCTCCATCCTTAGATCTGCACACCTAGTTTCATGTACTTTAAATGTAGAAAATAATTCCTCTAAAATACTTACCTCTAGATCCCTAGAGATATAATATACATCTACTAGGGTTGACCATTCAGATGTTCTAGGGAAAGCCTTAAGACCATACCTTAGCGGATCTTGATTGGTTACCTTTTTCTGAGATTTGTGAGTCTAGTGATGTAACACCCCACCCTCCTCATTACTAGTCTGCGAGGGCGAGCGCTACTGGACTACTAACTTTACTTAACTATCCTTGTTCACATGTTGATAGAAATTCCTAAAACTCTCGAAGAACTCAAAACATACAATTAACTAGCAGCGGAAGACTAAATGACTCATCTAATACATTCTTAATAAATGACAATCTTAATAAATTCTTATGCTAAATCCCAAGGCTTCTATAGTCCAGGCATCACGCATCCATCCGCACCTCCTTGTCGCCTTCCTTTGCTATAACTTTTCCTTTCCTTTATCTGCAGTAAGAGGAAAATGCATCTATAAGCAAAATTGCTTAGTAAGCGCTATCTAACTCACAAAACTCGAATATGCATGTGAATATACTAAAATCTAAAAGCTGAATGCTCAAAAGGAAAACTACTCATGCTCATCTACAAGCAAAAGAAACATACTGAAATGCTAAACGTGTATAACAAATCTATACAATCATGCTAGCATAATCTTGCTGAATTTTAAACACTTTCTGAATCTTATTTCACTTGTTTAAAAACTTATACTTTAATACTTCAAAATAATAATCAACTTTCTTCTTGGGCCCAGGCGTAGTACCATCTTATGCGCGTTCCCTAATAGGTTGGGGTAGCGAGCCACCAATCCTAAAAGAGCAGACCTCGGTCTACCAGGGCCAAGACCTCGGAATTGGACACCTAGATTTGTTTAACGACAACCTCGGAAGTCGGGTACTAGCCTCTTAAATAAAGTAAAATACTTGTTATCTTTTATTACTTCTAATATATAATGCCTCGGCATTTTCTTTAAGCACCTTGTGTGCCAAAATCCCTAAAGTCTTGACTTTGGGATCCACTTAAGGCCTTGGCCTTTTTCTTTCTTTTCTTTATCTTTCTTATACTTGTTAATACCTTTAATAAAAGAATGATTCTTTAAAAACTGAAATGTTTAAACAAATTCTAACTTTGAAATGCATAAACAAAAATCTGCATACTATGCTAATCAAAATTCTGCATACTATTCTAATCAAGATTTTGCATTCTATGCTACACTATTTCTACATACTATGCAAACATAAAATCTGCACTATAAGCTTAATTAAAATCTGCAATATAAGCTCTACATAAAAATCTGCATTATAAGCTTAATTAAAATCTGCACTATAGGCTTAATTAAAAATCTGCACTATAAGCGCTTCTTATGCTTCGAATTCAAGAAGAACAAAGGTCCAAAACTACTCCTACTGCAGGTGAGAAGCACTTACCTTGCTTCTTGGACTCACAACCGAACAAAAAGGGCTTCTAGGACCTTAGCCGTCCCCCGAAGATGATGCCCTAACTCCCTTTCGTTTTCTGCCCGAGCTCCGCCATCGTACGCAGAAGAGAAGGAGAGAATGGTTTAAGTCATGGGAAAACAGAGCATCAACTTATCCCTTTTTATAACTTAATATTTCTGTTAACTCCTTAAATAAATTCGTTATCTTTTCTAAACATACAAATCCAACATCAACTTATCTCTTTTATAATCCAATATTCTATTAATTATTTTAAATAAATTCGCTACTTTTTCTAAACAAACAAATCCAACATCAACTTATCCCTTTTATAATATTCTATTAACTATCTTAAATAAATTCGCTACCTTTTCTAAACAAACAAATCCAAGATCATCTTATCCCTTTTATAATATTCTGTTAACTATCTTAAATAAATTTGCTACCTTTTCTAAATAGAAAAATCTGTTTGCCCACCTGCCCAGCTGGGTTTTGACCGAGTCAAAGGTCGTGGGTTCAATTCTCGGCTTGGACATTTTTTTGTCGAAACTTCCTTCGTTTAGTAAAAATACCAAACGACCTCCAAAAATTACATAAAAATACTCTAAAAATTTCTAAAAATCCCTAGAATATTTCTATAGCATTTTTAAATATTTTTAAATTACTTTTAGGACTCTAATTGAGGAAATTTGGGTCGTTACAATTTCCCATATCTTATAAAAAGTTCGTCCTCGAACTTAGAATAATTCTATAGCATGTTCTCTACCTTGTACATGCATTAGTTAGCGTCCATAATCTAATGTACTAAGGAAAACCACATCAAAGGTATCTTAGGACCTCCTAACCTACATACAATGAACATAAGCATAAGCAGTGACATAAGCATGACAACATAAACGTAAGCATGGTAGATGAACTAAACATGATGATAGGCTCGATCACAAGCATGTCCATATGCATAGGCAAGAACATAACGTAGACCTAAACATAAACGTAAATATAAACATAACATGACTTGAACATACTTGCATGCATACTCATAAACATACTATTGTGGTGGCCTAGTTGCACTTAGTAGTACCATAACATAAGTTGTTGATCAGACAACTATTCTAGCGCTAGGTTGGTAGGGGTCCGAACTTAGGACCGGAGTTCCCCTTTATTCTGGCGCGCTCACCGGGCTTAGGTCCCCGGATCATACCACCATCCCAGAACATATCTTGTTTGATTCTGGCGCGCTCACCGGGCTTAGGTCCCCGGATCATACCACCATCCCAGAACATATCTTGTTTGATTCTGGCGCGCTCACCGGGCTTAGGTCCCCGGATCATACCACCATCCCAGAACACATCTTGTTTGATTCTGGCGCGCTCACCGGGCTTAGGTCCCCGGATCATACCACCATCCCAGAACATATCTTGTTATGTAATCACCGGGCTTAGGTCCCCAGATCATACCACCATCCCAGAACATATCTTGTTTGATTCTGGCGCGCTCACTGGGCTTAGGTCCCCGGATCATACCACCATCCCAGAACACATCTTGTTTGATTCTGGCGCGCTCACCGGGCTTAGGTCCCCGGATCATACCACCATCCCAGAACACATCTTGTTATGTAAAAGAAACTAAGCAGAATTCTTAACTTTATAAGCACTTCTAAACATCTCCCTATTCTATACATATAATTTAATACTTCTAAGGATTTCTCTTTATGTAAAGAATAAAGAAAAACATACTAACAATTAAATACTTTCTTACTTGAAGACGGCAAGGTTGGTGCTGATGTGTGATGTTGGAGAATAAGAACTGCTCTGATACCAACTTGTAACACCCCACCCTCCTCACTACTAGTCTGCGAGGGCGAGCGCTACTGGACTACTAACTTTACTTAACTATCCTTGTTCACATGTTGATAGAAATTCCTAAAACTCTCGGAGAACTCAAAACATACAATTAACTAGCAGCGGAAGACTAAATGACTCATCTAATACATTCTTAATAAATGACAATCTTAATAAATTCTTATGCTAAATCCCAAGGCTTCTATAGTCCAGGCATCACACATCCATCCACACCTCCTTGTCGCCTTCCTTTGCTATAACTTTTCCTTTCCTTTATCTGCAGTAAGAGGAAAATGCATCTATAAGCAAAATTGCTTAGTAAGCGCTATCTAACTCACAAAACTCGAATATGCATGTGAATATACTAAAATCTAAAAGCTGAATGCTCAAAAGGAAAACTACTCGTGCTCATCTACAAGCAAAAGAAACATACTGAAATGCTAAACGTGTATAACAAATCTATACAATCATGCTAGCATAATCTTGCTGAATTTTAAACACTTTCTGAATCTTATTTCACTTGTTTAAAAACTTATACTTTAATACTTCAAAATAATAATCAACTTTCTTCTTGGGCCCAGGCGTAGTACCATCTTATGCACGTTCCCTAATAGGTTGGGGTAGCGAGCCACCAATCCTAAAAGAGCAGACCTCGGTCTACCAGGGCCAAGACCTCGGAATTGGACACCTAGATTTGTTTAACGACAACCTCGGAAGTCGGGTACTAGCCTCTTAAATAAAGTAAAATACTTGTTATCTTTTATTACTTCTAATATATAATGCCTCGGCATTTTCTTTAAGCACCTTGTGTGCCAAAATCCCTAAAGTCTTGACTTTGGGATCTACTTAAGGCCTTGGCCTTTTTCTTTCTTTTCTTTATCTTTCTTATACTTGTTAATACCTTTAATAAAAGAATGATTCTTTAAAAACTGAAATGTTTAAACAAATTCAAACTTTGAAATGCATAAACAAAAATCTGCATACTATGCTAATCAAAATTCTGCATACTATTCTAATCAAGATTTTGCATTCTATGCTACACTATTTCTACATACTATGCAAACATAAAATCTGCACTATAAGCTTAATTAAAATCTGCAATATAAGCTCTACATAAAAATCTGCATTATAAGCTTAATTAAAATCTGCACTATAGGCTTAATTAAAAATCTGCACTATAAGCGCTTCTTATGCTTCGAATTCAAGAAGAACAAAGGTCCAAAACTACTCCTACTGCAGGTGAGAAGCACTTACCTTGCTTCTTGGACTCACAACCGAACAAAAAGGGCTTCTAGGACCTTAGCCGTCCGCCGAAGATGATGCCCTAACTCCCTTTCGTTTTCTGCCCGAGCTCCGCCATCGTACGCAGAAGAGAAGGAGAGAATGGTTTAAGTCATGGGAAAACAGAGCATCAACTTATCCCTTTTTATAACTTAATATTTCTGTTAACCTCTTAAATAAATTCACTATCTTTTCTAAACAGACAAATCCAACATCAACTTATCTCTTTTATAATCCAATATTCTGTTAATTATTTTAAATAAATTCGCTACTTTTTCTAAACAAACAAATCCATCATCAACTTATCCCTTTTATAATATTCTATTAACTATCTTAAATAAATTCGCTACCTTTTCTAAACAAACAAATCCAAGATCATCTTATCCCTTTTATAATATTCTGTTAACTATCTTAAATAAATTTGCTACCTTTTCTAAATAGAAAAATCTGTTTGCCCACCTGCCCAGCTGGGTTTTGACCGAGTCAAAGGTCGTGGGTTCAATTCTCGGCTTGGACATTTTTTTGTCGAAACTTCCTTCGTTTAGCAAAAATACCAAACAATCTCCAAAAATTACATTAAAAATACTCTAAAAATTTCTAAAAATCCCTAGAATATTTCTATAGCATTTTTAAATATTTTTAAATTAATTTTAGGACTCTAATTGAGGAAATTTGGGTCGTTACAAGTGATGAGTTATTTGATCCTCGAGTGGAGGTGTGCAACAGTTTCGCCTTCTTCTAATCGGAGGTTGTTGATATGGTTCCGGAGCAGATCTTGTCTCGCAAGTTTTGCCTCCAAGATTTCTTCATGTAGTTCCAGGAATTTCTCCTAAAGCTCCTTGGCCGATTCATAAGCTCCAATTTGGTTGACTTCTTATGGAGGTAAAATGCTCAGCAAATGAAATTATGCCTTACCGTTTACCACTAAGTTGGCTTGCTTCTTTTTCATTCATTGATGTGCTTCTATGTCGTTCCCTTGCTGATCTTTCAGTGCTACAAAATCATACTTCATAATTATTAATAATTCAAAATCTGTTTTGAAGAATACCTCCATTTTCTTTCTCTAAGTCACAAACTCTCCCCAAACTTAGGCGGGTAGATGCTCGGTCTGGCCATCGTCTTCTGTGCTTCGGTCAGTGGTTAGTCCTTCTGAAGCAGTTGAGCTCTGATATCACTTGTTGGTCCCTTGGCTGCCGACAAGAGGGGGTGAATTTCCCTGTACAATATAAACCAAACAAAACACATTTTTCGACTTTTCAAACTAAATTAAGACATACTTATTTAATACTAAACTAATTAATAAGAAAGAAAGTAGAGGCAGATCTTTTTACTTGGTTTGCAATCAGAAGATTGTTAGTCCAAGATGTTGAAAGCTCACTATCAAATCACCTTCTAGCAGAGAAGCCTCTTATAGCAGTTAAAACACTAGATCACAAAGTATAACAAAAGAGAAGATTGTTTACAAGTGTTGTTCTTACTGCTAAGACAATGGATGTATTTATAGCCTTTCTCTAGGTGCCTGGAAGGGTTCTGGGTGCCTGAGTGTGGATAAAACTTTATCCATGATATACAGATTGTAACAACTTGATCTGGATAAATTCCTCTGGTCCGAGCGCTTGGAACAGCTCTAGGCACCTGGGCGACCTTCGCACAGGGGCGCCTCGCTAAGGCAACCCAGCTAGAGCATACTGGTCCGAGCGCCTGGAGTAGCTCCGAGAGCTCGAAGCCTAGGCACTCTAAATAGCTCCGGGTGCCCAGACCACAATCAACTTTAGGTTGATTTTTCATCCGAGTCTTTCGCTCCGGCTCTGCTCGCTTAGGTGATTTTGGCCATCCAGAATAGGGCTCACCCGAACCCATTTTCTGGCCTTCTCAAGCAACCTTCTGCTACATCTTCTCATCCCTCGGAACGTCACGCACCTCCTTCTCGTCCGCTAGTATACTCTTTCGCAGCGTCTCGTGCCTCGGATGCACCAAGCTAGTCGACTATCTCCCATGTCATCCTTCTCGTTAGATACATCTTTCACTCAACTTACTGTGCTCCTAAGTTCTTACATACTTAGACACAAGTCATCCAAAGATAACAAGACCTAACTTTGATTTGATTGATCACATCAAAACTACTATGGGATACTTACACGTTTTGTACCATTTTCGTTCCAAAATGCATCTTGTTAATAGAAAATCAAACAAAATCATATCTTCAACAAAGAGAGCAATTATGCTAAAAATATGACAAATAGGGGTGAAAATGCATTGAATATATGCAAGGAAAGTAAATGAATGTGCATTAAAGCATGCATAAAAATAGATATATTCTATGCACATCACCAATCGACCCACATCATCGATCGGCTAAGGACGTCTGTTGGGTTACTCAATGCTCAATAATGAGGATGGCCTACCTATCCCGAGTTGAGACATGAGGCCTGACCGAGCAGGGCTCCTGATCGAACACCCACATCCAATCGGCCCTGTGGCCAGTTTGGGCATGCCCATATTATTGTTGGTGCCTTTGACCTCTTCTTGACTTTGACCGTAGCGCTAGTCAATCCTCCTCATTTTGAACCGATTTTGGGGGGTGCACTTTTATTATCGTATCATATCACATCATTTTTTTCATCCCTTTGCTAATAATACATGACTACAAGAGTTCTATCAATTGAGCACCTCTCATTATTTGAGTGCAACCATTGGCTATTGTCATCAGCTCCTTTCATTTGATTAATTGATTTTTCCTATCATTTCCATTATATTCTCAAACAAGGTAAGTGATTAGCACATTTCATATAAGGCATTTTATCGTAATTGGATGCACATCTTGTCCCATTTTATATGTATATATTTCATGTTTTCATCTTTTTGTACTTCATTTTGATACTTTCCTAGTTTGGAGAATTGCTTTACTTGTTTTCACTGATAGCACATGTTTTCAAGCAAAAATAGAGCATAAATCCCTTGGAACATGAGTTGGAGCAAGGAGCATGCTCTAACAGTGTTCATGACATGAGCATGCTCCTACGACTAAAAAAGATGAAGAACGGAGAGGAAAAAGACTCAACACGAGCTAGACATGTCTTATCATCGAGCCTCGTCATTGAGTCGAACACACGAAGCATACATAAAGAAAAAACTTTCAAAAGACTTCTAAAATAAAGTTTTAATCAAGGAACATGCTCCAATTGTATCCCATGACACGAGCATAATCGTATGGAAGAAATCAGGTGCAAAACAATGCTAAAATGGAGCCAACAACTTTCACGACGGCCTAGCCGTGTTGGCGGTCACGACCCGTGTCAAATATAGTCATTTTCCAAAGTCTACCTAATGTCAGGCAAGATAGTGATTATCCTGTGGGCTAATGAGAGGGAAGATTAGAGAGGAATTAAAGAAAAGAGAATGCCAAAATAAAGGAAAACTCATCGAATTTACTAAAAAAGGAAACTTTGTTAATAAAAGAAGGATTAATTCTCATGCAGCCATACGTGTGTTTATATAGACTCTAGACTTTATAATTAAGAAAGGAAAGAAATCCTACTATATGGATTTTAATTTCAATATTATTAAAAAAATATATCTTTTCAGAAAAAGAAATCTCTTGACAGAAATTAAAATTAATAAAATAGAACGATGTTATAGACTAACTATGACCCATAATTATCAGGAATACCATAAATACCATAAAAATAAAAATTACTAAAAAATAGTAATAAAATCTTCAAAGGCTTGGTTGAGAGCCTAAACGGTAGAATTTGGGCTCAAAATTTGGCGGTTATAGGTACCCCAATAATAAATATAGGTTTTTAAATTCAGCATGCGTGAGATTTTATAGAGTCTGATTCTGAGTCCCGAGTCAAAAGTTATGACCATTAAAGTTTAAAGGGGCATATTGGGTTGATCCTGCATCACTGCCATGGACGGTCATGGTAGCGCGGACGGCCCATGTCAAATTCTAATTGCACTGCGGATCAAAAGTAAAACAGCTATAAATTTTGACTCGGCTCGAGCCATAGGTCGTGCCACCTATCAAAAGTTAAATAATTTCAAGATATATAACTTTGCTTCAGGGTCTAACTAGAAAAAATTGGGTCTAAGGGACAAAAAATCTAGTTTGGCGGAGCCATGTAAATCTGGCAGATCTGGGAAGTTTGGAGGAGATATAAAAGGATGAACAAAATCCTTCTTTAGATCATCTCTGACCAAGGGGTTCTGCCCCCCTTCCTTGGAAGAGGGTTTTCTCCTCTAGATGAAACCCTAGAGTAGCTTCATCTATCTTGATGATTCGTCCACCTCTAGAGCAAGAATTTCATCCAAGAAGACAAGTAATGCATTGATAAGCATACTCTCCTCTCTATTTCATATATTGATTTGTAGATTACTATATTATTTATCTTTTGGTTGTATTTTCTTCTCCATGGAGTAAATCTCCAGATTCTAGGAGTAGGGAGTAATTATGATGTGGTTGTTGATACATGAACTATGTATTTGATCATTTGTATGTACTATGATATGTTTTTTGTGGTCCGGACCTACTATGTACACACAATCTTGATGTCAAAAGTACAAAATTCATATCCCATGAGGATTTGGGGATGAACTGAAAGGAAAACCTAATCCTCTGACCCATAGAAACCTAAGACGTAGAGAGTTGACTATGAAAGGAGATTGGTATACCACGAGGAGTAATGGACTATCATAGATCTTAATGGATCAATTCCAATTCATCACCTCATAGTAGGAGAAGAAAACTCGGGGGTTGTGGGATCATGTGACAGAGATCTCCTTAAGAAAGCAATCCCTTAGCTATATCACTCTGAAAGTAGACAACGAATTAGAATAGATATGTCGGTGTAGTCCCAAAAGTTCACATCATATAACATAGGATAGTCTACCTACATAAATAACCATTGAGGATAAGAAATTAAACATAGATTAGGTATTTATAAAAATGATAGTGAAATCGAAGTCCTAGAATCATTTCTACTAATTCCAACTTCTCCCTTCGACCACTTGTTTTCTCTTAACCTCCTCTGCTCTAGGCCCTCTCTCAAACCTCTCTCTCTCTCTCTCTCTCTCTCATTCTCCTAAGCTTGTTCATGACTTCAACCAACTTTCAATTATTTAGATAACTAACTTTTTGAACTCAATTAATACTTAATCAAAAGCCCTTGTGGATAGATATTTTATTACTTGACGATGAAATTGTGCACTTGAGATTTACCACATCAAGTTTTTGATGCCATTCCAGGGATTATTTTCGATTAGCATTAGTTGACTTGCAATTTAATTATTCTAGACTTCTTTCTTTTTCAGTTTTTGCATTATTTTTTTTCATAGCACTCCTCTCTTTTTAGAAGAAAATTTGATATAAAATTTGTTGGGTATCTTGATTATTTTATATCTTCTATATCATTTTTTTATTATTGTTTCAAGTGAGATCAAGAAATTTATTTTTGTTCAACCATGTATCCACCAAAACCCCCATTTCTACCAAACAAGGCCCCAATATCTACTGTAATAATCGAGCTCCCAGAGTGGATTCTCTAGCATGAATTGCCTCCAACTGTCTGGAATATCTTGCAAGGAGGAAAAGGTGGAAGGAGTGGCATGTGCCACAAGAGTGATCATTCCACCTCCAAGGTAAATACTTCTACTGAATCATCTACAACTACTAGGGAGGGTCTATTCTCAAATTGTCCCTATTTCTGTGTGGTTATTATTAATGAATTGCCTTCGGCTACCAAGAACTCAAGGGAGTTCATTCCTTTTTCTTACTTTTCTTTGTCAGCATGTTTGCCTTGTTTGTTTTGTTTTTGTTCATGCACCTTGCTTTGTCTTATCTTAGCTTTTATTTTAACTCATTTCGTGGCAAGGAACATGATTTTAGATAGTGGCTCTTGTTATTTTCTTTAAAAGGATGCAAGGAGAGTTTTCCAAAAGCTGCCACAGGCATCCGTGCCAACTAGCACGGGTCGTGGCTAATGTTAGAATTTGAGGGATGTCCTAAGTCAATCACCTTATGATTTTTTCTATTTATTTGATAAGTATAGATTTACTATTTGAGTGCATATTATATATTTGATTATCTTAAACTTATTTACTAAATGTCTGTAATATAATTCATAGCATAAGAAAATTTATGATTGGATCACAACTAGTGATTATCTCTACATGTGTAATTATGAATATATTAAAATTTCTCTAGTCATCGAATTGATGTATTCAGACTTCATCAATTCTATAAGACTAGCACGGGTTATACTCCTTGGTTCAGCTAAGCAGCTGTTTTCTCACTGGCTGGAGACATTAGGATGTCGAGAGTTAAACGTGGATGTTGGTTATAGTAACTAGTTCATTGGAGTGACTCACTGTAAAACTTCATATGGTTCTCTACATATATATAGATATGTCTGTGAAGTTCTTACTGCAGCATGAGTGCAAGTTTCCTTCAACTTGAGGTATACAAGTCATCTTGGTCATGGAGACTTATACTTTGACATCTTAAGCAAGCATCTCATTGAGGTGTAGACCCGGGATGATTGGGTATAAGTTGAAGTGCCCGAAGGTGTTTGGATAGCCCACAGAGGATTCACCACTCCTTGCGAGGAGACGTATACCCTATGGCCACTCGTTAGGATTATTACTCAAAGTCTTTGGCCAAAGCATCACATGTTATGAGTGTGAGACTCTTGTACACATGTATGAGTAATTTGAATCCGTAGAACGAGGAAGTATTACTTGGACTAGGTATAATGTAGTCGGCCTAGTGGGGACAAGACACATAGACCATATCCTGAATCAAGTGGGTATAAGACGAGTGAAAGGAATGAGACACGACTCACTATAGCTGCTGAAGGGTTTAGAATTAATTCTAAGATCAACTATGATTTTTTGACTAATTGGGGATCATGATATACTACTAGGTGTCACTCATGAGCGTTCTATAATTAAGTAGTTAATTATGGACGGTCAAGATAAATCGGGAACCTATTGGGTCACACGCACTAATAAGTTTCTAAAAGACATAAAATAAGTTAAAGAATATGATTCTTAGATCAAGAGATAAATATTTGGTTGGATCATACATAAGACAAATATGGAAATATTTATCGCAATAGAAGCACCGATGGGTCACATCTCTTATGGAAGAGTTGGATATATTTGGTTTAATCATGAATTAGTCATGAAGCAACTTGGTTTAGTTGTGAACCAAACCAAGGGGTTAATGGGCTAATTTTTGCTTAAGGGATAATGGGTTGGATTTGGGATTTCTAATCCAAAGGTTTAATGATAGCTATATATTGATATGATTGAGATAAGATTATACACATGAGATCATTAATTGGCTTGTAAGGTTTTTGAAAACCTTAACCCAATTTCTCTTCGTCTCTTCCTCTCCCCTTCTCTTTGCCGCCGGCCACACAACAACAAGGAGAAGTTTTCCCCTTGTTGCCATGACCACCACAAGGAAGAAATCTCTTCCTTGTGTGCTTCTCTTCCTCTTCCTCTTGATCCCTCTTCTTCACTCATGGTTAGTAACTTTCGAAGGAGAGGCTTACACTCAAGGAGTTGTCTTGAGGAGCTCGGCATGGATACGAATAGAGGCGAGGTTTGATAATATCACTACGATTGATGCCCTTCTCGTTACAGGTCATCCATAAGGTACACCTAGCATAAATTTATTTTTCGTAAAAATTTAATTATGCGATCATGTTTGGCATGTTGTATCATTGTATGCGTGTGGTGCGTGTGATATAATAATTTAGGAATTATTATTATTTTATTTTTCGCTGCGCATGTTTATGAAACGTGTTTTAGTACACTCCGCATCGAGCATATCCCAACAGCTAATTACCAAGAGGTTTCTAGAGCTCGCCACGGGCATCCATGCTAGCCAGCACAGGCCGTGGTGGGGTTGAATAGTAGCCACAACGCCCAACACGGGTAGCTGTGTTAGGTGCCTGAAAAAAATGATGATGAAAATATAGCTTCCATGCCAAATTTAATCGAGAGCAAGCACAGGTTGTGCCTCCATTGATCTCCCTCCTTGCCTTTTTCCTAACTCTAACTCCCTACTTGATTTTTCTTATCAAATTTTCCTTTTTAGGATTCAAAGTTGGGAAGTAATGTGAATACCAGATAGAGGGGTGTCTTTAGCACATGAATGACTCAAACATTTGGTGTGTTAGGACCAAAGGGGGCGAGAGGGCGGTGAATAGCTCGCTTCAATTTCTTGATCTTCTTGATTGCACAGCAGAAACTTGGAAGCAATGCTAACTCCTTGTGTTTACTTGGTGTCCACCTCCTTGAGGTGACTAATTCAAGGATTCAGCCCTCTCTCACACATACACTATGAAAGAGCTCCTTCATGGAAATAATCTACAGATGGAGAAGCTTTGTACAAACTCACACACGAAGAAATACAAGAAGAAGAAGATGAGAAGCTAACAAATGAAATCTTACAAGATTACAATAATGAAACCCTAGCTTGCTCTCTTCTTGCTTCGAAACACCTCTTGATCGACTTGGAAATACAGCAGAAGCTCACTCTAAGGCTCCAAGAACTCGCCATGTGTCGTTGAGAAATTGTGAGCAAGAGAGATAAGAAATAGTGCTCGCATCAACCCTTTTCTAGGGCTCTTCGACCGCCTTGAATCGCTTAAGATTCTCCTTAAGCGATTGCTACCTCTGCAACTTGCTCAGAACGACTATATTTTTAAACATAAGCAATTATCCCCAATCTCTTAAGAAGGGTAGAATCAATTAGCCTGATTGATTCTGCTCCCTTCTACTCGATTACAAGAAATGTCATAAGTAATTAAGCTACCTTGCTTAATCGCTTACCACACCTTTTTGTTTCCTTATAGAAAAGGCCTTAAGTGATCAGGATGATCGCTTAAGCCATCCTGAATCGCTTATCTTAAGTGATTCAGGTCACTTTTGTAATCACAATTTTTTAGGCTTAAGCGATTAAGCTTTGCCAAATCAATTGTTCCAATCGATTTGGCAACCCTAGCTCCTAAATCTCAGTCCTAGGGTTACTTACCCAATATTTGATCAACCCTGACCTATTGGAACTCCTCATTGCCTAACATCCGATCACCTTTGACCTGCTGAAACTTCTCCACAAAGTGTCCGGACAATCCTTTGACCCACTTAAACTTTTCTCCTCGTGCCAAGTGTCTGGTCCTCCAAAATCCACTTGGACTTTCAAACACCAGGTGTCCGGTCAACCTTTGACCCACCTGAATTTTCTAATACCTGTCTTCACTTATTAGGACTTTTTACACTATCCAGCTTCACTCACTGGGACTTTCTACTACTCGGCTTCACTCACCAAGACTTTCCAACTACCTGACTTCACTCACTAAGACTTTCCAACTGTCTAGTTTCACTCACTAGAGCTTCCCAATTGCCTAGTTTCACTCACCAGCACTTTCTCACTACCCAGCTTCACTCACCGAGACTTTCCAATTGCCTGGTTTCACTCACCACTTTATAACTGTATGACTTCACTCACCAGGACTTTCTCAACTGCTTGGCTTCACTCATCAGGACTTTCCATCTGCCTGGCTTCACTCACCAGGACTTTTTCCACTGTCCGACTTCACACACAGAGACTTTTCACCATCTAGCTTCGCTCATTAGGATTTTTCCACTATCTGGCTTCACTCACTAGAACTTTTCACCACCTAGCTTCACGCACTAGGATTTTTCCACTGCCTGACTTCACTCGCCAAAGCTTTTCACACCAAGTGTCCGGTCAACACTGACTCACTTGATTTTTCTTCTTTTACCAACCATCCTATTGGTCTTGCCCTTGCCTAATCTCTAGTTAAGACTTTACCAGTCAAGTATCCAATCAATCTTGACCTACTTGACTACTCCCTTACTTCAAATCAATCAACCTTTGACCAGAGGAGACTTATACTAACATTCTCCATAATGGACAATTGCACATGCAATCTCCATATATTGTCATACATCAAAACTCAAGTTTGAGTCAAACTAGTCAACTTTGACCCAGGGATAATTGCACCAACAATCTCTCCTTTTTTTGACATTTGACAATACATTTAAGTTAGGCTCATCCAATATCCCCAATTTCTTCTTCATGCCAAATCATGAATAAAGGTTTTCTACATTCTCCCCCCTAATATGAGGATTTCACATTTTCTCCCTTTGGCACACATCAAAAATCTTATCCCAAGATTTATCTCATGTGTTATTCATAACCTCACGTGTTGTTCACAATATCACAATGAAAGTTTCATACCTTTTATTATCCTCCAATGCTCATCCCATTTGTCCATCATCCAATGCTCATCTTAGAGTATTCACTCTTAATTTTTAATTCATGTGTTTAAGGAGATCCTCCCCCTCAAAACATGCTCCAAACTTCTATCATTGCACCAATAATGATTTGAAGTTTCTATACCTTTAGAAAATCTAAAATTCGAAGGCATGAGGTTAAAATTACAATTTTCAAAACTAAACGTCGCCCTAAGCTCCAAATTAGTCCCTTTGAACCATCCCTTTCTTATTTTCATAAAAAAAAAACATTAAATGCTTATCGAAGCACTTCATAGGGTTAGGAATAGCTACCTTTGACTAAACATGGCTTAATCAACTGAAACAATCTTATTTCAGTTGAAATCAGAGCGCTTAAGTGGTTACTTGCAATCCTTAATTGCTTAAAACAAGTCTTAAGAGCTTAATACAATGTGCCAAACGCTAAGGACAAATGGTAATTGCTTACCTCTAGGGCTTAATCACTTTAGCCACACCATAAGCGATTAAGAATTGTGCTTAATTGCTTACCAATTCTGATTTTTGTCTAAATTTTAGAAATGTCCCAATAATTCTATAAATTTTAAAAATTTATAAAAATTTATGTAGATATTATTTATGTCATATGCAATCATGGAAAAATATTTTTCTAAGAAAATACAATCCATTTTTAAAGATTGACATGTAATTGAAAATAATTGAAAACTTCAATGTTTCTCTCAAGTTTGTGTCTAACTATTCAATAGTGATTGCTATTAACAAATAATCTTTACCAAGGTTTTTTAAAATATTTTTGAAATCATTTTTCAAAACTAATTTCTAACCATGATCTTTCGGCTAAATGTACATGACTTGTATACTTGCTTTTCCCATGATTGGATAATACATAATCTATATATTTTGATGAAACTAAAACTCAAATAGATGCACTAAATCAACATCTTGAGTTTATTCATCCTCATAACATCTCACTTATATCTATATGTATCAAAATACATACAAGCCAACTTATAGTCCTTATGAGATGTAGATATTGGTTTTCCCTAATCTAAGGGATCGTGCATTTCTATTTAGGCATTTTAAATTTTGATCATCCACCTAGGATGTCATTTGATAATTAATATCATTGTCCTTAATTATAAAAAAAATTAAAACAATGCATAAAAATGATCATGGTATGTATACTTTCTAAAAATGCAATCTGAATATATCATAAATGGAATGATGCATCTATGAGATGTATCAAAAATATCATGGCATTTTTCATAATGAAATATGATGTCATGATAGCATGGCATGTGATAGGGCAAATAAAGCATGAAAATTTATCATAAATAAGAATACCTAGATTTTCATCTAAGTTTTATCCTTAACTCATTTTTGGTAAGTTAAACCTTATTTGACCTAAAAGTCACCTTCTTCATTAAATGTGTCAAAATACCAACTTAGCACATTTTGTCTCCTATCCCTTTAAGAGTAAAAATCAAATTTTCATTTTCAAAGTGTTATAACACCTTAAAAATGCCCTAAGATGTCAACTTTTTATGGTTAGGTAAACTACCTTTTCAATTAGAGTTGACATCCTCTAAACTCATCTAGGGTGTAGATAACATACTCTTAGGAATCCAAAATCTATTGGTTCTCCTTGGGTATTCTAGGTACTCACTAGGGATAACTTCCCTAGACACCTTCCTTATGACTCTCCTAAGCTTCTTGAAGCCTTAATCACACTAGTCTTATCAAAGTCAACTCTAGGGATTGTTTCCCTTGTAACTTTGACTTGACTCATAGATCTAAGACTAGTTCTATAACTATATGGAACTCTATAGTATGAAGGCACATTCTTCTTGGCTTTAGATTTATATCCTAAACCCCTACAACTATTGGATAGATCTTGTCTATTTTGACATAGGTTTTTATTTTTAGACCCTTTTTCTTCATTTATCATTTCTCTAAGGGTCCTCTCTAATTTTCTAAGTCTTAACCTCAAGACTTGATTTTCCTTCCATAAATCTTCAAACTTAGATTTTTTTTTTTATTTTCCTTTTGAGAATTTTCCTTTTAGGTATATATCTATTTTTCTTATATTTTTTTATCTAAATCATTTTCTACCTTCCTATCCATAGGAAAGGTAGTTCTAGCATGATACGCTATATATTTTTCCTTAATCCTATCATACTTCCTATCTTCATGATAAATAGCATTAAAATGATATAAATTATTTCTAGCGTGTTTTTTATCATTTCTTAAAGGAATTGCATTAATAAATGATACCTTGGATTTACTCTTAAAAGTTCCACCTTGAATTGAGCTTCCTTCTTGGTTCTGTAGGACCGTTGGGCTGGCTAGAAGGGGTTGAATAGCCCTGAATAAAACACAACCCTTTCTCGAACAATTAAGCTAACACTTGAAAAATAGATTAAGCAGAAAATAAAGCATAAAAACGAGGCACCGGATTTGACTTGGTTACAACCAGGGAGGTTGTTAATCCAAGGAAGATGATTGCACTAAGAACTCCTTCAGGCGGAGAAGCCTCGTTTACAGCAGTGTAGGCACAAAAAGAAAGAAGCTAATCAAAACAGTGGAAGCACACAAGTGTTGTTACAATTTTAGAACTGATGATTAGCTTCTGGACCAAGGCTATATGTATAGCCTTGGTCGGGGCGCCTAGAAGGGTTCCGAGCGCCCTGGGGGGATAAAACTTTATCCCACAACGTTCAGATCGCGTAAATCGAGATCTTGGTCAAAATCAGGGTCCGGGCGCCCGGAAGGGTTCCGGGCGCCCCGGAGGGCTCCGGGCGCCCCGGAGCCCAAAGTCAACAGCCGTTGACTTTTTCGTCCGGGACCTCTTCTCTGGTTCAGTCCCGCCTTGGTCCGGTTCTTCTTCTCCGGATCCGCTCACTTGGGTGATCTCTGCCATCCGGAAAAGGGCTCACCCGAACCCAACTTCCGGTCTTCTCGAGCGTGCTTCCCTCCGGCTTCTCGTCCCTCGGAATTGCCGCATGTTTCCTTCTCGTCCGCCAGCGTACTCATCCGCAGTCTTCGTCCCTCGGTCGTCGACCTTCTCGCTAGCTGCGTCTCTTGCTCCCCGAGCAATCTTCCGCTCCGACTTTCGTCCCTCGGAACCACCGCGCGCTTCCTTCTCGTCCGCCGGTGTACTCTTCCGCAGCGCCTCGTCTCTCGGACGCACAGCGTGCCGTCCTTCTCGCTAGCTGCGTCTTCCGCTCGAGTACCTGTGCTCCTAAGCTCCTGCATACTTAGACACAAGGTTAAATACACACAGGACCTAACCTAACTTGTTGATCACACCAAAACAACCTTGGGGTTCCAACAATCTCCCCCTTTTTGGTGTGATCAACCCAAGTTAAGCTAGGGTAAAAATAGACATTTAATAAAATTAAATACATTAACTTAATTTGCAATTTAAGTACAAAAAGATAGAAAAATTAAATCTATCTACCTACCTCCCCCAAGACTTATACTTTCCCTTTCTCCCCCTTTGATCACAAAAAATGAGGTTCCAAGAAAAATAATCTAAGGGTTAAAGACTTAAAAAAAATATTTCAAAAAAAAATTCTAAATTTTTAAGAAATTTAGAAAGTTTTTCTAAGTAATTTAAGCTGGGATTTCTTGTTTAAAAAGATTCTTAACAAAAAAAAATGATTTTTGAGAATATTTTAGAAAAATTCTAAGTAAGTAAATTTGAAATAAAATGTTTTGAATAACCTTTTTCAAGCACTAATTAATTCTTGTATTAATGCTTCATTAGTAAGTTAATTAAACATTTATTTCAATATTTTGGTTTCCAGGTCGTGGCGAGGCACTAGGCCTTCTTGGTTATTGGAGCAACAACCACTTCCTTAGACAAAGCCTCATAAAGAAATTATTTGTTTAATTTTCTCACTTAAAGCGTTAATTTTAATTTTAAAATTAATTTAAGCATGATTTAGGAACCCAATATAGGTTCCAACCTACTGGATTAACTAAAAAATTTTTAGGGATATGTTTTCTTGAGATGTTCCTAATTTGTCCTGGGTGATATTTAAAGTACCAATTTAAATTATTAAATCTTCTAAAATTGGTTTTAGATGAACATGCATAGTTTTTTAAGTTATCTATTTGAATTTTCAAATTTTGATTTTCTAATTCCAATTTTTCATTTTTCAATTTTAATTTATCTAATTCTTCTAAGAGACAAGACTTAGCTAGAATTACTTTTAAATTTTTATTTTCACTTTCTAATTTACAGCAGTCTTTTGTTAAAAGTTTAACGAACTTAAATATTTTATCGGGAGGAAGAGATCGTACCTGACTTACCTTGTCGATCTCGTTGTCCGTTTCTCCCCCTGAGCTGCTGCTTTCTTCCGACGTGTCTCCCCCTTCATCGATGCTCTCGATGCTCATTTCGAAAGAGCTTGAATCGCAGTCGTCGTCTTGATGGCTCACCATCAGTACGAGTCCGGAGAATGCTTCGACTTCCGATTCGGACGACGTATCGTCCCACGTCGCCTTCAGGGCCTTTCGTTTCTGGATAGGCTTCTTACCCTTCTCCTTGTCTTTGTTCTTTAGCTTGGGGCAATTGTCCTTGACGTGCCCTTCTTCGTCGCAGTGGTAGCAGCGGATCGTCCTTTTCTTCTTTCCCTGCGGATGGTTAGTAGATCTAGATTTACAAAGTTTCTTAAATCTTCTTACCATCATTACCATTTCCTCGTCGTCGAGAGAGGATTCTGATTCGTCTCTCGAAGCTTTGAGGGCGACATTGTTCTTGGGCTCCTTTATTCCTGCACATCTTGACTCATGGACTTCAAATGTTGAAAAAAATTCTTCTAATGAAATTTTTTCTAAGTCCTTAGAAATGTAAAAAGCATCTACTAGTGATGCCCATTTTGAATTTCTTGGAAATGAATTTAAGGCGTACCTGAGCGAATCTCGGTTACTTACCTTTTCTCCGAGATTCGTGAGTCCGGTGATGATTTCTTTTATTCTGGAGTGCAGATGTGCGACTGTCTCGTCTTCCCCAAGTCGCAGGCTGGTGAGCTAATTGCGAAGCAGATCTCGTCTAGCGAGCTTGGCTTCGGACGTCCCTTCATGCAGCTCAAGAAACTTCTCCCAAAGTTCCTTTGCGGAGTTGTATCTACCGATCCTGTTGACTTCTTGAGGCGGAAGAACGCTCAGCAGATGGTACTCTGCTTTACCGTTTGCCACGAAGTCGGCCTGCTCTTTTTTTGTCCATTTATCTATTTCCTTGTCCTCTGGAGCTTCAAAGCCAAATTTCATTGTTAAAAATAATTCAATATCTGTTGTAAGAAATACCTGCATCAGTTTTTTCCAGGTAGCGAAGTCCCCTTCATATTTCGGCGGGTGGATACTTGGTCCGGCCATCGCGTTGCTTCGTTCGGTGGTTAGTCCTCCTGAAGCACCTTGGCTCTGATACCACTTGTAGGACCGTTGGGCTGGCTAGAAGGGGGGGTTGAATAGCCCTGAATAAAACACAACTCTTTCTCGAACAATTAAGCTAACACTTGAAAAATAGATTAAGCAGAAAATAAAGCATAAAAACCAGGGAGGTTGTTAATCCAAGGAAGATGATTGCACTAAGAACTCCTTCAGGCGGAGAAGCCTCATTTACAGCAGTGTAGGCACAAAAAGAAAGAAGCTAATCAAAACAGTGGAAGCACACAAGTGTTGTTACAATTTCTGAACTGATGATTAGCTTCTGGACCAAGGCTATATTTATAGCCTTGGTCGGGGCGCCTAGAAGGGTTCCGGGCGCCCTGGGGGGATAAAACTTTATCCCCCAACGTTCAGATCGCGTAAATCGCGATCTTGGTCAAAATCAGGGTCCGGGCGCCCCGGAGGGCTCCGGGCGCCCTGGAGCCCAAAGTCAACAGCCGTTGACTTTTTCGTCCGGGACCTCTTCTCTGGTTCAGTCCCGCCTTGGTCCGGTTCTTCTTCTCCGGATCCGCTCACTTGGGTGATCTCTGCCATCCGAAAAAGGGCTCACCCGAACCCAACTTCCGGTCTTCTCGAGCGTGCTTCCCTCCGGCTTCTCGTCCCTCGGAATTGCCGCATGTTTCCTTCTCGTCCGCCAGCGTACTCATCCGCAGTCTTCGTCCCTCGGTCGTCGACCTTCTCGCTAGCTGCGTCTTTTACTCCCCGAGCAATCTTCCACTCCGACTTTCGTCCCTCGGAACCACCGCGCGCTTCCTTCTCGTCCGCTGGTGTACTCTTCCGCAGCGCCTCATCCCTCGGACGCACAGCGTGCCGTCCTTCTCGCTAGCTGCGTCTTCCGCTCGAGTACCTGTGCTCCTAAGCTCCTGCATACTTAGACACAAGGTTAAATACACACAGGACCTAACTTAACTTGTTGATCACACCAAAACAACCTTGGGGTTCCAACAGGTTCTTGGTCGATCTTCTCCCCCTTAGGCATTGATTTTGATAGTATCCCTTTTGATTACATGAGAAGCACACAATGCACTCATTGCCCTTTTGTATCACGGGGCTGACCTTCTTTTATTTTTTTTCCATCATCCTAGGTGCCACTAGGATGTTCTTTTTGACCAAATTAGGACGCATACTCTTATAGTGTCATCTTTCGCTACACTCAAACCAAATAATATGATCTTTATTTTTACAGCTTGAAATTGTTATACTTTTGCTTGTAGGAGTGGCACATGATCCTCCATTTGATCCTTCTTGACTTGTAGAGGTGGCACCATCTTCCTCCTTATCATCTCCGAAAATTGAGGCTTCTTCTTAATCATGCATCAATAATCTACACTCCCCTCAATTCTTAAGGTGGATATCTCTTCAATTTTCTCCTTGGATGTTGACTATCTCTCAACCTCTGAATCCTCATGCACATGAAACAAAGAGTTTCCCTCTTTGTCTTTGCCTTTGTCTTTGCATTCCATTGAAGATGGTTCTTCATGGAGCTTCACCAATTTGCTTGGACTTGAAGGATTTAGTGCTCCACTTGTAAGCTAGTTGAAGTTTTGACCTGTACTACACTACTCTATTATATAGTCAATTGCCTCAAAGGTCAACTGGGCTTATTTAAGCTTAGTATCCATTAAGTCTCTCAATATATGGTCGGACGACTCCCAAAGTCAGTCGAACTTAAGAATATTATCATTTTGTTCAATGCCAAAACATGCAGATTAAACCCGAATGGTCCTAGAGTCGATCGAGCATATAAGATATGGCTCCCCACTACTACAGCATATTCTCAGTATATAGCTACTCAATACATAGCTAATGGACTCAACAGCCAGCCGAACCTAGGGGTCTCAATTTACTCCTCAAGTGTCAATCTTCCTTCATGTGATCGGTCGATCATAAAGATGGTTGGGTTTTACAGGGCTCTACTTCCCTATCTCCTACATAATCATGTCGGTTACAATGCCGGTGAAAATAAACTCGGTCAGACTTAATGTGATAGTTGAGTAAACGGGGCCCCCCCCCCCCCCCCCCCCCCCCCCCCACTTTCGCAATATTATTCTCAGCTTGCAGACTCAGTCTTAAAATACAATCTTCAGTATAAAGCCGATCGACCCTATGGATGGTCGGGCCTATGGGACCGAGCTCCCTGTTCTTCAAGGGTACAAATCTCTTATTATATAGCTGGTCAGATTTCTTTCAAAAGACAACAATATCAAAGAATTACAACTCATCAAAAAATAATAGTTATTTATCAGAAAATATTCTTCTGTTATAACATGTGCATTCAATGGAACCCTTCGAAGGTGACTATACACCTTCCATCGGTAGATACATTATGACAACATATTCTCTTAAATAGCTCATTAACGGTGTAAGTTATCAAAGACCGTTCAGATATGAGTAACGGAAGATTCCTCGGAGAATGATTATTACTCGACAACTTCTGACACTAAATATTCCTTGTCATCTCATTCTTATGGAGGTTATAAAAGGTGATATAAAAGGAGAGATTCTCTCCATTGGCAAGGTACGCTCTCAGACTCACGCATACACATTTGCTACAGAACTACTGTTCATCTTCCCTACTTTTTACTCGACCACCATACTGACTTGAGCGTCAGAGTACCTGCGCCATGGCCCTCTTCCTTGGTTCTCACTCTAACTTTCTGTGGGATCTTCCTTTGGTGTGCGCGGAGAGGAAGAAGACATTTGGAGCCCCATTTCACTCTAGTTCACAACATTTTCTCCGGTTGAAGTCTTCTTCAGGTCAACAACAGAGTCATCTACCCAGCGCACCATCTCTGTAGCTTTCAAACAGAATCAGTGAGATTAGAGGAGAGTGAATAAGGAATAGTTCCTAATAATTCATTGTGATGAAGAAACAAAGAATTCAGAGAAGGTATCAATGCGACATCCAAGGGGTAAATCCAATGTGAGACTGTTAGAAAACTAAATCCAATTAAGTCTATATAAATGGACTTAATCTCGATGGGCTTACACATACACAACTAATTTTCATTAAAGAAACTAAACTCCAATTAAGTGATCTAATGCTTAATTTCATATAAAAGATGTTTTGATTAAATGAAGGTGGATTCAATGTGTATCTATAAACCAATTCATTAACATTAATGAACTGCTAATGATGGATGGGCTTTAAGGTGGATAGTCCCTAGGATGAATTTGGTATATAAAGGAATATGCTAATGGATTAGGGCATGATCTTAAGCTTCTTGGTTGACCTCCTTTCTTCCCCATTCAGAAGGAATACAGATTGTCGCCGCCCACTCCTATAGAAGATTATTCTGTGTTTACAGAAACTCCGACAACAAATAAGAAATAATAGTTCTTTGTGATATATTTAGGTCAGCCCTTCGTTAAGTATTGTTTCAATTTTCAATATTACTTTAAAGATTGATGATAGCTAGATTTGATTGCAGATGCATCCTTTAGTTCATTATTGATGTATCACAATTCTATTGATCGGGGAAGACATGGAAAAAGAGATTAAAGCAATTGGCGACCCGGAATAAGATGCATCTAACGAGGTGATTTATAATGATGACCAAGAGACATTGGTTGTTCGAAAGAGTCTGTTAACTCCCAAGGGCGATTCGGAGGAAAATTAATTGAGAACCAATATTTTTCATACCACCACCATCACCAATAAAGTCTATAAAATGATCATCGATAGCGGCAGTTGTGAGAACGTAGCCTCCGCTGAGGCTGTCTAGAAATTACAGTTGAAAATGGATTGTCATCCTAAACCATATAAGTTATCCTAGCTGAATAAAGATAGTGAGGTAATTGTAGATCAATGATGTCTCATCTTTTTGAATTAGTAAATATTTTGACAATGCTTGGTGTAATGTGGTGGCCATGGACACATGTAATGTATTATTGGAGCAGCCTTGGCAGTATGTGTTGGAGCAATCCCAATGGTCCGTGCGACCATGTGTTTTGGTGTTTGGGAAAAGGGTTTAAGTTAGGTTCACCCTTGTATTTGATATGTGTATTTGAGTTGTGCAGGTTTGTAGGATACACATGTGACTCAGGTTGATGGTTTCGGGTCTGGTGAAGGATGGAGCATCTGAGGGACCATGGACAAGGCAGCGAGGACAAGGGCCGAGGGAAGCGACTTCGAGGCATACGCGAAGGATGGCATTGGGGACGAGCCGCGGGCTTGAATGCATCCGAGGGACGAGAGCCAAAGGAAGTAGGCTTGAAGGTAAAAGGTCAAAGCTGCAAAGGAAGCATCAAGTGAGTCATAAGGGTGAGGATACGAGTGCACGAGAGATTGTACTCGGAGTAAAATCCTAGTTTTTAGGGTTTTACTGTAGCAGTACTGTAGCGCTACTGTAGCAGTACTGTAGCAGTCGACTGCATGTTTTAGCAGTCGACTGGTGCAGTCGACTGGGGCAGTCGACTGGCAGCGAACAGAATGTCTCTGTTCGTATGGAATCGAGTCATTGGGATGTAACGGTCGAATTTCCACTGAGGACAGTCGACTGCATGTTTTGGCAGTCGACTGGTAGGCGGGGTTTTCCAACCCGTGGCCTATAAAACCAAAGCTTGGGAGCTTGGTTTGAGTTGACGAAATAGAGGTGGTTAATCTCTATTAGTAGTCTACCAGTGCCCTAGCATCAAAGGAGCTCTTGTGAGGGTTGTGGTGAGGTTTCTCCACCCACAAGGAGGTTTGAGCTAGCCGGAAGTTTTCCGGGGAGTAATCCACCGAAGGATCGGGATCGTCCACCTTACGGACAGCCGTGGAGTAGGAGCCCTAATCTCTGAACCACGTTAAACAACGTGTTAGCTTGGTTTGCATTTCTTATTCTTGTCTTAAGCTTTCTTTGTATTCATATTTGTAGTTAGTATTAGATTTCCGCTGCGTATACTAACAATAGTGTAGAAGGAAAATAAGTTGGGGGTGACCTAGCTATCCAACCCCCCTTCAAGCCGGCCACCGATCTCCAACAGTATGATCATAATGTTGTTCATGATGGGAGGAAGAATACATATACTCTTCAAGTCAAAAGAAAAAAAGATTGTGTTGGTGCCACGGCGGGAAGGAATCACTCCAATTTCAGTAGCCAATAATATTAATCTACTTTATATATTCAGGTTTTTAAATGAGATGGAGCATGGAGACGTTTTTTATGCTTTACTATAGCACCAAAGTGAAGTCATAGCCACATATGAGTTACCAACCGAAGTACAATAGCTGCTAGCAGATTATAATAAGTTGATACCAGGAGATCTTCCTTTTAGGCTACCACCGATGCAAGATATCTAGCATCAGATTAACCTTGTTCCGGGGTCGAGCTTGCCTAACCAACCAGGATATCGCCTAGTCCCAAGGAAGTTAAAGAATTGCAATGACGGGTAATGGAATTACTAGAGAAGGGTTATATCCATGAGAGAATGAGCTTATATGCATTTCCAGCCCTACTAGTGCCAAAGAAAAATGGTTCGTCGCATATGTGCGTTAATAGTTGAAACATCAACAAGATCATGGTGAAGTGCAGATTCCCAATTCCTCTCTTGGATGACATATTGGATCAACTATTCGATTCTAAGGTCTTCTAAAAAATTAACCTTAAAAGTGGATACTACCAAATTAGAATAAGGTCGGGAGACGAATGGAAAACCGCATTTAAGATGCAACATGGACTATATGAGCAGATGATTATGACTTTTGGATTGTCCAATACGCTCAACACCTTCATGAGGTTTATGCATCAAATTCTATAGCCTTTCATAGGAAAGTTTGTCGTGGTCTACTTTAATGACATTCTCATCTACAGTCATACATGGGCATCCCACTTTGATCATCTCTATGCTATTTTTGAAAAGCTGAAGACAAAGTGTTTATTAATCAACATGAAGAAGTTTTGTTTCTTTACTACATTGGTAACTTTCCTTGGATTTATTATGTCCATTGATGGTTTGCACACAAATCAAGCAAAGATAGAGGCAATCTTGAAATGGCCATAGCTGGGAAATTTGCACGACGTCAAAAGTTTCCATGGATTGACTTCTTTCTACTATTAGTTCATCAAAAATATTAGTACTCTAACTGCTCTCACTCTAATTGCTCCCATCATCAAGTGTCTCAAGGGACAAGATTTCAAGTGGTCTGAAAAAGTAGAGGTTAGTTTTCAAGTAGTCAAGTAGAAGATGATTGAGGCACCAATTCTAGCACTTCCTAATTTTGGCCAAGTGTTCAAGGTCAACTGTGATGCATTTGGCATTAGTATAGGAGGTGTTCTGAGTCAGTCTGAGTGTCTAATTGCTTTCTTCAATGAGAAGTTATCCGGGTCCAAGAAGAATTACTCTACCTACCACTTGGAGTTCTATACCATTGTTCAATCCTTAAAGCATTGGTGTCACTATCTAGTACAGAAGGAATTCATCCTATTTACTTATCATGAGGCATTGAAATACATCAATGGTCAATACAAGCTAAGCAAGCAGCATGCCATGGGTGGCTTATTTATAGGAGTTCCCCTTCACACTGAGATACCAAGCTGGAAGTCTAAATCGTGTCGCAAATGCCTTGAATCGTCATTCTTCATTACTCACCACCATGAGTATCAGTGTTGTGGGCTTTGAGATTTTTTTAGATATCTATGTAGCTAACCAATCATTTGGAAAGATATTCCAAGAGGTACATGATGGACACCAACATGATTTTATTTTGCATAATGTTATCTATTTTATGGGTTGCAGTTGTATGTTCCAGATTACTCTCTGAGGTAGCAGATCATGAGCAAACTTCATAATGAAGGGCACTTCAGGCGTGATAAGATGCTGGCCCTCATATATGTTGATTTTTATTGGCCCAAGTTGACCAACGATGTGGCCCACTTTATAAACCGATGTTCTGTATACCAACGATCTAAGGGGGTACTCACCAATGTAAGCTTGTACACTCCCTTACCTGCCCCTAATTCCCTAAAGCTCCTTGGTTTGATGTCAGCATATGAATTTTGTATTGAAATTACCCCACATCCAATGAACATCAGATTATGTTCTTGTTGTGGTTGACAGGTTTTCAAAGATGACATACTTTGTAGCTTGCAAGAAGATTATGGTTGTTATTCGGATTGCCCATTTTTACTTCAAGGAGATCGTGCACTTATATGACATACCTTGATCTATGACTTCAGACCATGATACCAAGTTTATCAGCAATTTCTGGAAAAGCTTATGGTGATAACTAGGAATACAATTGAACTTTAGCAGTACCTATCACCCCCATACAAATGGTTAAATTGAGGTGGTGAATCAGAGTTTGGAAAATCTTCTAAGGTGTCTAACAGGAACTAAGCCAAGCAATGAGACTTGGAGTTACCTTAAGCAGAGTTTGCTTACAACAGATCAAGAAATAGGACCACAGATTTGAGTCCTTTCAAGATTGTCTATGGATGGAACCGATCGGGAGTTTTGGACTTAGCTCTTGTTCCACGTATAGGACAATTTAATCCTAAAGCAAATGAGATGATAGAATATCTTTGGAATATTCATGAGCAGGTGAAAATGGCAATTCTAGATAACAATACCAAGTACAAAACTCAGATTGATAGTCATCATCGTTAGGTACTTTTTGAGGTCAAAGATTTTATTTGGGTTGTTTTAACTCGTGATTGTTTCCCTATTGGTGAGTACAATAAGCTGAAGGATAAAAAAATTGGATCATGTGAGATATTGCAAAAGATCAATGACAATGCCTACAAGTTGCGCCTTCCTAGTCATCTGAAGACGTCTGATGTGTTCATTGTGAAGCACTTGACTCCTTATTTGGTGAATGTTGATGAGGCTACTATGAACTCAAAGACGAGTATGTTTCGACCCAGACTGATGCAGGATCAATCTAATATGACCCCTTAAACCTTAAACGGTTATAACTTTTGACTAGGGACTCGGAATCAGACTCTGTTGGTGACCATACGTGTAGAATTCAGAAATCTACATTTGTTATAGAGTACCCATAACTGCCAATGTTCGAGCCCAAATTTCACAATTTAGGCCCTCAATCGAGCCTCTAAAGATTTTATTACTATTTTTAAGAATTTTTATTTTTATGATATTTAGGGTATTTTTGGTATTCCTGGTAATTATGAGTCATAATTAGTCTATAACAGCACCTTATTTATATTAATTTTAATTTATGTCAAGAGATTTCCTTTTTGGAAAGATCTCTTCTTTTTTTTTACAAAATTAGAATTTAGGTCCATATATTAAGATTTCTTTCCTTTATTTGTCTTAGGGTATAGAGTCTATATAAACACATATCTAGTTGTATGAGAATTAATCCCTCTTTTATTAATAAAGTTTCCTTTTCGAGTAAATCTGGTAGGTTTTCCTTATTTTTTTTGGCGTTCTCTCTTCTTGAGTTTCTCCTCTAATCTCCTCTCTCGTTAGCCCATAAGATAATCGCTATCCTACTTGATGTCAATAAGCTGCTTCATTAGGGTTGTAAACAGGTCAAGTTTTGTCGTATCAAGCTTGTTTGATAAAGTAACCGAGTGAAGCCAAGTCAAACCTAAAATGAACCAAGCCGTTAAAATGATTGTTTAAAGTTGCCTTGATTTCTTTTTTATGAGTTTAAACTTGGTTTGAACTTGGCTTAAGCTTGGTTCATTTAGATGCTATCGAACTTTCAATTTAAACTTGTTTGATTGTTTGAAACTTTTACATTTTAAGCTTGCTTGATTAATTATTGAGCTTGATGATACAAATTTGTTTGTTTATTTTAAAAGTTTCTTTATTTATTTAACAAGTTGATAGGATTTAATCCACGAACATTATTCACAAATGTTAATGAACTAAACACATAGGTTCAAAATTGTTCATTTAGTTAAACGAGTTGTTCAGACTTGTTTATTTAATTGATTTTGTATATATTGAATAATCATAAACAAATTCTGACCAAATAGAACACCAAACTTGTTCATAAACCTTTGGTTCATTTACAATCCTACGCTTCATCACTCAAAGAATTTTAAATATATTATAGTAATTTCAACTAAATTATTGTAAAAGTAATATGACAAAAATGAAAGATATTTTTTATAATATTTTATAAAATTAAATATATATTTTTAAAAAAACTTGGTGTCTCTCAGGCACAAATAATCATTTTTGTTTTAAAACATTTGAAAAGAGAAAACAAATCCAAGCTTGGTTTACTGGTCGAGTTTGAGAAATAAAATAAGGATTGGTTGGGGAATATTTCGTAGTAGCCCTTCTATTAGAAAATGAAGTAGGCAAGCCCGCCTCGGGGCAATTGTGTCATGGTCAGACAATGATAGATCAAAAGTAGATATTTTGAGATTCTTTGTGGTGTATTATAAAAGATTATTCCTATGGATAGTGAATCTAAAAACATTTATTGTTAGGATTGATCTTTATAAGCGATTCTCAATTTATCCTAATAGTACCAACGATTCTCAATTTATTTTGATAATTAATGAAACATTCTGTAAAACCGGACCGACACTCTCAAAATTAATTAGATAAAAAACTTGGATATATGATGCCAACTTATATATATAAAAAAAAAAATAGATCATTTAATAGAATCCGTAAGAGTGATAATTAGGAGAGAGCTTTACTTTTGAGGTGAACTATATCCATCTATGCTATTTTTCTTTTTCTTTTTCTTTTTTTTTTTGTCTAAAAGTTTCATTTGCCGGAAAAAGGCAGATGATGGATGATTGCAAGAATTATATTATTTAATTTTAGCATATCATCCAGACGATACACAAGATCATGGCACCGTTAAAAAAGTATTTTTTGAATACTCAAAGACATTGCATAAACACACAGAAAGATTCTAACAAAATAATCCTGCAGTTGATAGTTGTAAATTTTACTATCCTCAACAACCGAAATCTATCCATTGGTCATTGCCAATGTGTTCAACCCATTGACATTGAGCTCTAAACCCTGAAGCCTAAGCTAAATATGAGGTCCATACATTGAGAAGTTCTCAAGTGCCAGTGTAATGTTCATTTAACCACTAATGCAGACATACAATTCCGGTAAAATTTATCAAAAAAAAAATTATAAAGAACAAAAGGAAAATGTATTACGATATTGTAGATTGAATCAGATATTTTGGTCTGTTAACATCAATTGGATAAAACATGCATCAACATCAACAGCCGGTGGTGGACAAGAAAAAACAAGCTTTCAAGAAACAGATTGCACGGGTAAAACAGAAAAGAGTACACTGAGTCGCGGATAACACCATTGACTGACAATGAACTGAATTGTTATAGTAGGGGATCAAAAAGTTCAGGAAGCGGCTCAAACCTGTGATCAAACAGTGACCCTTGATCAGATTTGTCATCCGTGCTTAGAAGCCAACTTGTATTCTTCAAGTCCTCTTTCATCAACATTGCATCATATCTATAGCTACCATAGAGATCTAGGTCATTCATTTGCTCCATGATCATAAGATTTTCCCTATGTGGAGTCTTATTGGTAGAGTTTAAGTTGTGTGATCCTGTTACATGGGAATCCACTGAGATAGCGCCATCATAACTACCATTTTCAGTAAAGCTTTCGTCATTACTGACAGGAACAATGGCCTCAGATGATCTAATAATCCGATTCTTGGGAACTGTAGAACGAATGCTATGAGGAAAGATTGATGCACCACGAATGCCTCCCAAGCTTTGTCGAATGTCCTACACCCGGAAAAAGAAGTGGCTCTTAGCAGAGTAAATCTGTATGGCATATATGACCTACACCTTTGTTTACGATCTAAAAAGGAAATTTTATGCTAAGGATATAAATGGTTATGAACACATGAATATCATACCATATGCTTAATAGCCATGTCCAGTGACTTCTTTGATATTGTTCTTCCGAATCCAGTACTTTCTGTAGATAAAGCTGGTTTAGGACTCCGGCGAAGTCCGGCTTCTGATAGCACAGGCTTTTGGTTCTCTAGTGAATTGTAGTGTCCATTGCTGTAGGATAGTGCCTTGGGTTGATTTTCTGGGAACTTACTCCGAGAGACAACTGGTAAAGAAATCCTCCTGTTTGAACTTGAAGGAACAACAGGTTCAGATTTCAAATTTGCTTGGACAGTAAGCGCCATTCCAGGTCGTGTCCTCCCAGCTGATAGAGGACGATCAGGCAACTTCGTCCTGAGGTTTGGTGGAACATCATTTGGAAAATCTGGGAGATCAATTGTCTGAACTGGAGCACGCAGTCGTGGGTTAGGAGAGCTGGGACGAGAGGATGCTGAAGTCAATGGAGCTCGAGGTCGATTTGGTGAGCTGGGACGAGAAGAAGATGCTGAATTTACTAGTGGCCGAGGCCGTGGGCTTGGAGAGCTCGGACGGGAAGTTGAAGATGGAGTACGGCTAATGCTAGATGGAAGCCTCCCAACAGAAGGGGACCGCCCAGCCGCTGCTGGGGCTGATGGTGTTGATCGAACAATGGGTTGTCTAGTGGGTGTTGATGGTCGGGAACTTGAAGAGGATATAACAGAAGTATTGATCAAGTTTGTATTAGTAGAAATTTGAGACCTGGTTGGAGTTGCAGGCCTAGAACTGCGTGATGTTTCAGATTTAACAACTGGAGAACCATAGGTGGATCTAGTTTTTACAGGAGTGGATGAACGTGTTGGCACAGAACAAGATGTTAGAGGTGGTGCCTTTCCTGATGGAGTAACTGGCCGCTTGCTAGGGGTTGATGGTCTAGAGGTGACAGAGGCAGAGCTAGTGTTCAGGACTGAGGTACGATTATGATTGGATAAATAGTTTGATGAAACAGAAGCACGGGTGACAGAACTACTTCTGGTTGGTCGTACAGAATGGTTGTTCTCCGTTTGTGAAGCAGAAAGCTGAAATGGTAAATTGAAGAAAAGTATTGACGTTCAACAAATCTCCTCCAGAAAGGTTGGAATTGCAAACAACAATGCACCAAGGAAGTTGAACAATATTCATAATATAAATCACATGGCTAAAGAGAATTCCAAAAACAAGGTTCCAGTTTCAGTATCCCCATTTTTCCTTATGAGTTTATTTGCTTGTTTTTCTTTAAATTCTATGAAACAATAGAAGTTATTGTTCCCTCTTTTACCATCATGTCATATACTGCAGAATTACCAATCATTAATTTCTTGAGATATGCTTCACCCTCAAGCACTGTCAAGAAAGTGTCTGCTTTGGCTAACAGTTTATAATATCAGTCTTGTGACTTTGTCTAATGGTATAAAATCTCCAAAGTATCAGCTTCTGGGAAGGTCGCCATTCACACTAAGCATCCTTAAGAGTTGAACCAATTCCAGAGAAGGCACCCTGTTACGAATACATAATCCATTTAAAGCATATTATATCTATGATCCAGTCATATTTTCCCCATTTCAATGTGTGATTTGGTTCATTCTGCCCCTAGTTTCCTGGAAGCATACCAAGAGATGCAGCTCATAGAAGCTATCTACCCTTACAAACCCATCAACTTGAGTAGTTTCTCCTAGAACCACACACCTATGAGAGGAATATTACTTTAAAGCACACCAACCATGCTTCAAAGTTCAAAGTACAAAGCCACTGGGAAGGTCATTAATGAAGTACTAAGCATGTTTAACTTTAGAGTTCTTAAGAACTAAATCAATGTTATTGAAAACCTCCTCATTATTAAGAATGCAAACATAATCCATTTACCAATGGCACCTTTTTTGAATTATATTTTCAAACAATCGTTCCATGCCTTTGTTATACACATCCCTCATATTCAACAACATTGAGCTATTATTAACTTTGATCTACAAACCATGTTTTTGAACTGACAATGTTAATTACATAGGGATAACAAGCTTCTCAGGACTAGTCAACTAGCAACCTCTCTACATTGAGCACACAACTTCAGAGTGCTTACAAAGAATCAAACCAACTCTACCAAAAAAAGATTCATTCTTCAAAATATATACTTAAATCCATTTAGGACATGTGATATGTCTACCCAATTACATTTTTCCCATTTCAATGTGCAATTTGGTTCATTCCTGCCTATCCTAAATGCTTACCAAGACAAGCAACTTGTCTGAGCCATTGTCTCAGCAGTCACTCTCTGCCAAATCATATTAGGTATTTCCATATATGTAAAGACTTCCTCTACAGAGAACTTGCATGTCAAAAAGTCTTCTAAAACCCACAAAAGAATGATTTATCCCACTAGAAACTATTGCACTACACCCTTGGAGAGTAACAAGAACTTTTCATCAGAAGGGTATGATTAAAATAAATTATTATTCCAAATAAATCAGAATGAAAATTCACTTATGCTGAAATTGTTTTCAAATCATGGTCATTGAGATAATCAAACATAAGGTTAGATTCATTGTAAAGGGCTAACAATAAATTTTCAATTAATTCAAGTATAGCAATTATCTTCAGAAGTACCTCTTTCAAAGAAATTTTGATTTGATATAAACGAAGGTGCACATCCTAGGTCTGCTATATATCTTAACAAAACAGACCATATTAACAGATGGTTCTATTTTTTATATAAGAAAAAACTGTAACGAAACTAAGAAAAGAAGAATGACAATTAAAACGAATTGCAATTTATATGATAATATGTTACTAATCACTAACCCTAGATGCTCTAGTAGTTGAGGCAGATCTAACAACAGTACGCTTTGCTGGGGCAGCAGGTACTTGGCTCTCGCGAGAAACCAGAGGAGCAGCTTGAGGAGTTCCAGGTGGAGTTAGAAGCCTGTTAACATTCAATTTGTGAAAGTTGTTTATTCATGATATCAAAGGAAAAAAAAAAGAGTAAAAATAAGCAGAGAAATATAATTGTAATTCATATAATTCAATTGTAAATGTAAAATATATTGTTCCCATCACAAACAAATTAGTATCATGCAGTATTAGTGATAGTATGTCGTCTCAACTTTTCATCTCAAACAAATTAGCTATGAGGGTGTGCCATATAAAAGATTAAATGGAGATCCTATTAGTAGAATTGGCAGCCCTTTGAATGTTTGTAATCAAGAAAAACAGAACAGACTGTTCTTCATGGAATTGTGCATCATCTAAACTTTCTTTTTTTCCTTCATAGCAAAAGAAAAAGAAAAAGTTGAAAGTCCAGCTTAAACAAAAGAAAATTCCTAAAACCAATTGCAAGGATATGAAAGTTATGTTTACTAGTTAGTGCAACACAAGTGTTGAAAGGCTCCCCTTTTTCTTGTTCTTGTCTTCTTGACCACGAGATGTTCCCAAACCATATTGGATGTTCCCAAACAGCTCCCAACAGTGCCATTATGTTGATTCAAACCACACCTTTTCCCAGAAGCCCTCTGGATCTCACTTATCACTAAACTAAACAGGTGTTTGTGATTGAAAGGTTCCTTGATTCTTCTTTTCCCCTCAGACCAGAGTAGTTTGTCACTGGTTCAATTAGATGAGTTGTGTTATCACGAGGCCAGTAAATTATAATACCATTTATGTGTTAGAGGTATTAGAGTTATAAGTTGTTGAATGCGATAGGTTTAGTCCCACGCTGGTACTATTGGTCTAGAGTTTTATAATGAGAATTATATATACCGTGCAATAGTGTCTCTTGGGGATATAGCAAGATAACATCCTCTTTCTCCAATTAACATAGTAGTAATGCACCTCATTTAGAGTTAGGATTTTCCAAAGACTAATTCCCTTAAGAGGATCATAGGAAGATGCAAGACGCCATGATCTTGCCCAAAACTTCCTAATAGCAGATGTAGTAATACCTATACCGACATTATTGCTCTTCCACATTCTGGAGGAAATCAATCAAACCATCAGATTTTATTCGAGACTTTGGTCAAATTGAAACAAAATTCAGATTATTCGAGCTTTGTTTTCAATTTATTGGCACAACACACATTAGGCTCGTCAATCCTATATCAAATATATTGATCTGCATCATAATCGATTGATCCCACGAACTATCCATAACGGCATAGGTAGCCACTTAACGAAAGAAACTGCAATTCTCCTCATCAATGATCAGAATTAGTCACGAAACTACCAACGAAACTTCAAAAAGCGTTAAATTGCAGCATACCAATCATAATCGTGCTTCCCGAGCTCAGCATCCAGTAGATCATCCATGCCGCTCCTCCCTACCCTGGCTTGCGAAACAGACTTGCTAAATTCTACAAGCGAACCTGCAGGAGAAAATAAAGAGGTGGGAAAGAATGGTCAATTGTAGCATAGAAGCGCAAAGGGGGAGGGAGCAACAACTACAAATAAAGTACCAATCAATACCTTCGAGGGTCTCAGATCCAGGTCCAGATCCGAGCGGAGGACCAGCGAAGCGGGTGGCGGAGAAGAGATCCAGCTCCAAGCTGTCGCCATCCGCCGCAAACCGTCCTCCGCCAGCAAGGCCCGTCCCCCGCCGGAGAAGCAACGCCGAGTGCAAGTCCTTGGAGACGCGGTTCATTCCGGTAGTGCCATGGAGAGGCCGTTTGAGATCGGATCCAAAAGAGGAGGAGGAGGAGGAGGAGGAGGGCGAGGAGGAAATTGCCAGGAAAGCCTCAAGAAAGAGAGCTTGCCATTCGATTGCTAAAAATTAAGCTTCTTCTGGTCAATATATACGCACGCTCGCAGATCGCTCCCGTCTATTTATCCTTCGGCGGACGCCATCGAATTGAGCAGTAGAAACAGATATTTTCTTTTACATAATAAACAGTAATTTTCTTTTAAAGAAATTATAAAAAAAAAAAGAAAGGAGGAATCGAAGGCGTAGGATTGAAGCCGAAGGTTGGGAAAGACCAAAGCAGACGGGTGATACAGCACGGCAATTTGATGGGCTGCGGATCTGCTGTCTCTTGCCCATCACGCTCCGCCAACACAGTGATGACGATCAGCTTAGAGCTAATCTTTCTACTGTTTAAATTATTTAATAAGATAATCGTATTTAATCACCTATAAGGCTATAACAATGAGGATTTGAATCTCGTTCAGTACATATTATATTTATATTATATTTAAGGTGGTCGGTAGAAAATTTATATGAAATTGAAATTGAATTGATCATCTTTAGAAATAATAGGATTGTAAGAACATGATACTTAGATTATAAAAATATATATATAGTTTAATTTTTTTTATAAATTTGGGTTTGATTATTGAGTTCATAATTTAAATTTATATTATTATTTAAATTATTTACCGCCTAAATTGGCTTACGAAAAGGAAGTATAAAACACTTGTAGAATAGTAGAGTATTTATGAGTATTTAAAGTAATTAATATATGGAATATTTATGAGTATTTAAATTAATTAATAGATAAAAATATAATAATTATTTGTTTAAATTTATATATAATATTTTGATATTTATATTATTCTTTTATGAAAATATTTATTGTATGATTGAAATTATATTTGTACTAATGCAAATTAATTGTATTTATATTATAAATGTGCCTGAACAAATCTTCATGGTCAAAATTAACACTGAAAACGTGCATAATCATATTTTATGGGAAAATATTCATTGTTAAGACTTGTAATCTGTGTTTTAACTTTTAAAAGAGACATCCTAGGCGGTGGGCAGTGGCCCATCGGGCCACCTTTTGCCAAGGCAGCGTCAGCAGATATCGCCACATTAGGTGGCCGCCTAGGTGGCTAAGCGCCGCTTAGGCGGGGCCTCAGATTTTTTTTTTTTTTTTTTTTAAGAAAATATTTACTGATTCACTCGGTTGATCGATTAAACACTTTAATTGATTGATTAATCAATTCACAAGAATTCGGTAGAAACATAAGTCTTCCAAATAAATTGGCTGATCGTGTTCAATCGATTGACCAATTAATTTGGATAAGTTTCCTTCAAAAAAAAATAGAAGTTTGTTGAATCAATTGATCGATCGACTGAACACCTTCCATCGATTAGTCAATCAATTCACATGAATTTCATGAGAAACAGTAAATTACCGAATCAATTAAACATTGTGAATTGATTGATGAGTTCATATCAATCGATTGCGGCGATGAAACGAGTTTATATTTCAATTTCTGAACTATTTTAAATTTTTAATTTTAGGTTTTCGTTCGCCTCGTAGCAGCCACCTCTTCCTCCAACCGTCTCTTCATCTTCGAGCAATCATCGTCTTTTCCTCTTTTTCATCCCCTTCCTGTTCTTCATCAAATAGCAGCATCTTTGTTACGACAAACAGAATCCTATCGAATCGATCAGTTGATCGATTTGGTATGTTAAATTGATCGGCTGATCGATTCAACAAGACCTATTTGTTGAAAAAACCCTACCGGTCCGGTAGAATTTTACCTAAAAAAAATTCTATCTAGGCGCTAGGCAACGAGTAACCACCCGCCTACCTCCTAGCGCCTATTTTTAACACTATTTATAATACCTCTAAAGTCTAGCCTACCTCTCCGGCCATTTCGATAGGACGAGTAATCAACTTGCACTATATTACCTCCCTCCTAACTCAAAGCTCTAATTGCACCCTTAAATCCACTATCCAAGGAGATCACATTCATTGTGCAATTGAATCGCTACATCTCTACAATACATAAAATGCCATCATTTCATGTATGTACATATCATCAATATCGCATTTCATTAAATGTCTTGACCGAAAGAGAGCATAGGCGCAATCTTGCTCTTAAGCTATGACCAGGTTGATCAAGTTGATTGTCCGAACGAGGTGCTTTGAGGACTAAAATGACGATCTCTATATATCGCCAACTAAATCACTATAGGAGAAGTACAATCTTGCAAAGGACTAACCCCCTCCTTATTTTGGTATACTATCTAGTTTAAATATTTAAAGCTAATTATAAATTTTTTAATTATCCCAATTTGTCCTCTTCTCTATACTCATGAAATCAAATTTAGCCCAAATTTAATAAGAAGTCTCATAAAATAAAATATAATATCAATTAACTTAATGTATTATATTTTTGATGTCTTGTATAATTATTCTCTTTATATATTATCATTACAATACGAAAGACTTTTTATATAATATGATACATTAAGATTTTTTTATGAATAAAATTTTTTATATATAAAAAAATTAATTATTTATTTTAAATTTAGCTCTCTTAGGAATAAAATCCTGGTTCCTCCCTAAAATCTTGCAAACCAATACTAACTTAAACATCATAATACTAGATCGTTCGCTTGATTTGGTGCTTTGGATAAGAGAACTAGATCGTTCGCTCGAATTGTCTTCCACTTAGTCACGATGGAACCAAACCACCATGAATCTTGAACATTGGCTACAATCATTTGCCTTTTTGATCACCTAAGGGAGACCATTGACCTTACGGTTTGTAATAGATCCGCCGATAACTTAAGAGTCGGATAGGGTTCATTCTCATGCTAAAAGATAAATACAACATGATTGTTGTCGTATTGAATTAATTGATTATTGGTAATAATGATTGAGAAAGGAAATGTAGTGTTGGGTTGGTGAGCAACAAAAGCTTAACAAGGATAATGTGAAAACCAATTCTTTTCTTTTTTAAATAGTTTTATAAAGAACAAATGTCAAATTGAGACTTTTGTGAAGGAACACCATATCTAGCACAATTGATTGTGACTAGTAAATGCTTGATTAATTTTTTTTAAAAAAAAAAAGATTATCAAACACATGATTGTGTATTTCAGTCGTGTAATGTAAACTAATCATCTATAGCTTCCAAATAATCTAATCCACCATAATTCCCATCATATTATATGAAGACATAATATTTATATGATAACAAAAACAATTCACCAACTTTTCATTTATTTTGAACAGTACAGTGCCTTTGGTAGCAGGACAGATTAATTATTGGAAGTAAATGCATTTTAACAAATAAAGTTGGTTCTGATCAGCATTGCAACTTCTGAAAGCAACACTTCACCAATGCTTGGCAATTGAACAGTTATAATATATTAAGAGGGTGTTTGGTTAAATGCTGAGAATGATTATGGGTATGAATTTGATAGTAGGGTGGAATGGGAATAGGAATGAAAATGAAACACATCAAGTTATATGAGTTTGGTTGATTCCCATAAATTCAGTAATCATTCCCAAAATGTCATTCTCAAACTCACAATCCAAATACTATCTTTTACTATCATTCTATTCCTTCATTCCCAAATTCATCAACGAAACACCCCCTAAATGTCTCAAGGAGATAGAGAAATGAATATTTAAATTACTCAATTATTAACAAAAGGAACTTTAATGATAAAATACAATTTGGAAAGGTGTTCTAATATTAATTGAATTTCAGGTGTCTGGTTGATAAGATCAAGAATATGCATAGGGGTGGATGGTAGTTCAAATCTTTTGTCCTGAAAATCTCTCTGTCCCTATGTCCCACACAGATAACGACAAGGTTAAACAGTGTTTCTCGTGAGAAACACATGACGTCGTAGACGAAAGTGGCTTGTCGCCGAAAACCTCTTCTGTGAGAAACAATTTCGCGATGAAAGCCCCTCTGTGCGTTAACCCTTTCTCCTTCCCAAATCCCACGGTCGACGGTCCGACGGCCTGTCAGTGTGAAATCACGTCATCTTCCAACTGTCGACGGCAACAGGCAGCACCATCGAGACAACTCCCTACCCCTTCCCACCTTCGACGCAACTCCTTCCCACCTTCGACGGGAGCAGGCAGCACCCCACCTTCGACGAGAGAAGGCAGCACCATCGACGTCCCCTTCCGAAGTCGATGACCTCCCCTCTCGAAGGCATCCAGGACCTCCAACTTCATCTTCGCCTTTCCTCGACGAAGATCTTGCAAATCGCGTCCCCGCCCTGTGCAATCTCCGGACGAATTCTTCACATCGCTTCTGGTGGAATCTCTAGATCGTTGGTCTTTCAGGTATGATGGTTCTAGCAAATTCAAACTTTTTTCAAGTTCTTTACCCGATTTTTGGCACATTAATGGTTGAGATCATTTTGTTTTTTATTTTATTTTTGTCTGTGTTTTTGTTTCTGCTTCTGATGGAATCTGTGTTTTTTATTTGTGTTGTGTGGTCTTTCAGGTATGTGTTGTGTTCTTGAATCTTGAATCAATATGTTTCTATATCTGTTTTTTGTGTCAATTTGCACTTTCTCTTTCTACCAATATGAAGTGTGATTTATTCCATTACAAGCAATTATGTAATTATATTTTAGCTTCATATGGAGAACATATTGATGCATAAAGACAAATTTGAAAAAACTACAACATAAATAAAGAATCTTCCTTTTAGATTCATTTTGTAAACATTTAACTAAGAAAACACTAGCAGTCGAAGGGATATAATTTGTCTAGCATGCTCACACATAATAAGGTACATCATTATAAGTTGCACATAAATTAGATGATACTTTTTCCTTTACTTTGAAGATTCAATTTGTCTAATTTCGAACTCTGATGGGGTTCTCTTAATTAGCTCTAATTTTGTTGAATTTTATTTTTTAGGTTGTTATTGAATGACATCATCAAGTAACAGCAGCATCGACCATACCAAATTTGAAAATATACAATGCAGGTACTGCGGACTAAGAGTATTGGTGCTAGTCTCTAGATCAATCAACAACCCAGGAAGACTATATTATTGATGTAAGCAACATGGATGGTTAAAGTGGGTGAGGTCTGATACTAGACTAAATGAAGACACCAGTGATATACATTCAAGGATGTTGCCAAGAGTGGAGTCGAGGGTAGGAAGTGAATACATTGCTTATCTTGGACACAATATGAGAAATTGGAATGTACTGTTTATCGTCTGGATATTAGTGATAGTGGACTTATTTCTTTTGGCTGTATATTTGTTTTGTTTGTTAGTTGGTTTGATTTAGTAGTAATGTGATAAAGAAATAGAATTATGGATGATGTTGACATGTGCTTTTTTTTGTTTATGGATGGATATTAGTTATGTATTCTTCAGTTAGCTTCGTATGTCAACAAATGATGTTATGATATTATCTTTGCTTATCCATGTCTAAGCCATCTTTAGCACGCATTGCCGAGATTGCTTCCCACTTTGAATCGTTTGCTTTGTGAGGCTTGTTAATGTTACTGCTTATGCTACTACAACTGCTTTCATTACTTGCTGGAACAATTGACAATATAATTCAATGCAAGATTTAAAGGCCTGGTTCTATTGGATTTGTGTCTAAATTGGTACTCGTTCTCATTTTGTAAACAAACTTCTACAATGGGCAATATGTTGCCACTCAGTCTAACGATGGCAAGCTTTGATTACCAGGGAACAAGTTTAGATAAGGTGCTGCTCTTCGCTAGCTTTTAGGAATCAACTGTTGCCTCAAGGTTCATGATTCCACTTTTGATCTTACCTCTGCTTTTCAATGAGTACTGCAGGCAACAGTTTCATCCACTGTTTAAGAACCTCCCAACACAAGTTGGTCTGTATTAGATTTAGATTTTTAGCATGTAATTAGTAGATTATTGACTCGAATTGTTCTTTGTTAATCTCAAAGATATTGTTGATATACACGACCATTTTTTCTAATGGCTTTTAGTGAACTTATAGGACTTGATCGATAGGGACAAGGAAGATGAGGAATATGGAAGAATAGAATTATAATATCATTCTCAATATTTTAAGACACTTTAGTTCCACACATATTCTTTAGTATAGATATGATATCTACAAAGGAATTATGTAGTGCTATTTTTTTTTATATTACAATTAAACAAGAAGCTATTTTTTTTTACATACTATTGCTATCACTAACTTTCACACAACTATTCATACAAATTTGAAGACGTTTATGCAAATTTGATCAACAATTATAGAGAAACATGATTCAATCACAACCAAAATTGCGGACTCATAGTTCACGAAATAACAAGAAATATGTATATTTTACAAATGTCATTTTAGTTACTAGAACACAGTTTCACATGCATTAGAATGGAAGGAGACATCAATCACTCTTTGTTGCGTAAAAATAACCCTCCTCCGGTCTGCGATGTGCAAAAATAGGATATTCACAATTAGGTAACAATTATCTTTGTATACATCAATGCATGCTAATATAACATAATAGAAACATATACCTATATTGACATCGACCACTTTTTGTTGACGTACATTCCATTGTAACAACATCCACACAATTGATGTCCCTGGAGAGAAAAAAAAATAGACGGAAAGTCATGTAAGCCATGTAAGCCATATATAGTTCAGAATCAACATCATAATATCATAAAATTACCCTTTAAGACCGAGCATTGGTTGCATAAATTGGGCATAGAGGTTACTGGAGTCATTTTAAAGATTATTTATGCAGTAAGGAAGCATAAAACGGGAGAATTAAATAAATAGCAGGATGCTTATTCTTACACTGTTAGCTATTGTTGTACTATATTTAGAAGAAAATTATTGTTTGTATTACTGTCTTGTAGTTATTGGTAAACAATAATTTATAGACCTTAGGAAGGCAACACGAACAAGTAATTGTGAGTTGTTCTGCAAAAAACAAAGATACTTGAAATGCAAAATGTATTCCATGTGTGACCACAGGACAAATGCAAAATGGAGCAAAGGATGAAATGCAAAGGGAACAATTGCTGATGAGATATGAAACCGATGATAGCCTGCTATTTATAAAAAAAAATATCATTGAATCCAAGAAGAAAAAAATATCATTAAATCCAAGAAGAAAAAAAATACATTTCTAATTCCAATCTACTTTTTCCTTAGATACTCTCTAAATCCTTTCAAATTATAAAACAATTAAATATCCATTAGAAGAGTTAGTTTCTTACCGTCGTTGCCGGTCATTTGTCTGAAAATAACCAATATCAGAGTGAACCTGAGATAGTTGTGTTGACAAAAGTGATTGAAATTGAGTTTTGGCCATACTCAAACCTTCAACACTAGGCATGCTGGATATACTTTCATAATGCTCTTCTATAGCCTGGTATACAAAAAAAATAGAATGATTTAATTCTATATATTTTCTCAAATGAAATGACAACAAATAAATAACATTTTAATAAGAAAGGGGGTGAAACCTTAACAATTGTTGAAGTTTGGTTATTTTTCCTTGTCGCTTTTCTTTTCTTTGAAATCTTATCTTAGCCACTTTTCAATCTCTTACCTGAAACCGCTTTCTTCTTTGTTTTAATTCCTTTGACTCCAAGAAAGTTTCCTTCATCAATTTCAAACTCTCTTTCAATAGAGTGTTGGACAGTTGGTTCATTAACTTGTAACCTCTTATGCACCATCTGAAACATACTCAACAAACCATCTTTAACAACCTTATAAGTGTCTTCCCTCTCTGCTACCTTGGTAAGCAATTGAACATACAATCCACTCAATTCTTTATATCGTATACTGTTGCAAGTTTTTGGATCCAAACTACCTTTGTTTGCAATTGAATCAATAACTCCAAAGTATCCATCTTCTGCTTTTCGTGTCCACCTTTTCAATATATACTCACTTGGGATTTTCATGATATTTTTCATCGTAAATACTTTCAAAATATGAGAACACAAAATCCCAGTAAAATCATATTTTCTATAGCTACACTCAATCTTTTGCCCCCATGAATAAAGTGTAATTATATGATGGTAACTCTTTTTGTGAGAAGTAACTTTATATTTTGTATGTGATCCAATATCCTCACGAATTTGTATAATAGAATCATGAGATTTGTACCACTCTTGTTCAAAACACTTGTATACCTCAGGAGTATAAATACAACATGCATGCTTTAAAATTTCAATTGGATACAATAGACATGGAACACTTATATTTGATCTAAAATCAGCTTTTAACTCCTCATATCGACGATCATCAAGCAGTCTTTGAAAGTGATTGAAAAAATCTAAAAACTTGTGTTGATAAGTAACGTACCTTTTGAGAATACTATTCATGCTCTCACTTCTTTAGGTTGTAATCATATCTGCACAAAACATATGTCGTTCATATACTAAATGCCATTTTTTTTTATGCAAAACATACGTATCAACCAATCATTGTCTTCAAGTGCATACTTGGTCAACATCATGTTCCAAGCTGAAATAAAATCTTCTTCTTCATCAAAATCATATATACACAAGGTAAAATCTTTAGTAAAATCTTTGAACACAGAAAAAACTCCACTCAAATGTATTGTCACATTTTGATAAATATGCCAAATACACAAATGATGATGTGTTTCAGGCCATCTGGAAGTCAAAGCTTTTGCCATTATTGCATCTTGATCTGTAAAAATAGTTATTGGTTTTTTCTCACACATAGCTTTGGTAAATGTATCAAACAATCACTCGAATGTCAAAGATGTTTCATCATATAATAAAGTTGCACCAAAAATTATGGATTGCTTATGATGATTAACACCTGCAAACAACGCAATTGGACGACCTTCATTATTCTTCCTGTAGGTTGTGTCAAAGCAAATAACATCTCCAAAATTACCATAATCAGCTCTCATCTTAGCATCACACCAAAAAATATTAGTTAATCAAATCATCTTCATCAACTTGAATAGCATAACAAAAATTAGGATCATCAAACTACATTTTTTGCAAATATTCCAATACACCTCCTGTATCACCAACTCTGATATTTCTTGTTTTTTTGGATAGCAAGTAGTTGTTGTAATCTTGAGAAATAAAATCTAAATTCTCCCTCCCACCTACTTGTTTTACCATAAGATCATAAGATGCTTTGGGGGGATTCCCACATCACTTGCCATCTCAATCTGTATTGCCGCAGAAGAAGATATATTCCTATGACTTCTGTAGAGGTGAGTTTTGTTTGGACTTGAAAGATAATGATTATGCTCTTTAACAAATTGCTCCAAACTCAAGTTGTCATTTTTTCGACAACTAATCTTCATTTTAGCCTTACAATCAAACCTTGTTTCAGGACGATGAGATTTCACATAAACATCTCGTTTGTCTTTTCCCCTTTTTTCTTGTGCACAACAACAAAAAATCCTGTCAACTAATTTACCCAATTTATCATTGTGGTTTTTACTCCTTCTTATGTCAAATCCAACTTGTTTAGCATATATATTTCAAATAAAATCCATAGGCATCCTCTTCTGTCTTAAATTCTATATCGATTTTTGGCATCAATTATTCTATGATATAGATATGTCAGAACTCATCAATAACATGGTAGAGTACATACCCTCATCAATAACATCAAACTCATTATCCCGACAGTCTTCGTTTGCATCAAAATTCAACCTACGACAACTCGTAGATTCAACCAACAACAACTCCATGATAATTACCTTGATCTTGAACAAAAAAAAAATAATCAAGAAATGTATATATTTTTTACACATACCACAATGTGAATTCTACAATGTGATGACAAAATGGTTATAGATAATAATTACACAGATCATATTTTTAACCAAGAAGTTGACACAAGTGCAAATTGGCACAAGAAACAAAAAGAGAAAGTGCAAATTGGCACAAGAAACAGATACAGAAACATACTCATTCAAGATTCGAGAATACAGCACATACCTGAAAGACCACATAACACAAATAAAAAACACAGATTCCACCAAAAGCAGAAACAAAAACACAGACAAAAACAAAATGATCTCAACTGATATGGGTTAGGTTTTTTTCAGACAGGATCATCAACCATTAACATGCCAAAAATCGGGTAAAGAACTTGAAAAAAGTTTGAATTTTCTAGAACCATCATACCTGAAAGACCAACGATCCAGAGATTCCACCAGAAGCGATGTGAAGAATTCCCTCGGAGATTGCACAGGGCGGGGACGCGATTTGCAGGATCTTCATTGAGGAAAGGCGGAGACGAAGCTGGAGGTCATGGATGCCTTCGGGAGGGGAGGTCGTCGACTTCGGAAGGGGACGTCGATGGTGCTGCCTTCTCCCGTCGAAGGTGGGGTGCTGTCTGCTCCCGTCGAAGGTGGGAAGGAGTCGCGTCGAAGGTGGGAAGGGGTAGGGAGTCGCCTCGATGGTGTTACTTGTTGTCGTCGACAGTTGGAAGACGACGGGATTTCACACCGGCGGGCCCTCGGACCGTCGACCGTGGGAAGGAGAAAGGGTTAGGGCACAAAGAGGGCCTTCGTCGCGAAATTGTTTCTCCCAGAAGAGGTTTTCAGACGACAAGTCACTTTCGTCTGCAGCATCACGTGCTTCTCACAAGAAACATTGTTTAACCTTGTTGTGCCAAAGGATGTCCACATATCTTCACAATGACATGATATTGTCCACTTTGGGCTTAGGCCCTCATGGCTTTGCTCTTGGGCTCTACCGAAAAGGTCTCATGTCAATGGAGATATATTGCATCCTTTTTAACCCCATGATCTTTACCAAATCTTTCCAATGTGGGACTTTGATTGAAATCCAACAATCCTCCCCTCAAACGAAGGACCACAATTACTCTCATAGTCTGGGCCTCCCTGCGAGCATCCGGTCATCCTGACCTGCTCTGAGCCTCCCCACAAGCATCCGCGCCCGGTCACCTTGACCTACTTCGGGCCTACCTGCGAGCATCCGGTCACCCTGACCTACTCGCCTCGCCGCAAGTATCTGGTCACCCTGACCTGCTCCAGGCCCCGCGAGTATCTGGTCACCCTGACCTGCTTCGGGCCTCTCTGCGAGCATCTGGTCACCCTGACCTAATTACTTCCGCACAAGTATCCGATCACCCTAACCTGCTCCAGGCCTTCTATGAACATCCGGTCACCCTGACCTACTCCGGACCCACCCTCAACTTCGTTCAAGGCCGCCCCACATGGTATCTGATTCGTACCATGGCTCTGATATCATTTGTTGTGCCAAAGGATGCCCGTATATTTCCACAATGACATGATATTGTCCACTTTGGGCCTAGGCCCTCATGGCTTTGCTCTTGGGCTCTACCCAAAAGGTCTCATGCCAATGGAGATATCTTGCATCCTTTTTAACCCCATAATTTTTACCAAATCTTTCCAATGTGAGACTTTGATTGAAATCCAACAAACCTTGTCGTTATTTGTGTGGAACAGAGGAACAGAAAGATTTTCAGAACATAAGATTTGAACTGAGTGGATGGTGTCATTTATCAATTTTCATTATCAAATAGATTTTACATAACTCTGAATTAGAAAAGAACTAAATTAATATATATATATTAATTACATTATTATGTTCTCTTATTTGAAGTAATAGTATATTAACTCCAAGTGTTTGGATTGTAAATATGCTTAAAAGTATGTCATAAAAAAAAGTTTATAAATATTTTTAAAATAAAAATTTATTAACTAAAATATGAATATACACCTTTTGAATGGTAAATTATAAAATTTTGATAATTAGTATTGAAGTGAATAACTAAAAATAAAAGTAAAAAAAATTCTAAAAATCATATTGCATCTGACCCACTCAATAAAATATAAGCCATCTTGGATTCAACACGGCCTAGCTTGAGCACAATCCATTACACCACTATTCATGACTCTATCATTCTTCTCTTAATCTCACTTTAATTTCAAGGGTGCCATTAATTTTTTTATTTTATTTTAAGCACTTCTAATTGATGTTTTAATTATACTTATAATCTAATACAATTATTAATGCACTTCCAAACATGGGTTCAGCTCCTAAACAAATAATTTACTATAATTCTGAAAAAGGAATGATGACAATTCAAGAGCAGCAAAAAAAAATTCAAAATGCACCATACCACATGTTTACTCGGGAGGAACTCTTTAGATAGAAGTAAGGTTAATGCTAGAATTGTGATAGTTTCCACCAGGTGTAACTGTTGTTTAACCACACTGATAGATGCAACTGTTGTTACATTGTCCTTACTGACATCTAGATCGCAAGAAGATCCTTGAGGGAAGATGGTGAACTGACAAAAAATCATCTTACTCTCAATCCACAAACACTTAGTATCTAGTCTTGCATGTTACTATACTGAAGCAGGTTGATTACCTTTCACTATCGTAGACCAGAAACACCTCAAGCACCAACTTCGATTCCATGTATGAAGATTCAACTACAGGCAGATTTATGAGTCTTAGCCCGTTTTCTTCTAGAGCACGACCTGGATTTGTGCTTTTGAGATGCAGGTAATTGTGGAGTTTCCTCTGTTTCTGGTGATCCAGTTTGTTCAATACATCCAGCAATCTTGTTGTTGGGACTGTCAATGTCAATGGCTTTTATAATGTAAATCTGCAATAAGTTCTTTTGACGTTTAAACTAAAATGAAAGAATTGAACGAATTCATGCCAAGATAATGGCTAAGAAAAGAATTGATCTGTGAAAATGAGAATACCTTAAATCTTGCAGGTTCTCTCAATTCAAACACCAAGGCATCCCCATCTTCCAAATTGTGATCCATTGCAAAGCCTCTCCAGCCACCACTGAGGCCAGTTCGGTTTCCTATATATACAGCATCATACTCGGTTCCGTTCTCATCTTCTAGCACCATTTTTAACTCATTCGGAGGTAGATGTTGCTTGCAAAACCTTGTTGGAAGTCCCTAGTTAAAGCAGCGTGAAGTTTTAATCCTGATTAAGCTCATTTTTTTGTATTTACAGTGAGCCGACTTTATATTCAAGCATGGCAAAAACACTTACAAGCCAAAAGCAGCTAGACACATGCGATCGAAGCATAGTCTTGACAAAGGAGGGGTAGCTAGGATCTAAATTGCTCTGAAGTCCTTCTGCTTTCTTTACTGCTTGAACTTGTTCTTCATAGGATACAACTCTTCCAGTGTATGCTCTTCCACTCTGTCCACTTCTACAGTATCTGGTAAAATTATTGATAAGCATCAAACAAGAAGTGAACCAGGTTGGTCTAAATCTGTAACTTTAGAAATCAACGTGTGACACCTTTTACGGAATGATTGCAGTTCTGCTTCATCAACCTGAGGTGAATTTTAAGAACTTTAAATAGATAGCCATATTGGCTAAGAATATTCAACCAAACAATATATAACATAACACTAGGCAGGCTCCACATGCATAGAGAAATTTATTTTGTTGTAACCTGTCACCACTCACCAGAAAATATAAAAAAAGGCAGTGCAGTCCCATAACTCGAGAATTAAGACAAATGGATGAGGGAGACAATACTTATTAAAATATAGTTTGTCTATGATTTAATTTTAATTAACATTGCTAGAGTTACTAGGTTAAAGAAGTTATTGTAATGGGTTTTCTCACACGTTGAAGGTTTTGAGTATACAATGTTGAGTATATGTACTATGGAGCAGGTGATCCTTAAAATCAAGAACAATACAATTTTAAACCATCCGACTTAACAGATATGAGCATTAGTATATAGGACATCAAGTATACTAATTTGACAATTGAATACTTATATAATATAGCAGTTACATTTTGATCTCAATACTAATAAAATTAACATTGGCTAATGTGCTTGTTTCAGGAACAAAACTCTTAGATAATCCTTTTTAAGGGAGCATCTTAGGCAATATACCTTATTATATTGGTATGGATAGCAAGATAAAATCATTATCATATACAACTTTACAAGGATCCAAAATAGCATACTATGATGCCATAGATACTGACATTTATATATGCGCACACATGAAAATGCAAAACAAATGTCTATGCAGACCCTTCATGTGCATAGATGAAAATACAAAGTGGGTGTCTATGAAGGCCCTTCATGGAGAACTTTGTGATGTGTATGGCAGGGGTGCGCCTTGGTATTGATCTTGTTTAGTGGTACAACTGACATAAAAAAAGCTGAACTACAATTGTGGTCAAACTTTTGTGTGCTAAAATACCATGAATAGCTCAGAATAGTGGTGTCCCAAATACCAGAAACGATATTGTATAATGATTTTGATTTTTCAAAAACAAGAAGAAATTGGATAAAATGGTCCTTCACAAAAATGATGACTTAAGTCCGCACATTGAAGGTCTAATTCAATTAAAACATTAGTCCTACTTCAATGCTACTCAATTGGCTAAAATTTAAACTCTTCTATTGCATTGTACAGAACCTTAATGAGAATGATTTAAATGTAAATTTTCTTATTTATTTGAAAATCACAATGGCAAGGTTAATATCCATGATTAAACATTGAGCTAAATATAATCTTGTATTGCATTATATAGTGCCTTGAGGAAATTGCTTTAAATTTATATCTTCTTATTTATCCGAGAATCAAAGTGTTAAGATTAATTATCTGTGAATAAACAATGAGATAAAATTTTTGAAATATTGAGATAATTAGCATCTATATGATGATTATATATTAATTGAGGACTCAAACATAATGGCTAGAAGAATAAGAGGTCGCAAACTAGCAATGATAAACTACTTTTTTCTTTTTAGAGCAATGTTTAAGCTACAACAAGACAGAACTTTTTCTTCATATCACAAAAGAAAACCATTTCTTACTTGATCACGATAAGAAGAAACTATGTTCCGTACTCTTGAAGAGCGTCTAATCTCAACTGTTGCATCTTTTCTCTTGATTTTGGAGCTTGCACGAGGTTTCTGCAATATAAAAAAATCGCTAAGCACAAAAAATTTTATAAAATTTTTTAGTACTATCTTTCTTCAGATAAAATTTCAATGAACCAGAATACACGTGAATCAAGCAAATAATAGCCACACGTATCAATAATGCATGTTATGTCTATGTCTTTTTGTGGATAAAATTGAAACAGATTAGACAGCCGATTCTTCCTGGTCAAGATACCATGCACAAATCATTTAAAATATAATAATCCAGCATTGATGCCAATGTAAACTCACCAATATCTTTTGCTCACACTTTGCAACCTCTGATAGGCATTTTGAGATTTGTGAGATTCCCAATTCCTTGTTCAGTAAAGAAGAAAATTAGTGTCAATATACACACAAACAACTGTATAAATGTCTTAAAAGCATATTGTTTGTTCCATGAAATGGAGTCTAAACTTTAAATCAAGAAATTTAAACATCATAATGTTTAATTAGCTCAACCAAAAAATCAATAACTTTAGCTTTAACTCTATTGGTAATTATGAAGATTGGAGAAATCTCAGGTGGATTCAATAAAATCAAGTCTAGATTTGACCAAGACTTGCAAGATTGTATAAATTCAAGGAAGGAGCAAACATAAATTTTCCATATTGTAAAACCTCTCATTTCATAGGCCTACAGTAGATTGTTTAGAGTACTGAGTTGGTTCCTCAAATCTTAGCATGAATGTATAAAAGTTTACAATAAACAACCAAAATTCAATCAAAGAGCAATCATCAAAGCACTTATCATCCAATTCTAAGGTCAAGATTCAAGTGCAAGTGAAAAGATAGGTCTAAATGTAGTTGTACTATTCTGTATCTAACACTTTTCCAATTGGCAACAAATATCTTCAATTGATATGGCCAAGATTAAAGTGCAAGTGAAAGATAGGTCTCAATGTGTTTTATATTCTCAATCAACACATTTTTCCTAATTGGAAACAAAGATCTTCAACTCACACATTTTAACAATTAATATCTTTATTTGCAAACAATAAAAAAAAAGAACTAATCATATTTTATCTTATTATCAACATCCTGTTTGAGATGACAAAATTATAGATTGGGTCTTGCTCTTCCATATTGTAATATTTCAAGTTAGATTCATCTATCTACATGTATACACCTACAACTCAATTTGGATCATTGCCAAGTGTCTTGTGGTCACTAAGCTAAAATTTTCTAACTTGAGGTATAAATATTGGTATCATTTGGAATAAAATCAAATCTCATAGCTTAATTTTAAACCTCAAAAAGTACTACATGTACAAAAGCTTCTTCATGAATGTTTGTATCAATACTATCCCTTAGTTTGTTGGCTTTTTAAATCCTAATGATCAAATTTGTTAGTTTACACCTACATGTTTTGATCCCACCTAGTGGAATAAGACTTGGTGGTTGTTGAGTACACATATATGTTTTGACATAACAAAATACTTTTCATGGTGCTAGCCAAATTCAACTAGTAAACCAAACTTAAAGAGTGCTAAATATTGCTCCGGGTATCACACAACAAGAGGATGCCACAATCCTATCTCAACCCTATGATGTAATATAGGGTCTCAAAAACTGAATCAAATCTTCTGGTCTCCTAGGCAACCATATAATTAGTTTGAAAATAAACATTCATCTACTAGTTCAGTTCTAGGAATCTTCTCTAAAATGCCTCTAACAACATCTCACTCTCAAAATCATCTGTATGTATAACAATTAGCATATATCCATTGCATCAATTTCCTGGCTGATATAGAATCAATTCCTCCCACCAAGCACCAGTATTTTTATACAATTCCACATTCACTTATCATTATCATCATCATCATCATCATCATCATCATCTTCAAGCTATATTAGCCCTAATTCTTTAGGGTAAATTACATGGACCTTGTCCCTCTATTGAATTCTATATCGCACCATATCATTAATAGTATTTGATGCGGTGATGATGAGGGACTCCACCCCACTGCTACGGTGGAGGTCAGAGGAGGTCAAAGTTAAAGAGGTCAACTCTTATAGGGCATCGGGCGGTCGAGTGAAGCATGTCCCGACCGGGGAGCATCCAAACAACTGACTCTCAAGAAAGAACGAGATGCGGAAGCCGAGCCGAGCAGCTACCCCGCTCGGCCAGACGGCAAGACACGGCATCAACCGAGTTCAACTTCGGCCGAGCGGCTTCTCCGCCTAGCAGCAGGCTCAACATCAGCCGAGCACGCGGATGGTGAACGCTTGGCCGAGCGACCAGCCCGCTCGACCCAACGACAGATCACAAGGATAGTGGATTTCCGACCGAGCGGTTATCCCACTCGGCCGACAGCAGATTACACGGGCAGTGGACTTCCGGCTAAATGACCTTCCCGCTCGGCCCTACAGCAAACAGCAAATGGATCAATTATTGGGCCACAGGAAAACCTGTTTAAACTACCCATTTAAACGAGGAAAAGTTTTATTTTTATTTTCTTTTCCTTTTTCTTTTTCTTCTCCCGTCGCCGAACCCTTGCCCGACTCTTCCTCTCTTCTCTTCTCTTCGTTTTCCCGATTCCTCTTCTTCCTCGCCGTCTCTTTTTCTTCCCCCTCTCATCTTCTCCATGAATCTTCTCCGCTCGATCGCCACCCTTGTCGCCCGGGCGCCGCCTTCTCTCTGCCCTAGCCATCCCTAACACCGAAGCCTCCTTCTCTTCCCCGAGCCAGATCGTCTTCCTCTCGATCTCGCAGCACCGCCCAAGAACCAATCGGCCGCTTGCCCAAGACGAGAAGTGAGCAACGTCGAGCCCTAGCTTCCTCCCTGAGCCAGTGTCGCCTCCTTGTCGAAGGCCAGATCGGAGACTTTGCCGGTCGAGGTAGAGCCGTCGATCTCCTCCCATGCCCTAGATTTCACCGTCGGATCTCTGTTCCACACTACCATCGATCGAACCAACACCGGTTGCTGATAACCAGGTTCTGCCGAGCCACCCATTTTTACCTAGAATTGCTGATTTCCTCTTCCTTTATCCCTCTGCTTTGGTCGATGAGGATCAGTTCCAGCATGAGCTCACTGTGTGTTGGCATCTCTTGACCAAGTGCCACCACCAGCATCTGATTTGCTTGCTGCCATCACCGAAGAAGAGGAAAGTTAGGTAAAGATTCTCGTTCAGTTCAACAGCGATGTGGATTTAGGTAAATTATTGCTAGAATTCCTAACTAGCTGGATTTGGGATTGTATGTGCTAACTGTTTCTGGTTTCCGGCAATAGTTTTCTAGCAGCAAGGTTTTCGACCGTGAGTCAGCAGTGGAGGTTTGAATTGAGGTAAGGTGTAGAAAAATTATTTCTCTTGTTGTAGTGTACACAGATTTGAAGCTAGGATAGGCTAGGAATGAATTGTACTAGAATTTACTTAAGTTTAGATTGATTAAGTATAGATTTAAATCTAAATGGAATAATTAGGGTTAAGGAAACTAACCCTAGTTGACCGTTGAGTTATATTTAATTAGGGTTAAAATGTTGGATCTAATCTAAGCTTCGGGTTAGATTCGGTTTATTTAATTAACCGAGATCAACAAATAAAATTAGGGTTTTCTGGTTAATAGGACTTTTGATTAAGCTATTGGATATCTGCGAGCAGGGCTTAATTATATATATGTTGTTACAGAGCTTTGATTCGAGACAAGTGTCTCGACGTGGGGTCTATTTCGAAGACAATCTCCACTTTTTGAGGCGGATACCTTGACTTATCTCTTTTGATAATGTCATGTTGATATGCGTAGTAGATTATAGCCTCTAGTAATAATTATGTTTATCTTTGCTTTGGTATGTTACTACATGATACCCGTTGCATGCTTTTATTTGTTCTGCATTTATGCTTTATACCCTCTTGTTTATTGCCATGATTATTTATGCTCATAGAGGTAGTGACATACCATGCCTTATGATACACCGGACTAGACATTTACCATATCTGACCCGTGTACCTAGATCTGTTTATTTGATCCATTTATTTTTTGTACATGTTTTATGGAGGTAGATATGGTCAGGATTTTCATGCTTAGTGTCATGCACCATCTCGCATGATTGCATGATGAGCGATTGTCGGCTCCATTATTGTTGAGCACATCACCAGTTATATGAATCTGCACACACAACCACTCATGGGTTAGTGGTTTTTATTCAGGAAGGGTGTGTTGTAGCAGGTTGTTCTATTAGACTCTGCTGGTCCGCTCATGGGTAGTGGTGACGCAGCGTGATAACCTACAGGGATCCCTCCTCTGAACTGTCTCAGGGAGATGAGAGAATTGGGCTCCCCCACTTATGATTTGAAGTAAGAGGATAGGTGTACTCCGACAGTATTCTGTCCACTCGACCACTCATCAGAAGCAGTGATGGCAGAGTTCACAGTTGTCATAACCCTACCCACTCGGTCTCACCATCGTGTGTGAGATGGCTGACTGGCGTTAAGGGTGACCATGTCATATGCATGATTGCATTTATTGCTTGTGTTTGTTGTGCTTTATTTGCTGCATATTAGATGGATGCATATGTTTGACATGCATACAGGAACATGTTGCTTTTGGTCTGATGACCTTATTATTCTGATAAGAGGTCCTGGTGAGTACAGCTTCTCCATTTTCTTTCAGTTTTGCATTTTTCATTACTTCAGGAGACTGTACACATATTTGTTACTGTTGGTTATTATTTATTATGCATGTCAGCTTGATATCCGCTAAGTGTTAGACTCACCCCGTTGATTATTACTATTTCAGGTTGATGTTGTCAAGAGGTTCCAATCGCTAGTCCCCCACCACTTGTCGCGACGGGTTCACGTATTTTTGGACTTTTGGTTGACTTGCTACATTTATATATATATATATATATGTGTGATGTGTATGATTTGTACTCGAGGATTTTTATCGAGTTTTGGGTCTACTACTTATTTTTCCGCTACGATAATTTCTCTGTTGTGTTATGCGTTTTCCGTCGTAGTAGTGGAGTAGGTTGTTTTCAAATAAACTGTGTGATTGTGTCAGCCAGTGGCTGAGATGATATAAACAGCGTGGATTGTTGTTGTATTTTATGTTTATTGTTCCAGCCGTGTTGGTCGAGGTTTATGTGGCTCGGAGGGCTTGTAGTAAAGTTTCATATTGTCACTCGTACAGGGGAGATGTTGCCGAAATTTCTTCTGACAGGGACTATCTGGGGCGTGACACACTTTACTGACACGTCTTTTTAGGGAAAGCTTTGAGATGTGTACTCGCCTTGGGAAGCATGCATGCACGCTTCCGGTGCTCTATATAAAGGGGGTCCAAGCATCGACAGAAGTATGCTTTGCACGTGATTTCTACTGTTGCGCTACAGTTCTTACTTCTTCTTTCTTCTTGCTTCGTCGGAGACTGACTTGAGCATCGGGGGGTCATCGTCGGGGACCCCTTCCCTGACTCGGCACTGACGCTGTTTGTGTTGCAGGCGGGAACGAACTCCACAAGAAGTCAGCAGGAGCATCACATCCCCAGCATTCATCTCATCGACTTTCGGACAGGATCAGTATTCAAATTTCATAAATCATTTTAACTATGATAGCTAGAATTTTCTTTGTATGCCCCTCTATTTCTTACAACTTAAATTATAAAAATGTAATTTATGTAACTATATAATGTACCTTGTCAACCTTTTACCTAAACCAAATAAGCAAGATCTTTTAAAATAAAATTTCTTTACACCCTTTCAATATATTTTCTTCTAATCAAATCTTTTCCGTTGTTTGCAATTTTTCTGAATAAAATTTATATTGGAAGCCCTCGACAAAATAGCACCTTTAACTAAGTAGAACTCAATTGTCTACTTTAAGCATGTTCTTAACATTTTAACCTAATTTTTCCTCCATTAATTATTCTATTAAAGCTATGCTCAGTATCTCTTGGACAGTATGACTAGTCTACCTTGCATTTTCATTTCTACTGGGATAAATTTTTAGAATTGTGACCAAAAGGTTATGGATTCGAATCCTAAAAATAGTCTCTTGTAAAAAGCAGGGTAAGGCTACGTGATCCTTCCCCAGAACCCCGCATGGCGAGAGCTTCATGCACCGGCTGTCCTATTTTTTATCCAACATTATACTCCATGACCGATAAAGTATGACCGGCCACACCATAGTAATATTTTCTTTTTAATCTAAATAAAACACGCGAATCACACAAGACACTCCAATTCTTATGCCTGCATTATACAATGTACACCTTAACTCTTTTGTTTTTTTTAAAAAAAAATTGATTAAAAATAAGAAAGATACTGAGTCACTTCATTTATTTTTATTCCCTGCAGAGTATCTATGAACTAGAAATTGTATGTCATTTCAATCCATCCATTCAAATGAATCCCTGCAGGGGGCTTGTAGCTCATCTGTTCCTAAAAAAATGAAAATTGGATTTCAATATCTAAGGAACAAAGCATGATATATAGCTCCAATTCAGGTTTAAATAGTTCACAGAAAAAAAAAAAGAAAAGTTAATTAAGAGAATTTGCATCCATCATTAATCAGTAGTGATATTTCATTTTTCTCCCAAGTCACCCTATAGTTGATAAGCAATGTGAGATTGCATTTTTCTTTCAAGCCACCTTATACTTAATTAGCAATAGTGTTTCTGAACTAGTTTACAAACATAAACAATATAGTTATATGTTTTTTTCAACACTAGGCAACCACTTTCTATGCAGAAGAGCGTACAAAATTTAATGCCAATATTTAGTTTTATCAGAAATCCCCTATTATCTTGGTAGATTCAACAGCTAATATGAACTAACGCCCCCAGATTTCTCTTTTTGCCTAGCTGGTATATTTAAAGTTTGTAATTTTTTTCTCATTAATGTATAACTCCATTTTCGTAAAATAAGAAGAGAGAATTACAAGATCTAACATAGAACCCTTGTGCTCTATACAGAAAACTCCAATGACTCAGAATGAACCTATGGCACTATGCCTCACCAAATAGAATCAGCCCCTCTTTTTCTGTTCGTGTACAAGGAGACCATACCCGATTTTTTTTATCGGATGCCTCCGAAGAACGAGACCATGTCCGCTTTAACAACGAGGAAACATGCCAAATAGCATGTGAGGACCGATGATCAAAACACAAAATGGAATATCCATAGATTTGAAAAGAAGCACTGGAACACAGCAACTGATGTTCCCTTGGCCTCCGCTTGAACACTCACCTCAAGATGCTTGAGATTTTCCTGGACCCTTTGCCGCCGGAGTTCTTCATACGAGTTTGCATCAGAGGCCATGGAGTGGCAAATCGATCTGAGATCGGGCGAAGCTGCGGTGTTGTTGCTTCTGCTTTTGCTCGTTTGGGGGAAACCAGCGGCACATTAAAATGGCAAGGGTCCGCGACTTGCCACCTCGATAATCGTAAACGCGGATTCAAAATTTGAAAACCGATTTGAAGGAGTAATAATAATATAATAGACTAGTGTTTTCAATAAAAAAAAATCTTTATTTTTAAAAAGTAAACAAAAAAATCTCACCGAATTTTTTTATATAAAAATGTTCTCGTCCGAATATTATATAATAACGAAGAAGGAAGATAGTTATTATGTGTTAAAATAAATTAGTTTTTAATTCAATTTAATTATAAATATTATATAATCATGTTTGAAAATCGAAGAGATAGATGTTAGGAATGTGACGTTCTTATTGACCTACGGTGGACGTCGCTCCGACCTACAATATAAGCAACGTCAGTGCCGAGTCAGAGAAGGGGTCTTCGACGATAGCCCTCCGACGCTCAAGTCAGTATTCGACGGAGCAAGAAGAAAAAGAAGCAACGAGAATAGTACCGTAATAGTAAATTATTGGAGTTGCAAGGTTGCAAACATAGTCTCACATTGAAAACACATAGGAAACATCATGGGTTTATAAGAGAAAGATATCTCCATTGGTATGAGGTCTTTTGGGTAGAGCCCAAGAGCAAAACCACGAGGGCTTAGGCTCAAAGTGGACAATATCATGTCATTGTGGAGATATCTAAATTCTTTTCGATCCTACAATTGGTATTAGAGTCCGGACTGCCAGAAGAACTAACCGCTGACTGTGCACAAGAGTCATGATCCAATCGAACCATGTGGGTGGAATATTGACCTCGAAAGAAGAAGTGGGGACTCCCATGTCCGGATCAAGAGAATCAGACACTAGGCAAGAAAGTCCTAGTAGGTCGGGTGGACCGAGGGATAGGAAGTCCTAGTGGGTCAAAGATCAGACGTTAGGGAGCCTGTGGTCCTTTGTTTGAGGGGGGATTGTTGGGGTTGTAAGGTTGCAAACATAGTCCCACATTGAAAACACATGGAAAAAATCATGGGTTCATAAGAGAAAGATATCTCCATTGTTATGAGGCCTTTTGGATAGAGCCCAAGAGTAAAATCACAAGGGCTTAGGCCCAAAGTGGACAATATCATGTCATTTTGGAGATATCTAAATTCTTTTCGATCCTACATAAATATCACATGTAAAGCATACCTCGATCGACGCTTGAACCTCCTTTATATAGAGCTCCGGAAGCACGTGCACGCTTCCCCATGTGAGCACACATCTCAAAGATTTTAAAAAGACACCGAGCATATCTCTGAAGTGACAGTGGAAACTTCCACCGTACGATCCTCTGTCTGACCATGCCGCATGTCAGCGACACTAGCTCCCAAAAGGATGTTAAAAGAATGTTAAAAGATATCCTACTGTATCTTTTGCTTGGCCGAGCTAGGTAACCGCTCGGTAGAAATTCTGCTATCCATGTGTTGTCCGCTATCGTGCCAAACGGGATAGCCGCTCGGCGAGAAGTTCACTGTCCACGTGCTCAGCTAATGCCGGGGCTGCTGCTAGGCCGAGCGGGGAAGCCGCTCGACCGAAGTTGAACTCTGCCGGTGCCTAGTCTTGTTTGCTGGCCGAGCGGGGTAATCGCTCGGCTCGACTTCGACACATCATTATCCCTTTGAGCGCTGTGTTTGAATGCTTCTCCTCGGTCGGGGCATGTTTCGCCCAACCGGTCGATGCCCTATAAGCGTTGACCTCCTGGGCTTTGACCTCCTAACCTCCACCGTGGTAGCAGGGTGGGACCCCTCTTTATCACCGCATCACAAGCCTCCCCCTCAAGTCTAGTCGAAGGAGGTTGTAGTTCGACTGACTAGACAATTGTCCGAGTAGGTTTCCTTCCAATCGGCCTTCGACACCATGCGACTTCTGATCGGGATAAGACCGATCCTGGTCGATCGACCTGTTGAAGCTTGTCGTTCGTACATAAGTATGCTTCCTCGACCTGATCAGCATGACAAAGGTTTGCACTTATAAAAAATTTCCATGGGTTGTCTCGGGCGAGCGCGAGCCAGGCTGATGTTACCTAGATTTCTTAGAAATCGTGTCAATCCCCGCTCATTAAAGTTGAGCACGCTCTCACGCCTTCATTAATTGCTGACCTATAGCAAAGTGACACGTGTCACACCCACGGTCACCGCATGCCTGACGTGACAGGCATGATGTGACGTTTGGCGGTTTGAATTCAACGGTGAGATCTTGGCTTGGGTTTCCACGACCTAGATCGGACGGCTCCGGTCGGCCGAGCCCGATCCTTATAAGCCCGCTGTACCGCTTCATTCGTACACTTCCGCGTTTGAGTTCTCCGGCAGCCGTCTCCTTGCGCTCCTGTGTGATCCATGCTCCGGTGATCCTCCGCACCTCCTCTATGGCCATCTCTGCTTTCACGATGACCTTTCTCTCGTAAGCCCTCTCCCCATCGCGTCTGCTTTCGACCGTTTTCGGCATTTCTTTTTGTTCCGACAGTATTCCAGTAACCCTTCTTCCTTTTCGATCGCGTTTCTTTCCCTTTTCGTCTGTTCTTGCGATGGCAAGCTCTTCTCACCCTCTTGCTCCTATCTCTGGACTTTGGTACACGTCCATGAAGTCTAGGTTTGATGGGGACGACGCTTGAGAGTCTGTGTGATGCCTTTGAAATTCCTCCCGATCATTAGATCATTCTGCCCTCCTTGTCTGATCAGCCCAATTCCCCGCCGACCTGCTGCCTTTGTTTCTTCCAAGACCAATTTATTGTCGGTATGCGATTTCCCCTTCATCCTTTTATTCTAGCAGTTTGTAAATATTTTCGTATTTCCCTTCCTCAACTTGTATCGAACTCCTTTCGGCTGTTGTGCGGAGTCATCATCCTATTCCGTCTGCACGGCATTCCTCTTACCCCCGGATCTTCCATTATTTTTATTATCCTAAACTGTCCGATCCGGGGACCTTCCTCTTCCAGTCTCAAGTTGCTTTGGTATTCTTTGACAAAATGTCAACCTCCAACAAGTACTGGAAAGAGTATTTTTTTTTCTTTATGCGCCTTCCCGAGCGGTCGGACTTCCCGACCAGCTAGCAGCTCGAGGTGGCGCATCAACCTCCTTTGAAAAGCTACAAGAGCCGATCGAACTATTTGAATGCAGCATCCATGCTAGCTGGTCAAAAATACGAGATCCATAAACTGCTACTGGAGGGAGTTCTTTATATCTTCGGCATAAGTCCGATCCACACTCGGCTGCCGACCAGCCTAGGTATGAAACTACTTTAATTTCTCCTTTGATGCTAACTGATTTCTCTTTCTCTTTTGCAGGCGAAGTCATGATGTGAGCACGTTTGGACGGCAAGGCAAAGCTCAAGGACGTCGTGATCAATGTCGCGGCTGTCGAGGAGCTGGCAGGCCGCGGCCAGCAACCGGTCGGCTCACATGAAAAGCCGCAAGATGGGGGCGATGCGACACCCATCCTGGTGAGCGGAGGCGAGGCCAGTCAGGCGCCGAGCGAAGGAACCGCCACGGGCTCACAACCTCTAACCGAGCACCACCCCATCATTCCCATTGAGGAGCCAGCGAGCTTGGTCTCCTCTGACATGCCACTTGACCAGGAGCAAGAGGCACCGGGCCGAACCTTCGTCGCGCTCCGCCATATCGGGGGCACGATCAACCGAGCGGGTTGACACTTCGACCCCAATTCTGGTTCAACAAACGGCAGCCTCCGTGTCATCTGATCGGACGTCGTCCCTTGCCGATCTACTGCAAGGGACTCTCGTCATACTACCAATGGCCTTCATACCACCGACTTCGAAACCTTCGAAAGTTCAGAAGTCCTGCATCCGTCCGGCGACGTTGTCTCACCCCTCAGGTAGGGCGAGCTTGGCGCAGTCGGCCTTGAGCGACCAGCGTCATATCACAGCGATCCTCCATTTGCCCACCGAAGAGTACAGCGAGCCAAGTGTTGGGTATCGAGGCCCTGAACATCAGATCATTATCCAGGGACCACTCACCAATATCTGGGAGGACGCACGAGCCCGTTCGACGATGATGCCTCCGGGCGCCCTCGCAAACAGTCACACCCAAATGTCTACTGGAGTAAGTACTTTAATGTAAATTCATAATTTACCTCCGATCGACACTCACGAACTCTTTTTTGCTTGTCTGTAGTACTGGGTGGAGAGTCTGACCATGTGCTACAGGTTCGCATTTTTGGAGGAGGAAGTGAAACAACTGAAGGCGTCGAGTGGCCAGTCCTCCGCCGCTCAGGAAAAGACAAACGCCGAGGTGGCCAGACTCCAAGTCGCTCTGGAGAAGAGCGATAAGCTGCTCGAGGCCGAACGGACTAAGAGCGTCGGGCAGGCCACCATGCTGGAGCGACTGAATAAGTAGGTCGCCACTTTTGATAGTAAGACTGAGTCGACGACCGCGTAGAAGAACCGGGCCATCGCCGATCTTGAGGAAAAAAATAAGGAGGCCCGGGGCCCTTGCTTAAAAACTGAAGGAGGTCGAAGACTTTTTAGTGGTCGAGCGGCACAGCTGAACGACCGAAGAGACGGCCCTTCGCGGCCAAATTGCCTCCAAAGATGCTGCTCTAGCCGCCGCTAAGAATGAGCTGGAAGGCTACTGAGCAACCTTGAAGATTTACCAGGACATCGAGTTGAGTAGTTCAAAACCAAGAAGCAAGCCTGCATCCGCTCGGATGCATTCTGCGATAAGGCCATCGATCGGGCCCTTCGGTTGTTTGACCTAGTGATCGATGGAACGATCAGCCAGCTTAAGGAAGGCGGTGATCTTCCTGCCGATCTGACGGGCAATGTCATTAATTGGGACAAGATGATCGAGTCACTGCCTGACGACACCCTGAATTACCTTAAGTGAGGCTGATGGCTCTATCTTTGTAATCTCCCTTTTGTAAATTTTGAAGTATTAATGCATGCTTGCTCATTCGGCTAAACTTTTCCTTATTGTATTTGTTGTTGTTTTTTTTTTTCATTTTGTTGTGGCCCCATAACTCCCCTAATCGGCAGAGGCTTGTACGCACATCTGCTCGACCCGTCTTGCTTTCTAAGTTGCACGAAGATCGAAGTATTTTAGAACATACTCCCGAACGGGCCACTTATGTGAAGACTTTCGGGGCAACCCATATTCGTAGTCAGTCGTTCGACCGCTTGCATAGACTCGATTTTAAGGTTGTCGCTCGACAACTTGACGTAGATACCAGTTTAAGGTCGCTGCTCGACCGTTGATATGATCCCGGGTTTAAGGTCGTCGCTCGACCGTTGGTGGAGATAAGAGTTTAACGTCGCCGCTCGATGATTTGGTATACACCCATGTTTAAGGTCGCCGCTCGACCGTTGACATGATCCCTGGTTTAAGGTCGCCGCTCGACCGTTGGTGGAGACCTGCGTTTAACGTCGTCGCTCGACGATTTAAGGTAGATCCATGTTTAACGTTGTCGCTCGATGGTTTGGTGTATACTTGAGTTTAAGGTTGCCGCTCGACCGTTGAGAAAGATGTACTTCAAGAGGCGTTTGGTTTTTTATTCAAATTTTACTCTGCGCTCGAGAGACATAAAAGAAATACAGTACATAGTATTCACTCACGCACCTCTCATCCAACCCTGTAGGATTGTAGATGATTCGCGCTCCATGGCCTCTCGAGTTGCCTTCCCTCTTCGTCCTCCAGATAATAGGCGCCTGAATGGAGCTTCTGCACGACCTTGAATGGTCCTGCCCATGGTGTCTCGAGCTTGGCGACGTCACCGACCGACTTCATTTTCTTCCAGATGAGATCGCCGACCTGGAAAGACCTCAAGATTACTCGTCGATTGTAATTCTGTTTCATCTGTTGTCGGTACGCGGTTAGCCGAACTGCAGCTTTTGCCCGTGTTCCATACACCAAGTCCAGCTCCATGAGCCTCCGCTCGGCATTCCCGTCGTCGTAGAGCTGTACCCGATTGGATTCTACTCCGACCTCCACGGGGACAACTGCTTCGCCTGTTAGAGTGTATACTGAAAGCCTAAGCTTTTGAAAACATTTATTTTGAATAAAGAATCACATTTGGTCAAATTGTCTACATTTAGTTGTAGTTGTTCAATTAATTTATATTATAGATAACATAGTATGTGGTGCCACATACAGAAGATGATGTTATCAGTACCTTATAAATTATAAACAGTAGCTCATGACCAAAATTGAAAGGAACAAACCATTGGAAGGTCGTAGTGTAATTAGGAATTAGTTTATCTTGACTATATAATTACACTAGTACACTTAGAGTGTATTGAGTAGGACTATTAGAGGTCGGTTCTTTTATACTGACTTTATAAAGGAGCAAAGACCTCAGTTATTATGGAAGTGTGTGCTCTTAATCCTAATATAATAACAAACACATATATTTGATATTTATTTCTTTAATTTATCAATGGGTGAGATTTAGTTCGATAAATCAATAAACCCGATAAGTTGGGAAATGATATCACTTATAGTGTGTGTTGTTGATTATAGAAGGAAACCATGTCCTAGAAATCTAGGTTGATAATGTCCCCAAGATGAGCTCATAAGGATTGTCATATTAAACCCTGCAGGTGGACTTAGTCCGACATGACGATAAGGTTGAGTGGTACTATTCTTGAATTAAGATATTAATTAAATGAGTTGTCAGTAACTCACATAATTAGTGGACATTCGACATCTTAAACACAGGGAGACTAACACACTCATAATAAGAAGGAGCCCAAAAATATAATTTGGGATTGGTACGGTAGTTCAATAATAGTTCTCTAGTGGAATGAATTATTATTGATAAAATTAAGTTGTGTGTTCGGGGCGAACACGGGATGCTTAATTTTATCGGGAGACCAAAACCAATTCCTCCTCTCGGTCCCTATCATAGCCTCTTATTTATAGAGTACTATACCCACCTATACCCACCTTCGTACCCATGATGTAGGGGTCGGCCAAGCTAGCTTGTGGTTCAAGCTAGGGCTGGCCAAGCCTTGGTTCATGGGTGGCTGGCCCTAGCTTGAACCCAAGCTTAGGTGGTCGGCCCCCATTAAATTAAAAAGAATTTTAATTTTAAATTTTTCTTATGTGAAAGATATAATTTATTGGAGAGATTTAAAAATTAAAATATCTCTTTTAAAAAGATCTACAAAAGATTAAAGAAAGAGATTAGATCTCTTTCCTTATTTGTAGATTGGAAAGATATTTTATTTTTTCTTCTTTATAAATTATTCACATGTAGAAAAATTAAAATTATAGAAATTTATTTTTATCAACCATGAAGGGATTTTAAAGGGAAATTTTATTTTTAAAATTTCTGAAGACAAATAAGGAATTTTTAATTGTTGATTAAAAATTGTCTTGTTTGATCCATGAGGTGGCCGGCCATTACAAGGTTAATTGGGAAATTTTATTTTATTTTTCTCAATTAATTAATGTCAAGGAAAGTTAAGGAAATTTTATTATAATTAAATTTCCTTATTTGCCAAAGCTAAGGAATATAAAAGAGGGGGTTGGGGTGCCTTCATGACACACAACTTTTATTATTCTTCTCCCTCTCTTCTTCCTTGGTGTGACCGGCCCCTTCAAGTTCTCTATTCTCCTTGTTGTGGCCGAACCTTCTCTTCCTCTAGGAGATCAAGTGGTGGCCGGATTCAAGCTTGGAGAAGAAGGAGAGAAAGCTTTATCCCTTGGAGCATTGGTGGTGTTTTCTCTTCATCCTTGGAGGAGCTATTGACTTGGCCGAACCTTGCAAGGAGGAGAAGAAGGTGTATTGGTGGTTTCTCATCTCGGAAGATCGTTGCCCACACAACGTCCGAGGTTAGAAGAGGAATACGGTAGAAGATCAAGAGGTCTTTCTAAAAGGTATAACTAGTATTTTTCCTTTCCGCATCATACTAGTTATTTTTGGAAATAATACCAAATATAAGAGGCATACGATTTTAGTATTTCGAATTTATTTTCGATGTTGTGTTCTTTTGGTTTTTCTTTTCCTTGTGATTTGATTGTTCTTTTCGGTTGACCTAAAGTTATTTAAGGAAATTAAATATTAGCTTTCCTTAAAAGGCTTTGTCTAGTCGGTGGTGGTTGCTCCCATATCCAAGAAGGCCATGTGCCTCGCCACGTCAGAACTGGAAGTCAATTTTGGAAATTAATATTTAATAGAATTAATAACCTAGGTGATTTGGATCAAAAGTGTTAAGTTCCGCAGTAGATCCAAGTTTAAACCTAAAAGAACAAATAGATTAAACTTTGGATCAAACGTGTAAAGTTCCGCAGGCGATCCAAGTTTAATTTAAAAGAACACATGGTAGCTAGGAAAAGGTTCAGACCTTTGTACAAAATTTTTGTACAGTGGAACCATTAGGTTTTCTGAGTAGCAACCAACAATTGGTATCAGAGCTAGAGTTTTGCCTCTGTGTATTTGGTATTAGTTTAATTATGCACATGTCATACATAATTTAGGCAGGTTAATAGTAGGATGTGCTAACTTTGTGGATGCAGGATCCAACTATTATGACTTTTAGTTATTATGTGTGTGATTGGACCCTTGGACATGTCAAGGGCATTTATATGTGTGTGCATGATTGTATTATAAAATACAGCAGGAGCTGTATTTAGTTTTATTAGGATTTTATTTTTGATCTAGTTACATGTACATTCCTTTTATGGAATATAGGATCGATGGATGTAAATTTTTATTTTATGTTCGATCTAGTTTACATGTACATTCCTTCGAGGAATATAGGATCGAAAAATGTAAAATTCTATTTGTGTCGCGGATCGAATCTTACAAGGCGTGGAACCTTTTGAGGACCAGAGGCGCAGCGGAACAAGGAGCAAGATGGATGCGACAGCAAAACCTGGTGGTGGTGGCCAAATATGACAGCAGCTTGGGATGAGAACACACGGAGGACAACCATAGATAAAAGTCATAATAGTTGAAAATTAGATTTTCTATTTATTGATTTTATATTGTGCTGTGTGTGTATGTTAATATACATGTTTAGTAGGCTAACATAGTTAAAATTCCTCATTTATAAATAACTAAGTGAGAGAGGGATTTTAAATAAATTCCACGGTCTCCATTACTGGTTTGTAAGTGATGCAAACAAGCTTGCGCGTTGGCTCTGAGTGCCTTCCTCCATATCGGATGAGCTTGTTTGTGGATCACTAGAACAAACTTCCATTTGGGATGACTATAGGAAGCTAATTAAGAGCGTGTGATCTTCCCCATCGGAAGGGGTACAATCTTATTAATGGACTTAGTGTCAAGTAATTGTATACACTTAGGCACAACTAATAGTATCCTCCCCATCGGAGTCACTGCTATTATTTGTGTGACCAAAGGATACCAACTATTAATTTTATTTGTCAAAAAGTTAGGTTGACAAGATAATAAAATTAATGGGTTAAAACCCTCCTTTTACAAATGTTGAATTTGTATACGTCCACACTATCGTGGCATACAAAATTCACGGTGTTTTGAGGTGTTGGTTAATTTAAAATAGTATTGTTTGAGGAATCAATATTATTCTAAATTTAGAGTTCTGACCAAAAGTTATTTGTGATTCTTAGGATAACTTTCAACCCATTGTCCATCATACTACAACGGAATAGACTTACTGGTCCTAACTACATAGATTGGAAAAGGAACCTGGACATTGTTCTTACTGCTGAAAGCTATAAGTTTGTACTGATTGAGCCTTGTCCTAATGCACCCACTAGTGAATCTACCCAAGAGGAGATTGAATATCATAAGAAATGGGTAAAGGCAGATGAGATGGCGCGGTGTTACATTTTGGCTTCAATGTCAAATGTATTGCAACATCAGCATCAAGATTTACCAACAACTTATGATATTATGAACAATCTCAAGGAACTCTTTGGTCATCAGGATCGGGCTTCTAGACAAGAAGCCATGAGAAAGATAATGACAACCACCATGCAAGAGGGTACTCCTGTGAGGGATCATATTCTAAAGATGATGACTTATTTGAACGAAATACAGATCCTTGGAGGAGAAATTGATGGGGAAACCCAGATCGATATGATCCTCCAAACACTACCTAGAAGTTTTGAGCAATTTTGCCTGAATCACAATATGAACAAAAGGGTATATTCATTGGCGGAACTACTGACAGAACCTCAGGCAGCAGAAGGTTTGTTTCGTCACAATTCTCATATTCACTATGCTGAAAATGGTTCTACTTCTAAACCGAAAGGAAAGAAGAAGAAGAAACAAGTTGGTTCAGCAAAGAAAGTGAATAAATCTCAGAGTACAGGACCTAAAGCTGGAATGAAGAAGCCGAAGGGCAAGTGCTTCATCTGCAAGCAGTCAGGGCATTGGAAGGCGGACTGTCCTCGTAGGAATCAGAACAACAAAGGTATATCTCATGCTCTAGTTGTTGAAACATGTTTAGCGGTGTTATCTACCAGCACCTGGTGTGTAGATACGGGAGCCACTGATCATGTCTGCAATTCCATGCAGGGGTTCCAGGAAACCCGACGACTAACTGAAGGAGAGATTACCGTCTACATGGGCAATGCTACTAAAGTAGCGGTTGTTGCAATGGGAGATGTCTACTTATCTTTTAATAGGAATAGAAATTTGGTTTTAAGAAATTGTCTTTATGTACCCAGTTTTAGAAAGAATTTAATTTCAGTTTCTAAACTGTTTTTGGATGGATATTCAGTTTCCTTTAGTAATGATGTAATTATTAAGAGAAATAAAGTGATTATTTGTTCTGGTGCATTAGTTGGTAATTTGTATACTTTAAATCCAATTTCTCCCACAAAGCAAAACATGGAAATTTATAACTCATCTTCTAACTCAAATAAGAGAAAAGAACCTTCGGAAATAAACCAAGCATATCTTTGGCATCTAAGGCTTGGTCATATTAATTTAAGTAGGATTCAGAGGCTTATAGCCGATGGACTTCTGGGTTCATTAGAGTTGGAAAATTTTCCGACTTATGAATCTTGCTTGGAAGGTAAAATGACCAAGAGGCCTTTTAAGGCCAAGGGGTATAGAGCTAAAGAAGTGTTAGAATTGGTTCATTCTGATTTGTGTGGTCCTATGTCTGTCCAGGCAAGAGGTGGTTTTGAATATTTTGTCTCTTTTATAGACGATTATTCAAGATACGAATACATTTACCTAATGCGCCGCAAGTCCAAGTGCTTTGATAAGTTCAAAGAGTACAAGGCTGATGTGGAGAAACGACTAGGTAAAAGTATCAAGACACTACGGTCTGATCGTGGTGGCGAATACCTCTTAGGAGAGTTTAGGAATTACTTATCAAAGGCCGGGATTCAATCCCAACTGTCTGCACCTGGTACACCCCAACAGAATGGTGTGGCAGAACGAAGGAATAGGACTCTTATGAAAATGGTTAGATCGATGATGAGTTATTCAGAATTACCAAATTCGTTTTAGGGATACGCTCTGGAAACAACAGTGTACATTCTGAACTTAGTATCTTCTAAATCAGTTTCTTCTACTCCCACAGAATTGTGGAATGGGCGAAAGCCCAGTCTAAGACATATTCGGATTTGGGGTAGTCCAGCACATGTCCAGCACACGTTCGAGGGACGAAGACTGCGGATGAGTTTGCGGGTGACGAGAAGGAAGAAGTGATTTCTAAAGACGAAGGTCATTGTTAGCACCAATGCTCAGTTTTTAGAAGAAGACTATATAATGGATCACAAGCCCAGTAGCAAAGTTGTTTTAGAAGAACTTAGAGAGGACATGTCTACTTCAGTACCAACAGTACAAGATGAAGTACCACAAGAGACTGCAACACATGTCACACATGATACACAACCACAAACAGTGTCTCGTCGTAGTGGGAGGGTTGTAAGGCAGCCTGAAAGATTCATGTTTTTGGGAGAGTCTTCGGACTTGATCCCGGGTAAACATGAACCTGATCCCCGAACATATGACGAAGCACTCCAAGATATAGATGCAACATCTTGGAAAAAGGCAATGAATTCTGAAATAGAGTCTATGTACTCTAATAAGGTCTGGAAGCTTGTAGAACCACCTGATGGTGTAAAAGCCGTTGGATGTAAGTGGATCTACAAAAGGAAAAGAGGGGCAGACGGGAAGGTAGAAACCTTCAAAGCTAGGCTTGTTGCGAAAGGGTACACTCAGAAAGAGGGAATCGACTATGAGGAGACCTTTTCACTGGTAGCCATGCTTAAGTCTATCCGGATACTCTTATCCATTGCTGCTCATATGGATTATGAGATTTGGCAAATGGATGTCAAGACAGCTTTCCTTAATGGAAGTCTTGAAGAGAACATCCATATGAAGCAACAAGAAGGGTTTATTGAAAAAGGCAAAGAGCATCTAGTGTGCAAGCTCAATCGGTCCATTTATGGACTAAAGCAAGCTTCAAGGTCTTGGAACATCCGGTTTAATGAAGTAATCTAGTCATATGGATTTATTCAGTGTCCGGATGAGTCTTGTGTATACAAGAAGTGTAACGGAAACATGGTGGTATTTCTTGTACTATACGTAGATGATATTTTGTTAATTGACAACAATGTCAAGGTATTATCGGATGTAAGGGTATGGTTGTCCAAACAATTTGATATGAAGGACTTAGGAGATTGTGCACACATTCTTGGGATCAAAGTTATAAGGGATCGCAAGAAAAGAATGTTGTGTCTGTCCCAAGCTTCATATATAGATACAATCATTACTCGTTTTAGCATGCAGGATTCAAAGAAAGGTTTCTTACCTTTTAGGCATAGAGTAGCTCTATCTAAAGAGATGTCTCCGAAGACATCAAAGGAGATAGAGGACAAGAAAGCAGTTCCTTATGTTTCGGCTGTAGGAAGCCTAATGTATGCAATGCTATGTATGAGACTTGATATCTGTTTTGTCGTGGGCATGATTAGCAGATATCAGAGTAACCCTGGACAAGGACATTGGACTGCGGTAAAGCATATATTAAAGTACCTGAGAAGGACTAGAGATTATATGCTAGTTTACCAAGCAGACGATTTGCTCCCTGTGGGTTACACGGATTCAAATTTCCAATCAGATAGGGACAACAGTAAGTCTACATCAGGCTATGTGTTTACTTTGGGAGGTGGAGCCATTGCATGGAGGAGTGTTAAGCAGAAATACGTTTCGGACTCAACCATGGAAGCTGAGTATGTAGCAGCCTCTGAGGCGGCTAAAGAAGCAGTATGGCTCAGTAACTTTCTAATGGACTTAGATGTGATTCCTGGTTTGCCCAAAATCATCACAATTTATTGTGATAATAGCGGTGCAGTTGCAAACTCGAAGGAACCACGAGCCCATAAGGCAAGTAAACATATAGAGCGCAAGTACCACCTGATACGAGATATCGTGAAGTGAGGAGAAGTTGTCATCGCCAAGATTGCATCAGCAGATAACCTGGCAGATCCTTTCACTAAGGCCCTTCCAGCAAAAGCTTTCGATCGGCATATGGAGGGAATGAGAATCAGATGTATGGCAGAAGATATGGCAGCTTAGTCGTTAGTATAAGTGGGAGATTGTTAGAGTGTATACTGAAAGCCTAAGCTTTTGTAAACATTTATTTTGAATAAAGAATCACATTTGGTCAAATTGTCTACATTTAGTTGTAGTTGTTCAATTAATTTATATTGTAGATAACATAGTATGTGGTGCCACATACAGAAGATGATGTTATCAGTACCTTATAAATTATAAACAGTAGCTCACGACCAAAATGGAAGGAACAAACCATTGGAAGGTCGTAGTGTAATTAGGAATTAGTTTATCTTGACTATATAATTACACTAGTACACTTAGAGTGTATTGAGTAGGACCATTAGAGGTCGGTTCTTTTATACTGACTTTATAAAGGAGCAAAGACCTCAGTTATTATGGAAGTGTGTGCTCTTAATCCTAATATAATAACAAGCACATATATTTGATATTTATTTCTTTAATTTATCAATGGGTGAGATTTAGTTCGATAAATCAATAAACCCGATAAGTTGGGAAATGATATCACTTATAGTGTGTGTTGTTGATTATAGAAGGAAACCGTGTCCTAGAAATCTAGGTTGATAATGTCCCCAAGATGAGCTCATAAGGATTGTCATGTTAAACCCTGCAGGTGGACTTAGTCCGACATGACGATAAGGTTGAGTGGTACTATTCTTTGATTAAGATATTAATTAAATGAGTTGTCAGTAACTCACTTAATTAGTGGACATTCGACATCTTAAACACAGGGAGACTAACACACTCATAATAAGAAGCCCAAAAATGTAATTTGGGATTGGTGCGGTAGTTCAATAATAGTTCTCTAGTGGAATGAATTATTATTGATAAAATTAAGTTGTGTGTTCGGGGCGAACACGGGATGCTTAATTTTATCGGGAGACCAAAACCAATTCCTCCTCTCGGTCCCTATCGTATTCTCTTATTTATAGAGTACTATACCCACCTATACCCACCTTCGTACCCATGATGTAGGGGCCGACCAAGCTAGCTTGTGGTTCAAGCTAGGGTCGGCCAAGCCTTGGTTCATGGGTGGTCGACCCTAGCTTGAACCCAAGCTTAGGTGGCCAGCCCCCATTAAATTAACAAGAATTTTAATTTTAAAATTTTCTTATGTGAAAGATATAATTTATTGGAGAGATTTAAAATTAAAATATCTCTTTTAAAAGGATCTACAAAAGATTAAAGAAAGAGATTAGATCTCTTTCCTTATTTGTAGATTGGAAAGATATTTTATTTTTTCTTCTTTATAAATTATTCACATGTAGAAAAATTAAAATTATAGAAATTTCTTTTTATCAACCAGGAAGAGATTTTAAAGGGAAATTTTATTTTTAAAATTTCCGAAGACAAATAAGGAATTTTTAATTGTTGATTAAAAATTGTCTTGTTTGATCTCCATGAGGTGGCCGGCCATTACAAGGTTAATTGGGAAATTTTATTTTATTTTTCTCAATTAATTCATGTCAAGGAAAGTTAAGGAAATTTTATTATAATTAAATTTCCTTATTTGCCAAAGCTAAGGAATATAAAAGAGGGGGTTGGGGTGCCTTCATGACACACAACTTTTATTATTCTTCTCCCTCTCTTCTTCCTTGGTGTGGCCGACCCCTTCAAGTTCTCTATTCTCCTTATTGTGGTCGAACCTTATCTTCCTCTAGGAGATCAAGTGGTGGCCGGATTCAAGCTTGGAGAAGAAGGAGAGAAAGCTTTATCCCTTGGAGCAATGGTGGTGTTTTCTCTTCATCCTTGGAGGAGCTATTGACTTGTCCGAACCTTGCAAGGAGGAGAAGAAGGTGTATTGGTGGTTTCTCATCTCGAAATATCGTTGCCCACACAACGTCCAAGGTTAGAAGAGGAATACGGTAGAAGATCAAGAGGTCTTTCTAAAAGGTATAACTAGTATTTTTCCTTTCCGCATCATACTAGTTATTTTTGAAAATAATACCAAATACAAGAGGCATACGATTTTAGTATTTCGAATTTATTTTCGATGTTGTGTTCTTTTGGTTTTTCTTTTCCTTGTGATTTGATTGTTCTTTTCGGTTGACTTAAAGTTATTTAAGGAAATTAAATATTAGCTTTCCTTAAAAGGCTTTGTCTAGTCGGTGGTGGTTGCTCCCATATCCAAGAAGGTCATGTGCCTCGCCACGTTAGAACTGAAAGCCAATTTTGGAAATTAATATTTAATAGAATTAATAACCTAGGTGATTTGGATCGAAAGTGTTAAGTTCCGCAGGAGATCCAAGTCTAAACCTAAAAGAACAAATAGATTAAACTTTGGATCAAACGTGTAAAGTTCCGCAGGCGATCCAAGTTTAATTTAAAAGAACACATGGTAGCTAGGAAAAGGTTTAGACCTTTGTACAAAAATTTTGTATAGTGGAACCATTAGATTTTCCGAGTAGCAACCAACATCGCCGTCGTGCATCATTTGGAATGGGGTTACGCTGGTCGCCTCCTTTGGAGTCGTACGGAGAGCCCATAACACACTGGGGAGCTCGTCGACCCAGCTGCCTCCCATGTGGTCGAGCCGAGCGCGCAAGACTCTAAGGATCTCCCGATTGGTGACTTCGATCTGCCCGTTGCCCTGAGGATAGGTCACCGAGGTGAAGGCTTGTTGGATGTCATAGCCTTCACACCATTCTCTAAGCTCCTGGCCGACAAATTATCGTCCATTGTCTGATACGAGTCGACATGGGATTCCGAATCGGCAAATAATGTTTTGCCAAATAAATTTGATGGTCATCTGCTCAGTGATTCTTGCCAACAACTCAGCTTCTACCTACTTTGAGAAATAGTTTACCGCAACGAGCAGAAATTTTCTCTACCCAGTCGCCATGGGGAAAGGTCTGACGATGTCCATGCCCCATTGGTCAAACGAGCATGATACAGTGGATGTTTTCATTTCCTCGGTCGGTCGGTGCGGCATATTGTGATACCTCTGGCAGGACAAGCAAGTGGCCACCGTCCGAGCTGTTGGATCGTGAATTCGCTAAAGGGGGTGGTGAATAGCGATTAAAAAAATGTTTATCGAGTTAGAGTGCACAGCGGAAGAATAAAATCAAAGCAAAGCTAACATGAACCGATTTTACTTGATTCGGAGCCTTCGTCGACTCTTACTCCAAGGCCCGCACTCGTTGAGTGCTTTTGATAGGCAATCTACTAACAATTCGTTAAAATATTACAAGTGAAAGTACAGGATTCTTTTTAAAGAAAAGATATCGACAATAATAAGGAAAAAGAAAAGTAGCGCATTGTCGGAGAAGCTTCGCAGCGTCGCAGGAGCACAGCACAGCAGAGCAAGCATTGGAAGATGTTGTTGTGAGTTGTTCTTTGCTCCAGGGTTCACCCTCCTTATATAGGAGGCTACGGGCGCCCGGATCCCTTCCGGGCGCCTCGACTGTGCCGTAGTCTAGCCAACCAGAGCGATCCACGTGGCGACATGCATCGGGGATAAAGTTTGCACTCCGGGCACCCGGATCCCTTCCGAGCGCCTGGACCTCTGTTTTCTAGCAGCCTTCACGAAAACGTTAGTCCAAGGCAAAATGCAAAACTATCCTGCAAAACAAAGTGTTAGCACAGTTAAAAGAAAAGAATAGTAATTAGATTTCATCTCGCCGAGACCAGAATCTAGTCAGAATCTCAACTTAGAGTTCTGAAATGGTTCTAAGTTGGATCAGCGCCTAAGTTCCCTTCCCGGGAACGCGTCCTCATAGTCACTTCCCTCCGGTGACTTAACTCAACTTACTTGCCAGACGTCCAGTCAGCCCGTCGACCTGTCTGGACTTCGTGCTAGACATTTGGTCAGCCTGTCGACCTCAAGACTTCGTGCCAGCTATCCGATCGACCCATCGACCTAGCTGGGCTTCGTGCCAGACATCCGGTCAACCCGTCGATCTATCTGGACTTCATGCTAGCTATCCCATCGGCTCGTCGACCTAGCTGGGCTTCTCCTGCACACTTGGTCAAAGTGTTAGATCATAATGAAGCTAACTTAAACTACTTTGTCATTCATCAAAATCTAAGTTAGATCGTTAGTGCTAACCGCACCAACACGAGCGACGTCTTCTTGGAGGGTCGGTCAAAAATATCCAGCCAAAAGTATCTTACGGGCTAGCGCTCGGCCGCTTAGATGACCTTCGCAAGAGCCTTGGTGCACCTCCTTTAGGATGTACTCAACGTCTTCCGATCCGACACACTTGAGGAGGGGCCTGGAGAAGACTCTCTTGTAGAGTTGGTCGCCGATCAAGGTGAACCACCCGACCCTCTTTTCCAACAGGCGGGCTTCCTCTAGATCGGCCGGTGCAGCTCCTGACTGCAAGAACTCTGTTAGGGTCGTCCTCTAGTCGTTTGGGAAGGTTATTCCCTCCATCCGGTCGATGTGCGCCACAAGTGAGACTTGCTTGATCGGCTGACCTATGACGATCGACGTCAACGAACTAGCAAGTTTCGCTAACTCATCCGCCACTTGGTTCTCCTATCGGGGGATCTTCTATAAAACGACCTCCTGGAAGCTAGCCTTCAACTTTTTAAAAGACTCCGCATAGAGCCTCAGCCATGCGTTACTTATTTCGAATGTTCCGGCTAGCTGCTGGGAGGCGAGCTGGGAGTCCGAGTGGATGAGGACTCTGACTGCTCCCACGTGCCGAGCTACCTGTATGTCGGCTATCAGCGCCTCATACTCTTCTTCATTATTAGTGGCTCGGTAGTCCAGTCGAACGACCAACTGCATCCAATCCTCCAGTGGGGAGATAAGCAATATGCCAATCCTACTGTCCTACCGGGTGGACGAGTCATCCACATATATCTTCCATGTTGTTGTCGGCTCATCACTCTGGACTTCTATGATGAAATCTGCCAAGGCCTGAGCCTTGATTACCGCTCACGGTTGATACTGAATGTCAAACTCGCTCAGCTCGGTCGTCCATTTGATCATCCGTCCGGACACCTCCAAATTGAGGAGAACTCTTCCCAAAGCGTTGTTAGTCATCACAATTATTGAGTGTGCCAAGAAGTACGGGCAAAGTCTTTGCGCGGCAAGCACTAATGCGTAAGCCAACTTTTCGAGACTAGTGTAGCGGGACTCAACATCTTTTAATATGTGGCTCAAAAAATATACAGATTGCTACTCTTGGTTGTTCTGCCTAACTAGAGCCGACCCAACCGCATGCTCATTGGATGACAAATAGATCTAGAGCGGCTCACCCACAACTGGCTTGGCTAATACAGGAAGGGAGTTCAGATACTCCTTCAGCTCCTCCAACGCCCGGTCACACATGTCGTCCCATTGAAATTTCGTCGCTCAGCGCAACACCTTGACGAACGGCAGACTCCGATTGGACTACTTGGATATGAACCTGGATAGAACCGTGATCCGACCGGTCAGCCTCTGAGCTTCCTTCATATTCCGAGGTGGAGGCATGTTCTGCAAAGTTTGGACCATACTCGGGTTGGCTTCGATGCCCCGCTCGGTGACTATGTAGCCCAGGAAGCGGCCACTCCTCGCTCCGAATAAACACTTGCTCGGGTTCAGTTTTATTCCGTATGTCTTCAGCGTCCAGCAAGTCTCGTCGATATTTACGCATAGGTCAGCAGCTCGGAGAGATTTAATCAGTATGTCATCGATGTATACCTCCATATTATAACCGATTTACCGTCGGAACACTTTGTTCATCAACCTTTGGTAGGTGGTTCCGACATTCTTTAGTCCGAACGACATAACGTTATATCAATATGTCCCGTCGACCATAATGAGCTGACCTTCTCTTGTTCTTCCCGGGCGAGCGACACTTGGTGGTAGCCCTAATATGCGTCGAGCATGCATATCAGTTCGCAGTCCACCGTCGAGTCCACCATTTGGTCTATCCTGGGTAGCGGATAGAAGTCCTTCGAGCATGTCTTGTTCAAATTGTGGAAGTTTATTCAGACCCGCCATTTCTTGTCCAACTTGGAGATTAGCACAACATTGGTTAGGCAGCTCGGGAATTGGACTTCCCTGATATGGCTGGTCTCCAGTAGCTTTTCTATCTTCACCCGGATGATCATGTTTTGCTCCGCGCTGAAATCCCTTTTCCTTTGCTTAACCAGACGAGCGTCTGGTCGAACATAAAACTCGTGCTAAGCCACACTCGGGGAGATGCCGGATAGTTCATGTGTCGACCAGGTGAATATGTCATGATTTTTCTTGAGGTAGGCGATCAGCTCTGCCTTCTTCTCCTCCTCCAGGTCGGCGACGATGAAGGTCGTGGCTTCCGACCGGCTCGGGGCAGATCTGGACCTCCTCCTTTTCCTCGTATACCAAAGTAGGAGGCTTCTCAGTGATAGCATTTACCTCTAGCCGTGGAATCTTCCGAGCGGCTTTGGCCTCGGCCTTGACCATCTACACATAGCAGCATTGAGTGGCCAGTTGGCCACCCTTCACCTTGCCCATCTGATCGTCCACTGGGAACTTTATCTTCTGTAGTAGGTCGATACTATCGCCCAAAACTCGTTGAGGGTCGATCAACCCAAGATGACGTTGTAGGCCGATGGTGCGTCCACCACTATGAAGTTGGTGATCCGAGTCCTCCTCAACGACTCCTCTCCCAGCGAGATTGCCAACCTTGCTTAGCCGATCGGCAAAACCTTGTTGCCCATGAATTTGTAGAGCGGAGTCGCCATGGGCAGCAGCTCGCTTCGATCGATCTGCAGCTGATCGAACGCCTTCTTGAAAATGATGTTCACCGAACTCTCCATGTCGATGAAGGTCTGGTGAATGGTGTAGTTAGCGATCACCGCTCGAATGATAAGAGCTTCATCATGAGGGATTTCTACTCCTTCCAGGTCGCTAAGACCGAAGCTAATCTGGGGGGTTGTCGGCCTTCACCTTGCTGCATCCCACGACATGGATCTCCAACCGCCGAGCATATGACTTTCGGGCTCGGTTGGAGCCCTCGCCGATCGGCCCTTCGGCGATCATGCCTATCTCTCCTCGGGAAGCGTTGCTCTTGTTTTCTTCTTCCCAAGTGGATGACCTATTTCACTCGGCCGAGATCTTGGAGGGATCAGTGTCCTCCCTTCGTTGATGATGATGGCGATCGGGCTCCCTCCTGCCGTCCTCCCGTTGCTTAGCGGATCTGCACCTATGTCGCAGATCGGGCGAAGGAGATCAATGATTATATCCTCTTGGGGCTAGGCGGCTGACGATCGGGGTCAGCCCTCGACAGTCCCGTGTGTTGTGCGTTGCTGATTGGTGGAATGAACAAAACATAGGCATCCATACCTTACCCTTCGACGCCTTAGGCCTACCGGACGCCACATGCTGCACGACATGTGGCCTGGTCTCTTGGTGCGGTCGTGCTCCTTCGACCCTCAACCCTTTAGTTGGCTGATGGCTGCTTGATGGTCAACGCTGAATGTTTGATCGACACCTCCTTTCTCCTGGTTGCTTGGGTTTATTCCACGTTGATGTATTTGTTGGCCTTCTTGAGCATGTGGTCGAAGTCCTTAGGCGGCTTCCTGATGAGTGACCGGAAGAAATCTCCCTCGACGAGTCCCTGGTGTTGGGGTTGCAAGGTTGCAAACATAGTCCCAGATTGAAAACACATGGGAAAGATCATGAGTTTATAAGAGAAAAGATATCTCTATTGGCATGAGATCTTTTGGGGAGAGCTCAAGAGCAAAACCATGAGAACTTAGGCCCAAAGTGGATAATATCATGCAATTATGGAGATATCTAAATTCTTTTTGATCCTCAATTGGTATCAGAGCCCGGACTGCCAGAAGGTATAACCGTCGACTGTGCACAAGAGCTATGGTCTGATTGAGCCATGTGGGTACAATATGTTGGGACCGATGTGCCCGCTAGAGGGGGGTGAATAGTGTCTCACCCAAATCGATGGTTTCCTACGTATTCGTTAGTTGCACAGCGGAATAATACGAAACTAAATACGAATATGAAAGCTAAAGACAAAGAAAGGAAATGCAAACCAATGCACGTCAATGTAACGTGGTTCGGAGATAACTTGCTCCTACTCCACGGCTGTCCGTAAGGTGGACGATCCCGATCCTTCGGTGGATTAACCCCCGGCAAACTCCGGCTACTCAAGCAACTCCTTATGGGTGGAGAAACCTCACCACAACACCAACCAAAAACACTTGGACACAAGAGAATCTTGAGCACGTTTGGTGACTACTAATTAGGCTTTAACCAAGTCTAATTTCGTCACCTTGGTCGGCCATCCTAAGCTCCTTCTTATAGAGCTTGGAACAAATCAGTAAGCTGATTTGCCCGTTACCAGTAGACTGGTCCTTGCACCAGTCGACTGGTGTCAGCCCAACGGCTCTCTCAACGGCTCTCTACAGTGCACCAGTCGACTGCTACAGTCACCAGTCGACTGCTACAGTGTTGCTACAGAACCGCTACAGTACTGCTGCAGTAACCCCTAATTCTAGTATTTTACCTCGAATACATTCACTCAGCACTCGTTCTCGCCAACCAATCTAGACCTAGTCTTCTAGCCTCCTTCATCAACCTTGCGTCCCTCGGATGCCTCCTCATCTTTCACGTCTTGCCTTCTAGAACTTCCATCGGCCTTGTCATTATTGTCGGGTCTTCCTTTGCAAAGAGGTCGCGCCTCCGGGACTTCATCCATTCCCAAGTCACACTTGGACTTACGTTGCCAAGACTACATGCTTGGACTTACACCGCCAAGACTCATCCTTAGACTTTCCTCCTTTGCCAAGATCACACTTGGACTTACGTTGCCAAGACTACATGCTTGGACTTACACCGCCAAGACTCACCCTTGGACTTTCTTTGTTGTACCTATATCCTGCACACTCACAATGCATATCAAATACAACAATAAACCTAACTTAAACCTTTGCCCAAACATCAAAACTTAGGGCACCTAGATTGCTCCAACAATCTCCCCCTTTTTGATGTTTGGCAACCTGTTTAAGTTAGGGAAACATAAATGTAATACATATGCAAATAAATATGCAAATCAACTCATGCATAAATAATGGAACCTAAATCCCTAGGCTCCCCCTTCACCTAAGCTCCCCCTTGAGCTAGGATTTCCCGCAAAGGTAAACTTCTCCCCGTTTGCCTAAACAATCGCTCCCCCTTCACCTAAGCTCTCCCTCGAGTTAGGATTTCTTGCAAAGGTGTATAGGTTTCCCACTTAAACCTAGACTTCTCCCCCTTTGCCATACATCAAAAAGAGCTCCAACAATATCCCAATTGTTGAAAACATGTCATCCAAATTGACCCTAAACTCATGTATTTATCCCCTATGGATCTCATACATTTAAACGAGTTGACACAGTCAAGAGCAACGTTGAAAAACATTTTTAGGCTGGTAGCAGTCGACTGAACTAGGTACCAGTCGACTGCCCCCTTCGACAGAACCTTATAGAAGCATTCTGTGGTCGAAATCTACTGTTACCAGTCGACTGGTATCGACAAAATGAGCTTACAGAAACATTCTGTGCTCAAAAACACTGTTACCAGTCGACTGGTATCTGCACCAGTCGACTGGCACCCTATTTATGCAAAAATCAACCTTTTCAGGCCAACTTCAGAAATGCACCAGAAATTCCCTAGACCTTCAAAAATCCTCAAATTTTGTGGAGAGGTCTATTGTACCCTTGTCTACTTGGGAAAAATATATATAAAAATATATTTATCACAGATCTCAAGATTAACATAAAATTCAAAACTAGCTAAATAGTTCAATTGAACATTGACCTAAAGTCCTAGTTTTGGTTTCCTCTTGATGTATCTGCCCATACTAAATCACAATACTTCCCTAGCATAGGTTTATATGACATCTATACATCAAAAGCTAATTTTTATGCAATATGACCCCCCAATGTCATATTTTCATGCATGAAATACATCCCAATTGTGCCAACCCACTAGGTTAGAGACTTAAGTCTGTCTCTTAACCACTTGGCACATTTGATAATCCATCTATCTGTTAGCTAGAGCCCTAGAGCCAATCATTTGATGATTGTATTTTGGACTTATTGTATCATATTCTATATAAATAAAGGCATTTGGATTTTGGTTATTATACTTACTTGTATTGGTGCCAAATAAACTAAGTATAATAATGTCCTTGAGTAGATGGTTCTCACCTATATCAATCGGTTAGTTGAACCGATAGTGAGATGATATAGGGAACACTACTCTAAATCATTCCTAGTCGAGTATTAACATTCAGGGACAATGTTAATGCAATAAGACTAGCATGTAGGTCAACTCGATGACTTGATCTCACAAGTCATGGATATGGAGATATCAAGTTGACACATGGGTATGCATTGGAGAATGTATACTGAATGACCCGCCATGAGAAAGTATCATGGATCGTTATATGAGTGTCATATACTTTCTCATGTGGCTATTAGTATGACTATTAGTCCTTAGACCTGAAGTCACCATGGATCCCTACATAAGGAGTTATGTACTTTAGTTTCGTCAAACGTCACCCGTAACTGGGTGGACTATAAAGGCGATTACTGGGTATATAACGAATTATGTAGAGGGATGTGAGTGATGTAGATGAGATCTATCCCTCCCATATGACGGGAGCGACATCGGTATTCTTGATAGAGTGAGACCACTAAGTGCATGGCCATGCCCAAATGAGTCAACATTAGATGTTGAGCTCATTTGATCGAGTGAGTCTACTTGGAGTTCAAGATTTAGATTGATTAGAGGATGACACAGTCTATGCCTCATATTGATCAATCTAGATGTCTAGGATAGAAGGACAATGTCACATATTGTGAGGAGTCACAATTAGTAGTCACAAGGTGATGTTGGATCTCAACATTCTTGTAACTTGGGTAGCAATGATGTATTGCTAGATGTCGCTCATTGCTTATGTTTCTAAAGGAGTTTAGAAACATTGCCAACGTTACAAGAACCTATTGGGTCACACACAAAGAACAAGTGGATGGAGATTAGGTTCATATGATGAACCAATTGTGTTGGTGCAATATCCCTCAGGTCAAGGTTGACCTGGGTAACCAAGCTAAGTCTTGGTTTGGGTTTAGATGTTTGACAATAAGATATTGATTGAAGAAGAGTCAAGTATGTCAAGGTTGACTGGATACTTGACTGGGAAGTCCTAACTGGGATGTTAGGCAAAATGAAAGTCCTGGTGAGTGAAGCTAGGCAGAAGAAAAGTCCTGGTGAGTGAAGCCAGGCAGAAGGAAGTCCTAGTGAGTGAAGCTAGGCAGATGGAAATCCTGGTGAGTGAAGCCAGGTGAAAGTCCTAGTGAGTGAAGCTAGGCAGATGGAAATCCTGGTGAGTGAAGCCAGGTGAAAGTCCTAGTGAGTGAAGCTAGGCAGATGGAAAACCCTGGTGAGTGAAGCCAGGTGAAAGTCCTAGTGAGTGAAGCTAGGCAGATGAAAGTCCTAGTGAGTGAAGCTAGGCAGATGAAAACCCTAGTGAGTGAAGCTAGGTGAAAGTCCGGGTGAGTGAAGCCAGGCAAGGGAAAATCCAGATGGATCAAGGATGATCGGACATTTGGTGCTGGGAAGTCCAAGTAGGTCAAAGGATTGACTGGATACTTGGCATGAAAGAAAAGTCCAAGTAGGTCAAAGGGATTGACCGGATACTTGGCACAGAGAAAAGTCCAAGTGGGTCAAAGGGATTGACCGGACACTTGGTAAGGGAGTCCTAGCAGGTCAAGGGAGTGACTAGATGCTAGGCATGACATACCAACAGGTCAAGGTTGACCGAATGTTGGTTAGGGATGTTTGGGACTTGGTTTGACAAAAACCAAGTGCTGGATCGATCCGTGGATCGATCCAGGTTCTGGATCGATCGGTGGATCGAACAGAAAGCTTCCGGATCGTTCCGTGGATCGATCCAGATGTCCCAATCGATCAGTGGATCGATTGGGACGCGGCTGCTTCGCGCGATAAGCGCTGGATCGATCCGTGGATCGATCCAGGCGCGTTTCCAGAGCACAGAGGCGCTCTGGATCGATCCGTGGATCGATCCAAAGCCTCCCCGATCGATTGGGAACATTCGAATCGATCGGGATCCGACCGTTGGCGTCGTTTATAGCTGCAGGCGTTCGATGGCTGCGCAAGAACTTCACCGATTCATTCGAGATCTTCACCAGCTCCTCCACAACTCTTCTCAAGTTCGAGATCGCCAGTTCTTGAAGGTTCTTGGAGGCTCTTCCAAGTCAAGAGGCGGATCAAAGCAAGAAGAAGAAACTAGGGTTAGGGTTTGTGCACTCATTGTAAGCTTGTAAGCTTGTATTTCTTTACTACCCTTTCTTCTTCTTGTATTGAGTCTTGTAGGGCTTCTCCACCTTTGGTAGTTACCATAAAGGAGAGTTTTATTAGTGGAGGGTGTGTGTGTAGGTGTGGATCCTTGGACTAGTCACCTCTTGTGAGGTGGATACCAAGTAAACCAACCTTGTTAGCGTTGTGTGATTTGTTTCTGTATTTTCCGCTGCGTATCTTTGAAGAAACAAGCAACGCCGAGCAACGAGCACGCGAAGAGCTATTCACCCCCCCCCCCCCTCTAGCTACTTTTGGTTATAACAAGTGGTATCAGAGCAAGGCCGCTCTTCACCGGAATCATCGCCGGAAGGGTCAAGCATAACAAGAAAAGCTAGAGGGTGAAGAAGTTGAAGCAAATTCTTCAAGTTCAAGACTTTATCAAGCTCAACTTCAAGATGCAATTCCAAGATGGACTTGGATTTGACACAAGGGTGGCTCCACCATACACATCCACAAGCTTCGATTCTTGGAGATCAAGAATTGAAAATTTCTTGATGATGGAGATAGAGCAATGGTTTGCTCTAATGGAAGGTTTCAAGGTTCCAAGAAATTCAAAGGGCAAAGTTCTAAAGAAAAGCAAATGGAGCCCGGAGCAAGTCCAAAGGTGCGAGGCAAATGACAATGTGACCAAGCTTTTGGTCAATTTATTGCCAAGCACCATTCTTTGCAAAATTGGAGAATTTGAAGATGCAAAGGAACTTTGGAGCAAATTGGCTAAGCTTCATGAAGAGATCCCCTCCACTGTACAAGATAATGAAGAATCCAGAGAGGGTGACTCTTTGGAGCAAGACCAAGAGGAGGACTCTGAGGTTGAGAGATACTCAACCTCCGAAGAAGAGGAAGTCCAAGAAGCTTCATCCTCAAGGGAATACAACGAAGGGAACAAGGAGGGAGCATACTCCTTGTTTCATATTCAAGATGATGAAGCCTCCACCTCTAGGATTGAGGGGGAGCAATCCTTGGTGACACCGGATCAAGAAGAAGAAGAAGCTTCTACATCCGGGTCAAGAGACGAAGAGGAGGAAGTAGATTCTACCTCCACAAGTCAAGAAAAATCAAATGGAGGAGAATCAAGGTCCGATCAAGAGGAAGCTTCTACCTCCGGATCCAAAGAAAAAGATGCCACCCCTGCAAGCAAAGGTATAAATATTTTAATTAATAATAAAAATCATATAATATGTTTTGAGTGTAGGGAACATGGGCACTATAAGAGCAAGTGTCCCAACTTGGCCAAGAAGAAGGGCCAAATGGCACAAAAGGGCAAGGAGAAGCTCAAGGAGACCACCCCCGGGACAAAGAAGAGCAAGGAGCACATTGTGTGCTTCTTGTGTCAACAAAAAGGGCATTACCGAAGTCAATGCCCCAAGGGGAAGAAGATGGTCAAGGCTCAAGGAGGCACTAGTCAAGGGGGAGCCTCCAAGGTAAAGAAGAAGGTAACATTCATTGAGCCTATTCCCTTGCAAAATGGTAAAAAGCATGCTAGGTCAAATTTTTATCATCTTAATGCGATTTACCATAAGAATAGGAAGCATGAGGGCTTTAAGGAAAAGCATGTGGCCCTACATGCCAAAACTACTATCCCTAAGGCTAGGAATGTAGGTAAAAACCTAGGCGATAACTCTAAGGATGTAAGATACAAGCCTAGAAACAAAAATGCTCATGAACTTAATGGAAAACCAAAAACTAAGGACTTAGTGATGGAAAATCAAGTCTTGAGGTCAAGACTTGATAAAATTGAAAAGACCCTAAAAAGGATGGAAAATATCCTATTAGGGCAAAATGAGCATAACCTAGGTCTAGGAGCACAAAGGTCATCTAATGGTCATAGAGGTTTGGGATACAAACCAAAGGCTAAGAAGGATGTGCCCTCTTACCATAGAGTTCCATATAGTTATGGAACAAACCCTAGGTCTAGTGGTCAAGCCAAGAATACTAGGGAAGTCATCCCTAAGAGTATTTTTGCAATAAATGTGACTAAGACTTCTAAGAAGTCTAAGAAAGTCACAAACAAGGTCACAAGGGAGGTTATCCCTAGAGTTGACCTAGAAAATGTGACCAAGGCTTCTAAGAAGCCCAACAAGGTCACTAGGAAGGTATCTAGGAAGTTATCCTAGTGAGTACCTAGAGCATCCAAGGAGCACCAATAGGTGTTGGGTTCCTAGGAGCATCTTCTCTACCCCATAGATGGGTTAGAGAGTGTCAACTCCGATTAGAAGGGTAGTTAACCCAACTTTGAGGAAATTGACACTCAAGGAGCATTTTCAAGGTTTTAGTTAACCTTTGAAAATGAAATGGACCTTTTGATTACTCCTTGAAAGAGTAAAATGTGCCTAATGGTGGAAGAATTGATTTTAATCTTAAATGGCACATATTGGGAAATTAATAAGAACTATCAAGTTGGGTTTTTGGTATGTTCTTAGGCAATTTAAGGCAATCCGGGCCTTAAATTTAAAAGTGCTACTCTTGAGGAAAAATGGAATATGCCAACATTTGAGGACATGTTTATTTTAATTGGCATAAATTAATCAAGGGAATAAGAAATGCAAACTTAGGTTTTGGTACTCTCTTGAAGCACTTTGGGCAAGCTAGGGTTTAAGTCTTAGGATTAGCTAAGATTAACGATACTTAGATAGGTAATCTAGGTATATTTTATTTATGCTAAACCTTGCCATGATTGTTTGCTCATAATATGCCATGACATCATATTTTATCTTATTTATATTTTGCATTCATGACTTATCATGAAAAATACAAAAATACCATGTCATGTCATACATACATCATGTAGTTATAGGAATCTTTCTTTTGAAAGCTATTTTATTTTGATGTATGCTATAACATTATCATGCATTATGTTTATTTCCTTAAAAATTAAGGACATATGGCATTAGTTAAACAAGTGGCATTTGTTTACAACAAGTGGAATAAACAAGTGACATTTGGTTAACAAGTAAATCAACAAGTAACATCCTTTGTGGATGTCTACCTCTCAAAATGCCTAGATAGATATGCATGATCCCTAGAATAGGGCAAAACCAAAATCTTACATCTCACAAAGACCTATAAGATGACTTGTATGTGTTTCAGTACACATTAGATACAAGTGAGATGTTAGGATGATGAACAAAACTCAAGATGTTGATTTAGTGCATTCTTTTGAGTTTTAAGTTCATCAAAACACATAGTTATGTGTTTTCCCATCATTTGGAAAGCTAATGTACAAGTCATGTGCATTATGCCCAAGGAACATGATGGGATATTGGTTTTGAAAATGTTTTAAAATGATTTTGGAAAACCTTGGTGAAGGCTATCTTTTGATAGTAATCACCATTGAATAGTTAGACACAAACTTGAATAAAACACTAAAGTTTTTGCAAGTTTTCAAGTTTGTGTCAATCTTTGAAAATATGATGTATTTTCATAGAAAACTATTTTTCCATGATTAAGTATGCCCTAAATAATGTCTACACGAAATTTCATGATTTTTGGATTTTTGTAGAATTTTCTAGGGGTTTCTGAAGTTGACTGAAATGGAATTTCAGCAACTATCAGAGCTCCGATCGATCCATGGATCGATTGGAGTTCCTGAATCGATCCATGGATCGATTCAAACGGCAATTCCCGCGAGCAGAAGCTCGCTGGATCGATCAGCCGATCGATCCAGGTAGTCTGAATCGATCAGTGGATCGATTCAGAAAGGTTCAATCGATTGGAACCCAACTCCAATCGATCCAAGTTGCTGATTTTGGCTGGGAAGGCTTGATTTCAGCATCTTTGAACCTCTTTGAGTCTAGGTAACCATTCCAAACCCCTTAAATACATTTGTATACATACAAAGGGTGTTTTCATGTTGAAAACAAGGATGGATTGGTTAACGAAGACTAAGTAGAAGTTTAGGTTGAGGATGTTTCAAATTTTGAATATTTGAACCTCAAAACTTCCAAATTTGGGTTTCCTAATGTTTTAGGGATTCCAAGTCATTGTTGGTGCAATGACAGAAGTTACCACCATGTCTTTAGGGGGAGGGACTCTTTAAAGACATGAAAATTATTTTTCATAAACCTTGGAAGGTGGTTAACCTTCTGTTGTGAACTTGCTCAAGGTTGAGCATTTAAACTTGAAATGGGGAGAAATGGGGAGTGGATATCCTCATTATTTCAAGTGGACACTCATGTGGTAGATAATGCTCAAGGTTGGGTAGTTGTCTACATTGAGGGAGAAGTTAAGGATAAATGAAGGGTATGGGACCTTCATTATCGTGTTGATCACAACGAGTGATGTTGTGAACAACGATGAGCAACTCTTCAGGGGGAGAGCCTTCAACAAATGGACTTGTTGAAGTGTGCCCAGAATTGGAGCATAGGTTGATGTGTGTCCAACGATAGGTTGATGTGTGCCAATAGGGGGAGAATGTATGGTTAAGCTTAGTCCTTCATTACCTATGGGAAGGTCATAGGGAGAGAATGAAAGGACTCATGAAAGGGAGTAAGTTAGGCTTTCATTACCTAGAGGGAGTTTGCCCTCTTAGGGGGAGAATGAAGAGCTTAATTTATGCTTTCATTACCTAGTGGCATAAAGAAGGAGGCTATGGGATTAGCCTAACTTACATATGGGATTGTAAGTGTTATTGTGGTATTGTCAAACATCAAAAAGGGGGAGATTGTTGGTGCAATATCCCTCAGGTCAAGGTTGACCTGGGTAACCAAGCTAAGTCTTGGTTTGGGTTTAGATGTTTGACAATAAGATATTGATTGAAGAAGAGTCAAGTAGGTCAAGGTTGACTGGATACTTGACTGGGAAGTCCTAACTGGGATGTTAGGCAAAATGAAAGTCCTGGTGAGTGAAGCCAAGCAGAAGAAAAGTCCTGGTGAGTGAAGCCAGGCAGAAGGAAGTCCTAGTGAGTGAATCTAGGCAGATGGAAATCCTGGTGAGTGAAGCCAGGTAAAAGTCCTAGTGAGTGAAGCTAGGCAGATGGAAATCCTGGTGAGTGAAGCCAGGTGAAAGTCCTAGTGAGTGAAGCTAGGCAGATGGAAAACCCTGGTGAGTGAAGCCAGGTGAAAGTCCTAGTGAGTGAAGCTATGCAGATGAAAGTCCTAGTGAGTGAAGCTAGGCAGATGAAAACGCTAGTGAGTGAAGCTAGGTGAAAGTCCGGGTGAGTGAAGCCAGGCAAGGGAAAATCCAGATGGATCAAGGATGATTGACCGGACACTTGGTAAGGGAGTCCTAGCAGGTCAAGGGAGTGACTAGATGCTAGGCATGACATACCAACAGGTCAAGGTTGACCGAATGTTGGTTAGGGATGTTTGGGACTTGGTTTTGGACAAAAACCAAGTGCTGGATTGATCCGTGGATCGATCCAGGCTCTGGATCGATCAGTGGATCGATCCAGACCTGTCCCAGCGAACAGAGAGCTTCTGGATCGATCCGTGGATCGATCCAGATGTCCCAATCGATCAGTGGATCGATTGGGACGCGGCTGCTTCGCGCGATAAGCGCTGGATCGATCCGTGGATCGATCCAGGCGCGTTTCCAGAGCACAGAGGCGCTCTGGATCGATCCGTGGATCGATCCAAAGCCTCCCCGATCGATTGGGAACATTCGAATCGATCGGGATCCGACCGTTGGCGTCGTTTATAGCTGCAGGCGTTCGATGGCTGCGCAAGAACTTCACCGATTCATTCGAGATCTTCACCAGCTCCTCCACAACTCTTCTCAAGCTCGAGATCGCCAGTTCTTGAAGGTTCTTGGAGGCTCTTCCAAGTCAAGAGGCGGATCAAAGCAAGAAGAAGAAACTAGGGTTAGGGTTTGTGCACTCATTGTAAGCTTGTAAGCTTGTATTTCTTTACTACCCTTTCTTCTTCTTATATTGAGTCTTGTAGGGCTTCTCCGCCTTTGGTAGTTACCATAAAAGAGAGTTTTATTAGTGGAGGGTGTGTGTGTAGGTGTGGATCCTTGGACTAGTCACCTCTTGTGAGGTGGATACCAAGTAAACCAACCTTGTTAGCGTTGTGTGATTTGTTTCTGTATTTTCCGCTGCGTATCTTTGAAGAAACAAGCAACGCCGAGCAACGAACACGCGAAGAGCTATTCACCCCCCCCCCCCTCTAGCTACTTTTGGTTATAACAAATTGGATTAGGTTCATATGATGCACCAAAGATTGGATTCAAATTAGACTTATTGAGTTAGACTCAATTAGATTCAATTGTTGAATGAGTCTAATTTAGAATCAATTGAGATTCATTAAATTAAAATTGACTTGAATCAAAGGTTGGATTTAACTCAACAAGGAAGACAATTGGTCAAGTTTGACTTGACCAAGTAGAAGTTGAAACATCAAGTTTGACTTGATGTATTGCCACATCATAAGGATGACTCATCCTTGCCACATCACCTCCACCTCATGAGGCATGCCACCTCATGGGGGTTACACCCTCCCCTTGGCTTTAATGTGGCCGGCCACATTAATGGGGAGGTTACAAGATGTGGCCGGCCACACATTAGTGGTGGAGGTTTTGGTTGTGTGGGATTATGGTGCATTCAATTCATTCTTCTTCCTCCATGCTTCTTCCTCCTCTCCCTCTTGCTGTTGCCGTGGGGTTTTTTGGAAGGTGAGAGGGTGTTGAGTTTCATCCAAGAAAAGATAAGAGAGTGTGAAGGACACAAGAAGAGGATACTACTAGTTGAGTATGTGAGAGTCTTCTTGTTTTTCTCTCTTTTCTCCCTTTTCAAATTCTATCCGAGAGCTCTAGAAAGTGCTAGCACACTTGGGGCTCTCTTCTCCATCCTTGAGTGCTAGAGAGCACTCCTTGTTCGTGTGGATATCACTAGAGAAGTATCTACCTTGATACTTTGGAGATCCGACACGTACCTTGGACGAGCGAGAATTTTGCGAGGGCACGCTTCAAAGGTAAAAGCTCTCAACACATAGATCTAGGAGTAGATCTAAAGTTTTTGAAACTCGTACTTGTATTTCATTCGGTTTTTCCTTGCACGGATCTACGGGTTTGGGTGATTCGGGGTTTCCGCGACACGAAAAGCGGTTTTCACGGCCCGAAAAATCCAACAGTGGTATCAGAGCCACGTGCAAGGCTTGTACGAGTTTAATTTTTTGGTTTTATGAAAACTAAACCTTCTGTGATTTTCTGTAAAATTTAGTTTTTATGTTTTTATGGGTAATTTTTCCGTAGAAGCGAAGCACAAGTATCTCGGCACTTGTAGGCTTCGGCTACCGGGAAGTTTTTCCTTAAACGGCTTCATTTTGCCCCAAATCCGTTTGGGACAGCGGGCTTGTGTGCCATTAGATCGCAAAGGAGCAACTCACGATGGTTAGATCGTGGGTAGGGGTACTGCCCCTAACCCCGCAAGGGGATTTGCTCCGCGATTGCACTCAAAATCGCTAAAAATGAACCTACCGGGAAGATTTTTCTGAAACGGCAATGTCTCGACCCAAATCGTTTTGGGACAGCGAGTTTAGGCGCTGTTGGATCGCAAAGGAACCCTCGCGATGGTTAGATCGCGGGTAGGGGCGCTGCCCCTGGCCCCGCAAGGGGATCCGTTCCGCGATTGCGCCCGAAACTGGTAAACGGGACCACCGGGAAATTTTACTCGTAAAAATTGTAAAAAAATTAATTTTAAAATTATAGAAAATTATGAAAATATATAATTTTGAATTATATATTAATTTTGTGATAGTCATGGCCCAAAAATCCAATATGATTGGATTGTGTTGTAATTCATAATACGGTCTGCGTGTCGTTATGTGTTTTGGCGTGTTGTATGTTTTTATTTTTCCGCGACCTGCGCGTCGTGCTTTTCTCATATATTCTGGTTGTAAATTAGATTTAGACTCGAATGTAACTCAAGTTTCAAATTGTAATGTACAAATTGGAGCGGTGGAGGGTCCACACGAGACGGAGTTCCGAGGCGGGCACGAGCAACACAAGGTGGTCAAAGGGAGGAGCTTGGAGAAGCTGTTGACCCTAGGTTGACCATTCGATCTTCTCATTGGCTTGAGAAGATCATAGTGGGGCCATGACTAAATCACAAATAGATTAATTAGTTAATTGCTTATGTATATGATGCATGTTTAATAAGTAATTAATTAATTAGTGCCTTACGATTAGATTAGATCTAAGTCGTGCACATGATGCACCCTTGTGATTAGATTAGATCTAAGTCATGCACAAGATGCATCCTTTTCGATTAGATTAGATCTCGATCGAACCAACTCTAAATGCCTAACCGTGCCGTGATACCTATCACTACCTCGATCACATGTATTGTTGAATCTGCCAAAGCAGAGCAATACATATTATCTTGGTAGGGTACCGAGGGACAATCTTGGTCCCGCCTATCAACGCATGGGTAAATACAAACTCAATTAGATTGAGTATTCCTAGTTGCTCGGTTAGATCGAGTCAACTATAGGCATTCTTCCAACGGTTGGAAAGGATAGGTCAAAATCACATCTATATTAACTCTCGGGCGTATTAGCCAAAGCTAACTCGAGTTTTAATATAAATGCGGATATTGATTTTATAAACAAGAGTTGCATAGAGATGTAATTGGTAATCGTTACCTACCGATCATACTAAGCCTTGGGTGTATTAGCCAAAGCTAACTCAAGGGTTAGTATGATGTGGATCTTGTCCCACAAGAATTATAGAATTCAGTGGGAGCATCATTTAATTAAAGGCCTAATTAAATGATTTTAAAAGAATATGATATTTATTTCTGCAAATTTTCTGTTGTAGATAACCATGACGTCGAATACGAACTCTTTCTCCCTGCGTTCTGTCCTTAAGAAGGATAAGCTCAACGGAGCAAATTTCCTGGACTGGTACAGGAACCTGAGAATAGTTCTCACTCAGGAACGTAAACTGTACGTTCTGGAGCAGCCCATTCCGGAGGCTCCTCCTGCCACTGCCACGCGAGCTGACCGGGATGCTTATAAGAAGCATCAAGATGACGCATTAGATGTGTCCTGTCTTATGCTCGCAACCATGAACTCTGAGCTTCAGAAGCAACATGAGTTGATGAGTGCTTACGATATGGTAGAACATCTTTGTCACTTATATCAAGGACAAGCAAGGCACTGGAAGAGGAACTCCAAAGAATACCTGGAAGATCTTACGAAGAAGAGAAATAAGATTTCTACTTCAGGTATAAATGTTATAGAAGTCAACCTCTCTATTTCTTCGTCGTGGGTATTAGATACCGGATGTGCTTCGCACATTTGTACTAATGTACAAGCACTGAGAAATAGCAGAGCATTGACAAAGGGCGAGATAGACCTACGAGTAGGCAATGGAGCACGGGTTGCTGCTGTTGCTGTAGGGACTTATTTTCTATCTCTGTCCTCTGGGCTTATACTAGAGTTAGACGATTGTTGTTATGTGCCTGCATTGACTAAGAACATTATATCATTTTCTTGTTTGGACAAGAAAGGATTCTCGTTTATAATAAAGAACAAATGTTGTTCTATCTATTTAAACGATATATTCTATTGTAGTGCACCTCTGATGAACGGACTCTATATTCTAGACCTTGAGAGCTCTATCTATAACGTTAGTACCAAGAGGTTCAAATCGAACGATATGAACCACACCTATCTCTGGCACTGTCGCTTAGGTCATATAAATGACAAGCGCTTATCCCAGCTCCATAAGGATGGTTTGCTGGACTCATTTGATTTTGAATCATATGAGATATGCGAGTCATGCCTACGAGGCAAGATGACCAAGACTCCCTTTAGTGGGCACAGCGAGAGAGCGACTGATTTGTTAGGACTCATACATAGTGATGTATGTGGCCCTTTCAATGTCGCTGCTAGAGGCGGTTATAGATACTTCATCACATTTACTGATGACTTCAGTAGATATGGTTATGTGTACTTGATGACACATAAGTCCGAATCCTTTGAAAACTTCAAAGAATTCAAGAATGAAGTACAGAACCAGCTTGACAAGAGTATTAAAATACTTCGATCAGATCGAGGTGGTGAATACTTAAGCCATGAGTTTCGTGACTATTTAGCTGAGTGTGGGATTCTATCCCAACTCACTCCTCCTGGAACACCACAGTGGAATGGTGTATCCGAAAGGAGGAATCGTACCCTATTAGATATGGTACGATCTATGATGAGTCACACAGATCTTCCGACATACCTTTGGGGCTATGCTCTAGACACGACAGCTTTCATTCTCAACCGAGTTCCATCCAAGGCCGTGATAAAGACACCATATAGGATATGGACTGGGAGAGATGCCCGGGTGTCTTTCATGAGGATTTGAGGTTGTGAGGCTTACGTACGACGTCAAGTCTCAGACAAATTAGGACCCAAATCCGACAAGTGCTATTTCATCGGATATCCCAAGGAAACTAAGGGATATTACTTCTACATTCCCAGTCAGCACAAGGTAGTTGTGGCAAAGACTGGGGTCTTTCTAGAAAGGGACTTTGTTTCTAGAAAGACTAGTGGGAGCACGTTCGATCTTGAAGAAGTTCAAGATGCGAATACTAGCACTGAAGCCTCGATGGAAGTTGAACTGGAACCACAAAGTGTTGTGGATGATGTTCCACAAGGAGTTGAGGAACAACAACCAGTTCAAGTAGACATACCTCTTCGCAGGTCTGATAGGGTGCGTCGTCAGCCTGAGAGATACTCGTTTCTCTTGTCTGAGCATGATAACGTTGTGCTCATAGAGGATGAGCCTACCACCTATCAGGAAGCTGTGATGAGACCAGATTCCGAGAAATGGCTAGAGGCCATGAGATCCGAGATGGAATCCATGTACACCAACCAAGTATGGACTTTGGTTGATCCACCTGAAGGGGTAAAACCCATTGGGTGCAAGTGGGTCTTTAAGAGAAAGACTGACATGGATGGACTTATCTATAAGGGTCGCTTGGTAGCTAAAGGTTTCAAGCAGATTCATGGTATTGACTATGATGAAACCTTTTCTCCAGTAGCGATGTTTAAGTCCATTCGGATCATGCTTGCTATTGCAGCCTACCATGACTATGAGATATGGCAAATGGATGTCAAAACCGTGTTTCTGAATGGAAACCTACTCGAGGATGTGTACATGACACAACCTGAGGGTTTTGTAGATCCACAGCATACTAGTAGAGTATGCAAGCTGCATAGGTCCATATATGGACTAAAGCAAGCATCTCGGAGCTGGAATCTTCGATTCGATGATGCAATCAAACAGTTTGGATTCATCAAGAACGAAGATGAGCCTTGTGTCTACAAGAAGGTTGTAGAGAACACAGTTGTCTTCCTCATATTGTATGTGGATGACATACTACTCATTGGGAAGGACATCCCTTTGCTTCAGTCTGTCAAGACTTGGCTAGGGAGTTGCTTCTCAATGAAGGATTTAGGTGAGGCATCCCGCATTCTAGGGATACAGATCTATAGAGATAGATCTAAGAGATTGATTGGCCTAAGTCAGAGTACATATATTGACAAGGTACTCCTTCGATTTGCCATGCAGAACTCCAAGAAGGGATTTCTGCCGATGTCACATGACGTGAGTCTTTCGAAGACTCAAGGTCCCTCTTCTAGAGAGGAGAGAGACCGCATGGATCAGATCCCTTATGCCTCAGCCATAGGATCGATCATGTACGCCATGCTATGTACTCGACCTGATGTCTCGTATGCTTTGAGCAGATACCAGTCAGATCCAGGTGAAAGTCACTGGATAGCGGTCAATAATATTCTTAAGTACTTAAGAAGGACTAAAGAATATTTCTTGATATATGGAGGCAATGATGAGCTAGCTGTAAAGGGTTACAGTGATGCTAGCTTCCAGACCGACCAAGATGACTATAGATCGCAGTCGGGGGGGGTTCGTATTTTGCATTAATGGTGGTGCTGTCAGCTGGAAGAGTTCGAAGCAGGACAATAGAAGCCGAGTACATTGCTGCATCAGAGGCAGCAAAGGAGGCAGTTTGGATCCGCAAGTTCATCACTAAACTTGGGGTGGTTCCTAGCATTGCTGACCCCATTGAGCTCTATTGTGACAATAATGGAGCTATAGCATAGGCGAAGGAACCTCGCTCACACCAGCGGACCAAACACATACTACGGCGCTTCCATCTCATTCGAGAGATCATCGAGAGAGGAGATGTGAAGATTTGCAGAGTACCTACAGAGGCTAACATCGCAGATCCCTTGACCAAGGCTTTGGCACAGAAGAAGCATGATGGTCACACTAGGTCATTTGGGCTTAGAGCCTACACTGATTGGCACTAGTGCTAGTGGGAGATTGTTAGCTAGAGCCCTAGAGCCAATCATTTGATGATTGTATTTTGGACTTATTGTATCATATTCTATATAAATAAAGGCATTTGGATTTTGGTTATTATACTTACTTGTATTGGTGCCAAATAAACTAAGTATAATAATGTCCTTGAGTAGATGGTTCTCACCTATATCAATCGGTTAGTTGAACCGATAGTGAGATGATATAGGGAACACTACTCTAAATCATTCCTAGTCGAGTATTAACATTCATGGACAATGTTAATGCAATAAGACTAGCATGTAGGTCAACTCGATGACTTGATCTCACAAGTCATGGATATGGAGATATCAAGTTGACACATGGGTATGCATTGGAGAATGTATACTGAATGACCCGCCATGAGAAAGTATCATGGATCGTTATATGAGTGTCATATACTTTCTCATGTGGCTATTAGTATGACTATTAGTCCTTAGACCTGAAGTCACCATGGATCCCTACATAAGGAGTTATGTACTTTGGTTTCGTCAAACGTCACCCGTAACTGGGTGGACTATAAAGGCGATTACTGGGTATATAACGAATTATGTAGAGGGATGTGAGTGATGTAGATGAGATCTATCCCTCCCATATGACGGGAGCGACATCGGTATTCTTGATAGAGTGAGACCACTAAGTGCATGACCATGCCCAAATGAGTCAACATTAGATGTTGAGCTCATTTGATCGAGTGAGTCTACTTGGAGTTCAAGATTTAGATTGATTAGAGGATGACACGGTCTATGCCTAATATTGATCAATCTAGATGTCTAGGATAGAAGGACAATGTCACATATTGTGAGGAGTCACAATTAGTAGTCACAAGGTGATGTTGGATCTCAACATTCTTGTAACTTGGGTAGCAATGATGTATTGCTAGATGCCGCTCATTGCTTATGTTTCTAAAGGAGTTTAGAAACATTGCCAACGTTACAAGAACCTATTGGGTCACACACAAAGAACAAGTGGATGGAGATTAGGTTCATATGATGAACCAATTGGATTAGGTTCATATGATGCACCAAAGATTTGATTCAAATTAGACTTATTGAGTTAGACTCAATTAGATTCAATTGTTGAATGAGTCTAATTTAGAATCAATTGAGATTCATTAAATTAAAATTGACTTGAATCAAAGGTTGGATTTAACTCAACAAGGAAGACAATTGGTCAAGTTTGACTTGACCAAGTAGAAGTTGAAACATCAAGTTTGACTTGATGTATTGCCACATCATAAGGATGACTCATCCTTGCCACATCACCTCCACCTCATGAGGCATGCCACCTCATGGGGGTTACACCCTCCCCTTGGCTTTAATGTGGCCGGCCACATTAATGGGGAGGTTACAAGATGTGGCCGGCCACACATTAGTGGTGGAGGTTTTGGTTGTGTGGGATTATGGTGCATTCAATTCATTCTTCTTCCTCCATGCTTCTTCCTCCTCTCCCTCTTGCTGTTGCCGTGGGGTTTTTTGGAAGGTGAGAGGGTGTTGAGTTTCATCCAAGAAAAGATAAGAGAGTGTGAAGGACACAAGAAGAGGATACTACTAGTTGAGTATGTGAGAGTCTTCTTGTTTTTCTCTCTTTTCTCCCTTTTCAAATTCTATCCGAGAGCTCTAGAAAGTGCTAGCACACTTGGGGCTCTCTTCTCCATCCTTGAGTGCTAGAGAGCACTCCTTGTTCGTGTGGATATCACTAGAGAAGTATCTACCTTGATACTTTGGAGATCCGACACGTACCTTGGACGAGCGAGAATTTTGCGAGGGCACGCTTCAAAGGTAAAAGCTCTCAACACATAGATCTAGGAGTAGATCTAAAGTTTTTGAAACTCGTACTTGTATTTCATTCGGTTTTTCCTTTCACGGATCTATGGCTTTGGGTGATTCGGGGTTTCCGCGACGCGAAAAGCGGTTTTCGCGGCCCGAAAAACCCAACACTCTCATGGGTCCCAAAAGCTCTTCCTATCCTTAGGAATCTTAACCTTAGTCACCTCTCTTGGTGACTCATCCACTATGGCTAGGTCACTTCGATGCACCTCGGGTGACACTTGGCCTACTAAACTCACCTTCTTAACCTTAGACACCTTGTCTTTGATTAATTTCTTCTTGTCCTTAATCTTGGACACCTCATCCTTGCTATAATTATATGCTATCCTAGCATATTCCTTCTTATTGGCCTTGGATGACTCTCCCTTGTCCTTGGTAACACCTCTCATACCAATGTCATGTGCTACCTTAACACTTGACTTCCTTTTGGTCTTGGAAAAGATTTTTATGTTTCCAAAGCGTAATTCTCCCCCTAAAAATATGGTCAAACTTCCATCATTGCGCTAACAATGACTTGGGGTTCCTAAATAATTAGGAAAACCAAAACTCAAAGTTTTGAGGTTCAAAATTCAATAATGAAACTAAACCTCAACCAAAACTTCACTTTGGTTTTTCTTAACCAATGCATACTTGTTTTCATCATGAAAACTCATGTAAACATTATTTAGGGTATACTTTATCAGGGAAAAATAGTTTTCTATGAAAATACTTCATATTTTCAAAGATTGACACAAATTTGAAAACTCTTGAAAACTTCAATGTTTTCTCCTAATTTGTATCTAACTTTTCAATGATGATTACTATCAAAAGATAGTCTTCACCAAGATTTTTCAAAAGTATTTTGAAATCATTTTCAAAATCAATATCCAACCACGTTCTTTGGGCTCAATGCACATGACTTGTACATTAGCTTTCCCAATAATTGGAAGATACATAACTATGTGTTTTGATGAACCTAAAACTCAACAAGATGCACTAGATCAACATCTTGAGTTTTGTTCACCATCTTAACATCTCACTTGTATCTAACGTGTATTAAAACACATACAAGTCACCTTATAGTTCTTTGTGAGATGTATATTTGGTCTTGCCCTAAACAAAGGGATCATGGATCTTTATCTATGCATTGTAAAAATCATGATCATCCATCTAGGATGTCACTTGATATGATCCCTCTTGTTGGAACACTTCCATACATAATAAATGTCTTTTGTCCTTAATTACAAGGAATTGACATACTGCATGATGATTAATGACATACATCAAAATAAGCAAAGCATGCTATAACTACATGATATATGCATGACATGACATGGTATTTTTATATTTTTCATAATAAAATGTGAATGCTAAATATGATGTCATGGCATACGATGGGCAAACAATCATGACAAGTTAGCATAAATAAAATGTACCTAGATAATCTATCTAAGTATCCTTAATTATTAGCTATACCTTAAAATTAAATCCTAGATTGCCCAATTTCATCAAGAAAGTGTCAAACCCAATTTTGACATTTCTTTTTCCCTTTCTAAATTTGTGCCATTTTTAAATTAAACAAATTCCTCAAAGTATGACACATTTTATTCTTTCAAAGAGTATATGAAATCAAATTAAGGCTTAGATTCACCTTTAACCTTCTAAGAAAATGCCAAAACCCCCAACTTGGCATTTCTTATCCTTTTCCAAATGTGTCAATTTAAATTAGATTTAACTCCTCAAATTTTGACACATTTTTGCTCTTCAAGGCTGTAAGCACATTTGATTAAGGCATGAGTTTTCTCTTAATTCCTTAAGAAAGTATCAAAATTCTAACTTGATTTTTCTTATACTTTTCTTAAGTGTGCCAAGTTAGATTACGTTCAACTCTTCAAATTTTGGCACATATATTACTCTCTCAAAGAGTAACCCAATAACCTTTTTTTTTCAAAGGTTAACAATAACCTTGAAAATGCTCTCAAGTGTCAACTTTACAAAGGTTGGGTTAACTACCTTTCAAATTGGAGTTGACACTCTCTAACCTATCTAGGGTGTAGACAATATGCTCCTAGGAACCCAAAACCTATTGGTGCTCCTTGGATGCTCTAGGTACTCACTAGGGATGACTTCTATAGATACCTTCCTAAGGACCTTTCTAGGCTTCTTAGAAGCCTTGGTCACTTCCACTAGGTCACTTCTAGGGCTAACTCCCCTTGTTACCTTATTTGTGACTTTGTTTGGCCTTTTTGGAGCCTTAGTCACCTTTACTAAGTCAACTCTAGGGATGACCTCCCTTGTGACCTTCTTTGTGACATTATTAGACTTCTTAGAAGTCTTAGTCACATTGGTCTTTGCAAAAGTACTCTTAGGGACAACTTCCCTTGTACTTTTAGCTTGACCACTAAACCTAGGGTTGGTCCCATAACTATATGGAACCCTATGAAAGGAAGTCACATCCTTCTTGGCTTTAGGTTTGCATCCCAAACCTATATAGCCATTGGATGGCTCTTGTCTAGCTTTTCCTAGGTTATGCTCATTTTGACCCCTAAGAATATTTTCCATTCTTGCTAGGGTTCTTTCTAAATTATCAAGTCTTGACCTCAAGACTTGGTTTTCCGTCATTGAATCCATAGACTTGGATTTTTCTTGACCCCTATGAGCATTTCTATATCTAGGCATATATCTATAATCCTTAGAGTTATTGCCTAAATTGTTATTTACCTTCCTAGCCTTAGGTGTGATAAATCTAGCATGAGGAGGGATATATTTATCCTTAGATTTATCATGCATTCTATTTTCATGATAAATAGCATTATAACGATTTAAATTTGAACTAGCATTCAAGTTAGGGTTTACCTCCCTTACCCTTGAAGCTCTCTTCTTCTCCCACTTCTTCAAGTGCACCAATTTCTTGAGCTCTCCTCTCCTTGGGCACTTTGTGTGGTAGTGACCCCACTCACCACATGTAAAACACCTAATGTGCTTCTTCTCCTCCTCCTTCTTCTTCCTACAACTCACATAAGTTTCTAAATTAACTTTAGTGAGTTTAGGGTTTACCTCCTTTACCTTCTTGAGTGAAGGACACCTACTCTTGTAGTGCCCCATCTTACCACACTCAAAGCATTTGATGTGATCCTTTGTGCTCTTCTTGGTAGTTGAGGTGGAGGGTTGAGCTTCCAAGATCTCCTCTTCCTTGGATTGCTCTTCTTCCTCTTCACTTGAAGATGTCGATGATTCCACTTCTTCCTCCCTTGAAGATGTGGATGATACCTCCTCATCTTCCTTCTCCTCCTCGGATGTTGACCTTATGTCAACATCGGATTGGTCCTTCTCTTCTTGGACCAATGAGCCCTTCTCCTTGGACTCCTCTACTCCTTGGAATTGTGACGGGTCTTCATGATAGGCAATGATTTTTTTTCCAAAGATCACATGCACTTGTGCATTCACCTACACTCACAATGATATTAGATGGTAGTAAATTATGCAAAATTCTCATTACCTCCTTGTTTGCCTCCGATTGCTCTCGTTGCTCTTCGGCCCAATGTCGAGGTCGGAGGCGTTTACCCTTCTTGTCCGTAGGAGCTTCAAATGGGTCACTTAAGACAATCCATTGGTTCCAATCCATTTGGAACCATGTCTCCAACCGCTTCCTCCAATAATTGAAGTCTTCTTTGTCATACGGAGGTGGAATTCGGATATCCCATCCGAGCGGTCCTTCGGACTCCATCTTCTTCTTCCTCTAGCTTTTTGCTCTCTTGGCGGTTAGTCCGTAGAAGAGCGCCCTCGCTCTGATACCATTTGTTGGGACCGATGTGCCCGCTAGAGGGGGGGGGGGGGTGAATAGCGTCTCACCCAAATCGATGGTTTCCTACGTATTCGTTAGTTGCACAGCGGAATAATACAAAACTAAATACGAATATGAAAGCTAAAGACAAAGAAAGGAAATGCAAACCAATGCACGTCAATGTAACGTGGTTCGGAGATAACTTGCTCCTACTCCACGGCTGTCCGTAAGGTGGACGATCCCGATCCTTCGGTGGATTAATCCTCGGCAAACTCCGGCTACTCAAGCAACTCCTTGTGGGTGGAGAAACATCACCACAACACCAACCAAGAACACTTGGACACAAGAGAATCTTGAGCACGTTTGGTGACTACTAATTAGGCTTTAACCAAGTCTAATTTCGTCACCTTGGCCGACCATCCCAAGCTCCTTCTTATAGAGCTTGGAACAAATCAGTAAGCTGATTTGCCCGTTACCAGTCGACTGGTCCTTGCACCAGTCAACTGGTGTCAGCCCAACGGCTCTCTACAGTGCACCAGTCGACTGCTACAGTCACCAGTCGACTGCTACAGTGTTGCTATAGTACACTACAGTACTGGTGCAGTAACCCCTAATTCTAGTATTTTATCTTGAGTACATTCACTCAGCACTCATTCTCGCCCGACCAATCTAGACATAGCCTTCTAGCCTCCTTCATCAGCCTTGCGTCCCTCGGATGCCTCCCCATCCTTCACGTCTTGCCTTCTGGAACTTCCATCGGCCTTGTCATTATTGTCGGGTCTTCCTTTGCCAAGAGGTCGCGCCTCCGGGACTTCATCCATTCCCAAGTCACACTTGGACTTACGTTGCCAAGACTATATGCTTGGACTTACACCGCCAAGACTCATCCTTGGACTTTCCTCCTTTGCCAAGATCACACTTGGACTTACATTGCCAAGACTACATGCTTGGACTTACACCGCCAAGACTCACCCTTGGACTTTCTTTGTTGTACCTGTATCCTGCACACTCACAATGCATATCAAATACAACAATAAACCTAACTTAAATCTTTGCCCAAACATCAAAACTTAGGGCACCTAGATTGCTCCAACACAATATTGATCTCAAACAAAGAAAGTGGGGGCTCCTATATTCGGATTAAGAGGACCAGACATCAGACAGGAAGTCCTAGTTGTGGGTAGGCAAGGAAGTCCTAGTAGGTCGGGTGGACCGAGGGGCAGGAAGACCTGGTGGGTCGAGGATCGGGCATGAGAAGCCTGTGGTCCTTTGTTTAAGGAGGGATTGTTAGGGTTGCAAACATAGTCCCACATTGAAAACATATGAGAAAAATCATGGGTTTATAAGAAAAAAGATATCTCCATTGGCATGAGATCTTTTGGGGAGAGCTCAAGAGCACAACCATGAGGGCTTAGACCCAAAGTAGACAATATCATACAATTGTGGAGGTATCTAAATTATTTTCGATCCTACACCTGGGTGAAGGCGTTCATCATGGTCTCGGACGAGACCGAGGGGATGTCCATGGGCACTTGATTGAAGCGTTGAATGTAGGCTCGGAGTGCTTCCTTGGGCCCTTGCTTCAGGGCGAAGAGACTGACACTTGTCTTCTTGTAGCGTCGGTTGCTGGCGAAGTAGTGCTGGAATGCGACTCAGAAATCTTTGAAGCTTCGTATTGAGCCGTTCGACAACCTTCTGAACCAATGCCACGCTGATCTGGAGAGAGTTGTGATGAAGACTCTGCACTTCACTCCGTCCTTGTACTGGTGCAGCGTAGTTTCATTGTCGAACCGATCCAGATGATCATCTGGGTTGGTCGACTCTTTGTACGTCTTAATCGCCAATGGAGTGTAGTGTCGGGGCAGAGGATCTTGTAAGATCTCCTCTGAGAACTAACTATCCGTTGATCCGTTCGGGAGACGTGTTTCTTCGGGGCACTTTGCCTTTCCGTGTGTCCCAAACGGGAGCATCGTCTGAAGATGATCCCCGCTCCTGATGCGCTTGGGCTATCTCCGAGGGGGTTTGGAACAGAGCTCAATGGAAGGGGATCGACGCGGGCGACACTTCCCCTTGTGTGTCGGTCGGCCTTCGGTTTTGACCCCATATAGATAGTTGCTCTGTTCGGTCTTCTTGCCTCGCTCGCCTCTCAGCCGTCAATGTTGCAGGCTGCGGTGCTGGCCGATCGGCTAGCGCCTGTTGTTGTTATTGCTCGATCATTTTCACTACTCATGCTTGCACGAGCATCTTCAGCTCCTCCTGAGTGAGTGTTATGGTGGTTAGTCGTTCAGCATCATCCATCTTCTCAGCTCGGATGCAGGTGACGTTTCCACAGACGTCGCCAAATATGATCATGTCCTAAAGTCGATAAGAAGGATGCTGGGGATGTGACGCTCCTGTTGGCCTCTGGTGGACGTCGCTCCGACCTACAACACAAGCAGCGTTAGTGCCGAGCCAGAAAAGGGATCCCTGGCGATGACCCTCTGATGCTCAAGTTAGTCTCCACCGAAGCAAGAAGAAGAAGAAGCAACGGGAATAGTAACGCAACAGTAAATATTACATGTAAAGCATACCTCCGCCGACGCTTGGACCTCCTTTATATAGAGCTTCAGAAGCACGTGTGCACACTTCCCCAAGTGAGCACACATCTCAAAGATTTTTCTAAAAAGACGTGTCAGTAAAGTGCCCCTAACACAATACCTTAACGGGCCGAGCATATCTCTGAAGCGACAGTGGGAGCTTCCGCCGTACGATTCTCTGTCTGACCATGCCGCCTGTCAGCGACACTAGCTCCCAAAAGGATGTCAAAAGATATTCTGCTGTGTCTGTTGCTTGGGCGAGCTGGGTAGCCGCTTGGCCAGAATTCTACTATCCATGTGCTATCTGCTGTCGCGCCGTGCGAGATAGCCGCTCGACCAGAAGTCCACTGTTCTTGTGATCTATTGCTGGGCCGAACTGGAAAGCCGCTCGGCGAGAAGTTCACTGTCCACGTGCTCGGCTGATGTCGGGTCTGCTGCTAGGCCGAGCGGGGAAGCCGCTCGACCGAAGTTGAACTCTGTCGATGCCTATTCTTGTTGGCTGGTCGAGCAGGGTAGCTGCTCGGCTCGACTTCGACACATCGTTGTCCCTTGAGCGCCGTGTTTGAATGCTTCTCGCCAGTCGGGGCATGCTTTGCCCGACCGACCGATGCCCTATAAGCGTTGACCTCCTAGGCTTTGACTTCCTGACATCTACCGTGGCAGCAGGGTGAGACCCCTCTCTTCATCACCGCATCAGTATATATTAAATATTATATATTAAATAATTTTATATTAAAAATTATTTATTAATTTGAATGATATTATTTACATTTGATGAGCATCATCTTTAAAAAGTTAAAATTATTAATGACTAATTAATGGCTACTTTAATTTTATAATAAGCATACGACTATCTATTCTAACAACTATTTAATACGATTTAAGATATACTTAAATAATTCTAAATTAAATTGATAAAGTGTTTAAGTAATTTTAAAATAATAAAAAATTATGTAAAAGTATTGTATATATCTAATAGTTTTTTATCAAGTTGAATTGTCTATAATAATGTTTAAATAAAAAATAATTTTATAATAAAATATATTATTTTAACTTTTTAAAAATAAACGGCACCCTATTAACAATTCTAATAATTTCAGGTGTCTTTTATTTTTTTCAATAATAATAAAATAATCCTTGAAAAATCTATTATGTACGGTATTTGTAAAGAAAAATCAAGCGCAACGTGGATCGTCCATGATTGTGTTGAAACCCTCGGACGGTGCAATACTTGAGATATGATTTTTTTTTTTTTACCTTGACCATATACACTACTGTTATTCGTAATTTATCTCCTGCATATTAATCATAGGTCAAAACCGAATGATGGCAAGGGATTTATATCTTTGTAAAATCTTCACCTACTCGCCTTCCTATTGGTTGGATAAGCGGGTCCCGACATACAACTTTAATCCCATTCAAGGATTCGGACAATCATAGATGATGTTGAATGACAAAGATAGCCTTGCAGAAAGAGATTAAAATAAATTAAGGAAACGGTGAAGAGTTAGGTTTTCCCACGCGCCGTACGCCACCCACCTCTCCTCTCTTCCGAGGATCCCACCTTTCCTCTTCCTTCCTTCCTTCCTTCCTTCCTTCCCCTTTCTTCTTTTTCCTTCTTCCAGTGCCTCTTCTCCCCTCCACCCGCCGCCGGTGACACCCTCCTTCCCCTGAGCATCACGTGGCCGGAGCGTGCTAGGTTTCTTAGGCTATAAGCCTCCTTTTGACTTATTTAATCGAAGGCAGTGGTGGGTGAGTAATCTTCTGCTCTATTATTTGTTTTCTTTGATTTAAAATTCTTCGATGATTAAATTTCAACTATAACTTTATCCTTCGGATTTGGGTTTATTCTTGACTGGAAAGTTTCATTGAACTTTTTCATTTGAGAAATCTTTATTATACCTTGGTTGATGGGAAGTTAGACAATAGATAGTGGGGATGTGATATCGATTGTTTGATTTTATATGAATAAATAAGTTAGTATGATTTAATTATGAAGATTATGTTATAAACTATTTATATATACGTATTATTGGTACATACTTTGTACTGATGAACTAATATTATCAATAAGATATTACTTTTATACTGTTGGTAATTTTATACTCTTTAATTCTTCTGCAATTGCACTTTATGATTTCTGTTTTTGCCCCTCCTATCATTTTTCCCTTTTCTTTTTTTGGTCTTGGATTTATATTTCTGTCTCATAGTTGATGAAATCGACAGAGTTTTATTATGTTCTCCACAATAGATATACTTGTCTAATAGTTGCGTTCAATTCAAGTGTTCAGGAAACTATGATTTGTAGATAACTTGATGAAACAAATATTACAAAAGCTGAAAAGAAACTTGGACCAAAACTTAGATAACTGAGGAATCAAATATTCTGACTATTGAGGTTTACCTCTATAAAACCTTCTATTAGTTTTAGGTCTTCTGTATTTACTAGTATTTAGTTTGATATAGCAGCTACTCCTTTATTTTTTGTAAAGCATTCATGGATTTAGTCATGAGAGGGGATGCATACACAAGTAAATTAGACTGCTTGTGCTCGAGTACCAGAAGTTCTGTCATTGAAAATCTGACCTGGGTCATAAGACCATTGTAAGATGGGAGTTTATGCGTGTAGTTTGAATTCCAATTTTCTAATATTTAGCCTCAAAATATCAGGAAATAATTTCCCCAACTTATGGTTATTATAAGAGCTAATATTTTTTAGTGTGAATTTTTCATAGATTTAGTGGTAATCAAGATGATGTTTGAATTGAACCGCTTAAATAATGTGTAATTTGAGAATCATGTCAAATTTGCTCAAGATTTAGATAAGGAAGTGAAATTTTTAGATAGCTATGATGTGCTGTTGCAGTCCTTGTTTAGTCTATATGAAAAATCCTGATCAGGAATTAGACATTAAGTATCTACATCAGACTAACATCTCCATCCTATGGGGAAATAATATTTTCTGAGATTGCAAATGTGTATTTCATCTGTTACTTCAATTTTTCTATGGATTGATTTGAATATCCACATAGGCTTGGAAAGCGTTCTAAGTGACTGCTTAGGTGGTAGGTGGCTGTGTAGCTGCATATGCCAAGGGGTCATTTTGCCTAGTATCTAGCCCTTTTAAAAAGGCAGCCAAGCAAACCCCCCTTTAAAAAAGTCGGACAAGCAAACCACTCAGGCAGCCAAGGAGGACCCTCTATGAGGCCCTAAAGTCTAAGAAAAAATATTTTTTAATTAGTTTTTGTTCATTTGTCATTAGTTATCTTTATCTATGTTATCTATATATTTTGGTATTGTAACATGACACTAATTATAAACTAGCTATGTATTTGCTTACAATTTGGATTGATAATTATGAAGTATTAAACTTTATCTCGTTGTGGATTTTTTTCTTGATTGCAACGTGAAATATGAAGCATTTTGTTATTTTTTTTATAATCAGATGATTTAGTCATCTTCAGTTTATTTTTTTTAAAAAAAATTATATTGAGCACTTTAAGTGCTAAGATAGTGGGTTGACTGCCTACCTTTGGAGTCATTTCTTAATAACTTGAATACATGAATTTACCGTCATGTTTATGCTTTGCTCAAGTATTCCATGAATCCGTGCATACAAATTTTTCAACGTCCAGACAGCTGCATTATTCCTGCAACCAAGAGCTTTATTTATTTATTTCTTCTCATTCTGTCCCTCTGTAGCATGATGCCTAGCCTTATTCAATCCTCGTCCACTTTCAATCAAATCTCTCTTCTCCTATGAAATTTCTACAGATCAATTAGTATCTGTTTGGAGTAAGTGAATGCACATGTGTCCCTACTACTGTATTTATGTTTTCTATTTAGATTACATGGACTGTGCCTGTAGGTTGATCAAAGGTAACAGAAGGAAACAAAATGCCTCTGGGATTGATAATAGGACTGACTAGGGCAATGCGGAGAAAGAGAACTTCATCACTGAGTATATTATCTTCTAAAAGAGGGCCAAGAGACTACTACAAGGGAAAGAACTGCAAGCCCACTGGTTTTCACACTCGGAAAGGTTAATGTCTTCATCACTTCAATAACTCTTCTTATCATAAAACGGTTACTAGCATCTGCAACTGCATGCACTTCTTAAAGTTTTGATCTTCTTTTGTTCCCAATTCAGATCTAGTCATCTGAGCTAAAGGGTATTCTGTTGGTCTAACTTGTTGGTTAAGTTAGAGTAATTCTTCATTTTGTAGTTTGGCTGGTATTGCCATTGCTCTTGCTATCCCATAGAAATGGAGCATCCAATATTGGGTGGACTTGTATTAGAATTTCACCTTTCTGGTCTTCGTTGCCACAAGTTGTTTTAATGCTTCAGTGATTGAAAAGGGAAAAGATTACAATTCTTATACAATGGCAAACAAGTTCAAAATTTATTTACTGTGATTGACTATCTTACACTAAGTTCAGAATTTGAAATTAAATTTATTCAGATTTTACTAATTATGGAACCAAATCTATATTGTCTTTACAGGTGGTTATGTTATGATGGATGAGAAGATGCCGCGTTATGTAGTTCCAGATTTGACGGATTTTAAGGTAGAACAACAAATCACTTTTCTATTTTTTTTTATTGATTTTGTTGAATCTCGCTGAAAAGAACTCTTAATCATTATCTTGCAGCTCGAACTGAATATAAATGTTCTTTATAAATTCTGCTCCCTGCCATGACTACAATATTCTTTTGTGCTGTGTTTTTATTGTTTTTAAGTTGGCAGTAATCTTAATGTTTTTGACCCTTTATATTATAATCTGTCACTGTCTAATGATGCTTAATGTTTTATGCTGCTGCTATTTTGCTGTAGCTCAAGCCATATGTATCACAATGCCCTCGAGTTGCAAATGTCGGCTCAACCACAGCAGAGTCTTCCGGTACAGCCAAAGTAAATGTAGGTTAAGATTTTGGCTCCCACTGTGTTGCTTCGTCATTGCCACGCCAAAACAAGTGTAGTAAAGACGTAGAACACTAATTTCTCCTCTCAGTGACTGCTTGTTGCATTTTTGCCTTTGCATCGTCCTGGACCTATTTTTATTTGCCTGCCGTCAACAAAGATTACTGGCTATGGAATTAGGTATGGTTCGTTGTTGTCAATGTACGAGGAACTATTAAATTACAATTTATTTTTCAGCTCTAAGTTTTGAAATTGTAGTATGGAAGTCTATAAGTTGCTGAACTTAATTTGACCCGGGAAATTTTAGTTAGATTCGATTTAGATTGGGAATTATACACACACACATTTATTATATGCCCAGCATTCTATTCTATCTTACAATGGTTCTCCTGGAAAGACTACTCTTTTCTTCTGCATCAGGCTTCATCACCCCTATCCGAATTGTATCTTGTCCTAAAGTGATTATTATTTTCTTCATTCCCTGCCTCAGAAGACTACAAGCACAGCTGCAAGAAAGAATAATATTTACAACAACATGTGAGAAGTTAGAGCCAAACATTTCTCTTCAAATATCGGTAGTAGGATATACCCAGTATTAACGGCTGTTTTCCATCTTGTTACCAGTCAATACCCAGGGTTTGATACCAGTTTGTGCAAGTTTTATCAATGCATTCAGGCACCTGTCACACATTTCACAGTATAAGATTTTGCAGTATAGATATCACCTACCACACTCTTCTGCCTCTTTCTTCATTCTTCTCGAGCTCTGTTGTTGAACAAGAGTAAGTGATTTATCATCCTCCTAACAACTTCTTTGCACTCTGACAAATTTGTCTTGGCATATCTACAAAATTCGTAGTCTTTGTTGTTGAGAGTGAGGGGTTGTGTTATAGGTTGATCGTGTTGCTGTATGACTTGGAGCCCTTGAGGTGTAGACACCGTTCATATGTTAGAACAATTTGCAATAGAAATATATCTTGAACCAAGATCCCTGTGATGTTTTTGCCATCTTTTTTTGTTGCCATGAAGACTCCCTAATCATACTCCTTGCAGTTTGGGTTTGATTATAGGTTCCTGACTACTAGATCAACAATATTGACTCTCCCCTTCTGTTTACACTATATGATCTGTTAAATATCTATCATATGTGGGTAAAATTTAACAAGTCAATCAAATTCTACATTGTATTTCAATACACTCCTACCTCCTTGATCTCCAAAGATAGGATTTTCTGGCATCTTTTACCAAAATGACTTGTTCTCTAAAATGGTAGTTGACTAGCTACACCTTCTTTGTATCCGAATAGAAATATACTCGAAGGTTAACTCAATGTCTTTCGACTAGGGACTTGTTCTTGAGGGAGGTGGTTTACACCTTGTTTACAAGTACGTCTGTTGTAGGGGAAGGTACGTCAATTATAGGTGCTCCCTGAGGATCACTCTCACATCCGACCCCTCCATTGGGATTAGATGGAGCTCTGGCTAGTGTCTCTAAGCTAGAGATAAGTACACCATCAAGACCTAATCAACACCATGAACAACCGACGCACAATGACATGTACGACGACGACCATGGCTATAGGTAATTTCACCTCATGGCCAAGTTAGTACTTAACTGGTAAAGTTACACTATGATCGTTTTCACAGGATTTATTCCCAACATAATTAAATGACCTTCTCACTTATGTTATCGATCCTGTCCGAACCATGCTCAATGGACGCTGGGATGTGACGCTCCCTGCTGAATCCTCGAATGCTCTGGCGAACCTGCAACAAAACTGAGCCGGGGGTGTCCCAGCGACGGCCCTCCGACGCTCAAGTTAGGCGAAGGAATAAGAAAGTGACTTCGAAAATGGAGACTCGTGTACCTCCGGTTGAAGAAATGGAGGCCTTATATAGATCTCTCGAAGGAGCCTGGGCACACCAATCGAAGCGATCACCTGCTTTCGACCATGTCTAGGTGTGGGCCTGTCAGAAGGGCATCCATAAGACCATACTGTTACTGTATCAACCTTTCCGTGACGTGATGGTGGGGCCTTTAATAGTGCCATCTTGCGTACATTCTAATCATCATGCCTTTGCTGACATATCATATCCCGAGCCGAGCGAATAGGCCGCTCGGCTAACCACTGTTCCCTCGCCACGATTCCGGCCGAGCGGACACCTCTACTCGGCCATTCTGTCCTCGGCCGAGCGGACACCTCTGCTCGGCCACTCGGCTCCGGTTCTTCTGCTTTGGCGTCGAAAACCCAAACCTTTGGTTGGGTAATCTCTGGTTCCGCTTGGACGGGACCCCATCTGTGGGTCCCCCATTCTTACCGCCGGATCACTTGCAGTGAGTCCGACTGACTGGACTGTGTGTCCGAACGGGCGGTCGTCGCCTTATCGCTGCTGCTGATATCCCTTGAGCCGTTCGACCCTCATGCCAAATTTAGCCGCTCGGCTCTTCGCTTTGTATGCCTTGGCGCCCAACGTGGATGTTTGCTTGTCTAAATCCTCTTGAAAATCGCGCAAGTCTTTTTCATTAAGCCGAAGCATGCGCGGTATGGGCGCATTAATTGCGCTTGGTGACAGAGTGCCACGTGGCTTGTCTATAGTGGCGGTGACGCTCCGTACGATGGGACGCCCTTCGTTTTGAAATGAACGGCTAGATGATGACCTCGTCTCTTGTGGTTTCCGCGGTTTCTATTCTCTGATATTCGTTCGTCCGCCCGGGGTATTTATAGTCGCCGGACCGACTCTCGATTTTTAACGATGGTGCTCCTCGGTTTTCCGCTCGGTTTTTATAGCCGGTCGACGCGGCTCTCGATTTTTAACGACGAAGCTCGTCGGCGCGGCTCTCGATCTTTAACGACGGAGCTCGTCGGTCTTCCGCTCGGGGATTTATAGACGTCGGCTCGTCTCTCGATCTTTAACGTCGGAGCTCTACGGCGCGGATATTTATAGCCGGTCGGCGCGTCTCTCGATCTTTAACGACGGAGCTCGTCGGCGCGGATATTTATAGCCGATCGGCGTGGCTCTCGATCTTTAACGACGGAGCTCGTCGGCGCGGATATTTATAGCCGGTCGGCGCGGCTCTCGATCTTTAACGACGGAGCTCGTCGGCGCGGATATTTATAGCCGGTCGGCGCGGCTCTCGATCTTTAACGACGGAGCTCGTCGGTCTTCCGCCCGGGGATTTATAGACGCCGGCTCGGCTCTCGATTTTTAACGCCGGAGCTCGTCGGCGCGGATATTTATAGCCGGTTGGCGCGGCTCTCGATCTTTAACGACGGAGCTCGTCGGTCTTCCGCTCGGACGTTTATAGACGCCCGCTCGTCTCTCGATCTTTAACGACGGAGCTCGTCGGCGCGGCTCTCGATCTTTAACGACGGAGCTCGTCGGCGCGGATATTTATAGCCGGTCGGCGCGGCTCTCGATCTTTAACGACGGAGCTCGTCGGCGCGGATATTTGTAGCCGGTCGGCACGGCTCTCGATCTTTAACGACGGAGCTCGTCGGCGCGGATATTTATCGCCGGTCGGCGCGACTCTCGATCTTTAACGACGGAGCTCGTCGGCGCGGATATTTATAGCCGGTCGGCGCGGCTCTCGATCTTTAACGACGGAGCTCGTCGGTCTTCCGCTCGGGGATTTATAGACGCCGGCTCGTCTCTCGATTTTTAACGTCGGAGCTCGACGGCGCGGATATTTATAGCCGGTCGGCGCGGCTCTCGATCTTTAATGACGGAGCTCATCGGGCTTTTAAGCATAATTTGGACAACGTTTACCTGGCCGAACGGCACAGGGTCTTCGGAATTGAGCCTTTGACTCTTACAATATACCTCCGGCTGAGCAGCTCGGGGCCTTCGTTACTCGAGCGTTTGGCTCGGATAATATACCTCCGTCCGAATGGTACGGGGCCTTCGATACTCGAGCGTTTGGCTCGGATAATTTACCTCCTGCCGAACGGCATGTGGCCTTCAATCCTCGAGCCTTTGGCTCGGATAATTTACCTTCGGCCGAACGGTCCGGGGCCTTCGATTTTTTATGCCAATGCAAGGATATCGCACGCCCGACCGAACGGCTTGGGCCTTCGTCCTTGAGCATTTTGCTCGAATAATTTACCTCCGGCCGAACGGCTCGGGGCCTTCGCTTTCGAGCTAGGGGCTCGACTAACATACTCCTCGATACTCGAGCGTTTGGCTCGGCTAATATACCTCCGTCCGAATGGTCCGGGGCCTTCGATACTCGAGCGTTTGGCTCGGCTAATATACCTCCGGCTGAGCGGCACGGGGTCTTCCCATCGAGCTCTTGGCTCGGTTTATACACTCCCGGCCGAGCGGCACGGGGTCTTCCCATCGAGCTCGGGGCTCGGCTAATATACTCCCGGCCGAGCGGCACGGGCTTCCCATCGAGCTCTTGGCTCGGTTTATATACTCCCGGCCGAACGGCACGGGCTTCCCATCGAGCTCTTGGCTCGGTTAATATACCCCCGGCCGAGCGGCACGGGCTTCCCATCGAGCTCTTGGCTCGGTTAATATACTCCCGGCCGAGCGGCACGGGCTTCCCATCGAGCTCTTGGCTCGGTTAATATACTCCCGGCCGAGCGGCACGGGGTCTTCCCATCGAGCTCGGGGCTCGGCCAACATACTCCTCGACACTCGAGCGTTTGGCTCGTCTAATATACCTCCGTCCGAATGGTCCGGGGCCTTCGATACTCGAGCGTTTGGCTCGGCTAATATACCTCCGGCTGAGCGGCACGGGGTCTTCCCATCGAGCTCTTGGCTCGGTTTATACACTCCCGGCCGAGCGGCACGGGACCTTCCCATCGAGCTCTTGGCTCGGTTAATATACTCCCGGCCGAGCGGCACGGGCTTCTAGCTCGAGGAACTATAATAAATCTTACAACGGAAAGAGGATAATTGAAGAACTGACCTGCCGACCAGCGAGGGTTCTGACTCAATTTCTCGACTCCCAAATACCCGTGGAGTGATGAAGAATATATATACTTGTCGAAACTCATCATGGCTTCCTCGTCGGACCGATATCGGGGCAGGAGTTACTCCCACTTGAGTGCTGGTCGGACCCTTATTTTGCCCCCATTTCTAATGCTTCTCCTATCGTTCCTCCTGGGCCGCTCAGATATCCGCTCAGCTTGAGCCTTCTGTTTCTGTTGTTCCACGAGCTTAGCTGCTCTTGCCTCAATTAGAGCGTCGAGTTTCTCCTGGGAGAGCGTCACGGTGAGGTCGTCCAGCTTCGTCCATCTATTCCGATCGGATACAGGCGCGTTCCCACAGACGGCGCCAAATTGATCCTGTCCGAACCAGGCTCAATGGACGCTGAGGATGTGGCGCTCCTTGCTGGATCCTCGAACGAGCCGGGGGGGTGTCCCGGCGACGGCCCTCCGACGCTCAAGTTAGGCGAAGTAATAAGAAAGTGGCTTCGAAAATGGAGACTTGTGTACCTCCGGTTGAAGAAATGGAGGCCTTATATAGACATCTCGAAGGAGCCTGGGCACACTAATCGAAGCGATCACCTGCTTTCGACCATGCCTAGGTGTGGGCCTGTCAGAAGGGCATCCATAAGACCATACTGCTACTGTATCAACCTTTCCGTGACGTGATGGTGGGGCCTTTAATAGTGCCATCTTGCGTACAGTCTAATCATCATGCCTTTGCTGACATATCATATCCCGAGCCGAGCGAATAGGCCGCTCGGCTAATCACTGTTCCCTCGCCACGATTCCGGTCGAGCGGACACCTCCGCTCGGCCATTCTGTCCTCGGCCTAGCGGACACCTCTGCTCGGCCACTCGGCTCCGGTTCTTCTGCTTTGGCGTCGGAAACCCAAACCTTTGGCTGGGTAATCTCTTTTTCCGCTCGGACAGGACCCCATCTGTGGGTCCCCCATTCTTACCGCCGGATCAGTTATTATTTGGTATTATGATTTATCTCTTTTTATTTAACTGTAGGGCTGACAATAAAGTATGTTTAGAATGAGCATAATCACTTATGCATCATATGGACTAGGGATGGTAATTCCACCCGAACCCGATGGAGGATTCGATATCCGACCCGAATGGAGGAGGGTATGGAGGGACTATCAATACCCGATACCCGACCCGAATACCCGATTAAATAATATATATACATATATTAAAGAAAATTTTCTTTTTCCAAAATCAACTTGTTATTTTTGTTGATATTAGGAGGAGACTATATAGATGTTTAATCTATTTTTTTTAATTATATATATATTTTTTAATAGGATGTTAATTTTAATATATTTTTGTTGAATGATAATAGTTGGATAGAAAGAATAGTTGGATAAAAAGAAGAAAAATTAAAACTATAGAAGATATCCGATCCTTTAATGGGTATGGGTATACCCATTGGAGATCCTATACCCGATGAGTATGAGGACGGAAGATATAAAATCTGACCCGAACTCGACCCATTGCCATCCCTAATATGGACCACAACCATGGCTACATGTAAATTCATCTCATGGCATCACTTGAAAAAAATATACAATAATTAAACTTTTTAATAATAAACTATAACTATTTTTAAAAATAAAGGAATAAATCTTATAACTAAAAAATATAATAATATACTTTGACTCGAAGCACATAAAAATTGTTACATCCAACGTAACATAGTGCGATGAGATAAAATAAAATTTAATATTAATAAATTGAGGATCTCTGAGCAAAACTAGTTAAAATTGATTATAATATCTTCATGATTGTGGTGCACTGGTAAGGTACTTACAATAAAAAAATTTAGAATTCCAATCTCCATTGAGATGAATATTTGAAAGTTGGCTTCTAATCGTGCCATAATTTAATTTCAATTAAGAGATGAGAAAATTTGTAACTCAATGATGTTAATCTACTTATTATGCCCATCTTTTATCTTTTGGAAGTCAAGTTATTTCCCAAAATTCTTTTTAAAAAATAAAATTAAAATGCGCTTCCAATTAGAAGAAGGTAAATTCCTTAATTAGCTATTATATAATGATCACAATCATACATGAACAATCCTTTCGCACATTGAAAAGATCCCTCGTTAATCCATCACTTTGCTCTCGCCGACGAGGCCCATCACCTCCTCCCACAGGCCGACGCTCCTCCCAGCGCCGGCCTCGCCCACCACCGTCGGGCTGCAGGCCACCACCCGCCAAAACCCTGCCCTGATCTCCTCCGCCAGCTGCTCCCTCTCCCACCCACAGTAGCCGTCGAAGAACCTTACGTCCTTCACCCCCACCACATCCCTCTTCACCATCTCCGCCGCGCACCCCACGCTCTCTTTGGTGCCGTAGTACACCCCTTGCATCACCTCCTCGAACACCCCGCTCCGATCAGTTCCGTCGTCGTCGTTCCTTCCCCCGCGCGGGCCGACCAAAAAGAGCCCTTCTTCCAGCGGCCCCCCAAAAAACAGAGGCCGGTCGGAGAACACCCCCGCCACGTCCAAGTTCACCGACGGCGTTTCCTTGATCGACATGAGGGACGGCCGGTTGAGGATGACTCCGGTCGGGCCCAACGGGCCGACCGAGAGGAGGAGGATCACCGTCCGTTCGAAGATGTGGACGCCGTCGAGCTTATCTGTGGCCAGGAGGAGGCAGCCACGCTCGGGCTCGTGGATCAGGTGGGCCCATTTGTCACCGAGCGCCACTGCCGGCGGCGGCAACGGCGTCAAGCCTCGATCAAGGGAGGTAATTGCTTGCTCTCCGGCCACCAGCCGCGCTCTGAATGACCTCCAGTCCGACTTGATCAGCGCCTCGCCGCCGTCATCCTGATCGGACCTGAGATTACAATCTGAAAAAAAAAACAACACACAAACTATATATAGCTCACCGACTCGTTACGATCCTGAACAGTTAAAGACTGATCTGCACTCACAGATCACTGAAGGGCTGCTGGCAGCTCTTCCGGGGAAAACTTGGCCTGGCCTTTTCTTGTGGAAGAAGGGCGAAGTTGCAGAGGAAGTCTTGATGAAGGATTTGCAGGTTAGGAAACAGGGCGATGCCTCCATTGTTGGCTTCGATCTCGTTGTCGATTCACAGAGACAATGGAGTTTATACTCGCCATGGATGTAAAAGCTTGACCACTAGTTTTTGGAGGGCGATCCAATTACGATATAGTACAATTTTTTTTTTTCTTTTTTGTTTCTTCTCAAACGTCCAATGAGAGTACAACATCTGTGTGGCAGGAAGAACTCCAAGAAGGCTAGGTGTTTCTTGTGGTTCCTGGGCTTTGGGGCTGAGTCGGCAAGGGATTTTCTTAGCTTTCGATGATTTTCTAGAGAGTTTTCATTGGTGTGTGTGGAATTTGTGTACCCACCAAGAACAATTGACCGTGACCCCACAAAAGAAATTAAAAAAACATTATCCAGAATTGAAAGAAATAATAATAAAAGTTTAAAAAATAGTGATCGATAGAAATTTGATCAGGCAGACTGCTTAGTATTCCATTCTGGTTCTCATGGAGAAAAAACTTATAAAAAGGCAATGACACTTAAAGAAGACTGTTTTGGGATTATTTACTTATAATGGTTTAAAATATCAGATTATAGTTAGTTACAATTTTTCTTTATAATTTGTGTCGAAATATATGGTCGGAAGCCACGCAAAGATTATCCCTCACTTGGCAGTCTGGCCACTTGTCCGATGCCGATGGCCTCCAAGCAACTTCCGATCACTCATCCCGACAAATGCGATAATGATGAGGGGCTCTACCTTGTTGCCATGGTGGAGGTCAAGGGATGTCAAAGTCAAGGCAGGCAATGCGTATATCGCATCGGTCGGTCGGACGAAGCATGTCCCGACCGAGGAGAAGGATTTGATCCACCGTCGCCCTCGACACAGGGAGCATTCAAACACCTGACGCTCAAAGAAGAATGAGGTGCAGAAGTCGAGCCGAGCGGCTATCCCGCTCGGCCAAACAACGAGACAGGACATTGACAGAGTTCAACTTCGGCCAAGCAGCTTATCCGCTCGGCCTAATAGCAGACTTGACATCAGCCGAGTATGCGAACAATGGACTTCCGGCCGAGCGGTCATCTCGCTCGGCCCAGCAAAAGATCACGACCGTGGATTTCCGGCCGAGCGGCTATCACGCTCGGCCCGACAACGGACAACATTTGGACAGTGGACTTTCAGGCGAGCGGCTATCCCGCTCAGCTCGACAGCAGACAACACGTGGGCAGCAGAATTCTGGCCGAGCGGCTATTTCACTCGGCCAAGCGACAGACACAGTAGGATATCTTTTGACATCCTTTTGGGAGCTAGTACCGCTAACAGGCCGCATGGTCAGACAGATGATCGTACGGCGGAAACTTTCACTATCACTTCAGAGATATGCTCGGTCCGTTAAGGTACTGTGTCAGGGGCACTTTACTGACACGTCTTTTCAGGAAAAGCTTTGAGATGCGTGCTCACCTTGAGAAGCGTGCACGTACACTACAGGAGCTCTATATAAAGGAGGGATCCAAGCATCAGCGGAGGTATACGTTACATACGATATTTACTGTTGTGCTAAAGGTCTCGTTGCTCTTCTTCTTGCTTCGCTGAAGACTGACTTGAGCGTCGGAAGGCTATCGCCGGGGACCCCTTCCTTGGCTCGACACTAACGCTGCTTGTGTTGTACGTCGGAGCGAAGTCCACCGGAGGTCAACAGGAGCACCACATCTCCAACATCCATATCATCGGCTTTCGGACAGGATCATATTTGGCGCAATTTGTGGAAAGGTGTATTTCTGACCGGCTAGCATGGAGGTTGTGTTCAAGTAGTTTGATCGGCTCTTGTAGCTCTTCAAGGGAGGCTGAGGCGCCACTTCGAGCTGCCAGCTGGTCAGAAAGTCTAGTCGCTCGGGAAGACACATGAAGAAAAAGTATTCTTTCCAGTGCTTGTAGGAGGTCGACATCTTGTTGAAGAATACTAAACCGACTCGAGACTGGAAAAGGAAAGTCCTTGGATCGGATAGTTTGAGATAATAAAAATAGTGGAAGACCCGGGGAGTAAGGAGGATATCGTGCAGACAAAACAAAATAACGACGTCGCACAGCATTCGGATGGAGTTCGACACGAGTTGATTAAGGAAAATACGAAAATATTTACAGACTGTGGGAATGAAGGGATGAAGGGGAAACCGCAGACCGACGATAAATTGATCCCAGAAGAAGAAGATACAACCGGTTGGCGGAAAGTTTGGCCGATCAGATGGAGAAGGCAGAATGATCTATTGATTGGAAGGAATTTCAAAAATATCTCACAAGCTCTCAGCGTCGCCCTCATCAAACCTAGACTCCATGGATATGTACCAAGGCCCATGGGCAGAGGTAGACGGTTGCGAAGAACTTGCCATTGCAAAAATCGGGAAAGACAAAAAGAAAGCTATGGGAATATCGCCGGAACAAAAAGAAATGTCGAAAAAGATCAAAGGCAGACGCGATTGGGAGAAGGCTTACGGGAGAAAGGGCACCGGAGAAGAAAGGAGGAGCATAGCAGGGGCACAGGTGCAGTGTCGTTGGAGAATGAAGGAAACGGGAACAGACGACTGCCGGAGAACTTGAACTTGAAGTGTGCGAATGAAGCGACGCAGCGGGCTTATAAGGCTCAGGCTTGCCCAACCGAAGCCATCTGATCTAGGTCGCGGAAACCCAAGCCAAGATCTCACAATTGAATTCAAACCGTCAAATGTCACATCATGCCTGTCACGTCAGGCGTGCGATGGCAACAGGCGTGACACGTGGCGCACCACCACAGGTCGACAATTAATAAAGGCATGGGAGCATGCTTAGCTTTAATGAGCGGGGATTTGCATGATTTTCAAGAAATATGGGTGACATCAGCCTAGCCCGGCCCGAGACATCCCAAAGTGAATTTTTACAAGTGCAAACCTTTGCCGCGCCGATCGAAATGAGGGAGCATACTTATGCTCGAGCGACAAACTTCAACAGGCCGATCGACGAGGATCGGTCTTATCCTGATCGGATACCACACAGTGACGAAGGCCGATCGGGAGGGAATCTGCTCACATAATTATCCAGTCAGTTGGACTACAGCGTCCTTCGACTAGACTTGAGGGGGAGGTTTGTGATGCGGTAATGATGAGGAGCCCTACCCTGCTGCCATGGTGGAGGTCAAGAGAGGTCAAAGTCAAGGTGGTCAACGTGTATATGGCATCAGTCGGTCAAGCAAAGCATGCCCCAACCGGGGAGAAGGATCTGATCCACTGTCGCCCTCGACACAGGGAGCATTCAAACACCCAATGCTCAAAGAAGAATGAGGTGCAGAAGTCGAGCCGAGCAGCTACCCCGCTCGGCCAGACAGTGAGGCATGGCATTGATAGAGTTCAACTTCGGCCGAGCGGCTTATCTGCTCGGCCTAGAAGCAGACTTGATATCAACCGAGCAAGCGAACAGTGTGTTGGTGCAACCTTAGGTCAAGGTTGACCTGGTTGACCCGACTCGAGTTGACTTGACTCGAGTTGTATTTTGATGTTTGACTTGGGAAGATTGTTGATGCAACCTTAGGTCAAGATTGACCTAGTTGAGTTGTATGTTGATGGTTGACGAAAAGAGAGTTCTATTCTTGATGTTTGACAAGAATAGATGTTTGGGAGATTGTTGGTGCAACCGTAGGTCAAGGTTGACCTGGTTGACCTGATTCGGGAAAAAGTCCAAGTATGGAGACTTGGCACGGGGAAAGTCCAAACAGGGAGTTTGGCACGGGGAAAAGTCCTGGTGAGTGAAGCCAGGCAGTCGGAGAAGTCCTGGTGAGTGAAGCCAGACAGTCGGAAAGTCCTGGTGAGTGAAGCCAGGCAGTGGGAAAGTCCTAACTGGGATGTTAGGCAGTGTGGAAAGTCCTGGTGAGTGAAGCCAGGCAGTGGGAAAGTCCTAACTGGGATGTTAGGCAGTTGGAAAGTCCTGGTGAGTGAAGCCAGACAATGGGAAAGTCCTAACTGGGATGTTAGGCAGTTGGAAAGTCCTGGTGAGTGAAGCGAGACAATGAAAAGTCCTAACTGGGATGTTAGGCGGTTGGAAAGTCTGGTGAGTGAAGCCGAGCGGTGGCAAAGTCCTACAGGATGTTAGGCGGTGTAAATCACAGTGAGTAAAGCCGGTGAAAACCTAGTGAGTGAAGCTAGGTGAAAGTCACAGTGAGTGAAGCCGAGGCAAGGAAAATCGAGATGGATCAAGGGTGATCGGACATCCGGTGTTGGAAAGTCCAAGTAGATCAAGGGTGATCGGATACTTGGCACGAAGAGGAAAATCGAGATGGATCAGGAGATGATTGGACAGGTGTGGAAAATCTAAGTGGGTCAAAGGATTGGCCAGACACTTAGCGGAGTGCTAGCAGGTCGAGGGTGACGGATGCTAGGGATAATATACCAACAGTCAAGGTTGACCGGATGTTGGTCGGAAGCCTTAGGTTTAGGGTCGAAGTTTGGATCGGTGCGGTGACCGATCGGTGATCTGCGTTGCCACGATCGGTGCAGTGACCGTCGAGAATCGAATCGATGGCTCATCGATTGTAATCGATTGTGCGGAGACCGATCGGAGGCAACGCAACCTCGCGAGAAGAAGCCGTGGATCGGTCTGCCCGATCCACTCACTTGCTGATCGGGACACATCGGATCGGTCTGGGATGGTGCTGATCGATCTATGGACCGATCTGGAGGTTCTGATCGGTCCACGGACCCCATCGGAGGCGCCGATCGACGAGGGACGGCCGATCGATGCGTGGACCGATCAGGAATCTAGCCGTTATGACGCGGCTAGTTCTCTCTCTTCTTCTTGGCGGTATAAAAGAGGGCTCTGAGGACTTGGTGAAAAAATTCTACCGCTTCTTCTTCTTCCTTCCTTGCTTAAGTCTTGTTGTGCTTGAGCTTTGTTGAGCTCCTCCTTGTCGAGCTTGGCGTGAGCTTCATTCCACGACTGGATCAGCTGCTGCTGAGTTGCTTGTTGCATCTGTCCTTGAAGTTGCTACTTCATCCGGGACCCCAGTCGACGAGAAGGCAAGCTACTGTGTTTACATTCCTGTTGTATTTTGTTCTTGCTATTCTCTTGTACTCTTAGCTTGCTGTTGCAAGTGATTGTGGCGAGGTTTCTCCACCCACAAGGAGTTTGATTTAGCCGGTTTTCCGGGGACTCATCCACCGACGGATTGATAGGCTTCGTCCACCTTACGGACACGCCGAGGAGTAGGAGTTTCATCTCCGAACCTCGTTACATCCTTGCGTAGAGGTTTGAGTTCTTCTCCTGTTTTCTTTCTGCATTTAGTTTCCGCTGCGCTAACCCTAGTTTGTAGAAAGAAACGCGAGCGATTGAGGTCGGCTATTCACACCCCCCCCTCTCTAGCCGTACGAAGAGATCCTAACAAGTGGTATCAGAGCGAGGCCGCTCTTCGACGGATTCACACCCGTGGGAGCACAAGCTAGAGATGAATCAATTCGGAGAAGACATCACCATTCCACCCTTCTACAACGACAACTTCGCATATTGGAAGGTAAGGATGATGTATTTTCTTAGGACTAATATGTGGAACTGGTTTTGTGTATAAGAAGGGTTTACTCCTCCAATGGATAAAGAAGGAGAGCCTCTAGAGAAGAACAAGTGGACGAAGGAACAAGTCCACCAATCCACGATCAACAATGAGGTAACTAAAACAATTGAATTTTCATTACCTACTAATGTTTTGTGTAAGATAGGTAAATACAACAATGCCAAGGAGTTGTGGGATAACTTGGCCAAGTACCATGAGGAGAGCTCCACTTCAAGCCATGAAGAGAAGCCTAGTGAGTCATCAAGTAGCTCACATCATGGAGGAGAGGAATTAGAAGTTGAGGGTTACTCAACATCTAAGGACGAAGAGGAGGAGAGTTCTTCTTCAAGTTCGGAGCAAGAAGAAGAAGCTTCTACCTCCGAAAGGGATGAAGAAGAGAGCTCGTATCCACCCTCAACCCTAGGTAACTCAAGCAATTTAAGTTCAATTAAATTACACATTATGTGCTTTGAGTGTAGGGAACATGGACATTACAAGAGTAAGTGTCCAAAGAGGGTAAGAAAGACTCCACCGGCGCCAAAGGTCAAGGAAGCCGGAGTCCCGAAACGCAAGGGCAAGGAGCACATCGTGTGCTTCCAATGCAAGCAAAGGGGACACTATAGGAGCCATTGTCCGAGGGGGAGGCAACTTCACAAGGGAAAGAGACCGGGCACATCGATAGGGGGAGCTAAGGCAAACCCTAAGGTAACCTCTAAGGTTCATTTTTGCAATTCTAATAAAATGCATGCTAGGAATTTTATTGCACTTGTCGATAATAACAAGCATGATAACCTTAGGGATCAATACATGTGCTTAGGAGCTAAACATGTGAGTCTAGATAAGGATAATTCTAGAAAGGCTAACCCTAGGATCAACCCATCTAAGGCTAAGGATAACCTAGGTAGGAATCCCAAATCAACTAGACATATGCCTAGGAATACCTCAAGGAAGAGTGATAAATCAAAAATTGAGGTATTAGAGAAGGAGAATCAAGTCTTGAAGTCAAGACTTGATACTTTAGAAAAGGCTCTTAAAAACATGGAGAAGTCATCTCTAGGGTTTAAGAGTCAAAAACCCAAGTCCAAGGACAAGAAAGGTTTGGGTCACAAACCTAAGTCCCAAGTGGTCAAGCCCACTTATTATAGTGTTCCATTCGATTATGGAACAAAACCTAGGGCTAGGAAGACCACCACCAAGGTCACAAGGGGAGTCACCCCTAGAGTTGATCTTGATGAGTCCCAAATGACCAAGGCTTCAAAGCCTAAGAGGGTCATTAGGAGGGTTGCTAGGGAAGTCATCCCTAGTGAATATTTAGTGAACCCAATGAGCTCACATAGATATTGGGTTCCTAGGAGCATCTTCTCTATCCCATAGATGGGTTAGAGAGTGTCAACTCCAATAAGAAGGGTAGTTAACCCAACTTTGAGGAAATTGACACTCAAGGAGCATTTTTAAGGTTTTGATAACCTTTGAAAATGAAAAAGAATTATTATTTACTCCTTGAAGAGTAAATTGTGCCATATTTGAAAAATATCGATTTTAATCTTATTTGGCACAATTTAAGAAAACCTAGAGAAATACCATAATTGGGATTTTGGTTTTCTCTTAGGGATATATGGGCAATCTAGGGTTAGATTTTAAGTTAGCTAAGGCTAAGGATACTTAGATAGGGAATTTAGGTATTTTATTTGTGCTAACTTGCCATGATTAGTTGCCATATGCCATGCCATGACATCATATTTATTTTATTATCATTTGAAATGTCATGATAATGCTTAGGTTATCTATATGTCATGTGTTAGTTTAGTTTCAAAATTTATGTCATGTCATCATCTCTTGCATTAATAATCAATGAAATTGATTTAAGGATAAAAACACATTTTGATATTGAGATCAAATTGGTGTTTAGAAAATGCATGAGAACTTAGCCTAAGTTGACCTAAACCCATATCTCACATCAAAATTGACTTGAATGTGTTTGATACACCTTAGATGTGTGTGAGATATTAGGATGATGAGTTAGGATCAAGGTGCATAGTTCTTGTACCTAGATGAACCTAATTCAAAATTGGAGGATCATAGGGAAAGCTTGTGTACAAGTCATGTACATTTAGCCCTAAGATTATGGTCCTAAATTAAAAGGTTTAAAATCATTTTGAAATTGATTTGGAAAACCTTGATGAAGCCATCTTAGTGATTGCATTCATCATTGAACATTGTGATACAAAGTTGACTTAAACTTGAACTATTTCAAAGTTTTTGAACTTTGTATCAAGATTGAAAAATGGAAGTTATTTTCATATAAAACTATTTTTCCATGATAGTATATGTTATGAGGAATATATCCTCAAAATTTTATAATTTTTCGAATTTTCTGGAATTTATTAGGAGTTTCTGAATTTCCGGAGAAGGGAAATCAGAAATCTCTGATTTCAGAGTGTGGATCGGTCACCGGACCGATCCAGGGAAGTTCTGATCGGTCTGCGGACCGATCCAGTGAAGCATGATCCAGTGAGATCCAGAGAGCTTGGTGCGATCTGGTGAAGGCCTGATCGGTCTGGTGACCGATCAGTGACGATCCAGAAAGCGTGGATCGGTCTGGGGACCGATCCAGGGGGTTTCTGATCGGTCCAGGGACCGATCAGTGCGTGCCAATTTCTGATTTTTCAACTGTTGTCTGAAATTTCAGTTCTGGAAGTGGTGTTTTTGGATTTCTAAAGGTTTGGAACTCTCAAAGACATTGTTGGTGCAATGGTCAAGGGGAAGTGGACCTTTAGGGGGAGTTTTACCTAATTGTCAAGAGGAGTTGACTTTTAGGGGGAGTTTTTACTCCTTAAGACTTTTGAGGATTAATGATATGGGATTATCACTAAGTTGATTGTTGAAGTTAGTATCAAGGGGGAAAATTAAGAGTTTCAATGAAAGGTATGGGACTTTCATTAGGAGAGAACTCTTGACCTTGATTCACTCTTTTTGATGTGTGTCAAAAAGGGGGAGAATTATTGGGGAACCCAAGTTAGGTTATCGGGTTAACCTAAGTTTGGAGGAGAAACGTTCAAGGGAGAATATTGGAGTTTGGGAAAGAATGTTCAAGGAAGAACATTGGAAAACCTGAGTTAGGTTATCGGTTTAACCTAACTTGATTATGGTTTTGTCAAACATCAAAAAGGGGGAGATTGTTGGTGCAACCTTAGGTCAAGGTTGACCTGGTTGACCCGACTCGAGTTGACTTGACTCGAGTTGTATTTTGATGTTTGACTTGGGAAGATTGTTGATGCAACCTTAGGTCAAGATTGACCTAGTTGAGTTGTATGTTGATGGTTGACGAAAAGAGAGTTCTATTCTTGATGTTTGACAAGAATAGATGTTTGGGAGATTGTTGGTGCAACCGTAGGTCAAGGTTGACCTGGTTGACCTGATTCGGGAAAAAGTCCAAGTATGGAGACTTGGCACGGGGAAAGTCCAAACAGGGAGTTTGGCACGGGGAAAAGTCCTGGTGAGTGAAGCCAGGCAGTCGGAGAAGTCCTGGTGAGTGAAGCCAGACAGTCGGAAAGTCCTGGTGAGTGAAGCCAGGCAGTGGGAAAGTCCTAACTGGGATGTTAGGCAGTTGGAAAGTCCTGGTGAGTGAAGCCAGACAGTGGGAAAGTCCTAACTGGGATGTTAGGCAGTGTGGAAAGTCCTGGTGAGTGAAGCCAGGCAGTGGGAAAGTCCTAACTGGGATGTTAGGCAGTTGGAAAGTCCTGGTGAGTGAAGCTTAGACAATGGGAAAGTCCTAACGGGATGTTAGGCGGTTGGAAAGTCTGGTGAGTGAAGCCAGGCAGAAGTCCTGAGGATGTTAGGCAGTGGAAATCACGGTGAGTAAAGCCGGTGAAAACCCTAGTGAGTGAAGCTAGGTGAAAGTCCTGGTGAGTGAAGCCAGGCAAGGGAAAATCCAGATGGATCAAGGGTGATCGGACATCTGGTGTTGGAAAGTCCAAGTAGATCAAGGGAGTGATCGGATACTTGGCACGAAGAGGAAAATCCAGATGGATCAGAGATGATTGGACATCTGGTGTGGAAAAATCTAAGTGGGTCAAAGGGATTGACCGGACACTTAGCGGGGAGTGCTAGCAGGTCAAGGGAGTGACCAGATGCTAGGGATAATATACCAACAGGTCAAGGTTGACCGGATGTTGGTGCGGAAGCCTTAGGTTTAGGGCTGAGAAGTTTGGATCGGTCTGGTGACCGATCCAGTGATACTGCGTTTGCCCTGATCGGTCTGGTGACCGATCAGAATCAGATCAGTGGCTCACTGATTGTAATCTGATTGGTCTGGAGACCGATCAGGAGGCAACGCAACCTCACGAGAAGAAAGCCGTGGATCGGTCTGCTGACCGATCCACCCATGGCCTGATCGGTCGGCAGACCGATCAGGCATAGATCAGTGGCTGAGGAACCGAAGCCTGATCGGTCTATGGACCGATCAGGAGGTTCCCTGATCGGTCCACAGACCGATCAGGAGACGCCGATCAGACGAGGGACCGAAGCCTGATCGGTCTGTGGACCGATCAGGAATCTAGCCGTTGCGACGCAACGGCTAGTTCTCTGCTCTTCTTCTTCGCAGGTATAAAAGAGGGCTACAGGACTTCGGTGAAAAAAATTCTACTGCTTCTTCTTCTTCCTTCCTGTTGCTAAGTGCTGTTGTGCTTGAGCTTTGTTGAGCTCCTCCTTGTCGAAGCTTCGCGTGAGCTTCATTCCACGACTGGATCAGCTGCTTGCATCTGTCCGTGAAGTTGCTACTTCATCCGGGACCCCAGTCGACGAGAAGGCAAGCTACTGTGTTTACATTCCTGTTGTATTTTGTTCTTGCTATTCTCTTGTACTCTTAGCTTGCTGTTGCAAGTGATTGTGGCGAGGTTTCTCCACCCACAAGGAGTTTGATTTAGCCGATTTTCCGGGGACTCATCCACCGACGGATTGATAGGCTTCGTCCACCTTACGGACACGCCGAGGAGTAGGAGTTTCATCTCCGAACCTCGTTACATCCTTGCGTAGAGGTTTGAGTTCTTCTCCTGTTTTCTTTCTACATTTAGTTTCCGCTGCGCTAACCCTAGTTTGTAGAAAGAAACGCGAGCGATTGGGGTCGGCTATTCACACCCCCCCTCTCTAGCCGTACGAAGAGATCCTAACACAGTGGACTTCCGATCGAGCGACCATCCTGCTCGGCCCAGCAATAGATCACGACCGTGGATTTCTGGCCGAGCGGCTATCACGCTTGGCTCGGCAACGGGCAACACTTGGACAGTGGACTTCTGGCCGAGCGGCTATCCCACTCGGCTCGACAACAGACAACACATGGGCAGCAGAATTCTTGCCGAGCGGCTATTTCACTCGGCCAAGTGACAGACACAGCAGGATATCTTTTGACATCCTTTTGGGAGCTAGTGCCACTGACAGGCGGCATGGTCAGACAGAGGATCGTAAGGTGGAAACTTTCACTATCACTTCAGAGATATGTTCGGCCCGTTAAGATACTGTGTCAGGGACACTTTATTGACACATCTTTTTAGGGAAAGCTTTGAGATGCGTGCTCACCTTGGGAAGCGTGCACGTGCGCTACAGGAGCTCTATATAAAGGAGGGATCCAAGCATCGGCGGAGGTATGCGTTACATACGATATTTACTGTTGCGCTAATGGTCTCGTTGCTCTTCTTCTTGCTTCGCCGAAGACTAACTTGAGAGTCGGAGGGCTATTGCCGGGGATCCCTTCCTTGGCTCGGCACTGACGTTGCTTGTGTTGTAGGTCGGAGCGAAGTCCACCGGAGGCCAACAGGAGCGCTACATCCCCAGCATCCATCTTATCGACTTTCGGATAGGATCATATTTGGCGTCATCTGTGGGAAGGCGTATTTTTGACCGGCTAGCATGGAGGTTGTGTTCAAATAGTCCGATCGGCTCTTGTAGCTCTTCAAGGGAGGCTGAGGCACCACTTCGAGCCGCCAGCTGGTCGGAAAGTCTGACAGCTCGGGAAGGCGCATGAAAAAAAAAGTATTCTTTCCAGTGCTTGTTGGAGGTCGACATCTTATTGAAGAATACTAAATCGACTCGAGATGGGAAGAGGAAAGTCCCCGGATCGGACAGTTTGAAATAGTAAAAATAGTGGAAGTCCCGGGGAGTAAGGGAGATGTCGTGCAGACGAAACAAAATAACGACGCCGCACAACAGTCAGAAGGAGTTCGACACAAGTTGATTAAGGGAAATACAAAAATATTTACAAACTGCGGGAATGAAGGGATGATGGGGAAACCGCGGACCGACGATAAATTGATCCCAAAAGAAGTAGATACAGTTGGTCGGCAGAAAGTTTGACCGATCGGATGGAGAAAGCAGAATGATCTGATGATTGGAAGGAATTTTAAAAACATCTCGCAAGCTCTCAACATCACCCCGATCAAACCTAGACTCCATTGATGTGTACCAGGGTCCAGGGACAGAGGCAGACGACTGCGAAAAACTTGTCATTGCAAAAACTGAGAAAGGCGAAAAGAAAGCTACGGGAATGTCACCAGAACAAAAAGAAATGCCGAAAAAGATCGAAGGCGAATGCGATTGGGAGAAGGCTTACGGGAGAAAGGGCGCCGGAGAAGAAAGGAGGAGCATAGCAGGGGCATAGGCGCAGCATCGTTGGAGAACGAAGGAAATGGGAACAGATGGCTACCGGAGAACATGAACTTGAAGTGTGTGAATGAAGCGACGCAGCAGGCTTATAAGGCTCAGGCTCGGCCGACCGGAGCCGTCCGATCTAGGTCGTGAAAACTCAGACCAAGATCTCACCGTTGAATTCAAATCGCCAAATGTCACATCACGCTTGTTACGTCAGGCGTGCGGCGGCAACGGGCATGACACGTGGCGCACCACCACGGGTCGGCAATTAATCAAGGCGTGAGAGCATGCTCAGCCTTAATGAGCGGCGATTTACATGATTTCCAAGAAATTTGAGTGACGTCAACCTGGCCCGTGCTCGCCTGAGACAGCTTTGGTCGCAACGACTTGGAGGGAGTGGAGATCCCTCATGACGACGCGTTGATCATTTGGGCGGTAATCGATAATTATACTATTCATCGAACTTTTGTTGATACAGGGAGTTCGGTGAACATCATCTTCAAGAAGGTGTTCGATCAATTACAAATTGATCGGAATGAGTTACTACCCATAACGACCCCTCTCTACGGTTTCACGGGCAATGAAGTGCTGTCGCTCGTGCAGGCCTGACTGACCATCTCGCTCGGGGAAGAATCATTGAGGAGAACCAGAACCATGAAGTTCATCGTGGTCGACGCACCGTCGGCCTACAACGTCATCTTGGACCGACCGACCCTCAATGATCTCCGGGCAGTAGTATCTACTTACTGTCAAAAAATCAAGTTCCCGGTAGACAACCAGGTGGGCGAGGTCAAAGACGATTAGCTGGCCGCTCGACGATGCTACATCGAGATGGTCAAGTCCAAGGCGAGAAACTCTCAGAAGAATCCGCGCTTGGAGGTGAACACGATCACTGAAAAGCTCCTACATTGGTGTACGAAGAAAAGAAGGAGGTTCAAATCCATCCCAGTCGAGCGGAAGCAATCACCTTTATTGCCATCGACCTGGAGGTGGAGAAGAAGGTAGAGCTGGTCGCCTGCCTTAGACAAAGTCACGATGTGTTCGCCTCGTTGACACACGAGCTTCCCGATATCTCCTCGAGCGTGGCTCAACATGAGTTTCATGTCCGACCGAACACTCGGCCGGTGAAGCAAAGAAAGAGGGACTTCAGCATGGAGCAAAATTTGATCATTCGGGCGGAGATAGAGAAATTGTTGGAGGCCGACCAGATTAGGGAAGTTCAATTCCTGAGCTGGCTGACCAATGTCGTATTAGTTTCCAAGCCAAGCAATAAATGACAGGTTTGCATCGACTTCCACGATTTGAACAAGACATGTCCAAAGGACTTCTATCCGTTGCCCAGGATATACCTAATGGTTGACTCAATGGCAGGCTTTGAGCTGATCTGCATGCTCGGCGCATATCAAGGGTATCACCAAGTGTCGCTCGCCCACGAAGACCAGGAGAAGGTCAGCTTCATTACAGCCGACGAAACTTACTGCTACAACGTCATGCCGTTCGGACTCAAGAACGCCGGAGCCACTTACCAGAGGCTGATGAACAAGGTGTTCCGACGGCAGATCGACCGTAATATGGAGGTATATGTCGACGACATATTAATTAAATCCCTCCGAGCTGCTAACCTATGCGTAGATATCAATGAGACCTGACGAACGCTGAGGACTTATGGGATAAAGCTAAACCCCGGCAAGTGTCTGTTCGGCATAAAGAGTGACCGCTTCCTGGGTTACATCATCACCGAGCGGGGCATTGAGGCTAATCCCAGCAAAGTCAAAGTGTTGCAAGAGATGCCGCCGCCTCGGTACTTAAAGGAAGCTTAACGGCTGGCCGGTTGGATCACGACACTGTCCAGATTCATATCCAAGTTGTCTGATCGAAGCCTGCCATTCTTCAAAGTGCTTCGTAGAGTTACGAAATTCCAATGGGACGTCGAGTTCAATCGTGCATTAGAAGAGCTCAAAGAATATCTGGACTCCTTGCTTGTATTGGCCAAGACGATTGTTGGTGAGCCACTTCGGATTTATCTGTCATCTAACGAACATGTCGTTGGATCAACTCTGGTTAGGCAGAATGGTCAAGAGTAGCAGGCTGTATATTTTTGAGTCATATATTGAAGGATGCAGAGTCTCTCTACATCGGTCTCGAAAAATTAGCTTACGCTTTGATTCTCACCGCTCGGAGGCTTCGTTCGTACTTCCTAGCGCACATAATCATTGTGTTAACTAACAGCGCCTTGGGACGAGTCCTTCTCAACCCCGATGCATCAGGAAGGCTAATCAAATGGGCGACCGAGCTAAGTGAATTCGACATTCAATATCAACTCCGAGCGGCAATCAAGGCTCAGGCCTTGGCGGATTTTGTCATAGAGGTCCAGAATGTCGAGCCAGAAGCAACATGAAGATATATGTTAACGGCTCGTCCACTCGGCAAGGCAACAGAATCGGCATATTTCTTATCTCACATTGGGAGGACTGGATGCAACTCTCTGTTCGGCTGGACTACAGAGCCACCAATAATGAAGCAGAGTATGAGACACTGATAGCCGACCTACAGGCAGCTTGGTATGTGGGAGCCGTTAAAGTTCTCATCTACTTGGACTCTCAGTTGGCCGCTCAGCAACTATCCGAGACGTTTTAGATAAGCAACGCCCGACTTGGGCTCTATGCGGAAATCTTCGAAAAGCTGAAGACCAACTTTCAGGAGGTCATTATACAAAAGATCCCCTGATCGGAGAACCAGACGGCGGATGAGTTAGCAAAATTAGCCAGTTCTCTATCGCCGATCATCATAGGACAGCCGATCGAACAGATATCACTCGTGGTGCATATCGATCGAATGGAAGGAATAACCTTCTTTAGCGATTGGAGAACGACCTTGATAGAGTTCTTGCGGTCGGGAGGTGCACCTGCCGATCCGGAAGAAGCTCGCTTGCTGAAGAAGAGGGTTAGACGGTTCACCTTAATTGGGGACCAGCTTATAATAAGAGAGCTTTCTCTAGACCCCTACTCAAATGTGTCAGATCAGAAGATGTCGAGTATATTTTGTGGGAGTTGTACCAAGGCTCCTGTGGAGGACATTCGGGTGGCCGTTCGTTAGCTCGAAAGATACTCCTGGTCAGATATTGTTGGTTGACCCTCCAAAAAGATGTCACTCGGACGGTGGTCACCTGTTTGTCTTGCTAGAAGTATCACAACCTTTTGCATCGACCGACCGAGGAAATGAAGGCATCCACAGTATCTTATCCCGTTCGACCAATGAGTCATGGATATCGTTGGGTCATTCCCCATGGAGATCGATCAACGAAAATTTCTGCTTATCGCGGTCAATTACTTCTCGAAGTGGGTGGAAGCAGAACCACTTGCAAGAATAACCGAGCAGATGGTCATTAAATTTGTTTGGCAAAATATCATATGTTGGTTTGGTATCCCACGCCAACTTGTATCAGACAATGGAAGGCAATTCACCAGTTAGAGGCTTAGAGAGTGGTGCGATGGCTATGATATCCAACAGACCTTCACCTATATGGCCTACTCCCAGGGTAACGGACAAGCCAAAGTCTCCAATCGGGTGATCCTCAGAGTTTTACGTGCTCGACTCGACCACGTTGGAGGCAGCTGGGTCAACGAGCTCCCCAGTGTGTTGTGGGCCCTTCGCACAACCCCGAAGGAGGCTACCGGTGTAACCCTTTTCCACTTGGTATACGGCAGCAAGATAGTTGCCCCCGTGGAAGTCAGAGAAGAATCTGATTGGGTGAGTACTACGATGAAGGAAACGCCGAACGGAAGCTCATGGAGCTCGACTTGGTAGCTGTTCGGTTCTCGACGTACCAACAACGGATGAAACAGAGCTATAACTGGAGGGTGATCTCGAGGTCCTTCCAAGTCAGCGATCTCGTTTGGAAGAAATTGAAGTTGGTTGGCGACATCTCCAAGCTCGAAGCCCCATGGGCAGGACCTTTCAAGATCGTCCAAAAGCTTTGTTCGGGCGCCTACTACTTGGAGGATGAAGAGGGAAGGCAGCTCGAGAGGCCATAGAGCGCGAATCATCTCCAACCCTATAAGGCCTGATGAGAGGTGCGCGAGTGAATATCATGTATTTTTGTATGTTTTCTGAACGCAGGGAATAATGTGAATAAAAAGCGAAGGTTTCTTGGAATGCGTCTCCCTCAACGGTTGAGCGGCGACATTAAACTCTTGTCTCAATCAACGATCGAGCGACAACCTTAAACTCTTGTCTCCATCAACGGTCGAGCAGCGACCTTAAACTCTTGTCTCCATCAATGGTAGAGCGACAACCTTAAACTCTAGTCTCTGTTAACGGTCGAGCGACGACCTTAAACACCGATCTACGTCAACGGTCGAGCGGCGACCTTAAACCTCAGTCTACGTCAATGGTCGAGTTGTGACCTTAAACTCTTGTCTCCATCAATGGTCGAGTGGCGACGTTAAACTCTTGACTCCATCAACGGTCGAGTGGTGACCTTAAACTCATGTCTCCATCAATGGTCGAGCGGCGACATTAAACTCTTGACTCCATCAACGGTCGAGCGGAGACCTTAAACTCTTGTCTCTATCAACAGTCGAGTGACAACCTTAAACCCTTATCTTCATCAACAGTCGAGTGACGACCTTAAACCCTTATCTTCACCAACGGTTGAGCGGCGACCTTAAACTCTAGTCTCTGTCAACGATCGAGCGGCGACCTTAAACTCTTGTCTCCATCAACGGTCAAGTGACGACCTTAAACCTTGGTCTTCACCAATGATCGAGCGGCAACTATAAATCCTATCTACGCCATCTACCAGTCTCAGACCAGCAGATTGGATCTCCTATCTCCCCAGTTCAGAGTCGAGTGATCTTCACTGGTCTTGGACCAGCATATCAAATCTCTTATCTCCCCCGTTCGGGGTCAAGTGATCTTCACTGGTCTCGGGCCAGCATATCGGATCTCCTATCTCCCCTGTTCGGGGTCAAGTGATCTTCACTGGTCTCGGACCAGCATATCTGACCTCCTATCTCTCCCGATTGGGGTCGAGCGGTCTTCAAAAAGCTCAAAGTCTTCAAAATACAATGACCGCTCGGGACTATTCTTCAAAATACTCCTAGGGCCGATCGGAAGGTCATAAAATTATCAGAACTCTAAAGACAAAGAGGATCGATCGGATGGATAGACTAATCGTAGATGAATGGAGGAGTCACGAATTGAAAAAACAAATACAAGGAGATCAAGCTTGGTCGAACGGATAAGTATTCATTAACACTTCAAAAATTTTACAAAAACTCTCGGCCTCACTAAGCCTCTGTTTGGATGGGATGAGGTAAGGTTCATTAATGGAAGGGGATGGAAGGGGAAGGGTGGGAAAGGAAGGGAAAGTAATATATTTATCTTACCTTTGTTTGGAAGGGAGGGAAAGTTTATGTGAGAGGAAAGGGATGGAATGAAGGTTAAATATACAAATTTACAAAAATATCCTCTTATTTTTTTAATAAATCTGCATGTGAAAAAATAAATAAGGATATAATTGTAATAATTTCTTCTTACCCTTCCTTACACCCCAATTTGGGGTGTAAGAAATTTCGCTTATTCCCGAGCATGCAAGGGGAAGCTTTACCCTTCTCTCCCCTTCCCCTTCATAACTCACTCTCTCCCAAACAAGGGTAAAAATTCATTTTACCCATGTTTACCTTTCCCTCCTCTTTACTCACCTCCTCCCAAACAGAGGATAAAGGTAATCTAAAGCGTCGTCAGGCAGCAACACGGTAAGTTTATCCCGGCTGATGAAGTTGCTGGTCAGAGCTGCCGACAGGTATCCACCCTCTTTGTGCTAGTTAATCATCTCGTCGATCACCAGGTCGAACAGGCGGAGTGCCCAGTGGGTAACTTTATCGTTGAAAGCGTCCAAGCGGATATAATTCTTCTTCATCGCTTCGAACCGGCCAGCCTCAGCATCTTGGTAAGTCTTCAAAGTTGCTCGGGAGGCCTTCAGCTCGTCCTTCGCGATGGCCAGCGCGTTATCTTTGGCGGCGAGTTGGCCGCGAAGGGCAGCTTCTTCGGCTGACCAGCTGTTTCGCTTGGCGACCAGGAAATCCTTAGCTTCCTTGAGTGTTTGGGCGATGACCCGGGTCTCCTTATTCTTCAGTTTGAGGTCTTCGATGGCCCGATTCTTCCTCGCATTGGTTGACTCAATTTTATTGTCGAAGGTGGCGACCTTCTTATTGAGACGAGCCAGTAGAGTGGCCTGCCCTGAACTCTTGTCCCATTTGACCTCGAGCAGTTTGGTGCTCTTCTCTAGATCATCCCACAGTTTAGCCACCTCGACGTTTGTCTGCTCTTGAGAGGCGGAGGATTGGCCGCTTGACGCCTTCATCTTCTTCACTTCCTCCTCCAAAAAAGAGAGACTTTGGCACATGGCCAGACTCTCCACCCAGTACTGCAAATAAAGCAAATATAAGCGTCGATCGGAAATACAACTATGAAAAGGCAAAACTTATCCCAGTAGACATCTGGGTGTGGCTGCCCGCGAGCGCCCCCGGAGGCATCAACCCATATTTGGGCAAGTGGCCCTTGGATGATGATTTGGTGTTTGAGGGCTCGAAATGAAGCGCCTGCTGACTCGCGCCACTCCTCGGTCGGCATGTGAAGAATCGTCGTAATATGGCGATGGCCGATCGGGGCGGATTGTGCAGAAGTAGCTTGTCCGAATGACCTGGATGAAGACGTCGGACGGATACTATACTTCTTGACCTTCGACTTTGGTGGCAGGAAGGTCACTGGCGCCTCGCAGACGGTTCCTTGTTGCAAATCGGAGAGGGAAGGAGTCTGATCTGACGACTCAATAGCAGTGGCCTCTTGGACGGGAGCGGGGGTCAACGTCTCGACTCGTTCGGCGGACCGCACCCCCGAAGTGACGGAGTGTGATGAAGGCGCCGCCCGGTGCCTCTTGCGCCTGATTAGTGGCTCGGTTGAGGAGGTTGAGCCCGAAGCACCCTCAACTTCAACGACCGGAAGCCATTCGGAAGGAGGTTGTGAGCCACCAGTCGCTCCACCATTTGCCAAAATGGGAGCCGCTTTGCTCTCATCTCGTGGCTCTTCTTGTGAGCCGACCGACTGTAGGTCGTGGCTCTCCAATTCTTCTACAGTGGCCGCATTGATCGCGACATCCACAAGTTTCGCCTTGCCGGCCAAACGTACGCGTAACATGACTTCGACTGCAAAAGAGGAAGAAAAATCAGTTAGAATCAAAAGGAGGATGGAAGAAGTCTCATACCTAGGCTAAACGGAAGCCGAGTGCAGATCGGACTCAGGCCGAAGTTATAGAGGACACCCTTCAACAACAATTTGTGGATGTCATACTTCTGACTGGCTAGCATGGAAGCAGCGTTGAGATAGTTCGACCGACTTTTGTACTGTTTCAAGGGAGGCTGAGGCGCCATTTCGAGCTGCCAGTGGGTCGGGAAGTCTAACCGCTCGGGAAGGCGTACAAAAAAGAAATATTCCCTCCAATACTTATTGGAGGTCGGTATTTTGTCGAAGAAAATCAAGCCCACTCGGGCTTGAAAAAGGAAAGTCCCCGGCTCGGACAGTTTTGGATAATAAAAATAGAGGAAGATCCGGGGGTAAGAGGAATGTCGTGCAGGCAGAAAAGAACGATGACCTCGCATAGCAGCCAAAAGGAGTTCGACACTAGTTAGTGAAGGGAGATGCAGAAATATTTACAAACAACGGGGAAGAAGGGATGAATAGGGAACCGCAGACCAGCGATAAATTGATCTCGAAAGAAGGTAAGACAACCGGGCAACGAAGAATTTGGCTGATTGGAAGGAGATGGAAGAAAGACTTGATAATTAGGCGAAAACTTGAATGCGGCTGTCAAACTCTCAGCGTCACCGGGGTTAAATCGGGACTCGGTAGAGGTGTACTAGAGCCCAGGGATGCCGGCGGGAGACTGTGAGGAACTCGCTATTGCAAAACAAAGGAAGGTGAAGAGATACAAAGGAAAGAAAACGTACTGGCGAAATTATCGCCGGAACACTCTGACGCCGAAAAACTTGGAAGATGGGGAAGGACAGACGTCGGAAGACGAGAAAGCAGGGGGCTGGAAAAAGGTTGCTAGAGGAGCAGGGAAAGAGGAACATCGCTGGAGCATAGAAGGAGTGTCGCCGAAGAACTCGAAGAAGTGCGTAAAGGCGGTGACGCGCACGGGCTTATAAGCCTGGGGGCCGGTCGACCGGAGCCATCCAATCTAGGTCGCAGAAACCTAGGCCGAGATTTGACCTTTAAATTTAAACCGTCAAACGCCACATCACCAGCGGATATACGTCTGTCACGTCAGGCGTGTGGTGGCAGTGGGCAGGACACGTGGCACATCACCACGGGTCGACATTTAATGAGGACATGGGGGCACACTCAGCCTTAATACGAAGAGATTTGCACGATTTCCCAGAAATTTGGGTGATGTAAGCCTTCGTTGCGCCGATCGGATTGAGGAAACATATCTACAACCGAACGATAAGCTTCAACAGGCCGATCGGCAAGGAGCGGTTGCATCTCGATTAGAAACCAAGTAAGGTCGAAGGCCGATTGGGTAGAAAACTACTCAGATAATTGTCCAGTCAGTCGGACTTGCAACCTCCTTCGACTAGACTTGAGGGGGAGGCATGTGATGCAGTGATGATGAGGGGCCCCACCCCGCGGCCACGGTGGAGGTCAAAGTCAAGGCGGTCAACACGCAGATAGCATCGACCGATCGGGAGAAGCAGACCCCGATCAGGGGAGAAGGCCCCGATCTGCCACCTCCTTCGACACGGGGAGGAGCCAAACGACCGACGCTCAAAGGATTATTGGACGCTGAACGAAGGAGGAGACGAGGTGCAGAAGCCGGGCTGAGTGACTACCCCGCTCGGCCAGACAACAGAGCTTGATATGGGCAGAGTTTAGCTTCGGTCGAGAGGCTACCCTGCTCGGCCTGGCAGCATGTCTCGGTAGTGGCAGTGGCAAAGGGGAACTTCGGTCGAGAAGACACGCACAAGAGTAGTGAGGTTCTGGCCGATCGGACGGGGCACTAGAGTGGCGAGATCCCGGCCGAGCGGCCAACCCGCTCGGCCTAGCAGTACACTCCCTCTGATATCCAGCGACAACCTTTTGGGAGTTGGTGCCATCGACACCAGACATGGACAGCCAAAAGATCGTCCGACGGAAGCTTCCATTATCACTTCAGATATATGCTTGACCCGTTAAGGTATTGTGTCAAGGACACTTTACCGACAAGTCTTTTCAGGGGAAACTTTGAGAAGTGTGTCCGTCTCGAGGAGCGTGCACGCATGTTATAGGAGCTCTATATAAGGGGGGTTCAAACATCGGCGGAGGTATGCAATCTTCACTGTTTGCGTTACAGTCTTCTTGTCGCTCTGCCTTATACCTCATCGTCGGTGATTGACTTGAGCGACGAAGGGCCAACGTTGGGACCCCTTCCCTGGCTCGGCACTAACGTAGTTTGTATTGTAGGTCCGAGCGGAGTCTACAGGCGGTCAACGGGAACATCACATCCCCGACTTTCTATCTCTTCGACTTTCGAACAAGATCATATATCAAAATTTTGATATTAATCTTATACTAATATTGAAAATTTCTATACAGTATCATACACCATATTAAAATTTTCAGTATACTATTAAATCAGTATGAATAAGTATATTTTGACAGAGTAAGCATGGTATATTAAAATTTTAATATTTTCCTCATCCCTAATCTAACATTCACATTGAAATAGACACAAATAAAATGTCTAAATTTTTAGTATACCACTAAATCCGGTTCATATATCCAATATATGGTATATCAAAATTTTAATATTTTTCTCACCCTTAATTTAATATTTATATTATAGTATTTATAAAATCATAATTACGATAATAACCGCTACGATACTATAGCGACCGTAATGCATTCAATCGATTTGGAATTTAAGTCTAAAATAACAATAGATCAGTACTGAAGAGTCGGTACTGAAAAAAACAGGGCGCCATTTTAATTTTTATCGTTTTCTTTCCCTACTTTTTTCCATCGAAGTAAACAGAGGGTTGATCTACTCATTAAACCCAACAGATAAGTCAAGCAGTAGGCAGCTGCCTGCAACTGCGTTCCACGTTCGGATGTCCAACCCAACCCTTGCAGCTACACTACTCATCTCGCCTCGGCCTCGAGTTCAGCAGGAAAAAAGCACCACCACGCCTCTCATTTTCACCCTCATTCCACCAACCAATACACCTACGATCCACCTCCCCTCGACACCACGCCACGTACTCCGATCCAAAAGTTAAAAAAACGTTTGCTCGTCCGCCAAACATATGCGCCCGTAAATTGTTATATATTAAAGGAGCTGACATATTAAATGCGAGCAACGAGCCACCGCCCACCCCTCTGTCCTGTTGTTTTCTCTCTGATCTCAGACTCCGTTCTCAGTCTGTAGCTTTGCCATGGCTGCTTTCCTGTTGTTGCTCTTGCTCACCGCGCTGACTATGCTCTCTGCTTCTGGTATTCATTTCCTTTGCCTTGATCTATTGCGATCTTCTTTTGCTGTTTTACAAGCCGTCGTTTTTCTAGATGCTGCTTGGTGCGTTTGCCGGTCTGATATGAGCAGCAACGTGCTGCAAAAGGCACTGGACTATGCCTGTGGAGCAGGGGCAGACTGCAGCCCTATCACTCAAAACGGGGCCTGCTACAACCCCAACACAGTGCTCGCGCACTGCTCTTATGCCGTCAACAGCTACTACCAGAGGAAAGCCCAGGCACAGGGATCCTGCGACTTCTCTGGCAGTGCTACGTTAAGCTCCACTGATCCCGGTAACTACTGATTAAAAAACCCTCCTCCCCCCTCTGATTCAAACAAGAGGTGTCTTGACGTTTGTTATCTCCCATCCATTGTTTCAGGGAGCAATGGTTGCACCTATCCTGCAAGTTCAAGGTACGTGCATCTTGAAATTGTGCATAGCTTCGATTGCCACTACTACTCTCTGATCAAAAGAAAGCTTTATTTTTGGTGTATTATTAGGCTAAAAGATCTTTCCATCTTTTTGATCTTTTATTCCTCCCCCCAACATGATAGAGGAGGAATCTAATTCTAGCCTATCTGTGTTTGATTTCCTTAGTGTACTTGCTTTTTTTTGTTCAGATTCTTTCTTTTGTAGAACAATCTGCTCTATTCAAATCATCGATGAGTCAGTAGAGTCGTTTTCATTACTTTTCTTCACTTTAACTTTGCTTAATTGTGTTTTCACTGTGAAATTTGCTTTTCTTACTTTTTGTTTTTTTTTTAAAAAAACTTATTATTATTATTATTATCTTAAATTTGTTGCTGAACCAGTGCTGCCGGGAGTTCAGGCATTCCTACAACAACTCCTGCAAGTAACACTCCAACAAGCACCACTCCACCAACAGGCACAACCCCAATGGGGACAACTCTTTCTCCCCCAACTTCCCTGACTCCTCCCACTTTCAACCCAAACACCGGCACCGGCACCGGCACAGGCACCGGCACCGGCACAGGGACTGGAGGTGTGCTGGGAGGGCTGGGCCCCTCAGGGACAACCAGCAGCTTTGATTCCAGTGGCGGGACCATGCTTCTTCCGAGTCCCAACGTGGCCTCTTTCTTTATGACTTTGCTCCTCTCATATTCCTTGTTCCTGGCGAGGATCTGAGTCACGCGTAAGGTGTCAGGAATCATGTCTTTTGAGAAAGAACTGAAAGAATTTTGAGGGAGGATGGATGGATGCTGGCCATGTGAAAGTTGGTGATCATTGAAGGATCTATCTAGAGTCATTCCCCACTAATATTTGTTGTTTAGTGGCAAAGATAGAGGGGTTTTGATTCCCCTTTGGTGCATGCTCTTTTCTTTTATGCAACTTTGTTAAAAAACAATTCAGGGATAGAGAAGCTCTACTGCTTTGATGAATTATGCTTACTGTGGCTATCATCCCCTTCCTTTTAGGTCGATTTATGTATCACTATCTTTTGCTTACTGTAATTAATCTAGACTTATGATTTTATCCAAATTAATCTAATCATGTCTCTAAATTTTGATTGCGCCTTATATTTAATGAGAGTTTTTTTTTTCCAAAAGAGAGAAACAGTCCTTGTATTTTGTTTAAAAATATTTTAAATGTGTTTTAGTATTTGAGTGGATCAAAAAAGTGAGTGTACAAAAGGAGGAGGGACAGGGGCAGAGCCAAGGCGGTGTGTGGAATAAGATGGCCGTCCCGTTCCTCCCAATATAAAATTCTTGACTCTGCCGGTGGGAGGGCCGGACCAATCCCTCTAAAACTGGAAAAAAAAAAAAATAATAATAAAACTGAGCAAATTCTTGACTCCGTCCCAGGAGGGATATTTTTGAAAAGAGATGTGTGATTCTATAAAAATTTGGATATTAGCAAAAGTAAAAGATGCGGTTCATTTTTTCTTAGCCGTCCTACTGTTTAGCTAGGCAAATGCAGAGTTTACTTGGCAGATGCGATAAAGAATTGCAAACTTGGTGGATCAATATGAGCTTCCATTCCTCATGTTCCATCCCACCAAATTCCATGGCTCAATTGATGTAAAATGTGATCTTTAGTTCACGTCAAGAGCTCCTTATCATTAGTTTTACGGTGAAATGAAATAAGTTAAATTAGGTATGAGTGACCACTAAGTGGGAGGTTTATTTATTGCAGTCATGACTTAAACCCTTCTCATTAATAGGTACCAACTAAACCATGCCCTTGGGGCAAAAATCCAAATCCTATAGCAGAAGCAGAGGTGGAGGGAGGTGTTAGCCTACCTAGAGTTTAGCTCGGGCTCATTTTATTTTATTTTTTATATTTAATTATTCATCCAATCAGTCCTAAATGATCAAATCAAATTTCACGATCAGTTCAGACGTTTTTTTTTAATATGCAATTTCTATCATTGATTAATTAATTTTAAACCTTCAAATCAAATTTCATCATGATCCAGGAGATCATTGGGCTGAAGATGATTTTTTTTTTGAATTCCCAATTAACAATATAATGTACTATTTTATTATTAAACCTTCTAACCCGGTTCTTCCATTTTTTGTTCATCCATTCAATTAAAAAGTAAAGTTGTATCTTAGTGACCTCTTCTGGGCGACCCCACATACTTTTAGAGAGGATAAATCATAAGGAATATTTTATGTTAGAGAATGTCCGATGTGGTGCATGTTAAAATATATTTTGTAAACATGTGTAGCGGAAGACATAAATAATAATAATTTCTAATTATCACAATACACATCACACACATACAAGATATATCTCATGCAAACATGATCATAATATAAAATTGTATGAAAAATAAATTTACGCTAAGTGTACCTTTAAAGTTCATTAACAAATCTTATAGAGAACATTTGCTAGTCTCGCAAGGCAATCCTCCTTCAGAATCAACGAGCAAGCGGCCGATCTATGAGGAGTGGAATTGGAATCAACCAAACGACACTCGAAAGCATCGCCTCTATTCGTATCCACACTGAGCTATTGTCAAGACAACTTCAGAAGTCACGAGTTCCATCTTCACAAAAGGTAGTAGCCTTGCATGCGAAGACAGAGCGATCTGAGAGAACTCTCACGGCATGATTTAGAGAGCGATGAGACAATAAAATCGTCAATATTGAATTTGTCGGCACTAAATTCGTCGACATCGAATTCGTCGACATCGAATTCAATGGCTGGAGATGGCCGGGGTAACTCTTGGGCGACAAGAGCTTAGGTGGCAGTTAGAGAGACGGAGAAGAGTATGAGAAGACGCCCTTATCAAAATAGAGTTTTCTCTTAAAGAATAAAATCACTTCTTTCTTCTCTTCATAGAGGATATTTATATACTTCTACATGACTTGGTGAGCAAGTCATCTCCCAAACACAATAAACAAAGTCAACCCGATCCATTACTATTAAGATTAAGTTTGGTTCAAAATCAAACCATCTTGATTCATAATTAAACCAAACTCTTTTGGTTTATTATTAAAGTAAGTTGTTTCATAACTAAACCAAACCCCTTTTGATTTATTATCAAACCATAATGAATCAATATCTCCTACAATAGTCATGACTTATCTATGCTTCTGTTCCGACAAATATCTTTCCATATTTATCTTTTCTGTTTGGTCCAACTAAACTTTATCTCTCTCTTGATTTAAGAATTCAATTCTCAAACTCGTTTTAAGTCTCTAAGATAAACTCATAGTGCGTGTAACCTTATAGGTTTTCAATTATGTTGGTCGTTCATAATTAACCATTAATTATGGAACGATCATGAGTGACACATAGTAGTAGTATATCATGATCCTCAATTTACTTAAAAATCACAGTTGATTCCAGAACCACTTCTAAACTTTTCAGCAACTACAATGAGTCGTGTCTCGTTCCTTTCACTGGTCTAATATCCGCTTGGTTCAGGATATGGTCTATGTGTTAGTCCCCACTAGGCTGACTATGTCACACATAACCCAAATAATACTTCCTCGTTCTGCAGATTCAAATTACTTGTACATGTATCCAAGAGTCCCGTACTCTTAACATGTGATGCTTTGACCAAAGACTCTGAGTAACAATCCTAACAAGTGAGCATAGGGCATACATCTCTTTTTATAAAGAGTGGTGAATCCTTTGTTAACTATTCAAACACCTTTAGACATTTTGACTTATACCCAATCATCTCGGGTTTACACCTCCATGGAAATGTTCGGTTAAGATGTCAAAGTATAAATTTTCATAACTAAGATAATTTGAATACCTCAAGTTGAATGAAACTTGCACTCGAGCTGCAATAAGAGCTTCATTGACATATCCAAATATATAGAGAACCATATGAAGTTTTATAACAGATCACTCTAATGAACTAGTTAACATAATTAACATCAACGTTTAACTTTCGACATCCCAATGTCTCAAGCTAGTGAGAAATAATTATTTGGTTAGAACAAGGAGTATAACGCGTGCTAGTCTCACAGAATCGATGATGTCTGAACTCATCAATTTATCGACTAGAGATTATTTCAATACATTTATAATTGCACATGTAGAGATGCTTACAAGTTATGATCCAATTACAAATTCTCTCATGTTATGTGATACGGTGATTAAGAAGGACCCCACCAAAGCAAGGAAAGTCGACTGACGTGGAAGTCCAAATCAAGGAAGGTAAAGGGACGTTGTCCACATATTAGGCGAGGTCGGCCGTTTAGCTGAGTTATGGCTGGATGGGCGGCATGCTCGAACGGGCGAGCAAGGCTAAGTGGACGGCATAAGGTTAGGAGATAAACAAACAGTACCTCTCCCGACCACCATCCTTGTTGAGTAGGCGACGTGTCCGTTGGGGAAGGAGCCCTCTGATTTTTGAAAAGCTAAGTAAAAGGAGATTGCCATATGCATTGATCATCACAACTGAGCGACAGCTATAAACCCTAGAGCATCCGAATGGGAAGAAGAGCTCTAGAACTTGCTAATTGTCCAGTTAATCGAACTTACAGCCTCCTTAGACTAGACTTAAGGGGAAGACTTGTGATACGGTGATGAAGAAGGGCCCCACCAAAGCAAGGAAAGTCAGCTGATATGGATGTCAAAGTCAAGGAAGGTAAAGGGACGCTGCCCACAGATTAGACAAGGTCGGTCATGATAGATTGAATGAGTGCGATAGAGGGGGGGGGGGGGTGAATATCGCGCCTTTAAAAAAATTTTCTTTAGCCTTTCAAAAACGGAGTTATGCAGCGGAAAATAAAAAGAGACAAGTTCGTTTACTTCGTTCGGAGTCTAGGTCGACTCCTACTCGAAGGCCCGCGATCCTTGATCGCACCGATGGGCAATCCACTATAACCCTTCTTTCCGAAATCCTCAGAAAGAAGCAGAACGTACAAGTGAGCAAGATAGTAACAACCTACTATCTTACTAATGAAATAGTACAATGCAAACTTAAGAAATGATATACCGACAAGAAAGTAGAAATAGTAGCTCGGTCGGTACTTCCGGACGGAGTAACTTGTAGAGAACTTGTAGCACGTGTAGCTTGCGCAGAAAGAGCCTTTTTAATGATCAATCAGTATATTCTGAGCCTCAGATCTTGAACCCTTTTTATAAGTATCTTTAAGGTTCGGTCGACCAATCCCTCTGTTCGGTCGACCGAACCAACTCCCTTCCATCCTGGCTAAGATCCAATTGCTGATTCGATCTTCTGCATTAACTGTCCATTAAGGGTTTGGTCGACCGATCCCATTTTTCGGTCGATCGAACAGGCTCCTTCCTTGTTCGTCAAGATTTGCCAAGATCCACATTTGTTGTGCATTAATGGTTGATTTGTTCGGTCGACCGATCCTACGGTTCGGTCGACCGATCAGCTCAATTTCCTTCTGCTTCTAATCGGTGTTGATTCTGTGCTGAGTCATCAGGGTTCGATCGACCGATCCTCCGGTTCGATCGACCGATCATGGCTTGATCAGACTCGGTCTGTTATGGTCTGATCTGAACACTGCTTTGATCTCTTCTTGTTCGATCGACCGATCCTCCGGTTCGGTCGACTGATCCAGCCAAACCTGCAAAACAGTGTTAGACAATAAACCTGTAAAACAGATGTTAGCACAACAATATAATAATGCATGAGTAATGTAGGACAGTAAAACTGTCTTGATCTCAATTTGGAAACCTTTCCGGTTTCTTCAATTGGATTAGGGACCTTAGGTTGTTCCCTTCAGGAACTCAACTTCACTGTCGCTCCTCCAGTTGTTTACCTCAACTTACCTTCCAAACATGGTCCTCCAGACATGTTTGGACTTTGCCTGCTCAGTGTCTGATCGCCTGATCCACTAAGACTTTTCCTGCAATACTATATTAGCCAACAACAATAATAGTAATGCAGAATATAATGGTAAACCTAAACCTAGATTTACCGAGATTCGCTGGTCCAATCGACCGCGCGCGGTCGTCGGAAACCATCCGATCAACCTTGCTTGGAGTTCACTCCTCCAAGACTTCTCGTTGCCTAAGGTTATCTCCCCCTAGGTTTTTCACCACTTAGCTTCACTCACCAAGACTCAGTATTCGGCTACCCAGGGATCATGTCCTCCAAACCTATCCACCTGGCTTCCACGATATACCGAGATTTCCCTTGCCTCAGTATTCGGCTACCCAGGGATTAGGTCCTCCAGACCTATCCACCTGGCTTCCACGATATACCGAGATTTCTCTTTCCTAGCCTACAACTAGGACTTTCCAAGACTCAGTTGACTTCACACCCTTACCTAGCTATGACTAGGACTTTCCATGATCAAGCTCCATACTTAAACATACTTAAACATATTTGTCTGACATTTAAACCTTGGAGGTCGATTGCACCAACATGTCGTTCGACTGAGTTATGGCTGGACAGGCGATACGCCCAAACGGGCGAGCAGGGCCAAGCGGACGACATAAGATTAGGAGATAAACAGACAGTACCTCCCTCGACCACCGTCCCTGCCAAGCGAGTGGCATGTCCTTTCGAGGAGGAGCCCTCCGATTTTGGAAAAGATAAGTGGAGGGAGATTGCTCTGTCTAGCACAGCCGAGCAGAGCGGGTCCCTACTGAGCGATCATTGGTCGGCTTATAGCGGGGCCCATCTACGTATCTCCTCGTATCCTTTTGGAGGTTTGTGACATTGACAACAGAGCATATTCCACAGACAAATTGTACAATAGAAGTTTTCAGCCTATCACATCAGGGATTTGCATACTTGCTTAAGGAAAAGTATCAGAGAAACTTTTGTACTTGTCTTTTCGTAAGACGCTTGGGAAAATATGTGCCTACTTTGAAATGTTTGCACGGACACTACAATGACACTATAAAAGGGGGGTTCCCATATACAAGTAGAGGTATACTCAATTTCGTTATTTCACATGCTCTAGCTATAGTTTTCTACTATTCTCCACTTGCCGGAAACTGACTTGAGCATCGGAGGGCTAACGCTAGAAACCCCTTCCAAGCTTAGCACTAATGCCTCTTGTGTTGCAGAACCACATGGAGTCTTCACTTTGTCAACCTTCAAGTCACATCCTCAACTTGCCATCTTCTCCACTTTTGGACATGAACACTATGAATCATATTGCGGACATTTAGTAAGTGAGTTTAAGATCCAATCAAACATATATAGAATATGCACTTAAGTAGTGAATCTTTATTTATCTAATAAATAGGTACAAACTATAAGGTGATTACCTTATAATACCTCTCAAACATAACATTTTTCTCTAGCACAACAACTCTTTGCATGGAGGAGGTCAGACACTCAATGAGATATTTTCACATCCTTTGAAAATTGACCCTAAAATCTATTGCAATAAATACTTAGACAAATATCAACTACATCAATCCGTAGGGACTAAATAAATAATACCTTAATAAGCCTAAAAGAGGTGAATTATTTATGTCGGGCAGGATAGCGATTATCCTAGGAGCTTATGAGAAGAGAGGATTGAGGAGAAGGTAAGAAGAGGAATCTCTAAAAAAGAAACTTTTATTGAGAATAGAGGATAATCCCTCAATAACTAAACAAGACTCTTATATAGATCATAACCTAAGACCTAAATAAAGGAAAGAAATTATAATTAACATATCTTAATTCCAAACTTGTAAAGATAGGACATAGAACTTTTACTCGAAAAGGAAAGTACATAACTGAACGATTTTAACTCAAATCAAGATACAAATTAAGACAAATCCTCTCTTATAAATACCAAGAATACCCAAAATTACCTTAAGTACTCTAAAAATAAAAATGATCAAAATAGCAAAAAAGGCTCTTAAAAATATTTAAATGACGGAATTTGGGATCAAAATTTGATGGTTATGATTTCACTGATAACAAATGTAGGATTTTGAATTTTCCATGTGTGGCGATAAATAAAGTCTGATTCTGAGTCTCAAGTTAAATGTTATGACCGTTTAAAGTTTTAAGGGTCATGTTAAGCTTCAATATAGGTTAGATCTGCATCAGTCTCCCCGGATTAAAAAGAACTCACCCTCGAGTTCATATTAGCTTCATCAGCATTCGTCGAATAAAGAGTTGAGTGCTTCACATTGAAGACATCAGAAGTCTTCAGATGACTAGGAAGGTGCAACTTGTATGAATTGTTATTAATCTTTTGTAGTATCTCACATGATACGATTTTTCAATCCTTGAGCTTATTATACTCTCTAATAGGAAAATGATCATGAGTTAATACAGGCCAGACAAAATCTCTAATATCAAAAAGTACCTGTCAACGAAGACTATTGACTTGAGCCATATACTTGGTATTGCTTTCTATAATTGCCAATTTCACTTGTTCATGAATGCCTCGAAGATGCTATGTCATCTCATCTACTTTAGGGCTAATTTGCCCTACACGTGGAACAGGGCCTAAGTCTAGAACTCTTGATGGATTCTGCCCATAGACAATCTCAAAAGGATTTAATCTTGTGGTCTTATTCCTTGATCTGTTGTAGGTAAATTCTAATTAAGGTAACGTCAAGTTCTACTGCTTTGGTTTAGTTCCTGTGAGATATCTTAGAAGATTACCCAGACTCTGATTCATTACCTCGGTTTGCCCATCTACCTAAGGGTGGTAAGCGCTGCTAAAGTTCAACTACATGCCCAATTTTTCCCATAAGCTCTTCCAAAAGTGAATGATGAACTTGATATCTCGATCTGAAGTCATGGACCGAGGAACACCATGTAAACCCACGATCTCCTTGAAGTAAAGATAGATAATCCGGGCAGTATCCATAGTCTTCTTACAAGCTACAAAATGTGTCATCTTTGAGAATTTGTCAACCACAACAAGAACTGAATCTGAGATTCATTGGGTGCGGAGTAATTCCAATACCATATTGATATTGAACCAAGGAGCTTCAGGAACGGATAAGGAAGTGTACAAGCCTACATTTATTAGAACCCCCTTAGACCGCTGGCATACAAAACATCGGTCAATAAAGTGAGTCACATTGTTAGTCAACTTGGACCAAAAGAAATTGGTAGGGATGAGAGTTAATGTCTTATCATGCCCAAAGTGCCCCTCATTATTAATCTCACTCATAATCTTCTACCTTAGAGAGCAATCTAGAATGTACAACTGCAACCCACAAAATAGATAACCATTATGTAAAATAAAATCATGTTAATGACCATCATGTACCTCCTGGAATATCCTTTTAAATGATGGGTCAACTGCATACATATCTAGAAAAACTTCAAAGTCTGCAACGTTGGTACTCATGGTAGTGAGTAATGAAGAATGTCGACTCAGGCATCTGCGATACAGTTCATACTTCTAGCTTGATGCCTTAGCGTAAAGGTGAACTCTTGTAAGTAAGCCACCCACTTGGCATGCTGCATGCTCAGCTTGTGTTGACCATTAATGTACTTTAATATTTCTTGATCAGTAAATCGGGTGAACTCCTTCTGTACTAGGTAGTGACACTAATGCTTCAAGGATTGTACAATGACATAGAACTCCAAGTCGTAGGTAGAATAATTTTTCTGACTTGGAGAGCTTCTCGCTGAAGAAAGAAATTGGTCGCCAAGATTGACTAAGAACACCCTCTATACCTATGTTGGATGTATCACAGTTGACCTCGAATAATTTGTCAAAATCAGAAAGGGCCAGAACTAGTGATTCAGTCTTCCGCTGTTTGACTAATTGAAAACTGGCCCTTGCTTTTAGACCACTTGAAATCCCTTCCCTTAAGACACAATAAGATTGTATCTATCTTTGTTTGATCTATGTGTACACCATCAATAGACACAATAAAGTCGAGGAAAGTTATCGATGTAGTAAAGAAATAACATTTCTTCTTGTTTAAAAATAAGCACTCTGTTTTTAGCTTTTTGAAGACAACACAAAGATGATCAAAGTATGATGCCCATGTCAAACTATAAACGAAGATGTCGTCAAAATATACCATCACAAACTTTCCCATAAAGGGCCACAAGATCTGATGCATAAATCTCATGAAGGTATTAGGCGCATTAGACAGTCCAAAAGGTATGACCATCTACTCATATTGCCCATACTGTGTCTTGAATGATGTCTTCCATTCATCACCAGACTTTATTCTAATATGGTAGAATCCACTTTTAAGGTCATTTTTTTAGAAAATCTTAGAATCAGATAGCTAATCCAACATGTTTCCAAATGGAGAATTGGAAACTGTACTTCACTATAATCTTGTTAATGACTCTACTATCAACACACATATGCCATGAGCTATCCTTCTTTGACACTTACAGGAAAGGAATTACACAGGGGCCCATTCTCTCTTGGATGTGTCTTTTTTCAGCAACTCCACCATCTGATGTTGTAATTCTTTAATTTCCTTAGGGTTAAGGTGATAAGCTGGCCAATTAGGCAAACTCAACCCTAGAACAAGGTTAATATGATGCTGGATATCTCACATAGGTTGTAACCTAGAAGGAAGATCCTCTAGCATCAACTCATTAAAATCCGCTAGCAGTTGTTGTACTTCGACTGGTAACTCAGCATCCGTGGAAGGAGCAATGCTTTGGCACGGTAGCAAAGCATATACAACTCCATGTTCCACTTCATCTAAAAATTTGGATATAGAAAGCAGATTAATATTTTTAGTTATTGAAATTAGAGTAGTTCTTTCTTGTCGCGGCGCCAACACAATCATTTTTTCCTTAATGTGAAGGGTATATGTATTTTTCCATCCATCATGAACAACACTGTGATCATATTGCCAAGGTGGCCCCAACAACACATGACATGCATCCATGACTACCACAACACACCAAGTACTATCAAAATATTTGCCAATTGAAAAGGAAAAGAGGCATCACTGGTCTATTGTTACCGCACTTTCTTTATTCAGCTAGGATAACTTGTAGGGTTTAGGATGACGATCTGTGTTCAATTGTAATTTTTGGACAGCTTTAGCGAATATTACGTTCTCACAACTGCCATTGTCAATAATCATCTTATAGACTTTATTCGCGGTGGTGCAGATAGTGTAAAAAATATTGGTTCTAAACTAATCATCCCCTTAATCACTCTTAGGAGTCAACAAACTCTTACGAACAACTAAAGTCTCATGGCCATCACCATAAATTACTTCATAATATGCATTCTACATCAGGTCGCCAATTGCTGTTGCATCTTTTATCATATCTTCCTTGATCAATAAGCTTTTGCCCTTCAGATCAATAGAAGGGGGCTTCCTACATTGGTGCACCATATGTCCTTATTCACCACATTGATAACATCTGATAGGGGCCTTAGAGTAAACCTGTGGTGACCGCTATGGTGGTCTCTGCTATGGATGCTGCTATGAAGGACGAGAATTTTGAGAGTGAGTTGACCGACTGTTCTAGTTACTTATCCTCGCTAGTTTATGATTTTGATGCTTTTCAGCCGGTAGTGTACGTTGAATGACCTCTAACACTATCGAAAATAAATGAAACTGAAGGCATCTTTCAAGGCCAAACACATACCCCCTAAGTATCGTGCCACCTTTTGCTCCTCCATCTCGGATAGATCGTTTTGGTCCACCGGTTGGAAATACTCATCTGTATATTCATCGATTGTTCTTACACCCTATCTCAATGAATGAAGTCGCTGGAATAGAGTTTGAGTGTAAGCGAAGGGAAGGAAGTGTTGCTTTTTTTTTCCTTTATATTCTCTTAGTCAGTTATTTAGGATTTACATTGCTTGTCTCGAGAGCGTCACATCTATTCCCACCATGTTGATGCTAGTCCATTGAGTCCAATGGCAAATAACTTCACCTTCATCCGATCTGGAACTTACTTGTAGTCAAAAATCCGCTCTACTTTGTTGATTGAGTCAATGAAGTCCTTTACTCACAACGAACTAGAAAATTCGGACAGATCAAGAAATTCGAAGTCTCCAGCAGGTTTCTCTCGCCCACGACATTCCTGAGATGTATCTGTTAGAGTGTATACTAAAAGCCTAGCTTTTGTAAACATTTATTTTTGAAATAAAGGAATCACATTGGTCAAATGTCTATATTTATTTGTTGATATAGTTGTTCAATAATTTATAAAGTAGATAACATGGTGTGTGGTGTCACACATAGAAGATCATGTTATCAGCTCTTTATAAATTATAAACAATTGCTCACGACTAAGATGTAAAGGAACAAACCATTGGTATAGTCGTAGTGTAATTATGTATTAGTTTATCTTGACTAATAAATTACACTAGTATACTCTAAGTGTATTGAGTAGGACCATTTTAGGTAAGTTCTTTTTATATTAACTTAATAAAAGAACTAAACCTTGGTTATTGTGGGAGTGTGTACTCTTAATCCTAATATAATAACAAGCATATATATTTAGTATCTATTTCTTTAACTTATCAAAGGGTGAGATTTAGCTTGATAAATCAATAGGCTCGATAAGTTGGGAAATGATATTACTTATAGTGTGTGTTGTTGATTATAGAAGGAAACTGTGTCCTAGTAATCTAGGTTGAGAATGTCCCCAAGAGGAGCTTATAAGGATTGCCATGTTAAACCCTGCAGGTGGACTTAGTCCGACATGACAATGAAGTTGAGTGGTACTACTCTTGGAACTAGATATTAATTAAGTGAGTTGTCAGTAACTTACTTAATTAGTGGACATTTGTTATCTTAAACACAGGGAGACTAACACACTCATGATAAGAAGGAGCCCATAAATATAATTTCGGATTGGTGCGTTAGTGCAACAATAACTCTCTAGTGGAATGAGTTATTATTGATGAACTTGAGTTGTGTGTTCGGGGCGAACACGGGATACTCAAGCTCATCGGAAGGCCAAAACCAATTTCTCCTCTAGGTCCCTGTCGTAGCCTCATTAGTGCCTTATAAACCACTCATTAAAAGCCCTTCTTGGTGTCCAAGAAAGGAGGCCGACCCATTGCTTGGTGACCAAGCAATGGCCGGCCACCATCTCCTTAAGAGGGCCGACCCTCTTGCTTGGTGACCAAGCAAGTAGGGGCCGACCAAAATAAATTCAAATAGGAGGGGTGTTTTAAATTTTTAAAATCTTCTTTTTGTAGAAAACTATAAGTTTTAAAAGAGAGATTTTAATTTTAAAAACTTTTTTTATTTGAATTAGGCCACATGGTTTAATAGAGAGTTTTAAAAGTTTTAAAACTTTCCCTTTTTAACCATCCTCATGGTTTTAGAAAAAAGGAAGAGAAGTTTTAAAAATTAAAATTTTTTATTCATGTTAAAAAAGGAAATTTTTTGAAGAGAAATTTTAAATTTTAAAACATGATTTTAATTTTTAAAACTTTCCTTTTTAACATCCACTTTAGGAAAGAGAGCTTGTAAAATTTTATAAGAGGATTTCTTCTTGTAAAATTTTATAAAAAAATATTTCCTTCCTCTTTAAGGGGGCCGGCCAAATAAAAATAAAAATAAAATCATCATCCAATGATTTGGTGATTGATTCAATCAAGAGGAAAGAAAAGGAAAAATAAAAAGGGAAAAGGAAAAACAAGAGGAAGATTTTAATTTTTGTAAAAATTCTTCCCTTATTTGTCTTGGGCAAGTAATATAAAAGAAGGGGTGAGGAGGCCTCATGAGAGACAACTCTTATTCTCTTGCTTGGTGGTTCTCTTGGTGTGGCCGACCCTCTCTCTTCTCTCTTTCCCTTTGCTCTCTTTTCTTTTGTGGTGGTGGTGGCTGAAAATTAGAAGAAGGAGAAGAAGGCTTTGGGTGGTGTTCATCTTGGAGGATTGTCGCCCACACGACGTCCAAGGCGAGACGAGGAATACGGCAGAAGATCTCGAGGTCATTAGCTTGCAAAGAAAAGGTATAATTAGCAATTATTTTCCGCATCATGCTAGTTATTTTTCTTTGTATGAATTCCAAACACAAGAGGCATTAGATCTAGTTTTTCGAATTAATAATTCGTGTTTGTGTTTTTCTTTATTTTTTGAATTTGTGATTCAATTGTTCTTTTTGGTTAAACCTAGAGTTATATAAGGAAATTAAATATTAGCTTTCCTTAAAAGGCTTTGTCTAGGCGGTGGTGGATGCTCCCATACCCAAGAAGGTCATGTGCCTCGCCATGCAGTCCTGGAAGCCAATTTTAGAAATTAATATTTAATTTAATTTATAACGTAGGTGGGTTTAGATCAAAAGTGTTAAGTTTCGCATGTGATCCAAGTCTAAACCATTAAGAACATATAAGTTAAATTTGGAATCAATAATGTTAAGTTCCGTTTGTGATTCCTAATTTAGCTTCTAAAGAACACAATAGAGTGTTTAGGAAAGGTTCGACACTTATATAAAATTTTGTACAGTGGAACCGGTACGATCTTCCTAGGACCAACCAACAATTGGTATCAGAGCTAGGGTTTGCCTCTATGTGTTTTGGTTTTCAAATTAATTATGTACATATCATACACAATTTAGGCAGGATAATAGTAGGATGTGCTAACTTTGTGGTTGCAGGCTCCAACTATTATGACATTTAGATATTGTGTGTGATTGAACCCTTGGACATGTCAAGGGCATTATTTTGTGTGCATGATTGTATGTATCAAATACAGCAGGAGCTGTATTATTTTTTGTTCGATCTAGAATACATGTACATTCCTTTATGGAATATAGGATCGATATATGTAAAATTCTATATTTGTCGTGGATCGTATCTTTGCGAGACGTGGTGCTATTGGAGGACCAGAGGTGCAGCGGAATAAGAAGATAGATGCGACAACTCGACCCGATGGCGGTGACTAAAGATGGCAGCAGCTAGGGTTGGAGCATACTGAAGACAGCGATGGAAAATGCCATAATAGTTGGAAAATTAATTTCCAAATTTATTGCTTTTATTTACTGTGATATATGTGTGCATGATATGCTAGCATAGGTTAAAATCCTCAATTTTAAATAACTAAGTGGGAGAGGAATTTTAATAAATTCCACGCTCTCCATTACTGATTTGTAAGTAATGCAAACAAACTTGCGTGTTGGCTCTAAGTGCCTTCCTCCATATCGGATGAGTTTGTTTGTGGATCACTAGATCAAACTTCCATTTTGGATGACTATAGGAAATTAATTAAGAGTGTGTGATCTTCCCCATCGGAAGGGGCACAATCTTATTAATGGACTAAGTGTTAAGTAATGATATACACTTAGGCACGTCTAATAGTATCCTCCCCATCGGAGTCATTGCTATTATTTGTGTGACTGAAGAAAAACCAACTATTAATTTTATTTGTCATAAAGTTAGGTTGACAAGAATAAAATTAATGGGTAAAATCTCCTCTTACAAATGTTTGATTTTGTATATGTCCACACTATCGTGACATGTAAAATTCATGGTGATTTGAGGTGTTGGTTAATTTAAAATAGTATTGTTTGAGGAATCAATATTATTCTAAATTTAGAGTCTTGACCAAAGTTTATTTTTGTGATTCTTAGGATGACTGTCAATCCACTGGCCATTATTCTGAAAGAGAATAGATTTACTGGTCCCAACTACATAGATTGGAAAAGAAACCTGGATATTATCTTAACTGCTGAAAGCTATAAGTTTGTATTGTCAGGGGTATGCCCATATACACCTAACGGTGACTCTACCCCAAAGGAGATTGAGTATCATAAGAAATATGTAAAAACAGATGAGATGACGTGGTGTTACATTTTGGCTTCAATGTCAAATGTATTGCAACATCAACATCAAGATTTACCAATGACTTATGATATAATTAACAATCTCAAAGAACTCTTTGGGCACCAGAGTTGGACTGCTAGGCAAGAGACAATGAGAAAGTTAATGACAGCCACCATGTCTGAGGGGACACCCGTAAGGAATCATATCCTCAAAATGATGACTTATCTGAACGAAATACAAGTCCTTGGAGGAGAAATCGATGGGGAAACCCAGGTCGATATAATTCTCCAAACGCTACCCAGAAGTTTTGAGCAGTTTCACCTGAACTATAACATGAACAAAAGGGAGTATACGTTGGCGGAACTTCTGACTGAACTACAGGCAGCAGAAGGTATATTTCGTCATAGTTCTCAGATTCACTATGCTGAAAATGGTTCTACTTCTAAGTCGAAAGGCAAAAAGAAGAAGAAACAGGTCTTTTCAGCAAAGAAGGTGAATAAACCTCAGGGTACAGGACAAAAAGCTGGAATGAAGAAGCCGAAGGGCAAGTGCTTCATCTGCAAGCAGTCGGGACATTGGAAGGCAGACTGTCCTCGTAGGAATTAGAACAATAAAGGTATATCTCATGCTCTAGTAGTTGAAACATATTTAGCGGTGTTGTCTACCAGCACCTGGTGTGTAGATACGGGTGCCACTGATCATGTCTGTAATTCTTTGCAGGGGTTCTAGGAAACCCGACGACTATTTGAAGGAGAGATAACCGTATACATGAGCAATGCTACTAAGGTGGCGGCTGTTGCAGTGGGAGACGTCTACTTACCTTTTAGGAATAGAAGTTTGATTTTAAGAAATTGTCTTTATATACCCAGTTTTAGAAAGAATTTAATTTTAGTTTCTAAACTGTATTTGGATGGATATTCTGTTTCTTTCAGTAACAATGTAGTTATAAAGAGAAATAGAGTTATTATCTGTTCTGGTGCATTAGTTGACAATTTATATACATTAAATCCAATTTCTCCCATCAAGCAATAAATGGAAATTAATAACACATCTTCTAACTCTAATAAGATAAAAGAACCTTCGGAGATGAACCAAACATATCTTTGACATCTAAGGCTTGGTCATATTAACTTAAGTAGGATTCAAAGGCTTATAGCCGATGGACTCTTGGGTACATTAGAGTTGGAAAATTTTTCAACCTGTGAATCTTGCTTGGAAGGTAAAATGACTAAGAGACCTTTTAAGGCCAAGGGGTATAGAGTCAAAGATGTGTTAGAACTGGTTCATTTTGATTTGTGTGGTCCTATGTCTATCCAGGAAAGAGGTGGTTTCGAATACTTTGTCTCTTTTATAGACGATTATTCGATATATGGATACATTTACTTGATGCACCAAGTCTAAGTGCTTTGATAAGTTCAAAGAGTACAAGGCTGATGTGGAGAAACGTCTTGGTAAAAGTATCAAAACACTACGGTCTGATCGTGATGGTGAATACCTCTTGGGAGAGTTTAGGAATTACTTATCAGAGGCTGAGATTCAATCCCAGTTGTCTGCACCTAGTATACCCCAACAGAATGGTGTGGCAGAACGAAGGAATAAGACTCTTATGGAGATGGTTAGATCAATGATGAATTATTTAGAATTACCAAATTCATTTTGGGGATACGCTTTGGAAACAACAGCGCACATTCTGAACTTAGTACCTTCTAAATCAATACCTTCTACTCTCACAGAATTGTGGAATGGGCGAAAGCCCAGTCATATTCAGATTTGAGGTAGTCCAACATATGTGCTGAAAGCAAATGCTAATAAGTTAGAATCTCGTACAAAAGTTCGCGTGTTTGTGGGTTATCCTAGAGGAACGAAAGGTGGTTTATTTTATAGTCCTAAAGACTAGAAGGTCATTGTTAGCACCAATGGCCATTTTTTAGAAGAAGACTATATAATGGACCACAAGCCCAAAAGTAAAATTATTCTAGAAGAAATGAGAGAGGACACGTCTACTTCAGTACCAACAGTACAAGATGAAGTACCACAAGAGACTGCAACATGTGTCACACATGATACACAACCACAGACAGTGCTTCGTCGTAGTGGGAGGGTTGTGAGGCAACCTAAGAGATTCATGTTTTTAGGAGAGTCTTCGGACTTGATCCCGGGTAAACATGAACCTGATCCCCGGACATATGATGAAGCACTCCAAGATATAGATGCAGTATCTTGGCAAAATGCAATGAATTCTAAAATAGAGTCTATGTATTCTAATAAGGTCTGGGAGCTTGTAGAACCACCTAATGATGTAAAAGCCATTGGATGTAAGTGGATCTACAAAAGGAAAAGAGGGACAGACGGGAAGGTAGAAACCTTCAAGGCAAGACTTGTTGCAAAAGGGTATACTCAGAAAGAGGGAATCGATTATGAGGAGACTTTTTCGCCGGTAGGTATGCTATAGTCTATCCGGATACTCTTATCCATTGCTGCTCATATTAATTATGAGATTTGGCAAATGGATGTCAAGACAGCTTTCCTTAACGGAAGTCTTGAAGAAAACATCCATATGAAGCAACCAGAAGGGTTCATTGAAAAAGGCAAAGAGCATCTAGTGTGCAAGCTCAATCGGTCAATTTATGACTGAAGTAAGCTTCAAGATCTTGGAACATCCGGTTTAATGAAGTAATCCAGTCATATGGATTTATTCAGTGTCCGGATGAGTCTTGTGTATATAAGAAGTGTAACGGAAACGTGGTGGTATTTCTTGTACTATACGTAGATGATATTTTGCTAATTGGCAACAATGTCAAGGTATTATCGGGCGTAAGGGTATGGTTGTCCAAATAATTTGATATGAAGGACTTAGGAGAATGTGCACATATTCTTGGGATCAAAGTTATAAGGGATCGCAAGTAAAGAATGTAGTGTCTATCTCAAACTTCATATATAGCTACAATCCTTGCTCATTTTAGCATGCAGAACTCCAAGAAAGGTTTCTTACCTTTTAGGCATGGAGTAGCCATATCTAAAGAGATGTCTCCGAAGACATCAAAGGAGATAGAGGATATGAAGGCAGTTCCTTATGCTTCGGCTGTAGGAAGCCTTATGTATGCAATGCTGTGTACGAGACCTGATATCTATTTTGCCTTGGGCATGGTTAGTAGATATCAGAGTAACCCTGGACAAGGACATTGGATTGCTGTAAAGCATATATTGAAGTACCTGAGAAGGACTAGAGATTATATGCTAGTTTACCAAGCAGACGATTTGCTCCCTGTGGGTTACACGGATTTGGATTTCCAATCAGATAGGGACAACAGTAAGTCTACATCAGGCTATGTGTTTACTTTAGGAGGTGGAGCCATTGCATGGAGGAGTGTTAAGCAGAAATGCGTTTCAGACTTAACTATGGAAGTTGAGTATGTGGCAGCCTCTGAGGCAGCCAAAGAAGCTGTATGGCTCAGGAACTTTCTAATGGACTTAGATGTGATTCCTGGTTTGCCCAAAATCATCACAATTTATTGTGATAATAGCGGTGCAGTTGCAAACTCGAAGGAACCACGAGCCCATAAGGTGAGTAAACATATAGAGCGCAAATACCACCTGATATGAGACATCGTCAAGCGAGGAGAAGTTGTCGTCGCCAAGATTGCATCAACAGATAACTTGGCAGATCCTTTCACTAAGGCCCTTCCGGTGAAAGCTTTTGATCGGCATGTGGAGGGGATGAGAATCAAATGTATGGCAGCAGATATGACAGCTTAGTCTTTTAGTATAAGTGGGAGATTGTTAGAGTGTATACTAAAAGCCTAGCTTTTGTAAATATTTATTTTTGAAATAAAGGAATCACATTGGTCAAATGTCTATATTTATTCGTTGAATATAGTTATTCAATTAATTTATAAAGTAGATAACATGATGTGTGGTGTCACACACAGAAGATCATGTTATTACCTCTTTATAAATTATAAACAATTGCTCACGACTAAGATGGAAAGGAACAAACCATTGGTATAGTCGTAGTGTAATTAGGTATTAGTTTATCTTGACTAATAAATTACACTAATATAAGTGTATTGAGTAGGACCATTTTAGATAAGTTCTTTTTATACTGACTTAATAAAAGAATTAGACCTTAGTTATTATGGAAGTGTGTACTCTTAATCCTAATATAATAACAAACATATATATTTAGATATATCTATTTCTTTAACTTATCAAAGGGTGAGATTTAGCTTGATAAATCAATAGGTCCGATAAGTTGGGAAATAATATTACTTATAGTGTGTGTTGTTGATTATAGAAGGAAACTGTGTCCTAGTAATCTAGGTTGAGAATGTCCCCAAGAGGAGCTTATAAGGATTGTCATGTTAAACCCTGCAGGTGGACTTAGTCCGATATGACAATGAAGTTGAGTGGTACTACTCTTGGAGCTAGATATTAATTAAGTGAGTTGTCAGTAACTTACTTCATTAGTGGACATTCATTATCTTAAACACAGGGAGACTAACACACTCATGATAAGAAGGAGCCCATAAATATAATTTCGGATTGGTGCGGTAGTGCAACAATAACTCTCTAGTGGAATGAGTTATTGTTGATGAACTTGAGTTATGTGTTCAGGGCGAACACGGGATACTCAAGCTCATTGGAAGGCCAAAACCAATTTCTCCTCTAGGTCCCTGTCGTAGCCTCATTAGTGCCTTATAAACCACTCATTAAAAGCCCTTCTTGGTGTCCAAGAAGGGAGGCCGACCCATTGCTTGGTGACCAAGCAATGGCCGGCCACCATCTCCTTAAGAGGGCCAACCTCTTGCTTGGTGACCAAGCAAGTAGGGGCCGACCAAAATAAATTCAAATAGGAGGGGTGTTTTGAATTTTTAAAATCTTCTCTTTGTAGAAAACTATAAGTTTTAAAAACTTTCCTTATTTGAATTAGGCCACATGGGTTAATAGAGAGTTTTAAAAATTTTAAAACTTTCCTTTTTTTAACCTTCCTCATAGTTTTAGAAAAAAGGAAGAGAATTTTTAAAAATTAAAATTTTCTATTCATGTTAAAAACAAAAATTTTTTGAAGAGAAGTTTTAAATTTTAAAACATGATTTTAATTTTTAAAACTTTTCTTTTTAACATCCACTTTAGGAAAGAGAGCTTGTATAATTTTATAAGAGGATTTTTCTTGTAAAATTTTATAAAAAAATATGTCCTTCCTCTTTAAGGGGGTCGACCACCCTTGCTTGGTGCCCAAGCAAGAGGGCCGGCCAAATAAAAATAAAAATGAAATCATCATCCAATGATTTGGTGATTGATTCAATCAAGAGGAAAGAAAAGGAAAAATAAAAAGGGAAAAGGAAAAACAAGAGGAAGATTTTAATTTTTGTAAAAATTCTTCCCTTATTTGTCTTGGGCAAGTAATATAAAAGAAGGGGTGAGGAGGCCTCATGAGAGACAACTCTTATTCTCTTGCTTGGTGGTTCTCTTGGTGTGGCCGACCCTCTCTCTTCCCCTTTCCCTTTGCTCTCTTTTCTTTTGTGGTGGTGGTGGCTGAAAATTAGAAGAAGGAGAAGAAGGCTTTGGGTGGTGTTCATCTTGGAGGATTGTCGCCCACACGACGTCCAAGGCGAGACGAGGAATACGGCAGAAGATCTCGAGGTCATTAGCTTGCAAAGAAAAGGTATAATTAGCAATTGTTTTTCGCATCATGCTAGTTATTTTTCTTTGTATGAATTCCAAACACAAGAGGCATTAGATCTAGTTTTTCGAATTAATAATTCGTGTTTGTGTTTTTCTTTGTTTTTTGAATTTGTGATTCAATTGTTCTTTTTGGTTAAACCTAGAGTTATATAAGGAAATTAAATATTAGCTTTCCTTAAAAGGCTTTGTCTAGGCGGTGGTGGATGCTCCCATACCCAAGAAGGCCATGTGCCTCGCCATGCAGTCTTGGAAGCTAATTTTGGAAATTAATATTTAATTTAATTTATAACGTAGGTGGGTTTAGATCAAAAGTGTTAAGTTCCGCTTGTGATCCAAGTCTAAACCATTAAGAACATATAAGTTAAATTTGGAATCAATAATGTTAAGTTCCGTTTGTGATTCCTAATTTAGCTTCTAAAGAACACAATAGAGTGTTTAGGAAAGGTTCGACACTTGTATAAAATTTTGTACAGTGGAACCGGTACGATCTTCCTAGGACCAACCAACAGTATCCCACCGGTGATATGAGTTCTTGAAGGAAGATTCAGATCCATGATCAGAAATCTCATGATCTTCGAGATCTTGCACTGCTTAACGCTAGGTTAACTCTGTAACTTGTCTCCATAAATTTTCAATCGTCATTATGTTATGGACATTACCACCACGATGCTCAGCTTCCTCCATCGAAACCTACCTGTTGTTGCGATCATGACTACGACTACGACCACCTGCTATTGGATCTGATGATGACCTTCTCGTGTCTCTGATACCAATTGACGCTAAGCAGGATAGGGATTATCGTGCAGGCTAACGAGAAGAGGAGATTAAGAAGAAAGAAAGAAGAGGAACCTCCAAAAAAAGAAACTTTTATTAAGAATAGAGGATAATCTCTCAATATCTAAATATAACTTTTATATAGATCACAACCTAAGACCCAAATAAAAGAAAAAAATTACAATTAATAGATCCTAATTCCAATCTTGTAAAGAGAGGAAATAGATCTTTTACCCAAAAAGGAAAGTATAAACAATTAATAGATCTTAATTCTAATCTTGTAAAGAAAGTAAATAGATCTTTTACTCAAAAAGGAAAGTATAAACAATTAATAGATTTTAATTCCAATCTTGTAAAGAAAAGAAATTGATCTTTTACTTGAAAAGGAAGTATATAACTATGTTAATATCCCAAGGTAGTTTTGATGTGATAAACCAAGTGAGGTTAGGTCATGTTGGTATTCAACTCTTGTGTTTAAGTGTACAGGAACTTAAGAGCACAAGAAGTCGAACAAAAGATGCAGCTAGCGAGAAAGACGAAACGGGAGAGAGCTAATAGCTCGGTGTGTCTCAGGTACGAGGTGCTGCGGAAGAGTACACGGGCGGACGAGAATGATTTATTTTTATTGTGTAGGTTATTCACCCCCCTCTAGCTGGTCGCTAAGGGATCAATAAGTGGTATTAGAGCCCAACAACTTCAAGAGGACTAACCGTATAACGAAGCACAAGAGATGACCGCACCGAGCATCAACCCACCGAAGTTCGAGGGGGAATTGGTGATCTGGAAGAAAAAGATGGAGGTATTCTTTAAGACAGATTTTGATTACTTTTAATAATGAAATTTGATTTTGTAGCACATGAGGGTAAAGAAGAATACTAATGGATGAAGAAGGAACAAGACAACTTCATGGCAAATGGTAAAACAGAGTTCCATCTGCTGAGTGTCTTACCGCCACAAGAAGTCAACCTGATCGGAGCCTACGAGTCTACCAAGGAGCTCTGGGAGAAATTTTTGGAACTACACGAAGGAACCTCTGAAGCAAAACTTGCGAAATGGGATCTGCCTAGGAACCATATCTGCAACATCAAATTAGAAGAAGGAGAAACTATTGCACACCTTCACTCAAGAATAAAGGAACTCATCACCAGACTCTCAAATCTCAGAGAAAAGGTAAGCAACCGAGATTCGCTAAGGTACACGCTTAACGTATTTCCTAGGACTACTGAATGGGCATCATTAGTAGATGTTTATTATATATCTAAATATCTAGAATTAAATACTTTAGAAGAATTATTTTCAACATTTGAAGTTCATAAAATAAGATGTACAGATCTGAAGAAGGAGCCAAAGCACAACATGACCTTAAAGACAAAAATGGACGAACGAGATTCAGAATCTTCTCTCAATGACGATGAAACGACACTCATGGTAATAAAATTTAAAAAATTATTTAAAACTAATAAATTTAATCAAGTGGAGGGTAATAGAAGGAAAAGAAAGATAAAATGCTACCACTGCCATGAAGAAGGGTACATGAAAGACAACTGCCCTAAATTAAAGAGCAATGATAAAAATAAGGACAAGGAGAAGAACAAGAAGTCAGTCCAGACCAAGTATAATCTAAAAGCGACGTGAGACAAAGCGTCATCCGAATCGAAGATAGAAGCCCTCTCCAGACTTGTGCTAGTGGCAAGTCACCAAGAAGACGAAGACAAAGCAAGCTCGTCCGAAATGAGCATCGAGAGCATCAATGAAGGGGGAGCGACAAGGTAAGTCAGGTACGGTCTCTTCCTCTTGACAAGTTATTTCAGTTCGTAAAAATGTTATCGAAAAATTATTGTAAGTTAGAAAAATAAAATAAGAGTTCAAATTAATCTTAGCTATATCTTGTCGATTAGAAGATCTCGACAAAATAAAAATGAAAAATGAGAAATTAAAAGCAGAAATAGAATATTTGAAGGAAGGTGCATGCTCACATGTTCAAAATATTAAAAGATATAATGGTTTAAATTGGTATTTAAATAATATAAGAGCCAAATTAGGAAAATATCACAGAAATCTATTCCTAAATTTTTTTTTATTAATCCTGTAGTAAGGAATCTATTTTGGGTTCCAAAATCATATTTAGATTAATTGTTTTGTTGGGTTTTCAGAGAGAAAAATAAATATTTACTTTCATTAAAAGGCTTTTGTTGGTGCAATATCCCTCAGGTCAAGGTTGACCTGGTTGACCAAGCTTGAGTCTTGGTTTGGGTTTCAATGTTTGACAATACAAGACTTCGATGATATAAGACTTCATTTGGGGAGATTGTTTGGTGCAAATTCCCCTCTGATCAGGGTTTGATCAGGTTGATTGAAGAAGAGTCAAGTAGGTCAAGGTTGACCAGATACTTGACTGGGAAGTTCTAACTGGGATGTTAGGCAGAAGAAAATCCTGGTAAGTGAAGCCAGGTGAAAGACCTAGTGAGTGAAGCTAGACAGACGAAAAATCCTGGTGAGTGAAGCCAGGTGAAAGTCCTGGTGAGTGAAGCCAGGCAGAAGAAAATCCTAGTGAGTGAAGCTAGGTGAAAGACCTGGTGAGTGAAGCTAGGTGAAAGTCCTGATGAGTGAAGCCAGGCAGAAGAGAAGTCCTAGTGAGTGAAGTTAGACAAAAGAGAAGTCCTAGTGAGTGAAGCTAGGTAAAAGGGAAGTCCTGGTGAGTGAAGGCAGGCACGGGGAAATCCAGATGGGTCATGGTTGACCAGACATATGGTGAAAGTCCAAGTAGGTCAAAGGTATTGACCGGATACTTGACAAGAAGGGAAAAGTCCAAGTAGGTCAAGGGAGTGACCGAATACTTGGCACGATGAGGAAAAGTCCAAGTGGGTCAAAGGGATTGACCGGGCACTTGGTGAGGGAGTCTTAGCAGGTCAAGGGTGACCGGATTCTAGGCATGATGAACCAACAGGTCATGGATTGACCGGATGTTGGTTTGGGAGCTTGGGACTTGGTTTTGGGCAAAAACAAGTCTGGATCGATCAGCCGATCGATTGGCTGATGCCCAATCGATCGGCCGATCGATTGGGAAGGTCCCTGCGACAAGCCTCGTGTGGGCAAGTCGCAGAGCGCACAGAACGCCTCTGGATCGATCAGTGGATCGATCCAGAGACCCCAATCGATCAGTGGATCGATTGGGGTGACGCGATTTGTCGCGATAAGCCCTGGATCGATCCACCGATCGATCCAGGATATTCCAGAGAGCACAGAGGCGCTCTGGATCGATCTATTGATCGATCCAAAGCCTCCCTGATCGATTGGGAGCAATCCAATCGATCGGGATCCGACCGTTGGCGCAGATAAAGGCCATTGGCGTGCGTCTTCTTCGATAGAACTCATACTGTTCATCTCTGATCCAGTCAAGCAGCTCTCCACACTTCTTCTCCACTCCACCGCCAGTTCTTGAAGGGTTCTTGGAGCAAGGTTGCTAGTGATCCAAGATCAAGAGGCGAGCAATAACAAGAAGTTAGGGTTAGGGTTTTTGCTGCATAACTTGTAAGCTTTTGCTTGTATTTTGTTTCCCTTTCCTTCTTCTTGTATTGAGAGTGTTGTAGGGCTTCTCCGCCTTTGGTAGTTACCATAAAGGAGTGTTATTCATAGTGGAGGGTGTGTGTGTGCGTGGATCTTTGGACTAGTCACCTCTTGTGAGGTGGATACCAAGTAAAATCCATTTGTTAGCGTTGTATGCTTTTGTTTCTTTGTATTTCCACTGCACATCCTTGAAGAAACAAACAACGAAGCACACGAGCACGCGATGAGCTATTCACCCCCTCTAGCTACATATTCGGTCCCAACAAGTGGTATCAGAGTCAGGTCGCTCTTCACCGGAATCATCGCCGGAAGGGGCAAACATAACAAGAACAGCTAGAGGGTAAAGAAGTTGGAGCAAGAATTATCAAAGTCAAAGAATTCAAGATGCTCAACTTCAAGATGCAATTCCAAGATGGACTTGGATTTGACACAAGGGTGGCTCCACCGTACACATCTACAAGCTTCAATTCTTGGAGATCAAGAATCGAAAATTTCTTAATGGTGGAGATAGAGCAATGGTTTGCTCTAATGGAAGGTTTCGAAGCTCCAAAGAACTCCAAGGGAAAAGTCCTCAAGAAAAGCAAATGGAGCAAAGAGCATATTCAAAGGAGCGAGGCAAATGATAAAGTGATCAAGCTTTTGGTTAACTTATTGCCTAGCCACATTTTGGCTCAAATTGGAGAGTTCAAGGATGCCAAGGAGCTATGAAGCAAATTGGCATCAATTCATGAGTTCACCTCCACTGTACCAACCCAAGAAAAATCCAAAGAGGGTGACTCATTGGAGCAAGACCAAGAGGAGGACTCCGAAGTTGAGAGATGCTCAACTTCCGAAGAAGAAGTCCAAGAAGAAGCTTCATCTTCGAGGGAATGCAATCAAGGGAACAAGGAGGGTGCATACTCCTTGTTCCAAATACAAGATGAAGATGAAGAAGCCTCCACCTCTAGGATTGAGGGGGAGCGATCTTCGGTGACACCAGATCAAGAAGAAGGAGAAGTTTCCACATCCGGGTCAAAAGAAGAAGAGGATGAAAAAGCTTCCACCTCCACAAGTCAAGACAAATCTAATGGAGGAGCATCACTATCGGATCAAGAGGAAGCCTCTACATCCACATCACATGGAGGATCAAGTGTCATCCCTACATGTGAAAGTAAAAATAATTCAATTAATAATAAAAATCATATTATATGTTTTGAGTGTAGGGAGAATGGGCACTACAAGAGCAAGTGGCCTAAAGTGGCCAAGAAAAAGGGCCAAGTGGCACCCAAGGGCAAGGAGAAGCCCAAGGAGACCATCCTTGGAACAAAGAAGAGCAAGGAGCACATTGTGTGCTTCTTGTGCCAACAAAGAGGGCATTACCGAAGTCAATGCCCTAAGGGGAAGAAGGTGGTCAAGGCTCAAGGAGGAATCTCAATTCAAGGGGGAGCCTCCAAGGTAAAAAGGAAAGTAACTTTTATTGAGCCTACTCCCTTGAACAATGGTAAAAAGTATAATAATTCTAATTTATATCATTTCAATGCTATTTACCATGAAAATAGGAGGCATGATAAAGTTAAGGAAAATCATGTAGCTTATCATGCTAAAGCCTCTCAACCTAGGTTTAGAAAGATAGATAGGAATCTAGGTAAGAACCCTAAGGATTCTAGGTATTTGCCTAAGAAGAAGAAAAATCAAGGTTTTAGTGAAAAATCTAAGGTTGAAGAATTATGGAAGGAAAATCAAGTCTTGAGGTCAAGACTTGATAAAATGGAAAAGAACCTAAAAAGGATGGAAAATATCCTAATAGGGTAAAATGAGCAAAACCTAGGTCTAGGAGTACTACAAGTGTCATCCAAGGGCCATAAAGGTTTGGGATACAAACCTAAGGCTAAGAAGGATGCAATTTCTTACCATAAGGTTCCATATAGCTATGGAACCGAGTCTAGGTCTAAGGGTCAAGTCAAAAATACTAGGGAGGTTATCCTTAAGAGTATTTTTACAACAAATGTGACTAAGACTTCTAAGAAGTCTAAGAAAGTCACTAACAAGGTCACAAGGGAAGCAATCCCTAGGATTGACCTAGAAAAAGTAACCAAGGCTTCTAAGAAGCCAAACAAGGTCACTAGGAAGGTATCTAGAAAAGTAATCCCTAGTGAATACCTAGAGAATCCAAGGAGCACCAATAGGTGTTGGGTTCCTAGGAGCATTTTCTCAGCCCCATAGATGGGTTAGAGAGTGTCAACTCTAAGAAGAAGGGTAGTTAACCCAACTTTGAAGAAATTGACACTCAAGGAGCATTTTCAAGGTTATTATTAACCTTTGAAAATGAAATAGATTTATCATTTACTCTTTGGAAGAGTAAAATGTGCCAAAATTGAAGATATTGATTTTAATCTTAATTGGCACAATTTGGGAAAACATAAGAAATACCTAAGTGGAATTTTGGTATTTTCTTATGATTACTCTTGTGGAAAAATGAAATATGCCAACACTTGAGGAATATGCTTAAATTTTCAATTGGCATAATTAATTCAAGAGATTAAAGAAATGCCAAGTTGGGTTTTTGACATTTTCTTAAGGAAATTGGGCAATCTAGGGTTTAAGTTTTAGGATTAGCTATGTGTTTAAGGATACTTAGGTAGATAATCTAGGTATATTTTATTTATGCTAAACCTTGCCATGATTGTTTGCCCATTATATGCCATGACATCATGTTTTGTTTTTGCACTCATACCTTATTATGAAAATACAAAAATACCATGTCATGTCATACATACATCATGTAGTTATAAGAAAATTTTCTTCTGAAAATTATTTCTTTTTGATATATGACATAACATTATCATGCATTATGGTTATTTCCTTAAAATTAAGGACAAATGACATTTATCAACAGGTGGTTTCAACAAGTGACATCCTAGGTGGATGTCCAATATCCACAAAATGCCTAGATAAATATGCATGATCCCTAGATTAGGGCAAAATCAAATTTGACATCTCACAAAGACCTATAAGATGACTTGTATGTGTTTTATGCACAATAGATACAAGTGAGATGTTAGGATGATGAATAAAACTCAACATGTTGATTTAGTGCATTTTTTTGAGTTTTAAGTTCATCAAAACACATAGTTATGTGTTTTCCCATCATTGGAAAAACTAATGTACAAGTCATGTGCATTAAGCCCAAGGAACATGGTGGGATATTGGTTTTGAAAATATTTTTAAAATGATTTTGGAAAATCTTGGTGAAAGCTATCTTTTGATAGTAATCACCATTGAATAGTTAGACACAAACTTGAAGAAAACACTAAAGTTTTTATAAGTTTTCAAGTTTGTGCCAATCTTTGAAAATATGATGTATTTTCATAGAAAACTATTTTTCCATGATAAAGTATACCCTAAATAATGTCTACACAATTTTTCACGATTTTTGAATTTTTGTAGAATTTTCTAGGGGTTTCTAAAGTTGACTGAAATGGAATTTCAGCAGCTATCAGAACTCCAATCGATCACCCGATCGATTGGAGTGCCTCAATCGATCGGGCGATCGATTGAGAAGGCAAATTTTGCGAGCAATAGCTCGCTGGATCGATCCACCGATCGATCCACACTATCTGAATCGATTAGTGGATCGATTCAAGATGGTTCAATCGATTGGAACCCAACCCCAATCGATCGAAGATGCTGATTTTGGCTTGGGAAGCTTATTTTCAGCATTTTGAACCTATTTTAGTCTAGGTAACAATTCCTAACCCCTTAAAATACATTTGTATACATAAAAAGGGTGTTTTCATGTTGAAAACAAGGAAGGATTGGTTCAGGAAGACTAAATTGAAGTTTAGGTTGAGGTTTGATTCAAATTTTGAGCTTTTGAACCTCAAAACTTCTAAATTTGGGTTTCCTAAAGGTTTAGGGATTCCAAGTCATTGTTGGTGCAATGACAGAAGGTACGACCATGTCTTTAGGGGGAGGTACTCTTTAAAGACATGAAAATTATTTTTCATGAACCTTGGAAGGTGGTTAACCTTCTTTCAAGACAATGCTCAAGGTTGAGCATTGGATTACAATGGAGAGTGGATATCTTCATTGTTTAAGTTGTAAATGCTCAAGGTTGGGCATTTGACTACATTGAGGGAGAATGTAGGGTTGATAATGAAGGGTATGGGACCTTCATTATCGTGTTGATCATAACAAGTGAAGTTGTGAACAACGATGAGCAACTCTTCAGGGGGAGAGTCTCAACGGGGAGAATTTTCAACAAGTGAATTTGTTGATGTGTGCCAATAGGGGGAGAATGTAGGGTTTAAGTTAGGCCTGCATTATCTAAGAGGGAGTTTGCCTTCTTAGTAGGAAAATGTAGGGTTTAACTTACGCCTTCATTACCTAGTGGCATGAAGGAAGTTTAGGCTATGAGATTAGCCTAACTTAAATGAGGTATTGTCAAACATCAAAAAGGGAGAGATTGTTGGTGCAATATCCCTCAGGCCAAGGTTGACCTGGTTGACCAAGCTTGAGTCTTGGTTTGGGTTTCAATGTTTGACAATAGAAGACTTCGATGATACAAGACTTCGATGATACAAGACTTCATTTAGGGAGATTGTTTGGTGCAAATTCCCCTCTGATCATGGTCTGATCAAGTTGATTGAAGAAGAGTTAAGTAGGTCAAGGTTGACCAGATACTTGACTGGGAAGTCCTAACTGGGATGTTAAGCAGAAGAAAATCCTGGTAAGTGAAGCCAGGTGAAAGACCTAGTGAGTGAAGCTAGGCAGACGGAAAATCCTGGTGAGTGAAGCCAGGTGAAAGTCCTGGTGAGTGAAGCCAGGCAGAAGAAAATCCTAGTGAGTGAAGCTAGGTGAAAGACCTGGTGAGTGAAGCTAGGTGAAAGTCCTGATGAGTGAAGCCAGGCAGAAGAGAAGTCCTAGTGAGTGAAGTTAGACAAAAGAGAAGTCCTAGTGAGTTAAGCTAGGTAAAAGGGAAGTCCTGGTGAGTGAAGGCAGGCACGGGGAAATCCAGATGGGTCATGGTTGACCAGACATATGGTGAAAGTCCAAGTAGGTCAAAGGTATTGACCGGATACTTGACAAGAAGGGAAAAGTCCAAGTAGGTCAAGGGAGTGACCGAATACTTGGCACGATGAGGAAAAGTCCAAGTGGGTCAAAGGGATTGACCGGACACTTGGTGAGGGAGTCTTAGCAGGTCAAGGGTGACCGGATGCTAGGCATGATGAACCAACAGGTCATGGATTGACCGGATGTTGGTTTGGGAGCTTGGGACTTGGTTTTGGGCAAAAACAAGTCTGGATCGATCAGCCGATCGATTGGCTGATGCCCAATCGATCGACCGATCGATTGGCTGATGCCCAATCGATTGACCGATCGATTGGGAAGGTCTCCGCGACAAGCCTCGAGTGGGCAAGTCGCAGAGCGCACAGAACGCCTATGGATCGATCAGTGGATCGATCCAGAGACCCCAATAGATCAGTGGATCGATTGGGGTGGCGCGATTTGTCGCGATAAGCCCTGGATCGATCCACCGATCGATCCAGGATATTCTAGAGAGCACAGAGGCGCTCTGGATCGATCCATTGATCGATCCAAAGCCTCCTCGATCGATTGGGAGCAATCCAATCGATCGGGATCCGACCGTTGGCGCAGATAAAGGCCGTTGGCATGCGTCTTCTTCGATAGAACTCATACTGTTCATCTCCGATCCAGTCGAGGAGCTCTCTACACTTCTTCTCCACTCCACCGCCAGTTCTTGAAGGGTTCTTGGAGCAAGGTTGCTAGTGATCCAAGATCAAGAGGCGGGCAACAACAAGAAGTTAGGGTTAGGGTTTTTGCTGCATAACTTGTAAGCTTTTGCTTGTATTTTGTTTCCCTTTCCTTCTTCTTGTATTGAGAGTGTTGTAGGGCTTCTCCGCCTTTGGTAGTTACCATAAAGGAGTGTTATTCATAGTGGAGGGTGTGTGTGTGCGTGGATCCTTGGACTAGTCACCTCTTATGAGGTGGATACCATGTAAAATCCATTTGTTAGCTTTGTGTGCTTTTGTTTCTTTGTATTTCCGCTGCATATCCTTGAAGAAACAAGCAACGAAGCACACGACGAGCTATTCACCCCCCCTCTAGCTACATATTCGGTCCCAACAGCTTTATCTAGAAGTGGTTGTTGTTCCAATAACCAAGAAAGCCTAGTGCCTCACCACAGCCTAGAAGCTAATTACTGAAATAAATGTTTAATTACTAACTGTGAAGCATTTAATTTTAAAAAATATCTAATGCTTTCAAACAAATTGTTAGAAATTATTTAGAAGATAATTTTTTTAAAGAAAATTTCATCACTTAGCTATACAAAATTTTAAAATATTTTCTATGAAAAATTATCATATTTCTAGAAAAAAAAAATTTGTTAAAAATTTTATGTCTGTTCAACCCTTACTAATTTTTTTTTAATTCGTTATAAGACTCCAGATTTTTTTTTAAAAGTTTTTATTAGTGTTTTTTCCTTAGACCTTATTTTAGATTTTTTTAAGAACCCCATTTTTAATGTGATCAAAGGGGGGAGAAGTAAGATTAAGTCTAGGGGGAGGGTATATTTTTATCATAAATTTTCATAATATTTTTTGCACATTATTACTTGCAAAAACTTACTTTGTTATTATTGGTTTATATTTTTTCCCTAATTTAACTTGGGTTGTTCACATAAAAAAGGAGGAGATTGTTAGTATCCTAAGGTAGTTTTGATGTGATCAACCAAGTGAGATTAGGTCTTGTTGGTATTTAACCCCTGTGTCTAAGTGTGTAGGAACTTAGGAGTACAGGAAGTTGAGCGAAAGATACAACTAGCAAGAAGGACGGTACGGGAGAGAACCGACGGGATCAGTGCGTCCGAGGTGTTGCGGAAGAGTACGCGAGCGGATGAGAAGGAGGCGCGCGACATTCTCCGAGGGATGAGAAGCCAGAGTGGATGTTTGCTCGAGAATGCCAGAAGTTGGGTTTGGGTGAGCTCTATTCCGGATGACCGAAATCACCTAAGCGAGTGGAACCGGAGCGGAAGACCCAGACAAAAAAGTCAACTAGGGGTTGACTTTTGGTTCCAAGCGCCCCCTGGGCGCCTCGCCCAGGGGGAGCGTTATCTGTACGGTCCGGGCGCCCGAAAGGGTTCCGGGCGCCCGAAACCCTTTCGGGCGATCGAACCAGGAATTTTATCTAAATGTCAGGTGTCGCGAGTCGTTGCGACGGGGATAAAAATTTATCCCCCTCCATACGCCTAGAACCCTTCCAGGTGCTCGGACCAGGGCTATAATTACAGCTACGGTCCCAGAGGTAGAACAACACTTGTAATTGATTCCTTTTCGGTCTTGTTCTATAATTGAGTGCTTCAACTGCTGTAAGAGGCTTCTTTGCCTGAAGGAGATCGTTTAGTGAGCTTTTCATCTTCTTTGGATTAACAACCTCCCTGATTAGTAAAATCTCTGAGACTCTTCTTTCTATGATTAGTTTTTTTATTTGTATAAGTATTTATGTTAATATATATATAAAGTCGAGAAGAATTTATTTTTATTGTGCAGGTTATTTACCCGCTCTGGCCGGTCGTCAAGGGACCAACAAACTGAATGATCTTAACTCAAATTAGGATGCGAATGAAGATAAATCATCTCTTATAAATACCAGGAATACCCAAAATTATCTTAAATACTCTAAAAATGGAAATGATCAAAAATAGCAAAAATGCTTTGAAAAGAGTTTAAATGGTGAAATTTAGGACCAAAATTTGGCGATTATAGTTCACCGTTAATAAACATCGACTTTCGAATTCTACAAGTGTGGTGATAGATAGAGCCTAATTATGAGTCTCAAGTTAAAATTTATAATCATTAAAATTTAAAAAGTTGTACTGGGCATCAACATGGATTAAACCTACATTAATTACTTTTGAGCCACCTTCAACTATCCTCATTGTTAACCAAAATTGGTCCACTAGATTGCATTCCTTGCACAAGCTTTGGGCCTTCTATGTCTACATGACCCATAAACAAACAAATTTTTAGTTGTTCACTTGTTGTAATAGGTTAAGTTAATTCACTAATGATTTGATAAAAGTTCAGAATGTATATTTAAGATTTTAGTTGAAAGTACAGGCTTTATACATTGTGTTTTGATGTATTAACTTTCCTCACTCTTATATTAAGTTTGAGAAATTGTCATTAGTTAAGGTCGCGCATTTAATGTATATATATATATATAAAATGAATGCGACATTCACAAGCTATGTAGCTTTTGTATTCTTGAGGTCCAATTTTAGCTGATGAACCTCACAACACACATAATGAGGAGAATCATGAAGGAAACTATGGCACGCAAAGGACTCACAAGCCATTCAGGCACTAAACCGAAATTGCCTAGTTAATGCTAAGCTGGACAATAAGTTGAGCTTGCCTTTTTTTTTAGTCAGGTATTTAATTTTCAAAGCTATTAATTCGGGTGATGATGTTGTCGTTCAAACTTTTTTTTCGACTATCAAACTAAATTAAAAAGCATTCACAAATACTCATTCAAACAATCATTATTCATAGAGTTATCATCTTATTTTTTACAACGCACTACAGTTAAATTTTATCCTTAAATATCTAGTTAATCATTTAAAAGATCTAACCACTATATCATAACCCACTGGCTGAGCATCTTTAATTTTCAATCAATATAAAGGACCATATAAATATACGGGACCAAATACTTCTAAGCGTTGATGCGTTGATGTATACAAATCTCAATATTGAGTTTCACCCGATTAATTTTAAAGGTAGAATATTTTTTTTTCGTTTACCGGATAAACATAGTTTATCTACCCTCAGGAGTTAATTTTTAAAATATTCGTAGATTTAGAATTTAAATTTTGATCATCTTATCCAATGACGAAATAAGAATGACAACATATACTCAATTAACATAAATATTACCTGTAGATTTTGTTTAATCTTCAAGTCAAACTTAATTAAAGAAAAAAGTTTAAATTAAAGAAGAAAAAGATAAAAATTTACTTTTTTATTCACTTTATTATGTAAATATCACTCTATCTTTCCTTTTTTCCCTGTCATTTGCCCTTTCTTTTCAGCTCTTCTCTCCCGTTCACAGTCCCATTAACAAATACGCCTCTCTCTCTCTCTCTCTCTCTCTCTCTCGCTCGCCCTACTTTCGCTTCTTTCGATCTGATCCAGTCCTCCCTGGTCTGGAAGGTAAGAGATCTTAACCCTAAGGATCTGTGCTGCAGTTGTTGGATCAATTTCTCTTTGTGGCATGTGGATTTCATTTTGGCGTTGCTTCGAGTAGCCTGTTAGCATATCGATTGATTTGCAGGTTTGTGCAATTTTCGTTCTTCCTTTTAAAATCCGTCTAAGCTTTTATCTCGATCGCCGTTTGTCAGCTTATGGATCTTGGGGTTTCTTTCTTTGTTGAGCCTATTTGAAATGAAACTAGGCTTCGCTTCTCAGTAGTCGGTCTCGTTTCACTCGCCCCTTAAAATTCATTTTTTGACTGAGCATTGTTCTTAAAAATCCTTCTTTTTTTTTTGCCTCTTTGACGTGATGAGGACTTGATTGCTGCAGCTATCAGTTGGAATTGTGTTCCGAACTTGATTATTCCATTTGATGTAGGAGACCTTTATGACGCTTTTCACAAGAATTGTAAATTTAGATATCATTTCAGAATTTGTACTTCCTTTGAAAAATATGAAAGGTTTGGTTGTGTCTGGAATGGGGGCAAAAACATGTGAACCTTTCCTTAGTTACTTTATGGAAAGAGTTTCTGTTCTTATGGAAAACCATGTGAGGCGTAGCTGGATGTGTTCTTTATTGTGAATTACTTTATCAGTTTAAATTTATCTTAAAATTTTGCTTTAAAAAAAAAATCACTGATGAACGTTGTGATGATGTTCAAGAGTTAATGCCATAGCTAAACATCACTTTGACTTGCCTAATTTCTATCTATCAATTTATATTTCACTTGCAGCATAGTTATTATGTGGAGCATTTTTTTATTTCTGAAAATGATATATAACCTCAATAATCTTATTGCAGTATTCTCGTATGAACAATCTTGTGACCTGATTGCAGTTTATCGTTTTTGCGCTTTAATCGTTAGCCTCAGTAGTCAGATTCTCTGTCATGTGGTAGCAGAATATTCTTCTGTGAACAGTTGACCAAAAATGGGTTGTTATTATTGGGAAGATACAAATAATGCTTCTTTAGGAGATAAATTCATCATTTCTCTATTGAAGTAAACTAGAGAGATTGTATAAGATTTGGTTTGACCTCGATATATCTCTACAGAAGAAGATAGTCTGGAGAAATGATATACTGTATTACTTACCTTTATAGGTGTATGCATTTTAGCCTTCCTTTTATTAAGCAGAATTTTCGATGACATCCATCACATTTTGTAAGTCAATGGCTTAATTATGTCTATGCTATTTGTAATCTTTGAGTTTATAATCCATTCAACTATGACATTATACCTCAGCTTTTGAAGCGATTAACACCACCTAAAAAAAACAAAAGTAAAGACAGGTTTATTATTATGGTAAATGCTTAGCGGACATGGTGATCAGCATCATTATGCTATCTTCTAACTGGCTACCTGTTCTAAGCCTGACAAGATTTTCAGTGATTAGGAAGTTTGCCTCTTGAGATTACTTAAGCAGTAGGTTACTTATAGACTTTACTGTATATGTGCATGTACTATATCTTCAACTTCATTTTCATTTCAAAGATCTTTCTAGGGGTTCCCTTCATATATATCTAAGGTCATCTATACAATAATGTTTTATAATTTTGCAGGGTATTGAAGTTATAAACTAGGCAATTTTAAAATGGGGCGTGGTGTAAGCAGTGGTGGGGGCCAGAGTTCCTTGGGCTACTTATTCGGTGGAGGTGAGGCTCCAAAATCTGCATCTGATGCTGCTGCACCAGTTCAAAAGCCGGCTCCACCTCCTCCTATTAACAAAGAGATTCCAGCAGGCATCCAAAGCAGTCAAGCCAAGAACTTCTACAGTGCAGACGGACAGAACTGTACCAATTTTATCACTGTATGTTATTGCACCCCTTCCTTTTTTCCCCCTTAAATATGCCACATTTGTTCCACAAACATATCTTTAAATCTGCATTGGGAGATATTAGACGCATCCTTTTCATACGCAAGATGACCATGACATTAATCAATTGAAACCCAACCTCTTCCTCCCATTTAGTAGTTATTTCATTTATAATCTATGTTTTTTTTACTTAATAGTGTAAAGTATTGCTTATGAGTGAAGTGATTTAACCATGGTTTTCTCAACTTAGTTCCTCAAAGAAATAGAAAACTATCTTTTTGTCTGTAGATCTAATTATAAGCAACCAATGAACTGATTCTCAAAAGATTCTCACACTCAACCTCCTTGGATCTGTTACATGTATAACATGTCAAAATTGATTAGGCAAAAGTACAAAAAGGCCTTGTGTTCAAAAACACCCAAACAAGACTTTTCCATGTTTAAAAATTCTTGATCAAGGCTGCATAGGCATGCCAAAATCATGCCCTCGATACAATGTTTCAACAGAATATTGCTGTATACATTTCATACACAGCAATATTACATATAATATAGATTTTTAACCAATTAATTGAGTAGGGACATGAGCAGATTATTTTACAAATAGACCATTGTAAATCAATTTCTCTTCAAGACTATTCAAGTGATAAAAGGTTGGGAAATTTATATGCCTAAGACCAACAAAGACCAATTTATTGATTGGATTTAATTGGAAATTAATTGCTATCAATTATAACATAAATCTAAAATAAAAATATGGATTTTAGTTGTATGGTTGGACGACTGTAAATTGAATACAGCCGATCCCATCTAGTGGGAAAATGCTTGGTTGTTGTTGTGGTTGGACGACTGTACAACTGAAGGACTGAAACAACTCTTCGATTGCACAATTGAACAACTGTGGCATTCAACTACTCACATGGCACAGAGCACCAATGTGGCAAGGACCAAATAACCTCCTTTTATAGAACTAACGTGACACATTTGCATTCGGGAAGTGTAGTGCCGAATGACTCTTTGCATTCCCAACAAAAAAGGGGCAAAACTCAAAAAGTAACACCCCTTAAAATTATGCCTTTTCACCCCTTGGGGAAAACTTCTTTGTCCCTATAAATTAAACCCATTTCCTCTTCTCAAATCACTCAAAACTCAAGCATCAATGTGCTCGCTTGAGCTCTTCTCCTCCTCTCTAAGAGTTCCAATGTGTCGAAAGTTTGCTAGGACTTTGAATTTGGGCAGCATATATCGAGTCAGAGGTTGTATAATGAGGGGCAATTGCTAATAAATGGTAGGCACCTTGGCAGAGCAATACCTCAACCTTACCATTTATCCAAGAAGGCTTGTCGACATCCCGTAGGGGTGACTCAGTGATATTAAATTGGCGACAGCTAAATCTGAAGGGGTGTGTTGACTAAACTTGAAAAGGTATGTTGACTAAACCCGAAAGGGTGCGTTGGCAAATAATAGTTGTAACTCACTGCCATACCAACGACCCTACCTGACCAAGCTGCTGACAACTTGATAAGCTCACTGTTCGACAGGTGCTAGTTGGATTGACTAGCAGCAAATTTCATCAACAGATCCGAGAGGAATTTAGATATATTTTATTGGGATATTATAGGATGATTTAGCATATGTGGACTTTGCCTAGAATTTGGATGTTTTGTAGCAAAACCTTTGGGGGTTTTGCCCCAATAGAGCCACTTCTAAGGTAGCAGCAATGATGTCAATCATGGTCTTGCGAAGATTCCTACTGCTCTCTGTTATAGTTGGAGGGCATGCTGCCTCAATGCAAACAGCATGCAGTCGGTTATATTTCTGGAAGTATATGGGAGGTGAATCAGTATGTGTTCATTAACAATCAAATAATATGGGTTTTTTTTCTAGTTTATTTGTTGTTAGATATAGGATTTAATTAAAAGTAGAAATACTTGAAAGCTAGCAACAGGCAAACTCGGTGAATGGCATGGCAATGCAATGTACACAAATCAAGCTTCAGCCATTTATGTTCTTGTGACGAGAGGCTAAAACCAACAAACTCTACATTATCCACACCTTATGTTTGCCTATTCTCCTAACTAAGTGTAGAGCATACGAGAAGCATTTTGCTATTGTTGATCATCTACAAATTTTAATTGCACAGGATCGACCTTCGACTAAGGTGCACGCTGCTCCTGGTGGCGGTTCTTCTCTTGGATACTTGTTCGGTGATGGTAGTAAATGATGCCGATCTTTAGCTGGTTTGGACATTGTGAGTGTTGGAACATACATTTACTGCTTGTGGCTGCTATCTGATACTGTGTTGTGCAATTTGTAATCCATAAACCTCCTCAGCATGTATAGTTTTGATGTGCAATTGTACCAACTGAATTGGTACATACCGATGAGACAAGAAACACGCGCTTTGTGATTGTTTAAGTGAAATTTGCTCATTCCATTGTGTTATTGTTATGAACCATAACTATCTTTGTTGGGTATCTTCCTTTGTCAAACTCCAAGGAGGGAATGCAATCTGTTCACAATGGGCGACTTTGCCATCTCTGTTGTTAGAAGGACAACAGATAGTTAAAATGTAATCCTGTGTTTACCCTACACCCTTATATTATAACATACTACTTCAACTAAGCTTAACAAAAATGTTCTTGCTTTTTTCTACTACCTTCCCGACTAATTGAATGGTGAGTGTAGCTTTGCTAGTATAAACTTATAAAGTGACATGGTGTCGATTGCATCGAATATTTTTGGGCGTGGATCGAATTTTTTTAAGTTTGCACAGTCAAATGATCGGTTTAGTGTAGGGAGCATTTGTTAATTGGTCGACTCATTAGTCTAGTATTTTTAGATTAACTATTTATTAAACAAAATTATCCATCACCATTGCCGGGGCAAGGGTGGACTTTCATCCACTTAAACCATGTGAAACTCCAACATGGTTATTTAAGACTTACGATTATTTTATGGTGTGGTGTTAACATTTTTGTTTTATCTAAATCAAATAATGCCGGTGGGAAAATAGGCATTTAGATAAAGAATACTCGTACCGGGTAGAAGAATTTGCAATTTCGATTATTAGCTCCAAGATGTGTTAATTTATTTGTATTAATTATATCTATTAAAGGATAGTCCAATATACAAAACTCTCACTTGCTAATGAAATTATATTAGATATATTATATATAATCTTATCTTACATGTTATTTTAACGATCCAAATTTGTGATCATAAGATCAGACAATTACAACTTTAATGTTGCACAAACACTCCTCTTCTATTAATTATACCTATTATATGACATATTTAATTGAATAAAAGAAACACATGAGATGGACACGTACCATTGGAGGAATTTTAGTTGGAATATTATATGCATACAGTCAGATTATAATTTTTTTTTTGTTAAAAAAAACTTGAGGCTGAATATGAATTAAGAAATAAATAAGCCTACACACATGCACATGTGGTAGTTTTAATTGAATATCTTTCTTCAATCTATCTAAGATCGTACTATTGTAATAAATAGGTATAAGAATATTGATACTGAAACTCATATTATATATCATACCAAAAGCTTCAGTATGTAAAAATTATATTATATCATATTAAAATTTAATATAATATAAATTTTATATTATTTACACTCAAATTTTAATATGGATATGACATATGAATACAAACTGTCAAATTATATACCGATAAATTTTTTAATATGGTACAATATCGTATTAAATTTTTTAATATAATTCAGTACATTTTAATATCGTACATAAGACATACTAAAATTTTTAATATTTTACAAAATAATATCATATCATTCCATCTAATTTCATGTTATGTTAAAGCCAAAATCGCAACAAATTTGATTATTATCGCCTAAATATAACACACATCATGACAGAAGCAAACAAACAACCTACTTAACTCTTGATGAAGTATGATCCATTCAATATTAGAAAGCGAGAAAACTGAATATTTTCATCAAAAATTTGTACGATCCCTCAAGATTGCATTACATTCTTTGTTTCCTAAATAATACCAACCACTTCGATGCTAAATCTCTAATAAGTGAAAATTTGACAAGCAATTGCAAGTTTCCAATAAAACGCCCCAATCTTCCCTACAAGTGTTATTTTAATACGACAAGAGTTTGCACCGCTTATTGCTTCTATCATAATCATACTCTATCTGTATTCTTACAGCAAACTTCCATGAAACTACCTTCACAGACGTATGCCTAGGCAAAAAGCTTGATTGCCCTAATTAATGCACAACCCTACTTAATTTCTTCTCCTAGGATGTTCACCTCGGATGGGACCATGCCCAGATCTTGCTCGACGCGCTAGGTTTAACTCGCCTTAGAGTGGTGGGGAACAGAAGCCGATTTCAGTGTTGGCGGTGTGAGCTATGAAGTTGAGAGGAGAGTGGCTCATGGCTTATGAAGCGAAAGCACTACTGCTAATGAAGTGAGCTCCTTTGAGGCAAACATTGAGCCACGGCGATGTTGATATGTTTTGAGGCAAATATTTAGCCCCCATGGTCACTAACGATCTATTTTGATGCAAACATTTAGCCCCCACCCACCATTACGGGGATGTGCAGACGAGCCCCTACTCACAAACACGGGGATGTATAGGCGGCGAACACTAAGCCCCACCTAAGACCCCACCACGACGATGGTGAAGTTTACAGGAACTTGAGCCCATCTGTTGGTGCAATCGTCCTTAGGTTAAGGTTGATCAGTTTGACTAAGCTTGAGTTTTGATATTTGGACAATATGTGTAAATGAGAAGTCAAGTAAGTTAAGGTTGACCAGAGACTTGCCTGACAAAGTCCTAAATAGAGGTTAGACAAATACAAGTCCTAGTGGGATTAGGCAAACCTAGTTGGAAACTAGGTTAAGTCCAAGGTGGGTTAGTTGGGAATAAACACTTGGCATAAGTAAAGTCCTAGTGGGATTAGGCAAACCTAGTTAGGAACTAGATTAAGTCCAAGGCGGGTCAGCTAAATACTTGGCACAAGTAAAGCTCTAGTGGGACTAGGCAAACATAGTTGGGAACTAAGTTAAGTCCAAGGTGGATTAGCTGGGAGCTAAAACACTTGGCATGAGTGAAGTCCTAGTTGAGAACTAAAAAACGGAAGTCCTAGCGGGACTAGGCAAGGGAAAATCTAAGTAAGTCAAAGGTTGACCGGACATTTGACAGTTGTAAATCTAATAGGGAGTTGACATGAAATGAGGAAGTTCCGACATAGCAAATTTTTGAAGGCTATAACTTTTAGCTTGGATATCGGAACGAGGTGATCTCAAATATGAAACGAAACTTGTTTAGAGCTCAATACTTTTACTACTTACTAATCGATTGAGTAATTGATTTTAGGGAGGGGGGTCAATCAATCAAGGAATTGATTGGTTCACGAAGCACAGTATAAAAGGCACGGTAATTGATTGGATAATCATTTAAGGTCAATCCAATCGATTAGTTGATTGATTAGAAGCCTCTTTCATGTGAAAATAGAAGGAACCCAATCGATTGGGAGATTGTTTCTTTGCAAAGCACATTATCTTTCTCACAAAGGGCGGAATTTATTGGGAAGATGCTTAATTGATTAAGCCTAACATTGATCAAATGTGAATCGATTAACTAGATTTGTCACGAGAGAACAGAATGGTGCTAAATCGATTGGCTAATTGATTAGGGCAAGCTCAATCGATTAAGCAGTGTTTTTCGTGAGAACATAAAGCTTCTGAATCAATTGGAAAAAATCATGAGTAGACGGTAGCTTCCTAGATCGATTGGGTAATCAATTGGAAAGATTCTTCTTTGCAAATAGAAGCATTCTTAATCGATCAATTGATCGATTAAGAAACTTCTTAATTGATTACAACGGGGCTTAATCGATTGGGAAAAGAGTCATTGCAAGGTTTAGATGGCTAGATTCGATCTGATTGGATATGGTAATCAATTGGATGTAAGACCAATCGATTGGGTACCCTAAATCAACACAATATAATGGGATTTCATAAAGGATTCAAGTATCCACCTTTACAAATCTTCTCCGCCAGTTTTTAAGCTTTGGATGACAAGTGTTGTTATACTTTCCAAGAATCAAAAGGCAAATTAAAGCAAGAAAAGAAAAAGCAAAACAAGGTTCCTTGTTATAATCATTTTCAATTTATTTTGTAACCTAGTTTACATTTCTTGTTGCATTTCTTGTATTTGAACTTGTGTGAGGCTTTTCCACCTCTGGATTGTTTCCGAGAAGGAGTGTGTCCATAGTGGAGATGTGTACATTGTATGGATCATTAAATTAGTCACCTCAAGAAGGCAGAGACCAAGTAAAATGAAAGTATTATCATTACTTTAAGTTTTCTGCTGCAACATCAATAAGAAGAAGCGAAAGAAGCTATTCACCTTTTCTAGCTCTTTACGTGTCCTAACAAATGATATCAGAGTGAGGCCTCTCTTCTTTGGACTAATCGTCAGAAAGAGCAAGAGCTAGAGGAAGAAGAAGAAGTTGAAACTTGAAGTCCTAAATTTCAACAAGTCGAAGGACTTATCTTCAAAGGAGCTCAACTTCGAAATGATTTCTGAGACGATTTCAGATTTGACATCCGGGCACCTTCATTATTCTAAACAGGAAGTTTTGACATATGGAAATCAAGAATGGAGAGCTTCTTGATGATGTACATAGAACAATGATTTGGTCTAATGGAGGGTTTTGAAGCTCCAAGAGGTTCAAAGAGGAAATGGAACTAGGAGTAAATCAAGAGATGCGAGGCTAATGACAAAGTAATCAAATTGTTGGTTCATTTATTGCCAAACACCATATTGTATAAAATTAGAGAATATCATGATGTCAAGGAGTTATGGAGCAAGTTGGTAAAACTTCATGAAGATCTCTCCACTTTTCCAAGTCATGACAAATCCAAAGATGGAGACTCATTGGATAAAAGAGGAAGAGGATTCAGAAGTTAAAAGATGTCCAATATCTGAAGAAGAAATTCAAAAAATCCACCTGAAGAATTGAGAGGAAGAGCTCATTGACACCGGATAGAGAAGAAACTTCTACATCTGGATCAAATGAAGAATCATGTACCGTCATTACGAATAAAGAAGGTATAACAATTTGAATTTATAAAAATAAAAATCATATCATATGCTTTAAGTGCAGGGAAAATGGATACTACAAGAATAAGTGTCTAAAATTTGTTAAGAAGAAGACTCAAATGACTCTCAAGATGAAAGAAAAGCTAAGAGAAGCCGACCCCATAATAAAGAAGGGCAAGGAGTATATTGTGTGCTTTTCTTGTAATTAAAGGGGATATTATCAAAATCAATATCCAAAAGGAAGGAATTTGACTAACAACAAAGAAGGAAACTCAAATAAAGGGGAGCTTCAAAGGATAAAATTAAGGTACCATTAGTTATTGATACTTATTTAAATCATGATAAAATACATACCAGAAATAATTTTTATTATTTTAATACTATTTATCATGAAAATAGAAAGCATGAAAAATCTAGGAAAAATTATAAATCATTCATGTTAGAACTACCTTACCTAAGTATAAGAAGGTATAAAACTATCTAAGAAACAAGACGCTAATGAAATTAGATATATGTCTACAAAGAAAACATCCAAGACAATAAGAAAGAATCCAAGTTTGAGGATTTGAGCATGGAAAAATAAAGTCTTAATGTCAAGACTTGATAAATTAGAGAAAACCCTTAAGAAAATGACAAAAGAAGTCATAGGGACAAAGAAGCAAAACCTAGGGTTAGATATGCAAGATTCATTCAATGATAAGAGAGGTTTGAGATACAAACCAAAGGCCAAAGAGAATGTATCATCTTATCATAGAGTTTCATATTGTTATGGAACCAACATTAGGTCTAGGAGTCAAGTGAAGGTTCCAAGGGAAGTTATCCCTAGAGTTAACCTTGAGGAGACTAACATGACTAAGGCTTGTAAGAAGCTTAAGAAAGTCATTAAGAATGTTATAAGGGAGGTTATCCCTAGAGTTGACCTTGAGGTGATTAAGACTTCTAAGAAGTTTAGGAAAGTTTTCAAAAAGGTGTCCAGAAAAGTTATCCCTAGTGAATACCTAGCACACCCAAAGAGCACCAATAGATTTTGAATTTCTAAGAGTGTGTTCGCTACACCCTAGGTGAGTTTAGAGTGTGTTAACTCTAATTGGAAGGGTAGTCAACCCAACCACGATGAAGTTGATACTTTAGGGAATTTTCAAGGTATTGTGATATCTTGAAAATGAGAAATGGACTTTTACTTTTAAAGAGTAAAAACTGTGTCAATCAAAATTTTTAAGAATTGAGCTGGATCAAATTGACACAAATAGGATAAAATTTATTGAAATGTCAAGTTGAAATTTTAACATTTTATGGGAGATAACAGAAATATAGATTTATTTTTGATTTAGTGATTAGTTGATGATACTTAGATAGAAAATCTAGATTTTTTATGCTAAAATTATCATAATTGGGTGTCCTATCACATGCCATGACATCATGATATACACATTAACATTACATATTACCATGATATTCAATACATGTCATGTCATACATACATATATTATTATTTATGATAGCTTTCTTTTGAAAGTATGTATTTAATGTATGCCATGATCATTATTATATATAAATTATTAATTACAATTAAAGATAATGATATTAATTGACATCCTAGGTAGGATGATCAAAGCTAAATTGTCTAGTTAGAAATGCATGATCCCTTAGTTTTAGGAAAAACCTATTTACATCTCACAAGAATATAGGCTTGACTTGTGTGTGTTTTTGAGACACATTAAATACAAGTGAGATGTTATGAAGATGATAAAATTTAAGATATTGATATAGTGCATCTTGTTGGACCTGTGGTGTTTTGATGTGATCAACCAAGTTGGTTAGGTCCTGCTGTGTGTTTGATCCCTGTGTCTGAGTGTGCAGGAGCTTAGGAGCGCAGGAAGTCGAGCGGAAGACGCAGCTAGCGAGAAGGACGGCACGGGAAAGGAGCCGACGGGCTCGGTGCGTCCGAAGGACGAGAGAGCTGCGGAAGAGTACACCGGTGGGCGAGAAGAACGTGCATGACGTTCGAGAGACGTTAAGCCGGGGAAGAAGGCTGCTCGAGGAAGGCCGGAAATTGGGTTCGGATGAGCCCTATTTCGGTTGGCCGAAATCACCCAATCGCATGGAGCTACGGAAGTCAAAGCAAGGCGAAAGGATGTTGGAAATAGAGCTTAAGGCGCCTCAAGCAAGTACTGGAGGCGCCTCCACCTTGGAGTCGCCTCCATTTGCCTTGGAGGCTCCTCAAGCTTGAAGGCACCTTCAGCCTTGATGAAGGCGCCTTCAACTGGTCAAAAGTGACCGTTTGTGCTGCGGATATAGTTTTATCCGCCCACTCGATGGAGGCGCCTTGGACCCCTATTGGAGGTGCCTTGGACCCTCGACATCAGATTTCTAGAGGCTATTTAAATGCCCCTGGAACTAGGAATTGAAGATAAATTGTGTATTCAACTCTGTAACAACTTCCTAGCAATAGTTCTGAGCTGTTAGTGTGTAAAAGACTTCTCCGCCTTCAGCAAAGGAGATCTTCTACTGCGCTTTTCTTACTGCCTTGGATTAACAATCCTCTAGGTTGTAACCAGGTTAAATTCTTGTCTTCTTGTTTATTTATTGCTTCATTATTTTATTTACTATTGCACTATTTGAGTTGAAAGTATAAGGAGAGTATAGTGTTAATTTTTCAGAAGCAATTCACCCCCCTCTTGCCGGCCTCCGCTGCACCTACAATTGGTATCAGAGCAAGACCACCTCAGAAGGACTAACCGCCAACTGAAGCACAATGATCAAAACGATGGCCCAAGCGAATATTCATCCCTCGAAGTTCGACGGAGACTTCGCGACGTGGAAACGCCGGATGGAGGTATTCTTTAAAACCGACTTCGATATTTTACAACCTATAAAATATGATTTTGAAGTTCTGAAAGACAAAGAAGAGCATCAGTGGAGCAAGAAGGAGCAAGCCGAGTTTGTTGCCAACCGAAAGGCAAAATTCCACCTGCTGAGCGTGCTGCCACCACAAGAGGTAAGTCGAATTAGAAGCTACTCCTTCGCGAAAAACCTCTGGGAAAAATTCCTAAAGCTTCACGAAGGTACCTCGGAAGCTAAGCTAGCGAAGCGCGACATCCTCCGGATTCAGTTAACGAACCTTCGGATGAACCAAGGCGAGAAGGTAGTGCAACTCCAAGCAAGGATCAAAGAGCTGATTACGCAACTAACTAATCTTAGAGAAGAAGTAACGAACCGGGACTCAATCCGGTACGTGCTCAATGCCTTCCCCAGAACTCCAGAATGCGCGTCCTTAGTAGATGCATATTACATCTCTAAGGACTTCAAGGTAATTACTTTAGAAAATTTGTTTTCTACTTTTGAACTTCACGAATCTCGAGTTGTAAAGCCCAATGGAGTAGAGAAGACTAGTCAGAACATTGCCTTAAAGGCAAAAACAAACGATTCTGACTCCGAAGCCTTGATCAACGAATTCGAAGCTGCATTAATGGTAAGACGATTTAATAAGTTTTTTAAAATCTAACAAATTTAGATCGCAGAAGCATGAGCGAAAAAGGAGAATGATTCGTTGCTACAACTGCAACGAAGAAGGGCACATCAAGGATGACTGCCCGAAATTAAAGAGCAAGCAGAAAGAAAAGGAAAAGGTCAAGTACAAGAAGCCAGAATCCTCCAAACACAAGAACCTGAAGGCCACTTAGTCAGATTCGTCGTCTTCCGAATCAGACATCGAAGTCTTCTCGGGGTTAGCGCTAATGGCTAACCATCAGATTGAAGAAGAGTCAAGCTCAGAGATGAGCATAAATGATGGGGGAGGAACATCAGAAGAGGAAAGTTGCAGTGAAGGGGGAGCCTCACCAAGTCAGGTAAGTAAGGAATGTAATTTAACCTCGACTCAGTCTTTTCGCTTTATTAAGTCTCTTTCTAAAGACTTATTCAAATTAGAAATAGAAAATATTGAATTGAAATTGAACCTAGCAAAAGCATGTCCACTAGAAATGTATGATAATCTAAAATTAGAAAATGAAAAATTAAAAGTTGAAATTGAGAAATTGAAAGATAATGCATGCTTAAATAAATTTCCAAAATCAAAATTAAGAATTTATGGAAAATTGAACTAGTATATAAGAAAACATCAGGGCCAACTTAGAAGAATACCTAAAGGATATGTACCCCTTAAGTTTTTGACCAACCCTGTAGGAAGGAACCTTTTTTGGGTTCCTAAATCTTTGTTAGTTTAAAATTTTCTTTTAGCTAAAAGTTTACAGTGAGAAAATTAAACATTGAGTTTCTTTATGGAAGCTTTGTCTAAGGAAGTGGTTGTTGCTCCAATAACCAAGAAGGCCTAGTGCCTCACCACGACCTGGAAGCCGAAATATCGAAATAAAAATGTTTAATTAACTTTCTGATAAAAGCATTAAAATTAGAATTAACAAATGCTTTGAAAAGTTTTTAAACATTTCCTTAGAAATTCTTTAAATTTTTTTTAATTATCTAGAAAAATGTCTCTTGAAAATTTTACTTAGAAATTACTTAAAAATTAATTTTGACTTAGAAATTATTTTGAAAAATTCTAAAAAGTATTTTCACTTAGAAATTACTTTGAAAAATTCTAAAACGTCAGTTTGCTTAGAATTTTTTTTATAAAAATTCATTTTTGCTTAGATTTTTTTTAAAATTCATCTTGCTCAGAAATTTTTCTAACTTAAAATTTGCTAAATATTTTTTTTAAAACATTCTTTTTCTTTTTCTCTTCATATTACCCCGTTTTTTGCTATGATCAAAGGGGAAGAGAGAAGTAGTATAAGTTTAGGGGGAGAGAATTTTTTTTAGTAGTTGCAATTTTATTTATTTCAAACTAATACTTAACATGTTAGTTTAGTAATTTTCTTTTAAAATTACTGTTTTGTCTATTTTTAACCCTAACTTGAACTTGGGTTTATGCACATCAAAAAGGGGGAGATTGTTGGACCCCGTGGTGTTTTGATGTGATCAACAAAGTTGGTTAGGTCCTGCTGTGTGTTTGATCCCTGTGTCTGAGTGTGCAGGAGCTTAGGAGCGCAGGAAGTCGAGCGGAAGACGCAGCTAGCGAGAAGGACGGCACGGGAAAGGAGCCGACGGGCTCGGTGTGTCCGAAGGATGAGAGAGTTGCGGAAGAGTACACCGGTGGGCGAGAAGAACGTGCGTGACGTTCGAGGGACGTTAAGCCGGGGAAGAAGGCTGCTCGAGGAAAGCCAGAAATTAGGTTCGGATGAGCCCTAATTCGGTTGGCTGAAATCACCCAATCGCATGGAGCTACGGAAGTCAAAGCAAGGCTAAAGGATGCTGGAAATAGAGCTTAAGGCGCCTCAAGCCAGTAATGGAGGCGCCTCCATCTGCCTTGGAGGCTCCTCAAGCTTGAAGGCGCCTTCAACTGATCAAAAGTGACCGTTTTCGTTGCGGATAAAGTTTTATCCGCCAACTCGATGGAGGCGCCTTGGACCCCTGTTGGAGGCACCTTGGACCCTCGAGATCAGATTTCCAAAGGCTATTTAAATGCCCCTGGAACTAGGAGTTGAAGATAAATTGTGTATTCAACTCTGTAACAACTTCCTAGCAATAGTTCTGAGCCGTTAGTGTGTAAAAGGTTTCTCCGCCTTCAGCAAAGGAGATCTTCTACTGCGTTTTTCTTACTGCCCTGGATTAACAACCCTCTTGGTTGTAACCAGGTTAAATTCCTATCTTCTTGTTTCTTTATTACTTCATTATTTTATTTACTATTGCACTATTTGAGTTGAAAGTACAAGGAGGGTATAGTGTTAATTTTTCAGAAGCAATTCACCCCCTCTTGCCGGCCTCCGCTGCACCTACAATTGGTATCAGAGCAAGACCGCCTCAGAAGGACTAACCGCCGACTGAAGCAAAACGATCAAGACGATGGCCGGAGCGAATATTCATCCCCCGAAGTTCAACGGAGACTTCGCGACATGGAAACGCCGGATGGAGGTATTCTTTAAAACCGACTTCGATATTTTACTAACTATGAAATATGGTTTTGAAGTTATGAAAGACAAAGAAGAGCATCAGTGGAGCAAGAAGGATCAAGCCGAGTTTGTTGCCAACCGAAAGGCAAAATTCCACCTACTGAGCGTGCAGCCACCACACGAGGTAAGTCGAATCGGAAGCTACTCCTCCACGAAAAACCTCTGGGAAAAATTCCTAGAGCTTCACGAAGGTACCTCTGAAGCTAAGCTAGCGAGGCGCAACATCCTCCGGACCTAGTTAACGAACCTTCGGATGAACCAAGGCGAGAAGGTAGCGCCACTCCAAGCAAGGATCAAAGAGCTGATTACGCAACTAACTAATCTTAGAGAATAAGTAACGAACCAGGACTCAGTCTGGTACGTGCTCAATGCCTTCCCCAGAACTCCAAAATGGGCGCCCTTAGTAGATGCATATTACATCTCTAAGGACTTCGAGGTAATTACTTTAGAAAATTTATTTTCTACTTTTGAACTTCACGAATCTCGAGTTGCATAGCACAATGGAGTAGAGAAGACTAGTCAGAACATTGCCTTAAAGGCAAAAACAAACGATTCTGACTCCGAAGCCTTGATCGACGAATCCGAAGCTGCATTAATGGTAAGACGATGTAATAAGTTTTTTAAATCTAACAAATTTAGATCGCAGAAGCATGAGTGAAAAAGGAGAATGATTCGTTGCTACAACTGCAACGAAGAAGGGCACATCAAGGATGACTGCTCGAAATTAAAGAGCAAGCAGAAAGAAAAGGAAAAGGTCAAGTACAAGAAGCCAGAATCCTCCAAATACAAGAACCTGAAGGCCACTTGGTCAGATTCGTCGTCTTCCGAATCAGACATCGAAGTCTTCTCGGGGTTAGCGCTAATGGCTAACCATCAGATTGAAGAAGAGTCAAGCTCCGGGATGAGCATAAATGAAGGGGGAGAAACATCAGAAGAGGAAAGCTGCAGTGAAGGGGGAGCCTCACTAAGTCAGGTAAGTAAGGTACGTAATCTAACCCCGACTCAGTCTTTTTGCTTTATTAAGGATCTTTCTAAAGGCTTATTCAAATAAGAAATAGAAAATGCTGAATTGAAATTGAACCTAACAAAAGCATGTCCACTAGAAATGTATGATAATCTAAAATTATAAAATGAAAAATTAAAAGTTGAAATTGAGAAATTGAAAGATAATGCATACTTAAATAAATTTCCAAAATCAAAATTAAAAATTTAAGAAAAATTGAACTGGTATATAAGAAAACATCAGGGCCAACTTAGAAGAATACCTAAAGGATATGTACCTCCTAAGTTTTTGACCAACCTTATAGGAAGGAACCTTTATTGGGTTCCCAAATCTTTGCTAGTTAAAATTTTTCTTTTAGCTAAAAGCTTACAGTGAGAAAATTAAACATTGAGTTTCTTTATGGAAGCTTTGTCTAAGGAAGTGGTTGTTGCTCCAATAACCAAGAAGGCCTAGTGTCTCGCCACGACCTGGAAGCCGAAATATCGAAATAAAAATGTTTAATTAACTTTCTGATAAAAGCATTAAAATTAGAATTAACAAATGCTTTGAAAAGTTTTTAAATATTTCCTTAGAAATTCTTTAAATTTTTATTAATTATCTAGAAAAATGTCTCTTGAAAGTTATACTTAGAAATTACTTAAAAATTAATTTTGACTTAGAAATTATTTTGAAAAATTCTAAAAAGTAATTTTCACTTAGAAATTACTTTGAAAAATTCTAAAACTTCTGTTTACTTAGAATTTTTTTTTCTAAAAATTCGTTTTTGCTTCGATTTTTTTTTAAATTCATCTTGCTCAGAAAATTTTCTAACTTAAAATTTGCTAAATATTTTTTAAAAAAACATTCTTTTTCTTTTTCTCTTCTTATTACCCCGTTTTTTACTATGATCAAAGGGGGAGAGAGAAGTAGTACAAGTTTAGGGGGAGAGAATTTTTTTTAGTAGTTACAATTTTATTTATTTCAAACTAATACTTAACATGTTAGTTTAGTAATTTTTTTTTAAATTACTGGTTTGTTTATTTTTAACCCTAACTTGAACTTGGGTTGATGCACATCAAAAAGGGGGAGATTGTTGGACCTCGTGATGTTTTGATGTGATCAACCAAGTTGGTTAGGTCCTGCTGTGTGGTTGATCCCTATGTCTGAGTGTGTAGGAGCTTAGGAGCGCAGGAAGTCGAGCGGAAGACGCAGCTAGCGAGAAGGACGGCACGGGAAAGGAGCCGACGGGCTCGATGCGTCCGAAGGATGAGAGAGCTGCGGAAGAGTACACCGGTGGGAGAGAAGAACATATGTGACGTTCGAGGGACGTTAAGCCGGGGAAGAAGGCTGCTCGAGGAAGGCCGGAAATTGGGTTCGGATGAGCCCTATTTCGGTTGGCCGAAATCACCCAATCGCATGCAGCTACGGAAGTTAAAGCAAGGCGAAAGGATGCTGGAAATAGAGCTTAAGGCGCCTCAAGCCAGTAATGGAGGCGCCTCCACCTTGGAGGCGCCTCCATCTGCCTTGGAGGCTCCTCAAGCTTGAAGGCGCCTTCAGCCTTGATGAAGGAGCCTTCAACTGGTCAAAAGTGACCATTTGCGCTGCGGATAAAGTTTTATCCGCCAACTCGATGGAGGCGCCTCGGACCCTCGAGATCAGATTTCCAGAGGCTATTTAAATGCCCCTGGAACTAGGAATTGTAGATAAATTGTGTATTCAACTCTGTAACAACTTCCAAGCAATAGTTCTGAGCCGTTAGTGTGTAAAAGGCTTCTCCGCCTTCAGCAAAGGAGATCTTCTACTGCGCTTTTCTTACTGCCCTGGATTAATAATCCTCTTGGTTGTAACCAGGTTAAATTCTTGTCTTCTTATTTCTTTATTGCTTCATTATTTTATTTACTATTGCACTATTTGAGTTGAAAGTACAAGGAGGGTATAGTCTTAATTTTTCAGAAGCAATTCACCCCCCTCTTGTCGGTCTCCGCTGCACCTACAATTGGTATCAGAGCAAGACCGCCTCAGAAGGACTAACTGCCGACTGAAGCACAACGATCAAGACGATGGCGGGAGCGAATATTCATCCCCCGAAGTTCGACGGAGACTTCGCGATGTGGAAACGCCGGATGGAGTTATTCTTTAAAACCAACTTTGATATTTTACTAACTATAAAATATGGTTTTGAAGTTCTGAAAGACAAAGAAATGCATCAGTGGAGCAAGAAGGAGCAGGCCGAGTTTGTTGCCAACGGAAAGGCAGAATTCCATCTGCTGAGCGTGTTGCCACCACAAGAGGTAAGTCGAATCGGAAGCTACTCTTCCGCAAAAAACCTCTGGGAAAAATTTCTAGAGCTTCACGAAGGTACCTCGGAAGCTAAGCTAGCGAGGCGCGACATCCTCCGGACCCAGTTAACGAACCTTCGGATAAACCAAGGCGAGAAGGTAGCACAACTCCAAGCAAGGATCAAAGAGCTGATCACGCAACTAACTAATCTTGGAGAAGAAGTAACGAACCGGGACTCAATCCGGTACACGCTCAACGCCTTCCCAGAACTCCAGAATAGGCGTCCTTAGTAGATGCATATTACATCTCTCAGGACTTTGAGGTAATTAATTTAGAAAATTTGTTTTCTACTTTTGAACTTCACGAATCTCGAGTTGCAGATCCCAATGGAGTAGAGAAGACTAGTTAGAACATTGTCTTAAAGGCAAAAACAAACGATTCTGACTCCGAAGCCTTGATCGACGAATCCGAAGCTGCATTAATGGTAAGACGATTTAATAAGTTTTTTAAATCTAACAAATTTAGATCGCAGAAGCATGAGTGAAAAAGGAGAACGATTCTTTGCTACAACTGCAACGAAGAAGGGCACATCAAGGATGACTGCCTGAAATTAAAGAGCAAGCAGAAAGAAAAGGAAAAGGTCAAGTACAAGAAGCCAGAATCCTCCAAATACAAGAACCTGAAGGCCACTTGGTCAGATTCGTCGTCTTCCGAATCAGACATCGAAGTCTTCTCGGGGTTAGTGCTAATGGGTAACCATCAGATTGAAGAAGAGTCAAGCTCAGAGATGAGCATAAATGAAGGGGGAGGAACATCAGAAGAGGAAAGCTGCAGTGAAGGGGGAGTCTCACCAAGTCAGGTAAGTAAGGTACGTAATCTAACCCCGACTCAGTCTTTTCACTTTATTAAGTCTCTTTCTAAAGACTTATTCAAATTAGAAATAGAAAATGTTGAATTGAAATTGAACCTAGCAAATGTATGCCCACTAGAAATGTATGATAATCTAAAATTAGAAAATGAAAAATTAAAAGTTGAAATTGATAAATTGAAAGATAATGCATGCTAAAATAAATTTCCAAAATCAAAATTAAGAATTTATAGAAACTTGAACTGGTATATAAGAAAACATCAGGGCCAACTTAGAAGAATACCTAAAGGATATGTACCCCCTAAGTTTTTGACCAACCCTGTAGGAAGGAACCTTTATTGGGTTCCCAAATCTTTGTTAGTTTAAATTTTTCTTTTAGCTAAAAGCTTACAGTGAGAAAATTAAACATTGAGTTTCTTTATGGAAGCTTTGTCTAAGGAAGTGGTTGTTGCTCCAATAACCAAGAAGGCCTAGTGCCTCGCCACGACCTGAAATCCGAAATATCGAAATAAAAATGTTTAATTAACTTTCTGATAAAAGCATTAAAATTAGAATTAACAAATGCTTTGAAAAGTTTTTAAACATTTCCTTAGAAATTCTTTAAATTTTTTTTAATTATCTAGAAAAATGTCTCTTGAAAGTTTTACTTAGAAATTACTTAAAAATTAATTTTGACTTAGAAATTATTTTGAAAAATTCTAAAAAGTAATTTTCACTTAGAAATTACTTTTAAAAATTCTAAAACTTCAGTTTACTTAGAATTTTTTTTATAAAAATTCATTTTTGCTTAGATTTTTTTAAAAATTCATCTTGCTCAGAAATTTTTCTAACTTAAAATTTGCTAAATATTTTTTTTTAAACATTCTTTTTCTTTTTCTCTTCTTATTACCCCGTTTTTTGCTGTGATCAGAGGGGGAGAGAGAAGTAGTAAAAGTTTAGGGGGAGAGAATTTTTTTTAGTAGTTGCAATTTTATTTATTACAAACTAATACTTAACATGTTAGTTTAGTAATTTTATTTTAAAATTACTGTTTTGTCTATTTTTAACCTTAACATGAACTTGGGTTGATGCACATCAAAAAGGAAGAGATTATTGGACCCCGTGGTGTTTTGATGTGATCAACCAAGTTGGTTAGGTCCTGCTGTGTGTTTGATCCCTGTGTCTGAGTGTGCAGGAGCTTAGGAGCGCAGGAAGTCGAGCGGAAGACGCAGCTAGCGAGAAGGACGACACAGGAAAGGAGCCGACGGGCTCGGTGCGTCCAAAGGACGAGAGAGCTGCAGAAAAGAACACCGGTGGGCGAGAAGAACGTGTGTGACATTCGAGGGACGTTAAGGCAGGGAAGAAGGCTGCTCGAGGAAAGCCAGAAATTGGGTTCGGATGAGCCCTATTTGGGTTGGCCGAAATCACCCAATCGCATGGAGCTACGGAAGTCAAAGCAAGGCGAAAGGATGCTAGAAATAGAGCTTAAGGCGTCTCAAGCCAGTAATGTAGGCGCCTCCATCTGCCTTGGAGGCTCCTCAAGCTTGAAGGCGCCTTCAACTGGTCAAAGGTGACCGTTTGCGGTGCGGATAAAGTTTTATCCCCCAACTCGATGGAGGCGCCTTGGACCCCTGTTGGAGGCGCCTTGGACCCCTGTTGGAGGCGCCTCAGACCCTCGAGACTAGATTTCCAGAAGCTATTTAAATGCCCCTGGAACTAGGAATTGAAGATAAATTGTGTATTTAACTCTGTAACAACTTCCTAGCAATAGTTCTGAGCCGTTAGTGTGTAAAAGGCTTCTCCACCTTCAGCAAAGGAGATCTTCTACTGCGCTTTTCTTACTGCCCTGGATTAACAACCCTCTTGGTTATAACCAGGTTAAATTCTTGTCTTCTTGTTTCTTTATTGCTTCATTATTTTATTTACTATTGTACTATTTGAGTTGAAAGTACGAGGAGGGTATAGTGTTAATTTTTCAGAAGCAATTCACCCCCCTCTTGCCGGCCTCCGCTGCACCTACAATTGGTATCAGAGCAAGACCGCCTTAGAAGGACTAACCGCCGACTGAAGCACAACGATCAAGACGATGGCCGGAGCGAATATTCATCCCCCGAAGTTCGACGGAGACTTCGCGACGTGGAAACGCCGGATGGAGTTATTCTTTAAAACCGACTTCGATATTTTACTAACTATGAAATATGGTTTTGAAGTTCTGAAAGACAAAGAAGAGCATCAGTGGAGCAAGAAGGAGCAAGCCGAGTTTGTTGCCAACGGAAAGGTAGAATTCCACTTGCTGAGCGTGCAGCCACCACAAGAGGTAAGTCGAATCGGAAGCTACTCCTCCGCGAAAAACCTCTGGGATAAATTTCTAGAGCTTCACGAAGGTACCTCGGAAGCTAAGCTAGCGAGGTGCGACATCCTCCGGACCCAGTTAACGAACCTTCGGATGAACCAAAATGAGAAGGTAGCGCAACTACAAGCATGGATTAAAGAGCTGATCACGCAACTAACTAATCTTGGAGAAGAAGTAACGAACCGGGACTCAATCCGGTACGAGCTCAACTCCTTCCCCAGAACTCCAGAATGGGCGTCCTTAGTAGATGCATATTACATCTCTAAGGACTTTGAGGTAATTACTTTAGAAAATTTGTTTTCTACTTTTGAACTTCACGAATTTCGAGTTGCAGAGCCCAATGGAGTAGAGAAGACTAGTCAGAACAACGAATCCGAAGCTGCATTAATGGTAAGACGATTTAATAAGTTTTTAAAATCTAACAAATTTAGATCGCAGAAGCATGAGCGAAAAAGGAGAACGATTTGTTGCTACAACTGCAACGAAGAAGGGCACATCAAGGATGACTGCCCGAAATTAAAGAGCAAGCAGAAAGAAAAGGAAAAGGTCAAGTACAAGAAGCCAGAATCCTCCAAACACAAGAACCTGAAGGCCACTTGGTCAGATTCCTCATCTTCCGAATCAGACATTGAAGTCTTCTCGGGGTTAGCGCTAATGGGTAACCATCAGATTGAAGAAGAGTCAAGCTCAGAGATGAGCATAAATGAAGGGGGAGGAACATCAGAAGAGGAAAGCTGCAGTGAAGGGGGAGCCTCACCAAGTCAGGTAAGTAAGGTACGTAATCTAACCCCAACTCAGTCTTTTCACTTTATTAAGTCTCTTTCTAAAGACTTATTCAAATTAGAAATAGAAACTACTGAATTGAAATTGAACCTAGCAAAAGCATGCCCACTAGAAATGTATGATAATCTAAAATTAGAAAATAAAACATTAAAAGTTGAAATTGAAAAATTGAAAGATAATGCATGCTTAAATAAATTTCCAAAATCAAAATTAAGAATTTATGGAAAATTGAACTGGTATATAAGAAAACATCAGGGCCAACTTAGAAGAATACCTAAAGGATATGTACCCCTTAAGTTTTTGACCAACCATGTAGGAAGGAACCTTTATTGGGTTCCCAAATCTTTGCTAGTTTAAAATTTTCTTTTAGCTAAAAGCTTACAGTGAGAAAATTAAACATTGAGTTTCTTTATGGAAGCTTTGTCTAAGGAAGTGGTTGTTGCTCCAATAACCTAGAAGGCCTAGTGCCTCGCCACGACCTGGAAGCCGAAATATCTAAATAAAAATGTTTAATTAACTTTCTGATAAAAGCATTAAAATTAGAATTAACAAATGCTTTGAAAAGTTTTTAAACATTTCCTTAGAAATTCTTTAAATTTTTTTTAATTATCTAGAAAAATATCTCTTGAAAGTTTTACTTAGAAATTACTTAAAAATTAATTTTGACTTAGAAATTATTTTGAAAAATTCTAAAAAGTAATTTTCACTTAGAAATTACTTTTAAAAATTCTAAAACTTCAGTTTACTTAGAAATTTTTTTTCTAAAAATTCATTTTTGCTTGGATTTTTTTTTTAAAATTCATCTTGCTTAGAAATTTTTCTAACTTAAAATTTGCTAAATATTTTTTTTAAAACATTCTTTTTCTTTTTCTCTTCTTATTACCCCGTTTTTTGCTTGATCAAAGGGGGAGAGAGAAGTAGTACAAGTTTAGGGGGAGAGAATTTTTTTTAGTAGTTGCAATTTTATTTATTTCAATCTAATACTTAACATGTTAGTTTAGTAATTTTCTTTTAAAATTACTGTTTTGTCTATTTTTAACCCTAACTTGAACTTGGGTTGATGCACATCAAAAAGGGGGAGATTGTTGGACCCCGTGGTGTTTTGATGTGATCAACAAAGTTGGTTAGGTCCTGCTGTGAGTTTGATCCCTGTGTCTGAGTGTGCAGGAGCTTAGGAGCGCAAGAAGTCGAACGAAAGACGCAGCTAGCAAGAAAGATGACACGGGAAAGGAGCTGATGGGCTCGGTGCGCCCGAAGGACGAGAGAGCTACGGAAGAGTACACCGGTGGGCGAGAAGAACGTGCACGACGTTCGAGGGACGTTAAGCTGGGGAGGAAGGCTGCTCGAGGAAGGCCAGAAATTGGGTTCGGATGAGCCATATTTCGGTTGGCCGAAATCACCCAATCGCATGGAGCTACGGAAGTCAAAGCAAGGCGAAAGGATGTTGGAAATAGAGCTTAAGGTGCCTCAAGCCAGTACTGGAGGCGTCTCCACCTTGGAGGCGCCTCCATCTGCCTTTGAGGCGCCTTAAGCTTGAAGGTGCCTTCAGCCTTGATGAAGGCACCTTCAACTGGTCAAAAGTGACCGTTTGCGCTGCGGATAAAGTTTTGTCCGCCCACTTGATGGAGGCGCCTTGGACCCCTGTTGAAGGCTCCTCGAACCCTCGAGATCAGATTTCTAGAGGCTATTTAAAGACCCCTAGAACTAGGAATTGAAGATAAATTGTGTATTAAACTCTGTAACAACTTCCTAGCAATAGTTCTGAGTCGTTAGTGTGTAAAAGGCTTCTCTGCTTTCAGCAAAGGAGATCTTCTACTGCGCTTTTCTTATTGCCCTGGATTAACAACCCTCTTGGTTGTAACTAGGTTAAATTCCTATCTTCTTGTTTCTTTATTGCTTCATTATTTTATTTACTATTGCGCTATTTGAGTTGAAAGTACGAGTAGGGTATTGTGTTAATTTTTCAGAAGCAATTCACCCTCCTCTTGCCGACCTCCGCTGCACCTACACATCTATTTGAGTTTTAGGTTCATCAAAATAATATATTATGTGAAGTCCAATTATGGAAAAGTTAGTGTACGAGTCATATGCATTTAGCCTAAAGATCATACTTGGAAATTGTTTTCTAAAACCATTTCAAAATAAAATGCAAGAATTGGAATAAAAAAAGAACTTAAACAATTAGAAAAGGCAAGACAAGTAAGAATGAAACAAAATAAAATGCATGAATCAAAACTTAACTATTGAAAGAATCAATTCATCGAATATAAGATAGGCAAGAAACAAATAACATGAGCGCGTGCAATTCTAAAAATGGGAGAAAAGTCCAAGTACAATCATTCATCAACCAACAAAAAGAAACATCATCTACATCAAACCAATAACCATGCAAAAAGGGGCAGCTATTTGGAATTATGATGAAGGTCGGAGGGATCACTGTCTAGAATGGATGAATGACTCTCCTCTTCTAATCCGAAGAGGAGAGAAGGCCATGGAATCACCGGAAGAGGGCTATCTGAAAGAAGAGACGATGATAATGCTTCTCCTCTTTTAGCCCGAAGAGGAAGATGGCTGGAGATGAAGATGGTGCGACGTCGGGTCAAACTCCCTTGGTTGTTGTCTTTCGTAAGATGATATGAGGATGGACTGGAGGCTGCCCGACAGTAGTGAGGGTGGAGATGGTGCTGTCGACCGTTTGTGGTAAAGCGATGGTGGAGGAGGTAGTGGCTGCGTTGGGTGTGAGATGCGCGAGAAGATGATTGTGTTCCTTTGTCAAACTAGGGATTAATCCTGTAGCTTCTTAATGGATCCAAGTTTAATGCTTCTTGGAGTGAGAAGAGGCTGAATCCAGATTAAATAAAACTCCTTGGATAGATTGGGCTTCTTGGATAATCCCCTTTGATTGGCTTAGTTGAACCCAATCTTTCTAAGTGTGAACTAACCTTCAACTTGAACCAGGTACCAAATTCAATATACTACAAGATCAAGTTCACATTCTAAGAAATAATGTCATAAATGAAAGAAAAATGCAAGGAAGCTCAAAATAATCCTCAAATCGTAAACATGATATAAGGTGCAAAAGTAAGCATACGAGTGGATAAAAATATCAAATAACAACCCAAAATAATGGTCAAATTGTCGCTTATCAAGTCGAAAATCAAGATTAAAACCAAAATCTCGCAAGATTGTATTATATTTTAGTTTCCTAGGTAATACTGTCTACCACCTTGCTAAATCTCAAAGGAAAGAAAATATACCAAGCAATTACTAGCTTCCACAATAATAACGATCTACTTTGAAGTTAACATTTAACCCCCATATTCACTGACAATCTACATTGAGACAAACATTTAGTCCCCACCCACTACGATGGGGATGTGTAGGCAAGCGCCTACTTATGAAAATGGGGATGTGTATGTGACAAATATTGAACCCCACCTAAGAGCCCACCCACAATGACGGTGAAGTTTAGAGGAAACTGAGCCCACCCACGATGACCTTGAGGAATCAAAGTTTCGAGAAAACTTTTGGGAATGTACAGGCAAGCCCCCACTACAAGAATGAAGTTTTTAGAAAACTTCTAAATGTGTGAAAACTCTCGTTATAAAAGAAGGAAGAGACATTTCACATCACATTGCGTAGTGACACTCTATCCATAGTTCCTCGTTAGACCCATCCTCACACATTCTTAGAGCTAGTTCGATATGATATACCGATACCGAAACCACATATCATATACCATATCGAAAAACTTTAGTATACAAAAAAAATCATATTGATACTATAACAAAATTTTAGTATACCAAAACTTCATTATGTTGAAACTTCGGAATATTGAAACTTTGGTATATTAATTTTTTATATGATATAAGTTTTATTCATTTATACTCAAATTTCAGTATCAATAGTATGATCCAACTTGCTTTAACATTTCATCATTAGAAAGCGAAAAAATCGAAAACTTTCATTAAAATTTGGTGTACTTGAAATAACCTAAGACATAAGAAGTAGAAAATCATGATTAAAATCTAAATCTCTCAAAATTGCATTACATTCTTGTTGCCTAAGTAATACCACCTACCTCTATGCTAAATCCTCAAGAAGCAAAAATTTGACAAGCAATTGCTAGTTTCCACAGTGACGATGATCTATTTTAAGGCAAACATTTAGCTCCCATGGTTACTGATGATCTATTTTGAAGCAAACATTTAGCCCCTACCTACTATGACGGGGATGTGAAGATGAGCCCCTGCATGATGATGGGGATGTGTAAGTGGCAAACATTGAGCCCCACCTAAGACCCCACCCATGACGATGATGAATTTTTGAGGAATTAAACCTGAGCCACACCCATGATGACTTTGAGAAAACAAAGTTTAAAGGAAATTATAGGAATAAACATGCGAGCCCCCACCCATGATGATGGGGATGTACAAGCGGCGAACATTCCCCCACCCATGACGACGATGAAGTTTCCAAGAAACTTCCAAATGTGTGAAAACCCTCATTATAAAAGAAGGGAGATGTAACGACCCGCCTTCTACTAACTAGGCTGTAAGGCCGATCGTCACATTATGCTGTGCTAAACTATTCCCTGACCATTACTAAATCTAAATGCGGAAGCTGTACTAATTAAAATTTTACTAAACTACTGACATTTCTTGGTTCTATACATGCTAAGGGAGGTAAACTGACTACTCATAACATGTTTTACCTTCCCCATGGCCAAGGAACTGAACTTAGACACTTCCCCGCTGATACCAGACCTCCCAATCGATCCACGGATCGATTGGAATAGTCGGATCGATCCAGTGATCGATCCAGCCAGCTACTGTATGCGGGACATAGGTTGGATCGATCCAGTGATCGATCCAGCACGCTACCGTGCTTGAGCAATAATCTGGATCGATCGACTGATCGATCCAGGCTGGTCAATCGATCCAGTGATCGATTCTAGGGCCTTCTGTTCGCGACAGAAATGGCTGGATCGATCGGCTGATCGATCCAGAAGCCTACTGTTCGCGAGCCGAATTGCCCAGTCGATCAGTTGATCGATTGGAGACCCTCTAATCGATCAGCTGATCGATCCGAGTTTCTGATTTCGACAAAAGGTCTGATTTCAGCACTTGTTCGTGCCAAAATCACCTACAACAATTCTAAACCTCATACCAAACATTCTAACAACATTTAAATGACATTCTAAGCATGATTACTAACAATCTAAACAGGTCTTTCATAATTCATGCATTAAAACAACTAAAAATGCGGAATTCAACATGATATAAATCTAAAGTGTTAGTTTGCTAGTTTCTCCAAGATCTCTACTCCAGGTTCCTTCCACACACATCTTCATCATGGCATTGACCTCCAGCCTCCGCTAGTCCATCTTTCCTTTACCTTTATCTGCAGTATAAGGAAAAGAAATATCTATAAGCTTTCGCTTAGTAAGAAACCATCTACCTCACTAAAACATGCACACGATGCATTTATGCTTTTAAAAACATGATATTAAACAGATGCTGAACTTGCTAAAACATGGTATACTGAAATCACTGAATATGAACGCTAAAGCATGGCATACAAAGCTAATCATAAACAATCATATGCATCAATAAAGGAAAAGCTGAACTGAACATGAACTGATTTAAACTGGAGCTGAATTCAAACTCAACTAACTTAACTAACCTTTGTGAGTTTTGAAAAGCTAATAACGTAATAGATCAAAATACATAATCATACTGCTAATGGGCCCGACAACTGTACATGCTATGCGCGCATCCTTAACTAGACCCGGGGTTGCAAGTCCCGAATTTAGTAAGGTTTACTAGGTTATCTAAACTTAGGGACCGACTATGGGAGCCCAGCCCAATGGATATCTAATCCTGTACAGTGCCACTGAAAAGTAAAATACTGAACACTAGCTAATAAATATTGATCTTGCTCTTACTAGGTTGTCTAAACCCAGAACTAGGTTATCTAAACCTAGAGGCGATTGTGGGAGCCCACCCATTGGACATCTAGTCCGGTAAAAGCTGAAGCAAGACTGCATAAACTGTAAAAATGCTTCTATTGCATTTATCTAAGCTACTAAAATGCCTAAATTGCATTTTACTGAACTACACAATTTATCGAATACTTGGCATACGCTAATTCACATCCCTTGTGTCGGAAATCGATGTACTGTTAAACTAACACATGGAATTCACACGGAAGCTACTTATACTACAGGTGAGGGGTTTCTTACCTCGTACGCTAATTTCCTTACAACTCTATTCGCTAGAATTCCGGTGGAGACGATCCTTTCGACAATCTCCTCGCTCCAACGCGTTCTTCTCGCGCAGGGGAACGTTCTTGTGCTGGAATTGCTGCCGGAAGGTGCTCTTAGGGCCCTAGGGAGAGAACCCTAGGGTTGGCGCCGAGAGGAAGAAGGAGAAGGAGAGGGGGCGGCGTGTAAGGTGAGGTCTCGGTGGAGAATTCCCGAACCAAGGAAAAATAAACCAAACCCCACTTAAATTTTCTATTTATATTAAGTGGGTAACTCGGCCCAACTTAAATATAAATATAATTGATTCCCTTTCCTTTCAGCACGACCCTGCTGGGTTCAACTGGTTGCTTAAGCGGTCTAAAGGTTTAGCGGACCCGAGAGGTCCCGGGTTCGATTCCCGCTTAAGGTATTTTGATTTTCTAATTATTTTTGCTACTTCCGCTACCCTAAAAATTTCGGAAAAATATCTAAAAATTTCAGAATAATTATAGAATATTTCTAATATAGTTTTGAGAATTTTCGGGCGTTACAATCCCCCATACCTTATAAAAAGTTCGTCCTCGAACTTAGAATAATTCTGGGTACTTCTGTCTCATGCTAGCTTCTGTCTCCCAAGTTGCCTCTTCTACTGTGTGACTGTGCTAAATAACCTTGACTAATGGTACTTCCTTGTTCCGTAATTTCTTAACTGCTCGGTCTATTATCTGAATAGGCCGACTGTCGTAGCTGAGGGGGCTCAATCACCTGGGTGGCATCTGAGGTATGCTTCTTCAGCATAGAGACATGAAATACGTTATGGACAGCTGACATTTCCTGGGGTAGCTCTAGCTCATATGCTACCTTGCCCACTCTTCTAGTGATAAGGTATGGTCCCACATATCTGGGACTTAATTTGCCCTTCTTTCCAAAACGCTTTACTCCCTTCATGGGAGCTACTCTGAGGAACACTGAATCCCCAACTGAAAACTCTAAGGGTCTGCGCCGTGTATCATCATAGCTTTTCTGGCGGCTCTGAGCTGTCTCTATCCTCTGGCGGATCTGCTGTATAGCTGCTGTGGTATCTGCTACTAGATCTGTCTGAAGTTCTAGTTCTTTCTGTTCACCACTCTCATACCAGCAGATTGGAGATCTACACCTCCGTCCATAGAGAGCCTCATAAGGTGCCATACCGATAGTGGCCTGATAGCTGTTGTTGTATGCAAATTCTGCTAGACTCAGATATTTGCACCAACTTCCCTTGAAATCTAGGGCACATGCTCGGAGCATATCTTCGAGTACCTGATTTACTCGCTCCATCTGTCTGAGGATGGAAGGCTGTGCTGAACTTTAGTTTCGTGCCCAAAGCTGACTGTACACACTCCCAGAAGTGTGATGTGAACCTACTGTCTCTGTCTGAAATAATGATTCGTGGGACTCCATGTAATCTAACGATCTCCTTGAGATATAACTGAGCTAGCTGTTCCATGGAGTAGGATATCCTGATAGCTAAGAAGTGGGCTGATTTAGTTAACCTGTCGACTATTACCCAGATGGTATCAAAACCATTCGTGGTCCTGGGTAATCCCACTATGAAATCCATAGAAATGTCTTCCCACTTCCATTCTGGGATCTGGATGGGTTGCAAGACTCCTCCTGGTCTCTGGTGTTCTGCCTTAACCCTCTGACTGTCACGCCCCAGAGGAGCCCCTGTCCGAAGAAATTTCGGCAGCATCTCCCCTGTACGACGGACAATCTGAAATTTCTACATATCACATATACAACAGCCACAGGCGGCTGGAATAATAACAATAAGTAAAAGCAAACACCACGCAGTATTTATAATTTATTCAGCCTCTGGCTGTCACAACCACGCAGTTAAGATAATTAAACAGTAAAATAATACTCTGACTCGAAATCCACCCTACTCCACTACACTCGTAAAGCTCAAATCCGACGAACTCACCTCTTCTGCCATCCAGGCAGGCATGTAGTAGAATAAAATCCAAATCCAAATCCATCGCAATAATAAAATCCATACAATATCCATAAGCAGAATAATCCAAAACATATCATGTTTAAAACAGTCTAGAACAGAAAAGAAACCAAAGAAAACCAAACATATCCTCGAGGTCTGCAGGGACCAGCACTACGTGCAGTGAGGACTAGCGACTGGAACTCCCTCCTGACAGCATCAACCTGAAAATAACAACAATGGAGGCGGGGTGAGTCCAACACTCAGCAGGTACAGTTGATATGCAAAGTAAAGAAATATCACCTAGCACTAATCATGCGTACAGTCTCCTGATAAGAAAGATAAAAATGCATCTGAAGTAAACAAGAGAATACTGTACTAACCAGGTCCTGAGTATAAGGTCAAACAGTCCGAGGGATAGGGAAATCCTGTATGCATGTCAAACATAGGTATCCAAACAATATGCAGCATATAAATGCAGCAAACACAAACACAAGCAATAAATGCATTATGCATATGATGCCAATGATGCGTCCTGGTCACCCCTGACGCCAGTCGATCATCTCACACAATTGTGAGGCCAAGTGGGTAGGGCTGTGACAACCGTACACTCTGTCGTCACTACTCCTGATGAGTGACCGAGTGGACGGGATGCTATCGGAGTACACCTATCCTCCTACCCCAAATCATAAATGGGGGAGCGCAAATGCTCTCATCTCCCGATACACGATAACGGGGAGGAATCCTTGCCGGATAACAAGTTGTGTCATACTACCCATGAGCGGACCAACGGTGCCTAACAGAGTCCCTGCTGCAACATACTCTGCCTGAATCGACCACTAACCCATGAGTGGTGGTGTGTGCAGATCCATGTAACTGGCGATGTGCTCAACAATAATGGAGCGGACTATCGCACAGCATGCAATCATGCAAATGGTGCATGGCAATAACCATAAAAACATCCTGACCTAATCCATATATATAGAAAAGTGCACCCTAGGTCAACGGATCATATCGAATCAAAGGTACACAGAAGGTATAAAAAACCTAGGTCCTGAACATGGTGAAGCATGGTATATCACTACCCCCTATAAGCATGTATAAACTGGTAAAATATACATGAGATGCAAACCAATCAATCAATCAAGCATGAACCAAGATTTCTGTAGTGATTAACCGAAACAGATAAGAAACACAATTAATGCAACATGTTAATTTCATTACTAAGCATATCAAAGACAAAAAGTCAAAAGTACCCGCCTCCAATAGGAATGTCCAAATCCGACATCGAGATACTCGTCTCGCGTCAAAGTCCTGTAATACCAATAGATATACTTTTATTTAGCTAAAATTCAAATGAATTGCTAAATAAATCCTTAAAACTATTTAGGGCAAAAACCCTAAATAATAATCACCAATATACCTAATTCAATTAGGAAAACCCTAATTATTGATCAACCTTAACTGGTCATCAATTAACTTCTCCACAGCAAAAACCTAAATCCACAACGTTAAACAAGAACCTTACCTTTCACTTCTCACAGCAAGAATGTTTGCTGGAAATTATGGCTGCTGGACCCAAGATCAATCCGCAACAAAGCAAACCCTACAGGAAACCTTTCCCTCTGCTCAGATCAGATTGCGATACACAAATCACCAAATCAAGAAATCCTAATTATATAACACAAGTTCTTACCTCCCAAAAATCATCAAAACTCGGCTGAACCTAGTGGTCGGCGGCAGTGTGGTACCAAGACAGCGACACCAAGAAACTAGGGCAGACGAGAAGAGAGGAAAATGAGGCTCGGCAGAACCCAGGGCAGAAGAATGGACGGTGGTCGGCGCTAGAGCTCGGGCGCCGGCACAAAGAAGCGACCGAGAGGAGTCAGTGGCGTCGACGGAGATGCTAGGGCACCGGGGTGTGAGGCAGTGCTCCGTGCGTCGCCGGCGGCAGTGCGGCTCGGCGCTAGGGCACGGGAGAAGGGTCGGCGAAGCAAACTCGGCGGCGGCACAACCCAATCTAGGGCACGGCTGACGCTGCTCTGGTCCAGAGAGGGCAGCGGCGTCGGCAGAGCTTTGGTGCACTCGGGGAAGAAGGAGAAGAGAAGAGATCTGTGGCGGAAGAGGAGAATCGGAGAAGAAAAGAAGGAAAAATGAAACCGTCGGGTGTGGGCACGCGGGCACAGTTCGGCAGAGGAAAAGAAAATAAAGAAAAGGAAATGTAAATATAAACATTTCCTCGCTTAAACGGGGTAACCTAAACAGGCTTTTCCGGGCCCCATTTTTGTCCCCGTTAACTCGTCCGTACGAGCTCCGAAAAATTTCCAAAAATTCTGGAAAAATTCCCTTATTCATATTTGCCTACTTCCGGTATTTTACATTCTCCCCCACTTATAAAAATTTGGTCCCCAAATTTCGTTATCTACCATCAGCAAGTACTAACAACATACAGGAAGTATAAATGCTGAACGGTAAACTGAATCACATACCTCAAGTAAAAAGATGGGGATATCGAGCTCGGATCGTATCCTCGAGCTCCCATGTAGCCTCCTCGTCTGAATGATGCTGCCATCCGACTTTAACCAGCCGGATAGTCTTGTTCCGCAACTGACGCTCTTTCCGTTAGGCTGAACTGGAACTGGAATATCTGCCAGCACATGTGTCGGGTCGGGCACGTATCTCCTCAGCATCGATACGTGAAATACATCGTGAACACCTGACAGGGAAGGCGGTAGTGCCAGTCGGTAAGCTACTGCTCCGATCCTCTCCAAGATCTCGAAAGGGCCAATGTACCGCGGAGCTAGCTTACCTCTGAGGCCAAATCTCTTCACCCCTTTCGTGGGTGAAACTCGTAGAAATACATGGTCGCCAACAGAGAACTCTAGTGGTCTGCGTCTCCGATCAGCATAACTCTTCTGGCGATCCTGCGCCTCTGACATCCTCCGTCTGATAGTACGGACCAACTCTGCATCCTGCTGAACTCTATGAGGTCCCAACAACTGGGCCTCTCCAACCTCATCCCAGAGGACGGGTGTCCGACAAGGTCTACCATACAACGCCTCAAACGGTGCCATCTGGATAGCCGAATGAAAGCTGTTGTTGTAAGCAAACTCTACTAACGGTAGATGGTCCTCCCAACTGCCTCCGAAATCCATAACACATGACCTCAGCAGGTCCTCTAAAGTCTGAATGGTCCGCTCTGACTGTCCATCTGTATGTGGATGGAAAACTGTACTGAAACGGAGCTGTGTGCCCAAGGCCTACTGCAGACTCTGCCAGAAACGAGACGTGAACCTTGGATCTCTATCCGAAATGATACTCAATGGAACACCATGTAGTCTGATAATCTCTCGGCAATACAGATCTGCCAATCGATCCAGGGAATCAGTCCTCCGAATCGCTAAGAAATGCACGGATTTGGTTAATCGATCTACGATTACCCAAATCGCGTCATGGCCTCGTCGTGTCCTCGGCAATCCTACCACAAAGTCCATGGTAATGTGATCCCACTTCCACTCAGGAATAGGAATCCGCTGAAGTAATCCTGCAGGTCTCTGGTGTTCAGCCTTCACCTGCTGACAGACAAGACATCTAGCTACGAAATCCGCGATGTCTTTCTTCATGCCGTTCCACCAGTAGGAACGCCTCAAGTCTCGATACATACGGGTTCCGCCTGGATGGATCGCAAATCGAGAACGATGTGCCTCCTGTAGTAGCTCCTGTAAGACCGGATGAGACTGAGGTACGCATAATCTGCCTCGGAAGTATATAACACCCTCCTCGTCTCGTGTGAACTCGGTGCCGGAAGCTATCTCGATCGCTAATGAACCGCAAATGCCGATCACCAGGGGCCTCTCGGATCCTAGTCCCGATCGACGATCGAGCAACCATGGTAACCGAATACCTGCTCTGGGTCCTGCTCCTCCGTGTCTAACTCGGAAAAACTCAATCAACCAGAATCGAAATCCGGTGGCAAGCTAAAGTCCCTCTGGACTTCCTGCGGAGTGCAACCACATTAGCTTTTCCGGGTGGTAGCTAATGGTACAATCGTAGTCCTTCAGAACTCCATCCATCTCCTCCGTCGAATTAAGCTCCTTCGAGTGAAAATGTATTTGAGACTCTTATGATCGGGAGAATCTCAAATGTGATACCGTAATAAATGATGACGCCAAAGCTTCGAGCAATGATGGCGGCTAACTCCAAGTCATGAATGGGTAGTTCTTCTCATGCTCCGTCAACGAAGCATAAGAGACTACTCGGCCATGCAGCGCCCAAACCCTGAAGAGACGCGTCGGTGTAAAATACGAATCCATCCTCTACAGAAGGTAAAACCAAAACTGGAGCCGACACTAATATCCGCTTCAGCTCCTGAAAGCTGGTCTCACAATCCTCTGTCCACGTAAACTTGACGCCCTTCCTGGTAAGGCGTGTCAGCGGCATAGCAATACGCGAAAAATCCTCGACAAAACGTCGATAATATCCTGCTAGTCCCAGAAAACTACGGATCTCCTGCACTGACTTCGGCTGCTCCCAACTGGTGACAGCCTCGATCTTCTGAGGATCAACTGAAATACCTCTGCTAGAAATCACGTGTCCAAGAAAACCAACTGAGGATAACCAGAATGCACACTTGCTGAACTTTGTCGTCTAAGAATCTCCAAAACTATACGAAGATGCTGTGCATGCTCCTCCTCGGAATGCGAGTAGACCAATATGTCATCAATGAAAACGATAACAAACCGATCCAGATACTCAAGAAAAATGCGGTTCATCAAGTCCATAAACACCGCTGAGCATTGGTAAGCCCAAATGGCATTACCAAAAACTCATAATGACCGTATCTCGTACGGAAAGCTGTCTTCTGGATATCTGAGTCTCTGACCCTCAACTGATGATATCCGGATCGCAGATCAATCTTAGAATACACTGAAGTACCCCTGAGCTGATCAAACAAATCCTCAATCCGTGGTAAAGGATATTTATTTCTGACGGTCACTGCATTTAGCTGTCTGTAGTCAATACATAACCTCATAGTACCGTCTTTCTTCTTGACAAATAGAACTGGAGAACCCCATGGTGAAACACTAGGGCGTATAAATCCCCTATCCAAAAGCTCCTGGAGTTGAACCTTCAGCTCGTTCAACTCTTTCGGTGTCATACGATACGGAGCTTTTGATGTCGGTGAGGTTCCCGAAATCAGCTCAATAGTGAACTCCACTGGCCTTCTAGGAGGCAAACCAGGAAGCTCCTCAGGGAATACATCTGGATACTCTCGGACTACAGAAATGTCGGAGAGCTGCAAACTGCTGCTGTCGTCTGTACTAATCAAAGATAATAGGAAACCCTGACAGCCATGTGACAACAGCTTCTGAGCCTGAATCGCCGAAATAATCGAGATGCCGTCGTCTCTAATGCCAGTGAAACTCCACGAGGGTTGGTTCGGAGGCTGGAAGGTGACCACCCTTGTCTAGCAATCAACGGTAGCATGATATACTGATAGCCAATCCATGCCAAGTATGATATCAAACTCGATAATCTCCAATACTAGAAGATCTACCGTAAGTGTCATGTTGCCAAAGTCTAACGGGCAACCTCTGACCTCTTGGGTGACGTCTAAAGTATCACCGGACGGTAGGGAGACGGTCAACCGCTGCAGTCTAACAGTAGGTAATCTACCAATCTCTCGCATAAAGGTACGGGATATAAAAGAGTGCGAACTACCAGTATCAATCAAAATATCAGCGGAAAATGCATAAATGGAAATCGTACAGCGGAAAACGGATCCGTCGGCCCGCTGAGCATCCTCTCTGGTGGTAATGCTGCCAGCGGCTGCTGCGGCTGGGCAGAAGCTTGCCACTGAGGCGCTGCTGGACCATGTGCCAGAGAAGACTGAGAGGATGGTGACTGATACTGTGCAGCTGGCTGGAATTGAGTCTGGTACTGCCCCTGAGTCAGATAATAAGGTCCTGGAATATAACTCTGGGGTGCTATGGAAGCACTGGAGTACTCCTGTCCAAGCATGCCAAATGCTGCTGCTGAGGGAGCTGCTTCCTGCTGACGCTGTGAAGATTGGGCTTTCTGCCCTCCTCGATATGCCCCTGACTGACTATACTGTCCCCTCTGACCTGACCCTCCAGAAGCCGTGTGCTGAGCCTTCAGCTGACAATCTCTGCTCTGGTGTCCAGGCAGTTTGCAATAAAAGCAAACTGGCTGTCCCAGAGAGCAAGCTGAGGTGAGGTGATCTCTGGATCCACATCTAAAACAATGAGTATCACCAGAAGGTGGTTGCCGGTTCTGCTGAGAAAACCGGGAACATCCTGAAGAAGACCGCCTTGATTTCTGAGGCCTACGAGATACCCCAGAAGAACTCTGACCTGACCGTCTGCGACTACTCTGCTGGATCTGCCCTGATGTCTGACCCGTATGCTTTCTTTTCCTGTCCGGATATGCTGTCTGCCGAGCTAACTCTATCATCAAAGCTCGATTCAATGCATCAGAGTAAGATGAAATCCCTAATCCGGCAAGCTGTACATGCAGATAACCATCCAATCCCTGTATAAACTGCATCATGCGAGTTCTGTCCTCCGCAACTAACTCTGGACAAAACTGAGCCAACCGGAGGAATTCAGTATTATACTCAGTCACTGAGCGATTATTCTGCCTCAGACTCATAAAATCCTGTCGGCGAGCCATCTGATAGGACAGTGGAAAGAAACGGCTCTCAAAAGCCTCTCTGAACCTGGTCCATGTGACGTTGCGCTCACCAATAATAGAACGCTGAGTAACCCACCAGGCATTGGCTTCATCCCGTAAATGGTAAGCAGCCAGCTCTGTTTTCTCCCACTCGGAGCAAGCCATATAGAAGAAAGTCTGCTCCATAGTCTCTATCCATGACAGAGCCATACTCGGATCGAGATCTCCGTGGAAAAGAGTGAAACGAGTCTTCATCGACTCAGCCAGTGCTGGAATCCTAGCTCGTACAACGACAATATCAGTGAGCTGTGTCGGGACGACTGCAGTAACTGGCGGAAACACTGGAGCTGATACTACAGGTGGTATCGCGGAATAAACCGGAGGAGGAACTCCCGGTGCTGCTGTATATACCGGAGCATAAGCCGTCGGTGGTACTGCCTGGGGAACAAAAGTGGTGGCAGCTGGAGGTACGGTAGGTAATGGTACCGGATATGGTGCAGCTGCTGCTACTGTAGGCACTGGGGGCACAGGTGCCACTAGTGTCGGGTACACTGTAGGTCCAGGTTGCGGTGGTGCCGAGTACGTCGTAGGCTGCTCTAGAGCAAATGTCGGGTACGCCAATGGTACACCTGATGGTACCGTAAATACGGTAGAAGTGGATACCGTCGGTGTGGCCAAAGTAGGTATCTCTACAGGAGCTATCGGGATTTGAGAGCCCGATGCTCCCGCTGCATCCTGAGTCTGTCCCTGACTGATAGGCTCACTAACAGTGGGCATCTCTAGCATATCCAGAGATCCCGTGGTCCTCGCACGTGGTCGTCCAGCACCACGTCTCACAGCAATACGAGTAGATCGTCTCATATATGTTAAATTAAATTACAGATATCAATACCAATATAACAAACATAAAATAACAACATACTTATTTACCGTCTGGAGATGTTCCGTCGCTGTCCAGTCCCCAATTTGACCTCAAAATTCCGAACGTACATATCGCCGGAAATCCAAATAAATCAGAAACGGAAATCCGAAACATAATTATATCGAAAATCAACCTGGCTAACCCAAATATCCAGAATACCAACAACAGGTATCCCATAAATCTCCAGAACACCAAAAGCAGGTATCATAACCCGCTCTGATACCACTAAATTGTCACGCCCCAGAGGAGCTCCTGTCCGAAGAAATTTCGGCAGCATCTCCCCTGTACGACGGACAATCTGAAATTTCTACATATCACATATACAACAGCCACAGGCGACTGGAATAATAACAATAAGTAAAAGCAAACACCACGCAATATTTATAATTTATTCAGCCTCTGGATGTCACAACCACGCAGTTAAGATAATTAAAAAGTAAAATAATACTCTGACTCGAAATCCACCCTACTCCACTACACTCGTAAAGCTCAAATCCGACGAACTCACATCTTCTGCCATCCAGGCAGGCATGTTGTAGAATAAAATCTAAATCCAAATCCATCGCAATAATAAAATCCATACAATATCCATAAGCAGAATAATCCAAAACATATCATGTTTAAAACAGTCTAGAACAGAAAAGAAACCAAAGAAAACCAAACATATCCTCGAGGTTTGCAGGGACCAGCACTACGTGCAGTGAGGACTAGCGACTGGAACTCCCTCCTGACAGCATCAACCTGAAAATAACAACAATGGAGGCGGGGTGAGTCCAACACTCAGCAGGTACAGTTGATATGCAAAGTAAAGAAATATCACCTAGCACTAATCATGCGTACAGTCTCCTGATGCAATAAAGGTAAATGCAAACTGAAGTAAACAGGAGAATACTGTACTAACCAGGACCTAGGTATAAAGAAAAGCAGTCTGAAAGATGTGGAAATCCTGTATGCATGTCAAACATAGGTATCCAAACAATATGCAACATATAAATACTGCAAACACAAACACAAGCAATAAATGCATCATGCATATGATGCCAATGATGTGTCCTGATCACCCCTGACGCCAGTCAATCATCTCACACAATAGAGAGGCCGAGTGGGTAGGGCTGTGACAACCGTGCACTCTATTGTCACTACTCCTGATGAGTGACCGAGTGGACGGGATGCTGTCGGAGTACACCTATCCTCCTACCCCAAATCATAAATGGGGGAGCGCAATGCTCTCATCTCCCGGTACACGATGACGGGGAGGAATCCCTGCCGGATAACACGTTGTGTCACACTACCCATGAGTGGACCAACGGTGCCTAACAGAGTCCCTGCTGCAACACACTCTGCCTGAATCGACCACTAACCCATGAGTGGTGGTGTGTGCAGATCCATGTAACTGGCGATGTGCTCAACAATAATGGAGCGGACTATCGCACAACATGCAATCATGCAAATGGTGCATGACAATAACCATAAAAACATCCTGACCTAATCCATATATATAGAAAAGTGCACCCTAGGTCAACGGATCATATCGAATCAAAGGTACACAGAAGGTATAAAAAACCTAGGTCCTGAACATGGTGAAGCATGATATATCACTACCCCCTATAAGCATGTATAAACTGGTAAAATATACATGAGATGCAAACCAATCAATCAATCAAGCATGAACCAAGATTTCTGTAGTGATTAACCGAAACAGATAAGAAACACAATTAATGCAACATGTTAATTTCATTACTAAACATATCAAAGACAAAAAGTCAAAAGTACCCGCCTCCAATAGGAATGTCCAAATCCGACATCGAGATACTCGTCTCGCGTCAAAGTCCTGTAATACCAATAGATATACTTTTATTTAGCTAAAATTCAAATGAATTGCTAAATAAATCCTTAAAACTATTTAGGGCAAAAACCCTAAATAATAATCACCAATATACCTAATTCAATTAGGAAAACCCTAATTATTGATCAACCTTAACTGGTCATCAATTAACTTCTCCACAGCAAAAACCTAAATCCACAACGTTAAACAAGAACCTTACCTTTCACTTCTCACAGCAAGAATGTTTGCTGGAAATTATGGCTGCTGGACCCAAGATCAATCCGCAACAAAGCAAACCCTACAGGAAACCTTTCCCTCTGCTCAGATCAGATTGCGATACACAAATCACCAAATCAAGAAATCCTAATTATATAACACAAGTTCTTACGTCCCAAAAATCACCAAAACTTGGCTGAACCTAGTGGTCGGCGGCAGTGTGGTACCAAGACAGCGACACCAAGAAACTAGGGCAGACGAGAAGAGAGGAAAATGAGGCTCGGCAGAACCCAGGGCAGAAGAATGGACGGTGGTCGGCGCTAGAGCTCGGGCGCCGGCACAAAGAAGCGACCGAGAGGAGTCAGTGGCGTCGGCGGAGATGCTAGGGCACCGGAGTGTGAGGCAGTGCTCCGTGCGTCGCCGGCGGCAGTGCGGCTCGGCGCTAGGGCACGGGAGAAGGGTCGGCGAAGCAAACTCGGCGGCGGCACAACCCAATCTAGGGCGCGGCTGACGCTGCTCCGGTCCAGAGAGGGCAGCGGCGTCGGCAGAGCTTTGGTGCACTCGGGGAAGAAGGAGAAGAGAAGAGATCTGCGGCGGAAGAGGAGAATCGGAGAAGAAAAGAAGGAAAAATGAAACCGTCGGGTGTGGGCACGCGGGCACAGTTCGGCGGAGGAAAAGAAAATAAAGAAAAGGAAATGTAAATATAAACATTTCCTCGCTTAAACGGGGTAACCTAAACTGGCTTTTTCGGGCCCCGTTTTTGTCCCCGTTAACTCATCCGTACGAGCTCCGAAAAATACCCGAAAAATTTCCAAAAATTCTGGAAAAATTCCCTTATTCATATTCGCCTATTTCCGGTATTTTACACTGACAGGTTAGGCAGGTGCTGACATAACGAGCGACGTCTCTCTTCATCCCAGGCCACCAAAAACGTTTCTTCAAGTCCTGGTACATTTTGGTGGAGCCAGGATGCATCGCATAGGGAGTCTTGTGGGCCTCGTCTAAAACCTTCTTTTTGAATTCCTCTTGATCTGGAACACATAGCCTGTCACCAAAATACAACACCCCGCTATCTGATATTCTGAACTCTCCACTTTCTGATTCTGCTAAACCTTGCTTGATTCTCTGAATTTCAGGATCCTTCTCCTGAGCTGTCTGGATGTCACCAAGCAAGGTAGACTCTAACGTCATAGTAGAGAGCTGTCCGACTATGAGTTCGAGACCGAAATCTGAGATCTCCTTCTGTAGGGGCGGTGACATAGCTGCTAGAGATAACAGGGTAGCGCTGGACTTTCTGCTAAGGGCGTCTGCTACCCTATTTGCTTTTTCTGGGTGGTAGAGGATGTCTATGTCGTAATCTTTGACCAGCTCTAGCCATCTGCGCTGTCGCATATTCGGATCCTTCTGAGTGAAGAAGTACTCCAGACTCTGATGATCTGTATACACTCTGCACTGAGCTCCATACAAGTAATGTCTCCAAATTTTGAGAGCGAAGACTACTGCTGCAAGCTCGAGGTCATGAGTGGGGTAATTCCTCTCATAATCCTTGAGTTGTCTGGAGGCGTAGGCGATCACCTTGCCATTTTGCATCAGCACTGCTCCTAGTCCCAACTTAGAGACATCACTATAAATGTCGAAGCTGTCTGTGTTCTCTGGTAGAGTTAGAATAGGTGCACTGGTCAATCTTCTTTTTAGCTCGCTGAAGCTGTTCTCGCAGTCCTCTGTCCACTGAAATTTTCTGTTCTTTCTAGTAAGAGCTGTTAGTGGGGAGGCTATCCTGGAGAAGTCCTCTACGAATTTCCTGTAGTAACCTGCTAATCCCAGAAAGCTTCTGATCTCGCTAGCGTTTTTGGGTCTCTTCCAATTGCTCACAGCTTCTATCTTACTGGGGTCTACCATGATACCATCCTTTGAGATGATATGACCCAGGAAGGACACCTGATCTAACCAAAATTCACATTTTGTGAACTTGGCGTACAGCTGGTTCTGCTGAAGGGTCTGCAATACTGTTCTCAGGTGCTCTGCATGTTCTTCCTGAGTTCTGGAATAGATAAGAATGTCATCGATGAATACGATAACGAACTTATCTAAATATTCCCTGAACACCCTGTTCATGAGGTCCATGAAAGTAGCTGGAGCATTTGTCACGCCAAAGGGCATGACTGCGAACTCGTAATGTTCGTATCTGGTTCTGAATGTTGTCTTGGGTATATCCCATTCCTTGACTTTCACCTGATGATAACTTGATCTGAGGTCTATCTTAGAGAACACTGCTGCTCCCTTTAGCTGATCAAACATGTCATCTATTCTGGGAAGAGGATACCTGTTCTTGATCGTAACTTGGTTCAGTGCCCGGTAGTCTATACACAGGCGCGTGCTCCCGTCCTTCTTCTTCACGAACAGTACCGGTGCTCTCCATGGTGAGTGACTAGGGCGTATGAAGCCTTTGTCAAGCAGCTCCTGTAATTGCTCATGAAGTTTTTTCAGTTCTGCTGGAGCCATGCGATAAGGCGCTTTGGAGATCGGATTGGTACCGGGAATGAGCTCTATCTCAAATTCAATCTCCCTGTCTGGTGTTAGTCCTGGTAACTCTTCAGGGAAGACTGCTGGGTAGTCACATACGAATCGGACCTCTGCTAGCTGTTGGTCCTTGTCCTGATTGGTACTGACTACGTGTGCTAAAAATCCCGTACACCCTGAATCCATCAACCTCTGTGCCTTCATAGCTGAGAGAAACTTCTTGGCCTTTCTCCTGGGTTCTCCGATGAATTCGAACTGTGCTTCTGCTTCAGGTTGGAATATGACTTTTTGCTTACGACACTCGATGGAGGCACCGTATTTGATTAAGAAATCCATCCCGAAGATGACATCGTAGTCAGTCATATTTAGCACTATCAGATCACAAAAGAGCTCTCTATCTGCTATAATGACTGGCACTGCTCTGAGCCAGTGCGTGGATGCCATGATTTCTCCTGAAGGTAACGTCGTCAGGAACTGACTACTGAGTACCTCTGGAGGTATTGCTAACTTCTCGGCAAATGCCCTGGATATATATGAATGGGTTGCCCCAGTATCGAATAAGACAGTTGTACTTTGCTGTAAAATACTAATCTGACCTGTGACAACTGTCGAGGCATTTGCTACGTCCTCTCTGGTGAGTGAGTAGATCCTTGCATTAGTCGTAGCTGGAGGAGCTTCTAATCTGCCCTGGTTGATGTGTGGACCATCTAAAGCGGCCTGCATCTGATGCAACTGTGCTGGCTTGGCTTCATAATGGATCGGCTGTGGTGGAGGAAAGCTAGCCTTGTTCGGACACTGCTTGGCCATGTGCCCTTCCTGTCCACATTCAAAGCATCCTCGTGTGCCCTTGCGACAAACTCCAGGGTGGAATTTCCCACAAGTAGCACATTTTGGATAACTGGGCTGCTTGCTAGCTGGTCCTCCTTTTGGGTAGCTCCCTGGTTTGCGCTTGTTGCTGGAGTTCCCTTTCCAGTTAGAGCCATGAGAGCTGTGGCCCTGCTGTTTCTGAGTGCCTGAGCCTCCTTGACCTTTAGATTCTGAGAGAACTTGCTTCTGCTGCTTGATGCTATTCTGGTAATGCTCAGTGGTCAAGGCGCTGCTGACTAGTTCTTCAGTGGTTTGCAGCCTGTGAATGCCGCCAGCCACGTTCATTGCTATTTCCGGCCTCAGCATCTTGAGCATCAACCGGACTCGTTCCCTTTCTGTGCTGACTAATTCAGGGCATAGACGAGCCAATCTATTGAATTTCTTCATGGCTTCCTCAGCTGATAGGTTGCCCTGGCGAAATTCAGTGAACTCGTCGTAATGGCGGTTTGTGACCCGCATGTGAAAGAACTCCTCAAAGAATTCTTTTTCGAAGTCTACCCATGTCATCTGGTTTACTGGGCGCTTCGCTCTAATTCTCTCCCACCACATGCGCGCATCTCCTGTTAGGCAGAAAGAGGCGCACTTCACCTTCTCGTGTTCTGGCCAGTCCAGAAGCTCCATCGTACTCTCCAATGTTTTGAACCAGGCTTGAGCATCCCATGGTTCACTGCTGCCTGAGAAATTCTCTGGCTTGACTCTCTGCTACTGGATCAGATAAGCTTCTCTCTGCGTTCCTGCTGCTGGGGCTACTGGTGCTGCAGGCTGGACTGGTGGAACCTCTAAGACCACTGGTGTCGCTAAATTAGGCTCCGGAGTGATAGTGGGAGTGTTCTGCTGACTAGCCTTTAAGGTGGCTATTTCCTGTTGCTGTTCAGCTAGCTGCTGCTGTAACTGAGCCACTAGTGCTGTAAGGTCTGGGGGAGGCACTGAACTGCCTGCCTCATGCTGGGGCTCAGTAGCTGGTGCCCTTCTAGCTGGGCGTCCTCGTGCTATTTCTAAAGACATGAAGGACTTACATAACTAATACAATCATGATTGCATATCTATAATTATCATGTTAGGTACTATCATAAATAAACATGCTTCATTTATTTCTAACATGAAAACAGGAAACATAAAGAAGGTGAGAGATGTTCTTACTTGGAAGTTGCAGGTTCAATGCTGATGTGTGTGTAGGAAGTATGGAAACTGCTCTGATACCACTCTGTAACGACCCGCCTTCTACTAACTAGGCTGTAAGGCCGATCGTCACATTATGCTGTGCTAAACAATTCCCTGACCATTACTAAATCTAAATGCGGAAGCTGTACTAATTAAAATTTTACTAAACTACTGACATTTCTTGATTTTATACATGCTAAGGGAGGTAAACTGACTACTCATAATATGTTTTACCTTCCCCATGGCCAAGGAACTGAACTTAGACACTTCCCCGCTGATATCAGACCTCCCAATCGATCCACGGATCGATTGGAATAGTCGGATCGATCCAGTGATCGATCCAGCCGGCTACTGTATGCGGGACATAGGTTGGATCGATCCAGTGATCGATCCAGCACGCTACCGTGCTCGGGCAATAATCTGGATCGATCGACTGATCGATCCAGGCTGGTCAATCGATCCAGTGATCGATTCCAGGGCCTTCTGTTCGCGACAGAAATGGCTGGATCGATCGGCTGATCGATCCAGACGCCTACTGTTCGCGAGCCGAATTGCCCAGTCGATCAGTTGATCGATTGGAGACCCTCGAATTGATCAGCTGATCGATCCGAGTTTCTGATTTCGACAAAAGGTCTGATTTCAGCACTTGTTCGTACCAAAATCACCTACAACAATTCTAAACCTCATACCAAACATTCTAACAACATTTAAATGACATTCTAAGCATGATTACTAACAATCTAAATAGGTATTTCATAATTCATGCATTAAAACAACTAAAAATGCGGAATTCAACATGATATAAATCTAAAGTGTTAGTTTGCTAGTTTCTCCAATATCTCTACTCCAGGTTCCTTCCACACACATCTTCATCATGGCATTGACCTCCAGCCTCCGCTAGTCCATCTTTCCTTTACCTTTATCTGCAGTATAAGGAAAAGAAATATCTATAAGCTTTCGCTTAGTAAGAAACCATCTACCTCACTAAAACATGCACACGATGCATTTATGCTTTTAAAAACATGCTATTAAACAGATGCTGAACTTGCTAAAACATGGTATACTGAAATCACTGAATATGAACGCTAAAGCATGGCATACAAAGCTAATCATAAACAATCATATGCATCAATAAAGGAAAAGCTGAACTGAACATGAACTGATTTAAACTGGAGCTGAATTCAAACTCAACTAACTTAACTAACCTTTGTGAGTTTTGAAAAGCTAATAACGTAATAGATCAAAATACATAATCATACTGTTAATGGGCCCGACAACTGTACATGCTATGCGCGCATCCTTAACTAGACCCGGGGTTGCAAGTCCCGAATTTAGTAAGGTTTACTAGGTTATCTAAACCTAGGGACCGACTATGGGAGCCCAGCCCAATGGATATCTAATCCTGTACAGTGCCACTGAAAAGTAAAATACTGAACACTAGCTAATAAATATTGATCTTGCTCTTACTAGGTTGTCTAAACCCAGAACTAGGTTATCTAAATCTAGAGGCGATTGTGGGAGCCCACCCATTGGACATCTAGTCCGGTAAAAGCTGAAGCAAGACTGCATAAACTGTAAAAATGCTTCTATTGCATTTATCTAAGCTACTAAAATGCCTAAATTGCATTTTACTGAACTACACAATTTATCGAATACTTGGCATACGCTAATTCACATCCCTTGTGTCGGAAATCGATGTACTGTTAAACTAACACATGGAATTCACACGGAAGCTACTTATACTGCAGGTGAGGGGTTTCTTACCTCGTACACTAATTTCCTTACAACTCTATTCGCTAGAATTCCCGTGGAGACGATCCTTTCGACAATCTCCTCGCTCCAACGCGTTCTTCTCGCGGAGGGGAACGTTCTTGTGCTGGAATTGCTGCCGGAAGGTGCTCTTAGGGCCCTAGGGAGAGAACCCTAGGGTTGGCACCGAGAGGAAGAAGGAGAAGGAGAGGGGGCGGCGTGTAAGGTGAGGTCTCGGTGGAGAATTCCCGAACCAAGGAAAAATAAACCAAACCCCACTTAAATTTTCTATTTATATTAAGTGGGTAACTCGACCCAACTTAAATATAAATATAATTGATTCCCTTTCCTTTCAGCACGGCCCTGCTGGGTTCAACTGGTTGCTTAAGCGGTCTAAAGGTTTAGCGGACCCGAGAGGTCCCGGGTTCGATTCCCGCTTAAGGTATTTTGCTTTTCTAATTATTTTTGCTACTTCCGCTACCCTAAAAATTCCGGAAAAATATCTAAAAATTCCAGAATAATTATAGAATATTTCTAATATAGTTTTGAGAGTTTTCGGGCGTTACAGGAGAGATATCTCACATCACAATGAGAAGTAACACTTCTTTGAGAAGTGACACTCCATCCATAGTTCCTCATTAGACCGTCCCCGCACACTCTTAGAGCTAATTAGTACGGTATATCAATATCGAAAACACATACCATACCGAAACTTTGAAATATAAAAAAAATCATATCGATACCGTATTAAAATTTTGGTATACTAAATTTTCAATATCCAAAACTTAGGTATACCAAAATTTCAATATGCTGAAACATCGTTATACCAAAATTTTGGTATACCTATTTTTGATATGGTATAAATTCTATACTGTTTACACTCGAATTTTAGTATTGGTAGTGTGATCTAATTTTCCTTGACACTTCACCATTAAAAAGAGAGAAAATTAAATTGTTGGTGTAATCCACCTCCAAAGTTTTAATATCCAAATATGTTTAACAGAGCTTCATCAAGGGAAGTGCTAGTCGTGGTTAGGCAAGGGTGAGAAGTCAACCGAGTGACTAGTTCTAACTGTGATTAGGAAAGAAAATTCCTAATTGCGGCTAGGCAAGGAAAATCTCGGTAGATCGTGGAAGCTATGTAGAAGGATTTGATAGGTATAGAGGACCCGATATCGAATCCCTGGTGGACTAATCCAATGCTGAGTCCTGATAAGTAAAGTCAGGTGGAGAAAACCCTAGAGGGAGGTAACTAGAGGTTTTGGTGAGTGAAGCAAGATGGAGAAAATCCTAAGGGGAGGTAACCTTAGGCAATGAGAAATCTTGGAGGAGGGAACTCCAAGCAAGGTTGATCGAATGGTTTCCTGTCGACTGGACCAACGAATTTTGGTAAATCGAAGTTTAGTTTTACTATAGTATTTTACATTACTATTATTGTTGTTGGCTAATTTAGTATTGTAGAAAAAGTCTTAGGGGATCAAGCGATCAGACACTGAGCATAGAAAATCCAAATAGTTCTAGAGGATTGATGTTTGGCAAGTAGGTTAATGTAAGCAACTAGAGAGGAGTGACAGTGATGTCATGTTCCGGAAAGGAATAACCTAAAGTCGCTGATCTAACTAAAGAAATCATAAATGTTTTCAAGTTGAGATCAAGATAGTTTTACTATCAATTACTACTCATGCATCATATATTACTGTGCTAACTTTATTTTGCAGGAGTATTTGTTTAACTCTATTTTGCAGGAATCGATTGTAGGATTGGTGCATGCTAAGGGGGGGGGGGGTGAATAACACTCGTGGTTTTTTCATTCATTTCAGAAAACTTGATCAGAGATGTATGCAGTGGAAATAAAGAAACAAGATAGAAACGAAAAGCAAGCGCTAACACTTTGGTTTTACTTGGTTCAGAGCCTGTGACGACTCCTACTCTAAGGCCTACGATCATTGATCACTTACGTTGGGCAGTCCACTATAAGTTTGGAAATTCTTTACAAAGAACTAGTACAAGTATGAAGCTTTACAAATATTGAAATACAACTTTCTACCAACGACTTGGTGAAATCAATCTTCTGGTTTGGTCGCTGTCGGGAGTGTGTGCAAGGGCTCAACTTATTCTCAATTGATCGTGCTGAATATGTTGTTCGAAGCTACTGTCGACCCTTCTTTTATAGTTGAGCCAGACCTGATCCAGATCTACTGATCTCGGGATCAGTCTTTGACTCGACATTGATCGATCGGCAGATCTAGTTGTTCGGTCGACCGAACCCTCTGAATCTACCCAGCTTCTCATCCATATGCTTCTGCTCAGATAAGAGTCTTCATTCAGTCGACCAATCCCACCATTCGATTGACCGATCCCGTTGACCTCACTCATTTATCTGACTCAATCAATTTGGTTCAAAGCTAATCCATCGATCGATGGATTGAACCTCCCTGTTCGATCGACCGATCCCCTTCACCATGAGTTGGAATCTGATTTGTTCACTTAGTGGTTCAGTTAACCAATCCAAAGGTTTGGTTGACCGATCAAGGCTAACTCTTCAACCTGTAACATGTTAATTTCTTGTAAAATAGATATTAGAAAATAGGCAGATAACATGTGAAGTAAAATCCATTTTGATAGTCATCGAATTGTATGGTTCTGACTTTCAGATTTCCTCAGAAAATCCTAGGTCGAACTGACACCGACTGTTCCCTCTTCGGGGAACACATCCTCACCTACTCCTCTCAAGAGAGTTACTTTTGTCAGACCGGTCCTCCAGACAGACTGAACTTTTGCTCAGCGCCCGAGACTTCAGATATTCATGCTGGACGTCCGCTCAACGACCCGTCTAGTCTTTCACCTGGTTCGCGACCACCAGGATTCACCTAGAGTCCTTTACTCCAGGATTTCACCCAAAGTTCATGATCTGCCAAGAATTTTCACCTAGGGTTACCACCCCTAGGACTTAGGGTTGCCTACCCTAGGATATTCCATAACCTAGGGTTACCTCCCTCTAAGGTTTTCCATAACCTAGGGTTACCACCCTCTAAGACTTAGGGTTATCTCCCCCTAGATTTTCCCACCTACCTAGAATCCATTAAGACTTTTGCCTAAGTACATTTAGGACTTTCCTACAAGCTCATTCACAGTTGTTAGACAATGAGTAACCTTAACTTTGGACCCTTTATTATAATCAAAACTTAGGTTAGATTGTCTGGTACTCCCTGCACCAACACCAATCTGATTAGTCAATTGAATCTATGGATCAGTCAACCAAACCTAAATGATGTGGCAGAGAAAAGATCACGTAGAAGCAAACATGGAAGCCATGCTAATCGGTCGACCGAACAATTAATACATTTAATGAAAAATTAATGGTCAATCTCGGTGAACAGGGAAATTGCACAGATTGATCGACCGATTAAAGGGATCGGTTGACTGAATAATAAATTCTATTAATGAGGCCATGATCGGATCTGGACGAAGAAGGAAAGCTGGTGGATCAACCAATCGATAGGGAGATTGGTCGATCGAAAGGATCAGTCGACCGAACATCTTTTTGGTCGACCAAACAAAGCTTATAAAAAGACATTGAGATCTCAGCTAACGATATACTGATGTATAATCCTCTGTTGATCTACACCTCAAACTACATGTGCAAGCTACTACGCTAAGAAGTGTTGACGAGCTTCATCTTTTACTCTTTGTCGGTATACTTTTATTAGCTTGCATTATTTATAAGAAGATAGTATTGTGTTACTATCTTCCATTTTATTTGTACAAATTACTTCTTTTCAAAGATTTTAGGAAGAAGAATTATAGTGAAAATGATGCGATCAAGGATTATGAGTCTTGGAGTAAGAGTCAATATAGGCTCTGTACTAAGTAACCACCTGAGTTATCTGTTTTTCTTTTGATATCTTATTTTCCGCTATCTTACTTTAATATTTATTTTATGAATCGTTACAAAAGAAAAAGTTTTAACGAGCGATATTTACTCCCCCCCCTCCTCCTCCGCTCCTCTATCGCTTCATTTCGATCTATCACAAATAACTTTCATTAAAATTTTGTGTACTTGAAATAACCCAAAACATGAGTAGAAAATTAAGATTAAAACTCAAGTCTCTCAAGATTGTATTACATTTCTTGTTTCCTAGATAATATTGTAGGATCAAAAACATCGCTATAGGGGGGGGGGGGTGAATAATGCTCATCGTATGCATTTAAAATTCGTTCAAAAAATCATAGAGTCGTGTAGTGGAATTAAAAAGATAAGAAAGAAGGACACAAAAGAACACGGTAATTTTTACTTGGTTTAAAGCCTTCGATGACTCCTAGTCTAAGACCCAGGTTCCTTTGACCTATTGATAGGTAATCTATGAAAATTCTCTACCGGTAAACCTTGGTAAAGTAATTGAGTACAAATAACAAGAATAAGGAAGTGCAATAACTAAAAAATAAGCGTTACCAACACAAGGATGAAGAAGTTGTGAGCTCAGGTGCTAGAGTTGATTCGTCTATAGCAGTCGGGTGAGATAACATTGTAGGATAACAGTAAAACAATGTTGGAGTAGCCAAACGATCGTAAATGAGTGTAGAAGTTGATGTGGTAAGGTTGCTGGTCGAGGCTCCTTTTATAGTTATCTCCAGGCACATAGACCACCCCTGGGCGCTTGGATTGAGGCCTATCTGGTCCTACTTCATCAATAAATTATCTATGTCTAGGTGCTTAGACCCGATCCAAGTGCTCAGACTCAGTTCGGATCCTCAGACATGGTCTGGATGCTTGGACTCGGTCCGGATGCCCGGACCACTAATGTGGCTGCACCTCAGCAAAGCTCTATCTCGTAGCCTCTATCCACTCCCAAGCATCTAGACCAACCCCGAGTACTTGGACGCTGATGTTGGCAACAAATCAGAGTGCATCACCTTATTTGCATAGGTGATTGGGTTGGGGCCAATCTAGGCACCTGGACCACCGGGCACCTGGACCCTACCCGAGCACCTAGAGACCCTTTTTCCAGTTATTTGATTTCCTGCATCACAAGGCCAAAATAACCAAGTATAACCTATAAAACAGAGTTATTATAATATTAAATGATAATTATATCATATTTTACCAAGATCAGGATCTATTTATGATTTCATCTTAGACTTCCAAAAATGACTCTAAGTTGGACCAGTACCTATAGTCCCATTAGGACTCGTCTTTACTGGATTACTCTCCTCTAATGACTTAGCTTCACTTATCATTTGCAGTCACTTGACTTGCCTCTCAACCCACCATATCTTCTTGCCAGTTGTTAGGTCCGAAGACCTAATTAGATTTCAGCCAACTGTTAGGTTCCGCAGACCCACCTGAACTTCTTGTTAGATATCAGGTCACACCTCGACCTATTTGAACTTTGTGTCAGTTATCAGGTTCTCAGACCTAATTAGGCTTTAACCTGATGTCAGATCCCCTAGATCCCTCAATTACTACATAGTCAATAAAAGTATCAGATAACATAAAATTTAACTTTAACCATTTGTCATTCATTAAAACCAAAATTCAATTATTAGTGTCCAACTACACTAACAAATACCACCCAACACCTTGCTAAATCTTTGAGGAGCGAAAATTTGACAAGCAATTGTTAGTTTTCACGATGATAACGATATGCTTTGAGGTAATCATTTAGGTCCCATGGTCACCGACGATCTACTTTGAGGCAACATTTAGCCCCCACTCATGAAAACGGGGATATGTAGGCGGCGAACATTGAGCCCCACCTAAGATCCCACCCACGATGATGGTGAAGTTTAGAGTAACCTAAACCCCACCCACAATAACTTTGAGGAAACTTTGATTCGGGAATGTGCAGGTGAGCCCCCACCCACGATGATAGGGTTGTGTAGGCGGTAAACATGACCCCACCCATGACAACAGTGAAGTTTCAAGAAAACTTTCAAATGTACGAAAATCCTCGTTATAAAAAGAAGGGAGAGACATCTCATAAAATAAGAAAATTGAAGAATTTTTGTTACAATTTTTGTACTTGAAATAACCCAAGACATAAGGAGTAGAAAATCAAGATTAAAACCCAAATCTCTCAAGATTGCATTACATTCTCATTTTCTAGGTAATACCACCTACCTCCATGATAAATCTCCAAGCGACACAAATTTGACAAGCAATTTCTAGCTTCCACGGTGATGACGATATGCTTTGAGACAAACATTTAGCCACTACAATCACTGACAATATGTTTTGAGGTAAAAATTATGCCTCCACCCACTATGATGGAGATGTGCAGACAAGCCTCCACCCATGACAATGGGGATGTGTAGGCAGTGAACATTGAGCCCCACCTAAGATGCCACCCAAGACAACAATGAAGTTTAGAGGAACCTGAACGACACCCACAACAACTCTGAGAAAATGAATTTTCGAGGAAACTTCGAGAATGAGCAAGCGAGCCCCCACCAATGATGAAGGGGATGTGCAATGGTAAACATGATGTTAGGACAAAAAAAATTCACATATCTTAATAACGGTATGATATTGTCCACTTTGGACCTAAACCCATATGGATTTATTTTTGGGCTCTATCCAAAAGATCTTTTACCAATAGAGGTATCTTTCATCTTTTAAACTCATGATATTTTTTTTATGTATTTCCAATATGAGACTTTGATTGTATTTTCAATAATTCTCTCCTCAAACATAAGACCACTATTACTCTCATGATACAATCTTCTCCTTAAGTATCTAGTCACTATTGACTTGCTCCAAGACTTCCCTCAAGCATCAAGTCACTTTTGATTTACACCGAACCTCTCTGCAAGCATTCATTAACTTTTGACCTACTTCGGGCATCCTCGGACGCATCCGGTCACTTTTGACTTGATTTGGGTCTACTATTAACTTCGTTCACGACCATCCCACATGATATCCGGTCTAGACCATTAGTCTAATATCACTTCTTAGGATAAAAAGAATTCACATATATCTATAATGGTATGATATTATCTACTTTAAGCCTAAGTCCTCATAGATTTATTTTTAGGTTCTAACTAAAAGGTCTCTTGCCAATACAGATATCTTTCATCTTTAAAACCTATGATCTTTTCTATATATTTTTAATGTGAGACTTTAAATGTATTAACAACACATAACCCCACCAATGATATAGCGAAGTTTCAAGGAAACTTTTGAATGGGGGAAAACCCTCGTTATAAAAGAAGGAAGAGACATCTCACATCACATTGAGTAATGATAGTCCATCTATAGTTCCTCATCAGATTGTCCTTGCCTACTCCTAGAGTTGGTTTGGTACGATATATTAGTATCGAAATCATATACCGTATACCGTACTAAAACTTCAGTATATAAACAAATCATATTAATATTATATCAAAATTTTGATATACTGAAATTTCAATATATAAAAACTTTCACATACCAAAACTTTGATATACAAAAACATCGATATACCGAAATATCGGTATACCAATTTTAGATATGGTATAAATTCTATATTATTTACACTCAAATTTTGGTATCGATAGTAAAATCCAATTTTCCTTAACACTTCGACATTAGAAAGTGAGAAAATTGAATAACTTTCATTAAAATTTTATATATGCTTGAAATAACCCAAGACATAAGTTGTAGAAAATCAAGATTAAAACTTAAATATCTGAAGATTGCATTACATTCTCATTTTCTAGGTAATACCACCTACCTCCATGCTAAATCTCCTAGGAAGAAAAATTTGACAAGTAATTGTTAATTTCCACGATGACAATGATCTGCTTTGAAGCAAACATTTAGCCCGATCGCCGACGATATGCTTTGAGGTAAATATTTAGCCCCCATCTACTATGATGGGGATGTGCAGGTGTGTCCTACCCACAAAGATGGGGATGTGCAGGCGACAAACATTGAGCCCCACCTAAGATCCACTATGACAATGAAGTTAGAGGAATATGAGCTCACCCACGATGACTTTGAAGAATCAAAGTTTTGATAAAACTTTGGGAATGTTCAAATGTGCACCCACCCTCGATGATGGTGATGTGAGGGTAGTGAACATGATCCTATCCACGATGATGACGAAGTTTTGAGAAAACTTTCGAATGTGCAGAAAGCCTTGCCATAAAAGAAGGGAGACACATCTTATATCACATTGAGTAGTAACACTCCATTGAGCAGTGACAATCCATCAACAATTCATCTTCAAACTGTTCTCGTACACTTCTAAAGCTGGTTCGGTATGATATATGGTGAATTTTGAAGAATCAAAGTTTTGAGTAAACTTCAGGAATATACAGGCGTGGCCCCACCCATGATGATGGCAATGTGTAGGTAGCGAACATGCCCCCACCCATGATGACTACGAAGTTTTGAGAAAATTTCCATGTGTAGAAAGCCTTATTATAAAAGAAGGGAGACACATCTTACATCACATTGAGCAGTAACACTCCATTGAATAGTGCACTCCATCAACAATTCCTCATCAGACCATTCCTTTACACTCCTAAAGTTGGTTTGACACGATATATTGGTACCAAAATCATATACCGTATACCATACTAAAAACTTTGATATGCAAAAATCATATCGATAGTGTAAGTATACCAAAGTTTTGGTATATTGAAACTTTGGTATACTAATTTTTGATATGGTATAAATTTTATACCGTAAACACTCAAATTTTAGTATCGATAGTATGATTCAATTTTCCTTAACACTTCAACATTAGAAAGTGAGATAATCGATGAGTTTTCATTAACATTTTATGTAGTTGAAATAACCTAAGAAATAAGGAGTTGACGTTAAGATTAAAACTCAAATCTTTCAAGATTGCATTATATTCTCATTTCCTAGGTAATACCATCTACCTCCCTGCTAAATTTTCATGGAGTGAAAATTCGACCAACAATTGCTAGTTTCCACAGTGACGACAATCTGCTTTGAGGCAAACATTTAGCCCCCACCCGCCATGATAGGGATATGCACGGGAGTCCCCACCCATGATGATGGGGAAGTGCAGGCGGCGAACATTGAGCCCCATCTAAGATGCCACACATGACGATGATGAAGTTTAGAGGAACTTGAGCCCCACCCACGATGACTTTGAGAAATCAAAGTCTTGAAGAAACTTCTAGAATGAGCAAGCGAGCACCAACCCACGATGAAGGGGATGTATAGGCAGCGAAGATGACCCCACCCAAGATGATGATAAAGTTTTGAGAAAACTTTTGCATGTGAAAAAACCCTCATTATAAAGAAGGGAGACATCTCACACCACATTGAGCCACACTCCGTTGAGTAGTGACACTATCCCAATAGTATAAGTACCTTGAGCTAGTTTTGATATTGATCAACCAAGGTAAGTTAGGCCCTGTATTTTTTATGCCTTATGTCTATGTGTATGGAGACTTAGAAATACAAGAAGTTGAGCAGAATGCGCAATGAATGAGAAGAATGACATGGAGAGTGAGTTAATGGACTCGGTGCATCTGATGTTGGTTGCTACTCGGAAAACCTAGAGGTTCCACTGTACAAAATTTTGTACAAAGGTCTGAACCTTTTCCTAGCTACCATGTGTTCTTTTAAATTAAATTTTGGATCGCCTGCGGAACTTAACACGTTTGATCCAAAACTTAATCTATTCATTCTTTTAGGTTTTGACTTGGGTCTCCTGCGGAACTTAACACGTTCGACCCAAATCACCTTAAGTTATTAATTCCATTAAATATTAATTTCCATAATTGGTTCCCAGTACTGACGTGGCGAGGCACATGACCTTCTTGGATATGGGAGCAACCACCACCGACTAGACAAAACCTTTTATGGAAAGCTAATATTTAATTTCCTAAAATAACTTTAGGTTAACCGAAAAGAACAATCAAATCACAAGGGAAAAAAAAAACAAAACAAAACAAAAGAACACAACATCGAAAAACATATTCGAAATACTAGAATCACATGCCTCTTGTATTTGGTATTATTTCCAAAAATAACTAGTATGATGCGGAAAGAAAAATTACTAGTTATACCTTTTAGAAAGACCTCTTGATCTTCTACCGTATTCCTCTTCTAACCTCGGACGTTGTGTGGGCAACGATCTTCCGAGATGAGAAACCACCAAAGCACCTTCTCCTTTCTTCAAATTTCGGCCAAGCACAAAGCTTCCAAAAGATGAAGATCTTTTCCACCAACCAAGCTCCTAGGGATATAAGCTTTTCTCTCCTTCTTCCTCAAGCTAGATCCGGCCACCAATTAAAACTCCATGAGGATGAAGAGGTTCGGCCACAAAGAGAAGAAGAAGAGAAGAAGGAAGGGCCGGCCACACCACCAAGGAAAAGAGGGAGAAAATAGAATAGAGTCATTAGCCTTGAAGCCTCCTCTACCCCCTCTTTTATAATCCTTGGTCTTGGCAAATAAGGAAATTTAATTAAAAACTTCCTTAATTCTTTTGCCATGAAAAGAAAAATTAATTTAATTAAAATTAATTTCCTTTACAACTTATTTGGCCGGCCACCTTCAATCCACAAATCAAGGAAAGTTTTAATTAAAACAAAAATTAAAACTTCCTAATTTGTTTCTAGAAATTTATAAAAATTTCTTCAATAATTTTATCCCTTCATGATTGGTTAATAAAAGGAAATTTTATAAATTAAAATTTTCTTTTAAACATGTGGATAAAAGAAAGTTATCTCTAAAATTAAAATCTCTTTTAATCTACAAATAAGGAAAGATATCAAATCTTTTCTTAATCTTTGTAGAAACTTATAAAAGAGAATATTTAATTTTAAACTCTCTTTTAAATCATAAACATGATTAAAAGGAAAGTTTTCTTAAAATTTAAAATCCACCTTTAATCAACAAATAAGGAAAGATTTCAAATTTTAAACTCTCTTTTAAACATGTAGATGATTTACAAATAAGGAAAGTTTTTACCAAAAATTAAAACCATCCTTTTAAACTACAAATAAGGAAAGAGATTAATCTCTTCTCTTAATCTTTTGTAGAAAGTTATAAAAGGAAATTTTTAATTTTTAAACTTTCTTTTAAAAACATGATATCCACATAAGAAATAATTTTAATAAAAATCCTTTTTAATATTCTAGTGGCCGGCCACCTAAGCTTGGGACCCAAGCTTTGGCCGGCCACCTTCATGGCTCATCCACTTGATCTTGGTCGGCCCTAGCTTGGGTTCCAAGCTAGCTTGGCCGGCCCCATTGGATGGGTAAGAAGGTGGGTATGCGGTGGGTATAAATCTCTATATACTAGAGGCTACGATAGGGACCGAGAGGAGGAATTGGTTTTGGTCTCCCGATAAAATTAAGCATCCCGTGTTCGCCCCGAACACACAATTTAATTTTATCAATAATAATTCATTCCACTAAAGAACTATTATTGAACTACCGCACCAATCCCAAATTACATTTTGGGCTCCTTCTTATTATGAGTGTGTTAGTCTCCCTGTGTTTAAGATAACAAATGTCCACTAATTAAGTAAGTTACTGACAACTCACTTAATTAATATCTTAGTCCAAGAGTAGTACCACTCAACCTTATCATCATGTCGGACTAGGTCCACCTGCAGGGTTTAACATGACAATCCTTATGAGCTCCTCTTGAGGACATTATCAACCTAGTATCTCTAGGACACAGTTTCCTTCTATAATCAACAACACACACTATAAGTGATACCATTTCCCAACTTATCGGGCTTATTGATTCATCGAACTAAATCTCACCCATTGATAAATTAAAGAAATAAATATCAAATATATGTGCTTGTTATTATATTAGGATTAAGAGCACATACTTCCATAATAACCGAGGTCTTTGTTTCTTTATAAAGTCAGTATAAAAGAAACGACCTCAAATGGTCCTACTCAATACACTCTAAGTGTACTAGTGTAATTATACAGTCAAGATAAACTGATACCTAATTACACTACGACCTTCTAATGGTTTGTTCCTTTCCATTTTGGTCGTGAGCTACTGTTTATAAGATACTGATAACATGATCCTCTGTGTGTGACACCACACACCATGTTATCTACAATATAAATTAATTGAACAACTACATTTATCACAAATGTAGACATTTGACCAATGTGATTCTTATTTCTAGATAAATGTTTATACCAAAAGCTAGGCTTTTAGTATACACTCTAACAATCTCCCACTTATACTAAAAGACTAAGCTGCCATATCTGCTGCCATACATCTGATTCCCATCCCTTCAACATGCCCATCAAAAGCTCTTGCCTTAAGGACCTTAGTGAAAGGATCTATAGGTCATCACCTGATGCAATCTAGGCGGCAACAACTTCTCCTCATTTATACGATTCCTCGTATTGGGTGGTACTTGCGCTCTATTGTGTTTACTTGCCTTATAGACTTATGGTTTCTTCGAGTTTGCTACTGCACCAACATTATTATAATAAATTGTAATAATTTTTGGACAAACCAGAAATCATATCTAAGTCTATCTTGAGGTTATTGAGTCATTCAGCTTTTATGGCTACCTCAGAGGCTTGCCATATACTAAGCTTCTATGGTGGAGTTCAGAAAAACACCTATGCTTATCACTCTTCCATAGTTATGACTTTACCTCCTAAAGTAAACACAAAACCCCGAGGTTGACTTATTATTGTCCCTATCCGATTGGAAGTCAAAATCCATGCAACCCACAAGGACTAAATTAACTGCCTTGTAAGCTAGCATATAATCTCTAGTGCCTCTAAGGTACTACAATATATGCTTTACTGCAGTCCACTGTCCTTGTCCAGGCTTACTTTGATATCTGCTAACTATGCCCTCGGCAAAACAGATTTCTAATCTCGTGCATAGCATACATTAGGCTTCCAACAGCCGTAGCATAAAGAACTGCCTTTATCTCCTTTGATGTCTACAGAGACATATCTTTAGATAAAGTTACTCCATCCTGAAAAGGTAAGAAACCTTTCTTGGAGTTTTGTATGCTTTAAAACGAGCAAGGATTTTTCCGATGTATGAAGCTTGGGATAAGTAAAATATTCTTTTCTTGCGATCCCTTATTACTTTGATCTCAAGAATATATACATTCTCCCAAGTCCTTTATATTGAATTGTTTGGACAACCATACCATTACTTCTGACAATATTTTGATATTGTTTCCAACTACCAAAAATGTTATCTAAGTATAGTACAAGAAATATCACCACGTTTCCATCACATCTTTTGTATACACAAGACTTATCCGGTTACTAAATCCATAGATCTGGATTACTTTGATAAACCGGATGTTCCAAGACCTTGAAGCTTTGCCTCAGTCCATAGACTGATTGAGCTTGCACACAAGATGCTCTTAGTCCTTTGCAATGAACCCTTCTGGTTGCTTTATATAGATGTTTTCTTCAAGACTTCCATTAAGGAATGCTGTCTTGACATCCACTTGCCAAATAGATAAAAGAATCCGAATAGACTTAAGCATGGCTACCAGTGAAAAAGTTTCCTTTTTCATCTAGCCTTGCTTTGAAGGTTTCTACCTTCCTGTCTATCCCTCTTTTCCTATTATAGACCTTTTACACCCAAAGGCTTTTACACCACTTGGTGGTTCTACAAGCTTCCAAATTTTATTAGAATTCATATATTCTAATTCTATTATTCATTACTCTTTGCCAAGATGCTGCATATTTATCTTGGAGTGCTTCGTCATATGTCCGGAGATCAGGTTTATGCCCTTCAGGGATCGAGTCCAAAAACTCTCCCAAAACATGACCTATTTAGGTTGCCTAACAACCCTCCCACTACGACAAGGCACTTTCTGCAATTGTGTATCATTTGTGATACGTGTTGCAGTTTTCTTGTGGTATCTTATCTTGTACAGTTGGTACTAGGTTAGATATGTCCTTTATTATTTCCTTAAGAACAAATTTACTTATGAGCACGTGGTTCATTATATAGCCCTTTTCTAAAAATCAGTCATTGTTGCTAACAATGACTTTCTGATTTTTAAGACTATAAACCTACTTTTGTTTATCTAGGATAACTTACAAACAAGTGGACTCCTATCCAACTTATCATTGTCTCTCATATGTGCTGGATTACCCGAATCCGAATATGCTTCAAAATAGGTTTTCACCTATTCAGCAATTCTATATGAGTAGAGAGTTCTAACTTGGAAGGTACTATGTTCACTTTCGTTTTCAGAGTTTATCCTTAAAACAAATTTGGTAATTTTCTGAATAACTCATCATCTATCTAATTATTCCATAAGAGTCCTTTACCTTCTTTCTACTACACCATTCTGTTGGAGTGTACCAGATGCAGTTAGTTGGGATTGAATCCCTACTTCTGATAAATGACTCCTAAATTCTCCCAAGAGGTACTTGCCACTACGATCTTACCGTAGTGTCTTGATATTTTTACTTTGTCGTTTCTCCACATCAGCCTCGTACTCTTTGAACTAATCAAAGCACTTAGACTTACGTCACATCAAGTAAATATATCCGTATCTCAAATAGTTGTCTATAAAATAGATAAAATATTTGAAACAACCTCTTGCCTGGATGCTCATAGGATCACACAAATCAGAATGAACCAATTCCTATATATCTTTGGCTCCATACCCCTTAGACTTAAAAGCTCCTTGGTTATTTTCCTTCCAAGTAAGACTCGCAGGTTGGAAAGATTTCCACTACTAATGAACCCAAAAGTTCATCAGCTACCAATGAATCCTACTCAAGTATAACCTAGCTTTTAGATGTCAAAGATATAATTGGTTCATTTCCGAAGGTTGCTTTCTCTTAAAATTAGAAGATGTGTTACTAATTTCCATTTGTTGCATCGTGGGAGTTATTGGATTATAAATTGTCAACCATCATACCAGAATAGATAACTTCCCTATTTTTCTTGATAACAACTTTGTTATCAAAATAGACACAATATCTATAATAGTTTAGAAACGAAGTCAGGTTCTTTCTAAACTTGGTACGTAAAGACAATTACTTAAAATCCATATTTTATTCTTATCAAAGGATAAACATCTCCCACTGCAATAGCTACCACTTTTACAGTAGTGCCCATGTGGACGGTGATTTACCTTTCATTTAGTTGTCGGGTTTCCTGGAACCCTGCAATGAATTGCAGACATGATTAATGGCATCTTGTATCTACACTCCAGGTTCTGGTAGATAACACCACTAGACATGTTTCAACTAATGAATTAAATACACCTAAATTGTTCTTAGTTCTAAGAAGACAGTCTACCTTAATGTCCAAGTTCTATTACAATTGGGACTACTAAGTCTTTTTCTATAGTATGACTACTAGGGATTGACTAACATCCTAAGAATCACAAGAATATTTGGTCAAGATCAACTTCTTAAAATCTCCATAAATTTTGCGTATACAAAATTGAAGAGGAGATTTCATTAATTTTATTATCTCGTCAACTTTACTTTATGACGAATAAAATTAATAGTTGGTCTATCTTTAATCAAATATTTGGTCAAGACTCTAAATTTAAAATAATATTGATTCCTCTAACAATACTATTTAAATTTACCAACACCTCAAAACACCGTGAATTTTGCATGCCACGTTAGTGTGGACGTATACAAAATCAACATTTGTAAGAGGAGAGTTTTACCCATTAATTATCTTGTCAACGTAACTTTATGACAAATAAAATTATCTCAAACACCGTTAATTTTGTATGCCACGTTAGTGTGGACGTATACAAAATCAATCATTTGTAAGAGGGTTTTAACCCTTTAATTTTATTATCTTGTCAACCTAGTTTTATGACAAATTAATAGTTGGTTTCATTTGGTCACACAAATAATAGCAGTGACTCCGATGGGGAGGATACTATTAGATGTGTCTAAGTGTATACCATTACTTGACACTAAGTCCATTAATAAGATTATGCCCCTTCCGTTGGGGAAGATCACACGCTCTTAATTAACTTCCTATAGTCATCCAAAAATGGAAGTCTGTTCTAGTGATCCACAAACAAGCTCATCCGTTATGGAGGAAGGCACTCAGAGCCAACGCGCAAGCTTGTTTGCATCACTTACAAACCAGTAATGGAGACCATGGGATTTACTTAAAATCCCTCTCCCACTTAGTTATTTATAAATGAGGAATTTTAACTATGCTAGCCTACTAAACTTGTAAACTAACATGCACACACAGCACAATATAAAAGCAATAAATAGAAAAATCTAATTTTCAACTATTATGGCTTTTATCTCTGGTTATCCTCCGTGTGTTGTCATTGTTGGTGCGGGAAGCATCCGACGATCGAACCTAAGTTTTGATAATGGCAAAGGATTCAAAGTTAAGGTGCTTTGTTATCTGACAGCTTTTGCTGAGTGTTTCAGGAAAGTCCTAACTGCGGTTAGGCAAGGTAAAACCCTAGGGGGTGGTAACCCTAGGTCATAGGGGGTGGTAACCCTATGCGGAAAGTCTTGGCAGGTCGATGGCTTCAGGCAAAAGTCCTAGGGGGTGGTAACCCTAGGTGGAAAGTCCTGGTATCGCGAACCAGGTGAAAGTCTGAACTGGCCGGTGAAGCGGATGTTCAGCAAAAAGTCCGGGAGCATCGAGTGCCGAGCAAAAGTCCAGTCGATCTGGAGGATCGTACTGGCAACAGGTAAAATCTCCTGAGAGGAGTAGGTGAGGACGCGTTCCCCGTAGAGGGAACAGTAGGCGTCGGGTCGACCTAGGGTTTCCGGTTGGAAACCCGAAGTCAGACCCGGACAGTCCGGAGACTGTCATAATTTCATATTCATACTATTATGTTGTGTTAACTTTGTGTTGCAGGTATCTTTGGATTAACATACTTGCAGGTACCAAAAACACAAAGAAGGACTCGGATGAACAGTGTCCGAGGCGCCTCCATGGAGCTTGGAGGCGCCTCGGGTGCGAGCCAGGAAGAGGCCAGCGCAGCAGACTGGAGGCGCCTTGAATGGGGTTCAAGGCGCCTTGAACCGGAGGTTGAAGGCGCCTTGGATAGGCTGAAGGCGCCTTAAACCAGATAGAGTTCGACCAGGTCCGTGCTGATCCACGCGGGTGACTCGGCTCGTTCAAGGCGCCTTGGTGAACAGTGTAAGGCGCCTTGAACCCCCTTTATAAGGGGTCTCGACCAGCAGCTTCAAAATAGAACTTCCAAGCAATCCTTGTGCTGCGTGCTGCTCATTCAACGACCCTGAAGTGCTGTTACAAGTCCACGACGACCAGGAGCTTCGAGTCTACGATTCTGTCGTCGGTAAACTTGTTTTTAATTACTGTACTGATTGTAAATCTTGTACTCTTTTTCGTACTTATAAGTGTTGCCCACCGAAAGCGATCAAGGATCGCGGGCCTTCGAGTAGGAGTCGACCTAGGCTCCGAACGAAGTAAAACTATCTGTGTCTTTCTGTGATTGCATTCTTTACTTCCGCTGCGTATATTTACTTTGGTAGTTTTACGTTTCCGATACGACAAAAATAGCCGCGCTATTCACCCCCCCTCTAGCGCGATCTCGATCCAACAATTGGTATCAGAGCGGGGTCGTTTTGAATTGGTGCAACCACCTTTCAAAACAAATTTTTCGCAGTTTTTTTTCGTTTTCGGAGTCAAATTAGAATTTAGCCTTATAGCTATATTCTAATTTTTTCTTCCCTCGAATCGACTTTTGCTCGAAGTAGGTGCAACACCACTCGAGTTCGTTTTTATTATCCTTTACTCTCGCACTACTAATCCAAGACTCAGTCTTGGAATAGATTTTGTTGTTTCTGTTCTTTTAGATCTAAAATGGCCCAACAAGAAGGATATAGCACCGTTCGTCCCCCACTATTTTCCGGAGAAGACTTCGGGTATTGGAAGGGGCGAATGGAGATATATCTGAAGATCCAGTTCGATACCTGGATGATCATCAAAACAGGACTGGAACTGCCAACTAGAACCGACGGTAAGCCTACACCCTGTGAAAATTGGGAGCCAGCATTTATCAAAAAGGTGGAAGCTGACGCAAAAGCCACCTGCACCATCCAATGTGGTCTTACCAAAGAAGAGCTCAACAGAGTCGGTCCATTCTCCTCCGCAAAAGAACTCTGGGAAAAGCTCATCGAACTCCACGAAGGCACTGACGACACCAAGGTAAGTAAAAGAGATCTTTTACTTAATAAATTATATAATCTAAAAATGCAGGAAGGCGAAACGGCGAGTTCTCTTCACGCAAGAATACAAGACATCCTTAACTCTCTTCACGGAATTGGCCAGAAGATAGAAAATCGGGACGTAATAAGGTATGCCCTAAACTCGTTTCCAAGGAATACATTGTGGGCATCAATGGTAGATGCCTACAAAGTTTCCAAGGATTTATCTTCTTTAAAACTAGATGAACTTTTTAGTGAATTTGAACTTCATGAGCAGACTAATGCACAGCCTACCGGAAGGTACAAGCCGAACCCGGGAACCGAGACCTCGACGGAGAACCGAACGAGCATCGGAAGCTGAACCAGACTCTGATGATGAAGAAGGTGACATTACAACCGAGCTGGTAAATCTCGTGAAGAAGCTCTACAAGACGAAAGGATTCGACAAAAGAGATCTAAAGAAGGCAGTGAAATCAAAGGAAGGCCCACAAAATACAAAGATGAAGTTTGAAGTTACATGCTACGGGTGTAACCAAAAGGGCACATCAAAACCAACTGCCCTAACCTGAAGGAGGTCAAAAAGCAAAGAAGGAAAAAGGTCCTTAAGGCAACATGGGACGAATCTTCATCGGAGGACGACGACAACGAGCTCGAACAAACGAGTCTACTTGCATTAATGGCCCGGGACCAAGTCGTCGAATCCGGATGCGAGAGCGAGTCTGAGGCAGAGTCCGAGCAAAGCCACGGATCCGTATCCGTTTCCGAAGGACCAGACCCCGCTGTAAGTATCTCCCGGTTGAACACTTTAGTTAGCTATTTATTGCGCAAATTAGCTAAGTCAAACCTGAAGGTTAAGTCACTTCTAAAGGAAGTAAGTGTCCTTAAAGAAGTGGCTAAACCCTTACCTGACCAGAGTCAGACTGAATTTCCAACTCAAGTTCAAAAACTTGAGGAAGAAAATTCAAGTCTAACAAATCGGGTTAAAAATTTAGAAAATACCTTAGAACGGTTTACTTTGGGCTCCAAGAATTTGGACTTGATTCTTGGGACACAAAGAGCCGTCTACAACAGAACTGGGCTGGGATACAAAAGTAAATATAGATCTTATTTATCATTAATAAACAAACAAAGTGTTAAATCAGTCCAAGCATGGGTCTCCAAGTCTAACTTGGTCAATCAAGTTAGACCTGACCAATACTGGGTTCCAAAGGATCAAATATACTACCTCGATAGACCATATCGAGGCCATGATTCAGGGGGAGCAAAACGAAAAACAATCCTAAAAATTTAAAATTCAAAATTTAAAATTAAAAATTAAATTCAAAATTCAAAATTTAAAACTAAAATTAAACTCAAAATTCGAAATTTAAAATTAAAAATTAAAATTCAAAATTCGAAATTCAAAATTAAAAATTAAATTCAAAATTCAAAATTTAAAACTAAAATTAAACTCAAAATTCGAAATTCAAAATTAAAAATTAAATTCAAAATTCGAAATTTAACACCAAAAATTAAATTCAAAATTCAAAATTAAATTATCAATTCAAAACTCAAAGTTAAAATCAAGTTAAGATATTCAAGAGTCGAAATTTAGTTAACACTGAAAATAAAAATGGAGGATCCAGACTCGCTGGCACCCCCAACTAAACTACCCGGCAGGGTAACTAAACCTAATCTACCCGAGATGGGTAAAACAAGAGTAGATTACCCGGCAGGGTAATTAAGGTTAGATTAAAACGGGCTAGGTTTAACTTGATCCACAGTACTGGTGAAATTTTTGGATGATAGTACGTTAGGGAAGCTTGGGCATCGCATGTCTAGGAAGATATGGCTTCAACCTGGTGCAATTGGCCAAGTGGAACTGACCGAAGCTACCCTTAAATGAATCCTGACTAGTTAGACCAAGGATTGGTATTAAGATCAATGGGTAGGACTATTTGGAAAACCTCGAAGGCATGGTTACTTTAATGAGCTCCTTGTGACTCACCATAGCCCAGAAGTTTATCCAAAGAATGCTTACTTGTTGAACCCAAAGCCAAACCTGAATCTAACACAAAGTTAACCCAAACCTTAAAGTTGAATTATAATTCATCTCACAACAATTATAGGGTTCCCTGATTGACAATTTTAGATCGGGTGAGATGATTAGGAATTTAAATTATTTAAATTGACTTAACTTAAATCAAGTTATTTTAACTTGAATTATTTTCAAAACTGAAACAATTTGAAAAATCTTTTCAAAATTTATTTTTAAAACTCAATTTCAAAATTATTTTAAAACTTAATTTTAAAACTCAATTTCAAAATTATTTTAAAAAAAAAAAAAAACTTAATTTCAAAATTATTTTAAAACTTAATTTTAAAACTTAATTTCAAATTATTCTAAAACTCAATTTCAAAATTATTTTAAAAACTTAATATCAAAATTATTTTAAAACTCAATTTCAAAAGTTATTTTAAAAAACTCAATTTCAAAATTATTTTAAAAACTCAATTTCAAAATTATTTTAAAAACTTAATTTCAAAAGTTATTTTAAAAAACTAAATTTCAAAATTATTTTAAAAACTCAATTTCAAAATTATTTTAAAAACTTAATTTCAAAAGTTATTTTAAAAAACTCAATTTCAAAATTATTCTAATCATCAAATTTTTTTTTTTTACTTCAAAATTATTTTCAATTTCAAAACTCCTTCAAAATTTATCTCTAACAAGTTTACTTCAACTTAACTATCGTGCAATCCATTAAAACAATTCAACCACTTCCTATGTAGGAATTGGATCAATGGATGTTGGATAGTGGCTGCTCCAGACACATGACTGGAGATAAATTGAAGTTTACTAAACTCACATACAACAACTTAGGATCAGTTGCATTCGGTAACGAAGGTCAACTTAAGGTAATCGGAAGAGGTAATATCGAACTCAACTCCGATTTTATTATTCGAAAAGTCCTTTTAGTTGAAAATTTCAAGTTTAATTTACTAAGTATAAGTCAATTGTGTGATAACAGATACTTAGTAACTTTTGACAAAACCAGGTGTTTAGTTAAAAACATTGAAAATCCTGAAATCTTACTTAAGGGACTTAGGATAAATAATATGTATTCCATTAATCTACCAACATCCTCAACAAAGTGTTTTCTAACACAAGAAGAGGAAACTGCTTTGTGGCACAGAAGATTGTGTCACACTCACACTAGACTCATTTCAAAAATGAGTCAAAATGGTCTAGTTAAAGGTTTACCAAACCTAAAATTCATTGAAAATTCAATCTGTAATGCTTGTCAACAAGGAAAACAAACTAAGTCAACACACAAATCAACAAATCTTGAAAGAACCAGCTCCTTACTTGAGCTCCTTCACCTTGACTTATTTGATTCACATGGAGCTAAGTCACTAAGCAAGAACCAGTATTGCTTAGTAATAATTGATGACTACTCTAGATTTTCATGGGTAAAATTCCTAAAAACTAAAGATGAAACCTATGAAATATTTAGTAACTTTTGTAAATTAATAGAAAATGAAAAAGATACTAAAATTAAAAGAATAAGAAGTGATCACGGAGGGGAATTTGAAAATCATAAATTTACCCAATTTTGTAAAATAAATGGATATCAACATGAATTTTCATGTCCTAGAACCCCCCAACAAAATGGTCTGGTGGAACGTAAAAATAGAACCCTACAAGAAGCCGCTAGAACCATGTTAAATGAATATAACTTAAATCACCAATTCTGGGCAGAAGCAATAAATTCAAAACCGAATTTTGATCAACAAATTTCACAAGAAAACCCTTATGAACTATATTATCATAAAATTCCTAACTTACATTATTTAAAAGTATTTGGATGTAAAGTTCACATTTTAAACACTAAAGATTATTTAAGAAAATTCACACCCAAATCTAACAAAGGAATATTTTTAGGATACTCCTCAAACAGTCGAGCCTATAGAGTCTACAATCAAAACACCCTAAAAGTTGAAGAAACAACTAATATAATATTTGATGAAGAAAATAATCTACCAAATATAAATGAGAATGTTGATATTGATCCAAGAAATATAGAAGATGATGAAATTCAACCAAGTCTTCATAAACCAGAGGAACCAGCCCCTGACCCACTTACAAGACTAACTAGGGTCAGTACCTCTCACCCATCTGATCAAATTTTGGGTGATCCAAATCTAGGGGTAAGAACTAGATCCTCCTACAGAATTCACAGTCAAATTGCCCTAATTTCTAAAATTGAACCAAAAACAATAGAAGAAGCACTACCTGACCCGGACTGGATCATAGCTATGCAGGAAGAGTTAGCCCAATTTGAGAGAAATCAAGTCTGGGAACTTGTATCTAAACCCTCAAATAAATCAATAATCGATACAAAATGGGTATTTAGAAACAAGCTAGATGATCAAGGCGAAATAATTAGAAATAAGGCTAGGCTTGTAGCTAAAGGATTCAGCCAAGTTGAAGGTTTGGACTATGATGAAACCTATGCCCCAGTAGCTAGACTAGAATCCATTAGAATGTTGTTAGCCTATGCAGCAAACAAAGGATTTAAACTATACCAAATGGATGTCAAGTCAGCATTCTTAAATGGATTTATTAAGGAGGAAGTATATGTAAGCCAACCCCCAGGATTTGAGGACTTAGGATATCCTAATCATGTATTTAGGTTAAAAAAGGCCTTGTACGGACTTAAACAAGCCCCTAGGACATGGTATGAACGATTGTCAAATCACTTAATATCCAAAGGTTTCAACCAAGGTCAAATAGATCCAACTCTATTTGTAAAAACTGTAGACAAAGACATCTTCATAGCTCAAATCTACGTTGATGATATAATTTTTGGATCAAATAACTCTAAATTTTTAAAAGAATTCACTAAATTAATGGAAAATGAATTCGAAATGAGCATGGTTGGTGAACTTAATTTTTTCTTAGGCCTACAAATAAAACAAACTAAAGATGGAATATATATTTATCAAACTAAATATGCAAAGGAATTAATTAAAAAATTCTGCATGGAAAATTCAAAAATAATAAATACACCCATGGCAACCAACATTAACATAGACTCTGACCCTGAAGGCAAACCAGTAGACCCAAAGTACTATAGGAGTGCCATAGGAAGCCTGCTGACCCGACATATTATTTGCGGTTGGTATGTGCAAGATACCATCTTGTGCAAAAGAGTCACATTTAACCTATGTTAAAAGAATACTTAGGTACATTAAAGGTACTCTAAATATAGGACTCGGTACCCTAGAACTTGCACCTTTGACCTTCTTGGCTACTCGACTCGGATTACGCCGGATGCAAGTTAGACGAAAAAGCACAAGTGGTAGTTGTCAATTTCTAGGACAATGCCTAGTAAGTTGGTCAAGTAGAAAGCAACATTGTGTGGCTTTGTCTACCACTGAAGCTGAATATATAGCCTTAGGTGAATGCACATCTCAATTGCTTTGGATGATGCACACTCTTAAAGACTATCAACTGAACTATCATAACACAAAATCTCAATTGATAATCTAAGTTCCATAAATTCAACAAAAACACCAAATCATCACTCAAGGACTAAACATATAGAAGTAAAGCACCATTTTGTAAGGGATCATGTAGCTAAGGGTGACATTACACTCAACTATGTTGAGTCAAAATCAAATCTAGCTGACATCTTCACAAAACCCTTACCTGAACTTGAGTTCAGTGCACTTAGAAGACAAATAGGAATGTGCTGGGTAGAATAGACAATGTTTGGTTATCATTTGCTTTTAAATTTCTAGGAAAATACTTATTTCAAAATTCCAATTTCTTAGAATTTTCAACATTTGGAACTAGCCTAAGTTTTCCCCTAGAAATCATGTTCCCCTAGATTAAAGCCAGAGCATCTCACAAACACCTAGGTCTACCTTGCTTGTGTTTGAAAAACTTAGAATGGCGTGAGATGCATAGGGTACAGCCTGAACTCAGGAATGCTTATATTTGTGCATCAATATGAGTCTGGGCGTTAAACACATCATAAATATTAATCAAGTTAAGTCTTCCAGCTCTAGACAAATCTAACTGGACCAAATGGACTTAATTTGACTAACCATGTGAAAGCTACTGCCCTCTAGGCAATCAGCAAGTAGCTAAAGGTTAGACAGTTGGAAAAATGTGTTTCAATTTAAGCATGATTATACTTTACGGTTCTAATCAAATTTCTTTACCTGATTATTTTAGGGCTCTGATACTTAATCAATTTAAACTTAATAATTTAATTTGACTCATGCTTGGACTGAAAACAAACTCCTACTACTCCCTCTGCCCTAAAAATAAATATGTTGTTCACAATGAGTATTCAAAACTCATTTACAGTTTTTTCAAAAACTTGACCATGAAATTGAATATTCAACTATTTTTCAAATCTAGTAAACTAATTATAACATTTTAAAGTGACCTCAAATTTTATAACTTCTAAGCAAAATTTTTTTTATTGAAAATTCAAATACTCATATCTTCAAACTTAGTTAAATTTTAAGAATAAGTTTACTACACTTAGTTTGATTGCATTTGGCAAAATATTTTCTCAATACAAATCATTTTGAAGCTGAATATATAGCTAAGTATTTTCAAATTTAGAAAATCCCAAAACTCAAAAAGCTAAGTCGTTTTCTGTTCTTTTTCCCTCTTTTGAAAAATACAAATCTACTTTCAAACTAGTTTATTTTTGATATATGGCAAAGGGGGAGAGTAGATTTAAAGTTAATGGAAAAATCAAAGTATTTAATAAAAGCAGAGAGTAGATAAATTAAAGTTAAATTCAAAGTATTTGATAAAAGGAGGGCTTTTATTAAGGGGGAGTCTAATATGTCAAAGTTCAAAGTTTCCAGCTTAACCTCTATTGCATTTGAAGTTTATTTACTTAAGCTTGGTTAACTTTATGCAGTTATTACATATGTTGTTTTTCTTAACTTTGAATTACGTGTTGCCATAATCAAAAAGGGGGAGATTGTTGGTGCGGGAAGCATCCGACGATCGAACCTAAGTTTTGATAATGGCAAAGGATTCAAAGTTAAGGTGCTTTGTTATCTGACTTTTCTAGGTGGAGAAAGTCCTAGCTGCGGTTAGGCAAGGTAAAACCCTAGGGGTGGTAACCCTAGGTCATAGGGGTGGTAACCCAAGGGAAAGTCTTGGCAGGTCGATGGCTTCAGCAAAAGTCCTAGGGGTGGTAACCCTAGGTGGAAAGTCCCGTATCGCGAACGGTGAAAGTCCGAATCGCCGGTGGGCGGATGTTCAGAGAAGTCCGGAGCATCGAAAGTGAGCAAAAGTCCGTCGATCCGGAGGATCACACCTGCAGCAGTAAAATCTCCGAGAGGAGTAGGTGAGGACGCGTTCCCGTAGAGGGAACAGTGGCGTCGGGTCGACCTAGGGTTTCGGTTGGAACCGACATTCCGGAGACTGTCATAATTTCATATTCATACTATTATGTTGTGTTAACTTTGTGTTGCAGGTATCTTTGGATTAACATACTTGCAGGTACCAAAAACACAAAGAAGGACTCGGATGAACAGTGTCCGAGGCGCCTCCATGGAGCTTGGAGGCGCCTCGGGTGCGAGCCAGGAAAAGGCCAGCGCAGCAGACTGGAGGCGCCTTGAATGGGGTTCAAGGCGCCTTGAACCGGAGGTTGAAGGCGCCTTGGATAGGCTGAAGGCGCCTTAAACCAGATAGAGTTCGACCAGGTCCGTGCTGATCCACGCGGGTGACTCGGCTCGTTCAAGGCGCCTTGGTGAACAGTGTAAGGCGCCTTGAACCCCCTTTATAAGGGGTCTCGACCAGCAGCTTCAAAATAGAACTTCCAAGCAATCCTTGTGCTGCGTGCTGCTCATTCAACGACCCTGAAGTGCTGTTACAAGTCCACGACGACCAGGAGCTTCGAGTCTACGATTCTGTCGTCGGTAAACTTGTTTTTAATTACTGTACTGATTGTAAATCTTGTACTCTTTTTCGTACTTATAAGTGTTGCCCACCGAAAGCGATCAAGGATCGCGGGCCTTCGAGTAGGAGTCGACCTAGGCTCCGAACGAAGTAAAACTATCTATGTCTTTCTGTGATTGCATTCTTTACTTCCGCTGCGTATATTTACTTTGGTAGTTTTACGTTTCCGATACGACAAAAATAGCCGCGAGCGCTATTCACCCCCCCCCCCTCTAGTGCGATCTCGATCCAACAGTCATCCCAAGCTGCTGCCATATTTGGCCAACGCCACCGGGTCTAGCTGTCGCATCCATCTTGCTCCTAGTTCCGCTGCGCCTCTGGTCCTTAGAAGGTTCCACGCTTTGCAAGATTCGATCCGCGACATAAATAGAATTTTACATTTTGATCCTATATTCCATAAAAGGAATGTACATGTATCTAGATCAAAAATAATATCCTAATAAATCTAAATACAGCTCCTGCTGTATTTTAATACAATCATGCACACACATATAAATGCCCTTGACATGTCCAAGGGTCCAATCACACACATAATAACTAAAAGCCATAATAGTTGGATCCTGCATCCACAGAGTTAGCACATCCTACTATTAACCTTCCTAAATTATGTATGACATGTGCATAATTAAACTAATACCAAATACACAGAGGCAAAACCCTAGCTCTGATACCAATTGTTGGTTGCTACTCGGAAAACCTAGAGGTTCCACTGTACAAAATTTTGTACAAAGGTCTGAACCTTTTCCTAGCTACCATGTGTTCTTTTAAATTAAATTTTGGATCGCCTGCGGAACTTAACACGTTTGATCCAAAACTTAATCTATTCGTTCTTTTAGGTTTTGACTTGGGTCTCCTGCGGAACTTAACACGTTCGACCCAAATCACCTTAAGTTATTAATTCCATTAAATATTAATTTCCATAATTGGTTCCCAGTACTGACGTGGCGAGGCACATGACCTTCTTGGATATGGGAGCAACCACCACCGACTAGACAAAACCTTTTATGGAAAGCTAATATTTAATTTCCTAAAATAACTTTAGGTTAACCGAAAAGAACAATCAAATCACAAGGAAAAAAAACAAAACAAAAGAACACAACATCGAAAAACATATTCGAAATACTAGAATCACATGCCTCTTGTATTTGGTATTATTTCCAAAAATAACTAGTATGATGCGGAAAGAAAAATTACTAGTTATACCTTTTAGAAAGACCTCTTGATCTTCTACCGTATTCCTCTTCTAACCTCGGACGTTGTGTGGGCAACGATCTTCCGAGATGAGAAACCACCAAAGCACCTTCTCCTTTCTTCAAATTTCGGCCAAGCACAAAGCTTCCAAAAGATGAAGATCTTTTCCACCAACCAAGCTCCTAGGGATATAAGCTTTCTCTCCTTCTTCCTCAAGCTAGATCCGGCCACCAATTAAAACTCCATGAGGATGAAGAGGTTCGGCCACAAAGAGAAGAAGAAGAGAAGAAGGAAGGGCCGGCCACACCACCAAGGAAAAGAGGGAGAAAATAGAATAGAGTCATTAGCCTTGAAGCCTCCTCTACCCCCTCTTTTATAATCCTTGGTCTTGGCAAATAAGGAAATTTAATTAAAAACTTCCTTAATTCTTTTGCCATGAAAAAGAAAAATTAATTAATTAAAAATTAATTTCCTTTTTACAACTTATTTGGCCGGCCACCTTCAATCCACAAATCAAGGAAAGTTTTAATTAAAACAAAAATTAAAACTTCCTAATTTGTTTCTAGAAATTTATAAAAATTTCTTCAATAATTTTATCCCTTCATGATTGGTTAATAAAAAGGAAATTTTATAAATTAAAATTTTTCTTTTAAACATGTGGATAAAAAGAAAGTTATCTCTAAAAATTAAAATCTCTTTTAATCTACAAATAAGGAAAGATATCAAATCTTTTCTTAATCTTTTGTAGAAACTTATAAAAGAGAATATTTAATTTTAAACTCTCTTTTAAATCATAAACATGATTAAAAAGGAAAGTTTTCTTAAAATTTAAAATCCACCTTTAATCAACAAATAAGGAAAGATTTCAAATTTTAAACTCTCTTTTAAACATGTAGATGATTTACAAATAAGGAAAGTTTTTACCAAAAATTAAAATCATCCTTTTAAACTACAAATAAGGAAAGAGATTAATCTCTTCTCTTAATCTTTTGTAGAAAGTTATAAAGGAAATTTTAATTTTAAACTTTCTTTAAAAACATGATATCCACATAAGAAATAATTTTAATAAAATCCTTTTAATATTCTAGTGGCGCCACCCAAGCTTGGGACCCAAGCTTTGGCGGCCACCTTCATGGCTCATCCACTTGATCTTGGCGGCCTAGCTTGGGTTCCAAGCTAGCTTGGCCGGCCCCATTGGATGGGTAAGAAGGTGGGTATCGGTGGGTATAAATCTCTATATACTAGAGGCTACGATAGGGACCGAGAGGAGGAATTGGTTTTGGTCTCCGATAAAATTAAGCGTTCGCCCCGAACACACAACTTAATTTTATCAATAATAATTCATTCCACTAAAGTACTATTATTGAACTACCGTACCAATCCCAAATTACATTTTGGGCTCCTTCTTATTATGAGTGTATTAGTCTCCCTGTGTTTAAGAAATGAATGTCCACTAATTAAATGAGTTTTGACAACTCACTTAATTAATATCTTAGTCCAAGAGTAGTACCACTCAACCTTATCATCATGTCGGACTAAGTCCACCTGCAGGGTTTAACATGACAATCCTTATGAGCTCCTCTTGAGGACATTATCAACCTAGTATCTCTAGGACACGGTTTCCTTCTATAATCAACAACACACACTATAAGTGATACCATTTCCCAACTTATCGGGCTTATTGATTCATCGAACTAAATCTCACCCATTGATAAATTAAAGAAATAAATATCAAATATATGTGCTTGTTATTATATTAGGATTAAGAGCACATACTTCCATAATAACCGAGGTCTTTGTTTCTTTATAAAATCAGTATAAAAGAAACGACCTCAAATGGTCCTACTCAATACACTCTAAGTGTACTAGTGTAATTATACAGTCAAGATAAACTGATACCTAATTACACTACGACCTTCTAATGGTTTGTTCCTTTCCATTTTGGTCGTGAGCTACTGTTTATAATTTATAAGGTACTGATAACATGATCCTCTGTGTGTGACACCACACACCATGTTATCTACAATATAAATTAATTGAACAACTACATTTATCACAAATGTAGACATTTGACCAATGTGATTCTTATTTCTAGATAAATGTTTATACCAAAAGCTAGGCTTTTAGTATACACTCTAACATCTGAGAGATGAGAAACTATAGAAGAATACACCGGTGGAGTTAAAAGGACACGCTAGGTGAATCTAAGGGACGAGAAGCTGAGGAGGAACCCGTTTAAGGAGAAGGTTGGAGTTGAGTTTGAGTGAGCTCAACTCTTCATAACTAAAGCATCACCCTAATGAGCAGAGTTTAAAAATGGTCTACTCAAAAGTTGACTTAAAAATCCAAGGTACCCATCTTATTTGAGGCGCTTCAAAGGTCCAATAGAGCAACCACCACAAAAGGGACTTAAGGAGCCTCCAATGGACTGGAAGTACCTCGGATGAATAGTAGCCGAGGTGACTCCAGCTGAACGGATGTACCTCTAATTGTGTAGAGCTATTAGGCTGCCGTTGAATTGAGGATAAAGTTTTATCCACATGGAGACGTCCTGGATGACATTGGAGGTGCCTCCAATGCGACATCAACAATGGTAACTTTTGCTTAGAAGACTATAAATATCACTCTAGAGCTAGGAGTTCAACAACAGACTAAGTGTAAAATACGGTACCCAAATAATATTTAAATAATCGGTAGACTAAGTTTAAAATAAAGTTTTAACAGATTTTTTAAGAATTTTTAGAAATTTTTGGGGATTTAATCGGAGCCCGTAGGGCGTGTTTTGAGGGGATAAAATTATAGGCTTTGGAAAAGGTCTATTTGGAATACCCAAATTTGGGAGTTGATTAATTCTATTAACCTAAGGTATAAAACCAATACCTAAGTTTATTTCCCCTAATTTCCCTTTTCCTCTTCTTCTCTCGTCGATCCCTTCCCTTCTCCACTCGCGCCAAATCTCGTTGCCCCAAACCACCGCCGAACCTCCTTCCCCCTCCCTCTCGTGTGTTCCCGCAACCGGAGCCGCTGGCCTCTCCTCCTCTTCATGCGGGCACCAACCGCCGCATCTTCTCATCCCCGAGCCCTCACCTTCACCGACCTCTTCCTTTCTCGAGCCACAGCAGCCTGCCCTCTCCCTCATGCGTGAGCACCACGGTCAACGATCGTTCTCCCTTGCACGAGCACCCTAGACGTCGCCGACCCTCTGCCCTAGGTTGCTTGAACTCCTTCTCGAATTTCATCTTTTGCTGATTTCTATCATGCCCTAGCTGCCTCCACCACCGTCGCCTCTCTCACGACTCTGCTTTGCCGCCAATTTCCCATTGCCAGCACCTGAGTGCATGACCTATTCCCTTTCTAAGTCGACCTGAACTGTTGCTGCTCTCCGCGAACCACCGTCGTCGTGCGCTGCCACCATAGTAGTAGACACCGTCAGCTGCCAGCAACAATCTCGGATCTAGGGCCATCGTTGGCCCTGGCATTACCAACACAAATCTCTGGTAAGAGTTTAGGATTGAGTTTAAATTGGTTTACATGTTTGATGGATATAATTGTGGTCGGATGATTTATGAACAGATTTAGCATATGAAAGAAAAAGTTGGTGGATGATGGAGATTTGTTATCAGATTAGGGTGGTTAACAATTGATCATAATAGATTTGATTTGGATCGTTAGGTGTGTTAATAGAAGATTAATGCGATTAATTAGTTATCCATGTTCATGATTGATAGTAGCATTTGTATGATCAATAAATTGGATTGTTAGCTTATTCTTATGGTATGATAATCAATTATGGTAATGGATTAGTTGGATTACTAGTTCATGTCTTGGTTGGATAATTGGAGTATGTTAATTAGAATGGTTAACTAATTGAATTGGATTAGTTCATAAGGAGATTAGTTGTAAAAGAAATGTTGGAGCATTAGATGGGATTAAAATGTAGATTCCTAATCGGATTACGATTATGATTAGCTATTTGATTTATGATAAATCTTAGTTATACTGCGCATGCTATGTGATTTGCAGGACGTTGATTCGGGATGAGCGTCTCGACGTAGGATTTTTGATTCAATCTTCTAGTAAAGGCGGGTACTTCTTACTTTGTCTCTTTAGTTCTTTAAACTTAGTGCATGAGTTATTTTTGGATAAGGACTGTTTTACCTTGACTTCACTCTTATTTTCTTGCACTTGGTACTTCCACTCAAACCTTTGAGTTATTCGTTTCTATATCCATACAGTCTCTTGTTGTCATCTATGATATTTAACAGATACTAGATACCATGTTTGCATGTTTTGATTATTGTTTAGTTATATTCTGTATTAAGCATGCTAGCTTCATGTAGCATACCTGATTCTTGTATATATATATATATGATGACTGTTGTATTGTGCGCATCATATCATTGCATACATGTCAACGACAACTTCTCCCTTGCGGTCAAGAGAGTCATCGACCAGGGCCACATCCTCGGCCACTCGACAGAGTGGTAGCTGGAGTTGATGCCGCTTGTCCTGTCGTACCACACTCGGCCACTTGTGGATAGTGGTAGCTGGAGTTGCGAGCAGCAGGGACCCCCTTCGTTGTGTAGCTAGTTAGTTACTCAACACCTGTCCACTCGATCACTTGAGAGGAGTGGTGGCCTTTGAGTGGTACAGTTGTCATCGATCCGGCCTCTCGACCATACAGGGGTCGTGGTGCGGTGAGGTGGGCGGGGTGACCATCCGTGCATACGCTATTATTATACTTACTTTGGCTGCTGCTGTTTGCACATGCTGTTGTTGCTTACTTATGCTGTTGTTGCTAGCTTATGCTACTGTTGCTTACTTATGCTGATATGCTTATATATGTTGAGATGTATATCTGTTGTGTGTGTTTAGACTGACTTACCTATTGGTAATTTGTATATAACTCACATATTTCCTCTGTAGTTATGAGCAGTATTGTAGCAGATTAGTACTACTTTTGACCTTCTATTACTAGCCTAGGATATGATTTCAGGTATGAGTATTTATTATGGTTTCGTTTTATTATCTGCTATTACTCTTATGAGACTGTATACTCTTAGCTCACTTTCTATTTGTATATTATGTTCATACACTATCTTTCCTTACCCGCTGAGTTCCAATACTCACCACCCCACAAATTGGTTTTCCTTTTGCCAGGTAGCAGGTAAATGAGTCATGGATACTTGGAGAGTCTCGACTGCCGGTCCCACTTTCCACTTGAGGATAGTTTTCTTTTTGGTGTTGTTATTGTTTGGGTGGTATGTTGATTTTGTGTATTTGATTTTCAATAAGTCGATGTGAATTTTGGAGTTAAGTCTGGTGATTGCAGGTATTTTTGTTAATGCCGTTGTTGGTCTTACGTTCGTATTATTTTATATTTTCCCCTGTGCATGTTTCCACCCTTGTGGGTTGTTATTAACTGCGTGGTTATTTTCATTTTGTCCAGTCGGGTAGGTTGAGCATATTAACTGCGTGGTTGTGCTTATATCCAGCCGTGTGGGCTGTTGTATTATGTTATCATGTTGTTTGTGTATGTATTTATTGCTTCAGATTGTCACCGGTACAGGGGAGATGCTGCCGGATTTTTGTATGGTAGGGACTCCTCTGGGCGTGACACTAAGCATTCACTTTATATATCTTTTCTGAGATTATAACTACTGTAAGGTGCTTCTTCACCTTCAACCATTATCGAAGGAGTTTTTTTAGTAAACTTTCAACTACTTTGAATTAACAACTACCTACGTTATAACCAAGTAAAATCTTTTGAGTCCCTTTCTTTTTTTATGTTATTTCTTTCTTTCAATTAATTGTGTGTCCTTACTAAGTTCGATTGCATGAGAAAGTTCTAACTCTTTTTGCAGATCATCTAATCAACCCCTTTAGCTGGTCCACCCAATCCAATAAGTGGTATCAGAGCTCAGATACTTTAGAAAGACTAACCGTCAACTAAAGTAACAAGAACATGGTCAGATCAAGCATACATCCACTGAAGTTCGAGAGGGGAGTTCGTGCCTTAGAAGAGCAAAATGGAGGTATACTGATGTTGGCCATTTGCATGTCACGTGACACTTTAAAATTAATAAAGATTGAAAACTCATTAAACTCAAAAGAAGAGTTGTAGTAAGGAGTCTCAAATCGTATTTTTTTCCAAGAGAACTAGTTAATGTGTGAATGTTGTAGATGTAAAATTCTTTTTGGGGTTTTCATCTATAAGGAATAAAAATTTCTGGTTTTAGATTAAAGACCTAAAGTATTAAAGGAAATGCAACTAAATGAAAGGAAATGCAATGCAACTAAGAAACAGGAATTAAAATTAATTGAAATTTTTATTACTTGTAATAAGGAGTTTCAAGTCGTATTTTTTTCTCCAAGAGAACTAGTTAATGTGTGAATGATATAAATGTAAAATTCTTTTTGGGATTTTCATCTATAGGAATAAAAATTTCTGGTTTTAGATTAAAGACCTAAAGTATTAAAGGAAATGCAACTAAATGAAAGGAAAGACAATGCGACTAAGAAACAGGAATTAAAATTAATTGAAATTTCTAGTACTTGAGATCAAATGGTTTTTGATTGCCAAAGAAAAGTTAGAAACTTGTTTAGACCATTCATGAAACTACTTACCTAAAGCTTACAATTGGACAACTTCTTGACTAAATCAAATTTAACCTAAGCTTAAAACCTCATAATCTGACCTATCAGGAACAAGACGAATTTTATTAATGCTAGGATGCGAATTCTATTAAATAAAGTCTAACAACAATTTAAGTAGCTAAAATTCAAAAACAAATTGACTTGCAAAAAAAAAAAGATTTAGTGGCAGAAACACAGAGCATTGCTGAAATTAGATCAAAACAAACTTAGTGCAGTAATCTTCAAGTGAATTCAAGCCATGAGTTGTGTTCAACTCAGCTAACTAAAACAGGAATATAAACCTAATTACAAAATTGAACTGCTGGACAATGACGAGTTCCTGATTACAACTACTGGTCAGTAACGAATTCAATTTGGGGAGATATGAAACTAGGATCTAACAATTGAATCTAAATGCTAAACGAAAAACATTCACAAACTCAAATCATTGTTCGAAACCCATTTCTCTGCCTCAATTGCAAAGAAGCTCTTGGAAACTCCCTTCAAGTAATCGCTGGATAGATCCAAACTTTCAACTAGTAAATAAGATGCACTCGTCTCATGGAAACCTCCCTATAAGCTCGTAATCATCTGGTAAGCTCATCGCTCGAAGAACATAGGAAGAAGAACTAGATCACGATCGCCAATTGATTGACCGGATCGATTACGAAGTCGTGAGCAGATTGGAAGATGGATTGGAAGCAGAAACTCCGGAAAAATTCCTCCCAACCTTCTATTGATTGGTCAAACTCACAGATCAGGGAAACTCCCTCGAACCTAAGCTCTTCTGTGGCATATAGAATGCAGGAATCGCAGATAGGGGAACCGCCCTCTGTCACACGCTATTCTTTGGACGTTGATCGTCAGATGCTTAGAAACTCGCCATCGACGATGGGTTTCGATTGCTGATCTGGAAGTGGACGGAGCTTGCGTCTCGTGCTTGTGAGGAAGACGGTGATGGCACGATGAACAGTAGCGCAAGCCACTGTTCGCCGTGCCGAAAATTGGGTTTTAAACTCAACTTGAACCGGGTTCAGTGGCTTGAATCTGGTTTGGGTTCAACAGTAACTGACTCCTTTGGTGCAGCTGCTCACTTGATCAAATGAGTTCAACAGTGCTTGACTCGGGTCAAGTCCAGATCCAAGCTAGCTAACTTGAGTGCACCCAAATGTAACCAATGTGTCCAAAATCTTCGCCTACAATCAAGATTAAAATATACTAAGCACAAATCATGAATTAAAAGTAATGAATTAGATTAGCTTAAGATGTAATTTGCTTAGAAAAAACTAACTCACAAATTAATTTCCCAATCAAAATAATCTCCAAAACCAAGCCATTCCAATCAAAGTATAGTGCCACCTAAACACATCATCATATACCTTAAACCGATTTCGATATTTTAGTAATAATAAAATATGGCTTTGAAGTACTTAAAGATGAGAATGGAGAAGAGAATGACGAGCTTAACTGGAACAAGAACAACAGACTGACTCAAGAAGTTCCATGTGTTGAGTGTACTACTATCCTAAGAAGTCAATCGAATAGGTGCCTACAACTCTGCCAAAGAATTCTGGGAGAAATTCCTAAAGTTTCATGAAGGAACATCATAGACCAAGCTAGCAAGATGAGATATCCTTTGAAATTAACTAACGAACCTCCAGATACAAAAGGGAGATAAGATAGCTCAACTGCACACAAAGCTCAAAGAGCTAATAACTGAACTCAATAATCTCGGAGAAACGGTCATGAATTAGGATTCACTAAGGTATGCTTTAAATGCATTTCCTAGAATAATAGAATGACGTCTATAGTAGATTCCTACTATTTTTTCAAGAACCTCAAGATAAGTAGTTTAGAAAGTTTTATTTTCTACTTTTGAATTATACGAATCAAGATGTGCATGCCTAAGTAAAGAGGAGAAGTTGACCTAGAATCTAGCACTCAAAGCTAAAAAGAATGAACCAAATTCAAATTCAACACCGACAAAGATGAAGAAACTTATATGATAAAGAAATTTAAAAAGTTCTTTAATTCTAACCACCTTGATAAGACATAGGCCAAACATCTTGGACTAGGAAGAAGGAAAGGAAGGTGCTACAATTGTAATGAGGAAGGGCATATCAAGGGCAACTGTTTGAGATTGACGAACAAAGAAAAAAAATAAAAGACAAGGGGTCAAAAAGGTCTAAACAAAGGAATCTCAAGCCAACATGGAGTGAGTCGTCATCAGAGTTCGAAATCAAGGAGTACGTCGGACTAACACTAATGGTCAATCACCAAGAAGAACATGACGAAGCTACTTCAAAAGTGAGCATTGATGAAGGGGGAGCCTCAACCTATGAATCTGATATGGTAAGTGAGGTACGTAATCTTCCTTCAGATTGACAATGTTATCTAGAACTTTATGTAAAATTAGGACAAAATATATAGATGAAAAGAAAAACTTTGCATGCTTACTAGAACATTCTCATAAACTTAAAATTGAAAATGCTAAATTAAATAAAGAATTAGAAACATTGAAATAAAAAAGAAATTTTGCCTACTCAAATTCAAATATTTTTTGAATTTTAAATTTTAGAAATTATGGAGGACTAAACTAGTATTTGAGAAATAATAGGGGATAAATTGTAAAAGTTACAAAAATAATATTCTATAAAAATATTCAATTAATCCAGTAAAAAATAATTTATTTTGGATTCCAAAATCTATTTAGCTTATTAAATTAATTTTATGTGCATACTAGAAATTAATTTAGTTGAATTATGAAATGCATTAGCAAAATAAATTCTTCAAAAATCTATTCGATTTTTTTGCTTAATATTTTTTTTGATAAACGGATATGTTTTTTGCTGCTAGAAAATATTTTGAGATTTTTTGACTGGTAAATAATTTTTTACCAAAAACTGGAATTATAATATAAAAAATTTTCAGGGATAAATTTTAAAAAAATTTAATTTTCTTAAAACTAATGGCTATATTTTGAATGTTAAAATAAAAAATAGCAAGATTTTTGAAAGGGAAAAAATCTATTTTTAAATATTTAATTTCAAAAACACATATTTCTGTAAAAAATATTTATTTTTGGTTATAGAAAAATAGTTTTTTTATAAATTTTTTATCATGATCCGAATGATTCTGTTTAACTTTGCTTTTTTTTTCATTAATTTATACAAATTCAAAATAATTTTAAAATTATTTTGACAAATCTGATGCTGTAATACTTAAAAATTATTTTATTTGTAAAATAATTTCGATAAAAATATAGAACATTGGATCATTTGTGTACAACAACTAGAAAAATTTAAGATTATTGTCCATCTATTTTTTTTTATTTTTCTATTTTAAATATGATCAAAGGGGAGAGTAAATAGGTGTTAAGTTTAGGGGGTGGATTTAGTTACAATTTTATGTACTTAATTGCAAATCTATGTTATAATTATCTTAATTGCAAAATTTATTGTTTTTAAATTGTTTTAAAATTATTTATTGTTTGTTTACCCTAATTAAACACAGGTTGATGCACATCAAGAAGAGAGAGATTGTAAGTACTCTAGATTAGTTTTGATGTTGATCAACCGAGCTAAGTTAGACTTATATTTTTGATGTCTTGTGTCCGAGTGTGCAAGGACTTAAGAACATAAGAAGTCGAGTGGAAGATGTAATGAATGAGAAGGTTGGGACAAGAAGTGAGTCGACGGGCTCAATACATTCGAAGGACGAGAAGCAGCAGAAGAGTACACCATTAGAGCAAGAAAGACGCGCACGGTGCATCCACAGGATAAGAAGCCAGGAAAGAAACTTACTCGAGAAGAAGATCGAAGTTGAGTTTGGGTGAACTCAACTCCAAATGATTGAAGCATCACCCAAGCGAGCGGAGTTCAAAAATGGTCAACTCAGAAGTTGACTTGAAGATCAAAGGCACCTCAGCTGATTGGAGGTGTTTTGGAGGTCCAACAGAGCATCTGCCGCAAAAGGGACTTGAGGCGCCTCTAATGGATTGGAGGCACCTTGGACAAATAGTAGTTGAGGCGCCTCTAATTAATTGGAGGTGCCTCTAATCATGCAGATTCATTAAGTTGCCGTGCATTGAGGAAAAAGTTGTATCCACGTGGAGACGCCCTGGATGACATTGGAGGTGCCTCCAATGCTATGTCAGCAATGGTAACTTTTGGCCAAAGGGCTACAGATAGCACCCTAGAGTTAAGAGTTCAGCAACACAATAAATATTCACTTTCTGTAATTTTTTCTGAGCTTCTAACTATTGTAAGGGGCTTCTCCACCTCTGACTGTTATTGAAGAAGGAATTTTTTAATGAGCTTTCAACTGCCTTGGATTAACAACCGCTTGGTTGTAACCAAGTAAAATCTCCTAAGTCCCTTTCTATTTTTATGTTATTAATTGTGTGTCCTTATTAAATTCGATAGCAAGAGAAAGCTATAACTCTTTTTGTAGATTGTCTATTCACCCTCTCTAGTCAATCCACCTGATCTAACACATAGTTACTCATCAAATTGTCCCCGCTCACTTCTAGAGTTGGTTTGGTATGGTATACCGAAATCTCATATCTTACCAAAAACTTCTATATAAAAAAAAATCATATCGATTTCGTATCAAAATTTTATATATCAAAAGTTCAGTATACCAAAACATCGATATACCGAAACATCGATATACGGAAATTTTGATATATCAAATTTCAATAGAGAATAAATTCTTTATCATTTACACTCAAATTTTGGTATCCATAGTATAATTCAATTTGTCTTAACACTTCAGTATTAGATAGCGAAAAAGTCAAAGAACTTTTATTAAAATTTTATGTATATGAAATAACCCAAGACATAAGGAGTAGAAATTCAAGATTAAAACCCAACCCTCTCAAGATTGCATTACATTCTCATTTCCTAGGTAATACCACCTACCTCCATGCTAAATCTCCAAGGATCGAAAATTTGACAAATAATTGCTAGTTTCTAGAAAAACACCCTAATCTTCACTACTAGTGCAATTTTAATACAACAAGAGTTTGCATCGCTTATCACTATTATCATCAACATCATACTTCATGTCTATACTCTTACAAAAGAGCAAACAACCACCTTCGCAGACATTACCTATGCAAAATGCTTAATCATCCTAATCAATGCAAAACCCTTCTTTTCTCTCCTAGCATGTTCACCTTGGATGAGACCATGCCCAATGCCCAATCCATGCGCTAGGTTTGACTCTCCTTGGAGTGGTGGGGTAAACATAAGCCAATCTCGACGTTGGTTCATGTGGAGGGCAACATAAGTCAATCTCGACGTTGGCAATGTGAACTGTGAAAGTTGGGAGGAGAGTGCCTCATGGCTTATGAAATGAACACACTATTGCTAATGAAGCGAGCGCCTTTGAAGTAAACATTGAGCCACGGTGACAACGATCTACTTTGAGGCAAACATTCCCTCACGATCATCGATGATCTATTTCAAGGCAAATATTTAGCTCCCACCCACTTCGACAGGATGAGCAAACGACCTCCCACCCACGACAATGGTGATGTGCAAGCGAAGAGCATTGAGACCCACCTAGGACACCACCCATTATGACGGCTAGAGCATTAGACGAGCTGACTTGTAGAGGGGTGGTCAGGCCCATAGCAAGTCGACCATTTGGTAGGGCGTGAACTGACCCGTCATCTTGGCAGATTGAAAAATCTATAACCCAACCTAAGGTGGATTGCGAGTTACGTGGCGCAACCCACGAGCCTACTAAAAAATAAAAATATATAGAAAAAAGATTAAAAAATTTAAGTTCGGCTTATGGATTATGTGAGTCAAACTTTTGAGCCATTAAATTTTTCACTTTAATTTTTAGTTTTGGAGAATTTTTTTCTCAACCGTGAGCCAACCCAAGTCCACCGCAGGCCTAGGTTGGTCAACCTACCTAGACCAATTTTAAATGGATTGTTAAATTTCAATCCAATCTGCTTAAATTGTTTGACGGGTATCAAAGTTTTGAATATACTAAAATTTTGATATACCAAAACATCAGTATATTGATTTTCATTATGGTCTAAATTTATACCATTTATACAAAATACTAAACTTTTAAATTGCATATTGTTATTGTACTGAAATTTTTTGATATTGTATAATATAATGTCAAAATTTTCGGTATATCAGATTTTTAATATAATTCAGTATATTTTAGTACGGTATATGTGATATATCCTAATTTTGATTAATTTCCCAACCCAAGTCTTAAATTCTTTAATTATGTTCCATGTATATATTTAATGTTGTGCAGCTTTCATTTAACACTTAGTCTTCATGTCTCCTTTCTCTCCAATCTACATTCTTCTCTCTCTCTTTACTTTTTCTAATTAAACAAAAAACATATGCCCTTGGGCAATGGTACAGTGATAGTACGTCTTTTCAATTTTTATTTTTCGGGTATTTAAGGATCGTGTCTTAGCTTCATCAAATTATGAATGAATTTTTTTAATAGACAGTTGATGTAAAAACATTGGGTTGATGGGTATCTGCTACGAACGTTTTTTGATTTATCAGTATGGAAAACTTCTGTGAGACTAGATCGGCCGCCCCTAGGATTATTAGCGTAAGCTAGATATATGATGTTAACTAAAAATAATAAGAAAAAAATCTTGGAAAAATTAAAAAAAAATTATTGGAATCATGAGAATGACGCTTATCTTTCATTTATTATCAAAATTATATCCTATTCTGCATCAATTTTATCTTTATTATTTTGTTATAATTATTATAGCTATGAGTTGGTAGTTGCTATATAATTATAATAGCTAAGATTATAACAGTTATGATTTTATAATTATTATAATATAATTATAATAGCTAAGATTATAATAGCTATGATTCCATAATTATTATAATATAGACATTTTCATTCTGATCAATACTAATAACATTATATTTTAGCAGTTATAGTGCATAGATGTTATAATATGAAAACTTTATTTTTGATCAATATTAATTAATATTATATTATAGTAACCCTTTAGTTCTTATCAATATTGATAACACTGTGATATAATAATTATATAATGTAAGCATTTTATTTCTGATCAATATTGGTCACTAATATTGATCAGTATTATATTATATTAGCTACAATTAATCATAATCGATATTTTATTTTTTATCAACACCCGTCAACATTGTATTGTAAAAATTACGGTCTCATAACTGTTATAAATATGCAATTGTAAAAAAGAAAAAAAAAACATAGCTACTATAATTGTATAGTGTTTACAGGATCATAGTGTAGGTCCCTTTACAGGCCGGCAAGAGGGGAGGAGTGAATTGCCCTACAAAATAAAACTCGAACCTTTCTCGGATTTCAACTATATAATGAACACTTGTAATAAATAAATAAAAGAGACTAAGTAAAGAAAAGCAGACACCAGAGTTTTACTTGGTTTGCAATCAGGGGATTGCTAATCCAAGGAATGTAAGCGCACTATCTGATTCTCCTCTGGGCGGAGTAGCCTCTTTACAACGTTGACAGCACAAATGAAAAGAACAGAATTGAAAGCACAGAAGGAATTGATTACAAGTTCGTTGCTCTTGAATGTACGGATCAGTACTTTATTTATAGTACTGGTCCGGGCGCCTGGAAGGGGTTCCGGGCGCCCCCCGGAGGATAAATTTTATCCCCCAATGGTCAGCTCACGATCAGCTTCGATCTGGTCAAATATGAACCCCCGGGCGCCCGGAGGTCCGGGCGCCCGGACCTGTCAAGTCAACAAAGTTGACTCTGGTCCAGGCTCTCTGCTCCGATTCAGCTCGTCTAAGTTCGGCTCGTCTTGGTCCGGGTTTGTTCGCTCCGGCTCCGCTAGTTTGGGTGATCTCGGCCTTCCGGAATAGGGCTCACCCGAACCCATGTTCCGGCCTTCTCCTCGAGCAGCCTTCTTTCCCGGTTTCTCGTCCCTCGAGCGTCGCGCACGCTCTTCTCGTCCATCGGTGTACTCTTCCGCGGACACCTCATCCCTCGGACGCACCGAGCCCGTCGGCTCTCTCCCGTGCCGTCCTTCTCGCTAGCCACGTCTTCCGCTCAATTTCCTGTGTTCCTAAGCTCCTGCACACTTAGACACAAGGGTTAAACAAACGCAGGACCTAACTTAGCTTGTTTGATCACATCAAAACACCTTGGGGTTCCAACAATCTCCCCCTTTTTGATGTGAGCAACCCAAGTTAAGTTAGGGTAACCATATGCAATAAAAACGATTTATATTCCAATAAATCCAAATATTTTTCAATTGAAAAATTATAGTACCTCCCCCTAGACTTAATATACTTCTCCCCCTTTGATCACATAAAAATTGGGGTTATAAACAAGTCTAAGGTAAATTCAAATAAAAACTTTAAGTGTAAAATATTTAATAATGTCTAAGTAAAATTCAATTTAAAGACACTCTTCAGAATTTTTCTTTCGAAAGAAAAAAAATTAAGTAAAACATTTTTCAGATAAAACAGTCATAAGTGTTTAAAAAATTTTAAGTTAAAACTGAAGCTCCGGGTTAAAAACAGAATTTAAAAATTCTGCTAAATTTTTAAAATTTAATTTTTTTTTTAAAAAAACAGAATTTTAATTTTTTTTTTAAATGATAAGGCAATATTAAAAAAAAAAAATCTCTAAGTTAACTTTTATATAAAAAAATCTAAGTCAATTTTCATAAAAATTTCTAAGAAAAAAAAAAGGAATTTCTAAGTTAAGTTAAAAATATTTTCTAATACAAATTGAATAACTCTTTTGAAGCATTAAGTAATTTGAATTAATATTTTTTCAATTAGTCAATTAAACTTTTCATTTCGATACTTGGCTTCCAGGTCATGGCGAGGCACTAGGCCTTCTTGGTTATTGGAGCAACAACCACTTCCTTAGACAAAGCCTCATAAAGAAATTAGTTGTTTAATTCCTTGCTGAAAATGCTAAGTCTAATTTTAATTTTAGATTAAATAGGTTTTTGGAACCCAATAGAGGTTCCTACCTACAGGATTAACCAAGTATTTCCTAGGTATATAGATTTTTGATATATTTCTTATTTGACTTTGATGAAATCTATAATACCAATTTAAACCTCTATAATATCTAAAAGTAGAAAGATTTGAACCATTAGATTTTTTCAATCTTTCTATTTCTTCTTTTAGTTTTTCATTTTCAATTTTTAGTTTTTCAAAATCCTTTATAAGACATGATTTTGCCAAAATTCTCTTTGTTTCTAAAATTTCATTTTCTAATTTGGCATTTTTATTTTCTAATTTATACATGGATTTAGTCATAGCTTTGATACCAAAATAAAGTTCATCAGGGGGTAAGAGGCATACCTCACTTACCATATCAGACTTGAAGCCTGAATCTCCCCCTGCTTCGCTACTTCCATCTGAGGTCGCTCCCCCTTCATCGATGCTGGGTTCTGATGTACTCTGTCCTTCGTGGCTTGCCATCAGTGCAATCCCCGCATATTCTTGAGCTTCTGATTCAGATGAAGAAGTGTCATCCCAAGTTGCTTTTAGGTTGTATTTCTTGGGTGTCTTCATTTTGACCTTCTTGAGTTCTGGGCAGTCTTCCCTTAGGTGTCCCTCCTTCTGACACTAATAGCACCATACCTTTCTTCTACCTTTTTGATTCTTTTTATTCTGCATTTTAAATTTATTAGATCTAAATTTTTTTTTAAAGTTTCTTACCATGTACGCTTCTTGATCGTCTTCGGAGTCTGACCCAGGTTCATCCTTGTTGGTTGCGTTCAGCGCCATAGTCTGGGTTGCGTCCTTTGATATCTCTGCATATCTAGTTTCGTGTAATTCAAGGGTAGAAAACAACTCTTCTAAAGTACTTACCTCCAGGTCTTTTGAGATGTAGTAAGCATCGACGATTGATGTCCACTCCGGAGTTCTTGGAAAGCGCGTAGCGTATAGTGTCCCGGTTTGTTACCGTTTCACCAAGGTTTTCGAGACCAGTAACTAGTTCTTTTACCTTTGCATGTAGACCGGCTACTTTCTCACCTTTCTCCAGACGGATGTTCATCAGTTTGTTGCGGAGGATGTCCCTTCTAGCGAGCTTCGCTTCGGACGTGCCTTCGTGGAGTTCCAAGAACTTCTCCCAAAGTTCTTTAGCAGATAAATAGTTTCCGATGCGGTTGACCTCTTGAGGCGGTAACACGCTCAGCAGGTGATGTTCCGCACGGCTGTTTGCTACCGACTCATTCTGCTCCTTCTTTGTCCAATCGCTCTCTTCTTTTTCTTTTCCATCTTTATCTATTGGAGCTACAAAACCATATTTCATAATAAACCGAATTTCAAAATCTGTTTTTAGGAATACCTCCATACGACGCTTCCAGTCTGAGAAGTTCCCCTCGAATTTTGGTGGAACAATGCTTGGTCCGGCCATCTTTGTTGCTTCGATCGGCGGTTAGTCCTCCTGAAGCACCTTGCTCTGATACCACTTGTAGGTCCCTTTGCAGGCTGGCAAGAGGGGAGGGGTGAATTGCCTATAAAATAAAACTCGAACCTTTCTCGGATTTCAACTATATAATGAACACTTGTAATAAATAAATAAAAGAGACTAAGTAAAGAAAAGCAGACACCAGAGTTTTACTTGGTTTGCAATCAGGGGATTGCTAATCCAAGGAATGTAAGCGCACTATCTGATTCTCCTCTGGGCGGAGTAGCCTCTTTACAACGTTGACAGCACAAATGAAAAGAACAGAATTGAAAGCACAGAAGGAATTGATTACAAGTTCGTTGCTCTTGAATGTACGGATCAGTACTTTATTTATAGTACTGGTTCGGGCGCCTGGAAGGGGTTCTGGGCGCCCCCGGGGGGATAAATTTTATCCCCCAACGGTCAGCTCACGATCAGCTTCGATCTGGTCAAATATGAACCCCCGGGCGCCCGGACCTGTCAAGTCAACAAAGTTGACTCTGGTCCAGGCTCTCTGCTCCGGTTCAGCTCATCTCAGTTCAGCTCATCTTGGTCTGAGTCTGTTCGCTCCGGCTCCGCTAGTTTAGGTGATCTCGGCCTTCCGGAATAGGGCTCACCCGAACCCATGTTCCGGCCTTCTCCTCGAGCAGCCTTCCTTCCCGGTTTCTCGTCCCTCGAGCGTCGCACACGCTCTTCTCGTCCACCGGTGTACTCTTCCGCGGACACCTCGTCCCTCGGACGCACCGAGCCCGTCGGCTCTCTCCCGTGCCGTCCTTCTCGCTAGTCACGTCTTCCGCTCGACTTCCTGTGTTCCTAAGCTCCTGCACACTTAGACACAAGGGTTAAACAAACGCAGGACCTAACTTAGCTTATTTGATCACATCAAAACACCTTGGGGTTCCAACACATAGTTATTATAATTGTGTTATAGCAGGTCTCATGGTTGTTACAATTGAATATAAAATAAGAGAAGTTTTAGAAAGTAAAATGTATAATAGTGGGATGAGATGCTTTTATGATGGCTCTAGTAAAAAGAGATGTCATATTTACTCATAAACCGTTCATAATAATTAAAATCATCAAACTTACTTAAATCATACCATTATTAAATTAACCACTACAAAAAAACCATGATTACTGATGAAAACTTCCAACATAATTCTATCAGTATATTCGTTTAGTAACAGAATTATGATGGAAAAATGTTTGTCGAGAGATAATTCGTCGAAAATTGTTTTATCGACGAAATCTAAATTCTATCGGTGTATAGGGATCGAATAAATTTCTGTAGTAAAAATTTCTGATAGAAATTAAGCTTCCATCGGTATAATCACCAACAAAATTTGTATTCCGTCAGAAATTACCAAAAGGGTTTATCGACGGAACCATTGATTGCATTGTAATATCATTAGTTGATGATTCTCTAACAACAATTGTGCTAGATGATGAACCATCAGAAGGTCTAATTAGTCCATACAAATAAGACTTTTTGTGATAATACTAATTATAATAATTTGGTACAAAACCATATATATATATATATATATATATATATATATATATGGTATCCTCATCACAGAATGTTCTATTTCTATATTTACAATGATTACATTGACATCGTAATTCGACACCATTTATACATTCCGGATGACTCTTAGCAAAATTTACAAACTGTTCAACTTCAGTAATAAATGTTGGTGCAACCTTAGGTCAAGGTTGACCTGGTTGACCCGACTCGAGTTGACCTGACTCGAGTTGTATTTTGATGTTTGACGAGAATAGAAAAGTTCTATTCTGATGTTTGACGAGAATAGAAAAGTTGTATTCTGATGTTTGACAGAATACAAACTTGGGAGATTGTGGGTGCAATCTTTGGTCAAGGTTGACCTGGTTGACCCGAGGTGAGTCGACCTGATTCGGGAAATCCTGGTGAGTGAAGCCAAGTGAAAGTCCTGGTGAGTGAAGCTAGGCAAGGGAAAGTCCTGGTGAGTGAAGCCAGGCAGTTGGAAAGTCCTGGTGAGTGAAGCCAGGCAAGGGAAATCCAGATAGGTCAAGATTGACCAGACATCTGGTGAAAAGTCCAAGCAGGGAGCTTGGCACGAGAAAAGTCTTGGCACGGAAAAGTCCAAGCAGGGAGCTTGGCATGGGAAAAGTCCAAGTATGGAGACTTGGCACGGAAAAGTCCAAGTATGGAAACTTGGCATGGGAAGTCGGAGAGGGCTTGGGAGCTCGTTCTCCGAACTGTGGTCAGAGAGGGCTCGGTAGCTCGTTCTCTGGACCGGATGGAGTCGGAGAGGGCTTGGTAGCTCGTTCTCCGGACTAGGTCAGAGAGGGCTCGGTAGCTCGTTCTCTGGACCGGACGAAGTCGGAGAGGGCTCGGTAGCTCGTTCTCCGGACTAGGTCAGAGAGGGCTCGGTAGCTCATTCTCTGGACCAGACGAAGTCGGAGAGGGCTCGGTAGATCGTTCTCCAGACTAGGTCAGAGAGGGCTCGGTAGCTCGTTCTCTGAACCGGATGAAGTCGGAGAGGGCTCGGTAGCTCGTTCTCCAGACTAGGTCAGAGAGGGCTCGGTAGCTCGTTCTCTAGACCGGACATGGGAAGTCGGAGAGGGCTCGGTAGCTCGTTCTCCGGACTAGGTCTGAGAGGGCTCAATAGCTCGTTCTCAGGACCAGGTAGGGTTTAGGGCTGGGAGCTCTAAACCTGGATCGGTCTGGTGACCGATCCAGTGATACACTGGTTAACTGATCGCTCTGGTGACCGATTAGTAACCAAACAGTGTGTTTCTGTGAATTACCTGATCGGTCTGGTGACCGATCAGTAATCATACAGAAGCGAAGAAGATCGGGAGAAGAAAGAGGGGGATCGGTCTGTGGACCGATCCACCTGAGTCCTGATCGGTCCACAGACCGATCAGAGAGTTCGGCAACTCTCTGTGAAGCGTGCTGATCGGTCTGGGGACCGATCAGCATATGTCCTGATCGGTCCCCAGACCGATCAGAGAAGGTCTGGACCGATCCGGGTGGAGCCTGATCAGTCCAGCTCTAGCCGTTGAGTCACAACGGCTAGCTTTCTGCTGTATCCTCTGCCCTCTTCGCAGGTTCGCGGGTTCAGGGATATAAAGGGGTCGAGTGCCTCTACAGTAGTAGGAGCCTCTCTTTTCTTTCTGATCTTACTGCAATCAGAGCTTTGCTGAGCTCTCATTTTCCTGAAGCTTCGTGGAAGCTTCCTTCGGCTGGTTCCTGCTGTTGTAGGTGTTTCGTGAAGTTGCTGCTTCATCCAGTCAACGAGAAGGCAAGCTGTGTTTTTACATTCTTACTGCCTTTGTATTGTGCTGTATCTTTGTACTCCTATCTTGCTGTTGCAAGAAGTTTGTGGCGAGGTTTCTCCACCGAGAAGGAGTTTCTATTAGCCGGTTTTCCGGGGTCTCATCCACCGACGGATTGATAGGCTTCGTCCACCTTACGAACACGCCGAGGAGTAGGAGTATCATCTCCGAACCTCGTTACATCATCGTGTTTGAGGTTTGATCTTCTCCACTTTCATTTCTACATTGTATTTCCGCTGCTCTAACCTAAATTGTAGGAAGAAACATGAATTTGGGGTCGGCTATTCGCCCCCCCCCCCCTCTCTAGCCACGTCTGAAGGTCCCAACAAGTGGTATCAGAGCGAGGTTGCTCTTCGTCGGATTAACACCCGGGGGAGCACAAGCTAGAGAATGGATCTACTTGGAGAAGACATCACAATTCCACCCTTCTACGATCGCGACGACTTCGTGTATTGGAAGGTAAGAATGAAGTATTTTCTTATGACTAACCTAGTGAATTGGAATTGTGTACGAGTAGGTTTTACTCATCCGGTGGATAAAAAGGAAGAACCTCTCGAGAAGAAGAAGTGGACGAAGGAACAAATCCACCAATCCACAATCAACGACGAGGTAACGAAAATCCTTGAATTTTCATTACCTAATGATATCTTGTATTAGATAGGTGGATACAACGATGCAAAGGAGTTGTGGAACAACCTAGCTAAGTTCCATGAGGAGAGCTCCAATTCAAGTCATGAAGAGGAGTCAAGTGAGCCAAGTAGCTCACATCATGGAGATATGGAATTAGAAGTTGAGGGCTACTCAACATCTAAGGAAGAAGAGGAGAAGAGTTCTTCTTCAAGATTGGAGCAAGAAGAAGAAGTCTCTACCTCCGGAAGGGATGAAGAAGAGAGCTTATATCCATCCTCAACCCTAGGTAACTCAAGCAACTTAATTTCAAGTAAATTACATATAATGTGCTTTGAGTGTAGGGAATATGGGCATTACAAGAGTAAATGTCCAAAGAGGATAAGGAAGACTCCACCGGTGCCAAAGGTCAAGGAAGCCGGAGTCCCGATACGCAAGGGCAAGGAGCACGTGGTGTGCTTCCAATGCAAGCAAAGGGGACATTATAGGAGCCAATGTCCGAGGGGGAGGCAACCTCACAAGGACAAGAGACCAAGCACATCTATGGGGGGAGCTAAGGCAAACCCTAAGGTACCCTTTAAGGCATATCCTTGCAATTCTAATAAGACACATGCTAGTAGCTTTATTGCATTTGTCAATAATGATAAGCATGATAACTATAGAAACCGATACATGTGCTTAGGTGCCAAACATGTTAGTCTAGATAAGGACAATACTAGAAGTACCAACCCTAGAATTAATTCATCTAAGGTTAAGGAAAACCTAGATAGGAATCCCAAAACAACTAGACATATGCCTAGGAATACCTCAAAGAAAAATGACAAATTAAAACTTGAGGTATTAGAGAAGGAAAATCAAGTCTTAAGGTCAAGACTTGACACTTTAGAAAAGGCCCTTAAGAATTTGGAGAAGTCAACTCTAGGGTCTAAGGGTCAAAAACAAAAGCCCAAAGACATGAGAGGTTTGAGTCACAAACCTAAGTCTTAAGTGGTCAAGCCCACTTATCATAATGTTCCATTCGATTATGGAACAAGTCCTAGGGCTAGGAAGACCATCACCAAGGTCACAAGGGGAGTCACCCCTAGAGTTGATCTTGATGAGTCCCAAATGACCAAGGCTTTAAAGCCTAGGAGGGTCATTAGGAGAGTTGCTAGGGAAGTCATCCCTAGTGAATATTTAGTGAACCCAATGAGCTCAAATAGGTTTTGGGTTTCTAGGAGCGTGATTCCATCACGCTAGATAGGTTAGGGTGTGCCAACCTTAATTGGATAGGTAGTTAACCTAATCATGGCAAAAGGTGGCATTTTAGGAATTTTCAAGGTGTAATCAAGCCTTGAAAATGAAATTTAAAATCTTACTCATTCCTAAGGTGATTCGGATGTGCCAACTACACTTGAGGAATTTTCTAGGGTCAATCTAATTGGCACATAGTGATCTAAAAATCTTTAGTATATGATTTTAGATCTATTGCACTTAGGAATATAGAATTTATGACAAAATGATCAAAATTATCAAAAATGACAACTAAAGCTAGAATTAGGTATTTTCTATACCTTTATATGTTATTTGCCATATATTGTTTGCCATATGCCATGTCATGACATCATATCTAATTTACTATCATTTGAAATGTCATGATAATGCTTAGGTTAGTTATATGTCATGCCTTATTTAAGTTTCATACTTTATGCCATGACATCATGACATTGACACATGTTTTCACTTATGATATTATTTTATGTCATGTCATCATCTCTTGCATGTATGATCAATTAAATTGATTTAAGGATAAAAACTCAATTTGATATGGAAATCAAATTGTTGTCTAGAAAATGCATGAGAACTTAGCTTAAGATGACCTAAACCCATATCTCACATCAAAATTGACTTGGATGTGTTTGATACACCTTAGATGTGTGTGAGATATTAGGATTATGAGTTAGGATCAAGGTGCATAGCTCTTGTACCTAGATGAGCCTAATTCTAAATTAAGGATCATAGGGAAAGCTTGTGTACAAGTCATGTACATTTAGCCCTAAGATTGTGATCCTAAATTGAATGGTTTAAAATCATTTCAAAATTGATTTGAAAAACCTTGATGAAGCTTTTCTAGTGATAGCATTCATCATTGAGCAAGTTGATATAAAGATGGATTAACCTTGAATTATTTCAAAGTCTTTCGAACTTTGTATCAAGATTTAAAAATGGAAGTTATTTTCATAGAAAACTATTTTTCCATGATAATATATGTTATGAGGAATGTATCCTCAAAATTTTATAATTTTTGGAATTTTCTGTGATTTTTTAGGGGTTTCTGAATTTCGGGAGAAAAATTAGAAATCCCTATCAGAGATTTGTGGACCGATCAGAGGGGATGCTGATCGGTCCAGGGAGGTCTGAATCGGTCACTGGACCGATCCAGGGAAGTGTGGACCGGTCTGGTGACCGATCGGGCGTGTCAAATTCTTTCTGATTGTCTGAAATTTCAGCTGGAAGTTGGTATTTTAGATTTCTAAAGGATTGAAACTCTCCAAGACATTGTTGGTGCAATGGTCAAGGGGGAGTTGACCTTTAGGGGGAGTTTTACCTATTGGTCAAAGGGGAGTTGACTTTTAGGGGGAGTTTTTACTCGATTTCTGAGGATGAGTGATATGAGATTATCACTAAGTTGATTATTGTCTTTAGTATCAAGGGGGAAATTAAGGGTTTCAATGAAAGGTATGGGACTTTCAAGGAAGTAACTCTTAACCTTGATTCACTCTTTTTGATGTGTGTCAAAAAGGGAGAGAAATGTCTAGAGAATGTACAAGGAAGAACATTGGAGTTTGGGGAGAATGTTCAAGGAAGAACATTGATTGGAGAACTATTGGAAAACCTAAGTTAGGATATCGGGTTAACCTAACTTGATTATGGTTTTTGTCAAACATCAAAAAGGGGGAGATTGTTGGTGCAACCTTAGGTCAAGGTTGACCTGGTTGACCCGACTCGAGTTGACCTGACTCGAGTTGTATTTTGATGTTTGACGAGAATAGAAAAGTTCTATTCTGATGTTTGACGAGAGTAGAAAAGTTGTATTATGATGTTTGACAGAATATAAACTTGGGAGATTGTGGGTGCAATCTTTGGTCAAGGTTGACCTGGTTGACCCGAGGTGAGTCGACCTGATTTGGGAAATCCTCGTGAGTGAAGCCAGGTGAAAGTCCTGGTGAGTGAAGCCAGGCAGTTGGAAAGTCCTGGTGAGTGAAGCCAGGCAAGGGAAATCCAGATAGGTCAAGATTGACCAGACATCTGGTGAAAAGTCCAAGCAGGGAGCTTGGCACGAGAAAAGTCCAAGTATGGAGACTTGGCACGGAAAAGTCCAAGCAGGGAGCTTGGCACGGGAAAAGTCCAAGTATGGAGACTTGGCACGGAAAAGTCCAAGTATGGAAATTTGGCATGGGAAGTCGGAGAGGGCTTGGGAGCTCGTTCTTCGAACTGTGGTCAGAGAGGGCTCGGTAGCTCGTTCTCCGGACTAGGTCAGAGAGGGCTCGGTAGCTCGTTCTCTGGACCGGACGAAGTCGGAGAGGGCTCGGTAGCTCGTTCTCTGGACCAGACGAAGTCGGAGAGGGCTCGGTAGCTCGTTCTCCGGACTAGGTCAGAGAGGGTTCGGTAGCTCGTTCTCTAGACCGGATGAAGTCGGAGAGGGCTCGGTAGCTCGTTCTCCAGACTAGGTCAGAGAGGGCTCGGTAGCTCGTTCTCTGGACCGGACATGGGAAGTCGGAGACGGCTCGGTAGCTCGTTCTCCGGACTAGGTCTGAGAGGGCTCGGTAGCTCATTCTCAGGACCAGGTAGGGTTTAGGGCTGGGAGCTCTAAACCTGGATCGGTCTGGTGACCGATCCAATGATACGCTGGTTGACTGATCGGTCTGGTGACCGATCAGTAACCAAATAGTGTGTTTCTGTGAATTACCTGATCGGTCTGGTGACCGATCAGTAATCATACAGAAGCGAAGAAGATCGGGAGAAGAAAGAGGGGGGATCGGTCTGTGGACCGATCCACCTGAGTCCTGATCGGTCCACAGACCGATCAGAGAGTTCGGCAACTCTCTGTGAAGCGTGCTGATCGTTCTGGGGATCGATCAGCATAGGTCCTGATCGGTCCCCAGACCGATCAGAGAAGGTCTAGACCGATCAGGGTGGAGCCTGATCAGTCCAGCTCTAGCCGTTGAGTCACAACGGCTAGCTTTCTGCTGTATCCTCTGCCCTCTTCGCAGGTTCGCGGGTTCAGGGATATAAAGGGATCGAGTGCCTCTACAGTAGTAGGAGCCTCTCTTTTCTTTCTGATCTTACTGCAATCAGAGCTTTGCTGAGCTCTCATTTTCCTGAAGCTTCGTGGAAGCTTCCTTCGGCTGGTTCCTGCTGTTGTAGGTGTTTCGTGAAGTTGCTGCTTCATCCAGTCTACGAGAAGACATGCTGTGTTTTTACATTCTTACTACCTTTGTATTGTGCTGTATCTTTGTACTCCTATCTTGCTGTTGCAAGAAGTTTGTGGCGAGGTTTCTCCACCGAGAAGGAGTTTCTATTAGCCGATTTTCCGGGGTCTCATCCACCGACGGATTGATAGGCTTCGTCCACCTTACGGACACGCCGAGGAGTAGGAGTATCATCTCCGAACCTCGTTACATCATCGTGTTTGAGGTTTGATCTTCTCCACTTTCGTTTCTACATTGTATTTCCGCTGCGCTAACCTAAATTGTAGGAAGAAACGTGAATTTGGGGTCGGCTATTCACCCCCCCCCCTCTCTAGCCACGTCCGAAGGTCCCAACAATAAATTCATTTTCTAATCGATTGTACATCCAAACTTTGTTCATATACATTGTTACCTAATGAGAATATAATTTAATACAATTTGTTACAAAGTATATGAGTTGCTAAAACTATTAAATTGAAAATTAAAAAAATAATTTGTTTTCCTACATATTGAGCTTGTAGTATATATCAATCTAAATCACAAGAAACATAGATTTCATATTAAAAAAAATAATAAACTATACTATCTTTTATATTCCAATCAAAGATAATGAGCTCTAAAATTAACATAGATATAAATATATCAACACTAAAATAACACACTATATCACGTTATAGATCAAAATACTAACTTAACATACATCTAAATTCAACTATGTAAAATAGCATATAAGTGTTGTTTAATAAATTATACTTGAAGATAAGTAGTCCAACCAGAGAAGAGCATCAAATACAATATACTACAAAATAAAAAATAGTTAAAATTAATCACAAACAATCACAACAAAGGAAAAGTTGAGCTTGAGCAGACCGAGATTGTGGCCGCGAGCTAGTGGCAGGCCAAGCTCGTAATCGCGAGTTGGTGGCCAACCAAGCTGGAGGTCAAATAAGCTGTCGGCCACGTGCTGGCAATCGACCAAGCTACCAGCCATGGCCAAGCTTGTGGCCAACAACTGGAGGTCGCCTAAGCTGCGGCCGGCCAAGCTACCGACCACGAGTTGGGGGTCGGCTAAGCCACGAGCTAGTGACCATCCATGTTCTAGAAGCTAGCCACCTTTATGTCGGCCAAGCCGTCAGCCGCGTTCTGGCGGGCAACCAAGCCGTCGACTGCATGTTGATAGCCGGCAAAGCTGCTAGTCATGTGTTGGCGGTCGATAAAGGTGACAACCGTGTGCAGCAAGTAGATTCGAGAAGAGGGAGAGACAGCTTACCTGAGATGTTGCTGGTTCCGCCGGAAGAGGATTCAAGAAGAAATCGAGCCGCACACGTAAGAAAAATCAAGGCTTCAACCTAATTTTTCACCTAGATTTACTGACGGAATGTGATTCTGTCGGTAATCCGGGTCACATTCCATTCCGTTGGTAAATCCGGATTCTTACTATCTAGATGGAATACAATTTTCGTCGGGGGTTATCGATAAAATCCTAATTCCATCGATAACCCCGTTCTTACAATAGCCTTATGGAACAATTTGTCAGATTATAGTTTTCCCCTATGAAAACCATATTTCATCAAAGATTATTAACTGAAATAAATTTCGTTGATAATTCTATCATTATTATTATTGGATTTTTTTTTTAAGTGAAAGGAGTCTTTACTTAATTCATCATGAAGTTAATTTTTTTTAAATTAAGACACACAGAGCATTTCTCACTGAACGTACGCCCGGCAGTGCTTAGCTTCTGCCCCTGTGCATGTGCTCAACCGCATAGCATTTTCACTCAAAATGGCAAAGAAAATCCTTGCGCCTGGCACGAGCTGCGCTGGTGCTGCACAGCGACAGACGCAGCTCATAAGAGTGTGGCTGGTGCACTGACACCGAGGCCAAGCACAAGATGATAGATCTGTAGAGAAGATGGAAGGTTTGGATGGATGGATGGATTAATTGGAACAATTTTCCCTGTGTTAAAAGGCCCGCAACAAATTACATGTATGGGAATAATCCACCCACCCACTCGTCCCTTGTCCTGTTGGCCTTGCCTTTCCCAACAAGGGAAGAAGCCAGGCCTGGCTTGCATCGCCAAATCCATCAAAGAAGCCATGCCACGCCATGCCATGGCAGCTACTGGCCTTTAGAGCTAGCCTGTGGCTACGCCTGATGTGATGAGTTGAGAAGGGGGGAAGAAAAAGGTCGATGCCTTGATGGAGAGTGGAGACAAGGCACTAGTGGTGGTGGGGTTTATACCAAATGGGCAGCTGTGGGCAGCCTCCCTCCTTTTACCCCGATGGGAAACAGAGGAATAGTCACATCACTTTCCGCACTCTCTGGCCTCCCTCGATTGTGACAACTGAAACCCTCACCTCTCTCTTCCCCCTTCCCTGCCTTACATGTTATACCATAACATTCTTCCTCTTCTTCTGAATTTCTCATCTTCCTCTAGTTAATTTGCTTTTGTATTAAACTGGATTGATGTGAAAGCATGTATAGGGTATATACATATATATAGATATATATATGGGAAGCTCAGAAGCTACCTCTAGACACCCTACCAGATGTCGTAGCTTGTCACTTGCAAGATAATAACAGCTTTTCTCATTCACACTTTGACCGAATTATGTATTTAGATAATGTAGAAGATGATCATCGAGCAAGTATACTTAAATTACAAAGCCCATATATATATATATATATATATATATATATATATATATATATATATATATACGCTCGCTCTGTATCTGTATGTAGAGGAAGAGAGCAGCTAGATGTCACTACGAGTACTGAGTGGGGTTCCCTCTCTCAGGCATTATTGCGAGAATAGAAACCCTAAGCAGGCATCATCATGAGTGCATGCTCATGTGAAAACTCCTAAGCCTATCTATCTATCAATTCCTTGGATCTCTCTTCTATTCCCTCTCCATCTAATTAGCTAGCTCTTGTCTTCTTGCTGCTGCGTCATGGACTCTGTCTCTCCCGCTGAGCACTTGTGCTACGTGCGTTGCACCTACTGCAACACTGTTCTTGCGGTAATTAATGCTCCAATAGTAGAAGATGAGATTAACGAGTGAACGATTGCAGCCTCATTGTCCATTTAATTTCTATGCATGTTTCATTTCGATTGTGTATGTTTTTCTTCTTCTTCTTCTTTCTGTCTGAAGCAATCCCTGATCATTTATCTTTCGTCCTGATTTTGGATCTTTAAACATGGCTTTAACTATGAATGATCTTTCGGAAGATCGACCTCGAAGTACTACTTTAAATTGCTTTCTTCATTTTTCTTTTTCTTTTTTTCTTTTTCTGTTTGTGTGGTTAATTTAGGTTTGATGCTGTTCAAGGTATCCTGATGCATGCCTTCCAGATTTGTTGCTATAGCCTGCCTCGGGAAGTGGGCATATACTTGCGTTTCGCTGATCTTGAGATTAATCTGAAAGGGGAAAAATTAAATTTTGGAGCATCACGATCTTGATCTTGATCAACATATCTAAAGGACATGAAATAATGAAGCCTCTCATAGTTTAATTTCTTCATAATTCATTTGCTTCCCACAGATCAGAACTTATCATTTTACACACCTTTGGTTTATATTTGTCAAGATCTCACGTACGTAGCTTCTATCTATTTTAACAGAATATAATTTTCCTGAAGATTTAGAGAATTAATTAACCTCTTTCCCCTGCTTGCAGGTTGGGGTTCCATGCAAGAGGATGATGGACACAGTCACTGTGAAGTGTGGCCACTGCAACCATCTCTCCTTTCTAAGCCCTAGACCCATCCAGCAACCCTTAACTCTCACTGAACATCCAATGAACCAGCTTCAGGTTCATGACTTCTTCTTGTCTTACAATTATACGCCCCAAATAATAACTCAATAAGCCTATGAGTTGCATTGCAAAGTAGAGAAAAGATTTAGAGAGTTGAGCTAAGCAATACTGATTCTAATTTTCTTTAAAATTTATGAAAGGGGCCTTGTTCTGATTGCCTGAGGGTTTCCCCGGCGCCATCGTGGTTCTCCGGTGAACCAATGATCCAAAAGCCACCCTTTGTTGTGAAACGTAAGGGTTGTATCATCCTAATTCCTTCCATGGTTTCTCTTCTTCTTCTTCTTTTTTGTTTATTAATTCTAATTGAGCAGCATACACATAATTAATTTGGCTTGAATTTATGGTTACAGCTCCTGAGAAGAAACACAGGATGCCTTCTGCTTACAATCGTTTCATGAAGTAAGAATCGAAATGTGTTTACATCAATAGACTTATAAAAATTAGCTCTTTTTTATTTTTGTTTTTTGCAGAAACTAAATTATATTAAATATATAATTAATGCTATAATATTTTGATTTCTATTGTCCTGTGCAATCTATACATCTCGATTAGGTGGTCTACTAGTCAGCATAGTTAGTAATACTTTAGGATTCTGTATATCTTTTTGTGTACTTGTAAACTGGAACTAAGTAGCATAGCAGCTTGCTTGCATGCATGCGTGAGGCCTTTAAGTGCTACATCAGTAGGCCATGCATTCCAGTGCAATAAAGTTTGCATGGAGATAAGAAAAGCTATCAAGTAGGAAGATAAACAATGGGGCAGCAAATTTAGTGAAAGTTAGCATGCCTTAAGAAACCAATTACATTTCCTTGCTAAGAAATGAAAGAAATTGAAAGAAAGAGGAGTAGCACAGTTGACAAATTTAATGAGGAAACACATTGACTATTATCTTCTTTAATCAAGGCCTTCACCAGTAAGAACTTTGGCCAAAGAGGATTATTCTAGTTCAATGACGAGATCAATGGATCTTTTGCTTGCAGGCCAACAAGCAAGAATCAAAATTCAATATAGTGAAAAAAGATTTGCCAAGATGAGAAAATCCATAAATTTATTCATTCAGTAGAATACTTTGACTTGTTTTTGGAGGCCCTTAGGCTTGCTTCATTGAAGGGTTAAGTTGAAGGATGGATAGTGAGTGAGAGATAAACATGGCTTATTCTTTATCTGTGCATTATAATTCTTCTGTTTAAAATTGGATGAAAAATTAATTAATTATTAGAAAAGGTTACCCATCATCTTCATTTATATTTGAGCTTTTTGAGTTGCTGCCAAAGGTATATATATATATATATATATCCAATTGTAGCAAAGGTGATTAAGTCTATCCAGATATCTCTCACAATCCGTCCCCAAATTATGTAAAGAGAGATAAATCATGGGATCAACTTATACCTGACCGCCATGTGGTTAAGTGATGGGACATATACAACTTCCAATGAACTATAAAGACATTATCATGGCTTCCAACACTGTTTTCAAATTACTTAACAATATAGAATCATTTAGGATTCCTAAAGTAGAGTACATATGGTTTCTATACTAGGTCTGATGCATATATTGTCCATACTGTTGGAGAGAATTAACAATTATATAGCTTGATCTATAAGTAATTGTTCTACAAGATATTGCCTAATTGCAATGCCCAACACACACCTAAATCTCCCAATTAGGCTTTTGCATATAAGTAAAAATAGATTGTTAATCTTCAAAATTAATAGAATCACAATTGTTTGTGTGCTATGAAAGGGAGGAAATACAGAGAATCAAAGCCGTTCAGCCCGACATTCCTCACCGAGAAGCATTCAGCATGGCCGCAAAGAATGTGAGTTTCCCACAGACAAACACATTCCTTTTCCTTTGTTCATCTCCTAATATGCATGCCTCAAATTGGTACATGAACAAAGTGGGCCAAGTGCGATCCTCGCTGCTCAACAATGGCTTCTACCTCTGAGGGCAAGAAGCTAGCTCCCATTTCAGAACTGGTAATTAAATCCAAACCCTAATTTCAGATACAAAAACACACTAGTCATTCTTCCAAGGGTTTCATTATATGGCATGGTTCAGGAAAGAAACAACAATAACTACAGAATGGAGAGCTCCAAAGTTCACAATCATATAGAAAAGAAGGACTAGGTTCCAATCGACATCTACATGGAGCTAGCTAGGTGTTCCACTAGTGGTGTTCTTATGGGTGTTCAGTTTTGTTGGATCGATCTTCTACTCTCTATACAATGAATTGAAGCATAGCTCTAGCTATCTAATGTTGTTGTATTCTAATTTCTAGTTCTGATCCGTGCATGGCTATGCATGCATTAATGCAAACAAAAGGGAGTGAGACTATGTATAATAATATCAACCTAGCTATTTATTCAGTTTCTACTGATCGAGATCAGGTTGCCCATTATATTTTATGTTCATAAAGTTTCTAAAGCTTCATGAGATCATTTCCTTTAAAAACTTATAGGATTCTTTGTCAGATGTTAATCAACTTTATCTGTGGTAGTTTCTTTTGTTTTTTTTTTTGGTAATATAGGTATTCAATTCTTCAAACTAATTAATTTTGGAAATAATCGATTCGGTCCCATGAAAATTTTTATTGGTCGTCAAGATAAACCAGAATGCGTTTATGAAAATTTATTGAAATGATCGACATTCATAAAGTTGTTATATCATTGAAGAAATTTTTTTACAATGTAACATTATTTGAATGGTATAATCACTGCAACATTGTCCGGGCAAAACAATCATATAGTTTTTTGGGTGAATCTGAAGAAGATCACTACTGTGCATAATTGTTATTAGTGGATGTTGAATTTCAAAGAACAATATCATTATAGTATTAATTTTTAAAAATTAATATCATAATAATATTATATTTTAAAAATTAGCACAACTTTAATTCTACATAAATCTTAAATCAAGATCACTATGATACTAACTTTTAAAAATCAACACTATAATTATTTGATCTTTAAAATACAGTACCAGTGGTGATGTTCTTTAGGAATACGACACCGTAATAGTTGGCTCCGGGTAAAATAGAAAATAAATGCATTTTTTAGGAAATCTAAAAGTTAGGTGTGCTTTTTTTAAAATTTCATAACTTCAAGTGTATCCTTGATCAATTGCCGACAATTTGGCGGTAATGATGTAATTTAAGGGGGCAAAATTAAATTTTTTGCATGGTTGCCCTTCATCAAATTATCATATCGACTCAACGATATTAGACGTGGTAAAATGATACACGATTTTGTAAAAGTTGAATGCATGGTGATGCTGTCTGAAAGCTGAATCAACGGACGTTGGGCACGTAGCGCTCTCCGAGTCGTTGACGTAGATCTCCGACCGATCATACAGAGCTCCGGCGAACCTGCAAAGAAGTCGGGCCGAGAAGGGGTTCCCGGCGACGACCCTCCGACGCTCAAGTCAGACAAAGCTCGACAACAAAGAAGTGACTCCAAATATCGTAGAATGCATACTTCCGGTGAAGTGCGAGGCTCCTTATATAGAGCTGGGAAGGAGCTCATGCACACATGCCGAGGTGAATACGTGTCCCCAGCTCATACCTCAGTAAGGGCTTGTCAGAAAGCTTATCTGACACCATACTGCTACAGTCCGAGCACGTCTATGATGTGACAAGGGAACTCGCTATCATAAGATCCTGCGTATGGTCCAATCGTCGAACATGCTCGCTGTCAGAATATGTTTCTCTGTCCTTTTGTATCTTCTGTTCCTGCGCCGAGCGTCCTACCGGTCGGCCGTCATGGGCATCGTCCGACCGGTCCTTCGTGCTGGTCCACTTAGGAGCTTCCGGGTAATGTGCTCTGTGGAGACTGTTCGCAGTATCCGCTCGGCCATATGTCTCTGTTCAACGAGCGTCGGAACCCCTAGTCCCGTCGGGCCGTCTTTGGTTCAACTGTGACCTCGTTCGGCCGACCGGTCTCCGCTTCTCCGATCGTACGTCGGATACTTTGACCTCCCCGTGGCGTTGACTTCCCAGAAAGGGGGTTCCCCGTTCTTACCGCCGGATCACATGGTATATGATCTTGTCCAGAATCTGAGTCGGATGAAAATCAGATGAGGTATCGTTGGTGTTGACGGAGGAGAGACTATGATGCTGCGGTCGTGCGGGCTTCGACGAATAGACCCCCACGTAGCCCTGAAGGACTACTAGGTCTGAACCAACAGTACTAGAACTCTGCGCATACTCAGACAAGCACACAGAACGTTAGAGATCAAGAACTAAGGAAAAAGTCTCCAGAGCAGATTCTCCAACGCTCAAGTCAAGTACTTTTTTCCCAGAAGAATAGTGTACGAAGGAAGAAGAAAAGTAGACAAGTGGGTGAGTGAGCGTACCTGCGCAAGGGAGAGGACGCCCCTTTTTATATGACAGTGCGTACCTTCTGGAGACTGACTCCTGTTAAAAGATGTCGGGTGTCAGGACTTGTCGAGTGGTGGAGGACACGTGGCCTTCTCCTATAGACTGGAGGAAGGCTCTACTTATAGATAACCCCAACCGCTGGAATATTCCCTGACATGCAGCAGATATTCTCTGACAGGTGGTTACGATTCCCTGACCTGTTGTCGCATAACGCCTACTGTCCTGCCCGGGTATGGTCGAGGCAGCTCGGGTCGACCCGCTAAGTGCTAATGAATAGATTGAGTGAATGGAGGGGTGCGCTCGAAGTCTCATTTTGCCGACTTTTATGATTCAGACCCGGCCGAGAATGACAAGTCTGCTTACACGGGCTAGCTTGAGAACACCCGATTGGTAAAGCCAGGTCGGGCTGGGTCCTGATCACGCGTCCTGCCGCAAACTTGGTTTCCCGACCAGTAGACCCCGCCCTGGCTTTATACGCAGGATGACCCCGAATGGTCCTACTCCGTATATTGAATAACACATCTCCTTGACTTATGATTGTCACGTCCCCTTGACTTTTGATGACCAGCCCTACCATTATGCACCGCATCATAAGCCTCTCCCCAAGTCTAGTCGAAGGAGGCCCAGGTCCGACTGACTAAACCAGACTCCGGTTTCACTTGGCCTTGCCACTGCGACTTTAACTACTGCTCCCTTTCCTTATGTCTTTGGAAATTTACCATGTTCTCAAATGCTACGCCATTTCCCGGATGTCTGTGCCGCTGCATCAATTCCTAAATCTTTGGATACACAACATGTCCTTGAATGCGGTACTATTTCCCATATGTCGTTGCACGCCTCGAGGATGACCCTTCGCATCTCTCTCTTTAAAAAGAGCTGACCTGTAACGACCCCCCCCTCCTACTAACTAGGCTGCGAGGCCAGACTGTCACATTATGCTGTGCTAACTTACTCCCTGACCCTCACTAGAGTCTAGGTGCGGAAAGCTGCATTAATTAAAACTTTGCTAGTTGCTACCACAAATATGGAACTAATACTCAAATCACTATTTTTATCATCAATCATATGCTAAGGGGTATAATCTAGGATGTACCTGTCATATCTTACATCCCTTATGGTCAAGGAACTGAACTACAAGGTTTCTTGGTCGAAACCCAGCTTCCCAATCGATTGGGATTGAACTCAATCGATTGACAGCTACTGGATCGATCTGTGGATCGATTCAGTTTGCTACTGTATACGGAAACTTCGTTCGGATCGATCGGCTGATCGATCCAGACTGGTTGATCGATCCACTGATCGATTCAGCGTGCTACTGTGCACGGAAGAATTTATGGATCGATCGGCTGATCGATTCCACTTAGTCAATCATCCAGTGATCGATCCCAGAGCTCTCTGTTTGCTACAAAACACTGCTGGATCGATCGGCTGATCGATCCAGGAGCTTACTGTTGACGGAACAAGTTATCCAATCGATCAGCTAATTGATTGAGGAGCCTCCAATCGATCGGCTGATCGATCGGGGTTTCTGATTTTGTATCAGGAATCTGATTTCAGCATTGTTTCGTGCTCAAATCACATGTATCAGTTCTAAATGGCTGGGAAAACATCCTAATATCAAATAACTAGTATTCCAAGCATGGCATCGTACATAATTCACTAGTTCATGGCATTTAACATACTAAGGTGCGGAATAATAAAATGCTAGAGAGTTCTAATGCTCAAACAAAACTTACTGGATCCCTAAGATCTTTATTCCAAGTTCCTGCCACACACATCTTCATCACATTGTCCTCCAGCCTCCGCTAATTCATCCTTCCTTTACCTCTATCTGCAGTATAAGGAAAAGAAGTATCTGTAAGCTCAAGAGCTTAGTAAGAAACCATCTACCTCACAAAACATGCATACGATGCAATTTATGCTTTTAAAACATGCTATTTGAAATATATGCTGAACATTGCTAGACATGGATTCTAAAACATGGCATAATCACATACGATACATGGCAATCATAGCTAAGCATAAAACCATCATGTGGATCCATAAGAACTAAACTAAAATAAAAGTTAAGCTACACTACTACTAACTGATGCTAAGCTGCTCTGTATTCACCTAAACTATATGGTGAAGTTTTGAAACTTATTTATCATAAATAGATGAAAATACATATTCATGCTGCTGATGGGCCCGGCAACTGTACTTGCTGTGCGCGCATCCCTAACTAAACCCGGGATTGCAAATTCTGAATCTAGTAGGGTTTACTAGGTTATCTAAACCTAGGGACGACTATGGGAGCCCAACTCAATGGACATTTAGTCCAGTACAGTGTCACTGCTAAAAGTAAAATACTGAGCATAAGCTAATAATTCTTGTCTTGCTTTTACTAGGTTGTCTGAACCTAAAACTAAGTTATCTAAACCTAGAGGCGACTGTGGGAGCCCACCCATTGGACCGTAGTCATATAAAAGCTGTAGCAAGACTAACTGTGCTATAAAATGCTCCTACTGCATTTATCTAAACTATTGGAATGCCTATAGTGGCCCTTTTTCTGAGCTAAGCATTAAAACAAACACATGGTGTGCGCTAATTCACACCCTATATACTGAAAATTCTGCATATGACTAAACTAATGCATAAAACGTATGAAGAGCTACTTATACTGCAGGTGAGGGGTTTCTTACCTCCTGCTCGAAGTTTTTTACAAATCTAAACGCTAGGTTTCCGGTGGAGAAGATCCCTTTGTCGATCTCCTCGCGTCTACGTGCCCTTCTCGCGGAGAGGAACGTTCTCGTGCTGGAGTCGTCGCCGGGAGGTGCTCCTATGGCCCTTGGAACGGAATCCTAAGTTCGTAGGTCTTGGGCGCCGAGAGGGTGGAGAGGAAGAGGGGGCGGCGTGTGAGGGTTTTAGGAAGAGAAGAGTTGCGTTAAAACAATTCCCCACTTAGTAATTTTCCTATTTATATTAAGTGGTTTATCCGGCCAACTTAAATATAAATATAATGGTTTCCCTCTTCTTTCAGCACACCCCTGCTGGGGCCTCCTGGTTACTAGAGTTATCTATAAGACATAGGGTCTCATAGGTCTCGGGTTCAATTCCCACTTAAGCTATTTTACGTTTCTATTTATTTTTGCTACTTCCGCTATTCTAAAAATTCTGTAAAAATATCCTAAAATTCCAGAAAAATACTAGGATATTTATAAAAGTTTTTTGAGAATTTTCGGGCGTTACAATCCCCCATACCTTATAAAAAGTTCATCCTCAAACTTAGAATAACTTTGGGTACTTCTGTCTCATACTAGCTTCTGTCTCCCAAGTTGCCTCTTCTGTTGTGTGATTTTGCCAAAGGACTTTTACTAATGATACTTCCTTGTTCCGCAATTTCTTAACTGCTCGGTCTATTATCTGAATAGGCCGACTGTCATACCTGAGATCTTCGCGAACTTGTACCGACTAGGGATCAATCACCTGGGTGACATCTGGGATATGCTTCTTCAGCATAGAGACATGAAATACATTGTGGCTAGCTGACAACTCCTGAGGTAGCTCTAGCTCATATGCTACCTTGCCAACTCTTCTGGTGATAAGGTATGGTCCCACATATCTGGGACTTAGTTTGCCCTTCTTCCCAAAACGCATTACTCCCTTCATGGGAGCTACTCTGAGGAATACTGTATCCCCAACTGAAAACTCTAGGGGTATGTGCCGTGTATCAGCATAGCTTTTCTGGTGGCTCTGAGCTGTCTCTATCCTCTAGCGGATCTGCTGTATAGCTGCCGTGGTATCTGCTACTAGATCTGTCTGAAGTTCTAGTTCCTTCTGTTCACCACTCTCATACCAGGAGATTGGAGATCTACACCTCCGTCCATAGAGAGCCTCATAGGGTGCCATACCGATAGTGGCCTGATAGCTGTTGTTGTATACAAATTCTGCTAAACTCAGATACTTGCACCAACTTCCTTTGAAGTATAGGGCACATGCTCGGAGCATATCTTCGAGTACCTGATTTACCCGCTCCGTCTGATCATCTGTTTGAGGATGGAAGGCTGTGCTAAATTTTAACTTGGTACCCAATGCTGACTGTACACACTCCCAGAAGTGTGATGTGAACCTACTGTCTCTGTCTGAAATGATGGTCTGTGGGACTCCATGTAATCTGACAATCTCCTTGAGGTACAACTGAGCTACCTGCTCCATGGAGTAGGATATCCTGATAGCTAAGAAGTGGGCTGATTTAGTCAATCTGTCGACTATTACCCAGATGGCATCAAAACCATTCGTGGTTCTGGGTAGTCCCACTATGAAATCCATAGAAATATCCTCCCACTTCCTCTCTGGAATCTGAATGGGCTGCAAAACTCCTCCTGGTCTCTGGTGTTCTGCCTTGACCCGCTGACAGGTCAGACAAATATTGACATATCTAGCGATGTCTCTTTTCATCCCAGGCCACCAAAAATATTTCTTTAGATCTTGATACATCTTGGTGGAACCCGGATGCATCGCATAGGGAGTCCTGTGAGCCTCGTCTAAAATCTTTCTCTTTAGTTCCTCCTGATCTGGAACACAAAGTCTGTCACCAAAATGTAATGCCCCACTATCGGATATTCTGAACTCTCCACTTCCTGATTCTGCTAACCCTTGCTTGATTTTCTGAATTTCAGGATCCTGTCCCTAAGCTGTCTGGATGTCACCAAGCAAGGTGGATGCTAAAGTCGTAGTAGAGAGCTATCCCACTATAAGTTCGAGACCAAAATCTGTAATCTCCTTCTGTAGGGATGGTGACATAGCTGCTAGGGATAGTAAGGTAGCACTGGACTTCCTGCTAGTGCGTCTGCCACCTTATTAGCTTTTCCTGGGTGGTAGAGGATATCTATGTCGTAATCTTTGACCAGCTCGAGTCATCTGCGCTGTCACATATTCAGATCCTTCTGAGTGAAGAAGTACTTCAGACTCTGATGATCTGTATACACTCTACACTGAGCTCCATATAAGTAGTGTCTCCAAATTTTGAGGGCGAACACAACTGCTGCAAGCTCAAGATCGTGAGTAGAGTAGTTCCTCTCATAATCCTTGAGTTGTCTGGAGGCATAGGCGATCACCTTGCCATTTTGCATCAGCACTGCTCCTAGTCCCAACTTAGAGGCATCACTATAAATGTCAAAGCTGTCTGTGTTTTCTGATAGAGCCAGAATGGGTGCACTGGTCAGTCTTCTTTTGAGTTCCATAAAACTATTCTCACAGTCCTCTGTCCACTGAAATTTCCTGTTTTTCCTGGTAAGAGCTGTCAGTGGGGAGGCTATTCTGGAGAAATCCTCTACGAACTTCCTGTAATAACCTGCTAGTCCCAAAAAGCTTCTGATTTCACTGGTGTTCTTGGGTCTTTTCCAGTTACTCACAGCTTCTATCTTACTGGGGTCTACCATGATACCATCTTTGGAGATGATGTGACCCAGAAAGGCTACCTAATTGAGCCAGAATTCACATTTCGTGAACTTGGTGTATAGCTGGTTCTGCTGAAGGGTCTGTAATACTATTTTCAGGTGCGCTGCATGTTCTTCCTGAGTTCCTGAATAGATAAGAATATCATCGATGAACACGATAACAAACTTATCTAAGTATTCTCTGAATACCTTGTTCATGAGGTCCATAAAAGTAGCTGGAGCATTCGTTACGCCAAAGGGCATGACTACGAACTCATAATGTCCGTATCTGGTCCTGAAAGCCGTCTTGGGTATATCACCTTCTTTAACCTTCACTTGGTGATATCTCGATCTGAGGTCTATTTTAGAGAACACTGCTGCTCCCTTTAACTGATCAAACAGGTCATCTATTCTGGGAAGAGGATACCTATTCTTAACCGTGACTTGGTTTAGTGCCCGGTAGTCTATACACAGGCGTATGCTCCCATCCTTCTTCTTCACGAACAATACAGGCGCTCCCCATGGTGAGTGACTAGAGCGTATGAAGCCCTTGTCGAACAGCTCCTGTAGTTGCTCATGAAGTTCTTTCAGTTCGGCTGGAGCCATGCGATAGGGTGCTTTGGAGATGGGATTTGTACCGGGAATGAGCTCTATCTCAAATTCTATCTCCCTGTCTGGTGTCAGGCCTGGTAACTCCTCAGGAAAGACTGCTGGGTAATCATGTACGACTCGGACCTCCTCTAGCTTTTGGTCCTTGTTCGGTCTGGTACTGACTACATGTGCTAGGAATCCCGTACATCTTGAATCCAGTAGTTTCTGTGCTTTCAGAGCCGAGAGGAACTTCTTGGCTCTTCTCTTTGGCTCTCCGCTGTACTCAAACTGCACTCCTGCTTCGGGTTGGAATATAACTTTTTGTTTACGGCACTCTATGGAGGCACCGTACTTGATCAGAAAGTCCATTCCCATGATAACATCGTAGTCAGCCATATCTAGCACTATCAGATCACCAAAAAGCTCTCTGTCTGCTATAATGACTGGCACTGCTCTAAGCCAGTGCGTAGATGCCATGATTTCTCCTGAAGGTAGTGTCGTTAAAAACTTACTACTGAGTACCTCTGGAGGTATTGCCAACTTTTCGGCGAATGCCCTGGATATATAAGAATGGGTTGCCCTAGTATCGAATAAGACAGTTGCACTTTGCTGTAAAATACTAATCTGACCTGTAACAACTGTCGAGGCATTCGCTACGTCCTCTCTGGTGAGTGAGTAGATCCTCGCATTCGTCATGGCTGAGGGGGCTTCTAGTCTGCCCTGGCTAATGTGTGGACCATCTAAAGCCGCCTGCATCTGGTGCAACTGTGCTGGCTTGACTTCGTACTGAATCGGTTGTGGTGGAGGAAAGCTGGTCTTGTTTGGGCATTGTTTAGCCATATGCCCTTCCTGGCCACATTCGAAACATCCTCGAGTGCCCTTGCGACAAACTCCTGGGTGGAATTTTCCACAAGTGGAACACTTGGGATAGCTTGGTTGTTTACTAGCTGGTCCTCCTTTTGGGTAACTCCCTGGTTTGCGTTTGTTGCTGGAGTTCCCTTTCCAGTTAGAGCCGTGGGAGCTGTGGCCCTGGTGTTTCTGAGTACCTGAGCCTCCTTGGCCCTTCGACTCTAAGAGGACTTGCTTCTGCTGCTTGATGCTATTCTGGTAATGCTCGGTGGTTAAAGCACTGCTCACTAGTTCTTCAGTGGTTTGCGGCCTATGGACGCCGCTGGCCACGTTCATTGCTATTTCCGGCCTTAGCATCTTGAGCATCAATCGGACTCGTTCTTTTTCAGTGCTGACTAGTTCAGGACATAGACGAGCCAATCTATTGAATTTCTTCACGGCTTCCTCCACTGAAAGGTTGCCCTGGCGAAATTCAGTGAACTCGTCGTAGTGGCGATTTGTAACCCGCATGTGAAAGAACTCTTCAAAGAATTCTCTCTCGAAGTCAGCCCATGTCATCTGGTTCACTGGGCGCTTCAGCTTAATTCTTTCCCACCACATACGTGCGTCTCCTGCCAGGCAGAAGGAGACACATTTCACCTTCTCGTGTTCTGGCCAGTCCAGAAGCTCCATCGTACTCTCCAGTGTTTTGAACTAGGCTTAAGCATCCCATGGTTCACTGGTGCCTGAGAAGTTCACTGGCTTAATTTTCTGCCACTGGATTAGATAAGCTTCCCTCCCTGCCCCTGCTGCTGGGGCCACTGGTGTTGTAGGTTGGACTGGTGGAACCGCTATTACTGCTGGAGTTGCCAGGTTAGGTTCCGGAGTGACAGTGGGAGTGTTCTGCTGACTAGCCCTTAAGGTGGCTATCTCCTGTTGTTGTTCAACTAGCTGCTTCTGTAACTGAGCCACTACTGCGGTAAGGTCTGGGGGAGGCACTGAGCTGTCTGCCTCATGCTGGGGCTCAGTAGCTGGTGTCTTTCTAGCTGGGCGTCATCGTACCATTTTCTAAAGAAATAGAGGACATACATAACTAGTAGGATCATATTGCATAACCATTGTTATCATGTTAGGTACTATCATACGTATATAAGCATGCTTTAGTTATCTAGGAACATAAAAACAAACAAAACATAATTAAAGTGAGAGACGTTCTTACTTGGAAGCTGCAGGTTCAATGCTGATGTGTGTGTAGGAAGTATGGAACTTGGCTCTGATACCACTCTGTAACGACCCCCCCCCCCTCCTACTAACTAGGCTGCAAGGCCGGACCGTCACATTATGTTGTGCTAACTTACTCCCTGACCCTCACTAGAGTCTAGGTGCGGAAAGCTGCATTAATTAAAACTTTGCTAGTTGCTACCACAAATTTGGAACTAATACTCAAATCACTATTTTTATCATCAATCATATGCTAAGGGGTATAATCTAGGATGTACCTGTCATATCTTACATCCCTTATGGTCAAGGAACTGAACTACAAGGTTTCTTGGTCGAAACCCAGCTTCCCAATCGATTGGGATTGAACTCAATCGATTGACAGCTACTGGATCGATCTGTGGATCGATTCAGTTTGCTACTGTATACGGAAACTTCGTTCGGATCGATCGGCTGATCGATCCAGACTGGTTGATCGATCCACTGATCGATTCAGCGTACTACTGTGCACGGAAGAATTTATGGATCGATCGGCTGATCGATTCCACTTAGTCAATCGATCCCAGAGCTCTCTGTTCGCTATAGAACACTACCGGATCGATCAGCTGATCGATCCAGGAGCTTACTGTTCGCGGAACAAGTTGCCCAATCAATCAGCTGATCGATTGAGGAGCCTCCAATCGATCGGCTGATCGATCGGGGTTTCTGATTTTTTTTATCAGGAATCTGATTTCAGCACTGTTTCGTGCTCAAATCACATGTATCAGTTCTAAATGGCTGGGAAAACATCCTAATATCAAATAACTAGTATTCCAAGCATGGCATCGTACATAATTCACTAGTTCATGGCATTTAACATACTAAGGTGCGGAATAATAAAAAGTTAGAGAGTTCTAATGCTCAAACAAAACTTGCTGGATCCCTAAGATCTTTATTCCAAGTTCCTGCCACACACATCTTCATCGCATTGTTCTCCAGCCTCCGCTAATCCATCCTTCCTTTACCTTTATCTGTAGTATAAGGAAAAGAAGTATCTGTAAGCTTAAGAGCTTAGTAAGAAACCATCTACCTCACAAAACATGCATACGATGCAATTTATGCTTTTAAAACATGCTATTTGAAATATATGCTGAACATTGCTAGACATGGATTCTAAAACATGGCATAATCACATACGATACATGGCATAGCTAAGCATAAAACCATCATGTGGATCCATAAGAACTAAACTGAAATAAAAGCTAAGCTACACTACTGCTAACTAATGCTAAGTTGCTCTGTATTCACCTAAACTATATGGTGAAGTTTTGAAAGCTATTTATCATAAATAGATGAAAATACATATTCATGCTGCTGATGGGCTCGGCAACTGTACTTGCTGTGCGTGCATCCCTAACTAAACCCGAGAGGTCGTTGGTCGTGAGAGCATGCTCACTTATAACTCGCACTAGGGTGAGAGTCTGGAGGCTTGAGAGCAACCTCACTTATAACTCGCACAGGGGTGAGAGTTTAGAGGCGTGAGAGAAAGCTCACTTATAACTCGCACTGGGGCGAGAGTCAGGAATCCCAACTGAGAGGTCGTTGGTCGTGAGAACATGCTCACTTATAAATCACACTAGGGCGAGAGTCTGGATTCCCGACCGAGAGGTCGTTGGTCGTAAGAGCATGCTCACTTATAACTCGCACTGGGGCGAGAGTCTGGAGGCGTGAGAGGAAGCTCACTTATAACTCACACTGGGGTGAGAGTCTGGAGTCTCAACCGAGAGGTCATTGATCGCGAGAGCATGCTCACTTATAACTCATACAGGGGCGAGAGTTTGGAGTCCCGACCGAGAGGTCGTTGGTCATGAGAGTATGCTCACTTATAACTCGCACTGGGGTGAGAGTCTGGAGGCGTGAGAGCAAGCTCACTTATAACTCGCACTAGGATGAGAGTCTGGAGTCTCGACCGAGAGGTCGTTGATCGTGAGAGCATGCTCACTTATTGTTGGTTGCTACTCGGAAAACCTAATGGTTCCACTGTACAAAAATTTGTACAAAGGTCTGAACCTTTTCCTAGCTACCATGTGTTCTTTTAAATTAAACTCGGATCGCCTGCGGAACTTAACACGTTTGATCCTAAGTTTAATTTATTTGTTCTTTTAGGTTTAGATTTGGATCTCCTGCAGAACTTAACACTTTCGATCCAAATCACCTAGGTTATTAATTCTATTAAATATTAATTTCCAAAATTGACTTCTAGTACTGACGTGGTGAGGCACATGACCTTCTTGGATATGGGAGCAACCACCACCGACTAGACAAAGCCTTTTAAGGAAAGCTAATATTTAATTTCCTTAAATAACTTTAGGTCAACCGAAAAGAACAATCAAATCACAAGGAAAAAGAAAAACAAAAGAACACAACATCGAAAATAAATTCGAAATACTAGAATCGCATGCCTCTTGTATTTGGTATTTTTACAAAGAAATAAAACTAGCATGATGCGGAAAAACATTACTAGTTATACATTTTTTTTAAGACAAAGACCTCTTGATTCTCTACCGTATTCCTCTTCTAACCTCGGACGTTGTGTGGGCAACGATCTTCCGAGATGAGAACCACCTTTCCACCTTCCTTCTTTCTTCTAGATTTTGGCCACAATAAATTTCTTCAAGGTTGAAGAATTTCGGCCACCACCAATGCTCCAAGGGATGCTAGAGACGAGGCTTGCTTTCTCTTCTTCTTCTCCTTCCTTGATCCGGCCACAAACAAGAGCTCCACCAAGAAGATAGGCTTTGGCCAACAAGAGGAGAGGAGAGAAATAGGGCCGGCCACCAAAACCAAAGAAGAGAGGGAGGAAAAGAATACAGGTTGTTCACCCATGAAGGCTCCTCTACCTCCTCTTTTATAATCCTTGGTCTTGGCAAATAAGGAAATTTTAATAAAAACTTCCTTAATTCCTTTACCATGAAAAGGAAAAATTTATTTAATTAAAAATAATTTTTCTTCTCATTATTATAATGGCCGGCCACACCAAACCTCCAAGCAAATAAAAATTTTAAACACAAATTAAAACTTCCTTATTTGCTTCCGGAAATTTTATAAAAAATTTCTCCAATAATTTTTATCCCTTCATGATTGGTTAAAAGGAAATTTTATGAATTAAATCTTTCTTTAAACATGTGGATAGTTTCCGGAAAGTTATCTCTAAAAATTAAAATCTCCTTTCAATCTACAAATAAGGAAAGATATCAAATCTTTTCTTAATCTTTTATAGAAACTAATAAAAGAGAATTATTAATTTTTTAAACTTTTAAATCATGAACATGGTTAAAAGGAAAGTTTTTACCAAAATTAAAATCAATCTTTTAATCTACAAATAAGGAAAGAGATTTAGCTCTTCTCTTAATCTTTTGTAGAATCTTATAAAAGGAAAGATTTAAATTTTTAAACTCTCTTTTAAATCATGTTATCCACATAAGAAAAATTTTAAAAATAAAAATCCTTTTATTTTAATTTGGGCCGGCCACACCAAGCTTGAACCCAAGCTAGGGCCAGCCACCTTGAAGCACCCATGAACCAAACTTTGGCCGGCCCTAGCTTGGTCTCCAAGCTAGCTTGGCCGGCCCCTATGGGATGGGTAAGAAGGTGGGTATAGGTGGGTATAGTACTCTATAATTAAGAGGCTACGATAGGGACCGAGAGGAGGAATTGGTTTTGGTCTCCCGATAAAATTAAGTATCCCGTGTTCGCCCCGAACACAACTTAATTTTATCAATAATAATTCATTCCACTAGAGAACTATTATTGAACTACCGCACCAATCCCAAATTACATTTTGGGCTCCTTCTTATTATGAGTGTGTTAGTCTCCCTGTGTTTAAGATAACAAATGTCCACTAATTAAGTAAGTTACTGACAACTCACTTAATTAATATCTAGCTCCAAGAGTAGTACCACTCAACTTCATCGTCATGTCGGACTAAGTCCACATGCAAGGTTTAACATGACAATCCTTATGAGCTCCTATTGGGGACATTCTCAACCTAGATCACTAGGACACAGTTTCCTTCTATAATCAACAACACACACTATAAGTGATATCATTTCCCAACTTATCGGGCTTATTGATTTATCGAACTAAATCTCACCCGTTGATAAATTAAAGAAATAAATATCAAATATATGTGCTTGTTATTATATTATGATTAAGAGCACACACTTCCATAATAACTGAGGTCTTTGTTCCTTCATAAAGTCAGTATAAAAGGAACGACCTCAAATGGTCCTACTCAATACACTCTAAGTGTACTAGTGTAATTATATAGTTAAGATAAACTAATACCTAATTACACTACGACCTTCCAATGGTTTGTTCCTTTCCATCTTGGTCGTGAGCTACTGTTTACACTACAACAAAAACCCTCATAGACATTAGTGGAACAACAACGGTTTTAAGCAAAAATCAATGTCTTTGAGTATTTTACACCGGTTTTTCCAAAAATCGGTGTCTATGAGCGCAGATTTTAGCTCATAGACATCGGATTTTTAGGCGATGTCTATGAGCGCCCTTTTTTTCGTTAATAGACACCGATTTTAACATCGGTTTTATAAAACCTGGTGTTAATGAACCAAAATAAAATATTTCAATTTTCCCACTAGCCAAAATTTGCAACACTATGAAGTTCCCTCCAAACCTAAATCTATATCGCGCCCCTTCCTCCACGCGACCATCTCTCTCGCCTAAACCTAAACCTAAACCTCCGACCATCCAACCATCTCTCTCAGCCTAAACCTAAACCTCCGACCATCTCTCTCAGCCTAAACCTAAACCTCCGACCATCTCTCTCAACCTCATCTCCCTCTTCCCCCTTCCTAGATCGACGCCCCTTCCTCTCCCGATTAGGATCAAGACACGACGCCCTTGCTTCTCCGTCCAACCACACAGCATCTCCTCCAACTCCTCCATTTGGTTGAGAAGAGGAGGCCTGGTATCTCCTCCAACCATACCGCATCCTTTTTTGACTTTATCTTTTCCGAGATTTGGTATCTATTTGGTCTTTGTTCTCTAGAAATGAAAAATGTAGCTACGATGTGTTTTTGTGCTGGGGTTTTAGGAAGCTGCGCTGCAGTCTAAGGTGACCACCAAAGTCTACTTCGACATCAGTATCGGCAAACTGGTGGGGAAGGATGTGGGCAGGATTGTGATAGGGTTGTACGGGGATGATGTCCCTCAAACCGCAGAAAATTTTCGTGCTCTTTGCACAGGTCACTTCATCTTCTCTTTTGTTTCTTTTGATTTTGTTCTTGATTTTTTTCTCCGCCCAACAGATTTCTGTTTCATTTGATTGGTGAAAGTATTTGCATTATGTGACTATTTTGATCAGGTGAGAAAGGCTTCGGTTACAAAGGATCTGCATTTCATCGTGTGATCAAGGATTTCATGATCCAAGGAGGAGACTTTGACAAGGGAAAAAAAATAAGAACCCTATGTAACCCTAACCTAACTTTATTACTATTTTATTCTCCAAATTCTTAACTAAGGTTAAATTTTGAACAAATGTGTGATTTGCCCCTTTTTGTAAATTTTAGGCAATTCATATAAATAAGGAGAATTCTAATAAAATATGAAATAGTAGCTTCTATCAATGATTAAATAAAAAAATGTTTTTTTAATTTTTTTTGTTATCTGGAATCTTGATCCTTCCCTCGACAGTCAAATGAAGTCAAGAGGTTATCACATTTCTGTAGTCATAGTAGTTTGCATGCCATTGGCGATCAATTTATCAGAGTACCTAAACTTGATTCTATTTAAAATTTTGTTCTTCACTACTGTGTTTTCACCTAATGCCTGAGTAGTTCAATATTTGAGATCTCGAATTCCTTTGAGGTGCATCTTCAATTGGCCTTCCTATTTAGCAAATGATTTCCAGGTTATAACTGCATGACGAAAGCACTCGACGTTATGTTAGCTCGATCTTGGGCTAACATAAGTTCTTTTACTTGGACGCAGGTGGAGACATGGAGCTGCCAGAATGGTGCAAACTACTGCCCAAGATCGAGCTCCATGCCCACCTCAATGGCTCCGTCAGAGATTCAACCCTGCTGTGAGATCTCGCCCATCTCTTTCCCTACTAACTAACTCATCTATCCATACCTAGGGATCTGCCATCGAAACGTCCGTGCTATCATTTCATACTCTCTTTGGATCACTCACTGTATGCCGTGGGACTTGTCGATGTACAAGTATTTCATCATCGGCCACCCATCGTTGAAACGATTCTAATTCCTTGTGCTTGTCGGACCGATATGTATGACTTTGATGGGTTTTTAGGTTCTTCTAGAAGTCTGAAAAATGTTTCCTTTATACCATGGAATTTGAGGAGTAATATTGAATACTTGAGGTGGACATTATTTGGAAATTCTTCAAGGCAGATTATGTCCGCCGGAATGGCTGCCTGTGAAAACCTAGCCATGGCTTGGATAATTCCCTATTTCACATAGCATTGTGCATTTGCCTTTTTTTTAATTACTGAATTAGTGATAATGAGCATTTTGCATACTGTGGGAGTTCACCTGAAAAAGAAACTATATTTAACTAACGGATGAAGACAAGAAAAAAAAAACAGTTATGACAAACTTGCCAGATAATATGGTAGAGTGTTTAGATGATGTTTCTCATAAGATGCATTCATGGAGTTTATACTATCGTGGCTGCGCTAATCTCATTTCTTTAATATACAATGTGGCATTGACCCATACATACATTGAAAAAAATAGGTTGACTTCTCTATTTGATGGTTTAACTTAAGAATTTGTTCTTTATGTATGTTTTTTTTACAACTGTGACTTTTGGTATGATGCAGAGATGAATATTTAAATACAATAATTTAATAGCCCAATATATTAATAGTTGTGGGTTATGCTTGCATCAAGATGCATTAAATGATGAATCCAATTATTCAATTAAACACAATGTAAGCAAAGGTAATAGCCTTCATGGGGTGGCATTATCCTACTCAGTGATGCTATTAGAAGAACACTTTGAGTTACCCTATTTAATCTTATCTGTGTCTTTTCTCTAACTTCTACAGAGAGCTTGCAAAAGTATTGGGAGATGAAGGTGTCATTAATTTTGAAGATGTAGTACATGTTATCATGAAAAGTAAGTGATACTGAAGTATTCTGGTTTTCCTTGATTCAGTTATTCTTTTGGAGATAAATTGAACTATTGTTTAGAATCTCAATATTTCCTATTAATTTTTTTGACAAAACACAACTTTCATATTTCTGTCTAACAATTATATTTCTGTAAATTGAACTATTGCTTCAGTTGATATGGGTTAGTGTATGAGATGGAATTTCCACAACAAACTTAAGCAATGCTAATGTAGAATGGGGAAGGATTAAATACCAGGTTTAACATGAAAATAAAATAGAAGTATTTAACAATATTAGAAGGCAAAATTTCAACTCAATGAATAATGTAGGCAAGTGTTAGATCTATGTGTCTTGAACGTTAAGGGATCTACAATGTATGGTGCCTTTAAACTAACAATTAAAGGTTCAAAAATTGATATAGCAATAGATGACTTAGAAGGCAAACCCAATATGGATATCTTAGAGCTACTACTCTACAAACCCGGTAAATGTGTGCTTAAATTTCAAATCTTGTAGACTTGGTATTCTTGATAAATCATTATCATGATTAAGCTGTGTTGGTCTTTACTACTTGAGGCTTTCTCCAACCTAATAATTAAAAAAAATAAAAATCATTTAAAATTTGATTGCTAATTTGTTGAACCTATTCTTATCATATCTTAAGGTAGTAGTACAACAAACATACAAACAGCGGTTCCCGGGCAAACAATTTTGCACCCATCATATTCAATTCATCAAAACCTTGAAGTCTGTTTTACAGCAACATGCAGAACTTATACAATGGTTATATACTCTATCTTACTTGTTTAATATTTTTTTATTGCATCGCACTTTTCAGGCGCTATCCAAAGCCCTAACAGAGGATCAACTGTTTTATCTATGATCACAGTTTAAGCTGCTAGCACCAAACGGAGAAGGTCACATATCGTTCGACAACTTTCGAATGGTCAGTCTAGTCGAATTTGTTTGCCAATATCCAAAATGTGATTGTTCAGTTGCATACTTTCCTCTGTCATTTACTTCTATGTCTATCCTTGTGCAGGCCCTATTGCAAAATGCAACCGAGTCAATGAAGGAGAGTAAGGTTATTGATATCTTAAATGTGGCGAGGCATCCATTCCTGCTGCCATTTTTTTTGCAGTTGCTAAGTTTCTTTTGTATGCCTCCACCATTACCATTACTACAGAATTTATATGCTGCAGTTTTGACCTATTTGAGTACTCATATAAGCTTAAAGTAATTTTTTTATGACAAGAAAACACTTCTTCACCTTCTCATATCAAAAACTTTTTTTTTTAACCTCCGAAGGACCTACAATATCTCTCATTTGCTAGTGTATACCTTTTCTAAAACTCATGCTTGTAAATAATATCATCTCCAATTGGAGCGACTCTCGTACAGAAAGATGGACTTTGAAGAATTCTGTGCTGCTGCAATCAGTCCCCATCACCTTGAGGTCTTGGATGGGTGGGAACAAATGACAAGTACGACTTTTGAGCACTTCGAGCTGGAGGGGAACCGAGCCATCACCGTTAAGGAGCTAGCTCAGGTACTAACGATCCTCTCCTAGTGATACTTTACATTCCAGTGATTGTATCTTCCTTTTGAATTGTAACTCAACAATTTAACATTCCAGTGAAATTCATGTTGACTAGTTAGCATTTTAGCTATTTTCTCCTTGAAATAAAAACTTGTTTTGATGTTATTGTATCAGTGGAAATCATATAAATGAATTGATGTTATTCATCTTTATTGTTGTTGAGGAATTTATTTACTTTCCATGTACTCTTAGTGATAAAAGTGAATTTATTATTTGCAAACTAAAAGTGAATTTATTTACTTTCCATATACTCTTAGTGATAAATAGTTATGTCATTTGGGTCAACTACTAATGAATTGAATTTGAAAGATTAAAATTGTTGTTTATGTAGCTAGATTAAAATTTTTGGTTTGGATTATATTAAGTCCCCAAGAATGATAGATCTATCACTATATGATGTGGTTGAGATAATTGATAAATGTTTCTCTTTTTAAGCATTCCAATTAGTCATCTTGTTACCTAGTGCTCTTACTGCTTTTTTCAACTATGATTTTTTGTCTTAGTTTACTAATATATTATTTATGTGTTTTTACAGTTTACAAATCTCAAGTACTCCAGAGTTGAAATTGATGAAGTGCGGTTCGAGTGGGCTGAATGCATGCTAGATTACATTTGAAGTGCGGTTCTACCTTGATGTGTTAAAAGAATGTTCTACCTTGATTTTGATATCTATTAGCTAGCTTTTGATGTAAAAAGAATGTTTGGGTATTTTATGGATACTGTTGTAAGAAGATTATTTATATAATTTGTGAATATTTGTGTATTTTATGGATATTGTTGAATGAAGAATATTTGTATAATTTGTGAATATTTGTGTTTTGTTTATTATTGTCGGTTTTTTATTGTTTCGGAAATCAAATTTGTGCTATTAAGAAATATACATATTACATCGATTTTCCACCGTTGTAAAACCGATGTTATTAACTAATATTACATCGGTCATTTACCGCTGCCAAAACTGGTGTTATTAACATACAATATTACATCGGTTTTACACCGTTGATGAAACGGTGTCGTTAAGTGATACTACACCGGTTTTAACCCGATGTCTAAAATGGCAGACTTTTAACATCGGTTTCATAGACATCGGTCGAAAATGAAATAGACACCGGTGGAAAACCGATGTCTATGAGGGTTTTTGTTGTAGTGTTATAATTTATAAGGAACCTATAACATGATTTTCTGTGTGTGACACAACACACCATGTTATCTACAATATAAATTAATTGAGCAACTATATTTATCATAAATGTAGACATTTGACCAATGTGATTCTTATTTCTAGATAAATGTTTATACCAAAAGCTAGGCTTTTAGTATACATCCTAACACTTATAACTCGCACTGGGGCGAGAGTCTGGAGACGTGAGAGCAAGTTCACTTATAACTCACACTCGGGCGAGAGTCTGGAATCTCGATTGAGAGGTCATTGGTCATGAGAGCATGCTCACTTATAACTCGCAGTAGGGCGAGAGTTTGGAATCCCGATCGAGAGGCAATCCGGCACCCTGATCGGGAATTTGATCTGAAGATCTGCACAGGAATTTTGATATGGAGATCTGCCTAGGAATTTGATCTGGAGATCTGCCTAGGAATTTTGGTCTGACGATCTGCCTAGGAATTTGATCTGGAGATTTGCCAAGGAATTTAATCTGGAGATCTTACTATGAATTTTGGTATGGAGATCTACCTAGGAATTTGGTCCAAAGATCTACCCAAGAATTTTGGTCTGGAGACAACACTTGTGACTTAACAGGAGACGGGCTAGTGGACTTAGCTTAACCCTCTTGCAATTGCAAAATGCATTTCATAAGGGTTTGAATTAAATTTAAACCTTACTCTAATTTCAAGGAAGTGCAAAGGCGTCAAATTCTGATCGACTTTCCCTTCAGTATCTTCTTCGTTTCCCGAGGCTCCAGCCTGAACTTTCCAATTCTCGAGGCACTATCTTCATGAAGCAAGGCACGCCTTCTCGCATATCCTCCCTCATGATTTTCCTATCATTTCCATCATAAATTCCCTTTCATAGGGAGGTGGCGCGTGCCCTGTAACCTTAACTCTTCATAATGTATGACGCATGCTTTTTCCGCACGCTTCCCTAAATTACCTGTGTTCCTTGATCTGACGGTTGACGTTCATTGCGCCGTTTCTTTTGTCTGGCTCGATCTTCGATGTTTCCTAAGGATTTTGATTTATAAACCCTAAAGGTAGCCCGCCGTTACCTCTTATAGCTCCTCTTCCTTCAACTCTTCTTTGTTCCTTTGCTTTCGATTGCTCATCTTCTTCTTCGTGTCTCTTCGTTGTAAGTACCTTTCTTTCCTCGTCTGCCTTCCCCTTCCCCGTCTCTCTAATGGCTAGTAAGAGGGAAATACCCTGGTACTCGTACTTTCTTTCCGATTTAGGTAGGAGCGACCTTGAGTCGATCCGTGCTAGCCTGAAGCTTCTTGATGCCTACAAGCTCCTTCCTCCGGGTCCCCATGATCATCCATCTTCTCCTCCCATTGGGTTTGTAACCTTCTTTAAGGACCAGTTTCTGGGTGGCCTCCGCTTTCCCATTCATCCGTTCTTCTCATCCTTGAGTCAGTACTTTGGTATTTCCCTATCTCAATTTGCTCCCAATGCTTTCCGTGCTATGTGCGGAATGGTGATCTTGTGCCGCTTATATAAAATTCACCTAACCCCGCAGCTCTTCCATCACTTTTATGCCCTCAAGCGCTCTGAACCGGGCGTTTTTATGGTACAATCTAGGATAGGCTATAAGTTTTTCGCGGACATACCCTCTTCCAATAAGGGCTGAAAGTTTCATTTTTTCTATATACAACTACCTGAGCCTGTCACTTGGCTTGCGCAATGACGCTATAATCTTCTTTCCCCCTCCAAACTATGTTTATCATAAATGTAGACATTTGACCAATGTGATTCTTATTTCTAGATAAATGTTTATACCAAAAGCTAGGCTTTTAGTATACATCCTAACAATCTCCCACTTATACTAAAAGACTAAGCTGCCATATCTGCTACCATACATCTGATTCCCAACCCTTCAACATGCCCATCAAAAGCTCTTGCCTTAAGGACCTTAGTGAAAGGATCTATAGGTCATCACCTGATGCAATCTAGGCGGCAACAACTTCTCCTCGTTTATATGATTTCTCGTATTGGGTGGTACTTGCGCTCTATTGTGTTTACTTGCCTTATAGACTTATGGTTTCTTCGAGTTTGCTACTGCACCAATATTATTACAATAAATTGTAATAATCTTTGGACAAACCAGAAATCATATCTAAGTCTATCTTGAGGTTATTGAGTCATTCAGCTTTTATGGCTACCTCAGAGCCTTGCCATATACTAAGATTCTATGGTGAAGTCCAGAAACATACCTATGCTTATCACTCTTCCATAGTTATGACTTTACCTCCTAAAGTAAACACAAAATCCCGAGGTTGACTTACTATTGTCCCTTTCCGATTGGATGTTAAAATTCATGCAATCCACAGGGAACAAATTATCTGCCTTATAAGCTAGCATATAATCTCTAGTGCCTCTAAGGTACTTCAATATATGCTTTACCGCAGATCAATGTCCTTGTCCAGAGTTGCTTTGATATCTACTAACTATGCCCACGGCAAAATAGATATCCAGTCTCGTACACAGCATTGCATACATTAGGCTTCCCACAGCCGAAGCATAAGGAACTGCCTTCATGTCCTTTATCTCCTTTGATGTCTACGGAGACATTTCTTTAGATAAAGTTACTCCATGCTAAAAAGGTAAGAAAGCTTTCTTGGAGTTTTGCATGTTTAAAACGAACAAGGATTTTTTTTTTCGATATATGAAGCTTGGGATAATTAAAATATTCTTTTCTTGCGATCCTTTATTACTTTGATCCCAAGAATATATTCATTCTCCCAAGTCCTTCATATCGAATTGTTTGGACAACCATACCCTTACTTCTGACAATATTTTGATATTGTTTCCAACTACCAAAAATGTTATCTACGTATAGTACAAGAAATATCACCACGTTTCCATCACACCTTTTGTATACACAAGACTTATCCGGTTACTAAATAAATCAATAGGTCTGGATTCCTTTGATAAACCGGATGTTCCAAGACCTTGAAGCTTTGCCTCAGTCCATAGACTAATTGAGCTTGCACACAAAATACTTTTTGCCCTTTGCAATGAACCCTTCTGGTTGCTTTGTATGGATGCTTTCTTCAAGACTTCCATTAAGGAATGCTGTCTTGACATCCACTTGCTAAATAGATAAAAGAATCCGGATAGACCTAAGCATGACTACCAGTGAAAAAGTTTCCCTTTTCATCAAGCCTTGCTTTGAAAGTTTCCACCTTCCTGTCTATCCATCTTTTCCTATTGTAGACATATTTTCACCCAATGGCTTTTACACCATCTGGTGGTTCTATAAGCTTCCAGATTTGATACATATATTCTAATTCTGTATTCATTGCTCTTTGCCAAGATGATGCATCTTTATTTTGGAGTGCTTCATCATATTTTCGGGATCAGACTCATGTTCATTTGGGATCAAGTCCAAAAACTCTCCCAAAACATGAATCCTTTTGGTTGTTTGACAACCCTCCCACTACGATGATGTACTGTCTATAATTATGTATCAATTGTGATACGTGTTGCAGTTTCTTGTGATATTTCATCTTGTACAGTTGGTACTAGATTAGACATGTCCTTTATAATTTCTTTAAGAACAAATTTACTTATGGGCTTGTGGTTTATTACATAGTCCTTTTCTAAAAATCGATCATTGATGCTAACAATGACCTTCTGAATTTTAAGACTATAAACCTACTTTCATTTCTCTAGGATAACTTACAAACAAGTGAATTCCTGTCCAACTTATCATTGTCTCTCTTCAGCATATGTGCTGGACTACCCGAATCCGAATATGCTTCAAAATAGGCTTATGCCTATTTAGCAATTATATATGAGTAGAGAGTTCTGACTTTGGAAGGTACTATGTTCACTTCCGTTTTTAGAGTATATCCTTAAAATGAATTTGGTAATTTTCCAAATAACTCATCATCAATCTACTTATTTCCATAAGAGTCCTATACCTTCCTTTTTCTACACCATTTTGTAGGGGTGTACCAGGTGCAGTTAGTTGGGATTGAATCCCTACTTTTGATAAGTGACTCCTAAATTCTCCCAAGAGGTACTTGCCACTACGATCTCACCGTAGTGTCTTGATACTTTTACTTTGACGTTTCTCCGCATCAGCCTTGTACTCTTTGAACTAATCAAAGCATTTAGTATTGCGGCACATTAAGTAAATGTATTTGTATCTTGAATAGTTGTCTATAAAATAGATAAAATATTCGATACTACCTCTTGTCTGGATAGTCATAGGATCACACAAATCAGAATGAACCAATTCCAACATATCTTTGGCTCCATACCCCTTAGACTTAAAAGCTTCTTGGTTATTTTTCCTTCCAAGTAAGACTCGCAGGTTGGAAAGATTTCTACTACCAATGAACCCAAAAGTTCATCAGCTACCAATGAATCCTACTCAAGTTAATATAACCTAGCCTTAGATGCCAAAGATATAATTGGTTCATTTCCGAAGGTTGCTTTCTCTTAAAGTTAGAAGATGTGTTACTAATTTCCATTTATTGCATCGTGGGAGTTATTGGATTTATAAATTGCCAACCAACGTACCAGAACAAATAACTTCTCTCTTTTTCTTAATAACAACTTTGTTATTAAAAGAGGCAGAATATCAAGTTCTTTGAATAGTTTAGAAACTGAAAACTAGTTCTTTCTAAACTTGGTATGTAAAGACAATTACTTAAAATCCATATTTTATTCTTATCAAAGGATAAACATCTCCCATTGCAATAGCTACCACTTTTTGCAGTAGTGCCCATGTAGACGGTGATTTACCTTTAATATAGTTTTCGGATTTCTTGGAACCCTTGCAATGAATTGCAAACATGATTAATGGCATTTGTATCTACACTCCAGGTTCTGGTAGAAAACACCACTAAACATATTTCAACTAATGAATTAAATACACCTATATTGTTCTTAGTTCTAAGAAGACAGACTACCTTAATGTCCAAGTCCTATTTCCAATCATTACAATTGGGACTACTAAGTCTTTTCTATAGTATAACAACTAGGGAATTGACAAATATTTTAAATCCTAAGAATCACAAAAATATTTCGTCAAGATCAATTCCTTAAAATCTCCATGAATTTTGTATGCCACGATAGTGTGGACGTATACAAAATCAAAGAAGAGATTTTATCCATTAATTTTATTATCTCGTCAACTTTACTTTATGACGAATAAAATTAATAGTTGATCTTTCTTTAATCAAATATTTGGTCAAAACTTTTGAATTTAATATAACATTGATTCCTCAAACAATATTATTTAAATTCACCAACACCTCAAACACCGTGAATTTCGCATGCCACGATAGTGTGGACGTATACAAAATTAAACATTTATAAGAGGAGGGGTTTACCCATTAATTATCTTGTCAATAAATCTTTATGACAAATAAAATTACCTCAAACACCGTGAATTTTGTATGCCACTATAGTGTGGACGTATACAAAATCAAACATTTGTAAGAGGGGTTTTTAATTTTATTATCTTGTCAACCTATTTATTTGACAAATTAATAGTTGGTTTTCTTCGGTCACACAAATAATAGCAGTGACTCCGATGGGGAGGATACTATTAGATGTGCCTAAGTGTATACCATTACTTGACACTAAGTCCATTAATAAGATTGTGCCCCTTCCGATGGGGAAGATCACACGCTCTTAATTAACTTCCTATAGTCATCCAAAATGGAAGTTTAATCTAGTGATCCCCAAACAAGCTCATCCGATATGGAGGAAGGCACTCAAAGCCAACGCGCAAGCTTGTTGCATCACTTATAAACCAGTAATGGAGACCGTGGAATTTATTTAAAAATAAATCCCTCTCCCACTTAGTTATTTAAAGTGAGGAATTTTGACTATGCTAGTCTACTTAACATGCATACTAACAAGCACACACAGCACAACATAAAAAGCAATAAATAGAAAAACTAATTTTCAACTATTATGGCTTTTATCTATTGCTGTCCTCCGTGTGTCGCCAACCCTAGCTGCTGCCATCTTTGGCCACCGCCACCGGGTCTAGTTGTCGCATCCATCTTGCTCCTTGTTCCGCTGCGCCTCTGATCCTCAAAAGATTCCACGCCTTGCAAGATTCGATCCGTGACATAAATAGAATTTTACATTTTTCGATCCTATATTCCTCGAAGGAATGTACATGTAAACTAGATCGAACATAAAATAAAAATTTACATCCATCGATCCTATATTCCATAAAAGGAATGTGCATGTAACTAGATCAAAAATAAAATCCTAATAAAACTAAATACAGCTCTTGTTGTATTTTATAATACAATCATGCACACACATAAATGCCCTTGACATGTCCAAGGGTCCAATCACACACATAAAAATAATAAGCCATAATAGTTGGATCCTGCATCCACAAAGTTAGCACATCCTACTATTAACCTGCCTAAATTATGTATGACATGTGCATAATTAAACTAATACCAAATACACAGAGGCAAAACCCTAGCTCTGATACCAATTGTTGGTTGCTACTTGGAAAACCTAATGGTTCCACTGTACAAAAATTTGTACAAAGGTCTGAACCTTTTCCTAGCTACCATGTGTTCTTTTAAATTAAACTCGGATCACCTGCGGAACTTAACATGTTTGATCCTAAGTTTAATTTATTTGTTCTTTTAGGTTTAGACTTGGATCTCCTGCGGAACTTAACACTTTCGATCCAAATCACCTAGGTTATTAATTCTATTAAATATTAATTTCTAAAATTGGCTTCCAGTACTGACATGGCGAGGCATATGACCTTCTTGGATATGGGAGCAACCACCACCGACTAGACAAAGCCTTTTAAGGAAAGCTAATATTTAATTTCCTTAAATAACTTTAGGTCAACCGAAAAGAACAATCAAATCACAAGGAAAAATAAAAACAAAAGAACACAACATCGAAAATAAATTCAAAATACTAGAATCTCATGTCTCTTGTATTTGGTATTTTTACAAAGAAATAAAACTAGCATGATGCGGAAAAATATTACTAGTTATACCTTTCTTTTTAAGACAAAGACCTCTTGATCTTCTACTATATTCCTCTTCTAACCTCGGACGTTGTGTGGGCAACGATCTTCCGAGATGAGAACCACCTTTCCACCTTCCTTCTTTCTTCTAGAATTCGGCCACAATAAATTTCTTCAAGGATGAAGAATTTCGGCCACCACCAATGCTCCAAGGGATGCTAGAGACGAGGCTTGCTTTCTCTTCTTCTTCTCCTTCCTTGATCCGGCCACAAACAAGAGCTCCACCAAGAAGATAGGTTTCGGCCAACAAGAGGAGAGGAGAGAAATAGGGCCGGCCACCAAAACCAAAGAAGAGAGGGAGGAAAAGAATACAGGTTGTTCACCCATGAAGGCTCCTCTACCTCCTCTTTTATAATCTTTGGTCTTGGCAAATAAGGAAATTTTAATAAAAACTTCCTTAATTCCTTTACCATGAAAAGGAAAAATTTATTTAATTAAAAATAATTTTTCTTCTCATTATTATAATGGCCGGCCACACCAAACCTCCAAGCAAATAAAAATTTTAAACACAAATTAAAACTTCCTTATTTGCTTCCTGAAATTTTATAAAAAATTTCTCTAATAATTTTTATCCCTTCATGATTGGTTAAAAGGAAATTTTATAAATTAAATCTTTCTTTAAACATGTGGATAATATCCGGAAAGTTATCTCTAAAAATTAAAATCTCCTTTCAATCTACAAATAAGGAAAGATATCAAATCTTTTCTTAATCTTTTGTAGAAACTAATAAAAGATAATTATTAATTTTTTAAACTTTTAAATCATGAACATGGTTAAAAGGAAAGTTTTTACCAAAATTAAAATCAACCTTTTAATCTACAAATAAGGAAAGAGATTTAACTCCTCTCTTAATCTTTTGTAGAATCTTATAAAAGGAAAGATTTAAATTTTTAAACTCTCTTTTAAATCATGTTATCCACATAAGAAAAATTTTAAAAATAAAAATCCTTTTATATTAATTTGGGCCGACCACACCAAGCTTGAACCCAAGCTAGGGCCGGCCACCTTGAAGCACCCATGAACCAAACTTTGGCCGGCCCTAGCTTGGTCTCCAAGCTAGCTTGGCCGGCTCCTATGGGATGGGTAAGAAGGTGGGTATAGGTGGGTATAGTACTCTATAATTAAGATGTTACGATAGGGACCGAGAGGAGGAATTGGTTTTGGTCTCCCGATAAAATTAAGCATCCCATGTTCGCCCCGAACACAACTTAATTTTATCAATAATAATTCATTTCACTAGAGAACTATTATTGAACTACCGCACCAATCCCAAATTACATTTTGGGCTCCTTCTTATTATGAGTGTGTTAGTCTCCCTGTGTTTAAGATAACAAATGTCCACTAATTAAGTAAGTTACTGACAACTCACTTAATTAATATCTAGCTCCAAGAGTAGTACCACTCAACTTCATCGTCATGTCGGACTAAGTCCACCTGCAGGGTTTAACATGACAATCCTTATGAGCTCCTCTTGGGGACATTCTCAACCTAGATCACTAGGACACAGTTTCCTTCTATAATCAACAACACACACTATAAGTGATATCATTTCCCAACTTATCGGGCTTATTGATTTATCGAACTAAATCTCACCCATTGATAAATTAAAGAAATAAATATCAAATATATGTGCTTGTTATTATATTAGGATTAAAAGCACACACTTCCATAATAACTGAGGTCTTTGTTCCTTCATAAAGTCAATATAAAAGGAACGACCTCAAATGGTCCTACTCAATACACTCTAAGTGTACTAGTGTAATTATATAGTTAAGATAAACTAATACCTAATTACACTACGACCTTCCAATGGTTTGTTCCTTTCCATCTTGGTCGTGAGCTACTGTTTATAATTTATAAGGAACCTATAACATGATCTTCTGTGTGTGACACCACACACCATGTTATCTATAATATAAATTAATTGAGCAACTACATTTATCATAAATATAGACATTTGACCAATGTGATTCTTATTTCTAGATAAATGTTTATACCAAAAGCTAGGCTTTTAGTATACATCCTAACACTTATAACTCGCACTGGGGCGAGAGTCTGGAGACGTGAGAGCAAGTTCACTTATAACTCACACTCAGGCGAGAGTATGGAATCTCGATTGAGAGGTCATTGGTCATGAGAGCATGCTCACTTATAACTCGCAGTAGGGCAAGAATTTGGAATCCCGATCGAGAGGCAATCCGGCACCCTGATCGGGAATTTGATCTAAAGATCTGCACAGGAATTTTGATATGGAGATCTGCCTAGGAATTTGATCTGGAGATCTGCCTAGGAATTTTGGTCTGACGATCTGCCTAGGAATTTGATCTGGAGATTTGCCAAGGAATTTGATCTGGAGATCTTACTATGAATTTTGGTATGGAGATCTGCCTAGGAATTTGGTCCAAAGATCTACCCAAGAATTTTGGTCTGGAGACAACACTTGTGACTTAACAGGAGACGGGCTAGTGGACTTAGCTTAACCCTCCTGCAATTGCAAAATGCATTTCATAAGGGTTTGAATTAAATTTAAACCTTACTCTAATTTCAAGGAAGTGCAAAGGCGTCAAATTCTGATCGACTTTCCCGTCACTATCTTCTTCGTTTCCCGAGGCTCCCACCTGAACTTTCCAATTCTCGAGGCACTGTCTTCATGAAGCAAGGCGCGCCTTCTCGCATATCCTCCCTCATGATTTTCCTATCATTTCCATCATAAATTCCCTTTCATAGGGAGGTGGCGCGTGCCCTGTAACCTTAACTCTTCATAATGTATGACGCATGCTTTTTCCGCACGCTTCCATAAATTACCTGTGTTCCTTGATCTGACGGTTGACGTTCGTTGCGCTGTTTCTTTTGTCCGACTCGATCGTCGATGTTTCCTAAGGATTTTGATTTATAAACCCTAAAGGTAGCCCACCGTTACCTCTTACAGCTCCTCTTCCTTCAACTCTTCTTTGTTCCTTTGCTTTCGATTGCTCATCTTCTTCTTCGTGTCTCTTCGTTGTAAGTACCTTTCTTTCCTCGTCTGCCTTCCCCTTCCCCGTCTCTCTAATGGCTAGTAAGAGGGAAATACCCTGGTACTCGTACTTTCTTTCTGATTTAGGTAGGAGCGACCTTGAGTCGATCCGTGCTAGCCTGAAGCTTCCTGATGCCTACAAGCTCCTTCCTCCGGGTCCCCATGATCATCCATCTTCTCCTCCCATTGGGTTTGTAACCTTCTTTAAGGACCAGTTTCTGGGTGGCCTCCGCTTTCCCATTCATCCGTTCTTCTCATCCTTGATTCAGTACTTTGGTATTTCCCTATCTCAATTTGCTCCCAATGCTTTCCGTGCTATGTGCGGAATGGTGATCTTGTGCCGCTTATATAAAATTCACTTAACCCCGCAGCTCTTCCATCACTTTTATGCCCTCAAGCGCTCTGAACCGGGCGTTTTTATGGTACAATCTAGGATAGGCTATAAGTTTTTCGCAGACATACCCTCTTCCAATAAGGGCTGAAAGTCTTGTTTTTTCTATATACAACTACCTGAGCCTGTCACTTGGCTTGCGCAATGACGCTATAATCTTCTTTCCCCCTCTGAACTACGAGAGCACCAGCATCAGCCTGACTACCTCCCATCCTCAGAGAAACTAGAAGGAGTTCGGCTTCAGCTTTCGATGATGGGAGAGGGCCTACTATATGTTTTCGGGCTTAGCCCATCCAATCATCGATAGGCGCTTCTTTTGGTAAGATCTCCTATCTTCTGTTCCAGGTCTTTGCTAACTGATGTATCTCCTTGTTGTTTTGCAGAAGCCGTCATGTTTCATGCATACTCTGTTGATTCCTCCAAGTTGCCCAATGCTGCTTTGAGGGAACTGGGGGAAGACCTCCTGAGAAATTCTGAGGCACCTTCAACCACTCGGGTTGGGGTCGCGGCCGGGAATTCTTCCCAACCGTCCAAGGAAACTGAGACCCTGGAAACTGAGGCAACCGAAGATGAGAGGGCCTCTTCTTCACCCCCAAGGAAGCGCATCACCCCATCAGTCCAAGCCTCTCCGTCTAGGCCACCACTTTCCCGAGCCTCCTCTAAGGTCTGGGCTAAGACGCCTACTAAGGTGTCTCCCTCTACCATAATAGAGGATACAACCTCTCTATGGACCAGTGCCTGGACGGGAGAGCGAACTAGTGCCCAGGCGGGAGACCAGCCCGGGGATTCCTCTCCTCCGTCTACACTGCTTCCGCTCTGCAAGCTACTCCGGCCTCTTCCTCATGCGACAAGGCTCCGCAGACTACTTCGACCTCTTCCCCGCGCGCCAAGGAGCATCCCCGGAGCAGATACGCCTTTACTTCCACCCACCAACTGCCCTCACTGCAGGTGTAGGGCCCTCCTCTATCGGTCAGCACCTCTCCCCTTTGCGGTCAGATGCAACTCTATGGGGCCTTGGCTGAATCTTGGCAATCTACCGCAGACCAAATCTTGGAAAGCCCCCCATTAGAGTTAGCTGACTTACTTTCACAACGGCTGCTATAGGTGAGTCTTCTTCGTTTCCTCGTCATACCTTTGAGATATTACTACCCTTCTCCTACTCTCCTTAGGTCTGTGTTAGAGGTCTGAGCATATCTCAATATGTGGCGGACCTCCAGCGAGAGAACGAGTCCCTCAGGGCTCGTATTCGGGAATTGGAATTGCCCAAAACCCCTAGCCACAATTTTTATCCGACCCCCTCTGATTGTTTAGTGTCGCCCCTCCTTCAAACTGTCGAAGAAAGGACCCAAGTTGCCTGAGGCCTGACTCAGGTGGAGGCAGGGAGGATAAAGGCCTTGGAGGTCGCTTTGAAGACGAGTGAGTCCAAACTTAACTCTAAAGGGATGCAGCGTATTCAGATTTTAGACGATCTGGATGCGAAGGAAGCAGAAGCGGCCACCCTCTCACAATAGCTGAAAGATCTTCAGGAGTCCTATGATACTCTGCAGAAGAACCTGACGACTACCAAGGCTAACCTCACTGCAAGTACCGATCGGGAAGCTGCCTTTCAGAAACAATGGGAGGTCAGCAAAACTACCATTAAGTCCCTGCAAGAAGATCTATCCAAGGTCATGAATGAGGCTGTTGTCGCCCGACAAGACCTTGTCCTAGTCCGCGTTGATGCAGATAAGGCTAAGGGGGAGCTGACAGAATACCAGGTAGGTGAAATTGCGCGCCTGGAAGCTTATAAGGCCTCCTACCTTGCCTCCCCTGAGTTTGGGAAGAAGATAGGCGCCCTCATTGACCGGATGATCTGCTATGGTGGCATAGGTACCGTGCGCCAGCTTCATGAGAAAAACCTTCTCCGATCAGCCCTTCCAGACGACTTTCTAGACCATATCCGCCTTATCCAGGAGCTTCCTGATGAGGCCTTTCCCTCCTTCACCGATTAAGATGTATTCCTCCCTGCATGATTATGAAGATCTTATATTTGGACAGACGATTGACTGCTTTCTTTCCTTGCACATGTTATTTTACTTCTGAGATGCTCGAGTGGTGTGTCAGGGGTTTATTCCCCCTGTAGGTGTTTAGACCTCAACATATACATGTAGGCACTAAAGCTTCCAACGAGACAGGCTTCCTTACCCGACCGGGCTTCTATCCCTACCGACGAATATTCCAACCAAGATGATCGACCCATTCCCTGATCGGCCACTTTTCCCGACCGATATTTCTCCCGCTCCATCTTTTTCCCGACCAGTATAACCTCCTTGTTCTAGATCTTGACACTTATGAGTTTGTAGCAGGTCTGAGAGAGGGCTACTATACCTCTGCTTATTCCCAAGGTTATAATAAATAATTAGTCTCCTCGTACTCTTCGCAGCACTTCTCTCTGACACGTTCTTTGAGCTCCATTTTCTAGGATGATCCGACGGCCTTTGTCATTATTGAACTCACCAGTGACATCTTCAACTTTTAAATGTGAACCACTTGATGAGCACTAAGAACGAGGACCCCTGGGCCCTTCTTGATGCCTATAAATATCCCCCTTCCCTTTCTTTGATGAACTTTTTGCTTCCGAGAATAAGTCTTCATCTTGCTTCCGTTGCTCATTGTGCTCTGATCCTTGTGATTCATCTCTGCCTTCCCTCATGGACTCCCCTACACCTATTTATGCTCCTGGAGTATCCACTTTCACGGGCGTGGATCTGGACGATCTTCACTTTACTTACGAGGTTCCTAGGTCCCTGCACATCATCATACCTTCTGAAATCCACCGAGCCTCTTCCCCGCCTAGAGGGTCCGTAACTTTCTTCAAGGAGCAGGTTGTGGATGGCCTCCGTTTTCCTCTACACCCTTTCTTTTCTCAAGTGAGTCGGTATTTCCGCATCCCTCTCTGTCAACTCACCCCGAATTCCATGAGGATTTTGGATAGATTCGTCCTCCTCTGCGAAGTATGTGATATACCTTGGATACCTCGCTTATTCCACTACTTCTTTACTCCTCGCCACCACAGTGAAGGACTTTTTCACCTTCAGGTCCGCCTCCGAACTAATTTTTTTGCTCCCCTTCCTTCTTCAGATTCTGAATGGAAGGAGAGATACTTCTTCTTGGGCTTTCCTTGAGCCGTGGAGTGGCCTACTCAGCGATGCACAGTTCTACCTTCGGCGCCAAATCTTGGGGACTTTCAGATGGACCCTGATTTCATAGACGCCTCAGTGCAACTGGGGTGCTGGCGCCTGGACTTGCTTAGTCTCCTGACAGAAGACATATTGTTTCTGTTTAGGATGAGCCGCACTCCCTTAGAGCTACCACGTTCTTTAGGTATGGCTCACCTTGCCTCTGCTGACTCTAAGTTTCTTATTCTGATTTTGTGCTCCTGTCACAGCCAACATTCTAGCTTACGCATCCCTAATCAGGCCTCTCCCCCTTAGTGATATGGAGATACAGCGTTGGGGCAAATAATAATAGATAGTAGGGCTTTATCTCATCTAGCTCCCCTCCCCTAGGGGGCAACTACTTCTACCACTCCCCGGTCAGCCTCTCGAGCAACTCCCCGTGTCCACTTCACTGCCGAGCCTTCTCGGTCTATTCCTATGGCGCCCCTTGCTCGCTGGCCTAGGACCCCGCCGGAGGAATCAGATTCGGATGAACAACCACTCTTGCGCTATCCCCGACATCGACCTAAGGGGCCCATCCTGGCTTCTAAAATGAGATGGCTGAGCCGGCATCCCGACCTGCCCCTACTCCTACTATCCAGACGGTCGCGACGACATCCCGACCTGCCTCTACTCCTACTCCAATCTGACCCTTTCCAAGAAACTCGACAATGCCATCTACAACTCGAGTTGGAACCGGGCGAGGGAAGGCTCCAGTCATTAAAGAAGAAGTCACTATAGAGTCTTCTCCTATTCCAGTAGCCCCTACCTCAAATGCCCCCTCCCAGTCCTCCTTCCCCGAGATGCCTCACATTCCAGGGTCAAGTGACACCACTACGACTCAAGCTGGACCTTCTCCATCCCGACCTTCTACCTCTGCGCATCCGCCTTCCAGCGAGACTGCTGCCGATCCATCAACTCACTATCCTTCTGGCGAGACTAAGGCTGGACCATCTCACTCGAGGCAATCCCACCATCGTTGTATAAAAATCACCAAGCCATCAGAATGGAGCATACGCGATCAATCAGATGCTCCCACTAGTCGCCTTACGCTATGGGGCCAACTGCCAACTCAATGGGAGGAGCATCTTCGCCAAATGCAAGCTCTTCGTATACCCACCCAGCTGGATCGACTATCCGAAGGGTCTGTTGCGGTAGGTTCTTACTACCCTTTATTGCTCTCCTTTTCTCTTTATTCTGACTATTCATTTTCTTACCCAAGCTTCCATTGTGCTGAGTCATACACTTTCCCTCCTTCATCAGCAGAACAAATCCCTGAAGGATACAGTGGGTGACTTGAAATTTCAACTATTTGATCCAGCATCAACCGAGTACTTGCTAAGGGGGGAAGTGGCAACCCTGAAGAGAACAAATGCTGCTCAACAACGCACTCTCGAGGAGATCCAACAAGAGGTTGACCGCCTCCGAGATGAGAAGAACCAGTTGGGAGTTCTTCTACAAACGTCTGAGGTGAAATGTCAACAAGTTCAGTCTGATCTTTTTGAAGTTGTTGCCACTCTGGAGACTTATAAGGCAGGGGAGGCTGAGCGGCTGAGAGCACACCGAGAAGAATACTTACGCTCTCCAGAGTTTGATACGCAAGTGGGGGATCACTTCGCTATGTCCGTGGCTTATGGGGTGGTAGGAGCGCTTAGGCAACTCCACGAGGGAGGGTATATATCCTTTGTTCCCTCCTGAAGATTTTCTAGATCACCGTCGCATCCTTAGAGAGATGCTTGACGATGTGTTTGATGAATTTAAATGACTTTATATGAGAACTGTATGACTACTTTATTGTGCTATGCTATTTAAATGTTATATCTTTTACTTGGGCATAACGCAAGGGATCCTGAGCTGTTAAACTCGAGATCGGGGATGCGTATCTAGACATCCTGACCTAGTATTCCATGTCCGACCTATCACATTTTCTTCTCACCCTTATGTTTTACAAAGCCTATCCTAGACCCAATAAGGCTGGAGATAGTTAGCGCTCCAGGAACAGCTCAGCCGTCTACCCTAAGCATCCTGTAAGTAATAGGCAGCCGAGGCCAACTTTTTGACCACTTTGTATGGGTCATCCTATTGAGGTGATAACTTAGTTACCTCTCCTATGGGTTTTGTCTGCTTCCAAACTAAATCCCCTTTTCCAAAGAATCGGGGCACCACCCTTCTATCGTAGTTTTGATGCATCCTTTGCCGATACGCGATTAATCGGATGGATGCCCACTCGCGAACTTCACTAATAAAATCCAACTCTGATAATCGCCGCTCGATATTTCCCTGGTCATATAGCATTCTTTTGACCGAGGGCACCCCAACCTCGATAGGTACCCCCGCCTCACTACCATAGACCAGATGAAATAGGGTGAGCCCTATGCTCGCTCGGGGAGTTGTTCGGTACGCCGAGAGGATATTGGCAGCTCTTCCACCCAATCACCCCCAACGTGATCCAATTTGACCTTCAGTCCTCTAACAATTCTCTATTGGTGACCTCTGTTTGCCCATTGCTCTGAGGATAAGTTACGGGCGTGAAGGCTTGAGTTATGTCTAACCCTTGACACCAGGCCTGGACTTTGTGACCTTGAAATTGTCTTTTGTTGTCAGAAACCAACTTGTGAGGAATCCCAAATCGGCAAAGGATGTTCTTCCACAAAAATTGGATAACGACTCCCTCGGTGATCCTGGCCAGGGCTTCTGCCTCCGCCCATTTGGAGAAATAATCCACAGCTACAAGTAAGAATCGTTTCTGTCCCGGTGCCATGGGGAAATGTCCTACAATATCCATGCCCCATTGATCGAACGGGCAGGAGACTATTACGGTTTTTAATGTGTCCATCGGGCGGTGGGTCAGATTCTGATGTTTTTGGCAGGACAAGAAAGTGTTCACCAGTCATTGTGCATCCCTCTGCAAAGTGGGCCAGAAATACCCGTCCAGCAACACTTTCTGGGCCAGCATTCTTCCTCCAACATGACTCTCACAACATCCCTGATGTATTTCCCACAGGGCATATTCTGCCTCCTCCTCTCCTACGTATTTAAGTAGTGGTCTGGAGAACGCTCGCTTATGCAGTTGATCCCCGATCAGGGTGTACATATGAACCCATTTCCTGACCAGCCTGGCTTCTTCTGAATTATCCGGCAGGACACCCTGCTGTAAATAATTGATCATTGGAGTCCTCCAGTCGATTGCTTCCTCAATATTGTTCTGCTAGTATATTTGAGCTATTAAGAAGGTATGAGTTATCGACCCGTCTAATACCCAAGTGGTCAAGGAGCTAGCCATTTTGTCCAATTCATCGGCCCGTTGGTTATCTTCCCAAGGAATCTTAGTTACCGTGACCTCCTTAAAGTCCTTCATTTTCTCATACGCTTCTCGGTATACTTGTAACTTGTCACTGTTGACCTCGAAGTTGCCTGCCACTTGCTGAGTTACAAGCTGAGAATCTGAATATATAATAACTCGAGCAATCCCGACATGTCGAGCTGCTTGCAGTCCTGCAAATAAAGCATCATATTCTGCTTCATTATTGGTGGCTCTGAAATTTAATCAGACGACCAATTGTAAGATATCTTCTTGAGGGGATATCAGAAGGATCCCCACTCCACTTCCTTGTTGGGTGGACGACCCATCTACATAAACCTTCCAAGTTTCCTTAGAATATGCCTAGTGAACCTCCGTCAAAAAATTGGCCAATGCTTGAGTTTTAATTGTCGTGCGAGGTTGGTACTATATGTCATACTCCCCTAGCTCAGTTGCCCATTTGATGAGCCGACCTGCCACCTCCACGTTACTGAGAGTTTTACCCATGGTGCTATTGGTCAGGATTGTAACGAGATGTGCCAAGAAATAGGGTCTTAAGCGGCGAGTCATGAGTACCAATTCGTAGACTAACTTTTCCAGGGTCGTGTATTGAGACTCGACCCCTTTCAATAAATGACTGAAGAAGTACACTGGCCGATGTACATCATTTTGCTCCTTGACCAGCACCACCCCCACGACCTTAGGGGTGGCTGACAAGTACACCCAAAGTGGCTCTCCCACCGTAGGTTTAAACAGAGAGGGTAAGGTCTTCAGGTGCTTTTTTAGTTCTTCAAAGGCCTGATTGCATTCTTCATCCTACTGAAACTTGACTGCCCTTTTGAGCACTTTAAAGAAGGGTAGCATTTGATCTGCTGACCGGGATATGAACCTGGACAGCGTTGTTATCCGACCCACTAACTTCTGGGCTTCCTTCAGGTTTTAAGGGGCCTTCATGTCTCGAAGTGCACACACTTTCTCAGGGTTGGTCTCAATTCCTCGCTCAATAACGAGATATCCTAAAAACTTTCCTCCCCGAGCCCGAACAGGCACTTAAATGGATTCAACTTCAATACATATTGCCGCAATGTGCTACAAGTCTCTTCAACATCGGTAATCAGATTAACTTCTAGAGTGGACTTGATGAGTATATCGTCCACATAAACCTCCACATTACGACCTATCTGCTCTCTAAATATCTTATCCATCATTCTTTGATAAGTCGCCTCTGCATTTCTCAGTCCAAAGGGCATGAAAGTATAACAGAAGGTGCCATCAGCCGTGATGAAACTGACCTTCTCTTGATCTTCACGTGCCAGAGGGATCTAATAATAACTTTGGTAGGCGTCCAACATGCAAATCCTTTCGCACCCTGAAGTTGAGTCCACCATTTGATTGATCTTGGGCAGCAGGTAATAGTCCTTAGGGTTGGCGCGGCTGAGGTCACGAAAGTCAATGCAGACCCTCCACTTATTATTGGGCTTAGAAACCAGGACCACATTAAAGAGCCAGGACGGGAACTGTACCTCTCTAACGTGACCTTCTTTCCTGAGCTGATCCACCTTAGCTCGGATGATCTTATTCTGCTCGGTCGAGAAATTCCTCTTCTTCTGCTTAACCGACCAAGAATCAGGCAGAAGATGTAACTTATGTTCGACCACCTCGGGCTTGACTCCGGGTAGCTCTTTAGGGGACCAAGCGAAAACATCCCTATTGCGAGTCAAGCACTGAACTAAGTCCGTCTTGACCTCAATGGGCAAATCACACGATATGTGAGTAAGACTTTCAGGGCACTCAGGATATAGCTGGACCTCCTCCTAAGGGATGGGCTCCTCTGTTATAGGCAACGACTCCTCTTGGATAACGTGGATTTTGCCATCCTAGGTTCTCTGGGCCTTGCGAGCCTCTACCTTTACCATTTCTATATAGCATCTGCGAGAGACCAACTGCTCCCCTTTTACTTCCCCGACCTGATCTCCCTTGAGAAACTTGTACTTTTGGTGGAAAGTGGAGACTGCTCCCCGGAACTCATGTAATGTTGATCTTCCCAGGATGACGTTGTAGGAAGACGATGAATCCACGATGATGAAGGTGCCACTCCTTGTCCGCACTAGAGGCTCACTACCCAAAGATATGACCAACTTGATCTGGCCCATGGGGCGTACCTCATTACTGGTGAAGTCATACAATGAAGTGGCCACAGGTTGAATCTCGCTGATGTTGATCTGCATGTTCTCAAACGCACTTTTGAACAACACGTTGACAGAGCTCCCGGTATCTATGAAAACTTTGGCCACGCGACTGTTGGCTATGACGATCTTAATTATGAGAGCATCATCATGATGAAGCTCCAAGCCCTCCAGATCTCGTGGCCCAAAATTGATTATGAGCCCGACAGCTTGCTCCCGGCTACATCCCACAGCATGTATCTCCAGACGACACTCATAAGATTACTTAAGAGCGAAGAGACAATGGTCAATTTTCTGGTACTTCCTGCTGCTGGCGAAATGACGCAAGAAGACAGTTTTGAAATAGTAGAAACAAGTGATGGATCCGTTCGGTAACCCATCAAACCATTTTTGTGCTGAGCAGGATAAAGTGTTCAGGAACACTCGGCACTTAATAGCATCGCAATACTGATGCGATAGGGCAGCGTTCCTAAACTTACGGAGATGATCCTCCGGGTCTTGACTACCATCATATTCTCCGATAGCAGGAGGCTTGTATCCCTTGGGTAACTTCTCCCCGAGCACCCTTGTAGAGAAGGGCACTTGTTCCTCAGGGTCCATTCTGAGCTCCTCCTTGAGGACTATAGCTTTACCCTTCTTAGAATCCCTGGGCGGGGAGCTTTCCACCACAGAAGCATACGGTTGCTCTTTCTTGTTATAGTCGTCCGGGCCCTTATGATAATAATCCAGGCCCGACTCCCTATAGAAGGCCAGGGGAAACTCGGGTTGTTTTCTTTTGGACCCTCTATCAGAAGCGTGGGTCGGGTCTTTAGAAACTGCCTGCATCATGTATGGTCGAGAAGCGGTGGTATGTTTTTCGGAGGTCGCCCGTCTCTTGGCTTCCTTGTACAGCTCATATTCCTCTGCCGTCATGGTTACGTTAATTCTGCCGGTGTCCTCTATCTTTACGCTCTAGAACAGACGAAGAAGATTCCCACAGATGACGCCAAATTGATCCTGTTCGGAATCTGAGTCGGATGAACACCGGATGAGGTGTCACTGGTGTTGATGGAGGAGAGACTATGATGCTGCGATCATTCAAGCTTTGGCGAACAAACCCCCCATGTGGCCTTGAAGGACTACCGAGTCTGAACCGACGGTACTAGAACTCTGCCCACACTCAGACAAGCACACAGAACGTTAGAGATCAAGAACCAGGGAAAAATTTTCCAGAGCAGACCCTCCGATGCTCAAGTCAGGTACTTTTTCCCCAAAAGAACAATGTACGAAGGAAGAAGAAAAGTAGACAAATGGGCGAATGAGCGTACCTACGCAAGGGAGAGGATGCCCCTTTTTATATGACAGTGCATACCTTCTGGAGACTGACCCCTCTCAAAGAGTATCAGGTGTCAGGACTTGTCGAGTGGTGGAGGGAGCGTGGTCTTCTCCTATAGACTGTAGGAAGGTTTTACTTGCAGATGACCTCAATCGCTGAAATATTCCCTGACATGCAGCAGATATTCTCTGACAGGTGGTTACGATTCCCTGATCTATTGTCACGTAACGCCTACTATCCTGCCCAGGTGCGGTTGAGGCAGCTCGGGTCGGTCCGCTAATTGTTGATGAAAAGACTGAGTGAATGGAGGGGTGCGATTGGAGTCCCTTTTTGCCAGCTTAATTTTATGATTCAAACCCGACCGAGAATGACAAGTCTGCTTACACGGGCTAGCTTGAGAACACCCGATCAGTAAATCCAGGTCGGGCTTGATCCTGATCACGTGTCCTACCGCATACCTAGTTTCCTAACTGGTAGACCCCGTCCTGCTTTATACGTCGGATGGCCCCGGGTGGGCCTACTCCGTATATTGACTACCACATCTCCTTGACTTCTGACTGTCACGTCCCCTTGACTTCTGACGACCAGGCCCTACCATTATGCACTGTATCAGTATACATTAGTCCGATTAAGAGGTTTGGGTTATGAGTAAAAATCGGTGGCTTAACCCAGCGAGAAGTGAACCCGTTGAAACCAACCTGGGGGGGGGGGGGGAGAGAGAGGGAAGGACGATGCGACGTCAATGCCAAGATCCAGACATCAATCTACGTCGTTGCTTCTTAGACAGGGAGTGAAGGGCAAGGCCGAGGCCCCAGCCAAAAGGAGCTTCTCTGCTTCCGCCCATGATGACGCCCGTAATGTTCCCCTATTCCCGCTCCCTTTTCATAATTCAATTAGGTCCTTTGGTGCTTGATCTATTTTTCTTTTGGGTATTTCCTGTTCTCCCGCTGCATATTAATGCTAATGGTATGACGATCAAATTACTGGTGTTTATGCAGGCTTACTCTTATTTGCACATTCGCAACAAGAAATTTCCGTGGGGTTTGCCCCTTCCCTATATTTGTTGCAAAAACAGGTGGGATAATAGTTACTCTATAAAGATGAAATTTTATTAGAATTTTCTATACACAATTAAATCATATTCAATGATTCTCATTATATAATATATTTATAATGATCTCTATAAATAGTGCCTAAACTCCAAAGCTGATAAAATCATAACAGATTTCTGTTATAAAAATTACAACATAATTCTATTATGAAAAATTTTAATAGAATTCTATTATAAAAAAAGTGTAACAAAATTCTATTACGAAAAATCTTAACAGATTTTTTCTTTCATGACGCCTATCCAAATATGAGTCACTTGTCAACAATCTTCACTTTGACTAATATTTATCTCCTTGAAAAACATGAGTATTTAAACAAAACCCCACTTGGATCTTTGGGTTTGAGCTTCCTTCTGTTGGTACAATTTCTCCTGAGTCAAGGTTGACTAAGCTTAAGTTGGCTCAAGTTTAAGTCTTCATATTTAAGTTCCAATGTTTAACAATATATGAAGATTGCAGATGCAATTGTCCATATGAAAGATTGACGATCAAAGGTTGACCAGAAAAGTTAAGTAGATCAATGTTGACTGGAAAGTTCTAACTGGAGATTAGGCAAGGGTAAGTCCAATGAGAAGGTTGGCAAAAGAATAAAATTCAATTGGGTCAGTGTTGATCGGACACTTGGTGTGAAAAGTCTTGGTGAGTGAAGTCAGACAAATTGGAAAGTCCTAGTAAGTTAAGTTAAGCAGATAGGAAGTCCTAGTGAGTAAAGGTAGGCAGATGGAAACCCTGGTGAGTGAAGGCAGATGAAAAGCCCTAATGAGTGAAGCTAGGTAGTGAGAAAGTCCTAGTGAGTAAAGTCAGACAGTTAGAAAGTCCTAGTGAGTGAAGTTAGACAGATGAAAATCTTGGTGAGTGAAGTTAGGTAGGAAAGTCCTAGTGAGTGAAGTTAGACAGATGAAAATCTTGGTGAGTGAAGTTAGGTAGGAAAGTCTTAGTGAGTGAGCTAGACAGTGAGAAAGTCCTGATAAATGAAACCAGACAGTAGAAATTCAAGTGGGTCAAGGTTAACCGACATCTGGTGAGTGGAAGTCCAAGTGGGTCATGGATGATCAGACACTTGACATGGGACGATAAGTCCAAGTGGGTTAAGGTTGACTGGACACTTGGCACGAGGAGAAAAGTCTAAGTGGGTCAAAGGGTTGACCGAACACTTGGTGGCGAAATCTCAGTAGGTCAAGGTTGACCAGATGCTAGGCAATGAAGAGTCCCAACATGTCACGGTTGACCAGATGTTGGGCATGAGAACCCTAGACTTGAGCTAAGCAAGTTAGGGTTGGTCAATAGATCAGGCGATCGATTGAGCCAAAGTTCAATCGATCAATTGATCGATTGGGAGACTGCTATGAACAAAGGCGACCCAATTGATCAGCTGATCGATTTGATTGGGCCTATGCCTGATCGATTGATATCCATTCGTGTGAGCATAGAAAAGTTCCTAATCGATCAGCCGATCAATTAGGTTATTCCCCAATTGATTAGTTGATAGATTAGGCTGAGTTTTCTCATGAGATCACGAGGTAGTCGGAATCAATTGGTCATTCGATTCCGGGTCTTCTGCAAGAGCACAGGGGCACTTTGAATCGATCAGTTGATCGATTGAAGTCTTCCCAATTGATTGGTTAATCGATTGGGATATGACCATTGTGTAGGTTGCGAGCTTTGGATGACTGTGATCTTTGGGATCTGACGTGGCAATCGATTGGGAGTAGCCCCAATCAATTGGGAGTCCTAAAGTGTAGATATAAAGGCGATGACGAGTTCAAACGCGATAGCTCTTCGACTTCTCTTTGCTTCTTCTCCGATTCTCACCGCCGGTAGAGCAAAGTGTTGTTGCATTTCCAAGTATCAAGAGGTGTTTCCAAATAAGAAGAGAGCGAGCAAGGGTTTATTGTAGTAAATCTTGTAAGATTTTATTTGTATTTGCTTCTCTTATATTCTTGTTGCATTGACAGTTTATATGAGGCTTCTCCGCCTCTAGAGTGTTTCCGAGAAAGAGTGTATTCATAGTGGATGTGTGAGAGAGAGTCGGATCCTTGGATTAGTTACCTCATCTTGAGATGGATACTAAGTAATTTCTTTATGTTAGCATTGGAGGAGTTCGCTTCATATTTCCTGCTGTAAATTATCATCAACGAAGCGAGACGAGCTATTCACCCCTCCCTTTAGCTCTGGAGTGTTCTAACAAATGTATCAAAGTGAGGCCGCTCTTCACCGGACTCATCGCCAAAAAGGGAAAAGAGCTAGAGGAAGAAGAAGTTGAAATTCTAAAGTCAACAAAGTCAAAGACTTCATCAACAAGCTCCACTTCAAGATGACGTTCCGAGATGAACTCAGATTTTTCACAAGGGTGCCTCCACCATTCATATCTACAAGTTTTGATTCTTGGAAATCAAGGATCGAAAACTTCTTCATGATGGAGATAGAGCAACGATTTGCTCTAATGGAAGACTTTCAAGCTCCAAGGGATAACAAAGGCAAAATCATCAATAGATGCAATTGGAGCAAGGAGCAAATTCAAAGATATGAGGCAAATGACAAGATGACCAAATTATTAGTCAATTTATTATCTAGCAATATTTTGAGCAAAATTAGAGATTATCAAGATGTCAAGGAGCTTTGGAGCAAGTTGACAAAAGATTCATGAAGATCCCTCCACTATGCCAAATCAAGAAGAATATAAAGAGGGAGCCCCATTGGATCATGAAGAAGAAGCTTGGGAGGTTGAGAGATGCTCATCTTCCAAAGGAGAAGAAATTGAAGAAGACCCATCCTCAAGAGAGCATAAGGACAAATGCAAAGGGAGATACTCTTTATTTCTCATGGATAAGGATTCGAAGGTTAAGAGATGCTCAACATCTGAGAATGAAGATGAAGAGGCATCCATCTCAAGGATTGAGGGGAGCATCAATCCTTGGCATCGGATCAAGAAGAAGTCTCCACATCTAGATCAAAAGAAGGATCATGTGTCGCCCTTATAAACAAAGAAGGTATAATAATTTCAATTTTAAATGATAAAAGTCACATTATTTACTTTGAGTGTAGGGAAAGTGGATATTATAAGAGTAAGTGTCTAAAGTTGACCAAGAAGAAGAGTCAATTGACATCAAAGGGCAAGGAAAAGTCCAAGGAAGTCGGCCTCATTGTACGAAAAGGCAAGGAACACATTATATGTTTCTTGTGCAACCAAAAAAGGATTATTAGAGTCAATGTCCTAAGGGGAAGAAACCGACCAAGGTCAAAAGAGGAAGTTTAAATCAAGGGGGAGCTCTCAAGAGCAAACCCAAGGTATCATTTATTGATCCAATTCCTTTGAGGCATGATAAAAAGCATACTAAATCTAATCTCTATCATTTTAATGCTATTTATCATGAAAATAGGAAGAATTTTAGAATTAAGGAAAATTATGTTGCATATCAAGTTAAGACTACCTCACCTAAGGTTAGGAAGTAGATAACAATTTAGGCAAGAAATCTAAAGAAATTAGATATATGCCTAAGGAAAAAAAACTCAAAGTTTTAATGAAAAATTAAAATTTGAGGACTTAAGGGAGGAGAATCAAGTCTTGAGGTCGAGACTTGATAAATTAAAAAGAGCCCTTATGAAAATGAAAAATGGTGTCCAAGGGTCTAAGAACAAAAACCTAGGTTTAGAAAGACAAGAGTCATCCAATGATATAAGGGGTTTGGGATATAAATCTCAAGCCAAGAAGATGTCCCTTCTTATCACAGAGTTCCATATAGTTATGAAACTAATCCTAGGTTTAGGAGTCAAGTCAAAGTTTCAAGGGAGGCCATCCCTAAAAGTAACCTTGAAAAGATCAATGTGACTAAGACTTCTAAGAAGCATAAGAAAGTCACTAAAAAGGTCACAAAGGAAGTAATCCCTAGAGTTGACCTAGAGGAGGTGAGTGTGACCAAGGCTTCTAAGAAGCCTAGGAAAAACATTAGGAAGATACTAAGGGAAGTTATCCCTAATAAGTACCTAACACACCCAAGGAGTACTAATAAATTTTGGGTTCCTAAAAGTGTGTTCTCTACCCCCTAGATGAGTTTAGAGAATGCCAACTCTAATTGGAAGGGTAGTTAACCCAACCTTGGTGAAGTTGACACTTAGAGGCATTTTCAAGGTTTTGTTAACCTTTGAAATTGTAGGTTCAAATGTTTACTCTTTTGGAAGAGTAAAGCATGTACCAATAAATTTGAAGATTTGAACTTAATTAAATTTGGTACAAAAAAGAAGAGTTAAAGAAATGTCAAGTTGGAATTTTGACATTTTCTTAGAAACGGACAACATAGGTTAGTCTTAGTTTAGTAAATGGTTCAAGGATAGAAATATTTAGATAGATAATCTAGGTATTTTATTTATACTAATTTGTCATGATTGTTTGCCCATTATATGTCATGACATCATAATTTGTATTCATACTTGTTATGAAAAATATCAAGTCATGTCATACATAAATCATCTAGCTAAAGTTTTCTTTTGAAAAATATTCATTTGGATGTATGTCATAATCATCATCATATATTAATTTCAATTCCTTGTAATTAAGAACAATGACATTAGTTATCAAATGACATCCTAAGTGGATGATCATAATTTAAATGCCTAAATAGATATGCATGAACCCTTAGATTAGGGAAAACTAATAATTACATCTTACAAAGACTATAAGGTGACTTGTATATGTTTTAGTGCACATTAGATACAAGTAAGATATTAGCAGGATGAACAAAACTCAAGATGATGATTTAGTGCATCTTTTTAAGTTTTAGGTTCATCAAAACACATAATTATGTGTCATCCAAACATTGGAAAAGCTAATGTACAAGTCATATGCATTTAGCCCAATGAATATGGTTGAAAATTTATTTTGAAAATTATTGCAAAAATACTTTAGAAACCTTGGTGAATACTATCTTTCGATAGTGCTCATCATTGTATAGTTAGACACAAACTAGGAAGAAACATTGAAGTTTTCAATGATTTCGAGTTTTATGTCAATCTTTGAAAATATGGGTTATTTTCTTAGAAAATTATTTTTCCCTGATAGTATATGACTTAAATAATGTTTACGCAAAATTTTATGATTTTTTGAAAAACGTAGAATTATTTAAGGATTTCTTAATTTTGGCTGAATTTGAATTCAGAGAAATCTAAAACCTAATCGATCAATCGATTGGGGGTATTTAATCAATCAGCTGATCGATGGAACTAGGTTTTTCCATTAGCAGAAGCTCACGAAATCAATCAGTTGATTGATTGGACCCTGTCTTGGTCAATCTACTGATCGATTTGAGTGTATTTTCGTGAACATAGGCTTGTGGAATCGATCAACCGATCGATTGAAATAATGATTTTGGTTGTATTAGTCTGATTTCAGTCCATTAAGCTGTGTTTAGTTATGTTAACCATCCCTAATCCTAAAAAAACATTTATGTGCATTTAAGAATAGTTTCTTGATGAAAGTAAGAATAGAATGGTTAAGAAAGACTAAGTTGAAGTTTAGGTAGAGATTTGCATTCAATATTGATTCTTGAACCTTAAAACTTTAAATTTTGGGTTTCCTAAAGGTTTAGGGACTCCAAGTCATTGTTGGTACAATGATAGAAGTTTGGAGCATGTTTTGAGGGGGAGCTACTCCTTAAAGACATGGTTTAGATTTTATTTCAAAATACGATACAATGGAAGGTTGAAAACCTTCATTATTAAGAATGCTCAAGGTTGAGCATTAGAAAACAATAGAAGATTGAAAATCTTCATTGTGGTTTGTGAATGCTCTAGGATGAGCATTATATGATGGGTTAATGATCAAGGGTGAGCATTTGGGCATAAAGAATAGTATGAGGCCTTCATTTTGATGTTATGACAACAAGTAAGGTTGTGAACAATATATGGATAACTCTTAAAGAGAAGAGTTTTTTATGTGTGCCAAAAGGGGAGAATGTAAGATTTAAGTTAAGAAACCTTCATTACCCAAAGGGAAATATTACCCTCTTGAAAAGGGGGAGAATGAAGGAAACTCTCATTCATACTTTTTTATGAAGAAAAGTTGAGGTTATGAGATTAGCGTAACTTAAACGTATTGTCAAATATCAAAAAAGAGGAGATTATTAGTGCAATTTCTATTGGGTTAAGGTTGACCACGTTGACTAAGCTTGAGTTGATTTAAACTTGAGTCTTGATATTTGAATTTTGATGTTTGACAATATATGGAGATTACAGGTGCAATTGTCCAAATGAAAGATTGACGGTTAAAGGTTGACCAGAAGAGTCAAGTAGGTCAAGGTTAACTAGATACTCGATTGGAAAGTCCTAACTGAAGGTTAGACAATGCCAAGTCCAATGGGAATGTTGGCAAAAGAAGAAAATCTAATTAGGTCAGTGTTGATTGGACACTGGCACGGAAAGTCCTGTTAAGTGAAGCCAGACAAATTGGAAAGTCCTAGTGAGTGAAGCTAGACAGATGGGAAGTCCTAGTGAGTGAAGCTAGGCAAATTGAAATATTGGTGAGTGAAGCTAAGTGAAAAGCCCTAGTGAGTGAAGCTAGGAAGTGAGAAAGTCCTTGTAAGTGAAATCAAGTGGTTGGGAATCTCTAGTGAGTGCAGTTAGGCAGATGAAAATCTTAGTGAGCGAAACCAGGTGGGAAAGTCCTAGTGAGTGAAGTTAGGCAGTGAGGAAGTCCTGGTGAGTGAAGCCAGGTAGTAGAAATCCAGATGAGTCAATGTTGATCGGACATCTGGTGAGTGGAAGCCTAAGTAGGTAACGGTAGACTGGACACTTGACACTAGGATAAAAATCTAAGTGGGTCAAAGCGTTGATCAGACATTTGGTGACAAAGTCCCAGCGGTTCAAAGTTAACTAGATGCTAGGCAATGATGAGTTCCAATAGGTCATGATTGACCAGATGTTGGGCATGAGAACCCTAGACTTGAGTAAAGTAAGTTAGGGTTGGTCAATCGATCAGATGATCGATTGAGCCACTGCCCAATTGATCAGCTGATCGATTGGGAGAGTGCTACAAACAAAGGCAACTGAATCGATCAGCTAATAGATTAGGGCTAGCTGTTCGATTGGCAATCATTCTTGTGAGCACAGAATAGTTCCTAATCGATCAGCCGATTAATTGGGCTACTCCCCATCGATCAACCGATTAATTGGGTTACTCCCCAATCGATCAGTTGATCGATTGGATTGAGTTTTATCGTGTGATCATGAGGTAGCCATTATCGATTTTTCGATCGATTCCAGGTCTTCTACGAGAGCACAGAGGCTCTCTGAATTGATTAGTTGATCGATTGAAGCCTCCCTAATTGATTGATCAATCGATTATTATATAACCATTGCATAGGTTGCGAGCTTTGGACAGTTGTGATCGCTGGAATATGACATTCTAATCGATTGGGAGCATGCCCAATCGATTGTGAGCCCTAAAAGCGTAAATATAAAGGCGACGACGAGTTCAAACGAGACAGCTCTTCGACATACTTCTCTCCACTTCTTCTCCGATTCTCACTGCCGGTTCTTGAAGTTTCTTAGAGTAAAGTGTTGCTGCATTTCCAAATATCAAGAGGTATTTCCAAATAAGAAGAAAGCCAGCTAGAGTTTATTGTTGTAAATCTTGTAAGATTTCATTTGTATTTGCTTCTCTTATATTCTTGTTGTATTGAGAGTTTGTACAAAGCTTTTCTACCTCTGGAGTGTTTTCGAGAAGGAGTGTATTCATAGTGGATGTGTGAAAGAGGGTCAGATCCTTAGATTAATCATCTCATCTTGAGGTGGATACCAAGTAAATCCTTTGTGTTAACATTGGAGGAGTTCACTTTGTGTTTTTCGCTACAAATCATCATCTACGAAGTGAGACGAGAAATTCAGACTCCCCCTCTAGCTCCAGAGTGTCCCAACACCTTCCTCTAGCATCTAGAGATATAGATCAAGTTCAAGAAATGCTTGAACTTATCTGTGGTCACTGGCTCTGTCAATATGTTTACAACATTGTCTGTAGTGTGAACCTTCTCAAGTTGAATTTCTCTGGAAGCAATCAACACTCTAATCTTGTGAAACCTTACATTAATTTGCTTAGTTATCGTTTGATACACCTGATTCTTTGACAAATAGATAACACTCTAAGTATTGCATAATAACTTGACCCACCTTGTTGAACGTCCAGTTCTCTGACCAACCCTGTAAATCATAAAGCTTCCTTCGTTGCTTCAGTTGTTGTCATGTACTCCGACTCCGTATTAGATAATGCAATAATAGATTGTATCATAGACCTCCAACAGATAGGTCCTCCTGGCATAGTGAACTTGTATCCTATAGTAGACCTCCTATCATTTAAATCTCTTATATAGTTTGCATCTACGTACATACCCAGCAACTGAAGGATCTTCCGGTTGTCCACTGAACATTATGTCATAATCAGTTGTACTTCTTAAGTATATGAAAATCCACTTCACTGCATCCCAATGCGATCGACTAGGATTTGAAATTAGAAACTTGCTCACCATACTCACTACTTGTGCCAAATATGGTTTTATGTAAACCATGGCATGCATCAGATAACCAACTGCACTGGCATAAGGAGCCTTTGACATCTTTTAGATCTCGTCATCTGTCTTTAGACACTGTGTATTGGATAACTTAAAGTGATGCTTTAAGGGTGTGTTCACCGACTTTGCATTCTTCATGTTGAATCTATCCAGCACCTTTTTCACATAGCTATGTTGAGACAACCATAATCTTCCTATAGCTCTATCCCTATGGATCTTCATCCCAAGAATCTTCTTAGTCTATCCCAAATCTTTCATGTCAAATTTCTTGCTTAATAACCTTTTCAATTTGTCAACATCTTTCATCTTCTTTACAATAATGAGTATGCCATCAACGTATAGTAGTAAGAAAACCAGTTATTCATCTTTAAAGCTCTTCACATATATGAAATAATCATACTCACATCTCCTATATCCGTTTTAAATCATGTATGAATCAAAATATTTGTATCATTGTCTAGGAGATTGTTTCAATTTATAGAGTGATTTCTTCAACTTGCAAACCAACCACTCTTGTCTGCGCTGACTAAATCCCTCAGGCTATAACATAAAAATCTGCTCTTCCAAATTTTCATAAAGAATTATCGTCTTTACATTCATTTGCTCCAACTATAAATCGTGATGTGCCACCAAAGCCAACACCGCTCTAATTGACATATGTCTTACTACTGGAGAAAAAAATTTCTTCATAGTCAATCTCCTCTCTCTATGAATACCCCTTTGCTACTAACCAAACCTTGAACTTCACTTCTTCTCCCTCTGACATTGTTTTTTTCTTTGAATATCCACTTGCACCCTATAGTTTTTTTCCCTTCAGGACGTTCCACTAGATCCCACATTTGGTTCTTATGCAACAACTACATCTCCTCTACCATAGCACCCGTCCACTTGTCCTTCTCAGAGCCGTGTATCGCCTCCTGAAAAGACGTAAGGTCTCCGCTAATAGTGATAAGTACATAAGATACCAAGTCTTCGAATTCATATATGGTGGGTGGTTTTATGACTCGTCTCATTCTTCCACCAGCTATAGTGCGATGATCCGTGTGCTTTGATCTAGAATCATCGGAGTCATGAGTCTCTAGCTCCACCTGCACAACATCTTTCTCTATATTGCTCTATGGTGTTTCCTTTCCATCTTCCTGAGTATGTTGTAGCATATACTTCTTGTCAAACACCACATCACCTTATTTGCCTTAGGATCTCAAAGCTTGAATCCTTTAACTCCTTTCTGATACCCCTGAAAAATGCACTGCTTTGACTTCGCATCCAGCTTTGATCTTTCCTCATTAGATATGTGCATAGAGGTTGGACATCTAAAAACTCGAAGATGAGAATAATCTACTTGATTCTCTATCCATACTTCCTCTGATACTTTACCTTCTAATGCTGCCCTTAGTGATATATTAATGAGATAACATATTATGTTAACCGCTTCCGCCTAGAAATTCTTTGCTAGCCTTACATTTAGTTTAAGATATCTAGCCTTCTTAATGATTGTCCCGTTTAACATTTCCGCCACCCCATTCTACTGACATGTCATGCAAATCGAGAAATACCTCATTATTCCATATTGCTCACAAAATTCCTAAACTTTGAATCTATGTACTTAGTCCCATTATTTGACCTAAATCATTTGATCTTCCTTCTAGTCTGGTTCTCCACTTCATTTTTCTATAGTTTAAACTTTGTAAAACTTTCTGACTTATGACACATAAAGTATACCCAGACTTTGCATGAGTAATCATCCATAAAACTCATAAAATACAAGTGTCCTCCACATGATGCTACACTGATTGGTCCCTATAGATCCGTATGTACATAGTCTAGAATTCTCTTCGTCTTGTTTATTATTATTTTGAATTGCACTTTGGTCTATTTTCCAAGAACACAGAATTCACAGAATTCAAACTTGCACGCCTTAACACCCTTCAATAAATCTCTCTTGTGAAGTTTTAGCATCCCACATTCACCTATATGCCCTAGCCGCATATGTCACAAGATAGTATTGTCTGATTTAGACTCCACCGATGCGACTCCACCTATAACTGTTGTCCCTATCAACTTATAGATGTTCTCTGCTAACTTTTATCCTTTCATTATCGTCAGAGCTCCCTTGTTGACTTTTATCACTCCTCTCATTGATTTGTAACTATAACCAATACCATCTAGTGTGCTTAGAGAGATCAAGTTCTTCCTTATCTTTGGTATATATCTGACATCACATAGGGTTTTGATCACACCATCAAACATTTTAATTCTGATGTTTCCTATGTTAATAACTCTACATGACACATCGTTCCCATCAACGCTGAACCAGAATCTACTATCCTATAGGTGCCAAACTAATCCTTGTATAGAGTTATATGATATAAACATACAGTCTAAAATCCATGAATCTATCAGTTGCTCTGAACTTGATATAACTGATAGCATATATCCATCACCGCTCTCTGAATTTTTCTCTTCAACTATGTTTGTAGACTTTGCCGAACTACCTTTATTCTCTACAACATGTTTTTTTATCTCTGGACAATCTCTCTTCATATGACCTTTACCTCTATACTTATAGCACATGATCACCTTCTTCCTTCTTGACTTAGAATGAGTCTTGTTGTCGTTACCCGATCCATGTTGAGATTTACTCCTACCACGCTCTTGGTTGCTATTTACCACAAGTCCTTCTCCCTGAGAAACTTTATTGCTTATTTTCTTCCTTTGGTGAAAACCTAGCAACACATCTTTGATCTCTTCCAATTTAAGAGTTTCATTACCCCACATCAAAGGTGATGTAGGTCCAACTTGTGTTGAAGCCCAATATGATCCTTAAAAATTTAAACAGACATAACTTTTTACTCGGGACTCAAAATCAGCCTATGTCTGTCATCATGCATGCAAAATTCAAAAATCTATGTTTGTTATCAGTGAAGCAATAACCATTAAATTTTCAACCCCAAATTCTGCCATTTAAATCCTTTTCAAGGCCTTTTTGCTATTTTTGGTAAATTTTTTTTGGATATTTAGGGTATTTTTTAAATAAAATTTGTCTTGATCCATGTTATGATTTGAGTTAAGATCATTAAGTTAATTATTTTCTGTTTTGGGTAAAAATATATTTCTTTTAATTATAATATTAAAATTAAGATTTGTTAATTGTAATTTCTTTTTTACGTGAGTCTTAAGTTATGGTCTACATAAGAGACATATTTAGGTGTTGAGATATTAACCCTTAAATTTTAATAAAAAATTTCCTTCTTGGAGGTTCCTCTTATTGTCTTCTCCTCAATCTTTCCTTTTCTTGTCAACGCGTAGGATAATCGCTATTCTATCCGATGCCAGTTGGTATCAGAGCACGAGAAGGTCATCAATAGATCCAATGGTAGGTCGTTATGATCGTAGTTGCGGTCACAACAATAGGCACGCTTCGACGGAGGAAGTTGAGCACCATGGTCGTAGCGTCCAACACATAATGACGATTGAGGATTTATAAAGGCAGACTACAGATTTAACCCAGCATATGGCAGCGCAAGATCTCGAAGATCATGAGATTTCAGATCATGGATTTGAGTCTTCCTTCGAGAACCCACATCACCGGTGGAACTCACCTCAGGAACGTCGCGGACAAGAGGAGCCTACTGGAGACTTCGGATTTTGAGATATGCCTAAATTTTCTAGTTCATTGAGAGCAGAGGACTTCATCGATTGGATCAACGAAGTAGAGCGGGTCTTCAACTTTAAGAGAGTTCCAAATCGGATGAATGTGAAGTTAATTTTCATCTAACCAAAGGGTGAGCATTAGCATGGTAGGAACAGATGTGACTCTCTCAAGACAAACAAGGTAAATCTCAAATAACTGTTTGGGAAGATATGAAGGCAAACATGAAGGAACACTTCCTTCCTTTCACATACACTCAAACTCTGTTCTAGCAATTTCACTCATTAAGACAGGGTGCAAGATCGGTCGATGAATATACAGAATAATTTTTCCAGCTAGTGGCCTGAAATGACATATCTGAGACGGAAGAGCAGCAGGTGGCACATTACTTAGGGGGTCTACGCTTGGTCTTACAAGATGCCCTCAGTCTTCATTCACTTGTGACGGTGTCAAAGGCTTTTCAACGTGCACTACGGTTGAAAGCAACAAAATAGGAAACCAGCTGGGAGAGGTGACTAGAACAATCGGCTAGCTCGCCCTCAAAATTCTCATCCTTCACAACAATAGCCACCACAACAGCCATCGCAATGACCACTGCAGAGGTCACCACAGGTTTACTCTAAGGCCTCTGTCAAATGTTATCAATGTGATGAACAAGGGCATATGGCGCACCACTGCAGGAAGCCCTCTTCTACTGATACGAAGGGCAAAAACTTGTTGATCCGAAGTGATAGAAGATACAACAACAATTGCCAATCTGATGTATAAAGCATCTGACGAAGTAATTTATAGTGATGAGCATGAGACTTTGGTCATTTGTAAGAGTCTGCTGACTTCCAAGGGCGATTCGGGGGATGATTGGTTGAGAACCAATATTTTTTATTCTACCTGCAACATTACGGATAAAATTTGCAAGATGATTACCAACGGTGGCAATTATGAGAATGTAATATCCGCAGAGGTTGTCTAAAGATTATACTGAAGACAGACCATCATCCTAAACCCTACAAGTTATCTTGTCTGAATAAAGAAAGCGAGGTAACAATAGACCGGTGATGTCGTGTTTCCTTTTTAATTGACAAATATTTTGATAATGTTTGGTGTGATGTGGTGGTCATGAATGCATGTCATGTATTGTTGGGGCGACCTTGGCAGTATGATCGCAGTGTTGTTCATGATGGGCGGAAGAATATCTATACCCTTAACGTTAGGGAAACAAATTGTGTTAGCGTCGCAGCGGGAAGGAGCTACTCCAATTTCGGTATCTAAAAATATTAATATACTTTCTATATCTAGGTTTTTAGATGAAATGGAGCATGGAGTTGTATATGCTTTGCTACCATGCCAAAGCATTGCTCCGACCATGGACGCTAAGTTACCAGCCAAAGTACAACAGCGGCTAGTGGATTTTGATGAGATGATGTTGGAGGATCTTCCTTCGGGGATACTGCATATGTGAGATATCCAACATTAGAATGACCTTGTTTCGGGGTTGATTTTCCTAATCGGCCAGCTTATCACCTTAGCCCTAAGGAAGCAAAAGAATTACAACATCAAGTGGTGGAGTTGCTTGAAAAGGGAAACATCCGACAGAGCATGAGCCCTTATGCAATTCTTGTCCTACTAGTATCGAAGAAGGATGACTCGTGATGTATGTGCGTCGATAGCAGAACTATCAACAAGATTATAGTGAAGTACATGTTTCCAATTCCCCTTTTAGACGACATGTTGGATCCGTTATCCGGTTCTAAGGTCTTCTAAAAAATTGACCTTAAAAGTGGATACTACCAGATCAGAATAAAGTCTGGTGATGAATGGAAGACAACATTCAAGATGTAGCATTGGCTATATGAGTGGACGGTCATGCCTTTTGGACTGTCTAATATGCCCAAAACCTTTATGAAGTTTATGCATCAAATCTTGTGGCCCTTTATGGGAAACTTTGTGGTGGTATACTTTGACGACGTCCTTGTTTACATTCCGACATGGGCATTACACTTCGATCATCTCCATGCTATCTTTGAAAAGTTGAAAACGGAGTGCTTATTTGTAAACAAGAAGATGTGATCTTTCTTTACTACACCGATAACTTTCCTCGGCTTTATTGTGTCTATTGATGGTGTACATACAGATCAAACAAAGATAGATGCAATCCTAGAGTGGCCTTAACTGAGGACCTTGCACAATGTCAGAAGCTTCCATGGCTTAGCTTCTTTCTACCGCCGATTCATCAGAAATTTTAGCACTTTGATTGTTCCTATCATCGAGTGTCTCAAGGGAAGGGAGTTTAAGTGGTCTGAAAAAGTAGAGGCTAGCTTTCAACTATTCACACAAAGGATGACTGAAGCACCAGTTCTAGCCCTTCCTGATTTTGACAGATTATTCGAGGTTAACTGTGATGCATCCGGGATAGTATCGGAGGTGTTTTGAGTTCATATGGGCAACCAGTTGTTTTCTTCAATGAGAAGCTCTCTGGGTCCAAAAAAAATTATTCTACCTACGACTCAAAGTTCTATGTCATTGGACAGTCCTTAAAGCATTGACGATACTACCTAGTACAGAAGGAATTCATCTTGTTCACTGATCATGAAGCATTAAAGTATATCAATGGTCAACACAAGCTGAGCAGACAGTATGCCAAGTGAGTGGCTTACTTGCAAGAGTTCACCTTTACATTAAGGCACCAAGCTGGAAGTCTGAACTGTGCCACAAATGCCCGGAGTCAGCATTCTTATTACTCACCACCATGAGTACTAGCGTTGCTGGTTTTGAGGTTTTTCCATATATGTATGCAACTGACCCATCATTCGGAAGGATATTCCAAGAGTACATGATGGTTACCGACATGATTTTATTTTGCATAATGGTTATCTAGTTTGTGAGTTGCAGTTGTGCATTCCAGATTGCTCTCTAAGGCAGTAGATTATGAGTGAGCTTTATAATGAGGGACACTTTAGACGTGGTAAGACGTTGGCCCTCATCTCTACCAATTTCTATTGGCCCAAGTTGACCAGCGATGTGGCTCACTTTGTTGATTGATGTTTATATGCCAGCAGTCTAAAGGAGTTCTAACCAGTGTAGACTTGTACACTCCCCTATCCGTTCTTGAAGCTCCTTGGCTTGATGTCAGCATAGATTTCGTATTGGGATTACCCTGCACCCAACGAGTCTTAGACTCAGTTCTTATTGTCATTGACAGATTCTCAAAGATGACACATTTCGTTAGCTTACAGAAAACTATGGATGCTGCGCGGATTGCCCATCTTTACTTCAAAGAGATCATGCGTTTACATGACATTCCTCTGTTCATGACTTCAGATCGAGATACTAAATTCATTAGTCATTTCTGGAAGAGCTTATGGGGGAAATTGAGAACACAGTTAAACTTTAGCAGTGCTTACCACCCTAAGACAAATGGACAAACCGAGATGGCGAATCGGAGTCTGGGCAATCTTCTGAGATGCCTTACAGGAACTAACAGTGGGACTTGGCATTACCTCAAGCAGAGTTTGTCTACAATAGATCGAAAAATAACACCACGGGATTGAGTCCTTTTGAAATTGTCTACGGCCAGAATCCATTAGGAGTTCTAGACTTAGCCCCTGTTCCACGTGTAGGGTGAATTAGTCCTAAAACAAATGAGATGACAGAGCATCTTCAAGGTGTTCATGAGCAGGTAAAACTAGCAATTATGGAAAGCAATACTAAGTATAAGGCTCGGGTCGATTGTCATCGTCAATAGATACTTTTTGAGATTAGAGATTTTGCCTGGGTTGTATTGACTCGTGATTGTTTCTCTATTGGAGAATATAATAAGCTAAAGGATCAAAAAATTGGACCATCCGAGATACTGCAGAAGATTAATGACAATGCTTATAGATTGTACCTTCTTAGTCATCTGAAGACTTCTGATGTCCTCAATGTGAAGCACCTAACTCCTTATTCAATGGTTGCTAATGAAGTTAATTTGAACTTGAGGGCAAGTTTTTTTCAAGCCGGGGAGATTGATTGTAGGCCCAACCCATGTTAAAGCTCAATACGAGCCTTTAAACTTTAAATAGATATAACTTTTGACTAGGAACTTGAAATCAGGCTCTGTCTATCGTCACCTGTGCAGAATTTGAAAACTTACGTTTGTTACCCGTAAAACTATAGCGATCAAATTTTCAACCCCAAATTCTGCCATTTTTTTAAATTTTTTTTAGTATTTTTGTTCATTTTTATTTATTTTTTTTTGGATATTTAGGGTAATTTTCATATTTCTGGTATTTTTTAGAGTGGATTTGTCTTGATCCATATCTTAATTTTAGTTAAGATCGTTAAGTTAATTACTTTTCTTTTTGGGTAAAAATCTATTTCCTTTCTTTACAAAATTGGAATTAAGATATATTAATTGTAATTACTTTCCTTATTTAAATCTTAGGTTGTGGTCTATATAAGAGACATGTTTAGATGTTGAGGGATTAACCCTCAAATTTTAATAAAAAATTTCTTCTTGGAGGCTTCTCTTCTTCTCAATCTTTTCTCTTCTCGTCAACGTACAGAATAATCGCTATTCTACCCGGAGTCAAAAGTAATAATCAAATTCTCGTACATAAAAGATGATAAAAGACGATTGACATATAAAAAAATGCTCAACCAAATTAAAGAGTCGTGGGACAATTGACATATAAAAAAATGCTCGAAACAGGTAAGAAGAGTTAGTTATTTGGATAAGCAAAGCTATGAATCAGAGTTAAGAGTTACGAGTTAAGATAAGTTAGCTCCATGATATGTCGTACTTTTACGATCATAGAGAAGCTTTGTGTTTTAACCTATAGTGTTTTAACATATAGGTTGGCCTTGTCGATATCCTTGAGAACATAACATGTTTCCTTTTTCTATATCTACTAAAAGTACAATTGCATACGACTCTTTAATTATGTTCTGTATAGTTTGATAATTAATTTCTTAGCTGTTAGAGTCAATTTTCCTTCACGTAAATTGAACTCTTGAGAGAGAAATCTCCGTACAAATCATCATCACCTGCTCAGTTAATTAAGGCACACGAAGCATTCCTCGCACACAGCGTACGCACGGCAATGCTCAGCTTCTGCCCCGCGCATGTGCTCAACCGCTCCCACTCCATGACAACCTACAAACTAATAATAAGCCAGTTAACATTATTATCATCATTATTATTATTATTATATTAGCATAGAAAGTAGGGTTTTTTTTTTTCACTGAAAATGCCAAAAGTCTTGCGTCTGGCACAAGCTGGTTCTGCAGTACTGCGGCTGCAATTCATGAGAGTGTGGCTGCTGCACTGACACCGAGGCCAAGCAGAAGGAGGATAGATCCGCAGAGAAGATGGACGGGAATAATTTCCCAGCCGCGTTAAACAGCAGCATCAAATTAAATTACCATGAATGCATTCACGGTTCACAACAGCGTCCAGGTTGGGATCTTGGAAGTCCGTCCATCGCCTAGCTACGTTGCATATATCTGAGACAATGAATGGATCACGTCCAATCCACCCACCCTACCTATTAGCCAGGCCTTACATTGCCTTGTCTTTCCCAACAAGGGAGGAAGCCAGGCCTGGCTCGCATTGCTAAATCCATCAAAGGTGCCATGGCAGCTACTGGCCTTAGAGCTAGCTAGCTGCCTGTGGCTACGCTTGATGTGAAGAGCTGAGAAGGGAGGAAGAAAAAGGCTAACGGAGAATGGAGACCGGCCACTAGAGTTGGGGTTTATACCAAGTGAATGGGCAAGTGTGGGCTCCCTCTTCTTTTACCCTGATGGAATAGTCACATCACTTCCCGCACTCTCTGGCTTCCCTCGGTAGTAACAACTGATATAGAATATATATTTTCTCTTTCGCACTACTTTGACAAAATTTTGTATTTAGAAAACGTAGGAGACGATCATGGAGTAAGTATGATTTTATTAAAGAGCTTTTATATATATATATACACTCGCAAAGAGAGCAGCTAGAATGTAACCAGGCATTATTGCGAGAATAGAAACCCTAAGCAGGCATCATCAATTCCTTGGATCTCTTCTATTCCCTCTCCATCTAATTAGCTAGCTCTCGTCTTCTTGCCGCCTCATGGACATAGTACTCTCTCCAGCTGAGCACTTGTGCTACGTGCGTTGCACCTACTGCAACACTGTTCTTGCGGTAATTAACACCCTATAGTAGAAGATAAAATTAACAAGTGCACGATCGCCGCTACCTTGATGCATGGTTGCAGGTTGGGGTTCCATGCAAGAGGATGATGGACACAATGACTGTGAAGTGTGGCCACTGCAACCATCTCTCCTTTCTTAGCCCCAGACCCATCACGCGACACTTAAGTCTCACTGAACATTCAATGAGCCAGCTTCAGGTTCATGACTTCTTCTTGTCTTACAATTATACACCCAAGATAATAACTCAATTCAAGAAATTAATTTGTTTCTAGGACTTTTGTAGCTTGTAAGCCTATGAGTTGCATTGCAAAGAAGAAAAAAGATTTAGAGAGTTGAGCTAAGCAATACTGATTCTAATTTTGTGTAAAATTTATGAAAGGGGCCTTGCTCTGATTGCCTGAGGGTTTCACTGGCGCCGGCGTGGTTCTCCGGTGAACCAATGATCCAAAAGCCACCCTTTGTTGTGAAACGTAAGGGTTGTATCCTAATTCCTTCAATGGTTTCTCTTCTTCTTCTTCTTCTTTTTTGTTTATATATTAATTCTAATTGAGCAGCATACACATAATTAATTTGGCTTGGATTTATGGTTACAGCTCCTGAGAAGAAACACAGGATGCCTTCTGCTTACAATCGCTTCATGAAGTAAGAATCAAAATGCTACATTACCTTCTGACTTATTTCTTTACTGCGTTGCATCTTCTATCACAATTTACTTCACAATCTCCACTGTTAATGATGTGCACTGCAGGCATATAGATCGATTATATTAAATGTATGTACCTGAAAAATTCTAATTAGCTTGAATTAAATAGGAAAAGTGTATGATTAATGCTTGAATGTTTTTGTTCTCTATTGTCCTGTGCAATCTATACATCTTGAACTTATACAATACTATAGTTTCAGTTAGGATTCCGTACATCTTTTTGTGTATTTGTAAATTGGAACTAAGTAAATTAGCAGTGCTATACATGTTAATAATGTTCATAACTAGAATAGAAACTGTTTATGTGCCATGAAAGGGAGGAAATTCAGAGAATCAAAGCCATTCGACCCGATATTCCGCACCGAGAAGCCTTCAGCATGGCGGCAAAGAATGTGAGTTTTCTACAGACAAACACATCCCTTTAATTTCTTTTGTTCATCTCCTGAGAACAATAATATGCATGCATCAAAATTGGAACATGAACAAAGTGGGCCAAGTGCGATCCTCCCTGCTCAACAATATCTTCTACCTCTGAGAGCAAGAAGCTAGCTCCCATTTCAGAACTGGTAAATCCAAACCCTAATTTCAGATGCAAAAGCACACTAGTCATTCTTCTATGGTTTTAATTATATGGCATGGTTCAGAAAAGAAACAACAGTGACTATACCAGAACGGAGAGCTCCAAAGTTCACAATCACATAGAAAAGAAGGACTAGGTTCCAATCCACATCTACATGGAGCTAGCTAGGTGTTCCACTAGTGGTGTTCTTATGGATGTTCAGTTTTTGTTGGATTGAACTTCTACTCTCTATACAATGAAGTATGAACTGAAGCATAGCTCTAGCTAGCTAATGTTGTTGTACTCTAATTTCAATTTCTGATCAGTGCATGGCTATGCTATTTATGCATGCGTGCATTAATGCAGATGAAAGGGAGTGGTATGGCTATATGTGGCTCTTATGTATAATATTAACCTATCTATTATATTATATGCATACCAAAATTAGGATTTTAATGAAAAGGAGTGTTATGTTGACAGTTGATCAATACTGATTCAATTTAATCGGTTTAATCGAATATAAAAATTTTAAATCGAGATTATTTTGTTTTAATTGAGATTTTGCTCACCCCTAATTAGACATAATACTTTGTCTTGAGGTATCAAATAACACTAGAAAATTAAATGGTGAGCTAATATGATAATGCAATTTTATCAGTATATATTACCCCGACATGATTACTGAATTACTGCGTGTCCGATTTAATATTTTTTTTTTTTTCCGAATCTCTTTTCTCACCATTTCTGAGACCTGGACCAGAACTATATTCCACAAATTAATCCCTTGCTAGTGAAAGTTGAAAAGGATCGATCCCTTTTCTAGAAAAGAAGAGGAAAGAGGCTCAAATCTTGCCGTCAATATTATTTATTAATTCATATTTTCCAACTTGAAAAGTTTCAAAAGAAGCTGATAAGGAGGAGGAGGAGGTGGATCCAAAAGGATGAACAATAGTGGAAGTCTGATCTAAGTCTGAAGGAACAAAGTCAAGTCCCTGCTCAGCTCCCACACGAACCAAACTCATATCTTCTCTCTCTCTTTCTCTTTCTCTTTGATTATATTCTTTTATTCTGTGTTCTTTCCTTTGCCACAAAGCAAAGCCAAAGCCATGCATGGACAACACAAATAATTCCACTGCTTACAAAACAAGCTAAAGCCATTCATTTATATATATGCTTTGCTTCCTCCATCAATGCACATATATGTTAGCTTAGCCTCTAAGTCACACATCACATTCTTTAAATATAATTCATCTCTGTTTTCTTTTTGGTTAATTAGTTCACTAGTTATAATTAGACAACCTTTTGAATCAACATTTACTATAATACATGGGTACGTACTGTCTCACGGGAACTGTAAATAAATTAAATGTTGATGAATAAATTTGGTATTTGATTTGATAAAAATTTATTTATGTTTGTTCAATACATATAAAATCAATTAAATAAATAAATTTAAATATTTTATTAAATTAAATGAGCAAACTTAAACATGTTCAGTTCATGAACTGTTCTGATATTATTCATGAATAAAATTTGTGAATCATGTTCATTAATAAAACACTCATCAACATGATAAATAAGTAAATAAAATAAAATAAAAATGAATAGATAAGTTATATTATTAAATTTAATAATCAATTTTAAACAATCAAGTTTGTATTGAGTACTCGATAACATTTAAACGAATCAAATTTAAATTCATAATAACGAAATTAAGCTAAACTTGAATAATCACTTTTTTTTTTACTTAGTCCATTTTAGGCTCGACTTAAATTGGTTCAGTTATCTTATCAAATAAGTATTTGAATATGGCTAGCTTTGCTAGATTTAGGAATTTGAATATTTAATCAAATTGAGGATCAAAATCTTCCAACTGGTTAAGGTGAGTATAAATGTGCCAAGGCACCGCGGCAAATTTAAAGCCCGAGATTTTTCGATCCGAAGACCGATCGAAGAAGGCGGAGGAGCCCTTCGTATGTCCAACTCCGGCGAAGGCAATAACTTCCCGGCAGAGCTGCCGTTGCCGCCGCTGGGGCCGACGTCCGACGCAGCCTCCGTCAAAGACCTCAAGAAGCGCGCTGCTGCCCCGTCGAGGTTCCTTTTCCAGCGTAACGGCTGCTGGACTGACTTCCCCCACCAGGTGTTCGACCAATTGCGGCACGCTTTCCTCGCCGGAGAAACGTCGTGCCAAGTGCGTGTCGGCGGAGCTTCTTACTTCATTGACTTCCTTCGGATGGTCCAGGTCGATGAAGAATCCAGCGCCGCCAATCCGATCGCGTGGATCGGCGTCGACGGTCGCTGCTTCTTCCCCATTTCCTCTTACACCGACTCCGGCATGGAAGTTAAGCTCGACAAAAGTCTGTCGTCGTCGGAGGAGGACTCGTCGTCGACCACCGTCGGTTTGGGGCAGCCGAGGTGGCCGGGAACAGAGAGACTAGAGACTACAGACAGAGATTACAAAGTCGTGGCGAACCTGTTCGCGGCCGGGAACGCAATTAGCATCACCGCCATCCACAAGTGCTTCTATTCGTCTCCGGTGAGGAATTCCCGACTGAAGGCGTTTCAGATGCAGGTGGAGGCGACGAGGGCCGCTCGAGGCCACGCGAACGTAAAGCTCGGGTGGCTGCCGACGACTCCGAGCGACTTGTCCGTGATCGTCTCCCATGGCTTTGGGCGGACGAATCACGAGCTCTTGGGCGGCGACGCTTGTGGCTTCGGTCTCCATCTCTCCCCGCCTCATTCTCCCTTGCGAAGGTCAGCCCCTCATCCTTCTCCCTCACTCAACTCCCGTTTTCTACGCCACTAAATCGCATCTATATATATTCAGCTGCGCGCTGTCGGAAGTCGACGGCGACGGGGAAGGCCACGTCGTGCTGTGTCGCGCAGTCATGGGGAACATGGAGGAGGTTGCAGCAGGATCCCTCCGGTACCATCCCAGCAGCAGCGAAGAGTTCGATAGCGCCGCCGACGATCTCGCGAGCCCAAACTGGTACGTCGTGTGGAGCACGCACATGAACACTCACATAATTCCTGAATACATCGTCAGCTTCAGATTCTCCAAGCAATCTCAAGATACAGCAGGTTCGAGGAGGATGATGAGGAGTTCTTCACCAAAGAGTGTTGAAATCTCAACAATGTCATTCTCTAAGTTGTTTGCAGAAATAGTGAAGTCTCTTCCACCCTCCATGAAAAAAGCTCTGGAGATCACTTATAACCGGTACAAGGTAAAGTCTGATTCAAGCTATCAATTCTGTTATGGCTCGTCAGATTTCATGAGTTTTAGGTCAAACGTTTCAGGGAGGAAATTTGAGCAAGGAAGCGTTCATCAGGTACCTGAGAAGCACTGTTGGAGATAAGCTATTGACTTCCAGTATCAGGAGTGTTAGAGGGTACTGAGGATTTGTGGAGCTAGAGCTCTGTGTGCTGTGTGCATGGTTAGAACAGGATTGTGTGCACTTCCTTTTTTGGTTTACCATGATTAAGATAATCATGAATTAATGGAATGAATTCATAAAGGGTCTTTATTATTTCCACGGTCATGAAGAGCCTAAACTTGTTACCATTTCCATCAAATTGAAGTTATTGTAATCATTTTCAGTTTGAACTACCTACAGAGATCTAGTATATTGTCTAGCAAGAAGAATAAATCAAAAATCTATAGATTAAGAATGAAGTAGTGACAACGTTGACTAGAAATTCTACGATTATATTTTAAGTCTCAGGACGTAGCGCAGACAGTAGACGCATGATATCTCTGGTGTAAGGGTCAGGGGTCGATTCTCAAGAACTGATGGCCTGGGGTTTACCCTACCATGCGTCTATGGCCTATGTACCTCCCTCCATATTCATGGGCCCGACACTAAGGGAGCTGCTAAGATAACAGATCTACCTAAGATCATATATATATATATATATATATATATATATATATAATGAGAGAGGGGGATTGATATGGTATCTGATTTCTGTCCGTGACTCTCACAAATATTCGGGCACTCGGATTACTTCCCGTTATGGACAGAAGTCGGGCACTATATCAAACCTAGATAGATGCTGTTTTTATCCAATGGATTCGTCAAATCCTGCGGAACTGTCCGTGACTATTCAGTGATAGTTTTTATTTTTGAATTTTTTAGCCTGCAGTTATATCATTTAGGATTTAAAGGATGAGTTATAGAATTAAGCACACAAAAAAAAAATTCAAAATGTAAAAAAAACTTAGGTATGCACCAGTATGCGGTGAAAGGTCTACTTCATAAATATATATATAGAGAGAGACAGAGAGAAGTAATATGGTGTTCGACTCGTTTCCCCGCCTGAGATGACTCGGGGCGCCTAGAATATTAGGGGTCGCCCTGATTCATTCAGGACACCCCGAGTCGTCTCAGTCAATGACGGAACTAGTCTGAGTAATCTATCTAGACTGTGGGCCATGAGCGTCGACGTTGACGCAGACACCCAAGCTATCCTGCTCTTTCCTTTTTCCCATTCTTCTATAGTAAATTTGAGCTTTTTCCCTTCTCAAACCCTGCTGGCCCCCGGGCTACAGCTCGGGTAGGCCTGTATGTGGCTACACCATTGGTCTCAGTCGTAGAAATCAAGCTCAGAAATGAGTTGGACACCATATCATTTACCTATATAGAGAGAGATGATATACTCCCTGACTCACATTGCATGACTATGCATGATTACTGTAGCAGTACTCCGTCAAATTTTTTCTATTATAGCAATGCTACAAAAAAAACTGCCTTTTGCGACAAATTTGGCGACGAATTTTTAAAAAAATTCGTCGCAAATTTGGTTTGCGACGAAATCAGCGACGAATATATTTCGTCGCAAAGATCTCGTCGCAAAATATTTTGCGACAAAAAAAAAGAATTTGTTGCAAAATCTGCAACGAAAATAAAATTCGTCACACTATTCGTCACAAATAATTTGCGACGAAAATATATTTTGTCGCCGATTTTGCAACGAATTATTATTTTCGTTGCTGATAATTGCGACAAAACTAAAATTCGTCGCAAATTTTGCAACGAATTATATTTTCGTCGCAAGTTAGTTGGAAGATCATAAACCTTGACCAATTCAATTTGCAACAAATTTTGAATTTTGCAATGATTTCACGTTCGTCACAAAAATCGTCGCAGAATTTGCGACAAATTATCAAATTTGTCACAGAATTTGCGACAAATTATCAAATTTGTCGCAGAATTTTCGACAAATTATCAAATTTGTCGCAGATATTTGCGACGAATATAGGAATTTATCGCAGATTCTGCAACGAATCTGAAAATTCGTCGCGGAATCTAAGTCATGTTGCGAAGTTTTTTTGTCGCGAAGTTTTTTTGTCGCAGAATTCGTCGCAAATTCTGCAACGAATTCTGTGACAATTCGCAACATTTACATATCTTAAATTCTGCGACGAATTTTCAAATTCGTCGCAGAATTTGCGACAAATCTGATAATTCGTCACATATTTCTGCGACGAATCTGAAAATTTGTTGCAAAATTTAGTACTGTTTTTTTCGATATATTACGATAGGCTTGCAACAAAAATATTTTCGTCACAAAGTTTGTCGCAAAACTAAACAACCGCCATCCTAAATTTTATTATTTCTATATTTAACCTGATTAATACACAAATATGCATCTAATAAATAGACATTATATCTAACAATAAAATTATACATAAACCAAATCACATCAAATCCAAATATCACAAAAAATCCAAGCATTCCATAAATTAAAATGCAAACATCATCTAATATACTTACAATCCAAACATATGATACATCAAAATACAAACATGATCTAATATCCTTTCAAGCCAAACATATAATACATCAAAATATAAACATCACAAAAGATCTAATATCCATACAATCCAAACATCATAAGTTCTAAACCATCCATATTTCAACAAAATCCGAAATATGACTAAATCTTCTCTATCTTATTCATCTTCTTCCTGCATAATATAAACAATATCAATAATTACAATAAAGAAATTACTATATATGAACAAAAAAATAATTTTTTAGTTACTCCCAACATTGATTTTCATTGTGTTTGACCAATCCTGTTTCAAAAAAATTAGTATTATTAACAAAAAAATAAACATCTACAATAGAACAACTAACATTCCAAAATACTAATTATGAGATAAATAAAATTCATACAAGAAGATCCATCGCCACCATCGTCGCCATCGTCGCCAAAATCGGAAGGAGCGGAACTTAACTGAAGATGTTTCATAATTAAATTTTGTTGTTGACGGAGAGCTCTCATTTCTGCATCTCTAACTCTTCTTTCTTCATCTCTTTCTAATATTATGCCCTTTAAATGTGAAACCTCTTCAGTCAAGGAATTGATCTGAGTCGTGACTGCTGTTGGGGTGGAAAATGATTTACGGGAAACTCTATGATTTTTGCTTAAAGAACCCATTCCCAATATCCTTCCCCCTTTCTGTCCTCCACTAGCCTCCAACCACAAATCCAAATTATTACCAACAGATGACTCAGTTTCCTCACTAGCACATGAACTTCTATGTGCTATCTCGAGCTCATCGTATTTGTCCTGTATAATTATAAAATTAAAATAAATTTATTGTAACAATAATTTAGAAACACATATTTTTAATTAATCCAAACCTTTATTGCTTTTGCTCTAGCCCCACTACAAGACTTATCCTTTTTTGTAAAAGTTTTGGTGAAAGTTTCAATGAATTAAGGTTCTTTCCCCATATCTTTGGTCTAAAAAAAAGGATTAGAAATAAAAAAATAATGACAGATTAAAAAACAATTCGTCACGTTAAAAATTAGTAGAAGAGTTAAATATTTACCATTCTACGTCGATGCTCATCGATATTAATTGAACCTCCCGCATATGTAGCAGAGAAGTCTCCAGAATTATAAGATTGATTTAATTTATTCTGTTGACTTCGTTGTTTGCTTTCGTTGGTTGACCAAAAATTGTTGATCTTAGTCCAATTATCCTCTGTGATACAAAGTGGCTTTTTACCCCTTTGTTTAGCATGACTAAGAGTATGACGAATGTGATCGCCACATTTTTTCTTGAAGTTCTTCTTAATTTCGAATTCATATGCAGGGTCCCAATTATATATCCGCTAAATAGGAAATAAAATAATTGAGTATATAGATTTAATTTTTAGATATAAAATGAATCATTTATACCTTAAACTTGCTCCACCATAACTCTTTCATTGATGATGGAGTGCTTGAATAAGACATAGAATCCCCCATCCAATGATTATTCACGATTTGATTAATTTCGTGAACAACATGTACCGAATTTTCGAACCTATAGTTAATGAAGAATATTAAATATAATAGCAATAAGAAAAGTCTAAAAAATATAAGATAGGAGTAACCATATTTTTAAGATCCCTAAACTAGTAATGTTAATTGACTGTCTTGTAACTACCATAATCCATTCTAGTCCAACGGTTAAATAGTCTAATTATTTAATATATTAAATATATGAAGAGTATCATTGCTAATTAAACATTGTTCAAAGTTGTTCAAAAATGCAAGAATGACCAATGATCATACACTATTCTAATGGTTTAATTGATTAAAAAAAAAGGTTGCACATCAAACCACTATTAGAACTTTTCATTATTGAGAATAAGGATGTGTAATTGAAAATAAAATAGCACATCAAAAAATTTTCAGAGTTTATCAAATAATGAGAGGATGATTAAAGATAGATTTAAGTAATCTCATGATATGATTGAAAATAAAGTAAATCAATTATACTATTAGAGCAAGGAATAGAATGAAGTAATGCATATCAGAACTTAAATATTACATTTAAATAAACTTGATAAAGAAAAGACAATTGAAGTGATGAAACTAAGTTTTAATCCTACTTTATAATCATACTTAAAAAATATAGAATAAAAAATTAAGATATTAATTTTATACTTACGAATCTCCGGAGGGGACAATAAATATTCGAACATCTTGGGTCTCAGAAAATGAGTATCTGGTAGGAACCGGATCTGTCAAATTTTGTGGTGAAGGTACTGGCAAAGGAGAATGTGATGGTCCTGCATGTATTGGCGACGGCGAATGTGAAGGTCCTGCATGTACTCGCGAAGGGGAATGTGATGGTCCTGCCTGAACTGGCGTAGAGAGATGTGATGGTCCTGGCTGTACTGGCGAAGGTGAATTTGATAGTCGTACAGGCTGATCAGGGATAGGCGTAGGTGCACTGCTAGGTGCTGCATGGCCATGTGAACTTCGTTAGTCCCCCCCGTCTAAAGATGTTCTGAAATTAAAAAATAGGATAAAGTTAAAAAAATAATGATGCATAATAAATAACATAAAAAAAACTTACCATATTTATTAAAACAGATTGTGTGAGATTCCTTTGACGATAAATATCACCTCTACTCACCTATAACATATAGCAAGAAATACAGAGCATTAACAAATAATATATATAAGTTTAAGAATGAGATATTAGATATATAGCAAGAAATACACTAATCACTAATATGTTTCAAGCGCACATACAAATGAAAATAAATAACATAAAATTGTATACTAATGCTATCATTATTAATTAAAGTCAAGGGTGTAGGTATACCAAACAGAGGTCAACAAAGACGTTGAGTGTCTCTCAAACACATCTACTATACACCTGCATAAACAATGTATACAGTCAATTATATAGGTCAAATAACACAAATAAGGTCGCTATAAACAAGACTATATGGTTGGTTTAGCCAATAAGTCTTGGCCGTCTTGGCCATGGCAAGGGCAGCAAGTGTCGGGTAAGGGCTGGCCAACGACATCAAGGGCCACCTGCGGTCGGGCCAGCCGCTGCCGGACAGTGGTAGCCACTGTCGGACAGGGCCAGGGCCAGGGCCAGCTACTGTCGACCAGGGCCAGGGTCAGCCAAGCTCTGCAGCAGCCAGGCATGGCCAACTGCGGGCTCCCGTGGCCGGCCAGGACCAGCCGCTGACTCGCGCGACCGACAAGGGCCAACCTCAGCCTCTTCCGCCAGACCATGGCCATGATCTAGCTCGAGTGTCCGGCCAAGGCAAGGAGCTGCCCCACGCGTCCGGCCAGGGCCAGCAACTCACTCCCGAGGCCGGCCAGCGCCAGGCGCGGCCTCCCAGCAGCCGGACAGCACCCGCGGCCAGCCAGCGGCAGCCGCGACCACCCGCGGCCAACCAGAGGCAGGCGCGAGCACCCGCGACCGCCCAGTGCGAACTGCCACCGGAGTTGGAAGAGAGGGAGACAAGTTTACCTGGACTGAAATCGCCCTAACCGACGTCCTCCGTCCTCGGATCGCAGCTTCTGCGTCGCCACCAAAGCTAGGGCAAAAGGAGGGATCGAACCGCCACCAAAGTTAGGGCAAAGGGGCTGTCATGGAGTGGTTAAAGTTAGGTCTTTTGCGACAAAAGGATAACTCGTTGCAAATTTCGTTGCTGATTCAGCGACGAATTTTGAAATTCGTTGTGGATTCTGCGATGAATTTTAAAATTCGTTGCAGATTCTGCGACGAAATTTGAAATTCGTCGCAAATTTTCATTTTTTTTATATATAAAATAAATTTTCCGGGGCCGATTGAGATATTTAGAGAGCTCGGAATGAGATGAAATCTGATCCTATGGATTACTAAAAATCCCTTGATCATGGAAATGCCATCAAAAAAATTTTTTGACATAATAAATTGATATTTTTGGTCTTATGAAGGTGAATACCGTTTTTCGGACATCTTCGACTTAAAAAAATCATCGGTAGCATAAAATTAGAGGTTGTGGACAATTATAAAATTATGGAATTTATAGAAACCCATATGAACTAGTTTCATCACATTCTGGCATCTCTATGTACCTCAATCGTCTTCGGACATTTCAAAATACGTGTGACTTGTAAATGTACACATTCATATAAAAAATTTAACTAAGTCCAAAAATGCTCATAATTGATTAAGCAAATTAGGAATAAGTATAATGGGTAAATTTATTTTTTGATGATACTCCCATGATCAAGGGATTTTAAGGAACCCATAGGATCTGATTTGATCTCATTCCGAGCTCTCTAGGTACCTCAATCGGCCCCGGAAAATTTAATATTACATATAAAAAAAAGTGCAATTCTGCGACGAATTCCAAAATTCGTCGCAAATTTGCATTTTTTTTATATGCAAAATAAATTTTCCGTGGCCGATTGAAATACCTAGAGAGCTCGGAATAAGATGAAATCAGATCCTATGGTTTCCTAAAAATCCCTTGATCATGGAAATGTCATCAAAAAATAAATTTGATATATTAAATTGATATTTTTGGTCTTATGAAGGTGAATATCGTTTTCCGGACCTCTTTGATGTAAAAAAATTCACCGGTAGCATAAAATTAGAGGTTGTGGACAATTATAAAATCAGGGAATTTATAGAAACCTATAGGAACCGGTTTCATCTCATTCTGACATCTCTATATACTTCAACCGTCTTCGGATATTTCAAAATACATGTGACTTGTAAATCTACATATTCGTATACAAAATTTAACTAAAGTACAATTGGTAAATTTATTTTTTGATGATACTCCCATGATCAGGGGATTTTTAGGAACCCATAGGATCTGATTTCATCTCATTCCAAGCTCTCTAGGTACCTCAATCGGCCCCGGAAAATTTAATATTACATATAAAAAAAATGCAATTCTGCGACAAATTTTGAAATTCGTTGCGGATTCTGCGACAAATTTTGGAATTCGTTGCTGAATCTGTGACGAATTTTGGAATTCGTTGCAGATTCTGCGACGAATTTCAAAATTCGTCGCAAATTTGCATTTTTTTTATATGCAAAATAAATTTTCCGTGGCCGATTGAAATACCTAGAGAGCTCGGAATAAGATGAAATAAGATCCTATGGGTTCCTAAAAATCCCTTGATCATGGAAATGTCATCAAAAAATAAATTTGATATATTAAATTGATATTTTTGGTCTTATGAAGGTGAATACCGTTTTCTGGACCTCTTTGATGTAAAAAAATTCACCGGTAGCATAAAATTAGAGGTTGTGGACAATTATAAAATCAGGGAATTTATAGAAACCCATAGGAACCGGTTTCATCTCATTCTGACATCTCTATATACTTCAACCGTCTTCGGATATTTCAAAATACATGTGACTTGTAAATCTACATATTCGTATACAAAATTTAACTAAAGTACAATTGGTAAATTTATTTTTTGATGATACTCCCATGATCAGGGGATTTTTAGGAACCCATAGGATCTGATTTCATCTCATTCCAAGCTCTCTAGGTACCTCAATCGGCCCCGGAAAATTTAATATTACATATAAAAAAAATGCAATTCTGCGATAAATTTTGAAATTCGTTGCAGATTCTGCGACAAATTTTGGAATTCGTTGCAGATTCTGCGACGAATTTAAAAATTCGTTGCAAAATTTTATTTTATTTATATGTAAAATAATCTTTCCGGGGCCGATTGAGGTACCTAGAGAACTTGGAATGAGATGAAATCAGATCCTACGGGTTCCTAAAAATCCCTTGATCATGGAAATGTCATCAAAAAATAAACTTGATATATTAAATTGATATTTTTGGTCTTATGAAGGTGAATACCGTTTTCAGGACCTCTTTGATGTAAAAAAATTCACCGGTAGCATAAAATTAGAGGTTGTGGACAATTATAAAATCAGGGAATTTATAGAAATCCATAGGAACCGGTTTCATCTCATTCTGATATCTCTATATACCTCAAAGTTTAATTTTACCTATAAAAATAAAAATACAATTCTGCGACGAATTTTGACATTCGTCGCAGATTCAGCAACAAATTTTGTAATTCGTTGCGGATTCTGCGACGAATTTCAAATTCGTTGCGGATTCTGCGATGAATATTTAAATTCGTCGCAGATTTCAGTTTTTTTAAATATATAAATTTTGAATTTTTGATGCTGCTTGGGAATTAAATGATTTTTTGCATCGAATCCTGAGTTCGTCGCAAATATTGCGACGAACCCTAAGTTCGTTGCAAAAATTGCAACGATTCCCTAATTTTGTCGCAATTTCTGCAACAAATTATTTTGTTCGTTGCTAATTTTCAATAAATTTTGCGACAAATATTATTTTGTTGCTAATTGGCAATAAAATATTTTTTGTCGCACATTTTGTTGCTAATATGCGACAAGTGTGTTTTTGTCGCAAAAATTGTCGCAAATCTGCGACGAATATATTTTGTCGCAAATATTTGTCGCTAAATTACAGTTTTTTTGTAGTATAACAACTATAAAATCGTAGCTGTTACAACATAATTAGACAAGAATGTTGTAGCAACTATGAAATCATATCTGCTACAACGTAGCGCTACTACACTAAAAAAATAGTTTAGGATTTTTTTAATTCTAACGGGGCATTGCTACAATAAAAAAAATCTGACGACTTCTATATAAAAATCGCACAACAAAAGTCGAGGAGCTTGTTAGCGCTCTCTCTATATATAGAAGTTGATATGGTACACTCCCTATATCAATGGTATCGTCCATGATCCTTACAAGTTCAGGTTTAGAAGTAGGTGTCCTGCCCCCTCAATGGCGGATGGCGGCACTCATATAGGCGATTGTCCTATATTAATGTAACCCTTATATATATATATATATATATATATATATATATAATTCATTTCGCGTACCAAGATTTTAGAATTTCAAAAATTCGTACTTATTATGCCCCTCCATTATTCTCAGTGGACTATTGATTCCCCAAATTACTATAAACAATTATAACCCATCAGATTGTCAAACTAGATTGTTAAACTTTCTATGCGCCATTACACAGTTCACTATTCCAGTTTAAAAAACCGACAGTAGTTAATATATTTAGGCTAAAAAATTCATGTACGAGGGATGATTACACTTAGTAATTTTAATCATATACTCTACGACTATGAAAGATATAAAGTCACAAATTATCTATTCTGAATAACTTACCCTTGAAACTCTCCACTGGAGTCACATCATCGCATTCATTAATTTCATTCAGGTATTTGGTTGAATGAGAAATTGATTCAAAGATAGCAACTTGAAAGTTAGTAGAAAATGCCCCCACGGGTACGGTGAGTTAAGGTGCTACAATTTGATTATCTGTTGAGACATGTTTAACATTGAATTCAGTAAAAAAAATATGGACAGTCGTGAGCCTATGTATCGAATAGCAAAGTCCATAATTTATCTTTACAATCAGAGTACTGATTCAATATTGAGCGGTCTTATAAGAATGACGAAAATTACGGAGATAGGCTGTCGATGATCATGATTTAATATTGTGCTTCCGTGGTTTATCTTTGGGGATCATTGAAAAATTAACTTTTATGTCGTCTTTGAGATTAATTTGACATTAATTGGATCGTAAAAATTAGTCACTTGGCTTATAAAAAAAGAATTAAAAGTCAGTAGAAAAGCAAACACATGGTCATTGTTGGCTTAAGCATGAAACAAAGCCCACTACACCTAGCCAAATGAATGCAAGCCCGTGGGCGTGCGAGAGTGCACAAATGCACGGGCTGCACAGGGGCAAATAGGCAAACATAAGGACCCATGCACACACTGGAAGCGTGAGTGCAACGAAGATCGCACTAGTCATAGACATGTGCAACCCACATCGCACGCACTTTTTCCTTAGTCATCCAAAAGGAGTGAAATCCCTTCGCACACAGATTCTTCACGCCTCTCTTTCCTAATCCTACCCCATCGCGTTGTCGACAATTGCTCAATCCCCTGTGCAACCTGCGATCCTGCGGACTCCCCACGCAAAGTCAGAAATTTTAGCAGCAGCACTCGATTCCCCTTCCCCTTCCCCTTTCCTCTCCGCTTTATATCAAACAGTTGGTGGTTGTGTGCTCAAGGCAGGGAGAGATGGAACCTCCGAAACCAGAGGCGCCCTGTTGGAAGAAGAAGAAGAAGAAGAGCGAGGCTGGCTCGGGCTTCCTAGGTAATGTCGCGGGCCATTTCCACCAATTTTGGAGAGCCTCCATGGATGAGCACAGGATCTGCCTCAAACGGACCGTCCAGGGCGTCAGGGAGTATGCCAAGCTGAGGAAGCAAGGCAAAGTAGGTACTGTCGAATAGTGAGTAGTCAGTCTCGCGTTTAGGTAACTATGATTTCTAATGATGGTCGATCATCTGCCTGCATTCTAATTAGGTGCTTCCTAATTCTTCAAGATTCTGCAGCTGACGGCGATTCTGCTGCTATGGACGTCGTTCACTGCATTTTTGCTATTATTATTTCTTTTTCATGATTAAACAATATTTGCATACTGTAAATGCTTGTTTTTATTTCGTGTTTGTTTTTATTGCGCTGCGCGACGTCTACCTACATCGACGTTGGAGGCGTTGCTAGGGCAACCGCGAGGCTGTTGGTGCACGCTTGGGTAAACGTTATGATAAATGGAAAGGAACACTTCCTCGCCGAGGCATCGACTAATAGTCTAATACCCATTCCTACGCCACGTGTCGGTCTCCTCGCGAACATTACCGGATACGATTACTCCGCTATAAATACTCCAACGCTCTTCGTCTCCTCTACGCTACGCTCCAAAGAATACCAACTAAGCGCACCCCCTCCCTCCCCCTTTCTCTCTCTCCTTAACGGTTAGTTCTAACGATCCAACAAGACGGCCGCGCTCCGCAGGAGTTGGGCGGAGACGCTATTCACTCCGGCGGACCGCTCGCCTCCACTGTGCCGTTTCTCGGCCTTCCCCTATACGCTCTCCTCGCCATATCAGCCGCTCTCCTATTCTTCCTCCTCCCATGCTGCCGCTTGCTGTTCACGCGACAAATGTCGCCCCGCTTCGCTCATTCCCACCTCCACCGAGGAGATCGCGGAGATCCCTCCAGTTGAGGTTGCTATGGGTAGTGAGGAGGTCAATAAGGTGTCGTCCATAGTGAATCCGTCTGATGGTTTGTCCTCTTCATCCTCCTCCACCTCCTCCTCGGTGTCAGTGGAAAAGGAGACGATGGTACACGCTGGCCGAGCTAGAGGCAGCCACCGCGGGGTTCAGATCTGAGAATGTGATTGAAGAGGGGAGTTACGGGATTGTTTTGTTGGATTTGTAAGGTGGTAAATAGTTCCACGTTAAAAAATACATGAGAAAGATCATGAGTTTAAAGAGAAAGATCTCCATTTGCATGAGATCTTTTGGGTAGAACTCAAGAGCAAAATCATGAAGACTTAGACTCAAAGTGGATAATATCATGTAAATGTGGAGATATCTAAATTTATTACGATCTTACAATTGATATCATAGTCAAGTTCTGTTTCATTATTTTTATTGACAATAAAGTTTAACTTTTTCATCGATTTATTATTTGTATGATAGATTAAGTTTTTCCTAGTTAATACAAATTTTTAATCGTCAAAAATCATATAAAAAGAAAACTATGATAGACTTGTTTTTTCAAGTTTTTTGTGTTTCTGCGAAGAATACAAAGAACGGAAAAAAATCGTCGTTATTTAACCTAATTTTAGGTAAAATTATGATGGTTCAATCGATTGCTTTGGTCAAATAATCAATTGTTGAGTCTAAAATTTTGAACAGAAACTAGATTCGATTGAAATTGATCTACTAATCGATTGATCTTTTTAAACAATCGATTATGATTGAAATTATTAATCGTCTTAAACTCATGACTACATCAATCATTAATTGATTAGAATTATTTTTAATCGATTGAGATTATTATTATTATTATTATTATTATTGTTTTAATTAAGTTTTTTTCCGTTGAAAGTGGCAGTTTCAACGAAATAGTATTGAAAAAAAAAGTTTCTGAAATTGAAAATAAAACCCGGTTTCTTATTAAAAACCATGTTTTTAAAATAATAATAATAATAAAAGTAATAAACTATATCGTTGAAACAGTAATAATAAAAAAAATTATTTAACGAAACAGTGTGTCGTTATATAATCACGTAGTCACATATAATTGACTTTTAAATCAATTGGGATAATCGATTGGATCATACCAATCGATTATCATAAGGTATCAATCGATTAATAAGTCTAATTTTATGTTGTTAAGGTTGATTAAGTAATTTCTGTTCGAATTAAGTTCCTAGAATTTTCTTGAGTCTATCTACACAACGTGCTACTAAGTTACACTAATGTGTCGGCCCAAAGGATGGCACATTAGGTAGGTTTAGTGCATTTTGTGCTGATAGACGTATATCTATGTTAAAAGTAATCGACCCAAAGGAAGGTTACTTTTATGCCAGATATATGTTGGTTGCTACTCGAAAAACCTAGAGGTTCCACTGTACAAAAATTTTGTACAAAAGTCTGAACCTTTTCCTAGCTACCATGTGTTCTTTTAAATTAAATTTTGGATCGCCTGCGGAACTTAACACGTTTGATCCAAAACTTAATCTATTTGTTCTTTTAGGTTTTGACTTGGGTCTCCTGCGGAACTTAACACGTTCGACCCAAATCACCTTAAGTTATTAATTCCATTAAATATTAATTTCCATAATTGGTTCCCAGTACTGACGTGGCGAGACACATGACCTTCTTGGATATGGGAGCAACCACCACCGACTAGACAAAACCTTTTATGGAAAGCTAATATTTAATTTCCTAAAATAACTTTAGGTTAACCGAAAAGAACAATCAAATCACAAGGAAAAAAAAAACACAACATCGAAAAACATATTCGAAATACTAGAATCGCATGCCTCTTGTATTTGATATTATTTCCAAAAATAACTAGTATGATGCGGAAAGAAAAATACTAGTTATACCTTTTAGAAAAACCTCTTGATCTTCTACCGTATTCCTCTTCTAACCTCGGACGTTGTGTGGGCAACGATCTTCCGAGATGAGAACCACCAAGCACCTTCTTCTTCCTTGCAAGTTTCGGCCATCAAAACTTCTTCTCGGATGAAGAGGTTCGGCCACCACCACCATGCTCCAAGGGATGCTAGAAAAGAGGCTTCTTTTCTCTCCTTCTTCTCCTTCTTAGATCCGGCCACCAAAGCTATCTCCACCATGAGAAAGTTTCGGCCACACAAAGGAGAGGAGAGAAAAGAAAGGGCCGGCCACACCCAAAGAAGAAAAGAGGGAGAAAAATAATAGAGTCGTTCACCCATGAAGGCACCTCTACCCCCTCTTTTATAATCCTTGGTTTTGGCAAATAAGGAAATTTAAATAAAAACTTCCTTAATTCTTTTGCCATGAAAAGAAAAAATTATTTAATTAAAAATAATTTTTCTCTTCTCAATTTACAATGGCCGACCATTATACAAATCTCCAAGCAAATACAATTTTAAACACAAATTAAAACTTCCTTATTTGCTTCCGGAAATTTATAAAATTTTTTCAATAATTTTTATCCCTTCATGATTGGTTTATAAAAAGGAAATTTAATAAATTAAAATCTTTCTTTTAAACATGTGGATAAAAAGAAAGTTATCTCTATAAATTAAAATCTCTTTTAATCTACAAATAAAGAAAGATATCAAATCTTTTCTTAATCTTTTGTAGAAACTTATAAAAGAGAATATTTAATTTTAAACTCTCTTTTAAATCATGAACATGATTAAAATAGAAAGTTTTCTTAAAATTTAAAATCCTCCTTTAATCAACAAATAAGGAAAGATTTCAAATTTTAAACTCTCTTTTAAACATGTAGATGATTTACAAATAAGGAAAGGTTTTACCAAAAATTAAAACCATCCTTTTAAACTACAAATAAGGAAAGAGATTAATCTCTTCTCTTAATTTTTTGTAGAAAGCTATAAAAGGAAATTTTTAATTTTTTAAACTCTCTTTTAAAATCATGATATCCACATAAGAAATAATTTTAATAAAAATCCTTTTTAATATTCTAATAGCCGGCCACCTAAGCTTTGGGACCCAAGCTTTGGCCGGCCACCTACATGGCTCATCCACTTGGTCTTGGGTTCCAAGCTAGCTTGGCCGGCCCCATTGGATGGGTAAGAAGGTGGGTATGCAGTGGGTATAAATCTCTATATACTAGAGGCTACGATAGGGACCGAGAGGAGGAATTGATTTTGGTCTCCCGATGAAATTAAGCATCCCGCGTTCGCCCCGAACACACAACTTAATTTCATCAATAATAATTCATTCCACTAAAGAACTATTATTGAACTACCGCATTAATCCCAAATTACATTTTAGGCTCCTTCTTATTATGAGTGTGTTAGTCTCCATGTGTTTAAGATAACAAATGTCCACTAATTAAGTAAGTTACTGACAACTCGCTTAATTAATATCTAGCTCCAAGAGTAGTACCACTCAACTTCATCGTCATGTCGGACTAAGTCCACCTGCAGGGTTTATCATGACAATCTTTATGAGCTCCTCTTGGGGACATTCTCAACCTAGATCACTAGGACACAGTTTCCTTCTATAATCAACAACACACACTATAAGTGATATCATTTCCCAACTTATCGGGCTTATTGATTTATCGAACTAAATCTCACCCATTGACAAATTAAAGAAATAAATATCAAATATATGTGCTTGTTATTATATTAGGATTAAGAGCACACACTTCCATAATAACTGAGGTCTTTGTTCCTTTATAAAGTCAGTATAAAAGGAACGACCTCAAATGGTCCTACTCAATACACTCTAAGTGTACTAGTGTAATTATATAGTTAAGATAAACTAATACCTAATTACACTACGACCTTCCAATGGTTTGTTCCTTTCCATCTTGGTCGTGAGCTACTATTTATAATTTATAAGGAACTGATAACATGATCTTCTGTGTGTGGCACCACACACCATGTTATCTACAATATAAATTAATTGAGCAACTACATTTATCATAAATGTAGACATTTGACCAATGTGATTCTTATTTCTAGATAAATGTTTATACCAAAAGCTAGGCTTTTAGTATACACTCTAACAATATATACATAAGATAGCTTATAACTGTGGAACAAAATATTATTTTGTTCAAATCATGCATGCACAAAATATGTCAGCCCAAAGGAAGACATATTATATGGCGGATTAATGTTGTTGTGAGCTATGGACCAAAATATAACTCATATAAAGTATCATATTATGCTCATAATGTGTTGGCCCAAAGGAAGACACATTGTGTGGTTAATTAAAGTTTGAGTTATATTAGAGAGTATCACTAACAAATAATGTGTCGGCCCGAAGGAAGACGTATTATGTTGTACTTGGTATCTCATAAAAAGTTCATTTATATGCATTTAAAATTTTATTTTATTTGCATAATTTTATATTACTTATAAGTTCTTGGCTTTAGTTAAATCGTGAGCTTAAATAAATTTCTCTCTTTAATTTTAGTGCAATTTGTAACTGCCAACATTAATAACATTCTAACACTAACTGGTTCAAATTTTGCTCAATGGAAATAATATGTGACCGTAGTCTTAGGCTGTATGAACTTAGACTATGTATTAAGGAATGATCATCCCGCACCTCTGACCAGTGCTAGCACTATAGAGCAGAGGACTGAATTTCGATTGTGGGAGAAATCAAATCGCATGTGTCTGAATATCATGAATATTTCTATACCAGCACCAATAAAGGGCTTAATAACTGAGGAAGGAGATGCTAGGAGTTTCTTGGACCAATTGATAGACCGATTCACCTCAAATGAAAAGGTCGAGACTACCACACTTCTTATGAAGTTGGTAACCATGCGGTATACTAGAAAAGGAAACATAAGGGAGAGACTGAGGCTTGAGACACCTGAAAGTGTTCACCTAACATCTAGATCTCAAGGTTCAAGCAAGAAGAGAAAGAGGATCAATAAAGAAAAAGGAAAGCAGACTGCAGATTCTGGGAGTTTTCAAAATTTTGTTAGTTCGGAAGTTAATTTAGCTATAGTACCCACTAACACTTGGTGGATAGATACTGGTGCTACTATTCACATAAGTATCACTATGCAAGATTGTCTCGGGAGTCGACTTCCGCTTGATGGTGAAAGATACATCTATACAGGAAATGAAAAGAAGGTTAAACTCGAGTCGATTGGTGTTTTTAGGCTTTGTTTAGGAACCAATGTTTTTCTGGATTTAGAAAATACATTTATTGTACCATCTTTTCGACGAAATTTAATTTCAATTTCTTATTTGGACAAATCAGGTTATTCTTGTTCATTTAGAAATTGAATTTTCAATATTTTCTTTAATTCAATATTAGTTGGCAATGGTTCCTTGGTTGATAAGCTATATAAATTGAACACCTGTACTCCTACGGTTGATAACGTAATAATGCATAGTATAGGTACGAAACGTAAATTAACCGATAAGAATTCTTCCATATTGTGGCATAGGTGTTTAGGACATATATCCAAACAATGCCTAGAAAGGCTAATATCACATGGAATTCTCGATTCCCTTGACATGTCAAACTTTGATGTTTGCATAGAGTGTATCAAGGGGAAGACTACTAACAAAAGGAATAAGGGGGCTAGCGTTGTAGTGGTGTTTTGGAGCTAATACATATGGATATATGTGGACCATTCCCTAAGGCATCTTGGAATGGACACACATATTTTATTAGCTTCATAGATGACTATTCCAGATTTGGCTATCTGTACCTTATTCATGAGAAATCGCAATCTTTGGATATGTTCAAAATTTTCAAAACCGAAGTTGAACTTCAACTAGGTAAGAAAATTAAAGTTGTCCGATCCGACCGTGGAGGTAAATATTACGGTCGATATGATGGATCAGGTGAACAACGTCCAGGACATTTTGCGAATTACCTTGCTGAGTGTGGAATTATGCGTCGGTATACCATGCCTGGTACACCCAGTCAGAATGGTGTAGCTGAGCGTCGCAATCGAACCCTAAAAGACATGGTAAGAAGTATGATGACTTTCACTTCTCTACCAGAATCCTTATGGGGTGAAGCACTCAAGATTGCAGTTTATCTACTCAATAGAGTACCTAGTAAGACAGTAACTAAAACCTCATTTGAGATGTGGACAGGTAAGAAGCCTAGCATTAGGCACTTACATGTCTGAGGTTGTCTAGCTAAAGCTAGGTCTTACAAGCCTAATGAAAGGAAGCTGGACTTAAGAACGATTAACTGTAATTTTGTGCGATACTCTGAGAAGTCAAGAGGGTATAAATTTTATGATCCCTCTAATAGATCCTTCTTCGAAACAGGAAATGCCAAGTTCATTGAGGACAGTGGGAGTAATAAAATCAGGGAAGTATTTTTTGAGGAAAGCATTGTCGATCCTCCTGTGGTCACTACTAGTGCGATCAGTAGTGGTATAGTTATCATACCGCACATTATGGGTATCACACATCCAGTGAACGTAGTGAATCAAGATATTCCTATGACATTTCCAATGCAATTGGAGGAACCAGCTGCCACTGAAATTGAAGTATTGCTACATATTGATGAGCAAGTACCTCAACCACCTTAAACACAAGTGTCTTTAAGGCGATCCATAAGGGAACGGAGAAGCACGAATTCCCGTGATTATGTTTATCTCCAAGAGCATGATTTTGACATAAGGTTTGGAGAGTGATCCTACATATTTCCAAGAAGTCAAACAATGCTCTGATCCTGAAAGGTGGATTAACGCCATGCAAGAAGAGTTGAAGTCTATGGTGGATAATGACATTTGGGAACATGTCGAATTGCCTGAAGGAAAGAAGCCCGTTGGTTGTAAATGCATATTTAAAACCAAGCAGGATTCAAGGGGTAATGTCGAAAAGTATAAGACTCGTCTTGTTGCCAAGGGATTCACTCGAAAAGAAGACATTGATTACAAAGAGACTTTCTCATCTGTGTCGACGAAAGACTCCCTTAGGGTAATCATGACACTTATAGTTCAAAATGATCCTACGATGTCCATGCCCCATTGGTCGAACGGGCAGGATACCGTGGACGACTTTATCTCTTCGGTTGGTCGGTGCTAAATATTATGATGCTTTTGGCAGGACATGCATGTGGTTGTCGTCCGAGCGGCATCCTCTTGGAGAGTTGGCCAGAAGTATCCAGCCAGGAGAATCTTTCGAGGTAGCGAATGGGCGCCCGGATGGCTTCCACAGGAGCCTTGGTGCACTTCTTGCAAGATGTACACTGTGTCCTCTGGTTCAACACACTTGAACAAAGGCATAGAGAAGGCTCTTTTGTACAGTTGATCTCTGACCAAGATAAATCGTCCGACCCTCTTCTTTAATAAATGCGCCGCTTCCTGATCGGTTGGCGTACTTCCCAATCGGAGAAATTCGATTAGTGGTATTCTCTAGTAGCTTGGAAAGACAACTCCCTCCATCTGATCAATATGCGCCACCAACGAAACTTGTTCAATCAGTTGGCAGATCATGACCGTTGATAATGAACTAGCTAACTTAGCCAGTTCATCTGCTGCTTAATTGTCTATTCAGGGAATCTTCTGTATAGTGACTTCTTGAAAATTTATCTTTAATTTCTCGAAGGCTTCTGCATATAACTTGAGTCGGGAGTTGCTTATCTCGAACGCCCTCGTCAGCTGTTGGGCGGCCAACTGGGAGTCTGAGTGAATGAGGACCTTTGTGGCTCCGATATGCCGTGCTGCTTACAAGCCGACACTACAAGAAAAAAGTTAATAGACAATGCTTTTAAAGCGTTGTCTTTGTGCCTGAAAAAGCGTTGTTAAAGACACTGTTGTTAAAAGTCTGCTCAATGACAACGCTTTTAAAGCGTTGTCGTTTGTAGCGAAGACAACGCTTTTGCAATACTATTACAACGCTTTTTAAATGTTGTTGTTTTTTTACAAAGACAACACTTTTTGCAACGCTTTAAAAGCGTTGTCGTTTTAAAGAAAAAAAATAAAAAAAATTATTTAAAAATCATTATTTTTATATTTACGAAACTATTATTTTTCTTTTACCATGTCTAAATTCGAATTTTACATATAATCAACTCAGCTAATGATTTCAAACTCATACCAAAATAATAGAATTCTGACATTATAAAAGTATTCCTAAACGAAGTGTATAAATACAACACTACTTGCTTTTACAAAATGTTAATAGTAGTACACTGCAAAGTTTGAGGAGAAATATAGGCATTAAACAGCAAGAACAACCATTTTGATAGCCAACCGATAATGGTTACATGTTTAGAAACACTCGATTTGAAGCCTTTTAAAGCTCTTTTATACTCGGCCTCATGGTTGGATCAAGTACCTAAAAGAACTCAAACATCAAAATCAATACATAAGCTGAAAAATAGTACCATGAATAAAAAACCATCAACTTGAATTGAGTCCATAAATGACACATGGAGTACTGAGAATTTCTTAATTTCATGGAATAAATTCATCACATCAATAGGAAACTAAGCGCGATAAGCTACAGAGATTAAACTCTTAGTTGTGATAATTCTATTTTGTCTTCCTCTTTGATCACTCCACTCTCATAACTTCAGAATCAACCTAAAATGGAGCCATTGTTAATGTGATACCAAACAGTAATTTCAGGACCATCATAAATTATTAATTGAACTTGAACTGTATTATATAAAGCATTGCATCACAGAAATAGGATGAAACTCGTAGGAATTCTTAGTAGTTAATATAATAGAAGAGACATTTAATCAAACACTTGATGGGCATGAGTCAATGAAATCATAATGCGTGCAAATTGAAACATAGGATGTCAAATTAATACAAGCACTTAATATTCACATAAAACATTACTCAATATGAAAGACAACATGAAGAAAAACATAGAACGAAACCTAAGGCATGAAATGAAATCTACATGAAGCTCTAAAATAGCAAAGACTCAATCAGCTAACCTATCAGCATCCAAAGGGTTTTCCTATGAACGATAGCAATTACAGCAACAAGTAGGAAGAGGAAAATGATTCCTTCAGTGAAATGAAGAACATTACATTGTATGGTGTTTTGGAACATTTTATGGTGTTTTGGAACATTTTTTCTTGCAGAAGAACAGGGAGATGAAATGAATAAAAAGAATAGCAATCTTATTAATTGGCACAACTTGAACTCTTGGTTCTGGGAATGTTCCTAGTGAAACAATTTCTTATCTTGTGATCATATTGTTGGAATTTGTGTTATCGCATACTCATTGTTAGTTGCATAGCTAGAGTTCTCTTCTGTTTGCATTTATGTTCTGATATATCAAGATTAGGTCGATGCATGTTTTTAAATTTCAAGAAACATGATAGGTATGAACATTACTTACTTCATGTTCAATGTTGTCCCTCTCCTGTTCAGTGATTCGATGCAGATCCACATAATCTTTCCGATGCTTAGTGATGAAGTGTTCCAATTCTGAAATACTTTCAAGCTAAAAATAAGAAAATTGTCAAAACATTTATCAAATATGATAGAGATATCACGTATCCAGAGAATATCAAAGCAAGAGACTCTGCAGCTGATGTACCGTCTTAATTGCATCTTTTTCAAATGGAGGTTTCTCCAAGGGTTTGCGCAAAATGAAGGATGCCAAGAGCGCAGCCAATTTGGCCTGTCAAAGACAATGACAAGCCAAAAAAATGTACTGTTATAACATGGTGCCATTAAAATCTTATGAATTACATGTATCATTGTAGCAGTTTCTAGCGTATGTTGAATTGTTCTCAATTGAAACAAACTCACAAACTGTAAAACACTGAAACAGAACAAACTTGGAATTCTTTACTGTTGAGAAATAGCAATTACAATTTAAGATATGCATAGCCCAGAGTGAAGCAAGAAGAAAAACTCCCATGAATATTCAAATGAATGCAAGGAACACTAACACGTCAATAGGAAGAAGAAAATTAAGATAGTTTCAATCCAATAACCAACCTCGTCGTAGCCAAAAGAGAGAGCTGTCGCACGGGTAGCTTCCCTAAAATCTTCGATTCTGTCCCTACTCTTAGCCATCACATAACCTTATACCACCTAATCTCTACCTGCTCATCAACGGTTGGAAGCGGTTCGCAGGAGAAACGCTGCTTGCTGGGCTTCTGCTCAACCCGAATGGAGAGGAGGCCTACAGTGATGCTTCGACCTTTGATCAGCCCAAGACAAGAGGAGGCCGTAGATCGATGTGGCTTCTGCTCAACCCGAGAGGGGAGGAGACCGCAGGCGCTATCCTTGTACAAAACAGGGAAGATCCCGGAAGTAGATCTAGGCGGCAGTGTGCCGACCGTAGTGAGCAGAAGCGTCGGTGATCAGCAGGGAGGAGGCCGCAGGCGCTTGCTTAGATCCTTGTGCCGAACCAGGAGAGATCGAGGAAAGAGATTGTCACTGACCTGGGATGCGCCGGAGACTGAGTCTGTAGGCAGTGTGAAAGGCTGCGGCGGGCGGCGGTGATCGGCCAGGGTCAATCTCGTCTATGCTGCGTCGGAGAAGTGACGCCGCGGGTGGGGACAACGTTCCCCCTTTCTCATGTGAGGCCGGAGGCGTCTATACGACAAGTGATCGAATTCCCCTTTCTGGCGTGAGGCTGCACTGGGGCGCCGGTCGGACAGCCGCAGCACGGTGGAGGAGCGGTGTCCGATCGGAATCAAAACGCAGACCGAGGAAAGGAGGGGCATAAAAGAAAATGAGCGATTGCTAAAACATCACATCGAGCGCCATCGAGGTAGCAGCAGCAACCCTTGAAGGAGGCGGCGGAGGAAGAGGAGGAGGAAGGGGTGGCGATGGGCGTGCCAAGGTAGTGTCGCTGCCTCCTAGGGTCGGGCAGAGGGTGTGGGCGCTGGTGGTGGCCGCCGTTGGGAAGGTTGTTGGGCGTCGTCATCGCCGGCGAAATCCACCACTGCACTTCCTGATTCTTGAGAGGGGTCTGTGCGGCAGTGAAGAGAAGAAAGAGCTGCCGGCCGGTGGTGAGGAAGAAGAGACGGCCGGCAGTGGGAGGTCGCGTGCCCTAGCCGCGCGAGAGGAGATGTCGCGAACAGAAAGGAATCACCAGTACTGTGTCGTCGCATGGGTAAAAGGAAACGAAGTTTTCTCCTCCTTTAATCTGGGCCGTCTATATTGTGATGAAGATGGATGAAGATCCAGCCGTCAGATCTTGAGATAAGCGGTCTAGATCACTTAAGATTGAGATGATAACTTGACAGTAAACAACGTTTTTTAAAAATCGTTGTCGTAGATACTAAAAAAAAGGCTAATAGACAATGCTTTTTACGAAGCGTTGTCTTTGACCCGTAAAAATCACTAATAGACAATGCTTTTTTAAAAAGCGTTGTCTATTAATAAGAAAATAATGAAATAGACAACGCTTTTCACTAAAAGCGTTGTTAAAAAAAAATAGACAACGCTTTTTATAAAAAGCGTTGTCGTTTAAGTGTTGTAGAATCCCAATTTTCTTGTAGTGTGGTTATCAAGACTTCATACTCAGCCTCATTGTTGGTGGCGCGGTAATCCGGCTGAACGAAAAGTTGCATTTGGTCTTCCCTTGGGGAAATGAGAAGGATGTTGATCCCGCTGCCTTGTCGGGTGGAGGAGCCATCAACATATATTCTCAAAGTTACTTCTGGCTCGCCGTTTTGGATCTCTGTGATGAAATTAGCCAAGGCCTGAGCTTTTATCGCCGTTCAGGCTTGCCCATTCTTCTTAATTAATGTCGAGCCGACCACATTTTTGGTGGACGACAGATAAATCCAGAGCAGCTCTCCTGTGCTCAGCTTAGCTAATATAGGCAAAGAGTTGAGATAATCTTTGAGTTCTTCGAACGTCCGGTCGCACTTAGTATCCCACTGGAATTTTATCGCTCGACACAACACTTTAAAGAATGGTAAGCTCCGGTCGGATGACTTGGATATGAATCTAGACAGAGTAGTAATGCACTCGGTCAATCGTTGGGCTTCCTTCAAGTTACGTGACAGAGGCATATCTTGCAGAGCCTTGACCTTGCTCAGATTCACCTCGATCCCCCGCTCAGTGACGATATATCCCAGGAATTGACCGCTTTTTGCGTCGAACAAGCACTTGTTCGGGTTCAGCTTTATTCTATAAGCCCTCAGAGTTTGGCACGTTTCCTTGATGTCTATGCAAAGATCAATAGCCCTTGGAGATTTTATTAATATGTCATCAACATATACCTCTATATTACGGCTAATCTGCTACCGGAACACCTTTTTCATGAGTGTCTAATAGGTGGCCCCAATGTTCTTTAGTCCGAACGACATGACGTTGTAGCAGAATGTTCCATCGGCCATGATAAAGTTGACCTTTTCTTGATCTTCTCGGGTGAGCGACACTTGGGGATAACCTTGATATGCGTTGAGCATACAGATCAATTTGCAGCCGGTCGTAGAGTCCACCATCTGGTCTATTCGGGGCAATGGATAGAAATCCTTCGGACATGTTTTATTCAGGTCACGGAAGTCTATGCAGACCCTCCATTTGCCGCCTAACTTAGGGACCAGTACTATGCTAGCAAGCCAGCTCAGAAATTTTACCTCCCGTATATGGCTAGCCTCCAACAATTTCTCTATCTCAACTCAGATGACCAAGTTCTATTCCGCACTGAAATCCTTCTTCTTCTGTTTTACTGGCTGAGCGTCCGGTCGAACGTGTAGCTCATACCGCGCCACACTTAATGAAATATCGGAAAGCTCGTGTGTCTTCCAGGCGAACACTTCATGATTCTGTTTGAGGCAAGCTACCAGCTTCATCTTTTTCTCGTCCTTCAGATCGGCAGCAATGAAGGTAGTTGCTTCCGAATGGTCAGGGTGGATATGAATTTCTTATTTTTCTTCATAAATCAGAGTGGGGGCAACGATGGTGTTCACCTCCAGGCGTGGGGTCTTTCGAGCGACTCATGCTTTCGTTCTGACCATCTCGACGTAACAACGTCGAGCGACCAACTGATCTCCTTTGACTTCGCCTACTTTACCATTCATCGGGAATTTGATCTTTTGGCAGTAGGTGGACACCACCACTTGAAACTCATTGAGTGTCGGTCGCCCCAAAATAACGTTGTAGGTCGAGGGTACATCTATCACTATGAAATTTGTGGTCCTCGTCTGCTTCAGGGGCTCCTCTCCGAGTGAGATGGCTAACTTGATCTGGCCGATCGACAACACTTCGTTACCTGTGAAACTGTAGAGTGGAGTCGACATGGGCAGCAGTTGACTCCGGTCAATTTGTAATTGATCGAAGGCCTTCCTGTATATGATATTTATCGAGCTCTATGTATCAATAAAAGTTCAATAGACTATATAGTTGGAGATTGCCACTCGGATGATTAATGCATCATCGTGGGGTACCTCCATTCCCTCCAAATCCTTAGGGATGAAGCTAATCTCGGGTCCCTCAGCTTTTTCAGTGCTGCAGCCAATAACATGTATCTCGAGCTGACGAGCATGCAACTTCCTTGCTCGGTTAGAATATCCGCTGGTCGACCCTCAGACGATCATTCCTATCTCCCCTCGAGCGGTATTATTCCGGTTCTCTTCTTCCCTTGCGGACGATCTGGTCCGTTCGGAAGGGGCTCAGGCAGGGATTTGGTCCATATGGTAGTGGCATGGCTTGGTCATCCTTTCCTTCTTCCTTCATTCTACAGATCGACTTCGATGATGCCGAATTGGAATTGGCAATTGGCGGTGGTATCTGTGCGGAATTGACCTATTAGCTGCTAGGTTGTAGCAGTCCCTAGTGTTGTGCGTCGTTGACTGGTAGAAACTGTAAAATATTGGTGCCCACCTCTTGCCCCCTGGACGAGCGGCCACCACCTGCTGTACGGCCTGTGACTTACTCTCCTGGTGTGAAGGAGCTCCCGACCAGGGTCGTCTTCCACATTAATATACTTGTTGGCCTTCTTTTGGAGATGACCAAAGTCCTTCGAAGGCCGCCGAATGAGCAATCGGAAGAACTCTCCCTCAGTGATCCCTTGGGTGAAGGTGTTCACCAATACATCTGAGGAGATTGCTGGAATGCCCATCGCCACCTAACTGAAGTGCTGAATATAGGCCCTCAAGCCCTCTTGAGGCTCTTGCATTAGCGAGAATAGGTTCACGCTAGTCTTCTAGTGGCGGCGACTACTAGCAAAGTGGTGTAGGAATGCTGCTCGGAAGTCCTTGAAGCTGTATATAGAGCTGTCCGACAACCGCTTGAACCACCGTTGTGTCGATCCAGACAGAGTAGTAAGGAAGACTCGACATTTTACCCTATCCGTGTACTGGTGAATAGTGGCCACGTTGTCAAATTTGACCAAATGGTCGGTGGAATTAGTTGCTCCATTATACTCTCAGATCGTTAACGGGGTATAATGCTTTGGTAGAGAGTCATTTAGAATTCCCTCCGAAAATTATTGATTAATCCTCTCGGGTGAGTCATCTTCCCTCGGCGCTTTTCCTTTTCGTGAATCCCGAATAGGTGCCTCATCTGAGGAAGATCCTCGGTTTCTATCCGCTCGACCTCTTTCTATTGGGGGAGCCCATGATAGTGTGCAGTTAAAGGGGATTGGTGCATTATGAGCATCCCCATAGGAGCCGATCAATCTCCTATTTGGCTCCCAAGCGGCAAGTTGATCTGCTCGATCTTCTCTTTCTCTTTCACTCTGCCGACTTGTTGCAGAGGCAACTGACTCATCTATTAGCCGATCAGCCAATACCTATTACTATTGCTCCAGTAATTTCATCGCTCGAGCTTGTATGAGTGCATCGAATTGTTCTTGTGTTAGCGTCACCGTTATGAGTGGTCCAGCGTCTTCCATCTTCTTCTTCGGATATAGGCAATGTTCTCACAAACGACGTCAAATTGATCCTGCCCGAATGAAGGAAGTTGGAAAACCAGGAATGGGATGACTACTGACAGGATTGAGACTTCGATCCTACAAACAAAACCAAAATCAGGGAAGGAGTCTCTGGCGTTGACCCTCTGACGCTCAAGTCAAAATCAGGAAGAGAGAATGAAGTACTCAAGAAAATAGAAAATCTTACCTTTCCTCATACCTGTTGTCCCCTTTTATACCTTTCCTATTGATAATTCATCTGCTCTTATTTAATGACATTCATTGCGAGAGGAAGGCTTCTTTATCTTGACTTCCGTGTATTAATGATTGATAGAGTGTTCTTTTTTGTCTTGGCTTCTTTATATTTAATGATAGATCGAGTTCTCTTTTGTTTTCTCGTCCCTTCCTGTGACGTCATTCCTTGCGTCGGGTGGTCTGAGCGGCTCTCTTTCCCGCCGACCGCAATGACTAGCTATGGGTTTTGTTCATTCGCCCGACTGGACGTGTGATCCGCTCGCCTGACCAGCTAGGTGATCCGCTTGACCTAATCCTTCGCAGATTGGGATAACCAGACAACCAATAATTCCGATGTTTGACCACCTTGACTTTGATCGATATTGTGTCAACCGACCTGTGACAGGTGGACCCTCCCTTTATCACTACATCATTTCTATTTGCTCTCCTATGTGCAAGTTGTCGACATTTCAAGCTTTTTATGATCTTCTTAACATGGTTATTAATTGCAGCATGGCATACTTGCATGGAGGATTTGAGCCTAAAGTTGTGCATCGATATATTAAGTAGTAATACTCTTCTAAACAAGCAATGGAATCCAAAAGTGTAGTCTTGGGCTCTGGTTCAAGCTATGTAACAACCCGAGAAATGGGAACATTCGGGTAAGTTGTATCCATTAACACTTCAAGCATGCATATTTCTCTTAATTATAAGCCTCAATTTGCTGTTTCAACAAGTAAACACGTTTCATATTTAGATTTCATATAGCTACCACACTTCAGATAATTTTTTACTTGATACATTTCCATTTTCTTGAACCCCCTGTGCAGCTACGTTGCTCCAGAATATGCATGCACTGAATGCTTAATGAGAGTAGTGATGTATACAGTTTCGGTGTTTTACCAATGGAGATAATCTAGAGAAGAAGTCTGATCTGTTGGTTGCTACTCGAAAAATCTAAAGATTCTACTGTACGAAAATTTTGTACAAAGGTCTGAACCTTTTCCTAGCTACCATGTGTTCTTTTAAATTAAATTTTGGATCGCCTGTGAAACTTAACACGTTTGATCCAAAACTTAATCTATTCGTTCTTTTAGGTTTTGACTTGGGTCTCCTGCGGAACTTAACACGTTCGACCCAAATCACCTTAAGTTATTAATTCCATTAAATATTAATTTCCATAATTGGTTCCCAGTATTGACGTGGCGAGGCACATGACCTTCTTGGATATGAGAACAATCACCACCGACTAGACAAAACCTTTTATGGAAAGCTAATATTTAATTTCCTAAAATTACTTTAGGTTAACTGAAAAGAACAATCAAATCACAAGGAAAAAAAAAACAAAAGAACACAACATCGAAAAACATATTCGAAATACTAGAATCGCATGTCTCTTGTATTTGGTATTATTTCCAAAAATAACTAGTATGATGCGGAAAGAAAAATTACTAGCTATACCTTTTAGAAAGACCTCTTGATCTTCTACCGTATTCCTTTTCTAACCTCGGACGTTGTGTGGGCAATGATCTTCCGAGATGAGAAACCACCAAAGCACCTTCTTTTCCTTTCTTCAAATTTCGGCCAAGCACAAAGCTTCCAAAAGATGAAGATCTTTTCCACCAACCAAGCTCCAAGGGATGTAAGCTTTCTCTCCTTCTTCCTCAAGCTAGATCTGGCCACCAATTAAAACTCCATGAGCATGAAGAGGTTCGGCCACAAAGAGAAGAAGAAGAGAAGAAGAAAGGGCCAGCCACACCACCAAGGAAAAGAGGGAGAAAAATAGAATAGAGTCCTTCGCCTTGAAGCCTCCTCTACCCCCTCTTTTATAATCCTTGATCTTGGCAAATAAGGAAATTTTAATAAAAACTTCCTTAATTCTTTTGCCATTGAAAAGGAAAATTTATTTAATTAAAAATAAAATTCTTTCTCAATTTTATTTGGCCGGCCATATAAAAGCTACAAACAAGGAGAGTTTTAATTAAAACTTCCTAATTTGTCTCCAGAAATTTTTATAAAAAATTTCTCCAATAATTTTTATCCCTTTATGATTGGTTTATAAAAAGGAAATTTAATAAATTAAAATCTTTCTTTTAAATATGTGGATAAAAAGAAAGTTATCTCTAAAAATTAAAATCTCTTTTAATCTACAAATAAGGAAAGATATCAAATCTTTTCTTAATCTTTTGTAGAAACTTATAAAAGAGAATATTTAATTTTAAACTCTCTTTTAAATCATGAACATGGTTAAAAAGGAAAGTTTTCTTAAAATTTAAAATCCTCCTTTAATCAACAAATAAGGAAAGATTTCAAATTTTAAACTCTCTTTTAAACATGTAGATGATTTACAAATAAGGAAAGTTTTTACCAAAAATTAAAATCATCCTTTTAAACTACAAATAAGGAAAGAGATTAATCTCTTCTCTTAATCTTTTGTAGAAAGGTATAAAAGGAAATTTTTAATTTTTAAACTCTCTTTTAAAATCATGATATCCACATAAGAAATAATTTTAATAAAAATCCTTTTTAATATTCTAGTGGTCGGCCACCTAAGCTTGGGACCCAAGCTTTGGCCCACTTGGTCTTGGCCGGCCCTAGCTTGGGTTCCACTAGCTTGGGTTCCAAGCTAGCTCGGTCGGCCCCATTGGATGGGTAAGAAGGTGGGTATGCGGTGGGTATAAATCTCTATATCCTAGAGGCTACGATAGGGACCGAGAGGAGGAATTGGTTTTGGTCTCCCGATGAAATTAAGCATCCCGTGTTCGCCCCGAACACACAACTTAATTTCATCAATAATAATTCATTCCACTAAAGAACTATTATTGAACTACCGCACTAATCCCAAATTACATTTTGGGCTCCTTCTTATTATGAGTGTGTTAGTCTCCCTGTGTTTAAGATAACAAATGTCCACTAATTAAGTAAGTTACTGACAACTCACTTAATTAATATCTAACTCAAAGAGTAGTACCACTCAACTTCATCGTCATGTCGGACTAAGTCCACCTGCAGGGTTTAACATGACAATCCTTATGAGCTCCTCTTGGGGACATTCTCAACCTAGATTACTATGACACAGTTTCCTTCTATAATCAACAACACACACTATAAGTGATATCTGTTAGTGCGGGTAGCACTAACGGTCTAACCTAGGTTTTGATGAATGACAAATATGTTAAGTTAGTTTTGTTGTTATCTGACACTTTGATCGAGTGTGCATGAGAAGTCCAGACAGGTCGACGGGCTGACCGGATGTCTGGCACGAAGTCCAGCTAGGTCGACGGGCTGACCGGATAGCTGGCGAGAAGTCCAAGCGGGTCGACGGGCTGACCGGACGCTTGGCGAGAAGTCCAAGCAGGTCGACGGGCTGACCGGACGCTTGGCGAGAAGTCCAGACGGGTCGACGGGCTGACCGGACGTCTGGCAGGTAAGTGAGGTAAGTCACTGGAGGGGAGTGACTGCGAGGACGCGTTCCCGGGAAGGGAATATTAGGCGTCTATCCGGCTTAGATCCATTTCGGATATCTAAGTCGAGATCGTGACTAGATTCCGGTCTCGGAAAGACAGAATCTAAGTCATACTATTTGTGCTAATTCATACTATTATAAAATGTGCTAACAATCTATGTTGCAGGTTATATATTGCCTCGGACTAACTTTGTTTTGCAGGAAAAGGGAGTTTTCTGGAACAAAGTGGTCCGGGCGCCCGGAAGGGATCCGGGCGCCCAGAAGGCAAATTATATCCAGCCAAGTCGTCGCCACATGGAGCATCACGGTTTGAGCAGCTACGTCACATTCCAGGCGCCCGGAACAACATATAAAAGAAGCCCCAGGCAGGAGTTTCAGACAATGAATCATCAATCTGAGAACTCTTCTACTGCTGGTCCTGCTGCTCTGCTGCGAGGCCAACAAAGCTCCGACAAAGTGCTCCTTCGGTTTTTAGTTAATTTCCTTGTCGGTATTACTTTGTTTCACTAGCATTTCCTGTATTCATCTTGTAATTATATTCGAATTGCTAGTGATTGCCCAACGAAAGTGGTCAAGGACCACGGGCCTTCGAGTAGGAGTCGTCACAGGCTCCGAACGAAGTAAAAACAACTGTGTTCATTTATTTTTCCGCTGCGCTTATACTCTGTATTTTCGAATCGATATTCACCCCCCCCTCTATCGAATCTAACGGTCCTACAAGTGGTATCAGAGCAGGTACCGCTCTGATTTGGTGCAACCACCAATCAGACTGGGGGTGAAATTTTTTGTTTCCTTTTTTCTCTCGGTCTTCAGTTTTACACTTAAACTCAAAACTGGTTTATCATTTTTTTAATATTTTTTGTTGCAATTAAATCTAAATTGGTGCAACACCAATCTAGATTTTTCTTCTATTTCTCTCTTCCCGCACTACTAATCCAAGACCAAGTCTTGAGTTTTTTTCGGTTATTTATCTATGTACAGGATGTCCCAACAAGAAGGCTTTAGCACAGTATGACCTCCACTCTTCAACGGGGACGATTTTCCGTACTGGAAGAAGCGCATGGAGGTCTACCTCAAAACAGACTTCGACCAGTGGATGAGCGTTACGAGACCCTACAAAATTCCAGCAGACACTTCCGGGAATATACTGGATCCTGAAGACTGGACAACTGATTTGAAGAAAAAAGCGTCAACAGAAAATAAAGCAATCAATACTCTACAGTGCGGATTAACAAGAGAAGAACTAAACAGAGTCGGTCTACACAAAAACGCTAAAGAGCTGTGGGACAAATTGATCGAGCTACACGAGGGAACGAGCGACGCCAAGGTAACCAAACGAGACTTGCTCTTAAATACAATTTTTAATATAAAAATGCAGGAAGGTGAAACGGCGAATCAGCTCCACGCGAGGATCAAGGATATCCTCAACGGGCTTCATGCGATAGGCCACCAGATGGAAAATAGAGACTTAATAAGGTACGCATTAAATGCTTTTCCACGTAATAGTTTGTGGGCATCAATAGTGGATGCCTACAAAATTTCTAAAAATCTTTCCAAGTTAAAGTTAGATGAACTTTTCTGTGAATTAGAATTATATGAACAAACTAATGCTGGAGCCGAGAAAGGTATAGCCTTATTTGCAGGTTCCACCAAAGAAAAGAAAAGCAAGCCTGAATTTGAAGAAGATTCCGACCAAGATTCTGAAGACGAAGAACACCTGGTGAACTTGGTAAGAAAAATTTTCACTAGGAGAAAAAGGAGCTTCAGCAAAAAGGATCTTCAAAAGATCAGTTCTCCCTCAGAATAAAAGAACGTGACTTGCTACGACTGCAATAAAAAGGGACACTACAAGAACGAATGCCCAAAACTGAAGTTCAACAAACCAAAGCCAACCAAAAAGAAGGCACTCAAAGCAACGTGGGACGACTCCTCGGACGAATCGGAGGAAGAAGAGCAGAAACATCAGAGCCACCTCGCACTGATGGCCCGCGAAGACGAAACAGAAGACGAGTCGGAAGATGAAGACGGGTCTGAACCCGAAACAAGCCACGAGTCCGTACTCATTTCCGAAGGCCCGAATGAGGTATATTTTAATTTAAACAAAATTTTTTTTAGAATTATTTCCTGTTTAAATAGTAAATTAACTAAAATAGAAAATGAAAACAAATCACTTCTTGAGGAAAATCAAAACCTCAAGGAACAAATCAAAAATTCAAATACAACTCAAGATCTAACACTTGAGGAGGAGAATTTATCACTAAAAAATGAGATTAACAATTTAAAAGAAATGTTAGAAAAATTCATAACAAGATCAAAAAATCTTGACTTAATCCTGAATAATCAAAAAGCATGTTATAATAAAATCGGACTCGGATACAAGTCAAACTCAAATAACACTTTTAAGTCATTAATAACTCAATACAAATCAACTAATCAAGCTTGGGTTCCAAAAGCGTGTCTGACCACGCAAGTAGGACTTAATCAATATTATATACCTAAAGAAAAAATACATTATATAAAATCGAATAAACCAAACCAAAATCCAAAATACAAACCTAAATCAAATTCAAAATCTAAACACTTTAAAAATCAACAAAATTATCACCAAGTTAACCATAACTATAAAAAGAATCGACACAAACCTAAAACCAAAATTTAAATTAATGGCCAATAATTCAGGGGGAGGCTCCAGAATAGCTAGCACCTTCAAAACTAACTTACCCGACAGGGTAACCCAAAACAAACTAACTCGGCAGGGTAATTAGGATTAGAGACCAAGTTTAACTTGAATCATGGTACTGGTGAAATTTTTGGATGATAGTACGTTAGGGAAGCTTGGGCATCGCATGTCTAGAAAGATATGGCTTCGATATGGTGCATTTGGCCAAGTGGAACTGACCGAAACTACCCTTAAATGGATCCTAATCAGTTAGACCAAGATTTAGTACTAAGCTCCGTGGATAGGACTATTCGGAAAATCTCGAAAGGTTGGTTACTTCTAATGACGTCCATGTGACTCACCAAGCTTAGAAATTTATCCGAAGAATGCCTATTTGTGGAGACCAAAGCTAAATCTGAATATAACACAAGTTAAACCAAAACTCCATAAGTAAAAAATCTAATTTCATCTCATAAAATCATAGGATTCCCTGATTGATAATATAGATCGGGTGAGATGAATAAGGTACAAAATTTTAATTTTAAAACTTAAAAATTAATTTCAAAATTTTAATTTTAAACTTAAAAATTAATTTCAAAATTTTAATTTTAAACTTAAAAAATTAATTTCAAAATTTAATTTTAAACTTAAAAATTAATTTCAAAATTTTAAACTTAAAAATTAATTTCAAAATTTTAAACTTAAAAATTAATTCCAAAATTTTAATTTTAAACTTAAAAATTAATTTCAAAATTTTAATTTTAAACTTAAAAAATTAATTTCAAAATTTAATTTTAAACTTAAAAATTAATTTCAAAATTTTAAACTTAAAAATTAATTTCAAAATTTAAATTTTAAACTTAAAAAATTAATTTCAAAATTTAAAAATTAATAATTAATCTCAAAATTTAATTTTAAACTTAAAAATTAATTTCAAAATTTTAAACTTAAAAGTTAATTTCAAAATTTTAAACTTAAAAAATTAATTTCAAAATTTAATTTTAAACTTAAAAATTAATTTCAAAATTTTAAACTTAAAAATTAATTTCAAAATTTTAATTTTAAACTTAAAAAATTAATTTCAAAATTTAATTTTAAACTTAAAAATTAATTTCAAAATTTTAAACTTAAAAATTAATTTCAAAATTTTAAACTTAAAAATTATTTTCAAAATTTATAACTTAAAAATTAATTTCAAAATTTTAATTTTAAACTTCAAAAAATTAATTTCAAAATTTTAATTTTAAACTTAAAAATTAATTTCAAAATTCAATTTTAAACTTAAAAATTAATTTCAAAATTTTAATTTTAAACTTAAAAATTAATTTCAAAATTTTAATTTTAAACTTAAAAAATTAATTTCAAAATTTAATTTTAAACTTAAAAATTAATTTCAAAATTTTAAACTTAAAAATTAATTTCAAAATTTTAAACTTAAAAATTAATTTCAAAATTTTAATTTTAAACTTAAAAATTAATTTCAAAATTTTAAACTCAAAAATTAATTTCAAAATTTTAATTTTAAACTTAAAAATTTATTTCAAAATTCAATTTTAAACTTAAAAATTAATTTCAAAATTTTAATTTTAAACTTAAAAATTAATTTCAAAATTCAATTTTAAACTTAAAAATTAATTTCAAAATTTTAAACTTAAAAATTAATTTCAAAATTTAATTTTAAACTTAAAAATTAATTTCAAATTTTAATTTTAAACTTAAAAATTAATTTCAAAATTTTAATTTTAAACTTAAAAAATTAATTTCAAAATTTTAATTTTAAACTTAAAAATTAATTTCAAAATTCAAATTTAAACTTAAAAATTAATTTCAAAATTTTAAACTTAAAAATTAATTTCAAAATTTTAAACTTAAAAATTATTTTTAAAATTTAATTTTAAACTTAAAAAATTAATTTCAAAATTTTAAACTTAAAAATTAATTTCAAAATTTAATTTTAAACTTTAAAAATTAATTTCAAAATTTTAAACTTAAAAAAAATTAATTTTAATCTTAAACTAAAAAATTAATTTCAAAATTTTAATTTTAAACTTAAATTCAAAATTTTAATTTTAAACTTAAAAATTAATTTCAAAATTTTAATTTTAAACTTAAAAATTAATTTCAAAATTTTAATTTTAAACTTAAAAATTAATTTCAAAATTTAAATTTTAAACTTAAAAATTAATTTCAAATCTTTAAAACTTAACTACAATAATGTCTGCTCAAAAAGACTAAACTTCAAATCCGACTTACTGTAGGAAACCAAGTGGATTTTGGACAGTGGTTGCTCCAAACTTATGACTGGAGATCACACCAAGTTCACTCAACTCATTTACAAAAGCTTATGAACAGTTGCCTTTGGAAACAACGGCAAACTCAAGGTAATTGGTATAGGTAATATTGAATTAAAATTAGACTTTATAATTACAAATGTTTTACTTGTTGAAAATTTTAAATATAATCTTCTGAGTATAAGTCAATTGTGTGATACTAGGTATAAGGTTAAATTTCTATCCACAGAGTGTTTAATCAAACATCTAGATAATCCTACCATAAGCCTAAAAGGTTTTAGAAAAGACAACATCTATGCCATCAACTTAACCATTTCGTCCATTAAATATTATTTAACACAAAAAGAAGAAACTTGGTTATGGCATAGGCGGATGTCTCACACCAACTTCAGAAATATAAGTAAACTAAATGGACTTGTGAGAGGCTTACCAAAATTACCTAACTTAGATTCAATCATATGTAATGCTTGTCAACAAGGCAAACAAACTAAATCCACTCACAAACAAATAAATCAGTCACAAGCTAACTCAATATTAGAACTTCTACATTTAGACCTTTTTGACTCCCATGGAGTCAAATCTATAAATGGAAACTTATATTGTTTAGTAATTATAGATGATTATTCTAGGTTTACTTGGGTAAAATTCTTAAAACATAAAGATGAAACTTTTGAAATTTTTACAAATTTTTGTAAACAAATTGAAAACGAAAAAGATATTAAAATTAAAAGAATTAGGAGTGACAACGGGGGAGAATTTAAAAATCACAACTTTAACAGTTTTTGTCTTGAAAATAGTTACCATCATGAGTTCTCATGCCCTAAAACCCCCCAACAAAATGGGATTGTAGAAAGAAAAAATAGAACCTTACTTGAAGCTTCTAGAACAATGTTAAATGAGTATAACCTACCTAAATACTTTTGGGCAGAAGCCGTTAGTACAGCCTGCTATGTACAAAACAGAACAACAATAAATAAAACCCATAACAAAACATTCTTCGAAATGTTTTATAATAAACAACCAAATATAAAATATTTTAAAGTATTTGGGTGCCCAGTTTTTATCTTAAATACAAGAGAACACTTAGGAAAATTCTCCTCTAAAATTGAAAATGGAATTTTTGTAGGATACTCCCTAAATAGTAGAGGCTATAGAATTTACAATAAGGTTACCTTAAAAATTGAAGAAACAACTAATGTAAAATTTGAAGAAACTAAAAAAGACTTAGAACTTACACAACCACCTGAATTTGTTCCAGAAACCAACCAGACTCTAAGTCATGAAGAAGAGGAACAACATCAAGAAAATGAACCCCCTAGAACTATAAGAGTGAATCCCAACCATCCAACTGATCAAATAATTGGTGACCCAGACCTAAGGGTTCAAACCAGATCATCTTTTAGGAACTGGAGTCAAATCTCCCTGATTTCAAAAATAGAACCCAAAACTGTGGATGAATCCCTACTAGACCCAGACTGGATTATAGCCATGCAAGAAGAACTAGCCCAATTTGAGCGTAATGAAGTTTGGGACCTAGTACCACCACCTAAGAATAAGAAAATAATAGAAACAAAATGGGTATTTAGAAACAAATTTAGTGAAACTGGGGAAATTACTAGAAATAAAGCTAGACTAGTTGCCAAATGGTTTAGTCAGGTTGAAGGACTTGACTATGATGAGACCTATGCCCCAGTAGCCAGATTAGAATCAATTAGAATGTTACTAAGTTATGCAGCCCATAAGGGATTCAAACTATACTAAATGGATGTTAAGTCTGTCTTTCTTAATGGACTAATTAAAGAAGAAGTTTATGTAGGTCAACCTCCTGGGTTTGAAAGTCTAGAACACCCTGATTATGTATTTAAGTTAAAGAAAGTGTTATATGGACTTAAACAAGCACCCAGGGCATGGTATGAAAGGCTAACATCCTACTTAACATCTAAAGGATTCAACCAAGGTCAAATTGACCCAACCTTGTTTGTTAAATCATTAAATACAGACATATTTATTTCACAAATATATGTAGATGATATAATATTTGGTTCAACAAATTCAGATTTTTTAGAGGAATTTATTAATCTAATGGAAAAAGAATTTGAAATGAGCCTAGTAGGAAAATTAACTTATTTCTTAGGATTACAAATCAAACAAACAAATGAAGGAAATTATATTTATCAACACAAATACACTAAAGAATTACTTAAAAAATTCGGAATGGAAAATACAAAAGAAATAAAAACACCTATGGCAGTAAACACAATCTTAGATAATGACCCAAATGGAAAATCAGTTGACTTAAAATATTATAGGAGTGCAATAGGTAGCCTACTGTACTTAACTGCAAGCCGACCTGATATTTTATTTGCAGTTAGTATGTGTGCTAGATACCAAACTTGTGCTAAGGAATCCCATTTGACACAAGTTAAAAGAATTTTTAGATATCTAAATTCTTTTCGATCCAACAATTGATATCTTAAAGGAACAACAAATGTAGGAATTTGGTATCCTAGGACCAATAATTTTGAACTAGTAGGGTATTCTGACTCAGATTATGCTGGATGTAAATTAGACCGCAAAAGCACAAGTGGTGGATGCCAATTATTAGGTTTATCACTTGTTAGCTGGTTTAGTAGAAAGCAACATTGTGTTGCTCTATCTACAACTGAGTCAGAATACATAGCTATAGGTGAATGTGTTGCACAATTATTATGGATGATGCATACTCTAAAAGATTTCAACTTAAATATCACAAATGTAAAAGAATTAATTGACAATATAAGTTCAATTAACTTAACCAAGAACCCTGTGCATCATTCAAGAACCAAACATATTGAAATTAGGCACCACTTTATCAGGGATCATGTTACTAAAGGTGATATTGAACTCAAATACATTGAGTCCAAATCAAATTTAGTAGACATTTTCACAAAACCACTCCTTGAAAGTGAGTTTAGCAACTTACGTCGAAAATTAGGGATGTGCTCAATAGACTAGGAATTTTAAATTTCAAAATTGTTTTCAAAAATAATTCTTTCAAATTATAAGTTAAACTTGTTTGTTTTCAAAACTTTCCATTTTTAGATTTTCAAAAACAGTTTTGGCCTTAGACTAGTTTTGAATCCTTAGAAAACATGTACCCATAGGACTAGTTTTTGAGCATCTCACCAACACCTTAAGTTTACCTTGCTTGTGTTTGACAAACATAGAAAGGGGTGAGATGCATAGGCCAATTGTCTGGACTTAAGATGCTTATTTCAGTGCATCAGCATAAGTCTGGACGTTAAATACAACTTAGATATTAATCAGTTTAAGTTGATCAGTCGAGTCAAACACTGACTGCTTATAATCAACTTAATCTGACTAATCAAGTGAAAGCTACTATCTTCTGATAGTTAGTTAGTACCTAATTGGTTAGACAGCTGGTTAAATTTAAGTATCAAGTTCAGGGGGAGAAATTAACTAAAATTTTGTGTGTTTGAAAAATGCTTTTTAAAACTAATTTATGTTTGAACATTAGTTTACAAAAAGTTAAATTTAACTAAGTGTTTGAAAAACTTGGAAGTTTAATTCCACCTAATTTTCAAACCTGATTTAAAAAGTTGACTATTGAACTTTCCAAATTTAGCTTTTATCAAATTCGCCTTAAAAATTTATTTTAGCAAATTTAATCTCACTTAATTTTTGCTTTGTTTTGAAAAATTGAAGTTGAAAATTTACCTTTTGAAAAGTAAATGTTCCTTAAACCTGAAAAGAAAATTTACCTTTTGAAAAGTTGAAAAACCTGATTTAAAAATTTTACACGCTTGAAAAGTTAAAACTTGATTAACTTTAAATTTATACTTTTCAAAATTCAACTTGTCTCCCCCAAGTCAACTTAATTTTTTTTACTTGGATTCTTTTTTACTTTTTCTTTGAATTTTGAACCAAACTCAGATATTTTTCAAGATCAGCTGTTTTACAGTAACTCTACACTATGTTTACCCTTGTTTTTTTTTATGAATGTCAAAGGGGGAGGGTTAGGCGGTTAAGTTAGATAAACCAAATTGAAAACACTAAAACTAACTTTAAAACCGATGTACCTGTTTTTTGCGTTCTTTCACTAACTTAACCAGGTTGTCATTCCATCAAAAAGGGGGAGATTGTTGGTGCGGGTAGCACTAACGGTCTAACCTAGGTTTTGATGAATGACAAATAGGTTAAGTTAGTTTTGTTGTTATCTGACACTTTGATCGAGTGTGCAGGAGAAGTCCAGACAGGTCGACGGGCTGACCGGATAGCTTGCGAGAAGTCCAAGCGGGTCGACGGGCTGACCGGACGCTTGGTGAGAAGTCCAAGCAGGTCGACGGGCTGACCGGACGCTTGGCGAGAAGTCCAGATGGGTCGACGGGCTGACCGGACGTCTGCAGGTAAGTGAGGTAAGTCACTGGAGGGGAGTGACTGCGAGGACGCGTTCCCGGGAAGGGAATATTAGGCGTCGATCCGGCTTAGATCCATTTCGGATATCTAAGTCGAGATCGTGACTAGATTCCGGTCTCGGAAAGACGGAATCTAAGTCATACTATTTGTTCTAATTTATACTATTATAAAATGTACTAACAATCTATGTTGCAGGTTATATATTGCCTCGGACTAACTTTGTTTTGCAGGAAAAGGGAGTTTTCTGGAACAAAGTGGTCCGGGCGCCCGGAGGTCCGAGCGCCCGGAAGGCAAATTATATCCAGCCAAGTCGTCGCCACGTGGAGCATTACGATTTGAGCAGCTACGTCACATTCCAGGCGCCCGGAAGGAATCCAGGCGCCCGGAACAACATATAAAAGAAGCCCCAGGCAGGAGCTTCAGATAATGAATCATCAATCTGAGAACTCTTCTACTGCTGGTCCTGCTGCTCTGATGCGACGCCAACAAAGCTCCGACAAAGTGCTCCTTCGATTTTTAGTTAATTTCCTTGTCGGTATTACTTTGTTTCATAGCATTTCTTGTATTCATCTTGTAATTATATTCGAATTGCTAGTGATTGTCCAACGAAAGTGGTCAAGGACCACGGGCCTTCGAGTAGGAGTCGTCACAGGCTCCGAACGAAGTAAAAACAATTGTGTTCATTTACTTTTTCGCTGCGCTTATACTCTGTATTTTCGAATCGATATTCACCCCCCTCTATCGAATCTAACGGTCCTACAATATCATTTCCCAACTTATCGGGCTTATTGATTTATCGAACTAAATCTCACCCATTGATAAATTAAAGAAATAAATATCAAATATATGTGCTTGTTATTATATTAGGATTAAGAGCACACACTTCCATAATAACTGAGGTCTTTTTGTTTCTTTATAAAGTCAGTATAAAAGAAACGACCTCTAATGGTCCTACTCAATACACTCTTAGTGTACTAGTGTAATTATATAGTTAAGATAAACTAACACCTAATTACACTACGACCTTCTAATGGTTTGTTCCTTTTTATTATGGTCGTGAGTTACTGTTTATAATTTATAATGTACTTATAACATGATCCTCTGTGTGTGACACCACACACCATGTTATCTACAATATAAATTAATTGAACAACTACATTTATCATAAATGTAGACATTTGACCAATGTGATTCTTATTTCTAGATAAATGTTTATACCAAACGCTAGGCTTTTAGTATACACTCTAACAATCTCCCACTTATACTAAAAGACTAAGCTGTCATATCTGCCGCCATACATCTGATTCCCATGCCTTTCAAAAAGCTCTTGCCTTAAGGACCTTAGGTTATCATCTGATGCAATCTAGGTGGCAACAACTTCTCCTCGTTATACAATTTCTCGTATTGGGTAGTACTTGCGCTCTATTGTGTTTACTTGCCTTATAGACTCATGATTTCTTCGAGTTTGTTACTGCACCATTATTATTACAATAAATTGTAATAATCTTTGGACAAACTAGAAAACATATCTAAGTCTATCTTGAGGTAATTAAGTCATTCAGCTTTTATGGCTACCTCAGAGGCTTGCCATATACTCAGCTTCTATGGTGGAGTCCAGAAAAACACCTATGCTTATCACTCTTCCATAGTTATGACTTTTCCTCCTAAAGTAAACACAAAACCCCGAGGTCGACTTATTATTGTCCCTATCCGATTGGAAGTCAAAATCCGTGTAACCCACAGGGACCAAATTAATTGCCTTGTAAGCTAACATATAATCTCTAGCGGCTCTAAGGTACTTTAATATATGCTTTACTGCAGTCCAATGTCCTTGTCTAGGGTTACTTTGATATCTGCTAACTATGCCCTTGGCAAAACATATTTCTGATCTCGTGCATAGCATACATTAGGTTGTCTAACTGCCGAAGCATAAAGAACTGCCTACATGTCCTCAATCTCCTTTGATGTCATCGGAGACATCTCTTTAGATAAAGACACTCCATGCTTAAAAGGTAAGAATCCTTTCTAGGAGTTTTGCATGCTTAAAACGAGCAAGGATTTTTCCGATGTATCAAGCTTGGGATGAGTAAAATATATTTTTCTTGCGATCCTTTGATCTCAAAAATATATACATTCTCCCAAGTCCTTTATATTGAATTATTTGGACTACCATACCCTTACTTCTGACAACATTTTGATATTGTTTCCAACTACCAAAAATGTTATCTACGTATAGTACAAGAAATACCACCACGTTTCCATCACACCTTTTGTATACACAAGACTTATCCGTTTACTCAATAAATCCATAGGTCTGGATTACTTTGATAAACTGGATGTTCCAAGACCTTGAAGCTTTGCATCAGTCCATAGACTGATTGAGCTTGCACACAAGATGCTCTTAGCCCTTTGCAATGAACCTTTCTGGTTGTTTTATATGGATGCTTTCTTCAAGACTTCTGTTAAGGAATGTTGTCTTGACATCCACTTACCAAATAGATAAAAGAATCCGGATAGACTTAAGCATGGCTACCAGTGAAAAAATTTCCTTTTTCATCTAGCCTTGTTTTGAAAGTTTCTACCTTCCTGTCTATCCCTCTTTTTCTATTATAGACCTTTTTATACCCAAAGGCTTTTACACCATTTGGTGGTTCTACAAGCTTCCAGATTTTATTAGAATACATATATTCTAATTCTGTTATTCATTACTCTTTGCCAAGATATTGCATCTTTATCTTGGAGTGCTTCGTCATATGTCCGGAGATCAGGTTCATGTCCTCCAGGGATCGAGTCCAAAAACTCTCCCAAAACATGAATCTTTTTAGGTTGCCTAACAACTCTCCCACTACGACAAGGCACTTTCTGCAATTGTGTACGTGTTGCAGTTTCCTTGTGGTATCTCATCTTGTACAATTGATACTAGATTAGACATGTCTTTTATTATTTCCTTAAGAACAAATTTTCTTATGGGCACATGGTTTATTACATAGTCCTTTTCTAAAAATCGGTCATTGATGCTAACAATGACCTTCTGATTTTTAAGACTATAATCCTACTTTTATTTCTCTAGGATAATCCACAAACAAGTGAATTCCTGTCCAACTTATCATTGTCTCTCTTCAGCATATGTGCTGGACTACCTGAATCCGAATATGCTTCAAAATAGGCTTACGCCTATTCAGCAATTCTATATGAGTAGAGAGTTCTGACTTTGGAAGGTACTATGTTCACTTCCGTTTCCAGAGTATATCCTTAAAATGAATTTGGTAAAATAACTCATCATCAATCTACTTATTTCCATAAGAGTCCTATACCTTCTTTCTACTACACCATTCTATAAGGGTGTATCAGGTGCAGTTAGTTGGGATTGAATCCCTACTTCTGATAAGTGACTCCTAAATTCTCCTAAGAGGTACTTGCCACTACGATCTCACCATAGTGTCTTTTTACTTTGTCGTTTCTCCACATCAGCCTAGTACTCTTTGAACTAATCAAAGTACTTAGTCTTGCGGTACATTAAGTAAATTTATTTGTATCTTGAATAGTTGTCTATAAAATAGACGAAATATTCAATACTACCTCTTGTCTAGATAGTCATAGGATCACACAAATTAGAATGAACCAATTTCAACATATCTTTGACTCCATACCCCTTAGACTTGAAAGCTTCTTGGTTATTTTTCCTTCAAAGTAAGACTCCCAGGTTGGAAAGATTTCCACTACTAATGAACCCAAAAGTTCATCAGCTACCAATGAATCATACTCAAGTTAATATAACCTAGCCTTAAATGCCAAAGATATAATTGGTTCATTTCCGAAGGTTACTTTTTCTTAAAGTTAGAAGATGTGTTACTAATTTCCATTTGTTGCATCGTGAGAGTTATTGGATTTATAAATTGCCAACCAACGTACCAGAACAGATAACTTCTCTCGTTTTCTTAATAACAACTTTGTTATTAAAAGAGGCAGAATATCAAGTTCTTTGAATAGTTTAGAAATTGAAAACTAGTTCTTTCTAAACTTAGTGCGTAAAGACAATTACTCAAAAATCCATGTTTTATTCTTATCAAAAGATAAACATCTCCCACTACAACAGCTACCATTTTTACAGTAGTGCTCATGTGGACGGTGTTTTAATTTTCATTTAGTTGTCGGGTTTCCTGGAACCCTGCAATGAATTGCAGACATGATTAATGGCATCTGTATCTACACTCCAGGTTCTGGTAGATAACACCACTAAACATGTTTCAACTAATGAATTAAATACACCTATATTGTTCTTAGTTCTAAGAAGACAGTCTACTTTTATGTCCAAGTCCTATTTCCAATCATTACAATTGGGATTACTAAGTCTTTCTTATAGTATGACTACTAGGGGATTGACAAACATTTTAAATCCTAAGAATCACAAAAATACTTGGTCAAGATCAACTCCTAAAAAATCCCCATGAATTTTGTATGTCACGATAGTGTGGACGTATACAAAAACGAAGAGGTGATTTTATTCATTAATTTTATTATCTCGTCAACTTTACTTTATGACAAATAAAATTAATAGTTGATCTGTCTTTGATCAAATATTTGGTCAAAAACTTTTGAATTTTAAAAAAATATGGATTCCTCAAACAATATTATTTAAATTCACCAACACCTCAAACACCGTGAATTTTGCATGCCACGTTAGTGTGGACGTATACAAATTCAACATTTGTAAAAGGAGGGTTTTAACCCATTAATTTTATTATCTTGTCAACCTAACTTTTTGACAAATAAAATTAATAGTTGGTATCATTTGGTCACACAAATAATAGAAGTGACTCCGATGGGGAGGATACTATTAGATGTGTCTAAGTGTATACCATTACTTGACACTAAGTCCATTAATAAGATTATGCCCCTTCCGTTGGGGAAGATCACACGCTCTTAATTAACTTCCTATAGTCATCCAAAAATGGAAGTCTGTTCTAGTGATCCACAAACAAGCTCATCCATTATGGAGGAAGGCACTCAGAGCCAACGCGCAAGCTTGTTTGCATCACTTACAAACCAATAATGGAGACCATGGGATTTACTTAAAAATCTCTCTCCCACTTAGTTATTTATAAATGAGGAATTTTAACTATGCTAGCCTACTAAATATGTAAACTAACATGCACACACAGCACAATATAAAAGCAATAAATAGAAAATCTAATTTTCAACTATTATGACTTTTATCTCTTGTTGTTCTCCGTGTGTTGTCATCCCAAGCTGCTGCCATATTTGGCCACTGCCACCGGGTCTAGCTATCGCATCCATCTTGCTCCTAGTTCCGCTGCGCCTCTGGTCCTTAGAAGGTTCCACGCTTTGCAAGATTCGATCTGCGACATAAATAGAATTTTACATTTTGATCCTATATTCCTCGAAGGAATGTACGTGTAAACTAGATCGAACATAAAATAAAATTTACATCCATCGATCCTATATTCCATAAAAGGAATGTACATGTAACTAGATCAAAAATAAAATCCTAATAAAACTAAATACAGCTCCTGCTGTATTTTATAATACAATCATGCACAGATAATAAAATGCCCTTGACATGTCCAAGGGTCCAATCACACACATAATAACTATAAGCCATAATAGTTGGATCCTGCATCCACAAAGTTAGCATATCCTACTATTAACCTGCCTAAATTATGTATGACATGTGCATAATTAAACTAATACCAAATACACAGAGGCAAAACCCTAGCTCTGATACCAATTGTTGGTTGCTACTCGGAAAACCTAGAGGTTCCACTATACAAAAATTTTGTACAAAGGTCTGAACCTTTTCCTAGCTACCATGTGTTCTTTTAAATTAAATTTTGGATCGTCTGCGGAACTTAACACGTTTGATCCAAAACTTAATCTATTCGTTCTTTTAGGTTTTGACTTGGGTCTCCTGCGGAACTTAACACGTTCGACCCAAATCACCTTAAGTTATTAATTCCATTAAATATTAATTTCCATAATTGGTTCCCAAGATCGACGTGGCGAGGCACATGGCCTTCTTGGATATGGGAGCAACCACCACCGACTAGACAAAACCTTTTATGGAAAGCTAATATTTAATTTCCTAAAATAACTTTAGGTTAACCGAAAAGAACAATCAAATCACACGGAAAAAAAAATAAAAGAACACAACATCGAAAAACATATTCGAAATACTAGAATCGCATGCCTCTTGTATTTGGTATTATTTCCAAAAATAACTAGTATGATGCGGAAAGAAAAATTACTAGTTATACCTTTTAGAAAGACCTCTTGATCTTCTACCGTATTCCTCTTCTAATCTCGGACGTTGTGTGGGCAACGATCTTCCGAGATGAGAAACCACCAAAGCACCTTCTTTTCCTTTCTTCAAATTTCGGCCAAGCACAAAGCTTCCAAAAGATGAAGATCTTTTCCACCAACTAAGCTCCAAGGGATGTAAGCTTTCTCTCCTTCTTCCTCAAGCTAGATCCGGCCACCAATTAAAACTCCATGAGCATGAAGAGGTTCGGCCACAAAGAGAAGAAGAAGAGAAGAAGAAAGGGCCGGCCACACCACCAAGGAAAAGAGGGAGAAAAATAGAATAGAGTCCTTCGCCTTGAAGCCTCCTCTACCCCCTCTTTTATAATCCTTGATCTTGGCAAATAAGGAAATTTTAATAAAAACTTCCTTAATTCTTTTGCCATTGAAAAGGAAAATTTATTTAATTAAAAATAAAATTCTTTCTCAATTTTATTTGGCCGGCCATATAAAAGCTACAAACAAGGAGAGTTTTAATTAAAACTTCCTAATTTGTCTCCAGAAATTTTTATAAAAAATTTCTCTAATAATTTTTATCCCTTTATGATTGGTTTATAAAAAGGAAATTTAATAAATTAAAATCTTTCTTTTAAACATGTGGATAAAAAGAAAGTTATCTCTAAAAATTAAAATCTCTTTTAATCTACAAATAAGGAAAGATATCAAATCTTTTCTTAATCTTTTGTAGAAACTTATAAAAGAGAATATTTAATTTTAAACTCTCTTTTAAATCATGAACATAGTTAAAAAGGAAAGTTTTCTTAAAATTTAAAATCTTCCTTTAATCAACAAATAAGGAAAGATTTCAAATTTTAAACTCTCTTTTAAACATGTAGATGATTTACAAATAAGGAAAGTTTTTACCAAAAATTAAAACCATCATTTTAAACTACAAATAAGGAAAGAGATTAATCTCTTCTCTTAATCTTTTGTAGAAAGGTATAAAAGGGAATTTTTAATTTTTAAACTCTCTTTTAAAATCATGATATCCACATAAGAAATAATTTTAATAAAAATCCTTTTTAATATTCTAGTGGCCGGCCACCTAAGCTTGGGACCCAAGCTTTGGCCGGCTACCTACATGACTCATCCACTTGGTCTTGGCCGGCCCTAGCTTGGGTTCCAAGCTAGCTTGGCCGGCCCCATTGGATGGGTAAGAAGATGAGTATGCGGTGGGTATAAATCTCTATATACTAGAGGCTACGATAGGGACCAAGAGGAGGAATTGGTTTTGGTCTCCCGATGAAATTAAGCATCCCATGTTCGCCCCGAACACACAACTTAATTTCATCAATAATAATTCATTCCACTAAAGAACTATTATTGAACTACCGCACCAATCCCAAATTACATTTTGGGCTCATTCTTATTATGAGTGTGTTAGTCTCCCTGTGTTTAAGATAACAAATATCCACTAATTAAGTAAGTTACTGACAACTCACTTAATTAATATCTAGCTCCAAGAGTAGTACCACTCAACTTCATCGTCATGTCGGACTAAGTCCACCTGCAGGGTTTAACATGACAATCCTTATGAGCTCCTCTTGGGGACATTCTCAACATAGATTACTAGGACACAGTTTCCTTCTATAATCAACAACACACACTATAAGTGATATCATTTCCCAACTTATCGGGCTTATTGATTTATCGAACTAAATCTCACCCATTGATAAATTAAAGAAATAAATATCAAATATATGTGCTTGTTATTATATTAGGATTAAGAGCACACACTTCCATAATAACTGAGGTCTTTTTGTTTCTTTATAAAGTCAGTATAAAAGAAACGACCTCTAATGGTCCTACTCAATACACTCTTAGTGTACTAGTGTAATTATATAGTTAAGATAAACTAACACCTAATTACACTACGACCTTCCAATGGTTTGTTCCTTTTCATTATGGTCGTGAGTTACTATTTATAATTTATAAGGTACTGATAACATGATCCTCTGTGTGTGACACTACACACCATGTTATCTACAATATAAATTAATTGAACAACTACATTTATCATAAATGTAGACATTTGACCAATGTGATTCTTATTTCTAGATAAATATTTATACTAAACGCTAGGCTTTTAGCATACACTCTAATACGATCGACTACCGAAGGCCACTAGGAGATGTTGGTTTAAATGGACTTTTCCACTTTCTCAGTGTGCTCTTGTATAAGTGGTTATACTGTGAGCAGGTAAACATGGTTGAATGGTTTAAGCGAACTGTACAAAGCAATCATGAAGAGGAAGTTGTTGATCCGTTAATTGAGGTTAAACCGTGTCAACTGATCCGTGACAGTTCCACTTAATGCATGTGAAGTTTTGAAACAATGTCACCCTTTTTAAGTTTTCCAATTTGCCATCAAAGGATTATCCATCTGAAACAAGTTGACAACTATCAAGTTAGAAAACACTTGTATTTTCAGAAATGTGTCCAATTTCAAGTCACTGAAATAGAACTCATTCCAAATATCTGATTGGACACATTACTCAGGAACACCAGTCGGCAAGAAAAGGGGACTTTGAGTTCATACAAGTCTGCCCAGGTGACACCACCGGCTAACTCTGAAATATCGATGTGGTGACCATTTGATGGGAAGCTTCTGTAAGTAGGTAGTTTTTTATTCTACCTCCTGTAATTAACTCGACCACATGGAGCAGTAATCAAATTCCATATCGAAATTTCAGAAAGAATATTGAATGTTTCTTATATTCTGAGTATCTAAGATTCAATAGGTCATAAAACAAAAATAGATAATACGATGATAAAAATTGTTAAACAATTAATATACAGACATGCACCGTCATGAAATCTATGAGTTCCCAGTATATGTGGCTCACTTGGTTGCAATTATAAACAGAGAACATAACATAGCTCGTGAAATCATTGAAAAAAAGAGTGGGCAACTCGTGTGTTGCCATCACGCATCACAGACATTCCATCAGACTCAATTCCTACAATGAATGTCTCCTCGCCCATTCTCTACGTTTCTAGTACACATCGAAAAGGTATTATGTACATTAATTAGATAATAATAAGAAAGCCAATTACGTTCAAGAACTAATAGTGCACGGATGGGGGAATAATAAGACGATTTAACTTTAGTTTAAATATGTAATGGATCCCTTGTGTTATCACAAAAATGTAAAGACATCTTACATTTTTATTACAAGCTCTCTCGGAGGCTTTTGTAACCTAAATCTTCAGTTTTGATGCAGCTTGCAACAATAGCATCACCCTTGAATTACCATACGAACCAAAAGAATTTAGGAAGAAACGCAATGCATGATTCAATCACCTGAAGTGAATTTCCATTAAGATATATGTCTTCTTCAAATCGAGTTCCTAAAGAATGTCCATTGAGGGACAACCATCTCTTCAAAGAAAATTGATACCTGCAGCACAAGAGGCTAGAATTTGTCACAAGGGAACCATAAAAGATTTAACTTAAACAAGAAAGCACTGTAAGAACCATGCTTAGTTAGTTTTTGTTCGCCAAAAAATTAACAAGGAAGATAAATTAAGTATCAATCCGATTTTACTTTCCAACAAAAAACCTAGGATATTTCAAAATGTACTTGGCAAATGCCATTGGTAATATATTTCAATTAACAGAAATTGTTCTCCATGGAAAACTATTTGTGCTTGCTTAAATACCTACTACTGCTCTGTAGCCTTTTCAACATCTGCAGAATATGAAGGTCTCCATTTCCTATCGTAAGGACCAAAAGTATTCTGTTCGGAGGATTTATCTGAATTTAGCTTCTTGTCTAGGAGATACAGCAACTCTTGTAAGCCAACTCCTGTCACTGCAGAAATTTTCACACGGTTGGTTGCCCAGGTTTCATGGCTTTCTTTTGTATCCTTCTTATTATTCCATTCTACCAAACAGTCATCATCCTTTTGAACATCAAAATTTTTCAGATTCTCTTCGGATGGAAGTTCAGAGGGAACATCACTGAAATCCGTGTTCCCAGAAGAGTCCATGTCATCAGCACCATCCATAGTTTCTTCTTGTGAAAGTTCAGAAGTCTGGTGATCATCACACTCATCATCCTCAGCATCTATAAGTTCACCTGATGAACCATCAGAATCCATATCCTCCTCTTGCCATTTTTCAGTGTCTTCACCAGTGCTTTCTTCTTCTTCGTGGAAGTCTTCAGCTTCACCATTATTTTCAAGAAGATCAATCTTAACAAGATCAAAACAAGATTATCAATAACTTATTTTAACCAACACATTAAATAAATTTAAACAATAGTTTTAACATCTGTTATCCATCATATGCATAGCAGTACTTTATTCCAAACTTCAATCATATTTTGAATCTTCTCGTCTGATACCCCAATTTGTTTCAGCACTTGTAGTACAGTTTCACGTTGTTCATCAAGATCAGGTGAACTGGAGTCTAGCACATGCTGCAGAATTCCCAATCAGGTATTAGACATGCTCTGGTTTTTGCAGAAAAAGTAGGGTTCATATGTTGACCAAAGAGTATACGAGAGGAAACTGCATTTAATATTGTAACATGAAACTAAACCCAATATTGTAAATTTGTAACAGACACAAAATCCTTCACCATTGACAAATAATAACAACCACCACAACTATACAATAAAGCAAACCATGTCTAATCAAGTTAAGATCTAGCACACAAATATTATCCCACAATTAAACTCTTACTAGGAGTATGTTGCTATTAACAGTTAATCTTTCAAGTCACTTTAGTAGTTTCAAGTGATCTTTCCCTCACAACAATTCTAATTGATTCATCTGAATATGAATTTTGTTTGCCAACTTGCTTGATAAGAGAAAAAAGACTAAGATAATAAATGAATCCTAAGACTGGTACGAAGGATAGAGAAACAAATCAAAATGAAAACCGTCTAGAAGCATCACATATCAAATGTTTAATATTGCTAGCCCTTGCAAATATGTAGCAAGGGGTAATCAACAATACCTTATTCAGATAGTATATCCAGTAGGTATGCCAATAGATAGACTAGTACTATAACAACACAAGTCCAGAACAGTATTCATATGGCTACTAGATCTTCATCCAGGTACTATATCCAATCCCAAAAAATAAAGCAATGCATAAAAATACCCTGTAGGCGCTGACAAATTGAGGACAACATTGACTTGTACTTTCTTCTTAAAAACACAAACTTTAAAATAATAAAAAAAGAAGTCAAGATAAATAAATAATAAGAGAACAGCAAACCATACTACTAACAAGTCTGCTTCAACCACTTCTTCCAAGGTTGCGTGAAATGCTTCCACTAACTGAAAATTAGCATGAACATTGTCAAAAAGCAGTGGAGAGGACCAGGTTCTCTCAGATGACACATCAAAACAAAATAGTATTTGTATTACCTGTACAGGCAAATCTGAGATGAAGCCAACGGTATCACTAAGAAGCACTTTCTTCCTGGTGGCATGATCAGCGAATAATTTGGTGCAAACAGAAATAAAATTCTAGCTCCTACTTAGATGGGTTTAATTAAGAATTGAAGATTACAATAAAAATACCCTGATGGAAGAATGACACTCCGCAATCGAGGATCCACAGTTGCAAATAACCTACAGAGAGGTAAAATTCCATGTAAGCTGAGGCATTTTTACATAGAATAACAAACAGTTATAAGAAAAACAAAATTCTTAAAGGTTGGGATAGATGCTTGCAAAGAAAATACTAGATGTGAAGTAGAAATACCTATCATCACTGTACACATAACTTTCGGAAAGAGCACTGACTAATGTAGATTTGCCCTGGATAATGGTGTTTCAAATGAGGAAGGGTAGTTTGATCAAGCTAAAAAACAGCAACTAGAAACTTTAAAGAAATATAGCTGAAAATTGATCCTAGTCTAGTTTCTTTTCCATAATTTAAACCAAAATATAACTAGCTAGGAAAACGATACAAGTGCAATCACATACAGCATTTGTATATCCAACAACTGCAACAGTTGCCAAGGAATGGCCATATGAACTACCATGCCTTTTGCGTGCATATCGTTGCAAAGCCCTTGTTCGTCGAACTTCCTCAATCTGGGATAGTAAATAAGTTCTACGTTCCTGGATTCTGGAGTTTGTTCAATGGTTGAATAGAATCTTTAAGCAACATTTCTAGAAATTAAACGAGAATCAAATGAGACATGAAAATAGAAACATCATTCAAGATATCTAAAAATAACCTCCGGCGTTGAAGCTGCAGTTCAGTTTCTCCAGCACCACTAATGAAGCCACGCCCTCCACTTGCTCTCCTGCAAAAAAAAAAAGGTTACAAACGACAAATATTTGAAAGATCAAATATAATTAAACATAGTATTCCTGTTTGTCTCGTCTCCAAAACTTGCAGAAAAGTACTAAAATATTTATCCTGAGGAAAAAAAAACATTTCCAATAACTTCCAAGGCATTACTTCCTCATATGATGAAATTAACGAAATTGTTTGCTTCCAGAATGAAGAATAATCATCTTAAATACTTAGAAATCACTCAGCTACTTTGTGGACATGTCATTTAAAGTGTAGTCCAATCAAACAATAAGGCATGCATTAGTAGTAAATATCAGAACCCATAATACTGCCAAGCTATGCTACTCAGACATGGCTAACTAAGTTCATACCATGTTCGATCTAGATGTAAATTTTTTTGTGGATAACACAAATATCATTGTTTGACATGGAGTGTTGTTGTCAGGGGCCAGAGCCAATGTAGGTACGGGGGAAAAGTATTTTGAGTAATGTAGATGGTATGCATTAATATTTTGACAATTGCATAGCCATCATGATGTATGGTCACCGGGAACCAATAATCTCACACAACAAAATATTATCATAGAGAAGCTGATTAGTATGGAAATATTTTTGTTCCCTTTCAAATATGATTAATATTGAAAGAAATATTATCATACAAATGATGATTAATATGGGAGGTATCTTACTCATTCTATTTCGCCCAGGATGGCTATTTCAAATTTATCCACCTACTAAATTGTTCATTCTTAAAGTATGTTGTGATGTACTACTTTACTAAAATTTCTCAGTGACTCCAACGAGTTTGACTGTGACACAGGTCCTGTTATGCTAATCAAAATAGTCTTCCATTTCAGCTAGCCAATCTATAATAAATCCATCCAGGTTTAATCGGCCATCAAACTAAACTTCTATCTCAACACATGGTCTCATCTCCTAAATTATGCCTAGGCCAAGATCCGTTATTGGTTCCATGAAAGCGATTTTCTCTAAACATGCAATGATCATCATGATGCATTTTATGTATAAGTGAGACTTGTGAGGTTATATTAAATGAGTGATCTAGTCTATCATGATTTTCATTCCTTGCCAAACTACTGAATTGTTATATAGCATTATAGCATATTCTTTAAATCATTGTAGGTCATCTACTGAATTGTTATATAGCATATTCTTTAAATCGTTGTAAGTTGTCTACTGAATTGTTATATAGCATTGTTTTTTGAGAGTCTACATCCCTTCTCTTGTCATTACTGATATAAAAATTGAAAATAATGAAATAAGGAAGCACAGTAAACTAGGAAACAAATAAGATAATAAATAATGATGATGATTGTTTTTAGGTAGGATGGAAGCTAAGGTTTATTAGAAATACAAGAAGCAAAACAAAAAAATTAAACGAAAGCAATTTTAAGAGAGGTTCAATCACACTAAGGTGATGTGAACTTAGTCTATTGTTGAAATTGTCAACACAGAATTCAAACATTGATCAATGATTGGTGCTTTGTACTAGGTGTCCGTATCTTGTAATTTTGCAATGTGCTTTGTACTGGATCAAATCAGCCTTGTAGTATATCACAATTGCTTCCCTCTTACAATGTGTATTGAATTGAGTTCAGAACCTCTTAGATTGGATCCCAAGTGATAGGGACAACAAACTTTTTTCCTTTACCCTTTTTTCCAAATAATTACTACTACTCGCTATTCTTTTTTTTCCTTCACCAAAATTGCAGATTGTCAGTTGAAGTCAAGCAGAGAGGTGACAGTGCAGATTGGACATGAACAGTTGATGAACAAGTTCTTCATGGAGGCACGCTACTGGAATTGAGGCTCCAATTATGACAGTGGCCAACCTAGAGAGGAGTCAGTCAAACACATGGATCCGCAGAGGGGATCATGAATAGGGTCAAGCTTGAGATTGTAGGAGCTGGGAGAGGCACAAACCACTGCATGAGGTGGCGAACGATAGAGAAGCAACAGGATTGACTATTGCAACCAGAACAGGGTAGAGAGCACGTGTACACTATGGATGGTCTACAAGATTGGTGGCTAAAAGTGATGGAAAAAGGTAGTGGTGAAATAAGAGTATTGAGGAGTGAGGGATACATCGCCGGTTCGCATAGGAAGGCATGCCTGGAAGGATACGAGAAGTTAGTTTTCATTTGAGGCTAAAGAGAACAAGAAAATGTGAGGTTGCCTTTATTTGCTATGGTAGCAAGAACCAGTGAATGCAAGAGAATATCAGAAAGTATCAAATACAAAATCCAAGAATTCAACTCTCATATCAAATGATGCAGCACCAAAAACCAACAATCTCATACATAGAACAAATTAACAAATCAAATATTATTGTGTTTGAGATCTTTCGCAAAATCCACCCCAAATAAAATTGTAAATAAAATAAAATATCCTATTAAAAAAACAATATTATACCTAAAGAACTAGCTAGGTTGGAATGAATCATTTATTCTCTAAAAAAATAATTACCAAATCAAAACTAACTTAATTAACTTATTCCCCTAAATAAAAGGATCTGCCAAAATCAACTTTTACAAAGTCTAAACTTGCAAAATTAAAATTCCTAATTTGCATAAGGGGACCATACCAGAAAAACTAAGCTATAACAGGAAAAATCACTTGATTCATTGTTCCAATATAAATTGGTAAGAAGCATTGGCAACTAGAAGCATTTCAAGAAGCATTGGCAACATAAAGTATTTCAAGATTACTGTGAAACCCCTACTATTGGCAAAGCAGGGCTAAGTCAACTGCTAAGGTAGTGGATAATGCTCACCCTCGAGCACTGACAACTTCTGCTTCTCCACTTCCCCCGAAAGTCAGCCGGCCACCTGAACCACGGACTCGCACAAGTCTGCTCCTCTTATACACGAGGGCTGCTAATTCTGACTATGGCAATGAGAGTAACAAGTTGTAAGTCAGATTAAGTGATGTAATTCAGCTGTGAACGGATAAGAAAGATCATGTTCTTAAAAGGCAAGAGACTTTCTCAGCAAATGGATATAGAAGCAAAAAAGTGAACTAACATAGTTTGTTCATATAAATAAAAAATATAAAAAAACTAAGATACCTGCAATTTTGCTTCTTTTGTTTCAGCATGAGCATTGAATATCTCAATAATAAGTCCTACACGATCTAAGACCGGTTTCCCCCAAGCAACCTGCTAAATCACATGATGATGCAGTAATATCATACATCTATATAACCTTCTAATTGAACCGTACTAGCATCAACTGAAGATTAGACTAACAGTATATAGCAGCAGATATTAAATACTATATTAATCTTTCATGTACACCAATACAATTACTGTATAGTGTATATCAATAAACTCTCTTTAATTATCACCAACCATTGCCACACTTCAAAGGGCATAAAATTTTATACTTGATGCCTTTATGAAAGTTTTCATGAAGCTCATTTATCATATTTATTTGCAATCATATTAAGTTCAATTCAAGTTTGTGCTACTGATTAGCTAAAGAATATTAACTCACATGACATTAGAAGTTTTAAGAATTTCCAGGGAATTTCTATGCTTAAACATAAAGATGAAAAATCTTAAATAAGAATCAATAACGATTGAAGACTACAGATCATTTTTATCATAACAAAAATTATATGCAAAAGTACTCCAACTTGCCTCCAAATTCCTTTGTTGAATCCCAGAAAGGATTGCATTGATGAAAACTGCATCTATGTTATTCTGTTCAATGAAATCAAGAAAAAAAATGTCACATCACATTGAGAATTGAAAATAAAACAAATGGAGAGAAAACATCTCCTACCTATATTAGAGAATAGAAGAGTTTCATATTGTTTTCAAAAGATAATCTTACATTTTGCAAATAAGACTTTCTATAAGCAATTAACAAAGAAGAAGCATAATTAATGTATAAAAAAAAAATTCTATATTAGGTTCCTTTGATATGCAACTGACCATCTCATTACTAACATCACAAAATTGAAAACAAAACTAGAACGTAATCAATATAAATTGAATTCTGCATGAATTTTTAAAATCTTTTATTCAGTTTAATAAGTCATACAAACAAAACAAAAAATTAGGCTTCCTTATGTTTTCTATTTAAACAGACAGCATATGAGGGAAGGTTCTGACCTCTGCAGAAGATTAACTCATAATCTCCCAGAATCTGTTCACAGAGAAAAAAAACAAAGATAGGCCAAAGGGGTGGTGAACTGTGAGTCCACTACACTAAGTATACTAAGTGTTCATAACTTGATAAGCATCTCAATCAAACTCTAATTCAATTGTCCAAGTTGTGAATCATGCTAATCAAATAGACATTGCAAGTAACTTACTTGGTAAATATGAACCGCAGAAAATTACAACTTAAATTAAATGTATTAAAATTGCAAGTTGGTATAAAATAAATTCAGTTAAGGATGCTTGAGAGTTTGTTACATTGTTCTTTGCTGGCTATCAAGGTCTAGCGCAATCCTAATGTTTTACATCACACACCTTCCAGATGTATATTATATATAGACGATATATTATTCTAATTGATATGCTTGCAAATAGGATAAACTCAAAGCATGGTTTGTGAAGAGAATTTTTAGAGCCTATGGAATTTAAGCTAAATAGAACTAAAATGTAGCTTCAATAATAAGAAAAGAAGGGAATAACTAAAATGGAGAATAATATGTCTCCGTAAATTGGAGTTTTAGATATTTAGGATATATTATTCAACAAAAATGAAATTTTGTTGGACATTAATAAAATGGCAACTTGGAACACGAAGCTATTGCGGAGTCCCGGGGAAGAATTTATTGTACGCATCTTTATCCTGTCTTTCAAAAGACTGTTTCCGTAACTTGAAACCGTGACAAGTCACACAGCAGCAACTTTTCCATTGTGCAAAGATAATGTATAGGATAAAATGTGGATGGTTCAAATAGCAAGAAGCTTCTGAAGTTGTATTTTCGTCACCCATGCCTTTGGTTAAAAAGAGGATTTTGTATAGCGCTATAACAGCACTCAAATAATAATAATAATAATAATAATAATAATAACAATAATAATAATAATAATAATAATAATAATATCATTAATAAGTAAAAAGTGGATGGCTAAGTAGAAGCTTCTAGAGTTTTTGTGTGATTGGCATTTGCCCCTTCATGACACAAAAGTTTAATAATATTGTCGAAGGATCAGCCATACTTGTTATGATACAAAGTGTTTGGCAATTAGAAAAACATGTTTAAAAAGTGTACAGTATATAGGAAATACTAAAGTCATGCATTGGGATAATGGGAAAAAAGAAAATGAATTATCCTGGGTTAATTATGAGTATCTTCAATAATCATAAAATGAGAAAATATATATTAAGATAGTATCAAAATACTAAAAGATGACGAAAAAGCTTTATTAGTTAGACAAGTATGAATTGATTAAAGAAGCATGAGGTGTCGAAGGACACCAAAGTAACCTCATTTTAACATAATTAAAAGTGATTGAAATGATCTAATCATTATTAGTTTACTAGTGTTATAATCTTAAATAGTTACAATTATCAGAAAAGCTCCAAATGATCATTTCTTAATTTTCCATATATAGAAAAAATAGAGTAATAGACTATAAATGACATCTCTTATGCCAATGACACCAAAGGGACATTACATGAATGGAATTGGGATATAGATGGAATATAATAAAATAGAGCCACGTTGAGGGAATATAATAAAATAGAGCCACGTTGAGGTTCCCTATGAAATGAGGCATGGAATGGAGCAACTACGAAGAAGTTTTGGGAATTACGGAGGAAGATTTGGACTCATTGTTTTAGTTGGTATCACCCAATCAGATATGACAGATATGATTCAATCATACACTCATTTAATGAGTAAAGAGAATTTTCAAGTTGAAGTACATGAAATCATAAGTCTTTTTAATTTCTACCATTATAGAAAAGACCATCCATATTTGGTTATGTTATATATAAAATTTGAACCGAAACTACATTTATGATTAATTATTTCAATTTCATTGGCTATTTGGCTATTGTTCTTTCTATCTTCATTAAATTCAGTAGAATTCAGAAAGTATATTGGTCAAATCATTAATATTCTCTTAATTATCACTAGCATCTGCAATTTAGGCAAATGCCATCGCCTATTGTTACTAGTAAAATAAACAAAATCAAAGAAAAAAGAGAAGGAGAGAAAGAAGGCAATATATAACCTACTTTCAAAAGTAAGGAGACTAAACAGGAACAAGAGGGAAGAGGGATCCTCTAAAAAGAACCCTTCCCTTTATTGGGAAGGATCAGGACAAAATAGACCATGTCTTGTTGTCTTTCTTCTGTACCATATAAATTATGTAGAGTATCAATTTACAGCTTGTAATATCTAAATCAACAATCCACAATTCACAAACTTGTAAGCATAGTCAAGCAGGTAATCTGTATAGGGTTTACAACATTTAATTTCCAAAATAAAAAATGTACACAAAGCATGCAAGTAGGTAAAAAACTTCATTAAACTAACTGTTCAACAGAGGATTTAGATAGGTTCCTTGATTGAGTCAACTCTCTAGCTAGGGATACTTTCTAGGATTTTGCATAGAGCAATTTTATTAATCTACATATTACAATACACTCTGATTTCTTTCTCAACTATCTCTGGTCCATTTGTTCCTCACCACTAGAGATCCAAACACCTGGGGTTTTAATGTTTGTTTGACAATATGTTTAAAAAGTCCTAGCAGGTCAAAGATGATTAGATGTTTGGCAAAAGGAAAATCTTAAGGGAGTGAATTTTAGGTAGTAAGAAGTCTTGGAGGAGTGAACTCCAAGTAAAAGGAAAACCCTAAGGGAGTGAACAGTGAAAAGTCTTGGAGGAGTGAACTCCAAGCAAAAGGAAACCCCTAGAGGAATGAATCCTAGGTAGTGATAAGTCTTGGAGGAGTGAACTCCAAGCAAGTGTGACCGAAACAAGGTTTCCGGTCGACCGCTCACGGTCAATCGGACTAGCGTATTTGGACGACCACGGTTGACCGAACTAGCGTATTTGGACGACCAAAGTATATGTTGCTAACACTGTTTACTTTACTATTTGTATTTATTATGCTAATTTGGTATTGTAAGAAAGTCTTAGTGGATCAGGTCAATCGGACACTAAGTTGAAGAAGAAGTCCAAACAGGTGGCCGGATGTTTGACAAGTAAGTAGGGTAAATCCTGAGGAAGACTTTCGTTCTGGGTAAGGACGTGTCCGAGTTGGGACAACCTTAGGCGTTGATTAAGAAACCAACGGAGGTTTCTAAGTCAAGATAAGAAGTCTTAACCAAGGAATGAAATCTCGATCCATGCCGCCCGACACGGACGGTTTTTACCGTTTTGACACCGGACCGGCACCGCACGGCAACAATTTCGTTTGCGTCATCGCGCGTGTCAAGCACGTGCAACAAAAGGAAGAAGGAATCAAGATGAAGACTTATCCGGAAGGAAGTATTGTCGAAAGATCAGGGTTTAGGGTTAGGCGACGGCGAAGACGAGGCGACGGTAGTGGCGGTGGTGGCGGCAGGCGAGGGGGAGAAGTAGTGGAGGAGAAGCGGAATCACGATGAGAGTGGCGAGGAAGAAGCGGAATCACGATAAGAGAAAAAGTTGAATTTTATTAAATCGTTAAATTTTATATAGAATTTATAATTTCTAATTAATTATTATATATATTATAATTATATATTATATAAATTAAAAAATAATTAAATAAACTGTTAATTAATTAATATAATTAAATTATATAATTTTATTATTTTTATTTAAAATATAAAAAATAAAGTAAAAAATAATATATAGCTATATAATTTAAAATAATTTTAAAATCAAAATTTAAATTATTTTTATAAATAAAAATAGATTAAAATTTTATAAATATATTTATATATATACCGAAACTGTATCGTTCCGGTCTGAAACCGAAACCTCAACACGGGTCGAGATTTTAAACCTTGGTCTTAACTATTAATTTGATCCATGCACAATTATCTACCTCTAACTCTGTTTTGCAGGATTCTTATCGTGTCTATTGTGCTAACTTTGTTTTGTAAAAAAAAATAAATAAATAAAGATTTTGGTTAACCGAAGGGTTCGATTGACCGAACATGGTGGTTTGGTCGACAGATATGAGCAAATAAGCATAGACCAAATCCGTATTCAAGCAAAAAAAAAAGGAAACAAATGTTCAGTCGACCGGTCATAGGATGATCAGACACATGGAAAAAGCAAATCAGATGTGATCGGATCAAACTAAATTCTAAGGTAGTTCAAATATAAATCTCAATGAACAATCACTCTAGTCTTCTTTCAACGATGATTCAACCGAACTTATATGTCACAAGAAATAAGCATAAATAAAGAAAAAGTGTAAAATAACATGGACTTCAGAAATTGTTCTTATTTATAGCTTTAATTATCATTTTTTTATTGGGTGATGATACTAGGGAGACATCCAATTTGATTAAAAAAATAGCACAAGGGCAGAGTTAGGGATACGTAAATGTTCCACCAGAGACAGGGCAATAGTAGTGTTAGAGAGCTCAATATGGCCAATACAGATCTAGATGTAAACTACAGTTGATCTTGTTTGGATCATCACTCATGAAATAATATAATTTGAAATGATAATTGAAGAAGGCTCCTTGTTTTGTTTTCTCCCACCAAGATCCTCCATTCTCACTTGTTCCCTCATGACATGCACATTATACGAAAACCAGGTATATAACACAAATCTGATGAGTGCATAGTGAGGAAGGAGGAGGAAGCATTTCTTCAAGGAGAAATCCTCCACTTAACCACTGATATTGTATGTCATAAATTTCAAAGTGGCGAGTAACAATTAGTTCCTTTAGAAAAGTTTTGGAATGTACCTCTGTTTCAAAGGCTGTAAGATGGCATTTAACATTTTCAACTGTCCCTTGTCCAAAATATTTGTCTGGAATAGAAAAGTTTCACCCAATATTACAACCCTATGCAAAGAGTTGAAAAGGTTATCTGATATACTAAAAAGTCCCTAGCCAATTCATGAACTTATTTTTCTGCTAGGCTAAACAATTTTCCAAGAAGTTAAAAATAAATTTAAAATAATAACAAGAGTAAACTTGTAGCATATACTTCAACAAGTTTTATTTTAGCGAACTCCACATTTTTTTTCTATATTTCCTAGGTATGTTCTTCACGTTCTCTTGCATGAATGACCATACAAAAGAAATAAAATTAGCATACTCCACTTTCGTCCTCTTTTGTATATCCAAAATTTTCCCAAATTTTTTATAACTTTCACACATTTCTATTTTCACTTTCCAAGACCAATTTATTCCCCAAACAAAAAATAGAAATTATGCTCTAAATTTCTAGTATTTAGCCAAAGAAGTTTCATAGAAAATTCCTGAAAGTAGAAAACAGCAGCCTAGATCTAGATGCCAATCATGGTAGAATCTAAGCTAGGATCATGCTCCTATCATTTGACCTATGAAACTTTGACCACCATTCCTACTTAAGATTCTCAATCTTAGAAGTAGAATGTGCCCACATTCAAATAGATATTTGAGGCTTCACATAAATTGAAAGCATACCATATGGAAAATACTTTTGTAAGAGAACTCTTTTTTATCTTCTAAGTCAATCTTTTTCATTCGTGCCATTGTCATAAATTTTACAGGAACTATTACTTGATACATAAAAACACAACAATTTAACATTCATATTCCATTGTGAATGACCACATGTATAATAGGAATAAATTACCTAGTATAATTCCCTATGTTTTAGATTAGTATGCTAGAGTCTATAAATACTTGGGTTGTATCCTATTTGATACAACATTAGTAAATCTATGTTACATTTTCACTTAGTATTAGATCCAGCTATTTACCCAATGTATCTCCTCCCCTGTCCTTCCCCCAACGAGGTTGCTTCTTCTCCATGTTTGCAAAGTGTGCCCATCTCTCCCCTATTCTTGACCACCATGTTCTACATTATGGTCTTGGCCTCCTAACACTTCCCACTTGCTTTGTAATTCCACCAAAAGCCCTCCAATGCATCTCATGTTGTACCGACGCCAACTAAAATCCCTCCTCTCCCTCCTATTTTTGCCTAGACCAGAAGATCCAACCAATATAATAATTAATTAGAAGCATCTTGGTGTTAGTCAACCATGATCCTCTCTCGCTCTATGTTCCTCCATGAGCCAGTGTAGTGCCAAAGTGTCTTGATGTCGATCAACAAGGAAACAGTAAATTTCACCCATGCCAACCAACATGGCTTAGCACCTCAAACCATGGATCCAACTCCCTTTATTTCCTTTTCATTGTAGTGTCTAACTTTTTCCTTTTGTTTCTGACCCTCGATAGAAAACAAGTCCTTGGTCCCCCTTCCCTCTTGGAGGAAAACCACTTTGCCAAATTTTCACTAGTACTTCAACAATTTTAATTATGCTTCATGATATAAAAATAATGCAAAATTCAAAATGTTCCCAATAATAATATATACTGAATATTAAGATATCTATTAAGCATAAATGGAAAATATTTTTTTAAAAAAGTATTTTGTTAAATGGTAGGATCTTATATAGCTATACTAAGATAGATGAGATATGCACCTCACAATACCTATTGTCTGGATCCTTAAAACGTCTACATAATGACTCTCTTCTTTGATTCAAAAAAATCAAAAACTCGAATTAAATACTAGACCAATTGACAAATACATGACATTAAAACCACTTTGGTTCCACAAAGAATCTAGATATTCACAATTTTATCTTTCTACAATAGTAAATTTACCCATGTGGCAAAGAATCTAGATATTCACAATTTACAATAGTAAATTTACCCATGAATCTTATCTTAACATTGAAGGTATCTATCAACTATAACATGAAGATATATGTAACGGTTTCAAGATGTTTTAATTAAATATGAGGTTGGCAAATAAACAAACAAGACTTCAATTGTCATACGTAGGTTCTTTGGTTTATAAGGAGTTAACGTGCCACTAAGTATTCTCACTAGTTTAGACTCAAAAGAGGGTGGCTGGAATATTGAAAAAGCAGTGTATTTCAGTTGATATTAAAAAGGAAAAAAAATGCATATTGTATTGCTATTATATCAAGTTCTTCTTGCATCCCCTACTGTGATGTAACTAAATCCTTAATCTGGTTCATTATTATATATCATTCTATCATACAGCTGAAGATATATGCACAAGCCTAGCACACTAACTCTATATTCTAAAAATAACATCAAGGAAACAAAATAAGCAGCTATGACAGCGAGTGTTTCATAAAATATTCTGTATCCACACACTATAAAGATACTGAATAGAGATTTAAATGATAGGCAAAACATTATGTTTTGAGCAGTTTGATGGCGACTGCTTGTAAGAAGCATTACATACTGCTTCCCAAGGTATACATTTTATGATTGGGATAATGCTCAGTATAAATCAGTGAGGCTTATTTTTTGTATACATTTTATATTTTATTGTCACTAAGATATGGTAAAATATTTCATTGACAATATGCCAAAATTGGCAGCCGTTGATGCCAGGATGGAGTATGAATTGAGATTACCATTTCTTCCAAATAAATAAACTTTACCTGCTCACCCCTTCTTATTCTTTATTAACTACATTGATATTAGAAAAATAAAAATGAATCCATAAGATTGTAGAGGAAACAAATTACAAGATAATTAGTATGGAAGTTACTGATGAATTCTCTTGTTGGCTGAAAATAGTCATAAACAACAACCTTGCTCTTTCAGAGAACTGGTCTCAACTGATTTAGATACTAGGATTTACATAATATATCAGCGACGGGATAGGATCTTAGGATAAATTGTGAAACAAGTACTGTACAAAATGTCTCTGATTCCAAGATCTAAACCATAGAGAAGTCCAGACTTCAGAAGAATATGCGCACCAACTCCAAAACTTACTAACAGCTTTCTGCCCTTGATATAAATAATGCCAAATTGTCCAAAATCGTGATAATCTAAAATGAGAAAGAAGGCAAAGTGCAAGTGCAAATGTTTTTGGGAAATACTGAGCAGTAGTCTATGTCCCGATTGAAGTAGCTACAGTAGCAACAACATCCTATTATTGTTTTGAGCATCATTCGCTTGTCTGTGGAGTCATGCCTTCAGTTCCTTCTAAATACACCAACTCATATTTACTACCAAGAACCAACTAACTTGTTTTTCATATGTTATAGACATCAATCTACAGCACACTTCGGAAATATATTACAATGTGCTCTCATATTAGTAAATATTCCATTATCCGTGCTCTTGGTGAAAAATTATCCTTCAACCGACTTAAAACATAATCCAACTAAACCTCCAGAGAATGTGTATGTTATACTGATATAGATCGAAGGGGGGAAAAATCGTTAAGTTCAATTATACAACAAAAGCATTCCACAATGTAACCATATAGAAGAAACAAATAAAGTATGCAGACAAGAATGTCACTTGAAAAGGAAACCATGCGAATAGCAAACCCGAATGCATTCTCTGCGATCTGGCAGCGGGGTTCTGCACAACGACATGGGGAGGCCGCTCCTTGGCGCTAAACTCCTCCTCGAAGAATCCATCCCTAGGCTCCTCAAGAGAATTCGCGAGGTTAAGAGCTTCAGCGAGCTTGGATTTGAGGAGGGAATCGGGGCGGAGGCGGGGCTGGACCACGAACAGCCTCGGCGGTCGCGTGGGGTCACGACCGAAGATAGAGACGCTGCCCGCTGGAATCTCATTTTGATCGGTCTCCTCTCTACTTCGGCGGCTGGAGGAGAAGGAGGCGGCGGGGAGTGGAGCGGAGGAGGAAGGTGTCGAGGGGAGGGCCGGTGAGAAGAGAGGCAAAGGAGGAGAAAAAGGAAAGAGGGGAGTGGGTTTGGGCAGCGACCGGAGTGGGGTTCGGAGGCGAGCGATGGCTCTCAGCATGATAGAGGGTTGCTCGGCGGAGGGAGTGGCAGACACGGGCGGCGGGGCGAGCCGGCGATTGTGGGACTTAAATTTAGACCAGCGAAATTTCGTACTCCCCCTGCCTGAAAAGAAAATTTTATTTTGCTCCCTAGTTTACGTACTTTGTAAAAATGCACTCACACTTTTAATCTATCTCTTCCGTCGCTCATCGTGTTCCGGTCTTTCCCTAGCCACCCACAATCGCTCCCTCGCGCCTCTCCGTCTCTTCCTTCGCGTCAGATTCCGATTTTTCCCACAACCCTAAAGCCTACGCCACCCACAGTCGCTTCCTCGCGCGTCTCCGCCTCTCTTCCCTCTCCAGCGCTCCCTCGCTGCTGCCGCCCGTTCCCTCTCTGCTGCCGCTCCCTCGCTGCTGCCGCCGCCGCCTGTTCCCTCCCTGCCGCTGATCCCTCTCTGTCGCCGCCGCCGCCCGTTTCCTTCCTCGCTGTCGCCGCCCGTTCCCTTCCTCGCTGTCGCCGCCCGTTCCCTTCCTCGCTGTCGCCGCCCGTTCCTTTGCTGCTGCCGCTCCCTTAAGCATCTGTAGCTGCATTGGTTTGAAGTATATATTTTTTGGGTCAGTTCTTTCTTCCTAAAAGTATTAAATGGTTTGCACATGAAAAATAGAGGATCACGTGTTGATTTGTGGAATTCTTTTAACTTCTGGAGTTTTTACTGTGATTAGGTATCTGTTATCATGTCCTAGAACCAATGCATAAATTACTTAATAAAACCAATTAATGTTTTTTCAGGATTTTGTAGATATGTGCTAATTTATGTATTTATTTTCACACATTAGGATTGTTGAAGCTATCCAGAAGCTTAGCAGCCTTATTCTTACTCAAGGACCAAAACTTTGGTTGCAGGTTTTATCGAGTGGAAGGTATACAAAGATGTGTATCAAAGGTATGCTAACTTTGTTGTCACTGTGGTGATTTCCTTACTAATTTCTTCCTGAGTTTAGTAATCAAGGTAGCAATCTTGTTGATCAATCATTGAACTGGTATGTTAGCCTTTCTTAATGTTCTGCTCTCATTTAGCTTACACTACTTTTGCCTCTTAATCGTCAGCAAGTCCCACTGCTCCCAATCTCTCACTACCTTCTTCAAAACTTTATTGATCATATTTTTTATATCAGAAAACAAATATTTATCACCAACTTTATACACGTAGTAACCTTATCACCAAAAACATAAAGAGTAAGATTGTTTGTTACATGTATTGTAAGAATTTAGGTATAATTATGGTGTTATTTCGAGTCAACCAGTTCCACCAATCCTATCAATAGTCCAATTTTCAAACATTGCCTATATATTTTGTTGATGTAGTCAGTGCCACAGTTCAAGGAATGTGAAACATGAACAAATAAACTTGGGTAATTAATCTTTTTTATCTTGTATATTACTATAAGAATTATGTTGAACTAATAAAGTGGCATAATTTAGATGTGTCATTTGTATAGCTAAGGTAACAAAAGAGGCCGATAAAATATTTTAGAAAGGTGAGCAAACATGAAGCATTTATAGAAAAATGCCCAAAAATCACCTGATTTAACTAGAACTGAAAATCGAGGTTTTAAGTGAGAATCAGACTAATGAACTGGTTGTTCCTTAATTCAAATGATGCCCAATCTGATTCTAAAAAAAATGCCAAAAAGATTGATTAGTTTAGAGTTTCTGTTTCATATGCCTCAAATTGTGGCATCCATCATGCAAACTAAATGTATTGGTGTAAAAAGTACTGAAGCTCCTAATTTATGTGTATCAAATTAATTGCAAAATCACTAATAGGTTTGCCCTAGTAGTAAATGAGTTAGATTCAAAGGGCTTCCCGCCAAAGATCAGGGGATTCAAATCTTGCATAATGGCACTATTAGGAGAGCTTAATCTTGGTCTTGTTGCAATGGAGATTGTTTTACATTCAAGTGATATGAAGAAGTCAAAAATAATATATATATATAATCGCATAATTAAGGATTTTATGATCATGTAATTCCCAAAATTGTGCATTGATCATAAATTCATGAACATGAAAAAGGATAGCACTGCAGCTCACAGGTAATGTAGAATCAACACAAGTAGAAGAATATAAACGAAAAAAAAAAAAAGAAATGGGCTTCTCATCCACTATGCCTACACCTGATTCAACCTTGACCTATACCTCTATAAGTGGGCATCGACCAGACTTGATCATTAACAGGTCACTGACCATAGATCATCTATGCTTCATCCATAAGCTACAACCTTATAAGGCTTCACCCTAAATCTCACTAAACCTTTTTGGCCCTCTAACCTACAAGGGTATAGACAATATGCATATAATATCCACTACTCAATCACAATATAATAAATTTGTTTATCATGCCACTTAAATAAATCCAACAGGCACAACGTGCCCTGTTTAATACAAACTTCTATCAAACATTGAAAATAAACAGACAACGTGCATTGCAACAAGAAACACCAACATTCACCAAGGCAATAAAAAAAAACTAAAAAAGCCATGTTCAATCCTACAAAACCAAGAATCCACGCACAAAAAAGTACCCACAGAATGAAAGATAGCTCGTTCAGTTAATGAAACGAATTATTCTAGAAGAAAACACCTTTACATGAGAAAGGAAACGTATCCGCGAGTAGGAAGCAAGATCTACGAGTTAGGTAACGTTCTATAAGTACATGTGAGATTCAAGGATTGCAGAAAATGATGGTACAAGAAGTGAGCGTGTAATAGAGAACGTGTCACAGCAGGAGAGGCTGAGGTTGTTTATGCTCCTTCGAATTCTCATGGTCGTAAATCTCATTCTGGTTCAATTGCTAGTGAGAAATGAAATTTCCTGGTATGATATGATTCTATCTTCATAATTCTGGAAGGACATGGATTCTATTTTTGTGAGTCTTTCTATATGGTCACATGAATTGTGTTCTCTGATTTTTTTTATTAATTAATCCAAGTATGATCAGTTGATTACTTCTATAAACCTACTAAATGTCCTTGGTTTTAATATTTCATCCATTTATTGATAGAACCTATCCTTTGAATCATACCCATATATGATCCTGCAGCATCTTTTGTATTTATGATTGTTTGTGTCATCTCAGTTGGTTTCTCTTTGCCTAGATCAACTCTTCTCTTTTTTTTTTTTTTTTTGTCTTTTTCAGTCAGGAAACCTTGCCAATATGTATAGTAGGCCAGTTACAAATGAATCTGCTGACCAGGACAGTGAGAGTGAAGAGATTGACATCAGGAAGATATTTAAAGACATTGAAGACTTGGGTATGGTGCTTTGAATTATAAAGTTATTAATAAGTAGTGGCCATCTGAATCTTTTTAAATCTATTACCTATAAAAAAAATCAACAAGGTTATCAAATTGAGATTCATATTGTGAATGTTTTTCGAGAAATTTTGAATTGCTAATTGTTTTTTAGAATAATTTTGAAATCATAGTAAAATAATATAATATTACTTTTATAGCAAGAGGGAGTAAGATGATGCTATTCATGATAAAGTATATAAGTTCATATCTTACATTGATGGCCATATTATTATTCGTATCGTTCCAGTAAATTCCCAAAGAATTGAAATGACATTAGCAATAAGAAATTTCTTCATTAAAGGTTCTTTATATAAAAAAGTCATTGTCAATTAATGGAAGATTGACTTTGATTTGGTGTGATTTTTTATGTTACTATCTATTTTGCCCTCACTATCATTGTGTTTGTCTCACAAGACTTGTTCCTCTCAGTGTTTGTTTGTTGCTTGGTCTACTACTTTCACTATTATTGACTCTGCTTCTTCACATTGACTATTTATTCTTCTATTTATACACTTTCGGATTCCACTCTCTTTAACCTTTATACTTTTATAATATGAAATTTATCCTTTTTTTTCTTCTTTATACTTTTACATTGTGTTGGTTTTACTTTCTTCGAGGTTTGCTTTCTTAATTGGATAAAATAAGATTAATATTGATTCATATGAAAATGAACCAAATCATCAAGATGCCTAGGTTCTTTCCATTTCTGATTCATACATAAGAACTGTATTTTTCGATATGATATGAATCATAAATTGTACCATTCTAATAACTATACTTATGGAATCATGTTTTTGCTACTAATCATTTCCTTCTTCATTTAGGTGCATCCAATATGCCATGGAAGGAGCGGAAGCAACTGGAGAATAGAAAAGTTGTCCACTTAGGTGGAATGATTGCATTGAGACTTTCTACCTCTCATCATCTCATCGACTTGTTGAATATGTATCTGATTTGATGATTGTCTATGTGAAGCACCGCACGCGTTGAGTGTGGCAAAACCTGCTATGAAAAATCAGAAGAAAAGAGAGCTAAAGCAACAGGAACGGGTAATCCACTAATCCATCACTTGTGCAATCTCTTTTTGTTCTATGGATTTTATTTTATATATATTCGATGATTTTAGGACTTGATTCTCAGCCGGTTCACAAGGAATCGATCAAGGACGGACAGTAAAGATAGGATGCTGAAGCCGGAGGAGCGGATTCCGGATACTGAAAACGAGTGAGGGAAATTTCAGGAAAGATGTACTGGATGTGAGCATCTGTTGAAACCCAGTGGTAGTAGTGCATCCAAAAACAGGGATGATTTGGATTACAAGAAGAGCCATAAGTAGGAAAAAAGAAAAGGGATGTTCGCACCACCACTAGATCCAATAATTTATTCAGGGAGGCAAGAACAAGATGCTTGAAGGGGGAATTATCCCATGCAACTTGTGACGTAATATATATATATATGCCTCCTTATGCAATTTTAATCGTATTAATTATAGCAACACTCATTCTTTAATTAATATTAGAACATATATATGAGACAATGTTGAGTTTTGTTGGATTCTTAATGCTAACCTCCTCTTTTAACATGACCCCCTTAAGACTTACTAATAGAGGTGATGGGCACCATGTGGGGAAGTGAAACCGTTGTCAATGTTTCATGAGAAAGTAGAGGGAAGAAAGGCTTCACTTCTGTGGTATGTTCATATTAAAATTTCGAGTTATCACTAAAACGTAGCAATTAATATCACCTAATTAAAGTGAACGATCATGATTCATGACTCGCGCTATCCGACGCCAAACACTGGCCACCTACTAAACACGGCTATTAATGCCACACCCCTGCTTCAATCGATCGGTTCTCTTAAATCACTTTTGAAATTCCATTAATTCGATCGGTTCTCTTAAATCACTTTTGAAATTCCATTAATTAGATCACTATGAGTATCTATATCAATTTCTCTATCCAAAATATATAATTTAAGGTAAAAATTTTATTTTATTAAATTTGGATATCCACTTTTCAATATATCATATATCAGTTTTCCTATTTTTTCTCTCTCATCTATAATGTTTAGGGAATGAAATTCATTCCTTAAATTTAGAGAAGTACTGTTCATAAATGCATAATTTAGTGAATGGATAGGATAACTGATGTAAAGATTTTATAATTATCCTATCTAAAATTTAAGGTAAAATTTTTGAATAAAATATCTAATATAAATACTCTAATAACTTGGATTTTAGATTAATGGCCTTCGCTAATCAAAGTATGCAAACGCGGGACACCATGCGACTGGTTTTATTTGATCGGCACTACCACGACTCGTTCCCCCCAAATTATATTTGAGGGAGGCATATGCGAGATGGCTGCATCCTTTGAGTCATTTTAATTTTCCCTCACGCATGGTTTATTCCTAGCATCACGGTACGGTTCCATCCATCAGCGCATAATTGGTTATCCATGATCCATACGTAATTAATTAAGTAGCGCATAATTGGTTATCCATGATCCATACGTAATTAATTAAGTAGCGCATAATTGGTTATCCATGATCCATACTCAATTAATTAGCATTTGCAAATGGCATCAGCTCTTTCCTCTCCACCTTGCTCCTCTTCACAAGAATGAAATTACCTGATCCTCTCGATACGGTTTAGTAATGAGGTGTTATCATCATAAGATTTGGGATTCGAATCTCAACATAATCGATATAAATGTCTCTCTTATATGTCAGTCATTATTCCAAAGGCTAGTAGCTATCCGTGATTTACCTCTTCCGTGATGACCTTAGGACGGGTTGGTGGGTGCGCTGTGAGCGAGCGTAGTTGCCTTTCTGCTATCACAAGTATGAAATTGTTACCTCAATTTCATACTTATGTGTTCCCAGGACTATGGTGTCGCGGTAGGACATTCAAGTTGTCACCCAGGCACCCGTGGTTTGATCCCCAGCTATGGTGTATTTGTAGAAATTTTTTCTCCAAATGGGGGGCGCAACCAAAGGATACTGGGCTTCTAGGCTAGCCGCCGTGCGAGCTTCCCGATTTACCCTAGTGGCCGGTGGGAAACTTCCGTAGGATCGGACTGGTCACCCCAGGCAAGGCTAGTAGTCACTCGTGATTTACCTCATCCGTATTGGCCCTATAACATATTGACAGGGGTGTTGGGGCGAGCGTGTCACCTTTTTGCCAACAATTTCAGTCTTATGTATTAATTACCATTTAGTCATTGTTTATGATTTATGTGTATCATGGTAAAGCTCATATTCAACATTCTAAAAAAAGGGCATCCGTGTATCTCGGACATCTCACACAACTGAGCGCATAGTCATTTATAATTTATAGAGAGGTAAAGGAAATCGAGTAGGTCACTACATGGAATAAGAGGGTATTTCTTCCAGTTTCGTTGGGAATCGACCATTACTTTCTGTAATAACTGTAATAGAACTAATTATGTTAATACAGTAATCTATAATTGCACCAATAAATGACGAGCATGCAATAAACATTAATAACAGTAAGGGTTAAGAAATTGTGTATCTCCGGTCGAAGCGTCGGACGTGCAAACTGTCTTTAGAGAATTGATTGCCGCCCACGGTGCAGAGGCTCTCCGTAGGTGCACTCCAAAACGAGCGCCGCACTCGGACTCAACCTCAGATCGCGAACCAAGCCTCAGAATTTAGAAAGAAAGAAGAAGAAGAAGAAGAAGTAGAAAGCAAGGGAGAAGGAATGCTATGCTTTCTGGAGTGAATTGAGAAGGAAGTGAGGAAGTGTATTTATACACTTGAAGCAATGCAGAGGAGGGACGCACACTTTGCTTCTGCTACCTCCACTCGATTTGGGCTTGGCCCGCGCATGCGTGTAGGTCCTCTTATTATTGCTAAGCAAGGATGGAAGGGCTTCCTATATAAGCCCTTCCAAGCTTCTCCACTTAGCAATGTGGGACTAAAAATACTCCAAAAAATACTTTGAATTTTTTAAAACAAAATTCAACACTTTCTACAACTCTACTATGTGATGACCAACTCGGTCAAGCCCGAGGGCATAAAGTTCATATTCCAATGATATATATTGGATAAATAGATACATTTTTCCAAAGTTGAATAAAATGATGGTGTTATCCTGCATACCCTTCGGCTATGTTTGGTTAGGGATAATGTAATTAAACTTGTAATTTAATAAACTTTGTAATATAATATAATGTAATTAATATTACATTACTACATTTTGTAAAAAAAAACTTGTATGTAATCTTTGATTACATTCTTTTATTTGGTATCCATTATTTTTTATAAGAAATATAATTTGTATTATTATAAAATGATAAAAATATTATGCAACCTCTACCGGAGGCGGCGACGGTCGACAGTGGTGGCAGGTAGCGGGCTGAGGGCGACGAGCGGTGGTGGCAGCAAGTGGCGGCTGCGGCGACGACGACTAGTGACAACAGCGACTGACAGCAGCGAGCGATGATTGGCAACGGTGACAGTGGCATCAATGACCAGTTGGTACAGGAAATGAACTAGGGTTATATTTGACATTTAAATTTTAGTTAAATATTGAGCTTAGAATATAATCTGGATTAAGTGTTGTTGGCCTTGTAATTTAGATTACAAAACTTTATTGTCTTTTGTAATCTATATTACAATACAACTTTAAGAATATATCAAAAAAAGTAATCAATATTGTAATATATCTTGATTACATTACAATATTGATTACACCTCACCAAACGTAGCCTTAATGGGCGACTGTGGCCCCCACAGACATAACTGAGGTGATAAGTGGATGGAGGTTTGTAACTTGAGGTCAAGGGTCAAACCTCGGGATTGGCGGGGTGTAAATCCTTGCACCACGTATAACTCACCCCCCCCCAATCCACTTGTCTCTTCAATCATCGTAATTTACCTCCTTCATGTTGATCCTGGGGCGAGATGGTGGGAACGCTAGGGGCAAGCACTTCACCTTTTGTCACTTAAATGAGCGACTATGGGCGACGATCCGACAAGGCAAATCTGACACTATTTTTGTTTTTTGTTTTAATCCCTCGCCTCTCTTCCTTCGTCGAAATTTTTTTAATCTATCTCTTCCTTTGCTCGCCCCATTTCGGTCTTTCCCTAAACCCTAAACTCCTCGCCACCCACGGTCACTCCCTCGTGCCTCTCCACCTCTTCCTTTGCTCCTCTCTTCCTTCACATCAGTTTCTAATTTTTCCCTCAACCCTAAAGCTCGCTGCTCACAGTCACACCCTTTTACCTCTCTGCCTTATTGGAGCAATCTTGCTCCAAGTATCATTTACTTTTGATGTTTAGCTAAATAAGTTTAAGTTAGGTAATGTTAGTGGCCTAACATGAATGTTGAGTAGTATTTACAAAGGAAAGTCCAGGTATGAAGACTTGGCAAGGAAAGCCCAAGAAGATAGTCTTTGCGAATGAAGTCCTAGAGCGTGGCTCTTAGTGGTGAAGTCCTGGAGGTGTGACCTCTAAGAAAACTTAGCATGACATAGTTGAAGGAAGCACTTGAAGGCAAGCACAAGGATGAGGAGTCGTGGGCTCGAAAACATCCTAAGGGCGAGGTTGATGGAAGGTGCTTTAAGGAGTAAGTCTAGGCTAAGGGTAAGCTTAAAATATGAAAGGATCATACTTGAGTTATTTAAAACTCAGCTTGAGGCGTATCAGTCGACTGATGTTTGATCTAGAAATTCACAGAGTTTGCAGCAACCTATCAGTTGACTGATCCATGAGGGCAGTCAACTTGTATAATACCATTGAGCTGATAACGGACAGAATTCCCGAAGATCTTTAAAGGAACAGTAGTCGTTACTTGTTACCAGTCGACTGATGCATCCATCAATCGATTGGCAATCGGGGTTTTAAAAATTAGCCTCAAATATAAAAGGCTTGAGAGCTTGGAGAAAAACACAAGAACTCTTTCATGCTAAAGCATCCTTAGGCTTTTCAAGTGATCTCAAGCTTCCATACTCTCAATCTCTTCCTTCTACGCTCATCTTTCATCATGTAAGAGGAAGAGATCATCTCGTAAAGGTTTCTCCACCTTCGTGCTTGATTCGAGAAGGAGAAGTTTATAGTGGAAGTGTGCTCATCAGTGTGGATCCTTGAATTAGTCACCTCTAGGAGGTGAGGACCAAGTAAATTAAGTAGTTAGCATTGCATTTCTTAGATTTTTATTCTAGCTTTTCCATTGTTTGTGTTTCCGCTAACAAAGTTCTAGGGAGAAATCGAAGAAAGACTATTCACCCCTTCTAGTTAAACATAAAAGTCCTAACAAGTGGTATCAGAGCCCGAGTCACCTCGGAAGAACTCACCATCAACCGAGCATCAAGATAACATTTCAAGAGAAATATAGCATCGCTCGACCACCTTTGTTTGATGGCAATAACTTCACACATTGGAAAAGTAGGATGAAGTATTACTTAATGAATGATATTGAAAATTGATTTATTATTGTAGATGGATTCGAAAAACCAAAGGATGAGTTTGGAGCACCTCTTCCAACCAAGGATTAAACAAAAGAGATGTCAAAGAAGGCTCAAGCAAACGCAAAGGCCACAACAACCCTACAATATGGACTCTCCAAGGATCAATTAAGTAAAGTAGGATCATTCAACTCCGCCAAAGAACTTTGGAAAAATCTCATTGAGTTGAATGAAGAATCAAGGAGAGCCAAGAGAGATCTCTTGGTGGGCCAACTTCAAACCTTCACCATGAAGACCAATAAAACCATTAATCAAATGCATGGTAGATTCAAAGAGATAGTAAATAGGCTTCATATAATAGATGAGAAAATTGACAACTAGGATCTAGTAAGGTATGTTCTTCAATCTTTTCCTATAACACCTTATGGGCATCAATAGTTAATGTATATAAGGTTTCTAGAGATCTCTCCTTAGTTAAGCTTGATGAATTGTTTTGCGAATTTGAACTTCATGAACAAGCTAACTGTTGGTGCAGTTAGTACCAATGATCAAGCCTGAGTTTTGATGAATGACAAATAGATTAAAGTTAAATGTATTGTTGATCTAACCTTTGTTGGGATATGTCCAATGTAGTATGTACTAAAAACACATTTTGTAAATATGTACAACAGAATACATAACAATAAATGAACTAATTTATTACATCACACACACCATACACATGCAAAATACAATCGCGTAAATAAGATCATAAAATAAAAAATGAAATCGAATAATAATTATTTTACGTATACCTTACGGATGACCTGTACCGAGAAGGATATCAACCTTTTGCGACATTATCGACCTCGCCTCTATTTGTGTCCATGCCAAGCTCTTCAAGACAACACCAAGTGAATAAGCTTCGCCTTCAGAAGGTACTAGCCATGAGCAAATGAGAAGGATCAAGAAGGGGAGAAGAAACAAAAGGAAGATCTTCTTCCTTTGGGTGGCTCATGGCAACAAAAGGAGAACCTCTTGTTGTGGTCGGCGATAAGAGAGCGGGAGAAGGAGAGAGAGATTTTGAGTTTAGGTTTCCAAAACCTAATCAAGGCAATAATGAATTGTGTATTAATTCTCACTTAACCATATCAATATATAGTCCTCTTTAATGAGCTGGATTAGAAAGCTCAATTTCATATACTTTAATAAAAAATTAGCTCATTAACCCCTTGGTTTGGTTCACAACTAAATTAAGTTGGTTCATAGCTAAATCAAATTGGTTCATAACTAAACCAAATAGGGTCCAACTCTTTCATAAGAGATGTGGCGCATCCGTGCTTCTGTTCCAACAAATATTTCCATATTTATTTTATGTATGGTCTATCCATCTCTTGATCTGAGAATCCTCTTCTCTAACTTATTTTACATCTTTCAGAGACTGTAGTGCGTATGATCCAATAAATTTTTTATTTATCTTGGTCATCCATAATTAACTACTTAATTATAGAACGATCATGAGTGGTACCTACTAGTACATCATGATCCTTAATTAACCAAAACATCACAGTTGATCTCAGAACTAATTCTGAACCCTTCAGCAGCTACATTGAGTCGTGTCTCATTCTCTTCACTCGTCTTATACTCACTTAGTTCAGGACATGATTTATGTGTCTGCCCCTACTAGATTGATTACATCACACCTAGCCCAAGTAATACTTTCTCATTCTGTAGATTCAAATTACTTGTACATGTGTACAAGAGTCACATACTCTTAACATGTAATGATTTGACCAAAGACTTTAAGTAATAATCCTAATGAGTGGTCATAGGGTATATGTCTCCTTGTAAGGAGCGGTGAATTCTCTGTGGACTATACAAATATCTACGGGTACTTTGACTTATACCCAATCATCTCGAGTCCACACCTCCAAAAGATGCTTGGTTAAGATGTTAAAGTATAAATCTTTATGACCAAGATAAATTGTATACCTCAAATCGAAGGAAACTTGCACTCGAGTTACAGTAAGAACTTTAAAAACATATCCATATATGTAGAGAACCATATGAAATCTTACAGTAAGTTACTCCAATGAACTAGTTCTCATAACTAACATCTACGTTTAACTCTCAATATCTCAATGTCTCCAACTAGTGAGAAACAGCTGCTTAGATGAACTAAGAAGTATAACTCATGCTAGTCTTACAGAATTAATGATGTTCGAATGTGCTAATTCAACGACTAGGGAAATTTCAATACGTTCATAATTACACATATAGAAATAATGACAAGTTATGATCAAATCATAAATTCTCTCATGCTATAAATTGTATTACAGACATTCAGTAAATACACTTCAGACTATTCAAACATATAATATGCACTTAAATAGTAAATTTATATTTATTAAATAAATATTAAACCATAAGGCGATTATCTTATGACATTCCTCAAAATCTAGCAACCTTTTCTACCAAATATGCAAGACTTGACTAGTCTGACATCAAGTTAAAATCTAGCTAAGTCTGGAGGATTTGATAGCTGGTGTAAAAGTCCAAATAGATTAAGGAGTGACCTAATATTTGGTGGGAAGTCCAGCTGGATTCACAGGACCTGGCAGCTGGCTGAAGTCTAGTTGAGTCTGCAAACTTGACAATTGGCAGGAAGGCTTGGTGGACTGAGGTAGAGTCAAGTGATTCTGCAAGGTAAGTAAGGTAAGTCATTGAAGGAGAGTGTTCTAGTGAGGATGAGTTCTAATTTAGGACTTTAGGTGTAGGTCTAATTTAGATCTATTTTGGAAACCTAAATTAAGACCATGACTAGTTCCTGGTCTTGGAAGGACATAAACTAATTATTACTGCTATCTTATTATTGTGTTAACTTTATTTTACAACTTAGATATTTTGTGTAGGACTAACACTTTTTATATGACAAAAGGAACGCAAAATGCCTCAGGTGAACAGTACCCGAGGCGTTTCAACCGAAGGAAGGTGCCTTGAGCTGGGTGAGGGAAGATGCCTTCGAGAACTTGGAAGGCACCTTCGGTCGGATAACGCAAAAGGCCTCGGGGATGATAAAGCACTACTTTTTCAGGACAAAAGTTGGGGTTGAAGGCGGTTTTAGTGTTATGAAAGGCGTCTTCAACACTCAATAAAAAAAAGTCTCGCCCAAGACTTCAACACAACTTATACACACTTCTTCTATGAGCTTCTACATGTTCGTGCGACGTTCCAATTGCTCCGACCTCGTCTTGCTGCTTTGCTAAGATGTTGTTATATCCAACTACTGCTGAGGAGTCACCCAACACCAAGCCTAATTCGATCCTCTTCAAAAGTATTGGGTAACGAAAGTTCAATTTTGTACTTAATTTCTACAAAAAGGAAAGTGTAGTGTTTTACACTTATATTGATTTTTCTATTGTACTCATTTCACTCTTTTGGCAATTCCAGAAAAGGATCATAGTGGATTGGCCATCGATACGATCCGTAGGATCGTGGGTCTTGGAGTAGGATTCACCAAAGACTCTGAACCAAGTAAAAATCGCTTGTGCTATGGTTTTCCTTTTTATCTCTTTTTGTCTTTTCTGTTACGTACTTATTTTTCAAAAGCGAAGAAAAAGTCAAGTTTTCAAAATCACGTGATTCACCCGCCCCCCCCCCTCCCGACCGCCACCGCCGCCTCTCACAAGCATTATGATCCAATACTAACATGTTTTCTAAAGAGAAAAGTATAGCTCTTATTGTAGAGAAAAAGGAGAAGAAGAAGAAGAAAGAAAAGGAGGAATCCTTATCATCCAAATCTGACCTAGAGTCATCGGATAGTGATGAAGAAATGTTGGCTAGTGAAATGACTCACTATGTTAAGAAGATGATGGGACGAATAAGGAGATTCAAAAGAAAGGATGTGAAAAAAATGTTCCAATCCTTGAAAGATAAGAGTAGTCAAAGTTTAAGTTTTAACACTAATGTCATTTGTTATGAATGCAACAAGAAAGAGCACATCAAGCCAAATTGCTTAGAATTGAAGAAGAAAAAAGAAAAGGAGAAGAATAAGGAGAAAAAGGAGGTCATGGTGGCCCAAGCTACATGGGATACACCAATCATTAACTAATCGGATGAAAATGAGTTATGTCATGTCACCTGACACATGGCATTTATAGCTTTTGAAGATGACAAGGAAACTTCAAGTGAGGAGGAAGCTTCAAGTGAAGAAGAATCAAGATATGAATCATCATCTAATGACGATGAGGTAAAAGAATGTCCTAAATAGAACTTCTTTATAAAACTATTGTTTATCTCAAGAATGCTTTAGTTAAGTCACAATCTAGGGTTAAGGCCTTGAAGGTCAAAATTAGGTCAACTAGGAATGATGCATGTATATCTAGTGAGTAAATCATGTTTAAAGAAGAAAATGATAACTTGAAGAATCAAGTGATTGAATTAAGAACATACTTAGAAAAATTAACAAATAGATCAAAATACCTCGATATGATTCTTAGTAACCAAAGAGTCATTTATAACAAGGTCGGATTAGGATATCGACCTAAGACTAAAGAGGTTGCATATGTTTCTCTTATAGGAAGAAATGATACATCTAAGAAGTTAATGCTTAAGGGAAAGATAAAACAAGCTTTGATACCTAAGAAATTTTTGCATGATATTACCAAATCAAGTACATGGGTACCAAAGAGTTATATTTTTTATGTTGTTTAGGTAGAAGAGAAGAAGGATTTAGGTATATAGATTGTGGATAGTGGTTGCTCAAGATATATGACTAGTGATGTAGGCAAGTTCTCCACAATCAACTATATAGAGAAAGGAACGGTAGCTTTTAGAAATAGTGGGAAGCTCAAGATTATAGATAGAGGTACAATTGAGGTATCATCCACAATTGTTATTTATAAAGTCCTATCGATTAAGAATATGGGATTTAATTTACTTAGTGTAAGTCAATTATGTGATTCCGAGTACAATGTGGAATTTCACTCTACTAAGTATTTGGTTAAACATAAAAGAAAATTTCATGCTAGTTACTTAGTGATCCTAGAGTTTCATCCTTTCTTATGCTTCTAACATTTCTACTAAGTGTCTCATGTCAAAAGAAGAAGAAGGGTGGCTATGGTATAGAAAACTTGGACACATCAACATGAAAAAATAGCCAAGGTAGACAAAATGGAATTAGTAAAGGGACTACCAAAGGTCAAGTATGTCAAGGATAAGATGTGTGATGCATGCCAAGAGGGCAAGCAATCGAGGTCATCACCTAAAGGTAAAACTCTAACTAGTACCTTATTACTGTTAGAATATTGCATTTAGATCTTTTTGATTATCATAGTACTCCATTGGTAGGTAACAAATATTACTTAGTGATTGTTGATGATTTATCTAAATATGCTTGGGTCTACTTCATGAAATATAAGGATGAAACTCTAGGAAAAATCAGAAGATTTAGTAAAAGAGTAGAAAATGAAAAGAACTTCAAAATCAACCGGATCCAGAGTGATCACACTGAAGAATTTGAAAACTCAAAGTTCTCTAGGTTTTGCTTATAAAATGAGTATAAGCATGAGTTTTCTTGTCCAAGAACACCCCAACAAAATGGGGTGGTGGAAAGGAAAACTTGACAAGAAGCAACTAGGACTATGCTTAATGCTTACTCTTTACCTAGCTATTTGTGGCCGGAAGCGGCTAATATAGCTTGTTATATCCAAAATCATATTTTAATCAATAGGTTTTTAGGAAAAATATCTTTTGAATTATAGAATGACACAATTCCTATAATCCACTATTTTAAAGTTTGTGGTTGCAAGGTCTATATCCTAAATACCAAAGATGACTTAGGAAAATTTGAGTCTAAGTCGGATGAGGGAATTCTAATTGGATACTCATCTACTAGTAGATGATATAGAGTATACAACAAAAGGACTCAAACGGTTGAGGAATCATCTAATGTTAAATTTGATGAGTCTACTAAGATTTACTCTAGGAAATCCTCCATTTGAAAGGCATATAAATGAAAGAAATCAAGTCATTACTCAAAGGATTCAAAATTTGAATTTAGATGGTAATGATCAAGGGGCAGGAAGAGAAAATTTCGATGAGAAAAACAATGACCATGGTGAATGTGATGAGCCCACACCTCCTAGGACCTTAAGAATTCATCAAAATCATCCTATAGACCAAATAATAGGAGACGTCATACAAGGAGTGAGAACTAGATCCTATCTTTGAAATCATACTAGTCAAATTATCCTAATCTCTCAAATTGAACAAAAATCAATTAATGATACCTTGCTTGATCCAGATTGTGTTAGGGTCGAAATATGCTAGAGGGGGGGAGGGGGTGAATAGTTCATCGTGCGCTCGTCGTCTTGCTTCTTGGTGATGATAGGCGGCGGAAAATACAAGAAACAAAAATACAACACTAACACGAAGAATTTACTTGGTATTCACCTCAAGAAGAGGTGACTAATCCAAGGATCCACACACGACACACACTCTCCACTATGAAAACACTCTTTTACGGTAACTACCGAAGGTGGAGAAGCGCTACAACACTCTCAGTACAAGAAGAAAGAAAGAGAAGTAAATACAATTGAAATCTTACAAGATTTACACTTGAAATTCTAACCCTAGCTTCTTCTTCTTGTCGTAGATCGCCTCTTGACTTGGACGTGCACAAGCACTTGCCTTCAAGAACCTTCAAGAACTGGCGGTGAGAGCTCGGAGAAGATGCTGTGAGGATCGAAGAAGAATCGCAGCTGTAGCCGTGTAAGCCCTGCGAACAAGAATGCTCGCCAACAGATATAATCTGCGCCAACGGTCGGATCCCAATTGATTGGATTGCTCCCAATCGATTGGGGAGATTTTGGATTGATCGGTCGATCAATCTAGAGCACCTCTGAGCTCTCTGGAAATCGCCTGAATCGATTGCCCGATCGATTCAGGGTTCTCGCCCGATTTCCTGTGCTCCAATCGATCAACCGATCGATTGGAGGCTCCCAATTAATCGGGTGATCGATTGGGAGGTGTTCTGTGCGAGCCGATTCTTTCCCAATCGATTAACTGATCGATTGGTAGAAGCCTTTGTCGATCGATCGGTTGATCGATTGGACTCACTTGCGACTTGCCAAATCACGTCCAAAGTCCCTAAAATCAGCATCCGGTCAACCATGACTCGTTGAGACATCATGTCTAGCATCCGGTCACCCTCGACCTGCTAGGACTTCCTCACCAAGTGTCCGGTCAATCCCTTTGATCCACTTGGACTTTTCTCCTCGTGCCAAGTATCCAGTCAAACCTTTGACCTACTTGGACTTCTCAATACCAGGTGTCCGGTCAACCTTGACCCACCTAGATTTCCACGTGTTTGGCTTCACTCACCAGGACTTCCCTTCTGTCTAGCTTCACTTATTAGGACTTCCCATCTGCCTGGCTTCACTCACCAGGACTTTCACCTAGCTTCACTCACTAGGATTTTCATACTGTCTAGCTTCACTCACTAGGTCTTTCACCTAACTTCACTCACCAGGATTTTCCAACTACCTGGCTTCACTCATCAGGACTTCTCCTTTGCCTAGTTTCACTCACTAGATCTTTTACCTAGCTTCACTCATCAGGATTTTCCAACTGCTTGGCTTCACTCACCAGGACTTCTCCTCTGCCTAGCTTCACTCACTAGGTCTTTCACTTGGCTTCACTCACCAGGATTTTCTAACTGTCTGGCTTCACACACCAGGACTTCTCAGTCAAGTATCCAGTCAGTCTTGACCTACTTGACTCTTCTTTACATCTAACTCGTCAACCTTGACCAAAGGAGAATTGTACCAACAATCTCCCCAAATGAATGATTGCACCTGCAATTTCCATGTATTATAAGTCTTCATGTATTGTCAAACATCGAAACTCAAACATCAAGACTCAAGCTTAGCCATCTCAAGCTTAGTCAAATAGGTCAACCTTGACCTAGGGAATATTACACAAATAGATTGGATACTAGCAATCAAGAAGAATTAGCCCAATTTGAGATAAGTATGAGAGTTGGCCTCTAGACCCAATTATAGTATAATTGTTACAACAAAATAGGTTTTTAGAAATAAATTAAATGACCAAGGTAAAATCACTAGAAATAAAGCTAGATTGGTGGCTAGAGGTTTCAATCAAGTTGAAGGACTTGATTATGATAAAACCTATGCTCCAGTATCTAGATTAGAGTCTATTCGAATACAATTAGGATATGTCGCTCATATAGGGTTCAAACTCCATCAAATGGATGTGAATTGACATTCCTAAATGGAGTTATTAAGGAAGAAGTTTACGTTGAGCAATCGCCCGAATTTACAAACATAGATTACCCAAATCATATTTATAAACTTAATAAAGTCGTATATGGGTTAAAACAAGCTCCCCATGCTTGGTATGAAAGACTCTCGTCCTTCTTAATTTCTAAGGATTTTAGAAGAGGAACAATCAACCCAACTTTATTTCTAAAGTCTAAGAATAAAGATATTTTTGTTGCCCAAGTTTATATTGATAACATCATTTTTGGTTTAACAAATAATGAGTTTCTTCATGAATTCATCAAACATATGGAGAATGAGTTTGAAATGAGCCTAGTTGAAAATTTGAGCTTCTTTTTAGGATTGCAAGTCAAACAAACTAGTGAAAGAACTTATGTTTGCCAAATAAAATATGCTAAGGAAATTATCAAGAAATTTTGTTTGAAAAATGCTAAAGTAGTATCTACTCCTATGGGAACTAATACCAAGATAGATAGACCTAAAGCAATATACGAGTATCATTGGTAGTTTGTTATACCTAATCGCTTGTAGATCGGATATACTATTTATGATAGATATGTGTGCAAGATATTAATCTTGTGCTAAAGAGTCTCACTTAGTGGCGGTAAAGAGAATCTTGAGATATATCAAGAGGACTCTTAATGTAGGTATTTGGTGCCCTAGGACTCAGAATTTTAATTTGATTGGGTACAACGATTTCAATTATGTGGGTTGCAAATTGGATAGGAAGAGTACTAGTGATGGATGTCAATTTCTTGGATCCTCCCTAGTAAGTTGGAGTAGTATGAAGCAACCTTGTATTGTTTTGTCCACAACCGAGGCGAGTATGTGGCCATGGGTGGTTGTGTGACTCAATTGCTTTGGATGATATATACCTTAGAGGATTATGAGCTTCACTACTCCAAAGTCAAAGTTTTGTGTGATAATGTAAGCATCATCAATTTGACTAAAATTCGGTGCATTACTCTAGGACAAAGAACATTGAGATGAAATATCACTTTATTCGAGATCATGTGACAAAAGGAGACATTGAACTCAACTATGTTGAATCTAAGTCTAATCTTGCTAACATCTTTACCAAACCTCTACCCAAAGTGGAGTTCATCTTCCTTAGGAGAGAACTTAGTATGTGCTTTGCAGAGTAGTGGGTCTAACTTTGCATGGTCCTATAGCTTAAATTTAGGACAATACCTCAATGCACCTCACAAAAGACTTAAGAAACATTGATTTTTGTATTTCTTCAATTATACATCATGTGAGATGATAAGAAGATAAGTTTGGTTCATCATGTTAGTTATGATGCATTATTTTGAGCCAAAATTGTTAGTGTAATTTGCACTAATGATCTAACTCGAGTTTTGATGAATGATAAGTGGATTAAAGTTAGAGTATTTTATGATCTAATTGTTTACCAAGCATGCAAAAGTTGACGGGTATGAAGGACCTGACACCAAGATAAAATCCAACTAGGTCCAAGGGACCCGAAGCTGGTGGGAAGTCCAGATAGGTTAGCGAGGTCCGATTTCTAGCGGGAAATCTAGTTGGATCCGCAGGACCTGACAACCGGTTGAAATCCAGTTGGGTTCATGGGACCTGACAATTAGCGGAAAGACCTGGTGGGTCAAAGGCAAGTCAAGCGATTATAAGTAATAAGTGAAAGTAAGCAACTAAAGGAGAGATCCAGTGATGATGCATTCCCAATTAAGGGAACTGCAAGCATCGGTCCAACTTAGGTCCATTTGGGAAACATAAGATGAGACCATGACTAGATCCTGGTCTTGGGGATACGGGATCTAATTACTACTCCTATTTTATTAATGTTGTATTAACCATATTTTGCAGGATAAATATATTTTTATTTGCCTGGACTAACTCCTTTTTAGGAATTCAAAGGCTGAAAAAAGGAGTTCGGGTGCTCAGAAATGGTCTCGGTGGTCGGACCATAAATTTCGTCCCGAAGCTGAGTTGGAGTGCGATAACTGGCTGAACCCATGTCAACGGTCCAGGCACCCAGAGGGGGTCTAGGCGCCTAAAGGGGTCCGAGTGCCAGGAAGTGGATAAACTTCACAGATGAAGTTTCGATGAGAGATCGCCATGTCAGCAACAGTCCAGGCGCCCAGAGAGGTTTCACTCGCCCATAATGTGCCTATATAAGAGTCTTCGACTAGCAACTTTAGATAATCATCTACTACGACTTTCATTTCTGCACAGTGCTCCAAAAAAGATCCTACGACACTGTAAAGCTCATCGTTGTAAGAATTGAAAGGCTGAAAAAAGGGAATCCCGGCACCCAGAGTTGGTCCGGGCGCCCGGACCAGTGTGGCCCGGGCGGGTCCCGTAGACACCTAGGTTGTCCAGGGGCCCAAAGATGGTCTAGGCGCTCGGACCGTAAATTTCATCCCGGAGTTGAGTTGGAGCTCGACGACTGACTAAACTCACGTCAACGGTCTAGGCGCCCGAAGGGGGTCCGGGTGCCCGAAAGTGGATAAAATTCACGGATGAAGTTTCGACGAGAGATCGCCATGTTTGCAACGGTTCAAAAGGAGGGTAAATTGTCTATAAATTAAAAATGGACCTTTTTCGATCTTTCAAACAAGATTAGTAGTACAATTAAACTAAAGCAATTTAACAACTAATAAAATAAAGAGGCAAAGAAAGTTACTTGGTTGCAATCTAGTTGGTTATTAATCCAAGATAAAAGAAAATGCTAAAAATCTTCTTCGATGAAGGCGGAGAAGCCTCTTATACTCGTTGAATGCTCAGAAACTTACTAGAAAATGAATACTTGAGTTGTTATCTCTTTCTTAGGTCTAGGAGTCTTTTTATAGCCCATAGAAAATCTTATCTGAGGCTATAAGGTGCCTTCAATAGGCTTAAAGGTGCCTCCAATGTGTCAAAGCTTATCATCGAAGATAAAGTCTTATCTTCGTCGTTTGCCCAGTCTAAGGTGCCTTCAAGGTGTTGAAGGCATCTTCCATAATGGCTCGAAGGCGCCTTCAAGAGTTTAAGGCACCTTCCACCAGAAAGGTGCGAGGGTGCCTTCAATACCATTAAAGGTGCCTTCAACAGTTACTATTGACCTCCACGCTTCTCCATTGGCTCTTCCATTGCTCTGCTCGCTTGGGTGATTTTGGTCATCCAGAATAGGGCTCATCTGAACTCATTTTTTGGCCTTCTCCTCAAGAAAGTTTCTGCTCTGACTTCTCGTCCCTCGGAAATGTCGCGCGCCTCCTTCTTATCCGCCAACGTACTCTTTCCCAGTGCCTCGTCCCTCGGACGCACTGATCCCGTCGACTCTATCCCATGTCATCCTTCTCGCTAGCTACATCTTTCGCTCAACTTCTTGTGCTCCTAAGTTCCTGCACACTTAAACATAAGATATCAACTACACATAGGACCTAACTTAACTGGTTAACCACATCAAAATTAGCTTGGGGTACTAACACCAGGCGCCTGGAATGGGCCTATATAAGGGCCTTGGATCAATAGATTTAGATAATCATCTGCTACAACTTTCATTCCTGCATGGTGCTCCAGAAAAGCTCCTACACCGTTGTAAAGCTCCTCCAACAACCGACGATCAAGATCTATTTATTTTCTCTGTTGTCAGTAACATTTTCTTATAGTTCTTATACTTAAATTTTATAATCATTCGAACTATTAGTGGATTGTCCAACGAAAGCACTTAACGAGTGCGGGTCTTTGAATAGGAGTCGTCAAAAACTCCGAACCAAGTAAAAAACTACTTGTGTTAGCGCTTGTTATTTCTATCTCCATATTCTTTATTCCGCTGCGTAACTTGTTTTTAAATCATAATTTTTGACGATCGGTATTCACCCCCCTCTAGCGACTTTATGATCCTACAAAAATGACATCTAGAGACATTAATCTTTTATTGGACCAATCATTGGGAAGGCTTATACAAAATTAATGTGCACATAGCTCCTTGAATATGATTAGAAATTTTAATTATTTGGATCGACTTCATGCATAAAGAGTAAGATTTATGTCATATTGCATGAAACTTGGTTTTAAATGTCTAAATACCATGTAAACTAATGCAAGGAATGCATTATGGTTTTGTATAGACGGATACATCAAGAGAAAATCAAAACTAGGACTTTAAGTCAAGGCTAAATTGAACCATTTAGACAATTTTGAGTGTTGTATTTATCTTGGGATCCATGATGAATTAATTTTTAAGTATATTTTTTCCAAATAAAAAAAATGATAAAATAGACCTCTTTATAAAATTTGAGAATTTTTTGTACTAGTCGACTGCATTATACATCAGTCTATATGTGTCTCTTTCATATATTGTGTGTAAACTCTTCTAAAATTTATCTCAGAATGTTGCTAGATAAAAATGATATCAGTTGATTTGGGTATCAATCAGTCGACTAGTATAGTTTTCTCAACACTGAGCTCCAGATGCTTCTTTGTATTTTGCTTCATATTTACATATGCATTATTAGGACGAATTACCTTATCACCTTAATATTAGAGAGTGTTTTGAATTTAGGGGGAGCAACAACTTTATAGGGTTAAGCTAATTTGTGACACCTAGGCTTGCATTGAGGGGGAGCTTAGGTTATGCCCTAACCTTAAAATTTTTCCTGCCCTCACACGCTTCCGGGTTGTTGTCATAGTTACCAAGTAAACTTCATTTATTTTGATGTGTGTCAAAGGAAGAGAAATGAATAGGTTAAGTTAAAATCTTCACTCTTTAAGTTGAGCTTTAGATTCATATGACTATACTTATGCTTTATGATTATTGCATATTTAAAGACCTAACTTAAATATTTTACCAAATATTAAAACGGGGAGATTATTGAAGCAATCTTGCTCCAAGTATCATTTACTTTTGATGTTTAGCTAAATAAGTTTAAGTTAGGCAATGTTGGTGATCTAACATGAATGTTGAGTAACAAGTATAAAGGAAAGTCCAGGAATGAAGACTTAATAAGGAAAGTCCAAGAAGATAGTCTTGGCGAATGAAGTCCCGGAGCGTGGCACTTGACGGTGAAATCCCGGAGGTGTGACCTCTTGAAAAAGAAAACTTAGCATAACATAGCCGAAAGAAGCACTTGAAGGCAAGCGCAAGGATGAGGAGCCGTGGGCTTGGAAGCATCCTAAGGGCACGAGGCTGATGGAAGGTGCTTGAAGGTGTAAGCCTAGGCTAAGGGTAAGCTTTAAGTATGAAAGGATCATACTTGAGTTGTTTAAAACTCAGATTGAGGCATATCGGTCGATTGATGGTTGTATCAATCGACTTATGCTTGATCCGAAACTTACAGAGAGTTTGCAACAACCTATCGGTTGATTGATCTATGAGGGCATCAACTGGTATAATATTATTGAGCTAATGACGTATGGAATCTCCAAAAATCTTTAAAGGAATAGTAGTCATTACTTATTACTTGTTGACTAATTCATGCATCAGTCGACTAATAATTGGGGTTTTAGAAATCAACCTCAACTATAAAAGGCTTGAGAGCTTAGAGAAAAACACAAGAATTCTTTAATGCTAAAACATCCTTAAGCTCTTCAAGTGTTCTCAAGCTTCCATACTCTCAATCTCTGCCTCCTAAGTTCATCTTTCATCTTATAAGAGGAAGAGGTCATCTTATAAAGGTTTCTCTATATTCGTACTTGATTCAAGAAGAAGAAGTTCATAGTGGAAGTGCAATCATTGATGTGGATCCTTAGATTAGTCACCTCTACGAGGTAGAGACCAAGTAAATCAAGGAGTTAGCATTGCATTTGTTAGATTTTCATTCTATCTTTTCCATTGTTTGTGTTTCTGCTAACAAAGTTCTAGGAAGAAATCAAAGAAAAAATATTCACCCCCTCTAGCCGGACACCAAGGTCCCAACACGTCTTTCTTCCCTCACGTCTCTTCCACCAACCCTTGCCATCAAAAACCACTCCCTCGTGCCTCTCTACCTCTCTTCCCTCTCTAATGTTCCCTGTTGGGACACTCCAGGAGTTAGAGGATGGGTGAATAGCTCGTCTCACCTTGTTGATGATGATTTGTAGCGGAAAACACGAAGCAAAGCACCACCAATTCTAACACTAGGATTTACTTGGTATTCACATCAAGATAATGTGATTAATCCAAGGATTCACACTCTAGTACACTCTCTACTATGAAAATAACTCCTTCTCGGAACAATCCGAAGGTGGAGAAATCTCGTACAAGCTCACATATAACAAGAAGAAAAGGAGAAGCTAATACAAATAAAATCTTACAAGATTTACAATAATAAACCCTAGCTTGCTCTCTTCTTGTTTGGAAGCACCTCTTGATGTTTAGAAATGCAACAGCACTTTGCTCCACGAACATTCAAGAACTGGCAGTGAGTGTTGAAGAAAATCGGTGAAGAGTTATTGCATTTAAACCTCATCATCATCTTTATACTTCACGATCTAGGGCTCCCAAATCGATTGGGCTTACTCTCAATCGATTGCCATGTTAAATCCAAGCGATCCCAGCCGTCTAAAGCTCATAATCTATGCAACGGTTATATCCTAATCGATCAGATGATCGATTGGGGCAACTGGATCGATCAACTAATCAATCTAAATGTCCTTTGTGCTCTCACAGAAGACCCCAAAATTGATTGACCAATCAATTCCGCCTTCCTCTCAACTTCGTGAGAAAATCAACTCCAATCAATCAATTGATTGATTAGAGTAGCCTTCTGTGCTCACTTGATTTTCTCTCAATTGATCACCTGATTGATTGAGCTCCTTGTGTCAAAAATACACTGCCCAATTAATCTACTGATCAATTGGGCTTTGGCTTAATCGATCACCTAATCGATTGACCAACCCAAACTTATTTAACAAAAGTCTAGGGTTCCCACTTACAACCTCTGGCCAACCGTGACCTATTGGGACTTCTCATTGTCTAGCATTTGGTCACCCTTGACTTGCTAGAACTTCGTCACTAAGTATTTGGTCAATCCTTTGACTCACTTGGACTTTCCTTCTCGTGCAAGTGCCTAGTCAACCTTGACGCATTTGAACTTACCGTCTCATGCCAAGTGTCTGGTCCTCCATGCCCCACTTGAACTTCCAAATGTCAGATGTCCAGTCAAAATTGATCCACCTGAATTTCAACATGTTTAGCTTCACTCACCAGGGTTTTTCACCACCTAGCTTCACTCACCAAGATTTCTCTCTACCTAGCTTTACTTACAAGGGTATTTCATGTGACTTCACTCACCAGGACTTTTTTCACTGCCTAACTTTACTCACTAGGACTTTCCACACCAAGTGTTTAGTTAATGCTATCTCACTTAGATTTTCTTCTTCTTCCAACATTCCCGTTGGTCTTACCCTTGCCTAACCTTCAGTTAGAACTTCCTAGTCAAGTATCCAGTCAACCTTGACCTACTTGACTCTTCTAGTCAACCTTTGACCGACAATATATTATATGGACAATTGCTCATGCAATCTTCATATATTGTCAAATATCAAAACTCAAATATCAAGACTTAAGCTTGAGCCAACTGGTCAACCTTGACACAGGAAAAATTATACCAACAATCTTTCCCTTTTTGATGTTTAACAATGCATTTAAGTTAAGCTCATACTAACTTTAACTTCTTTTTCATACCAAAGCATGAATGAGGGTTTCCTTTATTTTGATGTTTGACAATTCGTTTAAGTTAGGCTCATACTAGCCTCAACTTCTTCTTCATACCAAAGTATGAATGAGGATTTCTTTCATTCTCTCCCTTAACAAGAGAGTAATCTCCCAATTTAGGTAATGAATTTTTTCTCTCCTTTTGGCACACATAAAAAACTCTCCCCTTTAAGAGTTATTCACATGTTGTTCACAACTTCACTTGTTGTTCACAACATCACAATGAAGGTTCCATACCATTCATTGCCTCTAAATGCTCACCCTTAAGCATTAAGCCCTCATCCAATGTTCATCATGGAGCATTAATTTATCTTAATGAAGATTTTCAATTTTCCATTCATAACAATGAAGGTTTATAACCTTCCATTGTTTTGTTGTAAAAAAAATCTAATACGTGTCTTTAAGGAGTAGCCCCCCCCCCCCTCTCAAAATATGTTTCAATCTTTTATCATTATACCAATAATGACTTGAAATTCCTAAATATTTAGGAAACCCAGAATTTAAAGTTTGAGATTCAAAATTCAACTTTAAAATTAAGCCTCATCCTAAACTTTAAGTTAGTTTTCTTTAACCATTCTGTTCTTGTTTTCATCAAAAAAATATTATCATTAAATATTCATAAATAAATTTCTTAGGGTTAGGAATGGTTAGCACAACTAAATATGGCTTAATGGACTGAAATCATACCATTTCAACTTTTCCAATTGATTCAAGTTGGAACTCAATCAATCAAAGTCACTCAATCGATCAACTAACTAATTCTACGAGCTTCTGTTTGTGAAAAAAACACTTGAATCGATCAACTGATCGATCAAGTCAGGGCCAATCGATCAACTGATCAATTCCACAAGCCTCTGCTTATGGAAACCTAGTTTAATTGATCAACTGATCGATTGAACATACCCAATCAATCAACTGATCAAATGAGTTTTTGATATTTCTGAAATTAACTTTCAATCGAATTTCAGAAATTTCTAAATAATTCTATATTTATCAAAATTCATGAAATTTTACATAGACATTATTTATGTCACGTAATATCATGGAAGAATAGTTTTCTAAGAAAATAATTTCTATTTTCAAATATTGACACAAAACTTAAAATCATTGAAAACTTCAATGTTTTGCTCTAGTTTGTGTCTAACTATACAATGGTAATTCCTATTAAAAGATCGCCTTCGCCAAAGTTTCCCAAAAGCATTTTGAAATGATTTTCAAAACCAATTTCCAACCATATTCTTTGCGCTAAATATACATAACTTTTACACTAGCTTTCCCAATAATTGGATAACACATAATCTGTGTCTATAAAATTAAAATTCAAAAAGATGTACTAAATAAATATCTTGAGTTTTTTTCATCCTCCTAGCATTTCACTTGTATCTAATGTGTACTAAAACGCATACAAATCAACTTATGGTCTTTGTGAGATGTAGATATTAGTTTTTCCTAATCTAAGGGTTCATGCAACTCTATCTAGACATTTAAATTATTATCATCCACCTATGATGTCATTTGATAACTAATGTCATTGTCCTTAGTTATAAGAATTTAAAGTAATACATGATGATTTATAACATACATCAAAATGAATATTTTTTAAAAGAAAAATTAATATAGCTACATATTGTATGTATGACATGACATATGATATCTTTATAAAAATATGAATATAAAATATGATATTATGACATATAATGGGCGAACAACAGAAAGCATGACATCTTTAGCATAAAGAAAATACCTAGATTATTTATCTAAGTGTTTCTATCTTTAAACCCGTTGCTAAGCCAAACCTAACTTTGTCATTTTCTCAAGAAAATGTCAAAAATTTCAACTTGGCATTTCTTTGCCTCTATCCTAATTGTGTCAATTTTAATTGAGTCCAAAGCTTCAAATTTTAGCACATTTACTCTTCCAAAGAGTAAAAAATTAACCCTTCTTATTTTTAAGGTGTAACAATATCTTAAAAATGTACTAAAGTGTCAACTTCATTAAGGTTGGGTTAACTATCCTTCCAATTATAGTTAGCACTCTCAAAACCATCTAGGGTGTAGAGAATACACTTTTAGGAACCTAAAATATATCGGTGCTCCTTGAGTGTTCTAGGTACTCACTAGGGATAACTTCCCTTGATACCTTCCTAATAATCTTTCTAAGCTTCTTAGAAGCCTTGGTCATACTAGACTCCTCACGGTCAACACTAGGGATAACTTCCCTTGTGACATTCTTAGTAACTTTCTTAGACTTATTAGAAATCTTAGTCACACTCATCCTTTCAAGGTTACTTCTAGGGATAACTTCCCTTGTTAACTTGACTTGACTGTAGACCTAGGATTAGTCCCATAACTATATAGAACTCTATGATAAGAAGGTACATCCTTCTTGGCTTTAGGTTTGTAATCGAAACCCCTCCTACTATTGAATGGCTCTTGCCTATATATCCCTAGATTTTGCTCATTTGATCTCTTAAAGATATTGTCCATTCTTTTTAGGGTCTTTTTCAATTTATCAAGTCTTGACCTTAAGACTTGATTTGCAATCCTTAAATCCTTATATTTGGATTCTTCTAAATTTCCTTAGACTGTATTTTCTTAGGCACATATCTAATTTCTTTAGACTTCTTACCTAAATTGTTCTCTACCTTTCTATCCTTAGTAAGGTAGTCTTAACATGATAAGCTACATATTTTTCCTTAATTCTATCATGCTTCCTATTTTCATGATAAATAGCATTAAAATGATAGAGATTATTTCTAGCATACTTTTTATCATTTCTCAAAGGAATTGCATCAATAAATGATACCTTAAGTTTGCTCTTAAGAGCTCCCCCTTGAGTTGAACTTCCTACTTTAGTCTTGGTCGAATTTTTTTCCCTTTGGACATTAACTCCGATAATGTTCCTTTTGATTGTAAGAAAAAAACACAATGTGCTCATTGTCTTTTCGTACGATGGGATCAACCTTCCTTGCTTTCTCCTTGCCCTTCGGTGTCACTTGACCCTTCTTCTTAATCAATTTTGGACACTTATTCTTGTAATGCCCACTTTCCCTATACTCAAAGCAAATAATGTGACTTTTGTTATTTACAATTGAAATTATTATATCTTCTTTGCTTATAGGGGTGCCACATGATCTTCCATTTAATTTTTCTTGACTTGTGGAGGTGGCATAATCTTCCTTTCCATTTAACCAGGAAGTAGAAGCTTCTTCTTGCTCCGTTGTTAATGAATGACGCTCCCCCTCAATTCGTGAGATAGAGCCTTCTTCAATTTCTTCATCCTCAGATATTGAGCATCCCTCAACCTCCGAATCCTCATACGCATCAAACAAAGAGTACGCACATTGCCTTTGTCCTTGCACTCTCTTGAGAACAAATCTTTTTCAATCTCATCTTCTTTGGGCGTTGAGCATCTCTCAACTTCCGAATCCTCTTCCTCTTGATCCAATAAATCTCCCTCTTTGAATTCTTCTTGATTTGGCAGAGTGGAGGGATCTTCATGAATCTTTGCCAATTTTCTCCATATCTCTTTAGCATCTTTATATTCTCTAATTTTGCATACAATAGAGCTCAACAATAAATTAAATAAAATTTTGGTTACCTTATCATTTGCCTCACATATTTAGATTTGTTCCTTGTTCCAATTGCTTCTCTTAATGATTTTGCTTTTGCTATCCATTGGAGCATCAAAGTATTTCATTAGAGTAAACCATTACTCTATCTCAATCATCAAGAAATTCTCGATCATTGATTTCCAAGAATCAAAGCTTGTAGACATGAATGGTGGAGGCACTCCAATATTATATCTGAGTGCATCTCATAAATTCATCTTGAAGTTGAGCTCTTTTGATGATAATCTTTAACTTTTTGAAATTAGGGCTTAGACTTCTTCTTCTTTCTTTAGCTCGTTGCCCTTTCCGGTGATAAATCTGGTGAAGAGCGGCTTCACTCTGATACCACTTGTTGGGACACTCCGGGAGCTAGAGGGGGTGAATAGCTCGTCTCGCTTCATTGATAATAATTTTCAATAAAAAATATGAAGCGAAGCACCGCCAATACTAACACTAAGATTTACTTAGTATCCACCTCAAAATGAGTTGACTAATCCAAGGATCTACACTTGAGTATACCCCACTATGAAAATAACTCAGTCTCAAAATAATTCGGAGGTGGAGAAACCTCGTACAAGCTCATGTACCATAGGAAGAAAACGAGAAGCTAATACAAATGAAATCTTACAAGATTTACAACAATAAACCTTAACTTCCTTTGTTCTTGTTTGGAACTCCTCTTGATGCTTGGAAATGCAGCAGCACTTTACTTTAAGAACCTTCAAGAACCGGCGATGAGTATTGGAGAAGAATTGGTGAAGAGATGTTGTGTTTGAACCTCCGCATCGCCTTTATACTTTGTAATCTAGGGCTCCTAATCGATTGGGCTTACTCCCAAAAAATCACCACGTTAGATCCAGGTGATCCCAGCGGTCCAAAGCTCGCAACCTGTGTAACGATCATATCCTAATCGATCATCTGATCAATTAAGGCAACTGGATCGATCAATTAATCGATCTAGATGTCTTCTATGCTCTCGCAGAAGACCCTGGAATATATTAACCAATCGATTCCGCCTTCCTCTCAACTTCGTAAGAAAATCAGCTCCAATCAATCAACTGATCGATTGAGAAGTCTTCTGTGCTCACATGATTTCCTCTCAATCAATCACTTGATCGATTAAGCTCCTCACGTCAAAAATGCACTGCCGATTGGGCTCTGGGGCTCTGGCTCAATCGATCACATGATCAATTGACCAACCCAAACTTGCTTAACTTAGGGTTCACACATCCAATATCCGGTCAACCGTGATATGTTGGAACTCCTTATTGCCTAGCATCCGATCAACCTTGACCTGCTAAGACTTCGTCACCAAGTGTCCAGTCAATCCTTGGACTCACTTGAACTTCCCTTCTCATTCAAGTATTTGGTCAATCTTGACCCACTTGAACTTACCGTCTCATGCCAAGTGCATGGTCCTCTATGACCCACTTGGACTTCCAAACACCAAATGTATGGTCAGCATTGACCCACCTGAATTTTTACATACCTGGTTTCACTCACCAGGGCTTTTCACCATCTGACTTTACTCACTAGGATTTTCCTATGCCTATTTCACTCACTAGGGCTTTTCACCTAGCTTCACTCACCAGGATTTCCTTCTGTGTAGTTTTACTCACTAGGGCTTTTCACCTGACTTCACTCACTAAGACTTTCCTCACTACCTAGCTTCACTCACCAGAACTTTCCACACCAAGTGTCTGGCCGACACTGACCCACTTGGATTTTCTTCTTCTTCCAATATTCCCATTGGTCTTGCCCTTACCTAACCTTCAGTTAGGATTTCCCAGTCAAGTATCTAGTCAACCTTGACCTACTTAACTCTTCACTCACTAGGATTTTTCACCTGGATTCACTCATCAGGATTTCCCTCTGTCTAGCTTCACTCACTAGAACTTTTCACCTTGCTTTACTCACCACGACTTTTCTCACTAACTAGGTTCACTCACCAGGATTTTCCACACCAAGTGTTCAGTCAACACTGATTTACTTAGATTTTCTTCTTCTTCCAACCTTCATGTTGGTCTTGCCCTTATCTAGCCTCCAGTTAGGACTTTCTAGTCAAGTATCCGGTCAACTTTGATGTACTTAACTATTCTAGTTAATTTTTGACCGTTAATATCTCATATGGATAATTGCACCTGTAATCTTCATATATTATTAAATATCAAAATTTAAATATCAAGACTTAAACTTGACTCAACTGATGAACCTTAATCCAAGAAAAATTACATCAACACTCCTTCACTGCCACCTTGCGTGACCCTCCCTGTCGCTGCTCCCTCGCTGCCACCACCGCTCGTTCCTTTCCCAGCCGCCCATTCCTTCGCTCCCTTAAGCATCTGTGGCTGACTTGGTTTACCGTCTATATTTTTGGCCAGTTATTTCTTCCTAAAAGCATTAAATGGTTCGCACATGAAAAATAGAGGATCACATGTTGATTTGTGGAATTCTTTTAACTTCTAGAGTTTTTAGAATGATTAGGTATTTGCTATCATGTCCTGGAATCAATGCATAAATTACTTAGTAAAACAAACTAATGTTTATTGCTAAATAATCTTGAGGACAGTTACTTAGTAAAACAACCTTTTAGAAAGAAAACTTTAAAGAAGAATAATTAAGTGACTATTGAACTATTAATTCAATTCAATGGGACAATTTATCTATCAATAATGTAATATGAGAGTTATATGATACAATTTTTTAAAAAAAATCTAGAGTTTATTGCTAAACAATCTTAAGGATAGATCTTAAAGGATGGTGGAATAATAAAATCCTTTAATAGATATATTCAAATAAATGGTTTAAAACTTTATCTTTAGGGTAAGATCCTTTAATGAAATTATTCAAATAAATCCTACTTTATTTATTTTTCTAAGATAAGTTTATTTTCCTTTTAGATAAGTTAGAATTTTTCAAAGTAATTTTATGTGCCTATTTAAAGAGATGTAATCTTTGGAAACAAGTTCTTTTGGTTAATCAATTACACTTGATTATTAAATGTGATCCTCTCGAAGTGATCACCCTACCCCTCTCATTTTTCTTTATTTTTTCACATCATAAGATCCCAAGTTCCTTTCATGAAAGAAGAGAGAAGCTAAGGAAGAGGTGGAGAGACACGAGTAGCAATTGTAGGTGGCGAGGAGTTTAAGGTTTAGGAAAGACGGAACAGGGCGAGAAAATGAAGAAATAAATTTTTTTAAAAAATAAAGCTAAGGAAGAGAGGCGGGGGATAAGAAAAATAAAAAATCATGTCATATTTGTCACATCAGATCGTCCGCCATCGCTCATTTAAGAATGTGCAGGATAACACCATTGAAAGTAAAAAATTTATTTTGCTCCCTAATTTACTACTTTTCAAAAATGCACTCATACTTTTGAAAAATGTCAGCTTCATGATGTCGAGAATCTTACTTGACACAAATACGAAGAAACTATCACTAAAGATCTCCCAAGCGTCATGATTCATGCTGGATCATAAAGACAAGGATGATCAATCTCTAAGGATCGAAAGGGCAATCATCAAGTGTTAGAGTCTCTCATTGAGATGAGATTGCTCCTATATACTTAGGGTAGGGTGAAATTGAATGACAATTATTCCCAATAGGAGTTTCGATACGATGCTCAATTTATACAACAAAAACTATGTAATTTTTTCAAGAAATACTAAACTATTCGTCATTTGGGAAGATAATAGACAATAGGTAAATAAGTTTCTCTTTGTTAAATAATGAAGTAGAAGGTGATTTCACTCCCCTTAAATATCTTTCATCGTTGGCTACACAGTGAAATGAAGGAAAGTAAATTACAGTATCAAGCGGTCTCCTAAATAGGAGGACGTTTAATCTTAAGGGAATGAACCCCCGAGAATACTCAAGTACCAACTCAGTTATATCTTAAAACCTTCTCTAAATAATAATGGGTCATCTGTTGAAGTTTTTCTTTATTTTGTAAATCACTCCCAACATCTCTGTGCCATCCTTTTCGCTAGCTACATCTTTCGCTCAACTTCTTGTGCTCCTAAGTTCCTGCAAACTTAAACATAAGATATCAACTACACATAGGACCTAACTTAACTGGTTAACCACATCAAAATTAGCTTGGGGTACTAACACCAGGCGCCCGGAATGGGCCTATATAAGGGCCTTGGATCAATAGATTTAGATAATCATCTGCTACAACTTTTATTCCTGCATGGTGCTCCAGAAAAGCTCCTACGTCGTTGTAAAGCTCCTCCGACAACCGACGATCAAGATCTATTTATTTTCTCTGTTGTCAGTAACATTTTCTTATAGTTCTTATACTTAAATTTTATAATCATTCGAACTATTAGTGGATTGTCCAACGAAAGCACTCGATGAGTGCGGGTCTTTGAATAGGAGTCGTCAAAGGCTCCGAACCAAGTAAAAAACTACTTGTGTTAGCGCTTGTTATTTCTATCTCCATATTCTTTATTCCGCTGCGTAACTTGTTTTTAAATCATAATTTTTGACGATCGGTATTCACCCCCCTCTAGCGACTTTATGATCCTACAAAAATGACATCTAGAGACATTAATCTTTTATTGGACCAATCATTGGGAAGGCTTATACAAAATTAATGTGCACATAGCTCCTTGAATATGATTAGAAATTTTAATTATTTGGATCGACTTCATGCATAAAGAGTAAGATTTATGTCATATTGCATGAAACTTGGTTTTAAATGTCTAAATACCATGTAAACTAATGCAAGGAATGCATTATGGTTTTGTATAGACGGATACATCAAGAGAAAATCAAAACTAGGACTTTAAGTCAAGGCTAAATTGAACCATTTAGACAATTTTGAGTGTTGTATTTATCTTGGGATCCATGATGAATTAATTTTTAAGTATATTTTTTCCAAATAAAAAAATGATAAAATAGACCTCTTTATAAAATTTGAGAATTTTTGGTACTAGTCGACTGCATTATACATCAGTCTATATGTAACTCTTTCATATATTGTGTGTAAACTCTTCTAAAATTTATCTCAAAATGTTGCTAGATAAAAACGGTACCAGTTGATTTGGGTATCAATCAGTCGACTAGTATAGTTTTCTCAACACTGAGCTCCAAATGCTTCTTTGTATTTTGCTTCATATTTACATATGCATTATTAGGACAAATTACCTTATCACCTCAATATTAGAGAGTGTTTTGAATCTAGGGGGAGCAACAACGTTATAGGGTTAAGATAATTTGTGACACCTAGGCTTGCATTGAGGGGGAGCTTAGGTTATGCCCTAACCTTAAAATTTTTCCTGTCCTCACACGCTTCTGGGTTGTTGTCATAGTTACCAAGTAAATTTCATTTATTTTGATGTGTGTCAAAGGAAGAGAAATGAATAGGTTAAGTTAAAATCTTCACTCTTTAAGTTGAGCTTTAGATTCATATGACTATACTTATGCTTTATGATTATTGCATATTTAAAGACCTAACTTAAATATTTTACCAAATATTAAAACGGGGAGATTATTGAAGCAATCTTGCTCCAAGTATCATTTACTTTTGATGTTTAGCTAAATAAGTTTAAGTTAGGCAATGTTGGTGATCTAACATGAATGTTGAGTAACAAGTATAAAGGAAAGTCCAGGAATGAAGACTTAATAAGGAAAGTCCAAGAAGATAGTCTTGGCGAATGAAGTCCCGGAGCGTGGCACTTGACGGTGAAATCCCGGAGGTGTGACCTCTTGAAAAAAGAAAACTTAGCATAACATAGCCGAAAGAAGCACTTGAAGGCAAGCGCAAGGATGAGGAGCCGTGGGCTTGGAAGCATCCTAAGGGCACGAGGCTGATGGAAGGTGCTTGAAGGTGTAAGCCTAGGCTAAGGGTAAGCTTTAAGTATGAAAGGATCATACTTGAGTTGTTTAAAACTCAGATTGAGGCATATCAGTCGATTGATGGTTGTATCAATCGACTTATGCTTGATCCAGAAACTTACAGAGAGTTTGCAACAACCTATCAGTTGATTGATCTATGAGGGCAGTCAACTGGTATAATACTGTTGAGCTAATGACGTACAGAATCTCCAAAAATCTTTAAAGGAATAGTAGTCATTACTTATTACTTGTTGACTAATTCATGCATCAGTCGACTAATAATTGGGGTTTTAGAAATCAACCTCAACTATAAAAGGCTTGAGAGCTTAGAGAAAAACACAAGAATTCTTTAATGCTAAAACATCCTTAAGCTCTTCAAGTGTTCTCAAGCTTCCATACTCTCAATCTCTGCCTCCTAAGTTCATCTTTCATCTTATAAGAGGAAGAGGTCATCTTATAAAGGTTTCTCTATATTCGTACTTGATTCAAGAAGAAGAAGTTCATAGTGGAAGTGCAATCATTGATGTGGATCCTTAGATTAGTCACCTCTACGAGGTAGAGACCAAGTAAATCAAGGAGTTAGCATTGCATTTGTTAGATTTTCATTCTATCTTTTCCATTGTTTGTGTTTCTGCTAACAAAGTTCTAGGAAGAAATCAAAGAAAAAATATTCACCCCCTCTAGCCGGACACCAAGGTCCCAACACGTCTTTCTTCCCTCACGTCTCTTCCACCAACCCTTGCCATCAAAAACCACTCCCTCGTGCCTCTCTACCTCTCTTCCCTCTCTAATGTTCCCTGTTGGGACACTCCAGGAGTTAGAGGATGGGTGAATAGCTCGTCTCACCTTGTTGATGATGATTTGTAGCGGAAAACACGAAGCAAAGCACCACCAATTCTAACACTAGGATTTACTTGGTATTCACATCAAGATAATGTGATTAATCCAAGGATTCACACTCTAGTACACTCTCTACTATGAAAATAACTCCTTCTCGGAACAATCCGAAGGTGGAGAAATCTCGTACAAGCTCACATATAACAAGAAGAAAAGGAGAAGCTAATACAAATAAAATCTTACAAGATTTACAATAATAAACCCTAGCTTGCTCTCTTCTTGTTTGGAAGCACCTCTTGATGTTTAGAAATGCAACAGCACTTTGCTCCACGAACATTCAAGAACTGGCAGTGAGTGTTGAAGAAAATCGGTGAAGAGTTATTGCATTTAAACCTCATCATCATCTTTATACTTCACGATCTAGGGCTCCCAAATCGATTGGGCTTACTCTCAATCGATTGCCATGTTAAATCCAAGCGATCCCAGCCGTCTAAAGCTCATAATCTATGCAACGGTTATATCCTAATCGATCAGATGATCGATTGGGGCAACTGGATCGATCAACTAATCAATCTAAATGTCCTTTGTGCTCTCACAGAAGACCCCAAAATTGATTGACCAATCAATTCCGCCTTCCTCTCAACTTCGTGAGAAAATCAACTCCAATCAATCAATTGATTGATTAGAGTAGCCTTCTGTGCTCACTTGATTTTCTCTCAATTGATCACCTGATTGATTGAGCTCCTTGTGTCAAAAATACACTGCCCAATTAATCTACTGATCAATTGGGCTTTGGCTTAATCGATCACCTAATCGATTGACCAACCCAAACTTATTTAACAAAAGTCTAGGGTTCCCACTTACAACCTCTGGCCAACCGTGACCTATTGGGACTTCTCATTGTCTAGCATTTGGTCACCCTTGACTTGCTAGAACTTCGTCACTAAGTATTTGGTCAATCCTTTGACTCACTTGGACTTTCCTTCTCGTGCAAGTGCCTAGTCAACCTTGACGCATTTGAACTTACCGTCTCATGCCAAGTGTCTGGTCCTCCATGCCCCACTTGAACTTCCAAATGTCAGATGTCCAGTCAAAATTGATCCACCTGAATTTCAACATGTTTAGCTTCACTCACCGGGGTTTTTCACCACCTAGCTTCACTCACCAAGATTTCTCTCTACCTAGCTTTACTTACAAGGGTATTTCATGTGACTTCACTCACCAGGACTTTTTTCACTGCCTAACTTTACTCACTAGGACTTTCCACACCAAGTGTTTAGTTAATGCTATCTCACTTAGATTTTCTTCTTCTTCCAACATTCCCGTTGGTCTTACCCTTGCCTAACCTTCAGTTAGAACTTCCTAGTCAAGTATCCAGTCAACCTTGACCTACTTGACTCTTCTAGTCAACCTTTGACCGACAATATATTATATGGACAATTGCTCATGCAATCTTCATATATTGTCAAATATCAAAACTCAAATATCAAGACTTAAGCTTGAGCCAACTGGTCAACCTTGACACAGGAAAAATTATACCAACAATCTTTCCCTTTTTGATGTTTAACAATGCATTTAAGTTAAGCTCATACTAACTTTAACTTCTTTTTCATACCAAAGCATGAATGAGGGTTTCCTTTATTTTGATGTTTGACAATTCGTTTAAGTTAGGCTCATACTAGCCTCAACTTCTTCTTCATACCAAAGTATGAATGAGGATTTCTTTCATTCTCTCCCTTAACAAGAGAGTAATCTCCCAATTTAGGTAATGAATTTTTTCTCTCCTTTTGGCACACATAAAAAACTCTCCCCTTTAAGAGTTATTCACATGTTGTTCACAACTTCACTTGTTGTTCACAACATCACAATGAAGGTTCCATACCATTCATTGCCTCTAAATGCTCACCCTTAAGCATTAAGCCCTCATCCAATGTTCATCATGGAGCATTAATTTATCTTAATGAAGATTTTCAATTTTCCATTCATAACAATGAAGGTTTATAACCTTCCATTATTTTGTTGTAAAAAAAATCTAATACGTGTCTTTAAGGAGTAGCCCCCCCCCTCAAAATATGTTTCAATCTTTTATCATTGTACCAATAATGACTTGAAATTCCTAAATATTTAGGAAACCCAGAATTTAAAGTTTGAGATTCAAAATTCAATTTTAAAACTAAACCTCATCCTAAGCTTTAAGTTAGTTTTCTTTAACCATTCTGTTCTTGTTTTCATCAAAAAAAAAATATCCTTAAATATTCATAAATAAATTTGTTAGGGTTAGGAATAGTTAGCACGACTAAATATGGCTTAATGGACTGAAATCATACCATTTCAACTTTTCTAATTGATTGAAGTTGGAACTCAATCAATCAAAGTCACTCAATCGATCAACTGACTAATTTTGTGAGCTTCTGTTTGTGAAAAAAACACTTGAATCGATCAACTGATCGATCAAGTCAGGGCCAATCGATCAACTGATCAATTCCACAAGCCTCTGCTCATGGAAACCTAGTTTAATTGATCAACTGATCGATTGAACATGCTCAATCAATCAACTGATCAATTGAGTTTTTGATATTTCTGAAATTAACTTTCAATCGAATTTCAGAAATTTCTAAATAATTCTATATTTATCAAAAATTCATGAAATTTTACATAGATATTATTTATGTCACGTAATATCATGGAAGAATAGTTTTCTAAGAAAATAATTTCTATTTCCAAAGATTGACACAAAACTTAAAATCATTGAAAACTTCAATGTTTTGCTCTAGTTTGTGTCTAACTATACAATGGTAATTCCTACTAAAAGATCACCTTCGCCAAAGTTTCCCAAAAGCATTTTGAAATGATTTTCAAAACCAATTTCTAACCATATTCTTTGCGCTAAATGTACATAACTTTTACACTAGCTTTCCTAATAATTGGATAACACATAATCTGTGTCTATAAAATTAAAATTCAAAAAGATGTACTAAATAAATATCTTGAGTTTTTTTCATCCTCCTAGCATTTCACTTGTATCTAATGTGTACTAAAACGCATACAAATCAACTTATGGTCTTTGTGAGATGTAGATATTAGTTTTTCCTAATCTAAGGGTTCATGCAACTCTATCTAGACATTTAAATTATTATCATCCACCTATGATGTCATTTGATAACTAATGTCATTGTCCTTAGTTATAAGAATTTAAAGTAATACATGATGATTTATAACATACATCAAAATGAATATTTTTTAAAAGAAAAATTAATATAGCTACATATTGTATGTATGACATGACATATGATATCTTTATAAAAATATGAATATAAAATATGATATTATGACATATAATGGGCGAACAACAGAAAGCATGACATCTTTAGCATAAAGAAAATACCTAGATTATTTATCTAAGTGTTTCTATCTTTAAACCCGTTGCTAAGCCAAACCTAACTTTGTCATTTTCTCAAGAAAATGTCAAAAATTTCAACTTGGCATTTCTTTGCCTCTATCCTAATTGTGTCAATTTTAGTTGAGTCCAAAGCTTCAAATTTTAGCACATTTACTCTTCCAAAGAGTAAACAATTAACCCTTCTTATTTTTAAGGTGTAACAATATCTTTAAAATGCACTAAAGTGTCAACTTCATTAAGGTTGAGTTAACTATCCTTCCAATTATAGTTGGCACTCTCAAAACCATCTAGGGTGTAGAGAATACACTCTTAGGAACCTAAAATATATCGGTGCTCCTTGAGTGTTCTAGATACTCACTAGGGATAACTTCCCTTGATACCTTCCTAATAATCTTTCTAAGCTTCTTAGAAGCCTTGGTCACACTAGACTCCTCACGGTCAACACTAGAGATAACTTCCCTTGTGACATTCTTAGTAACTTTCTTAGACTTATTAGAAGTCTTAGTCACACTCATCCTTTCAAGGTTACTTCTAGGGATAACTTCCCTTGTTAACTTGACTTGACTGTAGACCTAGGATTAGTCTCATAACTATATAGAACTCTATGATAAGAAGGTACATCCTTCTTGGCTTTAGGTTTGTAATCGAAACCCCTCCTACTATTGAATGGCTCTTGCCTATATATCCCTAGATTTTGCTCATTTGATCTTTTAAAGATATTTTCCATTCTTTTTAGGGTCTTTTTCAATTTATCAAGTCTTGACCTTAAGACTTGATTTGCAATCCTTAAATCCTTATATTTGGATTCTTCTAAATTTCCTTAGACTTTTTTTTCTTAGGCACATATCTAATTTCTTTAGACTTCTTACCTAAATTGTTCTCTACCTTTCTATCCTTAGTAAGGTAGTCTTAACATGATAAGCTACATATTTTTCCTTAATTCTATCATGCTTCCTATTTTCATGATAAATAGCATTAAAATGATAGAGATTATTTCTAGTATACTTTTTATCATTTCTCAAAGGAATTGCATCAATAAATGATACCTTAGGTTTGCTCTTAAGAGCTCCCCCTTGAGTTGAGCTTCCTCCTTTAGTCTTGGTCGAATTTTTTCCCTTTGGATATTAACTCCGATAATGTTCCTTTTGATTGTAAGAAAAACACACAATGTGCTCATTGTCTTTTCGTACGATGGGATCAACTTTCCTTGCTTTCTCCTTACCCTTCGGTGCCACTTGACCCTTCTTCTTAATCAATTTTGGACACTTATTCTTGTAATGCCCACTTTCCCTATACTTAAAGCAAATAATGTGACTTTTGTTATTTACAATTGAAATTATTATATCTTCTTTGCTTATAGGGGTGCCACATGATCTTCCATTTAATTTTTCTTGACTTGTGGAGGTGGCATAATCTTCCTTTCCATTTAACCAGGAAGTAGAAGCTTCTTCTTGCTCCGTTGTTAATGAATGACGCTCCCCCTCAATTCGTGAGATAGAGCCTTCTTCAATTTCTTCATCCTCAGATATTGAGCATCCCTCAACCTCCGAATCCTCATACGCATCAAACAAAGAGTACGCACATTGCCTTTGTCCTTGCACTCTCTTGAGAACGAATCTTTTTCAATCTCATCTTCTTTGGACGTTGAGCATCTCTCAACTTCTGAATCCTCTTCCCCTTGATCCAATAAATCTCCCTCTTTGAATTCTTCTTGATTTGGCAGAGTGGAGGGATCTTCATGAATCTTTGCCAATTTTCTCCATAGCTCTTTAACATCTTTATATTCTCCAATTTTGCATACAATAGAGCTCAGCAATAAATTAAGTAAGATTTTGGTTACCTTATCATTTGCCTCACATATTTAGATTTGTTCCTTGTTCTAATTGCTTCTCTTAATGATTTTGCTTTTGCTATCCATTGGAGCATCAAAGTATTTCATTAGAGCAAACCATTACTCTATCTCAATCATCAAGAAATTCTCGATCATTGATTTCCAAGAATCAAAGCTTGTAGACATGAATGGTGGAGGCACTCCAGTATTATATCTGAGTGCATCTCATAAATTCATCTTGAAGTTGAGCTCTTTTGATGATAATCTTTAACTTGTTGAAATTAGGGCTTAGACTTCTTCTTCTTTCTTTAGCTCGTTGCCCTTTCCGGTGATAAATCTGGTGAAGAGCGGCTTCACTCTGATACCACTTGTTGGGACACTCCGGGAGCTAGAGGGGGTGAATAGCTCGTCTCGCTTCATTGATAATAATTTTCAATAAAAAATATGAAGCGAAGCACCGCCAATACTAACACTAAGATTTACTTAGTATCCACCTCAAAATGAGTTGACTAATCCAAGGATCTACACTTGAGTATACCCCACTATGAAAATAACTCAGTCTCAAAATAATTCGGAGGTGGAGAAACCTCGTACAAGCTCATGTACCATAGGAAGAAAACGAGAAGCTAATACAAATGAAATCTTACAAGATTTACAACAATAAACCTTAACTTCCTTTGTTCTTGTTTGGAACTCCTCTTGATGCTTGGAAATGCAGCAGCACTTTACTTTAAGAACCTTCAAGAACCGGCGATGAGTATTGGAGAAGAATTGGTGAAGAGATGTTGTGTTTGAACCTCCGCATCGCCTTTATACTTTGTAATCTAGGGCTCCTAATCGATTGGGCTTACTCCCAAAAAATCACCACGTTAGATCCAGGTGATCCCAGCGGTCCAAAGCTCGCAACCTGTGTAACGATCATATCCTAATCGATCATCTGATCAATTAAGGCAACTGGATCGATCAATTAATCGATCTAGATGTCTTCTATGCTCTCGCAGAAGACCCTGGAATATATTAACCAATCGATTCCGCCTTCCTCTCAACTTCGTAAGAAAATCAGCTCCAATCAATCAACTGATCGATTGAGAAGTCTTCTGTGCTCACATGATTTCCTCTCAATCAATCACTTGATCGATTAAGCTCCTCACGTCAAAAATGCACTGCCGATTGGGCTCTGGGGCTCTGGCTCAATCGATCACATGATCAATTGACCAACCCAAACTTGCTTAACTTAGGGTTCACACATCCAATATCCGGTCAACCGTGATATGTTGGAACTCCTTATTGCCTAGCATCCGATCAACCTTGACCTGCTAAGACTTCGTCACCAAGTGTCCAGTCAATCCTTGGACTCACTTGAACTTCCCTTCTCATTCAAGTATTTGGTCAATCTTGACCCACTTGAACTTACCGTCTCATGCCAAGTGCATGGTCCTCTATGACCCACTTGGACTTCCAAACACCAAATGTATGGTCAGCATTGACCCACCTGAATTTTTACATACCTGGTTTCACTCACCAGGGCTTTTCACCATCTGACTTTACTCACTAGGATTTTCCTATGCCTATTTCACTCACTAGGGCTTTTCACCTAGCTTCACTCACCAGGATTTCCTTCTGTGTAGTTTTACTCACTAGGGCTTTTCACCTGACTTCACTCACTAAGACTTTCCTCACTACCTAGCTTCACTCACCAGAACTTTCCACACCAAGTGTCTGGCCGACACTGACCCACTTGGATTTTCTTCTTCTTCCAATATTCCCATTGGTCTTGCCCTTACCTAACCTTGAGTTAGGATTTCCCGATCAAGTATCTAGTCAACCTTGACCTACTTAACTCTTCACTCACTAGGATTTTTCACCTGGATTCACTCATCAGGATTTCCCTCTGTCTAGCTTCACTCACTAGAACTTTTCACCTTGCTTTACTCACCACGACTTTTCTCACTAACTAGGTTCACTCACCAGGATTTTCCACACCAAGTGTTCAGTCAACACTGATTTACTTAGATTTTCTTCTTCTTCCAACCTTCATGTTGGTCTTGCCCTTATCTAGCCTCCAGTTAGGACTTTCTAGTCAAGTATCCGGTCAACTTTGATGTACTTAACTATTCTAGTTAATTTTTGACCGTTAATATCTCATATGGATAATTGCACCTGTAATCTTCATATATTATTAAATATCAAAATTTAAATATCAAGACTTAAACTTGACTCAACTGATGAACCTTAATCCAAGAAAAATTACATCAACACTCCTTCACTGCCACCTTGCGTGACCCTCCCTGTCGCTGCTCCCTCGCTGCCACCACCGCTCGTTCCTTTCCCAGCCGCCCATTCCTTCGCTCCCTTAAGCATCTGTGGCTGACTTGGTTTACCGTCTATATTTTTGGCCAGTTATTTCTTCCTAAAAGCATTAAATGGTTCGCACATGAAAAATAGAGGATCACATGTTGATTTGTGGAATTCTTTTAACTTCTAGAGTTTTTAGAATGATTAGGTATTTGCTATCATGTCCTGGAATCAATGCATAAATTACTTAGTAAAACAAACTAATGTTTATTGCTAAATAATCTTGAGGACAGTTACTTAGTAAAACAACCTTTTAGAAAGAAAACTTTAAAGAAGAATAATTAAGTGACTATTGAACTATTAATTCAATTCAATGGGACAATTTATCTATCAATAATGTAATATGAGAGTTATATGATACAATTTTTTAAAAAAAATCTAGAGTTTATTGCTAAACAATCTTAAGGATAGATCTTAAAGGATGGTGGAATAATAAAATCCTTTAATAGATATATTCAAATAAATGGTTTAAAACTTTATCTTTAGGGTAAGATCCTTTAATGAAATTATTCAAATAAATCCTACTTTATTTATTTTTCTAAGATAAGTTTATTTTCCTTTTAGATAAGTTAGAATTTTTCAAAGTAATTTTATGTGCCTATTTAAAGAGATGTAATCTTTGGAAACAAGTTCTTTTGGTTAATCAATTACACTTGATTATTAAATGTGATCCTCTCGAAGTGATCACCCTACCCCTCTCATTTTTCTTTATTTTTTCACATCATAAGATCCCAAGTTCCTTTCATGAAAGAAGAGAGAAGCTAAGGAAGAGGTGGAGAGACACGAGTAGCAATTGTAGGTGGCGAGGAGTTTAAGGTTTAGGAAAGACGGAACAGGGCGAGAAAATGAAGAAATAAATTTTTTTAAAAAATAAAGCTAAGGAAGAGAGGCGGGGGATAAGAAAAATAAAAAATCATGTCATATTTGTCACATCAGATCGTCCGCCATCGCTCATTTAAGAATGTGCAGGATAACACCATTGAAAGTAAAAAATTTATTTTGCTCCCTAATTTACTACTTTTCAAAAATGCACTCATACTTTTGAAAAATGTCAGCTTCATGATGTCGAGAATCTTACTTGACACAAATACGAAGAAACTATCACTAAAGATCTCCCAAGCGTCATGATTCATGCTGGATCATAAAGACAAGGATGATCAATCTCTAAGGATCGAAAGGGCAATCATCAAGTGTTAGAGTCTCTCATTGAGATGAGATTGCTCCTATATACTTAGGGTAGGGTGAAATTGAATGACAATTATTCCCAATAGGAGTTTCGATACGATGCTCAATTTATACAACAAAAACTATGTAATTTTTTCAAGAAATACTAAACTATTCGTCATTTGGGAAGATAATAGACAATAGGTAAATAAGTTTCTCTTTGTTAAATAATGAAGTAGAAGGTGATTTCACTCCCCTTAAATATCTTTCATCGTTGGCTACACAGTGAAATGAAGGAAAGTAAATTACAGTATCAAGCGGTCTCCTAAATAGGAGGACGTTTAATCTTAAGGGAATGAACCCCCGAGAATACTCAAGTACCAACTCAGTTATATCTTAAAACCTTCTCTAAATAATAATGGGTCATCTGTTGAAGTTTTTCTTTATTTTGTAAATCACTCCCAACATCTTCAGTAATTTGCTTCCATTTCCGCGACCCATGGAATGATTGGCCTGGAAATTCAGCATTCAATCGACTGTATTTTCTTCAGAAGGTACAATAAATGGAAATGACAATCTTTATCATTATGAACCAAAAACCTAAGCTTGTCCACAGCAGAGTTGTTACTTTTAATCATTCAAGCAGTTGTTGGAATATTTTGGAAAATACATTTTAAATCTATTTCACGAGCACTTTTGCATTAATGAGGAGACTGTGCCACATCTAATTCAAAGAGAAGGACGAAGAAGATAGTAAGGTGCAGGCATTGATCAGTTCTTAATGGCAGACTACTTTATTTGCTCATCAACATGCCAATCTGTTTGCTGTGGCATTGCACTGCGTCTCCCTGGTGGTTGAGACTTCAATGATGAACGCGCGCGCACAGACACACACACACAATTTTTGAATGCATCAAGAGGATGATGTCGTGGTCCCTTCACTAAGTAACATCTGCATCATGTGTACTTCTTCTAGTTAACTTCATCCTAATGTACGACTGCAGAAATCTATCATCTCTGAGATTACATCTTCTCTGATTTCTTCAAAAATGGCTTCTTCGACATGAATCCCGATCTCTTTGACATGAGGGTGGAGCTCATACCATTCCCTCCTGATGCTGGTGATCAATGAGGCAATCTCTTGCTGAGTTTTGCCATACAGCTCGGGGTTCAAGACAAGCTTCTTGCGCTCATCGAGTTGTTTTCTTGATTTGGTAAACGTGTAGAAGACTGGAGAATAAGCTAACTCGAGGAACATGAGGGAAAAAAAAAGGCGAGAACATGACAAAAAGGAATGAAATTTGATTGTGTACTGCGAAAGTAAAACTTACTGGCGATGAGATGGAGAGGGGAGTGTTCTTCGGGGGAGTGAAGGTCGAGAACAGAGACGGGGCTTGAGGAGGGAGGGGAACAGAGGAAGATCCTTTTGTTGCTGTCCCAGCTCCAGGGTCTGACATGGTGAAGAAGGTCGGTGAGCTTGCGCTTGAGGAGCTGGAATCTGCTGCTGCTCCTACGGAGGCCGTGGCTTGCGTTGAGAACGGACCAACAGACAGAAGCAGAGGAGCTCCTCTCGGGATGACCTTTCTCCAGCAAGTAGATATCCAACAAGAAGGGCTCCTGCTGCTCGGCCAGCAGCTCGGAAAGCCGCCGGATTCCTCCGGGAGCTGACCTTGAAGGATGCGCCATGGGAGTTCGAGTGCAAAAAGGTAACAGAGAGGGAGAGGGACGGGGAGAGAATTTGAGAAGGCAGGATGGGAGTGGGGTGATGGCGTTTTAAATGGTGGGAGGTGGAAGGATTAAGAAGGGCAAAAGTCAAAAGAGGCGCTCTAGTTTTTTTAATTAACTATACTCTTTTTGCCACTGTACAACTATGTATATTTATTTTCATTGTACATAAGGATATATTTATCCTTGCCTTTCAAAACCCTTTCATTATTATTTTCCATTAAAATTTTAAATCGATCGGACGCCTTATAACAACTATAACTTAACTTTATAAATATTAGAACTATATTCAATTTAGTTGTACATAATCGATTCATAATTTAGACGGACGATAATAATAAAAATAATATTAGAGGATGAGAAGTTAAATGTACATGGCTGAACAACGAAAAAGACTATTTTTTCGATAAAAAAATAAAATAAAACTAGGACACCCTTTTAATAATTTAGAAAAAAAATGGGGCGCTTTTCAGATTGTTGCCCAATTAAGAATGGATTGGAGGCAAAGTTAATAGAGGAGACAGAGGTGAATCGAAACAGAGGAGAATCTTGTTTGTCAGCTTGGCGTTTCCTTGGTTCTTGGCCAAAGGATTGAGTTCTGATGTACTTTTTTGAACTCTTTCTTTCCTTTATATTTCCTCTGAGGAGCCACCAACTCGGAGTAAATTATAACTCTGTAAGGAGAAGCAAGAGATGAATGTTCCATTTTTTTGTTGCCAACTTGAATGATTAGATTTAATAGAGGGAAAGGTGAATCATGGTGCATTTGTTTTGGGTGAGATTCCACTGCAGTTGCGGCTTTTGATGCCTGTAAACTGAGTGATGATGAGTCATGAGACCAAGAAATGTACGTATGTTTATTATATATATATATTCCATCAAACCTTTTGGTTGGTTAAATGTAATAAAATTCATGGGTCATTAATTGAAGTCAATGTACATTCTGCTAAATATACGTATCTTGTTGCCATGATTGACAATCCAATGGATGAATAAAAAGGCTGCTCCTTGACTATCACCTCTCTTGTTTTGAGACACAGGATGAGTTTTAGAACATCAATTGAAGTCAAACATCACCTAGCTTGCCATTATGATGTCTAATATGTCATCTAGCCATTTACATCTCTAATACTTGGTTCGAAATCTCTACCATCGCAGTAATCATCGCAATCGCCCATGGCCTCTACCTCCACTCCCTCTGAGCCACCAATGTTGCCCTCCTCTAGTTCACCCATGCCGAAACTCCGCTACACCTCCCGTGCTTTATCAGGGAAAAGAGAGGCGAGGCAGAGGAGCATGAGGACCTACTGCTGAAGATGGCCGCAGAGAGGAGACAAGGTGAGTTTACCAAATTTCCGCTGCCATCGATCTCTCCACTTGCCTTGCCTCAAAATCCCCAGCCAGCCTCACATTTTCTGCTTCGAGGAGTGTCTGATAACACAAGTTCAACTGTATTGCAGTAGGTTTAAACTCTGAAAGCTTAGAGAGAAGAAAATCCAGTCCATAAACCAACAAACGTTTTTATTGAAAAAAGGATCCTAAAATAAATTAATACAGAAATGTGCAAGTAGGCAATGCCTTGTTTTTTGTGTGTGCAGGCTCATTTTTGGTGGACAAATTTACAGCACCTGCATGGCGTTTGATACCAACTGACTATAGCACACATGCTTGATCAGCTGTTCTTAGTATAGGGAGTTGTTACAATACCAAGTCAAATAAAATGACAAAAGGCATTGACATAGCAGGAGGCACACTTGGAGTCATTGCATCACACTACTTCCTCCATTGTTACACTTCTTAATAATCAGCAGATTGCGGATTTGGCCCTGGTTCCAGCAGGTACCCAATTGTTATCAATAGGGCTGATTATCTACAAATTCACAGGGGGCTTAACCTGGAAGTTCAACATGTAAATTGACATTAGCAGCTCGGAACTGAAAATACATGCTAGAAGAAAAACAAACTGTTCAATTTCTCAAAATTTCAGTGACACCATAAACCAGTGCGCAAATGATATCTCACTGAGGTTGATGGCGAGTACAAGATTGGGTTCCAATTGGAAAAGAGGTACAAGTGCTACTTCAAATAATTAAGTACAAAAATAAAACAGGACACCATTTTTCTCAATTTCCAAAGATGAAATAGGTATATATAATCTATTTGGAAAAAAGAACAGTGGCACAACACCGTTCAGAAGAAAATAAATAGGATCAGGAAATCGACTGTGAAGAAAGAAAATGTTTTGGCATTCATATTGACCACCACACTTGACTCTAAAGTATAACCAGGTATTAGAACTCACAAGATACTTCATGATGCAATCCGTGTAGAGGGTGCACTTGTTATTGAAGAATACGTGGACTTGGTATTGAAGATGAGTTTGCCTAATATGAAAATGGGTACACCTGCTATTGAACAAAAAAATGATGTATCTTATGTTGAAGAATAGGTGTACTCAAGAAGAGCATCTGGTATAATATAATGGGTGCACCATACCTCCCTTCATGCAAAACTTCATGAAGAGGATTGCACCTAAGTTTTGTTTGTGCACAGATGTGCATAGTTTCATTATTATAATTCCCAGAACCATCTAATAATTGGAGTCTTCATCTATGCCTTCGCTACCCATATCAAATACCGACATTGGACACCAACAAATGGACACCACATAATGATCATATAGATAATTTTTTAGAAATAGCTGTGTCTAGCACTTGGATTCACACCCGTACAGGATACTTGTACCTGAGTTTGATAAATATATTTGCATCATATTAATGGAACTGGAATTAAGGTGTCAAATATAAGTAAAATTGCAATAGGCACTATTGAGGGATCATTCAAAGAGAAAAGAATTCATGTTTAGTTCTTAATAAATGCTCAGCTCCCAATGCCACTTCTTTCTGAAAATCTGCAACTTGCACAAAGTTCAATGATATGCTCAGAGCCTTAGAAAGAAAATAATGCTCTTTTACAAGACAAATTAAGATATAGTATAAACCTGTAAATGAGAATTCAACCAACATTTTAACTAGAACAGGATTTTGAAGTCAAGTTTTGAAGAAAATTAAGCAATGTAAAAACCTATAATGAGTGTTTATTCAATAACTTGACTTGATAAAGATTTGCAATTATGTTTTGGATGCTTGATGATCTTACCTTGAATAACAAGTCATGTGCAATATGCTCCCAAGGCAATGAGATGGACATCAGGCAACACTTGAGAGGTAGAAGTTCAAGGTCAGCTTGATTATTAGGCGAGGAGGCAGCATAAGCCTGCTTAGCTAACACAGAAGCAGCTGATGCAGCTCTGTGGAGAATTGTTGCTAAGCTGATACCTGAACCTTTACTGGATAATTGAGATGTTGAAAGAAGTTCCGAGTGTTGGTTGCTTTGATCTACAAAAGGCAAAGTTAACAGTTGCTATTACTTATGCCATTACAGGGCAACCACCTTGTGAAAGGTTTTTCCAAACAGAATAATTTTGTGTAAAGCATTTCAATGGCAACTGATTGTGACTCCTTTTAGATGTGTATTTAACTAGAAATTTATTTTTTTCAATTCAAAATATTGTTTTAAATAGACTTGGAATAATATGGTCACCAAACAAATTAAATAAGGATCTCTAACCAGCTATTCCAGAAACAGCAACTTCAACTTCCCCACGACCTCCAGGACCTCTCATGTAAATCCTGTCAGTATTTGGCTGACCATGGCCCATTGACAGAAGGCTTCCAAATCTAGACCTTCCAGCTTAAGAGAAACCATGAAACTCTCAGTGAATATAATGCAATTGATCAATGAAGACACGGTATTAAGAATTAGCATGAAGAATAAAGGCAAAATAATTCAAGATCTAGCATGACAAGAAGACTGAGTTGTTGAATGTTATGTAGGCACACATCATTTTGTTTTTGGTAAGATCATGCCTCTAATCAATCAGTGGAAATGCATTTTCTCACCTTAATAGCAACAGATTACAACAATAGTAACATAACATAGTATCTTCACAAAATGAGAAAACAATTTGAAAATTATCTGGGATCCCTAAATAATAATGTGCCATCTTATGGAAGTAGAGCATGGTCTTATCACCATACAAAGTCATCTTTAGCAGTTTTCTAATAGAGTGATAATAATGTGTCACCATAATCAACAGGTTACCTAACACATGAATTCAGATATCCATGATCCTACCTGCGTTAGGACTCATCAAATGGTACAAATTTATAATATGGTTGGGGAAAATATCAATCTACAAAGTCAAAATTAATTTATTAATAGCAATATAATATAATTACCCATTAATCTAATATCATCTAATATAATTACCCATTGATTGTGTCAACAAATATAATTTGATATTAACTCTCAACACCCCTTGGCATGCTAAAATTGACATAATAATTTTGTTATATATATAGTTTGTCTTTACACAAGATGATATTCAAACTGTAGCATTCCAGATAGAAAGCAAAAGTTGAGTTTAACTATATAGTTATACAGTCGTGTTATCTTCATCTTCATCTTCATCACTTTGCTCCTTTCACCTCCAATTTATCACTAGCACCATACATTGAAACGTTGACATGACACCGAAATAGTATTGTTCCAATCAAAGACTGAAACATCGGCATAGTTTAAGATTTCGAACTAGAGTGAGCCATTGATGAGGAAGATGAGAACTAGGCAGACGTATTGAGGTGATTTCAGGTGGTACAACGGTGCAAATCAAGAATGGCCATTTACATGAGTCCTTGCTAATGTCCTTAGTTTGCTAAGTGGGAGGTGAAGTTCTAGCAGATTAGCACCTAATTTACATGAGCAACCCAATGTGACCTAAGTCCATACATGCAACTTAGAAGGACAAGGAATTGATGTACCTTGAGCATAATCTCGTCAATGGACCTATCCATGTTATGTTTTCTAAGCTATAGGAAGTTAACATGGTAACCGCACTAGCTAAACATGTGGTGGAAGTTACCATTGGAGAGGGAACTCACTGTGATGTGAAGATGGATAACATCCCATTCAGTGCACCGGGCAGCTCAAGCTTGGTGACTAGTTAGTGAAATCCTTTGTAAATTAAGTAGCGATGGTCCAAAGGATCTGAAGGGATCATGGTAACAGGCGCGAAGGTGGTAGAGAAAAGGGATATAATGAAAGAAATATAAAATAGGGATCAAGAAGTACAATATTACTGGAAAGTTCCCAGTGAAAATTATTCCTCACAAACAATTTCACGAAAATGGCTTCAGATGATTTGTTAATGAAAGAATAATAGTAGGAACTTCATAATCTCACAATCAAATACATCCATAAGGAAACAAAATATAACTCACCATCATATGCTTCTCTAACCATCTGATAGCTAACAAATCCTGAGAAGAGAGTAAGCTGCAGTAAAAATAGTCCTGTCAAAGATTTCGCTAACACATATTATGGAACCAAAGTAACTAGCCAATAAGCTACAATTAATTTGAGAGGAAATTTCATTTTTTACTTAAATTTCAACTATTTCTCAAATGCCCCCAAGTTTTATGAAAGGTCAAAGTGCTCCCTAGACTTTATTGTTTCCTGTCACTTTGCCCCTTAGCCGTCATCTAATGGAGAAACACATAGAGGTACATTAGCATAAGCTTCCTAAATTCGTGGATATGAATTAGAGGGCAAATAGAGGCATGACAAAGTCTCCTCCTCCTTTCACTGAAGAAGCTTGAGCATGGTCACAAATTGTCTACAAGAGCAGAAAGGAGCAAGCGGTGGTTCTTGCTAGTGGTTGCACCTACTCAGAAAGTAATGCCCCTAATGTTAATAAAGCTAACTTGGAAGCTCGTTAATTTTCTGAAGGGATTGTTAGTGTAGATGAAACAAAACCAATCCTTTGAGTCGACATCCCAGCTCTTTCCAGCAGCAGATATAACGTGTTTGGGTATGCCACACATCATGAAATGTTGCATTTGCATTGCACGTGTAAATATATGTTTCTCCCATTAAATGGTACAAGTTAACAAGTAGGAGCAAAATTAAGGGAAACGACAAAGTCTGGGGCATTTGACCATACAAAACTAGAAACATTTTGAAAAAGCAGTTGAATTTTGCAGGGAAAAAAGGAAATTTCTCTTAATTAAAACCAAAGTTTAGATAATGTAGTAATGAACTCAGAACAAAATGTAATTAACATAATGAAAATAAAACTACCTGAAACTTTAATTCAACAAGGAAATATATTACAAGATATAACTATTACAACTTCGTTAAATCAGCCAAATCTCCAATTAAACATTCCACAAAAAAAAGTGAACTCCAAGCTGTAGAAGAATTTCTATTGGATCATAGAGTGTGTTCCATGAACATTCTCAACTGTCAAAGAAAATGCAATTGATGCAAGTAATGAAAAGAAATTTAAAAAAAAAAAAAAAAAGAGAAAGGTGCAAGCAAAACAGTACAATTACTCAACATTATCACAGCATAAAAATATGGAATTAAAGAGCACAGGAAGTGCAATTTCTAAATCATCCCACTGATGACACCCACTATTTTACCTTGCCTACCAGTTAAGGCAACATCAGAAAGTTTCTACTAGCTTTCCTTACAAGGACAGAATTACATAATGAATCGAGGGTGGTCCTTTTTTTGACAAGTGGTGCTAAATATATATTACATAAACAAAAGAAAGAACCATAAGTGGGATCGAAATTTTAGGTAATGCAAGAATAGTAAATTTTCTATTAAGATCTAAATATATAGATTGGGTAAATTGTTAAAAGGTCAAATTTTTGGGGAAAAAAATGCTCTTCGAAACTAAGAAGTGATCGTACCAATGACAGACTACAAAAGGAATCATTCAAGTTTTGTTAATCCATGTTGGCTTGGTATGTCCAAGATACTTGCTCATGTACAAATATTAATCAGATTTAGGTATATCTGATTATGCAAGTAATCAACCATTGAGTAGAGCAAATTCTGTTAGGATCCCATGTAAATCACGTCAATATGGAATTTGCTTACAAGTCCTAAAATTTCCTTCGTGCTTGCTCAAAGATATTATGAAAATCCAACTTATTACAAATATACTCAGTCAGAAAAATCTTAAGATAACTCAATCCTAGAACATCATAAGGACTTGATTGACAAATTATGATAATAAGAGTTAACAAATGATGTGGAAATTTCATTGGATTGCATCTCCTCTTTGATGAAGTGGCAATTGTTTTTCTCTTATGAAACATTGGGTTAGATGGCATGGCATATGCATGAAACTTTATCGTCCCAGTGCAACTTCATTAGTTCTTTAAGAGCATTCCCCAACTAGATTCATAACCTCATGCTCTGCCTTTGCACTAGATATAGAAAAGATAGTCAACTTCTTAATCTTCTAAGAAATCAATTAATCTTCCAGAAAGATGAAGCAGCCCAATGTGGGTTGTATGCCTATATGAGAACATGCTCAGTTGATATTAGTGTACCCCACAATCAAAAGGCAATCTCAATCCTAATATAGAAGACATTTTCCGAATGTGTTCTTTAAATATAGTAGATTTGCAAAGGTTATCTTAAAATGATCATGGCATAGAGCCTTAATAAACTAGGTCAACTAACTCCTCATGCTAATTGAGAATAATATGTCTGATATTTTACTATAAGTTAAGTTTCGAACCAGTCTTTTGTACCTTCTTGGATTAGTGAATGACTTTCTTTGTCCTACCATCAGTTTGACATTCTGATCCATAAGTATCAACTGGCTCAGCTCTTAACATATAATCCTCTAAGTAGGCCACCACTATATCAACAAAATATCTTAAGTCACTAAGATCCTTGGTCTCATAAATGTTGGCAAAAATAGACTTTCATCCTGGTAATCCTTACAAGATCATCACCAGCTATGATGATATCATTCAAATAAAAGATAAGAACATACTTCCTACCTAGAGAGGTAACAAAGGAGAACACAACTAAATTTACCAATCCTTACTCTAAGAGATTGGTTTAGATTATTTAGGAAGTTCTTCAATTTGCATAGACCATAAGAAGAATATGCTTCCCAAATAGAGAGGAGCGATATTCTAATCTAAGATACATGTATATACCCATGTATACTTATCCAAAAGGTGAAGGAAACACTACAATATGGTTGCCAAGGTGAGAAGTCAGATTAAAGCATCTTACCCCACAAAGGAAAAGGTGTCTGAGTAATCCACTCTATAAACTTAACCCTCTGTTTGGGAGGAGGTGAGTAAAGGGGAGGGAAAGGTAAACATGGGTAAAATGAATTTTTACCCTTGTTTGGGAGAGAGTGAGCTATGAAGGGGAAGGGGAGAGAAGGGTAAAGTTTCCCCTTGCATGCTCGGGAATAAGCGAAATTCCTTACACCCCAATTTGGGGTGTAAGGAAGGGTAAGGAGAAATTATTACAATTATATCCTTATTTATTTTTTCACATGCAGATTTATTAAAAAAATAAGAGGATATTTTTGTAAATTTGTATATTTAACCTTCATTCCATCCCTTTCCTCTCACATAAACTTTCCCTCCCTTCCAAACAAGGGCAAGATAAATATATTACTTTCCCTTCCTTTCCCTCCCTTCCCCTTCCATCCCCTTCCATTAATGAACCTTACCTCACCCCATCCAAACAGAGGCTAAGTGTATCCCTTCTCTGTTAAATGATTTTTCAATCAATCCACAATACTACTAGGTGGTGTATTCACCACAAAATGTCATTTGCAACTTACTACAAACTTGTCAAAAGGAGTAGACATCAGATCCCATATAGCATTCAAATGTGAGGCCTGTATCTCGTCAATCATACACTAACTCCACCTTCAATGCTAAGTCTCTAATATAATCCTACAAATAAAGCGTGAAACAAAAAAAAAAAAAAAAAAGTTGGTAGCATAAGATAGAAACTAGTTGTTTGGGCTAGTAAAAAGTACCAACTAGTTGTTGCCTAAAAAATACTTCCAACTATTCACTGGTCAAATCAAGGAGACCACACATGCAGGAGGAACTATTTGAGATTCATTGTCCGTTACTGGAGGAGATAGAAAGAAAATTGCACATCAAGTTGGTCCATTGAGAGGCAAGGGTAAGCACCTAGTTAACAAGTTGGTCCAGGATGCTAATCAGTAGGTCTTGCCCAAGTTGCAATATATCCCATAGGAGTATCTGATATTGCTATTGGTCTATATTTCCAAGCATTCATGTTCTATCATTTCTTCTACACAATCAATGGGAGAGTGTAAGAATCAGAGTGTAATATGCGTGACATGAAGATGACAGAGATAGTGTCCAATAACATATTCAACCACACATAAGAGACATGTTAAGATAAAAATATTAATTGAACTATTACGTAATTGAATAAAATTTTGGGATAAGTGGATCTTTAACTGCTACTTTATTTAATTTCATGATTGATTTAAAATTGAGTGCATCATCTCTAGGCATGTGAAGCCATGGATCAAAAACCAATGTACAAAGGGCAACACCATACTGAATATAGCATGATTCAGAGTTGGTAGTAAGCTTACAAGCATGCACCAGTATTAGATGAGAAGTTATTTATAAAAGTTTCTTTCCCCAACATGGCACAGTCGCATGTAAAACACCTTTAATTGATGCGCCAATTCAGAACTTTAAATTGGCATGAATATCACCATATATGATAATAAAAGATGTAAGACCAGACATGCACACACATAAGAAATGATTGCATTATATTGCAGCATAAGCATACAAGCAGTTAAAACCTGTGAAGGTTTGTCTTGTTCAGAATCTTTGTCAACATCAACAAGCCTACTAGAGTTGAACTCTGGGACATCCGTGAGATCATTGTCTGATGGAAAAGCTGCCCCATTGTGTGCATTGAGAAGTACACAGTAACAGTGATCTCTTTCTGACAAAACCTAACCAAATTGAAATTAATAATTGCTTCAAAATTTTAAGTGGAGCAAGGCAGCATGTGGAAAGAAACAATTTGATTAAAAGAACAACTAGAATAAGATTGTACAAAAACCAACTATTCCAAATCTTGAGTAAATTAATGGCAAGGCTTAAGAACCTACTGCCAATGTGTGAGCAAAAACATATACACGAGGATATTAGTAGAATAACAAAACTCCATCTGCATCTTTTGGTTAAGAGAAAGGAATGCGACTAAATTTTGGCAAAAAAAAAAACACAACATCAAGTGTTCTTAAGTTGGATTTTGGATTCTCCTCATGTCCTTAGGTTTCTATTTCTTTTATTTTTATGTATATTGGATTTTGATTTCAAACAAATATTTGAAAAATCATTCAGGTCAAATGGATTTTTTTTATAACTTCTTAATCTTTTGAGGTTTTTAAGAAGTTTTTATAAATAAATCTTGTTAGGATTAAGGGAAATTATCCCTTACTCCCCTAGCTTCCTACCAATATATATTACTAATCAATAAGGAGTATTACATATTAAAGGGGAGCGCAATAGTAAAGTTGCTATCATGTAACCTTATGTTCACGAGTTCGAGTCATAGAATCAACCTATTGCAATGCAAGATAAAGCTGCGTACAATAGCTGTAATGTGGTCCGACCGTTTCTTGGAACCCTTCATTGGCGAAAGTTTCGTGTATCGGGTTGCTTTTTAAGCAATATTACATATTCACTCTTACAATTTTTTCTCTTTAGAATTTAGTGCATAATACCATAACACACCCCTCAAATTGGTTCAAATATATTACAGAAGTCTAACTTATTATAGATGTACTCAACCCTAGGTCTCATTAAAAATTTAGTCAATAAGTCTGTTAACTAATCATATGAGCTATAAATGAATGGAGGATATAATTTGATTGCATTTTCTATGTGATAGTGACAAAAAAATTTCAAGTGGCAATCGATCTCTCTTAAGAAACATGGGGTTCAAAGTTATATGCATAGTAACTTGAATGTAACAATCTAGCTTCAATGGCTTTGTAGATGCATATCCTAAGTCAATAGTTGTGTTAATGAAGACAATCTCCCATTTAGCTAAAGGTACAACAAGAATAACCGAGATTTTATCCTACTAAGTAGGATTGACTATATGGATCATTATATATCATCGGGCTCCATCCCCTACTATTATATTATTGGGATCCGTCCCCTCTTCCTCGATTAATGAGTGTATTTGTCGCAATCTCACATCGACATTTATTGGGCACCTAAGTGCATGTCCATACCATTTTAAACATGTCTCTCGCAACCTCATTTAGCTAGTCTCATGGCATTATATTCTACGTCTACACTTCTTTACACTTGACCTTGATACAATTGTCTTCTTTTTATCTCATAAGAGGAAACAACAGATAGAAATAGATGATCTATTTATATAATCTGTATCCTCTTCATCCAAGTACTTATCAAATTTTCAACACTCTTAGTCATGTCTTATTGAAAAAGAATTGATCTTAACTTTCCAAACTAAGCTTCTTCAACTTACATACAAGACTTGTATCCCCAAGAGAAACAAGCCTATACTCTATATATAGCTCCTCAGAAAGATCAATATGAAGGAAAACATTCTTAATGTTAAGTTGATGAAAACGCCAATAGAGGATAGTAGCTAGCAACGAGGGATAGGAAAAGACGAACTGATGTAATCTTGTCCACCAAAGAAAATGTATGCATATGATGAACACCATAAACTTGAGTATTACCAAGACATGAACATGGTTACTAGAAAGGCCTATTACTTAGGCATCAACGTCATGCAAATAGGAGAACAAGGCTCAGAGTCAATTGAGGATGAGAAAAGCTTGGAAAGAATATTCTTGGATCTACACAAGCTCTAATATCGTGCGCGCGCTCACACACACATATTCAATTTTACAACTTAGTCAATAATACCATAGCCATACTAGGCACAGTATTGCTAGATAAAGATGATGATATTAGTAAATTTTAACCCCAATCCAAATCTTTTAGGTTAGGAGAAAGAAATGTAGCTCAACTTTTGGCCAAAAACAGCTATTGCAATAAGAGTTCTTAAGTTGGATTTTGGTGTTTCCTCATGTCATTAGGTTATTATTTTTTTTATTATTTTAATTAAATCTAAACCCAATCCAAAATAGTAGTTGTTGACCTAGAGTCAGAAACAACCTCTTGCAAAGCAAAATAAGATTGTGTACAATACCCTTCCCAGGACCTGCATTGACAGGAGCTTCATGCAACGAGCTGCCCTTAATTAAATTTAATGATTTCAAATATAATTTTTAAAAATCATTCAAGTCAAGTGAGTTCCTTTTAACTTTTAATGTTGAATTTTAAATTTAAAAATAGATAAATATCTATTTCGCGATAATTTCTCATTTAAAATCCAAGCTGTGTGGGGTGATTTTTGGTTTTAGGTCAAAACTTGAAATGTTGACACATTAAAAAAAGCTAATTGTTTGGGTTAATGCAAATTATTGTTATCATGTGAAAGCAATATGTTTTCTCATTGTCAGATGGAGTTAATATGCCATTTATAGGTATGCCTACTACATCAGAAATGTTAAATGAGACATTAGATCTCATAAAGCCAAAACTTTTTGTTCTCATGTTGAAGCATTTGTCATTTATCTAAGAAAGATCAACGTTGATATTTTACAACTATCAAAGTTCATCAAACCAACATTTCTGATATTAAAAAGGGCAGCCATGACATCAAACAATTTGGGAATTTTTTAAAGAGAGAAAAATCATGCCAATCTAGTGAACTAATGTCTTCATAGAATGAGGAAAAAATCAGAATTTTAAAACAAACAGAAACCCTAATTATTGAAAACAACCCCCAAATTGAAATTTGAGCTAGCATAATTGTTAGTCTAGTTCTAAATTGTAAGAAGAGTGGGAGTCAGTCAAGAAGATGCATTGTACTACATTTTTTCAGAAAAAAAGAAGACAAATAATGACTCATACCAACAGTTGAACCTAGACAAGCATCAAGTTAAGTCTTGGGCAAATGAAAATTGTAATAACAGAATAAAATTATGTTACCACAGCATCGAAGGTATCATCAAAATCATCAACCGAAAAACAGATATTTGGGTAGGCAGGCAAAGTTTCCACAGCCTGAAAATTAAAGATCAACATAAGAGGAGATAGTGTTTGAACTTTGAACTTTGAACTATGAACTTGATAAGTAGGACTAACACTTTTAACATCCAAGTAAATACTAACATCTAGGAGCAATGAGAATCGATAGTCAGAGGTGAGAGGACTAACCTTTCTGTGATCCAAGTGAAAGTTAACACGGCTAGGAGACGCATAGACAGTCTTTACCACCTGACCCAATAACTGTATGATTAATCATCAAGAAAAAAAGATGATCCTACAGGAAACTTTTAATCCCAATTTCAATAAAGCGGAAAGACCACAAAAAAGAAAAGACATCGTTAAAGTTTAACTAAAAGGTGTTCTCCCTTTTGTTATAGATAATTAATGAATTGATTAATTGAAGAATATCATAAAGACTGTTATATAATAGATCTATGTTACTTAGGAGACCCACACAGGCTAATATCCTACACGAGTGTGGATCCAAGTGTTTCTCATGGTTCTTGCCAAAAACTTTTAAATGGAATTGATCAGAATTTCAGATGTTCACACTAGGAGTATTCTTGTCAATGAAGAGTCCAGCTATTAAAGGAATGAAATGTATTACTTATTCTTTAGTATAAGTCATATATGTTGTCGCACACAGGTGGGTTTATTGCTTGTGTGTACGCAGATGCAACATCCAGGATATCTTATTTTTCATGCTTTGGCTGCTACAAGCATGAGATAGCCAGCTTTATCTTTGCACATCCTTTGCCTGCATCCAAATGGATGGATAGTTTTGCACATAAGAATCTACCCCACAAGTCAGACATGCATAAGACGTGAGTTTATGCACAAAATAAGCATTTTGTGCATACCAAGCAAACAACATTACATGTCAATCACCTTCTATTTCTGAGATGTTAAAATATTAGCCTATATGAGGATGCCCAAGTACAAATTCATAAATAATTGAATAAATGAAAAGAGTCAAAGCACACTATTTTTACAAAAAAAAAAAAAGGACTAAATATTAATGCAGAATATATAATAAGAGATTTCAAACTTGTTAACCAATTGAGCTTTTTAAAAATCTAACATGTGCATGCACACCCAAGAGGCAAGAGAGAAAGAGTTATCGTTATTTGTACCTTGTATATCGATGATAGTGAAGTTTCCTGTCCACTTTGATGTTTCTCCAGATCTTGTTTACTTGTGAATGAATTGACCAATATGAGCAAAAAAACAAAAACTTCATGGAATGAAATGGTTGAAAACAAATAATAAATAATATCATAACCAATAGAAAATTAATTAGCATTAAGACGTGAAATAGTAATGTGGCTGTTGAAATATGAGAGGGATATGCACAGGGACATTGGATGTTGTTTAATTTACTCCTACCATCATTTTTGAAAATGTAAACCTGTCCATCAACAGACACTCACTACTCACTACCCATGGAGCAGAGTTGTCAGAGAAGAACCTACACAATGTTGAGTTCCTTTACAAGGTCCAGTTCACCTATTGATTTCTTTTTATTTTTTTTATTTAAATTTATATAAGTCCTACACAAATTGTGTTATGCTAAAAGTTAAGTGATGAACTTTGTTATTAGTGTTATTGTTAAGCAAATATGTTTGATATTCAGGTGTTCCTTTGAGTGATGAGCTATGTTATTAGAGTTATTGTTAAGCAAATATGTTTAATATTAAGGTGTTCCTTTGATGATTAATGGATATTTAATCTAGGTACTTGTCTTTAGTTTGTAGTTCATAATTATTTTTAATTGTTGGATATTCATTGTTGCCAAATTTTGAGCTAACTGTATTGTCGAATTTATTTTATATTTTACACTTATTACTCTCAAAAAAATAAGGCACGGTATCGTGGTGTATATTGCTTGCAAATGATATTATTTTGGTAAATAAAACAGAGTAAATGCTAAAAGGAAACACTAGAAGTAAAAGGTTTTAGGCTTAATAGAGTAAAGCCCAAATGATATTATTTTGATAAATAAAACAGAGTAAATGCTAAAGGGAAACACTAGAAGTAAAAGGTTTTAGGCTTAATAGAGTAAAGACACAATATATAGAATTTAAATTTAGCAATATTAGACATAATAAAATAATTGTTAAGATAAGAGATAACGAGTTGTCTGAGAACTTTAAGTATTTAGGATCATTTTTGCAAAATAATAAAAGGATTGAGAAAGATGTCTTACATATAATACAAGTAGAATAGTTGAAATAGAGGAGAGTCAAATGTTTTATGTGATTGTAAAGTACCTCCAAAACTTAAAGGAAAGTTCTACAAAATGGGGGTTAGACCTGCTATGTTATATAGCGTTGAATGTTGGGCTATGACTCAAACATATAAATAGAAGATGAGAGTTGCAGAAATGAGAATATTAAGGTGGATGTGTGAACATACGAGGATGGACAGAATAAGAAATTAGAGCATTAGAGAGAAAGTTGGAGTTGCATCTATTAAGGAAAAATTATGACAAATACGCACATGAAATGAAGAAGAGGAAGAAAAAAAAAGATTTGGTTAGCAACGATAAACAACAACCAAGTCTTTTCCCACTAGGTTAGCAACGATAAAACAAGATAAAATTTATTTAAGTATAGAAAACGATATACTGGGGAATAGAGCCCGTGTAAAAGAATCCATATAGTCGATCCCATCTAGTGGGATAAGGCTTGGTTGTTATTGGTGGTGTACTCTCAAAAAAATAAGTATGTTTTGTAATAGTTCTTTTTATGATGAACAATTTATTTATAAATTTATGTTTGAACCTACAACCTATAATTTTCCTGAGTAGTCTTCCATGTCATACTAGTTTACACCAAGGAAGCTCACCATGTTTATAAGATGACGACCAAACAGGTGACATACCAAACCTGTCACCAATCAAATGTCTTGACAACTTTGTGAGGACAGGTCAATGAGGTGTGAGTGTGACACTAGGAGTGGATTATGTTTTATCCCTTCAGAATTTTTACCTCCTTTATATGTACACTGTTCTCTACTGGAAGACATATACTATCCTCTAAATATATATTTTTTGTGGACTTGCTTCAATCTTTTGCTAAAAAACAGATTGGTGACTATACCATTTTAGCAACTCCAACAGGACAATTTTGGAAACACCAAAATTACAAGGGCAAGATATCAATCAAAAACTGATAGGCATCTAATCAATGGTACCATTATGAATTGAATGTAACTGTCTAACAGTATCAATTACGCAAGCAGTAAGTCAGTGGAACAATTAATCCGCATCAACCATATGGAATTACAAAAGGCATAAAAGGTTAACGTGAAAAAATGACTAAGTTCACTATCCAACTCATTTTCAATTGTCTTTCTCATGAATATATATATTTAAAAAAAAAGATTAAGGAACTAGGATGATTTTTCCATACTATCCTACTGGTTTTGAAACTAGGCAGACAATCGTCTCATCTTAGGTAATGAAATGGATACCTTAGCATAAGAACTTCAAGTATCATTGCTACCAAATAATGACATTATAAGATCGCAGATTTGCTCTAATACCATGATAGAAATCCCAACTAAATGGGATCCTAACCCCTTTTATATATTGATAAAAGAAGTTATTCTTCATAAAATAACAAACTTTTCTAAAAAAAACTAAACTTTTTATGAAACCAGCTATGCTGGCATATTCCCATAATTTACGAAATCATGATCCCCTGATTTATGAAATATTTTTTGCTTAATTCTGTAGGGATATACATGGTTCCAAATTCATGTTTCCCACAAACCTAAGACCATGAAAACCGATTGGAATCACTCAAGGACATATCCAGGAATTAGAGGTGGGCTGGGCTTTGGGTGTGGAAGGGATGGATTTTAGTGAGCTAAGTAAAAAAATTTACACAGGTGATTGTACTTCTTCAATTGTACTATTAAAGAAGTACAATTGAGCATCTTAAGGAAGGTTGGGCTAGAGCCCAAGACAACCATTATATGGATCCGTTCCTCGAATCACTTTCATGGCAAAGGCGACATAGCAAACACTTTTGCCTAAGGATCCTACACTAACTCCACAATGAAAGCAACGCAAAAGCATACATCGCATGAGGATTTTAATCTAATTCAGCTATTGATGCACTACTCGAGGATCATGACTTGACTCCACAATAAACGCAACATAGTAGACACTTCACTTGAGGAGCCTAACCTCCTTGTTGCTAGAAAAAAGGAATTAGGGGCATTTGAAAGTGAAGAAGAGAAGAAAAATCAATCTCCTTCGCATGTTTGGTTGTGTTGACTTCTCTACTTCGCAACTTCTTCATTTCCTTGATTCTCTTCTCGACATCACAATGCTACTCCCATTCTTCTCTACTTTTGTGGCATTAGGTAGCAGTAAGGAAGTAGGTTTAGTCTCTAATCCTTTTCCTCTTCTTCTCCTCTCCAATTCTTCTTCTCCTCTTTCTCAATGCCTCTAGCAATGCTTGGTGGTACGTCTGACATATCACTGACAAAGTCTCATTTCGGTAAGAGACCAAAGCACTTGCTCAGAACGAGATTTCAAACTTGGGTAACAATATTTGAAAATCAATCAGTAAAAATCAGTGGGCATATGAAGCCACTTACAAATTGAAAGTTGTACTAAAACAAAGGGAAAATACCATAGCTGTGAGAACTTAAGAAAAAAATATTGTGAAACAAAGACAAAATGAACGTACTTGCAAATTGCAACTGTCACTCGAAATGATGTGTGAGCAATCAAATTCAAGTAAAAACTACGCCTCCAATCAACGCATGCTGAACTTTCACCAATTACTCTCTCCAGCTGCATGACATAAAGTCAAAAAACAACTTAGCTTTGTTCTTTACAAATAATGGATATCAGACACATTTGCTGCAACCCATCCAAATAAAAAAGTGACCATTTAATCTCATTCATCCAAACGCTGACCTAAAAATTATTGAACCCAAATTAATAGTAGTCCATGCACATAATCTTATGGACCTCTTTCATCGGTCACAACTTACTAGCTGAGATGAAATTAGGGTTTCAGAATTTTAGTTAAACCTGAAACAAGAAATCAATTACTGCAGATGTGAAAATGCATATTGGGTAAGACTACCTCTAGAGACTTTTAACATCATACAATTATGGAAAAGATGAATTCATATTCAGATTTCACAGCTAAACAGTGTAAGACATGCTCTCAATTTTCTATGAAACACAAAAGGCATTAAACAGATCTGCAAAACTGTGTATACAACTGATGGTAAATGAAGGATCTTAAAATGACAGGATAATCCATGAATCAGGAAATACATATAAATAAATTAAACAAGCAACTATTTTTAATGATGAATAGGGTCAATTAGTGAATTCTCCATCGAAGTACGCTGCAGCAAGATGTGGACGTTTATGATTATTTAGACACTACAAGAAACACAGTAAAGGATGTGCATGGAGATGCAAAAGGAAAATATATGGGTTTTATAGTACCTCAGGGCCCCATCTACGGACAAAGAAAGGAGAATTGTCTTCCTTAGCATCACCAGAGCCATATCCATTCATGCTCTGCATGCCAAGGTAGATATCATTAAGGTATATGAGATACACTTGAACCATGAAACTTTATTACAAATTACCGTGCTTCTAACAAAAAAAAGAAGATCATCCTCCTGACGTCCCTTTGATACCCTCCCACGTATAAAATAGAAATCCAGAACCTCATGCCAAAACTCATCATCCATTTCAACATCAGAAGCATCTAATAGATCATGAACTGACTCACCCAACAGGTTGGAATGTTTTTTCACCATGCTCAGCAATTCACGCCTAGAAAAAAAACATCATTGTCAGATGGTATAAGCGCGTGTGGAAAATCTAAAAATACATATAGTTTGACGCAACCAAGAACCTACTTGATTCTTCTTGTAGGTTCAGGATTGTATTTCAAATTTTCCTCTTGTTTCATTTTGAAAATAAAGGAAACTATAGGCCTCTATATCATGAGGAATGAAGCTAAAGATCATGAAATAGTTTGCATACATTTTTATCCAATAAAATAAGCCATATCCTAGAAAGAAAAATTAATAAACGACTGCTCCCTTAGTTTCCAGAAAGGTGAAATGTGTGTTTCTAATTTTCTGCAACTCTTGACTGCCAAGTATTGGCAGAGACAGTGTCCAACATACCATTACTTAATGATAAGTCTGGTTTGCATTGGGAAGATGATTGCATATTACATTATCCTTGTGATAGCAAATCAAGCTTGGTTTAAAAAGTAGTATATTTTCTGTTCTTTAGTAAATTCTTCCATTGATGTAAAAATGATTTTGTGACAGGCTCTCCTGCAAAGAATTGCATGTAACTCAATCCCCCTAAAACCAGTTGAAAGTGGCTAATGACGAAGTACAAGCGTGATTGTGTCACCTCAGATCCTAAAAATTGACTACCTGCTGTAAAATAATCTCAGTATTCAATGTTTCCTACAAAAATTCCTAACATAAATTTCCTTAATACAGATTAGTTTGAAAAACGTGCTCTAAACTCATATAGTGTTGAATGCATTCAGTCTCTTAAAAGGAATACGATAGGAGTGCATTTTAATTTTTTATTCTATACGATGGAAGTTCTAATATACAAAGATTTCCATGGAAATACCGAATTATACAATTCAACAAAAATAATTTATATAACAAAAGGCGATGCAGACCCTAAGAGCATGACAGTAAACAAATGAATGAACATTAACTTTACCCTAAAATGGCGCCTCCTCTTGTAAATTAGTAAATTCCATATTGCAGCAGGAATAGACTGATAATTCAGCAAATCCAGGTACAATTGCTAGAAAATTGCTAGGAAACTATTCAGTAAAGCGATCGCAAGAAGCCAATTTGGTAGATCATTGTCGCACGAACAGGGAAAAAACGCTCTACTCAAAGATTTTGACTGGGAAGGAATGATACCTGGCGGGAGCCTCGTCATCTGAGAACCTACTCGAGATCCAGATCGGTTTCTCAGCACCATCCTGCAGCATCGCCCTCCCTCGTAGGCGACAGAGACGGAAGAAGCTGAGACTCAATTTCTAGGGTTTTAAGACGAAAATCGATCTGACACGAGCGCCGGAGACGGAACTGACTTAGTTAGTCGCCGAACGAAGACGCCAACCAAAAAAGGAAATAAACCATTTTGATCATAAATTAATATTAATAAAAAGTATAAACTGCTTGGTTCATAGAGATTTTTATTTATCAAAAAATAAAATAATAAATATGAAAAGTGAAAACAAAGATACTGGTTTGGGTGGATATTTATGCTCTTTTCTTTAATTATTTCGTTTCTCGTTTTGCCCTTTATTTACTCCAAAATGAGAATGATAGAAAGAAAAAAATAATTTATCGTCAAAAAAGAAAAATAATTGAAAAAATAAAAATAAAAATAAACAACTAAAAAGAAATCTTTGCAGTTAAGATCAGGCCCGAGCAGTCCAGTGCTTAATTAATTAATGAAATTGAAAAAATTAAATTAACATTATTAATATTAATTAATTATAAATATTATATTAATTTATTAATAACATCTTATTAATTAATTTATTATTGATTTCACTTCCTATTTATATCTTATATTTATCTTTATTTCCATATTAATTACCTTGTATAATTTTCTATAAATTATCTATAAGTTTATATGAGATTCTATTTTACCATAAATATAATATATTTCTTAATTGGCATATTTCTTTGATTATTACTCTTATTCTCATCCGTTGCTATTATAAACACTATTTTATTCAATTATATCTTACTATTTTATTAAAAATCTCCCCCCTTTATTAACTAACTTTGGTGAAGCCTAAAATAAATTTACGTTATTGCCCTTATTTCTATTCACACTAAAAATAATTCCAAGGTTTATTAGTAATTCCACAAGCGAAACAATCCTAGAGTTCGAGACTCAGCTACGACATATTATTAAGAATTTTGTTCATCATTAATTTTCTCTGGTTGTTTTATATAAAAAAAATAAAATTCTTTTTAGTCTCACATCTTAGAATTTATAACACTATGATCAAAGAAGCTTCTATAAATATTTTAAGTCGACAATGTTAAAAAATATATTTTTCTTAGTTTCTTTTACTAAGATAAGTATAATATTAAATTAAAATAATTTTTTTCATAGGGAAGTCCATTATAATAGTTTATTACTAGGCCCAAATAATTTATATATTATTATATAAAATACTATTATATATATTTTATACTACGAACTAGTATCTTATAAAATTTAATGACTCTTAAGAGCAGTCCAGTGCTTAATTAATTAATTAATTAATTAATGAAATTGAAAAAATTAAATTAATATCATTAATATTAATTAATTATAAATATTATGTTAATTTATTAATAACATCTTATTAATTAATTAATTTATTATTAATTTCACTTCTTATTTATATCTTACATTTATCTTTATTTCTATATTAATTACCTTCTATAATTTTCTATAAGTTTATATGAGATTCTATTTTACCTTAAATATAATATATTTCTTAATTGACATATTTCTTTGATTATTACTCTTATTCCCATCCTTTGCAATTATAAACATTATTTTATTCAATTATATATCTTATAAAATTTAATAACACTTCCCTTCTCAATATTTCTTAATAACATATTTCTTTCTAGATAATAAGATAATAATATAAAAAGATTTTTTTATTCGCAAATTAAAATACTAAATAAATAAACAAATTTCTATTATAAACTCAATAACAAACTAAGTAATATAAAAATTTTAAATAATCAAATAAACTTGAATTAAAAATTTAATAATATATAAATGAACCGAATTCTAATTAAATTTGAATCAAGTTTAAGATCATAAAAAAAAGGAAAAAATATCTTTAATCCCCTCTATTTTCTATCAAGTAGCATTTTGCTCCTCTATTTTAAAAATAACATTTAATCCATTTGACCAAAGTCAAATGTGAAAAAATTATAAAAAATAATTATGTCCTTTGTCTTTTTTTTTATAATATTAAGATGAAAAAATCATATTAAATTTATTGATAATTTATGTCTATTTTTGTTTCTTTTGTTGATATCTAAACTAATTCTAAACAATTCAATATCCTAATTGATATTTTCAAATATGTGTATGACTATTGATTTACTAATTAAAATAAATGACGGTTAATTTACTAATTAAAATCAATAAATTGTATGTAATCTCCAATAATATATAAATATTAATACTTAATTATACTAATAAAATAAAATTAAATAGTTTAAAATGTATATTTTCATCGCCCCAACTGCACAGCCTTCGAATATAATGTATAATAATTATTTTTTTAACTTCCTCCTAAATTTAAAATTTTAAATCCACCCCTATTCACGATTATATAAGGTTCCGCGAAAAAAAGTGAAAGTATAATTTTCTTTTCTTATGCGAAGGTAAATTTTCTTCATCTTCTTTGAGCTCTTGTTCTTTCTCATGCATATACGTGAGCCTCACATCTCAATTCATCACTGACTTGACTGTCAAAGAGGGTAATACTGACAATATCAACCCTTAGCTGACAAGCTTTGTTGGTATAATTTTCCTAGGTCAAGGTTGACCAGGTTAACTAAGCTTGAATTAGCTCAAACTTGAGTCGTAATGTGCAAGTTTCGATATTTGACAATGTATGAATATTATTTTGACAATGTATGAAGATTGCAGGAGCAATCGTCCGTTTGGAGAGATTAGTAAATGTTGACCAGTTTAATGTGAAGAAGAGTCAAGTAGTCAAGGTTGATCGGATACTTGACTGGGAAGTCCAACAGAAAGGTTGGCAGAAGATGAAAATTTAAGTGGGTCAGTCTTGACCAGTCACTTGGTGGGAAAGTCCTGGTGAGTGAAGTCAGACAGAAGGGAAATCCTGATGAGTGAAGCTAGGTAAAAGGGAAATCCTGGTGAGTGAAGTCAAGTGAAAGCCCTAGTAAGTGAAGCTAGGCAGATAGAAATCATAGTGAGTGAAGGAAGACGAAAGCCCTAGTCAAGGTTGATCGGATACTTGACTGGGAAGTCCAACAGAAAGGTTGGCAGAAGATGAAAATTTAAGTGGGTCAGTCTTGACCAGTCACTTGGTGGGAAAGTCTTGGTGAGTGAAGCCAGACAGAAGGGAAATCCTGATGAGTGAAGCTAGGTAGAAGGGAAATCTTGGTGAGTGAAGTCAAATGAAAACCCTAGTAAGTGAAGCTAAGCAGATAGAAATCATAGTGAGTGAAGGAAGACGAAAGCCCTAGTGAGTGAAGTTAGGCAGTAAGGAAGTCCTAGTGAGTGAAGCCAGACACATGGAAATCCTGGTGAGTGGAGCCAAGTGAGTGAAGTTAGGCAGTAAGGAAGTCCTGGTGAGTGAAGCTAGACACGTGGAAATCCAGGTGGGTTCAGGATGACCAGACACTTGGTGGTGAAGTCCCAGCAGGTTAAGGATGATTGGATATTGGGTTTGAGAACCCTAGACTTCAGTTAGGCAAGTTAGGTTTGGCCAAGATGATCAGGAGATCAATTGAATCAGATCTCAATCGATCAGCCAATTGATTGGGAGAGTGTTGCGAGAAAAAGGGGTCCAATTAATCGACCGATCGATTGGGAGACATTCTCACGAGCACAGAGAGGTTCTCAATCAATTAGTCGATCAATTGGACACCGCCAATCGATCAGCCGATTGGTTGGGGTTGGATTTCTTGCGAGGTTGCGAGGAAGCCTGAATCTGTTAAAGTGTATACTAAAAGTCTAGCTTTTGTAAACATTTATTTATGAAATAAAAGAATCACATTGGTCAAATGTCTACATTTTATTTATTAAGTATAGTTGTTCAATTAATTTATATTGTAGATAACATGGTGTGTAGTGTCACACACAGAAGAACATGTTATCAGTTCTTTATAAATTATAAATAGTTGCTCACGACTAAGATGGAAAGGAATAAACCATTGGAATAGTCGTAGTGTAATTAGGTATTAGTTTATCTTGACTAATAAATTACACTAGTACACTCTAAGTGTATTGAGTATGACCATTTTAGGTAAATTATTTTTATACTGACTTAATAAAAGAACTAAACTTTAATTATTATGGAAGTGTGTGCTCTTAATCCTAATATAATAACAAGCATATATATTTAGTAACTAACTTTACTAACTAACTTTGGTGAAGTCTAAAATGAATTTACGTTATTGCCCTTATTTCTATTCACACTAAAAATAATTCCAAGTTTTATTAGTAATTCCACAAGCGAAACAATCCTAGAGTTCGAGACTCAGCTACGACATATTATTATGAATTTTGTCCATCATTAATTTTCTCTGATTGTTTTATATAAAAAAATAAAATTCTTTTTAGTCCCACATCTTAGAATTTATAACACTATGATCAAAGAAGCTTCTATAAATATTTTAAGCCGACGATGTTAAAAAATATATTTTTCTTAGTTTCTTTTACTAAGATAAGTATAATATTAAATTAAAATAATTTTTTTCATAGGGAGACCCATTATAATAGTTTATGGCTGGGCCTAAATAATTTATATATTATTATATTACACACGCAACGCGTGTGCACGATCACACTAGTATCTTATAAAATTTAATGACTCTTAAAAGCAGTCCAGTGCTTAATTAATTAATTAATTAATTAATTAAATTAAAAAAATTAAATTAATATCATTAATATTAATTAATTATAAATATTATGTTAATTTATTAATAACATCTTATTAATTAATTAATTTATTATTAATTTCACTTCTTATTTATATCTTACATTTATCTTTATTTCCATATTAATTACATTCTATAATTTTCTATAAGTTTATATGAGATTCTATTTTACCTTAAATATAATATATTTCTTAATTGACATATTTCTTTGATTATTACTCTTATTCCCATCCTTTACAATTATAAACACTATTTTATTCAATTATATATCTTATAAAATTTAATAACACTTTCCTTCTCAATATTTCTTAATAACATACTTCTTTCTCGATAATAAGATAATAATATGAAAAGATTTTTTTATTCACAAATTAAAATACTAAATAAATAAACAAATTTCTATTATAAACTCAATAACAAACTAAGTAATATAAAAATTTTAAATAATCAAATAAACTTGAATTAAAAATTTAATAATATATAAATGAACCGAATTCAAATTAAATTTGAACCAAGTTTAAGATCAAGGAAAAGAGAGCAAGGGAAAAGAGAGAGAGAAGGGGTGGCCACACCAAGATTTCCAAGTAAGAGAATAAGAATTGTCTCATGAGGCCTCCTCACCCCTTCTTTTATATTACTTGTCCTAGGCAAATAAGGAAAATTTTTTTACAAAAATTAAAATCTTCCTCTTGTTTTCCCTTTTCCTTTTCCCTTTTCCTTTTCCATTTCTTTCCTCTTGATTGAATCAATCACCAAATTATTGGATAATGATTTTAATTTTATTTCTATTTGACCGACCACCTTGCTTGGTCACCAAACAAGGATGGTGGGCCCCCTTAAGAGGAAGAAAATATATTTTTTTTATAAAATTTTACAAGAAGAAATCATCTTATAAAATTTTACAAGCTCTCTTTCCTAAAGTGGATGTTAAAAAGTAAAGATTTTAAAAATTAAAATCATATTTTAAAATTTAAAACTTTCTTCAAAAATTTCCTTTTTAATATGAATAGAAAATTTTAATTTTTAAAACTTCTCTTCTTTTGTTTTAAAACCATGAGGATGGTTAAAAAAACTCTCTATTAAAACATATGGCCTAATTCAAATAAGGAAAGTTTTTAAATTTAAAATCTCTCTTTTACAATTTGTAGATTTCTACAAAGAGAAGATTTTTAAAAATTCAAAACACCCCTCCTTATTTGAATTATTGTGGCCGGCCCCAACATACTTGGACACCAAGCAAAGGGCCAACCCTTTAAGAGGAGATATGGCCGACCATTGCTTGGTCACCAAGCAATGGGCCGGCCCCATTCTTGAACACCAAGATGGGTCTTTCTTTGGATGGACTTGAGGTTTTAATGAGGCTACGACAGGGACCTAGAGGAGAAATTGGTTTTGGCCTTCCGATGAGCTTGAGTATCCCGTGTTCGCTCCGAACACACAACTCAAGTTCATCGATAATAACTCATTCCGGTAGAGAGTTATTATCGCACTACCACACCAATCCCAAATTACATTATGGGTTCCTTCTTATCATGAGTATGTTAGTCTCCCTGTGTTTAAGATAACGAATGTCCACTAATTAAGTAAGTTACTGACAACTCACTTAATTAATATCTAGCTCCAAGAGTAATATCACTCAACTTCATTGTCATGTCGGACTAAGTCCACCTGCAGGGTTTAACATGACAAACCTTATGAGCTCTTCTTGGGGATATTCTCAACCTAGATAACTAGGACACAGATTCCTTCTATAATCAACAACACACACTATAAGTAATATCATTTCCCAACTTATCGGGCATATTGATTCATCGAGCTAAACCTCACCCTTTGATAAGTCAAAAAATAAATATTAAATATATATGCTTGTTATTATATTAGGATTAAGAGCACACACTTCTATAATAATTAAGATCTAGTTCTTTTATTAAGTCAGTACAAAAAGAACTTACCTAAAATGATCCTACTCAATACACTTAGAGTGTACCAGTGTAATTTATTAATCAAGATAAGCAAATACTTAATTACACTACGATTATTTCGATGGTTTGTTCCTTTCCATCTTAGTCATGAGCAACTGTTTATAATTTATAAAGAACCGACAACATGATCTTCTGTGTATGACACCACACACCATGTTGTCTATTATATAAATTAATTGAATAATTATATTTAACAAATAAATATAGATATTGACCAATGTGATTCTTTTATTTCAAAAATAAATGTTTACAAAAGCTAAGCTTTTAGTATGCACTTTAACATGATCTATAAAGAACCGACAACATGATCTTCTGTGTGTGACACCATACACCATGTTGTCTACTATATAAATTAATTGAACAATTATATTTAACAAATAAATGTAGATATTGACTATCTCATGTACGCCCCAAACACACAACTTAATTTCATCAATAATAATTCATACCACTAAAGAATTATTACTGAACTACCGCACCAATCCCAAATTACATTTTGGACTCCTTCTTATTATGAGTGTGTTAGTCTCCCTGTGTTTAAGATGTTAAATGTCCACTAATCAAACGAATTACTAACAACTCATTTTAATTAATATCTTAGTCCAAGAGTAGTAACACTCAACCTTATCGTCATGTCGGACTAAGTCCATCTGCAGGGTTTAACATGACAATCCTTATGAGCTCCTCTTGGGGACATTATCAACCTAAATTACTAGGACACAGTTTCCTATTATAATCAACAACACACACTATAGTAATATCATTTCCCAACTTATCGGGTCTTTTGATTTATCGAGCTAAATCTCACTCTTTGATAAGTTAAAGAAATAAATACTAAATATATGTGCTTGTTATTATATTAAGATTAAGAGCACACACTTCCATAATAACTAAGGTCTTGTTTTTTTATCAAGTCAGTATAAAAAGAACTTTCCTTAAATGATCATACTCAATACACTCAGAGTGTACTAGTATAATTTATTAATCAAGATAAACTAATATCTAATTACACTATGACTATTCTAATGATTTGTTCCTTTCCATCTTAGTCGTGAATTACTATTTATAATTTATAAAGAACCGATAACATGATCTTCTGTGTATGACACCACACACCATGTTATCTACAATATAAATTAATTGAACAACTACACTTAACATATAAATGTAGACATTTTTGACCAATGTGATTCTTTATTTTAAAATAAATGTTTACAAAAGCTAGGTTTTTAATATACACTCTAACAGCTCCAAGGGATAGAAAAGGCAAAATTATCAAAAGAAGCAATTGGAACAAGGAACAAATCCAAAGAAGCAAGGTCAATGACAAAATGACCAAATTATTGGTTAATCTATTGTCAATCAACATTTTGAGTCAAATTAGGGGCTATCAAGATGCCAAAGAGTTTTAGAGCAAGTTGAAAAAAAATTCATAAAGATTCCTCCATTGCACCAAATCAGGATAAATCTAAAGATGGGGACTCCTTGGATCAAGAAGATTTGAAGGTTGATTCATCCTCGAGAGAATGCAAAGACAAAAACAAAGGGGCGTACTCTTTGTTTAATGTGCACATTTGGAAGTTGAAGGATGCTCAACATCCAAGGATGAAGAAATTAAAGGGGCCTCAACCTCAAGGATTGTGGGAGAGCATCATTCATTAACACCAGAATAAGAAGAAGCTTATACTTTCGGGTCAATTGGAGAGGAAAATTATGTCACCTCCACAAGACAAGAAAAATCACATGAAGGATCATGTGTCACCCTACAAGAAAAGAAGGTATAATAAGTGTAAATAACAAAAGTCACATTATTTACTTTGAGTATAGGGAAAGTGGGCATTACAAGGGGAAGTATCCAAAATTGATCAAGAAGAAGAATCAAGTGGCATCGAAGGATGAGCAGAAGCCAAGGAAGGTCAATCCCATCGTACGAAAAGACAAGGAGTATATTTTGTATTTTTCTTGCAACCAAAAGGGACATTATAGGAGTCAATGTCCTAAGGGGAGGAAACCAACCAAGGTCAAAGGAGGAATCTCAACTCAAGGGAGAGCTCTTAAGAACAAACCCAATGTATCATTTATTGATGCAATTTCTTTAAATAATGATAAAAAATATGCTAGAAATAATTTATATCATTTAATGATATTTATAATGAAAATAGGAACCATGATAGAATTAAGAAAAAATATGTATCATATCATGCTAGAACTATCTCACCTAAGGATAGGAAAGTAGAAAACAATCTAGGTAAAAATGTTAAGGACTTTAGATATATACCTAGAAATAAGAGTATCTAATGCAATCAAGAAAAATCCAAATCTAAGGATTGAAAATCAAGTCTTAAGGATAAGACTTCATAAATTGGAGAATACCCTAAAAAGAATGGAAAATATCTTTAAGGTGTCAAATGAACATAATCTAGGGATAGATAGACAAGAACCATCCAATGATAGAAAGGGTTTGGATTACAAACCTATGACCAATAAGGATATGTCTTCTTATCATAGAGTTCTATATAACTTAGGAAATAACCCTAGATCTAAAAGTCAAGTCAATGTAATAAGGGAAGTTATCCCTAAAAATAACCTTGAAAGGACGAGTGTGACTAAAACTTCTAATAAGTCTAAGAAAGTCACTAAGAGAGTCACAAGGAAAGTTCCCTAGAGTGGACCGTGAGGAATCTAGTGTGTAGGGGATCAGTGGTCGGCTAGAAGAGGGATTGAATAGCTAGGTCACCCCCAATTCGATTACTTCTCTGCAAAACGTTAGTGCGCAAGCAGAAATACAAAAACTAAAGCAATGAAGGCAAACAAGAATACAAACGCTAACACAATTTCTTTATGTGGTTCGGAGATTGCTTGCTCATACTCCACGGCTTGTCCTTGAGGTGGACGAACCCTTAATCCTTCAGTAGATTAGTCCCCGACAATCTTCGACTAGATCTTACTCCTTATCGGTGGAGTACAACCTCTTACAAAGCTCTCTTCCTCTTACAAGATGGAACTTAGGTTTAGGAGGAAGAGAAAGACTTGGAAGCTTTGGGCAAAGACTTAGGAGTTATTCAACAAGCATGAGAAACCTCCTTCATGCCTCAAACCTACCTATAAATAAGAGGAGAGAATTGATCATCATATCAACTCAACCTGACACCAGTCAACTGATCCATGAATCAGTCGACCGGTGTGACCGTTGGACACAGCCAATAACACTCCGCAAAATCCGAGATTCTGCCAACGGCCACTTACCAATCGACTGGTCCTCGTAGCCAATGAGCACAGAAGCATTCTGTGCCTTCTGTGAAATTGGATCAGTCGACTGGTCCATTACATTCACACACACTCATCCTTTCCAAAGTCGCCTTTGAAGCCCTATTCCTCGGCCTTCGTCTCTCAGATGCACCCGAGCCCGCGGCTCCTTTCCATGCACTCTTCGTGTTGCCTTGAAGTCTGCTTCCCTCAGCTTCACTCCGTTGCTCCTCGTCAGGTGATCCCTCGGATATCTTCCACCATCCTTCACCGACTCAAGGATCCGAGCCTTAGGATTAGCTTCCTAAACTTGGCCGCACCAAGCTCCTTATGTGTGTTTCACCAAGTCCTCCATGACTCAAACACACATATCAAATCAATATGAAAGTCTAACTTAAAATCTTTGACACACGCATCAAAATCATGATCATACCGATCAAACCTAGGTCGATTGCACCAACATAGTGTGACCAAGGCTTCTAAGAAGCCTATAAAGGTTATTAGGAAGAAAATTATGGAAGTTATCCCTAGTGAGTACCTAGCACACCCAAGGAGCACCAATAGATTTTAAGTTCTTAAGAGTGTTTTCTACACCCTAGATGAGTTTAGAGAGTGTCAACTCAAATTGGAAGGGTAGTTAACCCAACCATGGTGATGTTGGCACGTTGGAGCATTTTTAAGGTATTGTTACACTTTGAAAATGAGAAAAATTGAATATTTACTCTTTGGAAGAGTAAATATGTCAAAATTTGAAAATTTAGACTTAATTAAAATTGACACAATTAGGATAGAGGCAAAGAAATGTCATGTTAAAATTTTGACATTTTCTTGGAAGATAAGGGCAACCTAGAATTATTTTTGACTAAGCAATGGGTTAAGGATATAATACTTAGATAGATAATCTAAGTATTTCCTTTGTGCTAAATTGTCATGATTATATGGTCATCATATACCATGACATCATACTTATGTATTCATATTTTTATAAAAAATGTCATATGTCATATAATATATACATCATGTAGTTATAGTAGTTTTTATTTTGAAAAATATTTATTTCAATATATGTCATAAATTATCATCCATTATTTTTATTTCCTTGTGATTAAGGACCATGACATTAGGTATCAAATGATACCCTAGGTGGATCAGCACAATTTAAATGCCTAGATAGATATGCATGTACTCTTAGATCAGGGAAAATTAATATCTACATCTCACAAATACCATAAGTTAACTTATATGTATTTTAATACACATTAGATACAAGTGAAATGCTAGAAGGATGAACAAAATTCAAGATGTTAATTTAGTACATCTTTTTTAATTTTAATTTCATTAAGACACATAGTTTATGTGTTATCCAATCATTGGGAAATATAATGTATAAGTCATGCGCATTTAGCCCAAGGAACATGGTAGTTTGAAAATCATTTTAAAATATTTTTGGAAAACCTTGATGAAGGCTATCTTTTAATAGGAATCATCATTGTATAGTTAGACACAACTAGAGTAAAATATTGAAGTTTTCAATGGTTTTAAGTATTGTGTCAATCTTTAAAAATAGAAATTATTTTCTTAGAAAACTATTTTTCTATGATAGTATGTGGAATAAATAATATCTACATAAGATTTCATAAATTTTTGATAAACCTAGAATTATTTAGGAATATCTAAAATTTGATTGAAATTTTATTTCAGAAATATCAGAAACTCAATCGATCATCTGATCGATTAGGCATATTCAATCGATCAGTTGATCGATTGAACTGAGTTTTCCATGAGCAAAGGCTCGCAGAATCGATTTACCCTGACTTGATCGATCAGTTGATCGATTCAAGTGCTTTTTCTATAAATGGAAGCTCGTAAAATCAATCAATTGATCAATTAAGTAACTTTAATCGATTGAGTCCTAACTTCAATTGATTGGAAAAGTTGATTTTAGCTGAAATAGTTTAATTTCAGTCCATTAAGTCACGTTATAGTCATGTTAACCATCCCTAATCCTAAAAAATTTATTTATGAACATTTAAAGGTGATTTTTCTTGATGAAAACAAAAATGGAATGGTTAAGGAAGACTAAATTGGAGTTTAGGTAGAGGTTTGCATTCAATATTTATTCTTGATCGTTAAAACTTCAAATTCTGGATTTTCTAAAAATTTAGGAATTCCGAATCATTATTGGTACAATGGAAAAAGATTGGAGCACGTTTTGAAGGAGAGCTACTCCTTAACAACATGTATTAGATGTCTTTTAACAATGAAACACTGAAAGGTTATAAACTTTCATTATAATAGATGCTCAAGGTTGAGCATTGAAAAATAATGGAAGATTGAAAATCCTTATTGATGATGAGTGTATGCTCTAACTGTGCATGTGAAGATAAATGAAGAATATGAGACCTTTATTGTGATGTTGTGAATAATAAGTAAGGTTGTAAACATTATGCAGATAACTCTTCGGGAGAGAGTTTTTTTATGTGTATCAAAGGAGAAGAATGTTGAGTTTAAGTTAGAAAACCTTCATTATCCAAATTAGGAGATTATCCTCTTGTTAAGGAGGAGAATTAAGTAAACTCTCATTCATGTTTTGGCATGAAGAAGAAGTTGATGAGTCTAACTTAAACGTATTTTCAAACATCAAAAATGAGAAGATTGTTGGTGTAATTTCTCCTGGGTCAAAATTGACCAGGTTGACTAAGATTGAGTTGGCTCAATCTTGAGTCTTGATATTTGACAATGTATGGAGATTGCAGGTGCAATTATCCATATGGGATATTATCGATCAAAGGTGTACCAGAAGAGTAAAGTATGTCAAGATTGACCGGATACTTGACTAGGAAATCCTAACTGGAGGTTAGGCAAGGACAATGCCAATGGGAAGGTTGACAGCAGTTGAAAAAGTCCTGATGAGTAAAACCATGCAACTGAAAAATCCTGATGAGTGAAACCAGATAGTTGGGAAGTCCTAGCGAGTGAAGTTAGACAGTTGTGTAAAGCCCTACTAAGTAAAACTAGACAGTCGAAAAAGTCATGATGAGTGAAGGCAGGTGAAAATCCCTAGTGAATGAAGCTAGGCAGAGGGAAATTCTGGTTAGTGAAGCCAGGTGGTGAAAAGCTCTGATGAGTGAAGCCAGACATGGAAATTCATGTGGGTCAAGGCTGACTGGACATCTGATGTTTGGAAATCTAAATGGGTCATGGAGAATCGAATACTTGGCATGAAATGATAAGTCCAAACGAGTTAAGGTTGACCAGACACTTGGCACAAGGAGGAATGTCCAAGTGAGTCAAAGGATTGACCGGACACTTGGTGACGAAGTCCCAATAGGTCAAGGTTAACCGGATACTAGGTAATGAAAAGTCTCAATAGGTCACGATTGATCGGATGTTGAACGTGAGAACTCTAGACTTGAGTTAAGCAAGTTTGATTTAATCAATCGATCACGTAATCAATTGAGCCAGAGCCCAATCTATCAGTGGATCGATTGAGTAGTATGTTTTTGTCATGAGGAGCTTAATCGATCAGGTAATCAATCAAGAGAAATTCACGAGAGAACAGAGAGTCTTTGGATCAATTGGGTAATCGATCTAGAGTACTCTCAATCGATCAATTGATCGATTGAGAGAGGCTTTTCATGAAACACAATACATGTTGTATGGAATCAATTAGGAAGATACCTAATCAATTCTGAGACTTCTCGCGAGAACACAGAAGCACTTTGGATCAATCTATTGATCGATATAACTCCTTCAATTAATCAACCAATAGATTGGATTATGACCGTTATGCAAGTTACGAGCTTTATGCAAGTACCTTGAGATAATTTTGATGTGGTCAGCCAAATTAAGTTAGGTCTTATATGTGTTTAATGCCTAGTGTTTAAGTATACAGGAACTTAGGAGCATAAGAAATCGAGCAGAAGACACAACGCATAAGAAGGATAGCACGAGAATCAAGCCGAGGAGTTCGGTGCATCCGAGGGATAAGGAGCTACGGAAAAGTACATCGATGGACGAGAAGAACGTATGTGATGTTCGAGGGATGAGAAATGAGGAGGAAGCCTGTACCAGGAGAAGGTTGGAGTTGGATTCAGGTGAGCTCAACTCTAATTAACTGGAGCATTACCCACGTAAAGAGATCAGCTAATAGGGGTGTCAATTCGGGTGGGTCGGGTCGGATTGAGTTTTTTTTTTAACCCAACCCGAACTCGACCCGAACCCGAGTTCAACCCAAAACACCTAAACCCGAACCCGACCAACCCGATCAACCCGAACCATATAACCCGAAAATCCGATTCAAAACGACTTTTTTGGGCTATTTTCCCTATAATTCTTCACTTTTATTTCAATACTCCATCATTATCATACAAATATACATAAAAGCATCTAAATTTTTAAAATAAAATTTGATTTAACCACAAAAAAAACTCACAAAACCCTATATTTAAGTCAACCCGGGTCAACCCGAACCCGACCCAACTCAACCCGAAAATTTTTTACTCTCCAACCCTCCAACCCGAACCTGATTTTTTTCGGGTCGACTCGGGTTGGGTCGTCGGGTCGGGTTCATTTTCGACACCTCTATCAGCTAAGGAGTTGATTTGCCTTATGGAAGACGCCTTTAATGAACAATGCAAAGGCGCCTTCCAACCCATAGAAGGCGTCTTCCAGTGGCCATTACTGAAGATAAAATTTTATCTTCGAACGGATAAAACTTATTTGATGGAATGTGCCTTGGATCATCTTAGAGACGCCTTCCAGTCTCGAATAGAGTTTTCCAACGATTATAAAAAGACCCCTAGAGGTATGAAATAATGTACAACTTGAACTACAACTCTTGTAATACTTTCCTAGCATTTTCTTAAGCTTTTCAATGATTGTAAGAAACTTCTCCACCTACAACGAAGGAGATCTTTTAGTGTCTTTCACTGCCTTAGATTAATAACAACATAAGTTGTAACCAAGTAAAACTCTAGTCTCTTATTATTTCTTTTAAGTAGTTTAGTTCAGTTTTATTATTGTTATTTTAATTGTGCAATTAATCAAAGTCCAAAGTAGGAGAAGAGGTTAATTTTATTTTGCAAGTAATTCATCCTCTCTTGTAAGGCCCGCTGCGCCAACAAGTAGTATCAGAACTAGAACACTTCAAAAGAACTAACCAGCGATGAAGCACCGAAACGATGGTCGGACCTGTAGGGGATCGGTAGCTGGCTTGAAGGGGGGTTGGATAGACAGCACCCCCAAATCGATCGCTTCTCCTACGATGTTAGCTTGCGCAGCGAAATATAAACAAAACAAACAAGCTAAAGGCTAAAACTAAGAAAGGAAATGCAAACTGCTAACACGTTCGTTTAACGTGGTTCAGAGATTAGGGCTCCTACTCCACGGCGTGTCCTTGAGGTGGACGATCCTGATCCATCGGTGGATTAGCCCCCGTCAAACTCCGGCTATCTCAAGTAGCTCCTTGTGGGTGGAGAAACCTCACCACAACACTCACAAACACTTGAGAACAAGTAGACTACTAATTAGGGTTTACCACCACTAATTTCGTCAACTCTAACCAAGCTTCCAAGCTTTGATTATATAGGCCGCAAGTTGAAAATCCCGCCTACCAGTCGACTACCAAAACATGCAGTCGACTGTCATCTGTGGAAATTCGACCGTTACATCCCAACGGCTCGATACCAGTCGACTGCTAAAACTAGCAGTCGACTGATCCACACTGATCGAATGAACAGAAGCATTCTGTTCGCTCCCAGTCGACTGTCCGGTCGACTGCACCAGTCGACTGCTAAAACATGCAGTCGACTGCTACAGTAGCGCTATAGTACTGCTACAGTAACGCTGCAGTAAAACCCTAGAACTAGGATTTTACTCCGAGTACAATCTCTCGTGCACTCGTACTCTCACCCTTATGACTCACTTGACGCTTCTTTGTAGCCTTGACCTCTTGCCTTCAAGCCTACTTCCTTTGGCTCTAGTCCCTCGGATGCATTCAAACCCGCGGCTCGTCCCCAATGTCATCCTTTGCGTATGCCTCGAAGTCGCTTCCCTCGGCCCTTGTCCTCGCTGCCTTGTCCACGGTCCCTTGGATGCTCCATCCTTCATCGAACCCGAAGCCGTCAACCTGAGTCACATGTGTATCCTGCAGTCCTGCACAACTCAAGTGCACATATCAAATAACAAGGGTGAACCTAACTTAAACCCTTTGCCCAAACACCAAAACACATGGTCCCACGGACCATTGGGATTGCTCCAACAATCTCCCCTTTTTGATGTTTGGCAATACGTTTAAGTTAGAGAAAACATAATAACAAATAAACATGCTAAAACAAATGGACTTAAGTTGCCAAAACTACACACTTAGACTTACACCGCTGAATGGACTTATGTTGCAAAGGCTACACACTTGGACTTATACTGCCGAATGGACTTACGATGCCAAGGCTACACACTTGGACTTACAACGCCCAAATAAAAATCCAAATATGCATTGGAACCTATCCCAAGGCTCCCCCTACACCTATGCTCCCCATTGAGCTAGGAATGTTTCATATAAGGTTTTTTAAGAACCTATCACAAGGCTCCCCCTACACCTATGCTCCCCAATGAGCTAGGATTTAAGAACCTATCACAAGGCTCCTCCTACGTAAAGGCATTAAGGTTTTCCCAACTAAACATTTACTTCTCCCCCTTTGTCTAACATCCAAAAAGCTTTCGAACAATATCCCAATTATTGAAAACTTATCATCCAATTGACCCTAAACTCATGTATGTATTCCTCATGGATCTCATACATCTATACGAGCTGACCCGGTCAAAATCCAATACTGAAAACACTTTCAGACTGGTATCAGTCGACTGCAAGAAGTACCAGTCGACTGGCCCCATGAAAACGAGCTTACAAAGACATTCTGTGCTCAAAAATACTATTACCAGTCGACTGCTAACTGTAGCAGTCGACTGGTACACTATTCATGCAAAAATCAACCTTTCTGAGCTAACTTCAGATATGCACCAAAAATTTCACAGACCTCCAAAAATTCTCAAATTTTGTGAAAAAATCTATTTTATCAATGTCTACTTGGAAAAAATATATATTAAAATATATTTATCATAAATCCCAAGATTGACACAAAATACAAAACTAGCTAAAAAGTTCAATTGAACATTGACCTAAAATCCTAGTTTTGGCTTCCTCTTGATGCATTTGCCCATACTAACCCACAAAGCATTCCTACTATTGATTTATATGACATCTATACATCCAAAATCAAATATCATGCTATATGACCCCAATGTCATATTTCTAAGCATGAAACATAACTCAATTGTGCCAAAATCCTAGGTTTGAGACTCAAGTCTGTGTCCAAACCACTTGGCACATTCCATGGCTTGTCTAGATTCCCAAGTAAAACCCACCTGAGATCCATTGGCCATGGGTCCCAATTTGACTCTTAGAGCTCCCCCTAGAGTTCATAACCTTAGTCACCTCCCTAGGTGGCTTATCCACAATAGCTAGGCCACATCGGTACACCTCCGGTGACACTTGGCCTACAAAACTAACCTTCTTAACCTTGGACACATTGTCCTTGGTTAATTTAACCTTACCATTAAATAGCTTTCCCTTACCATTTATTGGATTCTCCTTGTTATAGTCATATGCAATCCTAACATATGACTTTCCTTTAGCATTGAAGACACTAGATCGGTATCCTAAACCCGATCTATCATTGTTGGGTCTTTGGCTACCAAACACTATACCTAAACACTTAGATCCAACATTTAATCTTTCTAGAATTTTCTCCAACTTATCAAGTTTTGCCTTCACAACTTGATTTTCTCTTTCTAGGTTCCTAAACCTAGAGTCAACATGCCATGGACATTCCTAGACCTACCCTTTCTAGGCATGTGTATCCCCTTCTTAGGATTAATACCTTGGGTCTCCTTAGGTCTAACGTTTCTAGATATATCATAAATTGATTTCCTAGGGTTATGATCCACATTTACCCTACTTCTATCATGATATTTAAATCCAAAATTTTGCATGGCTACATAATGATAATCATTATTTTTCCTAGCATGCATGGGAGTATAAGAATTTGAATTACGATTCAAGTTAGGGTATATCTCCCTTACCCTTGAAGCTCCCCCTTGACACTTGCTTCTCTCCTTCTTCTCCCATTTCTTTAAATGCGCTAGCTTCTTAATCTCTCCCTTCTTGGAACATTTGGTGTGCCAGTGGCCCTTCTCTCCACACGTGAAGCATATGATGTGCATCCTCCTTCCTTGGGTTTCTTCATTCCTACAACCCTTGTTAGTATTCAAATTAACTTGAATGGATTTAGGAGTTACCTTCTTCTTATCCATTGGACACCTACTCTTGTAGTGTCCCTTCTCATTGCACCCGAAGCAAATTATGTGGTCCTTTGACTTCACTTCGGTAGAGATGCTTGCTAGGTTGACCACTTCCAAGATCTCTTTTTCTTCTTCACTTGTCTTGAAATTTTCTTCAATTCTTGAGGATGTAGATGATATCTCATCTTCCTTTTCCTCCTCGGATGTTGAGCGTGACTCAACTTCCGTTTGCTCCTCCTCAACTTGAGCAATTAAACCATCTCCTTTGGTTCTTCTTCTTTTTGCGTAGGTTTAGGTTCTTCCCGTAGAACAATCTTCACCTTGCTCCACAAATCGTTGGCGTTCTTATATTCACCTACACCAATTATCACATTAGACGACAATATATCTATTAAGATTGATATTACCTTTGAGTTTGACTCCGAACGTGAAGTTTGCTCTTCCGTCCAATGTCGTGGTTGGAGTCTTTTGTTAGGACCTTGACGTCCGCTAGAGGGGGGGTGAATAGCGTCTCACCCAAAACTTTACTTCCTATAATGTTAGTGCACAGCGGAATACAAAAACAAACTAACAAATACGAAAGTTAACCTAAAACAAGAAAGAAGAAGACAACAAACCAAACACAAACCCTAACAAAGGTGTTTACGTGGTTCGGAGATAACTTGCTCCTACTCCACGGTGTGTCCGTAAGGTGGACGATCCCTCAATCCGTCGGTGGATTAGTCCCCGGCAAACTCCGACTAGCTCAACCTCCTTGTGGGTGGAAAAATCTCACCACAACTCCAACCAAGATTACTTGGACACAAGAGATCCTTGAGCACATTGGTGACTACTAATTAGGCTTTAACCAAGTCTAATTTCGTCACCTTGGCCGGCCATCCCAAGCTCCTTCTTATAGAGCTTGGAACAAATCGATAGCTTATTTGCGTTACCGTCGATGGTCCTTGCACCGGTCGGTGTCACCAACGGCTCTCTCGGCTATCTACGATGCATACGGTCACGATCGCTGCGATACGCTCTGATAAACCCTAATTCTAGGATTTTACCTTGAGTACATTCACTCAACACTCGTTCTCGCCCGACCAACCTAGACCTAGCCTTCTAGCCTCCTCCATCAGCCTTGCGTCCCTCGGATGCCTCCCCATCCTTCACGTCTTGCCTTCTGGAGCTTCCATCGGCCTTGTCATTGTTGTCGGGTCTTCCTTTGCCAAGAGATCACGCCTCCGGGACTTCATCCATTGCCAAGTCACACTTGGACTTACGTTGCCAAGACTACATGCTTGGACTTACACCGCCAAGACTCATCCTTGGACTTTCCTCCTTTGCCAAGATCACACTTGGACTTACGTTGCCAAGACTACATGCTTGGACTTACACCGCCAAGACTCACCCTTGGACTTTCCTTGTTGTACCTGTATCCTGCACACTCACAATGCATATCAAATACAACAATAAACCTAACTTAAACCTTTGTCCAAACATCAAAACTTAAAGCACCTAGATTGTTTCAACATCTTTTTCCCTTCTTGTCTCTTGGGACTTCGAACGGGTCGTTGATCACCATCATGGTATCCCAATCCGTGTTGAAGAAGACTTCCATCTTCATCATCCAAAATGTGATGTCCCCAAGGCTTCCTTCTTCAAACTTTGGAGGTGTTATCAAGTCGACCATCTTCTTGCTTCCTCGACGATTAGTCCGAAGGAGAGCGTCCTGTAGGACTGTTGCGGCCGACTAGAAGGGGAGTTGAATAGCTCTGAAAAAAAATAAAAGCAAAAACACCCTTCTCGAACTTTAAACTAACACTTGCAGATAAAATAAAAAAGCAATAAATTAAAAGCAGAAAAGAAAGAGGCACAATTGTTTACTTGGTTACAACCGGGGAGATTGTTAATCCAAGGAAAGGATGAAGCGCACTATCAATCTCCTTCAAGCGGAGAAGCCTCTTACAGCGTTGAAGCATAAAAAGAAAGAAGCTAATCTAAACAGTGGAAAGCGCACAAGCGTTGTTACAATTTCTGAACTGATGAAAGGCTTCTGGACCAAAGCTATATTCATAGTCTTGGTCAGAGCGCCTGGAAGGGTTCCGGGCGCCCTGTGGGAATAAATTTTATCCCCCAACGTTCAGATCGAGATAAATCTCGATCTGGTCAAAACCTCTGGTCTGGGCGCCCAAAAGGGTCCAAAGTCAACAACGGTTGACTTTTTCGTCCGGGACCTCTGCTCCGGTTCGGTTTGGCTCGGTCCGGATCTTCTATTCCGGATCTGTTCGCTTGGGTGATCTCTGTCATCCGGAAAAGGGCTCACCCGAACCCAACTTTCAGTCTTCTCGAGCGGGCTTCTCTCCGGCTTTTCGTTCCTCGGAATCGCCGCGTGTTTTCTTCTCGTCTGCCGGCGTACTCATCCGCAGTCTTCGTCCCTCGAACGCAACGCGTGCCGTCCTTCTCGCTAGCTGCGTCTCTTGCTCCCCGAGCAATCTTCCGCTCCGAATTTCGTCCCTCGGAACTCGTCCGCCGGTGTACTCTTCCGCAACACCTCGTCCCTCGGACTGCCGTCCTTCTCACTAGTTGCGGCTTCCGCTCGACTACCTGTGCTCCTAAGCTCCTACACACTTAGACACAAGATTAGAAACAAACATGACCTAACTTAACTTGTTGATCACACCAAAACAACCTTAGGGTTCCAACAATCTCCTCTTTTTGGTATAAGCAACCCAAGTTAAACTAGGGTAAAAATAGACATAAAATAAACTTAACTAAATTTGCATTTAAGTACAAAAAATAAAGCAAGTTAAATTTTAATCTACCTCCCCCTACACTTGTACTAATCCTTCTCCCCCTTTGATCACAAAAAAAATGGGATTTCAAGAAAAAATCTAAAGATTAAAGACTTAGAAAATTTTGAGATCCTTAAAAATTTACAATAATTTTCACATAAATAGTTTCTAAAAAAAATTAAGTAAAATTAATAAAATTTTCTAAGTGAAATCATAAGAAAAAAAATTCTAACTTAAACAGTTTTGCAAGAACATTTTTTTAAAAAAAAAATATTTTTGACAAAAGATTTTCTTAAATTTTTGAAAATTTTCTAAGTAATTAAATTTCTAAGTCAATTTCAAAAAGTATTTTTCTAAGTATAAAAATATTTTGAGAAAAAAAAATGTTTGAAAAACTTTGAAAGCATTAATTAATTCTAATTTTAATATTTTGACAGAAAGCTAATTAAACATTTATTTCAATATTTTGACTTCCAAGTCGTGGCAAGGTACTAGGCCTTCTTGATTATTGGAACAACAACCACTTCCTTAGACAAAGCCTCATAGAGAAATTCATTGTTTAATTTTCTCACTGGAAAGCACTAATTTTAATTTTAAAATTTAAACTAAGCAAGATTTAGGAACTCAATAAAGGTTCAAGCCTATTGGATTAACTAACAAGATTTTAGGGACATACTTTCTTGAAATGTTCCTAATTTATCCCGGGTGATATCTAAAGTACCAATTTAAATTATTAGATCTTCTAAAATTGATTTTAGATGAACATGCATAATTTTTCAAGTTATCTATTTGAAGTTTCAAAATTTGATTTTCTAATTTCAATTTTTCAATTTCCAATTTTGATTTGTCTAATTCTTCTAAGGGACAAGATTTAGCCAAAATTATTTTTAAATTTTTTATTTCTTTTTCTAATTTACAACAGTCTTTAGTTAATAACTTAACGAACTTAAAAAGTTTATCGGGAGGAAAAGAACGTACCTGACTTACCTTGTCAAGTTCGTTGTCCGTGTCTCCCCTGAACTGTTGCTTTCTTTTGACGAAGCTCTCCCTTCATCGATGCTCTCGATGCTCATCTCGGAAGAGCTTGAATCGCAATCGTCGTCTTGATGACTCGCCATCAGTGCGAGTCCGGAGAATGCTTCAACTTCCGATTCGGACGACGTATCGTCCCACGTCGCCTTTAGGGTGTTTCGCTTTTGGATAGACTTCTTACCCTTCTCCTTGTCCTTGATCTTCAGCTTGGGGCATTTGTCCTTGACGTGCCCTTCTTCGTCGCAGTGGTAGCAGCGGATCGTCCTTTTCTTCTTCCCCTGCGAATAGTTAGTAGATCTGGATTTATAAAGTTTCTTGAATCTTCTTACCATCATTACAATTTCCTCGTCGTCGAGAAAAGATTCCAACTCTGGTTCGTCTCTCGCAGCTTTGAGGGCAACGTTGTTCTTGGGCTCCTTCATTCCTATACATCTTAACTCATGCACTTCAAATGTTGAAAAGAAATCTTCTAACGAAATTTTTCTAAATCCTTAGAAATGTAAAAAACATCTACTAATGATGCCCATTTGGTATTTCTAGGAAATGAATTCAGTGCGTACCTGAGCGAATCTCGGTTACTTACTTTTTCTCCGAAATTCAAAAGTCCGGTAATAATTTATTTTATTCTCGAGTGTAGATGCGGGACTTTCTCGTCTTCCCCAAGTCGCAGGCTGGTGAGCTAATTGCGAAGCAGATCTCTTCTGGCGAGCTTGACTTCGGACGTCCCTTCGTACAGCTCGAGGAACTTCTCCCAAAATTCCTTTGCCGAGTTGTAGTGCCCGATCCTGTTGACTTCTTGAGGTGGAAGAACGCTTAGCAGATGGTATTCTGCTTTGTCGTTCGCCACGTATTCAGCCTGCTCCTTTTTCGGCCATTGACATTTTTCCTTACCTTCTGGAGCAACAAAGTCAAATTCCATTGTTAAAACTAATTCAAAATCTGTTGTAAAAAAATACCTGCATCAATTTTTTCCAGGAGACGAAGTCCCCTTCGTATTTTAGCAGGTGGATGCTTGGTCCGGCCATTTCGTTGCTTCGTTCGGCGATTAGTCCTCCTGAAGCGCCTCGACTCTGATACCATTTGTAGGACCGTTGCGGCCGGCTAGAAGGGGGGTTGAATAGCCCTGAAAAAAATAAAAGCAAAAACACCCTTCTCGAATTTTAAACTAACATTTGCAGATAAAATAGAAAAGCAATAAATTAAAAGCAGAAAAGAAAGAGGCACAATTGTTTAATTGGTTACAACCTCGTCCACAGACGGAAGAATAAATATTGTAAGCATCTTGAAGTATGCATCAGAAACAGTGGATGTATCTATACTTGCTGTCTGGATGGAGCCTGAAGAAGTTTCAAGCCAAACAATAGGATTCCTTGATGCCTTCATACTCGCACAAAGTTCATTTGCAACCTCACGGGCCTAGGAAGTGTAAATGAAGAGGTATTATATATACATTTCTTATTTACACAAATTACCAGAATGAGATGCAAAAATCGCCGTATCAAATGGTGCAGTAATGGGGCATTTAAGAGAGATCAATCATCTGGATTGTTCAATTGGTATTTCTTTTATAGCAAATTAGAATTTCAACCACTCTACATCTTAGATACATGCCACCAAAACATTGAATGTTCAGTGCATGAACTACAGAGAAGTATGAGTTAGTTTCAATTGTGCAATGCAACTACTACTCAAATATGTGAATAAATTAAAAAATAGGACTAAGCTAATATGATACTAAAGAAAACATAAATCAAGTATCACACATGAAGCTTATGGGTCCTTTATTTCCCTAGCTTAAAATGAAAAGGTAGCACTGCCTATTTTCTCCATTGTATGTACCAGCTAAACTATAAATAAGAAAGAAAGTTTCCAAAGAAAATATTAAAGAATTCCTCCAACCTCTTGTCGAAGAATCAAGTTTAGGGATTGACCATATGCCTTCCACAAAGGGACTAGGCAGTTCTTGTCAAGATTTTGAAGGAACCCAAGACAAACATAAGACATATACCTAATAAAAACATTTCTAATTGAAACTATAGTTTTCAACATGCTTGAATATTTAAGTTCTTCAGAAGTCAAGCATAAGTTCTACATTTATATCTTAGATTAGCATGAAGACATCCAAGTATTGCACACATGATATTTATTATTGCTCATCAGTTCAAACATAAGATAAGATGATTTGTTGATTGTTAACAATGTCCAGAAAGAGAAGATAAAGGCATTAAGAAGTATATCTAAATAGCAAGGGAAAAAATAAACAAATCACTATTTATAAGAAAGGTACTACTTAGCAAGCAGAAAAGAAATAACCCCTCATTAATAAGAAAAGGAACACCAATGGTTCTGGCATCTATTTGCAAGGATAACCAAAAACAATTAGATTTGTTTCATTCACAGTCAGATTGTTATTTTAAATGCTCAATAAGATACTAAGGAATTTCCAATAAGAAACATTGTTAATTGAAGCAATAGAAGCTGCTAATTGAAGCAACTCTGCTATGTACAAAATAACCAACCTCAATATTTAAATCATTCAAAACAAGATCTACTTGTCCACAGAATAAAAAATTTATTAGTACGCTTCAGTAATCAAAAGCTATAAAGCAAGCACCGAGATCATCTTGCATTATTCTATATGGAGCATAATATTAACACGAGCAACAATCTAACACTAGAAGTCCTATCTTGACTATGAACTTGAAGAAAAACATTCAAACCATTCCTTTTCATTCCATAATCCAATAACTTCGGTGCAACACTCTTCTTTTTCATTAAGAAAAGCTTCCACTCACTATTTTGTCTATGCGAACAAAATACATGGATTCTTAATTTGTTATCAATGTTGTCAACCATGAGAATTGACTCTAACTTGTACTTGCTCATGATCAGATACTTGTGTACCAAGTAAAAACGATTGTGGACATGCAAACTGGAGGTTATTCATGTAGACTATGAAACATCTCGGCAAACTAAGGTTGGCTCAAGCACAGAGCATGAGTCAGCTCATTTTCATTTCTTTCACCTACATCTAAGTAAGTTTATTCTCTTGGCTTCTCCTGACCTTTGCCACCAGAAAAACTAAATATCTGATTGAAAATAAAGCAACAACATACTATGCATTATAGAATTTCATAGCACAGAAGATGATCATCCCAAGCGCAGAGATCCCACTTTAGATTTGGAAATGAAAAGGGAAAGAGAAAAATAAATTCAAAGAAAATGACCAAGAAAGGAAAAATACCTAGAGCTTTTGTAGATTGAGGTTGGCTAGTTGCTGAGACCGATCGAGGGATTGGACCCTAGGCGGATTGAACCCTAGGCAGAGGGGACGGCATGCAGCGAGAGTGCCGAGAGGAAGGATACCTCCAAGGAGAGGAAGTGAGAGGAAGGATACCACTAGCGAGTGCGCCGAGAGGAAAGAATGATGGGCTCGACCGCCAAGGAGAGGATGCCAACGTCTTGACCGCTGGGAGAGGGAACGAAGAGGGAGATAATCACAACATCCTGAGCGACGGAGGCATGATTGTGGCATAAGGTGAAATCGCTCGCCTCAGCGCCTCCGCCGCACCCGATCCATGAGAAAGATAAATCATAACATCCTGAGCGACGGAGGCATGAACGAAGGCTTAGGAGTAAATAAAATTAACTTTAGAAAAATAAATAATGAAAATCTCTAAATTTACAAGAGTACTAACAGCGTAATTTGCATGCTGTATTTTATTTTAACATTATACTTTATATATTATAGATTATATTTATTGACCGCATTCATATTTTACATGTCATCATTTATATAAATATAATAAGACAACGTATTTTTTTTACACCACATCATTAGTATAAACATAATATACGACATCATTAGTATAAACATAATATTATCTACAGTGCATCTAATTAGGCATGATGCGGAAAGTACAATTAATGACATATTTTAATCATGTGTCGTTAATGATGTGCTGCAAAAAATCACATTTATTGTAATGGGTATTCGACCAATGTATTAAATACATTTTTACTATACGCTTTTACATGTTCATTCAACGTTCTAACTGCTCTAACTTCGTGTTGTTGCTTTGCTACAACACTACTGTGCCCGACTTCCCTTGAGAAGACGTCTAACGCTGAGCTCGTTAAAACTACAAGTGTTGGATAACTAAGTTTCATTTTGAACTTAATTATTGTATAAAGGTAAGTATAGCTTGTTACACTTTTTCTATTCTTTTGTACTCGATTTCTTCTTTCGATGATTCTGGAAGAGATCTTTAGTAAATTACCCCTTGATAGGCCTGCGGAAACTAGATCTTGGAGTAAGAGTTGTCAAAGGCTTCAAATCAAGTAAAATCAATCGATTTCATGTACTTGTGTTCTTTTTCTATGTTTATTTTCGCTACGTACTTTATTTTTAAAAGAAGAGAAAGAAATTTTTTTAAAATCACGTGATTCATCTTCTCTCGCGTGCGTCTCAATCCAACAGAGCCATCTAGACTTTGACCTTCATCTTAACAAGAATATTAACTTTCTTACCCTACGTGGAGATACTCTTTATATCAAATGCGAATATTGAATTGTGTTAATACTGTTGGATCGAAAACATTAGAGGGAGGGGGGGGGGGGTAAATAACGCACATGACTTTCACTTTTCGTATTCGGAAAACTTAACAAGTACGTGCAGCGGAAATTAAAACAAACAAAGAAAGACTCAAGTATTTTTACTTGGTTCGAAGTCTTGGACGACTCCTACTCCGAGGCCCATGCTCATTGAGTATTTACTTTGGGCAACAACTATAATAGCGCAAAAGATTACAAAAAGTTATGAAAAAATTATATTGAGAAAGCTATACAGACAACAAAGAAATGAAATTTGCAGTTTCAGGTCGTCGGGTTCTTGTTATAGACTTTCTGGATCGTTTTTGGAGCAGTGCACAGCTGAAAGATTGCTTGAGAGTTGATTCATTAGGTTGCTGGTCGAGACTGCCTTATAAAGGCTGTTGAGGGCACCTCCAAGCCCTTTGAGGGCGCCTCCATCACCGCCGGATCCGCAGTGCAGATAAGCTCCGAAGAAGTCTTCGCCTATCCACTTGAGGGCGCCTCCAATCCCTTGGAGGGGCACCTTCAATGTCGTCTGAGGTGCCTCAAGCCTCCATGAGGGTGCCTCTATCCTGGCTTTCTGCGCAGCTTCTGCCTTGCACCCAAGGCGCCTCCAAGCTCCATTGAGGGCGCCTCGGGTGTTGTTCATCCGAGATAAACCTTGTTATTTTGTCACTGCAAGATATGTTAGTCCACAAAATAATAACATATCATGCAAAACAAAGTTAGCACATAATAATAACATACAAATAAATGTGTGACAGTCAATGGACTGTCCGGTTTTGACTTCGGATTTTCGATTGGAAATCCTAGGTCGAACAGACGACTACTATTCCCTCCGCGGGGAACGCGTCCTCACCTACTCCACTCAGGAGAGTATACCTGTTTGCTAGTTCGGTCATCCGGACCGACTGGACTTTTGCTCAGCACCCGAGTCTTTAGGTCTTTCCGCTGGACGTCTGCTCTATGACCCGCCCAGACTTTTCACCTGGTTCGCGATATCAAGACTTTTGACCTAGAATCCCCGACTCTAGGACTTTTGCCCGAAGACCTCGACCCGCCAAGACTTTCCGCCTAGGATTACCACCCATTAGGACCTAGGGTTACCAACCCCTAGGGTTTTCCTATCTGTCTAATCACAACTAGGATTTTTGCCTAACATACCTTAGGACTTTTCCCGCAAACTCATTTACATATGTTAGATAACAAGACAACTTAACTTTGAACTATTTGACATAATCAAAATACAGGTTCGATCGTCGGATGCTTCCCACACAAATACATACAAATTTTATAATTTTTTATTTTATGATATAAAAGTATAGATATTATTGAGTATTACAATAATATAATAATAATAATAATTAAATTATTAGTTAATTTGAACTGGTACATGAATGCGGTGTACGGTTACATGTATATATAAAATTATTAATTTATTTATATATAAATAATATTTTTAATATTTTTAATTATTAATAATGCATGATTACAGTAATATTTAATCATAACATTTTTAAAATTTTTGATAACATCATGCGATTCTACAATCCCATCCTAGGACCCAAATCAATCCTGCCTAGATCCTACGAACTATGCAGCAGCAGCCGCCTCGTGATTTTGATGTATATAGCACGAGGAAACGACTCTCAGGTAAACCTCCACCACTACTGCGCTACTTGAACAAAGGTGTAGTGACGGTCGTCTTTCATGGGCAAAACGATAGAAGAAACACCTTTTGTTTAACCTTTTGGACTTGATTGAAGGGCGTTTTAGAAAATGGGCAAACTGAATAGAGAAACCCCTTTTGGACTTAATTAAAGGGCATCTTATTTATTAAATGAGCAAAATGATTCGGGGGACCCCTTTTGAAATCAATTACAGAGCATTTTTACTATGAATTTGTATTTATCTTCTCAACTTCCCTCTCCGAGTTTATCCTTCCTTTTTGAATTTTTTAAAAATAATTTGACGCTAACAAAGGGTGCAATTTCATGTCACAGTATTAATTCAACTTTATATTCTCTAACTGATTCATATAAGGGTGTTGTCACATATAAGTCTAGGATTAATTCTCAGTGAGTATCAAACACCCCGTTTATTATCTCACTCCTCTCTGTATGTATTATATTATTGTTGGGTGAATTTCTTCGTGATTTATCAAGAAGTGTGGGATTGTCCTGTTACCTTCCAGACAACGGATCGAAACACTTAAAGAAAACAATGATCAATTTTAGTTTTCACCATTAAAATATTCTTCATATTTCCTAGTCTCAAAGTTTTTACAAAACTAAAATTTGACGACATCCTCTGTAAAATCTCAGTTTCTACAAAACCCATTAGAGACTAAAATGCTTCACAATGTTCGGGAATTCAAAATTCATCCTCACACTTAACTATCTAGATCAAAGTCGTTTTGATCGTTAACTTATCTTAGCCAGCTCAATTTGATAATCAAGAAGAGTTCAAAATCATAAACGAATACTAAAATTAATTTTAAAAAGATCAATAGGCGTATAATTGTGTTTATTCGACTCGACATGAACTCAGCCTAAATTAGTGAGAGATTTGAGATTTGAGATGGGTGATATGAGGATTTTGGATAGATAATTTTTTTTACCATTTTATATTTAGCTCAATTTGATCAAAATATTTTTTTATTAATTTGATCAAAATTATTTCAACTTATCAAAATTAATTTTAAATATTGTATTAGTGAACACTAAATTGTAATTATTAGGGCACTCGTATTGCTATTACAACACTCAAATAGTGGTACAACTAATGTGGATGGATATTTTAAGGCTCACAATTGTTCAATTCTTGGAACGCTAGTTAATGAGTAGAGCTGTAAATGAATCAAGCGTTCGTGAACAAGTTTGATGTTCGGCTTGGTAAAAACTTATTTATGTTCATTCAATATACATAAGATTAATTAAATAAACAACCTTGAACATCTCGTTAAGCTAAACAAACAAGCTTGGACACATATATATTTAGCTCGTTAACGTTCGTGAACAGCGTTCGTAAATAACATTCATGAACAATATTCATTAATAAAACTCTTTTCAATATGCTAAATAAATAATAAAATAAATGAATAAATAAATTTAAATTATCAAATTCAATAACCAATCAAACAACTAAAAGTATCAAACAATCAAACAAGCTTGAATTGAGAGCTTGATAACATATAAACGAACCAAACTCGAACCAATCTCAAGCAAAGCTCGAACCAAATTTAAGTTAAGCTTGATAACATCTAAACGAACCAAACTCAAGCCAAGGTTCAAACAAGCTCAAGCTTATAAAAAATAAATCAAGCCAAGTTTGAATATTCATTTCAAAAGCTTAGTTGATTTTAAGCTCGGCTCGACTCAGTTTGGTTACCTTATCAAATAAGCTTGAACAACCCAAAACTTGACTCGGCTTGTTTAGTCCTATTAATGAGTAAAATTTAAATTAAAAATATATATATTTATTTAATATAAAATAAGAATTGATTAACGAGTGAATAGTGAGACTCATAACTAGGGTTAATGTTAAAATAATATAGGTATGAATAAATATTCGATTAAATAAATCAAACCAAACGAATTAATCGATTTTTAAATTGAATAGATTTTTTTTTTGAATTAATCGAACCAAATTAATTTTAAAAAATAATCAAATAAATCAAACTAATAAAATATTAATTAATTTGGTTAAAAATTGAATTAATTTAAAATTTTGTAAGTATTGTCTAAAATTTTGATTTTATTTAATAAAATTTGGTTTCAATTTACAAATAGGGTAAAAATTTAATTTGGTAAAAAAGAAAATTCCACAATTTTAGTTGGTTTATTTGATTTAATTGAATAAGAAAGTTTAAAACTAAGAATCCGAATCGAATTAATAATTTTCTTAGAAAAATAAAATAAAATTTTAAATAAATCGAATTAAATTTTAAAATTCATCGCTTCGATCGTCTTATTTGATTTAGTTAATTTTTGCTTATCCTTAATGCTGGTGTGTTCAAAAAAATATATATTAATATAATCGACATATGCCTTTTTTTTTTTAAGGCATATATATAAAGTTCAGACGTCTTTATAATAATATTAAAAATTAAGATAAAAAAGATTAAAACTACTGTTTTAATTATATATTAAAAAAAACTCTTTCGGTAACTAACATAAGGGCGCCTTTAACCTTTTGCCCTCTGTCTGTCTGACTGACCTCTTTTCGCCTCGAGTCTTCGACGTCATTTGACCATTAAGGCTGGATCCAGGCGGTCCCCATGCACCATCCCGAATGCCCGTCAGAACTCGCCCGGTTTCTTCCAATACATTAATTCTGAACTTTTACGCAGGACATGAGGCAGCGATGCGAATCTATAAATAAGCGAGGCATCTCTGCCCTTTCTCTGTTCATTGTACCTCGCAGCACTCGATCGCCCCATGAAGAAGGTCAGCGGGAGTACCTCAAGTAGCGGCGACGTCCCGGCCAGCCAAGCCCGCCCCGCGGCGCCGCTCCGAATCATCCGGATGCCGGAGTCGAAGCCGTGGAGGCGCCCGGAGCGTCCTCCACCGCAGGTGTACAGCGTCCACCAAGCTGGCTTCCGCGAGCTAGTTCAGAGGCTCACCGGCGCGCCGGCGTCGATGAATGCGCCACCGTCCCACCCCTCCGAGCCCGTGATTGAAGCGGGTTCTGCGGCGCCGCCGCCTCCAGGACCGCCACCGGCGATCAGTGATCGCCTTCAGAGCTACGTCGAGGAAGAAGTCCGTCGATTTGGAGAGGAACATCAGCATGTATGGCCGTCGCCGGCGGATCCAGCAGCTGGAGATTGGATTGATACTAATACTGTTTTCTTTGGACAATTTCAGCAGCCCGGTGGCGATCAGTGATCGCATTCAGAGCTACGTCGAGGAAGAAGGCCGTCTATATGGAGAGGAACATCAGTATGTATGGCCGTCGCCGGAATATCCAGCAACCGGAGATTGGCGATTGCAGGGTCATTAACTGAGTACACTTCAGTTGACCGTGGGAAATTTAAAATAAATAAAATTAATTATAATGCGTAATTCATAATTTTAAATAATCTTTATGATTTATTTGTCTAATATTTAATATAATGAGAATTGGTCATACATAAAAGAATACGGCCTACTAATTTATCAAGTGAATCTAAGCAAATAATATATGTGATTTTTTTTTGAATAATTACCCGTAAACAAATGAATAATGTTTGACTCAAGATGGACTTAGAATCGAGTCAATGCCTCGATCGGTCCATAAACCTAGCTCTTTTTGTTCAGACTTTGAATCATTATCATAATATGCATATGTAACTATTTCAATCGGTTCGATTGGACCAATTCGGTTACAGTCGGACGACGGCTGTCCCATGTTAAGTCCTTTAAATGATTAATCGTATATATAAGGGTTGAATCTTAGCTAACACGTATTTTCTTAAATAAGATTGATAGTTTCAATGGGTCTGAGTACTTCTTTAACTTATTTTGATGATAAATAAATTTTTTTTATAATGCTGAATTTATCACCTTTGGAATTAATACAGCCGGACGAAAAAACAGGACGGACAACTGAAGCTGCAAAATATTGAGGGGCTATCCACCCCAACATTCGCTCAATAAATCTTAATTTTTCTCTCTAAAAGTATTTCTACGTGAAAAATCTAAAATGTTCTTTTTATAAAAATTATAAAATATTTTCCTCCCATCTCTCTTCTCTTTTCTTTTCTCTCACTCTCTCTCAATTTTTTTTTCTCTATAACCTAAAATCTCTCAAAATATAAATATTATAGTAACAAATCAATAATGAAACATGAAAATTTAATTCTCACGAATAATATAAATTTCTTTTTCATTTTTTCTACACAGTACAATGATATATTGTCTTCTCACGATTTAAACGGTAGCAGTACGAGTAATTCAAACGTGCAGTATTTAGTCATACTAACCTAAACACTTTAAACAACGTTCAACTAGTAAAAATTAAACATAATGAAATATTGATCAATTATTAATATAAGTTAGGTTTCATGGATCTTCGATGGGAAAGGGAAGGAGATGACCAAACAAAAAAGGTAGGTCAATATCGACCGGGATATACCTCCAAAGAGGTAGACCCATATCGATTAACATATACCTCAAAGGAGGTAGGCTAATATCGGCCGGGATATACCTCCAAAGAGACAGACCCATATCGATTAGCATATACCTCAAAGGAGCTAGGCTAATATCGACCGGGATATACTTCCGAGTGAGTAGATTAATATCGATTGAGACATGCCTTTAAGAAGGAAGACCAATATCGGCCAGGATATACCTCCAAAGAGGCAGACCCATATCGATCAGCATATACCTCAAAGAAGGAAGGCCAATATCGACCGGGATATACCTCGAAAGAGGCAGACCCATATCGATTAGCATATACCTCAAAGGAGGTAGGCTAATATCGACCAGGATACACTTCCGAGTGAGTAGACTAGTATCAATCGAGACATGCTTTTAAGAAGGAAGGCCAATATCGGCCGGGATATACCTCTAAAGAGATAGACCCATATCGATCAGCATATACCTCAAAGAAGGAAGACCAATATCGACCAGGATATACCTCCAAAGAGGCAGACCCATATCGATTAGCATATACCTCAAAGGAGGTAGGCTAATATCGACCGGGATATACCTCCAAAGAGGCAGACCCATATCGATTAGCATATACCTCAAAGGAGGTAGGCTAATATCGGCCGCGATATACTTCCGAGTGAGTAGACTAATATCGATTGAGACATGCCTTTAAGAAGGAAGACCAATATCGGCCGGGATATACCTCCAAAGAGGCAGACCCGTATCGATCAGCATGTACCTCAAAGGAGGTAGGCTAATATCGGCCAGGATATACTTCCGAGTGAGTAGACCAGTATCAATTGAGACATGCCTTTAAGAATGAAAGCCAATATCGACCGGGTTGACTAATATCTTGGAATGATACTTATAGCCCATGACTAGTTAGAATAATAAACATAAAGGAGCCTGGACGAGTATTGCCCCAGGAGCCTTATGAGAGGTAATAATAATTAATCAAACCTAATTAAGCTCAACCTCGATCAATACAAGAAACATTAGTATATTAAGTTATCTATGATGTAGTAAAAATAGGAGGGACGAGTAGGAAAGGTAGAAATACTTTAAAAGAACTTGTGAAACAAAGGAGAAGTAATATTTCAAATAAAGCGGTGCAGGAAGATATTTGCAGTATGTGATTGTATGACAGGTGTTATATGTTTTGGCGGGAAATGTATTTTTAGACTATTTTGCAGGTACTAGATGACAAAGAAGGTACATCTGGGGTACAAAAAAGATTCCTTAAAAGTCGTTTACTACAAGTACACAACTTATGTCATCTCATAACAAACTCTAACAAACCGGGGTCCACTCATCTTCTTCCTTCTTCCTTCTTCCACACCGAGAGAGATCACTAACTTGAGCGTCAGAGGGTCTAGCCAGGGATTCGCACCCCGGTTTTAGGTCACCGACGATAGTGTTGGCTGGTCTCTTGTGTGCAGGAAGTCTTGGAAGCCCCGGGTCTGAGTTCTCTTCGGTTGGATTTCTTTCTCAGCATTAGATTTTCACGCAAGGAGAGCATTCAACGATTCTATTCTTCCTGATCCGCTCTGGGCGTCTCGGATCAGTATTCTACAAGTATTATTCTTCACCGGCGGTAGATTTTTTCTCCCGGCTCTCCGTCTTGTCCAGCTTCTCAGACAGGATCAACTACTATCTCATCTTCAGGAGTATATTATTGACACTAAATATACAATGGTAGATGGTCATTGTGGTTTTCGTTCCATTGATGACCTACTTAGTTTTAGTGAGCATGCATGACTGAGGATGCGACGGGACATTCTTGAGGAGATCACATATTTTAAAATATTATAAGAAGGTATATTCAATGAAGATGGCTGTGTTGAAGTAGTAAAGCATATGTTTGAATTGTTTTGATGAAGCAACTCCAACGTATATCTGTATTGCACATATAAATGAAAATTATTTTATTCAGGTCTATTTAATTTTAGTTCAATAATATATATTTCTTAATTTATAATTTATTGCATTGCTAATTATTCATTTTTCGTGTATAGTTTTTTTTGCGTGCGCAGTAGGATGGGATTTTGTGTATACTCTGTTGTGTCCAAAGGAATGTACATAGCTCCACAATGAGCTGATATTGTCCACTTTGAGCCTAATCCCTTATGACTTTATTTTTGAGCTCTATTCGAAAAAGTTCTCATGTCAATGAAGATATCTTATATCCTTTTAAACCCATGATCTTTTCTATATCTTTCCAATATGGGACTTTGATTGTATCCCAACAATCTTCTCCTCAAATGAAGGACCACCATTACTCTAATGGTACATGCCTTCCCGTGACTCTCGGATCACTCTTGACATGTTTCGAACCCTCCTATAAGCATTTGGTCATCCTGACCTGGTCTGAACCTTCCCCGCAAGTATCCGATCACTCTTGATTTGCTCCAGGCATCCTGCAAACATCCAGTTACCCTAACCTACTCTGGGCCTTCCGCAAACATTCTGTCATCTTGTTTTTGGGCTAGCCTAATCATATGTTAGGAAATAGTAGCGTAATTCATAGCATAGACACTATTAATTTGGATAATTATTAAGATTGTTAACGTATACATATTTACAAAATCTCGTCAGACAATTCAAGACTACATAGTATGAGATTACTTAATATTTGAACCTTATTCCACTCATAACTCTTGTGGATATCTAGAAAAGCCGTGTATGAATTTTCTGCCTTAGTTGCTTTCTAAATTTTACTCACCTAAGGTATGACAACTTTTGAATGGTTTCACTAGTGTGCATGCTAGAGTGAGAGTTCCTTTGAACATAAATAACTTCAATTGAATAAAAAGAATGATTAAATTAATGTAACAGCTACAACTATAATTATTTTTCATATTATAGTAGCTATGATTTTGTAGTTACTACATAATTGTAGCAGCTACAAAATCATAGTTGCTATAATTATATTATAACACCCATGATCCCCTAGCGTGAACTACCTTTAGGTAAATAGCTAAACCGCTAGATTAATTTAATTAGATGGTTTATTCATTTAAAAAAAGGAAGTTAATGAATTTAGGAAAAAAAGAGATAATAATAAATACTAAAAGTTACAAAATTGAAAAATATATAGGAATGGTTGAGCCTAATCTACTGGGTAATTAAAAACTAAAGCCAATAAATATATATGTATGCCTATATATATAAAAACGACTTAGGGTAAAAGGGGGAGGGGAAAAGGAGACAGGAAGGGCAAGGGGATGGCCGCCGCCATAGTCGTTCTCGCCAAAGCATAGCATGTAACACCCACAAAACTATAAGATAAGTATATGGGTGTTAGTTGCTTTAGAGCATAAAAGTTAGAAGAATCAAAAAGAAAAAAAAAGAAAGAAATAAAAGAAGAGGTAAATGTAGGACCGTTGGGCCGGCTAGAAAGGGGGGGAGGGTTGAATAGCCCTGCAAAAATCAAAACACAAACACACTTCTCGAACTCTTAAACTAACACTTGTAAAATAAGAGAAATAAATAAAAGCAGAAAAGTAAAAGACACACCAAGATTTACTTGGTTACAACCGGGAAGGTTGTTAATCCAAGAAAGCGTAGCACTAGTATCTCCTTCAGACGGAGAAGCCTTTTACAGCAATGAAGCGCACAATAGAAGCTTAAAACAGAAAAGCGTACAAGTGTAGAAAGAATGCTTGAGTTCTCAGTTAATTGACAGCTTCTGGACCAATGCTATATTTATAGTCTTGGTCGGGGCGCCTGGAAGGGTTCCGGGCGCCCTGGGGGGATAAAACTCACTACAACAAAATTCCTCATAGACATCAGTGGAACAACAACGGTTTTAAGCAAAAACCGATGTCTTTGAGTATTTTACACCGGTTTTTCCAAAAACCAATGTCTATGAGCGCAGATTTTCGCTCATAGACATCGGTTTTTGAAGCCGATGTCTATGAGCGCCTTTTTTTCGTTAATAGACACCGATTTTAACAGCGAATTTTAAAACCCGGTGTCTATGATTAAATAAAATAATTTAATTTTTCCATCAATATTTAACCAAAATTTGTAACACTCACTCTTCCCTCTAAACCTAAACCTATATCGCGCCGTCCACCGTATATCCACCACTTTCCTCCTCGCAGTTGGCCATCCGACTATCTCTCTCAGCCTCATCTCCCTCTTCCCCTTCCTAAGATCGATGTACAGCACAGCTTCCTTGTGTTTGACTGAGGACGCAGAGGGTAGCAACTCATTCTCGCCCGCCGGTCTCTGCTCCTCCATCTCAGCTCCACTCTTCGTCGCTCACGCGATCGCCCCTGCTGCCTTCGGCGACCCCGCGGTCGGCCACCCCACGGACGGCGACGCCGCACACACCGAGGACGCCCAGCCGCTAGCCAGCCCCATGCGGAAGGTCGTGGTCAGCATCCGCTGCCAGCAAATCGATTGGCTTTTGTAGTTTTGACTTGGGAAGACTCGCACTTCTAGCTAGGATCTTCTGTGGAGCTGAGTCCGATTAGGGTTTCTGTTCCCACTCTATGAAAGTTGTGCCTTCATTCATCATTCTCCTTGACAACGTTAGCAAGCAAGCGATAGAAACGAAGCGAGCACGGCGATGGAACAGACAGACCTTCATCATGATCAAGCCCAATGACGTCCAACGCGGCCTAGTGTGCTCTCCGTCTTCCTCCCCCTTGATTTCTTATTCCTTCGCTTCGTTCATCTATTCTTCGGCGTTGCATTGCGTAATTTACAGTAGATATGTTACTGAAACACCAAAATCCTTCTTCTTCCTTTTTTTTTTTAGTTGAAAGGTTGGAGAAATTATTAGTAGGTTTGAGAAAAAAGGTTTCTACTTGAAAGGTGAAGATTTTACCAACTACAATTCTTTTTTGTTTTCCCCGTCTACTTTAGAGAAGAAACGAGAAATTTTCTTGGTTATTTTTGTGCGTCGATCAGGGTTGAAGTTGCTCGGCGTGGAACGCTCCTTTGCGGAGAAACACTATGCTGACCTCTCCGCAAAGCCCTTCTTTGATTCCCTTGTGGAGTACATCATCTCTGGTCCGGTGGTAGCGATGGTATGGACGCGAAAGAATGTGGTGGTCAGACTATGCAATTGAGATTGGCAGGTGATTTCTTCTTCGTCAGTTAAATTTCTTGAAACTCAAATAAGCTTGAAACTTTGCTTGTCAAGGCCATGTTCTTTCATGTGTAACCTAGAAACTCAAGTATAGTGGAAACTAAAAAATATTAGAGTTTCATCTTCTTGATCTCTTCATTGCAAGTATTAATTGATTGATGTATGCAATGTGTTTGATGAATTTCCTCAAACACTGTCCTGAGTTGATTTTATCATTTTTGTTTGCTAGATTGAGGAGTTGTTATTTCTTGTTGCTAAGTTGGTTTTATGTATTCCTTGAACTATCAAGTTTCTTTTATGTCTATGCTAATTCTTTTCACTAATATGCCATGTTTTCTGGCTTATAAATTTGCCTCTTTTTGTTGTTGTTGTTTCTACAGGATTTGTGTGTTGAGCTTCTTAGATGCGCTACATATACAACTTAAAGGCTTTGATCATTAAGTGAGTATGTTCTTTTGCATCATTTAATAATCTTCAAATGGCACTCTAACTGAATTTTGGTTTTGGTGGCATTTGCAGGTCCATGATGCTTCCTTCCAACATGTTGATAACCATGCTAATTGAAGGTCTATTTTCTGGCTTTATCTGTATGCACCATAAACCCACTATCATCATATTTTTTACAATTTCTTTAGTCTTAGGATTAGCATCAGTCTCAGGACTAACAAGACTAGTATCAGGAGTGACCAAATCATAGTACTTATCAAAATTGTCATAAACCCAATCTGGTGTTAGACTGGGTTTATGACAATTTTATGTGCATATTCAATTTGTATCATCTTCAGGAACTGGCAAATGGTCAAAACAAGTTTAATAATAAGGAGCACACATATAGCTTGATATCTGAATTGCTTCCCTTGCTGAAACATATCTATCAGAACCAATTAAATGAGCTGGAAGTAAAGCAAGGGGATCAAGGTAAGTTTCAAAACAATTGCCTAGTTTCTTCCTCCAGTTAGATATCCTCTTGATCGATCTATCATCCAAAAGGCGGATTTTCTGGTGTACTTCTTCGAGTATATGAGCCTCACAATGAGCTTGTTAACTGGTATGTCTTCACATCTGTAACACCTTTGATAATTTCGTAAGAGGAGATGAGTAGACTCCGGAAGAATGAGTAGCTCAACACTTCACATTTGAATGCATTTGAGTAATGGAATTTCAGTCACTGATATTATAATCCTGTGTTTAATTACTCTAACCACCATTTAACTTTCTGAGAATTATTGATCTTTTTTTATGATGAATATTTTAGGACGAATGATGGACAAAAGTACAGCAGATGTAGCTTCAGATGGGTATCACAAATATAAGGTATAACTACACACTTTTTAGGTTCACCTTTTTTAATGTAAAAATATATAAAAGCTTCTTCTATCTGTTTCATTTTGGGTTTGAATCTTAACTTAATTATTACCCATTGATGACTATTAAAGCTACTTCCTAAGCAATCACACAATTAAAGAGTTAGTTTGACTATAGAAGAATCATACAAGTAACTTTCAGTAAGATGAGATGATTTATTAGGAAGATGTCAAGCTGATGGCTGAATTGGGATTGGACTCCTACAGATTCTCCATCTCTTGGTCAAGACTTCTTCCGAGTATGACTCCCTGAAACTTTTAGATCGGTTAGAGTGTTATTAAAAAACACTAATTCTGTTATTTTATATGAATGCTACTTTCTTTGTAGATGGAAGAGGATTTGTGAATCCTAAAGGTCTGCAGTTCTACAACAACTTCATCGATGAGCTAGTGAAATATGGTTAGTCTTCCCTTTAAATATACATCAAACTTGTTTTCTAATTCAACTTTTGGTAAGAGATTGAGCAGGTTTCGTTTGAAATGCACTCTGCAGGGACTGGATTGGTCTTACTTCATCATTTGAATTTGCAAATTTAGCTGGTTTAGTAGAGAAGATCATGTGAACTCCTGGATCTTCTTGGATGCAAGAACTCTCATGAATCAATGAGTTGTTGATGCTCTGAACATTGCTATTCACACTTGTGCTAATGGAGGGGACTTCAGTACTTGCCATTTTAGGTGCATCCATGAGAGATTTGTCATTGACCTTGCTTTCTGCACTTTAACAAATTATTTCAAATGTGCAGATCAAAGAAGAATATTTATGTTGTAAGAAGAATATTTATGTGTTGGTTATATGGATATTGACTTGGTATGTTTAGATACATCGGGGCATTTTTATTTGTGATTTTGTTAGTGAATTAATAATATTAACTTAATTTTATGATTTGCTTGGTGATAATATTGGTTTTTTACTATTTCAGAAATCGAATTTATGTCGTTAAACAATACTGATATTACATCGGTTTTCCACCGCTGCAAAACCGATGTCATTAACTAATATTACATCGGTCGTATACCGCTGCCAAAACTGGTGTTATTAACATATAATATTACATCGGTTTTACACCCGATGTCGTTAAGTGATACTACACCGGTTTTAACCCGATGTCTAAAATGACAGACCTTTTACATCGACTTCATAGACATCGGTCGAAAATGTAATAGACATCGGTGGAAAACAGATGTCTATGAGGGTTTTTGTTGTAGTGACTTTATCCCCCAACGTCCAGAACGCGAAAGACGCGTTCTGGTCAAACTTCACGTTCCGGGCGCCCCGGAGCAAAAAGTCAACTCTGGTTGACTTTTGCGTCCGGGACCTCTGCTCCGTTTTAGTCCCGCCTCGGTCCGGGTCTTCCACTCCGGATCCGCTTAATTGGGTGATCTCTGCATCCGGAAAAGGGCTCACCCGAACCCAACTTCCGGTCTTCTCAAGCGGGCTTCCCTCCGGCTTCTCGTCTCTCGGAATTGCCTCGTGTTTCCTTCTCGTCCGCCAGCGTACTCATCCGCAGTCTTCGTCCCTCGGTCGTCGACCTTCTCGCTAGCTGCGTCTCTTGCTCCCCGATCAATCTTCCGCTCCGGCTTTCGTCCCTCGGAACCACCGCGCGCTTCCTTCTCGTCCGCCGGTGTACTTTTCCGCAGCACCTCGTCCCTCGGACTGCCGTCCTTCTCGCTAGCTGCGTCTTCCGCTCGACTACCTGTGTTCCTAAGCTCCTGCACACTTAGACACAAGGTTAGAAACAACGCAGGACCTAACTTAACTTGTTGATCACACCAAAACAACCTTGGGGTTCCAACAATCTCCCCCTTTTTGGTGTGATCAACCCAAGTTAAGCTAGGGTCAAAACTAGACATAAAATTAAAATAAGTTATTGCAATAATGTGCAACAAAATTAAATTTCAAAAATTTTCAATTTTCAATTTCTACATCTCCCTAGACTTATACTAATTCTTCTCCCCCTTTGATCATAAAAAAATGGGGTTTAAAAAGAACTAAGGGTTAAAGACTTAGAGTAAAAAAAATTTCTTAAAGACTTGAAGCAGAAATTTTCAATTTCAAAATGGTCTTTTAACTTAAACAAAATTGTCTTATGAAAATTTTTCTAAATTAACAAAAAATGAGAATTTTTCTAAGTAACTTAAGCAGAAAATTTTTCTAAGTAAAAACTTTGAGAATTTTTCTAAGTGAAAATTTGACTTTGGCAAAAAGTATTTTTCTAAGTATAAAAATATTTTGAAAAAATGTTTTTTTTAAACTTTGAAAGCATTAGTTAATTCTAATTTTAATTCTTTGACAGAAAGTTAATTAAACATTTATTTCAATATTTTGGCTTCCAGGTCGTGGCGAGGCACTAGGCCTTCTTTGTTATTGGAGCAACAACCACTTCCTTAGACAAAACCTCATAGAGAAATTCATTGTTTAATTTTCTCACTGAAAAGCGCTAATTTTAATCTTAATTTTAAAACTTAGACTAAGCAAAATTTAGGAACCCAATAAAGGTTCCTGCCTACTGGATTGATTAAAAATTTCTTAGGGACATATTTTCTAGAGATATTCTTAATTTGTCCCGGGTGATATCTATAATACCAATTTAAATTTTTAAATTTTCTAGAATTAGATGAACATGCATGGTTTTTCAAATTATCTACTTGAATTTTCAAATCATTATTTTCAAGTTTCAATTTTTCATTTTCCAATTTTGATTTATCTAATTCTTCTAGAGGGCAGAATTTAACTAAGATTATTTTTAAATTTTTTATTTCTTTTTCTAATTTACAGTAGTCTTTAGTTAATAACTTAACAAATTTATAAAGTTTATCGGGAGGAAGTGAACGTACCTGACTTACCTTGTCGAGTTCGTTTTCCGTGTCTCCCCCTGAACTACTGCTTTCCTCTGACGAAGCTCCCCCTTCATCGATGCTCTCGATGCTCATTTCGGAAGAGCTTGACTCGCAGTCGTCGTCTTGATGACTTGCCATTAGAGCAAGTCCAGAGAATGCCTCGACTTCCGACTCCGACGACGTATCATCCCACGTCGCCTTTAGGGCTTTTCGCTTTTGGATAGGCTTCTTACCCTTTTCCTTGTTCTTCAGCTTGGGGCAATTGTCCTTGACGTGCCCTTCTTCGTCGCAGTGGTAGCAGCGGATCGCCCTTTTCTTCTTCCCCTGTGGATGGTTAGTAGATCTGGATTTACAAAGCTTCTTGAATCTTCTTACCATCATTACCATTTCCTCGTCATTGAGAGAGGATTCCGACTCTGGTTCGTCTCTCGAAGCTTTGAGGGCGACGTTATTCTTGGGCTCCTTCATTCCTGCACATCTTGACTCATGCACTTCAAAAGTAGAAAAAAAATTCTTCTAACGAGATCTTTTCTAAATCTTTAGAAATATAAAAGGCATCTACTAGTGATGCCCATTTTGAATTTCTAGGAAATGAATTTAGTGCGTACCTTAGCGAATCTCGGTTACTTACCGTTTCTCCGAGATTCGATAGTCCGGTGATGATCTCTTTGATTCTCGAGTGCAAGTGCGCGACTGTCTCATCTTCCCCAAGTTGCAGGCTGGTGAGCTGATTTCGAAGCTGATTTCGAAGCAGATCTCTTCTGGCGAGCTTGGCTTCGGAAGTTCCTATTGACTTCTTGAGGTGGAAGAACGCTTAGCAGATGGTATTCTGCTTTGCCGTTCGCCACGAATTCAGCCTGCTCCTTTTTTGTCCATTGACATTTTTCCTTACCTTCTGGAGCTACAAAACCGGATTCCATTGTTAAAGTTAATTCAAAGTTTGTGGTAAAAAATACCTGCATCAGATTCTTCCACGTAGAGAAATCTCCTCCATATTTCGGCGGGTGGATGCTTGGTCCGGCCATTATCTTTGCTTCGATTGGCGGTTAGTCCTCTTGAAGCGTCTTGGCTCTGATACCACTTGTAGGACCGTTGGGCCGGCTAGAAGGGGGGTTGAATAACCCTGCAAAAATCAAAACGCAAACACCTTTCTCGAACTCTTAAACTAACACATGTAAAATAAGAGAAATAAATAAAAGCAGAAAAGTAAAAGGCACACCGAGATTTACTTGGTTACAACCGGGAAGGTTGTTAATCCAAGAAAGCGTAGCACTAGTATCTCCTTCAGGCGGAGAAGCCTTTTACAGGAATGAAGCACACAATAGAAGCTTAAAACAGAAAAGCGTACAAGTGTAGAAAGAATGCTTGAGTTCTCAGTTAATTGACAGCTTCTGGACCAAGGCTATATTTATAGTCTTGGTCGGGGCGCCTGGAAGGGTTCCGGGCGCCCTGGGGGGATAAAACTTTATCCCCCAACGTCCAGAACGCGAAAGACGCATTCTGGTCAAACTTCACGTTCCGGGCGCCCCGGAGCAAAAAGTCAACTCTGGTTGACTTTTGCGTTCGGGACCTCTGCTCCGTTTTAGTCCCGCCTCGGTCCGGGTCTTCCACTCCGGATCCGCTTAATTGGGTGATCTCTGCCATCCGGAAAAGGGCTCACCCGAACCCAACTTCCGGTCTTCTCAAGCGGGCTTCCCTCCGGCTTCTCGTACCTCGGAATTGCCGCGTGTTTCCTTCTCGTCCGCCAGCGTACTCATCCGCAGTCTTCGTCCCTCGGTCGTCGACCTTCTCGCTAGCTGCGTCTCTTGCTCCCCGAGCAATCTTCCGCTCCGGCTTTCGTCCCTCGGAACCACCGCGCGCTTCCTTCTCGTCCGCCGGTGTACTCTTCCGCAGCACCTCATCCCTCGGACTGCCGTCCTTCTCGCTAGCTGCGTCTTCCGCTCGACTACCTGTGTTCCTAAGCTCCTGCATACTTAGACACAAGGTTAGAAACAACGCAGGACCTAACTTAACTTGTTGATCACACCAAAACAACCTTGGGGTTCCAACAGTAAAGGTTTGAACCTTGAACCTCTCACAAAGGATAGAGATAAAACTATGTATGATAACCACTAGGATAATGAATAACATGTGAATGGGAAATGATGGAAATTGTAGTTAAAAGTAAAGATATAATTAAGTGAGAGAACAAGAGAAAATCAAGTAGCTTTCCTTCCTCTTGTTTACCTCTTGGTTAAGAAAAGGAGTAGCAAAAGACAAGTTGTCTTCTCCCTTTGCTTCTCTATTTTCGTGGGGTTTGAGGGACTAACGAAGAGAAGAGTTAAGGGGAAGGAATGAAGACACATTCTCATTAGGAAAATACATGCATGCATTAAGGAGGAAAGGAAGCAAAATTCACCTTTGTAACTTCCACCCACTTAGCATAAAAAGGAAAGGAACTAAAGGATTTCATTTTTTTCCTTCTCCCTCACCCTTGCCGAGACTAGAAGCCTCCTTCCTCATCTCCACAAGCCAAGTTTAGGTTTCTCTCTAAGAGAAAACTAAACTACAAGAAGGAGCCTTCAAGGTGTACCATTCCAAGCAAGAGAAACCAAAAGGAGTGCTAGAAGAAGAAGCTCCCTTCTTCCTCTTCACCAAGGGTACCAATTCTTTAAAGATTTATAAGTGAACACTAGGTAAGCTTCTCCTCACCTGTGGTACAATAGTTTATACGGTTTTTCCATGGTGATAGATCGCTTAAAAACCTAGGACTTGCTTTGAGAAAATTCGGCCAAAAACAAGAAGAAGAGTCTAAGAAAGTTGTAATTGGATATGCTTACTATTTTTCTTGTGATATGTACTTTATGTAAGAGGTTAATCTAAGGTTTCCATGCTAGAATAAATAATGAAAAAAATTAGATCCATAAGCCTTAGACTCTCGGCCAAGCATGAACAAGAAGACTAGGTAAGTTAAGACTCAAACTAAGCATGTTTCCTTATTCTTTTGTTATGTACCCTATGATAATGAGGTTGTTAACCTTTTCTCTTACTTGTATGTTGTTTGAAACTCCATTTCCATGCTCATGAATATTCGGCCATATAAGAAGTAAAGGCCTAGAAGAGTTTTAAACCTAAGACTAAGCATGCTAAGATTTTTCCTAAGACAAGATATGAAGCTAAAATGTTATGACATGATTATATGTTAGTTATGAATCTTATTTCATGCCTATGAAGGTTCGGTTATGATGAGATTTGAATGTCTAGGAAAGTTGAAATCAAGGCTAGGAGGCTCATGACCTTCTTGATAAAATAATATGAAACTAGTTGATGTTTTTATGGTTGCTTGTTACATAGAATTTTGGTTATATATAACTTTCGGCCACACCAAGTTTTGAAAGCTAGGATGTGTAGATTTGTAACTAAATTTACTCATGTTGTTCCTTGTTATGATACCATGAAAATGGTGTAGGGTTTCCATGCTTTTAGGCCATATGAAAAACAAAACCAAGCTTATATGTTTCGGCCACCTTTGGATTAAAGGCCTAGGAAAATTAGAACCCAACTTATATATGTTCATGATGTTTCTTGTGGTAAGTACTATGAAAGGTAGTTGTGTTTTCCATGCTCTTATACCACTAGAAACTTAGTTTCATGCTTGATAGGTTTCGGCCAATACTAGAGTAAAGGCCTAGAGAAATTTTGAAACCAACTTACATATGTTCATAATGTTTCTTGTGATAAGTACTATGAATTGTAGTTGTGGTTATCATGCTCTTATGCCACTAAAAACCTAGTTCCATGAGTTATAGGTTTCGGCCACCTTGAGTTAAGGGGTCTAGGAAGCTTGAAATTTAAAACAAATATGCTTATGTTGTTCCTCATGAAAATGTATAAGATATTGGCTTAAGGTTCAACACTTCCATGCTACTTGTAACCTAGAATGAGACATGCTAGGGTTCGGCCATGATAAGATTAGGAGCTTAAGGAACTTAGAACCCAAACTAAATATGCTTAAGTAGTTCCTTATGAAATATGATATGATATGAGTTTAGGGTTACATGTTGCATGTTTGCTTAGAATTGATTTCTCTTCATGAAAGGTTTCGGCCATGAAAGAATTAGAAACCTAGGAGGGCTTAAAAATTTAGGTTAACATGCTTATGACCTTTCTTATGTTAGTATGTGAAGATATCATGAGATTTTATGTTTGTATGTTGTCTAGAGATCATGCCTCTACTCATGACTTTCGGCCATATGGGTTTAGTGACCTAGATATACCTCACATGCTATGAATGAATCAAGAGATGATATGTAATGATTCCATGAATGGTTATGTCTTCTTATGATATGTGATATGTTCTTTCATGTATGCTTATAACCCATGTATGTGCTATGTGCTCAAATATGCTTATTTTATGATATGATAAAATGGTACGTTCGTTATGCAAACCTATGATTCATGCATGTGCTGTGTGCCCATATGTGCATGCTTTATGATATGATAAGTGATATGTTCATGGTGTATGCCATGATTCATGCATGTGCTGTGTGCCCATATATGCATGATTTATGATAAGTGATATCTTCATGATGTATGTTATGATTCATGCATGTGCTGTGTGCCCAAATATGCATGTTTTAAGATATGTTAAGAAATATGATATTCATGAAATGATAAGAACTATGATATGTAAGTCATGCTACTTTACTTTATGTATGGCTTGTACCAAGGGTGGGCTCCATAAGCGCCCCGGGGTCGATGGACTAAGAAACGGGCCTCGTTAGGGATGGGCTCCTAAGTGCCCCTAGGTCGATGGACTAAGAAACTGGCCTAGTATGTATGCCTTGTAGGGTTCAAGACTTGCTACCTTGGACCTACATAGGACGCGCGCATTTATGTATGTGGTACAAGCCGGGGGCCCCAATCATGTTGAGATTATGTTTAAGTATGTATTGTATAAGTTTTCAAAAGACATGTTGCATATGTTGCATGATTTATGTTAGGAGTTTACCATGCTTATACTTTATGATTATGCCATGATAGTTATGATGATGTTATGCTATGACAGGATACGTTTGATGATTATGTTATGTTATGTCATGATACTTTATGTTATGTTACGATATGCCATGATGTGCTCTTGACATGATACATTTGTCTTTATGCCTTATGACTTGTGATTTTAATATGCTTTACAGTTTTTGTGAGTAGGAAAGGAACTTACTGAGCCATGAGTGCTCATAGCTTACTTTCTTGTACCACAGATAAAGGCAAGGAATGGATGTACTAGGGGAGCAGCAGGAGGGGCTAGAAAGATGTGTGCGGTAGTGGACTGGCTAAAAGAAATGACCTGCTTTTGTTTAATAAGAAACTTGCCATGTTGATGTTTTTTACTTTATGACTCCATGACCTTAAGTATGTGTTTGGATATTAAGACTCAAAATTTATGATAGGTATGCTATGTGGTTCTTGTTGGGATCTTTCGTACTCGGCTAGAGAGGGGGGTGTGAATAGCCGGCCCCAAATTCGCTTTCTTTCTACAAATCGAGTTAGCACAGCGGAAAATACAAAGAAACGAAAGAGAAGAAAACCAAACCTTAACACAAGGATGTAACGAGGTTCGGAGATTAGGGCTCCTACTCCTCGGCGTGTCCGTAAGGTGGATGAGTCCAGTCAATCCGTCGGTGGATGAGCCCCCGGAAAACCGGCTAATAGATACTCCTTTTGGGTGGAGAAACCTCGCCACAATAACTCGCAACAGCAAGATAGAATACAAGGAATACAAGAAGTAAATACAATGAATGTAACAATACAAGCTTGCCTTCTTGTCGTCGACTGAAGTCCTGGAAGCAACAACTTCACGGACGAATGCCAACAAGCAACTCAGCCGAAAGAAGCTCACGCGGGGCTTCGGAAGTGAGCTCAACAAAGCTCAGTCGAAGCTTAAACTTCAGCAGCAAAATAGAAGTTCTAAGGAGGAAAAGAAAGAGCGAGCTGCACAGAAGATGCCCTCGTCTCCTTATACCTGCGAAGAAGAAACAGCGAAGAAACTAGCCGTTGCGTCACAACGGCTAGAACCCTGATCGGTCTGTGGACCGATCAGGCAACATCCTGATCGGTCTGCAGACCGATCAGGGAAGAAGCCTTCGCTTCTGCAGACCGATCAGGGAACTTCCTGATCGGTCTGGGGACCGATCAGGCTTTGTGCTGATCGGTCCCCAGACCGATCAGCCCCTCTTGCGCCTCGCTCCTGTTCGGCTTCTGATCGACTCCTGATCGGTCACCAGACCGATCAGTTATCACACAGTAGGCTACTGATGTGTTACTGATCGGTCACCAGACCGATCAGAATATTCGAGGTATCACTGGATCGATCACCAGATCGATCTAGTTCATGGTTTTCGCCCAAACCAAGTCCAAACCAACATCCGGTCAATCTTGACTTGTTGGTACTTCATTCCTAGCATCTGGTCACTCCCTTGACCTGCTAGAATTCTCCGCCAAGTGTCCGGTCAATCCCTTTGACCTACTTGGACTTTCCTCAACACCAGATGTCCGATCATCCCTGATCCATCTGGATTTTCCCTTGCCTGGCTTCACTCACCCGGACTTTCACCTGGCTTCACTCACCAGGATTTCCACACTGCCTAACATCCCAGTTAGGACTTTTTCACTGCCTGGCTTCACTCACCAGGACTTTCACCGCCTAACGTCCCAGGACTTTCCACTTCCCGGCTTCACTCACGGGACTTTCCACACCGCCTAACATCCAGTTAGGACTTTCCCACTGCTTCACTCACCAGGACTTTCCACACTGCCTAACATCCCAGTTAGGACTTTCCCTCGTGCCAAGCTCCCTGCTTGGACTTTCCGCGTGCCAAGCTACCTGCTTGGACTTTTCCCAGTGCCAAGTCTCCGTACTTGGACTTTTCACGTGCCAAGCTCCCTGCTTGGACTTTTCCCGAATCACGGTCAACCAGGTCAACTTTGACCTAAGGTTGCACCTACAATCTCCCAAACACCTATTCTTGTCAAACATCAAGAATACAACTCTCTTCTCGTCAAACATCGTCAAACATCAAAACACAACTCGAGTCAGGTCAACTCGAGTCAGGTCAACCAGGTCAACCTTGACCTAAGATTGCACAAACAATCTCCCCCTTTTTGATGTTTGATAAAATCCAAAATCAAGTTAGGTTAACCCGATAACCTAACTTAGGTTTTCCAATGTTCTTCCTTGAACATTCTTCCAAAACCTACACTCTCCCCCTTGGGACATCTCTCCCCCTTTTTGACACACATCAAAAAGAGGGAATCAAGGTCAAGAGTTTCTTCCTAATGAAAGTCCCATACCTTTCATTGAAACCCTTAATTTCCCCCTTGAAACTAAACTCAACACTCAATTTAGTGATAATCCCATATCACTAATCCTCGAAAGTCTTAAGGAGTAAAAACTCCCCCTAAAAGTCAACTCCCCTTGACAATTAGGTAAAACTCCCCCTAAAGGTCAACTCCCCCTTGACCATTGCACCAACAATGTCTTGGAGAGTTTCAAACCTTTAGAAACCCGAAACTCACTCCCAAAAACTGAAATTTCAGACACCTGCTGAAAATCAGAAACTGGCACGCACTGATCGGTCCTCAGACCGATCAGAAGCCCCATGGATCGGTCCCCAGACCGATCCACGCTTCACTGATCGCACTGGATCGTCACTGATCGGTCACCAGACCGATCAGGCCTTCCCTGGATCGGTCCGGTGACCGATCCAGCCTCTGAAATCAGAGATTTCTGATTTTCTCCCCGGGAGAAGTTCAGAAACTCACAGAAAATTACAGAAAATTCCAAAAATTACGAAACTTTGACGATACATTCCTCATATCATACACTATCAAGGAAAAATAGTTTTCTATGAAAATAGTTTTCATTTTTCAATCTTGATACAAAGTTAAAAAACTTTGAAATAGTTCAAGTTTAACTCAACTTTGTATCACAATGTTCAATGATGAATGCTATCACTAGGAAAGCTTCATCAAGGTTTTTCAAATCAATTTTAAAATGCTTTTAAACCCTTTAATTTGGGACCATAATCTTAGGGCTAAATGTACATGACTTGTACACAAGCTTTCCCTATGATCCCCCATTTAGAATTAGGCTCATCTAGGTACAAGAACCATGCACCTTGATCCTAACTCATCATCCTAATATCTCACACACATCTAAGGTGTATCAAACACATTCAAGTCAATTTTGATGTGAGATATGGGTTTAGGTTAACTTAATCTAAGTTCTCATGCATTTTCTAAAACAACAACTTGATCTCCATATCAAATTGTGTTGTTTATCCTTAGATCAATTTCATTGATTATAAATGCAAGAAATGATGACATGGCATAAAATGATATCATACATAATAACATGTGCCAATGTCATGATGTCATGGCATAAAGTATGAAACTTTAACTAAGGCATGACATATAACTAACCTAAGCATTATCATGACATTTTAAATGATCATAAAATAAATATGATGTCATGACATGGCATATGACAAACAATACATGGCAAATAGCATATAAAGGTATAGAAAATACCTAATTCTAGTCTTAGTTGCCATTTTGATAATTTTGATCATTTTGCCATAAATTCTATATTCCTAAGTGTAATGGACCTAAAATCAAATACAAAAGATTTTTAGATCACTATGTGCCAATTAGATTGACTCTAGAAAACTCCTTAATTGAGATTGGCACATCCTAATCACCTTAGGAATAATTTTCCATTTCATTTTCAAGGCTTGATTACACCTTGAAAATTCCTCAAATGCCACCTTTTGCTATGAATAGATTAACTATCTATCCAAATAAGGTTGGCACACTCTAATCCATCTAGCGTGATGAAATCACGCTCCTAGGAACCCAATACCTATTTGAGCTCATTGGGTTCACTAAATATTCACTAGGGATGACTTCCCTAGCAACCCTCCTAATGACCCTCCTAGGCTTTAAAGCCTTGGTCATTTGGGACTCATCAAGATCAACTCTAGGGGTGACTCCCCTTGTGACCTTGGTGATGGTCTTCCTAGCCCTAGATTTTGTTCCATAATCGAATGGAACATTATGATAAATGGGCTTGACCACTTGGGATTTAGGTTTGTGACCCAAACCTTTCTTGTCCTTGGATATTGGTTTTTGACCCTTAAACCCTAGAGATGACTTCTCCAAGTTCTTAAGAGCCTTTTCCAAAGTATCAAGTCTTGACCTCAAGACTTGATTCTCCTTCTCTAATACCTCAAACTTTAATTTATCATTTTTCTTTGAGGTATTCCTAGGCATATGTCTAGATGATTTGGGATTTCTACCTAGGTTATCCTTAACTTTAGATGAGTTGATCCTAGGGTTGGCTTTCCTAGTGTTATCCTTATCTAGGCTCACATGTTTGGCACCTAAGCATGTGTATCGATTTTTATAATTATCATGCTTATCATTATTGTCAATTGCAATCAAACTACTAGCATGCATCTTACTAGTATTGCAATAATGAGCCTTAAAGGTTACCTTAGGGTTTGCCTTAGCTCCCCCTATCGATGTGCTCGTCTTCTTGTCCTTGTGAGGTTGCCTCCCCCTCGGACATTGACTCCGATAATGTCCCCTTCGCTTACATTGGAAGCACACCACGTGCTCCTTGCCCTTGCGTGTTGGGACTCCGACTTCCTTGACCTTTGGCGCCGGTGGAGTCTTCCTAACCCTCCTTGGACACTTACTCTTGTAATGTCCATACTCCCTACACTCAAAGCACATTATACGTAATTTACAAGAAATTAAATTGCTTGAGTTACCTAGGGTTGAGGATGGTTGAACGCTCTCTCCTTCATCCCTTCCGGAGGTAGAAGCTTCTTCTTCTTGCTCCAAACTTGAAGAAGAACTCTCCTCCTCTTCATCCTTAGATGTTGAGTGACCCTCAACCTCTAAATCCATGCCTCCATGATGTGAGCGACTTGACTCACTTGACTTCTCTTCATGGCTTGAAGTGGAGTTCTCCTCATGGAACTTAGCCAAGTTGTTCCACAACTCCTTGGCATTGTTGTATCCACCTATCCTACACAAAACATCATTAGGTAAAGAAAATTCAAAAATTTTCAATACCTCATCGTTGACGGTTGATTGGTGGACTTGCTCCTTTGTCCACTTCTTTTTCTCCAAAAGTTCTCCTTCTTTATCCAATGGAGGAGTAAAACCTAATTGAACACAACTCCAATTCTCAAGGTTAGTCATAAGAAAATATCTCATTCTTACCTTCCAAAACGCGAAGTCGTCGCGATCGTAGAAGGGTGGAATCGTGATGTCTTCTCCGAGTTGATCCATCTCTAGCTTGTGCTCCCTCGGATGTTAATCCGGCGAAGAGCGACCTCGCTCTGATACCACTTGTTGGGATCTTTCGTACTCGGCTAGAGAGGGGGGGTGTGAATAGCCGACCCCAAATCGTCGTTTCTTTCTACAAAACGTGTTAGCGCAGCGGAAAATACAAAGAAACGAAAGAGAAGAAAACCAAACCTTAACACAAGGATGTAACGAGGTTCGGAGATTAGGGCTCCTACTCCTCGGCGTGTCCGTAAGGTGGACGAGTCCAGTCAATCCGTCGGTGGATGAGCCCCCGGAAAACCGGCTAATAGATACTCCTTGTGGGTGGAGAAACCTCGCCACAATAACTCGCAACAGCAAGATAGAATACAAGGAATACAAGAAGTAAATACAATGAATGTAACAATACAAGCTTGCCTTCTTGTCGTCGACTGAAGTCCTGGAAGCAACAACTTCACGGACGAATGCCAACAAGCAGCTCAGCCGAAAGAAGCTCACGCGGGGCTTCGGAAGTGAGCTCAACAAAGCTCAGTCGAAGCTCAAACTTCAGCAGCAGAACAGAAGTTCTAAGAAGGAAAAAGAAAGAGAGAGTTCTCACAGAAGATGCCCTCGTCTCCTTATACCTGCGAAGAAGAAACAGCGAAGAAACTAGCCGTTGCGTCACAACGGCTAGAACCCTGATCGGTCTGTGGACCGATCAGGCAACATCCTGATCGGTCTGCAGACCGATCAGGGAAGAAGCCTTCGCTTCTGTTCCGTCCCTGATCGGTCCATGGACCGATCAGGGAACCTCCTGATCGGTCCACAGACCGATCAGGGAACTTCCTGATCGGTCTGCAGACCGATCAGGGAAGAAGCCTTCGCTTCTGTTCCGTCCCTGATCGGTCCATGGACCGATCAGTTATCACACAGTAGGCTACTGATGTGTTACTGATCGGTCACCAGACCGATCAGAATATTCGAGGTATCACTGGATCGATCACCAGATCGATCTAGTTCATGGTTTTCGCCCAAACCAAGTCCAAACCAACATCCGGTCAATCTTGACTTGTTGGTACTTCATTCCTAGCATCTGGTCACTCCCTTGACCTGCTAGAATTCTCCGCCAAGTGTCCGGTCAATCCCTTTGACCTACTTGGACTTTCCTCAACACCAGATGTCCGATCATCCCTGATCCATCTGGATTTTCCCTTGCCTGGCTTCACTCACCCGGACTTTCACCTGGCTTCACTCACCAGGATTTCCACACTGCCTAACATCCCAGTTAGGACTTTTTCATTGCCTGGCTTCACTCACCAGGACTTTCCAACTGCCTAACGTCCCAGTTAGGACTTTCCACACTGCCTAACATCCCAGTTAGGACTTTCCCACTGTCTGGCTTCACTCACCAGGACTTTCCACACTGCCTAACATCCCAGTTAGGACTTTCCCTCGTGCCAAGCTCCCTGCTTGGACTTTCCGCGTGCCAAGCTACCTGCTTGGACTTTTCCCCGTGCCAAGTCTCCGTACTTGGACTTTTCGCGTGCCAAGCTCCCTGCTTGGACTTTTCCCGAATCACGGTCAACCAGGTCAACTTTGACCTAAGGTTGCACCTACAATCTCCCAAACACCTATTCTTGTCAAACATCAAGAATACAACTCTCTTCTCGTCAAATATCGTCAAACATCAAAACACAACTCGAGTCAGGTCAACTCGAGTCAGGTCAACCAGATCAACCTTGACCTAAGATTGCACCAACAGTTCTTTTATGTCTATGGTGAATTTTTTTTAAGTAAGAAAAGGTTTTTAAATTCTCTAAGTAAGACTTCCGCTGTGTTTAAGTATGTATGTGTCGCAAGGTAACCCCCGTCGCCTTAGCAGGAGGGGCGCGGCGTTACATAGCAAGAGAACAAAAGCGTGAAGTTTTTGAGAGAGGAGTTCCGACCAAAGGCTCCTCGCTCGTACTCCTTGTCTCCTTGCGCCGAGGATCGAGATTTGAGCCTTTTACAAGCAAAGGCACTTCTTAAACCCCTGTCCTCTTTGTTTACTGGATATGTGGCATTCAAATGATATTATGCATGTTAAATTGTTTTGCCTGTCATACTAGTATCATAGGAATTTACTCATGTCTGTATGGTTTTTGCATGATTTAATCAAGTTCTACTAGGTTCTTGAAGGGTACATGATAAAAGGACTATTTTAAATGATTAGGAAATTTATGAAATTAGGATGATATGTTTTAAGGCTAAGTTATTTAAAGTAGGATGGTTACAGATTTAGGCTTTTAAAAAAAAACCAGCCGCCACCATATGTGCACCATTCATTTGATATTATGTGTTATATTGTTAAGCATGTCATACCAGTTTCGTAGGAAATTTACTCATGTTTGTATGGCGGTGCATTGTTTAATCAAGTTATACCAGATTCTTGAAGGGCACGTGATGAAAGGACTATCATGGAATTTATGAAATTAGGATGTTATACTTTAAAGCTAAGTTATTTAAATTTAGATTAGATCGTACCAAGTGGAAAGGCAATAGGTGGCAAATTCTCTTTAGCCGGACATTTCTTTTATGTTAGTTGTTTGTGAAAAAAAAAAATAAGGATTATGATTATGATGATGACTTAAGGGGAAAAGGCCCCAGAGGGAACCCGTCCATGGGAAAAAGGCTCCAGAGGAAGCCCGTTCACGGGAAAAGGCCCAGAGGGAGCCCATTTACAGGAAAAGACCCAGGGGAGCACATTTATGGGAAAATGCTCCAAAGGGAGTCCGTTTATGGGAAAAGGTCCTAGAGGGAGCCTGGTTATGGGAAAAAGCCCTAGAAGGAGCCCAACATTGGATTTCCATATTAGGCCACAGCCTAGTGATGAGTGTTACTAGCACCCCACTGCCAGGTACCATGGTTTCATAACTGAGATTGATCAATTGACCAGATAATAATAACTAGTCACTCTTAATGATTACACCTCACCTTAAAAGGATTATCGATATATAATGGCGATTAAAGCTGCGCAATGATATAGGGATTGGTGATGAGCTCTTGGAAATTCTTCTTTTAGCATCATCTTATGTATACTAATGTAATTTCTGGATATCTTTTCCTACTCTATACTCTGTGAATTTTATATCTCTCATACGGCATGCTATCTTCCTATTACACATACACTTATCTCCTTCACGCTAGACTTATGACTTCTCTCATTTAATATATATTCAAGATATAATAATTGCTATCTTCTCTTTTATTACCTGATGCCAAACTTGCTTATCTGTTTATTTTTAAACGAAGCATGTAACTGAATTTTTTGTATAAACAGCTGCTATCTTCTACAGATATCTCTTATCTTCCTTTTAAACTTAGGATCGTTAACCCAATCATGTTGTATACGTAATAATTGTTATTACTGGTTAAGAAGTGCTGAACTTTAGACTCATTCAATGTGTATGAGTACAGGTGATAATAATTATAAGGTTGAAGGCTCTGACGCTTGATTAGATCGGACCACTATAGCATACACTCGAGGACCCCGTTGCTTACCGCGTTAGGATATGGCAATAATTTTTTTATGATTTATGTGGGAGTTTGGAAAAAAAAAGAGTATGCCTAAGTATTATTCCTAAGTTTTTATTTTAATTAGACCGATTTTTTAGAGTTTTTAATCGTACTGGTATGGCCACACTATGATTATTTGCCAGTAGCATTTTGCTTCACCAGTCATGCTTTGATACATTTATATATCTTAACTTCTAGGTTTTCTTTTTCCTCACATGGTGGTGCATTTTCATTTAGTTAGATTATCTACTTTTAAAAAGTGGTTAATGTGTTGTACATCACATGTCTATATATGCAAATGCACTCAAATATTAACTAAAAGTATAATCGGTGCATCTCAGTCGAGTTAGATTATTATATCAGTCTGAGGTATATGTTTAGGAATAGACCATATGTAATGATAAAAAAAACTGGAGTATACTGGCATTAATTATTGTAAGTAGGAATCAGAATCGTTTCAATTGGTATTAGAGCAAAGATCTTGAAGGGTGTGTCTACTGTTGGTCCCGGAAAGCTCAAGAAATCAAGTCTCTAGTCTGTCAATTTTTACTGCTTTAAATATTACGTGTTAAAATTAAATGCTTTCATGATATAAAAGGATTTGGAGGATAAATACTATTAAATTTAAGTGCATGATGCTTACGTACTACATAGGACGTTGGGTGCAGATATGGCTCTGAGACGTGTTGTTAACGAAGATAAGGATGAAGAGGAACGTGAGGAGGTACGACTCCCTCCAGATGATACTACACAATTACTTGAAGGAATGGCTCAATTATTCGAACAGTATGTGGGTAATGCTAATAGGGGAGGGCAGCAGGACATCTACGTGCAGTTTAGGAGAATTGATCTTAAAGATTTCTCGGGTACTACCGATCCATTGATGGTGGAGGGATGGATCCGATCATTAGAGGTGATCTTCCGATATATGAATATAGCTGATGCTGAGAGGGTCTGTTGTACCATCTATCTGCTGAAAGATGACGCTTCCTTATGGTGGGAGGGAGCCGAAAGAGGGGTTGATCTAAAAACCTTGACTTGGGAAGATTTCAAGAGAAGTTTCTATGATAAATAATTTACAGCCGACGTTCGAGGACGACTAAAGAGGGAGTTCATGAGTCTTCGTTAGGGGAATTTAACTATTGCTGAGTTTGTTAAGAAGTTTGATAAGGGGTGCCACTTTGTGCCCCTTATTGACAACGACGCTGCTAAGAAACGCAGACACTTCTTGGATGGTCTTAGGCCTACTATCCGTCGAGATATTCTCCTCACCAACCCGACTGTGTATAATGATGCAGTTAATGGAGCTTACAGGGCAGAGCATTCCTTGAAAGACATAGCATGGGAGATGTAGAGGAAGAGGCCACAACTACAACAACAAAAACAACAGAATAAGAAGTCATACGTGTTGGTTGCTACTCGGAAAACCTAATGGTTTCACTGTACAAAAATTTTGTACAAAGGTCTGAACCTTTTCCTAGCTATCATGTGTTCTTTTAAATTAAACTCGGATCGCCTGCGGAACTTAACACGTTTGATCCTAAGTTTAATTTATTTGTTCTTTTAGGTTTAGACTTGGATCTCCTGCGGAACTTAACACGTTCAATCCAAATCACCTAGGTTATTAATTCCATTAAATATTAATTTCCAAAATTGGCTTCCAGGACTGCATGGCGAGGCACATAGCCTTCTTGGATATGGGAACAACCACCACCGCCTAGACAAAGCCTTTTAAGGAAAGCTAATATTTAATTTCCTTAAATAACTTTAGGTCAACCAACAGGAACAATCAAATCACAAGGAAAAGAAAAATAAAAGAACACAACATCGAAAACTAATTAGAAATACTAGAATCGCATGCCTCTTGTATTTGGTATTTTACATGAAGATAAAACTAACATGATGCGGAAAACTATATTAGTTATACCTTACTTAGTAGATAATGACCTCTTGATCTTCTACCGTATTCCTCTTCTAATCCCGGACATTGTGTGGGCAACGATCTTCCGAGACGAGAACCACCAAGGCACCTTCTTCTTCTTTGCAAGGTTCGGCCACCACATGACTCCAAGGAAGGATGAGATTCGGCCACCACCACCAAGCTCCAAGGGATGCAAGAGCGAAGCCTCCTTTCTCTCCTTTTCTCCAAGCTAGATCCGGCCACCACAAGGACTCCAAGAGAACAAGATGGTTCGACCACAAGAAGGAGAAGAGAGAAGAGGAAGAGGCCGGCCACCAAGGAAGAGAGGGAGGAAAAGAATAATAGAGTCGTTCACCCATGAAGGCACCTATACCCCCTCTTTTATAATCCTTGATCTTGGCAAATAAGGAAATTTAAATAAAAACTTCCTTAATTCTTTTGCCATGAAAAGGAAAAATTTATTTAATTAAAAATAATTTTTCTTTTCATTATAATATGGCTGACCACTTATTTCCCCAAATCAAGGAGAGTTTTAATTAAACAAGAATTAAAACTTCCTAATTTATTTCCAAAAATTTATAAAAATTTCTCCAATAATTTTTATCCTTTCATGATTGGTTTATAAAAAGGAAATTTAATAAATTAAAATCTTTCTTTTAAACATGTGGATAAAAAGAAAGTTATCTCTAAAAATTAAAATCTCTTTTAATCTACAAATAAGGAAAGATATCAAATCTTTTCTTAATCTCTTGTAGAAACTTATAAAAGAGAATATTTAATTTTTAAACTCTTTTTTAAAACATGAACATGGTTAAAAAGGAAAGTTTTCTTAAAATTTAAAATCCACCTTTTAATCAACAAATAAGGAAAGATTTCAAATTTTAAACTCTCTTTTAAACATGTAGATGATTTACAAATAAAGAAAGTTTTTACCAAAAATTAAAACCATCCTTTTAATCTACAAATAATGAAAGAGATTAATCTCTTCTCTTAATCTTTTGTAGAAAGCTATAAAATAAAATTTTTAATTTTTAAACTCTCTTTTAAAACCATGATATCCACATAAGAAATAATTTTAATAAAAATCCTTTTTAATATTCTAGTGGCCGACCACCTAAGCTTGGGACCCAAGCTTTGGCCGGCCACCAACTTGGCTCATCCACTTGGTCTTGGCCGGCCCTAGCTTGGGTTCCAAGCTAGCTTGGCCGACCCCATTGGATGGGTAAGAAGGTGGGTATGTGGTGGGTATAAATCTCTATACATAAGAGGCTACGATAGGGACCGAGAGGAGGAATTGGTTTTGGTCTCCCGATGAAATTAAGCATCCTGTGTTCGCCCCGAACACACAACTTAATTTCATCAATAATAATTCATTCCACTAAAGAACTATTATTGAACTACCGCACCAATCCCAAATTACATTTTGGGCTCCTTCTTATTATGACTGTGTTAGTCTCCCTGTGTTTAAGATGTCGAATATCCACTAATTAAATGAGTTACTGACAACTCACTTAATTAATATCTTAGTCCAAGAGTAGTACCACTCAACCTTATCGTCATGTCGGACTAAGTCCACCTGCAGGGTTTAACATGACAATCCTTATGAGCTCCTCTTGGGGACATTATCAACCTAGTATCTCTAGGACACAGTTTCCTTCTATAATCAACAACACACACTATAAGTGATACTATTTCCCAACTTATCGGGCTTATTGATTCATCGAATTAAATCTCACCCATTGATAAATTAAAGAAATAAATATCAAATATATGTGTTTGTTATTATATTATGATTAAGAGCACACACTTCCATAATAACTGAGGTCTTTGTCCCTTTATAAAGTCAGTATAAAAGAGACGACCTCTAATGGTCCTAGTCAATACACTCTAAGTGTACTAATGTAATTATATAGTTAAGATAAACTAATATATATCTAATTATACTACGACCTTCCAATAGTTTGTTCCTTTCCATCTTGGTCGTGAGCTACTATTTATAATTTATAAGGTACTGATAACATGATCCTCTGTGTGTGACACTACACACCATGTTATCTACAATATAAATTAATTGAACAACTACATTTATCATAAATGTAGACATTTGACCAATGTGATTCTTATTTCTAGATAAATGTTTATACAAAAAGCTAGGCTTTTAGTATACATCCTAATAATACGCGGGGTCACAGAAAGGACAGCAAAAGCCTCCGGGGCAACCCAAGCAACAACTAAGAGTAGCTACCCTAAAGACCGAGGAGAAACCACTGTGCAAGGAGTGCAACCGCCATCACCATGACAAATGCATGTGGGGTACCTACAAGTGCTTCAACTATGGAGAAGAGGGACATAAAGCTGTGGATTGCCCAAAGAAGAAACAACCTATGATTGGTCGAGCCTTTGTGATGCATGCCGAGGAGGCGGAGCCAAACACTACGCTTATCACATGTATATGTTGGTGCGGGTAGCACTAACGGTCTAACTCAGATTTTGATGAATGACAAATCAGGTTAAGTTAGTTTGTTGTTGTCTAACACTTTGATCGAGTGTGCAGGAGAAGTCCAGACAGGTCGACGGGCTGACTAGATGTCTGGCACGAAGCTCAGCTAGGTCGACGGGCTGACCGGATAGCTGGCACGAAGTCCAAGCGGGTTGACGGGTTGACCGAGCGCTTAGGCACGAAGTCCAGCTAGGTCGACGGGCTAACCGGATAGCTGGCACGAAGTCCAGACGGGTCAACGGGCTGACCGGACGTCTAGCAGGTAAGTGAGGTAAGTCATTCGAGGGGAGTGACTGCGAGGACGCGTTCCCGGGAAGGGAACATTAGGCGTCGATCCGGCTTAGATCCATTTCGGATATCTAAGTCGAGATCGTGACTAGATTCCGGTCTCGGAAAGACGGAATCTAAGTCATACTCTTTTTGCTAAATTCATACTCACTTTACTTTTCTATAAAACTGTGTGAACAATCTGTGTTGCAGGGTATATTTGCCTCGGACTAACCTTTTCTTGCAGGAGAAGGACTTTCTGGAGAAGAGGGGTCCGGGCGCCCAAAGGGGATCTGGGCGCCCGGAGGTCCGAGCGCCCGGAAGGGATCCGGGCGCCCGGAGGCAAGTTTTATCCAAGCCGAGTCGTCGCCACGTGGAGTTCGCTGATTAGACTTGTCACGTCGCACCAGGGCGCCCGGAAGGGATCCAGGCGCCCGGAGCAGCATATAAAAGAAGCCCCAGGGGTGGAGCTTCAAGATTAACTGAGAATCTACTGCTTGCTCTGCTGCTCTACGCTCCTGCGACGCCGCGAGGCTATTCCGACAAAGCGCTTTCTTAAGTCTAATTCTTCTTCTCTTGTCGGTATTTTATTTCTGTCAATTCTTGTACTTAATTATCTTGTAATCATCATTCGAATTGATAGTGATTGCCCAACGAAAGTACTCACAGAGTACGAGCCTTCGAGTAGGAGTCGTCACAGGCTCCGAACGAAGTAAAATTACTGTGTCTGTTCTTTTAAATTCCGCTGCGCTTAACTCTTTTCAACGTTGTTTTTCGAATCGATATTCACCCCCCCTCTATCGACACTTCACGATCCAACAAGTGGTATCAGAGCAGGTACCGCTCTGATTTGGTACAACCACCAATCAGACAGGGGGTGAAATATTAACCTTTATTTTTTTTAGTTTTCAATTTTACGCTTAATTCCAATCCGGTATTATTACCTGTCTTGGAATTTTTTTTCGTTGCAATTAAATCTAAAATTGGTGCAACACCAATTTAGATACTTCTATTATTTTTTCCCGCACTGCTAATCCAAGACCAAGTCTTGGGATATTTTTTGTCGTTGTTTACTTGTGTGTAGGATGTCTCAACTAGAAGGCTTCAGCACAGTACGTCCTCCCCTATTCAACGGGGATGACTTCTCGTACTGGAAGAAAAGAATGGAGGTGTACCTAAAGACGGACTACGATCAATGGTTCAACGTCATAAAGGCCTACCGAGCTCCAGTTGACAACTCCGTAAATCCACTAGACCCGGAACAGTGGACTCCGGACATGAGGAAAAAGGCGTCGACGGAAAACAAAGCAATCAACACGCTACACTGCGGTCTAACACAAGAAGAGCTTAACCGGGTCGAACCGCATCAGAACGCTAAAGAATTATGGAACAAACTGATTGAGCTGCACGAAGGAACGAGCGATGCAAAGGTAACAAAAAGAGACTTACTTTTAAATAAAATATTTAATATAAAAATGCAGGAAGGGGAAACAGCAAGTCAACTACACGTGAGGATCAAGGACATCCTCAATGGGCTCCACGCGATAGGCCACCAGATGGAAAACAGAGACTTAATAAGGTACGCACTAAATGCTTTTCCACGTAATAGTTTGTGGGCATTGATCGTAGATGCCTACAAAATTTCTAAAAACTTATCTAAATTAAAGTTAGACGAGCTTTTTTGTGAGTTAGAACTGCATGAACAAACTAATGCTGGAGCCGAGAAAGGTGTTGCTTTATTTGCAGGCTCCTCCAAAGAAAAGAAGAGCAAGTCTGAATCTGAAGAAGATTACGATCAAGATTCCGAAGACGAAGAATACCTGGTGAACTTGATAAGAAAAATGATCACTAGGAGAAAAAGGAGCTTCAGCAAGAAGGACATTCAAAAGATCAATTCTCCCGCGGAACAAAAGAACGTGACTTGCTTCGGATGCAACAAAAAGGGGCACTACAAGAACGAATGCCCAGGACTGAAGCTCGACAAACCGAAGCCGACCAAAAAGAAGGCCCTCAAAGCAACGTGGGACGACTCCTCGGACGAATCAGAGGTAGAAGAGCAGAAGCACCAGAGCCACCTCGCGCTGATGGCCCGCGAAGCTGAAACGGAAGACGAATCGGAAGATGGGTTCGAACCCGAATCGAGCCATGAGTCCGTACTCGTTTCCGAAGGCCCGGATGAGGTATATTTCAATTTAAACAATTTTTTTAAAAAATTATTTCTTGCTTAAATAGTAAATTGGTTAAAATAGAAAATGAAAACAAATCACTCCTTGAGGAAAATCAAGACCTCAAGGAACAAATCAAAAATTCAAATCCAACTCAAGATCTAACACTTGAGGAGAATTCATCATTAAAATCAGAAATTAATAAGTTAAAAGAAATGCTAGAAAAATTCACAACAAGATCAAAAAATCTAGACTTAATCCTGAATAATCAAAATGCGTGTTATAATAAAACCGGACTCGGATACAAGTCGAACTTAAATAAAACTTTTAAATCATTAATAACTCAATACAAATCAACTAATCAAGCTTGGGTTCCAAAAGCGTGTTTGACCACGCAAGTAGGACTTAATCAATATTATATACCTAAAGAAAAAATATGTTATATAAACTCGAATAAACCAAATCAAAAACCAAAATACAAACCTAAATCAAAAAAATTCAAAATTTAAACATTTTAAAACTCAACAAAATATAAATTATCACTAAGTTAATTATAACTATAAAAGAAATAGACATAAACCTAAAACGAAAATTTAAATTAAAGGCCAATAATTCAGGGGGAGACTCCAAAATAGCTGGCACCTCCAAAACTAACTTACCCGACAGGGTAACCCAAATACACTAACCCGGCAGGGTAATTAGGATTAAATAAAAAGGGACCCAGTTTAACTTGAATCATGGTACTGGTGAAGTTTTTTGATGATAGTACGTTGGGGAAGCTTGGGCATCGCATGTCTAGAAAGATATGGCTTCAATCTGGTGCATTTGGCCAAGTGGAACCGACCGAAGCTACCTTTAAATAGATCCTAACTAGTTAGACCAAGGTTTAGTACTAAGCTCCGTGGATAGGACTATTCGAAAAACCTCGAAAGGTTGGTTACTTCTAATGACGTCCAAGTGACTCACCAAGCTTAGAAGTTTATCCGAAGAATGCCTATTTGTTGAGACCAAAGCTAAACCTGAATCTAACACAAGTTAAACCAAACTCTGTAATTAAATCTAATTCATCTCACAAAATTATAGGATTCCCTGATTGATAATCTAGATCGGGTGAGATGAATAAGGATTAAATTAATTAATTTCCAAATTAAATTAAAATTAATTAAAATTAAATTTTGAATATCAAATTAAATTAAAATTAATTAAAATTAAATTTTGAATTTCAAATTAAATTTCAAATTTCAAATTAAATTAAAATTAACTAAAATTAGATTTTGAATTTCAAATTAAATTTTGAATTTTAAATTAAATTTCAAATTTCAAATTAAATTAAAATTAAATTTCAAATTTCAAATTAAATTAAAATTAATTAAAATTAAATTTCAAATTTCAAATTTAAAAATAATAATAATAATAATAATAATCTTAAAAGACTAACATTAATTCCTACTCATTGTAGGAAACCAAGTGGATTTTGGACAGTGGTTGCTCCAAACACATGACTGGAGATCACACCAAGTTCACTCAACTCACTTACAAAAGCTTAGGAACAGTTGCCTTTGGAAACAACGGCAAACTCAAGGTAATTGACATAGGTAATATTGAATTGAAAATAGATTTCATAATTACAAATGTTCTACTTGTCGAGAATTTTAAATACAATCTCCTGAGTATAAGTCAATTGTGTGATACTATGTATAAGGTTAAATTTCTATCCACAGAGTGTTTAATCAAACATCTAAATAATCCTACTATAAGCCTAAAAGGTTTTAAAAAAGACAACATCTATGCTATCAACTTAACCACTTCTTCAATTAAGTGTTATTTAACACAAAAAGAAGAAACTTGGTTATGGCATAGGAGAATGTCTCACACCAACTTTAGAAATATAAGCAAATTAAATGGACTAGTGAGAGGCTTACCAAAATGACCTAACCTAGATTCAACCATATGCAATGCTTGTCAACAAGGTAAACAAACAAAATCCACTCACAAACCAACCAATCAGCCACAAACCAACTCAATATTAGAACTTCTACATTTAGACCTTTTTGACTCCTATGGAGTCAAATCCATAAATGGAAACTTATATTGTTTAGTAATAATAGATGATTATTCTAGGTATACTTGGGTAAAATTCTTGAAACATAAAGATGAAACTTTTGAAATCTTTACAAACATTTGCAAACAAATTGAAAACGAAAAAGATCTTAAAATTAAAAGAATTAGGAGTGACAACAGGGGAGAATTTAAAAATCATAATTTTAACAAATTCTGTCTTGAAAATGGCTACCATCACAAATTTTCGTGTCCTAAAACCCCCAACAAAATGGAATTGTAGAAAGAAAAAATAGAACCTTACTGGAAGCCTCTAGAACTATGTTAAATGAATATAACTTACCTAAATATTTTTGGGCAGAAGCTGTTAGTACAAAATAGAACAACATTAAATAAAAGACATAATAAAACCTTCTTTGAAATATTTTATAACAAACAACCCAACATAAAATATTTTAAAGTATTTGGGTGTCCAGCCTTCATCTTAAATACTAGAGAACACTTAGAAAAATTTACCTCTAAAGTAGAAAATGGAATTTTTGTAGGATATTCTCTAAACAGTAGGGGTTATAGAATATATAATAAAAGTACATTAAAAATCGAGGAAACCACAAATGTAAAATTTGAAGAAACCCAAGGACAAACTCAACTTCAACCTATTGAAAATAATAATTCTGAAGAAACCAATCAATCCGTAGACTATGAAGACGATGAACACACTCAAGAAAATCAACCCCCTAGAACTATAAGAGTCAACCCTAACCATCCACTTGTCCTTTTTTGTGCTATCCTCCCGAGGATCTACCATTCGGAGATCCCTACTCACATATCACTCTTGATACGATTTATTTATATTTTTTTGGGGGAGAGCGAGTACCCACTATGACCTAGTTTAGGTCAGTAGACCTTCGAGTCCAGGACTACGCTCTTTATAGGGTCTTAGTCTTCTGCATTCTACCACTGACCACACGTGACATCGCCGTGATGCGTCCATTTCACTCATTTTTACTTTATGCCCTGAGTCATAGGTTAGATATTGACATCAGCCTACATATCTTCTCCACCATTATCTACTCTGCTAGATACGTGACTAATAGACGAGTCCACATGCCTTACTGTCACATTCTGACAGCATATATGTCCTCTTTGGACATTGATGTCACTAGAGGAGACATTCGCTATATGACCGAGTTTGACGTTATAGCAGCTAGGAACTTCTCCCTAGCTGGTATCCACATAGATGAGGACGACGGTACTATGTCTTGGCGGAGGGGGGCACAGCACCAGCCCGATCCAGACGCACAGGGGGAGGCCGAGCAGGATGAGTTCATGCTTGCACTGTTTCCGGAGGAGGCCGCTCCGGCTCCACCACCACCCCCAGTTCGAGCACCACGTCACGCTCCTCGCACTCTAGCCGACCGTATGACCGGACTAGAGAGAGCTATGACGAGTCTCCAGCGGGAGAACTCTAACTTTCAGCGAGACATGCGGCGAGAGGTCTCCGAGTTACGAGCTGACGGGCAGACCCGACACACTGAGCTGATGACACTACTCCGCTCCTTGGGATCTGGACCACCCCCTTCTTCATCTCAGTAGCTCTAGTTATGACACACTTCTGTTATCTACATCACTTGTAGAATACTTTTGATCTATCTAGTGTTATTTCTGATATGGATTGATTATGTTCTATCTGAATAGTCTAGAAGTTTTGAATTTCAAAAATATTTTCAAAAATGATTGTTCTCAAATTATAGGTTAAACATGTTTCATTTTCAAAACTTTCCCATTTTTAGATTTTTTTTAAAAATACTTTTAGCCGTAGACTAGTTCAAAATCCTTAGAAAGCATGTACCCATAGGACTAGTTTTTGAGCATCTCACCAAAACCCTAGGCTTACCTTGCTTGTGTTTGACGAACATAGAAAGGGGTGAGATGCATAGGCCACTTGCCTAAGACTTAAGATGCTTATTTTAGTGCATCGATATAAGTCTGGGCGTTAAATATAAAATATACATTAATTAAGTTAAGGTTGAACTTAACTTGACTAAACAAGTGAAAGCTGCTATCTTCTGATAAGTCAGTCAGTAACTAAGTGGTTAGACATTTGATTTAATGTCAGGTTCAGGGGGAGAAATAAAACTATTTCAGTTTTTCAAATTGAATTTTAAACTTAATTTTGAAAATCAAAGTTTAAAAATCAATCTTCAAAATCAACTTGTTTAAAATTATGAAATTTTTTTAAAATCAACTCAAAATTGTTTGTGTTAAATCACAAATTTTTTATCCTTTTTACTTAGTCTTTGAAAACTTAACTTTTCAAGTATTTTAAACCATGGTTTTGAAACTAGTACTTTTGAACTTTGAAAAGTTGATTTTGGAAAAAAAATTTTACAAAATTATTTTGAAAACTCCTTCATTTTAAAAATTATTTTACTTTACCAAAATTAGTTTTACCAAACTCCTTTGAAAACTAAAAGTAAAGTTCAAAATCATTTTTTAATGTTTAAATTTAATTTAACTTCACTTTAAAAATTATCCTGAATCCATTTCTGAAAAATTAGGTTTAACTTAATTTTGATTTGCAAAAACTTAGTATTGAAAATTACCTTTTTGAAAGTAATGTTTGCAAACTTAAAATTTTTTTTTACTAAGTTATAAATCAGCTATTTTTCAAGACTTAGTTTTTTTTTTAAGGATTTAAGAAGTAAAGATAACCCTATCTTTTAATTTTAAACTCCCCTATGTTAACTTGACATTATTTTGTCTGAAGTCTGTATTTATGCTTACTTGACATTAGTTCTTTTGATGAATGACAAAGGGGGAGGGTTAGGTGGTTAAGTTAGCTAAACCAAACTGAAAATATAAACTAACTTAAAAACCATTTATTTGTTTTTTCTTTTTTTTTCTTGCATCTGTTTCACTAACTTAACCAGGTTGTCATTCCATCAAAAAGGGGGAGATTGTTGGTGCGGGTAGCACTAACGGTCTAACTCAGGTTTTGATGAATGACAAATCAGGTTAAGTTAGTTTGTTGTTGTCTAACACTTTGATCGAGTGTGCAGGAGAAGTCCAGACAGGTTGACGGGCTGATCAGATGTCTGGCACGAAGCCCAGCTAGGTCGACGGGCTGACCGGATAGCTAGCACGAAGTCCAAGCGGGTCGACGGGCTGACCGGACGCTTAGGCACGAAGTCCAGCTAGGTCGACGGGATAAAGGATTCATTCGTCCGAGTTTTTCTCCATGGGGCGCGCCAGTATTGTTTGTGAAGAAAAAAGATGGAAGCATGAGGCTCTGTATCGATTATCGAGAATTGAACAGAGTCACGATAAAGAACAAATATCCCCTACCTAGAATTAAAGATTTATTTGATCAGCTACAAGGAGCTTCAGTATTCTCGAAGATAGATCTTCGTTTGGGATACCATCAGTTGAGAGTAAAGGAAGCAAACGTCTATAAGATGACCTTCAGAACTCGGTATGGACACTACGAATTTATGGTAATGCCATTCGGGATGACAAATGCCCCAGCGGTCTTCATGAATCTCATGAATCACGTATTCCGACTGTATCTTGATCAGTTCATCATTGTGTTGATATATGATATTCTGATCTACTCGAAGGATAGAGAGGAGCATAGTCAGCACTTGATGATAGCCTTACAGATATTGCAAGATCGAAGGTTGTTTGGCAAATTCAATAAGTGCGAGTTCTGGCTAGAGAAAGTGGCATTCTTAGGACATATCATCTTGAGAGATGGAGTAGAAGTTGATCCTTCTAAAGTCGAGGCAGTCAGAGAATGGCCGAAGCCTAAAAGTGTAACCGAGATATGAAGTTTCTTAAGCTTAGCTAGCTACTATCGCAAATTCATCAAGGGTTTCTCTGCCATTGCGGTACTCTTGACAGCTTTGAGGAAGAAGAATGTCAAATTTGTATGGGGATCAGATTGTCAAGACAGTTTCGAGAAGATGAAACAAGCCCTCACTACCGCACCAGTTTTAGCTATGCCATCTGGGTAGGGAAAGTATGTGTTGTATACAGATGCATCGAGGATAGGTCTGGCGCAGTTCTTATGCAGCATGATCGAGTTATCACATATGCGTGTAGGCAACTAAAGGCACATGAGAAGAATTATCCGACTCATGACCTTGAGCTCGACGCGGTCGTTTTTGCACTAACAATTTGGAGGCATTACTTGTATGGTGAGAAATGCAAAATTTTCACCGATCATAAAAATCTCAAATACATCTTCACTCAAGAGGAGCTGAATATGAGGCAACAGAGATGTCTAGAACTTGTGAAAGATTATGATTGTGATATTAACTACCACCCAGAGAAAGTTAACGGAGTTGCCGATGCGTTGAGCTAAAAAATGACAGTCATAGCCCAACTGTCAGTGCAGAAACCTCTTTAGATAGAAATTCAGAGGTTTAATCTGGAGATGTATGTAAGAGGCAAGGCTCCTAATCTATCCACTCTGACAGTGCAGTCTACTTTGAGAGACAGAATTTGAATCGGACAGGCTACTGATGAGCAGTTACAGAAATGGAAACAAAGAGACGAAACTAAGTGTTGAATGTTATATACAATCGAGGACGACATCGTTAAATATCGAGGTTGACTTTAGGTTCCTAGTGTAGATTCTCTTAGAGTTGAAATCATGACAAAAGCCCACAATACTCCTTATTCTATCCACCTGGGGCGTACAAAGATGTACAAGGACTTGCAATTACTCTATTGGTGGTCAGGTATGAAACAAAACATCCTACGTTTTGTATCTAAATGTTTAAATTATCAGTAAGTCAAAGCAGAGCATCAGAGATCAGCCGGGATACTTAGGCCACTTCCTATTCCTGAGTGGAAATGGGAAAACATTGCGATGGATTTTGTTGTAGGCTTACCGAGGACAGTAAAGGGTTTTAATGCAATTTGAGAGATAGTAGATCATCTTACCAAGTCAGCACATTTTCTACTCATGAAGACCACTTTCTCCATGACTAAGTATGCAGAGCTGTATATCTGAGAAATAGTCAGATTACATAGGATTCCAATTTCTATTATGTCTGACAGAGACACAAGATTTACATCCTCATTTTGGAAGAGTCTACATTCTGCTATGGGGACTAAACTAATGTTCAACACGACATTCCATCCCCAAACAGATGGGCAGTCGGAGAGGGTGATACAAATTCTGGAGGATTTACTCCGAGCATGTGTGATCGACTTCCAAGGAAGTTGGGAGCCGAAGCTACCTCTAGTGTAGTTCACCTATAACAATAGTTATCAATCATCTATAGGAATGGCCCCTTACGAGGTACTTTATGGAAGAAAATGTAGATCACCCATCCATTGGGATGAAGTTGGAGAGAGATCCGAATTAGGGCCAGAAATCGTGAAGTATACAACATATTAGTAGTCAAGATCCGGGACAAGATGAAGACTACTCAGAGCCGGCAGAAGAGTTATGCCGACAAACGAAGAAGGGATCTCGAGTTTGTAGTCGGTGACCACGTGTTCATGAAAATAGCATCTATGAAGGGTGATATGAGATTTGACAAGAAAGGTAAGCTCAGTCCAAGATTCATAGGACCATTTGAGGTCTTAGAAAGAGTGGGAGCATTGACTTATCGAGTGGCTTTGCCACCTAAACTTGCAGGGGTGCATAACGTGTTGCACATCTCTATGCTTTGCAAGTACATGTCAAATCCGTCACATGTACTAAACTTTGAACCACTGCAACTTACACTAAATTTATCCTATGAGGAGAGGCCCGTTCATATATTGGGCGGGCAAGAGAGAAGGTTGCGGAACAAAGTGATAAAGATGGTCAAGGTCAGGTGGAGGGATCACTCGGAGGAAGAAGCTACGTGGGAGACGGAGGCCGACATGAGGAGTCATTATCCAGAGTTATTCGGTGAGTTTTAATTTCGATGACAAAATTTTATATAAGGTGGGTAGGAATTATAACACTCAAGATCCCCTAATGTGAACTACCTTTAGGTAAATAGCTAAACCGCTAGATTAATTTAATTAGATGGTTTATTCATTTAAAAAAAGGGAAGTTAATGAATTTAGAAAAAAGTGATAATAATAAATACTAAAAGTTACGGAATTGAAAAATATATAGGAATGGTTGAGCCTTATCTACTGGGTAATTAAAAACTAAAGCCAATAAATATATATATATGCCTATATATATATAAACGACTTAGGGTAAAAGGGGGAGGGGAAAAGGAGACAAGACGGTCAAGGGGACGACCGCTGCCATGGTCGTTCTCGCCAAAGCATAGCAAGAGAACAAAAGCATGAGGTTTTTGAGAGAGGAGTTCCGACCAAAGGCTCCTTGCTCGTGCTCCTTGTCTCCTTGCGTCGAGGATCGAGATTTGAGCTTTTTACAAGCAAAGACACTTCTTAAACCCCTGTCCTCTTTGTTTACTGGATCTGTGGCATTCAAATGATATTATACATGTTAAATTGTTTTGCTTGTCATACTAGTATTGTAGGAATTTACTCATGTCTGTATGGTTTTTGCATGATTTAATCAAGTTCTACTAGGTTCTTGAAGGGTACATGATAAAAGGACTATTTTAAATGATTAGGAAATTTATGAAATTAGGATGATATGTTGTAAGGCTAAGTTATTTAAAGTAGGATGATTACAGATTTAGGCTTTTAAAAAAACCAGTAGTCACCATATGCGCACCATTCATTTGATATTATGCGTGTTATATTGTTAAGCATGTCATACCAGTTTCGTAGGAAATTTACTCACGTTTGTATGGCTGTGCATGGTTTAATCAAGTTATACCATATTCTTGAAGGGCGCACGATGAAAGGACTATCATAGAATTTATGAAATTAGGATGTTATACTTTAAATCTAAGTTATTTAAATTTAGATCAAATCGTACCAAGTGGAAAGGTAATAGGTGGCAAATTTTCTTTAGCCCGACATTTCTTTTATGTTAGTTGCCTGTGAAAAAAGAATATAAGGATTATGATTATGATGATGACTTAAGGGGAAAAAGGCCCCAGAGGGAGTCCGATTACGGAAAAAGGCCCAAGAGGGAGTCCGGTTACGGAAAAAGGCCCAAGAGGGAGTCCGGTTACGGAAAAAGGCCCCAGAGGGAGCTCGTTTATGGGAAAAAGCCCTAGAGGGAGTCCGTTTATGGGAAAAAGCCCCAGAGGGAGTCCGGTTACGGGAAAATGCCCTAGAGAGAGCCCAACATTGGATTTCCATATTAGGCCATAGCCCAGTGACAAGTATTTCTGTCATTCCGCCACTAAGTACCATGGTTTCATAGCTGAGATTGATCAATTGACCAGATGATAATAGTTAGTCACTTTTAATGATTACACCTCACCTTAAAGGGATTATCGATATATGATGACGATTAAAGCTGCGCAATGATATGGGGATTGGTGATGAGCTCTTGGAAATTCTTCTTTTACCATCATCTTATGTATACTAATGTAATTTCTAGAAATCTTTTCCTACTCTATACTCTGGGAATTTTATATCTCTAATACTGCATGCTATCTTCCTATTACATGTACACTTATCTCCTTCACACTAGACTTATGACTTCTCTCATTTAATATATATTCAAGATATAACCGCTTCTATCTTCTCTTTTATTACTTGATGCCAAACTTGCTTATCTGTTTATTTTTAAATGAAGCATGTAACTGAATTTTTTGCATAAACAGTTGCTATCTTCTACAGATATCTCTTATCTTCCTTTTAAACTTAGGATCGTTAACCCAATCATATTGTATACATAATAATTGTTATTACTGGTTAAGAAGTGCTAAGCTTTAGACTCATTCAATGTGTATGGGTGCAAGTGATAATAATTATGAGGTTGAAGGCTCTGATGCTTGACTAGACCGGAGCACTGCAGCACACACCTAAGGACCCCGTTGCTTACCGCATTAGCATAGGGCAATAATTTTTTTATGGTTTATGTGGGAGTTTGAGAAAAAAAGAGTATGCCTAAGTATTATTCCTAAGTTTTTATTTTAAGTAGACCGATTTTTCAGAGCATTTTGATTATTTGCCAGTATTGGTATGGTCACACTATGATTATTTGCCAGTAGCATTTTGCTTGACCAGTCATGCTTTGATACATTTCTATATCTTAACTTCTAGGTTTTCTTTTTCCTCACATGGTGGTGCATTTTCATTTAGTTAGATTATCTACTTTTAAAAAGTGGTTAATGTGTTGTACATCACATGTCTACATATGCAAATGCACTCAAATATTAACTTAAAGTATAATCGGTGCATCTCAGTTGAGTTAGCTTCTTATATCAGTCTGAGGTATATGTTTAGGAGTAGACCATATGTAATGATAAAAAAAACTGGAGTATACTGGCATTAATTATTGTAAGTAGGAATCAGAGTCGTTTCATATGTAGCTACTATAATTGTGTAGCTACTACAATTATGTAACAAACTTCTTAATACTATAACTTTTCACTCAAGTATCAGAATTAGATGATATTTTTTTAATCAAAACTCGTTCAGAGATGTATAATTCAGAAAAAGATCGTCTCATTCTGACATCTGAGTCAAATGTTATGGTTTTTAGAAGTTTACTACATAATTGTAACAACTACGATTTCATAACTGCTACAACTACAATTATTTTTCATATTGTAGCAGGTATGATTTCGTAATTATTATAATTATAATTATTTTCATATTGTAGTAACTACGATTTTATAACTGCTATACAGTTACAGTATCTATGAAGCCATAACTGCTATAATTGTGTAGCTACTACATGTATAGCTATTACAATTGTGTAACAAACTTTTGAATATCATAACTTTTGACTCATATATCAGAATTAGACAATCTTTTTTTTTTAAAATCGAAACTCGTTTAGAGGTCTATAATTTAAAATAACATTGTCTTATTCTGACATTCGAGTCAAAAGTTATGATTTTTGAAAGTTTGCTACACAGTTATAACAACTACGATTTTATAGCTGTTACAACTATAATTATTTTTCATGTTGTAGCAGTTACGGTTTCATAACTGCTACATAGTTGTAGTAGCTATGAAACCATAACTACTACAACTGTGTAGCTTCTACAATATGTATAGCTGCTACAATTATGTAGTAAACTTTCAAACATCATAATTTTTGACAGGATATCAGAATTAGACAATATTTTTTTTAATTAAAGCTCATTTAGATATTTATAATTAAAAAAAAAGATATTATCTCATTTTGATATATGAGTCAAAAGTTTTGATTTTTAGAAGTTTACTACACAATTGTAGCAGTTACATAGTTGTAGCAGTTACGCACTTGAAAGTTTGCTACACAGTTATAGTAGCTATAAACTTGAAAGTTTGTTATACAGTTGTAGAAGTTACAAAACCATAACTTCTATAATTGTGTAGCAACTACAGATTCATAGTTGGTACAACTATATAGCAAATATTTGAATGTCGTAGTTGTAGCAGCTACACAACCATAGCTGCTAAAACATGAAAAACAAATATTAAGCATTTAAAAGAGCACATATTATGACCTCGTGGTAGATTAAGCATTTAAGCACCCCTTTGTCATCCACTGATTAGAAGCTTCATATGTCATTGAAACACTGAAGATATGAAAATATATATACTTTGACAAAGAATGAGTGTTCTTTCCCATCAAAGACAACAAAAAAAATAGCAACTATGACTCTAAAAAGTAAACTCAACATCATGATTTGTGAAGAAACAATTTTAAAATCCATAATAACAAATTCTAAATAACAATTCTTTGCAACAAACATACTCGTATTGTTAAAATAACATTAAACGTATAAAAACTATATTAATAATCTAAAAAATTATAGAAAGTTTAAAATGTATACATATAACATTAAATAACAACAAAATGTATCCAAGAAACTTTACGTTTGGACTACTCCTAAATCGAGGTTCCATTGCAATAATTTGGTTGTGTGACATAGACATTTGAGGATTTCTCACTATTCACCAAACTAAATTTTTGACACTATGTATATTTTAAAACCCCATAATAGTGATGGATCATGCAGACCACTTGAAAATGGTTTGTGCAATATTTCATCATCTTCATTGTTTCCTCCAACATAGCTTGCTCTCCTTCACTCTCATTCATTCCTGAAGGTAAATTTTCTTATGGAGGTACCTCTTCATGCACATCTTCTTATTATGGTACTTGTAATAATTGTACCTCTTCTTAGGGTACTTGTGATGATTGTACCTCTCGTGCAAGTCTCTCTTCTCGACGCTTTCTTTCAGAAGTCATTAGTGTTGATACAATCGACCTAGGATTAAATGGGACGATCTTTGTTTTTGATGTGTGTGTCAAAGAGTTTAAGTTAGGGTTTAGATTGGTTCTAATATATACTCAAGTCGTGCAGGACCTGGTAAATTACACAAGCTTGGAAAGTCTCATCTTATGGCTCAGGCCCTTGAAGATTGGTGAAGGATGGTGCATCCGAGGGACCACGGACAAGGAGCAATAGAGTGAAGGGAAGTGAACCTCGAGGCAACGTGAAGGATGGCACGAAGAAGAGCTGTAGGCTTGAGTGCATCTGAGGGACAAAGGCTGAGGAGGAAGACTTCAAAAGGCAACTCCAGACACCAGTCGACTGGTGCAGTTGACTGCATATTTTAGCAGTCGACTGGTATAATACCGTTGAGATGATGACGCACATGATCTTTACAGATTTAAACGGAACAGTAGCCATTGTGTGCTACCAGTCGACTGCATGTTTCAGCAGTTGACTAGTATCGGGAATTCCAACAACCTGTATATAAAGTTGGAAGCTTGGAGAGGAAAACATAACTGATCCGAAATTACTATTTGATCTCTCCAAGTGACCTCCAAGACTTACTACTCTTATTCTCTCCTCCCTAAGCTCATTACAAATCTTGTGAAAGGAAGAGATCTTCTTGTAAAGGTTTCTCCACCTTCACTCTTGGATTGAAAAGGAGAAGATCTTAGTAAAGCTTGATTAGGTATGTGCGTGCCTTGGATTAGCCACCTCAAGGAGGTGGAGACCAAGTAAATCGAGGAGTTAGCCTTGTTCTCTTATTGTTTTTTAATTTCATTTCTTTTTGTGCTTCCGCTAACAAATTGTAGGTAACAAATCAAAGAAAGGCTATTCACCCCCCTCCCCCCCCTCTAGCCATACGTAAAGGTCCTATCAATTGGTATCAGAGTACGGTTCGCATAGGAAGACCTCACCGTCAATCGAAGAATCAAAATGACATTTCAAGAGGGATATAGCACCACAAGGTCACCTTTCTTTGATGACAACGACTTTGCATATTGGAAAGGTAGGATGGAGTATTACTTAATGAATGACATTGAAAATTGGTTTAGTGTTATAGATGGATTCGAGATGCCGAAGGATGTGTCGGGAGCTCCTCTTTCAACCAAGGATTGGACAAAAGATATGAAAAAGAAGGCCCAAGCAAATGCAAAGGCCACAACAACCCTACAATGTGGACTCTCAAAGGAGCAACTAAGCAAAGTAGGATCATTCAACTCCGCCAAAGAGCTTTGGGAAAAACTCATTGAGTTAAATGAAGGATCAAGCGAATCAAGAAGAGCCAAGAGAGATCTCTTGTTGGGGCAACTTCAAACTTTCACTATGAAGACCAATGAGAACGTGAGCCAAATGTACGGTAGGTTCAAGGAGATAGTAAATGAGTTTCATGTAATAGGCGAGAAAATTGATAATCGGGGCCTAGTAAGGTATGTTCTTCAATCCTTTCCTAAAACCACTTTATGAGCATCAATGGTTGATGCATATAAGGTTTCTAGAGATCTTTCTCTAGTTAAGCTTGATGAATTATTTTGTGAATTTGAACTTTATGAACAAGCTAATATGACTTCAAAAGAGAAATGTATAGTTCTTGTTGTAGAAAGAAGGAGAAGAAAAAGAAGAAAAAAAGAAGGTGGAATCCTCTTCATCCGAATCCGAGCAAGAATCATCGGATAGTGATGATGAAATGTCGGCAAGTGAAGTGGCTCACTATGTCAAAAAGATGATGGGAAGATCAAGAAAATTCACAAGAAAGGATGTGAAGAAAATGTTTCAACCCTCAAAAGGTAAAAGTAGTCAAAGTTCAAATTTTAACACTAATGTCACTTGTTATGGATGTAACAAGAAAGGACACATCAAGCCAAATTGCCCGGAATTAAAGAAGAAAGAAGAAAAGGAGAAAAAGAAGAAGGAAGCCATGGTGGCCCAAACTACATGGGATACACCAAGCATTGACTCATCGGATGAAGATGAGCTATGCCATGTTACTCGACATATGACATTTATGGCTTTTGAAGATGACAAAGAAGAATCAAGTCAAGAGAAAGTGTCAAGTGAAGAGGATTCATCAAATGAAGAGGAATCAAGTGATGAATCATCATCAAGTGATGATGATGAGGTAAAAGAATCTCCCAAAGTAGAATTTTTTTATAAAACTATTGCTCGCCTCAAAAATGCTTTTGTCAAATCACAATCTAAGGTGAAGACCTTGAAGGGAAAGCTTAGGACCATTAAAATTGATGCATGCATGTCTAGTGAGTCAAATATGCTCAAGGAAGAAAATGAAAAATTGAAGAATGACGTGATTGAATTAAGAGCTTGTTTAGAAAAATTCACAAATGGATCCAAGTATCTAGATATGATCATTAGAGATCAAAGAGCCATTTACAACAAAGTCAGAATAGGATATAGACCTAAGGAAAAGGAAGTTGCATATATGTCTCTAATCAATGGTACTAGAAATGATGCACTTAGGAACAAAGTTAAGAAAAATCTTAAAGGGAAGGTAAAACAAGATTGGGTGCCTAAGAAATATTTGAATGATATTTCCAAATCAAGTGCATGGGTACCAAAGAGTTGTGTGTTTTATGTTTCTTAGGTAAAGGAGAAGAAGGGTGCAAGTATGTGGATTGTGGATAGCGGCTGCTCAAGATATATGACCGGTGATGTAAGCAAGTTCTCCATTATAAATTATATAAACAAGGGAACGGTATCATTTGGGAATAGTGGAAAGCTCAAGATTATAGGTAAAGGTACAATTGAGGTATCATCTAAAATTACCATTCATAAAGTTCTATTGGTTAAAAATATGGGGTTTAATTTACTTAGTATTAGCCAATTATGTGATGCCGGATATAATGTAGAGTTTCATCCCGATAAGTGTTTAGTTAAGCACAAAATTCTTGAAAATGTTGTGCTAAAAGGATTTAGAAAAGCAAATCTTTATTATGTTGATCTTTCATATGCTTCTAACACTCCTATTAAGTGTTTGATATCAAAAGAAGAGGAAGGATGGTTATGACATAGAAGACTTGGACATATCAACATGAGGAACATAGCCAAGGTAGCCAAGATGGAGCTAGTAAAGGGACTACCAACGATCAAGTACATCAAGGACAAATTGTATGATGCATGTCAAGAGGGTAAGCAATCAAGTTCATCACACAAAGGTAAAACTTTAACTAGCACTTCATTACCATTAGAGTTATTGCATTTGGATCTTTTTGATTATCATAGAACACCTTCTTTGATAGGCAACAAATATTGTTTGGTAATAGTTGATGATTACTCTAGATATACTTGGGTGTATTTCTTGAAACATAAGGGTGAAACTTTGGAAACAATCATAGGATTTACTAAGAGGGTAGAAAATAAGAAAAACCTAAAAATTAATAGAATTCGAAGTGATCATGGTGGAGAATTTGAAATTTTAAACTTTTCTAAATTTTGTTTGGAAAATGACTATAAGCATGAATTTTCTTGTCCAAGAACACCTCAACAAAATGGTGTAGTGGAGAGGAAAAATAGGGCCTTACAAGAGGCGGCTAGGACCATGCTTAATGCATATTCCTTACCTAGCTACTTGTGGGCCGAAGCCGTTAATTCCGCATGTTATATCCAAAATCGTGTCTTGATTCACAAATTTTTAAGAAAAACACCCTTTAAACTATGGAATGGAATGATCCCTACAATTCATTATTTCAAAGTGTTTGGGTGTAAGGTTTATATTCTTAATACCAAAGATGACTTAGGAAAATTTGAGGCCAAGTCAAATGAGGGAATTCTAGTTGGATACTCATCTACTAGTAGAGGTTATAGAGTATACAACAAAAAGACTCAAATGGTTGAGGAATCATCCAATGTTGAGTTTGATGAGTCTACTAGTACTTACCCTAAGAAATCCTCTATTGATAAGGATATAATTGAACAAAATCAAGCCATTACTCAAGAAATACAAAATCTACATTTAGGGGGTATTGATCAAAGGGGAGGAAGAGATGGTTCGGATGATGAAAGAAACAATGTAAACAATAATCCTCCCAAAGATGATGATTCCATAAGTTCGAGAACCTTAAGGCATCATCAAGATCATCCTATCAATCAAGTAGTTGGAGATGTTGCACAAGGGATAAGGACTAGATCCTACTTTAAAGATCACACTAGTCAAATTGCTCTAATATCACAACTTGAACTAAAAATAATTGATGACGCCTTACTTGATACGGATTGGATTATAGCAACACAAGAAGAGTTGAATCAATTTGAAAGAAGTGATATATGGGAGTTGGTTCCAAGACCTAATGATAGTACAATTGTTACAACAAAATGAGTTTTTAGAAACAAGTTGGATGATCAAGGGAGAGTCACTAGGAATAAGGCTAGGTTGGTAGCTAGGGGTTTCAATCAAGTAGAAGGACTTGATTATGATGAAACATATGCTCCGGTAGCTCGATTAGAGTCCATTCGGATACTATTAGGATATGCCGCCTATATGAGGTTTAAACTTCATCAAATGGATGTAAAATTGGCTTTCCTAAATGTGTTCATTAAGGAAGAAGTTTATGTAGAGCAACCACCTGAATTTGAAAATATAGATTATCCGAACCATGTTTATAAACTTAAGAAAGCATTATATGGGTTAAAACAAGCTCCCCGGGCTTGGTGTGAGAAACTTTCATCTTTTTTAATCTCTAAGGGCTTTAGAAGGGGAACAATTGATCCAACATTATTTTTAAAGTCTAAGGATGGAGACATTTTTGTTGCCCAAGTCTATGTTGATGACATCATTTTTGGCTCAACAAATAATGACCTTCTTCATGACTTTATCAAACATATGGAAAGTGAGTTTGAAATGAGTCTAGTTGGAGAATTGAGTTTCTTTTTAGGATTACAAGTCAAACAAACTAGTGAGGGAACCCATGTTTACCAAATCAAATTCGCTAAAGAACTTATCAAGAAATTTGGGTTGGAAAATGCTAAAGGAGCATCTACCCCTATGGGGACTAATATTAAGATAGATAGTGATCAAGAAGGAAAATTAGTAGATCCAAAGCAATATAGGAGCATGATTGGTAGTTTGCTATACCTAACCGCTAGTAGACCGGATATATTATTTGCGATAGGAATATGTGCAAGATACCAATCATGTGCCAAAGAGTCGCATTTAGTAGCGGTAAAAAGAATTTTGAGATACATCAAGAGCACTCTTAATGTGGGTCTTTGGTACCCTAGAACTAGAAATTTTGACTTAATTGTGTATACCGATTCCGATTATGCGGATTGCAAATTGGATAGAAAGAGTACTAGCGGTGGATGTCAATTTCTTGGACCTTCTCTTTTGAGTTGGAGTAGTCGAAAACAACCTTGTGTGACATTGTCCACAACTGAAGCCAAGTATGTGGCAATGGGTGGTTGTGTAGCCCAATTGCTTTGGATGATGCATACCTTAGAGGACTATGAGCTACACTACTCCAAGGTTAAGGTATTATGTGATAATATGAGCACAATTAATTTGACCAAAAATCCGGTGCATCACTCTAGAACAAAGCACATTGAGGTAAAACACCACTTAATTAGAGATCATGTGGCAAGAGGAGACATCGAACTACTTTATGTTGAATCCAAATCTAATCTTGCCGATATTTTTATCAAACCTTTACCCGAAGTGGAGTTTATCTCTATTAGAAGAGAGCTTGGTATGTGCCTTATAGAATAATAGATTTAGCTTTTCATGATCCCATAAATTTAAAAGATAAACTACATACTTGAATGCATTTCACAAAGGACCTAGGATGACTTGCTTGTATTTAGACATCATGTGAGATATTAGGAAGATGCATTTGGTTCATCATGTTAGTTATGATGCATTATTGTGAGCCAAAATGACATCTAGAGATATCAATCCTTCATTGGACCAATCATTTGGAAGGCTTGTGCACAATCAACGTGCTCTTTGCTCCTAGAATATGATTAGAAATTTTGAAAATAATATTTTTTTTGTGTCATTATGCAATGTGGTCATAAGGACATTAACTTATGAATTCAATGCATAATTATCATATAAATGGCTGCTTGAGATATACTCGGATTTGACTGGGACAAATATTTTAAGGAAAAACTCAAACCAGTGCTTTAGATCAAGGTTACATCCTTGTAATCTTGTTAGTTATCGGGTTTGTATCTATTTTGTAGTTTAGATTGCATCCACTTGTATACCTATTTTTCCCAAGTAGATATTGACATAACGATCACTCCATGAATTTTGAGTATTTTTGAGGGTCTAGAGAATATTTGGTGATTTTCTGAAACTCGGATCCTGAATAATTAATCTGCATGCCAGTCACCTAATACTAGGGGTGTCAATTTGGGTGGGTCGGGTAGGGTTGGGTCGGGTTGAGTTTTTTTTTAACCCAACCCGAACCTGAGTTCAACCCAAAACACCTCAACCCAAACCCGAACCCGACCAACCCGAACAATCCGAACCCGACCCATATAACCCGAAAATCCGATTCAAAACGGCTTTTTTGGGCTATTTTCCCTATAATTCTTTACTTTTATCTCAATACTCCAGCATTATCATACAAACATGATATTAATATACATAAAAACATCTAAATTTTTAAAATAAAATTTGATTTAACCCTAAAAAAACCCACAAAACCCTATATTTAAGTCAACCCAGGTCAACTCGAACCCGATCCGACCCAACCCGAAACTTTTTTACTCTCCAACCCTCCAACCCGAACCCGACCCGAACCCGAAAATGCCCAACCCGAACCCGATTTTTTTCGGGTCGACTCGGGTTGGATCGTCGGGTCGGGTTCATTTTTGACACCCCTACCTAATACAGATATCAGTCGACTGATCCAGTCGACTGGTCAGTCAACTGATAGCACTGTTCGGCCATACAGAATGGTTTTGTATGATTTCTCTCCGGGGTGCAGTCGACTGTTAAAACATGCAGTCAACTGTATGTTTTAGCAGTTGACTGCATGTTTTAGCAGTCGACTGGTGCCCTCGATTTTATATAAGGCGCGCGATCGGACGACGGTAGAAACCCTAGTTTTTCACCACCGCCCACTATTCCTCGCCAAATACTCTTCCTTCCCAGCCCCTCCTACCTTCTTTTGTCTCCTAAGCCTCTCCAAAACCTTCGGATTTGCTCTCCTTTACGCTCTTTCTCTCCTCTGTCACCTGGAACAAGGTCCAACCACCACTCAGAGGTTTGGGTTGAGGATCCCATCGTTCCCCTTTCATCCGGTGAATCCGCGACACAATGGAGCATCGGTAATACTTTCTTTCATCTTGGATCTTTCATTTTTGTTTGATTCATGACTAAAATCATCTATGTTTTGCTTCCTTTCTTGTTTGACTGAAAATGGGCACTGTGTATTGCATATGCATGGTTTAGAGTTAGGCAAAAACATCCTATTGGAGATGGTACCTCTCGGCAGCCCCTTTCAGCGCCTTCTGGAGGACGATTTCCCTCCGAGGCTAGCCGCATTCGTTTTGAGAACACCGACTTCAAAATGATGAGTTGTCAATATCTCAATCATCCCTATTTCACCGGAATTGCCCCCGAAATCATTGAGATTAGTGTGCATTATGGGTTAGAAAAATTATTTCATTGCATGACTACCGTCAACTTAGATCTGTGTAAGGAATTTTATAATAATATGTGTCCATCTAGTACTAAGGGTCATGCATATGTCTCTATGGTCGACGGGACATCCATTAATTTCACCCCTGATACACTGAGGTCCTTCTTAGGGTGTAGGCGGTCTACTAGCACCTTTACATGTTTTCCTCAGGTTGAAGAGCCTCTCTCTGATTCACTTTCTCATGTCTCCATTGATCTGATTCATCAGCATTATTTTCATGTTCCCAGGGCTCCACTAAAATGTATTTTTGATGCCACCCGCATGTCAACCCCCAGTTACATCCTCTATAAAGTTGTCATTGTCTGTCTTCTACCTATCGTGACCAAAGGGCAAGCCAAAATTTGACTTCCTCATTTAGTTATGATGTATGCCCTAGAGCAGCGTCTTGATATCGATAGCGCTCTTCAGGTCTATGAGTATATCATCCATTTTTCTAGACCAGTCCAGGGGAAGTTATACATGCCCTTCTGTCATGTCTTGACATAATTTTTCATTGATAAAGGGATAGATGTCACTAGGGGTGTCTTGCATCAGTTGTCTAAGGACTTTGATCATTTAGGGCCTCGCCAGATGTCTTTAGCCCAGATTGAGCAGCGTGACGGTGTTATGGTGTGGCGTCGTCGCCCTGGCCAAGATGATTCTGATTCAGATGATGATGCGGATGAGGTCCCTGCCCCTGCTGTAGAGCCGGCACGTGCCTCCTTGCGGGAGCGAGTCTTTCATTTGGAGGAGTTCATTCGCGAGGAGTTTTGGATTGTTCGTCAGCAGCAGACCGAGATGTTTGATATGATGCGGTGCTGGGATCTTGCCTACCAGGGCTCCCCTCCTCTCCCTCCTTCCCATGATGATGCTTCGGCGTAGGGCCTTGTTTTGTTGCTTGGTGTCGGGTGGACTTTTGGCTCTGATTCGTTTACTCTTTCTCACCTCAAACACTGTTGATGATATTGTTGGATGTTATTATCTCTTTTTCCTATGTCGCTTGAGACCTTTTGTATTTCTATCTATGCATGATTGTTATGTTTTTGGTGTTCCTATTTGTCTATGACTATGCGTCACTATTTATCACTATTTATATACGTCTATGCTTTTGTTTATTCTTGTACGGTTTTTACTTGCTTCTTTAGAGGGTATGTTATGTCTCTCTGAACTTGTTGCTTCTTCTTCCCTTTTTGATGTTTGTCAAAGGGGGAGGATAAGACAAGTTTAAGTTAGAATGTTTTTGATAAAGCATATGTTAAGGGGGAGTTTTGGATATCATGATTTATGTTTCATAATAGAGCATATGATAAGGGGGAGTGTGTGGATTTTTATGCCTTATGGTTCATGATTTATACCATGCTTACAATCTTCAAAGTTATGAACTAGTATTTTTCATGATTTTACAAAGTTTTGGATGTTATGTTTCATGCTTACATTATGTTTGCAATTTTCAAAGTTAATCTTATGTCTAACTTAAACATATTGTCACACATCAAAAAAGGGGGAGATTGTTGATACAATCAACTTAGGATTAAATGGGACGATCTTTATTTTTGATATGTGTGTCAAAGAGTTTAAGTTAGGGTTTAGATTAGTTCTAATATATACTTAAGTTGTGCAGGACCTGGTAAATTACACAAGCTTGGACAGTCTCATCTTATGGCTCAGGCCCTTGAAGATTGTTGAAGGATGGTGCATCCGAGGGACCATGGACAAGGAGCAACGGAGTGAAGGGAAGTGAACCTCGAGGCAACATGAAGGATGGCACGAAGAAGAGCTGCAGGCTTGAGTGCATTTGAGGGACAAAGGCTGAGGAGAAAGACTTCAAAAGGCAACTCCAGACACCAGTCGACTGCATGTTTTAGCAGTTGACTGGTATAATACCGTTGAGATGATGACGCACAGGATCTTCACAGATTCGAATGGAACAGTAGCCGTTGTGTGCTACCAGTCGACTGCATGTTTCAGCAGTCGACTGGTATCGGGAATTCCAGCAACCTGTATATAAAGTTGGAAGCTTGGAGAGGAAAACATAACTGATTCGAAATTACTGTTTGAGCTCTCCAAGTGACCTCCAAGACTTACTACTCTTATTCTCTCCTCCCTAAGCTCATTACAAATCTTGTGAAAGGAAGAGATCAATTTGTAAAGGTTTCTCCACCTTCACTCTTGGATTGAAAAGGAGAAGATCTTAGTAAAGCTTGATTGGGTGTGTGTGTGCCTTGGATTAGTCACCTCAAGGAGGTGGAGACCAAGTAAATCGAGGAGTTAGCCTTGTTCTCTTATTGTTTTTCAATTTCATTTATTTTTGTGCTTCCGCTAACAAATTGTAGGTAATAAATCAAAGAAAGGCTATTCACCCCCCCCTCTAGCCATACGCAAAGGTCCTATCAATTAGTCTATTCCTCATTAAAAATTTCTTCAGCATTTTTTACTTCACATAAGAAACAAGTGAATTTGATATATAACCAACATGTGTTATTGTAAGGAAACAGAGCAGTTCAACCACAAAAATCGAAAAAAACACAATGTGTTCAAAAAAACATAACCGAACAAATCCGTCGATGTTCATCTTCTAGAGGTCGAACATTTTGTGTTTCATTTGGTAGATAGAAAATGAACACATTTGGTTATGTTCAGTGATCATCGATCGAACACATTGTGTTGTGTTCGGTGGACCATGGTTGGATATATCCTAGTGTTGGTTGCTACTCGGAATACTGTCCTAGTTCCTCTGTACAAAAATTTGTACAAGTATAGAACTATCCTAGCTACCCATGTGCTCTACTGAAGTTAAATTTGGATTGTAAACGATGCTTAACATTATTAATCCAAATTGTCCTTCAGAAGTTCAACTTGGATTTGAAACGATACTTAACATTTTTACTCCAAGTTTAACCGATGTGATCTTCCTAAGTTAAACCATATTACAGAAGTTATCAAATATCTATTTCAAAAATCGGCTTCCAGGTTAAATATGACGAGGCACTAGGCCTTCTTGGGTATGAAATCATCCACCACTTCCTAGACAAAGCCTCTCAAAGAAATCGGATATTTAACTTCTTATAGTAAACTAGATATAACTATAGAGACCCCAATAGAAGTATATTATCGAAACATGAAATCGAAAAATAAAATCGATAACAAAAATGATAACTTAAAACCGATAGCCTCTTGTGTTTGGTCTTTCAAGATCTATACAAAGAACATGAACTAGTTATGATACGGAAACAAATAACTAGTTATACCTTTCTTTGTAGCTAAAGACCTCTTGATCTTCTGTTGTATTCCTCTCCTCCTCTTGGACGTTGTGTGGGCAACGATCTACCAAGATGGAATCCACTCGAATCACTTATTCTCCTCCAAGACTCTCAAGCCACCAAGGGATGCCAAAATAGGAAATTACCTTCTCTTCTTCTTCTCCTCCAAGCAACCGAACACAAGCTTTCTTCCTCTCTTTGTTCCACCGGCCTTAGCAAAGTAAGGATGAAATTGCCTCTAGCCAAAGGTGAGGAAGAGAGGTCCCTTGTATGTCCTCGGATCTAGATGAAGATGAACCTCTCTTGTGTCGCCGATCCTTGATGGATGAGGGGATAAGAGGGCCGGCCACAAGTAAGGATAAGAAGAGAGGGAGCCGGCCACACCAAGGAAAAGAGAGGAGAGAATAGGATTGTGTGTCTCATGAGGCACCCTCTCTTTCTCTTTTATAATCCTTGGTCAAGACAAAAAAGGAAAGTTTTAAACATAATTAAAACTTCCTTGTTTATGGCCTCCCAAAAGGAAATTTTAACAACAATTAAAATATCTCTTTTCTAAATTTCCTATTGTACATGACAATAAAGGAAAGTTTTAAAATTAATCTCTCTCTTTTAAAACATGTAGACAACTACAAAAAAGGAAAGATTAATTAAAACTTCTCCTTTTTAAATCATGGTTACAAAAAGAGAAAGTTTTATCAAAAATTAAAATCTCTCTTTTAAACATTATAGATAACTACAAATAAGGAAAGATTTTGACAAAATTAAAATCTCTCTTTAATCTTTTGTAGATAGCTATAAAAGTAAAGATTTTAAAACTCTCTTTTAAAACTATGAGGATGTCTATAAAAGAAAATTAAAATCTTTCTTTTAATTACAAAAAAGAAAAGATTTTAACAAAATAAAATCTCTCTTTTAACCATTGTAGATAACTACAAATAAGGAAAGATTTTAACAAAATTTTGTTTTAAACAAAACTTCCTTTTTCCTTTACCTATGGCCAGCCCCATGCTTGGTCACCAAGCATGGCTTGGCCGGCCACTACATGAGCTCCAAAATAATGCTTGGTCGGCCCCCTTGCTCCAAGCAAGGATGTGTCTGGTCCATTACTTGGGTAAGAAGTGGACTTTGTGGATACAAGGCATTATAGAGGCTACAACAGGGACCGAGAGGAAAAATTGATTTTGGTCTCCCGATGAACTTGAGCTTCTTGTGTTCGCCCTGAACACCCAACACAAGTTTATCAATAATAACTCATACCACTAAAGAGTTATTATTGAACTACTGCATCAATCCCAAATTATATTATGGGCTCCTTCTTATCATGAGTGCATTAATCTCCCTGTGTTTAAGATATTGAATGCCCATTAATTAAATGAGTTACTGACAACTCACTTAATTAATATCTAGCTCCAAGAGTAGTACCACTCAACTTTATTGTCATGTCGGACTAAGTCCACCTGCAGGGTTTACATGACAATCCTTATGAGCTCCTCAAGGGGACATTATCAACCTAGATTACTAGGACACAGTTTTCTTCTATAATCAACAATACACTATATAAATAATATTATTTCCTAACTTATCGGACATATTGATTTATCGAACTAAATCTCACCCATTGATAAATTAAAGAAATAAATACTAAGTATACGTGCTTGTTATTATATCGGGATTAAGAGCATACACTTCCATAATAACAGAGGTCTTGTTCTTTTATTAAGTCGGTATAAAAAGAACTACCTCAAATGGTCCTGCTTAATACACACCTAGTGTACTAGTGTAATTTTATAATTAAGATAAACTAATATCAAATTACTCTACAACCACTCCAATGATTTGTCCCATTCCATTTTGGTTGTGAGCTACTATTTATAATTTATAAGGAACTAATAACATGATCTTCTGTGTGACACCTCACACCATGTTATCTATAATATAAATTAAATGGACAACTGCATTTAATATAAATGTAGATATTTGACCAATGTGATTCTTATTTCAAACTAAGTGTTTATACAAAAAGCTAGACTTTTAGTATACATTCTAACAATTTCACACTTATACTAAAAAACTATGCTGCCATATATGCTACCATACATCTGATTCTCATCCCCTCAACATGCCCATCAAAAGCTCTTGCCTTAAGAGCCTTAGTGAAAGAATTCAGGTTATCTCCTGATGCAATCTAGGCGACAACAACTTCTCCTCGTTATACGATGTCTCGTATTGGGTGGTACTTGCGCTCTTTGTGTTTACTTGCCTTATGGGCTCGTGGTTCCTTCGAGTTTGCTACTGCACCAAATAATTTTAGGCAAAATAGGAATCACATCTAAGTCCATCATGAAGTTACTGAGTCATTCAGCTTCTATGGCTGCCTCTGAGGCTGCCACATACTCTGCTTCCATGGTGGAGTCTGAAACGCATTTCTGCTTAACACTTCTCCATTGTTAAGCCTCCACTTCCTAAAGTAAACATAAAACTCTGAGGTTGACTTACTATTGCCCCTATCTGATTGGAAATCTGAATCTATGTAACTCACAGGGAGTAAGTCATCTGCCTAGTAAACCAGCATATAATCTCTAGTACTTCTCAAGTACTTTAATATATGCTTTACGGCAGTCCAATGTGTTGGTGCGGTTAGCACTAACGGTCTAACCCAGGTTTTGATGAATGAAAAAATAGGTTAAGTTAGTTTTGTTGTTATCTAACACTCTGACCAAGTGTGCAGGAGAAGTCCAGACAGGTCGATGGGCCGACCGGACGTTTGGCATGAAGTCCAACTAAGTCGACGGGCTGACACGAAGTCCAGACGGGTCGAAGGGATGACCTGACGTCTGGCAGGTAAGTAAAGGTAAGTCACTGGAGGGGAGTGACTGTGAGGACGCATTCCCGGGAAGGGAACTTAGGCATCGATCCGACTTAGAACCATTTCGGAACTCTAAGTCGAGATCTTGACTAGATTCCAGTCTTGGAGAGACGGAATCTAATTAATACTCTTTCTATTAAACTATGAACTGTGCTAATAATCTGTTTTGCAAGAGATATAAGTGTCTCGGACTAACGTTTTCTTGCAGGAAGGAAGCTATTGGAAATCAAGGTCCGGGCGCCCGGAATGTACCCGGGCGCTCGGACCTCCGGGCGCCCGAGAGGTACCCGGGCGCCCTAAGGCAAAAATATATCCCCAACATCATTTCGTCGCGTGGAGTTCACTGATTGGCTCGGCTACGTTACAACCAGGGCGTCATGAAGGTTCTATGCGCCCAGAACCTCATATATAAGGAGGGTCAAGGATGGAGTCAGGACAACAACTCAGAATCCGCTCTCCTATGCTCCTGCGACGCTACGACGCTCCGAAGCTTTGACAACACACTGCTCTTTTAGTTTTCTTCCTTTGTCAGTATTGTTTTATTTTTTCATTGGCATTCCTGTACTTAGTTTGTAATAACTTCTGAATTACTAGTGAATTGCCCATCGAAAGCACCCTTGTGTGTGGGCCTTGGAGTAGGAGTCGCCAAAGACTCCGAACCAAGTAAAAGGTTCTTGTGTTAGCATTGTTTTGATTTCGTCTTTTCTGCTGCGTACTCTCGATTTTTTTAAATCGCTATTCACCCCCCTCTAGCAAAACTCATAATCCAACAAGTGGTATCAGAGCAGATACCGCTCTGATTTGGTGCAACCACCAATCAGACAAGGGGTGAAACTTTTCTTTTATTCGTTTTCGGCTTTCAATTTTTCGCATAATTCCAAACTGATATTATTACCTTTTTGAAAAAAAATTTCCGTTGCAATTAAAACTAAATTGGTGCAACACCAATTTAGCTCTTTTTATTATTAATTCTTCCCGCACTACTAATCCAAGACCAAGTCTTGGGACTTTATTTGTCGTTGCTTTATTGTGTGCAGGGTCAGCATGTCTCAGATTGAAGGCTTTAGCATGGTACATCCTCCCCTATTCAATGGGGACGATTTTCCGTACTAGAAGAAAAGGATGGAAGTCTACCTGAAGGCGGACTTCGACCAATGTCTCAACGTCACAAAAGCCTACAGAGCACCAGTTGATAACTCCGGAAATCTACTTGACCCAGAACAGTGGACTTCAGACATAAAGAAGAAAGCATCGACGGAGAACAAGGCAATCAACATGCTATAATGCGGACTGACAAGGGAAGAGTTGAACCGGGTAGGACCGCACCAGAACGCGAAAGAACTTTGGGACAAGTTGATCGAGCTGCACGAAGGAACCAGCGACGCTAAGGTAACGAAACATGATTTGTTATTAAATAGAATATTTAATATAAAAATGCAGGAAGGAGAAACGGTGAGTCAGCTTCACACGAGGATCAAGAACATCCTTAACGGGCTCCATGCGATAGGCCACCAGATGGAAAACAGAGATCTGATAAGGTACGCATTAAACGTATTTCCACAAAATAATTTATGGGCATCTATCGTGGATGCCTACAAAATTTTAAAAAGTCTATCTAAATTAAAATTAGACGAACTGTTTTGCGAGTTAAATTTACACGAGCAAACTAACGCCAAGACCGAGAAAGGTATTGCCCTGTTTGCAGGTTCCTCTCAGGAAAGAATAAAGAACAATTCTGAACCCGATGAAGATTCTGACCAGGATTCTGAAGACGAAGAGTACTTGGTGAACCTGGTAAGAAAAATGTTCACCAGGAGGAAGAAGAGCTTCAACAAGAAGGACCTGCAGAAGATCAACTCTCCAACCGAACCAAGGAATGTGACGTGCTTCAGGTGCAACAAGAAGGGCCACTACAAGAACGAGTGCCCAAGATTGAAGAACAACAAACTGAAGATGACCAAAAAGAAGGCCCTCAAAGCGACGTGGGATGACTCTTCCTCGGACGAATCGGAGGCTGAAGATCAGAAGCACCAGAGTCACCTCGCGCTGATGGCCCCGGAGCAGAGTCAGAGGACGAATCGGAAGACGGGTCCGAACTCGAATTGAGCCACGAGTCCGTACTCGTTTCTGAAGGTTCCGCTCGCTTAGGTGATTTCAACCATCCTGAATTGGGCTCACTCGAACTCATCTTCCGGCCTTCTCTAGCAATCTTCCGCTCCGGCTTCTCGTCCTTCGGAAATGTCACACGCTTCCTTCTCGTCTTCCAACATACTCTTCCACAGTACCTCATCCCTCGAACGCACCGAGCCTGTCGACTCCTTCCTGTGTCATCCTTCTCGCTAGCTACGTCTTTCACTCGACTTCTTGTGCTCTTAAGTTCCTACACACTTAGACACAAGGATCAAAATATAACAGAACCTAACTTGACTTAGTTGATCACATCAAAACTACCACGTGGTACTTGCAATCTCCCCTTTTTAATATGAGCAACCCAAGTTAGGGTAAACCAAAATAGATAATAGTAAAATAACATGTACATAATTTGTAATTAATAACAGCAAAATCAAAATACATGTAATGCAAAATTAAAATGTACCCTACCCCTAGACTTAATATCTAATTCTCTCCCTTTGATCACATTAAAAATAGGAGAAATCTTTCAAATTAATTTTGAAATAAATCTAAAATAATCTCTAAGGGACAAAAAAAAATGGCTAACATTTAGAAAAATAATGAAGTTTAAATTTCAAAAAGCTAAACTCTTATGATTTTTAAAATAGTTTTGGAACAGTAATTTTAAAATTATTTTTAATTGCTAAAAAATTCTAAAAATATTTATACGGTTAAACAAACATATTCAAAGTAGTGATAAAATTTTTAAGAAAAAAATAAAAATAATTTAAGCAGTAATAAATTATTTTATGCAGCAAGAAGTAGTTTCTTTAAAAATAGTTTCTAAGCTCGAAAAAACTTAAAAAATTTCTGAGAATGTAATAAAGCAAGTGTTTTTTATCAAAAAAATAAATTTTTAAAAAATTAATCTTCGAGAATTTTTAATATTAAAAATTGATATTTAGATAAATAATTTATAGAAAATTCAATAACAGTAAAAAAAATTTAAAAAATATTTTTTAGACAGAGAACATGATAAATTTTCGCAAAAAAATAAAGTTTGTAAAAATAACTCCGTGAAATATTTTTAAATTTAAAATATAATTTTTATTTAAAAAATTATAAAAAATAATACAACAGTAAAAAAATTTTGAATTTTTTCTACAGATAAGAAATGAAATTGTCTTTCTAGAAAAAATTAATATCTAATTACTTTCGAATAGAAATTATATAAATCAATTTATTTTAAAATATTAGATAATTAAAAAAATACTAAAGGTAAGACATGCATAAAATTTAATTTAAGCATGATTTCTAAGAATGTATTTTAGTGATAATTTTTTAATTTAGCCCTTATGGTATTTAAAATATTAATTTAGTCCTTGATAATTTCTAAAATTTGAAGTAGCAATATTCGAACATATAGAATTCTTTAAATTTTCTATTTGTTCTTTTAATTTTTAATTTTTAATTTTTAATTTTTAATTTTTAATTTGTCGAAATATTCTAGTCGACAAGATTTTGCTAAAGCTCCTTTTAACTCTTTGTTTTCCTTTAATAATCTTTTATTATCATTTTCTAGTTGACAAGAATTTTTAGATAATATTTTATTAAATTTGTATAACTGGTCAAGAGGTAGAGACCGATTTACCTTATCGATTTCGTTATCTAAATCTCCCCCTGAAGTACTAATTTCCCCTGATGTTGCTCCCCTTTCATCGATGCTCATTTTGGATAGACCTATTCAACCGGTCGGTTAACTGATTTATCAATTTATCGGTTCCGGTTAATTTTGATTTATTATGATTTATTTAAAACCGATTAACCGATCGATATCTTACCGGTTCTACCGGTTCCGGTTGAATCGGTTCCAATCGGTTCCAACCGAGAACCGGTAAATTTTTCCCATTTGAAAAGAGCCAGCAGCAATACTGTCATTCAGTCAGTTCTAGATTGAGTTTCTTCTCTTTTATCCTTTTTATTTTTAGTTTGACTTTCTTCTCCTTTCTTTTTAACATCTTATTATTGAACTGACTTGCCAGATATATGTCATCTTTGAATTGCATTGAGCTCTGACAAGTACATGGTATTTTGTTGTAATCCATTAGCACTGATGAATACGAAGAAGACACGTGCATAGAAATCAGATTGGTCTCAAATCATTTTCAAACCGGAAATCAGAATGGTCTCAAACCAACTGTTGGCGTCATTTGACGACAAAACTATCGTGCGGCATACGCGAAGAGAGGAAACAAGAGGAATTGAAAGAGGTGACCTAGAGAGGAGGAGGGAGGAAGGAAGGAAGGCTGAAGACAACCCGCTCTTAGTTTTACCGGTTTACCTGTTAAACCGATAAAAAAAATATAAAACCAAAAATTAACCGGTAAACTGGTAAAAACTGGTTAACCAGAACTGGTTAAAACCGATTAATCGATTAACCTGTAAATCGGAACCAGTAAGCTATCGGTTCCGGTCTGATTTTTGGTTTGCCAGTTTTTTTGCACAACCCTGATTTTGGATGAGCTTACTTTGTCTTCTTTTTGGTGACTTAACATCAGCGCAAGTCCAGCATGGGCTTCAATCTCTGACTCTGACGATGTTTCATCCCACGTCGCCTTTAGGTTTTTGTATTTTGTTTGGGTAAACTTTTTTTCCTTCTCCTTGTTCTTTAGTTTTGGATAGTTATCTTTAGGGGTGTAAATAAATCAAGCCGCTCATATGCTATTCGAAGCTCAATTCGATTAAAGCTCATTTAAGCTTGTTTAATGAAGTTCATTAAGATAAATAAACTAAGCTCAAGTTTCACAATACTCAGCTCGTTAGCTCATGAACATGTTCGTTAGTAAGCTCATGAATCAACTTTTAAATGAAAAAATAATAGTTTTGATATTAAATTTATAGATTTTACACTCTACTTATTAAAAATATAGACAAATATATTAAATTTATTTATTAAAATAAAATTGTAATTTTTAATAAGAATATTATAATTTTATCTAAATATATAATTTAATTTTTAACGAATATTTAAATTTATAATTTATATTTATTAAGTTCATTTAGGCTCGATAAAAACTCAAGTTTAATGAAGCTCATTTAGGATAAATAAACCAAGCTCAAGTTTCATAATACTCAGTTCGTTAGCTCATGAACATGTTCGTTAGTAAGCTCATGAATCAACTTTTAAATGAAAAAAATAATAGTTTTGATATTAAATTTATAGATTTTACACTCTACTTATTAAAAATATAGACAAATATATTAAATTTATTTATTAGAATAAAATTAAAAATTTTAATAAGAATATTATAATTTTCTCTAAATATATAATTTAGTTTTTAACGAATATTTAAATTTATAATTTATATTTATTAAACTCATTTAGGCTCGATAAAAACTCGAATAGCTCTTGAGCCATGAATATATTCGTTAAATAAAGATCGACCTCGGCTCGATTATAAATGAACCAAACTCAAACATTCAAGAGTTCGACTAAGCTCGGCTTGGCTCGATTACACCCCTAGTTATCTTTAACGTGTTCTTCTTCATTACAGTGATAACATCTCACTCTCCTTTTTCTTCTTTTGGCGTGCACTTGATTGAATTTATTAGTTCTAAAAAACTATTTAAACTTTCTTACCAAAAATGTCATTTTGTCATCTTCGAGAGATATTTCGGAATTTGGTTCATCCATTTTTGTCTTTAAGGCAATGTTCTACTTTGGCTCTTTCTTTAGATCTACACATCTAGACTCATGAATTTCAAAAGTAGAAAATAATTCTTCTAAATTACTTACCTCTAAGTCTCTAGAAATGTAATATGCATCTGTTAGAGTTGATCATTCAAGTGTTCTAGGAAAAGCGTTAAGTGCATACTTGAGCGAATCTCGGTGGATTACATTTTCTCCGAGATTCATGAGTTCGGTGATAAGGTCCTTTAGCTTGGTGTGCAGTTGAGGGACCGTTTCACCTTCCTTCAATCGAAGATTCATTAGTTGGTTCCGAAGTAGATCTCTTCTTACTAGCTTGGCTTCGGAGGATCCTTCATAAAGATCTAGGAATTTTTCCTAGAGATCTTTTGCAGATTCGTAGACTCCGATTTTTTTTACCTCTTGTGATGGCAGCGCACTTAGCAGATAAAATTCTGCTTTTTCATTGGCCACGAATTCTACTTGTTCTTTCTTTATCCAGTTTTCTTCTTTCTTTAACTTACCGTTGTTGTCGGTAGGTACTATAAAACCATTTTTTAATATTAGAAAGATACTGAAATCAATTTTGAAATATACCTCCATTTTATTTTTCCAGTGTGCAAAGTCTCCCTCGAACTTCAGCGAGTGGATGCTTGTTTCGACCATCATCTTTTGTGTTTCGCTCAACTATTAGTCCTTCTGAAACGGTAGGGTTCTGATACCAAATGTAAGTCCCTTGCAGCGGGCAAGAGGATGGTAAATTGCCTTGTATAATAAAACAACAAATACCTTTCTCAAACTATTGGGCTTTCAAACAATTATACACTTAAAGAAATAATAATAGAATTAAGAGGAGTACGAAACAAACAATTTACTTGGTTATTAATCAGAAGATTGCAACTCCAAGGAAAATAAGCACACTATGAAGATCTCCTTCTCAAACAAAATGTCGGAGGCAGACAAGCCTTGTACACGGAATAAAGCTTCGAAGTGAAAAACATAAAGAGATTCGAAGTACAAAGTGTGTTATGTTAAATGGAGAAGACCAGGGCTCTATTTATAGCCTACTGGTCGAAACTAACCGTTTGTTGACGTAGCATGGTCCAGGTGCCCGAACCCTCTCCGGGCGCCCCCGGCGTGGCAAATCTTATCTTCTAGTAAATGGCTACACAACAAACGTGGGATAAAATTTTATCTTGTTCCGGGTGCCCGGAAATTGCTAACACTGATCTATAACATCAAGGAGTTGAGGCACCCTGGTTGGCACCAAAGTGGTCCGAGCGCCCAGAGCAGCTCTGGGCACTCGGACAAGAGTCAACTCCGAGTTAACTTTTTGTCCGAGCTTCCACTTCGGCTTCGCTAAGTTCCTGTACACTTAGACACAAGGATTAAAACATAACAGAACCTAACTTGACTTGGTTGATCACATCAAAATTACTATGGGGTACTTACAAATAGGCCTTAAATAAGCCATGTGAACTTGTATTCTAAGAATATTCTATGTGTCTAACTCTTGGTGGAGTTGTTTTGTTTTCTACAACATTCTTACAAGATCTTCATGAACAATGCAAGTAACGGGAAGTTATTATTACCTTGTTCAATAAACATGTGGCGGTGAATGTTGAATTTATGCAATTTGATTTATATAATGCATGTTGATTTAGAAAAGGACACATGGTCATGTACTTATGTTGGGGTTGACCTTCTTGAAGCTATTTTCTGGTGTATACGTGAAAGCTGCTCTCTAAATGATAAATTTTTTATCTTGATGTAACCAAATGATTATGTGAAGTTTCTTATATGTCTCCAACAAGTAGATCTGCTAGTAGATAACATTTATAATTCTGTCTAGAATCTTTTATGTTCATTATCAGTAATTTTTTAGACAAACAAAATTTTTGTGATATTTGTTAGTACTCCAAGGTAGTTTTGATGTGCTCAACTGAGTTAAGTTAGGTCTTGTGTGTATTTAATACCTTGTGTCTAAGTGTGTATGAACTTAGGAGCACAGAAAGTCGAGCAAAAGACGCAGCTAGAGAGAATGATGGTATAGGAGAGAGTCGACGGGCTCGGTGCGTCCGAGAGACGATGTGCTGTGGAAGAGTACGCTAGCAGATGAGAAGGAAGCGTGAGACATTTTCGAGGGATGAGAAGCCAGAGCGGAAGCTTTCTCTAGGAGAAGGTCAGAAGATGGGTCCGAGTGAGCCCAATTCTAGATGGACGAAATCACCAGGTGATCGGAGCAGCGAAAAAGCAAATGGAGTGTTGTGGAGCTGCTGGAGGCGCCCTCAACAGCGTTAAAAGTGCCCTCATACCTTTTTCGTGGAAGGCACCTTTGTGCCTTTTGAGGGCGCCTTCGACTAGGCAAATAGTAATTGTTAGTGAAGATAGAGTTTATCTTTGCACGGATAAAACTCGCCACGCTGGAGGTGCCTTTAAGCCTATTGAAGGTGCCTTTCAGTCTTGGATATAATTTTCGAGGGGCTATAAAAAGACCCCTAGAGGTAGGAAATATTTAACAACTTAAGTATTCATTTCCTAGTAACTTTCTGAGCATTCAACTAGTGTAAGAGGCTTCTCCGCCATCACCGAAGGAGATCTTTAGTGTTTTCTTTTATCTTGGATTAACAACCACCTAGGTTGTAACCAAATAACTTTCTTTGTCTCTTTATTTTATTAGTTGTTAAATTGCTTTAAGTTAATTGTGCTACTAATCTTGTTTAAAAGATCGAGAAAGGTCCATTTTAAATTTATAAGCAATTCACCCCTCCCCCCTCTTGCCGACCACACAGGTCCTAGCAAGTGGTATTAGAGCTAGGTTCACTTCAGAAGGACTAATCGACATCTAAAGCAAAATAAATGGTCAGATCTAGTATCTTTCGACTGAAATTTGAGGTAGACTTCGCAACATGGAAGAAGCGCATGGAAGTACTCTTCAAAACTAACTTTGAAATTCTATTAGTTATAAAATACAGTTTTGTAGCACCTACAAATCAGCACGGAGCCGAGAAAGAAGAGTATGCATGGATGAAAAAGGAGCAAGCCGACTTCGTGGCTAATGGAAAAGCAGAGTTTCATCTGCTTAGCATTCTTCCGCCCTAGGAGGTCAGCCGGATCAGAAGCTACGACTCCACCAAAGATCTCTAGGAGAAATTCCTGCAGCTTCATGAAGGTACTTCAGATGCCAAACTAGCAAAGCGAGACATCCTACGAAGCCAACTGATGAACCTCCGGATAAACAAGGGAGAGAAGGTAGCCTAACTCCATGCAAGGATCAAAGACCTGATCACACAACTCAACAACCTCAGAGAAAAGGTAACAAATCATGACCCCTTAAGTTATGCACTTAATGCTTTTCTAAGAACTCAAGAGTGGTCAGCCTTAGTAGATGTTTACTACATCTCTAAGGACCTAAGGGTATGTACTCTTGAAAGTCTATTTTCAACTCTTGAACTTCACGAGACTCATTGTGTATATTCTCAAGAATTAGAAAATTTTAACAACGTTGCTCTAAAAGCCAAGAAGAACGAATCAGACGTCGACACCTCCCTGGACAATGATGAAACAGCTTATATGATAAGAAAATTTAAGAAATTTTTTAGAATTAATAAGTTCAATCAAGTGCAGGCAAAGAAAAAAATAAGAAAGATAAGATGTTATAACTGTAATAAAAAGGGACACATCAAGGAGGACTGCCTAAAGATGAAGAAGAAGGACAACAAGAAGAGTCCAAGTACAACAAAACACAAAACCCTGAAGGCGACTTGGGATGAATTATCATTAGAATCTGATCGGGAGGAGTATGCTTGACTTGCACTGATGGCAAGTCACCAGGAGGAGGAGAGCATAGATGAAGGGGGAGGCTCCTTAGAAGAAAGTTGTAGCGAGAAAGAAGAAACAGACTTCAGAACAGATCTGGTAAATGAGGTATGTTTACTACCCCTTAACCAGTTATACTCATGTATTAAATTTATGACTAGATCACTATATAAGATAAAATCAAAAAATAATAACTTAAAAAGAGAAGTTCTTGAATTAAAAGAATCTTAGCAAAAACTTGCCCTTTAGAAATGTATGATAAGTTAAAGGAAGAAAATGAAAACTTGAAGGACCAAATTAAAAAATCTAGAACTTCTGCATGTCTTAATAAAAATACCTGGAAAAATTATAGAAGTCTAAATTGGTATCTTAAATATCATAAGGAACAAATTAGAAAAATATTACAAAAATATATTCCAAAAAAATTTCTTATTAATCATATAGGTAAAAATTTATTGTGGATCCCAAAATCCTTTTTAGAATAAATAAAGGATTATGCATGTTTAGAAATATTAATTTACAAAATCAAGTTTATATGTTTACTGTTAATAATTATTTCTATTTTTTTTTTGTTACTAGAATAGAAAATCTCTTAGTATTAAATTTTTCAAAATTTTTGTTCAAATTAAATAATTTTTAATTAAAAATCATAATTTAAAACTTAAAATTCTTTGGATAAGTATTTTGAAAAACCTAAGTTTTTGGAAAATTACAGTTATGTTTTGAATACATAGAAAAATCAACCTAATTTTTGGACTAATAAAATTATTTTTAAAATATTTATTTCTGAAAAGAATCATAACTGGTCAAAATATTTTTTTCATATAATCTTTATGTTAGAAATTCTTATCCAAATTTTTTCTACTAATAGAATCATTGAATTTCTATTAGAAAATATATTTTTGTAAATTTTTCTTGAAAACATTTTTGTTGAACTTAAGACAAATTTTTAAATTTAAACTCATTTTTTTATAAATGTGGTTATTAAATTGTGGAAATTCAGAATTTTTTTATAATTGAAATATGTTTCCTTACTCTTAGAAAAGTTTCAAATTCTTTATCTAACTTTGCATTTCCCAACTTTATTTTTGATGTGATCAAAGGAGGAGAATGAGAGTTGAGAGCTTAAGTCTAAGGGGAGATTATATTTGTACTTTTGTAACTTGCAAATGTTACAGTTTTAACTATGATTTTAACTATGACTTTTCCTTAACTCTAACTTGAGTTGATACACATTGAAATGGGGGAGATTGTTAGTACCCCGAGGTAGTTTTGATGTGATCAACCGAGTTAAATTAGGTCCTATATATATTCAATACTGTGTTTAAATGTGTAGGAACTTAGGAGTAAAGGAAGTCGAGCGAAAGACGTGGCTAGCGAGAAGGATGGCACGGGAGAAAGTCGACGGGCTCGATGTGTCCGAGGAACGAGGTGCTGTGGAAGAGTACCCTGGTAAACGAGAAGAAAGTGTGCGACATTTTCGAGGGATGAGAAGCCGAAGCTGAAGCTTGCTCAAAGAGAAGGCCGAAACATGAGCTTGGATGAGCCCAATTTCGGATGGACGAAATCACCCAGGTGATCGAAGCAGCGGAAAAGCAAACGGAGTGTTGTGGAGCTGCTGGAGGTGCCCTCAACATCATTGAAGGCACCCTCGCACCTTTTTGGTGGAAGACGTCTTTAATCCCTTAAAGGCTCCTTCGCGCCTTTATGGAAGGCGCCTTCAACCCTTTGAAGGCACCTTCTATTGGGCAAACAGTAACCGTTAGCGAAGATAGAATTTATCTTCACATGGATAAAAATTACCATGCTGGAGGTGCCTTCAAGCCTATTGAAGACACCTTCCAGTCTTGGATAGAATTTTTCAGGAGCTATAAAAAGACCCCTGGAGCTAGGAAATATTTAACAACTCAAGTATTCATTTTCTAGTAACTTTCTGAGCATTCAACGAGTGTAAGAGGCTTCTCCGCCTTCACCGAAGGAGATCTTTAGTGCTTTCTTTTGTCTTGAATTAACAACCACGTAGGTTATAATCAAGTAACTTTCTTTGTTTCTTTATTTTATTAGTTGTTAAATTGGTTTAAGTTAATTGTGCTACTAATCTTGTTTGAAAGATCAAGAAAGGTCCATTTTAAATTTACTGGCAATTCAACCCCCTCTCTTGCCAGTCGCACATGTCCTAACAGTATTTGCTTGTTGACGGTTTTCTCTAGAGTTCTCTTTTGTGGCTACTCAATTATATGACAATTATATGATTGAGTTGTTGGGTTGTATACTATAAGCTTAGTTTTTGTATGAACATCTTTTTTGAAATATTTTGAAATGAAAATCACTTTGGTCAAATGTTTGCATTTTATATTTATATATATGTCAATGCAGTTGTCTATTTAATTTATATTGTAAATAGCATGGTGTGTGGTGCCACACAAAAGATTATGCTATCGGTTCCTTATAAATTATAAATAGTAGCTCACAACCAAGATGGATTGGGACAAACCATTGGAATGATTGTAGTGTAATTTGGTATTAGTCTGTCTTGGCAATAAAATTACACTAGTACACTATGTGTATATTGAGCAGGACCGTTTGAGGTTGTTTGATTTGTACTGACTATATAAAAGAACAGAATCTCTGTTATTATGGATGTGCGTCCTCTTAATCCCTATATAATAACAAGCATATATACTTAGTATTTATTTCTTTAACTTATCAATAGGTGAGATTTATTCGTTAAATCAATAGGTCCGATGAGTTGAGAAATAGTACTGTTTATATGGTGTATTGTTGATTATAGAAGGAATCTGTGTCCTAATTATTTAGGCTGATGATGTCCCCTTGAGGAGCTCATAAGGATTATCATGTAAACCCTGCAGGTGGACTTAGTGCGACATGATAATAAAGTTGAGTGATACTACTCTTGGAATCAGATGTTAATTAATTGAGTTGTCAGTAACTCAATTAATTAACGGACATACGATATCTTAAACACAGAGAGATTAACGCACTCATGATAAGAAGGAGAACATATTATAATATGAGATTGGTGCGGTAGTTCAATAATAACCCTTTAGTGATATGGGTTATTATTGATGGGCTTGAATTGAGTGATCGGGCCTAATACAAGAAGCCCAAGCCCATCAGGAGGCCAAAATCAATTCGTCCTCTAGATCCATGTTGTAGCCTCTATATAAAGTCTCGCATCCACCCATCCACGTGTTGTTGGTTTTGGTTTTCAGCGTCACCTCCTCTTCTTCTCCTAGGGTCGGCGGCACCTCTTCTTCTCCTAGGGCCGGCGCCTCCTTTAGCTTTCCTTTGTGGGTGGCGGCATGGAAAAGAAGAAGAAGAGGAGAAGGTGCCCCATCCTAGCTATTCTCTTGGTGGTCGGCGGTTTGGAAACAACGAAGAGAAGGGTGGCTGTTATCTTGGTAGATCGTCACCTACACGACGTCCAAGAAGATGAGAGGAATATAACAGAAGATCAAGAGGTCTTTAGTTACAAAGGAAATGTACAACTAGTTCTTTAATTCCGTTGTGTAATTAGTTTAGTTTTCTTTGTATCGATTTTGAATACCAACACAAGAGACCAACGATTTTATACTTCGATCAAGGTGTGCTTTGATCCGTCAAGAACTTACTTCATTGATCAAATACATATCTGATCGAACATGTGGGTTGGTAGAAAAAATTCTGTACTTGTATAATTTTTTACAGAGAAATTGAAATAAAATGAGATTTCAGCGCCTTTATGAGTCAAATGTATGTTTGGTTTTATCTAAATTGAATGAGGATATTTGTTAGTCTTAAGGGTTTATCAAATGCATAAAGATATTCATGTGGCTGTGGCTGATCTACTTCACTTATATAATTAATGAGTAAGACTTCATAAATGGCAAGTGAACCTTGCCTTGCATGTTTGTTTTTGTTTGCTTATCCTAACTCATGTGTTGTTACGGTATATTGTGATATCTGCTACTACTGCCATTGAGATAGAAAAACGTTGATGGTAAAAAAATTGAGAAAAAAAAAACAAGAGAAAGATGGAATTTGAAACACTATGTTAACTCTTTTTAAATAGTCTTTTTATGTCGAAAAAAATAGATTAATTCGATCAAAAAAAATTGAATTAATTATTTTTTTAGTTGTATTTTTTTATTTTTATAAAAAAAATGGTCGATTCAATTTGTTAAAAAAATTTAATTTATTTAATTTTTAATTTATTTAATTCAATTTTAACCGAATACTTAATCTAAACAAAATCGCACCGTAATAGTTAGACATATTTAAGATTTTGAATGGAGAAATATCTTAAGCATTTTTTGTTTAATTCAATTGGATAAAAATTACTGTACGAAGAATTTTTATGCATAAAATATTTTTTATTAATTTAATCAAAATTGATCGAAATTATTTCAACTCGATTAAAATTTATTTTTAAAATAATGTAGCAATGACGGCAGCAGTGACTCCATCTCACTACTCAGTTCGACCAGTTCGACTCCATTTGACTATTCAGGTCGGATCCTGCATGGCGGCCCTCCTGCACCATCCCAACTTCCGCTCAGCGGCGTCAGCGTGATGAACTTTTACGCGTGACCTGCACAAGCGATGCGAATCTATGAATAAGCGAGGCATCTCTGCCCTTTCTCTGTTCATTGTACCTTGCAGCACTCGATCGCCCCATGACCAACCCCAGTGGGAGTACCTCAAGTAGCGGCGAAGTCCCGGCCAGCCAAGCCCGCCCCGCGGCGCCGCTCCGAATCATCCGGATGCCGGAGCCGAAGCCGTGGAGGCGCCCGGAGCGTCCTCCACGGCAGGTGTTCCGCGTCCACCAAGCTGGCTTCCGCGAGCTAGTTCAGAGGCTCACCGGCGCGCCGGCGTCGATGAATGCGCCACCGTCCCACCCCTCCGAGCCAGTGATGGAAGCGGGTTCCGCGGCGCCACCGCCGCCAGGACCGCCGGTGGCGATCAGTGATCGCCTGCAGACCTACGTCGATGAAGAAGGCCGTCGATTTGGAGAGGAACGTCGGTATGTATGGCCGTCGCCGGCGGATCCAGCTGCCGGAGATTGGCGATTTCAGGGTCATTGACTGAGAACAGTTCAGTCGATGTGGGAAATTTAAAATAAATTAAATTAATTATTATGTGTAACTCATAATTTTAAGTAAGCTTAATGATTTATTTGTTGAATATTGAATATGATGAAACTTGGCAAACAAGAAATGTGAATTTTTTTTTTTTCTAATAATTATTACACGTAAACAAATGAATGTTCAACTATTTTAATCCGTTCCATTGGCCCAATTCCGTCAAAGTCAAAACGCGACAACTGACGCTTCATCATTGAAAATATTAATGACATCTGCATACACGTCAGTGAAATACATAATTATATATTTATATTATTGACTGGGTGGTAATCTATGGGCGATAACTGGTAGTTTTTAAAATTCATTTGATGTAAACTGACCAGTGTATCTATTCAATACGAAGCAAGTGTTAAAATCATATAATTACGTGTTTTTTTAGTTTCATTATATTAATTTAGTCAAGGAAAGATGTGCATAGAAACAAGATTTTCTTTATTAAAATGAAGGACTACTGTTCCGTGAATGTGCATAAGTTGTTCGCTTTTATTCAATTGAGTTCAAATATTTAAGTCACTCAGTCAATTAGAAGATGGAGAGTGCTCTGGGTTAATAATCGATCATATTTTCTTCTAAATAAATATAATAATTGAATATAGAAAAATAAATCAATTATTATTTCCAATCATTGATATTTAAATAATGTTTGGGTATCACTTTTGTAACTTAATATTTTAGAACCTTGACAATATTCTAAATCTCTTCTATAGATGATATTATTTTTTTTTTAAATATGTATATTTTAGGGATCCTAAATATCACTATCTAGGAGTTTATTATCATTATTGAGTCAATTCTTAATATTATAGTAAATTATAATTAAATAATCGTATCATGTTAAAAGATATGATAAAATAATCATACCATATAAAAGATATAATATTCATATTAAGGTATGACTTCAATTAATTATGCATATTTAAATTTTACAATATATTACCTCTTTATTAAGACAAAAGTTTATGTATAACTAAAATCTTAACAAATATGTGTTCCTTACTAAGGAAAGATTCGTAACCAAAATAAAATATTTTCAATATTCTTCCGCTTGACACATATGTATTTCATCATTTACTAAATGAGTATACACGATACATGTGTCAAAAAGGCGAAATCGCTCTCCCCGAGCGCCCCCGCCGCACCCGACCCAAGGCCATCACGAGGGAGGTAAATCATAGCATCCTGAGCGAGCATGTGGCAGGTGGGGTGAGTTGCACAGGGACCGGGGATTTACGCCCCGACTACCCCGAGTTTCGACCCCGCGACTTCATGTGGCAAGCATCCCACCACATACCAACTCGGATGACCTATGGGGTCGAGTATACAAGATACATGAATCATGGTGATAGATCCTCTAAACGTGAGTATGATCTTCCATGTATTACATTGTATCATGTTTCTCAACCAATATATCTTAATGAATAAACCTTCTGCTTATTCAAAGTCCAACTTTAGTGATATTTCTCAAATTAATTAATGTATACACAAATATGAGAAAATATCATAATTGAGTTTCATTGATAGTCAAATTATTCTAACAACAAAAATTACATAAGGGAACCAAGTCTCACCCTCTCTACTTGATCCCTAAATTTCAACAATGGCATGCCTTTAATCAAAGGATCAACAATCATCAATTCAGTGCTAATGTGCTCAATAACCATTGTCTTATCTCTTAAAACGTTCTTTTATGGCTAGATACTTAATGTCGATATACTTAGTTCTGTTGGTGCAGCTAGCACTAACGATTTAACCTAGGTTTTGATGAATAACAAATCAGGTTAAGTTAGTTTGTTGTTGTCTGACACTTTGATCGAGTGTGCAGGAAAAGTCCAGACAGGTCGACGGGCTGACCGGATGTCTGGCACGAAGCCCAGCTAGGTCGACGGGCTGACCGGATAGCTGGCAAGAAGACCAAGCGGGTCGACGGGCTGACCGAACGTTTGGCGAGAAGTCCAGCTAGGTCGACGGGCTGACCGGATAGCTGGCACGAAGTCCAGACGGGTTGACGGGATGACCGGACGTCTGGCAGGTAAGTGAGGTAAGTCACTGGAGGGGAGTGACTGCGAGGACGCGTTCCCGGGAAGGGAACATTAGGCGTCGATCCGGCTTAGATCCATTTCGGATATCTAAGTCGAGATCGTGACTAGATTCCGGTCTCGGAAAGACAGAATCTAAGTCATACTCTTTGCTATTACTTTGCTGAACTTTAATTGTACTAACAATCTATTTTACAGGATATATATTTGCCTCGGACTAACTCTATTTTGCAGGAGAAGGAGTTCCTGAAAATAGGAGGTCCGGGCGCCCGGAGGTCCGGGCGCCCGGAGGTCCAGGCGCCCGGAAGGGATCCGGGTGCCCGGAGGTAAGTTTTATCCAAACTCGCACGTCGCCACGTGGAGCTTGCTGGTTGGACCTGCCACGTCCCACCAGGGCGCCCGGAAGGGATCCAGGGTGCCCCGAGCCTCATATAAAAGGAGGGTCAGAGGGGAGCTTCAATGCAACAACGAAAAGAAAGTCTTCCACTACTTGCTCTACTACTCTGCGCTCCTGCGACGCTAACAGAGATCCGACAATCCGCTCCTTTCCGTTTCTTTAATTCTTGTCGGTATTTTCTTTATTTTGCTAGCATTCCTGTACTTTAAACTGTAATCATTTTCGAACTGCTAGTGATTGCCCAACGAAAGTACTCACGGAGTACGAGCCTTCGAGTAGGAGTCGTCACAGGCTCCGAACGAAGTAAAAAACACCGTGTTCAGTTTGTCTAAGTTTTTTTATTATTCCGCTGCGCTTAACTCTTATTAACGCTGTTTTGTGAATCGATATTCACCCCCCCTCTATCGACGTTTCACGATCCAACAAGTAGTATCAGAGCAGGTACCGCTCTGATTTGGTGCAACCACCAATCAGACAGGGGGTGAAAATATTTTTTTTCTTTTTTTCTTTACGCTTAATTCTAAGTTGATATTATTATTAACTTGGGAATTTTTTTCTTCTCGTTGCAATTAAATCTAAATTGGTGCAACACCAATTTAGATACAGCTATTCTTGTTTTTCCTGCACTACTAATCCAAGACCAAGTCTTGGAATATTTTTTTGTTGTTTACTTGTGTGCAGAATGTCTCAACTAGAAGGCTTCAGCACAGTACGTCCTCCCCTATTCAATGGGGATGACTTCTCCTACTGGAAGAAAAGAATGGAAGTGTACCTAAAGACGGATTACGATCAGTGGTTCAGCGTTATAAAGGCCTACCGAGCTCCAACCGACAACTCCGGAAATCCACTAGACACGGAACAGTGGACTCCGGACATGAGGAAAAAGGCGTCGACAGAAAACAAAGCAATCAATACGCTACACTGTGGCCTAACACGAGAAGAGCTGAACCGGGTCGGACCGCATCAGAATGCTAAAGAATTGTGGGACAAATTGATCGAGCTGCACGAAGGAACGAGCGACGCAAAGGTAACAAAAAGAGATCTATTTTTAAATAAAATATTTAATATAAAAATACAGGAAGGGGAAACGGCAAGTCAACTGCACGCGAGAATCAAGGACATCCTCAACGGACTCCACGCGATAGGCCATCAGATGGAAAACAGAGATTTAATAAGGTACGCACTAAATGCCTTTCCTCGTAATAGCTTGTGGGCATCAATCGTAGATGCCTACAAAATTTCGAAAAATCTATCTAAGTTAAAATTAGACGAGCTTTTCTGTGAGTTAGAATTACATGAACAAACTAATGCTGGAGCCGAGAAAGGTATTGCTTTATTTGCAGGACCATCCAAAGAAAAGAATAGCAAGTCTGAATCTGAAGAGGATTCCGGTCAAGATTCAGAAGACAAAGAATACCTGGTGAATTTGGTAAGAAAAATGTTCACCAGGAGAAAAAAAGAGCTTCAGCAAAAAGGACCTTCAAAAGATCAGTCCTCCCGCGGAACAAAAGAATGTGACTTGCTACGGATGCAACAAAAAGGGGCACTACAAGAGCGAATGTCCAAGACTGAAGTTCGACAAACTGAAGCCAACCAAAAAGAAGGTCCTCAAAGCAACGTGGGATGACTCCTCGGACGAATCGGAGGTAGAAGAGCAGAAACATCAGAGCCACCTCGCGCTGATGGCCCGCGAAGCTGAAACGGAAGACGAGTCAGGAGATGAATCGGAAGACGGGTCCGAACCCGAATCAAGCCACGAGTCCGTACTCGTTTCCGAAGGCCCGGATGAGGTATATTTTAATTTAAACAAAAAATTCTTTAAAATTATTTCTTGCTTAAATAGTAAGTTAATTAAAATAGAAAATGAAAACAAATCACTCCTTGAGGAAAATCAAGACCTCAAGGAACAAATAAAAAATTCAAATCCAACTCAAGATCTAATACTTGAAGAGAATTCATCATTAAAATCAGAAATTAATAACTTAAAAGAAATACTAGAAAAATTCACTACAAGATCAAAAAATCTAGACTTAATCCTGAACAATCAAAAAACATATTATAATAAAACCGGACTTGGATACAAGTCGAACTCAAATAAAACCTTTAAGTCATTAATAACCCAATACAAATCAACTAATCAAGCTTGGGTTCCGAAAGCGTGTTTGACCACGCAAGTAGGAATTAATCAATATTACATACCTAAAGAAAAAATATATTATATAAACTCGAATAAACCAAATCAAAAATCAAAATACAAATCAAAGAAATCAAAATTTAAACATATTGAAACTCAACAAAATATAAATTATCACCAAGTTAACTTTAACTATAAAAGAAATCGACACAAACCTAAAACGAAAATTTAAATTAAAGGCCAATAATTCAGGGGGAGGCTCCAGAATAGCTGGCACCTCCAAAACTAACTTACCCGACAGGGTAACCTAAACAAACTAACCCGGCAGGGTAATTAGGATTAGTTAAAAAGAGACCAAGTTTAACTTGAATCATGGTACTGGTAAAGTTTTTGGATGATAGTGCGTTAGGGAAGCTTGGGCATCGCATGTCTAAAAAGATATGGTTTCGATCTGGTGCATTTGGCCAAGTGGAACTGACCGAAGCTACCCTTAAATAGATCCTAACTAGTTAGACCAAGATTTAGTACTAAGCTCCGTGGATAGGACTATTCGGAAAACCTCGAAAGGTTGGTTACTTTAATGACGTCCATGTGACTCACCAAGCTTAGAAGTTTATCCGAAGAATGCCTATTTGTAGAGACCAAAGCTAAATCTGAATCTAACACAAGTTAAACCAAATTCAATAATTAAAATCCAACCCATCTCACAAAATTATAGGATTCCCTGATCGAAAACTTAAATCGGGTGAGATGACTAAGGGTCAAAATTTAATTAAAATTAAAATTCAAATTTAAAATTAAATATCAAATTTCAAATGAATTAAAATTAAATTTTGAATTTCAAATTAAATTAAATTAAAATTAATATTCGAATTTAAAATTAAATATCAAATTTCAAATGAATTAAAATTAAAATTTTGAATTTCAAATTAAATTAAATTAAATTAAATTAAATTTCGAATTTCAAATTAAATTTCAAATTTTAAATGAATTAAAATTTAATTTTGAATTTCAAATTAAATTAAATTAAAATTAAAATTCGAATTTAAAATTAAATTTCAAATTTCAAATGAATTAAATTTAAAATTTTGAATTTCAAATTAAATTAAATTAAAATTAAATTTCGAATTTAAAATTAAATTAAAATTAAATTTCGAATTTTCAAATTTAAATTAAATTTCGAATTAAAACTAAATTTCTTTTAAATTTATTTTAAACTTTAAAAATTATTTTAAAATTATTTTAAAAAAACTATTTTAAAAATTATTTTAAATTTTAAACTTTTAAATTAACTTTAAAAATTATTTTAAAATTAAATTAACTTTAAAGACTATTTTAAAAAATTAACTTTAAAAATTATTTTAAAATTAAATTAACTCTAAAAACTATTTTAAAAATTATTAAATTAACTTTAAAAATTATTTTAAAATTAAATTAACTTTAAAGACTATTTAAAAAAAATAACTTTAAAAATTATTTTAAAATTAAATTAACTCCAAAAAAAAAATTTATTAAATTAACTTTAAAAATTATTTTAAAATTAAATTAACTTTAAAGACTATTTTTAAAATTTTAACTTTAAAAATTATTTTAAGATTAAATTAACTCTAAAAACTATTTTAAAAATTCTTAAATTAACTTTAAAAATTATTTTAACTTAAAAAAAAAAAAGTCAAAAACCATGGGCGGGCGCCCCTGATACTCTCTTCCAGGGCGCTCGGAAAGGGATCCAAGCGCCCCGCCCAAAATCAACCCCGGGCGCCCGGAGCTCTCTATAAATAGAGGGCAGCAGGCGCCCTCGACAATTGCCCCACAACCTTTCACTCTTACCAAGGTTCTATCCGAACCTCAGTGTGAGAGTGCTCTAAAATTAAATTTTCTTGCGGTGAAGACGCTGCTGCGACTCAACCGAGGAGGTCATCAGTTCTATATTTTACAATGACTCCTCAGTAAATTCTTTTTGTTTTGGAATTCTTTAAATTTGTCTTGATATTTTCATTTAGAATATCTCTTTTATATACAGTAGGAAACGAAAGAATACTGGTGCTGGGCCCTCTAATGCTAGTACTGACCCTAGGTTTCCCACAGATGAACTTAGAATCAAGTTTGAGTCAACTATATATATGGCCATTAGGACTAAATGTATAGATAGAACGTTCTTCCTAGTTTCGTGTGCTCCCGTTATAGAGGTTATAAACCACTATAACTTACGAAACCTTGTTGAATGTACTAGTCCGGTAAACATAAGTCTGTGTGCTGAATTTTACAACAACTTAGTGAAAGTAGACGACCTTACCTATACCACTAGGGCAGCGGGTACTGATATCACGCTATCCCCTACGACGATCCGGGAGTTTTTAGGGTTACGTCCATCCACTTGTTCCTTTTTGTGCTATCCTCCCGGGGATCTACCATTCGGGGATCCCTACTCACATATCACTCTTGATACGATTTATTCGTATTTTTTTGGGAGAGAGCGAGATCCCACTGTGACCCAGTTTAGGTCGGTAGAACTTCGAGTCCAGGACTACGCTCTTTATAGGGTCTTAGTCTTCTGCATTTTACCACTGACTACACGGGACATCGTTGTGATGCGCCCTTTCCATTCATTTTTACTCTATGCCCTGAGTCATAGGTTAGATATTGACATCAGCCTACATATCTTCTCCACTATTATCTACTCTGCTGGATACGTGACTAATAGACGAGTCCACATGCCTTTCTGTCACATTTTGACAGCATATATGTCCTCGTTGGACATTGATGTCACTAGAGGAGACATTCGCTATATGACTGAGTTTGACGCCATAACAGCTAGGAACTTCTCTCTAGCTAGTATCCACATAGATGAGGGTGACGGTACTATGTCTTGGCGGAGGGGGGCACGGCACCAGCACGATCCAGACGCACAGGGGGAGGCCGAGCAGGATGAGTTCATGCTTGCACTGTTTCCGGAGGAGGCCGTCCACCTCCACCACCAGCTCGAGCACCACGTCACGCACCACACACTCTAGCTGACCGCATGACCGGACTAGAGAGAGCCATGGCGAGTCTCCAGCAGGAGAACTCTGACTTTCAGTGTGACATGCGGCGAGAGGTCTCCGAGTTACGAGCTGACGGGCAGACCAGACACACTGAGCTGATGACACTACTCCGCTCCTTGGGATCTAGACCACCCCCTTCCTCATCTCAGTAGCTCTACTTATGACACTTCAGTTATCTACATCACTTGTAGAATACTTTTTGATATATTTAGTGTTCTTTCTTATATGGATTGATTATGTTCGATCTTAATAGACTAGGAGTTTCAAATTTCAAAAATATTTTTTTCAAAAATGGTTATTCTCAAATTATAGGTTAAAACATATTTCGTTTTCAAAACTTTCCTATTTTTAGATTTTTAAATATATTTTTAGCCTTAGACTAGTTCAAAATCCTTAGAAAGCATGTACCCATAGGACTAGTTTTGAGCATCTCACCAAAACTCTAGGCTTACCTTGCTTGTGATTGACAAACATAGAAAGGGGTGAGATGTATATGCCACTTGCCTAAGACTTAAGATGCTTATTTCAGTGCATCGATATAAGTCTGGGCGTTAAATACAAAATATACATTAATCAAGTTAAGGTTAAACTTAACTTGACTAACCAAGTGAAAGCTGCAATCTTCTGATAAGTCAGTCAGTAACAAACTGGTTAGACATTTGAATTAACGTCAGGTTCAGGGGGAGAAATAAAACTACTTCAGTATTTCAAATTGCATTGTTAAACTTATTTTTGAAAATCAAAGTCTAAACTCAACTTGGTTAAAAATGTGCAAGTTTTTATCTTTTATTTTTGAAAATTTGATTCTGAAAAAGAATTTTCCAAAATTATTTTGAAAACTCCTTTGTTTTAAAAAAATATTCTGCTTTGAATATTTTTAGCAAATACTTTCAACATTTTATGTTAGTGATTGAAAAATGTTTTCTTAAATATTTCTTAAACTTATTTTTGAAAACTAACTCTTATAAAACTAAGTTGTTTTAGGTTTTACTTTTTGTTAAAAAAATTGATTTTGAAAATTATATCTAACTTAGTTTTGAAAATTGAATTTAAAAATCTAGTTCTTAAAATTTGATTTTACTTAATTTTGACAATTTGATTTGAAAATTAAAATTTTACAAAAATTAGTTTTAAAATTGCTTTGTTATTGAAAATTATGGAAATTAGATTTTTCAAAACTTAAGTTTACAAACTAAGCTTCTCAAAATCATTTTCCTTAATTTTGAAAATTGAATCTTTTACAAAATAGATTTTTCAAACTCAGTTTTGGAATTCTGATTTTGAAAATTTATGTTTGAAAACTTGAATTTTTTTACTTTGACCTTAAAAACTATACCTGAAAAATTAGCTATCTTTCAAACTTAGTTTTGGAATTTTGATTTTGAAAACTTATGTTTGAAAACTTGAATTTTTAACTTTGACCTTAAAAACTATACTTGAAAAATTAGCTATCTTTCAAAATTACAAAGTTGTAACTCAGTTATATTTCAAGACTTAGTGTTTTTTAAATATTTAAGAAATAAAAGCAAAATAATCTATGTTTTAAACTCCCCCAGATTAACTTGACATTATTTCTTACTTTGTCTGAAGTCTATGTTTATGCTTACTTAATCCATGCTTATTTTTGATGAATGCCAAAGGGGGAGAGTTAGGTGGTTAAGTTAGCTAAACCAATTTGAAAATACAAACTAATTTTAAAACCACATAAATGCATGTTGTTTTTTGCATATGTTTTCACTAATTTAACCAGGTTGTCATTCCATCAAAAAGGGGGAGATTGTTGGTGCGGTTAGCACTAACGATTTAACCCAGATTTTGATGAATGACAAATCAGGTTAAGTTAGTTTGTTGTTGTCTGACACTTTGATCGAGTGTGCAGGAAAAGTCCAGACAGGTCGACGGGCTGACCGGATGTCTAGCACGAAACCCAGCTAGGTCAACGGGCTGACCGGATAGCTGGCGAGAAGACCAAGCGGGTTGATGGGCTGACCGGACGCTTGGCGAGAAGTCCAGCTAGGTCGATGGGCTGACCAGATAGCTGGCACGAAGTCCAAACGGGTCGACGGGCTGACCGGACGTCTGGCAGGTAAGTGAGGTAAGTCACTGGAGGGGAGTGACTGCGAAGACGCTTTCCCGGGAAGGGAACATTAGGCGTCGATCCGGCTTAGATCCATTTCGGATATCTAAGTCGAGATCGTGACTAGATTCCGGTCTCGAAAAGATAGAATCTAAGTCATATTCTTTGCTATTACTTTGCTGAACTTTAATTGTGCTAACAATCTGTTTTACAGGATATATATTTACCTCGGACTAACTCTATTTTACAGGAGAAGGAGTTCCTGAAAATAGGAGGTCCGAGCGCCCGGAAGGGATCCGGGCGCCCGGAGATAAGTTTTATCCAAACTCGCGCGTCGCCACGTGGAGCTTGCTGGTTGGACCTACCACGTCCCACCAGGGCGCCCGGAAGGGATCCAGGGCGCCCCGAGCCTCATATAAAAGGAGGGTCAGAGGGGAGCTTCAATACAACAACGAACTTCCACTGCTTGCTCTACTACTCTGCGCTCCTGCGACGCTAACAGAGATCCGACAATCCGCTCCTTTCCGTTTCTTTAATTCTTGTCAGTATTTTCTTTATTTTGTTAGCATTCCTGTACTTTAAACTGTAATCATTTTCGAACTGCTAGTGATTGCCCAACGAAAGTACTCACGGAGTACGGGCCTTCGAGTAGGAGTCGTCACAGACTCCGAACGAAGTAAAAAACACCGTGTTCAGTTTGTCTAAGTTTTTTTATTATTCCGCTGCGCTTAACTCTTATTAACGCTGTTTTGCGAATCGATATTCACCCCCCCCCTCTATCGACGTTTCACGATCCAACAAGTTCGACTCCCACTTTTATTGTTCTTAGCCAAAAAGACAGCAACTGAATTGTCACAATGTATCCTCAATGGCTTAGAAATAGAATCCATAATTCTAAGCCCCAAAATGAAACTTTTCATCCAAACACCATGCGAGGTCACCTCAAATCAAGATACGAACTCAATCTCCATAGTAGAAGTGGTCGTCAATGTCTGTTTTGCACTTCTCCAAGACGTAATTCTACAAGCTAGCATAAAAATATATCCAAAAGTTGATTTTCATGAATCAGTGCAGCCAGCGTAGTCTGAATCAGAATAGTCAATCACTTCTAAATTCTTAGCTCATCTAAATACAAGCATATATTCTTTAGTCTCTTGAATGCATCTCATCACCTTCTTTGCAGCTTTCCAGTGGTCTATATCTGGATTACTTTGATATTTTCCCAACATAACAATAACAAATGCAATGTCAGGTCTAGTACAAACCTGAGCATACATCAAGCTTCCAACAAAAGAAACCTAAGGAATGTTTTTCATTTGTTTTCTTTCAAAGTCATTTTTCGGACATTGATTCATATTGAATTTGTCACCTCTCGCAATGGGTTCTATATTTGGTGAACAAATTTTTATCTAAAGTCTCTCAGAAACTTTGATGATATAGGTTTCTTGAGGCAGACCTAAGATTCCTTGAAATATGTCTTTGTATTGTTGGTGCAGCGGAGACCGACAAGAGGGGGGTGAATTGCTGTAAACAAAAATGAAACTACCCTCCTCGGATTTCAACTCAGAATAAATGCAGTAGTAAAATAATAAAGACAGAAAATAAAAGCAGAAACAGAAGTTTAACCTGGTTACAACCAAGAGGGTTGTTAATCCAGGGCAGTGAAAAGCGCACTAAGAAAATTCTCCTTCTCTGAAGGCGGAGAAGCCTTTTACACTCTAATTGCTCAGAACTACTGCTAGGAATTGCTTACAGATTGATTGCTTGAGTTGTCGTTGAATTCCTAGCTCCAGGGGCCTTTATATAGCTCCTAGAAAGTCTATCCCGAGGGTCCAAGGCGCCTCCAACAAGGTTCAAGGCGCCTCCAGCTCAGTCAGCGGATAAAACTTTATCCGCAACATAAAGGTCAAATCTGACCTGTTGAAGGCGCCTTCAACAGGGTTGAAGGCGCCTTCATGATGGAGGCGCCTTCAACAGGGTTGAAGGCGCCTTCATGATGGAGGCGCCTCCAAGCCTGCTGGAGGCGCCTCCAAGCTGGCAGCACAATTTCCAACTTGGTTTTTCCAGCTTCCGACGCTCCGTCCTTTTTGGGTGATTGCGGCCAATCGGAATAGGGCTCACCCGAACCCAATTCCCGGCCTTCTCCTCGAGCAGCCTTTCGTCTCGGCTTAACGTCCCTCTAACGTCGCGCACGCTCTTCACGCCCACCGGAGTACTCTTCCGCAGCTCTCTCGTCCTTCGGACGCACCGAGCCCGTCGGCTCCCTTCCTGTGCCGTCCTTCTCACTAGTTGCGTCTTCCGCTCGACTTCCTGTGTTCCTAAGCTCCTGCACACTCAGACACAGGGATCAAACACAGCAGGACCTAACCAACTTGGTTGATCACATCAAAACTACCACGGGGTCCAACAATCTCCCCCTTTTTGATGTGCATCAACCCAAGTTCAAGTTAGGGTTAAAATAGACATAAAACGTAATTTTAAAGAAAAATTACTAAACTATCAAGTTAAACATAATTTTTGCAATTAGTGAAATTGCAACACTTTTTATAAAAATAACAGAAATTTTAAATTTTTTCTTCTAACTCCCCATAAACATTTATAAAAATAATAAAAGAAATTTTAAAATTTTCTAACTCCCCCTAAGCTTGTACTTTTCTCTCCCTCTTTGATCACAGCAAAAATGGGGTCTTAAGAAAAATATTTTCAAGTAAGATTGAACCTTTTGAAAATTTTCTAAGTTAAAAATGAATTTTTGAAAAAATTGCTAAGTTAACATAAATTTTCCAAAAAAAATTTCTAAATAAAAAAAAATCCTAAGTAAATGTTCAAATGTTCCAAAAAAAAATTCTAAGTCAAGTGAATGAACTTTTAGAATTTTCCAGAAGAAAATTTCTAACCCCAAAAAAAAATTAAGTTAGAATTTTTATAAAAAAAATTCTAAGGAATTTTTGTTTATTTTAACAAATATTTGATAAACTTTCAAAGCATTGTTTAATCCTTGTTTAATGTTTTTTCAGAAAGTTAATTAAACATTTTCTTTCAATATTTTAGCTTCCAGGTCGTGGCGAGGCACTAGGCCTTCTTGGTTATGAGAGCAACAACCACTTTCTTAGACAAAGCTTCCATAAAGAATTTCAATGTTTAATTTTCTCACTGTAAGCTTTTAAATTTTTGAAAAATTAATTAAGCACAGATTTTGGAACCCAATAGAGGTTCCTTCCTACAGGGTTATTCAAAAATCTATGGGGTATATAGTTTCTTGGTATCTTCCTAAGTTGACCTTGATGCTTCCTTATATACCAATTTAATTTACCATAAATTCTTAATTTTGAATTTGAAAATTGATTTAAGCATGCAGCAAATTTCAGTTTTTCAATTTCTAATTTTAATTTATCATTTTCTGATTTTACACTATCATACATTTCAAGTGGACATGCTTTTGTTAATTTCATTTTTAATTCTTTATTTTCTTTTTCTACTTCGAATAAGTCTTTAGAAAGTAATTTAATAAATCGAAATGACTGAGACGGGGTTAGATTGCGTACCTTACTTACCTGATCTGGTGACGCTCCCCCTTCACTGCTGGTTTCTTCTTCTGATGTTCCTCCCCCTTCATCGATGCTCATCTCTGAGCTTGAGTCTTCTTCCGGTTGATGGTTCGCCAATAGCGCTAACCCCGAAAATTCTTCGATGTCCGACTCAAAGGTTGACGAATCTGACCAAGTAACCTTCAGATTCTTGTGCTTGGAGGGTTCTGGTTTCTTGTATTTTGGCTTTTCCTTTTCTTTCTCCTTTCTTTTCAATTTTGGGCAGTCCTCCTTGATGTGCCCTTCTTCGTTGCAGTTGTAGCAATGAACCATCCTCTTCTTTCGATGATGCCTTTGCGATTTAAATTTATTAGTACTGAAAAACTTATTGAAGCGTCTTACCAGTAGTGCCACTTCGGATTCGTCGACTGAGGCTTCGGAGTCAGAACCGTTTACTTTTGCCTTTAGAGATATGTTCTGACCGGTCTTCTCTACTCCATTTGGCTCTGAAACTCGAGATTCGTGAAGTTTAAAAGTCGAAAATAACTGTTCTAACGTACTTACCTCGAGGTCCTTAGAGATGTAGTATGCATCTACTAAGGAGGCCCACTCTGGAGTTCTCGGGAAGGCATTAAGCGTGTATCGAATGGAATCCCGGTTGGTTACCTCTTCTCCAAGGTTCGTTAGTTGCGTTATCAGCTCCTTGATTCTCGCTTGGAGTTGCGCTACCTTCTCGCCTTGGTTCATCCGGAGGTTCGTTAACTGGTTCCGGAGGATGTCGCGCTTCGCTAACTTCGCTTCGAAAGTACCTTCGTGAAGCTCCAGGAATTTCTCCTAGAGATCTTTCGCTGAGTCGTAGCTTCCGATCCGATTTACCTCCTACGGCGGTAGAACGCTGAGTAGGTGGAACTCAGTCTTTCCGTTGGCGATGAAATCTGCTTGCTCCTTTTTCGTCCAGGTATTTTCCTCCTTATCTTTCAGAACTGCATAGCCATATTTCATTATTAAAAGAATGTCAAATTTGGTTTTAAAAAATACCTCCATTTTACGCTTCCATGTGACGAAGTCTCCGTCGAACTTTGGGGGATGGATGTTCGCTCCGGCCATCGTCTTGATCGTAGTGCTTCAGTTGACGGTTAGTCCTTCTGAGGCGATCAGGCTCTGATACCACTTGTTGGTGCAGAGGAGATCGGTAAGAGGGGGGTGAATTGCTGTAAATAAAAACGAAACTACCCTCCTCGGATTTCAACTCAGAATAAATGCAGTAGTAAAATAATAAAGACAGAAAATAAAAGTAGAAACAGAAGTTTAACCTGGTTACAACCAAGAGGGTTGTTAATCCAGGGCAGTGAAAAGCGCACTAAGAAAATTCTCCTTCTCTGAAGGCGAAGAAGCCTTTTACACTCTAATTGCTCAGAACTACTGCTAGGAATTGCTTACAGATTGATTGCTTGAGTTGTTGTTGAATTCCTAGCTCCAGGGGCCTTTATATAGCTCCTGGAAAGTCTATCCCGAGGGTCCAAGGCGCCTCCAGCTCGGTCAGCGGATAAAACTTTATCCGCAATGCAAACTGTCAAATCTGACCTGTTGAAGGCGCCTTCAACAGGGTTGAAGGCGCCTTCATGATGGAGGCGCCTCCAAGCCTGCTGGAGGCGCCTCCAAGCTGGCAGCACAATTTCCAACTTGGTTTTTCCAGCTTCCGACGCTCCATTCTTTTTGGGTGATTGCGGCCAACCGGAATAGGGCTCACCCGAACCCAATTCCCGGCCTTCTCCTCGAGCAGCCTTCCGTCCCAACTTAACATCCCTCGACCGCCGTGCATGCTCTTCACGCCCACCGGAGTACTCTTCCGCAGCTCTCTCATCCTTCGGACGCACCGATCCCGTCGACTCCCTTCCCGTGCCGTCCTTCTCGCTAGCTGCGTCTTCCGCTCGACTTCCTGTGTTCCTAAGATCCTGCACACTCAGACACAGGTATCAAACACAGCAGGACCTAACCAACTTGGTTGATCATATCAAAACTACCACGGGGTCCAACATGTATATCTTAATGTCAATGACATAAGAAGCATCACTCATATCTTTCATATCAAAGTTCTTAGATAGAAATTGTTTTATCTCATATAGTAAACTCTTATCATTGGTTGCAAGTAAAATATCATCCACATGGAGAATAAGGAAACAAATCTTGCTCTCACTGACCTTCTGGTATATGTATATTGATCCATGACATTCTCAAAAAACTAAATAAGAGGTGACATCATGAAATTTGAAATACTATTAACAGAAAGATTGTTTCAATCCATATATAGATTTCTTGAGCTTGACACCAAGTGCTCACCATTACTAGAGAAAAACCTTCTGGTTGTTTCATATAAACCTCTTCTTCTAGATTTCCATTAAGAAACGTATTTTTCACATCCATTTCTTGCAATTCTAAGTCAAAATATGCAACCAATGTCATAATAATGCGAAAGAAATCTTTCTTAGAGACACAAGAAAATGTCTATTTGTAGTTGATTCCTTCCCTTTGAGTGAATCATTTAGCCACGAGTCTTGCTTATATCTCTCAATATTGCCCGATAAGTCCTTCTTTATTTTGAAAACTCATTTACATCCTATGGCTTTTGCATTATTGGGCAACTCAACAAGATCCCAGACTCCATTAGATGTCATAGAATTCAATTCTTCTTTCATAGCTTCATACGAAAACTTTGATTCACTACAACTCATAACTTGTGAAAATGTTTCAAGGTCATTTTCGGCTCCAACATTAAAATTTGATTCTTGTAGATACACAACATAATCACTAGGTATCGCTGATTTCCTTATTCTAGTAAATCTTCTTAAGTTATCCTCTTGAGGAACTTGTTGTTTAATTAGTTGAGCAATTCCTTGTTGTTCCCTATTAACAATTTAATTGACTATATTTTCATCAATATTTTGTGAAATCTCCTCAATTGATTGTCTAACAACCATTTGTACTTGAGGGGTGTAAATGATAGTCTATCCATAACTTAAACAAGGTGGTTGATCATTAATGTGATCTTTCTCAAAAACTATGTCTTGAGAATGATCACTCCCACTAGTCAAGTCATTCTCAAGAAATTTTATATTTCTTAATTCCACAATTCTAGTGTTATGGGATGAACAATAAAATCTATATACCTTGGACTTTTTGGCATATCCAATGAAATACCCACTTATAGTCCAAGTTTCTTTTCTTATGGGCTATAAACTCTTACTTTAGACTATATATTGCAAACTCGGTTTTCAACATTTCAATAACTCAAATGGCGTCTTTGAAACAACCTGTAACGACCCGCCTTCTACTACTAGGCTGTAAGGCCGATTGCTACAATTATGCTGTGCTAACTGTGCGGAAAACTGATCTAATTTAAATTTTCGTTGCTAACTGATAACTACTCTTGGTTCTACATGTACTAAAGGATGTAATCTAAGGGATACAAGGTGTATCCTACATCCCTTATGGACTAGAAGCTGATCTGCTAAGTTTCTTGGTCGAAACTGAACTTCCCAATCGATCCAGACTAAACTGGATCGATTGCTCTCTTTTGGATCGATCCAGACTGCTACTGTGCTCGGGTGATAATCTGGATCGATCGGCTGATTGATCCGACATAAGTCAATCGATCCTATGATCGACCAAAAACCTTTCTGTTCGCGAGGAATAGCTTGGATCGATCGACCGATCGATCCAGAGGCCTTCTGTTCACGACAGAATGTGACTGGATCAATCGGCTGATGGATCCAGAAGCCTTCTGTTCGCGGCATCAGCCCTCAATCGATCCATGGATCGATCGAGGACCCCCGATCGATCCATGGATCGATCGGAGTTTCTGATTTCGCACTGAAACTCTGATTTCAGCACTAGTTCGTGCCAAAATCTCACACAACAATTATACAATGCATGGAAAATATTCTAATATCTACTAACTAGCATTCTAACATGACATAGTGCAAGGTTCATTAATTCATAGCATTTAAACCACTAGAAATGCATAAAAGTGTCTTAAGAAACGAACTAAGTTCTTAATTTGCTAAACTCCCTAAGGATCTTCATTCCAGGTTCCTGCCACACACACCATCTCTACATTGACCTCCAGCTTCCTCTGCTAGTCCATCTTTCCTTTACCTTTATCTGCAGTATAAGGGAAATAGAATCTGTAAGCTTAAAGCTTAGTAAGAAACCAACTACCTCACTAAAGCATGCAACGATGCAAAACATGCTTTTAAAGAATGCTATTTAAAAAAACATGAACTGAATTTGCTAAAACATGGCATACATAATAAATCTAAGCATGGAGTTATCTCATAGTATCAACTTGGAAAACTAGGCTGAAACTGAAATTGAAACTGAGCTAAAACTGAGCTAGTGCTGATCTTAAACTATAATCACATAATTAGATTACGAGTTTGAAAGCTATTATCATAATAAGTGAAAATAGTAATCATGTTGCTGTTTGGGCCCGACAACTGTACTTGCTGTGCGCGCATCCCTAACTAGACCCGGGTTTGCAAGTCCCGAATTTAGCAGGGTTTACTAGGTTATCTGAACCTAGGGACGACTATGGGAGCCCAACCCAATGGACATCTGGTCCAGTACAGTGCCACTGAAAATAAAATACCGATATAGCTGAATTTACTTATCTTGCTGTTACTAGGTTATCTGAACCTAGTGCTAGGTTGTCTGAACCTAGAGGCGACTGTGGGAGCCCACCCATTGGACTGTAGTCCCACGAAAGTCTAACTAAGCTATTTTAAATGCTTCTATTGCATTTACTGAGCTATTAAAAATGCCTAAGTTGCATTTTACTGAGCTAATCATTTAATCGAACATCTAGTGTGCTTAAACTCTCCCCTCTATTAGGGAGACTACCTCTAGGCACCCGACAACATCTAAAACCTCCAACTGAAGGGGGAAAGACGTGCCCGGCCCATCTAAAGGTACTCACTAAATCCCTAAACCTGCGAGGAGGGTTAAATACACCCTATGTGTCGAAAAACTGCATATGACTAGACTAATGCATAGAAAACCAAACGGAAGCTACTTATACTGCAGGTGAGGGGTTTCTTACCTCCTGTTTGGATTTTCTTACGATTCTAATCGCTAGATTTCCGGAGGAGACAATCCTTTCGACGATCTTCTCGCGTCTATGCATTCCTCTCGCGGAGGGGAGCGTCCTCGTGTCGAAGTCGTCGCCGGAAAGCGCCCTTGGAGCGGAACCCTAGCCTTCCTTATGGTTGGCGCCGAGAGAAGGAGAGGAGAAGGGAAGTCGGCGGTGAGGGTTTGAGGAGAGGAGAAATCACGATCCAAAATAACCCTTCACTTAATTATTTCCTATTTATATTAAGTGGTAATTTCGGCCCAACTGAAATATAAATATAATTGATCCCTTTTCCTTTCAGCACGGCCCTGCTGGGTTCACTTGGTTACTATGGTTCTCCATAAGTCATAGGACCCAATAGGTCTCGGGATCAATTCCCGCGTAGGCTACTTTACGGTCCTATTTATTTTTGTTACTTCCGTTACTCTAAAAATTCTGTAAAAATATCCTAAAATTCCAGAAAAATCATAGAATATTTCTAAAATAGTTTTGAGAATTTTCGGGCGTTACACAACCTTAGTTGGAACTCGATTTAATATATACACTATTGTTTTAAGAGCTTCAGTCCACAAGGATTCAGGAAGTTTGGAGTTGCTGCACATACTCCTAACCATGTCCATTAAAGTTTGATTTCTAGGAGTTATTGCGCATACTCCTAACCATTTCAAATAAAATTCAATTTCTTCTTTTAACCACACCATTCTGGTCTGGTGAACAATCCCATTTTCTTCAAAAAACTTTGCAAATGGATCAAGTGCTTGTCCACTCTCAGTATATCTACCATAGTATTCTCCAGCTATATTTGTTCTCACAATCTTAATTTATTTTTCACATTATTTTTCTACCTCCATCTTAAATATCTTAAAAGCACTTAATGCTTCACTCTTATTATGAAACGGGTAGATATACATATATCATGATTAATCATCAATGAAAGAGATGAAGTATTTTGGATCATGCCTATTCATATATGGACAACATATATCTGAATGTATGATCTCTAATATTTCAGTACTCTTCTTGGCATCCCTTTTGGATTTGTTGGTCTGCTTTTCCTTAATGCAGTCCACACAAGTCTCAAAATTAGTAAAATCTAAAGTACTAAGTACTCCTTCATTTACTAATCTTTTTATCCTCTCTATGGAGAAATGTCCCAATTTTCGGAGCCACAAAATAGAGGAATCCTCATTTATAACAATCTTTTAATACCTACTCGAACATGCATAGTCGTATTGCTATTATTTTGCAAAGATATAGAATAAGGATTATCAATCATTGCACCATTTCCAACAAGATTAGATTTATAAAATAAACAAATAAGCATCCAAATGGTACAAGTTTTCAAATAGAAATTAAATTTCTTACAAAATCAGGAACATAAAATATTTTTTCCAACTTTAAAACAAAACCACTATCTAAAATTAAAACGTATATTCCAATTGCTTTCACATGTGAGCACAACTTGTTTCCAAAATAGATGCTCCGCTCACTTCCTACTGGCTTCCTAAGGCTTTGCATACCCTACAAGGTATTTATTACATGAATTGTAGAACCAGAATCAATCCACCAAGTGTTATAAATTGTACTAACCATATTAGATTCTTAACAGATAAATGAGATAGAAATACCTTTCTTTTCAAACCAATGTTTAAATTTGGTACAATCCTTCTTCATATGCCCTTCCTTTTATAGAAGAAACACTTGGATTCCTTTTTTATATCAAGTTGGGATGGAATCTTCCCTTTTCCCTTGACTGTGGTTTGTTTTTGTGGCTTCTCCTATGTAGTCATAAGAACATTATTACTTATTTCCATCAATAACCATCCTTCCTCTTGTACACAGATGGTCATTAACTCATTGATTGACCACTTATCCTTATGTGTATTGTAGAAGATTTTGAAAGGATCATATTAATGAGGAAGAGTGCATAAGATGTCGTGCACAAGGAAAGTTTATGATATTTCTGTAACGACCCAATTTTCCCTATTTCAAGTTCTAAAAGTCCATAAAAATATTTGGAAATACTTTTAAAATATTCTAGAGATTTTTAGGAATTTTTAGAGTATTTTTACATAATTTTTGGAGGTCGTTTAGTAGGGTTACAAAAAGAAAGAAGTTTTGAAGAAAAAAAATGTTGAAGGTGAGATTCGAACCCACGACCTCGGGTCGGAGTGACCCAAGCAAAACCGGCCCAACCAACTGTGCTAGCGGGCATTCCTTATTAAAAAAGGAGAAATATTCTAGTTAAGCAGTAGTTAATGATTAGGGAATAAATAGGAAGAAAAATGGTTGCAGCCGAGACTCGAACCCGTGAGCTGCGCCTTAAGCAAAACGCAGCCAACCAACTGTGCCAGCGGCTGTTGTTAATTAAGGAAAGAACAGATTATATTTAAGGTATAGTATTTAATAAAATAACCCTAGGTTATAAAAAGAGGTTAAGTTAAGAGAGGAAAACCTAAAAATTTTCTCTCGAAATTTCTCTTCTCTTCTCACGCGACGGCGCCGACTGCTGCTCGGGCGAAAACGCAGCACCTCCTAGGGCTCCGTTTCCGGTGGCCGGCGAGGACTTCTTTCCGGGAGTTGTTCGTGGATTCGTGGTCTCCTCGTCAAGGAGAACACGCGGATCGGAAGGGATCGCCGAGACCTTCACTTCATCCAAACCCTAGAGCACTTTCCCTTCTGTTGTAAGTCCAAGAACCCAAAGTAAGTGCTTCTCACCTGCGGTAGGAGTAGCTTTCCGGTTTTGTTTGCATTTTTTTTGTTGTTGTGTAATGAACAAGAGCAGCCCTTCATCCTAGCATATTGTCTAGATTTCAACCTTTGCTCTAGCAATTCGGTTTGTGCTTTGGTTCAAGTTCTTTTGTTGTTTTTTTTTAAAGAGCACGGACAGATTTTTAATTATCTTCCTTGATTGTTACAGCATGCTTATTTAGATGTATTTACCTTACATTTCAAGCATGTCTAAGTAGTTATTGTTTCCTTCAAGTCACGGCATGCTTAAAGGATTGTTAAGATTCAAAGATAAATTAGTTTTACAAGCTTGCTATTTGGAATCTGTTGCTGCCGTGGGCCTGACCAAACTTATTTCCTATGATCATGTAGTCTTTTAATTACTGTTGAGTTTTGTTTTGAATATATATGCAGATATATATCAGTGACATATGGTTTTAGAATCTCTTGCATAATGTATATATGTGAGAAGTACAAGCAAAGCAAGACCAAGGTCACAAATTGATCCTGAATTCCAGAATTTAGAATCAAAGCACACTAAGTGCTTAAATAAATGCCAAGGCATTTTATTATAAGAAGTATTTAAAGATAAAAAGTATTTTACTTTTAAAAGGCATGTACTGGACACAAGGTCCAAGGGATGAGCTCCAAGATGCCCCTAGGCACAAGGCCTAGAAGTATCTTAGTAGTTTCGGGATTAGCTACCTCGATTCTTATTAAGAATGCGCGCAAAGTGGTACAATGCCGGGCCCAAGAGAAGTTGATTATTATTTTAAAGTATAAGAGTATAAGTTGGGGAACAAATGGAACAGTTTCTTTCATCTAGGTTGCAATTTTGGCAAGTTAAATCTATTGTTCCTTTTAGAGATGCATGATTTAGTTTTAGTTGCTATTTTCATGTGGAGCATGTATTTTCCTGCTTTCTTTTATGCACATGCATTTCTTTTATCGAGTTTTTGTGAGTAGATAGCACTTACTAAGCTTTTAGCTTATAGATACTACTTTCCTCCTATTGCAGATATAGATAAAAGTAAAGGAAAAGCTAAAGTGTTATAGAGGAAGGCGACAAGGAGACGTCGATGGTGTGTGTGTGGTGGCTGATATGGAAGCTTAGGACCTTGCTAGAAGAATTTAGAAATCGTACCTGCTAGTGTATTGTTACTGCTAGAGTGGAGTTATTTTGCATTGCTAAGGATTGATTTAGATTGTTTTTTTTTAAGTGTTAGAACAGTTAGTTGGAGGTTGCTGTAGAGTAGTTTCCTTGCATTTCTAATTTCGTTATCTTCCTGTCATTTAGTTGGATTAACTGTTAATGCTGGGAACATGTTTTTTTTTCCTTATTTCTGGATTAGTTTTCAAGTTTTGTGAAGAGAGTTTTGCTTCAATGAAAATCTGCCGCATGATCATCTTAATCTTTCCTGCTGTAGTGATAGATTCAATTGCAGTAAATAGTATGCCTGTATAGCCAAACTGTGGTATGCCACTTGATTGTTTTGGTTGCATGTTAAAAATTAAGTGCAGTATTGTTACTCCTTGCACTATTGGAGTTTAGTTATTTCTGAAATTTCTTTCATTTGAACTGCCATGTACGTATCTTTTTATCAATGTCGTAGCATTATTTGTGTTGGGATACACTGCTGTTTAAATTCAGAAAGATTTGCATGCTCAGTTGCTGTACCAAATAGAATTGCATGATACATCCATAACCTGCATTTGTTCATAAATGCGCTGCAATTGCTTCCAAGCTTTGAAATGAGTAAAGTGCATGTTAGACTTGTTTATGCCGTGTTGTTGGAAATACTCCTATCAGAATTGTTGTTATGGTGTCTTAAATTGTATGCTAAGAAGGTGATTTGTGTACCTGGAAGAAAAATGTAGCATACTGAGGATTAGTTTCTCTATGTCTATGACAATTTCTAGGTATGTTAGTTTATTGTTTGAGTTTAGTTTTTTTTATAAGGAGTTCTTTCCGTTCCTCAGCATGTAATCACATATAGAAATGTTTAAATTGCATGACATGAAGGGGGTTTACAGTAAGAACAGTGGATTAGTTTTGCATGGCAGTCCGAAATGTTTTTTTAAAAAGCTTTGTTTTTATTAGCATAAGCAACATTACTTAAGTAAAGTTATAGTTAAGTAGCATCCATCCTTAGAGGTTAGTAAAGAAGGGTGGTTGTTACAATTTCACCTCGAGTGTCTTTTAATCGAGTTGCTATATCCCTTATCTTGATGATGTGCTCTCCACACCTTTCATGCTAGTTAGCCTTAATGATGAGAATTTCATTACTAGGGTGCTAGCAAGAGCCTTGTCTAAAGTTGTAAATTATTCATCAATTGCCTTAAGTAGGTCCTTGATATTTCCATGCTACTCAATCGAACCACGAATACCAGTAGAGATTTTAGTCTTTATGAACATTACGCAGAGACAATTGGATCACTCCCATTTTTCATAAAGGTCAATTTCATAAGGAACGCTAAAATCATTAATAACAAGTGGTTCATCTTTCCTTATAATATAGTCAATGTCCAACCACTACAAATGAAGGAAAACTCTTTTTTTCCAGACTTTTATAGTTATCACCAATTATCACCCTTGAGTTCGGGGATATCACAATGCATATTAGAGAAATTTGAAGATTGTGCTACATAAATTAAATACATACTTATTAAAAAATTAAGGAAAATGTTATGTTTACCAATATAAATCATACTTAGAGAAAAAAAATCTACTGACATAGAACTTGTCTGTAAGCTAAGTTTAATTCAATTAGATTTTACTATAACTTTATAATAAAACTGTCTAATTATATTTTCTTTGACTCCTTTGGATAAATAAAAAAAAGCATAATTTGATCTTTTATTTTAGTTAATCATATAAATATAACAAAGATCCCTATAAGGTAAAATTTGTTATGTTTATATAATTAATTATAATTTATGTTGGTTATGTGATCATAATCCATTTAATGTATAATTTTAAATAATTAAGGATGTTGTGGCTAACCTCAATTATTTAAAATTATACGGTTCACTGGACCTTTTTTAAATCTTAATATAGTAATTATTTAGTAACACAATCAACACTTTCCAAGAGTGCTCCCAGCGCCTCTGGTCCTCCAATAGCACCAGGCCTCGCAAGGATACGATCCGCGATAAAAATAGAATTTTACATATATCGATCCTAAATTCCATAAAGGAATGTACATGTAATCTAGATCGAAACAAAATTATAAAATCCTAATAATTAATATAGCTCCTGCTGTATTTAATATTACAATCATGCACACACAATAAAATGCCCTTGACATGTCTAAGGGTCCAATCACACACAATATCTATATGCCATAATAGTTGGAGTCTGCAATCACAAAGTTAGCACATCCTACTATTATCCTGCCTAAATTATGTATGACATGTGCATAATTCTATCTGAAAACCAAACACACTGAGGTAAACCCTAGCTCTGATACCAATTGTTGGTTGGTCCTAGGAAGATCGTACCGGTTCCACTGTATAAAATTTTGTACAAGTGTCGAACCTTTCCTAAACAACATATTGTGTTCTTTAGAAATTAAATTAGGAATCACAAACGGAACTTAACATTATTGATTCCAAATTTAACTTATTTGTTCTAAATAGTTTAGATTTTGATCGCAAGCATAACTTAACATTATTGATCCAAATCCACCTATTTTATAAAGTTGATTAGATATTTATTTCTAAAATAAGCTCTCAGGTCAAACATGGCGAGGCACTAGGCCTTCTTGGGTATGGGATCATCCACCACTGCCTCGACAAAGCCTTTAATAGAAATTCAATATTTAATTTCCTAAAATAACATTACGTTTAACCAAAAGGAACAATCGAATCACAAATTCGAAAAACAAAAAAAAAATACAACTTCGAAAAAAATCCGAAACTCTAGAATCATATGCCTCTTGTGTTTGGAATTCGTACAAAGAAGAACTAGCATGATGCGAAAAATAATTACTAGTTATACCTCTTCTTTGTATGCTAATAACCTCGAGATCTTCTGTTGTATTCCTCGCCTTCTCTTGGACGTTGTGTGGATGACGATCCTCCAAGATGAACACCACCCAAAGTCTTCTTCCTCCTTCTCTAAAATCCGGCCACCATCACCACAAAGAAATAAGAGAGCAAGGGAAAAAGAGAGGGAGAGAGGGTCGGCCACAAGAGAGAGCACAAGCAAGAGAATAAGAATTGATATCTCATGAGGCCTCCCCTCCTCTTCTTTTATATTACTTGCCCAAGGCAAATAAGGAAAGATTTTTATAAAAATTAAAAATCTTCCTCTGTTTTTCCCTTTCCCCTTTTATTTTTCCTTTTGTTTCCCTTGATTGATTCAATCATTGATTGAATCATTGATTGGATGATTGGCCGGCCCCTTGCTTGGGCACCAAGCAAGGGTGGACGACCCTTTAAAGGAAGGTAATAATCTTGTAAAAAAAATTTATAAGCAAAGAAGGAAAGCTCTTATAAAATTTTACAAGCTCTCTTTTAATTTCCTAATGTGGATGTTTTAAAAAGGAAAGTTATAAAAATTAAAACCAAGTTTTAAAATTTAAAACTTCTCTTCTAAAATTTCCTTTTTAAACATGATTACAAAAATAGAAAGTTTCAAATTTAAAACTCCCTTCCTTTTTTCCAACAACCATGAGAATAGTTAAAAAAGGAAAGTTGTAAAACTTTTAAACTTTCTTTTAAACCATGTGGCCTAATTCAAATAAGGAAAGTTTTGTAAATTTAAAATCCTTTTTTTAAACTTGTAGTTATCTACAAAGAGAAGATTTTAAAAATTCAAAACACCCCTTCTAATTTGAAATATGGTGACCGGCCCCTCAAAACTAATTGTGGTCAGCCCCCTTAGGAAGAATAGTGGCCGGCCCTTAGCTTGGTCACCAAGCCTTGGGCCAGCCCCCTCTTGGACACCAAGATGAGCTTTATATATATGGATTTGAGGCTTCATTGAAGCTACGACAGGGACCTAGAGGAGAAATTGGTTTTGGCCTTCCGACGAGCTTGAGTTGTAACACCCCAAATTTTAATATTTGGAGTCCTAAAAGTAATTTAAAAATATTTAAAAATGCTATAGAAATATTCTATGGATTTTTAGAAATTTTTAGAGTATTTTTATGCAGTTTTTGGAGGTCGTTTGGTATTTTTACTCGACGAAAGAAGTTTTGACAAAAAAATGTCCAAGCCGAGATTCGAACCCGAGACCTTCGACCAAATCAAACCTTGATCGAATCCAGCTAGCCAACTGTTCAGCGAGTGTTTTGTGAACAAATATGGAACGAGATATATATAAGTTATAATTGAAACCAAAGATACCTAATTGAAATAAAAGGGGTGGATGAGGGATCGAACCCGAGATCAAAGGGTTCAGTGGAATCCGACCGACCAAGTGTGCAAACGGTTGTTACTGACCATATAAGGGATGAATTATATTTATGCAATAGTAGATACAGAAAATAAATGGGAAAAAAGGGGTTCGGCAGGACTCGAACCCGCGACTCCAACCAGAGCCAAGCCTTCACCCATTCGCAGCCAACCAAGTGTTCCACGGGGGTTTTGTTAATCAAGTAGGGAACAAAATATATTTAAGTAGTACTAGTTAATAGAAACATTAGAGTATTAAAAGGAGAACTTAGGTGTTAATTGTCGTGACCTAATTTTCTCTCCTCTCCCTCACGAACGGCGTCGGCAACGGCTGCTTGGGCAAAATCGAAAAGAGGGAAGCAAGGGCCTCTCCGGCGGCCGGCCAAAGGGACTTCTCCACAAGCTCTTCTCGGATCCGAGCCCTCCCGTCGAAGAGAACACGCGGACACAGAGGAATCGCCGAGTTTTGGAGTTCACCCAAAACCCTAGAAGCTTCTTGTTCAGCTGTGAGTTCAAGAACGCAAGGTAAGTTGCTCCTCACCTGCGGTAAGAGTAGCTATGGAGTAGTTTTCTTGTTAGTTTATTGTTTTTCCGAAGTAAGTTGCAAGGAACCAAGCTTTGAAGTTTCTGCCGTGGATTGAGGTTTCGGATTTTGTTTCCTTCTTAATGTTCTTCTGAAGCATACTGTAAGAAGTATGTTCTTGAGGCTAACTGCTGTGAATTCAATTTGATGATTTTGTTGAGGTTCAATCACTTTCCGAGATGTCTTTCTCTGGCTTGTGGTGTTTTTTGGATTTTTGAAGGAATTTTAGGCGTTTAAGATAGAATTAGGTTTTGTTCAGATTCTGTCAAATAGATTGGGATTCTGGGCCAAGATTTTTATGGATTGTTGCTGGATTCGATGATGTTTGATCCTTCCCATTGCTCTTGAAAGTTTTGGGCAGATTGTTGGTGGATTTAGCCTTGATTGATGAAGCTTTGGCTTTCTATCGTTTCTGAAATTTCTGGACAGATATTTGTTTGGCAGTTTAAACTTCATATGGTGATTCCGAGATTTGATTGTTCTTTTTGTTTCCGAGCATGCTGCTTAGATTGGACGATTTTGGTTTGAAGTAGCTGCCGTGTATATCAAAGGAAGAAAGAGGATGATTTGTATAGCTTGAGCATGTAAATTGAATTTTTCCACCTTAATGATTAGTACATCAGATTTAGACATGTTTGGATTGGTTTATATTTGAGAACATGGAAGCAAATTAAGTGTAAACCTGTTGAACGAGTAGTAAATCATATTTTAGGGATTATTAGAACGAGTAGTTATTGATGGACAGACAGATATCGTTCTTTGCTTGCACTAGTAGTTACTGATGGACAGACAGTTACTTTGTATCAGTAGTTACTGATAGCTATTGTTGAACGAGTAGTAAGAATTGAGTTGATTTAGTGTTTTCTTTGAGTTTTCGGAATGAATTGTACAGAATTGTGATATGCAAAGGATTTGGTTTCCTTTTTCCTCTGCCATGAGTTTTTAAAGAAGATGGAAGGGGCTTTTGATTGGATTAGGTTTTGGACCTTGCTTCTTCCTGTTTTCAAATTATACTGTGAACGTTATTGTGATGGGTTTGCTGTCGTGAGTTCCAAAGAAGGATCATGAATGATTAAGTTCAAGTATGTGGGTAGTTACCTCAATCTTTATAGCTAGATTTCGGTCTTTTATTGTTCTAGGCAGCAAGCACGAAGAATAGATTCAAATTTAGGTTTTCAGTGACAATTTCTCCTTATTAGTAGCACTTCGGTTTCTTTTGTTTGTTTACTATGGCTTAATTAGACCTTTTTGTTATCAATTGTTTAACATGCTACTAGATTCTTTGTTAGTGATCCTTTAACCTGCAGTTATAGTTTTAAGTTTAGCATGTTAGTTTCAGATTTCATGAAAACATTTCAGATGTAGATTTTCAGTTTTAGTTTATATATATATCTATGCAACAAACTGCCTTTTATTCCAAGTATATAGTTAGATTTTTCTTTAAGCTTTTAGTTTTCCTTTGTTCTGCTATTAGGCAATGAACATAGAATGGCTTGGATTAAGTATTGGTTTATTAGGCTAATTGGAGGTTGATCCGACAGTGATTTTGGTTTATTTTATGATGAAGTAGATAGTGTAATCTCTTTAGTGCAGAAGTGTGGATGAAGAGTGAAGATGAGCATATGTAATATGTTGCTTTGGTGAGTATCATGTGTTAAGACTAAAGATGATTTGAATTGATGAAATGAATTTAACAGGTGAGAAGTATGTGAATAATTTAGATATGTAAGTAGTAAGTTCAGAGTAGAAGTTTAGTTTAGAAGATGAGAAAAGAGATGTATATGTTGATCAATATAGATTTTATACTGAGAATTCCTTTCTGACCATAAGTTTAATGGCATAATTGATGTTCAGAATTAAAGTACTTGGATGTGTCAATATCAAGGATTCCATTTGGTCTCAGCCGGTTACTAGAATCTGAAATTCTAGGTTTATAATTGTCATGTGAGAATTTTAGTGCAGTTTAGATCTCCTTGAAGTGCAGAATTTTAATGCAGTTGAAATCTCCTTGTAGTGCAGAATTTTAGTGCAGATTTTTATTATGTATTAGTGTGTAGATTTTATTAAGCATTAGTGTGCAGATTTTTATTTAACATTGCAATATAGATTTCTGTTAAGCATTGTAGTACAGAATTTTGTTAAGCATTGTAGTGTAGATTTGCTTTAAGTATTTAGTTTCTTTAGTAGTGCAGATTTGCTAACAAGGCTTTAGATTTCCCTTAAATATGCATGATTGTGTGTTACCTAGTTGATTTCACTTATAGTTGCATATGGAAAAAAATGCCCTAATAGTATTTTGAGTTTAAGAAAAGTATAAGAAAGATAAAGAAAAGAAAGAAAAATGCCAAGGCCTTAAGTAGATCCCAAAATCAAGATTTTAGGGATTTTGATACACAAGGTGCTTGTTAAAATGTTAAGACATTTAAAGAAAAAGTAATTAAGATATTTTACTTTGAAGAGGCTAGTACTCGACTTCCAAGGTTGTCGTTAAACAAATCCAGGTGACCAATTCCAAAGTCTTGGCCCTGGTAAGACCAAGGTCTTTATCCTTGTAGGACTGGTGACTAGCTACCACAGTCTCTATTATGGAGCGCCCATAAGATGGTACTACGCCTGGACCCAAGAAGAAGTTTATTATTATTTTGAAGTATTAAAGTATAAGTTTTTGGAACAAATGAAACAAGCTTTAAAGATGCTTAGAATCAGTAAGTTTAGTTCTTTAGAATTCTAAGCATTCAATATTAGTTTTATTTGTTTCCCTTATTAGTTTATTGAGCATGATTAGTCTTATTTCTAGCATGCTGTTTAGACTTCCCTATGCTGTTTAGACTTTCCTTTGTTGTTTAGTCTTTCCTTTCTTGTTAGGCTTTTCTTTGCTATTTCGAGCATGAACAGTATTGAGTTCTTAGTTCTATTCCATTTGCTATTGATTCTAGCATGAGCAGTATAGATTCTTATTTCTAGTACTTTGTTATTAGATGAGCATGAGTAGCCTTCTTTTTAGCATTTCAGTTTCAGTATCTTTTGTATTTACATGCGCATATTCGAGTTTTTGTGAGTTAGATAGCGCTTACTAAGTATTTTGCTTATAGATTGCATTTCCTCTTACTGCAGATACAGGAAAGGAAAAGATTTAGCAAAGCAAGGCGACAAGGTGACGCGGATGGTGTGTGATGCCAGGACTATGGAAGTCTTGGGACTTAGTTTAGGAATTTGTTAGATAAATTTTGTATATAAGTTGATAAGAAAATTTTGGAGTAGGAAGTTGTATTTTATTTTGTTCTGCTATTCATTACTTGCATGATTTGATTTTATTAAACTGCATGGTGATGTTATTTCTTTTGTGTGTTTGATATATGTTCCAGCCAACTGTGGCTGATGTATATTATGTTTGTATCTCAGTTTAAGGTCACTGGTACAGGAGAGACTCTGTCGAAATTTTTCGGTAGAGACTCCTCGTGGTTTCGATCATACCGGTTAATTAGAGTTAGTAGTTAAGTAACGGTCATACTTAGAGTGTAGTAGTAATAAGAAGGGTGGTCGTTACATGAGTATCCCATGTTCGCCCCGAACACACAACTCAAGTTCATCAATAATAACTCATTCCACTAGAGAGTTATTATTGCACTACTGCACCAATCCCAAATTACATTATGGGCTCCTTCTTATCATGAGTATGTTAGTCTCCCTGTATTTAAGATATCGAATGTCCATTAATTTAATTGAGTTACTGACAACTCACTTGAATTAATGTCTTAGTCCAAAAGTAGTACCACTCAACTTCATTGTCATGTCGAACTAAGTCCACCTGTAGAGTTCAACATGACAATCCTTATGAGCTCCTCTTGGGGGCATTCTCAACCTATATTACTAGGACACAATTTCCTTCTATAATCAACAACACACACTATAAGTAATATCATTTCTCAACTTATCGGGCCTATTCATTTATCGAGCTAAATCTCACCCTTTGATAAGTCAAAAAAATAAATACTAAATATATGTGCTTGTTATTATATTAGGATTAAGAGCACACACTTCCATAATAACTAAGGTCTTGTTCTTTTATTAAATTAGTATAAAAAGAACTTACCTTAAATGGTTCTACTCAATACATTAAGAGTGTACTAGTGTAATTTATTAGTCAAGATAAACTAATACATAAGTACACTACGACTATTCCAATGGTTTGTTCCTTTCCATCTTAGTCGTGAGCAACTGTTTATAATTTATAAAGAACTGATAACACGATCTTCTGTGTGTGACACCACACACCATGTTATCTACAATATAAATTAATTAAACAACTACACTTAACAAATAAATGTAGATATTTGACCAATGTGATTCTTTTATTTCAAAAATAAATGTTTACAAAAGCTAGGCTTCTAGTATACACTCTAACACGGAGGGCCTGCAGAATGCCGCCAACCCCTGGGTCTTGACTTACTTGTAAATTCAAGGAATTGATCCATATGTTTTGTATACAGTACATACATAGAATTTTAATAAAAATAGTTGTGGAAAATGATATTACTATTATATTTTGTAAGCCTCCAACAGTGCTGTCAAAACCTGATGTAAAGCTCTTTGATGGTGGTAGCGTGGTCTGGAAAAAAATTTAAGCCACTGTTGGGCCTGATATGATACCATATCAGGCCCAACGCGGTCCTGATATGAGACTATATCAGGCCCAACATGGACCTGATATAAGACTATATCGGGCCCAATGTGGCCCTTATTCTCTACTTAGTATTTGTCTTAAAAATGAAATGGTGGTTGTTGGTTCTCCTAACTTAAAAGGTGTTTTTAAAAACTTATAGTTCCTCCCCTCTCAAACCTTCTTATTGAACAAGAATTTGAGGAAATCAAATACCCTAACAAAAGAAGTAATATATAGAATAAAATTAATCGATACACTATAAGCGAAAAATTTTAATTTTAAAATAACTAGAATAATTTCAGATAAGATATATATATATATATATATATATATATATATATATAGGTGCACTATTCCGTGCCAAATGGCACGGAGAAAGAACTTCTAATCCAGGGTGTATAAATAAGTTTTGATACTATATATAGCTCCTCCCCTCTCAAACCTTCATAGGGAAGGTGATTTCAAGTAAATCCAAGTAGGGTAGGGCCATCAGTGGATTTTGATCAAAATCTACTAATGAACCTAGACACCTATGATTGGACCCATTTCAGTTCGAGTGGGATTCTGGAGTTTCAAGGACTTCAACGGTGCTAGCAAAACCTGATTTACAGCTCTCTAGGGGTGGTAGCAAGTTTTGTAAAAAAAAAATAGTCTCTATTGGGTCTGATATGAGACCATATCGGGCCCAACGTGGGCCTGATATAAGACCATATTAGCCCAACATGGCCCTTAATCTCTACTTAGTATTTGTCTTAAAAATAAAATAGTGGTTGATGGTTCTCCTAACTTAAAATGTGTTGTTTAGAATTTATAGCTCCTCCCCTCTCAAGCCTTAGTGTCTTATTGAACGAGAATATGAGGAAATCAAATACCCTAAAATAATGAAGTAATATATAGAATAAAATTAATCAATACACTATGAGCGAAAAAATTTCAATTTTTGAATAAATAGAATAATTTTAGATAAGATATGAGTACTAATATATATATATATATATATATATATATATATATATATATATATATATATATATATATATATATATAAAGAGGTGCACCATTTCATGCCAAATGGCACAAAGCAAGAACTTCTAATCCAGGATGTATAAATAAGTTTTGACACCATATATAGCTCCTCCCCTCTCAAATCTTGAGAGGGAAGGTGATTCAAGTAAATCCAAGTAGGGTAGGGTCATCAGTGGGTTTTGGTCAAAACCTACTGATGGATCTAAACACCTTTGATTGGACCCATTTCAGTTTGAATAGGATTCTAGAGTTTCAAGGACTCCAACAGTGCTAGCAAAACCTAATTTACAACTCTCTAGGGGTGGTAGCAAGTTTTGTAAAAAGAAATCAGTCTCTATTGGGCCTGATATGATACCATATCAGGCTCAATGTGGGCCTGATATGAGACCATATCAGGTCCAACGTGAGCCTGATATAAGACCATATCAGGTTCAACGTGGCCCTTAATCTCTACTTAGTATTTGTCTTAAAAATAAAATAGTGGTTGATGATTCTCCTAACTTAAAAGGTGTTGTTTAGAATTTATAGCTCCTCCCCTCTCAAACCTTCTTATTGAACGAGAATATGAGGAAATCAAATACCCTAAAAAAATGGAGTAATATATAGAATAAAATTAATCGATACACTATGAGCGAAAAAAATTTTAATTTTTGAATAACTAGAATAATTTCAGATAAGATATGAGTATATATATATATATATATATATATATATATATATATATATATATTTATTTATTTATTTATTTATTTATTTATTTATTTTAGTACTCATATCTTATCTGAAATTATTGATAGGAAGTTTTGCAAAAAAATTCAGCCTCTGTTGGGCCTGATATGATACTATATCAGGCCCAACGTGGGTCTAATATTAAACACTATTATTAAAAAATAATAATAATAAACCGTAAATAAATAGAATCGATTAAATATAAAAATATGGGATATCATGTCCACATTTCAATCACAGCAAAAGCGCACACTCTCCTGCTTCGGCCGCCATCTTCTTCTCGAAGGCATCCTACATAGCTCCGTTCGAGGCGTGACTCTACCATCACCGGCGTGCTAGAATTAGTTTCGTACATAGCTCCATTGCTAATGATGTGGTTCTTTCTATAACGGTTTCACTTAGGGTTTGTGTTAATGTTATGGGCATGTTAGAATAAGAGCATAGTCATTATTATGGAATCTAAGAGTTATTTTTCTGTGTGTGGTTATACAGTAGCTAGGTTCACTATGGCTACAAAAAGGGCGTTGACAAGTGTGAGTGTTGATCAACCAAGTTATCCAAGTTATGTCAACAAAGGAAGAACTAAAAGAATGAACTGGAAAAGTACCATTTGTCACTTCAGAAAATTTATTTCTTCTGTTAAACCGACTATAGAACAAGAACAGAAGATTCGAGGCATACCTTTTTCGTGGATCCTCGACCTCCTTAATAGTTCTTTTGTAAGAGCTCAGGTCTAGAATATGTTTGATAATTGGGATCATGAGGAACAAAACTATATCTTCCATGGGAAGAAACTGAAATTTACAAAGGTAGATGTGGCACTGATTCTTGGCCTACCCGACAATGAAAAGATATTTCGTCTCGATTTAAATGAGGCCTCCAACGCACTGTACATGGAGTTTTTCCAAGATTCGGATTGTTCTGCCAAACATTTGGAGAAACTGATTATGAAGTCAAGATCAAATGACAAACTGTACTGTCGACTGTATATCCTGTATTTTTTTGCAATTGTTCTGTTTTGTGGTAGTAGCAGTGTTCTTAGAATACATGTACTCTCCCTAATTGACTGTGTAGATGATTTTGAAAACTTAGCTAGGTTTAACTGGTGCAATGCAGTATACAGTTTCATGGCTCCTCAATTAGACTCCATTGGCTTCGAGCTTACATTGAGACCAAAACCACAGGTTGCTGATTCAACGCCCAAGGCCCCCTTGCTCAAGAGATTTCCAAATATTTTGACTGTAAATCTGATTACATATATATCACGATATTGGTAATGAATATGATTTATTTTTATAATCATATTGTAGGTATAGGTGTGTGAGCACATCAGCATTATTAATCCAGACCATCCTGAAAAATGGCTAGAATACTATTGATTCGGCGGATAGAACAGGGGGCCCCCGTTCTGAGGGGTCGCCGCCACGTGGAAGTCAAAAGGCCAGGTGGACCGGGCGGCTGACCGGAGAAAGTTGGATCGACCTCCCGGCCAGCCGGATAGGAGTCGGGATACCGGCGCTCGAACGAACAATAATGAGGGGCCGAGCGGAAGTCATGCTTAGCCGAAGATATAAGGTAACATAGCGCTAACAGTCCTTGCATAGCAACCTACCGAAATCTCCCCAGCGTATCAATACCAACGGCAGGTCGGACGTGCCGTCCGACCGGCGCATAAGATGAGGGTCGTCCGGACAGCACTCCCCGTCCAGCCTGCCGGACGGACCCACCGGCCTGTGGTAGGCAGAGAAAGACAAGAATATCTTAGGCCAGCTGTCAAGCCCTAGGGCTAGGCCATACTCCTAGTCTGACAACTAGGTGTTCTCCTGTCCCATCGAAGACGTGCTTGGACTGTAGCAGTATGGCGTCAGGTAAGCTTTCTGACAGACACATACCGAGGTATGAGCTGCGGATACGTACGTGCCTCGGTGGACGTGCAGGAGCTCCTTCACCACTCTATATAAAGAGCCTCATACTTCGCCGGAGGTACGCGTGGAACACCTTTGGAGCTACTTTTTCCACCACTTGCTTACCTGACTTGAGCGTCGGAGGGTCGCCGCCGAGAACCCCTTCCCGGCCCGACTTGCGGGTTCGCGAGCCGTGCCACCGTCGAAGATCCACGCCGATCGGAGAGTGCCCGTGCCCGTCCGCTGATTGATTCGGACAGATCAATTTGGCGCCGTCGTGGGAACGCCCGCATCGAGCGGAAACAATGGGCGAGGGGACGACAACACACGGCAACGCTTTCGACGGAGGAACTCGACGCCCTGGAGATAAGGGCCGCCAAGCTTGTGGAGCAAAAAACAGAAAGCAGCAAGCAACGTCAGCGTCTGGCGGTCGAGCGGAAGCACCGCCGGCCACCGTTGCATTTCATCGAGCCCTATTCCATACCCCTGAAGCCGTAGCAGCTCACAGAGATCGGGGATCTTCTTCGGACGAAATGCCTAGAAGAGATGACAGAAAAGGGAAAGCCCCTCGAGCGGACGCATCGCCCGAGAGGATTAATCGCCAATTTTCAGAGGCTATTCTACGAGATCCTCTGCCGAAGCACTACGTGCCTCCGACGATCGGCGAGTATAATGGGACAACCGACCCGGATGATCATCTGGGTAAGTTTGATAACACCGCTATGCTCCATCAATACACAGATGGAGTAAAATGCCGAGTTTTTCTTACCACTCTCTCGAGATCAGCTCAACGGTGGTTTCGGAGGCTGCCGGACGGATCCATCACCAGCTTCAAGGACTTCCGAACGGTCTTCCTCCATCATTTTGCAAGCAGTCGGCGATATCAAAAAATCAGCGTTAGTCTGTTCGCTATCAAACAAGAAGCCCGTGAATCGCTCCGAGCTTACATCCAGTGGTTCAACAAAGTGGCCATGGATATTCCAACGGCCACCTCGGAGACCATGATGAATGCCTTCACACAAGGCCTAGTGGATGGGGATTTCTTCCGATCGCTCATCCGAAAGCCGCCCCGAGACTACGACCACATGCTACACCGGGCCAACGAATACATCAACGTGGAGGAAGCGCAAGCAGCCAGGAAAAAAGAAACTCCAATCGAGCGGGCTCCACCTGCCGAGCGGAAGCCTCCCACCACTCATCAACCGCCAAGAGGACCGAGGGCCGAAGCAATCCGCTCCCCTCATGTGAGGTCCCACGTGCAAGAAGTAGCAGCCGAACGGCCCAAGCCAAAGAAGAAATGGACTCCCATGTTCTGCTCAATCCACCGCACGGACACGCATAACACCAGAGATTGTTGGAGCCTTCCTTTGATTGCTCATCCTGTTCCTCGAAGTGGCGGGCGTAGATCACCGTCGTCTGACAGGCGACAAAGGCCTTGTGTAGCCGAGCGGACAGTAACTGACAGGCGACAACAACAAACTCCTGAGCGGCATCGCTCTCCGAGACGGGAGAATCTCCGGACGTCTAGGGAACGTCCTCGATCGTCCGCTCGGGAAGAAGAAAATAGAAGCAATGCTTCCCGAGGCGAGATCAATATCATAGTAGGCGGGCCGACCGGAGGAGATTCTAACCGAGCCAGGAAGGCGAGCGTCCGGCAGCTCCAAATCCATGCAATCAGCTGCAGCCAAGAGCGGGCGAGCGGACCAGAAATCAGTTTCGGGCCAGGGGACTTGGAAGGAGTTGAAGTACCACACGATGATGCCCTACTCATCAAAGTGGTAATAGCCAATTATACTATTCACCGCGTATTTGTTGACACAGGGAGCTCAATCAACATCATATTCAAGAAGGCGTTCGATCAACTACAAATCGACCGAGCCGAGCTGCTGCCCATGACAACCCCGCTCTACGGGTTTACGGGCAATGAAGTCCTGCCGATTGGGCAAATCTGGCTAGCTATCTCGCTGGGAGAGGAGCCGCTCAGAAGGACGCGGACAGCGAACTTCGTGGTGGTCGACTCTCCCTCATCATACAACGTCATTTTGGGACGACCGGCGCTAAGCGAGTTCCGGGCGGTCGTCTCCACCTTCCACCAGAAGATCAAATTCCCCGTCGAAGACAAAGTGGGAGAGGTACGGGGAGACCAGCTGGCAGCTCGGCGATGCTACATTGAAATGGTCCGAGCAGAAGCAAGTTCCGCTCGAAAATCGCCATGGATTGAGGTGAATGCTATAACTGAAAAGCCTTCCTCTTTAGTTTATGAAGAAAAAGAGGAAGTACAGATACACCCAACCCGATCGGAGGCTACGACATTCATTGCGTCCGATCTAGAGGTGAAGCAGAAAGAGGAGCTGATCCAATGCCTCAGAAGAAACCATGATGTCTTCATCTGGTCGACACATGAGCTGCCCGGAATTTCACCAAGTATTGCGCAGCATGAGCTCCACGTCCGACCGGACGCTCGGCCAGTCAAGCAGAGAAAAAGAGATTTCAGCGCCGAGCAGAATGCCATCATCCAGGCGGAGGTGGCGAGGTCCAGTTCCCGAGCTGGCTGACGAACGTAGTATTAGTCTCCAAGCCGGGCAACAAGTGGAGAGTATGCATAGATTTTCGGGATCTCAACAAAGCCTGCCCAAAAGACTTTTATCCTCTGCCCAGAATAGATTAGCTAGTGGACTCTATGGCCGGCTGCGAATTAATTTGTATGCTCGACGCTTACCAAGGCTATCATCAAGTACCGCTCGCTCGTGAAGATCAAGAAAAAGTCAGCTTCGTGACGGCCGACGGCACATATTGCTATAATGTGATGCCGTTCGGATTGAAGAATGCGGGAGCCACCTATCAACGCTTGATGAATAAAGTATTCAGAGAGCAGATCGGGCGAAATCTGGAAGTGTATGTGGACGACATTCTCATCAAGACCGTCCGAGCGGCCGATCTCTTCAAAGACATGGAGGAAACCTTCCGAACGCTGCGCAAATATGGAGTCAAGCTAAATCCCCAGAAGTGCCTGTTCGGAGCAAAAGGAGGGCGTTTCCTGGGATACATAGTGACCGAGCGGGGAATCGAAGCAAATCCCAGCAAGGTGAAAGCTCTGCAAGACATGCCGCCTCCAAGAAATACAAGGGAAGTGCAACATTTGACCGGTCGGATAACTGCACTGTCCCGGTTCATCTCCAAAACTGCCGACCGGAGCCTCCCTTTCTTCAAAATCTTGCGCAAGGCCACTAAGTTTCACTGGGATGAAGAATGCGATCGGGCGTTCGAAGACTTAAAGGCATATCTGAACTCTCTCCCGATATTGGCCAAGCCGACTGCGGGTGAGCCACTTTATATGTACTTGTCTTCAATCGAGCATGCAATCGGCTCGGCGTTAGTAAGGGCGAGCGGAGAAGAGCCCGTGTATTTCCTTAGTCATATTTTAAAAGATGCTGAATCTCGCTACACTGGGCTCTGGTCCTCGCCGCTCGGCGCCTTCGCCCATACTTCCTGGCGCATACCATCATTGTCAAAACCAATAGCCCGCTCGAGCATGTATTATTAAACCCAGAAGCGTTTGGGCGGCTCATCAAATGGACGATTGAGTTAAGTGAATTTGACATCCAATACCAGCCCCGCTCGACGATCAAAGCGCAATCCTTGGCCGATTTTGTGACTGAGGTGCAAAGGCCGGAGCCGGAAGCTATGTGGAGAATATATGTGGATGGGTCGTCCACTCGGCTCGGAAGCGGGATTGGAATATTGTTGCTCTCCCCTCAAGAAGAAAAGATGCACTTATCCGTCCGGCTGGATTATAAAACTACCAACAATGAAGCAGAGTATGAGGCCCTCATAGTCGGCTTGCAGGCAGCTCGGCATGTTGGCGTCGGTCGGGTAACACTTCATTCGGATTCGCAGTTGGCCGCGCAGCAGCTCTCTGGCACTTTTGAAATTAACAACGCCCGGCTCAAGCTCTACGCTGAAGCGTTTGAGAAACTTAAAGCCAATTTTAGAGAAGTTATTGTCCAAAAGATACCCAGAGCAGAAAATCAAGCAGCCGATGAGTTAGCCAAACTCGCGAGCTCAATAACGTCGGTCGCCATTCAGCAGCCAATTGAAAAAGTACTGTTGGTGGCGCACGTCGACCGGATGGAAGGCCTCACGTTTCCAAGCGACTGGCGGACACCCATCATAGAGTTCCTCCGCTCGGGCGCCACACCATCCAATGAGAATGAAGCCCAGCTCCTAAGAAGGAGAGTCGGTCGGTTCACACTCATCGGCGATCAGCTTTACAAAAAGGCTTTCTCACGCCCGCTGTTGAAATGCGTGAGCTCGGAGGACTCAGCTTACTGTTAGGACCAAAAGTAGCTAGAGGGGGGGTGAATAGCTCGTCGCGTGCTCGTTGCTCGGTGTTGCTTGTTTCTTCTTGGATGTGCAGCGGAAAATACAGAAACAAACACAAAACGCTAACACTAGGATTTTACTTGGTATCCACCTCACAAGAGGTGACTAATCCAAGGATCCACACCAACGCACACACCCTCCACTATGAATAACACTCCTTTATGGTAACTACCAAAGGCGGAGAAGCCCTACAACACTCTCAATACAAGAAGAAGAAAGGGAAATACAAGTTAAGCAAAAGCTTACAAGATGTGCAGTAAAAACCCTAACCCTAACTTCTTCCTCTTGCAATAGATCCGCCTCTTGACTTGGAAAGCCTCCAAGAACCTTCAAGAACTGGCGATCACGTGCTTGTAGAGAGCTGTGGAGGAGCTGGAATGAATCGGAGAAGAGCTCGTAAAGAGATGCCGAAGACCACGCTCGCCTGCGGCTTTAAACCCGACGCAACGGTCGGATCCCGATCGATTCGAATGTTCCGAATCGTTCGGGAGCTGAATCGATCCACGGATCGATTCGGCGCTTATCGAACGGCGGATCGATCCACGGATCGATCCGGCGCTTATCACGCGAAACCGATCGTGATCCGCGATCGAGGACCTGATCGATCCACGGATCGATCCGAAATGGATTGGAACGTCGGATCGATCCAGCGATCGATCCACGATGGATCGATCCACGGATCGATCCGACGCAATTTTGCCCAAAACCAAGTCCCAAACCTCCTAACCAACATCCGGTCAACCTTGACTGTTGGTACATCATGCCTCGCATCTGGTCACTCCCTTGACCTGCCAGGACTCCCCACCAAGTGTCCGGTCAATCCCTTTGACCCACTTGGACTTTTACTCGTCGTGCCAAGTATCCGGTCACTCCATTGACCTACTTGGACTTCCACCAGATGTCTGGTCAACCTTGACCCATCTGGACTTCCTTCCTTGCCAAGTATCCAGTCAATCCTTTGACCTACTTGGACTTCCCAACACCAGATGTCCGATCATCCTTGATCCATCTGGATTTCCTTCCTTGCCAAGTATCCAGTCAATCCTTTGACCTACTTGGACTTCCCAACACCAGATGTCCGATCATCCTTGATCCATCTGGATTTCCTTCCTTGCCAAGCTATCCAGTCAATCCTTTGACCTACTTGGACTTCCCAGCACCAGATGTCCGATCATCCTTGATCCATCTGGATTTTCCCTTGCCTGGCTTCACTCACCAGGGCTTTCACCTAGCTTCACTCACTAGGGTTTTCCATCTGCCTAGCTTCACTCACCAGGATTTCCATCTGCCTAGCTTCACTCACTAGGACTTTCACCTGGCTTCACTCACCAGGATTTCCATCTGCCTAGCTTCACTCACTAGGACTTCCTTCTGCCTGGCTTCACTCACCAGGACTTTTCTTCTGCCTGGCTTCACTCACTAGGACTTTCACCTGGCTTCACTCACCAGGACTTTCATTTTGCCTAACATCCCAGTTAGGACTTCCCAGTCAAGTATCCAGTCAACCTTGACCTACTTGACTTTTCTTCAATCAATATCTTATTGTCAAACATCTAAACCCAAACCAAGACTCAGCTTGGTTACCCAGGTCAACCTTGACCTGAGGGATATTGCACCAACAATCTCCCCCTTTTTGATGTTTGACAATACCACAATAACACTTACAATCCCATATGTAAGTTAGGCTAATCCCATAGCCTCCTTCTTCATGCCACTAGGTAATGAAAGTATAAATTAAGCTCTTCATTCTCCTCCTAAGAGGGCAAACTCCCTCTAGGTAATGAAAGCCTAACTTACTCCCTTTCATGAGTCCTTTCATTCTCCCCCTATGACCTTCCCATAGGTAATGAAGGACTAAGCTTAACCATACATTCTCCCCCTATTGGCACACATCAACCCATCGTTGGACACACATCAACCTATGCTCCAATTCTGGGCACACTTCAACAAATCCATTTGTTGAAGACTCTCCCCCTGAAGAGTTGCTCATCGTTGTTCACAACATCACTCGTTGTGATCAACACGATAATGAAGGTCCCATACCCTTCATTTATCCTTAACTTCTCCCTCAATGTAGACAACTACCCAACCTTGAGCATTATCTACCACTTGAGTGTCCACTTGAAATAATGAGGATATCCACTCCCCATTTCTCCCCATTTCAAGTTTAAATGCTCAACCTTGAGCAAGTTCGCAACAGAAGGTTAACCACCTTCCAAGGTTCATGAAAAGTAATTTTTATGTCTTTAAAGAGTCCCTCCCCCTAAAGACATGGTGGTAACTTCTGTCATTGCACCAACAATGACTTGGAATCCCTAAACCTTTGGGAAACCCAAATATAGAAGTTTTGAGGTTCAAATATTCAAAATTTGAAACAACCTCAACCTAAACTTCTACTTAGTCTTCGTTAACCAATCCATCCTTGTTTTCAACATGAAAACACCCTTTGTATGTATACAAATGTATTTAAGGGGTTTGGAATGGTTACCTAGACTCGAAGAGGTTCAAAGATGCTGAAATCAGGCCTTCCCGCCAAAATCGACAACTTGGATCGATTGGAGTTGGGTTCAATCGATTGAACCTTCTGAATCGATCCATCGATCGAGGACTCCTGAATCGATCGGCTGATCGATCCAGTGAGTTTCGCTCGCGGGAATTTCCGTTTGAATCGATCCATGGATCGATTCATGGAACTCAATCGATCCATGGATCGATCAGACTCGATAGTTGCTGAAATTCCTTTTCGGTCAACTTCAGAAACCCTAGAAAATTCTACAAAAATCCAAAAATTATGAAATTTCGTGTAGACATTATTTAGGGCATACTTAATCATGGAAAAATAGTTTTCTATGAAAATACATCATATTTTCAAAGATTGACACAAACTTGAAAACTTACAAAAACTTTAGTGTTTTTCTTCAAGTTTGTGTCTAACTATTCAATGGTGATTACTATCAAAAGATAGCCTTCACCAAGGTTTTCCAAAAACATTTTAAAAACATTTTCAAAACCAATATCCCATCATGTTCCTTGGGCATAATGCACATGACTTGTACATTAGCTTTCCCAATGATGGGAAAACACATAACTATGTGTTTTGATGAATTTAAAACTCAAAGGAATGCACTAAGTCAACATCTTGAGCTTTGTTCATCATCCTAACATCTCACTTGTATATAATATGCACTAAAACATATACAAGTCATCTTATAGGTCTTTGTGAGATGTAAGATTTTGGTTTTGCCCTATTCTAGGGATCATGCATATCTATCTAGGCATTTTGAGAGGTAGACATCCACAAAGGATGTTACTTGTTGATTTACTTGTTAAACAAATGTCACTTGTTTATTCCACTTGTTATAAACAAATGCCACTTGTTAAACTAATGTCATTTGTCCTTAATTACAAGGAATTAAACTTAATGCATGATTATGTTATGGCATACATCAAAAGAAAATAATTTTCACAAGAAAATATCCTATTGCTACATGATGTATGAATGTCATGACATGGTTTTTTTTTTTTTTTTTTTTTTTTGGATTTTTCATAATAAAACATGAATGCAAAAATAGACATGATGTCATGGCATATGATGGGCAAACAATCATGGCAAGATTTAGCATAACTAAATTATACCTAGATTAACTATCTAAGTATCCTTAAAGTCTTAGCTAAACTTACACCTTAAACCTAGATTGCCCTAAAGTGCTTCAAGAAAATGCCAAAGCCTAAGTTTGCATTTCTTATACCCTTGATTAATTTATGCCAATTAAAATAAACATGTCCTCAAATGTTGGCATAATCCATTTTTCCTCAAGAGTAGCACTTTTAAATTTAAGGCCCGGATTGCCTTAAATTGCCTAAGAACATACCAAAATCCCAACTTGATAGTTCTTATGAATTTCCCAATATGTGCCATTTAAGATTAAAATCAATTCTTCCACCATTAGGCACATTTTACTCTTTCAAGGAGTAATCAATAGGTCCATTTCATTTTCAAAGGTTAACTAAACCTTGAAAATGCTCCTTGAGTGTCAATTTCCTCAAAGTTGAGTTAACTACCCTTCTAATCGGAGTTGACACTCTCTAACCCATCTATGGGGTAGAGAAGATGCTCCTAGGAACCCAACACCTATTGGTGCTCCTTGGATGCTCTAGGTACTCACTAGGGATAACTTCCCTAGATACCTTCCTAGTGACCTTGTTGGGCTTCTTAGAAGCCTTGGTCACATTTTCTAGGTCAACTCTAGGGATAGCCTCCCTTGTGACCTTGTTTGTGACTTTCTTAGACTTCTTAGAAGTCTTAGTCACATTTGTTGCAAAAATACTCTTAGGGATGACTTCCCTAGTATTTTTGGCTTGACCACTAGACCTAGGGCTTGTTCCATAACTATATGGAACTCTATGGTAAGAGGGCACATCCTTCTTAGCCTTTGGTTTGTATCCCAAACCTCTATGGCCATTGGATGACTTTTGTACCCCTAGACCTAGGCTATGCTCATTTTGGCCTAATAGGATATTTTCCATCCTTCTTAGGGTCTTTTCCATTTTATCAAGTCTTGACCTCAAGACTTGATTTTCCATCACTAAGTCCTTAGTTTTTGGTTTTCCATTAAGTCCATGAGCATTTTTGTTTCTAGGCTTGTAGCTACAATCCTTAGAGTTCTTGCCTAGACTTTTACCTACATTCCTAGCCTTAGGTGTAGTAGTTTTGGCATGTAGGGCCACATGCTTTTCCTTAAAGCCCTCATGCTTCCTATTCTTATGGTAAATTGCATTAAAATGATAAAAATTTGACCTAGCATGCTTTTTACCATTTTGCAAGGGAATAGGCTCAATAAAAGTTACCTTCCTTTTTACCTTGGAGGCTCCCCCTTGACTAGTGCCTCCTTGAGCCTTGACCATCTTCTTCCCCTTGGGGCATTGACTTCGGTAATGCCGTTTTTGTTGACACAAGAAGCACACAATGTGCTCCTTGCTCTTCTTTGTCCCGGGGGTGGTCTCCTTGGGCTTCTCCTTGCCCTTTTGTGCCACTTGGCCCTTCTTCTTGGCCAAGTTGGGACACTTGCTCTTATAGTGCCCATGTTCCCTACACTCAAAACATATTATATGATTTTTATTATTAATTGAAACATTTATACCTTTGCTTGTAGGGGTGGCATCTTTTTCTTTGGATCCGGAGGTAGAAGCTTCCTCTTGATCGGACCTTGATTCTCCTCCCTTTGATTTTTCTTGACTTGTGGAGGTAGAAGCTTCTTCCTCCTCTTGATCTCTTGACCCGGATGTAGAAGCTTCTTCTTCATCTTGATCCGGTGTCACCAAGGATTGCTCCCCCTCAATCCTAGAGGTGGAGGCTTCATCATCTTGAATGTGAAACAAGGAGTATGCTCCCTCCTTGTTCCCTTCGTTGCATTCCCTTGAGGATGAAGCTTCTTGGATTTCCTCTTCTTCGGAGGTTGAGTATCTCTCAACCTCGGGGTCCTCCTCTTGGTCTTGCTCCAAAGAGTCACCCTCTTTGGATTCTTCATGATCTTGTACAGTGGAGGGGATCTCTTCATGAAGCTTGGCCAATTTGCTCCAAAGCTCCTTGGCATCTTCGAACTCTCCAACTCGAGCCAAGATGTGGCTAGGCAATAAGTTGACCAGAAGCTTGGTCACTTTGTCATTTGCCTCGCCCCTTTGAATTTGCTCTGAGCTCCATCTGCTTTTCTTTAGAAGCTTGCCCTTGGAGTTTGTTGGAGCTTTGAAGCCTTCCATTAGAGCAAACCATTGCTCTATCTCCATCATAAGAAAATTTTCAATTCTTGATTTCCAAGAATCAAAACTCGTGGAAGTGTATGGTGGAGCCACCCTTGTGTCAAATCCAAGTCCATCTTGGAATTGCATCTTGAAGTTGAGCTTTTTGATATCTTTGACTTTGACAATTTTTGCTTCAACTTCTTCACCCTCTAGCTTTTCTTGTTATGCTTGACCCTTCCGGTGATGATTCCGGTGAAGAGCGGCCTTGCTCTGATACCACCTGTTAGGACCAAAAGTAGCTAGAGGGGGGGTGAATAGCTCGTCGCGTGCTCGTTGCTCGGTGTTGCTTGTTTCTTCTTGGATGTGCAGCGGAAAATACAGAAACAAACACAAAACGCTAACACTAGGATTTTACTTGGTATCCACCTCACAAGAGGTGACTAATCCAAGGATCCACACCAACGCACACACCCTCCACTATGAATAACACTCCTTTATGGTAACTACCAAAGGCGGAGAAGCCCTACAACACTCTCAATACAAGAAGAAGAAAGGGAAATACAAGTTAAGCAAAAGCTTACAAGATGTGCAGTAAAAACCCTAACCCTAACTTCTTCCTCTTGCAATAGATCCGCCTCTTGACTTGGAAAGCCTCCAAGAACCTTCAAGAACTGGCGATCACGTGCTTGTAGAGAGCGTGGAGGAGCTGGAATGAATCTGAGAAGAGCTCGTAAAGAGATGCCGAAGACCACGCTGCGCCTTTAACGACGCCAGCGGTCGGATCCCGATCGATTCGAATGTTCCGAATCGATCGGGTTTGAATCGATCCACGGATCGATTGAGCGCCTGCTCGAAGCGCGCTGGATCGATCCGGATCGATCCGGCGCTATCACGCGGCATCGTCCGTCGATCGGTGATCGATCGGGACCTCTGAATCGATCCACGGATCGATCCGAGCTTCTGAAAGAATGCGGATCGATCCACCGATCGATCCGACTGAATCGATCCACGGATCGATCCGGACTTGGTTTTGCCCAAAACCAAGTCCCAAACCTCTTAACCAACATCCGTTGACCTGTTGGTACATCATGCCTCGCATCTGGTCACTCCCTTGACTGCCAGACTCCCACCAAGTGTCCGGTCAATCCTGACCCACTTGGACTTTTACTCGTCGTGCCAAGTATCCGGTCACTCCATTGACCTACTTGGACTTCCACCAGATGTCTGGTCAACCTTGACCCATCTGGACTTCCTTCCTTGCCAAGTATCCAGTCAATCCTTTGACCTACTTGGACTTCCCAACACCAGATGTCCGATCATCCTTGATCCATCTGGATTTTCCCTTGCCAAGTATCACAATCCTTTGACCTACTTGGACTTCCCAACACCAGATGTCCGATCATCCTTGATCCATCTGGATTTCCTTCCTTGCCAAGTATCCAGTCAATCCTTTGACCTACTTGGACTTCCCAACACCAGATGTCCGATCATCCTTGATCCATCTGGATTTCCTTCCTTGCCTGGCTTCACTCACCAGGACTTTCACCTAGCTTCACTCACTAGGGTTTTCCATCTGCCTAGCTTCACTCACTAGGACTTTCCATCTGCCTAGCTTCACTCACTAGGACTTTCACCTGGCTTCACTCACCAGGATTTCCATCTGCCTAGCTTCACTCACTAGGACTTCCTTCTGCCTGGCTTCACTCACCAGGACTTTTCTTCTGCCTGGCTTCACTCACCAGGACTTTTCTTCTGCCTGGCTTCACTTACCAGGACTTTCATTTTGCCTAACATCCCAGTTAGGACTTCCCAGTCAAGTATCCAGTCAACCTTGACCTACTTGACTTTTCTTCAATCAATATCTTATTGTCAAACATCTAAACCCAAACCAAGACTCAGCTTGGTTACCCAGGTCAACCTTGACCTGAGGGATATTGCACCAACACTTACATCCTCCAAGAAGTACATCAAGGATCGTGCGGAGGGCATCCGAGCGGACGATCACTAGCTAAGAAGATCCTGCTAGCTGGATACTTTTGGCCAACTTTACAAGCGGACGCCGCTCGGACCGTGTCGACGTGCCTTTCGTGCCAGAAGTACCATAACTTCTACCACCGACCGGCAGAGGAAATGAAGGCCGCCACAGTGTCTTGCCCGTTCGACCAATGGGGAATGGATATTGTGGGTCCGTTTCCTATGGCGACCAGACAGCGAAAATTCTTATTGGTGGCGGTTGATTATTTTTCCAAGTGGGTGGAGGCCGAGCCGCTAGCCAAGATCACCGAGCAGATGGTCAAGAAATTTATTTGGCAGAACATCATCTGTTGGTTCGGCATCCCCCGTCGACTTATCTCCGATAATGGGCGGCAATTCACGGGAGAGTTGCTCGAAGATTGGTGCAAAAGCTATGGCATCGAGCAACACTTCACATCCGTGGCATATCCCCAGAGCAATGGTCAAGCCAAAGTAGCCAATCGGGAAATTCTTCGTATTCTGCGCGCTCGGCTCGACCATTTGGGAGGAAGTTGGGTGGATGAAGTGCCGGGCGTCTTATGGGCCATCCGAACGACTCCAAAGGAAGGGACGGGCGTCACACCTTTCCACCTGGTGTATGGCGGTGAAGCGGTCATTCCTGTTGAAGTCGGCGTCGAATCCGCTCGGATCCAAAATTATGATGAGGACAACGCCGAGCGGAGGAACATGGAGCTGGACTTGGTCGAAGAAGAAAGAGCCAAGGCGTCCGTTCGGCTGATGGCGTACCGGCAGCGGATGAAGCAAAACTACAACCGCCGTGTAATCCCCAGATCATTCCAGGTCGGCGATCTTGTCTGGAAGAGAGTCAAGCCGGTCGATGACGTCGGCAAGCTGGAGGCTCCTTGGGCGAGCCCCTTCAAAGTTATTGAAAAGCTCCGCTCGGGCGCTTATTATTTGGAGGATGAAGACGGGCGTCAACTGGACCGGCCGTGGAGCGCGAATCATCTCCAGCCTTATCGGGCTGGGTGAAAGGTGCACTAATGCAACTTATTTTTGCATATATTTTGGTCGCCCGTACCCTTGTAATGCAGGAAACAAAATTAATTCAAAGGATGGCCAATGGGTGTGCCGAGCGGCTGTATTGAAGTTAGCCTTAAAAAAGGTCGTCGAGCTCCGACGTTAAATATCGAGAGACGAGCCAGCGTCTATAAACGTCCGAGCGGAAGACCGTCGAGCTCCGACATTAAATATCGAGAGACGAGCCAGCGTCTATAAACGTCCGAGCGGAAGACCGTCGAGCTCCGACGTTAAATATCGAGAGACGAGCCGGCGTCTATAAACGTCCGAGCGGAAGACCGTCGAGCTCCGACGTTAAATATCGAGAGGCGAGCCGGCGTCTATAAACGTCCGAGCGGAAGGTCGTCGAGCTCCGACGTTAAATATCGAGACGAGGCGTCTATAAAGCGTCCGGCGGAAGACCGCCGAGCTCGACGTTAAATATAGAGAGACGAGCCGGCGTCTATAAGCGTCCGGGCGGAAGGCCGTCGAGCTCCGGACGTTAAATATCGAGACGAGCCGGCGTCTATAAACGTCCGAGCGGAAGGCCGTCGAACTCCGGCGTTAAATATCGAGGACGAGCCGCCATCAAGCGTCCGGCGGAAGACCGTCGAGCTCCGACGGTAAATATCGAGAGACGAGCGGCATTTATAACGCGTCCGAGCGGAAGACCGCCGAGCTCAACGTTAAATATCGAGAGACGAGCGGCGTCTATAAACGTCCGAGCGGAAGACCGTCGAGCTCCGGCGTTAAATATCGAGAGACGAGGCGGCTATAAACGCTCCGGCGGAAGACCGTCGAGCTCGACCGTTAAATATCGAGAGAAGCGGCGCCATAAATGTCCGAGCGAAGACCGTTGAGCTCCGACGTTAAATATCGAGAGCGAGCGGCGTCTATAAACGTCCGGGCGGAAGGTCGTCGAGCTCCGGCGTTAAATATCGAGACGAGCCGCGTCTATAAACGTCCGGCGGAAGGCCGTCGAGCTCGGCCGTTAAATATCGAGCGGCGTCTATAAACGTCCGGCGGAAGACCGTCGAGCTCCGGCGTTAAATATCGAGACGAGCCGGCATCTATAAACGTCCGGCGGAAGACCGTCGAGCTCCGGCGTTAAATATCGAGACGAGTCGGCGTCTATAAACGCCCGGCGGAAGGCCGTCGAGCTCCGACGCGTTAAATATCGAGACGAGCCGGCGTCTATAAACGCGCCGAGCGGAAGGCCGCCGAGCTCCGGCGTTAAATATCGAGAGCCGCGCCGTTATAAATGTCCGAGCGGAAGACCGTCGAGCTCCGACGTTAAATATCGAGAGACGAGCCGGCGTCTATAAACGTCCGAGCGGAAGGCCGTCGAGCTCCGACGTTAAATATCGAGAGATGAGCCGGCGTCTATAAACGTCCGAGCGGAAGGCCGTCGAGCTCCGACGTTAAATATCGAGAGACGAGCCGGCGTCTATAAACGTCCGAGCGGAAGACCGTCGAGCTCCGACGTTAAATATCGAGAGACGAGCCGGCCTCTATAAACGTCCGAGCGGATAGCCATCCACGTGATACATTCTGGCGGTAAGAGCCGACCGACGACAGAGCCTGTTCTTGAAGGCCAACATACGGCCGAGCGGCTCGCTTAACAAAAATATATGAAAAACCCTATGAGGTAAGGTGCAAAGCAATAGATGGTTAATAGGAATTAAAGATGTGAGCACGTGAACGAGTGATGTTCACGCGCCGAGCGGCTACGCAGTTGCATGGCGAAAGACTTTTTGAAGACAATCGGCTTGAGTCCATGTTAAAGTATGAAGCCGAGCAGAGGAGTTTTAAAGAACACTTTAGACATGACGAGAGGAAAATTTCTTGCCAAAACAAAAGTTGAATGAACGGAAAAGATAATCTATTTATGCCGAGCACTGAGCAAACCAAAAAAGTTACAGCAAAAAATAAGTTTGGCCGAACGGCACGGGTACAAAAAAAGTTGATGAAAAACACTCCTCACGCGTCAAAATCAAAAAGGGCATCAGGAATGGCGCCCATCACGGTAGCCAGATCCTCTGGGGGGATGGTCAGCTCGGCAGGAAGGTGGCCCTTGGTCTTCAAGTGATCCACAACCGCCTTGATCGCCTCTTCAAAGGTGAGGGAGATCTTGTCAGTAAATTTCTCCCCAAAGGCATCCGAGCGGACGAATGCCTTCCTCACTTCCTCAGAGAAAGCCGACTCCCCCTCCTGATACTCTTTGAGCACGGCCTGGGAAGCATCGTTGGCAGCATGGAGAGCCTTTAAGTCTTCATTAAATTTCAGCAGATCGGCCGAGCGGCTCTCCTTCTCAGTGGTCAGAAGGGCATCCAGATCCTTGATGTGTTGCTCTAGCCCTCGGATCTCCACCTTCATTCGGTCTATGTCGTCGATGGCCTTACGCTTCCGAGTGATTGCTGTCTGGATTTCTTTATCCCGCTTTTTGACCACCGCTTCAAGCCGAGCAACCTCGGCCGCCAAATCGGAAGCGCGTTTCCGTTCGGCTTCTAAGAGCTTTTTGCTCTTCTCTAGAGCAGCCGTGGATTGCCCTTGGTTCGCCTCCGAGAGCTTGAGTTTTTTCATTTCTTCCTCCAGCTCGGCCAGTCGATTGCTAACCGCAATCTGCTCTACCCAACTCTGCGAACAAAGGCGGTTAAGCTAAAAGCTAAAAGCTAAAATAAAAAATATCAGTAAAGCAGAAAGGCATACCCCGGTCGCTTGCTGCAGGTTGCTGTCCCCTAGCTGACTGGGGGACATAAGCGCGACGCGTACGCATGCGTCCTCCCAAACTTTGGCTAGCGGACCGGTGAGGGTGATCTGCTGTTCGGGAGCCGATGGCCGATCGGCAGCCAGTAGGTATTCCTCCGAGGGAAATCTGAGGACCGTTTTAATCACCCTCGGGCCGCTCGAATCATCTTGAGATGCAGCAGCCTGGCCAGAAGACTCGCCGATCGGACCCGGGTAGTCGCCCAGTCGCCTAAGGCGACGTAGAGTCCGAGAGGTGGAAGGTTGAGCCTCAGCGATGGTCGGTGGCAAGTCAAGTTGAGTTGGAGTATGCTCCGAGGAGACCGCCTCAAAAACTGCAGGAGCATCAGCACTCCGCTCAGAAAGCTGCTCCCTTTGTGAAGGTTGTGGAGCAGCTTGCTCTAGCCGACGGCGCTTTCGAGTCACCAAAGGTGTCTCGTCGACCGACCGGCCTTCCTCCTCGCCCTGGGGGATGTTGTGATATTGATTAGGGCTTCGTCAGTAAAGGCGCGGGCAGCCGATGCCTCGGGAGCAACTTGAATTCCCTCGCTCCCTTCAGTTGCAGAGCCGGTCGGAACTAAACCCCGTTCGGCTACCTCTTTGTCCTTTACCGCCTCAATTTTGGCGGCTTTAAACTTGAGCTTTTCGGTTGCCTTAGCACGCCACATAACTTCAGCTGCAGAAACAGAGAACAAATCAGTTAGCACAAAAGAAAAAGGGGGGATAAGAATCGCTTACTCATGCTACAAGGCAGATCGGCTTGGATGGGAGACAAGCCAAATATGTACATTACTCCAGGAAGGAGCAACTTGTCGATATCGTAACGTTGGCCGACCAGCTGGTTCGCCGCATGAAGATACGCCGGATGGCTCTTGAATTTGCCGAGACCCGGTTGATTCGGCATCGCCGTCTGCCACTTCGTGCGGAAGGTCGGCCGCTCGGGTAGACGCATAAAAAAGAAATGCTCCTTCCAATGCTTATTGGAGCTCGACATGTTGGTGAATAGGACGAAACCCGACCTAGATTGAAATATGAAGGTCCCCCACTCAGATTGTTTTGGGTAGAAGAAATAGTGGAAGATTTGGGGGTCCAAGGGGATATCATTCAACTTGAAAAGGACTATCACCCCGCTCAGCAACCTAATCGAGTTCGGGACTAATTGGCCGAGCGGGACGCGAAAGTGGTTGCATATTTTGATAATGAACGGATGTGGAGGAAAGCGCAGCCCGGCCAAAAATTGATCACGGAAGAAGCAAATGGTGTCGGGCGGCGGATCATTGGACCGATCGGAAGGAGTGGCTACAACTATTTCGTGATCGGCCGGAATTTCATATGTTCGAATAAGACGCAGTGCGTCTTCTTCATCGAATCGGCTCTCCATAGTCGTATACCAGAGACCAGGAGCGCCGACGGTAGGCGTAGAAGTACTCGCCATGGTCGAAACAGAAATTATAATCGACAGAAAAACTAAAAGAAAATGCCGACAGAATGCAAAAGGAAGCAATACAGGAGGCGGGTAGCTGGAAAGGAAGGCTTACGGGTACAAGGAAGATCGAGGAAAGGGAGAAGATGGCAAGCGCACCAAACAGGCGGTGAATAAGTATCGCCGGAGCAGAAGGAGCAGCGTGAAAACGAAGGAGGATGAAGCAATAGTGCGGCGGAAAATGAGTCGCGAGCTTTATATCGCCGCCCGGGAGCGACCTCCACCGTCCGATCCAGGTCGTGAAAAACGAGGCCATCATCCAGCCGTTCATTTCAAACGGCGGCTGTCCCATCGGAAGTGACGCCGCCGCCATACGCTGGCAAACGCACGATCGCCACGTGTCAGTTGGATACTGGTCGCATTTAATGAGCGCCCCTTACCATGCGCAGCACACGTGATGGGCAGTAGAGAAGAAGGTTCGGCATAAATTCCAGGCAATACAAGGCACGGGCAAGGTACAGCTGAACGGATGAGCATCCCTAAGTCTGGCCGAGCGGATTAATGTAGCAGTCGTTACTCAGTCAGATTGGCAGTCCAGTCAGTCGGACTTCGCCTCCTTCGACTAGACTTGAAGGGGAGGCAAGTGATCTGGCGGATAGAACAGGGGGCCCCCGTTCTGAGGGGTCACCGCCACGTGGAAGTCAAAAGGCCAGGTGAACCGGACGGCTGACCGGAGAAAGTTATGTCGACCTCCCGGCCAGCCGGATAGGAGTCGGGATACCGGCGCTCGAACGAACAATAATGAGGGGCCGAGCGGAAGTCATGCTTGGCCGAAGATATAAGGTAACATAGCTCTAACAGTCCTTGCATAGCAACCTACCGAAATCTCCCCAGCGTATCAATACCAACAGCAGGTCGGACGTGCCGTCCGGCCGGCGCATAAGATGAGGGCCGTCCGGACAGCACTCCCCGTCCAGCCTGCCGGACGGACCCACCGGCCTGTGGTAGGCAGAGAAAGACAAGAATATCTTAGGCCAGCTGTCAAGCCCTAGGGCTAGGCCATACTCCTAGTCTGACAGCTAGGTGTTCTCCTGTCCCATCGAAGACGTGCTTGGACTGTAGCAGTATGGCGTCAGGTAAGCTTTCTGACAGACACATACCGAGGTATGGGCTGCGGATACATGCATGCCTCGGTGGACGTGCAGGAGCTCCTTCACCACTCTATATAAAGAGCCTCATACTTCGCCGGAGGTACGCGTGGAATACCTTTGGAGCTACTTTTTCCACCACTTGCTTACCTGACTTGAGCGTCGGAGGGTCGCCGCCGGGAACCCCTTCCCGGCCCGACTTCTGTGCAGGTTCGCCGGAGCTTCGTGCCACCAGTCGAAGATCCACGTCAGCAGTCGGAGAGCGCTCCGTGCCCAGCGTCCGTTGATTCGGCATTCGGACAGGATCAACTACGATGGAGTTGGCCTAACTATCATGTTGACACAGTTAAATATTTGATAGACAGTGTAACTGCAGATAAAATTTTAGTAGATTTAATTTCGGCAGAGTCAAAGTTGTATTTACTACCAAACTAGGCTCCGCCAACTGAAACTCTTGAGTTGGTTGGCCAAGGATCTCCACAGCAAGCCGAAGAAGGTATACTGCAATGTGTAGATACGGTAGATTGTAGTCAGTGCAAGGAAAAGGGAGAACAAATTGAAAGTTTAAAGCAAGAATTACATAAAGTTACTAAAAGTTTGGAGGAAGCTAATAAAAACCTGGCAACGGTCATAGATGAAAAGGATAGTCTCTTAGCAGCAAGGGATATTATAATTGCTGAGATGGATTCTATGCTTAAAGAAAAAGATCTACAAATAAGTGAACTGCATAAGGAATGGGATAGGAGTGGCAACAAGGCTGACACTATCAATTCTGACGTGGATAATAGAATTTTAAATGTAAAAGACAAAATCATAGTTGATGCCAAAAATAAAATTAAAGAGCTCCAACAAGTCATACAAAGCAAGGTATCAGGGGAGGCACGAGCATCAGAAGGCATAGACCCTAATCTGCCTAGACTACCAACTAATTTTCGTGTAAGCCCCAAAAGAAAGAGAAGTCAGAGAATTTTTACATCAGATTGTACAAAAATAAAAGGTAAACAGATTATTCAAGCTGTCGAACCAGACGCTCCTGCACCATCAAAGACCGAAGATACAAGTTCATCACATATAGAAATAAAATGTGATGAACTTAACAAGGTCAAGACCAAAATATTGAAGGTAGGGTCGAGTGAAGGTAAGTCGTTACTTTATAATCCTTAATAAAATATTAGTATTTTAATTATCTCAGCAAGCGAAGATATTTTTTAAGAAGAGTAAAGATGGTGTGATAGCCGATGCATTATTGAAGCTCAGTCAGTTAAGGTAAGTTAGTTGGCAGCGTAAATACTTATACCAGATGTTAACGAATGATTATTATTGGAGTTTAATAATATTTAATATAATTTTAATTTATTATATACCATTGTCTGTATCTTTGTATGTAGTTTGACGGTGCATGCAATATGGACGAATGATACTTTCTCTTTAGATATGCAATCTTTTATGACAATATTTGATTGGACTCAATACACCAAAGGGGATTGCAAAAATGTTTATTGGACTATTCTTGCTAATGAAGTCAAAAACTCTAACTCATCATACCACCCATCCATATTTTGTGGGGTTAGATTTCGAGTATGTCTCTTTACTCATTGTAAATTGTTTTTAATATAGATTGGATGTAGTCAACTCATTAGCTATGTTGTTTACATAGGAATTGTTTGTAATGATGCACGTGGATGCATTGAAACAAAGTGCAAAAACTGATGAGGACAAGCCCATTAGATATATTTTCTATCCTCTAAATAATGAAGATGATCATTGGCATCTAATGGTCATGGACCTAGAGGAACGTCATATAATTCATTATAACTCTCTCGGCGTCACAACAAATTACACTGTTATTTTTTATCAAACTGTAAGTATCACATTTCTTATATCCAATAAGCGTTGGTTATGTATTAATTACTATTGTTTGTTATATATAGGTGTTGTTTTTTAAGGAGTTAAACTAGTCATACTATCACAATTGGCATAAAGGATTAGTACCTTTCTCTGAGAGAGACTTTAAAATCATTCAAGCTAATGGCCCCACACAAAGCAAATCGTAAGTATTTGTGTATGTTCCATCATCTTTGGCTCACAATAGACTCTCACAATTATAATACTACTTCTGTTTGTAGGTTGGATTGTGCTTTTTTTATGATGTGCTATGCAGAGAGTTAGATGTTTCAGAGATCTGTATATACAAGCTTATATGAGAGCTTATAGATTTTGACTTAGACATAAAATCATGTCTGATAAAAACTTTAAACTATAGATAATGAAAATTTGTAATAGACTATTCTTATAACGATTTACTATGTGTGTAAATTAAAATTATGGTGAATCAAATTCCCATGGTGAAAGTCAGAACTTTTTTTGGATACGGATCATAGTAGCACGTTTTGAGTTTATAGAAGGGAAAGATATAATCAAGTTTTTTAAAACAAAGCCTATCAGATCCATATTGGGCCTGATATGGTCTTATATTAGGCCCAACGTGGGCCTGATATGGTCTCGTATCAGGCCCATGTTAGGCCTGATATGGTATCATATCAGGCCCAACAGAGACTGATTTTTTCAATGATATATATATATATATATATATATATATATATATATATATATATATATATATATATATATATATAATCTAAAATTATTCTAGTTATTCAAAAATTGAAATTTTTTTGCTCATAGTGCATCGATTAATTTTATTCTATATATTACTCCATTTTTTTAGGGTATTTGATTTCCTCAAATTCTCGTTCAATACGAAGGTTTGAGAAGGGGAGGAGCTGTAAATTTTAAACAGCACCTTTTAAATTAGGAGAACCAACAACCATCATTTTATTTTTAAGTCAAATATGAGGCAGAGAGTAAAGGTATGCTATGATACTATTAGCTGTATTTCACTCCCCATGTTGTAGACTTAAATCCCATGGTAGCACGTTTTGAGTTTATAGAAGGGGGAGATAGAATCAAGTTTTTTGAAACGAAACCTATCAGGCCCACATTGGGCCTGATATGGTCTTATATCAGGCCCACGTTGGGTCTAATATAGTCTCATATCATGTCCACGTTGGGCCTAATATGGTCTCATATCAGGCCCAACAGAGGCTGATATTTTTTTCAAAACTTGCTACACCCCTAGAGAGCTATAAATCAGGCTTTGATAGCACCATTGGAGTCCTTGAAACTCCATAATCCCACTCGAACTGAAATGAGTCCAATCAGAGGTGTCTAGGTTCATTAGTAAATTTTGACCAAAACTCACTGATGGTCCTACCCTACTTGGATTTACTTGAAATCACATTCCCTGTGAAGGTTTGAGAGAGGAGGAGCTATATATAGTGTCAAAACTTATTTATACACCCTAGATTAGAAGTTCTTACTCTATGTCATTTGGCACGGAACGGTGTACCTCTTTTTTTTCAATGATATTATAGTACTCATATCTTATTTGAAATTATTCTAGTTATTCAAAAATTGAAATTTTTTCGCTTATAATGTATCGATTAATTTTATTCTATATATTACTCTATTTTTTTAGGGTATTTGATTTCCTCATATTCTCGTTCAATAAGAAGGTTTGAGAGGGGAGGAACTATAAATTCTAAACAACACCTTTTAAGTTAGGAGAACCATCAACCACCATTTTATTTTTAAGATAAATACTAAGTAGAGATTAAAGGCCACGTTGGGCCTAATATGGTCTCATATCAGGCCCAACAAAGGTTGATTTTTTTTTCAAAACTTGCTACTACCCTTAGAGAGCTGTAAATCAGGTTTTGCTAGCACCGTTGGAGTTCTTAAAACTCCAAAATCCCACTTGAATTGAAATGGGTCCAATCAAAGGTGTCTAGGTCCATCAGCAGGTTTTGACCAAAATCCACTGCTGGCCCTACCCTACTTGGATTTACTTGAAATCACGTAATATATATATATATATATATATATATATATATATATATATATATATATATATATATATATATATATATATATATATATATATATATATATATATATATATATATTAGTACTCATATCTTATCTGAAATTATTCTAGTTATTCAAAAATTGAAATTTTTTCACTCATAGTATATCGATTAATTTTATTCTATATATTACTCTTTTTTTTAGGGTATTTGATTTCCTTAAATTCTCATTCAATATGAAGGTTTGAGAGGGAAGGAGCTATAAATTTTAAACAGCACATTTTAAGTTAGGAGAACCAACAACCACCATTTTATTTTTAAGTCAAATATGAGGCAGAGAGTAAAGGTATGTTACGATACTATTAGCTGTATTTCACTCCCCATGCTGTAAACTTAAACCCCATGGTAGCACGCTTTGAGTTTATAGAAGGGGGAGATAGAATCAAGTTTTTTTAAACGAAACCTATCAGGCCCAACAATGTTGATTTTTTTTAAAAAAAACTTGATACCACCCCTAGAGAGCTTTATATCAGGTTTTGCTAGCACCGTTAGAGTCCTTGGAACTCCAAAATCCCACCCGACTGAAATGGGTCCAATCAGAAGTATTTAGGTTTATCAGTGGGTTTTGACCAAAATCCACTGATGGTCCTACCCTACTTGGATTTACTTGAAATCACCTTCCCTGTGAAGGTTTGAGAGGGGAGGAACTATATATGGTGTCAAAACTTATTTATACACCCTGGATTAAAAGTTCTTGCTCCGTGCCATTTGACACATAACATGTGAAGCTTGGAGTTACCAGGATAACAACTTTTTTTTTTTACTCAAACCATATTTACTTTGGATTTGCATATTTACATACCTAATTTAAATTTTGATGCAAACATTGTACCATGATATTATTCTTATGACAGTTTAGTATACCCTTCTCATATCATACATACCACTGTATTGACCACATAGACTACATACACAGATATAAAACTACAAACACTAAGTAATTGTACCTTTACATTGCCCACCAACTTTTTGCCTTACAACACTATAGCTATTTAATCCAATGTTTTACAAAACTTATCCCTCAAAATTGATATAATTACATCAATTCTAATTTTTTTTCCATGTCTCGTTGCTTGAAGTCCATCTTCATTTTGTACAGAAGACATCGAATGTATTGGATCACAAAGAAGCCACAGTCAAGGCTGTAATATAACATCACCAATTTAATGTTCAATATTTTAAATCAATATTTTCTATTCACACTATTTGTTTGACTTATCTGGCTTCTTGTTGTGGACATTCTATTATACAAGACATCCATTTATCGAAAGAATGATGTCTTTCAAATTTTGGATCAATAGCAGCAAGATGCTCACGACTATAGAGTTTTAAAGCTGATACCTGTAAGATTGAGGAGGAAATTTAAATTCGACATTAACTAGCATTTATACTACAATACAAACATACACATGAATATTAGATGCTCACCGTTGCATCAAATTCATAGCTATATTTTCTTCCACTTGCTAGAGAATTGTAATGACTAAACGTCAATGAATAGGTGTTGACCACCAATAAGTGGAAGTGTGCATTATCACTGCACAATGGTATAAAAATATACCTAACCTCTTCATCTTCTGTATCTGTCTTTATCAGTCGTTGGAAGACAACCTTGCTTGAGAATTTTATTAATGACTACAAAAATGCAAATTCATACATACTTAACCATAATATATTGTATTCAAATTTGAACTATTCTCAAATAAATTTCTTACTGTGAAGAAGGTTGAACAATAAATAGACTTGTTGTATGTCCTACCAGACGAGGATGTTCCCCCTAAATAGAATCTTGCAATACGTATCTATTATCTCCCCATTTGTCAACATCTCTCCATTCACACCAGATAAGAGGGAATACACATTTAAAGCAAAGGGTGGCTCCTCCCAAACAAATTCATTTGTAAATCTACAAAATAAAGCAATGATTATAATTTATAGAATTTAATTATAGAACCATATAATCATCTAAATTAGAAAAAGTATATAATTGTCTTGACTTATAAATTAATTACATCAACTATGTAATTCACATACTTTAGTTTCTTCAACACTTTTAACAAGTATGCCACATCTTGATCTTGTTTTTTTTCTTCGAAGTCTTAAATTGCTTCTTCATAAACTATATCCATCAATATAAAAGAATTTTAAATAGTGAATTAAATCAAATAAATTACTATAAATTTTGCAAATATCTACTTACATCAATGGCTTGTTTCTTGATTTGATTTTGTGAAGCAATCCTATCTACATCATTCTCTGCCTCTTCTTTAGATTCATCTTCCTTTAATTCTACAATCTCTCTTTCTTCTTCCATATCATCCACATTAATTTTTCCTTTTCCCTTCTCCAGCACATCATGTTCCTTTAAACTTTTTTCCCCTCTCCTTGTCTTGAAACGTTCTCCGCAGGCTCACATATTTGTATATTTCTTCGCTGCCTCTTAGATAAAATTTGGAGCCACAATGGACTATCAATTGAAGTATCTCTGTAATCATAGCAACTTCTATCACATCCTCTCCTACTTCTAGTTGCAAAAGCTACTGGTTCGCATTGAGGATCGTCTACAGACTCACTATATTGAGATTGCATGCCTTTATTTTCTAATATTTTAAGTAAGTCTTTCACCCTATCATTCAAATGCATGTTCTCTATTGTTAGCTCCTTAACTCTGTTTGATTGAATAATGCAATTACAATATTCCTTATTACTTTGCCTTCCTTCTTCATTTACTTCAAACTGTGATGTGGCCATTCCACGTGTAATGTCATCAACACCAACAAGGTTCTCAACCAATGATTTCTCATATTGGGTAGGGATTAGGTCAATCAGAACCTATCAAAATATTTAAACACATGTTTAAAAGATTCCTTTTAACCAAACTAAGGTCACAGTAATTAAAATTTACCTCTTTAGATGAGACTCGATTGAACAAATCCCTTACCTTACTAATATATGAAGGAATATTCCTTCACTTATTTATTCTTGCTCCTTCTATTTTGTAAGGTTTTTGGATTGGAACATACTCCAAAAATCATGCCTGATTTACCATCTGATGGCAAGTGTTAACTATTCATAAATGTACGTAAATTTTTGTTAAATTTACCATCATTTTTAAACTTACTGCCAAAAGACCAGCAAAGCCCTTTAGGTAAGGGAGGTTGGTGTTAGAATGTGTTGTCCGAGTTAAAAAAAAAATATGTCCCCAATCTTAGGTAATTGTGGAGCCATAAATTCATGGATAGCTTCAACCTAGTTGAATCTAGCAAGATTCTCAAAATCATCTACTATATCTATAAGACATAACGGGACCTTATATGTACTAGAAGAAAATAAGACACAAACAAATATATACAAAAATAGAATTTGTAAAATAATAGAACATCATCTTCTCCTTCAACGCGATTGCCATAAAATTTAAGCAACTCCTCAATTCTTGATCTAGTAGCTTCTTTTTTGTTTGAGAAGTATGTTAGAAAGATGTCACCGCATGCTTTATTTGAATTGATCGGAATCGAAGCTCCTCGGTCTGCAATACCAAGCAGCAGTGAAGCGTCTCTTCTTGTGAAGGCAACGAGAACGCCTGACCAAGTTAAATGATTAGTTGACATCTACCAACATATACATAAGTATTCGCCACAAGGTGGGCCTGATACGATATCGTACCAGGCCCTCGTTAGGCCTGATACGATATCGTATCATGCCCATGTTAGGCCTGATACGATATCGTATCAGGCCCACGTTAGACCTGATACGATATCGTATCAGGCCTAAAGCCCCTTATTTGCAATATGAACCCACTATCAGTGTCATTAGCTGACAAAAATATTCACCTTTACAAAATATTGGAGTTTACTATACAACTACTTTGTAATAAAATTACATTGTACCTGAGAATCTGAAGGTTTGAGTACTTGAATCCCAATTTTGAAATATATTGACCAAAATACCATGGATATACTGCATATCTTGTATGTCCAAAAAAATGTTAAAGGATGACTGTTTGATCACTGTTATATGTCAGTCATGTAAAATCACAGATCCATGATGCCTTCCATTCTTTGTGGATGTTTGAAAAAAACTTTTAAAGTGACCTAAGACACTGCTCTAATGCAGCTTCTGTCCAACATGAATCCTAAATTTTGAAAATTTAAAAATTTTAAAACCATTCTCGTTGAGCTTTTCAAAATCACAGAGTTTTAGATTAACAGAGTTTAGAAAGGTGATACCTTTACAGATAATTCAAGTGGAGAGGACGATACGCCCGATCCCCTTCTTTGTGCCATTATAAAAGAATATTATTGACGGAAACCCTAAAATCCTACACCTGAGCCTCGCAAACACTGGATTTTTTGGTCTAAATACTAGATGTCGCTTGATCAAGGTACGAAGACATTACGTAGGGTTTCACTAGGGGGATGATTTCGTCACAATATTGGAGTTGCTATCGGAGACTTACGAAGAACACCCAGGCATGCTCGAGTTGATAGACGAAGGGAGAAAAATGATCACACTATCATTTTTAAATCAAAATAATTCAAAATATGGTTCGGATACCTGAAAAATCATAACGAAAGAGGGGAAATTGACGAGAGGGTTAAAATAGAAATTTCACATGATTTAACTAAGCCCTTTGATAAATACAAAATTATGATACATTTTTTAATAAATATAATATCCAAAAAAAACGTCTTTTTGGTGAATTATCGAATTTCTAAAAGTCTGTGTTTAGACGTCACTGGATGCTGTAGCTACTCGTAATCGGCAGCCGCCTCGTGATTTTGACGATACAGCACGAGGCCACGACTCTAACGCAAACCTCCACCGCTAATTAATTCCTTGAATATTGTTATGCCGGGTTAGTTCATCATGACGTCACAATAACGGCGAATACGATGGTCGTGGGCAAAATGATTACCTTTTGGACATGATTGAAGGGCGTTTCAGGGCAAAATGAATAAAGAAATCCATTTTAGATTTAATTGAAGGGCATCGTATTAATTAAATAGGCAAAATGATTCGAGAGACCCCTTTTGAGATCAATTAAAGGGCATTTTTATTAAATGACAAATTTAAAGTTTATCGATAGTCCAAAATGATGCTTTATGGATATAGATGTGATACTTTTATATTAAATTTAATTCAATCAAAATTATTATATGAGAAGATTTTTTATTTTAAATTATTTTTTTATTAATTTGACCAAAATTATTTAAATTTATTAAAATTAATTTAAAAATATTACAGTGGTGAACACTACTAAATTGGTATAATAGTATTGAAATAAAAATTTTTGTTTAGGATTAAAAAAATATTAAAATAGGTTTTAATTATTAAAAAACTGTATTCGATAAAAAAGAAACAGACGCCATGTTTGACCTTTTTGACCTTGTAAATGAGATGCGGATTAAAGATATTCTTGCACTGCGCGTGGCGTGTGACGCCAGCAGTGACTCCGTCTGACTACGCCTTCAGTCTTCGACGCCATTTGACCATTCAGGGTGGAGCCTGTCGACCCTTATGCACCATCCCAAAAACCCCTGAGCAGCAGAGATGCGAATCTATAAATAAGCGAGGCATCTCTGCCCCTTCACTGTTCATCGTACCTCGCAGCCCTCGATCGCCCCATGACGAACTCCAGCGGTAGCACCTCGAGTAGAGTTCCGGCCAGCCAAGCCCCTCCGGCGGCGCCGCTCCGCATCATCCGGATGCCGGCGTCGAAGCCGTGGAGGCGCCCGAATCGCCCCCCGCCGCAGGTGTTCTGCGTCGACCGAGCTGGCTTTCGCGAGCTAGTTCAGAGTCTCACCGGTGCGCCGCCGATGAATGCGCCACCGTCCCACTCCTCCGAGCCAGTGATTGAAGCTGGTTCCGCGGCGCCGCCGCCTTCAGGACCGCCGGTGGCGATCAGTGATCGCCTGCAGAGCTGCGTCGAGGAAGAAGGCCGTGGATTTGGAGAGGGACATCAGAATGTATGGCTGTCGACGGCGAGGCCAGCAGCTGGAGATTGGATCGACACTTCTATTGCTTGCTTTGGATTTCAGCAGCCGGTGGCGAGCAGTGATCGCCTGCAGAGCTACGTTGAGGAAGAAGGCCGTCGATTTAGAGAAGGATATAAGTATGTATGGCCGTCGCCAGCGAGTCCAGCAGCCGGAGATTGGATTGACACTACTACTGATTGCTTTGGAATTCGGCAGCCGGTGGTGATCAGCGATTGTCTTCAGAGCTACGTCGAGGAAGAAGGCAGTCTATTTGGAGAGGAACATCAGTATGTATGGTCACCGCCGGCGGATCCAGCAGCCGGAGGTTGGCGATCTAACTGAGAACTGATGATGTGGGAAAATTTTAAAATTAATAAAATTAATTATTATATGTAATTCAGAATTTTAAGGGGTGATTGTTTGGGGGGTTTGGAATGGGAATGGAATGAAACATGATGTTTGGTTTGGAGAAATGATGGGGGGTCTCACAGATTCATTCCTCTAAACATAGGAATGAACCATTACCCATAGAAATGGGTGGTATAGGAATCATTCCCATTTTATTATTATTGACAATCATTCTTATTCTCATTCTGTTTCCCTTACCCGAACCAAGTAATCTTTATGATTTATTTGTCTAATATTTAATATAATGAAAAGAAAAATGATATGATAATCTTAGGAAAATGTCCAGAGATACACATATAAAGTGTTGAACTCATGAAAAGTAGAAGTAAAAATAATAGGTTTATATATATATATATATATATATATATGCATATCGCGAAAAAAAAAATTAATAATTACACGTTTACAAATGAATAATGTTAGACTCAAATGGACTTTTATTCCATAAATCAAGTAAGAGATCATACTCATGGCCATTGCAAAAAGCGCATGCATATATATATATATATATATATATAAATATTCATATCAATTTATTTATTACTATATCTAAAATTTAAAATAAATAATTCACTTTATTAAATTTAAATAATCATTTTTCACTACACACTATATCAAATAGACAAACATCTTAAAATTTTTATCATCCTTAATTTTTTTTATTATTTTCTTCTCTTTCTTCTATTTTTTATTTTTTATATTTATGGAATTAGTGGAATGAGAGAGATTAAAAAAAATGAGTGGAAAGAGAGAGATTAAAAAAATTATTATTTTATTTTTAGGGTGGAGGTTTTATTCCCTAAATTTAGAAAACCACTATTCATTAAATCTAAATTTAGGGAATGGATAGAATAACTAATGCAGAGGGTTTTTAGTTACCCTATCCAAAATTTAGAGTAAAATCTTTGGATAGGGTAGCTAATGTGGATGCTCTTAGTATTTGAATATTTGGACAAATTCTGCTACAGTCAAAACACGCCTGCACAAGAAAATATTAATGACATCTACGTTCACTCAGTGAAATGAATAATTATATTATTGACTTGATCCACCGGCCGCCCTAAGGATAATCAATAAGATTAACTGAAATTATGATTTTTTTTTTAATTAATACTCAGAACATCCATATATTTCTCCATGTATATGTAGCCCTCACTTTCATATCACTTTTTTTATTAACTTCCATTTAATTTTAAGAAAAAATACAATAAAAGACATATAAATTTAAGAAAAATACTACTTCATACAAATACAAATATTTTATAAATTTGAAATTGAAATACAGAGGTAGAAACCATATTCACTTTCTTATTATTATTATACTATTCCAAATGTGTCACTGATTGTTGCACAACCTTATTCAATTAATCAATTAGGCATACTTTTTCTTTGTCTTTCCTCTTTGCTACCTTATGTCCCATTGGACGAGATCGGACTTCTCTATCATCTAGATCAACAGTTGTGTTAGGATTAGAAGAGTTAGTATATGCACCTGATGATTTTGATGTTCTTGCTTTCTTTGTAGTCCGTCGCTCTGAGGATTGAGGAGCATACATCAGACTATCTTTCATAATCCTCCACACATGTTTATATTAGAAAGTAGTTTTAAAAGTACTCTTGTATTCTTCATGTGCTTACACCATCAAATCCTCTTCACTCCATCCGTTTAGTCGATCATTATACCATTTAGTTTAGATTCCATTATATCTATTCACAATCTTTTTCAATAAAACTCAATGTGATTTTGCTTTCTTCGCAATTCTCTTTTTAGCTCCCATATCTCGATTGGTATTATAGTATGTCGCCATCCATTTCCAAAAAGACTCACTCTTCTGGGTATTACCAACTACTAAATCTTCACTCATAATTGTGTAGGTCGTTGCAAGGAGCTTATCATATGCTACTGATCCGGTGGTAAGGTGGGGCCCACCCGGCAGGAGGTCAAAGTAGTCAACGTCCTAGGCAGCCGTCCGATCAGGCGAACTACCTCCCCGATCAGCAGGAAGAACAACCAGTCCGACACTTCGATGACTCGGTCAGACACCGAGCTTCCGATGCTTATAAAGCTCAGAGCAGGGAGGGACGAAGGTCGAGCGGCCTCCCCGCTCGGCTAATCAGTGGACGCAGCCTCGACCTGGCAGGCAGGACTCCCTCACTCGGCAGGGCGGAGCCGAGTAGCAGGTCATCGGCCGAGCGGACGCTCGGCCCGGCCATTGTATCACCCAAACGATAAACTAGACGAGCGGCTCTCCCGCTCGGCCTAATAACAGACAAAAGGGGCGGTTGGTGATATCTTCCTAAGGACCAGCGTCACCGATGGGCTACATGGTTGACGGCATGGTCGAGCAAAGAATCGTACGGGGGAAGCTTCCACTGTCACGTCAGGGATATACTCGGGTTGTTCGGGTATGGCGTCAGACACGCTTTTCTGACACGTCCTTTCCAGGTATGCTTTGAGAAGCACACATACCTTGGGAAGTGTGCATGCGCCTCCCGGTAGCCCTATATAAGGACCCCCAGGCTTTGACGGAGGTATGTTCACTACTGTAGCTACAGTTACGCTGCTGCTCCTTTCTTCTCTGCTTCGTTCGTTTGCCGCGGGTATCTGACTTGAGCGTCGGAGGGCCATCGCCGGGGAACCCTTCCCCGGCTCGGCACTAACGACTTATGGTTACAGGCTTAGCTCATTGGAGGTTCACGCCATCTTCAGTTGACATCCAGTCAGCGTGAGCGCCACCTCCCCAGCGTCCTTCGACTCACTCTCGGACAGGATCAAATTTGACGTCGTCTGTGGGAACGTACCTGAATCCGAGCCGAGGAGATGGAGGAAGTTGGACGTCTCCACACCGTGACGCTCACCCCAGAGGAACTCGACGCGCTCATTCAAGTACGAGTGGCAAAGATAGCTGAGCAGCAGCAGCAAAAGGCACTAGCCGACCGGCCGGAGCAACTCTCCATATGGGGACAGAACAAGATGTCGACCGACACTCCAGGAGAGGTTCTACCAGCGCTCATTCCATTTCACCGGGCATTATTTCAGACGCCCTCAGAGATTGCTCAGGCCAACCAGGATAAGGGCTCTTCATCAGATGAGGCCCCCGTTCGGGATGCAAGAAAGGGCAAAGCGCCCTGAGCTGATTCTTCGCCCGAGCGGATCAACCGACAATTCTCCGAGGACATTCTGTAGGATCCGTTGCCGAGGCACTACGCTCCCTTGGCGATCAGAGAATATAACGGGTCGACCGACCTGGACGACCATCTCGGTAAGTTCGATAATGCTGCTACCCTTCATCAGTACACAGAGGGAGTCAAGTGTCGAGTTTTCCTCACCACTCTCTCTAGCTCAGCGCAACGGTGGTTTCGGAGGTTGCCGAATGGGTCGATTAGAAGCTTTAAAGACTTCCGAACGACGTTCCTTCACCACTTCGCGAGCAGCAGACGCTATCAGAAAACAAGCGTAAGCCTGTTCTGTTGGTTGGTCCTAGGAAGATCGTATCGGTTCCACTGTACAAAAATTTTGTACAAGTGTCGAATCTTTCCTAACAACTTATTGTGTTCTTTAGAAATTAAATCCGGAATTGCAAACGGAACTTAACATTATTGATTCCAAATTTAACTTATCTGTTCTTAGTGGTTTAGATTTGGATCACAAACGATACTTAACATTATAGATCCAAATCCACCTAGGTTACAAATTTAATTACATATTTATTTCAAAAATTGGCTCCCAGGTCAAACATGACGAGGCACTTGGCCTTCTTGGGTATGGGAACATCTACCACTGCCTCGACAAAGCCTCTTAACGAAATTCAATATTTAATTCCCTTATATAACACTAGGTTTAACCAAAAGGAACAATCGAATCACAAGATCAAAAATATAAGAAACACAAATTCGAAACAAATTCGAATATCTAGAATCTCTAGCCTCTTATGTTTAGAATTTATACAAAGAAAACTAGTATAATGCGGAAAACAATTACTAGTTATACCTTTCTTTGTAAGCAATAACCTCTTGATCTTCTACCGTAGTCCTCTTCTTATCTCGGACGTTGTGTGGGCAACAATCTACCTAGATGAGAACCACCAACACCTTCCTTCTTGCAAGATTCGGCCACCAACCTTCAAGCTCCAAGGGATGCAAGAGCAAAGCCTCCTTTCTCTCATTCTTCTCCTAGCAAGAACCGGCCATCATCAAGAGCTCCAGAAGAGAGATGAACCAGCCACTAAAGAAGAAGAGAAGAGGAGAAGAATATGGCCGGCCACACCAAGGAAGAGGAGAGGGAATACTAGATGATATGTTGTGTAAGGTGAGGCACCTCTACCCCCTCTTTTATATTTCTTGGTCTTGGCAAATAAGGAAATTTAATTATAATTAAAATTCCCTTATTCTCTTAGCCATTGGTTAATAAGGAAAATTTAATTAAACTTTCCTTTTAACACTCATCATGGCCGGCCACATCACAAGCTCCAAATAAGGCAAGTTTTAAACACAAAATTAAAACTTCCTTATTTGTTTCCGGAAATTTTTTAAATAAAAATTTCTCTAATAATTTTTCTCTTCATGGTTGGTTATAAAAGAAAATTTTATAAATTAAAATCTCTCTATTAAAACATGTGGATGATTTCCAAAAAGGAAAGTTTTCTCTAAAATTAAAATCTTCCTTTCAATCTACAAATAAGAAAAGATATCAAATCTTTTCTTAATCTTTTGTAGAAACTTATAAAAGGAAATATTTAATTTTAAAACTCTCTTTTTAAATCATGAACATGGTTACAAAAAAGAAAAGTTCTATCAAAAATTAAAATCTTCCTTTTAACTACAAATAAGGAAAGATATCAAATCTTTCACTTAATCTTTTGTAGAAAGCAATAAAAGGAAAGATTTAAATTTTAAACTCTCTCTTTTAAAACCATGATATCCACATAAGAAAAAATTTTAAAATAAAATCCTTTTAATTTTATTAAGGCCGGCCACAACAAGCTTGGGCTCCAAGCTATGGTCGGCCCCCCTTCACTTGGCTCATCCCTTGTCTTGGCCGACCCAAGCTTAGACTCCAAGCTTGCTTGGCCGGCCATATAAGGGTGGGTAGGAAGTGGGTATGTGGTGGGTATAATTCTCTATATACAAGAGGCTACGATAGGGACCAAGAAGAGGAATTGGTTTTGGTCTTCCGATGAAATTAAGCTTCCCGTGTTCGCCCCGAACACCCAACTTAATTTCATCAATAATAATTCATACCACTAAAAAATTATTATTGAACTACCACACCAATCCCAAATTACATTTTTGGGCTCCTTCTTATTATGAGTGTATTAGTCTCCCTGTGTTTAAGATGTCGAATGTCTACTAATTAAATGAGTTACTGACAACTCTCTTTAATTAATATCTTAGTCCAAGAGTAGTACTACTCAACCTTATTGTCATGTCGAACTAAGTCCACCTGCAGGGTTTAATATGATAATCCTTATAAGCTCCTCTTGGGGACATTACTAGGACACAGTTTCCTTCTATAATTAACAACACACACTATAAGTAATATCATTTCTCAACTTATCGAGCCTTTTGATTTATCAAGTTAAATCTCACCCTTTGATAAGTTAAAGAAATGAATACTAAATATATGTGTTTGTTATTATATTAGGATTAAGAGCACACACTTCCATAATAACTAAAGTCTTGTTCTTTTATTAAGTCAGCACAAAAAGAACTAACCTTAAATGGTCGTGCTCTATACACTCAGAGTGTACTAGTGTAATTTTATAGTTAAGATAAACTAATACCAAATTACACTACCACTATTCCAATAATTTGTTCCTATCCATTTTAGTCATGAGCTACTGTTTATAATTTATAAATAACCGATAACATAATCTTCTGTGTGTGACACCACACACCATATTATCTACAATATAAATTAATTGAACAATTACACTTAGCATATAAATGTAAACATTTTTGACCAATGTGATTCTTTATTTCAAAATAAATGTTTACAAAAACTAAGCTTTTTTAGTATACACTCTAACATATTCTCCATGAAGCAGGGCCAGAGGGAGACTCTCTGAGCCTACATCCAGCGCTTCAGCCAAGTGGTGATGGATATCCCCTTGAGTCTCGCCCGAGACCATGATGAATGCGTTCACGCAAGGGCTCGTGGACGGGGACTTCTTCCGGTCGCTCGTCAGGAAGCCTCCCCGTGATTACGACCACATGCTGAAGAAGGCCAACGAGTACATCAATGTAGAGGAAGCTCAGACAGCAAGAAGGAAGGAGGCGTCGTCCGTGTAACGACCCACCTTTCTACACTACTACTACTCTCTAAAGGTGACCGTTACTTGACTACTAACTCTACTTAACCAGTACGCTACTTAACTTCGAGAAATCCCTACCGAAAAATTTCGGCAGAGTCTCCCCTGTACCGGTGACCCCAAACTGGGATACAAACACTATATACACAGCCACAGGCGGCTGGAACATATTTTTCACAACCACGCAGAAATAATAACACGACACTAAAAAGAAACTATTCTAGCAATAGAAAACTATATAGCTCCAACAATAGGAAATAACTCAACTAACAATGCGGAATAGACTCAATTAATCAACATAGACAAAGGAAACAACTAATACAATCTCTATCAACTTAATAACTGAAAGAAAACTCAAAAGGAGTCTTGACAGTTTCCTTAGCAATCTCATGATCTCTCCATAGTCCTGGCATCACACACCGTCACAGCATCTCCTTGTCGCCTTCCTTTCATACTTTAGCTTTTCCTTTATCTGCAGTAGGAGGAAATGCAGTCTATAAGCATAAAGCTTAGTGAGCGCTATCTACTCACAAAAACTCGATATGCATGTATATGAATAAAAACATGCTAAAACTGAATGCTAACATGTAAAGCTACTCATGCTCATAAATAACAAAGGAACTAACTGAAAAGCTAACATGTAAAGATAATCATGCTCATAAATAGCAAAGAAATCTAACTAACTGAAATACTAAACATGTATAGCTAATCATGCTCATAAACCAATAAAGGAATCATACTAACTGAAATACTAAACATGTATAGCTAATCATGCTCATAAATAGCAAAGAAAACAACTAACTGAAAAGCTAACATGTAAAGCTAATCATAGAACTATCATGTGTATCAATAAGAAACTGAATTGATACCTAAGCTAAACTAATTAATGCTAAACTGAGTTTAACTTGTATTCACATAACTAATTGGTGAAGTTTTGAAAACTATTTACATAATAGATTAAAATAATAATCATGCTGCTGATGGGCCCGGCAACTGTACTTGCTGTGCGCGCATCCCTAACTAAACCCGGGATTGCAAGTTCCGAGTCTAGTAGGGTTTACTAGGTTATCTAAACCTAGGGACGACTGTGGGAGCCCAACCCAATGGATATCTAATCCAGTACAGTGCCACTGCTGAAAATAAAATACTGATTTCATAGCTAATTTTCTTACCTTGCTTTAACTAGGTTATCTGAACCTAGAACTAGGTTATCTGAACCTAGAGGCGACTATGGGAGCCCACCCATTGGACCGTAGTCCCATATAAGCTGAAGCAAGACTAAATAAGTTATTTTAAATGCTTCTACTGCATTTACTGAGCTATTAAAATGTCTACTGTAGCATTATATTGAGCCAAGCATCTTATCAAGCACTTGGGGTGCACTAGAACACACTCTACGTACTGAAAATCTGTGTACAAAGCTTAACATAAATCTGCATGCAAAGCTTAACAAAAATCTGTGTATTAAGCTTATCAAAATCTGCATATTAAGCTTATCAAAATCTGCATACTAAGCTTATCTAAAAGCTGCATGCAATACTTATGAAAATCTACTTATTAAAAATCTGCATACTTTACTTATGAAAATCTGCATGCTATAAAAATAGAACTGCTCATGTTATTCTAATAGCAAGGGGACTAGAAATCTAAATCTGTTCATGTAGTTCTAAGTCATTAACCAAAAGGCTATTGGGGATGCGTGGTCATACTTAAAGACTTTTCCCTAAAGGTGGAGTTACTTGACTAAATTGCTGTTGCTTCTACTGTGAATGTGCCATATCATACTCTAATACCTTGGTTGGGCATGAATGAAATTGGTCAATAGGTGCATGTGAAATAACTGATATGTGACTAAAGAAAAGCCATAACCTTAGATATACGAGATGGAGAGTCAACTTACACATACAGCTAATGGTATACTCTTTTATTAACAAGAGGGATCAATCCAATAAATCTAATGGGAATTGCTACTGTAAACTCAAAACCATACTTGTTCTACATGCTACATTTATATATATCATTTCTGTTCCTCATATGCACCAACCGAAACTGGGCAATGAGGGTTGTTCGTGCCCATTGCAGCAAGAAAAGGAAGTCTAAACTAATGTGCCAATTGAAAAACAGCTAGGGCTAATTGGCACAAACCAACCTGCACAGCAAACCTAAAAAGAAAACTACTTGTGCCCTTTTCATTACTCAAATCAAACTTCATGCTAAACCAACAAACAAATTTATACCATCTCAAGTTAATTGCCTAATCCTTCACGTTCTTAATCTGGAATCCCAAACTACCCAGAAGAAGAAGTACAAAACACAAAACTCGTGTAGAAATCCAAATCCTCAATTCACGGCAGAAATCTTCAAAGACAAAACTCTTTCGAAAACCAATCGAAGGGAACTACTCCTACTGCAGGTGAGAAGCAACTCACCTTTGCTTGTCCTTGCACTTACAACCGAGAAGAAGGGAAGGAGGGCTTCTAGGGCTCGGGTAGCAGCTTTTCCGGCGTGTTCTCGGAGCTCTCGGGCTTCTCTCCGTCGGGAACAACCACCGTGGATGAGGGACGGCTGGAATCAAGTCTCGCCGGCGCCGGAATCTCCAACCCTAGCTCGCTCTAGGTTTCCGCCGCAGCTTTGCGCCGTCGCGAAGGAGAAGAGCGAAGGAGATTAGGTTTTCGGGAGAAAAAGTTGGGTTTTCTTAAAATCCCAAAACTTATTTCCTTTTATAAGTATTCGGATATAACCCAACTATACTATAACCTTATTTAACTCTATATAAGATTAACATAAATCTCTTATCCCAGCTGGTCAAGCCGGTTTGGCTTGGTTCAGTCCGACCCGAGGTCGCGGGTTTGAACTTCTCCTCCAACATTTTTTTTTTTTAAACTTCTTTGGTTTTGTAAAAATACTAAACGATCTCCAAAAATTACGCAAAAATACTCTAAAGATTTCTAAAAATCTCTAGAATATTTTAACAGTATTTTCAAATATTTTTATGGATGTTTGAAACTCAGAATAGGGAAAATTGGGGCGTTACAGTCCGAGCCGTCCTCGACGACCGAACAAAGGCCGTCGATCAGCCATCAACCTCCGAGATGACCTCGAGCTGAAGGAGTACGCACACATCAGGAAGCAAGGCCACACGTCGTCCAGCATATTGCCGCTGAGCGGCCAAGACCCAAGGGGAAGGTATGGACCCCTTTGTTCTGCTCATTCCATCAGTCCGCAACTCACAACACCCGCGATTGTCGCGGATTCAACTCGGTCGCCCAACCGGCGCCTAAGAGTTATTGTCGTCGGTCCCCCTCTTCTGACCGACGTCACAAGCACCATCATTCCGGTCATCAAGAGGACACAAGAAGATCCCCGTAGCCACCTCGTCGAAGAAGCACCGATCCGACCAGAGCCGCACACGACCGAAGCAGGTCGTCTGCTCGTGAGGAAGAAAATAGAAGTAACACCGCACCCATCGCTGGTGGGCTGACCAGCGGGGACTCCAATCGGGCCCGAAAGTCTTATGCTCGACGGTTGGAGATCCATACTGTAGGTTGCAGCAGGGAAAAGGCGAGCGGCCCAAAGATCAGCTTCGGCCCCAATGATCTTGAAGGAGTTGAAGTGTCGCACGATGACGCCCTCATTATCCGAGCGATAATCGCCAACTATATCATTCATTGTGTATTTGTTGATACTGGTAGCTCGGTCAACATCATCTTCAAAAAAGTGTTCGATCAACTCCAAATCGATTGCGGAGAGCTACTGCCGACGACAACCCCACTGTACGGGTTCACCGGTAATGAGGTCCAACCGATCGACCAAATCAAGTTGGTCATATCACTTGGGGAGGAGCCGCTCAGAAGGACAAGGACCAAGAATTTTATTGTGGTAAACGCCCCCTCCGCCTACAATGTCATCCTGGGCCGACCGACCCTCAATGAATTCCGAGCAGTCGTCTCGACCTTCTGCCAGAAAATCAAGTTCCCAGTGGAGGATCGGGTCAGAGAAGTAAGAGGAGATCAGTTGGCCTCTCGGCACTGCTACATCAAAATGGTCAGGACAGAAGCAAAGTCCGCTCGAAAGACGCCCCGGCTGGAGGTAAGTGCCATAACTGAGAAGCCTCCTTTAGTTTATGAAGAAAAGGAGGAAGTACAAATACATTCGGGTCGAGCAGAAGCAACGACCTTCATACCGTCTGACCTGGAAGCCAAGCAGAAGGCCGAGCTGATTAGATGCCTTCGCCAGAATCATGATGTCTTTGCATGGTCAACGCATGAGCTGCCCGGCATTTCCCCAAGCGTCGCACAGCATGAGCTCCACGTCCGACTGGATGCTCGGCCGGTGAAGCAAAAGAAGAGAGACTTTAGTACTGAGCAGAATCTGATTATTCGGGCGGAGATTGAGAAGCTACTAGAGGTCGGCCATATACGCGAGGTTCAGTTCCCGAGCTGGCTCGCTAATATTGTGTTGGTCTCCAAGCCAGGCAATAAATAGAGGGTCTGTATCGACTTTCGGGATCTTAACAAGGCGTGCCTAAAGGACTTCTATCCCTTGCCCAGGATAGATCAGATGGTAGACTCCACGGTCGGGTGCGAGTTGATATGCATGCTAGACGCATATCAAGGATATCATCAAGTGCCGCTCGCCCGTGAAGACCAAGAGAAAGTCAGCTTCATCACTGCCGATAGTACGTACTGCTACAACGTAATATCATTCGACCTAAAGAATACAGGAGCCACCTATCAAAGGCTGATGAACAAAATGTTACGATGGCAGATCGGCCGCAACATGGAGGTATATGTCGATGACATATTAATTAAATCCCTCCGAGCCGCCGATCTCTGTGCAAATATCAAGGAGACCTGCCAGACCCTCCGGGCGTACGGAATCAAGTTAAATCCTCAGAAGTATTTGTTCGGTGTAAAAAGTGGGTGCTTCCTGGGATATATCGTCACCGAGTGGGGCATTGAGACAAACCCCAGCAAGGTGAAGGTACTTCAAGATATGCCACCACCTAGAAACTTGAAGGAAGTCCAACGCCTCACCGGCCAGATAACAGCATTATCACGATTCATCTCCAAGTCATCTGACCGGAGCCTTCCTTTCTTTAAGATTCTGTGCCGAGCCACCAAATTTCAGTGGGACGACGAGTGTGACCAGCCCTTCAAGGAACTCAAGGCGTATCTGAACTCGCTACCCGTTCTAGCTAAGCCTACTGTTGGTGAACGACTCCGGATCTATCTGTCTTTGACCGAGCACGCTGTCGGCTCGGCACTGATTCGGTCGAACGGCAAAGAATAGCTAGTGTACTTCTTGAGCTATATATTAAAGGATGTTGAATCTCGCTACACCGGTCTTGAAAAGCTTGCATTTACATTAATACTCGACGCACGAAGGCTCCGTCCTTATTTCCTTGCTCACACTATCATTGTGATGACCAACAGCCCTCTGGGAAGAGTTCTGCTTAACCCAGAGGCGTCCGGCCGATTGATCAAATGGACAACGGAGCTCAGTGAGTTCGATATCCAATATCAACCTCGAACGGCCATCAAGGCGCAATCCTTGGCAAATTTTATCACGGAGGTACAAAACCCTGAACCCGACTCGATCTGGAAAGTATACGTCGATGGGTCGTCCATCCAGCAGGGTAGTGAGATTGGCATACTGCTTATATCCCCACAAGAAGAGTGGGTGCAGTTGTCCGTTTGACTAGAATACCGGGCAACTAACAACGAAGCTAAGTATGAGGCACTTATAACCGGCCTACAAGCCGCTCGACATGTCGGCGCTAGCAAGATTCTTATCCACTCTGATTCTCAATTAGTCGCTCAATAGCTGAGTGGAACATTCGAGATCAGTAATACGCGGCTCAAGTTATACGCCGAAGTCTTCGAAAAGTTGAAGGCAAACTTTCAGGAGGTAATCATCCAGAAGATCCCCCAAGCAGAGAACCAAGCGGCGGACGAGCTGGCCAAATTGGCAAGCTCACTCTCACTAATCGTCATTACGCAGCCGATTGAGCAAGTATCTTTGGTGGCGCACATCAATCGGATGGAGGGGCTCACTTTCCCTAGCGATTGGAGAACGGTCATAGCAGAGTTTCTACGATCGGGAGCTACGCCGTCCGATCGAGAGGAAGCTCGCTTATTGAGAAGAAGAGCTGGTCGTTTCACCCTAGTCGGGGACCAACTCTACAAGAAGGCCTTCTCCAGGCCATTGCTTAAATGTGTCGGGTCGGACGATGCTGACTATATTCTGAAAGAAGTACACCAAGTCTCCTGTGGAGGATATTCGGGCAGTCGATCGCTAGCGAGGAAGATTTTGTTGGTCGAGTACTTCTGGTTGACTCTACAGGAGGATGCCGCTCAGACAGTACCTAACTGCCTGTCCTGCTAGAAGTACCACCACCTCTCCCACTGGCCAACTGAAGAGATGAAGGCTTCCATTGTGTCATGCTCGTTCGACCAATGGGGCATGGATATTGTGAGACCCTTCCCTATGGCGACCAGACAGCGAAAGTTTCTACTCGTCGCAGTAGACTACTTCTCCAAGTGGGTTGAAGCCGAGCCACTGGCGAAAATAACCGAACAGATGATCCAAAAATTTATTTGGCAACATATCATCTGTCGGTTCGACATCCCGTGCCGACTCATCTCAGACAATGATAGACAGTTCGCCGGATGGAAACTTAAAGAGTGGTGCGAGGGGTATGACATCCAACAGGCTTTCACCTCCATAACATACCCTCAGAGCAACAAACAGGCTGAAGTCGCCAATCGGGAGATCTTGCGGATTTTGCGAGTTCGGCTTGACCACATCGGAGGTAGCTGGGTGGACGAGCTCCCCGGCATGTTATGGACAATCCGCACAACCCCTAAGGAAGGCACGGGGGTAACCCCGTTCCACCTGGTGTATGCCGGTGAGGCGGTCGTCCCGGTCGAGGTTGGAGTTGAATCCAATCAAATGTAGCACTACAGCGAAGACAACGCTGAGCGGAGGCTTCTAGAGCTGGACTTTGTGGATGAAACATGTGACAAAGCAGCTGTTCGGCTGATGGCTTATAGGCAGAGGATGAGACAGAACTACAATCGGCGAGTGATCCCGAGGTCGTTCCAGGTCGGCAACCTCGTGTGGAAGAAGGTGAAGCCGGTTGGTGACGTCACTAATTAAACTAGAAGCCCCGTGAGCTGGACCATTCAAAGTCGTGGAGAAACTCCGCTCAAGCGTCTACTACCAGAGGATGAAGACGGGTAGAAACTAGAATGCCCTTGGAGCCCGAACCATCTCCAGATGTACCGAGCTGGATGAAAGGTGCGCCGATGTAATTAAGGTGTACCCCCCATTTTTCCTGTTTCCTTTGAGCGCAGGATTGGAATGAAAAACAAAAGATTACCAAAATTATCATCGAGCGGCGACGTTAAACCCAAGTCTCCACCGACCGTCAAGCGGCGACGTTAAACCCAAGTCTCCACCGACGGTCGAGTGACGACCTTAAACCCAGGTATTCACTGAATCGTCGAGCGGCGACGTTAAACCCTTGAGTCGATCAGCGACCTTAAACCCAAGTGGTATGATCCTAGCAAATTTATCAGTAATGAAAGTACGGTCGTAGCAGCCGATCGGGACTATACAGACAGATACTAGCAAAAGAACAACATATGAAGAAAAATCACAAAAAGATTTCATTGATGATAAGTCAAACACTGTTGAGCAGCAGGAATACATTCAGAGCTTCCAAAAATATTCTCTATAGACCCCTCGCTCACTCGATATAGTCGAAGGCTTCATCGGGAATGGAGTCGAGGAGCTGGACGCAGTTAACATCGCTGTCAGACATGGCTTCGGAGACGTGGGCGTTCGCCTTGAGCTGACTGAGCGTCGCGTTGATGGCCAGCTCAAACGATCGGACAATCCGATTGGTCGCCTTTTCCAGGAATTGGTCCGAGCGGAGGTATTGTTGCCTCAGGACCGCGAAGCGGCCCAGTTCAACCTCCTATTAGGCTGTCAGTGCAGCACGGGAGGCCTTCAGATCCTCTTCAAGGCGCCTCACTTGATCTTGGAGCTCCGCCTCTTTAGCCGAATGGCTCTCTCGCTTGACGACCAAAAATTTTTCCGCATTCTTTAGCTTCTCGCCCAACTGACGAGCCTCCTGGTTTTTTAGTTCCAGGTCGGCATTAGCTCATTGTTTCTTTTTAGAGGCCAGCTCGAGTTTCCGATCATAAGTCTTTAGTTGTGCCTCGATCTAACCCAACCTGTCAGCCTGGTCAGCCGACTTCTACTGCTCCACTATGAGGAGTTGTTGGGCCTTTTCCAGGTCAGCCCGCAGCTGAGTGATCGGTGGCCCCTGGGAGGAAAAGGAAGCACCTCCAGAGATTTTGAGCTTCTTCAGCTCATCCTCCACTTGAGCCAACCGCTAGCACATGGCAATGTTCTCCACCCAGAACTGCAAGCATTAGTGTTGATCGAAGGTAATTCATGAATTGATGAGAATACTAACCCCGGTGGACATTTTCAAATGACTATCGGCGAGCGCGCCAGGGGGTTTCACCATCGTTCGTGCCCTTGCTTCCTCCCAGACACGAGCGAGCCAACCACGAATGTAGACCTGATGTTGGGGAGAGCTAGGCTGGTCGCCTGACGCAAGAAGGTTCTCCGTCGGCAAGCGAAGCATGGCGGTGATGGATCGTCACCCGCTTGGCGCCGATTGAGAAGAGGTTGTCGGGCCGGAAGCTTGGGCAGGAGGGACTGGAAGAATATCGAACCATTTTATCCTCCACCTAGCCGGAGGCAAGGAAGTAATCGGCTGAACGGCGAGCGGCTCCGGTAGGTCAGCCAAAGATGGAGTCCGATCAGAGGAAGTAACCTCCACTGTTTCAGGGGTGGCTGGAGCTGGGGTGCCTCCTCCCGCCGAAGCTTGTATGGCCGAAGTGGCGAAGCAAGAGGGTGTGTCCGTTCGGCATCTCTTTCGAGTAAGCGGTACCTCATCGCCCGAGGACCCTGAGCCCTCAGCTTGGGCAAGTGGCACTTCTCGAACTGGGCGCGGGTCAGCCGCCCCTCCTACGCTGGGCGTTCGATCGGCGGTCCCTTCGCCCACAGTTGGGGTCTCCCTAACTGTACCCTCTTGAGAGCCGACGGGGGTCAAGCCGAGCCGGTCCATCTCCTTGGTTACAACCGCGTCAATCTCAGCTTGCTTGGCCTTCATTATGTTGGCTACCCGATCGTGCATCATGATGTCAGCTGCAAGAGAATAAAAGAATCAGTTAGACTTAAGGGAAGAAGGTTGAGAAATTTCATACCTAGACTGCTCGGGAGCTTCGTTCGAATTGGACTGAGCCCGAACACGTACATCACACCCTCCGACAACAACTTATGGATGTCAAAGTTCAGGTCGACCAGCATGTTTACAGCATGGAGGTAGTCTGATCGAGTCTTGTACCTCTTCAAATCGGGTTGAGAAGGAAGCATGACCTGCCATTTGGTCTGGTAGCTTGGCCGCTCGGGGAGTCTCAAAAAGAAGAAGTATTCCTTCCAGTATTTGTCAAAAAAGACCAGACAGATCCGGGATTGGAAAAGATAAGTGCCCAGCTCGGACTGTTTAGGATAATAGAAATAATGGAAGACCTGAGGGGTCAGTGGAATGTTGTGCACTCGGAACAACACTACCACGCCGCACAGCAGGCGAAAGGAGTTAGGAACAAGCTAAACAAGCGGAACACAGAAGTAATTGCAGACCTCGGTTATGAAGGGGCGGACGGGAAACCAAAGACCGACCACGAACTGGTCTCGGAAGAAACAAACCGTGCCGACCGACGGATCATTGGGCCGATCAGATGGAGAGGCTAGAACTATTTCATGGTTGGAAGGAATGCCAAAGGTGTTCATCAAACTCGTGGCGTCACCCGCGTCGAACCGGGTCTCCATGGTAGTATACCAGAGACCGGGAGTGGGGTCGGACAGTTGCGAAGAGCTCGCCATGGCCAGAAAATGAAAAGGCAGAAGGTTCGATGGGAAAGATGGCTGGAAAACACAGAAAACGAAAAGCTACGGAGGTGGAAAGAACAGTGAAAAGTCAGGCTAGAGGGAAAAGCTTACAGGAAGGGTGAATGTAGTCGCTGCTGAAGGAATTTGGTGATCGACGGAGCACGGAGCACGGAGTACGCAGGAGATCGTCGACGATTAGTAGGGAAAAAACAGGGAAGTGAGCGAGGAGGAGGAGCGAGGAGAAGGGCTCGGCCGACCAAAGCCGTCCGATTTAGGGCACGAGGATCAGAATGCACATCCAGCCGTTGAATTTAAATCGCCAAACGTCACATCAGCAGCTGTCACCTCGGACATGCGGTGACTGTGATGACAACGCGTGGTGCCCTCCCACAGGGCAGCATTTAATGGGCGTGGCTGCGTGCTCGGCCTTAATGGGGATGATTTGCGTGTATCCCGAGGAGATTCAAGTTGCGTCAGCATTGACTGCCCGGCTCACGCCCCTCTGGGAACAATGAGGAAAAAATATCCAAGTACAAAGGCTCAAAGCGCCGATCGACACAGAAAGATCAGTCTTACATAGGTCGATTGGAGTCCAAACTACCCATTGGCCGATCGGCCAATCGGTCACTAGACCACTTGTCCAGTCAGTCGGACTTGCAGCCTCCTTCGACTAGACTTGAGGAGGAGGCACATGATTCGGTGGTAAGGTGAGGCCCGCCCGGCAGGAGGTCAAAGTAGTCAACATCCTAGGCAGACGTCCTATCAGACGAACTACCTCCCCGATCAGCAGGAAGAACAGTCGGTCCGACACTTCGACAGCTCGGTCAGACACCGAACTTCCAACACTCATAAAGCTCAGAGCAGGGAGGGATGAAGGCCGAGCGGCCTCCCCGCTCAGCTAATCAGTGGACGCAGCCTCGACCCAGTAGACAGGGCTCCCTCGCTCAGCAGGGCGGAGCCGAGTAGTAGGTCATCGATCGAGCGGACGCTAGGCCCAACTATTGTATCACCTAGATGACAAACTGGACGAGCGGCTCTCCCGCTCGACCCAATAACAGACAAAAGGAGTGGTTGGTGATATCTTCCTAGGGACCAGCGTCACCGACAAGCTGCATGGTTGACGGCATGGTCGGGCAGAGAATCGTACGGGGGAAGCTTCCACTGTCACGTCAGGGATATGCTCAGGTTGTTCGGGTATGCGCGTCAGGCACGCTTTTCTGAAACACCCTTTCCAGGTATGCTTTAAGAAACGTGCACACCTTGGGAAGCATGTATGCCCCTCCCGATAGCCCTACATAAGGACCCCGGGCTTCGACGGAGGTATGTTCACTACTGTAGCTATAGTTACGTTGCTGCTCCTTTCTTATCTACTTCATTCGTTTGCCGCCGGTAGCTGACTTGAGCGTCGGAAGACCATCGCCGGGGAGCCCTTCCCCGGCTCGGTACTAATGACTTGTGGTTGCAAGCTTAGCTCGTTGGAGGTCCACGTCATCTTCAGTCAACATCCAGTCAGCGTGAGCACCACCTCCCCAGCGTTTGTTGCTAAATGATTTTGAAGTTGTTCATCTGTCATGGCTCGTATATCTATTACAAGGAGTTGATGTGCTTGGATAAGTTGACTCACTTTCTTATTATTATTATACTATTCCAAATGTGGCATTGATTGTTGCACAACCTTATTCAATTCATCAATTATGCATACTCTTTCTTTGTCTTTCCTCTTTGCTACCTTCTGTCCTATTGGATGAGATTGAACTTCTCTATCATCTAGATCAATAGTTGTGTTAGGATTAGAAGAGTCAGTATATGCACCTGATAATTTTGATGTTCTTGCTTTCTTTGTAGTCCGTCGCTCTGAGGATTGAGGAGCATACATCGGACTATCTTTCATGATCCTCCACACATGTTCATATTAGAAAGTAGTTTTAAAAGTCTCTTGTATTCTTCTTGTGCTCGCACCATCAAATCCTCTTCACTCCATCTGTTTAGTCGATCATTATACCATTTATTTTAGATTCCATTATATCTATTCACAATCTTTTTCAATAAAACCCAATATGATTTTGCTTTCTTCGCAGTCCTCTTTTTAGCTCCCTTATCTCGATTGGTATTATAGTATGTCGCCATCCATTTCCAAAAAGACTTACTCTTCTAGGTATTACCAACTACTAAATCTTCACTCATAATTGTGTAGGTCGTTGCAATGAGCTTATCATATGCTACTTTTCATACTGTTCGCTTGCTATGATCTTCATCTGATTCATTGTCCATCTATGGTGCTTGATTAAGAATAATATCGTCGGACCCTATTTTAGATGAGAATGAAGGAAATTGTGAATCGAGGACTGTATAAGGTATTTTTATACTTTTATCACTATCAGTTGCATCAACACTAGCTCTTTTCAATTCATTTGATTGAATTTTCGGTGATTGAAGTGGATTAATTCCATGAGATGGAGCTTACATGAAATATTGACTACTCTGCTAATATTCTAGAGGATATATATAAAACAGAGCTTGAGGGTCGTCACTCAAAGAATTTGAATAACTTTAGAAATTATAGTAATATGATGATAGATATGGAAAAGTCTGGAAATTTGGTGGGTATTGAGTGGGAAATGGAAGTTGAGGATTGAGAAAATTATGACGAACTTAAAAACTTTTTTTATTAGAATTTTCGTCGATATTTAAAGAATTGAATAAATCCCTCGGAATGTGTTAGGACATAGCTAACAGAGTAGGTTTATTTAGGGGGCGTTTGGTTTACGTTTTCCACGCTGTTTTCTGTTTTCATTTTCTGAGAAAATGGAAAACGTGTTTGGTTTGCGTTTTCCACGTTCATTTTTAAGAAAATGAGAGAGTGTTTTCTAAGAAAAAGAAAAACGTGAAAAAATCATTTTCTAAAAAAATGAAAAACGCGCATTTTTCAGAAAATGAAAATGAAAATAGGGCAAACCAAACGTACCCTTAGTTTTTCATATGATTACGTTTTTCATTTTTATTATTTTAATTTAGACAAGAAAAAAAATGTGCATGGAAACAAGATTTTCAAGAACTTCTAAAGGGCTCTGCTTTTGTTTATACTGGAAGGAATTGTTAAAATCATATGATTACATTTTCCATTTTTTTTATTATTTTAGTTTTGTCAAGGAAAAATGTGCATGGAAACAAGATTTTCCTTATTAAAATGAAGGATTTCTCAGGGGTTCTGTGAATGTCTCTGTGTATTTCTCAGGGGCTCCTTATGAAAGGATATTTATGATGGATATAACAAGAAAATCATAAAAGTGATATGAAAATAGGAACACCCTACCTCATGAAGATCATTCCTCGGGATCGAAAATTCCAGGCGGCGGCCTTGAGAAATGAAGCAAGAGACGGCGGAAAACGTTGATCAAACTTTGACACCTCCATCCATCTTCGGAATCAGAGTAAGGTTCAAATTTGACTAAAAGCCTTATGTAATGTACTTTGTAATCGCAGAAGCATTAGGCTAAGTCCACCAGCCCAACTCCTTCCAAGCCACAAGTGCTATCCTTCGAGACCAATTCCCAATCAGGTTTCCAAACCAATTCCCGATCAGGCTTCCAAACCAAATCTCGGACAACCTTCCAGACCAATTCTCGGTCAGGCTTCTAGACTAAACCCCGGACAAGCTTCCAAACTAATTCCTGGCCAGGCTTCCAGACTAAATCCCGGATAGGCTTCCAGACCAATTCCCGGTCGAGCGTCCAGGCCAACTCCCAGTCGAGATTCTAGACTTTCACCCCCAGTACGAGTTATAAGTGAGCATGCTCTCACACCTCCAGACTCTCGCCCCAGTGCGAGTTATAAGTGAGCATGTTCTCAAGCCTCTAGACTCTCGCCCCAGCGCGAGTTATAAGTAAGCATGCTCTCACGCATCCAGACTCTCGCCCCAGCGCAAGTTATAAGTGAGCATGCTCTCACGCCTCTAGCTCAAGTTATAAGTGAGCATGCTCTCACGCCTCTAGCTCAAGTTATAAGTGAGCATGCTCTCACGACCAACGACCTCTCGATCGGGATTCCAAACTCTCGCCCCAAAGCAAGTTATAAGTGAGCATGCTCTCACACCTCCAGACTCTCACCCCAGCACGAGTTATAAGTGAACATGCTCTCATGATCAACGACCTCCCGGTCGGGATTCCAGACTCTCGTCCCAGTGCGAGTTATAAGTGAGCATGCTCTCACGTCTCCAGACTCTCGCCCTAGCACGAGTTATAAGTAAGCATCCTCTCACGCCTTCAGGCTCTCGCCCCATCGTGAGTTATAAGTGAGCATGCTCTCACGACCAACGACCTCTCGGTCGGGATTCCAGACTCTTACCTAGCGCGAGTTATAAGTGAGCATGCTTTGATGACCAACGACCTCCTAGTCGGAATTCCAGACTCTCACCCCAGCGCGAGTTATAAGTGAGCATGCTCTCGCGCCTCCAGACTATCGCCCCAGCGCGAGTTATAAGTGAGCATGCTCTCACGCTTCCAGGCTCTCACCCCAGCGCTAGTTATAAGTGAGCATGCTCTCACGACCAACGACCTCTCAGTCGGGATTTCAGACTCTCACACCAGCGCGAGTTATAAGTGAGCATGCTCTCACGTCTCCGAACTCTCGCCCCAGCGCGAGTTATGAACAAACATATTCTCGCACTTAACAACCCATGGGTCAGCTTTCTATACTCTCACCCCGAGCAGGTTATCGACAAGCAAAGCATTCTCTAACCACCCCTCAGGGTCTACATATAATAAGAAAGTGCCAGGGAGGAAAAGAAAAAAGAAACATGAATAAAGATCGGAACCCAACCAGATTTGTATTTATTTGATAAAATATAGAAGACACTCCTCAAAATCTCATTTTTGCATTTGAGACATCTAAGTGATCAGAGTTATCTTCTAGTATCAGCAGTCGGTCGACACTTTGGGCAAAAGTGTTCCGCTTGACTTGCTTGCTCCAGATAAGCTCGCGCCTGAATAAGCTCCGCCTTGGTGGACTGAATAATGCGACGTTGCTAAGCAATAGTTTCCTCTTTGAGCCAGTTTTCTTCTTGAAGAAGGGTTATAGAAGAGGTGTGTTTCTCTTTCAAATATATCAGGAATTGGGCTTGGTTCTCCAGGTTTGAATAAGCTTTCTGTTTCAACGCTACTTCAGCCCGGGGCCGAGATTTAACGGCCAACCAAAGTTCCTCAATTTCTCGGCGAAGAGAAGATTGAAGATCTCTATCCTGCGTCATCTCGGCTAAGGTCGTACTCCTTTGGGTAAGCAGTTGAATCATTTGATCCAATTGTTAACGAAGGCGCTGCAATTCATTCGACTTGGAATTCAAATCCATGGTTAAGGAACGCCAGTAGAAAGAAAGTACGATTTTATGGATGGCGATCATCCTCTTTTTACTATCCCCTGACCAGTTATACTTAGGTATTAAATCTATGACTAGATCACTATGTAAGCTAAAATCAAAAAATAATAACTTAAAAATAGAAGTTCTTGAATTAAAAACAATCTTAGCAAAAACTGTGCTCTTTAGAAATGTATGATAAGTTAAAGGAAGAAAATGAAAAATTGAAAGACCAAATTAAAAAATCTAGAACTTCTGCATGTCTTAATAAAAATGCCTAGAAAAATTATAGAAGTTTAAATTGATATCTTAAATATCATAAGGGGTAAATTAGAAAAATATTATAAAAGTATATTCCAAAGAAATTTCTTATTAACCCTGTTGGTAAAAAATTATTTTAGGTCCCAAAATCCTTTTTAAAATAAATAAAGGATTATGCATGTTTAGAAATATTAATTTACAAAACCAAGTTTGTATGTTTATAATAATTATTTCTAAATTTTTTTTTTGTTACAAGAATAGAAAATCTCTTAGTATTAAATTTTTTAGAATTTTTATTCAAATAAAATATTTTTTTAATTAAAAATCATAATTTAAAACTTAAAATTCTTCGGATAGGTATTTTGAAAAATCTAAGTGATCCGGTGGTAAGGACGGGGGACCCTCATGGGAGGAGGGTCAAAGACACGTGGAGGTCAACCCCAAGTTCGCGCCGAACGAAGGATGCTGGGCCGAACGGAAGGATGCCCTGCCGAACTGACATTTGACCAGGAGCTTCCCGGGCCGGATAGAAGACAACCCGACCATGGGCGGGTTTCCGACGCTCATAGTGAAAAGGGTCACCTGGCCGAGCGGATAGCCCGCTCAGCCAAAACATAAAGCATCGTTGCTGTGGAACACTCTCAGCCGAGCACCCGGTCCAGCACGTATGACCGGTTGGACGAAAAGGGACTGCCGACCGGCCGGACACTCGCCATATAGTAAGGAGAACAGGACAAGGAAACATCCTCTGACAGCGGGTATGTCCGAGGAGCAGGCCATACGCAGGATCTTATGACAGGGGTCCGCTGTCCCGTCAAAGACGTGCTCGGACTGTAGCAGTAAGGGGTCAGGTAAGCTTTCCTGACAAGCCCATATGGAGGTATGGGCTAAGGACACGTATTCGCCTCGATATGTGTGCGTGAGTCCCTTTCCAACCCTATATAAAGGGCCTCACCTTTCACCGGAGGTACGCATTCTACGATTCTTGGAGCCACTTTCTTGTTGAGCTTTGCCTGACTTGAACGTCGGAGGGTCGTCGCCGGGAACCCCTTCCCGGCCCGACTTCTGTGCAGGTTCACCGGAGGTCCGTGCGGACAGTCAGGAAATCTACGTCAGTCGTTTGGAGAGCACCACGTGCCCAGCGTCCGTTGATTCAGCTTTCGGACATGATCAATTTGGCGCTGTCTGTGGGAACGCTCCTGCATCCGATCGGAAGCAATGGACGAAGCTGGACGACCGCACACGGTGATGCTCTCCACGAAGGAGCTCGACGCTCTAATCAAGGCAAGAGCAGCTAAGCTCGTGGAGCAACAGAGAGAGAATGCGCAAGCCGAGCGGCTGAGGCAACAAACAACGTCAGCATCAGGTGGCCGAGCGGAGGCAATGATCCCCGAGCGGAGGTAATGATCCCCGAGCAGACGCCTCCCCCGAGACAATGATCCAACCGGCATTTAAGGGGGAGCACCGCCGAGCGGATGAAGATGGATTGTGACTTGGATCAACCATGAAGCGTAAATTATCTCCAGCCTTTCCGAGGCAGGGTGAAAGGTGCACCAATATAAAGTGTGCTGTATATTTTCCATTTGGCTGTATATTTGAAATGCAGGAAGCAAAATGTTAAAACACAATTGGCATTATCTGCCGAGCGGCCTATCTTCATGGTGTATAAGATCCGAGCCACCGACTCAATGGCGAAGACCCCGTGTTGTTCGGCCGGACGTAAAATTATCCGAGTCAAAGGCTTAATAGCGAAGACCCCTGTGCCGTTCGGCCGGGCGTATAATTACACGAGTCAAAAGCTCGATGGCGAAGATCTTGTGTCGTTCGGCCGAGCGTAAAAATTATCTGAGCCAAGTGATCGAAGACGAAGACCCCTCGCCGCTCGGCATGGCGTATATCATCCGTGTTGAAATTAGCCTTAAAGGCCGTCGAGCTCTGACGTTAACAATCGAGAGATGAGCCGGCGTCTATAAACCCTCCGAACGGAAGACCGTCGAGCTCCGACGTTAAAAATCGAGAGACGAGCCGGCGTCTATAAACCGTCCGAGCGGAAGACCATCGAGCTCTGACGTTAAAAATCGAGAGACGAGCCGGCGTCTATAAACCGTCCGAGCGGAAGACCGTCAAGCTCCGACGTTAAAAATCAAGAGACGAGCCGGCGTCTATAAATCGTCCGAGCGGAAGACCGTCGAGCTCCGACGTTAAAAATCGAGAGACGAGCCGGCGTCTATAAACCGTCTGAGTGGAAGACCGTCGAGCTCCGACGTTAAAAATCGAGAGACGAGCCGGCGTCTATAAACCCTCCGAGCGGAAGACCGTCGAGCTCCGACGTTAAAAATTGAGAGACGAACCGGCGTTTATAAACCCTCCGAGTGGAAGACCGTCGAGCTCCGACGTTAAATATCGAGAGACGAGCCGGCGTCTATAAATCATCCGAGCTGAAGACCGACGAGCTCCGGCGTTAAATATCGAGAGACGAGCCGGCGCGGATAAACCCCCCGAGCGGAAGACCGCCGAGCCCGACGTTAAAAATCGAGACGAGCCGGCGTCTATAGTCCGAGCGGAAGACCGCCGAGCTCGACGTTAAAATCGAGACGAAGTCGGCGCCTATAAACCATCCGGCGGAAGACCGCCGAGCCCGACGTTAAAATCGAGACGAGCCGGCCTATAAACCCTCCGAAGCGGAAGACCGCCGAGCCCGACGTTAAAAATCGAGACGAGCCGGCGTCTATAAATCATCCGGCGGAAGACCGCCGAGCTCCGACGTTAAAATTCGAGAGCCGCCGCCTATAAACCGTCCAAGCGGAAGATCGCCGAGCTCCGACGTTAAATATCGAGAGCGAGTCGGTGTCTATAAACCGTCCGAAGCGGAAGACCGCCGAGCCCGACGTTAAAATCGAGACGAGCCGGCCTATAAACCGTCCGAAGCGGAAGACCGCCGAGCTCCGACGTTAAAATTCTAGAGACGAGCCTATAAACCGTCCTAGCGGAAGACCGCCGAGCCCGACGTTAAAAATCGAGACGAGCCGGCGTTAAAATGGTCCGAGCGGAAGACCGTCGAGCTCCGACGTTAAAAATCGAGAGACGAGCCGGCGTCTATAAACCGTCCGAGCGGAAGACCGTCGAGCTCCGACGTTAAAAATCGAGAGACGAGCCGGCGTCTATAAACCGTCCGAGCGGAAGACCGTCGAGCTCCGACGTTAAAAATCGAGAGACGAGCCGGCGTCTATAAATCTCCCGAGCGGAAGACAGTCGAGCTCCGACGTTAAAAATCGAGAGACGAGCTGGCGTCTATAAAACATCCGAGCGGAAGACCATCGAGCTCCGACGTTAAAAATCGAGAGACAAGCCGGCGTCTATAAATCATCCGAGCGGAAGGTCGTCGAGCTCCGACGTTAAAAATCGAGAGTCGCGCCGGCGACTATAAACCCTCCGGCCAGAAGTAATGCTGTTTAGCGGTAATTCTAGTTAAAGCCATGCATGTATTCAACTAAGCGAGTTCGGCGGACCAAGTGTGCAAGCGAGCGGGTTACCAAGAGTACCCCGTAAACATCTGACGAAAATCCCATTTGCGAAACGAGATATATTCAGCCGAGCGGAATAGCTATACAAAATACTTCGTGAGAAATCCCTTGCAAAATGCAAGAGAGGTGGGATGATAGGCGATTAACGAGGAGAAGCGGAGGATGGTTTCTTGGATGCGCCGCTCGACACTACGGGCGTCTAGTCAGTCGGACTATGCGCCTCCTTCGACTAGACTTGAAGGGGAGGCATGTGATCCGGTGGTAAGGACGGAGGACCCTCATGGGAGGAGGGTCAAAGACACGTGGAGGTCAACCCCAAGTTCGCGCCGAAGGAAGGATGCCGGGCTGAACGGAAGGATGCCCTACCGAACTGACATTCGACCAGGAGCTTCCCGGGCCGGACAGAAGACAACCCGACCATGGGCGGGTTTCCGACGCTCATAGTGAAAAGGGTCACCTGGCCGAGCGGATAGCCCGCTCGGCCGAAGCATAAAGCATCGTTGTTGTGGAACACTCTCAGCCGAGCACCCGGTCTAGCACGTATGACCGGCCGGACGAAATGGGACTGCCGACCAGCCGGACACTCGCCATATAGTAAGGAGAACAGGACAAGGAAACATCCTCTGACAGCGGGTATGTCCGAGGAGCAGGCCATACGCAGGATCTTATGACAGGGGTCCGCTGTCCCGTCAAAGACGTGCTTGGACTGTAGCAGTAAGGGGTCAGGTAAGCTTTTCTGACAAGCCCATATGGAGGTATGGGCTAAGGACACGTATTCGCCTCGATATGTGTGTGTGAGTCCCTTTCCAGCCCTATATAAAGGGCCTCACCCCTCAACGGAGGTACGCATTCTACGATTCTTGGAGCCACTTTCTTGTTGAGCTTTGCCTGACTTGAGCGTCGGAGGGTCGTCGCCGGGAACCCCTTCCCGGCCCGACTTCTGTGCAGGTTCACCGGAGGTTCGTGCGGACAGTCAGGAAATCTACGTCAGTCATTTGGAGAGCGCCACGTGCCCAGCGTCCGTTGATTCAGCTTTCGGACAGGATCACTAAGTTTTTGGAAAATTACAATTATGTGTTTGAATACATAGAAACCTAATTTTTGGACTAATAAAACTATTTTTAAAATATTTATTTCTCAAAAAAATTATAACAAGTCAAAAAAAAAATTCGTATAATCTTTATGTTAGAAATTCTTATCCAAAATTTTTTCTACTAATAAAATCATTGAATTTCTGTTCAAAAATATATTTTTGTAAATTTTGAACCTTAAGACAAATTTTCAAAATTTAAACTCATTTTTTTTGTAAATGTGGTTATTAAATTGTGAAAATTTAGATTTTTTTTATAATTGAAATATGTTTCCTTACCTTTAGAGAAGTTTCAAATTCTTTATCTAACTTTGCATTTCCCAACTTTATTTTAGATGTGATCAAAGGAGGAGAATGAGAGTTGAGAGCTTAAGTCTAGGGGGAGATTATATTTGTACTTTTGTAGCTTGCAAATGTTACAGTTTTAACTATGATTTTGACTATGACTTTTCTCTAACTCTAACTCGAGTTGATACACATCAAAAGAGAGGAGATTGTTAGTACCCCAAGGTAGTTTTGATGTGGTCAACCGAGTTAAATTAGGTCTTGTGTATATTTAATACTATGTTTAAATGTGCAGGAACTTAGAAGTACAAGAAGTCGAGCGAAAGACGCAGCTAGCGAGAAGGATGACACGGGAGAGAGTCGACAGGCTCGGTGCGTCCGAGGGATGAGGTGCTGTGGAAGAGTACCTTGACAGATAAGAAGGAAGCGTGTGACGTTTCCGAGGGATGAGAAGCCGGAGTTGAAGCTGTTGGTGCGGTTAACACTAACGGTCTAACTCAGGTTTTGATGAATGACAAATCAGGTTAAGTTAGGTTTGTTGTGATCTAACACTCTGACCGAGTGTGCAGACGAAGTCCAGACAGGTCGAGACGCGTTCTCAGGAAGGGGACATTAGGCATCGATCTGGCTTAGATCCATTTCAGATATCTAAGTCGAGATCGTAACTAGATTCTAGTCTCGGAAAGACGGAATCTAAGTCATACTCTTTATATTAAACCTATAAATTGTGCTAACACCTTGTTTTGCAGGATATGCCTTATCTATTTGCCTCGGACTAACCTTGTCTTGCAGGAAAGCTGTCCTCTGGAGAAAGGTGGCCCGGGCGCCCGGAAGGGATCCGGGCGCCCAGGAGGTGAATTTTATCCAGATTACGCATCGCCACGTGGAGCTCGTTGGTTGGACTTTCCACGTCTTACCAGGGCGCCCGGAAGGGATCCGGGGCGCCCCGAGCCTCATATAAAAGGAGAGTCAGAGGGGAGGTTAAAAACAACAACTGAAAGAAAGTCTTCTACTGCTTGCTCTGCGCTCCTGCGACACCAACAAAGCTCCGACAACATGCTCCTTCACCTTTTTGTTAAATTCTTGTCGGTATTTGCTTTATTTCCATTAGCATTCCTGTACTTTAGTTTGTAACAATTTTCGAACTGCTAGTAATTGCCCATCGAAAGCACCCTTGTGTGCGGGCCTTGGAGTAGGAGTCGACACAGGCTCCGAACCAAGTAAAATCAGCTTGTGTTATCATTGTCCTTTTATTTCCGCTGCGCGTAACTCTTTTCGAACAATTTTGTTTATCGATATTCACCCCCCCTCTATCGAACGCTTACGATCCAATAAGTGGTATCAGAGCAGGTACCGCTCTGATTTGGTGCAACCACCAATCAGACAAGAGGGGATTTGTTTTAAATTTTTTTTCCTTTCTTCGGATTTCAGTGTTTCGTAAAATTCCAAACTGGTATAATTACCTTTTTGGAAATTTCCTTCCGTCGTAAATACATCTAAATTGGTGTAACACCAATTTAGCTATTTTTTCCTGCACTACTAATCCAAGACCAAGTCTTGGAACCGGGTCGGACCACATCAGAATGCAAAAGAGCTGTGGGACAAATTGATCGAGCTGCACGAAGGAACCAGCGACGCCAAGGTAACGAAAAGGGATTTACTATTAAATAGAATATTTAACATAAAATGCAGGAAGGAGAAATGGCGAGTCAGCTACACGCGAGGATCAAGGACATCCTCAACGGACTCCACGCGATAGGCCACCAAATGGAAAATAGGGATCTGATAAGGTACGCCCTAAATGCTTTCCGCGTAATTCCTTGTGGGCATCCATCGTGGATGCCTACAAAATTTCTAAAAATTTATCAAAATTAAAACTAGATGAACTCTTCTGCGAATTAGAACTGCATGAGCAAACTAACGCCGAGGTCGAGAAAGGTGTAACCTTATTTGCAGGTTCCTCAAGAGAAAAGAAGAACAAGACTGAACCTGAAGAAGACTCTGATCAGAACTCTGAAGACGAAGAACACCTGGTGAACCTGGTAAGGAAGATGTTCACCAGGAGAAAAAGGAGCTTCAGCAAAAAGGACCTTCAGAAAATCAACTCTCCAATCGATTCAAGGAACGTGACGTGCTTCGGTTGCAACAAAAAGGGCCACTACAAGAACGAGTGCCCGAAATTGAAGAACGACAAACCAAAGCTAACCAAAAAGAAGGCGCTCAAAGCAACATGGGACGACACTTCCTCGGACGAATCAGAAGCCGAAGAACAAAAGAACCAGAGTTACCTCGCGCTGATGGCCCGCGAAGAAGAATCGGAGGATGAATCGGAAGACGGGTCCAAACCCGAATCGAGCCACGAGTCCGTACTCGTTTCCGAAGGTTCCGAAGAGGTATGCTAAAATCTAAACAGAAAATTTTTTAAAATTATTTCCTGCTTAAACAATAAATTAGTAAAAATAGAAAATGAAAATAAATTACTCCTTGAGGAAAATCAAGACCTCAAGGAACAAATCAAAAGCTCAAATCCAACTCAAGATATAACACTTAAGGAGGAGAATCTAACACTAAAAACAGAAATTAATAATCTAAAGGAAATACTAGAAAAATTCACAACGAGGTCCAAAAACTTAGATTTAATTTTAAACAATCAAAAAGCAAGTTACAACAAAATTGGACTTGGTTACAAATCAAGTTCAACTAAAACCTTTAAATCATTAATAACCCAACACAAACCAACACGTAAAGCTTGGGTTCCGAAAGCGTGTCTCACCACGCAAGTAGGACTTAACCAATTCTACATACCTAAAGAAAAAATATATTATATAAATTCAAATAAACCAAAACCAAAATACAAACCTAAATCAAACAACTCAAAATCTAAAACCCACCAAAAATTAAACTATCACCAAGTTAATTATAATTATAAAAGAAATAGACATAAACCAAAGAACAAAAATTAAATTAATGGTCATTAATTCAGGGGGAGGCTCCAGAATAGCTGGTACCTCCAAAACTAACCTACCCGGCAGGGTAACCCCAACCAACCTACCCGACAGGGTAATTAGGACTAGTTAAAAAGGGTTCAAGTTTAACTTGAAAAATGGTACTGGTGAAGTTTTGGATGATAGTACGTTAGGGAAGCTTAGTCTATGCATGTCTAGGAAGATATGGCTTCGACCTGGTGCATCTGGCTAAGTGGAACTGACTGAAGCTACCCTTAATGAATCCTAACCAGTTAGACCAAGGTTTTGTACTAAGTTCAGTGGATAGGAATATTTGGAAAACCTCGAAGGCATGGTTACTTTAATGATGTCCGAGTGACTCACCATAGCCTAGAAGTTTATCCAGAGAACGCCTATTTGTTGAACCCAAAGCTAAACCTGAATCTAACACAAGTTAAAAACAAACCCTAAAGTTGTACCTAATTCATCTCACAAAATTATAGGATTCCCTGATTGACAACATAGATCGGGTGAGATGACTAAGAAATTTAAATTAATTCAAATTAAAATTAAATTAAATTAAAATTAATTCAAATTAAAATAATATTAAATTAAAATTAATTCAAATTAAAATAGTATTAAATTAAAATTAATTCAAATTAAAATAATATTAAATTAAAATTAATTCAAATTAAAATAATATTAAATTAAAATTAATTCAAATTAAAATAAAATTAAAATTACAATTTTTTTAACTGAAAAATTTATTCTCAAAATTAAACTTAATTTTTTTTAACTGAAAAATTTATTTTAAAAATTAAACTTAAACTTTTTTTAACTGAAAATTTTATTTTAAACTTAAATTTTTTAACTCGAAGGGCTGACCGGACGTCTGGCAGGTAAGTAAGTCATTGGAGGGGAGTGACTGTGAGGACGCGTTCCCGGGAAGGGAACATTAGGCATCGATCCGTTTTAGAACCATTTCGGATATCTAAGTCGAAATCGTGACTAGATTCCGGTCTCGAAAATACGGAATCTAAGTCATACTCTTTATATTAAACCTATAAACTGTGCTAACACCTTGTTTTGCAGGATATACCTTATCTATTTGCCTCGGACTAACTTTATCTTGCAGGAAAGCTGTCCTCTGGAGAAAGGTGGTCCGAGCGCCCGGAGGTCCAAGCGCCCGGGAGGTGAATTTTATCCAGATTGCGCGTCGCCACGTGGAGCTCATTGGTTGGACCTGCCACGTCTCACCAGGGCGCCCGGAAGGGATCCGGGGCGCCCCGAGCCTCATATAAAAGGAGGGTCAGAGGGGAGCTTAAAAACAACAACTGAAAGAAAGTCTTCTACTGCTTGCTCTGCTGCTCTGCGCTCCTGCGACGCCAACAAAGCTCCGACAACACGCTCCTTCACCTTTTTTGTTAAATTCTTGTCGGTATTTGCTTTATTTCCATTAGCATTCCTGTACTTTAGTTTGTAACAATTTTCGAACTGTTAGTGATTGTCCATCGAAAGCACCCTTGTGTGCGGACCTTGGAGTAGGAGTCGACACAGCCTCCGAACCAAGTAAAACCAGCTTGTGTTAGCATTGTCCTTTTATTTCCGCTGCGCGTAACTCTTTTCGAATAATTTTGTTTATCGATATTCACCCCCCCCTCTATCGAACGCTTACGATCCAACAGAAGCTTGCTCAAAAAGAAGGCCGGAAGATGAGCCTGGATGAGCCCAATTTCGGATGGACGAAATCACCCACGTGATCTAAGTAGTAGAAAAGCAAACGGAGTACTATGGAGCTGCTGGAGGCGCCCTCAATAGCGTTGAAGGCACCCTCGCGCCTTTTTGGTGGAAGGCGCCTTCAATCCCTTAAAGGCGCCTTCACGCCTTTATGGAAAGCGTCTTCAACCCTTTGAAGATGCCTTCTATTAGGCAAACAGTAACCGTTAGCGAAAATAGAGTTTATCTTCACATGGATAAAAATTGTCACGCTGGAGGTGCCTTTAAGCCTATTGAAGGCACCTTCCAGTCTTGGATAGAATTTTTCAGGAAATATAAAAAGACCCCCGAAGCTAGGAAATATTTAACAAATTAAATATTCATTTTCTAATAACTTTCTGAGCATTCAACGAGTGCAAGAGACTTCTCCGCCTTCACCGAAGGAGATCTTTAGTGATTTCTTTTGTCTTGAATTAACAACCACGTAAGTTATAACAAAGTAACTTTCTTTGTCTCTTTATTTTATTAGTTGTTAAATTGGTTTAAGTTAATTGTGCTAATAATCTTATTTGAAAGATCAAGAAAGATTCATTTTAAATTTACAGGCAATTTAACCTCTCTTCTTGTAGGTCGCACGGGTCCTAAGAGTATTTTCTTGTTGACGATTTTCTCTAGAGTTCTCTTTTGTGGCTACTCAATTATATGACAATTATATAATTGAGTCAAATGTATGCTTGGTTTCATCTAAATTGAATGAGGATATTTGTTGATCTCAAGGGTTTATCAAATGCATAAAGATATTCATGTGGCTGTGGCTGATCTACTTCACTTATATAATTAATGAGTTGTTAAGACTTAAAAAATGGCAAGTGAACCTTGCATTGCATGTTTGTTTTTGTTTGCTTATCCTAACTCATGTGTTATTACAGTATATTGTGATATCGGCTAGCGATTGAGATAGAAAAAATTGATGGTAAAAAAAATGATAAAAAAAAAAAAAAAAAGGAGAAAGATGGAATTTGAAGTAGTATTTTAACTCTTTTTAAATAGTCTCTTTATGTCAGAAAAAATTGATTAATTCGAGTCAAAAATTAAATTAATTATTTGTTTAGTTTAATTTTTTATTTTTATAAAAAAACAGTTTTGTTTTTTTTTAAATTTTTTAAAATTTTAATTTATTTAATCCAATTTTAACCGAATACTTAATTAAACAAAATCACACCGTAATAGTTAGACATATTTAAGATTTTGAATGGAGAAATATCTTAAGCATTTTTTGTTTAATTTCAATCGGATAAAAATTACTATATGAAGAATTTTTATGCATAAAATATTTTTTATTAATTTAATCAAAATTGATCGAAATTATTTCAACTCGATTAAAATTTATTTTTAAAATAATGTAGCAATGACGCCAGCAGTGACTACGTCTGACTACTCAGTTCGATTCCATTTGACTATTCAGGTTGGATCCTGCATGGCGGCCCTCCTGCACCATCCCAACTTCCGCTCAGCGGCGTCAGCGTGATGAACTTTTACGCGTGACCTGCACAAGCGATGCGAATCTATAAATAAGCGAGGCATCTCTTCCCTTTCTCTGTTCATTGTACTTTGCAGCACTCGATCGCCCCATGATCAACCCGTGGGAGTACCTTAAGTAGCGCGAAGTCCCGGCCAGCCAAGCCCGCCCCGTGGAGTCGCTCCGAATCATCCGGATGCCGGAGTCGAATCCGTGGAGGCGCCCGGAGTGTCCTCCATCGTTGTTGTTTAATCAGCACCGATCAAAAGCAAAAGGAAATTGAACTGATCAGTCGACCGAACCCATGGATCGGTTAACCGAACGATCAATCATTAAAGGCATAGTAAATACGAATTTCGGCAAAACTCGACGAACAGGGAAGGAGTCTGTTCGGTCGACCGAACAGAGGGATCGGTCGATCGAACCCTTAATGGTCATTAATTGTCGAAAATCGAATCGGCATCGAATCTCAGCCAAGAAGGAAGGGAGCTGGTTCGATCGACCGAACCCAGGGATCGGTCGACTAAACATCGACAATTCTTATATAAAGAAGCTCGAGGTCTGAGGTTGTGCAACATTTTCTGATTGACTAAAAGTTCTCCTCTGCGCAAGTCACTCGTGCTACAAGTCTTCTACAACTCTTCAAGTTATTCCGTCCGGAAGTATCGACCAAGCTTCAATTTCCATATTTGTCGGTATATTATTTTAACTTGCATTGTATTCATTTATCAGTAAGATAGTAGGTTGTTACTAACTTGCTCATCTGTACGCACTGCTTCTTTTTGATATTTTCGAAAAGAAGAGTTATAGTGGATTGGCCATCGATGCAGTCAAAGATTATCGGCTTTAGAATAGGAGTCGACCTAGACTTCGAACCAAGTAACCGAACGAGTCTCTTTTTACTTTCCGTTGCACGACTTTATTTTTAATCTCTTAAAAGAAAAGTTTTTTTTTATAAAAGCATGATATTCCCCCCCCCCCCCCCCTACCCTATCGTACTCGTTCGATCCAACAATTGGTATCAGAGTCTTATAGCTCTAAAAGAACTTAATCGTTTTTCAAAGCATTTTTTAAAAAAACTTTCTTTTCTCTTATTTCTTTTCCTTTTCTCTTAGAAGTTTTTTTTATTACTTCTTTTTCCAACACTAGTAATCTCAAGATAAGAGTCTTGAAAATATGTTTGTTATTTTTTCAAGGATGTCGAACTTTTACCAAGAAGGATACAGCACTGTCCGACCTCCACTGTTCAAAGGAGAAAATTTTAGTTATTGGAAAAATAGAATAGAGTGTTACTTGAAGTCTGATATCGAGCTTTGGTTCACAATATTGAAAGGCTACACACCTCCGACGAATGACGGGACACCATTAGAACCAGAAGATTGGACTCCCCTAATGATCAAGAAGACACAACTAAACTACAAGGCGATCAACATCATTCAGTGTGGGCTCACAATGGAGGAGTTAAATCGAGTTGGCCCCTACGACAACACTAAGGAACTATGAGACTGCCTAGTAAAACTACACGAGGGGACTGACGAATCAAAAGTAAATAAACGAGACCTTTTATTAAACAATTTATTTAACATTAAAATGCTTCCTGGAGAAACGACATTGCAACTACACGCTCGACTAAAGGACATTCTCAACAGTCTCCATATGATCGGACACAATCTGGAGAACCGCGACACAATAAGGTACGCACTAAATATCTTTCCGCTGAATGTTTTGTGGGCATCAATTGTAGATGCTTACAAAGTTTCTAAGGATCTTTCAATTCGTAAGTTAGATGAGTTATTTTGTGAATTGGAATTACATGAGCAATCTAATGTGAGCTATGTCGAGAAAGGAGTTGATTTGTATGTAGTTTCAAGCAAGGAAACCAAATCAAGAACAAAGAACGAGTCAAAAAGTGAGTCAGACTTTGACTCAACAAATGAAGAAGAACTAGTTAGCATGGTCCGAAGATTGTTGACAAAGAAGAAATTCAGAAGAAGTGTCAAAAAGACACTACTTAACCAGATGCAAAACAAATCAGAAATGATTTGTTACGGATGCAACAAGAAGGGCCATTTCAAAAATGAATGCCCAAATCGGAAGGAAGAAAGACCCAAGTCAACAAGAAGAAAGAAAGCCCTTCATTCGACATGGGACAAGTCATCCTCCGAGGATTCCGATGCGGAAGAACCAAAGCATTCTAGCCATCTTGCCTTTATGGCAAGAAACGAAGAATCCGATTCCGAGGAAAAGTACGAGTCCGGAAACTACAACGATTCCGAGATCGACATCGAGTCTGAGAGAAGTCACGGATCCGCATCCGTTTTCAAAGGTCCAAATATGGTAACGATTTATTGGAAGTCAAATTTATTTAAAGTTGGTAAATGTTTGTTTAGAAAATTATCAAAATTCAAAAAACAAAATAACTTGCTACTTAAGGAAATAGACCACTTTAAGAAGCAAGTTAACTTGAGTGACTCGACTAACCATGTCGGAACTTCAACTCAAGTTGCAAAACTTGAGGAAGAAAATTCCAAATTGAAAGGTCAAGTCGAGTGACTCAAGAAAACGTTGAAAAAGTTCGAACTGGGATCCAAGTATCTAAATATTGTACTTGAATCGCAACGAGCCGTGTATAACAAATCAGGACTTGGCTATCAAGTAATGGTATACACTTAGGCGCATTTAATAGTATCCTCCCCATCAGAGTCACTGCTATTATTTTGTGTGACCGAAGACAACCCAACTATTGATTTTATTTGTCATAAAGTTAGGTTGACAAAATAATAAAATTAATGGGTAAAATCTCCTCTTACAAATGTTTGAATTAGTATACGTCCACACTATCGTGGCATACTAAATTCACGGTGTTTTCAGGTGTTGGTGAATTTAAATTATATTGTTTGAGGGATCAATATTATTTTAAATTTTAAAGTTTTGACCAAATAACTTATTTTGTGATTCTCAGGATTTCAAAATGGCTTTCAATCCTCTTGCTATTATTTAAAAAGAAAACAAACTTACTGGTCCCAATTATATTGATTGGAAACGAAACTTGGACATTGTTTTAACTGTTGAAGGGTACAAGTTCGTACTTTTTGAGGTCTGTCCTAACGTGCCTGATAGCAATTCTAGTGAAGAGGAGATTGACAGACATAGGAAATGGATCAAAGTAGATGAAATGACGCGGTGTTACATTTTAGCTTCTATGTCAAATATGCTGCAACATCAGCATCAGGCCTTATCCACTACCTATGACATGATGTTCAATCTCAAAGAACTCTTCGGACACCAGAATCGGACTGCCAGGCAGGAGACCATGAGAAACTTAATAACGATCACCATGACTAGGGGACACCCGTAAGGGATCATATCCTCCAGATGATGGCTCATTTGACGAACTATCCTCGCAGAAACGAAAACAATAAAAGTATATCTCATTTATTAGTTATTGAAATATGTTTAATGGTGTTATCTATCAGTACCTGGTGTGTAGATACGGGAGTCACTGATCATGTTTGTAATTCATTGTAGGGGTTCCAGGAAACCCGACGACTACATGAAGGGGAGATCACTGTCTACATGGGTAATACTACGAAAGTGGCGACTGTTGCAGTGAGAGATGTTTATTTATCTTTTGATAGGAATAAAACATTGATTTTGAGAAATTGTCTTTACGTACCATGTTTTAAAAAGAACTTGATTTCAGTTTTAAATTATTTATGGATGGATATTCTATTTCTTTTAATGACAAAGTAGTTATTAAGAAAAATAGGAAAGTTATCTATTCTGGTACGTTGGTTGGCAATTTGTACACTCTTAATCCAATAACTCCCATGATGCAACAAATGGAAATTAATAACACATCTTCTAATTCTAATAAGAGAAAACATCCTTTGGAAATGAACTAAACATATCTTTGGCATCTAAGGTTAGGTCATATTAACTTAAGTAGGATTCAAAGGTTAATAGCCGATGGACCTTTGGGTTCATTGGTGGTGGAAAACTTTCCAATCTACGAGTCTTGCTTGGAAGGAAAAATGACCAAGAAGCCTTTTAAAGCACAGGGGTATAGATCTAAAGAAGTGTTGGAATTAGTTTATTCTGATTTGTGTGGACCTATGACTATCCAGGTGAGAGGTAATTTCGAATATTTTGTCTCTTTTATAGACGATTATTCGAGATATGAGTATATTTACTTGATGTGCCGCAAGTTTGAGTGCTTTGATAAGTTCAAAAAGTACAAGGCTGATGTGGAGAAACGTCATGGTAAAAGTATCAAGACACTACGGTTTGATCGTGGTGGAGAGTACCTCTTAGGAGAGTTTAGGAATTACTTATCAGAGGCCGGGATTTAATCCCAACTATCTGCACCTAGTACACCCCAACAGAATGGTGTGGCGGAATGAAGGAATAGAACTCTTATGGAAATAGTTAGATCGATGATGAGTTATTCAGAATTACTAAATTCATTTTGGGGATATGCTCTGGAAACGGCGGCGTACATTCTGAACTTGAAACCTTCTAAGTCAGTACCCTCTACTCCCACATAATTGTGGAACGGGCGTAAGCCTAGTTTGAAACACATTCGGATTTGGGGTAGTCCAGCACATATGCTGAAGGAAGACGCTGATAAGTTGGAAACACGTACAGAAGTTTGCTTGTTTGTGAGTTATCTTAATGGAACGAAAGGTGGTTTGTTTTATAGTCCCAAAGATCAAAAGGTCATTGTTAGCACCAATACCTAATTTTTAGAAGAGGATTATGTAATGAACCACAATCTCATGAGTAAAATTATTTTTGAGGAAATAAGAGAGGACACGTCTAATTTAATACCAACGGTACAAGATGAGATATCACAAAAAACTACAACATGTGTCACAAATGATGCACAATTACAGGTAGTGTCTCGTCGTAGTGGGAGGGTTGTTAGGCAACCTGGTAGATTCATGTTTTTGGGAGAGTCTTCGGACTTGATCCCCGGAGAACATGAACCTGATCCCTGAACATATGATGAAGCACTCCAAGATAAAGATGCAGCATCTTGGCAAAGTGCAATGAACTCTAAAATAGAATCTATGTATTCTAATCAGGTCTGGGAGCTTGTAGAACCACCAAATAGGCATGTTGAGGGGATGAGAATTAGATGTATGACAACATTTATGGCATCATAGTCTTTTAGTATAAGTCGAAGATTGTTGGGATGTATACTATAAGCCTAGCTTTTGTATGAACACCTGTTTTAAATATTTTGAAATGAGAATCACTTTGGTCAAATGTTTGCATTTTATATTTATATATATGTCAATACAGTTGTCTATTTAATTTATATTGTAGATGACATGGTGTGTGGTGTCACACAAAAGATTATGATATCAGTTCCTTATAAATTATAAATAGTAGCTCACAACCAAGATGGATTGAGACAAACCATTGGAACGGTTGTAGTGTAATTTGGTATTAGTCTGTCTTGACTATAAAATTACACTGGTACACTATGTGTATATTGAGCAGGACCGTTTGTGGTTGTTTGATTTGTACTGACTACATAAAAGAACAAAACCTTTATTATTATGGATGTGTGTCCTCTTAATCCCTATATAATAGCAAGCACATATACTTAGTATTTATTTCTTTAACTTATCAATGAGTGAGATTTATTCGTTAAATCAATAGGCCCGATAAGTTGAGAGATAGTACTGTTTATATGATGTGTTGTTGATTATAGAAGGAATCTGTGTCCTAATTATTTAGACTGATGATGCCCCTTGAGGAGCTCATAAGGATTATTATGTAAACCCTGTAGGTGGAGTTAGTCCGACATGATAATAAAGTTGAGTGATACTACTTTTGGAATCAGATGTTAATTAATTAAGTTGTCGGTAACTCATTTAATTAACGAACATACAATATCTTAAACACAGGGAGATTAACGCACTCATGATAAGAAGAAGCCCATATTGTAATATAGGATTGGTACGGTAGTTAAATAATAATCCTTTAGTGGTATGAGTTATTATTGATAGACTTGAGTTGAGTGTTCGGGCCGAACACAGAAAGCCCAAGCCCATCAGGAGGCCTAAACCAATTCCTCCTCTAGGTCCCTATTATAGCCTCTATATAAAGCATCACATCCACCCATCCATGTTTTTGGTTAATCTCATCTTCCTAGGGTCGGCGGCAAGGATTATAAAAGGAAGTAGGTGGCGGTCCCAAAACCTAATTTTCCCACAATTCTCTTCTCTTCCTTACTAGGGCATGTGCTTCCTCCTTGCTAGGGTCGGCACCTCTTCTTTGCTAGGGTCGGCACCTCTTCTCCTCCTTGCTAGGGTAGGCGCCTCTTCTTCTCCTTGTGGGCGGTGGCTTGGAAAAGAGAAAGAAGAGGAGAAGGAGCCCCATCCTAGAGCCTCTCTTGGTGGCCGACAGCTTGGGAGAAAAGAAGGGAAGGGTGCTTATTGTCTTGGTAGATCGTCGCCCACACAACGTCCAAAAAGAGGTGAGGAATACAACAGAAGATCAAGATGTTTTTGGCTATAAAAGAAAGGTACAACTAGTTCTTTGATTCCGTTGTGTAATTAGTTTAGTTTTCTTTGTATCGATCCTGAATACCAACACAAGAGGCCAGCGATCTTGTACCTCGATCAAGATGTGCTTTGATCCGTCAAGTACTTGCTCGATTGATCAAACACATGTCTGATCGAACATGTGAGTTGTTAGGAAAAGTTATGTACTTGTACAATTTTTGTACAGGGGAAATTGAAACAGAACGGAATTCCAACGCCTTCACATATGACCGGGGATCAACATAAATTTACCAATATCAAGTTCAAAAACCTAGGATCAGTTGCCTTTGGAAACAATGACAAACTAAAGGTAATTGGTACAAGTGAAATTCAATTACAATCTAATTTATCAATTAAAAAGGTTTTACTTGTTGAACATTTTCATTATAATTTGCTTAGTATAAGTCAATTATGTGATTCAGGATTTAAGGTCAAATTTCTTTCTTCTAAATGTTTAATAAGTTACAATGATTCAGCTACAATATTACTAAAGGGATTTAGAGATAAAAATATATACTCAATTAATATACCTAAAACATTACCAAAGTATTTTTTAACACATCAAGAAGATAGATAGTTGTGGCATAGGAGATTAGCTCACACCCATATTAGGAATTTAATAAAATTAAACAAAAATGGATTAGTTAAGGGTCTACCAAAATTAGGAAATCTTGAAAATAAGTTTTATAATTCTTGTCAAAAAGAAAAACAAATTAAATCAACTCATAAATTAACTAATCAAAATATAACTAATAAAATACTTGAACTCTTACATCTAGATTTATTTGACTCTCATGGTATAAAATCATTAAATGGAAGCCTATACTATTTAGTAATTCTTGATGATTTTTTGAAATACACTTGGGTTAAATTCTTATCTAATGAAACTGAAACTTTTGAGACATTTAGAAATTTCTGCAAACAAATAGAAAATGAAAAAGAAGTTAGAATTAAGAAAATTAAAGTGATAATGAAGGAGAATTCAAAAACCAATATTTTACTAATTTTTTGTTTAGAAAATGGTTATTACTATGAATTTTCATACCCAAAAACTCCACAATAAAATGGCCTAGTAGAGTGCAAAAATAGAACTTTACAAGAAGCTGCAAGAACAATATTAAATAAATACAATTTACCTAAATATTTTTGGGTTGAACCTATTAATACATCTTGTTATATCCAAAATAGAATTATAATTAACAAAAGTCAAAATAAAACATCTTATGAAGTTTATTTTAATAAAATTCCTAACATAAAATATTTTAAAGTCTTTGGATGTAATGTGCATATTTTAAACCTTAAAGATTGATCAGGGAAATTAACTTCAAGGACTCAACAAGGAATTTTTCTTGGTTATTCATCTACAAGTAGAGCCTATAGGGTTTATAACAAGACCACCTTGAAACTTGAAGAAACCATTAATGTAACTTTTGATGAAAATAATATCATTACTCAACTAGGTTCAACCAATCAAGAGGAAGAAGAACAATTAACACAAACCAAACAACCTGAAAATTCTAATCCACGAATTTTAAAATCAAACGCTAATCATCCGATTGACCAAATCATAGGTAATCCTAAATTAAGGGTTCAAATAAGATCCGCCTTTAGAAACTGAAGTCAAATAGCACTAATATCCAAAATTGAACCTAAAACCATTAATGATGCATTGTTAGAGCCCGATTGGGTAATTACGATGCAAGAAGAGTTAGGTCAATTTGAAAGGAATCAAGTTTCGGATCTAGTCCCTCCACCAAAAGGAAAGACAGTCATTGACACCAAATGGGTGTTTCGAAATAAATTAGTTGATCTCGGAGAAATCATAAGGAATAAAGCTTGATTAGTTGCCAAAAGGTTTAGTCAAGTGAAAGACTAGATTATGACGAAACTTATGCCCCGGTAGCTAGACTTGAATCAATTAGAATATTGCTAGCCTACGCAGCATATAAAGGATTCAAATTATACCAAATGGATGTTAAATCCACTTTCTTAAATGGGCAAATTAAAGAAAAAGTTTACGTAAGTCAACCGCCTGGTTTTGAAGATCTTGAAAACCCAAACTATGTCTTTAAGCTAAAAAAGGCATTGTATGATTTGAAACAAGCACCTAGGGCTTAATATGAAAGATTGTCTAGCTTTCTAAAATCGAAAGGGTTTAAAGAAAGTCAAATTGATCCTACACTTTTCATTAAAACTCTGAATACTGACATTTTCATAGTCCAGATTTATGTAGATGATATAGTATTTGGCTCAACCAGCTCAAAATTCTTAAAAGAATTTGTCACTTTAATAGAAAATGAATTTGAAATGAATTTGGTTGGTGAATTAAACTATTTTTAGGGCCTTCAAATCAAACAAACTAAAGATGGTAACTATGTACATCAAACTAAATACACGAAGGACCTACTTAGAAAGTTTAATGTGGAAAACTCAAAAGAAATTAAAACACCTATGACCAGTAACATTAATCTAGATAGTGACGAAAATGGTAAATCAGTTAACTTAAAATATTATTGAAGCATGATAGGTAGCCTACTCTACTTAACTGCAAACATACCTAACATTTTATTTGCAGTAAGTATGTGTGCACGTTATCAAACTTGTGCAAAAGAGTTCCATTTATCTTTAGTTAAAAGAATTATTAAATATCTTAAAGGAACAATTAATGTAGGAATGTAGTATCCTAGAACATCACAATTCGACTTAGTTGGATATTCTGATTTGGATTATGCCGGATGTAAGTTAGACCGAAAGAGTACTAGTGGAGGATGTCAATTGCTAGGATCTTTAGTTAGTTGGTTTAGTCGTAAGTAACATTGTGTTGCCTTATCTACCACTGAAGCCGAATACATAGCAATGGGTGAATGCGTAGCTCAATTGCTATGGATATCTCGTACCTTAAAAGACTTTAATCTTGAATATAAGAATGTAAAAACTTATATTGATAATATAAGTTCTATAAATCTAACTAAAAATCCCGTATATCACTCTAGGACTAAACATATAGACGTTAAACATCATTTCATAAGGGATCATGTATCCAAAGGAAATATTGAACTTAACTATATTGAATCTAAATCAAACTTAGCTGATATTTTTACTAAACCATTACCTAAAGCTGAATTTAGTAACTTAAGAAGACAATTAGGGATGTGTTTTATAGAGTAGGCTTCTTAACATGTTTTTGAAAAATATTACTTAGTAGTTTTTCAAAATTAATTTTGTAAACTTTCCCTTTCAAAATTTTATTTTCCAAAATTCTTTCAAAATATTTTTATTTGTCTGGAGTAGTCTAGGCTCTTCCCGTAGAATTGCATGATCCTATAGCTTTAGAAGCAAGCATCTCACAAGCACAGTAGGATCCCTTGCTTGTACAACCTAGAATGGGTGGGATGCTTAGGACTTAGCCTAAGATTTCATATGCTTATTGTTGGGACCTTGACGCCCGCTAGAGGCGGGTGAGCGGGGGTGAATAGCGTCTCACCCAAATCATCACTTCTTACACTTGTTAGTACGCAGCGGAAAACAGAAAACAAACTAACAAGAAGAAAGCTAAGCCCTATAAGCAATAAGGAAAGACAATAAACCAAAACAAACCGTAAGACAAGGCATTTACGTGGTTCAGAGATTAGTGCTATGTTTACTCTAGAGTGTGGATGAGGAAAAGAAAGGAATCAACGATAGAAAGTTATCATTGGAGGAAGAGAAAAGAAAGGGTGAAGAAATCTTTTCCTTTGCACACTTGTTTACCTTGATAGAGGAAGGAGAATACTTATGATGTAATTTTGTAAATAAAAAAGGATGCATGCGTCATTTTTTGGTACATAGTGTAATTTTGTGAGTTAAAAAGGCTACATGCGTCATTTTTTTTTGTATATGGTGTAATTTTGTGAATGCAAAAGGGATACATGCGTCATTTTTTTTCCATTCGCTGCTTTCCGTCCGATTTTGAGGTGATCGATTTTGACTCCAAAATTATCCGCTAATGGATTGCGTTACTTTCCCTTCGGAAAATTTTAATGAAGTAAACGACGGAAACTTTTCCACCGTGGAAACTTTTCCTTAATTTTACTTTCCACTCTCCCAAGTAAACAGAGCCTAGGACTCCTACTCCACGGCTATCTGTAAGGTGGACGATCCCAATCAGTCGGTGGATGACTCCCCAGAAACCTCCGGCTAGCTCAAACCTCCTGCTCGATGGAGAAACCTCACCACAACCATGATCCAAATACTCTTAGATTACAAGAAGAGCTTAGAGGCTTTAGAAGACTACTAATAGGGGTTAACCACCTCTATTTCGTCAACCATGCCCAAACACCCCGAGCTCTATTAAATAGAGTTCGGGAGGAAAACACCAAGTATTTTCCTGCCACTAGTCAACTGGTGTATGCACCAGTCGACTAGTCCTTTAAGTGAAGCTGACTGTTACCCAACGGTCGGCTACCAGTCAACTGCTATAGTGTACCAGTAGACTGCTACATTGTACCATTCGACTACTACAGTGTCGCTACAGTACTGCTACAGTGTCTCTGCAGTACTGCTACAGTAACTCCTAAAACCATAGGATTTTGCGCCGAGTACAATCACTCAACACTCATCCTCGCCCGACCAACCTAAATCTAGCCTTCCAGCCTCCTTCATCAGCCTCGCATCCCTCGGATGTTTCCCCATCCTTCATGTCTTGCCTTCTGGAGTTTCCTTCGGCCTTGTCCTTATTGTCGGGTCTTCCTTTGCCAAAAGGCTCCTCACTTCCGAGACTTCATCTATTGTCAAGTCACACTTAGACTTACGTTGTCAAGACTACATACTTGGACTTACACCGCCAAGACTCATCCTTGGACTTTCCTCCTTTGCTAAGATCACACTTGGACTTTCCTTGTTGTACCTGTATCATGCACACTCACAATGCATATCAAATAAAACAATAAACATAACTTAAATCTTTGTCCAAACATCAAAACCTAGGGTACTCAGATTGCTCCAACACTTATGTCAGTGCATCGCTATAAATCTGGGCTTTAAATAACATACATTGATCAATTTGAGTTTACTAGCTAGTAACAACCTAGTCAGTCCCAAATGCTCAAATTGACCAACCTAAGTCAATAGCTACTATCTTATGGTAGTTAGCATTATACTAAGGTTGGGCATTTAATCATAAGGATATTTTTTTAGTTTTTTTTAACCATGCTTGGCTTTTTAGAAATTATCAATTTTAGGGGGAGCTTCGAGCTAAATTTTAAATTTTACCTTACAAAATTTCAAAATCTTTTCCTTTTTATAAAATCATTTTCAAAATTATTTTCATTACTTTTTAGAAATTTTTTCAAAATATTACTGTAATTTTCAACTTTGTGGCAATTTTTCAAAATTTTACACTTCTCAAATTTTTCATAATTTTCAAAATTATTTTTCATTTTGATATAACTTGATAGAAATTTTTAAAATTCCTTAATTTTTCAAAGAATCTTCATATTTTTTTTTTCAAAATTTTACTCTTCCTAAATATTTTTCTCTTACTTCTATTTAAAAATAATAATAACAATAATAATAAAAAATAAATAAAAAAGATTTGCTCCACTTTATCTTTACTAAATTTTATCTTTCTTAGTATTCCAAATCTTAACTTCATTAACTTTTTAAATAATTTTCAAATTTTATACTTTTCGAAAGATTTATATTTCCTAAAACTTGTTACAATCTTCAAACATTATTAAAAAATTACTAAATTTTTAAACTTTATCTACTTTACGAAATTTTAATTTTTCAAATAATTTCAAAATTAAACTGGGTTGTTAAATATTTAAACTTTAACTTTTTGCAATCAAAGGTTTAATTTTCTTTCTAGCATTCTTACTTATACTTATTCTTTGGTTTATGAGTTTTTCCCTATTTTTGATGTATGTCAAAGGGGGAGAGGTAGTAAATTCAGGGGGAGTTAGTTAACTCGGGGGGAGAGTTAAAATTAAAATTGCTTGTTTATTTAATTTTTGCATATTTTAACTTAACTTTGAATTCTAATTGTCAAACATCAAAAAAGGGAAGATTGTTGGTACAGGTTGCACCAGAATCAAACCTAAGTTTTGATGTTGTCAAAGCTTCAAGTTAAGTTTTGTTGTGATCTAACAAGTTGACTAAGTGTACAGGTTGTTTACTTAACCGAGAAAGACCTAGTTGGAGGCTAGTCAGGAGAAGTTTTAGCAGATCGTGGAACCCAGGTGAAAGTCCAAGTGGGTCAAGAGGACCTGACACTTGGCGGTGTGATCGAGAGGTCTGGAGGACCGAAGATCAAGAGAAAAGTCTTGGCGAGCCAATCAAGGCTAAGTGAAAAGTCTAAACTAGATTTGGAGGATCAAAGTTTGGCAGGTAGGTTGAGGTAAACAACTAGAGGAGCGACAGTGAGGTCGGGTTCCTGAAGGGAACAACCTAAGGTCGTTGATCCAACTGAAAAACCAGGAAAGTTTCCAAGTTGAGATCAAAACAGTTCTACTATCTTATATTACTTACACATTATTATATTATTGTGCTAACATCTATTTTGCAGGATTATTGTCTAACACTGTTTTGTAGGTTCGGCCTGATCGGTCGACCGAATCGGAGGATCAGTCGACCGAACATGGGAAAATCAAAGTAATTTTTAGATCAGGCCAGAACATACCAGAGTCCAGTCAAAGCTTGATCGATTGACCGAACAATAAGATCGGTCGACCGAACCCTTATGACTCAGCACAGACTAATTCAATCAGCACCGATCAGAAGCAAAAGGAAATTGAGCTAATCGGTTGACCGAACCCATGGATCGATCGACCGAACGATCAATCATTAAAGGCACAGTAAATGTGAATCTCGACAAATCTCGATGAACAGGGAAGGAGCTTGTTCGGTCGATCGAACAAAGGGATCGGTCGACCGAACCTTTAATGGTCATTAATTGTCGAAGATCGAATCAGCATCGGATCTCAACCAGGAAGGAAGGGAGCTGGTTCAGCCGACTGAACCCAGGGATCGGTCGACCTAGCATCGACAATTCTTATATAAAGAAGCTCAAGGTCTGAGGTTGTGCAACGTTTCTGATTGATTAAGGGGTGTTTGGTTAATGAGTTTGGGAATGAGGGAATGGAATGATAGTAAAAGATAGTGTTTGGATTGTGGGTTTGAGAATGACATTTTGGGAATAATTACTAGATTTATGGGAATCAACCAAACTCATATAACTTGATGGGTTTCATTTCCATTCTTATTCACATTCCACCCTACTATCAAACTCATACCCATAGTCATTCCCATCATTTAACCAAACGCCCCCTAAAAGTTCTCCTCTGCGCAAGCCACTCGTGCTACAAGTCTTCTACAACTCTTCAAGCTACTCTGTCCGGAAGTACTAACCAAGCTTCAACTTCCATATTTATCTGTATATTATTTTAGTTTGCATTGTATTCATTTATCAGTAAGATAGAGGTTGTTACTATCTTGCTCATCTGTACGCACTGCTTCTTTTCGAGGTTTTCGGAAAGAAGAGTTATAGTGGATTGTCCATCAGTGTGGTCAAGGATCACGGGCCTTGGAGTAGGAGTCGACCTAGACTTCGAACCAAGTAATCGAATGAGTCTTTTTTTACTTTCCGCTTCACGACTTTGTTTTTAATCTCTTAAAAGAAAAGTTTTTATAAAAGTGCGATATTCACCCCCCCCCCCCCTCTATCGCACTCATTCGATTCAACACTTAGGCCAGGTGTTATACCTAACAGATCATCCCAAACTGCCCCTAGTCATACCTGGGCGGGACAGAAAGGTGCTACGCGACAACAAGGCCAGGGAATCGTAACCGCATGTCAGAGAATAACTACTGTATGTCAGGGAATATTCTAATGGTCTGCGGTCATCTGTGAATGAAACCTTCTTTCAGTCCATGAGAGGGTGCCACGCGTCCTCCATCACCTGACAGGTCCTGACACCCGACATTCTCTGGCATCGGTCAGGCTCTAAAGGTACGCACTTTAATATAAAAAGGGAGGTCTTCTCCCTTGAGCAGGTACGCTCTTTCGCACATTCGCACTTGTCTTCTACTTTTCTTTCTTCTTCGTACACTATTCTTCTGGGGAAAAAGTACCTGACTTGAGCGTCAGAGGGCCTACTCCGAGGACTTTTTCCCTGGTTTCTGGCCTCTAACATTCTGTGTGTTTGTCTAAGTGTGTGCAGAGCTCCAAGTACCGAAGTACCGTCGTCTCAGTGACCATCGTTCGTTAGCACCACGTGAGGGTCCATTCTCTTGGGCACGTGTGATAAGGGTGTCCCAGCCGTCTCTCCGTCAACCCCAACAACAGCTCATCCGACCTTCATTTAACTGAGATTCTGAACAAGATCAATATATTATTGGTGTTAATATATATTGAGTTGCATACATATAATCATTAATTCCCTCAGGATAGATAGTTAGATAGTGTATAGTATTATTGTCATCCTAAAGTGTAGGGTTAAATTCTAATTAATAGTTAATAGTTGGGTGTCTGTCCTCCTCCTCCAGACTAATAGTCACTCATATTTTTTTTTTCTGTGTTGATTTAAGAGTAAAAAATAAAGACATCAAATACAATATTAAATTTGTTAATGACACTCTAAACATAACGGGAAATGTTTTACATGCATAGATGCACATGATTTTTTATTATTATTATTATTATTATTATTACTTTATATATATATATATATCCTACCTAAAACTAATTTTCATTTAGATAAATTATTTTTAACATAGATATATATATTTATTCACAACTAAATCTATCTAATATTCCTCATTAGTGATTATATTAATTCAATTTAGACATTTGTATAAATAAATATATGAGAAAATTTAAGAACTAAGTCACAACGCATATTTAAGATTTTAGATGGGTTATATGAAGATTTTGATTGGAGAAATATTTTGAGAATTTTATATTTAATTCAATTGGATCAAAATTACTATATGAACAATGTTTTTTTAATTAATTTGATCAAAATTATTAAAAATCAATCAAAATTAGTTCAACTCGATTAAAATTAATTTAAAAATATTGTAGCAGTGAACACTAAATTATATAAACTGTAATAGTTATAATATTCGGCAATTTATCAAAGGGCGCACGTGAAAATCTGAATTTATCAAAAGGCGTACACTATTTTTTTATTTACCAAAGAGCATACTTTTTTAAATGCATTTCCTATTTTACCCTCCTGATAATTTGACTTTTTCTATTGTTTTTCTTTTCTTTTCTTCATTATATTTCTCTCACCTCTCTCTTTCCTCTGTCGGCAGAATATAGGAATAACATTATTCAATTTTTAATCACATTTTAATACATTTGAAGATGCCAAAATAAATAATAGACATCATATTTGGACTCCTTGCAATTTTAGAAATCCACAGGAACTGAAATGGGTGCAATCGGAGCTTTCTAGGTCGATCAGTGGGTTTCGGTCAAAACCCACTGATGGACCTAGAGAGCTCCGATTGCACTCATTTCAGTTTCTATGGATTTCTAAAATTACAAGGAGTTCAAATATGGTGTACATTATTTATTTTGGCTTTTTTTATAGATGTTAACAAGCAAAATCAAAGAATCGGCATAAAAGCCCACGTTGGGCCTGATATGGAATGATATCAGGCCCAACGTGGGCCTGATATGATTCCATATCAGGCCTAATGTGGGCCTGATATCATTCCATATCAGGCCCATGTTAGGCCTGATTTGAGTCCATATCAGGCCCATGTTGGGCCTGATTTGAGTCCATATCAGGCTCAATGTGAGCTTTTTTGTCGATTCTTTGATTTTTGCTTGTTAACATATATAAAAAGCAAAAATAAATAATAGACATCATATTTGAACTCCTTGCAATTTTAGAAATCCATAGAAACTGAAATGGGTGCAATCGGAGCTCTATAGGTCCATCAGTGGGTTTTGACCGAAACTCACTGATCGATCTAGAAAGCTTCGATTGCACTCATTTCAGTTTCTATGAATTTCTAAAATTACAAGGAGTTCAAATATGGTGTCCATTATTATTGTTGGCACTCCTAGTGGTAGACCAGAGGTTTTGAAAACCCCTAAATCTCTCTTTTCTTTTTTTTCCCTTTTTTTTTGTTTAGGCCTGATATGAAGAGATATCATGCCCATGTTGGGCCTGATATCTCCCCATATCAGGCCCAATGTGGACCTGATATGAGAGATATCAGGCCTAGTAACAATAAAAAATAAAAAAAATAAAAAGAAATAAAGAGAGATTTAGGATTTTCAAAAATAATAATGGACACCATATTTGAACTCCTTGTAATTTTAGAAATTCATAGAAACTGAAATGGGTGCAATCGGAGCTTTCTAGGTCGATCAGTGGGTTTCGGTCAAAATCCACTTATGAACCAAGAGAGCTCCGATTGCACCCATTTCAATTTCTATGGATTTCTAAAATTGCAAGGAGTTCAAATATGGTGTCCATTATTTATTTTGGCTTTTTATAGATGTTAACAAGCAAAATCAAAGAATCGGCAAAAAAGCCCACACTGGGCCTGATATGGACTCAAATCAGGCCCAACGTGGGCCTGATATGGAATGATATCAGGCCCAACGTGGGCTTTTATGCCGATTCTTTGATTTTGCTTGTTAACATCTATAAAAAGCCAAAATAAATAATGGACACCATATTTGAACTCCTTGCAATTTTAGAAATCCATAGAAACTGAAATAGGTACAATCGGAGCTCTCTAGGTCCATAAGTGGGTTTTGATCGAAACCCACTAATTGACCTAGAAAGTTTCGATTGTACCCATTTTAGTTTCTATGAATTTCTAAAATTACAAGGAGTTAAAATATGGTATCCATTATTATTTTTTGGCACTCCTAGTGGTGGACCAGAGGTTTTGAAAACCCTAAAACTCTCTTTATTTCTTTTTTTATTTTTTGTTATTACTAGGCCTGATATCTTCCATATCAGGCCCACATTGGGCCTGATATGGGGAGATATCAGGCCCACATTGGGCCTGATATGAAGAGATATCAGGCCAACGTGGGCATGATATCTCTTCATATCACGCCTAAACAAAAAAAAAGGGAAAAAAAGAAAGAGAGATTTAGGGTTTTTCAAAACCTCTGGTCCACCACTAGGAGTGCCAAAAATAATAATGGACATCATATTTTCACTCCTTGCAATTTTAGAAATTCATAGAAACTGAAATGGGTGCAATCGGAGCTTTCTAGATCGATTAGTGGGTTTCGATCAAAACCCACTGATGGACCTAGAGAGCTCCGATTGTACCCATTTCAGTTTCTATGGATTTCTAATATGGTGTCCATTATTTATTTTATCTTTTTATAGATGTTAACAAGCAAAATCAAAGAATCGGCAAAAAAACCCACATTGGGCCTGATATGGACTCAAATCAGGCCCAACGTGGGCCTGATATGGAATGATATCAGGCCCGCGTTGGGCCTGATATAGAATGATATCAGGCCCAACGTGGGCTTTTATGCTGATTCTTTGATTTTGCTTTTTAATATCTATAAAAAGGCAAAATAAATAATGGACACCATATTTGAACTCCTTGCAATTTTAGAAATCCATAGAAACTGAAATGGGTGCAATCGGAGCTCTCTAGGTCCATCAGTGGGTTTTGACCGAAACCCACTGATCGATCTAGAAAGCTCCGATTGTACCCATTTCAGTTTCTATGAATTTCTAAAATTACAAGGAGTGAAAATTGTTGGTTGCTACTCGGAAAACCTAGAGGTTCCACTGTACAAAAATTTTGTACAAAGGTCTGAACCTTTTCCTAGCTACCATGTGTTCTTTTAAATTAAATTTTGGATCGCCTGCGGAACTTAACACGTTTGATCCAAAACTTAATCTATTCGTTCTTTTAGGTTTTGACTTGGGTCTCCTGCGGAACTTAACACGTTCGACCCAAATCACCTTAAGTTATTAATTCCATTAAATATTAATTTCCATAATTGATTCCCAGTACTGACGTGGCGAGGCACATGGCCTTCTTGGATATGGGAGCAACCACCACCGACTAGACAAAACCTTTTATGGAAAGCTAATATTTAATTTCCTAAAATAACTTTAGGTTAACCGAAAAGAACAATCAAATCACAAGGAAAAAAAAACAAAAGAACACAACATCAAAAAACATATTCGAAATACTAGAATCGCATGCCTCTTGTATTTGGTATTATTTCCAAAAATAACTAGTATGATGCGGAAAGAAAAATTACTAGTTATACCTTTTAGAAAGACCTCTTGATCTTCTACCGTATTCCTCTTCTAACCTCGGATGTTGTGTGGGCAATGATCTTCCGAGATGAGAAACCACCAAAGCACCTTCTTTTCCTTTCTTTAAATTTCGGCCAAGCACAAAGCTTCCAAAAGATGAAGATCTTTTCCACCAACCAAGCTCCAAGGGATGTAAGCTTTCTCTCCTTCTTCCTCAAGCTAGATCCGGCCACCAATTAAAACTCCATGAGCATGAAGAGGTTCGGCCACAAAGAGAAGAAGAAGAGAAGAAGAAAGGGCCGGCCACACCACCAAGGAAAAGAGGGAGAAAATAATATAGAGTCCTTAGCCTTGAAGCCTCCTCTACCCCCTCTTTTATAATCCTTGGTCTTGGCAAATAAGGAAAATTTAATAAAAACTTCCTTAATTCTTTTGCCATGAAAAGAAAAAAATTATTTAATTAAAAATAATTTTTCTTCTCCAATTTATTTGGCTGGCCACACCATAAAATTTCCAAGCAAATAAAATTTTAAACACAAATTCAAACTTTCTTATTTGCTTCCGGAAATTTATAAAATTTCTCCAATAATTTTTATCCCTTCATGATTGGTTTATAAAAAGGAAATTTAGTAAATTAAAATCTTTCTTTTAAACATGTGGATAAAAAGAAAGTTATCTCTAAAAATTAAAATCTCTTTTAATCTACAAATAAGGAAAGATATCAAATCTTTTCTTAATCTTTTGTAGAAACTTATAAAAGAGAATATTTAATTTTAAACTCTCTTTTAAATCATGAACATGGTTAAAAAGGAAAGTTTTCTTAAAATTTAAAATCCTCCTTTAATCAACAAATAAGGAAAGATTTCAAATTTTAAACTCTCTTTTAAACATGTAGATGATTTACAAATAAGGAAAGTTTTTACCAAAAATTAAAATCATCCTTTTAAACTACAAATAAGGAAAGAGATTAATCTCTTCTCTTAATCTTTTGTAGAAAGTTATAAAAGGAAATTTTTTATTTTTAAACTCTCTTTTAAAATCATGATATCCACATAAGAAATAATTTTAATAAAATCCTTTTAATATTCTAGTGGTCGCCACCCAAGCTTGGGACCCAAGTGGTCGGCCACCAACATGACTCATCCACTTGATCTTGGCCGGCCTTAGCTTGGGTTCCAAGCTAGCTTGGCCGGCCCCATTGGATGGGTAAGAAGGTGGGAATGTGGTGGGTATAAATCTCTATATACAAGAGGCTACGATAGGGACCGAGAGGAGGAATTGGTTTTGGTCTCCTGATGAAATTAAGCATCCCGTGTTCGCCCCGAACACACAACTTAATTTCATCAATAATAATTCATTCCACTAAAGAACTATTATTGAACTACCGCACCAATCCCAAATTACATTTTGGGCTCCTTCTTATTATGAGTGTGTTAGTCTCCCTGTGTTTAAGATAACAAATGTCCACTAATTAAGTTACTGACAACTCACTTAATTAATATCTAGCTCCAAGAGTAGTACCACTCAACTTCATCGTCATGTCGGACTAAGTCCACCTGCAGGGTTTAACATGACAATCCTTATGAGCTCCTCTTGGGGACATTCTCAACCTAGATTACTAGGACACAGTTTCCTTCTATAATCAACAACACACACTATAAGTGATATCATTTCCCAACTTATCGGGCTTATTGATTCATCAAACTAAATCTCACCCATTGATAAATTAAAGAAATAAATATCAAATATATGTGCTTGTTATTATATTATGATTAAGAGCACACACTTCCATAATAACTGAGGTCTTTGTCCCTTTATAAAGTCAGTATAAAAGATACGACCTCTAATGGTCCTACTCAATACACTCTTAGTGTACTAGTGTAATTATATAGTTAAGATAAACTAACACCTAATTACACTACGACCTTCCAATGGTTTGTTCTTTTCCATCATGGTCGTGAGCTACTGTTTATAATTTATAAGGTACTAATAACATGATCTTCTGTGTGTGACACCACACACCATGTTATCTACAATATAAATTAATTGAACAACTACATTTATCACAAATGTTGACATTTGATCAATGTGATTCTTATTTCTAGATAAATGTTTATACCAAAAGTTAGGCTTTTAGTATACACTCTAACAATCTCCCACTTATACTAAAAGACTAAGCTACCATATCTGCTGTCATACATCTGATTCCCATGCCTTTCAAAAAACTCTTGCCTTAAGGACCTTAGGTTATCATCTGATGCAATCTAGGCGGCAACAACTTCTCCTCGTTATACAATTTCTCGTATTGGGTAGTACTTGCGCTCTATTGTGTTTACTTGTCTTATAGACTCATGGTTTCTTAGAGTTTGTTATTGCACCATTATTATTACAATAAATTGTAATAATCTTTGGACAAACTAGAAATCATATCTAAGTCTATCTTGAGGTAATTAAGTCATTCAGCTTTTATGGCTACCTCACAGGCTTGCCATATACTCAGCTTCTATGGTGGAGTCCAGAAAAACACCTATGCTTATCACTCTTCCATAGTTATGACTTTTCCTCCTAAAGTAAACACAAAACCCCGAGGTCGACTTATTATTGTCCCTATCCGATTGGAAGTCAAAATCCGTGTAACCGGGACCAAAATAACGCCTTGTAAGCTAGCATATAATCTCTAGCGTCTCTAAGGTACTTTAATATATGCTTTATCGCAGTCCAATGTCCTTGTCTAGGGTTACTTTGATATCTCGCTAACTATGCCCTTGGCAAACAGATTTTGATCTTGCATAGCATACATTAGGTTGTCTAACGCCAAGCATAAAGAACCGCCTACATGTCCTCAATCTCCTTTGATGTCATCGAGACATCTCTTTAGATAAAGACACTCCATGCTTAAAAGGTAAGAAACCTTTCGAGGAGTTTTGCATGCTTAAAATGAGCAAGGATTTTCCGATGTATCAAGCTTGGGATAAGTAAAATATATTTTTCTTTCGATCCCTTATTATTTTGATCTCAAAATATATACATTCTCCCAAGTCCTTTATATCGAATTATTTGGACAACCATACCTTTACTTCGACAACATTTTGATATTGTTTCCAACTACCAAAATGTTATCTACGATAGTACAAGAAATACCACCACGCTTCCATCACACCTTTGTATACACAAGACTTATCCGTTTACTCAATAAATCCATAGGTCCGGATTACTTTGATAAACCAGATGTTCCAAGATCTTGAAGCTTTGCCTCAATGACCGATTGAGCTTACACAAGATGCTCTTAGCCCTTTGCAATGAACCCTTCGTTGCTTTATATGGATGCTTTCATCAAGACTTCCATTAAGGAATGTCTTGACATCCACCGCCAAATAGATAAAAGAATCCAGATAGACTTAAACATGGCTACCAGTGAAAAAGTTTCCTTTTCATCAAGCCTTGCTTTGAAAGTTACTACCTTCCTTTCTATCCCTCTTTCCTATTATAGACCTTTTACACCCAAAGGCTTTTACACCATTTGGTGGTTCTACAAGCTTCCAGATTTTATTAGAATACATATATTCTAATTCGTTATTCATTACTCTTGCCAAGATGTTGCATCTTTATCTTAGAGTGTTTCATCATATGTCCGGGGATCATGTCCTCCAGGGATCGAGTCCAAAAACTCTCCCAAAACATGAATCTTTTTAGGTTGCCTAACAACCCTCCCACTACGACAAGGCACTTTCTGTAATTGTGTATTATTTGTGATACGTGTTGCAGTTTCCTTGTGGTATCTCATCTTGTACAGTTGGTACTAGATTAGACATGCCTTTTATTATTTCCTTAAGAACAAATTTTCTTATGGGCACATGGTTTATTACATAGTCCTTTTCTAAAAATCGGTCATTGATGCTAACAATAACCTTCTGATTTTTAAGACTATAAACCTACTTTCATTTCACTAGGATAACCCATAAACAAGTGAATTCCTGTCCAACTTATCATTGTCTATCTTCTGCATATGTGCTGGACTACCCGAATCCGAATATGCTTCGAAATAAGCTTACGCCTATTCAGCAATTCTATATGAGTAGAGAGTTCTGACTTTAGAAGGTACTATATTCACTCCCGTTTCCAGAGTATATCCTTAAAATGATTTTGATAATATTCTTAATAACTCATCAATCTACTTATTTCCATAAGAGTCTTATACCTTCCTTTTCCTACACCATTCTGTTGGGGTGTACCAGGTGCAGTTAGTTTGGATTGAATCCCTACTTCTGATAAATGACTCCTAAATTCTCCCAATAGGTACTTGCCACTACGATCTTACCGTAGTGTCTTGATACTTTTACTTTGTCGTTTCTCCACATCAGCCTCGTACTCTTTGAATTAATCAAAGCACTTAGACTTGCGGCACATCAAGTAAATATATTCGTATCTCAAATAGTTGTCTATAAAATAGATGAAATATTTGAAACAACCTCTTGCCTGGATGCTCATAGGATCACACAAATCAGAATGAACCAATTCCAATATATCTTTGACTCCATACCCCTTAGACTTAAAAGCTTCTTGGTTATTTTTCCTTCCAAGTAAGACTCGTAGGTTGGAAAGATTTCCACTACTAATGAACCCAAAAGTTCATCAGCTACCAATGAATCCTACTCAAGTTAATATAACCAAGCCTTAGAAGCCAAAGATATAATTGGTTCATTTTCGAAGGTTACTTTCTCTTAAAGTTAGAAGATGTGTTACTAATTTCCATTTGTTGCATCGTGAGAGTTATTGGATTTATAAATTGCCAACCAACGTACCAGAACAGATAACTTCCCTCTTTTTCTTAATAACAACTTTGTTATTAAAAGAGGCAGAATATCAAGTTCTTTGAATAGTTTAGAAACTGAAAACTAGTTCTTTCTAAACTTGGTGCGTAAAGACAATTACTAAAAAATCCATGTTTTATTCTTATCAAAAGATAAACATCTCCCACTGCAACAGCTACCATTTTTACAGTAGTGCCCATGTAGACGGTGTTTTAATTTTCATTTAGTTACCGGGTTTCCTGGAACCCTGCAATGAATTGGCATCTGTATCTACACTCCAGGTTCTGGTAGATAACACCACTAAACATGTTTCAATTAATGAATTAAATACACCTATATTGTTCTTAGTTCTAAGAAGACAGTCTACCTTAATGTCCAAGTCCTATTTCCAATCATTACAATTAGGATTACTAAGTCTTTCTTATAGTATGACTACTAGGGGATTGACAAACATTTTAAATCCTAAGAATCACAAAAATACTTGGTCAAGATCAACTCCTTAAAAATCCCCATGAATTTTGTATGCCACGATAGTGTGGACGTATACAAAATCGAAGAGGAGATTTTATTCATTAATTTTATTATCTCGTCAACTTTACTTTATAACGAATAAAATTAATAGTTGATCTGTCTTTGATCAAATATTTGGTCAAAAACTTTTAAATTTAAAAAAAAATATTGATTTCTCAAACAATATTATTTAAATTCACCAACACCTCAAACACCGTGAATTTTGCATGCCACGTTAGTGTGGACGTATACAAATTCAACATTTGTAAAAGGAGGGTTTTAACCCATTAATTTTATTATCTTGTCAACCTAACTTTTTGACAAATAAAATTAATAGTTGGTATCATTTGGTCACACAAATAATAGCAGTGACTCCGATGGGGAGGATACTATTAGATGTGTCTAAGTGTATACCATTACTTGACACTAAGTCCATTAATAAGATTATGCCCCTTCCGTTGGGGAAGATCACACGCCTTTAAATTCCCACCACAAAATGGAAGTCTGGTAGTGATCATAATCAAGCCATCCACATCAAGGAAGGCACTCAGAGCCAACGCGCAAGCTTGTTTGCATCACTTACAAACCAGTAATGGAGACCATGAGATTTACTTAAAAATCCCTCTCCCACTTAGTTATTTATAAATGAGGAATTTTAACTATGCTAGCCTACTAAATATGTAAACTAACATGCACACACAGCACAATATAAAAGCAATAAATAGAAAATTCTAATTTTAAACTATTATGGCTTTTATCTCTTGTTGTCCTCCGTGTGTTGTCATCCCAAGCTGCTGCCATATTTGGCCACTGCCATCGGGTCTAGCTGTCGCATCCATCTTGCTCCTAGTTCCGTTGTGCCTCTGGTCCTTAGAAGGTTCCACGCTTTGCAAGATTCGATCCGCGACATAAATAGAATTTTACATTTTGATCCTATATTCCTCGAAGGAATGTACATGTAAACTAGATCGAACATAAAATAAAATTTACATTCATCGATCCTATATTCCATAAAAGGAATGTACATGTAACTAGATCAAAAATAAAATCCTAATAAAACTAAATATATCTCCTGCTGTATTTTATAATACAATCATGCACACACAATAAAATGCCCTTGACATGTCCAAGGGTCCAATCACACACATAATAACTATAAGCCATAATAGTTGGATCCTGCATCCACAAATTAGCACATCCTACTATTATCCTGCCTAAATTATGTATCACATGTGCATAATTAAGCTAATACCAAATACACAGAGGCAAAACCCTAGCTCTGATACCAATTGTTGGTTGCTACTCGGAAAACCTAGAGGTTCCACTGTACAAAAATTTTGTACAAAGGTCTGAACCTTTTCCTAGCTACCATGTGTTCTTTTAAATTAAATTTTGGATCGCTTGCGGAACTTAACACGTTTGATCCAAAACTTAATCTATTTGTTCTTTTAGGTTTTGACTTGGATCTCCTGCGGAACTTAACACGTTCGACCCAAGTCACCTTAAGTTATTAATTCCATTAAATATTAATTTCCATAATTGGTTCCCAATACTGACGTGGCGAGGCACATGACCTTCTTGGATATGGGAGCAACCACCACCGACTAGACAAAACCTTTTATGGAAAGCTAATATTTAATTTCCTAAAATAACTTTAGGTTAACCGAAAAGAACAATCAAATCACAAGGAAAAAAAACAAAAGAACACAACATCAAAAAACATATTGAAATACTAGAATCGCATGCCTCTTGTATTTGGTATTATTTCCAAAAATAACTAGTATGATGCGGAAAGAAAAATTACTAGTTATACCTTTTAGAAAGACCTCTTGATCTTCTACCGTATTCCTCTTCTAACCTCGGATGTTGTGTGGGCAATGATCTTCCGAGATGAGAAACCACCAAAGCACCTTCTTTTCCTTTCTTTAAATTTCGGCCAAGCACAAAGCTTCCAAAAGATGAAGATCTTTTCCACCAACCAAGCTCCAAGGGATGTAAGCTTTCTCTCCTTCTTCCTCAAGCTAGATCCGGCCACCAATTAAAACTCCATGAGCATGAAGAGGTTCGGCCACAAAGAGAAGAAGAAGAGAAGAAGAAAGGGCCGGCCACACCACCAAGGAAAAGAGGGAGAAAATAGAATAGAGTCCTTAGCCTTGAAGCCTCCTCTACCCCCTCTTTTATAATCCTTGGTCTTGGCAAATAAGGAAAATTTAATAAAAACTTCCTTAATTCTTTTGCCATGAAAAGAAAAAAATTATTTAATTAAAAATAATTTTTCTTCTCCAATTTATTTGGCTGGCCACACCATAAAATTTCCAAGCAAATAAAATTTTAAACACAAATTCAAACTTTCTTATTTGCTTCCGGAAATTTATAAAATTTCTCCAATAATTTTTATCCCTTCATGATTGGTTTATAAAAAGGAAATTTAGTAAATTAAAATCTTTCTTTTAAACATGTGGATAAAAAGAAAGTTATCTCTAAAAATTAAAATCTCTTTTAATCTACAAATAAGGAAAGATATCAAATCTTTTCTTAATCTTTTGTAGAAACTTATAAAAGAGAATATTTAATTTTAAACTCTCTTTTAAATCATGAACATGGTTAAAAAGGAAAGTTTTCTTAAAATTTAAAATCCTCCTTTAATCAACAAATAAGGAAAGATTTCAAATTTTAAACTCTCTTTTAAACATGTAGATGATTTACAAATAAGGAAAGTTTTTACCAAAAATTAAAACCATCCTTTTAAACTACAAATAAGGAAAGATATTAATCTCTTCTCTTAATCTTTTGTAGAAAGTTATAAAAGGAAATTTTTTATTTTTAAACTCTCTTTTAAAATCATGATATCCACATAAGAAATAATTTTAATAAAAATCCTTTTTAATATTCTAGTGGCCGGCCACCTAAGCTTGGGACCCAAGCTTTGGCCGGCCACCTACATGACTCATCCACTTGATCTTGGTCGGCCCTAGCTTGGGTTCCAAGCTAGCTTGGCCGGCCCCATTGGATGGGTAAGAAGGTGGGTATGCGGTGAGTATAAATCTCTATATACTAGAGGCTACGATAGGGACCGAGAGGAGGAATTGGTTTTGGTCTCCCGATGAAATTAAGCATCTCGTGTTCGCCCCGAACACACAACTTAATTTCATCAATAATAATTCATTCCACTAAAGAACTATTATTGAACTACCGCACCAATCCAAAATTACATTTTGGGCTCCTTCTTATTATGAGTGTGTTAGTCTCCCTGTGTTTAAGATAACAAATGTCCACTAATTAAGTAAGTTACTGACAACTCACTTAATTAATATCTAGCTCCAAGAGTAGTACCACTCAACTTCATCGTCATGTTGGACTAAGTCCACCTGTAGGGTTTAACATGACAATCCTTATGAGCTCCTCTTGGGGACATTCTCAACCTAGATTACTAGGACACAGTTTCCTTATATAATCAACAACACACACTATAAGTGATATCATTTCCCAACTTATCGGGCTTATTGATTCATCAAACTAAATCTCACCCATTGATAAATTAAAGAAATAAATATCAAATATATGTGCTTGTTATTATATTATGATTAAGAGCACACACTTCCATAATAACTGAGGTCTTTGTCCCTTTATAAAGTCAGTATAAAAGATACGACCTCTAATGGTCCTACTCAATACACTCTTAGTGTACTAGTGTAACTATATAGTTAAGATAAACTAACACCTAATTACACTACGACCTTCCAATGGTTTGTTCCTTTCCATCATGGTCGTGAGCTACTGTTTATAATTTATAAGGTACTGATAACATGATCTTCTGTGTGTGACACCACACACCATGTTATCTACAATATAAATTAATTGAACAACTACATTTATCACAAATGTTGACATTTGACCAATGTGATTCTTATTTCTAGATAAATGTTTATACCAAAAGCTAGGCTTTTAGTATACACTCTAACAAAAATATGGTGTCCATTATTATTTTTGGCACTCTTAGTGGTGGACCAGAGGTTTTGAAAACCCTAAATCTCTCTTTATTTCTTTTTTTTTATTTTTTTATTTTTTGTTGTTACTAGGCCTGATATCTTTCATATCAGGCCCACATTGGGCCTGATATCTCCCCATAGTGGGCCTGATATGAAGAGATATCAGGCCCAACGTGGGCATAATATCTCTTCATATCAGGCCTAAACAAAAAAAATGGAAAAAAAAAAGAAAGAGAGATTTAGGGTTTTTCAAAACCTCTGGTCCACCACTAGGAGTGCCAAAAATAATAATGGACATCATATTTTCACTCCTTGTAATTTTAGAAATTCATAGAAACTGAAATGGGTGCAATCGGAGCTTTCTAGATCGATAAGTGGGTTTCGGTCAAAACCCACTGATGGACCTAGAGAGCTCCGATTGCACCCATTTCAGTTTCTATGGATTTCTAAAATTGCAAGGAGTTCAAATATGGTGTCCATTATTTATTTTGGCTTTTTATAGATGTTAACAAGCAAAATCAAAAAATTAGCAAAAAAGCCCACATTGGGCCTGATATGGAATGATATCAGGCTTTATGCCGATTCTTTGATTTTGCTTGTTAACATCTATAATAAGTCAAAATAAATAATGTACATCATATTTGAACTCCTTGTAATTTTAGAAATTCATAGAAACTGAAATGAGTGCAATCGGAGCTCTCTAGGTCCATCAGTGGGTTTTGACCGAAACCCACTGATCGACCTAGAAAGTTCCGATTGCACCCATTTCAGTTCATGTGGATTTCTTAAATTGTAAGGAGTCCAAATATGGTGTCCATTATTTATTTTGGCTTCTTCAAATGTATTAAAATGTGATTAAAAATTGACTAATGTTATTCCTATATTCTGCCGACATAGGAAAGAGAGAAGTGAGAGAAATATAATGAAGAAAAGAAAAACAGTAGAAAAAGTCAAATTATTAGGAGGGTAAAATAGGAAATGTTTTTAAAAAAAATGCGCTCTTTGGTAAATACCAAAGTAGTGTACGCTAAATTCAGATTTTCAAGTGCGCCATTTGGTAAATTACCGTATAATATTATTGAAATAAAAATATTTTTAAGATGAAAAAAATATTAAAATACTGTCTTTATTATTAAAATAAAAACTCTTTCAATAAAAAGCATAAGGACACCTATTCAATGTAAATGAGACACAGTCATGCGGGATAAAGAAACTCTCGAACTACGGGGAATGTGACGCCAGCAGTGACGACACCTTCATTCTTCGACGCCATTTGACCATTCAGGCTGGATCCTGGCGGCCGTCCTGCACCGTCCCAAAAACCCCTCAGTGGCGTCAGCGTGATGAACTTTACGCGAAAACCCCCTCAGTGCCGTCAGCGTGATGAACTTTTACGCGAGTCGTGACCTGCAGCAGCGATGCGAATCTATAAATACGCGAGGCATCTCTGCCCTTTCACTGCTCATCGTACCTCGCAATCCTCGATCGCCCCATGACGAACGACCCCAGCGGTAGCACCTCGAGAAGCGTCGTCCCGGCCAGCCAAGCCCCCCCGGCGGCGCCGCTCCGCATCATCCGGATGCCGGCTTCGAAGCCGTGGAGGCGCCCGGAGCGTCCCCAGCTGCAGGTGTTCCGCGTCCACCGAGCTGGCTTCCGCGAGCTAGTTCAGAGGCTCACCGGCGCGCCGCCTACGAATGCGCCACCGCCCCACCCCTCCGAGCCAGTGATTGAAGCGGGTCCCGCGGCGCCGCTGCCTCCAGGACCGCCGGTGGCGATCGGTGATCGCCTGCAGACCTACGTCGAGGAAGAAGGCCGTCGATTTGGAGAGGAACATCAGTATGTATGGCCGTCGCCGGCGGATCCAGCAGCCGGAGATTGGCGATTTCAGGGTCATTAACTGAGTACAGTTCTGTTGACATGGGAATTTAAAATAAATAAAATTAATTATTATGTGTAACTCATAATTTTAAGTAAGCTTTTATGATTTATTTGTCTAATATTGAATATAATGAAAATTGGCAAAATAAGAAATGCGATTTTTTTTTTAATAATTACACGTGAACAAATAAACGTTCAACTATTTTAATCCGTTCCATTGCACCAATTCCGTCAAAGTCAAAACGCGACAACTGACGCTTCATCATTGAAAATATTAATGACATCTGCATACACGTCAGTGAAATACATAATTATATTATTGACTGGGCAGTGATTTATGGCCGACATCATAATAATATAATATATTAATAACTGGTAGTTTTTAAAATTCATTTGCTGTAAACTGGCCAGCGTATCTATTCAATACGAAGCAAGTTAAAATTATATAATTACGTTTTTTTAGTTTCATTATATTAATTTGATGTAGTTCAAGTTCTTGATGATTTTCTAATTTTAGTGGTCTTTTATAGCCTCTCAAAAACTCTATTCGAGACTAGAAGACGTCTCTAAGATAGTCCAAGGTGTCTTCCATCAGGTAAGTCTTATCCGTGGAAGATAAAACCTTATCTCTGCTAATGGTCACTGGAAGGCACCTTCTATAGGCTAGAAGGTGTCTTCGATGAACAGTACGAAGGTGCATTCAAAGGCTTAGAAGGCGCCTTCGATGAATAATGCGAAGGCGCCTTCTAAGCCTTTGAATGCGCCTTCGGTACTGTTTATCCGAAAATGGTTAACTTTCTTTGTTAACCATTTTTCTCTTCGCTCGCTTAGGTGATGCTCTAGTCGTTCGGAATTAAACTCACCCTAACCTAACTCCGGCCTTCTCCTCGAGCAGCCTTCCTCTCCGCCTTCGGTACTCTTCTGCAGTACCTCGTCTTTCGAATGCACCGAGCCCGTCGACTCTCTTCTCGTGTCATCCTTTTCGCTAGCTGCGTCTTCCACTCGACTTCTTGTGTTCCTAACTTCCTGCACACTTAGACAAGGATCAAATACACACATGACTTAACTGAACTTGGTTAACCACATCAAAATTATCTTGGGTACTTACACAAGGCTCCGCCCATCACTTCTCCTGGGCACGACTCATCGTCTACTCCCGGTTGGTTCCAATGCTAGCCAGACCCCAAGGCTCCACTCATCACTTCTCCTAGGCATGACTCCCAGTCTACTCCCGGTCAACTCTAGCATCAGTCGAACCCCAGGGCTTCGCCCATTATTTCTCCTGGGCACGACTCTCAATCTACTCCCAATCGTCCCCAACGCCGACCGGACTCCAAGGCTCCGCCCATTACTTCTTCTGGGCATGACTCTGAGTATACTCCCGGTTGGCCCTAATGTCGGTAGGACTCCCGGGGGCGGATCTTCTGGACCAGGAATTCCTGGTCCCCCCCCTGGACCACACAACTGGTATAAAACTGAGCCCCTCACGTGTAAACCATGTGCACACGCCAGCGCCCAAGACCTCCAAAAACCCTAGCCCTCACAAACTCTCCTCCCTCGAGCGTCGAAGTGTCGCCTCCCTCCCTCCAGCGCCCCCGGCGACCTCCCTCGTCGCCTCCGGCCTCCAGCACCTCCCCTCCCGCGACCTCAAGCGGTCTCCAGCATCGCGACGACCTCCCTCCTACGACCTCCAGCGACCTTCGTGACCTCCAGCCTGGCGAACTCTGCTCCTGTTGCCTCCCTCGTCGCGGCGACCTCCCTCCTGGGACCTCCAGCGCCGCCCTCCAGCGTCCGCGACGACCTCCAGCAAAAGCCCCATCCAGCCCCTCCACTAGCCAGCATCGCCGACCTCCAGCCAGCATCACCGACCTCCAGCGCCGCTAGACCACATAATCGGAGACCCCAGCAACCTCCCGTCCTCCACCTCCAGCGGCCTCTAGCGACTAGCATCTCAGAAAGTAAGAACTTTTTTAATTGTTGTTGTGGTTTAGGGTTTAGCCTTTTTAAACTGAAATTATTTAGCTACATAAAGAAGTTGAATGCAAACTTTAGAATTCTCAAGCTTAAATCCACTAGCAAAACCAAGTTTGAGCTTGAAATCAATCTCCAAATTTATATACCAAACTAAGCCTGTGGCAAAGTTCAGTCCATCTCGACCCTTTTACATACTTGCTTCTAATACCATTGCGGTGCAAACAGGAAATATGCTAGGCTAAAAGGTATGGATACTTTTGGATATCCATTTTAACGATTTATTGAACAAGTATTTTTGGACACCATGACAGGCATGGGATGGATTGGAATTTTATGGATATGGGTAGTTGGTACTCGAATAAATTTATTAATATTATATAAAAATAAATGTTATTAGAATCACTAATTTCTTATTTTTCTTCTTTCATGGACAAACAAGTTGGATGCTAGGTGATACCTATGATACATTGCCCGTTTAATCGGGTATGGATGCCCAAGTTCATTATATGGAATGGGCATGGATTTGCATAGATAGAATAATTGATAACTTCATAAACAAATTTGAGAATTTTTGTGCTCACCATCAAGATAAGGTTTCAGCTTGGACTCTAACAAATCAATATTCTTCTCCAAGTAATCCATGCAGTAGACAAGGCCTAAAGGCACATAAAAAATAGTTAAAAAAAAAATAGTATCTACATACAATTGTTGTAAAAGTGTGTAAAGGAGTTGTTTCACTGATCTTACCTCTATTTGGACCAAGAGAATGCTTCGACATTACATCATTGAGTTTTATTAGATCATCAATATTCACGACACATTTATATCTGTTTATGTCTTGCAGTTATCTTATACAACCATCTAATTTATGTCTTTTTCCCATATTGATATTGTTCAGGTACAAGAAAAAAAATCATGGCATTTGGCTCTTCATTAGCATCATCTTTCACTCGACGATGTATGAACGATGAGCAATGTGAAGCTCCCCACATATTATGTAATTGTGGGTTACGAACTATTCTCCAAACATCATGGACAAAATTTAATCCAAGAAGGCGATTTTTTTCATGTCCAAAATATAGAGTAAGTTTTTGTTATATCAACACGGTATTGTGAGTTTTATTATTGAGTTTTAATTAAGTTGATTTGAAATTTAGCAAAGAGGATGTGGCTTTTTATTATGGTATGACCCAGAACCGTCAGAGAGAAGTAAGACAATTATTAATGAGTTGAAGAAGAATAACAACAAATTAAAGTTGAAGATTAGTGAATTGAAGAAATATACTAGTTACAAGGGTGGAGTTGAATACAAGGATGTTTTGGATGATGGGAACAACAATCATATAATAATGCAGTTGAGTGATGAAATATGTTCATTGAATAGGAAATTCAGAGTTGCTATCTTTGTAGTTGTATGTACTTGGATTGTGATGATGAGTATGTGGTTGATGTAACTTATTTTTTGATGTAATTTGATATTGTGATGTAATTCTAAATGGTGTGACGCTTATATGACAGTTAGCTAATGGTTATTGCTAATGTATTTCTAGTTAATTCCCATTATTATTCTATTATCTATTTGGTTTTGTAAACATGTTGATTTCTCAAAGGCTGGTCTATAATTGTCTATTGGGCCAGTGTTTGGATCGTTGAATACTATTCAAATTCATCAGGAAGTGATTCCATGGTTTATCATGGATGGCTTTGTTGAGTTGATGAATGCTCTAGAACTCTAATTTGCTTCATTGGTTAGCACACTTGGTGTTTTGTGGTGATGGCTGTGAAAACAAATGGAGCAAATGTATGTGATAAAAGCATTTCTGATCTTGTTCATGTTCCCTAGTGGCAACAGGAAGTGATTCCATGGTTAGCGGAACATCAGGAAGATTAGAATTGTTATCTGTTTCTCTTTTTCTTTTGCTTTCTTTCTTGTGAGACTATCCGAATTGAGGTATTATTTGAGTAGGTGTTAGAGCACATGTTCTTTCATTGGCAAGTAGATAAATTCCATGAAAGATAATGTGAATATATTTGGTGATTGAAGCTAAACACACCATGAGCTTGCATTTTTTTTTCTTTTTGATTTTTGACAAAGTAAACCAAGCTGATATTTATCCGTCAACAATCAATAAAATGGCATACTGCCCAAAAGAACTGATAAGATGAAATATTGACCGTAGCATAATCCATCACATTCATAATTAATGTGATTTGTTTTTCACATTTAATGTTTGGGTCAAATGAAAGCTCTGGATGCTTATGATTCAACATATCCTTTTCATACCAACCATCAAACACAGGATTAATGGATCATTCTGATATAAGTCTACAAAAAGCTACGTAATACTTGTAAAGTTGACCAGCTAGAGTTCGAATTGCTATGAAGTTCTGAACTTAGCAGCTCAAAACAAAAAAAATGACAAAGACAACCATAGGGAATTTGCCAGCTGACTAAATTAAACTGTAGCTTCTCAGAAGTGGACAAATCCAGCCAAATTCCATCCGAATATAAACTCTATCTTCTTAGAAGTGGACAAATCCAACCGAATGTCATCCGAATATAAACTGTAGCTTCTCAGAAGTGGACAAATCCAGCCGAATGCCATCCGAATACCAGCCATATATCACCTACTACAAGCTGAGCAAAACCAACCGAACTTTAGTTTAATACTAAAGAAGTAAACTCAAATCAACATGAACTTTAGTTTACCACTAAAGAAGTTTTCACAAAATCCAGCCCATCAAAAATTACACTGCTTCCAAATTTAACAAAAACGTACAAAATGTACAAAACTTGAAATTATAGCATTACATACACACTTTAATCACCAACCCCAAGCAAAAAAACCACTATACCTTTTGTAGCATTATTCCAGGTAATTTGTCGGAAAATTACCAAGATGAGATGGTTGATGCACCTATGACATAATAGTATCAAGTATATTATCAAGTGTATACTCAACTGTAAACTATTTAAAAAACCAAGCTAATTTACTAAATGGTGTAATCATCTAACTATAGTATTAGTGAAAGCAATGCAAGTTGCAATCAGTGTAGCAGTGGCAAATGCAGCTAACTATAGTATCAGTGAAAGCAATTCAAGTTTATGAAGTTATCAATTATTCTATCTATGCAATCATGAACCAAAATTGAATAGTCGAAGTCGAATCAGTGCAGCAATGACAAATGCAGCAATGGTCTCTCGAGGTCTATTTGTACTTTCCAAATGATCTTGTTGCAATCAGTGCAGCAATAGCAAATGCAGCTAACTACAACAACAGTGAAAGTAATTCAAGTTTATGAAGTTATCAATTATTCTATCTATGTAATCTTGAACCAAAATTGAATAGCCGAAGTGAAATCAGTGTAGCAATCAGTGCAGCTAACTACAACAGCAGTGAAAGCAACGGAATTTTGCAATAATGTGAAAGATTGTGAACTTGTATTAAAAATAAATACCTAAGAAAGTTGTGATGCCAATAATGGTGGGAATTGAGTCTCAGTCATATTAACACTATCAACAGAGCTACCAATTGTTGGCACGAAATTTATAAGCTAAGACAAAAAAATAAAATACAGTTTTAGATAGTTATAACATAAATTTAACAACAAATAATACCAAATAAATAAAAAATTGAAAGTTATGGAGTAGAGACCATTACAATCGTTTGTTTTACTCGATGCTTTTCTTTCCCTTGAAGTCTTCTCTAACCCACCTTTCAACCTTTTACCTGAGATTGCTTTCTTCTTGGTTTTAATTCCTTTCACTCTAGTAGAGTTCCCTTCACCATAATCAAATTCTCAATATTCTTGGCTCACTTTTGATTTTTGGATATTCGATTCATTAAGTTGTAACTTATCATCCACCATTTTACACAAGCTCAACATAACATCTTTAACAACCTTGTAAGTGTCATCTCTTTCTGCTGCCTTGGTTAACCAACTGAACATTCAACCCACACAAATCTTTGTATCGCATGTTTTGAAGTACTTTTGGATCCAAACTAGCATTATTGGCCATTGAATCATTAACTCCAAAATATCCAATTTTTACTTTTCTTGTCTACCTTTTCAGTACATACTGACTTTGGATCTTCATGATATTATTCCATGTAAATATTTTCAGAATATGAGAACACAAAATTTCAGCAAATTCATATTTTCTGCAACTACACTAAATTTTTTCAGACTTGTTATCAAGTGTAACTATATGATAGTTTCTCTTTTTGTGAAGAGTAACTTTATATTTTGTAAATGTATCAACATCCTCACAAATTTCAAGATTAGAATCATGAGATAAGTACCACTCTTGTTGAAAACACTTGTATACCTCAGGAGTATAAATTTCACTAGCATACTTTAAAATCTCAATAGGAAACATTAAATATGGAATAATTGTACTTGATCTGAAATCAGCTTTTAATTCCTCATATCGACGATCATCAAGGAGTCTTTGGAAGTGATTGAAGAAGTCTAAAAACTTGTGTTTATAAGTGACATATTTTTTCACAATACTATTCATACTCTCACTTCTTTGGGTTGTAGTCATATCTGCACAAAACATTTATCATCCATATACTAAAGCTCATTTCTCCTTTATGTGGTACATGCGCCTCAACCAATCATTGTCTTCAAGTGCATACTTGGCCAACATCATTGTTCCATGCTGAAATAAAATCTTCCTCTTCATCAAAATCATATACACACGAGGCAAAATCTTTAGCAAAGTCTCTAAATTGAGAAAAAACTCCACTCCAATGTATGGCGGCATTTTGATAAATGTGCCAAATGCACAAACGATGATGTGTTTCAGCCTATCTAGAAGCTAATGTCTTTGCCATTGCTGTATCTTGATCTGTAAAAATAGTAGTTGGTTTTTTCTCACCCATAGCTTTAGTTAATGTATTAAACAACCACTCAAAAGGCAAACTGGTTTCATCATATAATAAAGCAGCACCAAAAAGTATCGATTGTTTATGATGATTTATGCCCACAAATAACGAATTGACCGACCTTCATTGTTTTTTTCTGTAGGTTGTGTCAAAGCAAACAACATATCCAAAAGTAGCATAATTAGCTCTCATCTTAGCATCGGACAAAAAAATATCAGTAATCAAATCATCTTCATCAACTTGAATAGCATAAAAAAAATTAGGATCACCAAACTGCATTTGCTGCAAATACTCCAATATACCCTCTGTATCCCTAACTCTCATATTTATTGTTCTTTTAGATTGCAAGTAATTTTTGTAATTCTCAGGAATAAATCATAAATTCTCCCTCCCACCTACTTGTCTCACCATAAGATCATGAGATGCTTTTGAGGGGATTCCCACATCACTTGCAATCTCAATCTGTTTCACTGCAGAAAAAGGTATATTTCTATGACTTCTATAGAGGTGAGTTTTGTTTGGACTTGAGAGATAATGATTATGCTCTTTAACAAATTACACTTCAGTAAACTTGCTTTTTTCGATTACTAATCTTCATTTTAGCCTCACAACCAAACCTAGTTTCATCACGACTTGCTTTGAAATAAATATCTCGTTTGTCTTTTCCTCCTTTGCCTTGGGCACAATAATAAAAAATCTTTATCAAGTAATTTACCTGATTTATCATTGTGGATTTTACCTCTCCTTACGCAAAATCTAACTTTTTTAGCATATGCCAAATAAAATTGATATGCATCTTCTTCTGTATCAGATTCCAACCCCAATTGTGGTATATCCAAATCTGTTTCAATGTTTAAGCCTATAAAATCAAACAAACAAAGAAAAATATATTAAAAGTAAAATTCGATATATTGAAACTCCATACATTCCCAATATGAATCTTATTACCTTCATCAATAACATCAAAGTCATCTTCCCGACTAGCTTCATTTTCTTCAAAGTTCAAATTACGACAACTCGTAGATTCACCCTCCATGATAATTACTTTGATCTAGCGGGGAAAAAACACAACGAATAGTCTAAAAAAACAACGACGAAAAATTATTGTATTGCAGTAGCACTCAAACACAAATATAATAGTGGAAATCCTTCAGCTAGATAAATAAAGAGTAACTAATGAATCATATAAAGTCTAATGCATGAAAAAATATTTTTAAATAAAATTTTCAGCTAGTAGACTCCATTACAGTGAATCACTAAGCTGGGGAACTTCTAAAAAAATAGCAACTCAAAAACAACGCATCAATAAGCTTGGGAACTATTTGGTGCAAAGTTGAAAATCACTAGTAACTGCCAATTGTGGAAATCGGGCAGCAACACATTCAGGTTTGCAAATTGTATATACAAAATCAAATTTTCAACTACTATTACCTATTTGGTGTAAAGTTGAAAATCATTAGTAACTGCCAATTGTGGAAATCGAGCAACAGCACATTCAGGTTTGTAAATTGTATGTACAAAATCAAATTTTCAACCACTATTACCTAATCCAGGGAGGGAGGTGGCTGGAGGTGAGGGAAGTCGTTGGAGGTGGTTGGAGGTCGCTGGAGGCAGCGGGAGGGAGGTCGCTGGATGGGGCTTTTGCTGGAGGTCGTCGCGAACGTTGGAGGGCGGCGACGCTGGAGGTCATAGGAGGGAGGTCGCCGCGATGCTGGAGGTTGCTCGAGGTCGCGGGAGGGGAGGTGCTGGAGGCCGGAGGCGACGAGGGAGGTCGCCGGGGGCGCTGGAGGCCGACGCTGGAGGGAGGGAGGCGACGCTTCGAGGCTGGAGGGAGGAGAGTTCGCGATGGCTAGAGTTTTTGGGGGGTTTTTGGGTGTTGGCGTGTGCACATTGTTAGGACCTTCAGATAGCGGCTAGAGAGGGGGGGTGTGAATAGCCGACCCCAAATTCGCGTTTCTTCCTACAATTTTAGTTAGCGCAGCGGAAATACAATGTAGAAATGAAACAAAGAATAGCAAACCTTAAACTCGACGATGTAACGAGGTTCGGAGATGAAACTCCTACTCCTCGGCGTGTCCGTAAGGTGGACGAAGCCTATCAATCCGTCGGTGGATGAGACCCCAGAAAACCGGCTAATAGAAACTCCTTCTAGGTGGAGAAACCTCGCCACAAACTTCTTGCAACAGCAAGATAGGAGTACAAAGATACAGCACAATACAAAGGCAGTAAGAATGTAAAAACACAGCTTGCCTTCTCGTCGACTGGATGAAGCAGCAACTTCACGAAACACCTACAACAGCAGGAACCAGCCGAAGGAATCTTCCACGAAGCTTCAGGAAAATGAGAGCTCAGCAAAGCTCTAATTGCAGTAAGATCAGAAAGAAAAGAGAGGCAGCCAGAGCTCACAAGCCCTTCCCTGTAGAAACCCTCTTATATGAACCTGCGAAGAAGACAAAGAAGACACAGAGAGAAATCTAGCCGTTGTGTCTCAACGGCTAGACCTGGACCGATCAGGCCATAGCCTGATTGGTCCAGGACATTCTTGATCGGTCTGTGGACCGATCAGGCCCTAGTCTGATCGGTCCCCAGACCGATCCCACCTCTGTGTGAAGAGAGGTTGTCGATCCCTGATCGGTCTGTGGACCGATCAGGCAATGATCAGTAGCTTACTGATCGTTTTCTGATCGGTCTGTGGACCGATCAGCTAACCTACAACGAACCACTGTTTGGTTACTGATCGGTCACCAGACCGATTAGATAAACCTGAGTATCACTGGATCGGTCACCAGACCGATCCAATGCCTTAGAGCTTCTCAACCCTAAATCCTAAAGCCTTCCCGGTCTAGAGAACGAGCTACCGAGCCCTCTCTGACCTAGTCTGGAGAAACGAGCTACCGAGCCCTCTCCGACTTCCATGTCCGGTCCAGAGAACGAGCTACCGAGCCCTCTCTGACCTAGTCCGGAGAACGAGCTATCGAGCCCTCTCCGACTTCCACGTCCGGTCCAGAGAACGAGCTACTGAGCCCTCTCTGAGCTAGTCCGGAGAACGAGCTACCTAGCCCTCTCTGACTCCATCCGGTCCAGAGAAAGAGCTACCGAGCCCTCTCTGACCTAGTCCGGAGAACGAGCTACCGAACCCTCTTCGACTTCATCCGGTCTAGAGAACGAGCTACCGAGCCCTCTCTGACCCTGTCTGGTCCAGAGAACGAGCTCCCGAGCCCTCTCTGACCTAGTCCGGAGAACGAGCTGTCGAGCCCTCTCCGACTTCGTCTGGTCCAGAGAACGAGCTCCCGAGCGCTCTCTGACCTAGTCCGGAGAACAAGCTGCCGAGCCCTCTCCGACTTCCCATGCCAAGCTTCCATACTTGGACTTCTCCCGTGCCAAGCTCCCTGCTTGGACTTTTCCGTGCCAAGTCTCCATACTTGGACTTTTCCCGTGCCAAGTCTCTATACTTGGACTTTACCGTGCCAAGTCTCCATACTTGGACTTTTCCCGTGCCAAGTCTCTATACTTGGACTTTACCGAATCAGGTCAACTCAAGTCGGGTCAACCAGGTCAACCTTGACCGAAGGTTGTACCCACAATCTCCCAAGTTTGTATTCTTGTCAAACATCAAGATATAACTTTTCTATTCTCGTCAAACATCAAAATACAACTCGAGTCAGGTCAACTCGAGTCGGGTCAACCAGGTCAACCTTGACCTAAGGTTGCACCAACACACATGGTTTGCATGTGAGGGGCTTAGTTTTATACTAGTTGTGTGGTCCAAGGGGGACTAAGAATTCCTGATCCAGAAGATCCGTCCCCGGACTCCTGGGGTGCAGCGCACCACTTTTCATGGACACGACTCCTAATCTACTCTCGGTCAACTCCAGTGCTGGTCAGGCTATCGCTAGGGGACAACGCTGTTAGGGAATCATAATCACTTGTCAGATAATAACGACTATTTGTCAGGGAATATTCTGATATTCTACCATATACAAGCCACATAACCTTCTTTTGCTCAATGGAACTTCGTCGTACATTCTTCATCATCCAACATACTTTGACATCCGACATTCTCTAACGCTTCATTATCATGGAGGTTATGCGAGGCAATATAAAAAATGGGGTCCTATCTATTGTCCAGGTACGTGCGTACACACGCATCTATTACAGTTTTACTTTTTCTTGTACTTTTTGCTCGGCCCTTTTTTTTGACTTGAGCGTCAGAGTACTTGTGTCAAAGACCTCTTCCCTGATTTTCACCTTAACGCTCCCGTGTGATCTCTCTATGGTGTGTGCAGGCTCATGGTACCACTTTCGACGTCTCCTCCCCGCTCCTCTTGAAGATCTAAAAGTCTACAATGCATCTTCGGGTCCAGAAGTCTAGTTCTCTTTTTATCAATGTTTTCGCCCTCGTCACCAACCCCGTCTAACTCAGCTTCCGGACATGATTAATCAGTATCTACTCCGAGATACCTTTAAGACGACTTTGCAAAACCACCACGACTGATCACATGTCCATTTCGATACTAACCGAAGGTAAGAGACGACGTGATATAAGAGAAGAACCCAGATCCAACTTATGCCTGTTGGCTAGTACAATCCGATGGCACAAATTGGGATAGCAACTTGTTGTCTGGCGGCGGGAGTTGGCGCCTTGTTGGTCGTGCTAAACTTGCTGTTAACAGCTTATTGTAGGGTGCTGGTCACACAGCTCCAGAGTACAAACTCACAAAAATGTCTAGCTATGTTCTCAAGATGAATTTCTGGTGCACCTCTGTGATTTCGATTTTACAAGAAGAATTCAAAGACTTATTCCATTGTTTTGTCATAGAGAAGGGTACCGCTATGTAATGATAAAAGTATTCTTTACCAAAACAATGAACAATGTTTGGTTGACTTTGAAATGAAAGTTTATATTGTTGTTTGATTCCATCGTGAACGGTAAATGATCGCGTTGTCATCTCCTGAAACATCACAGTCCAAGCATGGAGGTGAAGCTAATGGAAGAGTGCATGCCAAACCAGGAATCCTCCCTTTCCCCTGTTTCAAGGGAACCCAAACGGATGCCCTGTGGACTTGGAATGATCCCATTCCCAACCTGCGTTACATCGCAGCGAGTCCTCTGACTGCATCATTCATCAAGATGGATTTCAGGCAGAGACCTGCTGCTCGTCGCCGTGTTTATGATGATTTCACTCCGCCCCATGAGCTTGTTCAAAAAGACGACGAAGAATTATTCATCATTAATCTCACGGGTATATTTGTTTTGTTTTTTTTTTTGGCAAGAGGGATTATTATTCATTCCTGTGGATGATTATTAATATTTCATGAAAAACTCACACTGCAGGCTTCGCCAAAGAACAACTCAGGGTCCAAGTGAAGAGACCGAGCAGAAAAGTAGTGATCATCGGCGAGCGCCCCCTCGCCGACGGCAACCGCTGGAGCCGCTTACACAAGGAATTCAGCGTCCCCGACTGTTGCAACATACGAGGCGTCGGCGCGAAGTTCAACGACGGAGTTCTTTGCCTTTCGCTGCCGAAACTGTCCTTCAAGTCCCCTCCGAAAGAGGAAAAGTATGAGAAAGATAAATTTGGCGACACAACGGAGCCGGGGAAGAGAGGACTCGATGCGCCGGCTCGCGCGATGCCTGAGCTTAGGCTCGGCGATTGGAAGCTTAAGGTTGGGAGGTTGGACTTCGAGCTGTATGAAGTCAAGCAGCTTGCGATGACTCTGGCCGGCGCTGTGATCGTTGCGGGAGCACTGGGAATGTACATGCATCATAAGCTGGCTCAGACTGACGAATGCTGAGCTTTGAATTGTGCTTTGATAGCCATTTAGTTCTGATCCAATCTCCAACTTGTGAATGGAAGGATAAATGAAGAATGTACAAACTCATTAGAGCAATACTCACAGAACGTTTAGAAAAGATATCTTCAGGATTAACTATTTAATTCAATTAGCATTAATGAAAGGTTTCAGTTGGTACGCTAGTAATATTTGCCATTAATGAGATATGATTCGATTTAGAACCGTTCGATTAAGACTGAGACTGTCTTAAAAAATAACTAAGATGATATTTGTGTGGAGCTTTGCTTTAGTGACTAAAATAGTGGCTTGACTCGAGTCGAGTCGCTTGGTCGACTTTACCCACACGTGCAACGCACGCTCGCGTCGGCCGTGCGGTTCAAGTGAACCTAGGGTTTTGGGTGGTTTTGCTGAAAGGTTTCAGTTGGATCGTCTCCTTTTCTTCTAGAGGCTTCGAGGCCGAGATCTCGACTCGTTCTCGCTTCTTCTCCTTTCTTCTTGGTTGTCTCTCGTCGTTCGTCCAGGGTTTGGCGAGATGTCGTTCGGGTTGCCGGCTTATGGCATTCAAGCGATGCTCAAGGAAGGGCACAAGCACCTCTCTGGTCTCGATGAGGCCGTGCTCAAGAACATCGACGCATGCAAGCAGCTCTCTGACATTACACGCACCTCGCTCGGCCCCAACGGTTTGTCTATCCAAAGATCTTTCTTTTGAGCTCAAAGTGCCGATCTCATTTATTAACCCCAGTTATCTATAAGAATGTCGGTTACGCATTGTTGTTTCAGTCTCAAAATCATATCCAAGTGGTCATTTTGTAGGTGAACTGCTTCTTATTGAATTATCTTAGATAGATAAATTGCCTTGGGGTTCCATTCTGGTTCATGAAGATGCCAAATAGGCCGTGCGCATCTGTTTGGCCTTACATCCTTGCCTTTTTCGTCCTCTTAAGTTAACTTGTCACATTACAAACTGTATATAGATGTTTAGCTTTCTTTTTTGTTCGTTTTTGGGATTACGAATTGTTGATCTCATTCACGAAGGCTATAATATGATTGAACTTCACATAACTTTGATTTCTTATCCGAGTTCAGCTAATGCTCTTTTGATTATGGTACTTGTTAGGTATGAACAAAATGGTTATCAACCATCTGGATAAGCTTTTTGTGACAAATGATGCTGCCACTATAGTGGATGAGCTTGAGGTGCAGCATCCAGCTGCAAAAATTTTGGTGCTAGCTGGAAAGGCCCAACAGGAGGAGATTGGTGATGGAGCTAATCTAACCATATCATTTGCAGGAGAGCTTCTTCAGAATGCAGAGGAACTGATTAGGATGGGTTTGCACCCTAGTGACATAATAAGCGGTTATACAAAAGCCGTAAATAAGGTTATTTCTGTCTTGAACTAAACACTGTTTAGTTTTAAATGCACAGATTTAAGGCCAGCTTAATTTATACTTCTCTCATCTTTATGATTAGACAGTTGCAATTTTGGATGAACTGGTGGAGAAAGGATCAGAAACCATGGATGTTAGGAATAAAGATGAAGTCTTTAACAGAATGAGAGCTTCTGTTGCAAGCAAGCAATTTGGACAAGAAGATGTTCTATGCCCTCTCATTGCTGATGTGAGGATTTCAGTGCTTCACCCATTCAATTATTGGTTTTGTTCTGACAATTGGTTTACTGTGCTATCACATGCAGGCGTGCATCCAAGTTTGCCCAAAGAATCCAGCAAACTTTAATGTTGACAATGTTCGAGTTGCCAAACTACTTGGAGGTGGTTTGCACAATTCATTAGTTGTACGTGGTATGGTCTTGAAGGGTGACACTGTTGGTACAATTAAGCGGGTTGAGAAAGCAAAGGTACTATCTATAATGGTTCTTAGATGTGCTTTCTTATTGGTGTTGAAATTTGACATTTTAGATGGCTGTGCTGGTGTAGACCCAAACTCGACAAAGAGTTACTATCCTAATGTGTTGCAACAAAAATAACCAGTGGAAGTGTATATACTTTGGAATATTAGTGATCTTTTCCCACCTTACTGATCCTTTTAGGTGACTTGTATGTTCTTCTGTTTCTTTTATTAAGTTATTACTATCTTTTCAAAATCTGTCATGGTTGTTGATGTTGGATGGGTGAGGAAGGAGGAAAATAGTTGATGTTACACTATGTATCCCTATCACATCAAGGGAACAATTTTTTTCTTAGGACAAATCCATCAAGAGGAGAGAAAGGGGGGTAACTATGAAGGAATCCAAAAGAATTGAGAAAGAATCATCAAGAAGAGAGAAAAAAGGATATAGAATCCACCTTCAAAAGGATTGAGAAGGACTCTACCTTATTTAGGAAACATGAAGAAACACATCTTCAAAAGAATAAGTTAATTCATTCATTTGAACTATCCTATTTACAATGAGACCTTTATAGATTATAGACAAACTTAGAAACATAGGAAGTAAGAAAAAGTGAAAATTCTCTAACATAAGTTGTGTCCTGAACCTAAGTATCTATTCCATACAATACAGTTTCTCAAGTATCAAACAAACATACTTATATATATGCACATATTGGATTTCATATGATGATTCTTTCTTGTGGGTGACTATCAGTGTTCTAAATGGCATCCCGCCAGGCGTCAACTGCATCGCCTCAGGCAAAGGTGGTGCTTTAGGTGGTAACTCACCTTCTTCTGCCATCGTTGCGCCTGGAACCACTGCTGCTGCCGCTGTTTCACTACAGCAACGCGTCCAAACGCGTTGCGGCCCTGTGACGAGTCTGGATGTGTTGTGCCCTGGATGCATCATTTGTGCTTGAAGATGGGCCCGAAAGCGTCACCTGAGCCCCACGACGGGCCCGGATGCATCGCCTGACCAAAACAGGGTGCGTGGTTTAATTAAACTTTAGGTTAATAATTTTAATCAACTCCTAGCTATGATTGAGATAATTTAAATAGACTTAATTAAAGTCTAATAAAATTATCCTATTAATTATATATATATATATATATATATATATATATATATATATATATATTATTTTATTTTATTTTTGAATATTTAGATTAAATTTTTTATATTTAATTAATATATTTTATTAAAAGTAAATATAATAATAATAATGACTATTTATAATATTATATTATAAAAAATAGTAAAAAAATTCAACCGTCTACGCACGGCCTCGGTAGCCGAGGCAGTAGGCTTGCCACCGCCTACCGCCATTTACAATACAGAAGTTCTGCATGATTATTTCTTTCCATAATATATATAACATTAGTTCTGCAATTAATTGCAATACAGAAGGATGTCCAAACGAATATATTATCATTGAAGTTCAATTGAGTTGAGCCAGGATGTTTTGCATTTCGATTATAAAAGTGACTGTCACTTGATGCTTGATTTCTAGAATAGTGAAATGGATTACCTTCTCTTTCTTTAACACTTTGATATTCATGCTCCAAAACATGATGAACAACCTGTCCCAAGGTTTCCACATGTGCAAGACATTCTCGGAGAAGCTAAATTACCTTCTTAGTTTCTCCATCTCTACCTCACACGAATCACGTTTTGGTGGGAAGGATAGGGTTGGTCTAAGACATCTAGCTATCCCAACTTAGGCTATGATGCAAAATTAATTAAGGACGAGGAAAGAAAAGTTGTTGAAAAGATAGTAGTTGATGCTACACTAGATAACCAAACCATGTGAGAGAATAGCATTCTTTTTATAAGAATCCAATAAGAAGAGAGGAAGGGAGATAATTACCAAGGATCCATCTTCAAAAAGAATTGACAAGGAAACCAGTTTATTCAAGAGACATGAAGCTATCCATCTTAAAACAAAAAGAGTAAGATAATTCATATTTATTTTTTTTTAAATTAAAAAAATTTACATAATTTCACTTTTATAGACTAAACAAACTTAAAAAGAAAGAAAAAGAGTAAATTCCTTAATAAAAATTGTGCTTGCAAAGTTGCAATCCAAGTATCCATGTCACCATAATAAAAACTTTCAAGTACTAATATAAACATATTTTGACTGTCATTAAGTAAGCTTGAGTGTGCTATTTGAAGGGTTGCTCTGATTATCGCATCAACCCTTATGATTGGATTGATCAAAGAACAAGCAATCTAAAGGGTCCAGTGTTGTATAGTTGGAAAATTTAGAACTCAAATTGTTAGCTCCTAATCAGTTGCCATTAATTTATGAAAATGTTGTCCTTGTTATGAATTTTGGATTAATGTGTTACGAAAACACATGATTGTGTTCCTGCTCTAATTCGTTGTTGGGAAAACAGAATCATACTGATCTGTTTTGGTTTCAAATTCTTATAACAAACAAGTTATAGGCTAGCTCATCTTATTCGGATGGGAGAAGATGCTAGTAGTAACTCTAAATCAGTTCCTATATCAATATGCAATATAACGGATAGAGAGACACACCAAATCCGGTTTGGTGGTAGGGCTACATTCCAAGAACTAAACTTACAAATGTATACAGTATTATTATAGTTAACTAAACCAACGTAATATATTACCATGTACAGCTTTCATAGTAATGCCCCACATCAAACATTAGAAGCAATTCAAGAGAAACATTTAATTAGGGCATATTGGAAGATCTTGGACCTTGTATTTCATGTCAACAGATGATTACATCCAAGTTGGTGGTTATTTCAGAAATGTTTTCTGTGACGTACTGGACTGTAGGATTGCATAGCAGATACAGTCCCAGTGATTCATCTCACATGGGAACAGAATCAGTTTGGGATTGAATCAAATCAAATTCCAGGCAAATGTTAGATTGAACAGGTAGAACTGGTTTCATGAATTTAGTCTATCCTTGAAAGAAGTATAGTTATTGTATCAGGCTTTCTATTTCACAATTGATCTTACCAAGTCATTCCTTGGTAGTGTTGTGGATCTTACAAATTTGGTATAAGAAAACAATCTTTCGTGCAATCAATTTTTTTCCTACGCAGACAAGTTCTCTTCCTACTTGTTAGTTTGCCAGCATGGCATTCAGATATACAAGTAATTTTCCATATTTTTTTAAAGAATTATACATCTAATCAAAAGCAATTTTATGGTATAAAGTCTTCTTCTTCAAACAATTGCAAATGTGATTGTCTTCTTTAAATATTAATTATTGATCTCTAAGTTTTCACCTTTGAACAATGAAATCGTGAAATTTGCACTTGTAATAAATAATAATGCTAACTGTTTTCAGAATTTATCAGTAGTTTAGTTAAAGTAACTTAAGATTTTTCCCATGGAGTCAAAGATCTTTCACCATTCACGTAGATAGTAGTCTTGACAGTCTTTTTCTCAAAAATCTGTCATTTCACAAATAAAAACTAAAAAAACAATGGATTTAAGTTCAGGCAGTGGCATGTATATTATGCTACAGTGAGGAAAGCAAGAATGGAAAATTAGGATAGTCATTTTTCCCTGTGAAAGAAAGGCTAGCGACAGTGAAAGAGAGATGAGCCATCTCCTCAAAAGAAAGGGGGTGTTGCAGCATTGCACTTGCAATTCAAGGACAACCTATTAATTGGAAAAAGATTTGGCTGCTTGAAGTTAGAGCTGGAACATAATACAAAGCTATTGAGGATAGTAAACCTAGGTCTGATCCGTATTTTGAATTGGTTAAAAATTCATGTACCTCCATATTTGAGATAGTAAAATGAACCCAGATCTGTTGAGGATCAGATAGGGATCATATGATTTGGTTGGAAGAATTCTACAGTAGACTGTACTTTGAGATGCATGTGTTTCCTGTGGGTGGGTATCTTTTGGGAAATTCCTGCCCATGGAATATAGAGGATTTATTTCTCTGAAAAATGTTAAGACTCACCACCATCCTTACTTCTTTTTCTATTTGACAATTTGTTTGCTTGTCTATACTCATAATCTAATGGCTAATGCACTTCCCTTTTGATAGATTGCTGTATTCGCTGGTGGTATTGATACGTCAGCAACTGAGACAAAGGGAACTGTTCTTATTCACACTGCAGAACAGGTACTAAATCTGTTACCTAAAAATTCATGTGTGTATGGCTCTTTCTCTATTCCTTCTTTCATTTTTGGTTTGGGCAGTATAATAAGTTTTGGGTGTGATTAATTGTTTTGATTTTTTTTCCTGTTTATGTCTAAAGAAATTTCTGATAGTTTGTAACTTTCTTGTTCACCATAGCTAATGTAGGTTAGTTAAATATGTTGCAGCTAATTAAAAAAATTACAGATGTTGAGTGGGATATGAAAGTTACAGGAAATAAAATAATGCTACCATTTGCATAAAATATAGTACAAGAGCTGATAGGTTAAGTTGTTATAGAAGTCTTTTAGTAAATGATAATATATTTTAGCAAATACTCTTTATTAGCCCCTTATAAAACTCCCGTTTCAATTAAATCCAACTGACATGGAATAACAACAGTATGTGATTGTTGATAATATGAGTAATTTAATTTATAAATTATATTGTTTATTATTTTTATTGTGTTATTATGCTATTTCATAAGCCAATATGGTATCTTATTATGATCGAACATCATTGTAATCTTTATATCAAATTATTTAATTTTTCTAACAGTTTCTTATTTTGCCATTCATACAAATCTGATAGGTTGATACTTTAGATTTTCTTTAACCAAATGGTCTTGATGCTTGCACTTATTTTGACAACCACGCTATCTGCTAAGCCTACCAACATAGATGGTACATTCATGGGATGCACTGATTCTGGTTCCTTTGTGTAACTACTCTCTTTGCACAAATTTGGTCAAGTATATGGAGTGATACATAGATTGACTTAAAAATTATAGGCCTTATGATGCAGTCATAACTCATTGTTTTTAGAATTTTTTGGATGGTTACTCATTTATGCCCAATGTACAATTCAATTTCCCAATTGTGAGGATTAGACAAAGGGTTGAATACTTTTATAATTTGCAGGTTGGAGTTTGTTGCACAATATGCATCATATTTATTTGTTTACTTGCTCACGGTATTTCTCATTTCTGTATATATGAATATGTCAGAACATTCCAATAAGCCAGCCAAGACTCACTAACAAAAAAAACTCAACATCAGTTAGCCAAATCCACCTCATCCCACTTCCCAAGTCCAAAACTATAACTTAAAGCCCATTATCATTACTTCTCTAATGTTTTTTTTGTGTGTACACGTGCGCATTTGTACTTGGGGACATGAACCTTGCATCTAGGGTTGAGCAATCGGTTAAAACCGAACCGATTAAACCGATAACTGAACAAACCGAACTTGTTTTGAGCCGACTGAACCGACCAAATTTTTCAAAAAAAAAACGAACCGACCGAACCAATAAAACATCGATTAATTTGGCTTTTGACCGAAATAATCGAATTTTTTGATCCGGAATCTATTGCAATCAATTCCGGCATCACCAATCAATAAAACATCGGTTAATTTGGCTTTTGACCGAAATAATCGAATTTTTTAATCCGGAATCGATTGCAATCGATTCCGGCATCACCAATCAACTGGGAATTAGTTTATCGCGAGGAATCATGAAGGAACTAGCCCCAATCAATTGGGAAATGTCCCCAATCGATTGTGACATCCCCAATCGTTCCCCAATCGATTGGGGAATGTGGGTTTGTCGCAATACTCAGTGAAGGAACTGACACCAATCAATTGGGCTGCATGGGTTCAACTTATAATATCAGTTTAACCGAATTCCAATTTTCAAAACCGAAACCGAACCGATTAAACCGATATAACCGATATTTGAAGGGAAAAAAATGAATTTCTGAATTAACCGAACCAAACTTTTAATTTTGGTTGGTTTGGTCGGTTTATTCGGTTTAACCGAACTTTTGCTCACCCCTACTTTCATCAGCAAAAGAGCTGTCTATCACCTTCTAAACAGTGAATTATTTCATTCTGTACTCAAATCTTCCATTGCATTAGTCGTGTTTTAGGATCTTTGCTCATGTCCTGCTGTATACTACTCCATATTACTTCAATGAAACCTATGAAATTTATCATTTGTCTTCAACTGTGGAGGTGAGACAACTGGTTGGATTTTTGGTGATATTTAGATTCTAGTAGTATTGACACTATTACATTTCTAGACTTCTATGCATCAAACTGCTTGGAGGATGTGCTTTAGTGCTAGCAATGTGTGCTCTGGGGATAATATGCTTATATCTATTGTGATGCAAATAATCTTTAATTTGCAGCTAGAAAATTATGCTAAAACTGAAGAAGCTAAAGTTGAGGAGCTTGTCAAAGCTGTTGTTGATTCTGGGGCAAAGGTGGTTGTCAGTGGTGCAGCTGTTGGAGATATGGCATTGCACTTTTGTGAACGCTACAAGTAATTAGTTTGTTTCCTTAACGCTAGCAGTACCTCTTGTTTTACATTTGGTTGATTTTTACTAGTCTTCTTGGAGGGAATTTTGTTATGGAGGGAACTAGGATGTGAAGTTGATGCGTAATGTAAAATTGTTTATGTTTTTTCAAAGTTTTTATTAATTCAATATTGAAATGATTATTTTGGCCTGTCCTTCTAGCGTAGTTACCATGTAGATATTTTGTTTAGTTTCTTATCAGTAATATTTTAGGTTGTGTCACATTGTACCTTTATCTAGAAATCTTCCAAGGATTGCCATATATGCATTTGATATCCTATGCATACCACCAGACTTTAGAAACCTATGCTGAATTTGTTTCTAAGATTTTCAATGAACATGAGACTTTCACATAAATTAGGTTTAGCCTTGAGATTTCTTGGAAGAAGAGGCCTGCAAGTTGGATATGCGAAACCAAAGCATAGATTTAAGTTGTGTTTTTTGAGCACATACATGAACTTATTCCCACAACCATGTAAAAATGGGTAAATAATGATGCAATAGATACAATCTAATTTTGCTTTAATTTTTTACTTTTAAAATTTCAGACTTATGGTTCTAAAGATCAGCTCTAAGTTCGAACTGCGAAGATTTTGCCGGACAACTGGTGCTGTGGCGCTTGTGAGTTGATTTTGAGTGCACTTTTCTTGGAAAAAAGGCTTCATAATTTAACAAATTTTTTTGTCACAGCTCAAACTCAGCCAGCCAAATCCTGATGAACTGGGATATGCTGATTCCATTTCCGTGGAAGAAATTGGTGGTGCCCGGGTATTTTTCTTTTTTTTTCTTTGTACTGATTTATGTTTATTTTTTCTTTTTTGGCGCATGCTTCTTAAGTTGCATGCTCACTTTCTTTTGGACAGGTAACCTTAGTGAAGAATGAACAAGGTGGGAACTCAGTCTCTACAGTGGTCCTACGAGGTAGTACTGATAGTATACTAGATGACCTTGAGAGGGCTGTTGATGATGGTGTTAATACCTATAAGGTGAGCCACCATGAAGTTATCCTTGGAATATGTTGTCTAACAGTAGGGTCTCTGATTACTGTCACAGGTATCTGAATGTTTCACATGACTGAACAATTTTCTATTTATTGTTTCCATCATTGATCAGGCAATGTGCAGAGATAGTCGCATTCTTCCTGGCGCTGCTGCAACTGAGATAGAGTTGGCCAGAAGGCTGAAGGATTTTGCATTGAAAGAAACTGAGTAATTTTTCCTTTCTGATTTAATCATGACTTCTTGACTCACAGATTTTCAACTCTTGCAACTAATCTGTGTGTATTTAAGTATCATAGTCTAAGATAAAAAAAAAGTCTTATATTTTTGATTCTAGAAAGGCTTCATTGGATCTGATCAGACCATATGTATATCTCACATTTGTTTTGATCCATTGTAAGGAAACCATTGTTAAGAACTTGGTGAAAAATATTACTAGATGACTAAATGGAATATTGTTTTATTGATGTGCTCACAATGAGCATAGGCAGTACCTAGGCTTGTAAGAGGCACCGACTCAGGGTATTTATATTATCTGCCATAGAACTTGTTCCAATATGCATGCTTTCAAATATCCATCCCTGATATTTTGGAATTATAGTGCTATTTCATGCTTTGGTTGAGCTAAGTGAAAAAAAAGTTTCATCCTTAGCTGTCACTATGTGATTGAATAAAAAATGTTGTGTTTAGATGTTTTAGTTTCTTGTGTAAGGTCTACTCTAAGGTTGATAGTTGTATGTAGTTAATAGTTTAGTTCACAATAAGCATTTTACATTAGGTCTAATGGTGTCCTTGTTTAGTGTAATTCATCTCTTGACTTTATCTGAGAGCAATTAAAATCACGGTCTAAGATCTTGTTCTGTTATGGTCTGCATGGGCGAAATATTTCTCTCCGTCCGCCAACTGACACATGGAACAACACAATACTAGATGCTGAACCTGCTGTCCAATTTGATGAAGGTTGAGCTCTAGATTCCCCTTTTCCACCACTCATGTCATCCACAAGGCTTCGACAATGAATCAACTCTTCCCTATGTTCAGTGCTGCTTATGTGCATAACTATATTATGGCCCTTGTTACCCTTGGAAACCAGTAAGTCATGTTATCCTTTTCCTGCCACCTGCATATATCAAGATTTAAATGAAGCAAAAGGTGATTTCGCTCACCCTGAGCGCCCCTCATTGCCGGCCTCACAGTGAGATGAAGGACGGTAAATCACGGTACTGAGCAACCTCTTAGGTGGGAGGACATTTAATCCTGGGAACGATCTCCAAAATCGACCCTTGCCCAACCACCCGAGTACCAACTCGGCTACACCTATGGGGGCACATATATCAATATTTAAAATTTGACTAGGATGTTGGCATGAAGCTTGTAATCCTGTAATCTCCTACATAAATCCTGTCGTGCCTCCTCTCAATCAGAGAACTAGACCAAGTTGTTGGCTTGCAAGGTTGTAAACAAAGTCCTACATTGAAAACACATGGAAAATATCATGAGTTTATAAGTGAAAGATATCTCCATTGGTATAAGACCTTTTGGGTAGAGCTCAAAAATAAAACCATGAGGGCTTAGGTCTAAAGTGGACAATATTATACCATTGTGGAGATATCTAAATTTCTTTTGGTCCTAACAATTGGTATCAGAGTCTGGACTGCTAGAAGGTCTAACCGCTGTGCACAAGAATTATGGTCTAATTGAGTTATGTGAGCAGAATATTAACCTCGAACAAAGGAAGTGAGGGCTCTCGTGTCCGGATCAAGAGGACCATACACTAGGCAGGAAGTCTTAGTTGCGGCTAGGCAAGGAAGTCCTAGTGGATCGAGGGGCAAGAGGACATGGTGGGTCAAGGATCAGACGTGGGAAGCCTGTGATCCTTCATTTGAAAAGGGGGGGGGGGGGATTGTTGGGTTGCAAGGTTGCAAACAAAGTCCTATATTGAAAATACATGGAAAAGATCATGAGTTTATAAGGGAAATATATCTCCATTGGTACAAGACCTTTTGGGTAGAGCGTAAAATCAAAACCATGAGGGCTTATGCCAAAAGTGGACAATATTATACCATTGTGGAGATATTTAAATTCCTTTTGGTCCTGACACAAGTCAAGGTTCAAATGGGTCCCTTCTCATTTCTTAAGAAAAAAAAAAGAAATAAAAAAAAAAGTTGCTAGATTTTAAGGATTAAAAAAAAAGGAGATGACAGTAATTTAAAATGCAAATTGTTAAGTGCCCACTTTCCTCTTTTTTTACTTCAGTGTTGCTTCATTCGTCGAATGTTACCTGCATAGATAAGGTGAGATAGATGATTGGTACACATCTCCTTCCTTTCTCGGAGTAAAATGACCTGAAATATAGTCTTCCCTGTCTCTCTTCTAAGCTTAGAATAGGCGTTGAAACTTTAGTCTCAATTTTGTTTGCTATTATTCTTTTTGTGCATTGGAATTTACTACAATTTGCTAGAAATGGGGTTATGGAGAGATATTTTTTTATCAATCAGATAGTCTCATGCTAAGAGTTGAAACATGTTCCGATTTATTGGGGTGAAATGTAACGGTACTTTGGTGTTAATGAATGCAAGGATTAACATTTTGATGCTGAAAATTTCTGTCTGGTTATGATAAGTATGATTCATATTGACACACAAATGTACCGACTTAGCAGATCTGCTTCTCTAACTAGCCTTTTCTTTTCTCCAGGGAAATTTTTATTTTGGAACATGTTGCACCTTACCTACAACATCATCCATGAAATGTATATTTAGTTTATTGTGTCATTTATTTATTCCAATAAATACATAAGGAACTAAAATATAACATTCTTGTAGAATTTTAGAATAGAAAAATTATTGTATTACATTCATCATGGAATAACAATTAAATGAGTGTATATGTCTTGATAAAACCTTGACTTAAAAATGCCAATGTGGAACTAAACTCACTACACCTATTAACCTAATACTCTTTAAATACTCTGGTTCAAGTTGGTGCATAAATACTCCCATGCATGCAATAGAGTGAAGGAAAGAAAGCACTTGAGTGTCCTAAGTATGGATAGAATAGCTCAACCCTTTGCTAAAACTAGCAAACTGAGAACATGTCTTTTTTGTTCAGGTCCTCACTAGAGATGAAAATGATAGCTCAAAATCTCGAACCTTTGCCAGAAATAGAAAATTGAGAATATGATGTTCTCTATTTAAGTTTTCACTGGCTCCACTGGTGCAAGTGCAAAGCAAAAGGAAGATTGGAGAACTAGACATAAGGAGAAGTGGCAATTTAAGGAAAGGACCAGAGATGGAGGTTCTTCTGTGCTCAACATAATACCAGATTGATTCAACATTAATTATATTTTCACTTCTTTGGTATTATGTTTCACTTCTCAATAATTCTCTTTCTTAATCAATGATCCAACAACAATGATATTTCTACTCTCTTCTTTGGTATTATGTTTAGCTTCTCAATAATTAGAAGTCTCTTTTAGGATAGTATTTGTTATGCGTAGAGGGTACTAATCTTTCAAGTTTGTCAAACTTGGTACAGGCCAAGACATATATTTGTATTGCTCAATGCAATGCTGGTCCTAGGTTGTCACGGGTGAGATATGTACAGTGGTGCCAATTTGGTTTCTCCGTCCTCTTTTGAGAAAAATTCACATCACCCATATTGAGTGAAACTACCATAAATTAATTTCATGAATATATGACAGTACCAACCAGTACTGTTAGTAGTCAGAAGTAACTCTAGTATCTTGTTGGTATCATCTGACTTGAAATATGTAGGAAGGACATCAAATTAAGTTACTTTTGTAGTTTAATGCATAGGTAGAAGAAATGATATTAGACCTATAGGACTGATACTCAGTGTTTGGGTTAATTATTTAACACATGTTGTGGTTGTTTTAACCATGCATATGTTTGTTTTGAGTAGATCTTGTATGTTTTTTCAATCCAAATGAATTTTGAAGTTGGGTTCAACATGTTCAGGAAAACTGAGTTCCTTTGAGAGTCCTATCTATAAGAGAAAAGGGAGAGCTGTACACTGAACTTTTTGCTGGATGGTTGTTATGAATTGCAGAACCAGGGAGGCTTGAAGTTGTTTTAGAGTGTAAACAAACAAACATACGAGGATGGACACACTGGCAAATTGGGAGTCAATAGCCCAACGATACTGAAATTTCTACTGCTATCAGTATGAAGTGTTGTAGGAGGGCTAGGTTATTAATTTGACCAGCAATGCTGAAATTCCGGCTTTTATCAGTTTATAGTCTTGTAGGAGTCAGCCTTATAGATCTGTGTCCTACACAAAAATTATGATGAATTTAGCTAGTTAAATGATCAAGATATTAACCAGGACTTTACAGTGTCTGTAATTTATAATTAGTCCTTTATCACAGGTGCCATGCTTCATTTTGTAATTACCAATCTAGAGTCAGTACTTGATGAATGCCCTAAGACTTATTTGTTTTTTTAATTCCTATATATATATATTCAAGTGTGTGTTTTTGTTGTTTAATCATCAATTGGTGTTAATTGACACTGCTAATGGACTTTGGGAACTATCTACCTTAGACATTCAACTTAACCAATTTTACTTTCTTTGTTTCACAATTGCAGCTTGGATCAATATGCAATTGCAAAATTTGCTGAGAGTTTTGAAATGGTGCCTAAAATCCTTGCTGAAAATGCTGGACTCAATGCAATGGAGATAATTTCTTCCTTGTATGCTGAGCATGCTAGTGGAAATTCATGTGTCGGCATCGACCTAGAAGAAGGGGTCTGCAAAGATGTCTCAACCATGAATATTTGGGACATATATGTGACTAAGTCAGTCCATCTTCCAATTCCTCTGCTTCATAATAAATTAAATATTTGCAATTGAAACTTAAGGCTCATCTTCCTTTTTCTATCTTTTTGTTTTTTTTTGTTGGTTTTTTGCACATGCTAATTCAGTTGTTTAATCCTATCATTGTAATTCATCTATGGCTTCTGCTGCTTTCTTTTTGTTTTGTTTCCTGTTGTGAAGAAGGGTAGGCAGAGAGGCTCTTGAAATTAATATAATGAGCATGGCAGTATTAGTTTCTAAAGGATTTGTTAAATTCCTGGAAATGTGAATTTAGTGATTAAGCTAGTTGTGCATGCTTCATACATAATTGAAATCAGCCCAGCTGTTTATTTCTCTTAGATATTTGGACAGGCAAATACGGAGGACAGATTGTTTTGTAAGTTTGAGAAATTGGATAACATGACTGTTCTCACATTCATAACTCTGTTTATTACATAAATTTGAAGTTTCCGTAATATTGCATCAATGAATGGCTCTCAAGTTCACTTCAGAAAACATAGAAGAATTGTTACATAATTTAGGTTATAGATGTATGTTTTGAGTCTTATATATGGATAAATGCTAAATTCATTTGATAATTTAGAGTAGATAACTCCTCTTGGATGAGATTATAGAAATGTTGGATTTGATACCTTTAGCGAAATTGGGGTTGTAAATATTTAGGAAATCTTTGTGTTACACACGGCAAAGTGACAACAAAAGAAAATGGAACATGGATGCTTTTGGTTTCACTTTTCTCTTGGAATTTTGTCTACTGCAGTCTCCCTAACTACATTCCTTCCCTGGAACATTGTGGCAGATATTTTGCTCTTAAGTATGCTGCTGATGCTGCCTGTACTGTTCTCCGTGTTGATCAAGTGAGTCACATATCATTCTTCCTGTTGAAGCCACATGTGTGATTCATTTTCGGTTTCCCGAATTTCTCATATCTTTGGCATTAAAATCTCAATTGTGCAGATAATAATGTCGAAACCAGCAGGTGGGCCAAGGAGAGATCAACAACCCGGCATGGATGAGGATTAACTTTTCTAATAAGTATCACATGGTACCTGACCAAAAAAATAGAATATTATGGTTATCTATTGTTTTGTGCGTGAAATCGCCGTGAAGGTTTTGTTGATACATTGGAAATCCCCTGATGTTCTTTGTTTAAACGAGTACTATTCAGGTTTATGAGTTCAAAGTTAAGATTTGCAGGGTTAGGGTGATAAATAATTTTGCATGTGTTGGAAAGCCGATTATCACGTATGTCTTGAGAATTCTCTTTGTTGGATTATCTGCCAAAAATATGAACATATGTATCTCAATCGTGTTTAGTTAAAAACAATTGATGCGAAGAGAACCATACTTTTGATATGGATGAATGAAATATAATGGAATAAAAAACTGTATATTTTTTTTTTACGAACATATGTATCTTGGATTTGATATGCATAAATGAAAACGAACGGAATAATAAAAATTGTGAATAAAATCAAATGTAATATAATGGAGTGAAATAGTTAGAGGAATGACTTTATTTATGTCCATCTAAAATATAAATTATATGGCTTATTTGATTTGTTACAAAGAGAAAAATTGAACACCTAGGTTAAGTTTGGTTGGGTGTAATATAATTTAGTTTGTAATGTAATGTAATCTTGATTATATTATTACGTTTGATAATGTAATGTATGTAATATTTGATTACAAGGGTGATTATATTTTTTGGGTGATTATATTTTTTTATTTGGTGTTCATTATTTTTTTATAAGAAATGTAATTCGTATTATTATAAAATGATAAAAAAATATCCTACGACTTTTATCGACGGTTGTCGCACCTCTGTCGGAGCTTGCGGCAATCAGCGATCGCCGTCGTTGGTCTCCTCCGTAGGGCAGCGATCGGCCGCCGGCGATAGCTATCGATGGCGGCGGTGGGCGGTGACAGCCGACGATGGTGGACGACGATCGCTGTGGACTAAGGGTATATTCGGTATTTAAATTTTGATTAAAAGATAATCTCATAATGTAATTGGATTACATAATATTTACTTTGTAATCTAGATTACAAAACTTTATTACTTTTTGTAATCCAAATTATATTATATTACATAAGTTTAAAATTAAATTAAATAAAATAATCAACTTTATAATATAATCCTAAAAATAATATATTATAAACATATTTCCAAAGCTCAACCAGTTTCCATTACAAATTGATAGAGTAAGGGCAATCTGGTATATGAAGAAGAAGAATTAACCATATTAGATATATTGTATGCAATTTTACTTTACATTTAGTAAGAGATTATTTTTGCTACAACTTATAACACTGCAAAGTCAAGCATTCAAATTCACGAAGAGAATAATCTTTGCTAAACATTCAAATTCCACCAAATTTGGTTAAATTTCTACTTGAAATCTTTCATAATAGGAAAAAAAAAAAAATTAAATCCTTCATAATAGAAAATAAATTAATGAGCATCTATATTCACGAAGAGATTGATTAAAAAACAACCAAAAGACAGCTTCATTTTTATTAACATCCAGCCCAGCAAACTTTCCAAATATATAACTAAGAACATAAACAAGTAGAACATCTATTGCATTCTTATTACAAGGAGAAAACAACTACAGATGACAAATAAGTTCACCGTAGATATGCTCAGCTTCTTTCTGGTATGAATCTAATCAATGAAAAGGAAATGCTTGTCAAAAAACAATATACATCAACATGCCTCCCACGGGGCAAAAGTATGGAAAAAAAAGCCAGCTGAGCATATCCAGATTTTACTAAACTATCATTGTAGATTCCTGCAGGTTGGACAATACCACTTTCCTTTAAATCTCGTTTCTGGAGTCAGCCCAACACATGAATAATGAAACCATTCACCTCCTTCACACTGTAAATGAGAATGAAAATGGAGGAATAAGATTAGATACATTTCAACATCCAAGAATCACCTAAAAGCCATTGACACTTTTAAAGAAATAAACATGTGCTACTTTTTATGCGCAGGTTGGAAATGACAGAATAGAGCAGGGTACGTGATTAAGGGAAGATTTTCCATGCGCGAGAAGAAATGAAGCCAAGACAAACATGATCAAATACTGCTACTTAGATAATTTAACATGATTGTTTAAAAAAAAAATGGATGTGAAACATAAATGGGAAAACTAACATTTAAAATTGTTACTTGGAGAATATTAACATAAAAAAAAAGCTGACAAGGTATTGCAATTAGGAAGAGAGGAATGCAAGGTTTATATAGCAACAAAAACTAGGGGAAAACAGCATCAAGTGCAATGCACTTCATATAACAGAGTTGTATTGCAATACGAAGCAGAAAGTTGCAAGAACTGCATCTTGCTAAAAACCGTTAACTTACATTTTCATTGTCACAGGCAATCATATCACCAAATGATACCTGAAAAGGAGATAAAGTTTATTCTTGCTACAACACCGCGGTAGACTAGATATGAAAGAATCATGTAGTTATTCATGAACAGAAATTTAAATTATTACAAAGTTAATAACTGAACCTGATGGCAGACACAATACGTTGGCTCATTTGGATCAATAGGCTGATCCACATCAGAAGATGCTGAAATATTTTTCTTATGACTGCCTGGAGGAGGCATGAGTTCAATATCCATTTCTCGTTCTCTGTCCCAATCCCTTTCTCTAAACCTCTTTGGTTGAGGAGTTATATAACCCCCCCTGCGTTTATCATTATTCACTAAAGGAAGTGGAGGAAGAATAGCTGGTTCTTCAGGTGAAATCTTTCCTTCTGTAAAACAACAATCAGAGAATTGATTATCTCGTTAATACAGACAATTGTAAAACCTTAGCAACCACTAACCAAAGTATCGCTGTTATTTAGTCATTAATGAAAAAGATATAAATATCTGCTAGACTATAAGTTAGTAGGTATCACCAGACTCCAGCACAATTACATTAGCGAAATAATTGAAACCCGAAAGGACCCACCCAAAATTTCTATATTATGAAAAGTTTGAAGTAAACCCTTGGTTAGGTGGATGCTGGAATGGAAGGACACTCATGTAGAATTGGAAAAAACTAGAGAACTACAAATTGAACATGATTACTGCCAAATAGAAACTTGCACCACCATGTTTCAAGTCTTCTGCAAACTGGCTCAAATCTTCATCAAGACGCTTCAAATGACTCTCTATCTGCAGGAAATAACAATTCAATCAGGGACCTACATCTAAGTTAATATGAAAGAAAGCATAAAATCATAAGAAAGCAGTGTCATGCAAATTGTGTGAAAATTGATTTCCAAGTATGGAATACAATCTAAAAAGCAGATAATGCATCTTAATGGACTTGACAAGGAGGCACTACGAATAACAGAACATAATAAGGATTTAAATAAAAAATAGTTTAAAGGAGCATGCGTTTACGCTATATCCATTACAACCATGTGCACAGTCAAAGTTTATCTTCAACTTTGAAAATTAATTGCTTTTTTTTGTTCAATATTTGCACTCTAAATCCACATGAACTTATATCAGGAAAAGGGAGGGTTTCTGTTTTTGAACAGTGAGGTAGTTAACAGTCTACAAGTTATTCTTCTAGAACTCATGATCAACTCTTTCTTTGAATAGTCTAAAAAGTAGAATCCACTAAGAGCACAAAATGATGAATTTGACTAATAAGCACAATCATGCCTTGCTTTAGGAATTTCACTACAATAATAAATGTCATGGCAAGGTGAAAGGTAAGGCAAGCAAACAACTAGATCAAAGGTACCTAGTAAATTTGTCTTATTTTTTCCTTCAACAGTGATTTTCACCATGATCTATGAAAGGTACCTAGCAAGCAATGATGGTTGATGAGTTTTGTCAAGACCAACAACTTCCATTAGCCAATACATTTAGGATACGTTTGGTTGTAATGTAATTGAGCTTGTAATGTAATCAAATTTGTAATGTAATGTAATGTAATCCTGATTACATTACTACGTTTGGTAATGTAATGTATGTAATCTTTGATTACAAGGGTGATTACATTCTTTTGTTTGGTGTCCATTATTTTTTATAAGGAATGTAATTCGTATTATTATAAAATGACAAAAATATCCTACGACCTTTACCGGTGGGCGCTACATCTTTGTCGGAGTTTGCGGTCGCCGCCGTCGCCGGCAGTGGGTGGGGGCAGGCGACGATGGGCGGCGACAGATTAAGGGTATATTTGACATTTAAATTTTTGTTAAACGATGACCTTATAATGTAATCGGATTACAATGTGTTTGTTTTGTAATCCAGATTACAAAACTTCATTACATTTTGTAATCCATTTTTAACTTGTAATGTAATGTAAGATTACATTACAAGGCAGATTACCCCCTACCAAACGCAGCCTTAGTATCTTCTGCGAATGTAGTTGTTGTTTTCTGCCTAGTATCTTTTGTATACAAATGCAATCATGCATTTGTATTTCCCAGGCAGCGCATTAAAAATTGAAATGATGGCTTACTGCTAAAGAAAAATCAGTTTCCAATTTTAGTATTTCCACATTTGGAAAATTACATTGCAAGTAATGTTGACACTAGCAGTAATTTCTCCAGGTAGGTTGGCTAATGGTGGAACGACCCAGCCCCTTGGGCGGCCCCTTTTTATTGTAACGACCCGGCCCCTTGGCGGTCCCTTGGGCAGCCCAAATTGGCGACCCCTTATATCGTCGACCGACGACCCTCGGCCGTGCCGTTACTCACTAGGTCTTCCCATCCCTGGCCAGTGGATTTTTGCCTTCCTCAGGATTCGAACTTTAGACCTCCAGGCTAAGTACTAGAGTTTATGAATCCTGGTAGCCAAGTGAGCGCCCCTTATGTCATCGACCGACGACCCTCGGCCGTGCCGTTACTCACTAGGTCTTCCCACCCCTGGCCAGTGGATTTTTACCTTTCCCAGGATTCGAACTCTAGACCTCCAGGCTAAGTACTAGAGTTTATGAATCCTGGAGGTCTAGAGTTCGAATCCTGGGGAAGACAAAAATCCACTGGCCAGGGGTGGGAAGACCTAGTGAGCGCGCTCACTTGGCTACCAAGATTCATAAACTCTAGTACTTATCTTGGAGGTCTAGAGTTCGAATCCTGAGAAAGGCAAAAATCCACTGGTCAGGGGTGGGAAGACCTTGTGAGTAACAGTACACGCCCGAGGGTCGTCGGTCGACGACATAAGGGGTCGCCAATTGGGCCGCCCAAGGGACCGCCAAATGGGCCGCCAGTTGGGCCGCCCAAGGGGCCGAGGGGCCGGGTCATTACAAATGGAGTATCAAAGTAGGGATAGGATAGCAGAGAAGGGTTTATTCTCTGAAAAATGAAAACCGTTCATATTTACTCTTGTGATTGACTAAGTCATTTCAAAATAAGATCCACTTTTTAAAACAAAATGTAACAATCTAATCCTATAAAAACACATATAAAATCTAACATCTAGGAATTATCTTTGTCATTATAAACATGAATGTTGACATGCATTTTGAACCTCACAACGAAATTTACACACAAACTGATGTATTGTTTCTTTTAGTTGTGAAGATAAAATTGTGTAAGGTTCCTTCATTCTTCATCTAGAGTACATCATACTTGACTGATGAATGGTCTTTATGTGCTACCTTAGCATAACAAAACTCATTACCAGATCATATGCTTGTTGGGCGAGCAAGACCTTCTCTGTGCAAAGGCTCAATGCATTTTCCTGGCTTGCTTCAATCTCTTTTTTCATCTTCTCAAGTTCTGCTTCAAGATCTTCATGGCTTACCTTCTTTGAGATGTGAGAAGGAATGCCTAACCAATATCTTGTTTGTTCTTTAGTTTGGTTTATAATACCTAGGTGCCAAGTAAGGGAAACAATCTTTAACTAAGACATCAAAGCAAGAAATGGAGAAGAACCTCATTAAAATAAGAGATATAAATAAAATTGAGGAAAATACTTGGATATAACTGTCTTCCTACATCTAACATCTCAAACCAGCCCCAGGTTATGTTTAAAAATCAAAGGTAGACCTGTTGAATTAGCAGGAGAGAAAATGATACAAACATTCATCAGATCGTTGGAGCATGGTTCCTTAAGTAAGAAATCACCTAACAAACCCTGTAACATCCAGTTTAATGTATAACTATTCAGATCTGCAATGTTAAAAAAAAATCAATAGACAAATGTAAAAGGACAACTTGCTGGTTGACAGGAACTCAAACAATAAATTAAAGCTTTATGTGATTTAAAAGTGGAAATAACTTCATTGATCAGCAATTTGAAAAAGTGTAATCGCCCAAACTTCACACCTAGGCTTCTCTGACACTTTTGTATGCCTTCATTATCATCAGTAGCTAGAAAAAGTACAATTCAGTGTCCTAAAAATTTTCAAATATTTAACCCAGTAGAATAGTATAAGTAGTATTTCTTTTTCAAGACAAATTCAGACAACATAAAAAATAGACTATATCAACTTGTGTTATTACTTAGAACTCATAAACATGCATGAGAATTGATAGGTTGAACATGGATTTTAGAAAAGCTGCCTAGGCTCAAGGCTTCTGCCAGGTTGATCCGACAAAGAAACAAATGAAAAACACATAAATATTTTTTGCTTAACTTTACTATGTAGCATATTAATCACAATGTTAAGACCAAGTGAGAACTATCTATCTATCAATCTCCACAAACATTATGCAATTGAATAACCAGTCTTTACAGATCACACCGGAGTATATAGCTTGGTTTCATCGCAAGCAAAGTTGCCAATTATTTCGGTCATAACAAATTGCTCCATTGTAGCTTAAAAAGGTCATAATAGTTACTTAGTCATCCACTGACACATTTTTTTTTCCTTTAGTCAATCTTTCATTACTTCTTGAGAAGCAAAATTTTGCTTATCGAAGATGCAATGTTACTGATTGAAGTTATCGTTGAGCTATGGTACGCGTAAATTCCTAATTAGTTGATTACTAATAGTTTTAGCTCCTCATGACAGTTCAGATGACATACACGAGATAAACCTAGATAATATATTTGCTCACTGATCACAAAATGACATTTCAGCCAAAAAAAAAAGGACAACTTTAATCCAATATGCATATCAAGCATCGAGCCCGATCATGTATGGCCATGATAAAAGGGTACTTTGGAAGATAAAACGCATACCATGAGCCCTCTCATCGAGCTCTCTCATGGTGGACAGCAGCCTCTGCAGCTCTGCCGCCAACGTACTCGAATCTTTATTTAAAAAGAAGAAAATAAAGGTCAAAAGATCAATCTTTTAAGATCGAACGTAAACGAGAGCATTGAGCAGAGATTCGTTCGCCTACACTCCAAATAATCGTCGACGTAGACCCCCGTTCTTGCAATCGCCATCGTTCTTTCGAACTAGGGTTTCCCGTCTTCGCTGCTCGAGCGTAGCCAAGGCCTCAAGATCCGGCGTAATTTAGCAACGGTGCTTTGCGGACGGTTGGTCCGCTCCGCGAGCCGGTCGAACCATTTTTGGTTAGAAAATATTTTTTTTTGTATTTTTTAGAAACAAAAAATTTATATAAAAAGAATGAGAATTGTAGGAATTCATAGACGATAAGAAATTTAGAAAAAAAATGAAATAATATAGGATATTAATAATTTAATTCTAATTATAATAATAAATATAAAAGGAAACTAGTAAGTTTCTTACAAAATTGATGGGATTTTCAAATTTTTGCACGATTTAAAAATTTACCTTAAACCATTCAGGAATTAAGGAGATATTCGATAATTGTAGTTTTCGAGGGGCTTTTTTGAAAATATGTGCCCTAGTTATAATCCCCAGGTCGGGATTGGCTTCTTTCCCCTTCTCGGTTCCTCTCTCTCTCTGTTCCCTCTTCCTATATATCTCCCGATCTGCTCCTCTTCGTATAAAAGTCGATCTTGTTTGGATTTTCGCATATATATTGCGTTCCCGCTTGAATCCATCCGTCTTCGACCGCGCCTCGCCGGATTCACCTGGAATCTGCGGCAGCTCCTATATCTTCGTTGTCAGATCGGGTGAGATGATGAGATCTTTGCTTCTCCATCCTTCCCCGCTCCCTTTCTTCACGTGCTTTACTTCATCATCCTCGGTAATGCCCTGCTAAGTCGGTAGGTCTTGGTGATTTCTCATATACTTTCTCAGGTTCGCAGCGATTCGGCCTGTGACGAAGTCGGTGCGGAGATTAATTGATAGTCAGTTCTGTGTTTCAGTAGAAAAATTCGTCGAGAAAGAAAGTGAAAAAAAATCATGTCTATTGAGCAAATCATGTCATTTTGTCCGGTTTGTATATAAAAAAGAAGCACTTGGAGAGTTGTTGGATCAGGTTAAGGAGAAGGGGTAATATATATAGATATAGATATACTCGGAAGGAAATATCTTGATCGTTTCTGTATAAGTGGCACATGGCCGAACAGGGCCTAGAGGGGAGCCAACCTGTTGACCTCTCCAAACACCCTTCTGGCATCGTTCCGACACTTCAGTAAGTTCCTCTTCGCAGTATTTTTACTGTGTAATATTTGTAATACGTCTCTTTGACTCTGATGAGAGGTAAAGCGGCTATCTTGAGCATATTATTCCTTGTCACCATAATTAATTATCTATGGTTTATTCCTTGAGTCTTCTTGTGAAATTCTCGTATTCCTGAGCTTTGTTATCGAACAACTTTTGAATGCTTACCGTTGCAAAGTCACCTGATATAATGCAACTCATCTCATGTGGGATTCTTGGACATCAGTTTGCTTATCCTTTCAAAACTTGTGTTGACTGCAGTTAATCTGATTCCATGTACCTTTGATGCAAGTAAACTAATGTATTTGCCATTCGGGGGTAGTTGTCTCAGAAAGCCTATAAAAAGGATTCAATTATAGGACATATTATGCACAATACAATCTGAGAAGAATCTCCTTCCTTGTCAATTAAATGCTCATTTCTTAAATTTTTCCAGGTTTTATTTCTTGTTAAACAAAAGTTGTCTTCAGATCCTCTTGTGTACTTCCACATCAAATGGAGGTAGAGTCATAGGTACAGGTTTGTAGCTGTTCTTCTTGCCGAGTAAATGGAGGTAGAGGCAGCTTGGTCACACGTGGTGGAACATAGATGTGTACTTTGAGCACAAGACGTAGTGCTATTGCTCAATGCGGCTGGAGGAGGCACTGGCTCACAGGTGTCTCAGGGAAGAGAGCAGGAAGGCATCTTGTTGGCTAGTGACAGGAACAAGGAGAAAAAGGGAAAAAGAGCAGCGTTTGCTGCGTGTGTTACAAGTAAAGGAGAGAAGACATGGATGAGCGGGAAGGCGACTATCCTTCCTCCTAGGGGATCTTTTTCTTTGAAAACTTTAATCCTAGAAAGGAGACTCTAACTTTGTAGAATTTGGAGAAAAAAATTGTACTACACTCATTAAGGTGATGACTATTACATAAGGATATATGGGCTCATTATAAAATCCTGTATCTAAAACTACTAATTGAGGACTAAATCCATTTAATGAATAATGCTATTAATGTAATATCATAACTACCTATATAACAAACCGCTCATGAGGCTTAATGTGTTCCTTTAAACTGATTTTTTATGAGGATCTTTTATGAGTTTTTATTGCTTTCTGGTGGTCGAGTTAAATGTGAATTTCTAGCCCCACATCCGGATATGATTTTATGGTGATTAGTTAACTTATCTTTATTTCATCTTTCTGTACCCTATATGAGTCAGAATTAGTGATCTTTCATTTGACCAGGAACATTGTTTCAACTGTTAATCTGGACTGCAAGTTGGATCTTAAAGCAATAGCTCTACAAGCTCGTAATGCAGAGTACAATCCAAAGGTATGATTTATTGTTAGAAAATGAATGCCATGTGTTGTTTTTCATGATCCTCTTATAGAATGGTCTACTTTGATAGGCTAATCATTTCTTTCTTTTTTTCTCATGGAACATTATTCTGAAGCTATCATTTCTAATTGTTACAAACATCTGAACTCTTCGTTAAACTATTTAGAACTTGGATTGATTGGGAATTCTAGGATTAACTGAACAATATACCGAGATGATCATATAAATTTTTAGTGATAAGCTGAACAATACCTTGCGAACAATTATGTACATATTGAGAACTAGGAGATTCTTATAACTTGCACCATGGTTTGAAGGAAAAAATTGTATTTCTCATTTATAGAATGAGAGTGTACTCTCTACAACAGGCCATATAAGTTAGCTTAATGGTTTTTCTATTCCTTTATGCAGCGTTTTGCTGCTGTTATTATGCGAATAAGAGAGCCAAAAACTACTGCATTGATATTTGCATCTGGAAAGATGGTAATTAATTCTTCTTTCATATTTTTGAAGTTCTAGATTCCCTTTTCTTGTACTAACTCAATATTATATTGTTTTTTTTAATGGAAAATATTTATGTTCTTGTTGTACTTCTGGGAAGTACTTTTTGCTGCTTTCAATTGCTGGTGTGATTTATTTTTGCAAAATCTCTCAAGTATAGCTGTGCACAGTTATCCCTTCCAGAGTTTCAATCTCTCTTAAATTAACAAATCTTCACAACACCCTTGTTTTCCAATTAGAGAAACTTAATGAAAATTCATCCAATTTTAATTGTTTAAGCTATGCTCAAAATATTTGATATAAAGGCATCCTTCCCTACAAAGAAGGAAACCACTAGGGTAAGAAAGAGGTATGGAAAACTCTTATAAAATATTTTTCATCCCATCATTTTCCTTGTAGGGAAGGAAAGAGGAAGAGAAGCTTAAGTTTCTCAATTTTATTTGTCAAGAATATACAAAAAATCAATCAAAAATAGATTTGAGTTTTTATTTATTTAATTTTTAAAGTTGAAATGAGTTTCATTGCATGTGAAGATTTCCACCGAACTTGGATGGAAGCAATATAATGGAAAAGTAAGGACTAGCCTTTTCCTTCCTTTCATCTTTCCTCCAAAAATAGAGGGAAAGTTTTGCGTATGAAATCTTTTTGATACTTTGTTTTCTTTTGGGTTTCCTTCACTGGTAGGAAAATTACCAATATGAACTTCAGAGAGAAATTTGTGATCTTCGGAACTTTTGCATACTTATCAATACACAACACACCTTGTTCTTGTATTTTCATTAATTCAGAATTATTAGTACCTTTATTGTTATCATGTAAGATATACGATGGTGACAAGTCATGAATGCACTAGTTTGTTGTGTTTATTGATGCAAAGTTACAATTCCATACAGTCAGCAGACAACTGATTGAACATCAGTAGTAAGCTTCTGATAAAACTCCAAGAGAACAAAAATTTTTGTTATACCAATGGTCAATCACTTCAGGAACATTAAGCAGACAGTTAAATTCCCACATTTCATCTGAGGGATATCAAAGAGTTCATGGATAGGTATGCATTTTTAATTCAATATTAGAGCGACTGGTTGTAACTATAAGCACCCGCCTGTTCCAGACTGCTTGCTCATCGTGGCTTCATAGACTTCTCTTTGTTCATGTGCCAGGGTAGGTTGCTTGCTGCAGTTGCTCAGGTTGCCTACTCAGGCTGGAAACTCCCTTACTATGGCAGTTTTCCTGTGAACCAAAGATCATCATTGTGGTTGTCCACTAAGATCAAGCTAGGCCTAGGCTTCTGTCAGGAGTTTCCCTTGCAGTGGCACATGGGATATTCATCTTAAAGCTAGCATTATCCTAACCTTGTTCTTTTTTAACATAGTAATGTTACTTGGACTCAAAAAAGAGTAACTATAGGTATGTTAGATTTGAGTCTTACACGTGATTTTTAAAAATGAGGACATGAGAACTCGTTAAAAAACAATCCAAATTTAGAAGACACAATTAATCTTAAATTTTAAATACTAATATCAATCAAATATTAGCTATATATATATATATATATATATATATATATAACCTAACTTATAATAAATAGTAATTATGACTGATTATAACAGAGTATAACCAATTGCTTATAAGATATAATTTATAAGCTGTGAGTTTATAATTAGTTATATAAGCCATATATTATGAGTTATAGTTTATAAGTTAGATACTTATATAACGTATAGCTTATATTAGGTGCGTTATGTCCCCAATACCCCAACCCTAATCCCACCTTCTGATGCTTGTGCTCTCCCTTCCTCTCTTTTGACAAGAGCCACTCCCATCTCCTAGCAATGTGAGCACTGAACTCCACCACTGCAAGCTACACCACTAAACTCTGAAATCCTGTACTATACTCCCATCCTCGCCTACACCGTGGATGACACCATCGAACTTTACTTCCTCCTAGCACAATGGCAATCACAGGTAAGTAAGATACTTTCATTTCTTTCTTCTTCCTCTTGCTTCCACTGGCTGTCTGCTCAAACTCTTATTTCATATCTGTATGTGTTATGTCGATGTCTTGCACAGTATGAAACTTCTTTGTTGTTCTAGTGTTACCTTCCGTTTACAAAAGTTTGACACTTGGGTTGTTTCTGACCCACTAACGTTCTAAATCTGCATGGTAGGTATGTACTGGAGCAAAAAGCGAACAGCAATCAAAACTCGCGGCAAGAAAGGTCTGATCATTTCAGTTGTGAATGCATATAATCTTAAATGATCTATGACCAGTGCTTGCATAGTTGTTTAATTATTGCTTAGTATATATGTCTGAATTGGGACTTAAGAATATCTGACTTTGTTCGTTGGCTTTTCAGTATGCTAGAATAATTCAGAAGCTTGGTTTTCCTGCCAAGTTTAAGGTGTCCATCCTTTTTATTTTCTTTTTTGGGTACCTCCTTCGTGGTTATTTTGTTGTTCTTAATCATTGTGATATTCTAATGTCAAATATAGGATTTCAAGATTCAGAATATTGTGGGTTCATGTGATGTCAAATTCCCAATCAGGCTAGAAGGCTTAGCATATTCTCATGGTGCCTTTTGCAGTGTAAGTAAATGATTTTTCTGAGAGCTCATTAAGCTTAACTATGTCATATATTATAGGAAAGTATGCTGCAACTTTCTGTAGACTTTCGCTGATGCATAATTGCCTTCGATGACCCTCTGTTTCTTCTTATTTGAAAACTCTTATGCATGTCTTTTTAGTCGGAGATATATTTTCACTGACAAACCAGATGACACTTTGGAATCCTACACTTTTTTTTCTTCTTGTATTTACCTTTAACCTCATAGCTTTCCTAGTGTTTTCAATATTCTTACTGCAATTGTTTCAAACAGTATGAACCAGAGCTCTTCCCTGGTCTGATCTACCGAATGAGGCAACCAAAGATTGTGCTACTGATTTTCGTATCAGGAAAAATTGTTATTACTGGAGCTAAGGTATCGAACAAACTCTACAACATACAGAGCTGATTTGGTTGGTACTAATGTGATATTCTATTCAAGGTGAGAGAAGAGACTTACACAGCTTTCGAAAACATATATCCAGTTCTAACAGAGTTCAGGAAAAATCAACAATGGTAAGGATCTCGAAGTTGTTTCATTCTTCATTTACTATCTAACCACCTTATGTTCATTGGTAAACATGCTTTTGTTGAACAGAGGTAGATGCCCTTGGATCGGTGCTAATGCTATGACATGAAGAAAGACTTCAGGGCTCGCTGTTTACATGTACTTAATAGTATTCAAGATTTGTCTGGCATGATGTAAACTTAACGTTCTAAGAGTAAGCAGCTTGTTCCAACTATGATATAAGAAGATTTTGCCTCGTATGTTTTGTATGCTTTGAATTTTAAGAGCCGTTAATTTTCCCAACTAACCCCCAAGACATTGGTAACAACTAATAATCACCAACCATTTTTTGGGTTTGTTTTATTCTTTCTCTGTTTAAGGATTGTTTCTGTTTCAAAAACTCTTCAAAACCACTTTAGTGCAGGTTGTTGTATCATGATGGTGTTATTTTTTGAAATTCTACACTATAACGGTGTTGATCTTGGAATGTAATATGGATAAAAATAGAAATAAGTGTGTTTTGGGAAATGCGTTCCTTTAGAGAATTTCATAATTTTAAGTGTGTTTTTTCATCGGGTTTTTTTTATTTTAATTACTAATTAGTTTTTAATCTATTTTAAACTTAATTAATAACATTATCCTACTAAATTTAAAGCATTAAATCACTCTCTAAAAAATAATTAAGAAATTAAATAGATGGAGCTCTGAAATATGCAGCTCTAGTATGCACCTGTTTCGATTTCAAATTTGTATGTGGCGTTGAATTTATCCTAAAATAATTGTTGAATCAAGTAACACTACGATGATGTTCAATTTTAAAAAAAGTTTTGTTATTAAATTTATCGGTTAAGGTTGAATTGAATTAATTAAAATTATTTTTTTAACTAATCAAATTTATGAGAAATTTAATGATTAGTGATGGATTTATTGGTTAAATTAATCAATCTTTTTTTTAAAAAAAAATTAAAATTCTAAAATAACCAAACTATAGTTTCAAATCTGACTCTGTTTAACCAAACATTTACTTACTTCTACCCGATCTCAATTTGTTAGTGATCTATACAATCTATCCCCAAATAAAATATATATATATATATATTTTTACCAAAGTGAACTATTTCATAATTTTAAAATAATGTGGACGGGTGGCATTTTGCCACGACTATCACTTGACCACAACACAATTAACACAGAGATATTGTTCATTCATGATTCGTGTCAAACTCGACCATCATAAATGCTGCAACATCCATATCTACAGCTCTCTGTCTCTCTGTGACTGGTACCAAAATTTTGCAATCGGCAAACAATTCCTATCCGAAGTCTCTGACTCACCCTGCACCAACCTCATCATCTCGACTCCTTCGTTTCAAATCACTCAAACCGAATTCTCGCACGAGGACACTTCGTCGGGCCTGCACGTGTGCAGCATGAAGTCGCAGGCCGCGACTGCGTCCGCGATAGTGAGGAAGATCCACTCGTGCCCAATGGTTTCCAGCACCTTCGACGAGTCCAGCTTCTTCATCACCTCGCTCCCCGGGTTCGCCAACACAAGCTGATCGCATTAATCAATCGCAACCAAACAAGTTAGTTCTACAAATCAAAGCATCGGCATTATTATTATAACTGAATTGATGATCGCAAACGTTTTAATTTACACCTTGATGCCAAGTCTGTCGATGACCTTCTTGACCTCTTCTAGCATGCCAATTCCACTGGTGTCGATACCACCCACAGCTGCAATCGGAGAGATATCGAATTCAGAATTCATGAACAAGTCTAAACAAATTATAGAATGAAGTAGAGTTTCAAGCTCAATTAATTACCTCCCAAATCCAAGATCAAGTACTGTAAACTCGTCTTCCCCTCGGAGCTCTCCATCTCCTCATCGATCCACCTCGATATCCTATCGAGCAAACATCGATCGATGTGAATCTATCAGAGCAAGAACACTTGAATTGGTTATTGGTGTGTGTGTATATCAATGCTTACCTCTCTCTCAAGTAGCTAGCGTTGGTGAAGTTGATTGGAGCATCAATGCAGAGGATAAGAACTCCGGGAACGCTCTGTGCCATCGGATACTGATCGACTCTCCGGTACGCCATCGAGTTGGGGATGTGGCCGAGGACAGTAGTTCTTGGCCTCGCAATGAAGAGCAAAACCCTCAGCAAAGAGATAGCCACCTGAAATAATTAAGTAATGATCAAATTGAGTGTATTTGTTTGGCGGCAATTGTGTGGTGATTGGACTTACGGCGATGACTAGTCCGATCTCGACGCTGCCGAAGACGACGCCCAAGTAGGCGCCCAAGCACACGCAGAAGTCGACCTTGTCGACGCGCCACAGGTGGATGGCCGCCTCGTAGTCGATGAGGCCGAGCATGGCGCCCATGATGATGGCCGAGAGGACGACCAGAGGGGTGTAGTGAAACAACGGGGTCAAGAGCAGCAAAGTGACCATCACCGCCGCCGACATCACCACGTTCGACATCGCCGTCTTGCAGCCGGCGTTGTAGTTGACGGCTGACCGCGAGAACGGCCCAGTCGTTAAGTAGCACGAGGTCAACGAGCCCACAATGTTCATCGTCCCAAATGCTATCATCTCTTTGTTGCCATCGATATGGTAATTCTTGAACATAGCAAAGCTTCTTCCTACAGCAATCCCTTCCTGCAACCACAAATAACATAAGAAGATTTGAGAATACGACAAGATTTATCATCTTTCTCGTATGGAAGAGTACTCACTGCGAGGGCAATTATGCCGGTGACGATGCCGGTCTTAAGTGCCACAGTGAGATATGGCGACGTGAAGGTCAAGCTCGTCACTGAAGGTGGATTCAGCCCCTTCTTCAGGTGCCCAATCTGCAAATTAATAATGTATTATACCACCGAAAGAAAATCATCCACATGCTTCCTCAAGAAAACAAATAAGAATTACTCAAAAGCATGGACGCTCACCACTTGGACGCCATGATTTTCTGCGTGAGTGACGTAGACCAGAAGGGTCGCAAGAATCACAGAAGTCAAGGGAGCAGCCGCTGAGACCCAGAAGAACCTCGGCTTTCTCTTACTCTGTTCAATCGTAAATTAAGTTTTTTATTTTAGTAGAATAAACAGATTAGAAAACACTGAGTTGGCAGGTAGCTAGCCAACTCTTATTTTCCTGATTAACAATTAAAATAACCCCCTTTGGTACACTAGCCTTTGAAATTTCAAAAGGTTTCCAGAAAACAAGCAATCGAACACCAGTGAACGGTAAGAGGACAAAAACAGAGGTGCGGTGTTATGAGTTCAAGTTGCGTGCACGCATAGTTGAACTGGGAGGCAATCGACAAGAAGGAGACAGGGTTCAATAATTTGCAGAGGCGAGTCATGGGCTGGCTTGTGGTCCTTGTCTATAATGCAGAGTTTTATGATATCTGTACTTACGAAGAAACGGGTGAGGAGAAGGAAGAAGAGGAAGCAGCAGCCGAGCACAGCGCTTTCCCACCTCCACTGCATTGGGAAGAAACGACACGGAGCATCATTTTAAGAGAGAGGGAAATATTGGATCGAAATTGGAGATTTGGAGTTGGATGGGAAGAGGAATACGAACCAGATGAACTTGAGAAAAGACCGACTTCATGACAGAGACCACGTCTGTAGCAGAGGTGAAGCGATCGAGGCCGAAGATGCCCTTGAGCTGCTGAAGACACACCACTGTGGCGGCCCCTGCCATGAACCCCACTATGGTTGCGTGCGACAAGAAGTCCACTATGAAACCGAGCCTGCAGCGATCGTTGAGTTGAGAATTAATCGGTTTCGGTGATTCAATTCATTAGATTAAGAAATCGGTGTTGTAGTGGGAAACTACCTGAGGAAGCCGAGGGCGGCTTGGAAGAGGCCGGCGAAGAAGGTGGCGGTGAACGCGACGTGCAGGTAGAGTGACGGCTCCTCCGTCGGGGAGATCTCGTTCGAAAGCATGGAGCCGATCAAGAGCGACGAGACGGCCACCGTCCCGACGGCCAGGTCGCGCGAACTGCCCATCATGGCGTACACCAGCGGCGGCACAAAGCTCGAATCTTTTTCGACGGCGGCGCGAATTAGTTAACGAATCCATCGAAAACGAACAAAAGATGGAATTTTTACAAGGGTCGAGTGATTACAGAGGCCGAGGATGGGAGGGAGGTTGGCGAGCTTGGCGTAGCTGATGCCCTGGGGGATGGCGAGGCTGGCAATGGTGATGCCGGCGATGAGGTCCGACTTGAAGAAGGAGAAGGTGTAGGTGGGAGCCCAGTCAAAGATGGGGAAGAAGTACTTGATGCCGAGCACGAGTTTCCGCCGCGCCGGCTGGTGGCGGAACTGCCGGAGAGGGTCGTCCGGAAAGAACGTCTCCTTCAGGTTCGCCCTGAAGGTGTCCAGGAACGGCCGCACCGGAGGAACCGGCACCCGCCGCGCGAACTCCGTCACCGCCGGCACGTCCGCATTCCCCATACAACTCGCGAAAAGTCGGAGGAGGAGGAGAAGAGAATGGACAAGGAGCAGCAGTAGCAGAGCAGGCGCTTGGGCACAAGGAGAAGATCAGCAGGATGGAGCCTTTATATAGAGAGGTGGCGCAAAGGGAGGCAGGATTTCCTGGACCACTTTTTGTGGTCTAGGGATATGTCACTTGTATTTGTGATCGGATCATGATCGTGATTCAGTCGTAAATGGTTGTGATTCATTCTTGGGTTCACCGCTTCCACTAAGTTATAATTTTTGTTCGGAGCAGGTAGTCGGAGGCCGCCCGGAGGACATCCTCATTCGACGTCCAGTAACCTGACCACTTATCCATCACTAGAGACCTCCGTCTATTCGTTCCAAATAAAAACTATAATCTAGTGGAGACGATGAATCTAAAAAAAGATCCTAATAATTTACAATCGGATTGCGATCACGATCTGACTGTAAATACAAATGGCACATTTGTGTTACAAGAGATCTGTGCTCGCGCAAAGGTCCCCTGGGTGGGTATGTGTCAGGCATCCAGAGGCTGTTCCTCTGTGGACCCGATATCAAGCCAGCAGAGCCCACGTGGACCGACGTTCTGCGATAAACAACGTGCGTGGTTTGAATTGCTATCGTCATCCTTCTGGGAATGGAAATCTGTCTCTGTGGCTGTGACGCGCCGCCGACAGAGAAACCGGGAGTGGACCCAGCTGGACGCGGAGATCAATTGCACGGAAAGCGATTTGCAATTCCAGTCCCCGATCGCCAAGTGGCGGCGTGTCCTATTTTTACATAATTTTCTACTCGGAAAATCCAACTTGATTTCTACTCCATCAGTGGCCTTGAATTGGACCATGAGTCAAACCGCCGGTCCAAATTGTCCAACCGCCTTACAGTGAACCAATTGATTACTTCGGCGGCTTGCCTCGTGCCATAAAATTAGCATTGCAATGTCATTAACACCTTCACGCGTTAATGATAAAGTTTTTTATTTTATTTACATGTATTAACGTCTTCTAAGAGTGAACACGTTAATATTATCTATATCGGCGTTAATACTTCGAATATTAATGTCATTATGAATTCTCTCATGGCGTATACTATGAAAGTAATTTTCAACAGGTTCATGGGTTCGATAAGGAAATTTTCTTTTATCTTTAATTATTTGACTATCAGTAGAATCATCTTTAAAAAAAAAAACAAAAACATTGAGGTGCATAATTACATGTTATTGGGGTTATAGATATTTACTATTCGATTTCTAATTATAATATATTTATAGAAATTTTTTTTCTAAATCAAACACACAACTAAAAATACTGGACTTCTAGCTAATTCTGTCATATTGATAGCTGATTAGTCAATGATTCTAACTAGATTTATTATTTTTTTTATTATATAATTATATTGGGATATAACTTATGAATTGACATAATTAATATTTGTAAGAATATTTATTCTAATATGTATTAGAATTAATTTTTAATATGTACAAAATAATTAATTAGATGTTTGATGCCCCTATAAAATCGTTATGTTAACTTAGACGAATTAATAAATAATATTTTTTAATGAAAGATTCATTTAAAAATATCATTTGTTTTAAACGTTCTCGGATTTATCCCAATCATCTATGAAAAAGTTTCATGGAGTATCGCCTCCAAGATTAATCCATATGTCCTAAATCCCCGAGGCTAACAAAACAAAATCTATTTATATAAATAAATTAAGGATAGTTTTTTGTAAAAAATGAAATTAATATTAAAAAGAAAAATTGAACGAATGCACAGGTGGACGTGGTTGGAGCATTGAGTGGCCGCACACGTGGTTGGCTCTACGGAGCCACTTTACTCACTGCTAGCGACGTCCATCTTCTCCCATGTTCTAATACTTCTCCACGTAGGGCTAAGACTAATAACAGCTAATCAAGATTTATAATATTTTAATTTATTAAATAAAATAATCAATCCAAATTTAAAATAAATTTAATCATTAAAATAATTATTTAAACTTAACTGGAGTTTTTTTTTTACGAACGTGAGTTTCATTGAATCTTGAATTTGATTCACGTCGATATTATTGAATGTAAATTTATTTGATTATTTAAAATTTTATAATTTTAAATTTATTTTATTGATAAATATAATTTATAAATTTTATTGATGAATATTATTGATGAACAATTTATAAATATTAATGAGTTAAAAATATATGCATTTAAATTTATTCATTTAATCTAAGAACGGTTCAAACTTATTGATTGAATTGATTTTATTTGTATTGAATAAATATAAATAAATTTTTATTAAATTGAACATCAAATTTGTCCATAAACGTTTGGTTCATTTACAATCTTATTTATAACAAAGCCTAAGAATTATAAGGGAAGAGGAAGGAGTGTTAGGACTCGTGCGAGCTAGAGGGGGAGGGTGAATAGATTTAATTGCTTCTTGTCTTAATATAAGGCTCGTCGTTTGAATACAACGGAAATTTGAATCAATACTGACATCACATGCACAACTTCGGGATTTACTTGATATCCGTCTCTTAGACGACTAATTCAAAGTATATTCCTAGTCATCTTCCTCCACTACGAACTTCTCTTTTTCGAATACCTTCTAGAGTCAGAGAAGCTTTTCACAACATGTTTTTATAAGAACACAACAAAAAATGAATACAAATACAAATAAAATTAAAAATGACTTTACAATGAGAAACTTACTTTGGATGTCTTTTTGTTACTTGAAAAACCTCTTGTTGATCCGAAAATACATCAACACTTCGCCTCAGAATCTCTAAGAACCAGGCCCTTTGAATCTTCACAAAACCCTCTTTTATAGGGTTGCATTTTGGGTTGATTTTCACCTACCAATTGATTGGTAGACTTCATCGATTGATTGTCACATTCGATCCGATCCTGTAAATCACGCAGTTTGGTCGATTGATCCTGACAGGGGGGGGCAACGTCGGCGGTCACCCCCCTTGTCGGCGGTGGAATTTGGGGTTCATCTGGTGGTGTTTTCTTGCACATATATGGTGGAGGTGATGAAGAAGGCGGTGAAGCTCGACGTCGAGCTCATCGTGGAGGAGCAGAACATGCTGTCAGTGGGATACAAGAACGTGATTGAGGCACGTCGGGTTGCGTGGAAGGTGTTCAACTCGATGTCGCGGAAGGAGGAGGCTAGGGGGAACGAGCAGCACGCGAAGATGATAAAGGAGTACAGGCTGAAGGTGGAGTTGGAGCTCTTTGACATCTACAGTGACGTCATGACTGTGATCAACGAGCATCTCATTCCGTCTTCAACGACCGCAAGATCGTTGGTCTTCTACAACAAGATGTGAGCTAGATCTGAAAGTTTGGATCAATCGAAAGTGACTTTGAGGATTAACTTCGGTATCTGGTTTTAAATGTAGGAAGGGAGATTATTATCGCTATCTGGCAGAATTCAAGACTGGAAACGAGAAGAAGGATATTGCAGATCAGTCCCTGAAAGCATATGAGGTGCCCTTTTTGTCCTGAATGGTCTCTCAAATTTCACTACTATTTTTGGTCCTAGATCTATTTTGCCTCTAAGATTATCAGCACGCCAATGTGTAGTTGTAAAATTACAACTGCACATTGACGTGTTGAGCCCCTTGTTCATGATCACCCACCGACAGAAATGGAGGATACCGTCCCTTGTTCGTGATCGCCCCTCCATGCTTAAATTCTTAGATCTGCCACTGGATCTTGATGATCGTCGACTGAACCTAAATATGCCTTTCTTGCGTTGATTCGATTTGATCTTTGCCGTTGCCAAAATTAGATTGGTAGACTGATCTAAGTTTTCCGTTGTTTGATAACATTATGTTTCCAAGTTTACAAAAACTTGTTTGTGTTTGTGCTACGCTGGCCAGATTGATCGACTAAACTGCCTGTTTGGTCGATCGAACCCTCGATCAACTCCAGTTTACAGAACTTGCTTGTGTTTGTGCCATGCTGACTGGATTGGTCAACTGTACCACCCTCAGTCAACTCAAACTTTATTCAATCTGTAAAATAAAATCAACACAATAACAATATAATAATAGTCATGTAAAACAAAGTTAGATAGATATATAAGTGTCTGAATGAGACATTTTAGGACTGTCTTGATCTCAACTTAGAAGTCTCCTAGTTTCTTTAATTGAATTAACGCCTAAGGTTTGTTCCTACCGAGACATGACCTCACTACACTCCCCCTTAGGAGCTTACCTCAACTCACCTGCCAAACATTGGGTCCTTGATAAGGTCGCAACTGTCACATGCCCAAGTCGAATTAACAATTTCTAATCAATCGAAACCCCTTAGCCTGCACTAAGGTAATATAGTAAAGGGCTCGAGTTGTTGCTCACATAGAACCAATCGTAGGATGTTTGTTTTCAGATAAAATCGAATAAAGGGAGTTTTATTCTCCAAACCTAATGCAATAAATGAAATCCTAACTAACAAGCAATGATGAACCCATAGCTCAATGTCACTCTACACTACCGATAACACCATCAACATGTATAAATAAAATTAAATAGCAATCCTATCTAACTATTGAAGATTACCCTGTATCGCATTATCACGCTACGACACAAGAAAATTCATCAATAGGCATGATGCAGAAACAAATGGAATTGCAAGACAATTAATTAAATAATGTAAATGCAGAGAAAACAACCAACATGAACAAGAAATAAATCCTAATTAACCAATCCAATTTCCCAATCACATACGAGAAGTGTTCCACCTGTCACACACGGAACCAACAAGGAGAACTCCACTATCACTTGGAAACCTCTTGACTTTGGTGGACGATGACGCTGGTGGTCAGAGATGAATTCGACGAGGGTGGAAGCGCAATTTCCTCGAAACAAACCATTTCGAACTAAATCAGAAGTGTTGTCCAGAAATCATCAACTCTAGATTCAAGCCTGATTAAACCACATCGGCTGAACCGAGATTGGATGGAGTCAAAAGTAAACTACATTATGGATTCCTCACTGAAGACAAATGTGGACCACTAGAGCTAGTTAATTGACGCTCCTGCCTTCTCAAACCACACCTGTGAGGATGCCCAAACTTGCTCCAAGGCTAGACTGTGGAAGGGTGAAATTGTCGCTGAGGAGAGGGAACAAGGAACACCACTGTAGTGGAAGACCCATGCATGTTCAAACCATGTTGACAAGGATGCCTAACTGGAGTTGATGATGGAGATGAGCCACACTCGCCACCCGCAAGAATGTCACTTCCGCATTCTTCACTGCGCCCGACATAGAGCTCCGACTAGAATGAGGAGTTGGAGAAGAAGGCCTCGTCGGAGAAACCACTCTGGCTCTGCCCGATGGTCGTCGGCGTTGCAAATTTGCCGGAAGTTGCTACCGTTGTAAATCCGCTAGAAGCTACCACCATCTCTTCTTCGTCTTCGATCGGGAAAGAGGAAAGGGGTTGTTGTGATTTTAGTGAGGGAAGAAACATATAAACTCGAAGCTAGCACTTTTTCTTGAACCGGAAAAACCTTTTATTCCTCTCTTGAATCAAACCAAAATCTGAACCGGTTGGAACCAACTGAACCAGACCAAAATATAAATTATTTAAGGTTATTTAAATTGGGCCTTTAAATTGAGCTCTTTCTTCTCCTTTAAACCTTTGGCAATTAAATCAAACCATGATTAGACTAAACCGGTATTCTTCCTCTCAATTGTTGTCTCCCTCTAGTATTGCAAAATAAAATATAATCAAATAATATCTAAAATACCCATAAAATGTATAGGAATTGAAATGAAGACTAATAAAGATTCAAACTCATGAAACATGCTAAAAGCACATATTTGGATATATGAGAGGATAAAAATACCGATAAATTATATTAAAATAACATGTCCAAACGATGACCATCAAATCCCCCACACTAATTCTTGCACGTCTCGTGCAAGTGAACAAAATAAGAAAACAATTGAAGATGCATTCCCTAACAGTTTTCAATCATATTTAGACGATTGTGAAAGAAAGTTACCTAAGATTATCAAATTCCAATGACCTAAGCATTCATAGATTCAATTCATATGTTGATTAACAAACATGATAACTTCAACCCATAATAAGCTGAGAATGATAACAAAATAGATCACACAAGGTAAGTGATGATAACTCTCCTCTCATAATTATGCAATGGTGGAGCTCACTCAAGCTCCTCATGGTTCATACACTACCATATGCTAGCTTTTTTTTCTATTCATCACTATCATATACATAGGAATGCACAATAAAACAATGAAGGCTTATTTGGAATGTAAGGGAAACATGAATCAAGGAAAATGACATCTGGTTGGAAGACCTGATGGGTCGAAGAGTCAAGTAGGTCTGTAATAGTAAGTGAGGTAAGCACTGGAGGAGAGAGTTTAGTGAGGGCAAGTCCCAATTAGGGGATGTAGGCATCGGTCTAGCTTAGATCTATTTTAGAAGTCTAAGCTAAGGCCATGACTAAATCCTAGTATTGAAAAGATATGATCTAATTAACAATCATTTTGTTCATTTTATATTGTGCTAACTCTGTATTGTAGGGTATTTTTACTGACACTTTTATGTAGAAAAAAAGCTGAAAAACTCGGGTTCCAGGTGCTCAGATTGCTTTCATGCGCCTGGAGGTTCGAGCGCTCGAAATGGACTGAACCCGATAAGCGCCAGTATGAGGTGGCGTACTTTGGTTGGTTGACACACGTCAGGGTCCAGGTGCCCGGAGGGGGTCTGGGCACCCTAAGGTGGATAAAACTTCGTGGATGAAGTTTGACGAGGTGAGGCCACGTCAGCAGTCTAGGTGCCCGGAGAGGACCTTCAAGCACCCGGAATAGCCTATAAAAGTAGCTTCAACTAGTAGCTTCAAATTATAAATTCCTACGGCTTTCATACTTGTGAGCTGCTCCAAAAAGATCTCTGGGATACCGAAAAACTGCTCCAACAAGTTATGCTCGAGTCTTCCATTTTTGTATTGTCAGTATTCTTTTATTTGTTGCAATTTATACTTAATTTTTGTATCTATCATTCATGATTATAGTGATTGTTCAACGAAAGCACTCAGCGAGTGCGGGTCTTGGAGTAAGAGCCGTTGAAGGCTCCGAACCAAGTAAAACTACTTGTGTTATTCACCCCGGCCCTCTAGTGTTTTTACGATCCTGCATACTTGACCTCTTCTCATATATTGTCCAAACATCAAAACTTAAGGTCGAATCTACTCGAACTTAGTTAAACTAATTAACCTTGACCCGAGGATGATTGCACCAACAATCTCCCAATAACAATTTCGTAGCTGCTACAACATGGTTAAACCAGAATGTTATAGTAGCTACGAAATTGTAGCTGCTACAATATGGTAGGATCACAAACAAGAATAATATAGCAGCTAAGGTTCTTAACTGCTACAACGTTGTATATGCTAATTCTAATGAGGCGTTGTTGTTGGGAGATTATTTGGTGCAATCGTCCTTGGGTCAAGGTTGACCAGTTTGACTAAGCTAGAGTGGTTTGAGTTTTGATCTTTGGACAATATGTGAGAAGAAGTCAAGTAGGTCAAGGTTAATCTGATACTTGACAATGTGTGAAAGAAAAGTTCAAGTGAGTCAAGAAAGACCGCATATTGGCAAAGAAAAGTTCTAACTGTGGTTAGGTAAAGGAAAGTCTAAGTGGGTCAAGGAGAACCACACGTTCATAAAGGAAAGTCCTAACTGCAGATTAGGCAAAAGAAAGTCTAAGACCACACGTTGGCAAAGAAAAATTCTAACTACGATTAGGTAAAGGAAAGTCCTAACTATGGTTAGATAAAGGGAAGTCCAAGTGACTTAAGGAGGACCGTATGTTGGCAAAAGGAAAGTCCTAACTGCGGTTAGACAAAAGAAAAATTTAAATGGATTAAGGAGGATTACACTTAGTAATCAAAAGTCTAACAGAAAGTTGGCACTAGATGAAAGTATAAGTGAGTCAAAGGTTAACTGGACACTTAGTGAAGAAGTCCCAACAGGTCGCGGTTGACTGGATATTAGGCAAGGGAACCCTAAACTTGTGTTAAGTGAGTTAGGGTTGGACAATTGATTGGGCCAAAGCCAATCTATTAGATGGCGGTTGTTCTCGTGAGAATAGAGAGGCAATGGATCCATTCAACCCTCTTCAATCAATTGGCCGTAATCGATTGAAGTGGGGTTTTTCATGAAGCATAATGTTTTATTAGGCTGAATTAATTGGGAAAGTGCCCAATCGATTAGGAGGTCCCTCGTGACAAACTGTGGCTTCTGAATCGATCAAGTGATCGATTAAAGCCACTCAATTGATTAGGTAATCGATTGGGAGAAGAAGTTCATGAGCGAATAGTGGGTTTCTAAGTCGATCAAATGATTGATTAAAATCTTGTGATTGATTGGCTAATCAATTGAGAGAAGAAGAAAAGATCCATTGCGAGATTTAGACGGTTGGATTTGCTTGGATATGACATGACAATCAATTGACGGAAAGGTCAATCAATTGGGAACCTTAATCAGTGGAATATAAAGATATTTGAATATTCAAATCATCAACTACTTCTTCTCCGCTCTTCAACTCCAGTTCTTGAAGCTTCTTGGAGACAAGTATTGCTGCACTTTCCAAATATCAAGAGTCAATCCATAGCAACAAGAGATCAAGAACAAAGATCATTCATTATTGTATTTATTTCCTTGTTATTGTTGTATTTCCTATTGTATTTCTTGTATTTATTTGTACGAGACTTCTCGTTCTCTAGAAGGAGGTTTTTATAGTGTACTATGAGTGAGGAGAATGGATCCTTAGATTAGTCATTTTAAAAAATTAATTACCAAGTAAAATTAAGATGTTAACATTATTTCAAATTTTTTACTATAAATTATTATCAATAAAATGATTGAAGTTATCCCTTCTAACTTTCAAAATATTTTAATAGTCGCTATAATAAAAAAAATAGCGACGGAACATTTCTACCGTGAAAATCAAGCACTTATAATTTTGATTTTCACTTTATATAAGATATTTTATTATATTAAGTTTCGTCCTGAATCTCACAAAATGTGTTGCTACACTGTCTCACAAAAAAAAGCTAAGATTTTTTTCAGTGCAAAATCACACGAACCATTTTGTCGTCGCGACACTCGAGAAGGAAAGAAAGTGACGAGACCTTTGTTAGCCTCTGCCGCTCAAACACATTTGGGGGCTGAAGGCGATCGGTGAAGAAATATTAGGGCTAGACAAAATCAAATAGTGTCCCTTATGAGCTAAGTGATGATCAAATTAACGATGTGGATCAAGATTTATAAACAAGCTAAGTCGAGTTGAGCTTTGGAATATTCAAGCTTACTTGATAAAATAATTGGATAAGCCGAGCCAAGTTTAAAATAAATCAAATATTTAAAATGATTATTTAGGTTTAACTTGGTTTATTTTTTATAAACTTGAGTTTATTTGAAGTTTGGCTTGAGTTTAGTTCATTTAGATGTTATCGAGTTTTCAATTCAAGCTTGGCTTGAACTTGATTCGAGTTTCGTTCATTTAGATGTTATCTTATTTGATTGTTTAAAATTTTTACTTGTTTGATTGTTTATTGAACTTAATAATTCAAACTTATTTATTTATTTTAATTTTTTGTTTATTTAATATATTGATAAAAGTTTTATTAATGAATATGGTTCGTGCATATAATTCATTTGTTCATGAACGTTGTTCATGAATATTAACGAACTGAACATATATATGTTCGAATTTATTTGTTTAGTTTAACAAGTTGTTCAAACTTGTTTATTTAATTGATCTTGTGTATATTGAATGAACATAAATAAATTTTTACCAAGTCGAACACCAAGTTTGCTCATGAACTTATGAATATAACATTAACATGATATGACATAGCGTGTGTTGATATATTTCATTTTCAATTGGCAATAATGTATGACTAATAAAAAAAGGGTCCGGTACACGAGTCTCCCGTCATGTGGGGTCCCGGGGAAGGATCCATTATATACAATTTTATCTTACTTTTTTGCAAAAGGCTATTTCCCATATTTAAATTCGTGATCTTTTGATTATAAAGTAATAAATTTACTATTACGTCAAGGCTTTCCTTTCGACGTATGACTAATAGAAGATCCAAATTAAAATGATTATAGCGTGAATTATTTCGAAGAATATGTTTTGTATGTCATAATTAACAATGAAATGATAAATGACACGGATACGCGTTTGAGTTGGCAAGATCGACTCAATCAACATCAAATTGAAGAATAATTAGGATGTTGGAGAGTCAAAGCAATGCTATATAAATATGATAAAGAGATTGCACAAAGACGTGTTCAGGCTAATTTGACCATCAACTTCAATTGCACTATTCGATTTGTTTTTTTCTCGTAGCTTTCTGTAGTTTCTTTTAGCTTGCAATAGAGGAACTCATGGAATTAATGATGCAAGAGAGAAGAGAAAGACACAACAATTACTCTTAAGGCATACTCAACAAACACTAATACAAATTGTGTTTGTTTTGGATTCTTCAATGACAATGAAGATGGAGAAAAAAATATTTGAACAAGAAAAAAAAATGTTGGAAGCAATGAGGTGTGATGAGGAAATTGGATTAAAAGTTGGACAATTATTTTTTATTTCTTTATTTTTGTTTCTCTCCCTTCAATCTCTTATTGCCTTCCATGGTTGAAATTTGCTACTCTTTGGGTTTCAACTCCGCTAACTTGTTTCTTCATCTTCTTGTGCTTTTCATTTTTTTCCTTTTTCTTTCTTATTTTGCTTTCCTTTCCCTGACCTCACTCTTATGAGGAAGGGGACTAATTAATTGCCTCATGTTCTCGAGCTATTTGTCCACATGATTGAAGTCCACTAATTTATTCTTACGTGACAAAAGGTGACTTGTTCACCTCAAGTGTTTCTTATCATTGTCCCCACAATGAGATAAAAGGAGTAAATCACACATGCATATACACACGTGTGAGTGTCTCATTAGTTAGTTTTGTTGACCAATGGAATTTATGATATTGTCCACTTTAAACTTATATTCTCATTATTTATTTTTAGATTATATCCAAGAGATCTTGTACTTCTATCTTATAAACTCATGATATTTTTCATATATATGTTTTTCTAATGTGGAACTTTGATTGTATTTCTAATAATTCTCCTTTCAAACTAAGGACCACTATACTCCAATCGAGGTCATTCCTTTCCACTGTGTTTGGGTGCATGTCTTAAGTGAAATACCTAGAGCACCATCTTCCTCAAGAGTTTATCATAAAGTTTTTTTTTTTTTTTTGTTGAGAGCCCCTACCATTATTTTTATGGTCCGGATCTCCCCTATCTCCTTTGTTAAGGTTCTCCGCATGACTATCTTGACTATGACTCTGATACAATTTGTTGACCAATAGAATTTACATATTTCTATAATGACAATAATATAATATTATCTACTTTGAACCTAAACTCTCATAAATTTATTTTTAAATTTTATCCAAAATATCTCATAATATTTTTCATCTTATAACCTCCTTATTTTCTCTATGTATTTCCAAAGTGATCATGTCATCAAGCTCCTTTACGAGTTAGACTTTGTCGTATCTAGTACTCCAAGCGAAACAACATCCCCAAAGGATTTTATTTTTCCTAATTTAGTTTGCCATACTTGACACTTCTTTCACTTTCTAATTTGTATACCTTGTTTCGATTCATCTCTTGTAAGATAAAAACGATAAATCAATTATTTTCAACGGTTTTCGACGATGAGATATCTCTACATCACACAAGATAATTGAATACACATACAAATGAAGTCCTTATACAAAAGCCTTTATAAGGTATATAAAAACATGTAAGGAGCATCAAAATATATCTTTTCTTTCTAGTCGTGTATGATGATACTATGAGAACTAATAATAATATTATTATTATTATTATTGTTGTTGCTGCTATTGTTGTTATTGTTGTTGTTGTTGTTGGAGTTATAAGATTGTAAATAAAGTTCTACATTGAAAACATATGAGAAAGAATATAAGTTTATAAGGGAAAGATATTTCTATTGATATAAGACTTTTTAAGTAAATCCCAAAACTAAAATCATGAGTGCTTAGGCTCAAAGTTAATAATATCATATCATTGTGCGGATATCTAAATTCGGAAGTGAGGACTCTCGTGTTTGGATCAAGAGGATCATACATCAAACGGAAAGACTTTCCGCTTGAGGGTCCCACATTAAAAATATATAAGAAAGATCATGAATTTATAAGGGAAAGATATCTCCATTGGTATAAGGTCTTTTGGTAAAATCCAAAAATAAAAGTCAAAGTGGACAATATCATATAATTATGGAAATATCTAAATTCTTTTCGTCCTTATTATTATTATTATTATTATTATTGGGAGATTATTTAGTGTAATCCCCGAATCAAAGTTGATCGATTTGACTAAACTCAAGTGGATTCGATATTAAATTTTGATGTTTGGATAATATATTGTGGACAATATGTTTGAATAATATATTATGGATAATATATTTAGATAATATAAAAATAATACAAAATTAAATGTTGACAAAGATTTGCTGTTTATAATTAATTCATGAGTAGTGGCATAAAAATTTGATAGTTAAAAAAATGTAAAATATATCTATATGCATTAGATTGCTTTAGTGGATTCTCCAATAATTTTGGAATAAAGTACTAATGTTTAAAAGGGACTAAAAATTATAGAGATGTGCACTAGCAATTTTGCGAAAATAGAATGATTTATTTTTATTGATTGAATGAATAATTAAATGTCTAAAAATATTCTTGTAGACTTTGAATGCATTGATATTAATTTGAGTCGCACGAGGATTTTTAATCAAATTTAGGTAGGAAATTAGAATTAAATATAGAAGGGAAAAGAATATAAAATTCAATGCACCTTGTTAAGCTAATTGAATCATCTAACCAAAATAATACCGTCTTACAAGAGAAAAGGTTCAACCTTTACATCAATTTTACTATACCTATTTAAAAGAGAAAATATTAGTCATTATTCTAAAAGTTAGTAGTCATCCGTGATTTATCTCCTTCATGTTGATCTGGGACGGATTGACGGGGGTATTGGGATGAACGTATTCAACTTTTGCCACCTTAAAAGGATTATCAATATCTCAAAGTGGTGATTCTATAACGGAGCATATTCACTAGATCCTAAAAGTCATATCAACTAATTAACTACTAGTTATGATCTATCCAAAACACCATAACAACCATCTCCCGGGATCAAGTTACTTACCATACAACTAGCTCACCGACCGACCCGATATAGTGGGATCAAGACCAACAATTCCATTAACACTCAATCTTCAAATGCTCTAGAAAGCAATAGATCCACTAGAACCACAACAATGCTCAAAAAGAAGGAATGGGACATTCATGATAGCCGAAAAGGTAAAAAAAAAATCTGAAGAACATATTGATCAAAAAAGAATGAAATTAATAATAAAAAATAAAAAAATAAGCAATAACTGCTCTACCAACCAAACGCATCATAACACAATTATTAAAAGCATGATCTTTGCCAAAAGAAAGCTTCAGCCCTATCTGCAACAACAACTGCATCTACACAAGTAATTTGATAAGCATAAAGAAATATTAATTTAGTTTTTCTCACAAGAAAAGAGACCGTCGTCCAACCAAGCACCGAAAGAACTAATTAAGAATAGATTTCCCTATCATAATGAGAAGAAAAAAAAATGTTTTTTTTTTCCATTTTTAAAAATAATGTATATAGAGATTTGGTGTGATAATTAATAGACTATTGTGATATGATTAATACTTGTTAATAATAAATAGTTCATGATGCTATAATTGCTTGATGATAATCGACCATAATAATAGTTAATCCCAACAATATGATTATATTAGGCTTAAGAAAGCTAGGTTTGTGCAAATGATGATGACCGCAATTAAAGTCATAATGTGTTGACCAAGTACTCTAAATCAAATTCAACCTTACAAAAATGTTTTTTACTAAATTCTTGGCCAACTATTTTATGAAGGCTCTAATGAAATTGTACATGGGCTTTCTATCAAGATCCACAATTAATCAAGAGAACATGGGCCCAAACCAAGTCTTTAGGTGTGCTCATACATACTAAACCTTGATTTAGATATGCTTACGGTTGTAAACAAGTCGAGTCGAGCTGAGATTTGAGATGTTTAAGTTTATTTAATAACGTAGCCAAGCCGAGCCGAACTTAAAATGAATCAAGTTTTTCAAATGAGTGTTCAAACTTGACACTACAAGAATTTGGACTTTTAGCGACGCATAGCACGGTCAACGTCGCAAAATATGACCTTTTGGCGATGCGTGGAATGTTTCGCGTCGCTAAAAGATAGAACATTAGGAGAGAATTTTCTCACATTTATTTTGTATCATTTAGCGACGCATTAGACAATATGCATCGTCAAATGAAGGTCTTTGGCGACACGCACATCACTCCACGTTGCTAAAAGATAGCGCAAATTTTACCTGGATCATTTGGCGACACGACATAGAAAACACGTCGTCAAATGTGGCACTATGGCGACGTATTCTGCACTCAACGTCACTAATAGTAATGAAAATTTTTCCCACCTCAAATTGTGGTTATTTGGCGACGTAGATACATTAACCGTCGCTAAAATAAAATTCGAGATTAAAAATTTTTCAAAATTTTTATAAATTATAAATAAAAATAAATATAATTTGAAAACGCATTAGAAAGAAATTTATTAAATAATTAATATTTTAATTTGTTTTAATAAATTAACTACCCGTATTCTTTTTTAACAAAATTATAAATCAAAATAAATATCATTTAAAAATAAATCAAACAAATTATTAAATAATTAATATTTTAATTTATTTTAATAAATTAACGGTTCGTATTCTCTTTTAACAAAATTATCAATCAAAATAAATATCATTTAAAAATAAATCAAACAAATTATTAAATAATTCTTATTTTATTTTATTTTAATGCATTAAAACCCTACCCTATTCGTTCCCGCTAAACCCAATTTCACCAAAAAGCCTTCTCGCATGCCGATTTCTTCGTTTGTGCTTCTCACCATTATCGATTTTTCTGTCCTGTGCATCTTGCTCGCTAAGGATCTCCTGCTCTCTCTCAACCGGTAAACCTTCTTGTCTGCTGATTTCTTTGTTATTGCTTCTCACCATTGTTGTGATTTCTTCTCTCCTGTTCATGATATTCCATGACGTCCCTAGCTTCTCTGCAATTCTAGGACATCTATGTCATCATCAAGCAAGCTCAGACCTATGCTCCATTTATTCTTGTCCTTTCTTTTCTTTTGCTTTTAATCAATGTCTGAACAGTGATTCTAAAGTTCTTCAATGAACTGGGGAACAATGACAAAGAAAAATTAAGAGAATTGCCTAAATTCTAATATATTGTTGTTTTCAACTAGAAAACAATATGCGTCTGTTCCGATCCTTTAAGGTTTTATAGATTTAAACTTAAATGGTTAATTTGTCAACCTATCTGGAAGCTGAGTCAACCAATCCTTTAAGCTTTTCATTATGTTTGATATTATTTTATCAAAAATTGTTCATAGAAAGTAATTTTTTTTATAGGATTTTCTCTTTAATAAATTTCATTTTATTTTATCATTTAATAAACATTCTTGTGTACAGATAAGATGTTACCTGCAGCTTAATATTTTTCAATTGTTTTATATATTTTGAATTGGCTCCAGTTTCACAAAATGACGATTGACAAAAGTTGGATGAGTTTGACGAATTGAATCTCTCGTGAATATAAAAATAGTGTTCGGATGTTTGTAGCATGTGATGTTGAGTACATTAATGAAGAGGGGAAAATAAGATGTCCATGTAATAATTGTTTGAATCATCGGCTACATCCACTGAGCTTAGTAGAGATACACCTAGTACGATATGGCATACAACAGTCATACAAAGTGTGGGATTATCATGGTGAGCAATATGAACATCCACCAATAGAGCATGAAGATTTATCTGATACTGATGCCCCAGATGAAATGACAAATGTTCTAGCTGATTTGACAGGACCAGTAGAGATTGGAGAATCCAGTGAGCCTATTCAACAAGAAGGTTTCCAAACTGAGAATTTCGATGATATGTTGGAGGAAATTGAAAAAGAACTATATCCTGGATGTGTAAATTTCTCGGCACTTAATTTCTTGGTAAAATTAATGCATGTGAAAGTACTCAACAAGTGGAGTAACAAGTCTTTTGATATGTTACTTAAGTTAATGAAGCAAGCATTTCCTCAAGCAATATTACTCGACTCACACTATGAGGCAAAGAGAAAGTTCCGTGAATTGGGACTAGGGTACGAGTCAATCCATGTCTGTGAACATGATTGTGCTCTTTTCTAGAAAGAAAATGTTGGGTTTGAGAATTGTCCTATATGTGACTCGAGTAGATGGGTTGACAAAAATGCAAAAGGGAAAAAGGTACCAAAAAAGGTGATGCGATACTTTCCCCTAACTCCTAGATTAAAGCATTTGTATAGTTCTAGGCATACCGCAAAAGATATGAGATGACATGATGTTGAGCGACCAAAAGAGAATGGTGTTTTAAGACACCCAACAGATGGTTCTGCTTGGAAGATGTTTGATAATAAATTTCCAGTATTTGGCATGGATCCTAGAAATGTGCGTCTTAATTTGGCAACAAACGGTTTTAATCCATTTAGCAGCATGAACACTACTTACAGTATGTGGCCTGTTATAGTTGTTCCATATAACATGCCACCTTGGAAATGTATGAAGTCTGAAAACATGATGTTGTCTTTATTAATTCCTGGACTGACATCTCCTGGAAAAGACATGGATGTGTTCCTTGAGCCACTTATAGAGGAGTTAAAAAAATTGTGGGAATGTGTGAATACTCGAGATGCAGTAACTAGTGATACTTTCTTAATGCACGCAGTAGTTTTGTGGACTATCAATGATTTCCCTGTGTATGCTTTAATGTCTGGATGGAGTACAAAAGCATATAAAGCATGTCCAACTTGTAATGAAGAAACTTCTTCAAAAGGCATAAGGAGTAAGATAGCTTATATTGGACATAGACGTTTTCTTTCTCTAAATGATCCAATGAGACGAAGCAAACAATTTGATGGTCAAACGGAAAGAAGATATCCTCCTAGTGAAATAACTGCTAAAGAAATATTAGCTCAGTTAGAACATGCGCATGTTGGTATTCCGGGAAAACATAAGCAATATGGAGGTATAAAGCACAAGCGTTCTCCCATCGAGCTTAATTGGTCGAAAAAGAGCATATTTTTTCAGCTTGAATATTGGCAACACTTACCACTTCGGCATAACTTAGATGTAATGCACATCGAGAAGAATGTAAGTGATAATGTTCTCAGTACGCTGTTGAATATAGAAGGAAAATCAAAAGTCACGGAAAAGGCAAGACTAGATCTTCAAGACATGGGGATTATGAAAGAGTTGCATCTCTACAAAGATGGAAATAAATGGAAGAAGCCACCAACAACACATACATTAAGTTCTCAAGAGAGAAGATTATTTTTTCAATTTATCAAATCAGTGAAGTTTCCAAATGGTTTTGCCGCCAACTTAGCAAAAAATGTCAATGAGGCCACTGGTAAAATTTTGGGACTTAAGTCTCATGACTATCATGTTTTGCTCTAGCGTTTATTGCCAGCAGGAATTAATTAGGTCATACTTGAACAAAGAAGTTCGTGAAACTATTATTGAGTTGTGTAATTTCTTTCAACAAATATGTGCCAAGACATTGAACGTGAGTGATCTTAAATTGTTGGAGACAAATATTGTTCTTATTTTGTACAAGTTGGAAAGAATATTCCCTCCGATGTTTTTTGATATTATGGTTCACTTGATTCTTCATTTACCACAAGAGGCAATGATGGGTGGTCCTGTGCATTTTAGATGGATGTATTCCATTGAACGATCTATGGGTATCTACAAACAATATGTTAACAATCGAGCACGTCCAGAGGGGTCAATTGCCGAAGCTTACATTGTTAATGAGGCTCTAACCTTTTGCTCAATGTATTTTCGAGATATCGAAACCCGATATAATCGCCCTGAAAGAAATGATGATAGGGTGAACACTTGTTCATCTCGAGTTATTTCTGTATTCAAGCATATTGGTCGACCTTTGGGCAAGAAAGAGGTCATGGTTCTTGAACCTTCGTTACGGATTAAGGCAGAGTGGTATGTGCTAAATAATTGCCAAGAAGTTGAAAAATACCTTGTGTAAGTCATATGTAACTCTTTCAATTATTGTCTTTACCTAAATGCATATTTTTAGCTGATAATATTATTTTAAATATCATGTAGAGAGCATCGAAATGGTCTACTGGCAAGGGGAGTGTGTAATTTGGAGCAACAACAAGAAGTTGAATTTCCATTGTGGTTTAAAGATAAGGCAAGTAAAAAGACCTGTTTACATTAGTACGATAAATGGTTCGTTTAGATGACTTGGTTTATTTTTTATGAGTTTGAGCTTGTTTGAAGTTTGGCTTGAACTTGGTTTGTTTAGATGTTATCAAACTCTCAATTCAAGCTTAGCTTGAGCTTGGTTCGAGCTTGGTTCGTTTAGATGTTATCAAGCTCTCAATTTAAGCTTGTTTGATTGTTTGAAACTTTTAGTTGTTTGATTGGTTATTGAGCTTGATAATTTAAATTTATTTATTTATTTAATTTAATTTAATTATTTATTTAGCATATTGAAAAAAAAAATATTAATGAATATGATTCGTGAATACTGTTTATGAACATTATTCATGAACGTTAACGAGCTGAACACATATGTGTTCATGTTTATTTGTTTAACTTAATGAGTTGTTATCTTATGTATATTGAACGAACATAAACAAGCTCTTACCAAGCCGAACTCCAAACTTATTCACGAATGCTTGGTTAATTTACAGCCCTAGATATGCTTGCCCCCACGGGTGTAGCCGAGTGGGTACTATTGGATCGAAAAGAATTTAGATATCTCCATAATTACATGATATTGTTCACTTTGGGCTAAGCCCTTATGATTTTGCTCTTGGGCTCTACCCAAAAGACCTCATCCTCGACCCACCAAGTCTTCCTACCCCTCGATCCACCCGACTTACTAGGACTTCCTGCCTGGTGTCTGGTCCTCTTGATCCAAACATAGGAGTCCCACTTTCTTTGTTCGAGGTCAATATTGTACCCACATGGCTCAATCAGACCATAGCTCTTGTGCACTGATCTGGCGGTAAGAACAGGGGACCCCATTTTGAGGAGTCAACGCCACGGGGAAGTCAAAGGGCCAGGTGGTCCATCGGAAAAGGAGGGACCGACCGGACGCTCTAGAGAAGGGCCGATCGGCCGACCGGAGAAGGGTGGCTGACCGACCGGATGGCCGACCGGTGTTTAACTGATGGCCAAAAGGCGCCCCGATGGGAGTCGGGGTTCCGGCGCTCGATTGAACAGGAACGAAGGGCCGAGCGGAAGTCACGCTCGGCCGAAGACATAAGGTAGCATACTGCTAACAGTATCCACAAAGCACATGACCAAGAATCTCCCAAGTAAACCACTATATATGTCCGGCCGGACGTAAGGTGGAGGCTGTCCGGCCGGACGCCCCGACATGGAGTAGGGAGAGAAGGACAAGGAACATCTTCTGACAGCTGTCATGCTCTATGACTAGGCCATACTCCAAATCTGGCGACAAGGTGTTCTGCTGTCCCATCGAAGACGTGCCTGGACTGTAGCAGTATGGTGTCAGGTAAGCTTTCTGACAAACACATACCGAGGTATGGGCTGAGGACACGTATTTGCCTCGGTAGGTGTGCGTGAGCTCCTTCACCGCTCTATATAAGGAGCCTTATACTTCGCCGGAGGTACGCGTTCTGAGAGACTGGGAGCCACTTTCTTGTTGTCGAGCTTTGCCTGACTTGAGCGTCGGAGGGTCGCCGCCGGGAACCCCTTCCCGGCCCGACTTTTGTGCAGGTTCGCCAGAGGATCATACGACCAGTCGAAGATCTATGTTAGCGACTTGGAGAGCGCCACGTGCCCAGCGTCCGTTGATTCAGCTTTCGGACAGTATCAATTTGACGTCGTCTGTGGGAACGCTCCTGTATCCGAACGGAAGCAATGGACGAAGCTGGACGACAGCACACGGTGACGCTTTCCACGGAGGAACTCGACGCTCTGATCGAGTTGAGGGCCGCCAAGCTTGTGGAACAAAAACAGAAGGCACCAGCCGAGCGGCCTGAGCAGCAAGCAACATCAGCATCCGGTGGCCGAGAGGAAGCACCTCAAGCCACCGTTGCATTCCATCGGGCCCTATTCCGCACTCCTGAAACTGCAGCAACTAATCGAGATCGGAGATCTTCTTCGGATGAAATGCCAAGACGAGATAACAAAAAAGGGAAAGCCCCCCGAACGGACGCCTCTCCCGAGCGGATCAACCGTCAATTTTTAGAGGCTATTCTACGAGACCCTCTGCCCAAGCACTATGTGCCTCGGACGATCGGTGAATACAATGGAGCCACCGACCCGGATGATCATTTGGGTAAGTTTGATAACACGGCAACCCTGCATCAATACACAGATGAGGTGAAGTGTCGGGTTTTCCTCACCACCCTCTCTGGATCGGCTCAACGGTGGTTTCGGAGACTGTCGAACGGATCTATCTCAAGTTTCAAAGACTTCCGAACGACCTTCCTCCACCACTTCGCAAGTAGTCGGCGCTATCAAAAAACCAGTGTTAGTCTGTTTGCCATCAAACAGGAAGCCCGTGAATCGCTCCGAGCCTACATCCAGCGGTTCAACAGAGTGGCCATGGATATTCCAACGGTCACCTCGGAGACCATGATGAATGCCTTCACACAAGGCCTCGTGGATGGGGATTTCTTCCGATCACTCATTCGGAAGCAGCCCCGGGACTACGACCACATGCTACACCGGGCCAACGAATACATCAACGTGGAGGAAGCCCAAGCGGCCCGAAAAAAAGAAACTCCTGTTAGAGTGTATACTAAAAGCCTAGCTTTTGGTATAAACATTTATCTAGAAATAAGAATCACATTGGTCAAATGTCTACATTTATGATAAATGTAGTTGCTCAATTAATTTATATTGTAGATAACATGGTGTGTGGTGTCACACACAGAAGATCATGTTATCGGTTCCTTATAAATTATAAACAGTAGCTCACGACTAAGATGGAAAGGAACAAACCATTGGAAGGTCGTAGTGTAATTAGGTGTTAGTTTATCTTAACTATATAATTACACTAGTACACTTAGAGTGTATTGAGTAGGACCATTTGAGGTCGTTCTTTTTATACTGACTTTATAAAGGAACAAAGACCTCAGTTATTATGGAAGTGTGTGCTCTTAATCCTAATATAATAACAAGCACATATATTTGATATTTATTTCTTTAATTTATCAATGGGTGAGATTTAGTTCGATGAATCAATAAGCCCGATAAGTTGGGAAATGATATCACTTATAGTGTGTGTTGTTGATTATAGAAGGAAACTGTGTCCTAGAGATACTAGGTTGATAATGTCCTCAAGAGGAGCTCATAAGGATTGTCATGTTAAACCCTGCAGGTGTACTTAGTCCGACATGATAATAAGGTTGAGTGGTACTACTCTTGGACTAAGAAATTAATTAAATGAGTTGTCAGTAACTCACTTAATTAGTGGACATTCGATATCTTAAACACAGGGAGACTAACACACTCATAATAAGAAGGAGCCCAAAAATGTAATTTGGGATTGGTGCGGTAGTTCAATAATAATTCTCTAGTGGAATGAATTATTATTGATAAAATTAAGTTGTGTGTTCGGGGCGAACACGGGATGCTTAATTTTATCGGGAGACCAAAACCAATTCCTCCTCTCGGTCCCTATCATAGCCTCTTATTTATAGAGTTCTATACCCACCTATACCCACCTTCTATACCATTAATAGGGGTCGGCCAAGCTAGCTTGGGAACCAAGCTAGGGCCGGCCTAGGTATAAAATTGGGTGGCCGGCCCTAGCTTGAACCCAAGCTAGTGGAGGCCGACCAAATTAAATTTAAAAGGGATTTTAATTTTAGTTTTTATTATGTGGAAGAAATAATTTATTAAAGAGAATTAAAATTAAAATATCTCTCTTGTAAAAGATCTACAAAAGATTAAAGAAAGAGATTAGATCTCTTTCCTTATTTGTAGATTGGAGAGTTATTTTATTTTCTCTTTAAAAATTATCCACATGTTGATAAAATTAAAATTATAGAAATTTCCTTTTATCAACCATGAAGAGATTTTTAAAGAGAAATTTTATTTTTAAAATTTCCGGAAACAAATTAGGAAGTTTTAATTGTTGATTAAAACTTGTCCAATTTGCTCTCCAATGATGTGGCCGGCCATTGAAGTTTAATTTGGAAAATTTGTTTTATTTTTCTAAATTAAATCATGTCAAGGAAATTGAGGAAATTTTATTGTAATTAAATTTCCTAATTTGCCTAGGCCAAGGAATATAAAAGAAGGGGTGAGGGTGCCTTCATGAGACACAACCTCTATTATTTTCTCTCCCTCTTTTGTTCCTTGGTGTGGCCGGCCATCCTCTCCCTCTCTTCCTCTTGTGGTGGTCGAACCTTTCTCCCTTCCTTGGAGCTCTTGTGGTGGCCGGATACTACTTGGAGAAGAAGAAGAAGGAGAGAAAGTTAGCATCTCTTGGAGCTTGGTTAGTATTTTGATTTTCTTCTTTGGTAAAGTTCTTCCTTTGTGGCCGAACCTTGCTTGGAGGAGAAGAAGGTGGTTGGTGGTTTCTCATCTTGGTAGATCGTTGCCCACACAACGTCCGAGGTTAGAAGAGGAATACGGTAGAAGATCAAGAGGTTTTTCTACAAGGTATAATTAGTAATTTTTATTTCCGCATCATGCTAGTTATTTATGGAAATAATACCAAATACAAGAGGCTTATGATCTAGTATTTCGAATATATTTTTCGATGTTGTGTTCTTTTGTTTTCTTTCTTTTCCTTGTGATTTGATTGTTCTCTTTGGTTAACCTAAAGTTATTTTAGGAAATTAAATATTAGCTTTCTATTAAAGGTTTTGTCTAGTCGGTGGTGGTTGCTCCCATATCCAAGAAGGCCATGTGCCTCGCCACGTCGAACCTTTTATGGAAATTAATATTTAATGGAATTAATAACTTAAGGAGACTTGGGTCGAACGTGTTAAGTTCCGCAGGAGATCCAAGTCAAAACCTAAAAGAACAAATAGATTAAGTTTTGGATCAAACGTGTTAAGTTCCGCAGGCGATCCAAAATTTAATTTAAAAGAACACATGGTAGCTAGGAAAAGGTTCAGACCTTTGTACAAAATTTTTGTACAGTGGAACCTCTAGGTTTTCCGAGTAGCAACCAACAATTGGTATCAGAGCTAGGGTTTTGCCTCTGTGTATTTGGTATTAGTTTAATTATGCACATGTCATACATAATTTAGGCAGGATAATAGTAGGATGTGCTAACTTTGTGGATGCAGGATCCAACTATTATGGCTTATAGTTTTATGTGTGTGATTGGACCCTTGGACATGTCAAGGGCATTTATATGTGTGTGCATGATTGTATTATAAAATACAGCAGGAGCTGTATTTAGTTTTATTAGGATTTTATTTTTGATCTAGATACATGTACATTCCTTTTATGGAATATAGGATCAAAATTGTAAAATTCTATTTATGTCGCGGATCGAATCTTGCAAAGCGTGGAACCTTCTAAGGACCAGAGGCGCAGCGGAACAAGGAGCAAGATGGATGCGACAGCTAGACCCGGTGGCGGTGGCCAAATATGGCAGCAGCTTGGGATGACAACACACGGAGGACAACTAGAGATAAAAGCCATAATAGTTGAAAATTAGATTTTCTATTTATTGCTTTTATATTGTGCTGTGTGTGCATGTTAGTTTACAAGTTTAGTAGGCTAGCATAGTTAAAATTCCTCATTAATAAATAACTAAGTGGGAGAGGGATTTTTAAGTAAATCCCATGGTCTCCATTACTGGTTTGTAAGTGATGCAAACAAGCTTGCGCGTTGGCTCTGAGTGCCTTCCTCCATAACGGATGAGCTTGTTTGCGGATCACTAGAACAGACTTCCATTTTTGGATGACTATAGGAAGTTAATTAAGAGCGTGTGATCTTCCCCAACGGAAGGGGCATAATCTTATTAATGGACTTAGTGTCAAGTAATGGTATACACTTAGATACATTTAATAGTATCCTCCCCATCGGAGTCACTGCTATTATTTGTGTGACCAAATGAAACCAACTATTAATTTGTCATAAAACTAGGTTGACAAGATAATAAAATTAAAGGGTTAAAACCCCTCTTACAAATGATTGATTTTGTATACGTCCACACTAACATGGCATACAAAATTAACGGTATTTGAGATAATTTTATTTGTCATAAAGTTAGGTTGACAAGATAATAAAATTAAAGGGTTAAAACCCCTCTTACAAATGATTGATTTTGTATACGTCCACACTAACGTGGCATACAAAATTAACGGTGTTTGAGATAATTTTATTTGTCATAAAGTTACGTTGACAAGATAGTTAATGGGTAAAACCCTCCTCTTACAAATGTTGATTTTGTATACGTCCACACTAACGTGGCATGCAAAATTCACGGTGTTTTGAGGTGTTGGTAAATTTAAATAGTATTGTTAGAGGAATCAATATTATTTTAAATTTAGAGTCTTGACCAAATATTTGATTAAAGATAGACCAACTATTAATTTTATTCGTCATAAAGTAAGGTTGACGAGATAATAAAATTTCCTCTTTGAATTTGTATACGTTCACACTAACGTGGCATACAAAATTCATGGGGATTTTTAAGGAGTTGGTCTTAACCAAATATTTTTGTGATTCTTAGGAAGATGGTCAATCCCTAGCTGATATACTTTAGGATAGACTTAGTGGTCCCAATTATAATTGATTGGAAATAGAATTTGGACATTAAGGTAGACTGTCCTCTTAGAACTAAGAACAATATAGGTGTATTTTATTCATTAGTTGATACATGTTTAGTGGAGTTATCTATCGGTACCTGGTGTGTAGATATGATCATGTCTGTAATTCATTGCAGGGTTCCAGGATACCCGACAACTAAATGAAAATAAAAAAACACCGTCCACATGGGCACTACTGCAAAAGTAGCAGCTGTTGCAGTGGGAGAGGTTTATTCTCTAATAGGAATAAAATTTGGATGATTAGGAATTGTCTTTACATACTAAGTTTAGAAAGAACCTGATTTCAGTTTCTAAACTATTATAGAATAGATATTGTGTCTATTTTGATAACAAAGTTGTTATCAAGAAAAATAGGCAAGTTATCTATTCTGGTATGATTGGTTGACAATTTATAATCCAATAACTCCCATGATACAACAAATGGAAATTAATAACACATCTTCTAACTTAAGAGAAAGCAACCTTCGAAAATGAACCAATTATATCTTTGACATCTAAGGCTAGGTTATATTAACTTAAGTAGGATTCATTGGTAGCTGATGAACTTTTGGGTTCATTAGTAGTGGAAATCTTTCCAACCTGCGAGTCTTACTTGGAAGGAAAATAACCAAGAAGCTTTTAAGTCCAAGGGGTATGGAGTCGGTTCATTCTGATTTGTGTGATCCTATGACTATCTAGACAAGAGGTAGTATTGAATATTTCATCTATTTTATAGACAACTATTCAAGATACAAATAAATTTACTTAATGTACTGCAAGACTAAGTACTTTGATTAGTTCAAAGAGTACAAGGCTGATGCGGAGAAATGTTAAAGTAAATGTCACTATGGTAAGATCGTAGTGGCAAGTACCTCTTGGGAGAATTTAGGAGTCACTTATCAAAAGTAGGGATTCAATCCCAACTAACTGCACCTGGTACACCCCAACAGAATGATGTAGTAGAAAGAAGGTAAAGGACTCTTATGAAATAATTAGATAGATGATGAGTTATTTAGAAAATTATCAAATTTGTTTTAAGGATAAACTCTGATAACGAAAGTGAACATAGTACCTTCCAAGTTAGAACTCTCTACTCATATAGAATTGCTGAATAGGTGAAAACCTATTTTGAAGCATATTCGGATTCGGGTAATCCAGCACATATATTAAAGAGAGACAATGATAAGTTGGATAGGAGTTCACTTGTTTGTAAGTTATCCTAGATAAACAAAAGTAAGTTTATAGTCTTAAAAATCAGAAGGTCATTGTTAGCATCAATGACTGATTTTTTAGAAAAGGACTATATAATGAACCACGTGCTCATAAGTAAATTTGTTCTTAAGGAAATAATAAAGGACATGTCTAACCTAGTACCAACTGTACAAGATGAGATACCACAAGAAAACTGCAACATGTATCACAAATTGATACACAATTACAGAAAGTGTCTTATATTGTAGTGGGAGGGTTGTTATGCAACCTAAATAGGTTCATGTTTTGGGAGAGTTTTTGGACTCGATCCCTGGAGGGCATGAACCAGATCTCCGGTCATATGATGAAGCACTCCAAGATAAAGATGCAGCATCTTGGCAAAGAGTAATGAATAAAAGAATTAGAATATATGTATTCTAATAAAATCTGGAAGCTTGTAGAATCACCAAATGGTGTAAAAGCCGTTGGGTATAAAAAGGTCTATAATAGGAAAAGAGGGATAGGCAAGAAGGTAGTAACTTTCAAAGCAAGGCTTGATGAAAAAGGAAACTTTTTCACTGGTAGTCATGCTTAAGTCTATCCGGATTCTTTTATCTATTTGGCAAGAGGATGTCAAGACAGCATTCCTTAATGGAAGTTTTGAAGAAAGCATCCATAAAAAGCAACCAGAAGGGTTCATTGCAAAGGGCTAAGAGCATATTGTGTGTAAGCTCAATCAGTCTATGGACTGAGGCAAAGCTTCAAGGTCTTGGAACATCCGGTTTATCAAAGTAATTCAGATCTATGGATTTAGTAACCGGATAAGTCTTGTGTATACAAAAGATATGATGGAAACGTGGTGGTATTTCTTGTACTATACTTAGATAATATTTTTGGTAGTTGGAAACAATATCAAAATGTTGTCAGAAGTAAGGGTATGGTTGTCCAAACAATTCGATATAAAGGACTTGGGAGAATGTATATATTCTTGAGATCAAAGTAATAAGGGATCGCAAGAAAAGAATATTTTACTTATCCCAAGCTTCATACATCGGAAAAATCCTTGCTCGTTTTAAGCATACAAAACTCCAAGAAAGGTTTCTTACCTTTTCAGGATGGAGTAACTTTATCTAAAGATATGTCTCTATAGACATCAAAGGAGATAAAGGAAATAAAGGCAGTTCTTTATGCTATGGCTGTTGGAAGCCTAATGTATGCTATGCACGAGATCAGAAATATGTTTTGCCAAGGGCATAGTTAGCAGATATCAAAGTAACCCTGGACAAGGACAGTGGACTGCAGTAAAGCATATATTGTAGTACCTTAGAGGCACTAGAGATTATATGCTAGCTTACAAGGCAGTTAATTTAGTCCTTGTGGGTTGCATGGATTTTGACTTCCAATCGGATAGGGACAATAATAAGTCGACCTCGAGGTTTTGTGTTTACTTTAGGAGGTAAAGTCATAACTATGGAAGAGTGATAAGCATAGGTGTTTTTCTGGACTCCACCATAGAAGCTTAGTATATGGCAAGCCTCTGAGGTAGCCATAAAAGCTGAATGACTCAATAACCTCAAGATAGACTTAGATATGATTTCTAGTTTGTCCAAAGATTATTACAATTTATTGTAATAATATTGGTGCAGTAGCAAACTCGAAGAAACCATAAGTCTATAAAGGCAAGTAAACACAATAGAGCGCAAGTACCACCCAATACGAGAAATCGTATAAACGAGGAGAAGTTGTTGCTACCTAGATTGCATCAGGTGATGACCTATAGATCCTTCCACCGAGGTCCTTAAGGCAAGAGCTTTTGATGGACATGTTGAAGGGTTAGGAATCAGATGTATGACAGCAGATATAGCAGCTTAGTCTTTTAGTATAAGTGGGAGATTGTTAGAGTATATACTAAAAGCCTAGCTTTTGGTATAAACATTTATCTAGAAATAAGAATCACATTGGTCAAATGTCTACATTTATGATAAATGTAGTTGCTCAATTAATTTATATTGTAGATAACATGGTGTGTGGTGTCACACACAGAAGATCATGTTATCGGTTCCTTATAAATTATAAACAGTAGCTCACGACTAAGATGGAAAGGAACAAACCATTGGAAGGTCGTAGTGTAATTAGGTGTTAGTTTATCTTAACTATATAATTACACTAGTACACTTAGAGTGTATTGAGTAGGACCATTTGAGGTCGTTCTTTTTATACTGACTTTATAAAGGAACAAAGACCTCAGTTATTATGGAAGTGTGTGCTCTTAATCCTAATATAATAACAAGCACATATATTTGATATTTATTTCTTTAATTTATCAATGGGTGAGATTTAGTTCGATGAATCAATAAGCCCGATAAGTTGGGAAATGATATCACTTATAGTGTGTGTTGTTGATTATAGAAGGAAACTGTGTCCTAGTGATACTAGGTTGATAATGTCCTCAAGAGGAGCTCATAAGGATTGTCATGTTAAACCCTGCAGGTGTACTTAGTCCGACATGATAATAAGGTTGAGTGGTACTACTCTTGGACTAAGAAATTAATTAAATGAGTTGTCAGTAACTCACTTAATTAGTGGACATTCGATATCTTAAACACAGGGAGACTAACACACTCATAATAAGAAGGAGCCCAAAAATGTAATTTGGGATTGGTGCGGTAGTTCAATAATAATTCTCTAGTGGAATGAATTATTATTGATAAAATTAAGTTGTGTGTTCGGGGCGAACACGGGATGCTTAATTTTATCGGGAGACCAAAACCAATTCCTCCTCTCGGTCCCTATCGTAGCCTCTTATTTATAGAGTTCTATACCCACCTATACCCACCTTCTATACCCACACAATAGGGGTCGGCCAAGCTAGCTTGGGAACAAGCTAGGGCCGGCGTAGGTATAAAATTGGGTGGCCGGCCCTAGCTTGAACCCAAGCTAGTGGGGGTCGGCCAAATTAAATTTAAAAGGGATTTTAATTTTAGTTTTTATTATGTGGAAGAAATAATTTATTAAAGAGAATTAAAATTAAAATATCTCTCTTGTAAAAGATCTACAAAAGATTAAAGAAAGAGATTAAATCTCTTTCCTTATTTGTAGATTGGAGAGTTATTTTATTTTCTCTTTAAAAATTATCCACATGTTGATAAAATTAAAATTATAGAAATTTCCTTTTATCAACCATGAAGAGATTTTTAAAGAGAAATTTTATTTTTAAAATTTCCGGAAACAAATTAGGAAGTTTTAATTGTTGATTAAAACTTGTCCAATTTGCTCTCCAATGATGTGGCCGGCCATTGAACTTTAATTTGGAAAATTTGTTTTATTTTTCTAAATTAAATCATGTCAAGGAAATTGAGAAAATTTTATTGTAATTAAATTTCCTAATTTACCTAGGCCAAGGAATATAAAAGAAGGGGTGAGGGTGCCTTCATGAGACACAACCTCTATTGTTTTCTCTCCCTTTTTCCTTGGTGTTGTGGCCGGCCATTACCCTCTCCCTCTCTTCCTCTTGTGGTGGCCGAATACTTCATCTCTCTTGGAGTTCTTGTGGTGGCCGGATACTACTTGGAGAAGAAGAAGAAGAAGGAGAGAAAGTTAGCATCTCTTGGAGCTTGGTTAGTATTTTGATTTTCTTCTTTGGTAAAATTCTTCCTTTGTGGCCGAACCTTGCTTGGAGGAGAAGAAGGTGGTTGGTGGTTTCTCATCTTGGTAGATCGTTGCCCACACAACGTCCGAGGTTAGAAGAGGAATACGGTAGAAGATCAAGAGGTTTTTCTACAAGGTATAATTAGTAATTTTTATTTCCGCATCATGCTAGTTATTTATGAAAATAATACCAAATACAAGAGGCTTATGATCTAGTATTTCGAATATATTTTTCGATGTTGTGTTCTTTTATTTTCTTTCTTTTCCTTGTGATTTGATTGTTCTCTTTGGTTAACCTAAAGTTATTTTAGGAAATTAAATATTAGCTTTCTATTAAAGGTTTTGTCTAGTCGGTGGTGGTTGCTCCCATATCCAAGAAGGTCATGTGCCTCGCCACGTCAGTACTGGGAACCTTTTATGGAAATTAGTATTTAATGGAATTAATAACTTAAGGAGACTTGGGTCGAATGTGTTAAGTTCCGCAGGAGATCCAAGTTAAAACCTAAAAGAACAAATAGATTAAGTTTTGGATCAAACGTGTTAAGTTCCGCAGGCGATCCAAAATTTAATTTAAAAGAACACATGGTAGCTAGGAAAAAGGTTCAGACCTTTGTACAAAATTTTTGTACAGTGGAACCTCTAGGTTTTCCGAGTAGCAACCAACAACTCCAACCGAGCGGGTTCCTCCTGCCGAGCGGAAGTCGCACGCTGCTCATCAGCCACCCAGAGGACCGAGGGCCGAAGCAATCCGCTCCCCCCATGCTAGGTCCCACGTGCAAGAGGTAGCTGCCGCGCGACCCAAGCCTAAGAAGAAATGGACCCCCAATGTTCTGCTTCTTCCACCGGACGGACACACATAACACCAGGGATTGCCGGAGTCTTCATCTAATCGCCCACCCCGTTCCCAGGAGTGGTGGTCGTCGATCGCCATCAGCTGACAGGCGAGAGAGGCCTCGTGAAGCCGATCGGACGATAGCTGATAGGCGACAACAACAGACTCCCGAGCGGCATCGATCTCCGAGACGGGAGAATCTCCGGATGTCTAGGGAACGGCCCCGACCGTCCGCTCGGGAAGAAGAAAATAGAAGTAATACTTCCCGAGGCGAGATCAACATTATTGCTGGCGGGCCGACCGGAGGCGACTCTAACCGAGCAAGGAAGGCGAGCGTCCGGCAGCTCCAAATCCACGCGGTCGGCTGCAGCCAGGAACGGGCGAGCGGACCCGAAATCAGTTTCGGGCCCAGGGACTTGGAAGGAGTTGAAGTCTCCCACGACGACGCTCTTCTCATCAAAGCGGTAATAGCCAATTACACTATTCATCGTGTTTTTATTGACACAGGAAGCTCGGTCAATATCATATTCAAAAAGGCATTCGATCAACTGCAAATTGATCGATCCGAGCTGCTGCCCATGACGACCCCCCTTTACGGGTTTACGGGCAACGAAGTTCAGCCGGTCGGACAAATCCGATTGGCTATCTCACTGGGAGAGGAGCCGCTCAGGAGGACGCGGACAACAAACTTCGTGGTGGTCGACTCTCCCTCGTCATATAACGTCATTTTGGGACGACCGGCGCTCAGCGAGTTCCGAGCGGCTGTCTCCACCTTCCACCAGAAAATCAAGTTTCCAGTTGAAGACAAAGTGGGAGAAGTACGAGGAGATCAACTAGCGGCTCGGCGATGCTACGTCGAGATGGTCCGAGCAGAAGCCAATTCTGCTCGGAAGTCGCCACGGATCGAGGTGAACGCTATAACTGAAAAACCTCCCTCTTTAGTTTATGAAGAAAAAGAGGAAGTGCAGATTCATCCGACCCGATCAGAGACAACGTTTGTTGCGTCCAACCTGGAGGCAAGCCAGAAACAGGAAGTGATCATATGCCTCCAGAGAAACTGTGATGTCTTCGTCTGATCGACGCATGAGCTGCCCGGAATTTCGCCGAGCATAGCGCGGCACGAGCTACATGTCCGACCGGACGCTCGGCCGGTAAAGCAGAGAAAAAGGGATTTCAGCGCCGAACAGAATGCCATCATCCGGGCGGAAGTTGAGAAGCTTTTGGAGGCCGGCCATATACGCGAGGTTCAGTTCCCGAGATGGCTAGCGAACGTAGTATTAGTCTCCAAGTCGGGCAACAAGTGGAGAGTGTGCATAGATTTTCGGGATCTCAACAAAGCTTGCCCGAAAGACTTTTATCCTCTGCCTCGGATCGATCAACTGGTGGACTCCACAGCTGGCTGCGAGCTGATATGTATGCTCGACGCTTACCAAGGCTATCATCAAGTGCCGCTCGCCCGAGAAGACCAAGAAAAAGTCAGCTTCGTTACAGCCGATAGCACCTATTGCTATAATGTGATGCCGTTCGGACTAAAGAACGCGGGAGCCACTTATCAGCGATTGATGAACAAAGTGTTCAAAGAGCAGATCGGGCGAAATCTGGAAGTATACGTGGACGACATTCTCATCAAGTCCGTCCGAGCGGTCGATCTCTTTGGAGACATGGAAGAGACTTTCAGAACGCTGAGGAGATATGGAGTTAAGCTCAACCCCCAGAAATGTCTGTTCGGAGCCAAGGGCGGGCATTTCTTGGGCTATATAGTGACCGAGCGGGGCATCGAGGCAAATCCCAGCAAAGTGAAAGCCCTACAAGATATGCCGCCCCCAAGAAATCTGTGGGAAGTGCAGCGCTTGACCGGTCGGATAACTGCTCTGTCCAGATTCATCTCCAAGACTGCCGACCGGGCATTACCTTTTTTCAAAATCTTGCGCAAAGCCACCAAGTTTCACTGGGACGAAGAATGTAATCGGGCTTTCGAAGATCTGAAGACATATTTGAATTCTCTTCCGGTACTAGCCAAGCCAACTATGGGTGAGCCACTTTGTATCTACTTATCTTCAACCGAGCAAGCCGTCGGCTCGGCACTAGTAAGGGCGAGCGGAGAAGAGCCTGTATATTTTCTGAGCCATATTTTAAAAGATGCTGAATCTCGCTACACTGGGCTCGAGAAACTGGCTTTCGCTTTGGTCCTCGCCGCTCGGCGCCTTCGTCCTTATTTCTTGGCTCATACTATCATCGTCCGGATGAATAGCCCATTGGGAAGAGTGCTGTTGAATCCCGAAGCGTCCGGACGACTCATTAAATGGACGACGGAGTTGAGCGAATTCGACATCCAATACCAGCCCCGGTCGGCGATAAAGGCGCAGTCCTTGGCGGATTTTGTCACCGAAGTACAAAGGCTAGAACCCGAAGCCATGTGGAAGATATTTGTGGACGGATCGGCCACTCGGCTCGGGAGCGGTATTGGTGTATTGTTGCTTTCTCCCCAAGAAGAAAAGATGCATCTATCCGTCCGGCTTGATTATAGAGCTACGAATAATGAAGCAGAGTATGAACCCCTTATAGCCGGCTTACAGGCTGCCCGGCATGTAGGGGCCGGACGGGTGACGCTACATTCAGACTCCCAATTGGCCGCTCAACAACTCTTAGGCTCCTTTGAAATTAACAACGCTCGGCTCAAGCTTTACGCTCAAGCCTTCGAGAAACTCAAGGCCGACTTTAGAGAGGTTATTATCCAGAAGATACCCCGAGCGGAGAACCAAGCGGCCGATGAGTTAGCCAAACTCGCAAGCTCAATAACGCCGGTCGCCATCCAGCAGCCAGTCGAACAAGTAGCTTTGGTGGCGCACGTCGACCGGATGGAAGGCCTCTCGTTCCCGAGTGACTGGCGGACGCCCATCATGGAGTTTCTCCGCTCGGGCGCTACACCGTCCGATCGGGATGAGGCCCAGCTACTAAGGAGGAGAGCCGGTCGGTTCACGCTCATTGGAGACCAATTATACAAGAAGGCTTTCTCTCGCCCACTGTTGAAATGCGTGAGCTCGGAAGACGCGGCGTACATCCTCCAAGAAGTTCATCAGGGATCCTACGGAGGGCATCCGGGCGGACGATCGCTGGCTAAGAAAATCCTGCTGGCCGGATGATTCTGGCCAACTTTATAAGCAGACGCCGCTTGGACCGTCGCGACGTGCCTTTCTTGTTAAAGGTATCATAATTTCTCTCACCGACCGGCGGAAGAAATGAAAGCAGCTACTGTGTCTTGTCCGTTCGACCAATAGGGAATGGATATTGTGGGTCCGTTTCCTATGGCGACCGGACAGCGAAAATTTTTATTGGTGCCGGTTGATTATTTTTACAAGTGGGTGGAGGCTGAGCCGCTAGCCAAGATCACCGAGCAGATGGTCAAGAAATTTATCTGGCAACATATCATTTGCCGGTTCGGCATCCCTCGCTGACTTGTTTCGGACAACAGGCGGCAATTCACAGGAAAGTTGCTCGAAGATTGGTGCAAAAGCTATGGCATCGAACAGCACTTCACGTCCGTGGCGTACCCCCAAAGCAATGGTCAAGCTGAAGTAGCCAATCGGGAAATTCTTCGCATTTTACGCGCTCGGCTCGACCATCTGGGAGGAAGTTGGGTGGATGAAGTGCCGGGCGTTCTGTGGGCCATCCGGACGACCTCAAAGGAAGGAACAGGTGTCATGCCTTTCCATCTGGTGTACGGCGGCGAAGCGGTGATTCCTGTTGAAGTCGGCGTCGAGTCCGCCCGGATCCAGAATTATAATGATGGCAACGCCGAGTGGAGGAACATGGAGCTAGATTTGGTTGACGAGGAGCAAGCCAAGGCGTCCGTCCGGCTGATGGCGTACCGGCAACGGATGAAGGAAAACTACAACCGGCATGTCATCCCCAGATCATTCCAGGTCGGCGACCTTGTCTGGAAGAAAGTGAAGTCGGTCGGCGACGTCGGCAAGCTATAAGCTCCTTGGGCAGGCCCCTTCAAAATCATCGAAAAACTCCGCTCGGGCGCTTATTATTTGGAAGACGAAGACGGGCGGCAGCTGGATCGGCCGTGGAGCGCGAATCATCTTCAACCGTACCGAGCTGGGTAAGAGGTGCGCTGATGTAATTTCGTATACGTTTCGGTTGCCCATGTACCTGTAATACAGGAAGCCAAAATAATTGAAAGATGGCAAATAGCTTCGCCGAACGGCTGTGTCAAGTTAGCCTTAAAGGTCGTCGAGCTCCGACGTTAAATATCGAGAGACGAGCCGGCGTCTATAAACCCGCCGAGCGGAAGACCATCGAGCTCCGACGTTAAAAATCGAGAGACGAGCCGGCGTCTAAAAACCCGCCGAGCGGAAGACCGTCGAGCTCCGACGTTAAATATCGAGAGACGAGCCGGCGTCTATAAACCCTCCGAGCGGAAGACCGTCGAGCTCCGACGTTAAAAATCGAGAGACGAGCCGGCGTCTATAAACCCCCTGAGCGGAAGACCGTCGAGCTCCGACGTTAAAAATCGAGAGAGAAGCCGGCGTCTATAAACCCCCCGAGCAGAAGGCCGTCGAGCTCCGACGTTAAAAATCGAGAGACGAGCCGTTATAAACCCGCCGAGCGGAAGACCGTCGAACTCCGACGTTAAAAATTGAGACGAGCGGCATCTATAAACCCTCCGGCGGAAGACCGCCGAGCTCCGACGTTAAAAATCGAGACAAGCCGGCATCTATAAATCCTCCGAAGCGGAAGACCGCCGAGCTCGACGTTAAAAATCGAGACGAGCCGGCGTCTATAAATCCTCCGAGCGGAAGACCGTCGAGCTCCGACGTTAAAAATCGAGAGACGAGCCGGCGTCTATAAACCCGCCGAGTGGAAGACCGTCGAGCTCCGACGTTAAAAATCGAGAGACGAGCCGGCATCTATAAACCCTCCGAGCGGAAGACCGTCGAGCTCCGACGTTAAATATCGAGAGACGAGCCGGCGTCTATAAACCCTCCGAGCGGAAGACCGTCGAGCTCCGACGTTAAATATCGAGAGACGAGCTGGCGTCTATAAACCCTCCGAGCGGAAGACCGTCGAGCTCCGTCGTTAAAAATCTAGAGACGGGCCGGCGTCTATAAACCATCCGAGCAGAAGACCGTCAAACTCAGACGGTAAAAATCTACGTTAAGAGGCGGGCAACCAGAGTCTATAACGCCGCTGGACGGGTAACGTTCTGTGTGATCTTCGGCTGTAAAGGCCGACCCATGATCGGGCCTGCCGATAAGGCTAGAATAAAGGCAACGTGTGGCCGAGCGGAACCCTTATAAAATATACTTGGCGCAAGAAAATTAGGACCGAGGCAAAAGTTAAAGATTGGATGCTGGGCGAACAAACAAATAACAAAAGAAGAGAATTCATTTGCGCCGAACAGAGGAAAGACAGAATTTATAATAGTATTCGCCCCGAACGGCCAGCTTACAAAAGACAGCAAACACTTTAAGAGAGTTCATAAACCCTTCATGCACTATCATCAAAATTAAAGAGAGAATCAGGGATGGAGCCCATCATGACTGCCAGATCTTCGGGGGGGGGGGATCGACAGCTCGGTCGGTATGTGGCCCTTGGTCTTCAGATATTCGACTGCCACTTTGATCACCTCCTCAAAAGTCAAGGACAGCTTGTCGCTGAACTTTTCGCCAAATTCATCCGAGCGGACGAATGCTTTGCGCACCTCCGCCGACCAACCGGGCTCCCCGTCTTGATATTCTTTAAAAGTAGCTTTAGAAGCGTCGAGGGCATCTTGAAGATCTTTTAGAGCCCCTTCCGCTTTAGCCTGGTCGGCTGAACGACCCTCCCGTTCGGCGGACAGCGAGGCGTCCAAATCCTTCACCCGCTATTCTAGCCCCCGGTTCTTCACCTTCATCATATCCATGTCATCGATGGTTTTGCGCTTCCGGGCGGTCACGGTCTTTATCTCCTTGTCCCACTGCTTGACCAAAGCCTCAAGTCGAGCCACTTCGCTCGACAAGCCGGAGGACTTACCCCATTCGGCTTCCAGCAGCTTTTTGGCCTTCTCCAGAGCGGTCATTGATTGTTTGCTTTCTCCCGAAGTTTTGAGCTTTTTCAGCTCGTCCTCCAGTTCAGCTAGGCGGTTGCTGATAGCAATCTGCTCCACCCAGTTCTGCAAATGGACGTGATCAGGTTAGAGGTTAAATCAAAGTAACCAGCAAGGTAAAGAATATACCTCAGTCGCCTGCTGCAAATTGTTGTCGCCTAGTTGACCGGGAGTCATAAGCGCGATACGGAGCCGAGCGTCCTCCCAAGCTTTGGCGAGGGGACCCGTGAGAGTGATCTGCTGCTCGGGAACAGTTGGCCGATCAGCAGCCGCTAAATATTCCTCAGAAGGAAGTCGCAGGACAGTTTTTATCGGCCGCGCGCCGCTCGGGTCAACTTGAGGCGCAGCTGCTTTACCAGACGGCTCACCGCTTGAGGAAGGAAGGTCGCCCAATCGTCTAAGACGACGCATAGGCTGGGGAGGACTGGAGGGCGGCACCTCAGAGGTAGCCATGGGAGAGCCGAGCGGCGTGGGGGTACTCTCTATGGAGACCGTCCCGGAGATCACTGGAGCTTCATCACCCCGCTCGGAACGCTGTTCATCAGATGGGGTCGGCTGAGAGACTTGCTCTGGCCGTTTGCGCTTCCGAGTTGCTAGGGGAGCTTCATCGGCAGAACGACCCTCCACTTCGACTTGAGCAGACGGTATATCGCCCGCAGCCTCGGTGGGAGAAGCAGAAGCGGCTAAGGCCTCAGGGACATTCTGAGTCCCCTCACCCTCTCCGGTGGCCGGGCCAGCTAAGACCAAGCCCCATTCGGCGACCTCCCTATTCTTGGCCGCCTCAATCTCAGCGGCTCTCAATTTCAGCCGCTCGGTAGCCTTGGCGCGCCACATGACTTCGGCTACAGAAGCAAATAATAAATCAGTTAGAACAAAAGAAAGAGGACGATAAGAGTACTTACTCATGCTGCAAGGCAAGTCGGCTGGGACGGGGGACAGGCCGAATATATACAGCACTCCCGGAAGGAGCAGCTTATCGATGTGGTAGCGTTGGCCGACCAGCCGGTCGGCTGCATGAAGATAGGCCTGATCGCCCCTAAACTTACCGAGCTCCGGTTGTGCCGGCATCGCCGTCTGCCATTTGATACGGAAAGCCGGTGGCTCGGGGAAACGCATATAGAAAAAATGCTCCTTCCAGTGTTTGTTGGAGCTCGACATATTATCAAAAAGGACAAAACCTATCCTAGATTGGAAAACGAAAGTACCCCACTCGGCTTGCTTAGGATAATAGAAGTAGTGGAAAACTTTGGGATCCAAGGGGATGCCGTTCAGTCTAAAGAGAATTACCACCCCGCTCAGCAGCCTAATGGAGTTCGGAACTATCTGGCCGAGCGGGATGCGAAAGTAGTTGCACACTTGTAAGAAAAACTTATGAGGAGGAAAGCGCAGCCCGGCTAAAAATTGGTCTCGAAAAAAGAGGACAGTGCCGGGCGACGGTTCATGAGGCCGGTCGGCGGGGGGTGGCTAATACTATGTGGTGGTCGGCAGGGATCTCATAGGTCCGAGCGAGGCGCAGTGCGTCCTCCTCGTCAAACCGGCTCTCCATGGTCGTGTACCAAAGACCAGGAGCGCCGGCGGTCGGCTGGGAAGTGCTAGTCATGGTCGAAAGTCGGGACAAAAACAAAGGGAAATCAAGCAAGGAAGAAAGATGGCAAAACGACAAGGGTAGCTAATCGAAAGCATAAAGGAATGAGGAAGTGAAGAAAAGAAGGGCTTACGAGTAAAAGGGTGATCAAAATGGGTTGCGAGGTCGTCGGAGAGCTGAGAAACGGAGTCGCCGGAGCAGAAAGAAGCAGCAGGGTGTCGAGGTGCGATGAAGCAGGAATGCGGCGGAGAGAAGAAATCGGAAACTTTATAGCGTTGGCCTCTGATAGCCCTAGTCGTCGGATTCAGGTTGCAAAAAACGAAGCTATCATCAAACCGTTCATTTCAAACGACGACTGTCCCATCGGAGGTAACGCCACCGCCATACGCTGACAAAAGCGAGATCGCCACATGTCAGCAGAATACAGGTAACATTTAATGAACGCCCCTTACTGCGCGCAGTGCACGTGCTGGGCAGTAAAGGGGAAGATTCGGTATGGATTCCAAGGGAATACAAGGCACGGGCAAGACACAGCCGAACGGGTACAACGAAGAGGGTAAACCGAGCGGATGAGCATCCCCAAGCCCTGCCGAGCGGACTAGTGTAGCGGTCGTTACTCAGTCAGATCGGCAGTCCAGTCAGTCAGACTTCGCCTCCTTCGACTAGACTTGAGGGGGAGGCAAGTGATCTGGCGGTAAGAACAGGGGACCCCATTTTGAGGAGTCAACGCCACGGGGAAGTCAAAGGGCCAGGTGGTCCATAGGAAAAGGAGGGACCGATCGGATGCTCGAGAGAAGGTCGGGCCGATCGGCCGACCGGAGAAGGGTGGCTGACCGACCGGATGGCCGACCGGTGTTTAACTGACGGCCAAAAGGTGCCCCGATGGGAGTCGGGGTTCCGACGCTCGATTGAATAGGAATGAAGGGCCGAGCGGAAGTCACGCTCGGCCGAAAACATAAGGTAGCATACTGCTAACAGTATCCACAAAGCACATGACCTAGAATCTCCCAAATAAACCACTATATATATCCGGGCGGACGTAAGGTGGAGGCTGTCCGGCCGGACACCCCGGCATGGAGTAGGGAGAGAAGGACAAGGAACATCTTCTGACAGCTGTCATGCTCTATGACTAGGCCATACTCCAAATCTGGCGACAAGGTGTTCTGCTGTCCCATCGAAGACGTGCCTGGACTGTAGCAGTATGGTGTCAGGTAAGCTTTCTGATAAACACATACCGAGGTATGGGCTGAGGACACGTATTTGCCTCGGTAGGTGTGCGTGAGCTCCTTCACCGCTCTATATAAGGAGCCTTATACTTCGCTGGAGGTACGCGTTCTGAGAGACTGGGAGCCACTTTCTTGTTGTCGAGCTTTGCCTGACTTGAGCGTCGGAGGGTCGCCGCCGGGAACCCCTTCCCGGCCCGACTTCTGTGCAGGTTCGCCGGAGGATCATACGACCAGTCGAAGATCTACGTCAGCGACTTGGAGAGCGTCACGTGCCCAGCGTCCGTTGATTCAGCTTTCGGACAGGATCATGCACAATCAGTGGTTAAACCTTCTGGCAGTTCGGACTCTAATACCAATTGTATGATCGAAAAGAATTTAGATATCTCCACAATGATATGATATTGTCCACTTTGGGCCTAAGCCCTTATGGTTTTGCTCTTGGGCTATACCCAAAAGGCCTCATCTCAATGGAGATATATTTTCTTTATAAACCCATGATCTTTTCCATGTGTTTTTAATATGGGACTATACTTGTAACCTTGCAATCCCAACAGGTACTAGGAGTAGAGTTGTTTCATTGATTTAGATATACGTAGGGTTAGTTCTCATCAAAATCATCAAAGAATTAAAATCATGAAAATTGATGATCACTTGTGCATATAAATTCAAATAGAGGAAATTATTCTAATCAATTAGCAACTCAAAGTGGATTACATTAATTCCTCCCTCCATTTTTGTTTCTATTTAAGACATGCATTAGGGCTACTTAAGGTTAGGCACACAAAGCTTAGATGAAATGCAAAGCTAGTGATGCGGTGATGATGAAAGGATCCACCCTGCTATTACAGTCGAGGTTAAAGGAGGTCAAAGTCAAGATAGTCAACTAGTGAAAGGCATCTACCGGTCGGGTAATCATGCTCCGACCGGGGAGAGGGCTTCGACCCGTCGTCGACTTTGACATAGGGAGCATTCAAGCAACCGATGCTCAAGGGAGAACGACGCGCAGAGGCTCGTGAGCCGAGCGGGCACCCCGCTCGGACTGCCAACGAGGCCAGACATCGACAGAGTTTAACTTTGGTCGGGCAGCTACTCTGCTCGGCCTGATAACAGAGTCGACATTAGCCAAGCACGCAGATAGTGGACTTCCGGTCGAGCGGCTATCCCACTCTGCCCAACAACAGAGCAGAGCACGCGGGCAGTGGACTTCCAGCCAGGCGGCTATCCCGCTCGGTCTGACAACGGACAACACGTGGATAGTGGGCTTCTGGCCGGGCGGCTATCCCGCTCGGCCTGACAACGGACAGCACGTGGACAATGGAATTCCGGCCGAGTGGTTATTCCTCTCGGCCCAACAACAGATATAGTAGGCTATCTTTCGACATCCTTTCGGGAGCTAGTGCCGCTGATAGACAATATGGCCAGACAAAAGATCGTACGATGGAATCTTCCACTGTCACTTTAGAGATATGTTCGGCATGTTAAGGTACTGTGTCAGGGACAAGTCTTTTCAGGGAAAGCTTTGAAATGAGTGCTTGTCTTAGGAAGCATGCACGCGCGCTACCAAAGCTCTATATAAAGGGGGTCCAAGCTTCAGCGGAGGTATGCGATATTTTACTGTTGCGCTACAGTCTTCTTGTTGCTTTACTCTTTGTTTCTTCTTGTTTGCCAGAAACTGACTTGAGCATCGGAGGGTCATCGCCGGAGACCCCTTCCCTGTCTCGGCACTGATGTCAATTGTGTTGTAGGATGGAGCGAAGTCCACAGGAAATTAACGAGAACACTACATCTCTAACATCTATCTCATCGACTTTCGAACAAGATCAGCTAGCAAATAATTTAAGAAGATAGAAAGGAGAGTTGTGAATATATAGTTTAAACTAATAATATCACGATCCAATCATTGTAAAGGATCAAACTTGAATATAATATACTCCTAGCAATTATCAATTGTTTTTATCAATTATTTCATGCATGCTTAATAATCAACAAGAAGTGCCAACGGTAAGAAGTTCCGAAGGCAATAATGAACGAACGAGTAAAATATATATGGTACAAGGGAGGTGCTGCACATAAGATGTTGTCATTAATGAGATTTAGGGTTTGAATTTTAGTAAAGTCGAGGTAAATATTTTTTTATGTGTTAGTCATTATTCCAAAGGCTGGTAGTTGTCCATAATTTATCTCCTCCGTGTTGATCTTGGGACGAATTGACGGAGACAATGGAGACGAGCGTATTCACTTTTTACCACCAAAGAGAGGAATGAGAAAGAATCGAGTAGAGGCATAGTTGAGAAAGGTTGTTAAACCCCTTTCATTTTGTTTAAGTTACAGAAGAAAAGTTAGGAGTCAAGTATCTACATAAAATTATTTCCCTCGTATTTCATGCACAAAAGTAAATTGAATATATAGTTTCAAATACAAACTTATCAACTTTTAAAATTTTAAATTTCAAATTGTTTCAAAATAATTAGTCTAGCTATAAGATTAACCCCATAATTAACTATCATAGAGAGTCAACTTGTTTGCAACTCATCAAACCGATAGTATACTAAAATGGTGAATGGTGATAATATTATGTTGTTAGTAACATTTCGAATCGAAGGTGATAACTAATAGTGATAATTAATGTCGCTAGCAAATCAACACCATGAAGAAGGTGTTAACTAAATTGCACTAATCTACTAGAAGATATTAACTAAGGACTACTGATAACATATATGCTGAAGGCAAGCTAGGCATTGATCCCATCTCAACCTCTTTATTCAAAGCTCCACTGGCTAGCAGTGTTAAATTGAAGTTGAAGTACTGTAGCAAGTGACTTTGAAATCTAAAAAACCCTAGATTGAATATTCACTTCTTCCATATATTTTTATATAAAAAAATAAAGAATTCAATTGTACATACATACATACATACATACAAGTTAATTAATATGTACATACATATCTACCTTTGTACATATTTTGTCACTCTATCTTAATCCATTCACCAAAGAGCTTCAACCTCTTCTTGTTCTCCATCTTGGGCGACATCATCGACAACACCACCTCTCCATCCTCATACTTGGCCTTCATTTTCCTCTTCAATTCACCCTCCTCTCCTTGATGCCTCACCCTCCTCTTAAAGTTGAGCCCTAACCCTATTTCTACTCCCTCACTCGTGCTCCAACTAGAGTCCTGATGATCTTCTCTACATTTCCGGTCGTCGTCTTTGCTCTCCTTGTTCTCGACATGCTTGATTATGTCTATCAAGCAGTATGGCTGTCGGAGCCCATTCCTCTCGTTGCACTGGTAGAAAGCCACTGTGTCCTTGGCACACAGTCGCTTTTCCTTCACAAACCGATTCCACCCCTTAGTAAACACGTAGCTTTGGCTGCTCTTCCAGTAGCAGTACCGGAATGCCCACCAGTGTCCCTCCTTGTCCACAAACTTCATCAGCAGTTCGTCTTGTGCTGAGCCCTCAACGTGAGAGAAGTGTTGCGTAGCATACTTCTTAGGGATCACCAACCTAAGTCGATACGATATAATCATAGGATAAGACTGCGTACAATAGACCATGTCCCAAGACTTCATGCAGGGGATTAATTAACCTTTTCGTAGCTAAGATTGCATGGATTAATCTCTAGCTACCTGTTTAACTTGCCGACATCGCTGGGCGTTAGCTCCTTGGTGAACATCTCCACCGCCACCACGTCGTCCCTGAGGCCGCCGGGCGCCAGCTTGGTCGCCGGCGCGAGGGCGACCCTGTTTTCGTAGGTGGCCGCCGCCGCGGCGCTCTTCGACAAGAAGGCGTTGGGCCAGATGCAATCGCGGCCGTGGGCGTCGTAGACCTGCGCGTCGTCCCAGCGGTCGTCGTAGAGCCGCAGCATGACGCCCTTGTGGCGGTCCTGGCCGTCGACGGCGGGCTCGTTCGAGGCGGCCGTGTCGCCGGCGGCGGGGGACGACGGGCGCGGGCCCTGACCGCAGCGGCAGCCTCCGCCGCCCCACATTACGCTGTTGGAGCCGGAGCCTTCCCGCGGCTCCGAACTCATGATCACGGAAATCGCAGCCAGCCGCCTGGTAGCTAGGAAATTTTTTTGCGTATCCAGACGAAAGAAAAAGACAAGAAAAAAAAAACAAAAATCCGAGTGAAAAAACGATCTCAAATCCCGAGGAAGTAAGATCCGATGAAGAAGATCTAGAGATGGAAGAAAGATTGAAGGGAATCGGGAATTAAAGAGGTGGATATAAAGCAAGAGATACTCGAGAGGAGGAGGTGCATGGGAAAGTTGGTTTGCAGGACTAATTAGGGAATGACCTGGCTGGATTTAGGCGATGAACAGCATCACTAGATTGTGATGAGCTGGCTCAGACAGCAAAAGGACAAAAATGAAAAGAGAGAATGGACGATGATCGTCTCATTTGAGGGCGGTGATGAATTTGAGGAAGCTCGACTGTCAATCAACTACACCGCAAGTGAGGAGGGTACGGATTCCGTGGGTTGCCATTTTTGGATAGTAAAAAGATAGCAAACTTTTTATTCCCTTTTTCCCACAAATTTTTAATCGGCCAATTTATTAATATTGTTTAAGCCCCGTGCCTTTCTCAAATAAGCTAAATATTCTAGACAACTTACTTAAAAGTTATGAAAATTTTAAATGACGTTTCTAATTTTCAGATTTCAACGCACTTATTTCCTATTTCCCTCTTTTCGTTATTACAATGGTGTTACATTTAAAAAAACATCATTGATGTTGATTTTCCAAAATCAATTACATAAGTTTAAAATCAACACTATTGGGGTGTTATTTTTGAAAACTAATACTATAATGTCATTGTTCTTTGAAATCCAACACAATGGCAAGAGGGGTATATATGGAAAACAAATGTGCTATTTAAGAAATCTAAGGTGACGTTTTGTTTAGAGGTTTGAGAATAAGTGAATAGATTCATTCTCAAATTTTATGTTTGGTTGATGAGAATAGAATCAAGATTTGAGAATGAAATCCAAAAATTAATATGGATGAAACCTACTCCCTCCCTTGAATTTTGATGGAATAGAAATGAGAATTAAGTTTTAGACGAAAATACCCTTAGTATATTTTATCAATTTTTCTTTCATTTCACTCTCTATCATCATACTTTCTCTCTCCTTATCACATATTCTATACTATTTCTTCTCTGTATTCTCTCTCATCAAAGACACTTACTCATCATTTTCTCTCTATTCATTCTCTCCTCCTTTTTTATTATACTTTTTCTCTCATCATACTTTCTTTGTCCTAAATCTCTCTTACCATACTCTCTCTCCATATTTTCTCTCATCACACTTTCTCTCTTTTCATTCTCTTCCATTACACTCTCTCTCTCCCCTCATTTTCTCTCATCACACTTTCCCTCTCTTCATTTTTTCCCATTACGCTTTCTTTCTCATCACATTTTCGCATCATACTTTCTCTCCTCAATCTCCCATTTTCTCTCGTCATAGTTTCTCTCTCTTCATTTTTCCCATCACAGTACATTTTCTCTCTCATCATACTTTTTCTCTTCTCAATCTCTCCTATCAGACTCTCTTTTCTCATTTTCTCTCATCACATTTTCACTATCTTCATTTTTTCTCATTATACTATCTTTCTCATCATATGTTTCTCTCACATTCAACTTTCTCTTCCATGTAATTTTTTCTCTTATTTTTCTCTGAGGTTAAAAAATGAAATTTAGATTCATTCTGATTGAAAATATTCAACTAATAAAATATTATTTTTAATAATGATAATCAAACTCATACCATTTCTATTTTATAATATTATGATACTTATTCGGATTTGTAAGAGAGAACTAAACGCCACCTAAAATTTAGATATATCTTTTAAAAATTTCACAACTTTAAATGCGTCTCAATTACAGATTTATTAATATTCAAATAATCTAAATATTCTAAGATACTTTAGTAGTGTCAATCTGGCTAATATGAGCTAGCATGGCTAGAAATAGGTCGTACCAAGCCTAGTCAAGAGATCAGGTTGTGTAAGGTGGTGGGGGTACGACTCACATGGGTCGGCTCACTTTAGAAGGTAAGTAAAACTTTATCATTGCATGGGTTACGTCTCTCTAGAGTTGTTATTTGTGTTGATTTGGGTTTTAATGTATTAAAATATAATACAATAAAAATTATTTAATAAATTCCTTTTTATTTATTTTGATTTATAAATTTGTTCAAAGAGAATACGAGTCGTTAATTTATTAAAATAAATTAAAAGATTAATTATTTAATAAATTTCTTTCTAATGTGTTTTCAAATGATATTTATTTTAATTTATAATTTATACAATTTTTTGAAAATTTTTAATCTCAAATTTTATTTTAGCGACGCTTAATGTATCTACGTTGTCAAATGACTACAATTTGAGGTAGGAAAACTTTTCACTATTATTAATGACGTTAAGTGCAGAATGCGTCGTCATGTCACATTTGGCGACGTATTTTCTATGTTGTGTCGCAAAATGACCCAGGGAAAATTTGCGTTACCTTTTAACGACATGGAGTGAAATGTGTGTCGTGAAAGGTCTTCATTTGACGACTCGTATTGTTTAACACATCGCTAAATGATACAAAATAAATGTGGGAAAATTTCCTCCTAATGTTCTATCTTTTAGCGACGTGAAACATTCCAAGCATCGCCAAAAGATCATATTTTGCGACGTTGATCATGCTATGCATCGCTAAAAGTCAGAATTCTTATAGCGTGTATATAAGAATATTATAGTAATGTTTTATATAGGTAATAGGCTAACAAGAGAATAATTGCAAAATAATGCCTTAAAAGATTAAGGCATCAGAATTAGTGTCTCACTAAATGGGTCCAAATGATAGAACAAGAATAAATCACATGTCTCACGTAAGTATAATGATAGAAGTATGCTCATTTCGACACCACTAGTTGTTTTTATATAATCTCTTTTTGTATAAAACATCAATTACATTAGAACATCATATCTTAGGATAGCATCCATATCCTTTAAAATCCAAAACAAAAATATAAATTTACTGTGTTTACCTATTTAGTGCCTCAGCTTACAGTCTCATATTGGAGCAAAATCTCACAAGGTAGAAAAGAAGAGAAGAAGAAGATTTACTACCATAAGTTTTGCAAATTCCATATCTTCTTCCGTCAGACTCGCGAGCTACTCTTCGAAATTCAGAACTAGAGTTCCAGGCAATTGTACACAATCCATTGTAGCAAGAACTATTCCTGATATTGTTGTATCTGGTTCAACCTACTGAACCATATCGAATGTAGAATCATGTGAAAGATGTCATACTTGAGTGGCTTGGCATGCCACAGGAAGTGCTTCTTCAGCCTCCTCACACAATTGTGCATTCTGATGTATTTTCTATGAGATATCCCTAACAATATGTTCTTCAAGTTTGGTATATCCTTCTCGGCGACTACTACAGAAAACGAACTCCAATCCAACACTTCCTCAAAAGGGAGAACAAAATTGTCGGCTATGATCACTGGAACACACTCAGCATGTATGGCCTCTACAATCCTTGGGCTGTTGACTTCAAAACCCATGGGACAGATGCAGAACTTGCTGGCTCTCATATGCTCGACATAGGACATTGTCCTTGAGACTCTATTCGGGAGTCGTCTATAGATTTTCATGTCTTCATCTTTGTCATTCCCCCAGTGCTTGTTGAGGATTGGCCTGACCCTTCCGTGCATATTACCAGCGTAGAAGGCAAGAATAGAACGCTGAGAAATGGGCCTCCCGTCACCGACATACTTAAAGAGGCCTCTTTGGCACTTTGATAGTGGTTTCGGGGAGTGACACATCTTTTCCGCGAATAAATATACCTTCTGAAGCATCAGCATTGCACAGGGCTTTGATGGTGTTCTTACAAAGTTCTTCATGTAGAATCGTTGTGTAAGGTCCCTGTAGGATCTTACTTGTTATTACAGGAACTTGTATATATACTGAACTGTAAGATGCCTAAACAGTTATGTAGATTTACCCAGTCATGGCAAGCAACCAAAAAATGATCCCTTCCTCTAGTTCGATTCCAAAAGGGATACTTTGCGGCAATGTCGTTCACATAGTCTCTTAGAAACAACGATAAGGGCCTCATGTTGTGTGAGTTAGGCACATAAAGGGCAAGCTTTAGCTTCCTTATACTGTATGGTAGATAGAACAAATGAGCTTTGCTTGGATCCTTAGTCACAAATCCCCTGTTCTCCTCCAACAATTTCATAAACCATCCTTCAGAAGCATAAATACCTTGAAGTTCTGGTGTGTGGAAAATGGGTCTCCGACCATCTTCATAGATATAAACTTTAAGTATTCTCTCCATCAGTTCATAGCTCCTGAAAATTATAGCTATTTTTCAGATGCACAAGCCTTCTTTTTCTAAGGTTTTATAGATAGAACTATTGATTAGATAAACTTTGATTTGCATTCTTTAGTTCATGATTGCTGGAAGCTATGAAATTCAAGTGATCTAAAACATTGTGAATTCGAAGGCTTCACGGAGAAGAAAACAAAAGTCCGTGCCCTAAATAATTAGGGCATCAATTCATGTTGGGAAAGAACACAGAATTGGGTAATTTCATCGTCTCTGACCTCTTGAAGATCGATACGTTGCGGAACAGAAGGGAATACAGTTCTGGATCATCGGAAACTGCAGGGGCGTCGTCTAATTCCTTCCTGACACGCCTGAGTGCCTCCTCCGGCGCCATTCTCCAATAAGCCACCTACACGAACTCAATAACAATGCCGACACAATCTTCATTGGGATCGAAAGATAAACCAGATTTCTCAATATATGTTCTACCTCATGGCCGCGCAAAGGTCGGTGCTTTGCATCGGCACGGTTAGGGATCAACCCTGCGGAAGCCGAATCCAAAGGGCTTGGAGGTGTTGGGGATGACGGCCCAGGAGGAGGAGCGGAGGAATGAGTTGCAGGTTGGATTTGTTGGAGGCGGACGAGAACGGAAGGAGGCGGGGGGAGAAGAGGCTCAGAGGAGGAGAAGACGGCGAGGAGGGCGGTGGCAGAAGCTGCGAGGAGGGCGAAGGTGGCGACACGGCGGCGGCTGCAGAAAGCAATCGCTCGGCCATGGCGGTGGCGTCTGGCGGCGAGTGACCTTGAATCCGCGGCCGCCGCCATGTACGAGGGCCTCATGGTGAGGAGGATGGACGGAGAAGAGGAAATGGAGAGAGAAGCGGAGGCGGAAGGCAACCAATTAAAGGTTGCCCCTTTCGTTAGTGCGGACGTTAGTGCGGACAAGAGTGCTACTCCGCTGTCACCTACAAGACAGGCAACTGGGAATTAGCGGAGCGACCCGGGGCGTAAAGAAAATGTATTGGTCGATTCTGTGTTGTCTGTCCCAGATATGTGTCGTGTCTCCTCGTCGGTTGTGGAATTGCGGGAGGCGATTTTGGTTTTTTTTTTATTAATAATGTGTTCAAATTTAATCCTATTAATTTTAGAGATAAACTATTTTTATATATATATAATTCTCCTATAAATTCGAAGCACAGACTAAAAATAAATATTATTTTTATTCATTGTTAATAAAATTAGAAGAAAATACTAAAAATTAAAAGAGCATCTCAAATTAAGGAAACATAGAATGAATACCGTAAAAGAAAATCAAATGGATGTCTTATCTATAATTTTATTTTAAAATACTCATGATCCAGTGTTATTATAGCAACTAATAGTCAGCTTCTATATATTGTAACAATTTACTATCAACTTCTACATAATGTAATAATTACTGATTAATTTCTACACAACCAATTATAATCAAATAATGCTCATTTTAAATATTATGAGGGTGATAAAACCCTTTAATTTATTTGTTATCACTCTCAAATAAATAAAATTAATATAAGTTTGCAACTAATTTCGTACTAGCTAGTTATTAATTTTTAGAAGATTAATACTCATTTCAAATATAATGGATGTGATAAAATCCTTTAATTTGGTTTACTCATTTAGGTATTATGTTAATCAGGTTATCATTATAAAATCAAAAAGCCGAGTGATTAATGCTATTATGTTAAATGTGATGTTCATTTAATTATAATTGAAAATGAGACGTCCGACCATTTCATAAATGATGGGCGTAATTTTTGTTTAAAAAAAAAATATATTTATTACAATGGTTGCAAAGATAAAATATTTTTAAATACAACTAATGAAAATATTAAATTATTTGAGTGAAATTAATTTTAAGGCAGGATTTTTTTAAAAAAAAAATTGAGAGGAGAAGGAATTTTAAGAATTATTTTAATATAATAAAAATTTAGCGTGCATTTAAAAATTATCCTAATTTTTTAATCGACCCCAAAAAGGAGAGCACATCTCCTAAATCACTTTTTTATGATCTAGAAATGTACTACTCGTATTTGGAGTCGGATTGTGATCACGATTTGATCATAAATTGTTGTGATCTCTTCTTGGATTCATCGTCCCCATCAAATTATAATTTTTGTTCGGAACGGGATAAGTGATCAGATTATTAGACACCGAGTGAGGGTGTCCTCCAGGCTCCAAACGGTTTCCGACCCGCTTCAAATAAAAACTATAATTTGATGAAGATAATGAACCCAAGAATATTATCGCAATTATTTACGATCGAATAATGATCATGATCCAATCGTAAATACGAATGACCACACCAAGTGGTCCAGGATATCCTGCCGACGGAGAAAAGCCCGAATGTTTCATCCGACGAAGCGTCCAAGAAGGCATCCTCCTTCGCAGAGCGCCTCGCCGTCCGCTTCATCTGGCGCCCTCTCTCCGCCGACGGAGAAATCGCCGTAGCCCTCCTCCACCTATGCGCGTCGCCCATCATGGATGCGCAGGAGCCCCCTACCCTCCGGTGCCTGCGCATCCTCTACCAGAAACTCACCTTCGGCTTCAAGGCCGGATCCCGCGTCTGTTCTAGCTTTCTCTCCCTCTGTGGCGGTGAGGAAAGCGTTGTCCCTGAGGCGGTCCTCTCTCTCACCCAACATAAACTCCGCTAGATCGGTGTCTCCTCCCGCAAACCCTCCTACCTCCACAACCTCGCCCGAAAGTTCCATAGCGGGATCCTTTCCGATGCCGTCATCGTATCCATGGACGACAAGGGCATTTGCACCTGGTCAGTTCACATGTTCATGATCTTCTCACTCCACCGGTCTGATGTCCTTCCCGTAGGAGACCTTGATGTCCACATGGGGTGCAGATGCTTTATAGTCTCGCGGAGGTACCGCAGCTTTCGCAGACGGACCAGATTTGTGAGCACTACTGGAGACCGTATCGCTCTGTAGGGTCTTGGTACATGTGGCGCCTTGGGGAGGTGAAGGGCTCACCCACTCTGGCTTCATGTGGAACACTTGATACGGCAATTGAGGAGGAACAATGCAGCATCAGAAGCTAATTGATCCAGTTCAGATGTTTCACAATCTTGGATGAGAACGTACGCTGCCTGCTAACACTTTTGATTCCCTGCTCCTCTAAATGTAGCTTATTAGAATGGGCCGTTTATCCTTTCTTACGTTCAGTGATTGAGCTGCTGTCTGTACCGAAATTCTCAAGTTTCTTATATGGTAATTTACATTCTGCCTATGTTGTGTTTGCTCATTGACTCATCAACTTCCGCCACTTTTCTATTGGATTTCTTATAGCCTTCCATGTCTATGTTTCTTTAGAGTTTGCGCTTAGTATCAACACTTCAGCGTGGGTGGAAAATGGTGATAAAACATTATTGGTCATCTGAGACAATTGCTTGTTATCATTCATTTTCATCTACCTTCCACGTTATTATGCTAATCTGGTGATAGATCAGAAAATAGGAATTAAGAAGTGCCAGGTTGTTCTATATTTTTAACCTAGACCACAGACAACTGAATCTTAGTGAATAGAACTTATCATCATTTTGCATTGTTAATTTTTATGAATTTTGTACTTTCTTGGTGCTTTCAGTATATTTGGTCGTTTGATGTGTCTGGTTGGAAGTGTATCAACAGGGAGGTCATGATGAAGATATTTTTAATGGGATAAAGAATGAATAGGTAAAATGGATAGAAGTTTCAAAATTATTTTGTATGTTGTGTGGTTCTTAGTTGAGAGAGAAAAATATATATATTATTTCTAACAAAACCGCTATTTAACTATTTGAAAATATTTATTATTTGATGATTCCATTATCTATGTCCAACTTTTACATAAAATAAAATTTTCATAAATATAAAATAATGTAAAAATACACAAGGTTAAGATGCCAAATTTCATAATGACTCTAGTAGTAGATGAACTGTGTCTATGATTTATTGGGTCAATAAGGCTATATCTACAAATGCTGATGTTTCACTAGAGTTGCCAGGAGTCAGCTTTTTATTTCTTGGATCCACTTCGAGTTTTATTTACAGACAAATATTATTTTGTTTCTTTTTTATGGTATTCTAGCCAATGTAAACGACAGTAGCTGCCTGACGCTAATTATGTTATTGCAATTTGCAGTAACACCTCTTGACTGAATTTGACACAGTACTATCAATTCTAGCCAATAACTCGATCACTTGTAGAGATGTTTTGCAGTCATCAAATGGTTATCTGCATTACCATGCAACATTAACCTAATCCAACCCACCCTGCTATCACTCTTCAATTTAACTAGCATACGAGGTAAAATGTCTGCTAATTAATGGTACCAGGTTCTGTTGCATGTAAAGTCAGTGGTACTTTGACTATTTCACGTGTCAATTATTTTGGATCCACAAATCCAAAAAGCAAAGTGAGGTTGTTAAATTGCCAAATCTTGAAGTAAGATTACAGTCAAGAAAAGAGTTCGAGCAATCACAAGAGTGAAATCACAGAACAAGTTAGAAAAGGTTTGAATTTAGCTTCTGCAAACCCTTCTGGAATAGGAAATTTGAAGGTTAAGATTCTATCTTTTAATGGTCCACCATGGAATTTGGCGTTGGTTTTGGAGAAGAGACAATGGACTGATTATATGATTACGTGGAAATTGGAAACAGTTAGCCCAAAGTTGATTTGATTCACTAATATTTTTGGTTGTTCTTTCATTGTGTTATTTCTTTCCTAAACGAGCCTAATTCAATCTCACGAAAATGTTTCAGTGAATATTATAAGAAGCATTAAATATCACTGTGTATTTTGTTTCAGCTGTTTGGATGCTGATCATTTGCTAAGATCCAAGATGTTGATCATTTGATAAGTTTCATCCAACTGTTGTCCATGCAACTAGTAATTTTAGTTATAGTAGCTAGTTTGATGACCTTTTGCTATCTTTTTTGCTGAATATTTCTCAGAACTTTCTAATGAAATGCACAAGACTTGAGTTGGGCAACCGTGTGGCTCTTTGTCACATAGCATGCATTTAGTTGAGATGTTTTGACATATTGACATTAGGCAAAAAAATTCCGTCTGGGTAACATTTTTGCACTAAAATGATCTAATCCATGGTGCTTGCATGCATTCGTCTTCCAAGGGAAGAATTGACAAGTAATCAAAAAGCTAGAAGTTTATTTTTTTGCCTCGCTGACTCTAGATGATCTACCATCTAAGCTAGACTGACTTGTTGGGGCATAAGAGAGACATGCGCTGTTTCTGTTTCAAGCTATGAATTCCTTGATGAATAAACTTCTTTCGGTGGTAATGATGCTTCAAAGTGTCCATTGTTGTGGCACCATGATTTAGTTTTAATCTGAGTGTTGTGGAATAAGGAAAATTCTTTATGGATTTAGGGGAGCAAATTAGTGTTAGTTTGAGTTTAATAATTTTGGATCGAAATGGCTGTATTATCATATAGGTCCAATGGTTGAGTTTAGTGGTCGAGCTTAGTAAGTTAATGAGTTATCATCATTGCTGAAGAGCCATTATTGCTACTGAGATGTCGGCTCCTGTCTTTTGTGCCAACGTCGAAGGGACGTTAAGTGCAACTATCGTGTTGCCTCAGGCACCAATGTTATGCATGTTTTATGAAGATAGCCAAGACTTGTCATATGTTTGTTTGAGTATATGATATTATAGTTCAACCGATAGCTGAGGATCCATATCATTGCAAACTATGTGCTGTTTAACTATCCAAGTGAATACTAATAATCACTTGTAAGCAATTTGGTTTGGGTCTACGTATACTGTGACCAACTATGCCACTGCTAGGCACATACTGTGCAACTATTAAGATATGGGAAAGGAGAACTCGGTATACATAATTTTGGATTGGAGCAAGCAGATATCTACTGACTGTTATTTTTGAGTGTTTTTCAATTGAATGTTGCCTTCTGATTAGACAGGCTTTGATGACCAGATGTCGAATGGTGCTTGAGATGCCTTCTTGTGATTATTGTCTTGGTCGTCATCCTTGTTGCACAAAGTACAGAATGAGGTTTCTGTGTCACATAATTGATGATTGGATCTGGGTTAATAAGTACATGATTGTCTTTTGGTGGATTTTTCCGCCTAGAATGTGACTTACTTTACCGGACATCTCCTGTAACAAATGAGTGAAATTTTCAAGAAATCTTGTCAATGGTTGCAGATATGGTGGACCTGTGCCGGATTAGGATTTTAGCTTTCTATGTACGCATCCTTAAACATGGACTATGGGTTACAAAGGATCTGCATGTGAACTGTTTATCTGTATCTGAAGATGACTATTGCAAATGAGGACCACTACGCAAGGTGAAATTTGAAGTTTGTCAATATATGAAGGTATGGTTTATTGGTTTTCTTGGTTTTTGAGTTTGGCAATGATTGTTCATGGTAAAATCTCCTTGTGTAAATGGAATTGTTATGCTATTTTCTTTTTGATATCATGCTTATTTTGTAAGGCATGGCGCCCAGCTAGAAGCTGTGCACCTTGCTTTACTGCACAGACTGACCATCGTTCACGACTATTCATAACCTACCTCAGTAGATTTTTGCCCATAGCTCTTCCATAACTCCCTGCCTTTATCATCCTGTGGTCCACCGAATCTGCCCATCCTGATTGGCTCCCTCAATTTGTCCGATTAGATTGGCCTAACACTGCTGATTAAGTCTGTCCACAAAAACTAACATACATGTAATTGAAAATGTGCATAATTCTTTTTCGTTTTTCTGTGATAATTGTTGATGAAGGATTTATGGTGGCTCTTTTTCCCCCACCAACCGAGATGTGGTCGTCACGCCATTCTTGACTTTTTAAGTTTTGATACATTGGATTCCATGCACACCGTCACATGGTTTCCCACTACCTTATCGCTTCTTACACCATATGCCTCTCTACCCGTGCAGTTGATTCTATTTGGGAATTTTACTGTTCTCTTCTTGTTCTTAGTCCATGATTATGATCGATTTAGTTCAACATTTTTATACCATAATCAAGTGCTAAGTAAGCTTGTAAGTTTATTCATAGACTATACAGCTTAATAAAGGTTGATGCTAAATATATACACTCTTTCATGCACGTGAATATGATGTCCATTTTATCAACTGAACTGGAGTAGCAGTTAAGTTAACAAAGAGAGTTGGCTTGAGACTATGTTAATTGTCCTGTATTCAATATCTTTCAGCTGATGATCCGATATGGATGGTGCCTGAAACTGAATAGGTGGTAAAGCAACAGGAATTTAGCATCTAAGAGACGAGTGGAATGTTGTAATCAAGACATGGCATGCGCCCTCTCGAGAAAGAGATTCCTTGCCTAACAATCCAGTCCAGATCAAAAGGAAAAGCATACCGAGCCAAGTAGAAGCAGCAGTGGTACAAAAAGAAAGATCCTCTTGGATAACACTCAAAGTGAAGCAATTAGTTCTTCGAATCATGTGCTCTAATTTAACGGAGACAGAGATCCCGCTGATGCATACAATCAATTGTGAGCTCTCTCTAGTGCAGGAATGAGTGAGATTGTCGGGTGCTAGTAAATGAATAGCATGCATGTTACAGTAAAAACATGATATGACATGACGAAACAAAGTTAGGTTGACCGTAGATGTGGAGACTGCAGCCATCACCCTTTCTAGTGCTGGAATTCTGACACCCCACCGAGGCCTGGCCCTGGGCATGGCCTTGGCGTGGGGCGTGGTGACTGAACCAGCAAGCCCAGAGGCCCCCACCCGGCTTTATATCCATCCCCCTCCTTTGCTTTTGCGCCGGTGCAAGCCAAACCCCTGTGGTCAAAGCAGGAGGTGCGGTGTGACTTTATTAGCCTGCAGCGATCCCCAGTACTACACTGCAGGAGGCAGCAACGATCTTTTGTACAGAAGTTCTGAGGTGATTTAATTTCAACAATTATTATTATTTAATTCAAGTAAATATCACTTTTTTCGTATATAGTTTTTAGAGAAATGATATTTATCTAGAATTTTCATCTAGAAAAGTCATCTAGATAGACACATAAATAATGGACCCACAAAAAATGAAATGATGGGTCCCATCTTTTATATGTCTATCTAGATGAATTTTCTAGATGAAAATTCTAGATGAGTATCATAGCTCATAGTTTTTATTGGGTAAAAAAAATAAAATTTTTTCATTTTATCGAAATTCGAAAGGATAAATAAAAATAACGATGAGTCCTCATATAACAAATAAATTAAACAAAGTTGTTATAATTATACAATTAGAATAATACAATTATAGCAATTATAAATTATAATTATTATAATATAATATTGATTAATAATTATTATGATAAAAGATGATTATTTTTATCTTGATATTGCTCACAGTTCTTTCAATAGTAGACCAAGATAAATTATTGTCAATAATTTATCTTTATCTTATTATAATAAATTTCTCATAAAAATTATGATTCATAAACTCATGATGTTACCAATTTTAAAATATAAAATTAAAGAAAATTATGGCAGTATATATTTATTTATATAAAAAATAATTAATAAATTTTTAAATCATTTTTAGTGTGAAATAAATAACTTAATTCTATCAGTTTCATCAAAATTAGTTAGTAAAAATTTATATTCTTAATAAAATAATAAAATAATAATTTTAAAAATACAAAAAAGGAAGGGATAAGATTTTATTTTGATGATAAATTAAAAATCATATTGACAATTTAAAAAGAATCCTTTTCACAATTTAAAAAAAAAGGTGAGGTTTTTAATTTGTACCATCTGTATATCAAATTGTATGTATTTTTATCGGTACTGATAAATGGGAAAGTACTAATAATGATGTATCTAGATGGCGAATAATTTTCAAACTTATTTTTTATTAGATAGTTGAGGTTTATGCTTTAGATCTCATTTTCAAGGGTGGGGGTGACGAAAAGTGTGTTCATTTATTAACTACTTATAGAGCTAACAATATGTGAGAAATAAAATATTATTATTTTTTAGGTTAAAGACCTCCATCGTGCGATAAAGACGACACTGCTTAGATATACAGAAGGGTCCTTACCCTAATTCGGTCCTAAAAGATAAGCTAAAAATCTTCCCTGTTTTTTTTTCCCCTATTCTTCTTCCTTCTCCCTCCTCCTGTTTTTTATTATCTTACGGCTGAGGCTTCACCCACCACACACATGCACTACTCCTCCTCCCAAGAAACGACACCGTCGAGTGAGGAATTATTGTGGATGGCGACCTCTGAGCAGGGCTGCTTCTCAATCTCATCTACAGTGAGATAAGCTTTTATTCCGCCCTCATGGGTTTTCTCCCTTCCCAACCCTCGGATGGCTGGTGGGGAACCGAGAAAGAAGCTGACTCCGTCTTTGATTAGGGAGCTCTCCTTCTCTCCTTTTGGCTGCTGCTAAATGGAAGGCAGGCAAAGACCCCTTCTTAGCTGCAGAATTTTCGATCGCCGGCCTGTGCAGCTTCCTCTTCCTCTTCCTCCATCGACAAGGCTGCAGGTGAGTTGAGTTGAGTGAGTTCCATGGAGTTCAGGAATCAAGATGGCGACTTGCGCCTTCCTCTGGCTGCTACTGCTTCTTCTTCTTCTTCCTTGGTTTACAACCCTCCTCCCATTAGAGGCTCGGCTTTCTCCAAGCCACCGGCCCTTGCTCCTCCGTCCGCTATCTTGTCACCAAAAGGAGGAGGAGGTGGAGGTGACGGTGGATTGAGAAATGGTAGTTCTCCGGTGGTTACGGAGGATATCAGTTCTTTCTTTGGCAGACCGAAGGTAAGAGAGACAGATCAGCCGGCGCCTGGTGCCGGTTTGCCAGGTTATAAAGTGTCGGAAGGCGGCGAGACGTTCGGCGAGGAGGAGGAGGTGGCCGGGAAGTACAAGGAGTGCTTGCGGAACCACGCGGCCGCTGTCGGCGGCCACGTCGTCGATGGGTGCGGGGAGTTCATGCCCAATGGCGGTCCTTCCACTCCTGACGCCCTCAAGTGCGCCGCCTGCGGCTGCCACCGGAGCTTCCACCGCAAGGACGGCGACGGCGCCGACGTCAATCCGTATCATCTACGCCAAGCCCCGCCGCCGCTGTTGCTGCCCCCGCCGCCGCTGCGGCTGCAGAGGGCGCTCGGCGGGGTGTTCCCCGCGAGCTCGCCGACGTCGCGAGCGGTGCCGGTGTCGTCGTCAGGGTGGATGGCGAGCGCGACGACGGAGTCGTCGAGCGAGGAGAGGGTCGTCGTCGGCGGCGGCCCCGGGATGGATGCGAAGGCCATGAGGAAGCGGTTCCGCACCAAGTTCACCGCCGAGCAGAAGGAGAAGATGCTGGCCTTCGCGGACCGGATCGGGTGGCGCTTCCAGCGGCAGGACGAGTCGCTGGTCGAGCAGTTCTGCTCCGACGCCGGCATCAAGCGCCATGTCCTCAAAGTCTGGATGCACAACAACAAACACTCCATCAAAAAACAGCAGCAGCAGCACCACCAGCAGCAACCTCCTTCACCTCAAGAACAACACCAGTAGCTCAAAAAGTTTACATACATATTTATATATCTCATGATTTCACGAAGAAGATGAAGATGGACTACAACAAACTAATTGTGCTGCTCAAATCGCTGCCTCTTATAGATTTGAGCTACTTCAATTTCTGCACTAATCAGTTCTAATTTCCTCAGTAGAACGGCCATTCCTACTCGATTACTGTTGCATTAGAGAGCTTCACGTGCCCTAACCTCCCTCCCCTTTCCAGATTCCGATGGCATCGGGATGGGATCACAAAAAAAGCAAAGCAAGTTTTGTCACCATCGTGGCCTTCTTTTTTCACTGTTGTGGTTGCGAGGGGAATTTTTCGGGGAGCTTTCTCTTCTCTTCTTCCTGCATCCTGTTACACTTAGCAGCAATCAAACACCGAACTTGCCACAACTAAAGAATGCTTGGAGTTGAATTTAATGGTGCAATAATTATTCATTTGTGTTCTTGTCTTGTTAAATATTGGCATTGCCCTCGTGAAGGGGAAGCAGATAAGGACACACTTTCTTGCTTGATCCAATCTATAGCTACTTTACCAGTTATTAGATAGATATCCACTAAATCTATATCGTTCTGAGTCATGGTTACTGCTGAGAATACAATGTGTTTGATTAGAAGAGCCAGCCACCGGGTGGGTTTCGATCGACTGAACTTTGAGTTTAACTGAGGTGGCTGAGCTCGGAGTGCCTAACTTTGCACGAACTAAATGGGGCTTGATTTAGCTATTTGGCGAGTGACAGATTTTGCACAAACCGAATAGGGTTCGATCGAGTTGCCTGATAGCACAACATATCAAGTATCAATTACAACGATATAACAACTCGTGCGGCATATCCACAGTCACTTATATAACTAAGAAGACGTTTTTACTATCCAAATGAATCATCTCAACTTCGAACTAATGTCACATATCAATATCCAACAAGTTCAACGAGAGACCTGACAATGATAGTCTTTTCTATTTGTCAATTCTTGATTATGAGATGAGAAATCAATAATGATTCTATTCGAAAGTCGATGAGGTGAATATTGAAGATGTGACGTTCCTGTAGATTTCACTCCTGCCTGCAGCACAAGCAGCGTCAGTCCCGAGCTAGGGAGGAGGGGGTCCTCGGCAATGACCCTTCGACGCTCAAGTCAGTCTCTGGCGAAACAAGAAGTAAGAATTGTAGCGCAACAGTAGAAATCGCGTGTAAAATATATATCCGCCGATGCTTAGACCTCTTTTATATAGAGCTCTGGAAGCGCGCGTGTATACTTCCCAAGACGAGCGCGCATCTCAAAGTTTTTCCTAAAAGGACGTGTCAGTAAGTGCCCCTGACACAGTACCTTAATGGGTTAGAGCATATTTCTGAAGTGACAGTGGAAACTTTCGTCGTACGATCTTCTGTCTGACTATGTTGTCTGGCAGCGACACTAGTTCCTAAAAGGATGTCAAAAGATATCCTGCTGTGTCTGTTGCTTGGCCGAGCGAAATAGCCGCTCGGTCGGAACTCCAATATCCATATACTATCTGCTGTCGGGTCGAGCGGGAAGGCCGCTCGGCTAAAAGTCCACTGCCCCGTGTAGTATGCAGCCGGTCGAGCGGGGTAGCCGCTCGACCCGAATCCACCGTCCTTGTGATCTGTCGTAGGGCCGAGCGGGCTCCTCCGCTCGGCCGGAAACTCACTGTCCACGTGCTCGGCTGATATTGAGGATGCTGCTTGATCTAGTGGAAGAGCCGTTCGGCTCGACTTCTACGCATCCCTTGAGCGTCAGTTTGATTACTTCCTGTGTCGAAGATGGTGGGTCAGTACTTAATCCCCGGTCGGAGTATGCTTCGCTCGATCGGTAACATTGTCGACCCGTTGATCGTCTTGATTTTGATCTCCACCACGATAGTGGGGTGGAGTCCCTCATCATCACCACATCAAATGACTTCACAACACAATAATTAGTGTCAAATCACACTCGCTAGTGAAAAACACTCTAGAGTTTGAATCCCATTAGAGATAAATTTTTTGGAGGTTAACGTTTGAGTGTGCATAAGTTGTACTTTGGTAGACGAACTAGATAAAAGAAAGCCTATCTCGAAATTAATAAGGCAAAGTTCAGATACTTAAATTATTAAAATAATAATAATAATAATAATAATAAGGGTCAAGTCTAACGCTTCACACTGGTTGGGTAGAGTCTAAAAGCAATAAATGTTCATCACAATTACAATTTGATAAGCTAAACAAGTTTAATAGACAACAGGTTGTTGATTAGAGTCTAAAAGCAATAAATGTTATCACAATTACAATTTGATAAGCTAAACTAGGTTCATATAATAATCGCCATAGGTTTGAAGGCCTTGTGAATACTAATCATGTAAGCTCACAATTATAAAACAAAAATAATGTTGTGTCCTCATCATGTTTGCTATTACTCTTTAATAATAGAGTACTATATATATATTATATATTAGGATCCACAAAATCAAATCAATATGCACCGACACATGCTCTATTGTCATTTAGATTACATGTTTGATCTTACCAACCAACAAGATATATATAGTTGACATAATTATGGATCCATAATATGATTTAGTATTTAGCCTATTTCAACATTATTGTGTTGACAACCAACAAACTTACAACATAAATCAACGAAACATGTTAATTATGTACTTCTCTCTTTCTTTGAAAAAATGGAGAATTTTCCTTAGTCAATAGTACCTTTCTACAAGGTTTTATTTTAAGTGTGAAAGACGTTCTAGAACTTTTTGTCCCTTAGTCAAATGCTTCATATGTATACATTGAAACACATTTTAAAAAAAACATAACTTGGAATTTTCTTTTGTCGAACTCATTAAACTAAAAATGTCGAATTTAACCACTTGGGAGTATCACTTTCCCGCTTACCTAACTTGATTGACTTTAGCTCAATTGAGCCACATTTGCATATGAACTATCTATCTTTATAACTGCCCTCCTTTTTGAACATGCTATTTAACTCACTTAAAGTCAATTATCGAGTCACTTCACATGCCATGTATTTTCTTCCAGACTTTATAGTCCCTTGCCAGAAGAGAACGAACTATGCCGAGTATATTAGAGAATTTTAACGGAATTGAAACACTACACATGCGTCAATTTTAACTTACTTGTCATGCGAGAGAGAGACCCTCTTATTATGTATTTATTCACATCATTAATGCATATGCAACAATTTAAACCAATTAACTTACCAAGAAATTTCTTATGTGGAACTAAAGTTAATTTCAAGGCCTAAAGTATATGAGCAAACCAATCCTATTTGGTTAAAACTTGACCAAGTTTTTAGCACATAGATGAGTATATATATTGAGCCAAGAGTTTTGTGGTTTAAAGGAATTAATGTGGAACCTCAAGCGAGGAAGGTGGTGCAATTCATAAGAGATTTCATATCGAATTCTACAATTTAATTAGTAAACTTTTAGATTATTGGCGGGTGGGCATATATGAATACGATAGACTTCATATTGTGTGAATGAGATTTTATGTGAGGGAATAGTCAATTAGATCCACATACAATGATACAAGAGACATTTTATAGACATGTTATCTATACATCGATACCACCAAACACATGATACACTAAAGCTAAACATCACGTCCCCTCAGATGGGTCTAGTGGCTAGCACATGAGGTGTTGCCACCAATGAGGTCTGGGGTTTGAATCTCGGCAAAGCTGAGGTAAATGCCTCCCTTATGTGCTAGTCACTATTCCAAAGACTAGTAGTCGCCCGTGATTGACCTCCTTTGTGTTGGTCCTGGGACGAATTGACAGATTCACCTTTTGCCACCAACTAAGGCTAAACATCACATTTAAAGACTCTTTCATTTATGGATTATTAATTAGACCAACTAGCTAGGATCAAACCCTTAACTCTCAACTAATTTGTTGAATTTGACCTAATTTTTATTTATAAATTACTAAAAATAATATTATAAACTTTTTAAATAGCATTTATTAAAAAAAAGTAACAATTTTTTTATATAATATTTTTTTAATATCAAGATTTTGCTTAATCAAATTTTATAAGATTTTTTTTTGAATTAATGCCCCCTTTATGGATCGTTTTGTGGATATTAACACCACTGCATTAAACAACATAAAGATCAATTCAAATAGAAGAGATCGACAAAGTGTCAAATTGAATAAGACATGCCCAATCAATGACAAACATCCAAAAGTAAACTAAGAATTCAAATAACTCCAATATGTATATACTTGAAGTTAATTATTATTAAATTAGAATTTGATTCAATTTAAACCAAGGTCATATCAAGGACAAAATAACAAAACCAAACCAATTAAGAAGGCTTCCAATTTATTTCCCAAGATTAATTAATTAATTAATTGTTTCATGTAATTATCAAAGCAAAACATAATTTGAATAAATTACACCTTAATTAATTCCAAGAATTCAGCACAATATCCAACAGATAAAGAGCTGGACGGTAACCAATCTTTAGGGAGTATCCAACAGACAAATCTAGTAAAGAAACCTCTCCCTCGGACATGCCATTAAAATCCCATGCAAACAGAAGATATAGCAATGAGGTTGATTAATCAGTTATATATTATTTAGAAAATAAAGCACACACATTTGTACAAGAACAAGGATTAGTCGATCGATTGGCATGTAAAACGATCGATATATATATATAGATATCATAATTAGTTACCTAACTAATTAAACGTACCAACAGATTCATGGAAACTGTTTTCTCTGACTAAACGCGGGAACGACGTCCTGCAGGAGACCGTAATCCGGGAGCTGAACCGAAGGCTGCATGCCGATCGTCACCGTGCTGTTGCCGGCGGCGTTTGCTCGCTGCACGCCGCCCAGTGCTCGCACTTGCTGCAGGAGCTGCTGCTGGTGGTGGTGCTGTTGTTGTTGTTGGTGGTGGTGGTGGTGGCTGATTAAGTTCGCCGGCACCGTGAACTGCAGCAGCGGCGGTGGTGGCGCAGCTGGTAAATAGTGTCCTCGGGGAGTACTCGCAGGGCTCGGGTGGATGTGCTTCCCTTCGTAGGTGGTGATCACGGTGGTCGGATCTTGATACGATCTCTCCACTCTCTTCTTCACCGGGCACTTTTGGGCCGTGCAACGATAGTAACTTCTGTGATTAATTAGTAGATAATTGGGAATTATAGAGAGCTTAATTAAGGAGGATATATATATTTCATGTAGAATTAATTAACCTTGGAAAAGGGCTGTTTTTTACTGCCTTTTGGCCGTATTTTCTCCACCTATAGCCGTCTTCGAGATGATCGACCTCGCTCTTGGTCATGAAGGCGAAGCGAGGCTCCCTCTGCCTCTTTTCTCCCTTCTTCTTCGGCTTGTTCCTGCACCATCAACAAAACCCTAAAAGTTTGACCGGAGAGGCCTCAAAGTTTGGTTTTGTTAGGCAAGCTAATTAATATTTAATTAGACATGTGAAACTAATTGTGACTTCCTTCCATAGTCGATCGATATATATATATATATAGATTTGGGGGAAAATATAATAATAATAAAAAAATCTAGCGAGAGAGGAAATCTAAGACTTACAGTTTGAGCTTCGATTTGTCTGCGTGATCAGTCGCCGGTTCTCGGTCTTTAATCTCCTCGTTGATGGCCTCCGCCGCCTCCTGATCCTCCAGCTTCACCACTTCTAGGGCCTCCATCGACGACGACGACGACGCCGAACAATTGGCCGACACCGGGGACCCAACTCCGGTCGACGGGGTCGCGATGTGGTTCCCCCAGTACTTGGCGCCGCCGTCCGCCGCCATCTCGCCGCCATTGAACCAGTCGTCCGGCTGCGCCCAGCACGACGCGTCGAAAGGGCCGGACGCCTGCAGCATGCCGTCGTCGTTCAAGTAGTAGTCGTGAAGGCTGTCCGAGTCCGCCGTCCATTTCCCGGCGGCCGGAAAGATCGCCGACAGGTCCCTGTCGGGGTGGTAGTCGAAGAGGTCGCCGCGGTCATCGCCGCCGGACATCGGTGCGGAAAACTAAAGGAGAGAGAAAGAAGACGAGAGAGAAGGGAAAAGTTAGACCATATGAAACGCCGGCCACGCTCGCCTTTGCCAAATTCCGATCTCCATTAGAATGAGAGAGCGAGAGATCATCAGTTATTATATTTATATCGACGGTATCGAAGAAAAAGAAAGCGGTGGAATAGTCCACGGTCAACAAGAGAAGCTGTCGATGAGTCAGCGGCCACCGGCAACCGGCGGTCGGTCACGTGCCCGGGAGGACGAGTGGTCCAGAGTGCCGTGGATTTCTCCTTGAATTCTCCCGCCACGTGCCGGTCGGCCACAGGTCATCCGGACATCCGACCCACCGTGACGCCCCGCGCGCGTCACGCGGTGGTGCTCGTTGCGGCTGGGTGTTGACCGCGGCGAGCGATCTATAACGTTGGATCACGATCCGACGGCGCGCGTAAATTCATATTAGATTTGCTGTTGGCAATCTATGTAGTAAGATTTTGCTATTTTTGTAAAAATCTGGAAAGCCACCTACCCACTGGACGATTGGGATTTGGAAGCCATGCACGATTCGCTGGTGGAAAACGGAAATCCAAAGCATGTATGATAGTCAAGGCTTGTGCTTTGAGAAAATCACGTAGAAATACAATGTCCGAATTCTTAGTTTTTTTTTTAAAAAAAAAAACTAAAAATTAAAAATGTCAAAACAGGAAAGTTGACTGGACATGACGAAGCAAAAGTTGACGGTTTAAAATTACCGTTTGGAGAAGTCAAAAGTGATGTGGAGAAGTGGACGCCACAAAAGTTTCGAGAAGTAATTAAAGATCGATCGATCGATCGTAGGGAGTAGAGCAGCATGAGATTGTGGACCAGATAAAGAAGTCAATGCTTTTGATCGATCATAAAAATCTTAATCAATAAATGTGCATTTAATTTCCTATTAGCGACTGTTTTATCTCTCCTTCACTTTCTGCAATCCGGAAACGTGTCGATCAAGGCGATATATATATATGTCTGATATATGGCTCTTCTTAGCTTGTAGCAGAGAATCATTAGGTTTCGGTCATCTTTTTCAATGTCGACAGAAAGATGCAAGTTGCTTGAGTCAAGACCGGACTTGGTCTAAGATTTCTAGAGACTTGGACCAGCTCGCAGTGCATCTTTCATTAGTAAAAAAGGCAGCGAGTTGAGAAGAAATCAAAGGAAGAAGGTCAAAGGGTGAGTTTGATTCATCTCTTCATGCCCAACCTTTTGACTTCTCTCCTCCTCCTCTCGAGCCATCCTCAAGAGGTTCACACTTTGTGCTTTGCTCAATGATTAGCTTGTGATCAAGATGAAGGAAGCCCCCACTTCACATGGGAAACATGATTCAGAGGGTTCCTCGAAAGTAAACTTGCTCAGGCAATTGATCAGCCGGCCATAGAGAACGAGTCAATTTCCACTGTAATGTCAGATTCAGCATGCACTGCACTCACTGTTTTTTCTTCTTCCTTTTGTCGGACAATAAAAGATGGCATCGGATTCGTGCGATCCTGATCACTGATAAAAGCATGCAGCATGCATGCATGCATGCATGTCCTGGAAGCTCATAAATTGGATGAGAATTAAAGAGTTGAAGAGGAAGAAGAAACAAGAGAGCATATCCAGTATCTGAAGGGGCAGTGAACAGTATTACATGCCAATAGATTAAATTTCTGTCTCTTCTGTGCCACCGTGACAGTGCATGTGATCATGAGCAACCTTTTGATCCCTCAAGCTAGCTATCTGGGCATGCACTACTGGAGGCCGAAGGTGAAGACAACATGTCTTTCAGCATGCATGGCCACTTCAAGTGGCGATCACCTTCACTGATGTCCTGCTTCGATAAGCGTGGTGTCAGCGAGAAGAACGAGTCTCTTAAATTCTAGTGCCAAATTGTTTTGCATGCAGTGAGAACTTGTCTTCGAGCTCGCAAAGTCGAACGCAGCCTACTTCAGTTGCTGCTGCCACGCCGTCTCAGAGTTGTTAAGGATAAAGAAAGAAAGGGAAAAGGGGGGGAGGACAAAATTAAAGGAGGATCCACTTGCGAGAATAAAGTGTAAAAGAACAAAAAGAAATAAGTGGAGGGATGAAGATGTGGGAAACAGAATCTGACTTAGAATTCAAGAGAGAGAGGGGATCAGCTTCTGATAAAGCATGAGCAGCTTGCTGAATCGATTGGAGTGGATTAGGTTTATGAGTTATAGAAGATTAAAGATGATGGGTATTAGTGCGTGTTTAACTATTTTTGATCGAGCAATTTAATTAGAGGAGAAAAGGGAAATGAATGAACTCTGGGAGTGTGTACTTATCATAAAGTGGGGCCTTATGACTGATGGGTCCCACGAGGTGTCTGTCCATTTTCAGAGTTGTACTCACATGCAGGGTATATTGTCCCATTTGCTCATGGTCTAGTTGGTTCGTTTGGATGAGTAAGTTGGAAGGAAAAATGCATATAAATAGATTGATAGATCTATTATATATATGCTTAGAAGAATGGATTAGTGAGTAAGTATCGATCGAAGGATAGAAATTTCAATTTATCCCTTGTATTTGTCCGCCTAAGTAGATAATGTTGGACAATCTCTGGTTGGAGTTATCAAGGGTAAGTTGAATTGAAATTACACGAATTGACTTACCTCTGTTGAGATGATTTAAATTGATAGTCTCAAGCTGTCATTGTGGTTGATTCGGATGAGTTACGTTGCAAGGTTTGCCGATCAAGTTGAGTGGGATATCGATTGTCATATGCCGAATGCAAATGCCACAAGGTCTGGTGGTCCGATGCTTGAGCCCGAGTGGAAAGAGTTCGAGTCAGGATGCGAAGTCGTCCGACTGCGGAATCCAAGTGAGTTGATGAGCACTGAGTTGAGATGCTAAGTCGCCCGACTGTTGAGGGGGTCACTGAACGATGAGTCAGGATGCTAAGTTGACCGGATGTTGAGTGGGTCACCGAACGGGGAGTGCCAGGCAATGCTTCTTGAGGCCAAGTGGGTCAACGAGTGCTCGGGAGGATGTCAATCCGGTTGGGAATTGATGTCAACTACTCAGGAAGCAATCCCGAGTCCAAGTGGGTCGTTGCCACTTGAGGAACGAGTTGGAAAAGGAGAAGCTAAGGCCTGTGTTCAACGTGAATTTCTTAAAATATATATCCCTTCTGACAGTGATACAAGGTCATGTTGAGTGTTTATTTTCAGGATACAATGACGAAACTATGATCACAACCTAGCATAGGTAGAACTGTCGAGCAAAATGCATGACAGGAAGAGGGAATTTGAGAGGGGAACAAAGTGGATGGAATTTTAGTTATTTTTTCAATTATCTCTCATCTCCTCTTGTTCGTAGCCTAGCTCCCTACATAGGGCTCTGATCCTCAGCTCCACATAAATGACCAAATGAAGGCTATTCAATGCCTAAGTATAATGACAATCCTTGGTTATCAATAGTTCCTCATTTCATTATGAATTATCCATTAACATCCGATTGTTTCAGATTTAATTTGGCAAATTAATGCGTCTGTTACCCACACGAGCAGGATGCAAAAAGAGATTCGGGTGGCAAATATTGACTAATTTGATTTAGGCATAACTAGCTTTATTCGGTGCTTGCAGGTAGTGCTCAAACAAGAGCCATATTGGGTTAGTATAATTTGGGGTTTGGATTATCACCCTCTCTTGTAAGCGAATTTCACGAGAGCATCCACAATTTCACAATTGCGATTTATTTTAAACTAGCCTTAATGCCTCTCAATTTCTAATATGGGAATAACATCTCATTCACAATAGAGTTGAGTCGCCTTCCATCCACCACTTTTTTCATTCACATTTTCCAACAAAGAGAAGGGAGGATGAATGAGAATAATTACTTTTTTTTTGCTTATGTTATTATCTCTAGTTGTGGGTGTTGGATCGGGTGGACTAGCTAGAGAGAGTGAATAGTCTGTAATTAAAATTAGAACATTCTCTTACTTCTAGCTTAGTAAGGACACACAAATTAAATGTAATAAAAGAAATGCATAAAATAAAGTAGGAGACTCATAATTTGTACTTGGTTATAATCTGAGTGGTTGTTAATCTAAAACTATGGAAAAGTTAATAACAAACTCCTTCAATAATATTGGAGGTGGAGAAGCCCTTACAGCAGTTGGAAGCTCAAAGAAAAGATTACAGATTGAAAGAACAGGTGTGTTTGAACTCCTAGCTTTCAGGTACTATTTATAGTGCACTTATTGAAATGACTATTTTGCTGACGTAGCAAATGGGGGTGTCTCCGTTGATCCAGGGCACCTCTAACAAGATGAAGTTTGTTAACGTTCGACTGATCTAGCTAAATAGAGGCGTCTTGGTTCATTAGAGGCACCTTAGTTTTGATGAAGGTGGCTCAGTTCTGATGGAGGTGCCTCAGTGCAGCTGGTTAGCCTCTGTTGCTTATCTCTGTGGCAACAACTTTATTTTCATTTTAGGCCCCTTGAGTTGATCTGAGAAACCTCAAATACTGTTCATTGGAGGCGCTCAGATGGACTAGAGGTGTCTTGAGTATTGTTCATCCGAATGGTTAATCTCAACATTGATTATTCTTTGTTCTGCATGCTTGGGCAATGCTTCAGTTATCCAAAGTTGAGTTCACTCAAACCCAACTTCGACCTTCTCCTCGAGCAGACTTTCTCCCGGTTTCTCGTCCATCAGATGGACCGCGCACATCCTTCTCGCTCTACCGGTGTACTTTTCCACAACTTTTTGTCCCTCAAATACGCCAAGTCTGCCGATTCCCTTCTCGTGTCATTTTTCTCGTTCACTACGTCTTCCGCTCGACTTCTTGTGTTCCTAAATTCCTACATACTCAGACATAAGACATCAAACACACAAGGCTTAACTTAATCACATCAAACCTAACCCAAGGTATTTACAATTTCCTTCTTTTTTGATGTGCATCAACCTGAGTTATGATTAGAATAATCAAACAATAAAATAATAAATGATTTATATGTAAAAATATTAAAAACATGAAATATTGCAATTAAGTTCTCTTTACAAACTTCATCTATACCCATTAATTTATCACATCAAAAAAAAAAAATGGATAATTAAAATGGGAAAAAAATAGAGAAAAGAATCTGAAAATTATTCTAGGGAATGTACATATAATATGTAAGTCTGTAAATTTTTTTAAATAATTAATAAGCAAGTATAATTCTACAAATAAATTTGAAAATTATTTTTAATGGCTGAAAAATTCTAAAATTTTTTGTTATTGTTTAAACATGATAAATCTAACAATAGAAAAAAAAAATTCAAGAGAAAACTATATTTCTTTTAGTGACAAAATATTTTTATTTACAAAAATAAGTATTTTGAAATTTTGACTTCAAAAAATTATAATTTTACTAATTTTTTTAATATTTAAAATATAAACCTTATCTGAAGAAATTTGAGTTTTTTTTAAAAAATCCTAAATTTTTTAATTTTTAAAATTTATTTATTTTTGTTAAAAAAATCATAAAACAATATTTAACAATTAAAAAATTCTAATATTTTCTATGCTAACAAATAACATATTTATTTATCATAGAAAAAATTTAAAGTGAAATAAAATTGGATAAAATATTTGCCACAAATAATTTTTTTCAAAAATTCAAACAAATTAAATTGTAGTAATCAAATAACTACACTTTAATAGGGTAAACATTGATTTTAGTATTCAATATAGATTTCTACCTTTTGGATTTATCAAAAATTTTCTTATAATATTATTTTTTAAATCTTTGAAATTTGACTCCTATGATTTCTCAAATATCAATTTAGTCCTCTATAATACCTAAAATTTATTTCTAGGACATATGAGTTTGAACATATAAAATCTTTTTATGATTTTACTTTATTTATTTATTATTTTTATTTTATATTTTCAATTTGAATTTTATCAAATTGTTCTAATGGACATGTATTTGTTAAATTAATTCTTAAATCAATATTATCCTTTTTTAAATTTTACAGACTTAATTCTGAGTTTGTATAATGATCTAAACAATAGTTTAATATCTTCATAGTCAAAGAGGTAGACGATGTACCTCACTTACTATGTCAGACTTATAGTTTAATGCTCCCCCTTCATCACTACTTTCCTTTGAATTAGCTTCTCCTTCATCGATGCTCTCCTCTTGGTAGTTGGCCATTAGTGCTAGTCTAGGTTATTCTGTGTTTTCAGACTCTTTAGATGGCGATTCAGTCCAAGTTGCTTTGAGATTTCTTTGCTTGGACCTTCTTGACCCTTTGCCCTTTTCTTTTTCTTTATTCTTCAATCTGAGGCAGTTGTCCTTAATATACCTTTCTTCATTATAGTTGTAGCATCTTACTTTCCTTCTTCCTTGTAGAAGTTTTTTTTCCCACGTCTTATTAAACTTATTAGCTTTAAAAAACTTATCGAACTTGTTGGAGCAATCCCAATGGTCCATGCGACCATGTGTTTTAGTGTTTGGGCAAAGAGTTTAAGTTAGGTTTACCCGTATATTTGATATGTGTAGTTGAGTTGTGTAGGTTTGCAGATACACATGTGACTCAGGTTGATGGCTTCGGGTTTGATGAAGGATGGAGCATTCGAGAGACCGTGGACAAGGTAGCAAGGACAAAGGCCGATGGAAGCGACTTCAACACATGCACGAAGGATGGCATTGGGAACGAGCCGTGGATTTGAATGCATCCGAGGGATGAGAGCCAAAGGAAGTAGACTTGAAGGCAAGATGTTAAGGCTGCAACGAAGAGTCAAGTTAGTCGTAAGAGTGAGGGTCCGAGTGCTGAGAGATTATACTCAGGTATCAGTCGACTGGTGGTTTCATCAGTTGACTGGTTCAGTCAACTAGGAGCGAACAGAATACTTTTGTTCACTCGGCCAGTGTGGAGCAGTCGACTGGTATTTTTTTTGTTCGCTCAACCAGTGTGGAGCAGTCGACTGGTATTTTCACTGGTCCACTAGTATCGAGTCGTTGGGTTGTAACGGTCGAATCTCCACAGAGAGCAATCGACTGGCACTTTCACCAGTCGACTGGCAGAAGGGGTTTTCCAACCCGTGGCCTATATAACTAAGGCTTAGAAACTTGGTTAAAGTTGACGAAATTAGTGATGGTTAATCCTAATTAGTATTCAACTAGTGCCCTCGCAATATGAGTGCTCTTGGTCGAGTTGTGGCGAAGTTTCTCCACCGACAAGGAGGATTGTGTTAATTGAAGTTTTTGTGGATTAATCCACTGACGGATAGGGATCGTCCACCTCACGGACAACCGTGAAGTAGGAGCAAGTTATCTCCGAACCACATTACATCGGCGTGTCGATTTGTTTGCTTGTTCTTTCTTGTTCTTTAGCTTTCGTATTCATATTATTATTGTCTTTTCGCTTACGCACTAACGAATACGTAGGAAGCGATCATTTGGGGGTGTCGTCTCTCCAACCCCCTTCTAGCCGGCCATACAAAGATCCCCAACAAGTGGTATCAGGGCGAAGATGCTCTCCTTCAGACTAACTGCCGAGAAGAACAAATTTCAAAGATGACCGACTTGATTGAACCTCCGAAGTTTGAAGGAGGAAGCCTAGGGGACATCACATATTAGATGATGAAGATCGAGGTCTTCTTCGATACGGATTCAGACACCATGATGGTGGTTAAGAAGCTGTTCGAAGTCTCAAAAGATAAGAAAGGGAAGAAACTTTGACCGCGATATTAGACGGAAGAGCAAACATCACGGACAAAAACAAATTCAAAGGTAATATCGATTTTAATTGATATTTTGCATAATGACGTGATGAGCCGTGTAGTTGAATACGAGAATGCCCACGATTTGTGGAGCAAGATAAAGAAGGTTCCTTGGAAAGAACCTATGCCTACACAAGAAGAAGAAGAGCCTAAGGAAATGGGTTCAATTGCTCAAGGAGAGGAGGTGGAGCAACCAGAAGTTGAGTCATGCTCAACATCCGAGGAGGAGAAGGAGGATGAGGAAGTATCATCTACATCCTCAAGAATTGAAGAAGATTCCAAGATAAGTGAAGAAGAAGAAGAAGTCTTTGAAACCAACTTAGTGAGCATCTTCACTGAAGATAAGTCAAAGGATCACATTGTGTGCTTCGGTTGCAATGAGAATGGACATTACACAAGTAGATGCCCCTTGCTCAAGAAGGTAACTCATAAATTCATTCAAGTTAATTTTAAAACCAACAAGGGTTGTAGGAATGAAAAAACTCAAGGAAGGAGATTGTGCATCGTATGCTTCACGTGTGGAGAAAAGGGACACTACCACACCAAATGTCCCAAGAAAAGGGAGATTAAGAAGTTAGCTTATCTAAAGAAATGGGAGAAGAAGAGAGACTCATCTCAAAGGAGAGCTTCAAGGGTAAGGGAGGTATACCCTAATTTGAAGTGTAATTCAAATTATAATTCTTATACTTCCATGTATGCTAGAAATAATTTTCATTATTTATCCATGCAAAATTTTAGCTTTAGATATCATGATAGAAATAAGGTAAATGTAAATCATAACATTAGGAGACTCATTCATCATAAATCTAGAAATGGTAGACCTAAGGAGAACCAAGACATTAATCCCAAAAAAGGGATACACATGCCTAAGAAGGGTAGGTCTAGGAATGTCTAATGTGAACAAGTCAATTCTAGGGTTATGAATCTAGAAAGGGAAAATCAAGCTTTGAAGGCAAAGCTTGATCGTTTGGAGAAAACCCTAGAGAGATTCAACGTTGGATCTAAGGAGTTAGATATGATATTGGGTAGTCAAAGACCCAACAATGATAAATCGGGTTTGGGATACCGATCTAGTGTCTCCAAGACTAAGAGAAAGTCTTATGCTAGGGTTGCATATGATTATAGCAAAGAGAAGTCAGTCAATAAATGGCAAGGGAAATCCATTTAATGGTAAGAAGAAATTAACTAAGGACAAGGTGTCCAATGTTAAAAAGGTTAGGTTTATAGGCCAAATGTCACTAGATGTGGCCTACCAATTGTGGATGAGTCACCTAGAGAGGTGACTAAGGCTAAGAGCTCTAAGGGAGTTCAAAGAGTCAATTTGGGACACATGGTCAATGGATCTCAAGTGGATTTTACTTGGGAGTCTAGAGGAGACATGCAGTGTGTCAAATGATTTGGAGACGGACTTGAGTGTCAAACCTAGAGAATTGGCACACATAGGTTATGCTTCATGCAAGGAAATATGACATTGGGATCATATTGCATGATAATTGATTTTGGATGTATAGATTATTAGGACCTTCGGATGCGGCTAGAGAGGGGGGGTGTGAATAGCCGACCCCAAATTCTCGTTTCTTCCTACAATTTTAGTTAGCGCAGCGGAAATAAAAGATAGAAACGAAATAGAAGAATATCAAACCTCAAACGCGACGATATAACGAGATTCGGAGACGATACTCCTAATCGGTGTGTCCGTAAGGTGGACGAATCCTATCAATCCGTCGGTGGATGAGACCCCGGAAAATCGGCTAATAAAAACTCCTTCTGGGTGGAGAAACCTCGCCACAATCTCTCTTGCAACAGCAAGATCAGAGTACAAGAAATACAGCAAGAAGCCAAGAACAATATGAATGTAAAAACACTAGTTTGCTTGCCTTCTCGTCGACTGTTGATGAAGCAGCAACTTCACGGATGCCAACCACAGCAGCAACTGATCAGTTGGAGTCCAGCCGAGGGAAGCTCACACGAAGCTTCAGCAGTGGAGAGCTCAACAAAGCTCAGATCGCAGGAGCAAGAAGAATTCAACCTTTTCTTTTTCTCCCCTTTTCTTACAGAGGCCCTCGACCTCGTTATATAACCTGAACCTGCGAAGAAGACAGAAACAGACACAGAAATCTAGCCGTTGTGACTCAACGGCTAGACCTGGACCGATCAGGCTCCACCCTGATCGATCCAGGATGGATCTGATCGGTTAGGGGACCGATCAGGCCCTAGGCTGATCGGTCCCAGACCGATCCCAACTCTCACAGAGAGTTGGTTTAGGGCCCTGATCGGTCTGTGGACCGATCAGGCCATAGGTGGATCGGTCCACAGACCGATCCCTCCTATTCCTTCTCCCAATCTGTTTGGTTACTGATCGGTCACTAGACCGATCAAATGACCCACAGTGAGAATCTGTGTATCATTGGATCGGTCAGCAGATCGATCCAGATACCCATAGTATCACTGGATCGGTCAGCAGACCGATCCAATTTCCCAGCCTTAAACCCTAAAGCCTTCTTGATCTAGAGAACGAGCTACCGAGCCCTCTCTGACCTAGTCCGGAGAACGAGCTACCGAGCCCTCTCCGACTTCCTCGTCTGGTCCAGAGAACGAGCTACCGAGCCCTCTCTGACTTCCACGTCCGGTCCAGAGAACGAGCTACCGAGCCCTCCCGGACCTAGTCCGGAGAGCAGAGCCCTCTCGGCCTAGTCAGGAGGCAGCTACGAGCCCTCTCCGACTTCATCCGTCCGAGCGAGCTCAGAGCCCTCTCGGCCTGAGTCAGGAGAGCGAGCTCAGGCCCTCTCTGACCTAGTCCGGAGAACGAGCTATCGAGCCCTCTCCGACTCCATCCAGTCCAGAGAACGAGCTACCGAGCCCTCTCCGACCTCCCATGCCAAGCTTCCATACTTGGACTTTTCCCCGTGCCCAGCTCCCTGCTTGGACTTTTCCCGTGCCAAGCTCCCTGCTTGGACTTTTCCGTGCCAAGTCTCCATACTTGGACTTTTCCCGTGCCAAGCTCCCTGCTTGGACCTTTCCCGTGCCAAGTCTCCATACTTGGACTTTTCCCGTGCCAAGCTCCCTGCTTGGACCTTTCCGTGCCAAGTCTCCATACTTGGACTTTTCCCGAATCAGGTCAACTCAAGTCGGGTCAACCTTGACCAAAGGTTGCACCCACAATCCCCCAAGTTCCTATTCTTGTCAAACATCAAAATATACATCGAGTCAGGTCAACTCGAGTCGGGTCACCCAGGTCAACCTTGACCTAAGGTTGCACCAACAATCTCCCCCTTTTTGATGTTTGACAAAAACCATAATCAAGTTAGGTTAACCCGATAACCTAACTTAGGTTTTCCAATAGTTCTCCAATGTTCTTCCTCGAACATTCTCTGAACATTCTCCCCAAACTCCAATGTTCTTCCTTGAATATTCTCTGGACATTCTCCCCCTTTTTGACACACATCAAAAAGAGTAAACAAGGTCAAGAGTTGTTAGAATGTATACTAAAAGCCTAACTTTTGGTATAAACATTTATCTAGAAATAAGAATCACATTGGTCAAATGTCTACATTTATGATAAATGTAGTTACTCAATTAATTTATATTGTAGATAACATGGTGTGTGGTGTCACACACAGAAGATCATGTTATCAGTTCTTTATAAATTATAAACAGTAGCTCACGACCAAGATGGAAAGGAACAAACCATTGGAAGGTCGTAGTGTAATTAGGTAGTAGTTTATCTTAACTATATAATTACACTAGTACACTTAGAGTGTATTGAGTAGGACCATTAGAGGTCGTTTCTTTTATAATGACTTTATAAAGGAACAAAGACCTCAGTTATTATGGAAGTGTGTGCTCTTAATCCTAATATAATAACAAGCACATATATTTGATATTTATTTCTTTAATTTATCAATGGGTGAGATTTAGTTCGATAAATCAATAAGCCCGATAAGTTGGGAAATGATATCACTTATAGTGTGTGTTGTTGATTATAGAAGGAAACTGTGTCCTAGTGATCTAGGTTGAGAATGTCCCCAAGAGGAGCTCATAAGGATTGTCATGTTAAACCCTGCAGGTGGACTTAGTCCGACATGACGATGAAGTTGAGTGGTACTACTCTTGGAGCTAGATATTAATTAAGTGAGTTGTCAGTAACTTACTTAATTAATGGACATTTGTTATCTTAAACACAGGGAGACTAACACACTCATAATAAGAAGGAGTCCAAAATGTAATTTGGGATTGGTGTGGTAGTTCAATAATAGTTCTCTAGTGGAATGAATTATTATTGATAAAATTAAGTTGTGTGTTCGGGGTGAACACGGGATGCTTAATTTTATCGGGAGACCAAAACCAATTCCTCCTCTCGGTCCCTATCGTAGCCTCTTGTATATAGAGATTTATACCCACCACATACCCACCTTCTTACCCATCCTATAGGGGCCGGCCAAGCTAGCTTGGAGACCAAGCTAGGGCCGGCCATGGTTTGGTTCATGGGTGAATTCATGTGGCCGGCCCTAGCTTGAACTCAAGCTTAGGTGGCCGGCCCTATTAAAATAAAAAGGAATTTTAATTTTAATTTTTTTTCTTATGTGGATAACATGATTTAAAAGAGAGTCTAAAAATTTAAATCTTTCCTTTTATAAGATTCTACAAAAGATTAAGAGAAGAGTTAAATCTCTTTCCTTATTTGTAGATTAAAAGGTTGATTTTAATTTTGGTAAAAACTTTCCTATTAATCATGTTTATTATTTAAAAGAAAGTTTAAAAATTAAAAATTCTCTTTTATTAGTTTCTACAAAAGATTAAGAAAAGATTTAATATCTTTCCTTATTTGTAGATTAAAAGAGATTTTAATTTTAGAGATAACTTTCTTTTTATCCACATGTTAAAAGAAAGATTTTAATTTATACAATTTTCTTTTTATTAACCAATCATGAAGGGATAAAATTATTGGAAAAATTTTATAAATTTCCGGAAGCAAATAAGGAAGTTTTAATTTGTGTTTAAAATTTTATTTGCTTGGAGATTTGTATAATGGCCGACCATTGTAAATTGAGAAGAGAAAAATTATTTTTAATTAAATAAATTTTCCTTTTCATGGAAAAAGAATTAAGGAAGTTTTTATTTAAATTTCCTTATTTGCCAAGACCAAGGATTATAAAAGAGGGGGTAGAGGTGCCTTCATGGGTGAACAACTCTATTATTTTTCTCCCTCTTTTCTTCCTTGGGTGTGGCCGGCCCTTTCTTTCCTCTCCTCTCCTTTGTGTGGCCGAAATTTTCTCATGGTGGAGATAGCTTTGGTGGCCAGAACTAAGAAGGAGAAGAAGGAGAGAAAAGAAGCCTCTTTTCTAGTATCTCTTGGAGCATGGTGGTGGTGGCCGAACCTCTTCATCCTAGGAGAAGTTTGATGGCCGAAACTTGTAAGGAAAAAGAAGGTGCTAGGTGGTTCTCATCTCGGAAGATCGTTGCCCACACAACGTCCGAGGTTAGAAGAGGAATATGGTAGAAGATCAAGAAGTCTTTCTAAAAGGTATAACTAGTCATTTTTCTTTCCGCATCATACTAGTTATTTTTGGAAATAATATTAAATACAAGAGGCATACGATTCTAGTGTTTCGAATTTGTTTTCGATATAGTGTTCTTTTGTTTTTCTTTTTCTTGTGATTTGATTGTTCTTTTCGATTGACCTAAAGTTATTTTAGGAAATTAAATATTAGCTTTCCTTAAAAGGTTTTGTCTAGTCGGTGGTGGTTGCTCCCATATCCAAGAAGGCCATGTGCCTCGCCACGTCAGTACTGGGAACCAATTTTGGAAATTAATATTTAATGGAATTAATAACTTAGGTGATTTGGATCAAACGTGTTAAGTTCCGCAGGAGATCCAAGTCAAAACCTAAAAGAATAAATAGATTAAGTTTTGGATCAAACGTGTTAAGTTCCGCAGGCGATCCAAAATTTAATTTAAAAGAACACATGGTAGCTAGGAAAAGGTTCAGACCTTTGTACAAAATTTTTATACAGTGGAACCTCTAGGTTTTCCGAGTAGCAACCAGCAAGAGTTTCTTCCTAATGAAAGTCCCATACCTTTCATTGAAACTCTTAATTTCCCCCTTGATACTAAAATCAACAATCAACTTAGTAATAATCCCCTATCACTCATCCTCAGAAATCTTGACGAGTAAAAACTCCCCCTAAAAGTCAACTCCCCCTTGACCATTAGGTAAAACTCCCCCTAAAGTTCAACTCCTCCTTGACCATTGCACCAACAATGTCTTGGAGAGTTTCAACCCTTTAGAAATCTAAAGCACCAACTTCCATAGCTGAAATTTCAGACAACAGTCGAAAATCAGTATTTTGGCACGCTCTGATCGGTCACCAGACCGATTAGGACTCCACTGGATCGGTCACCAGACCGATCCACACTGCCCTGGATCGGTCTAGTGACCGATCCAGACTTCCCTGGACCGATCAGGATCTCCTCTGATCGGTCCACGACTCTCTGATAAGAATTTCTGATTTTTCTCCCGAAACTTAGAAACCCCTAAAAAATTACACAAAATTCCAAAAATTGTAAATTTTTTAGGATACATTCCTCATAACATATATTATCATGGAAAAATAATTTTCTATGAAAATAACTCCCATTTTTTTAATCTTGATACAAAGTTCGAAAGACTTTGAAATAGCTGAAGGTTAATCCATCTTTGTATCAATCTTGCTCAATGATGAATGCTATCACTAGAAAAGCTTCATCAAGGTTTTTCAAATCAATTTTGAAATGATCTTAAACCATTCAATTTAGGACCACAATCTTAGGGCTAAATGTACATGACTTGTACACAAGTTTTCCTTATGATCCTCAAATTCGAATTAGGCTCATCTAGGTACAAGAACTATGCACCTTGATCCTAACTCATAATCCTAATATCTCACACACATCTAAGGTGTATCAAACACATCCAAGTCAATTTTGATGTGAGATATGGGTTTAGGTCATCTTAAGCTAAGTTTTCATGCATTTTCTAAACAACAATTAGATCTCCATATCAAATTATGTTTTTTTATCCTTAAATCAATTTAATTGATCATAAATGCAAGAGATGATGACATGGCATAAAATAATATCATAAGTGGAAATATGTGCCAATGTCATGATGTCATGGCATAAAGTATGAAACTTAAATAATACATGACATATAACTAACCTAAGTATTATCATGACATTTCAAATGATAATAAGTTAAATATGATGTCATGGCATGACATATGACAAACAATATATGACAAATAACATATAAAGGTATAGAAAATACCTAATTCTAGCCTTAGTTGTCATTTTTGATAATTTTGATCATTTTACCATAAATTCTATATTCCTAAGTGTAATAGACCTAAAATCATATACTAAAGATTTTTATATCACTATGTGTCAATTAGATTGACCCTAGAAAATTCCTCAAATGTGGTTGGCACATCCTAATCACCTTAGGAATAATTTTTAATTTCATTTTCAAGGCTTGATTACACCTTTAAAATTCCTAAAATGCCACCTTTTGCCATGAGTAGGTTAACTACCTATCCAATCAAGGTTGGCACATCCTAAACCATCTAGCGTGAAGAAATCACGCTCCTAGGAACCCAATACCTATTTGAGCTCATTGGGTTCACTAAATATTCACTAGGGATGACTTCCCTAGCAACCCTCCTAATGATCCTCCTAGGCTTTAAAGCCTTGGTCATTTGGGACTCATCAAGATCAACTCTAGGAGTGACTCCCCTTGTGACCTTGGTGATGGTCTTCTTAGCTTTAGGTCTTGTTCCATAATCGAATGGAACATTATGATAAGCGGGCTTGACCACTTGAGACTTAATTAGGTTTGTGACCCAAACCTCTCATGTCCTTGGGCTTTGATTTTTGACCCTTAGACCCTAGAGTTGACTTCTCTATATTCTTAAGAGCCTTTTCTAAAGTGTCAAGTCTTGACCTCAAGACTTGATTTTCCTTCTTTAATACCTCAAGCTTTAATTTTCCATTTTTCTTTGAGGTATTCGTAGGCATATGTCTAGTTGTTTTGGGATTCCTATCTAGGTTTTCCTTAACCTTAGATGAGTTAACTCTAGGGTTGGCATTTCTAGCATTGTCCTTATCTAGGCTAACATGTTTGTCACCTAAATGTTGGATCGAGACGCGCTAGAGGGGGGGGTGAATAGCGCTCGCGGCTATTTCGTTCGATTCATAAAACTATCGGAGTAAAATACGCAGCGGAAAATGTAAATAAACACAAACACAGAGACACGGTCGTTTACTTCGTTCGGAGCCTAAGGCGACTCCTACTCGAAGGCCCGCGATCCTTGATCGCTTCCGGTGGGCAACAACTATAAGCTCGATAAAGGATTACAAGTTGAAGTACAATAAACGACAGTAAATAATTATACCAACGACAAAGAAATGAAGATTCGGAGCTCCTGGTCGTCGGGCACAAGTAGCAGCACTTCGGAACGTCGTTTGGAGTAGCACGTAGCACTTGAATCACTTGGAAGAAGATATTTGAAGCTGCTGGTCGAGACCCCTTATAAAGGGGGTTCAAGGCGCCTTATACTGTTCACCAAGGCGCCTTGAACGAGCCGAGTCACCCGCGTGGATCAGCACTGACCTGGTCGAACTCTATCTGGTTTAAGGCCTTGACCTATCCAGGCGCCTTCAACCTCGGTTGGCGCCTTGAACTCCATTCAAAGCGCCTCGAGTCTGCTGCGCTTTTCCTTGCACTCGAGGCGCCTCAAGCTCCATGGGGGCGCCTCGGCCGAGGTCTTTTTTGTACTTTGGTCCCTGCAAGATATGTTAATCCCAAAATACCTGCAGCACAAAGTTAGCACAAAAACAATGATATAACTATTGAAATATTTAACAGTCTCTGGACCTGACTTCAGGTTTCTCCTCGGAAACCCTAGGTCGACGACGCCTCTTGTTCCCTCTACGGGAACGCGTCCTCACCTACTCCACTCGGAGATTTACTGCCATGCGATCCTCCAGATCGACTGGACTTTTGCTCGGCACTCGATGCTTTCGGACTTTCTGCTGAACATCCGCTTCACCGGCCAGTTCAGACTTTCACCTGGTTCGCGACACCAGGGCTTTCCACCTAGGGTTACCACCCCCTAGGACTTTTGCCTGAAGCCATCGACCTGCCAAGACTTTCCGCATAGGGTTACCACCCCCTATGACCTAGGGTTACCACCCCCTAGGGTTTTACCTTGCCTAACCGCAGTTAGGACTTTCCTGAAACACTCAGCAAAAGCTGTCAGATAACAAAGCACCTTAACTTTGAATCCTTTGCCATTATCAAAACTTAGGTTCGATCGTCGGATGCTTCCCGCACCAACAATCTCCCCCTTTTTGATTATGGCAATACGTAATTCAAAGTTAAGAAAAACAACATATGCATAAAGTTAACCAAGCTTAAGTAAATAAACTTCAAATGCAATAACAGTTAAGCTGGAAACTTTTAACTTGGTAATATTAGACTCCCCCTTAATAAAAGCCCTCCTTTTATTAAATACTTTGAATTTTCTTTTAACTTTAATTTACCTACTCTCCCCCTTTGCCATATATCAAAAATAAACCAATTTGAAAGTAGATTTGTAGTTTTCTGAAGGAAAATTTTCACAGAGGGATAACAATAAATTTTCTTCTTAGATTGCCAAATTTGAAAATACTTAGCTATATATTTAGCTTCGAAATGATTTGTATTGAGAAAAATATTTTGCCAAATAGCTAAGTTTAGAGTACAATCTAACTAAGTCTAGTTAAAATAGTCTTAAAATTAACTAAGTTTGAAAATATGAGTATTTGAGTTTTCAATAAAGGGATTTGCTTAGAAGTTATAAAATATGAGGTTACTTGAAAACTTTAAAACGTTATAAAAAGTTGACTAGATTTGAAAATATTTGAATACTCAATTACATGGACAAGTTTTGAAAAACTGTAATTAAGTTTTGAATATGCATTTTGAAGAAACTTTGATATTAAAAATATTTAGTTTTAGGACACAGGGAGTGGCAGTAGTTTGTTTTCTAGTACAAGCATGAGCCAAATTAAATTACTGAATTTGATTTGATTAAGTATCAGAGCTTTGAAATAATCAGGTAAAGTACAATCATGCTTAAAAAAATTGAAACACACTTTTCCCAATTGTCTAACCTTTAGCTATTTGCTGATTGCCTAGAGGGCAGTAGCTTTCACATGGTTAGTCAAGTTGAGTTATTTTGATCCAGGTAGACTTGACTAGAGCTGGAGAACTTAACTTGATTAATGTTTATTGCATATTTAACGCCCAGACTCATATTGATGCATAGATATAAGCATTCTTGAGTCCAGGCAATACCCTATGCATCTCACGCCTTTCTAAGTTTTTCAAAACACAAGCAAGGTAGACCTAGGTGTTTGTGAGATGCTCTGGCTTAGAGCTAGAGGAACATGATTTCTAGGGGAAAACCTAAGCTAAATCCAGAATTTTTGAAAATTCTAAGAAATTGGAGTTTTGAAATAAGTATTTTCCTAGAAATTTTAAAAGCAAATGATAACCAATTAAAAAAAAACATTGTCTATTCTACCCAACACATTCCTATTTGTCTTCTGAGTGAGCTGAACTCAAGTTCAGATAAGGGTTTTGTGAAGATGTCAGCTAGATTTGATTTTGACTCAACATAGTTGAGTATAACATCACCCTTAGCGACATGATCCCTTACAAAATGGTGCTTTACTTCTATATGTTTAGTCCTTGAGTGATGAATTAGGTTTTTTGTTAAATTTATGGAACTTATATTATCAATTGAGATTTTTGTGTTATGATAGTTTAGTTGATAGTCTTTAAGAGTGTGCATCATCCAAAGCAATTGAGATGTGCATTCACCTAAGGCTATATATTCATGGTAGATAAAGCAACACAATGTTGCTTTCTACTTGACCAACTTACTAGGCATTGTCCTAGAAATTGACAACTACCACTTGTGCTTTTTCTATCTAACTTGCATCCGGCGTAATCCGAGTCAGAATAGCCAAGAAGGTCAAAGGTGCAAGTTCTAGGGTACCAGAGTCCTATATTTAGAGTACCTTTAATGTACCTAAGTATTCTTTTAACATAGGTTAAATGTGACTCTTTTGCACAAGATTGGTATCTTGCACACATACCAAATATGTCGGGTCGACTTGCAGTTAGGTAAAGCAAGCTTCCTATGGCACTCCTATAGTACTTTGGATCTACTGGTTTTCCTTCAGGGTCAGAGTCTATGTTAATGTTGGTTGCCATTGGAGTATTTATTATTTTTGAATTTTCCATGCAGAATTTTTTAATTAATTCCTTTGCATATTTAGTTTGATAAATATATATTCCATCTTTAGTTTGTTTCATTTGTAATCCTAAGAAAAAAATTAAGTTCACCAACCATACTCATTTCAAATTCATTTTCCATTAATTTAATAAATTCTTTTAAAAATTTAGAGTTATTTGATCCAAAAATTATATCATCAACATAGATTTGAGCTATGAAGATGTCTTTTTCTACAGTTTTTACAAATAGAGTTGGATCTATTTGACCTTGGTTGAAACCTTTGGATATTAGGTGATTTGATAATCGTTCATACCATGCCCTAGGGGCTTGTTTAAGTCCGTACAAGGCCTTTTTTTAACTTAAATACATGATTAGGATATCCTAAGTCCTCAAATCCTGGGGGTTGACTTACATAAACTTCCTCCTTAATAAATCCATTTAAGAATGCTGACTTGACATCCATTTGGTATAGTTTAAATCCTTTGTTTGCTGCATAGGCTAACAACATTCTAATGGATTCGAGTCTAGCTACTGGGGCATAGGTTTCATCATAGTCCAAACCTTCAACTTGGCTAAATCCTTTAGCTACAAGCCTAGCCTTATTTCTAATTATTTCGCCTTGATCATCTAGCTTGTTTCTAAATACCCATTTTGTATCGATTATTGATTTATTTGAGGGTTTAGATACAAGTTCCCAGACTTGATTTCTCTCAAATTGGGCTAACTCTTCCTGCATAGCTATGATCCAGTCCGGGTCAGGTAGTGCTTCTTCTATTGTTTTTGGTTCGATTTTAGAAATTAGGGCAATCTGACTGTGGATTCTATAGGAGGATCTAGTTCTGACTCCTAGGTTTGGATCACCCAAAATTTGATCAGATGGGTGAGAGGTACTGGCCCTAGTTGGTCTTATAAGTGGGTCAGGGGCTGGTTCCTTTGGTTTATTAAGATTTGGTTGAATTTCATCATCTTCTATATTTCTTGGATCAATATCAACATTCTCATTTATATTTGGTAGATTATTTTCTTCATCAAATATTATATTAGTTGTTTCTTCAACTTTTAGGGTGTTTTGATTGTAGACTCTATAGGCTCGACTGTTTGAGGAGTATCCTAAAAATATTCCTTTGTTAGATTTGGGTGTGAATTTTCTTAAATAATCTTTAGTATTTAAAATGTGAACTTTACATCCAAATACTTTTAAATAATTTAAGTTAGGAATTTTATGATAATATAGTTCATAAGGAGTTTTTTTGTGAAATTTGTTGATCAAGATTCTGTTTTGAATATGATTTGCAGTATTTATTGCTTCAGCCCAAAATTGGTGATTTAAATTATATTCATTTAGCATGGTTCTAGCGGCTTCTTGTAGTGTTTTATTTTTACGTTCCACTAGACCATTTTGTTGGGGGGTTCTAGGACATGAAAATTCATGTTGATATCCATTTATTTTACAAAATTGGGTAAATTTATGATTTTCAAATTCCCCTCCGTGATCACTTCTTATTCTTTTAATTTTAGTATCTTTTTCATTTTCTATTAATTTACAAAAGTTACTAAATATTTCATAGGTTTCATCTTTAGTTTTTAGGAATTTTACCCATGAAAATCTAGAGTAGTCATCAATTATTACTAAGCAATACTGGTTCTTGCTTAGTGACTTAGCTCCATGTGAATCAAATAAGTCAAGGTGAAGGAGCTCAAGTAAGGAGCTGGTTCTTTCAAGATTTGTTGACTTGTGGGTTGACTTGGTTTGTTTTCCTTGTTGACAAGCATTACAGATTGAGTTTTCAATAAATTTTAATTTGGGCAAACCTCTAACTAGACCATTATGACTCATTTTTGAAATGAGTCTAGTGTGAGTGTGACACAATCTTCTGTGCCACAAATCAGTTTCCTCTTCTTGTGTTAGAAAACACTTTGTTGAGGATGTCGGTAGATTAATTGAATATATATTATTTATCCTAAGTCCTTTAAGTAAGATTTCAGGATTTTCAATGTTTTTAACTAAACATTTGGTTTTGTCAAAAGTTACTAAGTATCCGCTATCACACAATTGGCTTATACTTAGTAAGTTAAACTTGAAATTTTCCACTAAAAGGATTTTTCGAATAATAAAATCGGAGTTGAGTTCGATATTACCTCTTCCGATTACCTTAAGTTGACTTTCGTTACCGAATGCAACTGATCCTAAGTTCTTGTACGTGAGTTTAGTAAACTTCAATTTATCTCCAGTCATGTGTTTGGAGCAGCCACTATCCAACATCCATTGATCCAATTCCTACATAGGACGTGGTTGAATTGTTTTAATGGATTTCACGATAGTTAAATTGAAGTAAACTTGTTAGAGATAAATATTGAAAGACTTTTGAAATTTAGTTTTGAAATAATTTTGAAGTTTAATTTCATTTCGAAGTTTAGTTTTTAAAATAATTTTGAAATTTAAGTTTTTAAAATAATTTTGAAATTTAAGTTTTTAAAATAATTTTGAAATTTAGGTTTTTTTTTAAAATAATTTTGAAATTTAAGTTTTTAAAATAATTTTGAAATTTAAGTTTTTAAAATAATTTTGAAATTTAAGTTTTTTAAAATAATTTTGAAATTTAGGTTTTTAAAATAATTTTGAAATTTAAGTTTTTAAAATAATTTTGAAATGATTTTGAAATTAGTTTTACAAGATTTTGAATTTAAGTTTTAAAAGATTTTTGAAATGATTTTGAATTTAAGTTTTAAAAGATTTTTGAAATGAATTTTGAATTAACTTGATTTAAGTTAATTTTAGTTTTAATTTCTTAGTCATCTCACCCGATCTAAATTTTCAATCAGGTAAACCTATAATTGTTGTGAGATGAATTATAATTCAATTTTAAGGTTTGGGTTAACTTTGTGTTAGATTCAGGTTTAGCTTTGGGTTCAACAAGTAAGCATTCTTTGGATAAACTTCTGGGCTATGGTGAGTCACAAGGAACTCATTAAAGTAACCATGCCTTCGAGGTTTTCCAAATAGTCCTACCCATTGAGCTTAGTACTAAACCTTGGTCTAACTAGTTAGGATCCATTTAAGGGTAGCTTCGGTCAGTTCCACTTGGCCAAATGCACCAGGTCGAAGCCATATCTTCCTAGACATGCGATGCCCAAGTTTCCCTAACGTACTATCATCCAAAAACTTTACCGGTACTGTGGTTAAAGTTAAACTCAGCCCTTTTTAAACTATCCTTAATTACCCTGCCGGGTAATCTACTCTTGTTTTACCCATTTCGGGTAAATTAGGTTCAGTTACCCTGTCGGGTAGTTCAGTTGGAGGTGCCAGCTAGTTTGGATCCACCATCTATTTTTGAATTTAGAATTTCGAATTTAGAATTTTGAATTTGGAATTTCGAATTTCGAATTTTAATTTCAATTTCGAATTTAATTTTGAATTTTGAATTTAGAATTTTAATTTCAATTTCGAATTTTGAATTTAATTTTAATTTCAATTTCGAATTTTGAATTTAATTTTAATTTCAATTTCGAATTTTGAATTTAATTTTAAATTTTGAATTTAATTTTAATTTCAATTTCGAATTTTTAATTTTAAATTTTGAATTTAATTTTAATTTCAATTTCGAATTTTGAATTTAATTTTGAATTTTGAATTTAATTTTAATTTCAATTTCGAATTTTGAATTTAATTTTGAATTTTGAATTTAATTTTAATTTCAATTTCGAATTTAATTTTGAATTTTGAATTTAATTTTAAATTTTGAATTTAGAATTTTAATTTCAATTTCAAATTTTGAATTTAATTTTAATTTCAATTTCGAATTTAATTTTGAATTTTGAATTTTAAATTTTTAGGATTGTTTTTCTTTTTGCTCCCCCTGGATCATGGCCTCGATATGGTCTATCGAGGTAGTATATTTGATCCTTCGGAACCCAGTATTGGCCAAGTCCAACTTGATTGACCAAGTTAGACTTGGAGACCCATGCTTGGACTGATTTAATACTTTGTTTGTTTATTAATGATAAATAAGATCTATATTTACTTTTGTATCCCAGCCCAGTTCTGTTGTAGACGGCTCTTTGTGTCCCAAGAATCAAGTCCAAATTCTTGGAGCCCAAAGTAAACCGTTCTAGGGTATTTTCTAAATCTTTAACCTGATTTGTTAGAGTTGAATTTTCTTCCTCAAGTTTTTGAACTTGAGTTGGAAATTCAGTCTGACTCTGGTCAGGTGAGGGTTTGGTGTCGGCCACTTCTTTAAGGACACTTACTTCCTTTAGAAGTGACTTAATTTTCAGGTTTGACTTAGCTAATTTGCGCAATAAGTAGCTAACTAAAATGTTCAACCGGGAGATACTTACAGCGGGGTCTGGTCCTTCGGAAACGGATACGGATCCGTGGCTTTGCTCGGACTCTGCCTCAGACTCGCTCTCGCATCCATATTCAACGACTTGGTCCCGGGCCATTAATGCGAGTAGACTCGTTTGTTCGAGCTCGTCGTCGTCCTCCTCCGATGAAGATTCGTCCCATGTTGCCTTAAGGACCTTTTTCCTTCTTTGCTTTTTGACCTCCTTCAGGTTAGGGCAGTTGGATTTGATGTGCCCTTTTTGATTACACCCGTAGCATGTAACTTCAAACTTCATCTTTGTATTTTGTGGGCCTTCCTTTGATTTTACTGCCTTCTTTAGATCTCTTTTGTCGAATCCTTTCGTCTTGTAGAGCTTCTTCACGAGGTTTACCAGCTCGGTTGTAATGTCACCTTCTTCATCGTCAGAGTCTGGTTCAGCTTCCGATGCTGGTTCGGTTCTCCGTCGTGGTCTCGGTTCCCGGGTTCGGCTTGTACCTGCAACCAACGCAATACCTTTCTCGGTTGGCTGTGCATTAGTCTGCTCATGAAGTTCAAATTCACTAAAAAGTTCATCTAATTTTAAAGAAGATAAATCCTTGGAAACTTTGTAGGCATCTACCATTGATGCCCACAATGCATTCCTTGGAAACGAGTTTAGGGCATACCTTATTACGTCCCGATTTTCTATCTTCTGGCCAATTCCATGAAGAGAGTTAAGGATGTCTTGTATTCTCGCGTGAAGAGAACTCGCCGTTTCGCCTTCCTGCATTTTTAGATTATATAATTTATTAAGTAAAAGATCTCTTTTACTTACCTTGGTGTCGTCAGTGCCTTCGTGGAGTTCGATTAGCTTTTCCCAGAGCTCCTTTGCAGAGGAGAACGGGCCGACCCTGTTGAGCTCTTCCTTGGTAAGGCCGCACTGGAGGGTGCAGGTAGCTTTGGCGTCGGCTTCCACCTTTTTGATTAGAGAGGCATCCCACTTCTCGCAGGGAGTCGGTTTGCCGTCGTCATCGGATGGTAGCTGAAGTCCCGTCTTTATGATCATCCACGTTTCGAATTGTATCTTTAGATACGTTTCCATTCTTCCCTTCCAGTAGCCAAAATCCTCTCCGGAGAATAGCGGGGGACGTACAGTGCTGAAACCCTCTTGTTGGGCCATTTATAATATGTAACAAAAGAAAACAACAGAATATGTTCCAAGACTAAGTCTTGGATTAGTAGTGTTGGAATAAAGAGTAATAAAAACGAACTCGAGTGGTGTTGCACCTACTTCGAGCAAATGTCGATTCGAGGGAAACAAAAATTAGAATATAGCTATAAGGCTAAATTCTAATTCGACTCTGAAAACGAAAAAAAACTGCGAAAAATTTGTTTTGAAAGGTGGTTGCACCAATTCAAAACGACCCCGCTCTGATACCAATTGTTGGATCGAGACGCGCTAGAGGGGGGTGAATAGCGCTCGCGGCTATTTCGTTCGATTCGTAAAACTATCGGAGTAAAATACGCAGCGGAAAATGTAAATAAACACAAACACAGAGACACGGTCGTTTACTTCGTTCGGAGCCTAAGGCGACTCCTACTCGAAGGCCCGCGATCCTTGATCGCTTCCGGTGGGCAACAACTATAAGCTCGATAAAGGATTACAAGTTGAAGTACAATAAACGACAGTAAATAATTATACCAACGACAAAGAAATGAAGATTCAGAGCTCCTGGTCGTCGGGCACAAGTAGCAGCACTTCGGAACGTCGTTTGGAGCAGCACGTAGCACTTGAATCACTTGGAAGAAGATATTTGAAGCTGCTGGTCGAGACCCCTTATAAAGGGGGTTCAAGGCGCCTTATACTGTTCACCAAGGCGCCTTGAACGAGCCGAGTCACCCGCGTGGATCAGCACTGACCTGGTCGAACTCTATCTGGTTTAAGGCGCCTTCAGCCTATCCAAGGCGCCTTCAACCTCCGGTCCAAGGCGCCTTGAACTCCATTCAAGGCGCCTCCAGTCTGCTGCGCTGGCCTTTTCCTGGCTCGCACCCGAGGCGCCTCCAAGCTCCATGGAGGCGCCTCGACACTGTTCATCCGAGGTCTTTTTTGTACTTTGGTCCCTGCAAGATATGTTAATCCCAAAAATACCCTGCAGCACAAAGTTAGCACAAAACAATGATATAACTATTGAAATATTTAACAGTCTCTTGACTGTCCGAGTCTGACTTCAGGTTTCCTACCGGAAACCCTAGGCCTACTGTTCCCTCTACGGGAACGCGTCCTCACCTACTCCACTGTGAGATTTACTGTCGCCAAAACGATCCTCCAGATCGATGGACTTTTGCTTAGTGCTTCGACTCTCTGCTGAACATCCGCTTCACCGGCCAGTTCAGACTTTCACCTGGTTCGCGACACCAGGACTTTCCACCTAGGGTTACCACCCCCTAGGACTTTTGCCTGAAGCCATCGACCTGCCAAGACTTTCCGCATAGGGTTACCACCCCCTATGACCTAGGGTTACCACCCCCTAGGGTTTTACCTTGCCTAACCGCAGTTAGGACTTTCCTGAAACACTCAGCAAAAGCTGTCAGATAACAAAGCACCTTAACTTTGAATCCTTTGCCATTATCAAAACTTAGGTTCGATCGTCGGATGCTTCCCGCACCAACACTAAACACATGTATCGGTTTCTATGGTTATCATGCTTATCATTATTGACAATTGCAATAAAACTACTAGCATGTGTCTTATTAGAATTGCAAGAGTGTGCCTTAAAGGATACCTTAGGGTTTGCCTTAGCTCCCCCCATAGATGTGCTTGATCTCTTGTCCTTGTGAGGTTGCCTCCCCCTTGGACATTGACTCCTATAATGTCCCCTTTGCTTGCATTGGAAACACACCACGTGCTCCTTGCCCTTGCGTATCGGGACTCCGACTTCCTTGACTTTTGGTGCCGGTGGAATCTTCCTAATCCTCTTTGGACATTTACTTTTGTAATGCCCATATTCCCTACACTCAAAGCACATTATATGTAATTTACTTGAAATTAAGTTGCTTGAGTTACCTAGGGTTGAGGATGGATATAAGCTCTCTCCTTCATCCCTTCCGGAGGTAGAGGCTTCTTCTTCTTGCTCCAGTCTTGAAGAAGAACTCTCCTCCTCTTCTTCCTTAGATGTTGAGTAGCCCTCAACTTCTAATTCCATACCTCCATGATGTGAGCTACTTGGCTCACTTGACTCCTCTTCATGACTTGAATTGGAGCTCTCCTCATGGAACTTAGCCAAGTTGTTCCACAACTCCTTGGTATTGTTGTATTTATCTATCTTACACAAGATATTATTAGGTAATGAAAATTCAAAGATTTTCGTTACCTCGTCGTTGATTATGGATTGGTGGATTTGTTCTTTTATCCACTTCTTCTTCTCGAGAGGTTCTCCTTCTTTATCCACCGGAGGAATAAAACCTACTTGTACACAATTCCAATTTACTAGGTTAGTCATAAGGAAATACTTCATTCTTACCTTCCAATACGCGAAGTCGTCGCGATCGTAGAAGGGTGGAATCGTGACGTCTTCTCCAAGTTGATCCATTCTCTAGCTCGTGCTCCCCCGGGTGTTAATCCGACGAAGAGCGACCTGGCTCTGATACCACTTGTTAGGACCTTCGGACGCGGCTAGAGAGGGGGGGTGTGAATAGCCGACCCTAAATTCTCGTTTCTTCCTACAATTTTAGTTAGCACAGCGGAAATAAAAGATAGAAACGAAACAGGAGAATATCAAACCTCAAACGCGACGATATAACGAGGTTCGGAGATGATACTCCTACTCCTCGGCGTGTCTGTAAGGTGGACGAATCCTATCAATCCGTCGGTGGATGAGACCCCGGAAAATCGGCTAATAAAAACTCCTTCTGGGTGGAGAAACCTCGCCACAATCTCTCTTGCAACAGCAAGATCAGAGTACAAGAAATACAGCAAGAAGCCAAGATCAATATGAATGTAAAAACACTAGTTTGCTTGCCTTCTCGTCGACTATTGATGAAGCAGCAACTTCACGGATGCCAACCACAGCAGCAACTGATCAGTTGGAGTCCAGCCGAGGGAAGCTCACACGAAGCTTCAGCAGTGGAGAGCTCAACAAAGCTCAGATCGCAGGAGCAAGAAGAATTCAACCTTTTCTTTTTCTCCCCTTTTCTTGCAGAGGCCCTCGACCTCGTTATATAACCTGAACCTGCGAAGAAGACAGAAACAGACACAGAAATCTAGCCGTTGTGACTCAACGGCTAGACCTGGATCGATCAGGCTCCACCCTGATCGATCCAGGATAGATCTGATCGGTCTGGGGACCGATCATTCCCTAGGCTGATCGGTTCCCAGACCGATCCCAACTCTCACAGAGAGTTGGTTTAGGGCCTTGATCGGTCTGTGGACCGATCAGGCCATAGGTGGATCGGTCCACAGACCGATCCCTCCTATTCCTTCTCCCAATCTGTTTGGTTACTGATCGGTCACCAGACCGATCAGATGACCCACAGTGAGAATCTGTGTATCACTGGATCGGTCAGCAGATCGATCCAGATACCCATAGTATCACTGGATCGGTCAGCAGACCGATCCAATTTCCCAGCCTTAAACCCTAAAGCCTTCCTGATATAGAGAACGAGCTACCGAGCCATCTCTGACCTAGTCCAGAGAACGAGCTACCGAGCCCTCTCCGACTTCCTCGTCTGGTCCAGAGAACGAGCTACCAAGCCCTCTCCGACTTCCACGTCCGGTCCAGAGAACGAGCTACCGAGCCCTCCCGGACCTAGTCCGGAGAACGAGCTACCGAGCCCTCTCCGACTTTGTCCGGTCCAGAGAACGAGCTACCGAGCCCTCTCTGACCTAGTCCGGAGAACGAGCTACCGAGCCCTCTCCAACTTCATCCAGTCCAGAGAACGAGCTACCGAGCCCTCTCTGACCTAGTCCGGAGAACGAGCTACCGAGCCCTCTCTGACCTAGTCCGGAGAATGAGCTACCGAGCCCTCTCCGACACCATCCAGTCCAGAGAACGAGCTACCGAGCCCTCTCCGACCTCCCATGCCAAGCTTCCATACTTGGACTTTTCCCCCTGCCCAGCTCCCTGCTTGGACTTTTCCCGTGCCAAGCTCCCTGCTTGGACTTTTCCGTGCCAAGTCTCCATACTTGGACTTTTCCCGTGCCAAGCTCCCTGCTTGGACCTTTCCTGTGCCAAGTCTCCATACTTGGACTTTTCCCGTGCCAAGCTCCCTGCTTGGACCTTTCCGTGCCAAGTCTCCATACTTGGACTTTTCCCGAATCAGGTCAACTCAAGTCGGGTCAACCTTGACCAAAGGTTGCACCCACAATCCCCCAAGTTCCCATTCTTATCAAACATCAAAATATAACTTCTCTATTCTTGTCAAACATCAAAATATACATCGAGTCAGGTCAACTCGAGTCGGGTCACCCAGGTCAACCTTGACCTAAGGTTGCACCAACATAGATGTCATATAAACCAATGAAAGAGATGCATTGTGGTTTAGTATGAGCAAATACATCAAGAGGAAGTCAAAACTAGGACTTTAGGTCAAACCATTTAGCTAGTTTGAGTTTTGTGTCAATCTTGGAATTGGTTATAGATACATTTTTGAATATATTTTTCCCAAATAGACATGGGTAAAACAGACCTCTCCACAAAACTGCAGTGTGCAGTTATCAGTCGATTGGTAACAAAGTATTTCGAACACAAAATGGTTCTGTGTGTTTAATTCGATAGGAGCAATCGACTGATGCTTGTGGTAGTTGACTGATACCAGCTTGAAACTGTTTTTTAGCAGTGGTTTTGACCAGATCAACTCGTATAAGTGTATGAGATCCATAGGGGATAAATACACGAGTTTATGGTCAATTTGGATAAATAGTTTCAACAATTGGGATATTGTTGGAGCTTTTTGGTATTAGGTAAAGGGGAAAAAAGTAAGGTTTAGCTAGGAAAATCTTAAATGTCTTTGCATGAAATTCCTAGGTCAATGGGGAGCATAGGTGTAGAGGAAAATCTTAAATGCCTTTGCATAAAATTACTAAATCAATGGGGAGCATAGGTGTAGGGGGAGCCTTGTGATAGGTTAATAGCTCTGTGGTAAAATTCTTCACTTAATGGGGAGCTTAGGTGTAGGGGGAGCCTTGGGATAGGTTCCAATGCATGTTTGCATTTTTATTTTGGCGGTGTAAGTCCAAGTGTGTATCCTTGGCAACGTAAGTCCATTGTTTTTAGCATGTTTATTTGCTATTATGTTTTTCCTAACTTAAACGTATTGTCAAACATCAAAAAGGGAGAGATTGTTAGAGTAATCCCAATGGTTCATGTGACCATGTATTTTTGTGTTTGGACAAAGGATTTAAGTTAGGTTCACACTTGTATTTGATATGTGTATTTGAGTTGTGCAGGTTTACAGGATACACATGTGACTCAGGTTGATGGTTTCGAGTCTGGTGAAGGATGGAGCATCCGAGGGACCGTGAACAAGGCATCAAGGACAAGGGCCGAGGGAAGCGAGTTTGAGACATACGCGAATGATGGCATTGGGGATGAGCTGTGAGCTTGAATACATCCGAGGGACGAGAGCCAAAGGAAGTAAGTTTGAAGGCAAGAGGTCAAGGCTACAACGCAGAGTCAAGTGAGTCATAAGGGTGAGGGTCCGAGTGCTGAGAGATTGTACTCGGATACTAGTCGATTGTGGTTTCATCAGTCGATTGGTCGATCGATTGGGAGCGAATAGAATGCTTTTGTTCGCTCGACCAGTGTGGAGAAGTCGACTGGTACTTTCACCAGTCAACTAGTATCGAGCCGTTGGATTATAACGACCGAATCTCCACAGAGGGTAGTCGACTGATAGGCGGGGTTTTCCAACCCGTGGCCTATATAACGAAGGCTTGAAAGCTTAGTTAAGGTTGACAAAATTAGTGGTGGTTAATTCTAATTAGTAGTCAACTAGTGCCCTAGTAATCCGAGTGCTCTTAGTCGAGTTGTGGCAAGGTTTCTCCACCGATAGGAGGATTGTGCTAGCCGGAGTTTCCATGGATAGGGATTGTCCACCTTATGGACAACCGTGGAGTAGGAGCAAGTTATCTTCGAACCACGTTACATCGGCATGTCTATTTGTTTGCTTGTTCTGTCTTATTCTTTAGCTTTCGCATTTATATTAGTATTGTATTTCTTCTTGCGCACTAACGAATACGTAGGAAGCGATCGTTTGAGGGCGTCATCTATCCAATCCTCCTTCTAGCCGACCATACAAAGATATCCAACAGAACTTTCTTACCATGTATGCTTCTTCATCTTCGTTAGGTGATGACTCTGAATCCAGTTTATTCTTCTTAGCATTGAGTGTTAGGACCAAAAGTAGCTAGAGGGAGGGGGGGTGAATAGCTCGTCGCGTTCGCTCATTGCTCGGCGTTGCTTGTTCCTTCAAAGATGTGCAGCGGAAAATACAGAAACAAACACACAACGCTAACACGGTTGGTTTTACTTGGTATCCACCTCACAAGAGGTGACTAATCCAAGGATCCACACCAACACACACACCCTCCACTAAATAAAACTCTCCTTTATGGTAACTACCAAGGGCGGAGAAGCCCTACAAGACTCAATACAAGAAGAGAGGGAAAGGATACAAGAAATACAAGCTTACAATGAGTATAAACCCTAACCCTAGCTTCTCTTCTTGGCTTTGATCCGCCTCTTGACTTGGACAACTTCCAAGATCCTTCAAGAACTGGCGATCTGAGCTTTTTGAGTGCTGTGGAGGAGCTGGCGAGAAGTCTGGAGTGAATCGGAGAAGCAATACCGCAGCCATCACACGCCTGCAGCTATAAACGACGCCAACGGTCGGATCCCGATCGATTCGAATGATCCCAATCGATCGGGGAGGCTTTGGATCGATCCACGGATCGATCCAGAGCGCCTCTGTGCTCTGGAAAAGCGCCTGGATCGATCCATGGATCGATCCAGTGCTTATCGCGCGAAGCAGCCGCGTCCCAATCGATCCACTGATCGATTGGGACCTCTGGATCGATCCACGGATCGATCCAGAGGCTCTCTGTTCGCTGGGACAGGTCTGGATCGATCGGACAGGTCTGGATCGATCCACTGATCGATCCAGCACTTGATTTTTGTCCAAAACCAAGTCCCAAACCTCCCAAACCAACATCCGGTCAACCTTGACCTGTTGGTATGTCATGCCTAGCATCTAGTCACTCCCTTGACCTGCTAGGACTCCCTTACCAAGTGTCCGGTCAATCCCTTTGACCCACTTGGACTTTTCTCTGTGCCAAGTATCCGGTCAATCCCTTTGACCTACTTGGACTTTTCTTTCATGCCAAGTATCCAGTCAATCCTTTGACCTACTTGGACTTCCCAGCACCAGATGTCCGATCATCCTTGATCCATCTGGATTTTCCCTTGCCTGGCTTCACTCACCAGGACTTTCACCTAGCTTCACTCACTAGGGTTTTCCATCTGCCTAGCTTCACTCACTAGGACTTCCTTCTGCCTGGCTTCACTCACCAGGACTTTCACCTAGCTTCACTCACTAGGGTTTTCCATCTGCCTAGCTTCACTCACTAGGACTTCCTTCTGCCTGGCTTCACTCACCAGGACTTTCACCTAGCTTCACTCACTAGGGTTTTCCATCTGCCTAGCTTCACTCACTAGGACTTCCTTCTGCCTGGCTTCACTCACCAGGACTTTCATTTTGCCTAACATCCCAGTTAGGACTTCCCAGTCAAGTATCCGGTCAACCTTGACCTACTTGACTCTTCTTCAATCAATATCTTATTGTCAAACATCTAAACCCAAACCAAGACTCAGCTTGGTTACCCAGGTCAACCTTGACCTGAGGGATATTGCACCAACAATCTCCCCCTTTTTGATGTTTGACAATACCACAATAACACTTACAATCCCATATGTAAGTTAGGCTAATTCCATAGCCTCCTTCTTCATGCCACTAGGTAATGAAAGCATAAATTAAGCTCTTCATTCTCCCCCTAAGAGGGCAAACTCCCTCTAGGTAATGAAAGCCTAACTTACTCCCTTTCATGAGTCCTTTCATTCTCCCCCTATGACCTTCCCATAGGTAATGAAGGCCTAAACTTAACCATACATTCTCCCCCTATTGGCACACATCAACCCATCGTTGGACACACATCAACCTATGCTCCAATTCTGGGCACACTTCAACAAATCTATTTGTTGAAGACTCTCCCCCTGAAGAGTTGCTCATCGTTGTTCACAACATCACTCGTTGTGATCAACACGATAATGAAGGTCCCATACCCTTCATTTATCCTTAACTTCTCCCTCAATGTAGACAACTACCCAACCTTGAGCATGATCTACCACTTGAGTGTCCACTTGAAATAATGAGGATATCCACTCCCCATTTCTCCCCATTTCAAGTTTAAATGCTCAACCTTGAGCAAGTTCACAACAGAAGGTTAACCACCTTCCAAGGTTCATGAAAAATAATTTTCATGTCTTTAAAGAGTCCCTCCCCCTAAAGACATGGTGGTAACTTCTGTCATTGCACCAACAATGACTTGGAATCCCTAAAACTTTAGGAAACCCAAATTTTAGAAGTTTGGAGGTTCAAATATTCAAAATTTGAAACAAACCTCAACCTAAACTTCAACGAAGTCTTCCTTAACCATTCCATCCTTGTTTTCAACACGAAAACACCCGGTTTGTGTATACAAATGTATTTTTAAGGGTTTAGAATGGTTACAAGGACTAACCATGGTTCAAAGATGCTGAAATCAGGCCTTCCCAGCCAAAATCAGCAACTTGGATCGATTGGAGTTGGGTTCCAATCGATTGAACCTTTCTGAATCGATCCACTGATCGATTCAGACTCCCTGGATCGATCGGCTGATCGATCCAGCGAGCTTCTGCTCGTGGAATTACCTTCTGAATCGATCCACGGATCGATTCAGGCACTCCAATCGATCCATGGATCGATCGGAGCTCTGATAGTTGCTGAAATTCCATTTCAGTCAACTTCAGAAACCCCTAGAAAATTCTACAAAAATTTAAAAATTATGAAATTTCGTGTAGACATTATTTAGGGCATTTACTATCACGGAAAAATAGTTTTCTATGAAAATACTTCATATTTTCAAAGATTGACACAAACTTGAAAACTTGCAAAAACTTTAATGTTTTCTTCAAGTTTGTGTCTAACTATTCAATGGTGATTACTATCAAAAGATAGCCTTCACCAAGGTTTTCCAAAATCATTTTGAAATAATTTTCAAAGCCAATATCCCATCACATTCCTTGGGCTTAATGCACATGACTTGTACATTAGCTTTCCCAATGATGGGAAAACACATAACTATGTGTTTTGATGAACCTAAAACTCAAAAGAATGCACTAAATCAACATCTTGAGTTTTGTTCATCTTTCTAACATCTCACTTGTATCTAATGTGCACTAAAACACATACAAGTCACCTTATAGTCCTTGTGAGATGTGAGATTTTGGTTTTGCCCTAATCTAGGGATCATGCATATCTATCTAGGCATTTTAGAAATATTAGACATCCACCTAGAATGTCACTTGTTAATAAGGGTTGTTAAATGCCATTTGTCCTTAATTACAAGGGAATTAAACTAATGCATGATAATGTTATGGCATACATCAAAATAAAATAACTTTCAAAAGAAAGATTCCTATAATTACATGATGTATGAATGTCATGACATGGTATTTTTGGATTTTTCATAATAAAACATGAATGCAAAAATAGACATGATGTCATGGCATATGATGGGCAAACAATCATGGCAAGGTTTAGCATAAATAAAAAATACCTAGATTAACTATCTAAGTATCCTTAAAATCTTAGCTAAACTTACAACTTAAACCTAGATTGCCCTAAAGTGCTTCAAGAAAATGCCAAAGCCTAAGTTTGCATTTCTAATTCCCTTGATTAATTTATGCCAATTAAAATTAAGCATATTCCTCAAATGTTGGCATATTCCATTTTTCAACAAGAGTAGCACTTTTAAATTAAGGCTCAGATTGCCTTAAATTGCCTAAGAACATACCAAAATCCCAACTTGATAGTTCTTATGAATTTCCCAATATGTGCCTTTTAAGATTAAAATCAATTCTTCCACCATTAGGCACATTTTACTCTTTCAAGGAGTAAATAATAATTCCATTTCATTTTCAAAGGTTAACAAAACCTTGAAAATGCTCCTTGAGTGTCAATTTCCTCAAAGTTGGGTTAACTGCCCTTCTAATTGGAGTTGACACTCTCTAACCCATCTATGGGGTAGAGAAGATGCTCCTAGGAACCCAACACCTATTGGTGCTCCTTGGATGCTCTAGGTATTCACTAGGGATAACTTCCCTAGATACCTTCCTAGTGACCTTGTTTGGCTTCTTGGAAGCCTTGGTCACACTTTCTAGGTCAACTCTAGGGATAGCCTCCCTTGTAACCTTGTTCGTGACTTTCTTAGACTTCTTAGAAGTCTTAGTCACTTTGGTTGCAAAGATACTTCTAGGGATATCTTCCCTTGTATCCTTGACTTGACCTCTAGACTTAGGATTTGTTCCATAACTATATGGAACCCTATGATAACTAGGCACATCCTTCTTAGCTTTTGGTTTGTATCCCAAACCTTTATGGCCATTGGATGACTTTGATTTTCCTAAACCTAAGTTATGCTCACTTTGCCCTAATAGGATATTTTCCATCCTTTTTAGGGTCTTTTCCATTTTATCAAGTCTTGACCTCAAGACTTGATTTTCCATCACTAAGTCCTTAGTTTTTGGTTTTCCATTAAGTTCATGAGTATTTTTGTTTCTAGGCTTGTAGCTACAATCCTTAGAGTTCTTGCCTAGACTTTTACCTACATTCCTAGCCTTAGGTGTAGTAGTTTTGGCATGTAGGGCCACATGCTTTTCCTTAAAGCCCTCATGCTTTCTATTCTTATGGTAAATTGCATTAAAATGATAAAACTTAGAACTATCATGCTTTTTATCATAATTTAAAGGAGTAGGCTCAATGAAAGTTACCTTCCTTTTTACCTTAGAGGCTCCCCCTTGACTAATGCCTCCTTGAGCCTTGACCATCTTCTTCCCCTTGAGGCATTGACTCCGGTAATGCCCCTTTTGATTGCAAGAGAAACATATGATATGCTCCTTGCTCTTCTTTGTTCCGGGAATGGTCTCCTCGGGCTTCTCCTTGCCCTTTTGCGTCACTTGACCCTTCTTCTTGGCTAAGTTGGGACACTTGCTCTTGTAGTGCCCACTTTTCCTACACTCAAAACATATTATATGATTTTTATTTTTAATTGAAACATTTATACCTTCTTGTGTAGGGATGGCACTTGCTCCTCCATTTGCTATTTCTTGAATTTCGGAGGTGGCACCATCTTCTTCTTCTTCACTTGACCCGGATGTAGAAGCTTCTCCTTCTTCTTGATCCGGCGTCACCAAGGATTGCTCCCCCTCAATCCTAGAGGTGGAGGCTTCATCATCTTGAACATGAAACAAGGAGTATGCTCCCTCCTTGTTCCCTTCGTTGCATTCCCTTGAGGATGAAGCTTCTTGAATTTCCTCTTCTTCGGAGGTTGAGCATCTCTCAACCTCGGAGCCCTCCTCTTGGTCTTGCTCCAAAGAGTCACCCTCTCTGGATCCTTCTTGCTCTTGTACAGTGGAGGGGATCTCTTCATGAAGCTTGGCCAATTTGCTCCATAGTTCCTTTGCATCTTCAAATTCTCCAATTTTGCAAAGGATGGTGCTTGGCAATAAATTGACCAAAAGCTTGGTCACTTTGTCATTGGACTCGCACCTTTGGACTTGCTCTTGGCTCCACTTGCTCCTTTTGAGTACTTTGCCCTTGGAATTTGTGGGAGCTTCAAAACCTTCCATGAGAGCAAACCATTGCTCTATCTCCATCATAAGAAAATTTTCGATTCTTGATTTCCAAGAATCGAAGCTTGTAGATGAATATGGTGGAGCCACCCTTGTGTCAAATCCAAGTCCATCTTGGAATTGCATCTTGAAGTTGAGCTTCTTGAAATCTTTGACTTTTGATGAATTTGCTTCAACTTCTTCACCCTCTAGCTTTTCTTGTTATGCTTGACCCTTCCGGCGATGATTCCGGTGAAGAGCGGCCTTGCTCTGATACCACTTGTTAGGACCAAAAGTAGCTAGAGGGGGGGTGAATAGCTCGTCGCGTTCGCTCGTTGCTCGGCGTTGCTTGTTCCTTCAAAGATGTGCAGCGGAAAATACAGAAACAAACACACAACGCTAACACGGTTGGTTTTACTTGGTATCCACCTCACAAGAGGTGACTAATCCAAGGATCCACACCAACACACACACCCTCCACTAAATAAAACTCTCCTTTATGGTAACTACCAAGGGCGGAGAAGCCCTACAAGACTCAATACAAGAAGAGAGGGAAAGGATACAAGAAATACAAGCTTACAATGAGTATAAACCCTAACCCTAGCTTCTCTTCTTGGCTTTGATCCGCCTCTTGACTTGGACAACTTCTAAGATCCTTCAAGAACTGGCGATCTGAGCTTTTTGAGTGCTGTGGAGGAGCTGGCGAGAAGTCTGGAGTGAATCGGAGAAGCAATACCGCAGCCATCACACGCCTGCAGCTATAAACGACGCCAACGGTCGGATCCCGATCGATTCGAATGATCCCAATCGATCGGGGAGGCTTTGGATCGATCCACGGATCGATCCAGAGTGCTCTGGAAAAGCGCCTGGATCGATCCATGGATCGATCCAGCGCTTATCGCGCGAAGCAGCCGCGTCCCAATCGATCCACTGATCGATTGGGACCTCTGGATCGATCCACGGATCGATCCAGAGGCTCTCTGTTCGCTGGGACAGGTCTGGATCGATCCACTGATCGATCCAGAACTTGATTTTTGTCCAAAACCAAGTCCCAAACCTCCCAAACCAACATCCGGTCAACCTTGACCTGTTGGTATGTCATGCCTAGCATCTAGTCACTCCCTTGACCTGCTAGGACTCCCTTACCAAGTGTCCGGTCAATCCCTTTGACCCACTTGGACTTTTCTCTGTGCCAAGTATCCGGTCAATCCCTTTGACCTACTTGGACTTTTCTTTCATGCCAAGTATCCAGTCAATCCTTTGACCTACTTGGACTTCCCAGCACCAGATGTCCGATCATCCTTGATCCATCTGGATTTTCCCTTGCCTGGCTTCACTCACCAGGACTTTCACCTAGCTTCACTCACTAGGGTTTTCCATCTGCCTAGCTTCACTCACTAGGACTTCCTTCTGCCTGGCTTCACTCACCAGGACTTTCACCTAGCTTCACTCACTAGGGTTTTCCATCTGCCTAGCTTCACTCACTAGGACTTCCTTCTGCCTGGCTTCACTCACCAGGACTTTCATTTTGCCTAACATCCCAGTTAGGACTTCCCAATCAAGTATCCGGTCAACCTTGACCTACTTGACTCTTCTTCAATCAATATCTTATTGTCAAACATCTAAACCCAAACCAAGACTCAGCTTGGTTACCCAGGTCAACCTTGACCTGAGGGATATTGCACCAACATTGAGTGCTAGGTTCAGAGTTGACTTCTCCTCTTTACTTATACATGCACATCTTTATTCGTATAATTCAAAGGTAGAAAATAATTCATTTAAATTACTTACCTTGAGTTCCTTGGAGACGTTATAGGAATCTATTATTAATGCCCAATCAAGGGTTCTTGGAAATGCATTTAATGCATATCGGAAGGAATCTCGATTTGACACTGTTTTTTTCAGGTTAGTGAGTCCAATTATCAGCTCCTTAAGCTTTGCATGCAAATTAGCTACCTTGTTTTTTTTTTCTTTTTCCATCCGGAGGTTGGTTAGTTGATTTTGGAGTATGTCTCCTCTTGCTAGTTGGCCTTCAAGGTGCCTTCGTGAATCTCTAGGAAGTTTTCCTAGAGTTCTTTGGCGGAATTGTAGGTGCCAATTCGATGTCTTTTTGGGATGGTAGTATGCTCAGTAAGTGGAACTCTGCCTTGCTGTTGGCCACAAAATTGGTTTGCTACTTCTTATTTCATTGGTGCTCTTCTTTTTCTTTTCCATTCTCATCTCTGGGTATTTCAAAATCATATTTAATTGTTAGCAATATATAAAAATCTGCTTTAAAAAAAACATCCATTCGTCGCTTCCAAAGTGTGAACTCCCTTTCGAACTTCGGTAGGTGAATGCTTAATCCGGTCATCTTCTTGTTGCTTTAGTTGGTGTTTACTCCTTCTAAGACGGTGGACTCTGATACCACTTGCTGGATCGGATGGATCGACTAGAGGGGGTGAATAGCCTACAATAAAAATTAGAATATTCTCTTGCTTCTAGCTTAGCAAGAACACACAAATTAAATGTAATAAAAAATGAATAAAATAAAGTAGGGACTCAGTTTATTTGGTTATAATATAAGCGGTTGTAAATCCAAAACTGTAGAAAGCTCACTAACAAACTCCTTCAACAATATTAGAAGCGGAGAAACCCCTTATAACAGTTGAAAGTTGAAAGAAAAGATTATAGAATTGAAAAAAATAGGTGTGTTTGTACTCCTAACTCAGGGCACTATTTATAGTACACTAGTCAAAATAACCATTTTGCTAATGTGGCAATTTGGGGCACCGCCATTGATCTAGGGCACCTCTAACAGGATAAAGTTTGCTAACATTCTGCTGATCTGGTTAAATGGAGGTACCTTGGTTCATTCTATTGGTGCGGTTAGCACTAATGGTCTAACTCAGGTTTTGATGAATGACAAAGTAAGTTAAGTTAGGTTCATTGTAATCTAACAATCTGACTGAGTGTGTAGGAGAAATTCAGCTAGGTCAACGGGCTGACCGGATAGTTGGTATGAAGTCCAGCTAGGTTGACGGACCGACCAGATGACTAACACGAAGTCCAGCTAGGTCGACGGCCTGACTGGATAGTTGGCACGAAGTCCAGCTAGGTCAATAAGCCAACCGGATAGCTGGCATGAAGTCCAGACTGGCCGACGGGCTGAGCGGATGTCTGACAAAATGTAAGTAAAGGTAAGTCACTGGAGGAAAGTGACTGTGAGGACGCGTCCCAGTTAAGGGACAGTAGGTGTCAGTCCAGTTTAAATCCATTTGGGATCCCTACTGAGACCTTGAGTAGTTCCTGGTCCTGAGAGGATATGAACTAATTACTCTATTTATTATATTTGTGCTAACACTTGTCTTGCAGGGTATTTGGACTAACACATTTGCTGCAGGGCAAGAAAGCAAGCAAAGAAGCAAAATTGCTTTCGGGTGAACAGTACCTGAGGGCGCCTTCCATGGCTAAGGAAGGCGTCTTGGTACTGTTCATAGAAGGCGCCTTCCATGGCTTTGGAAGGCGCCTCGATACTGTTCATAGAAAGCGCCTTCCATGACTATGGAAGGCACCCTCTGCAGGATGATTTTTGGAATCGATCACAGATAAGTGCCAGAATGCTCGGGATAGTTTTTGCCTCATCAGAGGCACCTTCCATGCTTATGTAAGGCGCCCTCCAAGCCCTTTATAAGTCAGTCTCGAGTAGACACTTACACAACAATAATATACAAGCTACTGTGTGAACATTTGAGCCTCCGACTGCTCCCGGTTCTGGCTGCAACTCTACTGCGAAGCTGCTGAGCCCAACAACTACTCCGAGGAGTTCCGATCGCGCCCGGCAGATAGACATCAACACAAAGAGTTGTTATTTCTATCTTTGAAGTGTTGGTAACATTTATTTTTGTAACTAATTACTATAAAAGGACAAGAGCAATGTGTTGTACTTGGCCTAACTTTTCTTGTACTCAATTCTCTCTTCTAAGGGTACCGAAAGAGATTTTTAGTGGATTATCCATCGATAGATCCACGGGACCTGGGCCTTGGAGTAAGAGTCGTCGAAGGCTCCGAACCAAATAAAAACTATTCGTGTTTTCTGGTGTTTTCTTATTTACTTTCCGCTTAGTATTCATGTTTTTAAAACAAAAAAAAAGCATTTTGAAAACCACATGATTCACACCCCCTCTCACATGCGTCACAATCCAACACATTCAAGGTGCCTTAGTTTTGATGGAGGTGCCACAGTGCGACTAACATGGACTCCACTGCTTATCTCCGTGGCAACGACTCCATTCTCATTCGAGGCACCTTGGGATGATTTAAGGTACCTCAACTACTATTTTTCCGAATGGTCAATCTCAACATTGGCCATTATTCGTTCAGCTCGCTTGGGTGATGCTCTAGTTGTTTGGAGTTGAGTTCACCCGAATCTAACTCTGACCTTTTCCTCAAGCAGACTTTCTCTCGGCTTCTCATCCCTCGGATGTATCACATGCATTCTTCTTGTTCCACTGGTGTACTCTTTCGTAGCTCCTTGTCCATCGGATGCACCAAGTCTGTCAACTCCCATCTCGTGTCATCCTTAATAAACGGATGAAATAAGTCATAGAACATGAAGTGACGGCACTAAATTAAAATTGGATCATATTCAAACTAAATTTAACAAGTAAGCATAAAGATAAAGATTATGTTGGTTCAGACTGGTATTGATTTAGAGTTGATTTGACTAAATTATAAACAAACCAAGTTTAAGGTTTAAACTAGTTCAATTGGTTTAAAATGAATTAGAGTAATTTTTAGGAAACTTTCTCTTTCCTCCTTTTTTTCTCCCTACGCAAGCAACATATCCCGTTGTGTTATATGACACCACCATGCCTTCGCCCATCCCTCTCTGTTAGGGGTGAGCAAAATTTTGGGTAAATTGAATAAAATGATTAAATTGATCAAATTTAAAAATTTAATTCAGTTAATTCAAAATTTTAGTTTTTTTTAACAAAAAAAATCAGTTAACTCGAGTTATTCGGTTCAGTTTCGATTTCAAAAGTTGTTATTTAGTTAAACTGAAAAAATTGAACTTAAATCCCTAAATCTCACTAAATCGATAAATCTCACTTAAAAAGCTGAACTTTTTCTCTTGATTAATCGATTGATGAGCCATAACAATCGATTACTAGCTTCTAATCAATTAAGCCAATCGACTTCGAAACTTTCTATTCTTTGTGAAAATACTCTAATCGATTAGCCTAATCGATTTACCCCTACTGAATCAATTGCCCCAATCGATTTCAACACCTTTTGTGCTCTTGTAAAAAGTTTCCAATCGATTTCCCAGCACCTTCTGTGCTTTCATGAAAAAACTTTCAATTGATTGGTCATACTGAATTGATTAGCCTAATCGATTTAGCAACCTACTGTGCTATTCGAAAACCAGCATCCCAATCAATTGGTAATAACTACCAGTCGATTGGTGCAACTCAATCGATCCAAGCAGCTAAATCCAAAAGTTCGAGTTTAGGGTTTATCAATCAATTCCACTTCCTTGCAATCGATTATTAACTTTTAGCCTTTCCGAGGCTAAAGTCACATCTTACCTGGTATCCGATTGATCTCAACCTACCAAGACTTCTATTTCCCAACATCTAGTTGTCCGTGACTAGTTAGGATTTCGCATTGCCTAGCATCTGATTAACTTTGACTTGCTAGGGGCTTCTTAACTAAGTGTCTGGTCCTTCTTGACCCACTTGGACTTTTCCCTTACCAACTTCTCGTTGGACTTTCATCCACCAAGTACGATTCTCCTTGACCCACTTGGATTTTTCTCTTGCCAACCTTTCCGTTAGACTTCCCTTGCCTAACCTCCAGTTAGGACATTCTCTTGCCTAAGCTCAGTTAGGAGTTTCTCTTCCCTAACCTCAGTTAGGACTTTCCAAGTCAAGTATCCGGTCTACCTTAACCTATTTGACTTCTCTCTGCTATTGTCAAATATCGAAACTTAAGCTTGAGTCAATCTGAGCCTAGTCATCTTGGTCAACCTTAACTTGAGGTAGACTGCATTAACAAGGATTTTTTGCAAGTTCACTTAACCTACACAAGAACTTGAGAATTATTTAACTATTTTTTTTATTTTAATGAAACAGATAACAAACTAGATTTTAATATTCTACAATGAGGATTGAACTCCAAGCATGAAGTCTAGTAGGTCGTATAGACTTATAGGAGTATGACTTGATCTTAAGGGATTGACCCTTAAGTGGTAGACTTGGAGAAGGGACCTCTAAGAAAAAGGTAAGGTTGGTAGGTCAGGTAGACTTACAGATATAGACTAGGTTGCTTATTTATTTTTGTATGGTTGTTTTGTAGGAACCTAGAGTTGGAAGCAAAACAGAGAGTAGACAAATGCAAATGGGTGAACCAAACTTTACTACGGTCAAATTGGACCTAAATCAGTTTAGTAGACCGAACCAGTGGTTTGTTAGACCGATTGAGTTCAGTCCAAATTGCTGAGTTATGAAATGTTGATATGGAAGATGATGTGATAAAAGATCTGATTCATCTTTATAATTTGGATGAGGATAAGGATAAGCTAGATGATGTGGATAGAGATAAGACTTCATCCAAATAAGGCTTCATACAGATAAGAGTTGATCCAGAAAAAGATCTAATCTAATTCTATATAAGGAGACGAAGGCTTTACATTCAAGGTATCCATTCAACTACTACTCATACTCTGTGTGCTCAAAAGGAAAGCTACGATGTGAAACTCTGCGACTGAAAAACTCTAGGAAGGGTGCGTTATGCTCAGGACTTCTGGATCGTCTCGGCAAAGTGTTTGCTTTTTTGTACTTTTATTATTACAAGCTATAATTATTTTATCATTCTTTTATGTTTGTGATTGATAAACTGTAAGACGGGTTTCTCTGCTCCCAAAAAATTTTCGGAAAAGAGACCACTAGTGGACTCGTGCCTGAGTGTGTAGGCCTTGGACGTACTAACCCTTGAGGGTTTGAAACTAAGTAAATCTCGTATGTCTTTCTTATTGTTTGTTTATTATTATTATTCCTGTGCATACTAACGACTTTGATAGAGCAAACAAAAATATATAAAAAAGAACGATTGATATTCACCTCCCTCCTTTATCGACACACAACGATCCTCTAGGAGTCACATAGGACTTAAAATGTTCCCATTCTCTTTATTATAGTGAAAGAAATTCTAGTTTGTCTGGTGTCAATCATTGGTGTAGAACATACATTTGGTTTTACTATTTCAGAGATAATATATGGCTCTTTAATGCACAAGCATTATTTAATGATTAGATGAAAGATACGAACAAAAAATATAAGAAATACAACTTTCAAATGATAAAGTAGAAGACTTTAATATGAAAGGAATTAACACTATAGGATACAAAGGGAGTAATAACATCACTTTCTAAGATAATAAGGATAAACTTGTAAGCAAATTATATGAACTTTGATTGCCTTATATCTTAAGAGGATATATAAATAATTTAAATAAGTGCACGTGCGTTTTTTATATTTTATATTTTTTATAAATTTATAATTTTTAAATAAAATAATAATAATTTTGAATTGTTGCAAGTTGCAAATTGAATTGTAATAAGCTGTTTTGAATCATGACACGTAATCATCTTATATAATTAAAATTAGAATAGATATATTTAGAATGGTTGAACCATCGATTTTAAATCATAATCGATTTAATTGTCCACCCCTAAAGTCAATTTCTGCTCACATTGTAAATTAACAAATTCAACTTGTAAACTTTGGCCATTGGGTAGCCGAGTTAGTTGGCATGACCAAGCCAAGCCAAGCCAAGAGAGCAGGGCTAGTAGATTAGTCAAGTTAGGTAAGCCCGAAGGATAATTTAAATTGAATGATCGAGCGAGTCAATTATATACTTCATTTCCTTTCTTTTCCCTTACATCATTAGAATTAAATTATCCTCTCTTTCTTCCATTCTTTTCAAGTAAATAAGAGAAATTATCAAAAATTCTTTCTTATTTTCATCCAAAAAAAAACAATAAAATATTTTTCGTTATTTATATATATTTTTTGTTTAACTTCTATATCATATACTAATATGAATTCTTAAAAATAATAAAATATTTTATATTTATTTATTTCTCAATGCTTTTCCAGCCCACTGGGCTGTCAGGCCCGGTCAAAAGGGCTGGTGGGTTCTTTTCTATTAAGTCAACGCTTTTGTATATTTGGGTTATATCGTGTCATTATGGCTGTGTCTAATATTGTTAATTCTAATTAAGATAGTTTATTGATCAATTTTGTCTTTTTATCGGTACTGATAATTGGATTTGATCTTGGAGCCATTCGTATTAACCGATAGATTATGTCTTGATCAATTGGATTTGATCTTGATTTACCAGCTCGTTTAATTAGATTATTCGTTGACTTTGTAAAATTGCTTGTATTGTTTGAAAGTAACGAACGAAAGAGTCAACGTGGTCCGTTTCACTCGGGCAAAGTCGATCTGACTAATTTGATGAATTAGGTAGACGATTATAAAATAAACCGCTTGTTGACTTGTCCAATAGATCTTTTACGCTTACTTCACCGATTAATAAGTCAAAGTCAATCATCGAAGATTGACTTTGAATTTCTGAACACGACAGGTCTATCTATTGTAGATTGTTGTTGGCCAATTTATCAAAAAAATATACTTTATAATTAACGAATATTAAAATGTATAATGAGAATTATCAAAATTACTCTCAACAATTTTAGTGTTTAAATAGTTTTGATTAAAATTGCTCCAAAATTAGTAAATTACTCCACCAATTTTATTAAAACTGTTCTAATCATACTTGACTATCAAATTGAGCTAATAATAACTAAATTAAAATAATTTTAATCAATATTAAATTAATTTAAATAAATATTAAAAAAATTTAATTGTGATTATTTAATAATTTTAAATATATTAGATAACTTTAACTAAAACTATTATAATAACCATAATATAAAAGTATTTTTGGATATATAACATTTTTAGATTTTTAAAATAAATCATATGATAATAAACATATAGAGCACTTTTTTATTTTTTATTCTTTAAATTAACTATATAATTAATCACATAAACACTTTATAATAATTGGAACAATTTAAAAAAAAAAAGTTAAATGAACGATCTACTATATATTTTATCCTAAGAATAAGTTTACTTTTGGTAGTCAGTACTCTAATCAAAATTACCTACACAACATTATTATATCAATTTTTAAAATTAATTTAATCAAAATTATTTAAATTTGATTAAAATTATTTATTTATTAGAGTAGAAGTAATTTGACTAAATTAGTAAATAATATTTTGATATGTTTAAGAATTTTAATTAGAATTAAAGGTTATATTTATTAAGTTTGAGTAATTATTGTCCGCAAATGATCAAATCATGGGATACAGTCGTTTATCATAAATCCATTCATGTTACCTATGTGTTCAATTCCTTCGAGATGATCTAGTGGTTAGCACATGAGGTGTTGTCATTATAAAATCTGGGATTCGAATCTCGATAAAATTGAAGTAATGTCTCTTTTTCTTATGTGCTAATCATTATTTCAAAGATGAGTAGATGTCCATAATTACTTCATTGCTACACGAAACTGATCTAAAAATAAGATGTCATCAAAACAAAATATATTATGGAGCATCTATTTGATCTTTTTACAAAAGATTAAAAAGTGCTCATTTAATAATGATTCATTAAATGCGGGTGCCTCATTGATATCAGTAAATCATATTAAAATTTCAAGTAGCAAACTCACTGTGTGTTTAGTCCCTAATTGTTTTCATTTTTTTAAGTAAAAGAAAATTTAAAATGAAATATAATTCTTCTAAATTTAATTCATTTAAATTAAAAATTAGTACCATATCCGTCTAATCAATAAATTGATATACTCAATTAGATACTAAATTTAAGTAAAATAATAATATAATTTTTATTAAATTCAATACTATTTAATTAGAATCAATTATATGATTCGATGATTAAATAGAAAAAATTATGTTCAATTTAATAGAAAATGTATTAAATTTTAGTTTAAGTATGTTATATTTTGAAAGAATTATATTTTATTTTAATTTTTTTTTATAAAAAATTATGAATAATTAGATAATCGATATACATTAGAGTTGACAGAGAATTTTTAAAAAAATTGCATGCATAAAATGAGCATAAATTTTTTCTGATACCATAAAATTAAGTTTGTATATAGAGAATTTAGGGTAATTTATCTCATTCATAGTGACATATTGTCTTTGAATAAATTAGTATTTCTCTGTTAAAAGTAAATAAATAAATAAATCTTTACTATAAAAAAAAGTCTGAAAGGAATAAATTCAAAAATGAAGCGATATTTTTGTTTTTAGTTAAAAAAAAAGGTCTGTCCACATTGCGTGGACTTGCTTGTGAAATAAGGCATCGGTTTTCCCTTGGACTAAAATGCAAAATGCCCAGTCAAAAGCCAATCAAAGCGCGTCCTCCGCTGGCGAACCTCCCGAAGAACAAACACTGCACGACGCCCTTCCCCTTTAAATCCCAGCCCCCCCTCTTCCGCCACCGCCACCCACGCGCCCACGCCTCCGGTCTCCGGCAGCCATGATGCGCAAGCTCGGTTGGTTCAGGAAGCTGAACAAGGAGAGCAGCCGCCGCCACTGGCCGTGGAAGCTCAGCTTCTCTACCTCCTGGCTCTGGCGGTGGAAGCGCCCCAAGCTCCACTTCTCCCTCCTCGACGACCTCGCCTTCCGCATCCTCTACTGCCTCGAGGCCGTCGTCCTCGTCGCCGGCCTATGCTTCTTCTACCTCTTCTGCGGCTGCCACATCTGATCCCAAGTTTCGATTTTTAGCTCGGATCCCAAATCCCCGCCCATTGCCCCCCTCCGACTCGCCCTCAAATGGCTTTGGGTCGGGTCGCTGTTCTCCCGTCGTTTCTTCTCCTCTCCGCCAGCGACGCCGCCACACGCCTCGCCGTGGTCGGCCCATCGCTCGAAATGTGTAGTGATTATGAAATTCAATGCCCTAACTATCTTCTGTTTCCATATTTGCTGGAGTTCATTGTGCTTGATTGTGATGTTTGTTCTGAGATGATGATTTCCCCTCGAGGTCGTTCTCGATCTCCAATTCCTGTTCGAATGTTTGCAGGAAGGCCAGATATTTATCTCAAAGCTTGAATCTTTAGCTAGATTTTTTTATTCCTTCCCCAAAAAAATCCAGATATCAATTCCGACGAGCTTGCCCTGTCCCCATCATTCATCGCATAGAAAAAAAATAAGAAGCAAAAGAAACAGGATTTCATGATTTTTAACAATCAGCTTCCATGGCCGAGCGATTGGGTCAGCCATGGCTTGCAGATGTTGAAGTCTCGATTTTAAAAATCTAAATTTAATTAATTTTAAACAAAAATAATAATGTTATTAACAATCTATTGTATAAATCATCAATTGACTGTAAATTTTAAAAATACTAAAAAAAAGTTAATTATTTTGATTTTTGATATAATTAATCGATGTTTTATTACTTCGATTTATCCGATTTTTATTTGATAATTCAGTCGGGTTGATTAGGTTAAAAAATGATTTGTTTTGTTTTGATTTAAACATGATTTAAACTATTTGATCGGTTCGGTTATTAACCGACTGTCCGCCCATAGAATTAACCACAATTAGATCTAAGCTTCAATCCGATCCATATGCTCGAACCAACTTAAGCTTTGGGTTCGTCTGGAGCAAACTAGAATTTGCACCACATGCCTACTCCACATGGATAATGTTGAATGAAGCAGAGCCAAACCTGTGGCTCTCACTCGATGCTTATCGATAAGATCTTCTCCCTTTGTATCCCCATATACCCATATCAATTATAGAAGCTTTCATCTAGGATGATCATGGAGATAGCTTCCTCGCTCTCTTCCTCGACAAGTTGTCCACAGAGACTTCATCAAATAAGAGCAAGACAAAAGGGTGCGATCTCTCCTTTCAAGTCCCACACTGTGTCCTTCAAACTTGTATGTGTGTGCCTGCAACTTTCTCATCATCTACATCCTTAACTATTCCACTCGAGTGATTTCTTGTCTCAAATTCCCAGGGTTCCAAAAACTGCAGAACATGCAGTGGAAAAGGAGCAATCGAATGCCCTGGCTGTAAGGTATTTTCCTTGAGGAACTTTAATTGTCTTCGATATCAAGAACATCTTTGAAATCTTATTGGCTAAAGTATATATAACTGCAGGGAACAGGGAAGAATAAGAAAAATGGGAACATCTTTGAGAGATGGAAGTGAGTTTAGACCCTTAAATGGATTGAGGTGTATTTAAGCAAATGTGCTGAACAGATTTGTAATCTTCTACTTGAACTGCTGATCGAATGTTTGTATGGTTTTAGGTGCTATGACTGCCAAGGATTTGGTCTAAGGAGCTGTCCAAGCTGTGGCAAAGGTGGACTCACACCAGAGCAAAGAGGAGAAAGATAGACAAGAAAGAAAGATAGAAAGGAAAACATTAATACCTCTAGCCATGATGTAAAGCTCGCTAATGATAATGGAAAGTATGTTTATTCCATCCATGTCTACTTCTAGCTTGCTCCAAAGGAAAGAAGATGACAATGTTTTTCAGAAAGATTGAATGAGGATGCAAGAAAGGTGCACGGCAGCAGAACAGACTGTTGAATAAAATCAATTCTTAACGGATTAATTATCTATCATGCTATTGCTTGAGATCTAATGCCGAACAAAATAACGATTATTCTAAAGGTTTGATTTTTACAGAGAAATTTTAGAGAAGACACGAGCAATCGTCAAACACGGACACCGTCTTTAAGTTTAACCGAATAAAATTTTTTAGCCCAAATTGTAGATCTCTTGAAGCTCCGATCTAGCTCCTACATCAAATGTCTACATGATGCTACAATTGTCCTCCCGATCCGCCTGGGTGATTTCATAAGGGTACCGGTAATGGTAATTGTTATACGGCGGCGGTGCTGCAGGGTACGTAGTCCAGGAGATCGCCGGCGTCGGCTGCCAAGCGTTCTTATCGGACTCTTCCACCGCCGGCGATTTCTTCTCCTCTTTCTTATTTTCTTCGGCTGAGCCGACGCTGACGAGCTCGGCGCCGCCCATCTTCCTCCTGAGGACAGTGGCCAGCTCCACGGTGTCGACCCCGTCGCCGATCACGATGAGACGGTCGTTGTCCAGCGCCGCGGACACCACGCCGGGCAACCCGACGGCGATCCTGAGAGCTCTGGAACGCTTCTTGGCGTCTCCCATGGACACCTTCAGCACCACCTTCTGCTTGGCCATCTCGCGATCGATGTAATTGGATTGAGAAGCAACGATCCAAGCTGTAGGAATTCGTGCCGCGTCTTAATTTGTGGAATGTCAATTAGATCGTCCGATGGTGTTTATATATATATATATATATATATATATATATAGAGAGAGAGAGAGAGAGAGAGAGAGAGAGAGAGAGAGAGAACTGGGTCAAAACTCAGATCGACACGGTTCCTTCCTCCAGAAGCATGAAACCGTCGGAAGGTTCACATTTCCGTCCACAGAGGAGGACCAGTCAAGTAGCCAAACCAAACTAAATTAAAATTTATATTATTTAAATTTACTTGATAAAATAATTTAATTTAGTTAAATTATATTTAAAATAAATTAAATTATTGAAACTGTTGTAATTTAAATTGGCATAAATTTCCCTTTTACAAGCTGCAGCTTGATTTAAATTTGATTCACTTTAGAGGTAAAGAATCTGACCAATTCAAGTTTATTTAATTATTTAAAAGTTTATATTTTCAAATTTATTTAGTTGATAATGAACTTAAGTTTTAGAGTTTATGTGTTCATCTATCATAAAATTTTTATTGATAAATATAATTTATTAAATTATTCTTGAACATTATTCATGAATAATTTATAATATCTATTGATACGGTGTATAAAGGTAGGACCTCACTACAAGAAAATAGATATTTTGCGACGATAAAAATCGTCGCAAAAAATATTTTTTCGTCGCTAATAAATATTAGCGATGAAATTTTATCGTCGCTAGAGTCGTCGTTATAAGCTTGTCGTAAATATAATTTAGCGACGAAATACGCTTACTTCGTCGCTAAATTTTTGCGACGTTACACTATTGTCGCTAAAGTAAATTTTTTCGCCGTAAAATATTTAGCGACGATTTAATTAATATCGTTGCTATAGTTATTGTTAACGACGAATTTATTTATTACGTCGCTAAAATATTCGCTACGATTTATATATATTCGTTGCTAAAAATTTCGTTCCCCAGTTTCGATATTTCGGGGTACAGTTATGTTAGCGACGAAATAATATAAATTCGTCGCTAATAGATAATATTAGCGACGAATATTGCATAAATTCGTCGCTAATATTAGCCATTAGCGACGAATTTATATTATTTCGTCGCTAATATTAGCCATTAGCGACGAATTTATATTATTTCGTCGCTAATATCTGATTTAAGATAAAACACCTCATTTACATCCTCTGTACGGATTTATATAAAAATTCACAACTATAACAACAAATTCACAAATACTCTAACATTTAACTCATACTTCAACACAAATATAATAACAATATTCACAATCCAAATTCAAGACATATTCATAACCAACAATCCAACCAAGTTCACAACCAAAAATCCAAACAAGTTCAAAACAATTTCAGAACATCATGTTTCTATGCAAAAGTCTACAACATCAAAGCCTAAGATGGAGGAGGAGGAGGTGGAGCTGAAGATGAATCCTGGATCAAGGAATCTAATGCTCCAGGTGCCAATCGGTTAAGTATTTGTTCAAACATATTTTGTCTTGATTTAATTGATGCTAACTCATCTTGGGTGTTTGCTAGCTGAATTTTGGTGTTCGCTAACTCATCTTGGGTCGATTCAAGTCTTTCACGCAATGCAGCATTAGTTGATCTGGATGAGGATGTAGCATCTGAAGAAGTAGACCTAACTGGCTTCGGCCCACTTCCAAGTCCTCTGATGTATCCAGACCGAGTACCGAGAACCTAATACAAAATTTTGAAGATAATAAAACATATGATATAATATGATGATATATTGAGCATGTGGATAAGAGTTAAACTCAACAGTAAATAACAACCAAATCAGATATTTATCAATCAAAATTATATGCTGAGTGTAGAAGCAAAGAAGCATATCAAAAAATGTTTATCAATCAAAATTATATCTTGATGAATGAGAATGACCAAGCACGAGTAAAGACACTTTAGTGGTAGAGTAGCTAGATGTATGAGAATAATAAAAACACAATTAGAATCATCTGGTGCATGGTGTGCCTAAACCCATTTTAAATTGACACTTTCAGAACTAATAATATGAATATGTACAAAATATTGGAGATTTTTTTTTTCTTTTTTTGTATAACTCTACTAAAAAATTACACAGCCTAAAAGATTCCTGCACGACTACACGAGCTTCTGAGAAAAATCACATCCTTAAACAAGAATCACGAAGATGAGGGGAAAAAACAATTTTTACCACAAGATATAACCCAAAAACAAAACAAAACAAAACAAAACAAAAAAATGTCAGGCAACGCAATCAATTGAGAAGCTGAAGAAGGAAGCGAAAACAAGTAGGAACATTAGTTGATTTGCGCATTACTCACAGTGGGGAACTTATTGCTGGTGTAGCAGATAAGCATGCAGGTCTTGCCCATCGCCCCATCTCCAAAAGTGACACATTTAATGAACTTGGTGGCACTTATCCCTGCCTCTGCTCGAGATCCCCTTTCCGCTAACCTTTGAGCGAGGAAGGGCGAGGGAGCTAGCAAGGCACTATAAGCAGCGCTTGCTTCCCTTGGAAGCCAGAGGGAAGAAGAACAACCCAACAAAAAAACACGAGAAGAGAATCGAGGTAAGCACTGCTGCAAAAGAGAGAGAAGGAAATCCCAAACTTGGAAGAGGACAAGGAGAGTGGAGTCATATTATAAATAATTTTCATGGGGAACCATCCAAATTAAGAAGAGGAAATAAACCGTAAATCAAACTAATACACTAATAAAGTTTAGAAAAACAAAGATTGAGAAACATTTTTGTTTTAGAAGATGAGATAAAACTCGTACGAAACAAGTAGGGAAAAGCAATCATAATCACAGATGGAGATAAAGGATGTAATCAGAAAAGTAAAGCAAGATAGATCATCAAAAGAAATTCAGAAGCTTTGGGTAGGATAAGCCCTTGTTTGAAACAGGAAAGAAGGAAAATTTAGCCTGCAAGATGTGGATCACTAGCACAAGCAGGATTTTAAAACAATTACTTAAGCTCAAAGCTATTATTGCAATGTTTGTGAAAAGTTTGGAAGCAATCGATGTCCTGGACGATCTACAGCAAGTCTAAGCTTCATATAACCCATTTTAAATTGACACTTTCATAAAAATGATACGACACTAAAAAAAGAAGTAATCCATCAATGATCGTAAAGAAGGCAGAAGATCAAATCTAACAACATGACAGTATATGTATAGCAAGCAAACAAGATTGCATATTACTGCCTATTCACAGATTGCCTTAATCAATTAACTCAGCTGGAAAAAAAAAAATTTTAATCCATAGAGATATTCAACTAAATGTATCGGCAGTTATTAAATAATATTCTCACGGACCTGATCACAAACTGTATCTGCAATTTGGACTACATCGATGACATCTTCTGGATTTTGTGATAGAATACACTCATCACGTAGTCTCACCATATCATCCTAGAAAAAGTAAATATGTCAAAAATAGTGTAAAAAATAATTATGCACGTTTAAGAATAAATTCACTAAATAAGATCATAATATACATATGCAGTTTTTGCCGTGTCCCCAATCCACCCTTTCTTCGAGCTATAATGGGTTTCATTAAAGACAGTAATCCGATCTTTTCTTTGTGACTGATCGGTCTAAAAAAAATAATGCGTTAGTATTTTAATCAACAAACAATATAAGATAATTATAAAATTAATACTTACACCATCGTAACTATACCGAATGAATGATTTAGAACCTCCGCGATGGTTATATGGGAGTTTTCCTTGATTTTCGACATTTATTGCAGATCGTTTCTACAACACAAAATTTTGTATAAACAAAACAATAGTTATAGAACAAATAGTTAAATTTTTATATAAATAAGACGTTTGTTATAGAATGAGTTACCTGAAATGCCTTAGATTCAAATAGAGTACACATGTAGTCCCAATCATCTTGAGTCTCACAAAACTCAATCGGAATATGCTGTCGGCGCTCAACAGGAGGAAGGTGCGATAGCTTCTTATAATGGTTATGCATTTTAGATCTATTGTCTCTATATCGTGCACTCATCAATCGGTCGGTCTCCTTCATGACTGATGATGAACCCTCCTGAAAACTTATATCAAAAGCAGCCTGAAAAAAATAAATTTATTTTTCACATGGTTAGTAATAAAGGAGTGGTTATAAATATGTTGAATTACTTATACTTACTGATATTCGATCGTATATCATCCTTTTATTCTCAGCGGGGATGCGCTTCCAGCTCTTAGCTTGTAAGGGAGCAAACTTCTTTACTGAGAGGCCTAATTCGGTCATAAATGAAGCAGCATTAGGGCCAATGGGATGCCCATCGCTCTGACGGAAAGTAACGGGCAATCTACCCCGATGACTTATCTGGCGTCGTAGCCGATCAGAATGTGTGCCACGTGTCTCCCTACGTATCGGCCGACCTGTAAATGTAATAGTGTTAACAATTAACAGCTGAAATATTTAAATAAAATTTTTGTAAATTAAATACAAAACAACTAACCACTGGAAGAACTATCATCTATAGGTGTCTCCAAAATTGGTAAATGCTCAATCCTCTTAGGCGGCATGGCTGTCGCATATTCATCATATATAGATTAACAAATATGCATCAACATATATAGACATCTACAAGTAATGAATTTAAAAAAAAAACATATATACCATGTTCATAAAAATTAATCACCACTATCATCTGAAAGAGATAATTGATCATCTGTGTTACTATCAATTTCAGTATCTTCATCTTCATCGTTAAGAAAACTTTGAGCATCCCTAGCAAGCTCCACTTGTGCATTTGACATATTTATATGTTGATGCTCAACATCTAATCTACATAGTTGGAATATCTCTAATTCTTCACCAACTACTAAAGTTGCTTCATTAGAAGAATTATCTTGGTTAGTGTCAATATTGAAATTATTTCCGGATTCAATTTCTTCTGATACTTCATCAACTTCAGTTACTTCGTATATTTCTCGGTGTTGAACCTTCTGCACTACCATCCAATGACCTCCACGCTTTATATCATTTAAATAATAAACTTGGTTTGCTTGGTTGGCCAAAATGAATGGGTCATCAGCGTACCATGTTTTAGAAGTGTCAATAGATAACAGACCAAACTCTTCAACTATTGATTTTTTTTTCGGATTACATTGGAACCATTCGCACCAAAATAATTGTACTTTATATCTGAAAGAGTAAAATAGCTGAACAACATCCTTCAATACTCCAAAAAAATCTAAATTGTCCCCGTCATCAGATGATGGTACGCTAACCCCGCTGTTCTGAGTAGTTCAGCGAGCATCACGAGATCTTGTATGATATCGAATACCATTTACAATGCATGCATCATACAATTGAACTTCAAGATCAGGTCCCATTGCTAAATAATATAACTCGTTTGTAATTTCTGAATTTGTTAAATTCTTTAACTTTATCATTCTATCCCTAAACCATTGTGGGAAATCTCGCTCATGGTATTGGAGAAGTTGATTTGAATGAACTTTATGTGACAGAAGTTGTAGATGTTCACTGTAGAAAAAAATAATTATTTGACAATTGTATAATGAAGTATAAACAATAAAATTACATAATGTAAAAACTTACTTTCTATATTGGTCAACTTCCTTACAATTGTTGAGAATATACCAATGTGCTTTCTTATACAAAGTCAAAGGCAATTTCAGATTATGTGGATTGCCAAATACTCTTGTTTGTTGTGAGAAAATACTTAAATTGCATGTTACTGGTTGAACATCTTTATTTCGTTCTGGCCTACTAAATATTGTCTCAATTTGACTCATATATAAGGAACTGAAAGTCAATGCCTCATTTACAATATACCCTTCTGCAATAGATCCTTCAGGCCTTGCTTTATTACGAACATACTTTTTTAGTCTGCCCAAATATCGTTCAAAAGGATACATCCATCGTGAAGAAACAGGTCCAGCTAACATGGCTTCACGAGGTAAATGAACTGCCAAATGAACCATAACGTCAAAAAATGCTGGAGGAAATATTTGTTCCATCTTACATAATATGAAGATTATTTCCTCCTCCATTTTACATAAGTCCGCTAAGTGTAAAGATCTTGCAGTTAGCTTTTTGAAAAAATCACATAACTCAATTAGTGTGCCGCATATGTCTTTTGGAAAGAATTTTCGTACGGCCACTGGAAGTATTCTTTGCAACAAAACATGACAATCATGTGATTTTAGTCCATGTAATTTTCCATCATTTGCATTCACATTTCTAGATATATTAGCAGCATATCTATCAGGAAACTTCACGGATTTTAAAAATTGACAAAATTCACGTCTTTCTTCTAATGTCAATGTGTAACTTGCATATGGTTTACTAAATTTGTCTCCAACTTTCTTTAAATGCAATTCACTTCTAATTCCCATATCCTGCAAGTCTAACCTTGCTTTAAATGTATCCTTTGACTTTCCATCTATATTAAATAATGTGCCAACCAAAGCGTCGCAGATGTTTTTTTCTATGTGCATCACATCTAAATTGTGTCTCAACTTTAAATCTGGCCAATACTTTAATTCAAAAAATATAGACTTTTTTACCCAATTGGTTTCATCCAAAGATCGCTGTCGCTTTTTACTTAATGTAGGATCCTTACTGAATGTCACTTGGGGTAATGCATTTAACTGTGCTAAAATCTCATAACCATTAAGTCTTCGTGGTGGTCCTTCTTGTTCAACCTTTCCATTGAAATTCTTATTTCTACGCCATGGGTGTTGCACATTCAAGAATCGACGGTGGCATGTATAGCATATTTTACTCCGTAATCTTTGGGATTTAGTTTCATCAAGACATACTGGACATGCTTTATAACCCTTTGTGCTCCATCCAGATATTGTTCCATATGCTGGAAAGTCATGAATGGTCCACATCACAGCAGCATGTAATTTAAATACTTGTTCAGTCGATGCATCATATGTTTCCACCCCATCATCCCATAGCTCATTCAGTTCGTTGATCAAAGGCCGTAAGTACACATCTATCTCTTTCCCAGGTGATTTAGGACCAGGAATTAAAAGAGACATTATCAAATATGATGGCTTCATCATTTTCCATGGTGGTAAATTATAATTTACAAGTATAACAGGCCACATACTATAAGCATTTGACATGTTTCCAAATGGATTAAAACCATCAGTAGACAACCCTAAGCGAATATTTCGTGGATCACTAGCAAATATTTCATGTGATGTGTCAAAATCTTTCCATGATTCACTATCTGCTGGATGCCTTAATACACCATCTGTTTCAACCCGTTTTTCTTTATGCCATCTCATATCTTTTGCTGTATGTTTGGCAATAAACAACCGCTTAAGTCTGGGCTTCAAAGGAAAATATCGAAGAATTTTCTGAGCATTCTTTTTCTTATTCATCCCATCATACTTGTATCTGGGCTCCTTGCACACTGGGCATATATCTTTATTCTCGTGCTCACCCCAAAATAATATACAATCATTCTTACATGCATGTATCTTCTCATATGTCAATCCTAACTCTTTTAACATTTTTTTTGCTTCATAATGAGAGTTTGGAATCGCATTCAGTTTTGGAAATGCCTCTTGCAATAACTGAAGTAACATATCAAAAGATTTATTGCTCCACCCATTTAACACCTTCACATACATTAACTTGACCAAAAAACTGAATGCAGAAAAATTAGTACAATTGTGATACAACTCTTTTTGTGCTTCTTCAAACATTGAGGTATAACTTCCTCTAATATCATCTGCATTAATATCATCTAATTGAGGTCCACTGGTATTGATATTTTCTGCATTTCTTAAATCAGTAAACATATCTTCAAAATCATCTTCTTGATCATGTTCCTCTTCATTGACAATATTTATATTAATAGATGATGTAGTAGCTTCTCCGTGAAAGTTCCAAACTTTGTATAATTTATCAAATCCCCACCTATAAAGATGTCCTTGAACATAATCCAACTCATATTTAAACAAATTGCCACACTTTCGACATGGACAACGAATTTTAGATAAATTCAAACTTATCATATAATTCTCTGCCACCTTTAAAAACTGATTTAGTCCATTTATATATTCAGACTCAATCCAATTCTCAATCATTATCCAAGTTTTATCCATATTTATAACCTGATTAATAATATAAAAAAAATCATATTATTCAATAAAATAATCCTAAAATTAATTAATAGCATCAAAAGAACCCTAAAATTATCATCAAAGCATTAAAATATTACAATTATAAACAAGGTAGGCAAGATTTGACACAAAGCTAAGATTAATTTTAATTACCAAGCTAAGATTTGACACAAACATGAGTGGACGGGGATAACAAAAATGTAGGCAAGAGATCACCAAGGACTAAAGAACTAAACTAGACATAAGCACATAAAGATGAATAAAAATGAAAATATTCTTCCATTATCTTCTTGTAAAGCTTTTCGTGAATGTGTTCGTTTAGTTAGTGTTTTAGGTGTCTCTACTTTGATGTAGCAGTGCACAAGGGAAAGCAAGCATTCGGTGTCACTCTGAATACTGAATAAATTGTATAAAATAAACTTAAATGATGTTGAATCACAGCTCCTAGATAATTTCTAGTTTTTTTTTGGAGACGCAAAGAATACAGTTTAAGCACTCAGACAATTTCTAGTTCTTTTGAAGATATATATACGATAATCCTTAGCAAATGATCTTCTGTTAGGAGCTATTTTAGATTGTTAATGATGCCTATTTCTCTTCTGTGCAGTGTCTCATAGGATCGTCTCCATAAAGGGATATGTAGACACTTGAAATCTTTAGAGCTGATTGGTGATGATGAAGTTAATTGTTTGAGAAGTGTAGCTGATGGAAAATAATGTAATAGTGTTGTCAAACATCATTCTAAGAATCCTCGATGTGTGAACTAAGGAATAATAATAATGTATAGGGAGTAATAATATTAACAATCACTCACTGCCAAAATAACATCCCAATTTGTAATAGTATTGTTGATCTATTTTTAAAAATAGGCATACAAGAAAGATATAGAGGGCTTTCATGAATATTGTTTAAACTTCCTGGAGAAGTTTAATCATTTTTGTAAAATTTTAAAATTAATATATATGAAATGATTTAACTGCACAAAATTCTTGTTACAACTTTAGCACATAATATACGCCTAAATCTGCATCTAGTCATTCAATGCTTATAGCTGAGTAAAGGGCAACCTACTCTTGGAGTCATGATCTCATATTTCACAAGAAATACAACCTATGTCATTGCTAAAAAAATGTATATGCTGCTAGTAAATTAATGTTAAGCTTGAAAATGTTACAATGCAGCACAGATAGCTTGAATACATTGTCGAGGAAGGAGGGAAGAGTCACCTCGCCGGAAGGAAGGAAGAGGCAAGGCGTTCGGTGCAGCGTTGGGGGAGTCTCGCCGGAGGAGGGAGGGAGAGCGCAAGAATGAGGGAGGAAGAATCGCGGAATCGAGAGCGTCGGGAGGAAGAAAGGGCCGGTGGAGTCTCGCCGGAGGAGGGAGGCCGCAGGAATGAGCGAGGAGGAGGGCGTGCGTCGGGAGAAAGAAATGGGTCGGGCAGATTTAGGGTTTAAAACGGATATTAGCGGCGAAATTTACAATTTCGTCGTAAACATTTATATTTTGCGGCCAAAAAACCAATTTTCGTGGCTAAGTTTTTAGCGGCGAAATTTCGTCGGAAAAATTATCATTTGCGGCGAAACGTCAAATTTCGTCGCAAAGTTTTTAGCGGCGATTTAAATCGTCGCTAGAATCGTTGTAAACATTTTTTTTTTAAAAAAATAATAATTGGCGACGAACGGTACTTACTTTCGTTGCAAACAATTTAGCGGCGATTTAATTCGCCGCTAGTTTCGTCGCAAATATATTATTTTTTAAAAATGGAAAAAAGTGTACGTCGATACTATATTTAGTCGCAAATATCGTTATTTAGCTACGATATTATATTTCGTCGCTAATATTTCGTCGCTATTTTCCTAAATTTTTGTAGTGCCTAGTCAACGGGACATGGTAGTCAGGAGTCAAGAAGACGTGGCAGTCAAGAGTCAAGGGTACATAGCAGTCAAGAGTCCAGGGGACGTGGTAGTTAGGAGTCAAGGGGACGTGACAGTCAGAAGTCAAGGGGGCATGGTAGTAAGTCAAGGGGGCCGCGATCCATCTAGCACTGGATCTGGAGTTCCAGGCTAGAAATTAAGATAGGTTACCTAGGCAAAAAGCCCAGATCAGAAGCTTACTCTGAATGCTCGGTCGGGATGTCCAGGCGGGAGGATCAAAAGGGCTGTGCAAGTAAGAGATCCAGGCCGGGAAGGCGAATGAGCGCGCTAGTTGAGATGCTCTGGTCAAAAAGCTGGGAAAGTAACATCAGGAGTAAGGAAGAAGGAGAAGGAACCAGTCCGGGCAGGATTTACAGAATAGAGCTTCCAAGTCAGGCCAAGAAGGTCAGGATTTATAGGTCGAGACCTACAAGTCAGGCTATGCAGGGCAGGATTTACAGGTTAGGATTTACAGAATAGATCTTCCAAGTCAGGCTATGCAGGTCAGGATTTACAAGTCGAGATTTACAGGCCTAGCCAGGCAGGTCAGGATTTACAGGTCGAGACCTACAAGTCAGGCTATGCAGGGTAGGACTTACAGGTCAGACTTTGCAAGGCAGAATTCACAGACCAGGGCTTACAGGTCAGGATATGTGGGTATGGATAGATCGGTCAGCTAGAGCTTCTCCCTTCAAGTCGATAGGTCACTACATGACTGATCCTGTCCGAATGCTGAATCAATGGACGCTGGGCACGGGGCGCTCTCCGACTGCTGACATGGATCTTCGACTGGTGGCACAAAGCTCCGGCGAACCTGCACAGAAGTCGGGCCGGGAAGGGGTTCCCGGCGGCGACCCTCCGACGCTCAAGTCAGGTAAGCAGATGGTGGAAAAAGTAGCTCCAAGACTTGTAGAACGCGTACCTCCGGCGAAGTCTGCGGCTCTTTATATAGAGCGGTGAAAGAGCTTCTACACGCCCACCGAGGCGCATACGTGTCTGCAGCCCATACCTCGGTATGTGTTTGTCAGAAAGCTTACCTGACGTCATACTGCAACAGTCCCATCGCGCCTTCGATGGGACAACAGGACACCCCGCTGTCAGACTAGGAGTATGGCTTAGCCATACGACTTGACGGCTGTCAGCAGATGTTCCTGTCCCTATTTACCCACCGCCGGCCAGGACGTCCGTCCAGCCGGCTAGACAAAGAGCGCCGTCCGGACGGCCCTAATTCCCTGCGCCGGCCGGGCGGCGCGCCCATTACGTCCTGCCTTCTCTTAGGCCTTCCGCTCGGTCATTATTTACTGTTTCATTGAGCGTCGGGATCCCGATCCCTGTCAGGGCACCTTTTACTATCAGATGTTTACTGGCAGACCGATCGGCCTGCCCTTTTCTCATGATTCCGGTCGGCTCACCCTTCTTCGACGGACCACCTGGCCCTTTGACCTCCACGTGGTGTTGACCCCTCATTAGGGGGTCCCGGGCTCTTACCACCGGATCAACGACAATTAAGCCAGAGAATCGCAACCACCTGTCAAAGAATAACCGCTAGGTGCATGTCAGGGTATATTCCAATGGTCCATGACTGATTACCAGAAGAACCTTCCAGTAACCTATAATAGGATGCCACGTGGCACTTACCCCCAGACAAGGTTTGACACCCGACATTCCCTGACATTTACTAGAAATCAGAAGTACGCATTGTCATATAAAAAGGGGTGTCCTCTCCCTTACGCAGGTACGCTCTCTCACCTTTCGCATCTGTCTTTTACTTTCTAGAATTTTACTGTTCTTCTGGGGGAAAAGGACCTGACTTGAGCGTCGGAGGGTTTGCTCCGAGGACTTTTTCCCTGGTGCTTGGTCCCTAACGTGAGGGGGGCTTGTCTGAGTGTGCGCAGGGAACTCCCGCTTCAGGACCCCCGTCATCACCCTCTGTCAGCAGCCCGTGGAGCTTGTTGGAATGTATACTAAAAGCCTATCTTTTGTATAAATATTTATTTAGAAATAAAGAATCACAATGGTCGAATACCTACATTTATGTTAAGTGTAGTTGTTCAATTAATTTATATCGTAGATAACATGGTGTGTGGTGTCACACACAGAAAATCATGTTATAAGTTCTTTATAAATTATAAACAATTGCTCACGACTAAGTTAGAAAGGAACAAACCATTGCAATAGTCGTAGTGTAATTAAGTATTAGTTTATCTTGACTAATAAATTACACTAGTACACTCTAAGTGTATTGAGTAGGACCATTTTAGGTAAGTTCTTTTTGTTGGTGCAATATCCCTCAGGTCAAGGCTGACCTGGTTGACCAAGCTTGAGTCTTGATTTGAGTTTTGATGTTTGACAATACAAGACTTCGATGATATGGACAAGTGCAGGTGCAGATGTTCATTTAGGGAGATTGTTTGGTGTAATTCCCCTCTGATCAGGGTCTGATCAGTTTGGTTGGAGAAGAGTCAAGTAGGTCAAGGTTGACCAGATACTTGACTTGGAAGTCCTAACTGGGATATTAGGCAGAAGGAAAATCCTGATGAGTGAAGCCAGGTGAAAGACCTAGTGAGTGAAGCTAGACAGTTTGAAAGTCCTGGTGAGTGAAGCCAGGCAGAAGGAAAGACCTAGTGAGTGAAGCTAAGCAGTTTGAAAGTCCTGGTGAGTGAAGCCAGGCAGAAGGAAAATCCTGGTGAGTGAAGCCAGGTGAAAGACCTAGTGAGTGAAGCTAGGCAAAATGGAAGTCCTGGTGAGTGAAGCCAGGCACGGGGGAAAATCCAGATGGGTCAAGGTTGACCAGACATCTGGTGAAAGTCCAAGTAGGTCAAAGGATTGACCGGATACTTGACGTGATGAAGAAATTGTTGGTGCAAACCTAGTTGACCAAGCGTAAACCTTGGTCATAGTTTCGATGTTTGACAATACAGAAAGACATGTAGACATGGACAATGCAGGTGCAGTTGTTCATGCGGAGAGATACTGATCAGGGTCTGATCAGGTTGGATGAAGAAGAGTCAAGTAAGTCAAGGTTGACCGGATACTTGACTGAATGTCCTGGTGAGTGAAGCCAGGCAGTTCGGAAAGTCCTGGTGAGTGAAGCCAGGCAGTCGGGAAAGACCTGGTGAGTGAAGCCAGGTGAAAATCCTAGTGAGTGAAGCTAGGTGAAAGTGAAAGTCCTGGTGAGTGAAGCCAGGCAGTTGGAGAAAGTCTTGGTGAGTGAAGCTAGGCAGTTGGGAAAGACCTGGTGAGTGAAGCCAGGCAGGGGATCAGAAAGACCTAGTGAGTGAAGCTAGGCAGTTTGGAAGTCCTGGTGAGTGAAGCCAGGCAAGGGAAATCCAGATGGGTCAAAGTTGACCAGACATCTGGTGAAAAGTCCAAGCAGGGAGCTTGGCACGGGAAAAGTCCAAGTATGGAGACTTGGCACGGAGAAGACCAAGATGGAGACTTGGCACGAAAAGTCGGAGAGGGCTCGGTAGCTCGTTCTCCGGACTGTGGTCAGAGAGGGCTCGGTAGCTCGTTCTTTGGACCGGACGAAGTCGGAGAGGGCTCGGTAGCTCGTTCTCAGGACCAAGTAGGGTTTAGGGCTGGGAGCTCTAAACCTGGATCGGTCTGGTGGCCGATCTAGTGATACGCTGGGTTATCTGATCGGTCTGGTGACCGATCAGTAACCAAACAGAAGGATTCTGTTACTTATCTGATCGGTTAGCAGACCGATCAGTAGCATACAGTGAAGTTCCTGATCGGTCTGCAGACCGATCAGGAGACGATCAGAAGGAGATCACCTTCGGGAGGGAAAGGTCCTGATCGGTCATGGGACCGATCAGGGAAGGACCTGATCGGTCCATGACCGATCAGGGAAGGGCCTGATCGGTCTTGTGACCGATCAGGACCCTTGTGGACCGATCAGGCTTCATCCTGATCGGTCCACGTCCTAGCCGTTGCGTAGCAACGGCTAGTTTCTTCTGTGTCTTCTTCGCAGGTTATAAAAGGAGATCGCTCGGACTGGTTGCTGCTTCTTCTGCTTCTGAGCTGCTACTTCTTGCTTCTATAAGAGCTTGCTGTGATTTGAGCTTTGCTGAGCTCGCCTCTGCTTGAAGCTTCGTGTGAGCTTCATCGGCTGGTTCCTGCTGTTGTAGGCGTCTCGTGAAGTTGCTGCTTCATCCAGTCGACAAGAAGGCAAGCTAGGGTTATTACATTCTTGTATTGTACTTAGTTTCTTGCTGTATTCTTGTACTCCTGTTTATATTGCTGTTGCAAGACATTGTGGCGAGGTTTCTCCACCCAGAAGGAGTGATTATTAGCCGGGTTTCCGGGGTCTCATCCACCGACGGATTGGTAGGCTTCGTCCACCTTACGGACACGCTGAGGAGTAGGAGTCTCATCTCCGAACCTCGTTACATCGACGCGTTGAGGTTTGATCTTCTTGTTTTCGTTTCTTGTTTTTATTTTCCGCTGCGCTAACCCTAATTTGTAGAAAGAAACGCGAAGATTTGGGGTCGGCTATTCACACCCCCCTCTCTAGCCGCGACCATCGGTCCTAACAAGTGGTATCAGAGCGAGGTCGCTCTTCGTTGGATCAACACCCGGGGGAGCACGAGCTAGAGAATGGATCAACTCGGAGAAGACATCACAATTCCACCCTTCTACGATCACGACGACTTCGCGTATTAGAAGGTAAGGATGAAGTATTTCCTTATGACTAACATTGAAAATTGGAGGTGTGTGCAATTAGGTTTACTCCTCCATTGGATAAAGAAGGAGAACTTTTGGAGAAGTAGAAGTGGACGAAGGAGCAAATCCACCAATCAACCATCAATGATGAGGTAACGAAAATCATTGAATTCTCTTTACCTAATGATGTTTTGTGTAGGATAGGTGTCACGCCCCGAGGGAGTCTCTGTCCGAAGAAATTTCGGCAGCATCTCCCCTGTACGGCGGACAATCTGAAACTTTTCTACAAGCACTATATACCTCATCCACATGCGGCTGGAATAATAACAATAAAAGAAAACAAACACCACGCAGTTAATATCAAAGCAGCCCACTCGGCTGTACCAAAACCAAAACACAAAACTGCTAGCCGGCTAGGCTTACACAACCAATAACAAATACAAAACACCACATAACAACATCAACTCTCCAAAAATAAAACCAGAGTACAGAGCTAAACAAACTGATACATAAAACAAACAAAACATACGTGAAACCGATAAGTCTTCTGATGTGACGTGGGGACCAGCAGACAGGATGCTCCAAGCGACACCATAAATAACCTGGTACCTGAAAAGATAGTGTCAACGGGGGTGAGTTCAACAACTCAGCGAATACCAATGGACATGAGTAGTAAGATATATCTAACAGCAACAAACATGGAATACAGCTTCCTAATCATATATAGGGAATATGCAAAACTGAAAGGTAACTGAGGAAGCTGTACTCACCAGGAACTCCTATCCAAACAAGAGGGTCGTCAAACCGAAAGTGTCAATAATCCTGTATGCAGGTCAAAGGTATGCATCCAACCAAAATGCAGCAACCAAATGCAGCAAACACAATCATAAGAATATAAATGCATATGATGCTAATGATGCGTCCTGGTCACCCCTGACGCCAGTCAGTCATCTCACACACAAATGGTGAGACCGAGTGGGTAGGGCTGTGACAACCGTGCACTTTGTCGTCACTGCTCCTGATGAGTGACCGAGTGGACGGGATGCTGTCGGAGTACTCCTGTCCTGTGACTCCAAATCATAAATGGGGGAGCTCAATACTCTCATCTCCCGGTACACGATGACGGGGAGGTATCTCTACCGGCTACCACGCTGAGTCACCTGACCAACGGAGCCAAACAGAGTCCACCGTCTGCCGGCTACTACGCTGCTACACTAAATGCCAGCGGAGCTAAACAGAGCGGAACTGACTGCCGGCTACCACGCTGAGTCCTCAGACCAACGGAGCCAAACAGCAGAACCGCCACACACCTGCCTGATATACCACTAAACCATGAGTGGGGGTGTGTGCAGTACATGTAACTGGCGATGGGCTCAACCATAGTGGAGCCGACAATCGCACAGCATGCAATCATGATGCATGTCACTATGCATAGTCATAAACTGATCAGCATAACCATATCCATATATGTATAATATGGGTACCACAGTATCAGTGAGTCAAATCCACGAATCTAGGGTATACAGATCCTCTATGGTATAACAACCTAGATCCTAAACATATCCTCCTTCCATAACATATGTACCAACAATATACACAGATCAAAGAATCAGAGTCTAGGTACACGAATCATATATGATATACAAATAGAGGTACACAAGTCAGGTATGGTATAAAAACCTAGGTATCAGATAATCTAGATACACCTGCCAGAAATAAAATCCAGAACCTAGTCCTAACCTCAGTAGAGCATGGTATGTCACTCTAGGAACTAAGGTACTCATGGTAATAAAGTACTCATGGCAATAAGATACTCATGGTAATAAATCACGAGATATAAGCACGGATACATAACAAGCGACAAACCCAACATGCTATGGATATCAAACAGTGACATACCAAAGACAAACATGTTCATTGTTTGCAGCTATAAAGTACTATGCATATTCAAATGAGGATATCATAAAAGATAAGTCAAGAGGTACCCGCCTCCAATAGAAGGGTCCAATCCGATCGAAATCCGACGTCGAGATGCTCGTCTCGCGTTAAAGTCCTGTATATCATTTAATGTACAGTTTAGCTAATCTTATAAGCAACGACTAGCTAAACTCAAAACTCAATCCTAATTCGGTTAGGTATTCTCATTTAATTCCACCTAACAATCCAAATCAAATTAGATAATTAATCCATCCTTAATCCATCTAACAATTCCTTAACTTTCTCAAATAAATCACTAAATCAAATGTCATCATTCTATCACATACTCCAATTGAATTAATATAGAAGTAAACTAATAACCCAAATGGAAATATGTAATGAACATATCATCCTCAATAGGAATTCAAAGAGAGATCACAGAAATAAGCTCACCTGAATTTTTTGAACCATGATCGGATATCACACCTCAGCAACAGCTTAGTCTCATAGATATCAAACCTAGAAATCAAGCAACCATATCCAAACAAACTCACCCAAATCTTAGATGCTCCCTCATTTATTCACCACTGGTGAACCTTGCTGCTGGAAACCCTCTTCACAGCCCTCCAAAATCTCAACTAGGGAACGGGTGAGATCGGCTGTCGGTGCTAGGGAAAAGGGAAAGCAGAGGATCGTCAACTGTGGTGCTCGGGCAGAGGAGACAGTAGAGCGGTGACAATCGACGATCTACCGTGAGATAGGCAGAGGCTAGAGTCTGGGAGATCGGCAAGGGCTCATCTGCGCCAGGAGGTGCCGGCGGTTCTAGGCTGTGCCGGCCGATCAACGGCGGCAATAGCCAGTGGCGAGAGGGAGTCGGGTGGTGGTGGAGACAGCTAGGGTAGAGGGCTTCCCTGGGCTGATGGCTGGTACTCGGGAAAGGAGAGGAGACCGGCTGCCGGCTCTCACATGTTGGCCCGGCTAGGGCATGGCGGTCGGCGATAGGGCTTTTCCTTGGCTTGTCGGCGCGCGAGAGGGGCGGCAGAGAGGGCTTCATCGTCGCGGAAGCAAAAGGGGGAAGAGGAGAGGGGTTTTGCGGCGCCGATTGGGAGCGGTTAGGGCAAGAGACAGTGTCGCGGGAGAAATAGGCACGGCGTCGGGTGAGGGAAGAAGAACAGAAAAAGGAAAAAGAGAAAAATAAATAAATCAACTTTTCCTCACTAAAACAGGGTAGCCTAACCAGGCTTTTCCGGACCCTGTTTTTATCCCCATTAACTCGTCTGTACGAGCTCCGGAAAATTTCCGAAAAATATCCAAAAATTATGGAAAAATCCCTTATTAATATTCGCATATTTCTGGTATTTTACAATAGGTGGATATAACGATGCCAAGGAGTTGTGGAACAACTTGGCAAAGTTCCATGAGGAGAACTCCACTTCAAGTCATGAAGAGGAGTCAAGTGAGCCAATTAGCTTACTTCATGGAGGAATGGATTTAGAAGTTGAGGGCCACTCAACATCTAAAGAAGAAGAGGAGGAGAGTTCTTCTTCAAGTTCAGAGCAAGAAGAAGAAGCTTCTACCTCCGGAAGGGATGAAGGAGAGAGCGTTCATCCATCCTCAACTCTAGGTAACTCAAGCCATTTAATTTCTAGTAAATTACACATAATGTGCTTTGAGTGTAGGGAATTTGGACATTACAAGAGTAAATGTCCAAAGAGGGTTAGAAAGACTCCACCGGCGCCAAAGGTCAAGGAAGCCGGAGTCCCAACACGCAAGGGCAAGGAGCACGTGGTGTGCTTCCAATGTAAGCGAAGGGGACACTATAGGAGCCAATGTCCGAGGGGGAGGCAACCTCACAAGGACAAGAGACCGAGCACGTCAATAGGGGGAGCTAAGGCAAACCCTAAGGTAACATTTAAGTCTCATTCTTGCAATAGGACACATGTTAATAGTAGTTTTGTTGCAATTGTCAATAAAGATAGACATGATAACAATAGAAATCAATACATGAGCTTAGGAGCCAAACATGTTAACCTAGATAAGGATAATTCTAGAAATGACAACCCTAGAATTAATCCATCTAAGGTTAAGGGAAACCTAGATAGGAATCCCAAAACTTCTAGACATATGCCTAGGAATATCTCAAAGATAAATGACAAATTAAAACTTGAGGTATTAGAAAAGGAAAATCAAGTCTTGAGGTCAAGACTTGACAAGTTAGAAAAGACCCTTAAAAATCTAGAGAAGTCAACTCTAGGGTCTAAGGGTCAAAAACCCAAGTCCAAGGACATGAAAGGTTTGGGTCACAAACCTAAGTGCCAAGTAGTCAAGCCCAATTATCATAATGTTCCATTCGATTATGGAACAAAATCTAGGGTTAGGAAGAACAACACCAAGGTCACAAGGGGAGTCACCTCTAGAGTTGATCTTGATGAGTCCCAAATGACCAAGGCTTCAAAGCCTAGGAGGGTCATTAGAAGGGTTGCTAGGGAAGTAATCCCTAGTGAATATTTAGTGAACCCAATGAGCTCCAATAGGTATTGGGTTCCTAGGAGCGTGATTTCATCACGCTAGATGAGTTAGGGTGTGCCAACCTTACTTGAATAGGTAGTTAACCTAATCATGGCAAAAGGTGGCACTTTAGGAATTTTCAAGGTGTGATCAAGCCTTGGAAATGAAATGGAAAATTATTCCTAAGGTGATTAGAATGTGCCAATCAAATTTGAAGAATTTTTCTAGAGTCAATCTAGTTGGCACATAGTGATCTAAAAGTCTTGAGGATAAGATTTTAGGTCTATTACACTTAGGAATATAGAATTTATGACAAAATGATCGAAATTATCAAAAATGGCAACTAAGGCTAGAATTAGGTATCTTCTATATCTTTATATATTATTTGCCATGTATTGTTTGCCATATGCCATGTCATGACATCATATTTATTTTATGATCATTCAAAATGTCATGATAATGCTTAGGTTAGTTAAATGTCATGCTTTATTTAAGTTTCATACTTTATGCCATGATATCATGACATTGACACATGTTATTATGTATGATATCATTTTATGCCATGTAATCATTTCTTGCATTTATGATCAATGAAATTTATTTAAGGTTAAAAACATAATTTGATATGGAGATCAAATTGTTGTTTAGAAAATGCATGAGAACTTAGCCTAAGCTAATCTAAACCCATATCTCACATCAAAATTGACTTGGATGTGTTTGATACACCTTAGATGTGTGTGAGATATTAGAATTGTGAGTTAGGATCAAGGTGCATAGTTCTTGTACCTAGATGAGCCTAATTCGAGATTGGGGATCATAGGGAAAGCTTGTGTACAAGTCATGTACATTTAGCCCTAAGATTGTGGTCCCAAATTAAAGGGTTTAAAATCATTTCAAAATTGATTTGAAAAACCTTGATGAAGCTTTTCTAGTAATAGCCTTCATCATTGAACAAGTTGATACAAAGATGACTTAACTTTGAGCTATTTCAAAGTCTTTTGAACTTTGTATCAAGATTGAAAAATGGAAGATATTTTCATAGAAAACTATTTTTCCTTGATAGTATATGTTATGAGGAATGTATCCTCAAAATTTTATAATTTTTAGAATTTTCTGAAATTTTCTAGGAGTCTCTGAATTTCGTGGAGAGAAATCAGAACTTATCAGACCTTTATCAGGTTTGTGGACCGATCAGAAGGGTTTCTGATCGGTCCAGGGGTGCTAGGATCGGTCACTGGACCGATCCAGAGGGAGCCTGATCGGTCTAGTGACCGATCAGGGCGTGCCAACTTGCTGATTTTCGACTGGTTGTCTGAAATTTCAGCTCGGGAATTGGTATTTTAGGTTTCTAAAGGTTTGAAACTCTACAAGACATTGTTGGTGCAATGGTCAAGGGGGAGTTGACTTTTAGGGGAAGTTATGTTTGAGGATGAGTGATATGGGATTATCACTTAGTTGATTGTTGACTTTAGTATCAAGGGGGAAATTAAGGGTTTCAATGAAAGGTATGTGACTTTCATTAGGAAGAAACTCTTGACCTTGATTCACTCTTTTTGATGTGTGTCAAAAAGGGGGAGAATGGAGAATTAGAGAATGTTCAAGGAAGAACATTGGAGTTAGTGGGAGAGTTTGTTGATCACAACGAGTGAAGTTGTGAACAACGATAACTTACTCTTCAGGGGGAGAGTTTGTTGATGTGTGCCAATAGGGGGAGAATAAAAGAGTTTAAGTTAGACCTTCATTATCTAAGAAGGAGGTTGCCTTCTTAGAAGGAGAATGTAAGGTGGTAACTTATGTTTCATTACCTAGTGGCATGAAGAAAGTTGAGGGTATTGGATTAGCCTAACTTAAAGGTATTGTCAAACATCAAAAAGGGGGAGATTGTTGGTGCAAACCTAGTTGACCAAGCGTATACCTTGGTCATGGTTTCGATGTTTGACAATACAGAAAGACATGTAGACATGGACAATGCAGGTGCAGTTGTTCATGCGGAGAGATACTGATCAGGGTCTGATCAGGTTGGATGAAGAAGAGTCAAGTAGGTCAAGGTTGACCGGATACTTGACTGAAAGTCCTGGTGAGTGAAGCCAGGCAGTTCGGAAAGTCCTGGTGAGTGAAGCCAGGCAGTCGAGAAAGACCTGGTGAGTGAAGCCAGGTGAAAATCCTAGTGAGTGAAGCTAGGTGAAAGTGAAAGTCTTGGTGAGTGAAGCCAGGCAGTTGGAGAAAGTCCTGGTGAGTGAAGCTAGGCAGTTGGGAAAGACCTGGTGAGTGAAGCCAGGCAGGGGATCGGAAAGACCTAGTGAGTGAAGCTAGGCAGTTTGGAAGTCCTGGTGAGTGAAGCCAGGCAAGGGAAATCCAGATGGGTCAAGGTTGACCAGACATCTGGTGAAAAGTCTAAGCAGGGAGCTTGGAATGGGAAAAGTCAAAGTATGGAGACTTGGCACGGAGAAGACCAAGATGGAGACTTGGCATGAAAAGTCGGAGAGGGCTCGGTAGCTCGTTCTCCGGACTGTGGTCAGAGAGGGCTCGGTAGCTCGTTCTCTGGACCGGACGAAGTCGGAGAGGGCTCGGTAGCTCGTTCTCAGGACCAATTAGGGTTTAGGGCTGGGAGCTCTAAACCTGGATCAGTCTGGTGACCGATCCAGTGATACGCTGGGTTATCTGATCGGTCTGGTGACCGATCAGTAACCAAACAGAAGGATTCTGTTGCTTATCTGATCGGTCAGCAGACCGATCAGTGATCGATCAGTAGCATACAGTGAAGTTCCTGATCGGTCTGTAGACCGATCAGGAGACGATCAGAAGGAGATCACCTTCGGGAGGGAAAGGTCCTGATCGGTCATGAGACCAATCAGGGAAGGACCTGATCGGTCCATGACCGATCAGGGAAGGGCCTGATCGGTCTTGTGACCAATCAGGACCCTTGTGGACCGATCAGGATGAAGCCTGATCGGTCTTGTGACCAATCAGGACCCTTGTGGACCGATCAGGATGAAGCCTGATCGGTCCACGTCCTAGCCGTTGCGTAGCAACGGCTAGTTTCTTCTGTGTCTTCTTCGCAGGTTATAAAAGGAGATCGCTCGGACTGGTTGCTGCTTCTTCTGCTTCTGAGCTGCTACTTCTTGCTTCTGTAAGAGCTTGCTGTGATTTGAGCTTTGCTGAGCTCGCCTCTGCTTGAAGCTTCGTGTGAGCTTCATCGGCTGGTTCCTGCTGTTGTAGGCGTCTCGTGAAGTTGCTGCTTCATCCAGTCGACAAGAAGGCAAGCTAGGGTTATTACATTCTTGTATTGTACTTAGTTTCTTGCTGTATTCTTGTACTCTTGTTTATATTGCTGTTGCAAGACATTGTGGTGAGGTTTCTCCACCCAGAAGGAGTGATTATTAGCCGGGTTTCCGGGATCTCATCCACTGACGGATTGGTAGGCTTCGTCCACCTTACGGACACGCCGAGGAGTAGGAGTCTCATCTTCGAACCTCGTTACATCGACGCGTTGAGGTTTGATCTTCTTGTTTTCGTTTCTTGTTTTTATTTTCCGCTGCGCTAACCCTAATTTGTAGAAAGAAACGCGAAGATTTGGGGTCGGCTATTCACACCCCCCTCTCTAGCCGCGACCATCGGTCCTAACAGAAAAGTCCAAGTGGGTCAAAGGGATTGACCGGACACTTGGTGAGGGAGTCCTAGCAGGTCAAGGGTGACCGGATGCTAGGCATGATGAACCAACAGGTCATGGATTGACCGGATGTTGGTTTGGGGGCTTTAGGACTTGGTTTTGGGCAAAAACCAGCAGCTGGATCAATCAGCCGATCGATTGACTGGAGCCCAATCGATCGACCGATCGATTGGGGTATCCCCTCGAAAAGCCTTCGTCTCAATCGATTAGTAGATCGATTGGGAGGAAGTCGCGAGTGCACAGAACCCAATCGATCAGTGGATCGATCCAGAGGTCCCAATCGATCAATGTATCGACTGGGAAGGTGCGTTTTGTCGCGATAAGCCCTGGATCGATCAGCCGATCGATCCAGGCAAATTCCTAGAGCACAGAGGCGCTCTGGATCGATCAGTTGATCGATCCAAAGCCTCCCCGATCGATTGGGAGCAATTCAATCGATCGGGATTCGACCGTTGGCGTCGTTTATAGCTGCAGGCGTTTGATTCCATCGGCAGAGTTTTTACACGATTCATCTCCGATCTTCACCAGCGACTCCACAGCTCTCTCTCAAGTTCAGATCGCCAGTTCTTGAAGATTCTTGGAGGTTCTTCCAAGTCAAGAGGCGGATCAAAAGCAAGAAGAGAAGTTAGGGTTAGGGTTTATTGTAAGCTTTTGCTTGTATTTCATATCCTTTTCTTTCTTCTTGTACTGAGAGTTTGTAAAGGCTTCTCCGCCTTCGGTAGTTACCGTAGAGGAGTGTGTTTCATAGTGGAGGGTGCGTGAGTGTGTGGATCCTTGGATTAGTCACCTCTTGTGAGGTGGATACCAAGTAAAATCCATTTGTTAGCGTTGTATTTTGTTTCTTTGTATTTTCCGCTGCACATATTTGAAGAAACAAGCATCGAAGAACACGGAGCACGCGTCGAGCTATTCACCCCCTTTCTAGCTACATATTTGGTCCCAACAAGTGGTATCAGAGCGAGGCCGCTCTTCACCGGAATCATCGCCGGAAGGGGCAAACATAACAAGAAGAGCTAGAGGGTGAAGAAGTTGGAGCAAAAGTATCAAAGTCAAAGAATTCAAGAAGCTCAACTTCAAGATGCATGTGACGCCCGTCCTTTTCTGTCACTCCTGCCTAGTGAGGGCGGGGTCACTTTCTTAGACTTAGCATACATAAACATACATACAGCGGAAGCATATATTTTTTTTTCTAGAATCATACTAAGCATATGAGCATGAAATATCATGTTTCAACTTAAATAGTCATATTATTCATTTCTAACACATGCATAGGGAATCATGAAAGACATCAACATAACATAACATATTATTCATAAGTTCACTTAAGCAGGTCATTTTATTTCTTTAGCCAAGTCACCATCACACATCTCTTGCCCCTTCCTGCTGCTCCTCTAGTTTATCCATCATTTACCTTTATCTGTGGTACAAGGAAAAGTATCTGTAAGCACTCAAGGCTTAATGAGATCCTTTCCTACTCACAAAAACCAACATATCATGTAAAATCATCATATCATACATCATAGAATAAATGACACTCATATCATCATGTAATTAAAAACATATCATATCATGGCATGAATTTCAATAATATCGTAACGTAAAGTAAACAACATATTATGGCATAAATCTTATCATGGTATAAGTAACATCATATCATAGCATAAATCATATCATAGCATAAGTAATCATCATATCATAGTATAGATCATATCATAGCATAAGAAATCATCATATCATGGTATAGATCATATCATAGCATAAGAAAGCATCATATCATGGCAAATATCACATCATAGCATAAGTGTACATCATAGCATAAGTGAAAGCATCATGACCTTTCTTTTCATAACATCAAGGCATCATATCATAGCATAAGTGTACATCATAGCATAAGTGAAAGCATCATGACCTTTCTTTTCATAACATCAAGGCATCATATCATAGCATAACTGTAAGCATTATTTCACATCATCTCGTAAGCATGGATACAAGATGTCCTTTAAAACATGGGTAATGTCATGTGCAATATGCCTTTCAAAACATGATTTATGTCATGTGTGAGATGTCTTAAAACAATATCATATAGTACTTGAAAATAATCTCAACATGAAAGGGGCCCGGCTTAGTACCACATACATACATAATGCGCGCATCCTAAGTAGACCCAAGGTAGCTAGTCTTGAACCTACTAGGAAACTAGGCCCGTAGCTCGGCCTAGGGGCACGTAAGGAGCCCACCCTTTACTAGGCCCGTAATTCGACCTAGGGGCGCATAAGGAGCCCACTCTTTTGGTACAAGCCATTCAAAGTAAAATACATGTCATATCATGTCTTTATCATTTCATAACATATTCATGTCGTTCATAGCATATCATATTCATGTCATTCATAGCATATCATGTCCATGTCATTCATAGCATATCATGTTCATGTCATTCATAGCATATCACGTTCATGTCATTCATAGCATATCATGTTCATGTCATTCATAAGGTATGCATAAATGGGCACATAGCCATGCATACTTGGGCGCATAGCCATCATACTTGTCTTGGGCACATAGCCATCATATTTGGGCACGTAGTCATCACATTTGGGCACATAGCTAATATAGGTATCATTCTCATGCATGGTTCATAAGCATACTTAAATGAGCATATATAACATATCATGGAAGGAAAAGAAAACATAATCATGCATGGATCACGAGTTAACTTCTCCTAATTCATATCATGGCAAAGGAAAGTACATCATGAGTCATAATTTGGTTTAAATCTTCAACCAACTAAGGGTGGCCGAAACATGCATAGGCTCACTTAGGTTGCATGAAATCATACAAGCATATGAACCCAAATTCATTTCTATAACATTTATCATAAAGAACATCATAAGCATATTTGATTTAGGTTCTATGCTTCCTAGGTTTAGAAACTCACATTGGCCGAAACATACAAGGTCTAACATTTGGTTACAAATAGCATATAAACATGTGAACCCTAAACAATTTCCATGCATTTATCATAGGCAACCACATGAGCATATTGGGTTAAAGTTTCAAGCTTCCTAAGTCCACAAATCATAGGTGGCCGAATGCCATCAATGTGACTCTAAGTTTTTTTTTTCAACCAAATACAAGCATGTGAGTACCCTATAAATTTCATAGCATATCATAGAGAAGAACATAAATATGTTAGGGTTGAATTTAGGCTTGCCTAAGCCCTACATTTCATTTTGGCTGAAAGTTCACCATGTGAAAACCTAACCCTAAGCAACATGAAATCTCAAGTGCATTATGTTATCTTCATATCCTTTCATAAGGTAAAACATAAGCAAGCTAGATTTGAGGTTGAGCCTCCCTAAGGTATTTAATCCCTTCATGGCCGAAACCCTAAGGTAAGGTCCTACTAGTTCTAAGCAACATACAAGTATAAAACATCAAGAGAACATTCATAACATATTATGGGAAACTTCATACTTGATACTTCTTCTATGATTTTTCCAACCAAATACAAGCATGTGAGTACCCTATAAATTTCATAGCATATCATAAAGAAGAACATAAACATGTTAGGGTTGAATTTAAGCTTGCCTAAGCCCTACATTTCATTTTGGCCGAAAGTTCACCATGTGAAAACCTAGCCCTAAGCAACATGAAATCTCAAGTGCATTAGGTTATCCTCATATCCTTTCATAAGGTAAAATATAAGCAAGCTAGATTTGAAGTTGTGCCTCCCTAAGGTATTTAATCCCTTCATGGCCGAAACCCTAAGGTAGGGTCCTACTAGTTCTAAGCAACATACAAGTATAAAACATCAAGAGAACATTCATATCACATCATAGAAGAGATCATAGCATGTTAGTTTTTAAATTGAGCTTCCCTAGGGTTTTAAGTCTCTTCATGGCCGAACCCTAAGGTGGGGTATTACCTAACTCCAAGCCACATACAAGCATGAAATATCAAGGTCATATTCATAACATATCATGAGAAAAAAAACTTAAGCATGTTGGTTTTGGTTTTGAGCTTCCATAAGCCTTACAAGTGTCATGGCCGAAAGTTCCCAAAAGAAACCCTAGGTTGTTAATCCATCTAAACTCGAACAAAATCATATAACAACTTGTACCACAGGTGAGGGGATACTCACATCCTCTTGCTTGGTCTTTTCCCTAAGAGAAGATACCCTTTGTGAAGAGGAAGAAGAGAGCTTCTCCTTCTAGTGCTTCTTTTTGCTTCTCTTGCTTGTGAGAGGTAGATCTTGAGGATTCCTGCTTGTGGTTTGGTTTTCTTAGGGAGAAAACCTTAGTTGGATTTTTGGAAAGGGGAGAGGGGATGCTCTAGGTCACGGCAATGGTGAGAAAAAGGGAAGAAAAATAAAATCCCTTCTTTGTTTTTCCTCTTATGCTAGGTGGGAGTAAGAAGCAAAAAGAAACTTTGCTTTCCCTTCTTCTTAACTCATCCTTTATTCTCTTAATGATGAAGAAAATGTCTTCATTCATCCCCTTAGTTCCTCTCCTCTCATTCCCTATTGTATCTCCACGAAAATGGAAAAAGAGTGAGGAAGGAAAAGACAACTTGTCTTGCTTCTTAATCAAGAGAAGGAGGAAGAAAGCTACTTGATGTTTTCTTACTTCCTTCTCTTAATCATACTTTTATCTTTATCTAAAATTTCCATTCTCTATTCAACAATAACTTATGATGGTCTAGTGGTAATTCCATAATCCTTAGCTTAAGAAGGTTCAAGGTTCAATTCTTGACCAATTCTTTTTCTTTTATATATTTTTGGTTCTATCTTATCTTCTTTTATTTTAAGAGAAAATCTTCACATACTTAGCTTAAGAAATTCGTGGGTGTTACAATGCAATTCCAAGATGGACTTGGATTTGACACAAGGGTGGCTCCACCGTACACATCTACAAACTTTGATCTTTGGAAATCAAGGATCGAAAACTTCTTAATGGTGGAGATAGAGCAATGGTTTGCTCTTATGGAAGGCTTCGAAGCTCCAACAAATTCAAAGGGCAAAGTGCTCTAGAGGAGCAAATGGAGCCCGGAGCAAGTCCAAAGGTGCGAAGCAATGACAAGGTAACCAAATTATATATTGGTAAATTTATTGCCTACCACAATTCTATGCAAAGTCGGAGAATTCAAGGATGCCAAGGAGCTTTGGAGCAAATTGGCAACAATTCATGAGATCCCCTCCACTGTACCAATCCAAGAAGAATTCAAAGAGGGTGACTCATTGGAGCAAGACCAAGAGGAGGATAATTCCGAAGTTGAGAGATGCTCAACTTCCGAAGAAGAGGAAGTCCAAGAAGCCTCATCTGCAAAGGAATGTAATGAAGGGAACAAGGAGGGAGCATACTCCTTGTTCCATGTACAAGATGATGAAGCCTCCACCTCTAGGATTGAGAGGGAGCAATTTTCAATGACACCGGATCAAGAAGAAGGAGAAGTCTCCACATCCGGGTCAAGAGAAGAAGAGGATGAAGAAGCTTCCACCTCCACAAGTCAAGACAAATCTATTGGAGGAGTATCAAGTTCAGATCAAGAGGAAGCTTCTACCTCCGGACCAAAAGGAGAAAATGCCACCCCTACAAGCAAAGGTATAACAATTTCAATAAAAAATAACAAACATCATATCATTTGCTTTGAGTGTAGGGAAAAAGGGCATTACAAAAGTAAATGCCCTAAATTGGCCAAGAAGAAGGGCCAAGTGGCACAAAAGGACAAGGAGAAGCCCAAGAAGACCATTCCTGGAACCAAGAAGAGCAAGGAGCACATTGTGAAAGAAGGCGGTCAAGGCTCAAGGAGGAAGCTCAACTCAAGGGGGAGCTTCCAAGGTAAAGAGGAAGGTATCATTCATTGAGTCTACCCCTCTAAATAATGGTAAAAAGCATGCTAGTTCTAATTTATATCATTTTAATGCTATTTACCATAAGAATAGAGAGCATGATGTTATTAAAGAAAATCATGTGGCTCTCCATGCTAAGACTACCAAACTTAGGTCTAGGAAGGTAGGTAAAAGTCTAGGCAATAACACTAAAGATTTTAGCTACAAGCCTAGAAACCAAAATGCTCATGGACTTAATGGAAAACCAAAAACTAAGGACTTAGTGATGGAGAATCAAGTCTTGAGGTCAAGACTTGACAAACTAGAAAAGACCCTAAAAAAGATGGAAAATATCCTTAAAGGGAAAAATGAGCAAAATCTAGGTTTAGGACAACAAGGGTCATCCAAGGACCATAGAGGTTTGGGATACAAACCTAAAATCAAAAAGGATGTACCTATTTATCATAGAGTTCCATATAGTTATGGAACAAACCCTAGGTCTAGTGGTCAAGTCAAAATACTAGGGAGGTCATCCCTAAGAGTATTTTTGCAACAAATGTGACTAAGACTTCTAAGAAGTCCAAGAAAGTCACGAAAAAGATCACAAGGGAAGCAATCCCTAGGGTTGACCTAGAAAAGGTGACCAAGGCTTCTAAGAAGCCAAACAAGGTCACTAGAAAGGTATCTAGGGAAGTTATCCCTAGTGAGTACCTAGAGCATCCAAGAAGCACCAATAGGTTTTGGGTTCCTAGGAGCATCTTCTCTACCCCATAGATGGGTTAGAGAGTGTCAACTCCGATTAGAAGGGTAGTTAACCCAACTTTGATGAAGTTGATACTCAAGGAGCATTTTCAAGGTTATTGTTAACCTATGAAAATGAAAAGAATAAAGGGTTTACTCTTGGAAAGAGTAAAATGTGTCATATTTTGAGAAATTGGATGAAATTTTTAAAATGACACAAATTTGAGAAAATCATAAGAACTACCAAGTTGAGATTTTGGTATTTTCGTATAATCACTCTTGTGGAAAAATGGAATATGTCAACATTTGAGGAATGTTTTGAATTTTTAATTGGCATAAATTAATTCAAGAGATGGAAGAAATGCCAAGTTGGGTTTTGGCATTTTCGTGAGGAAATTGGGCAATCTAGGTTTAAGTTTTAGGATTAGCTATGTGCTTAAGGATACTTAGGTAAGGTAATCTAGGTATTTTATCTATGCTAACTTGCCATGCTTTGCTTGCCCATCAAATGTCATGACATCATATTTATTTACTTGTGTTTGCACTCATGCCTTATTATGAAAAATATAAAAATACCATGTCATGTCATCCATACATCATATAGTTATAGGAAAGTTTCTTTTGAAAATTATTTCCTTTCGATGTATGTCATAACATCATCATGCATCATTTTAATTCCTTGTTTATTAAGGACTGATGACATTAATTAACAAGTAACATTCTTGATGGATGTTTAGTATTCAAAAATGCCTAGATAGATATGCATGATCCCTAGATTAGGGCAAAACCAAACTTTACATCTCACAAAGACCTATAAGATGACTTGCATGTGTTTTGTGCACAGTAGATACAAGTGAGATGCTAGGATGATGAACAAAACTCAACATGCTGATTTAGTGCATTTCCTTGAGTTTTAAGTTCATCAAAATACATAGTTATGTGTTTTCCCATCATTGAGAAAGCTAATGTATAAGTCATGTGCATTAAGCCCAAGGAACATGGTGGGATATTGGTTTTGAAAATGTTTTTGAATATATTTTGAAAAACCTTGGTGAAGGCTATCTTTTGATAGTAATCACCATTGAATAGTTAAACACAAACTTGAAGAAAATACTAAAGTTTTTGCAAGTTTTCAAGTTTGTATCAATCTTTGAAAATATGATGTATTTTCTTAGAAAACTATTTTTCCTTGAAAATATATACCCTAAATAATGTCTACACAAATTTTCACGATTTTTAGAATTTTGTAGAATTTTCTAGGGGTTTCTGACGTTGACTGAAATGAAATTTGAGCAACTATCAGACCTCAATCTATCACCCGATCGATTGAAGGGTCTCAATCGATCGGGCGATTGATTGAGAACAGGCTTCTCGCGAACAGAAGCCGTCTGGATCGATCCATCGATCGATCCAGCCCTCCTGAATCGATCAGTGGATTGATTCAGCACGGTTCGATCGATTGAGACCCAACTCTAATCGATCGAAGTTGCTGATTTTGGTTGGTAAACCTGATTTCAGCATTTTTGAACTATGGTTAGTCTAGGTAACCATTCCAAACCCTTAAAAATACATTTGTATACGTAAAAAGGGTGTTTTCATGTTGAAAACAAGGATGAATTGGTTAAGGGAGACTAAGTAGAAGTTTAGGTTGAGGTTTGCTTCAAATATTGAATATTTGAACCTCAAAACTTCTAAATTTGGGTTTCCTAAAGATTTAGGGATTCCAAGTCATTGTTGGTGCAATGACAGAAGGTATGACCATGTCTTTAGGGGGAGTTACTCGTTAAGGACATGAAAATTTATTTTTCATACACCTTGGAAGGTGGTTAACCTTCTTTTAGAGAAAATGCTCAAGGTTGGACGTTGAAATTATTGGGGAGTGGATATCCTCATTGTTCAAGTGGTTTAAGTTAAAAATGCTCAAGGATGGGCAATTGACTACATTAATGGGAGAATGTAGGGTTAAGGATAATGAAGGGTATGAGACTTTCATTATCGTGTTGATCACAACGAATGAAGTTGTGAACAACGATGAGCAACTCTTCAGGGGGAGAGTCTCAAAGGGGAGAGTTTTCAACAAGTGAATTTGATGTGTGCCCAAAGATGGGGCAATTGTTGATGTGTGTCAATAGGGGGAGAATGAAGGGTTTAAGTTAGGACTTCATTACCTAGAGGGAGTTTGCCCTCTTAGGAGGAGAATGAAGGGTTTAACTTATGCCTTCATTACCTAGTGGCATGAAGGAGGTTGAGGCTATGGGATTAGCCTAACTTAAATGTGGTATTGTCAAACATCAAAAAGGGGGAGATTGTTGGTGCAATATCCCTCAGGTCAAGGTTGACCTGGTTGACCAAGCTTGAGTCTTGGTTTGGGTTTCAATGTTTGACAATACAAGACTTCGATGATATGGACAAGTGCAGGTGCAGATGTTCATTTAGGGAAATTATTTGGTGCAATTCCCCTCTGATCAGGGTCTGATCAGTTTGGTTGGAGAAGAGTCAAGTAGGTCAAGGTTGACCAGATACTTGACTGGGAAGTCCTAACTGGGATGTTAGGCAGAAGGGAAATCCTGGTGAGTGAAGCCAAGTGAAAGACCTAGTGAGTGAAGCTAGGCAGTTTGAAAGACCTAGTGAGTGAAACTAGGCAGTTTGAAAGTTCTGGTGAGTGAAGCCAGGCAGAAGGAAAGACCTAGTGAGTGAAACTAGGTAGTTTGAAAGTCCTGGTGAGTGAAGCCAAGCAGAAGGAAAATCCTGGTGAGTGAAGCCAGGTGAAAGACCTAGTGAGTGAAGCTAGGCAAAATGGAAGACCTAGTGAGTGAAGCTAGGTAAAATGGAAGTCCTGGTGAGTGAAGCCAGGCACGGGGGAAATCCAGATGGGTCAAGGTTGACCAGACATCTAGTGAAAGTCCAAGTAGGTCAAAGGATTGACTGGATACTTGACGTGATGAAGAAAAGTCCAAGTGGGTCAAAGGGATTGACCGGACACTTGGTGAGGGAGTCCTAGCAGGTCAAGGGTGACCGGATGCTAGGCATGATGAACCAACAGGTCATGGATTGATCGGATGTTGGTTTGGGGGCTTTGGGACTTGGTTTTGGGCAAAAACCAATAGCTGGATCGATCAGCCGATCGATTGGCTGGAGCCCAATCGATCGACTGATTGATTGGGGTGTCCCCGCGAGAAGCCTTCGTCTCAATCGATCAATGGATCGATTGGGAGGAAGTCGTGAGTGCACAGAACCTCTCTGGATTGATCAGCTGATCGATCCAGAGGTCCCAATCGATCAGTGGATCGATTGGGAAGGTGTGTTTTGTCGCGATAAGCCCTGGATCGATCAGCCGATCGATCCAGGCAAATTCCTAGAGCACAGAGGCGCTCTGGATCGATCAGTTGATCGATTCAAAGCCTCCCCGATCGATTGGGAGCAATTCAATCGATCAGGATTCGACTGTTGGCGTCGTTTATAGCTGCAGGCGTTCGATTCCATCGGCAGAGTTTTTACACGATTCATCTCCGATCTTCACCAGTGACTCCACAGCTCTCTCTCAAGTTCAGATCGCCAGTTCTTGAAGATTCTTGGAAGTTCTTCCAAGTCAAGAGGCGGATCAAAAGCAAGAAGAGAAGTTAGGGTTAGGATTTATTGTAAGCTTTTGCTTGTATTTCATATCCTTTTCTTTCTTCTTGTACTGAGAGTTTGTAAATGCTTCTCCACCTTCGGTAGTTACCGTAGAGGAGTGTGTTTCATAGTGGAGGGTGCGTGAGTGTGTGAATCCTTGGATTAGTCTCCTCTTGTGAGGTGGATACCAAGTAAAATCCATTTGTTAGCGTTGTATTTTGTTTCTTTGTATTTTCCGCTGCATATATTTGAAGAAACAAGCATCGAAGAACACAGAGCACGCGTCGAGCTATTCACCTCCCCTCTAGCTACATATTTGGTCCCAACACTTTTTATACTGACTTAATAAAAGAACTAGACCTTAGTTATTATGGAAGTGTGTGCTCTTAATCCTAATATAATAACAAACACATATATTTAGTATTTATTTCTTTAACTTATCAAAGGGTGAGATTTAGCTTGATAAATCAATAAGCTCGATAAGTTGGGAAATGATACTACTTATAGTGTGTGTTGTTGATTATAGAAGGAAACTGTGTCCTAGTAATCTAGGTTGAGAATGTCTCCAAGAGGAGCTCATAAGGATTGTCATGTTAAACCCTGCAGGTGGACTTAGTCCAACATGATGATGAGGTTGAGTGGTACTTGTTGGATCGTAGACGTTCGATAGAGGGGGGGAGGGGGGGGGGAGAATATCGATTATAAAAAATTCGTCGATTAGAGTAAGCGCAGCGGAAAAAGTAAAACAATGCAATGCTAACACAAGAACCAATTTTACTTGGTTCAGAGCCTTTGGCGACTCCTTCTCCAAGGCCTGCACACGAGGGTGATTTCGATGGGCAATTCACTAGTAGTTCAAGAGATATTACAAACTAAGTACAGAAAATGCTAATGAAAGAATTAAAGCAATACCGACAAAAATAAGAGACTTAAAAAGAGAAGCAGCGCTTTTGTCGGAGTTTTGCAACGTCGCAGGAGCACAGGAGAGCGAGTTCTTCAATTCAGAGTTGTTGATCTGAGCTCCACCCCTGACCCTTCTTTTATATGAGGCTCGGGGCGTCCCGGATCCCTTCCAGGCGCCCTGGTGAGACGTGGTAGGTCCAACCAGCGAGCTCCACGTGGCGACGACGTGATTAGGATAAAATTACCTCCCGGGCACCCGGATCCCCTTCGGGCGCTCGGACCACCTTTCTCCAGAGATTCCTTCTCTTGCAAGACAAGGTTAGTTCGAGGCAAATACATAATATGTTTCCTGCAAAACAAAGTGTTAGCACAGTTTTATAAGTTGACAAAAAGAGTATGACTTAGATTCCGTCTTTCCGAAACCGGAATTTAGTCACAATCTCGACTTAGATATCCGAAATGGATCGAAGCCGGATCGACGTCTAATGTTCCCTTCCCGGGAACGCGTCCTCACAGCCACTCCCTTCCACTGACTTACCTTTACTCACCTGTCAGACGTCTGGTCAGCCCTTCGACCCGTCTGGACTTCTCGCCAGCTATTCGGTCAACCCGTCGACCTAGCTGGACTTTGTTCCAAATGTCCGGTCAGCCCTTCAACCCATTTGGACTTCATGCCAAGCGTCCGGTCAGCCCGTCAACCCGCTTGGACTTTGTGCCAGCTATCCAGTCGGCCCGTTGACCTAGCTGGGCTTCGTGCCAGACATCCGGTCAGCCCGTCGACCTGTCTGGACTTTGCCTGCATACTCAATCAGAGTGTTAGATAACGACAAACCTAACTTAACCTGATTTGTCATTCATCAAAACCTGAGTTAGACCATTAGTACTAACCGCACCAACAATCTCCCCCTTTTTGATGGAATGACAACCTGCTTAAGTTAGTGAAAAAAAATATGAAGTAAAAACAAGCAAAACTATCCCTTTAAGTTAATTTTTAAATTTGACATTTTGTTGCTCTAACTTAACCACCAATCCAAGTCAGCCTGTCGACCTAGCTGGACTTCGTGCCAAATGTCCGGTCAGCCCTTCAACCCATTTGGACTTTGTGCCAAGCGTCCGATCAGCCCATCGACCCGCTTGGACTTTGTGCCAGCTATCTGGTCGGCCCGTTGACCTAGCTTGGCTTCGTGTCAGACATCCGATCAGCCCGTCGACCTGTCTGGACTTGCCTGCACACTCGATCAGAGTGTTGGATAATGACAAACTTAACTTAACCTGATTTGTCATTCATCAAAACCTGAGTTAGACCGTTAGTGCTAACCGCACCAACAATCTCCCCCTTTTTGATGAAATGACAACCTGGTTAAGTTAGTGAAAAAAAATATGAAGTAAAAACAAGCAAAACTATCCCTTTAAGTTAATTTTTAAATTTGACATTTTGTTGCTCTAACTTAACCACCTATTCCTCCCCCTTTGACATTCATCAAATAAGAACATAGGTCAAGTAATCAATATTACAGAATACAGACAAAGTAAAAATTGCAAGAAATGATGTCAAGTTAACTTGGGGGAGTTTAAACTTTTGAAAACTTGTTTATAACATTAGCTTTTAGCCTTTATAAAATAGCTAAGTTTTGAAAAGTAGCCAATTGTAGCAAGATAACTTAGTAATGAGTTAGTACATTTTGAGTAATTTTTAAAGATAATTTTTGCAAAATTAATTTAATTTTCAAAATGAATTTGCAAACTCAGAAAGAATTTTTCAAAAAAATTTTAAAAGCTAATTTTCAAGTATAAGTTTTAGACAGTCTAATTTTCAAACATAAGTGTATAAGTTTCAATTTTCAAGATCAAGTTTTAAATTTTCAAAATAAGTTTCAACTTTGAAACACTTTTCAAACATAAGTTTTCAAAACCAAAATTTCAAAACTACGTTTTTATTTTCTTAAATTAATTTTCAATATTTAAGTTTGAACAATCATAGTTACAAAACTAAGTTTGTAAAATTCGATTTTCAAAACCAGTTTTCAAACTCAAAACCAAACAAAATTTAATATAAAACTTGGTTTTACAAAGGTTAGGTTTCTAAAACATTTTTAGAAGAATATTTTCCAAAACCTAATGTGAAAATAATTATTTCTCCCCCTGAACTTAACATTATTAAAATAAAGTTTTTGAAAATATTTTCTAAGAATATTTAATATAAGATTTTTTAAAAAATATTTTTTTAAAAAATAAATTGAGGTAGAAATTTCTAAAGAGATTTTTTTTTTAAAAAAAAGAAACAACACTTAAGGAGATAATTAAAAAAATAAACCTCTCCCTGAATTTGATACTCCTTTAATTTATTAATCTTCCTGTAATTTATTAATCCTCCTTATTTTATTACTCCCCCTTAATATAATGCTAAGGTTTGGGTGTGTTAAATTTCAAAGCCCTAACACATTTTTCTACCTGAGTGTTCTAGGGGATATAGTAACACTTATATTATTTACATAATTATCTGTGTATCCTTGATATAATTGTTTATTTGAGTTTGATTAATCAATAATTAATTTTAGATTCAGGTGTTTAAGCTTCAGTTTAAGGTTAAATATGATTAAATTTTATTAATTCAGTAACAGTTAACCATTATCAATTATTTATTGATTAATTTTTACTTGATTTAATACTTAGTAAAATAATTTAAATTTCGTATTAATTGATTAAGTTGCTCAATGAAAATGTTAGTTTATTTTTTTTTTTATTTACTTCCTTTTAAGTAGGATTAATTTAGTTTGAAGTTTAGCAAGTTGAAATTATTAAACACAATTAAGTAAGGTTTAATTCAAGTCAATTTTAATTCTTAAATAAAGTAAGACTTAAACAATTAAGTTCTACTTATTAATTACATAATTAAGTTTAAAGTTTAGGTTAATGGAATTTAAGTTTTTAAGTTAGGTGTCTAAGTTTTAAAATTTTATTATTATTATTATTATTATTATTATTATTATTATTAAGAGATTTCTAAAACAGTGTTTAAAAGGATTTTAAAATGAGTTTCATAATATGTTTAATGGCAATTAACATATGTTTAATTCAATTTTGATTTTAGATTAAAATTAATATTAGTGGTTAATTTAAGTTTAAGTTAAGTTTTTAAATTTTAATTGTAATTTCAATATTAAGTTTTAATTTAGGTTTTAATTTTCAGTTAAGTTAAATTAAGTTTAAAAATAATTTTAAGGTTAAAATAATGTGTAAGGTTAAAAATAAGTTTAAAGTCTAAATAATAATTTTTAAAGTTAAAATAATCTATAAAAATAATTTATTATTATTTTATTAAAGTTAACAAAATTTTATTAAAGTGAAAAATAATATTTAAAAGAATTTTTAAAATGATTTTTAAAAGTTTTCAAAATAATTTTTAAAAGAATTTTTAAAATGAGTTTTCAAAGTTTTTTTTTTAAATAATTTTTAAAATTCTTTTTAAAAGTTTTAAAAATAATTTTTAAAAGAATTTTTAAAATGAGTTTTAAGAGTTTTTAAAATAATTTTTAAAAGAATTTTTAAAAGAATTTTTAAAATGAGTTTTAAAAGTTTTTAAAAGATTTTTTTTTAAAAAATAAGTTTTAAAAGATTTAAAATAATTTTTAAAATAATTTTTAAAATGAGTTTTAAAAGTTTTTAAAATAATTTTCAAAATAATTTCTTAAATGATTTTTAAAAGTTTTTAAAATAATTTTTAAAAGAAATTTTAAAATGAGTTTTAAAAGTTAATAAAAATAATTTTCAAAATAATTTCTTAAATGATTTTTAAAAGTTTTTAAAATAATTTTTAAAAGAAATTTTAAAATGAGTTTTAAAAGTTTTTAAAAGAATTTTTAAAATGAGTTTTAATAGTTTTTAAAAGAGTTTTTTAAAAAAAATAAGTTTTAAAAGCTTTTAAAAGAAAAAATAATTTTTAAAAGAATTTTTAAAATGAGTTTTAAAAGTTTTTAAAACAATTTTTTAAAATGATTTTTAAAAGTTTTTAAAATAATTTTTAAAAGAAGTTTTAAAATGCGTTTTAAAATTTTTAAAAGAATTTTTAAAATTATTTTTAAAAGTTTTTAAAAGAATTTTTAAAATGATTTTTAAAAGTAGTTTTGAAATGAGTTTTAAAATTTTTAGAACAATTTTTAACATAATTTTTAAAATAAGGTTTAAAAGTTTTTAAAATAATTTTTAAAATGAGTTTTAAAAGTTTTTTTTTAAATAAAAGAATTTTTTAAAAGGTTTTAAAATGATTTTTAAACGTTTTTAAAATAATTTTTTAAAAGAATTTTTAAAAGTTTTTTTAAATGATTTTTTAAAGTTTTTTTAATATAATTTTTAAAAGAATTTTTTAAAATGATTTTAAAAAGTTTTTTAAAGAGTTTTTTAAATAGTTTTTAAAATAAATTTTTAAATGATTTTTAAAAGTTTTTTTTTTAAAAATTAATTTTTAAAATATTTTTTAAAATGATTTTTAAAAGTTTTGAAAGGAATTTTTAAAATCAGTTTAAAGTTTTTAAAATAATTTTGAAAAGAAATTATAAAGTGATTTTTAAAGTTTTTAAAATAATTTTGAAAAGAATTTATAAAATTATTTTTAAAGTTTTTAAAATAATTTTTAAAGGAATTTTAAAATGATTTTTAAAAGTTTTTTAAAATAATTTTTAATTTAAAATGATTTTTTAAATAATTTTTAAGTTAAAATAATTTTTAAGTTATAATTATTTTTAAAATAATTTTTAAGTTAATATAATTTTTAAAATATTTTTTAAGTTAAAATAATTTTTATGTTAAAATAATTTTTATGTTAAAATAATTTTTTAAGTTAAAATGATTTTTAAAATAATTTTTATGTTAAAATAATTTTTAAGTTAAAATAATTTTTAAGTTAAAATAATTTTTTTAAAAATAATTTTTTAGCTAAAATAATTTTTAATTAAAATATTTTTTTTAAAAAAATAATATTTATGCTAAAATAATTTTTATGTTAAAATAATTTTTAAAATAATTTTTATGTTAAAATAATTTTTAAGTTAAATGATTTTTAAGTTAAAAAGAAAATTTTTAATTTTGAGATTTAATTTTAATTTTAATTTAATTTTAATTTAATTTTAATTTTAAGCTTAAATTTAAATTTTATTTGAATTCAAAATTTAATTTTGATCCTTTGTCATCTCACCCGATTTAAATTTTCAATCAGGGAATCCTATATTTTTGTGAGATGAATTTGATTTAATTATAGGGTTTGGTTTAACTTTGTGTTAGATTCAGGTTTAGCTTTGGACTCAATAAATAGACATTCTTTGGATAAACTTCTGGGCTATGGTGAGTCACCTGGACATCATTAGAGTAACCATGCCTTCGAGGTTCTCCAAATAATCCTATCCACTGAACTTAATACAAAACCTTGGTCTAACTGGTTATGATCCGTAAGGGGTAGCTTCGGCTAGTTCCACTTAGCCAAATGCACCAGGTCGAAGCCATATCTTCCTAGACATGCATAGACTAAGCTTCCCTAACGTACTATCATCCAAAACTTTACCAGTACCATTGGTCAAGTTAAACCTTATCCTTTATTCTAGTCCTAATTACCCTGCCGGGTAGGTTGGTTTCGGTTACCCTTGTCAAGTAGATTAGTTTTGATTACCCTACCGGGTAGATTATTTTGGAGGTGTCAGCTATCCTAGAGCCTCCCCTTAACTTATTGATTTTCCTTTTAAGATTTTTTAGTTTTAGTTAAGATTTAATGTTTAATTTGTAATTTAGATTTAAGTTTTAAATTTTGAATTAATTAAATTGATCAAATTATCCTTCTTTAAGAGAGTGTAATTATTATTTGAATTTTCTTTCCATTTTAATTTTATTAAGTTAATTGAGTTATCTTTATTTAATGGATTAATTAAATTATATTTCTTAAAGATTTATCTTTTAATCTTTTATTAATGTTAATTCCAGATTATCTTTGTTTAATATGTTATCTTCAACATTTAATTTTAAATATGTTAAGTTTATTTTTGATTTTATCATAGTGTTTGAATTTATCCTTATATTTTCTTTATCTTTTAAGTTGATATAATTAGTGGAATTTATTAGATAAGTTTTATCTTTAATATTTAATTTTTTGTTAATTAGATTATCTCGAGTTTGGATAAGACTTTCTAGATTAATATTGTCTAGATTAAATAATTTATTAATTTTATCTAGATCAATATTGACCTTGTCATCTTTTTTGTTTGAATTTTCAAATTTGTTTAGGTTTAAATTCAAATTTTTTGATTTATTAATTATTTTCAGATTTTTTGTATTTTATAAATTAATTATATTTGTGTTATCAGAAAATATCCTAGGGGTATTTTCTGCATTTTCTGAATTAATTATATTTATTTTATCAGAAAATATCCTAGGGGTATTTTTGCAAGTATTGTCATGTACACTATTTTCACATATACTTTCAGACATATCCAAGTTAACATGCACATATTAAACTACTACTAGCAAGGGTGTTTTGGTAAATATTACTAACCTTGAGCGCAACCCCTAATTCAGCAGGCTTCTCCGTTGGATCTGACTCGAGTTCGAATTCGATTTTGACTTGATCATCTGACTCCAACGGCTTCTCATGAAGCTTGATCAACTGGGTCCAAGGCTTACACGCATTCTTACACTTTTCTAGTCTGTATAAAACATTGTTAGGTAAAACACTATAAATAATTTTACTTACATTTTTGTTCAGTTCTGAGTCCTGAGAGGGTTTTCTCAATATTAGCACATAATCGAAATCTAAGCTTCCTAAGAAGCATTCCATTAATCGTCTCCAGTAGTTGAAATCTTGATCGTATGGTGGTGGTTCGTGGGGGTTCCGTCCTTCTAGAAGAGTCATTGAATGCTGAAGATGGAAAACTAAAAAGTGGTGCCAAGACTTGGTCTTGGATTAGCAGTGCGGGAAAAAAATAATATTTCACTATTTTTTTTTAAAAATAATAAAATATTAATAAAAAATATTATTTCAAAATTTTGAAAATGTAATATTTTGTCAATACTAAGCAATGGTGAAAAGATGACGATGTATTTTTCAAAATCAATTTTGGAGGAAAAAATGATGTATTTTAAAGATGAATGATATCTAATTTTTCTTAAAAAAACACCCCCTTTGCCTGATTAGTGGTTGCACCAAATCAGAGCGGTACCTGCTCTGATACCACTTGTTGGATCGTAGACGTTCGATAGAGGGGGGGGGGGGGGAGAATATCGATTATAAAAAATTCGTCGATAAGAGTAAGCGCAGCGGAAAAAGTAAAACAATGCAATGCTAACACAAGAACCAATTTTACTTGATTCGGAGCCTTTGGCGACTCCTACTCCAAGGCCCGCACACGAGGGTGCTTTCGATGGACAATTCACTAGCAGTTCGAGAGATATTACAAACTAAGTACAGAAAATGCTAATGAAAGAATTAAAGCAATACCGATAAAAATAAGAGACTTAAAAAGAGAAGCAACACTTTTGTCGGAGCTTTGCAGCGTCGCAGGAGCACAGGAGAGCGAGTTCTTCAATTTAGAGTTGTTGATATGAGCTCCACCCCTGACCCTTCTTTTATATGAGGCTCGGGGCGCCCTGGATCCCTTCCAGGTGCCCTAGTGAGACAGGGCAAGTCCAACCAGCGAGCTCCACGTGGCGACGACGTGATCAGGATAAAATTGCCTCCGGGCTCCCGGAACAGGTCCTGCAAGACAAGGTTAGTCCGAGGCAAATACATAATATGTTTCCTGCAAAACAAAGTGTTAGCACAGTTTTATAAATTGACAAAAAGAGTATGACTTAGATTCCGTCTTTCCGAGACCAGAATCTAGTCACGATCTCGACTTAGATATATGAAATGGATCTAAGCCGGATCGACGCCTAATGTTCCCTTCTCGAGAACGCGTCCTCACAGTCACTCCCTTCCAGTGACTTACCTTACTCACCTGCCAGACGTCCGGTCAGCCCTTCGACCCGTCTGGACTTCTCGCCAGCTATCCAGTCATCCCGTCGACCTAGCTGGACTTAGTGCCAAATGTCCGGTCAGCCCTTCGACCCATTTGGACTTCGTGCCAAGCGTCCAGTCAACCCGTCGACCCACTTGGACTTTGTGCTAGCTATCCGGTCGGCCTGTTGACCTAGCTGGGCTTCATACCAGACATCCGGTCAGCCCGTCGACTGTTTGGACTTCGCCTGCACACTCGATCAGAGTGTTAGATAACGACAAACCTAACTTAACCTGATTTGTCATTCATCAAAACCTGAGTTAGACCGTTAGTGCTAACCGCACCAACAGTACTGCTCTTGGACTAAGATATTAATTAAGTGAGTTGTCAGTAACTCATTTAATTAGTGGGCATTCGCTATCTTAAACACAGGGAGACTAACACACTCATAATAAGAAGAAGCCCAAAACGTAATTTGGGATTGGTGGGTAATTCAATAATAATTCTTTAGTGTTATGAATTATTATTGATGAAGTTAAGTTGAGTGTTCGGGGCGAACACGGGAAGCTTAATTTCATCGGGAGACCAAAACCAATTTCTCCTCTCGGTCCCTATTGTAGCCTCTTGTATATAGAGATTTATACCCACCACATATCCACTTCTTACCCACCTTTATACCCTATCCTATTGGGGTCGGCCAAGCAAGCTTGGAACCCAAGCTTGAGCCGACCAAGTAAATAGGATGAGTTGAGTTGGTGTGGCCGGCCACATCATATTAAAAAGGGATTTTATTTTTAATCTTTTCTTAATGTGGATATCATGATTTTAAAAGAGAGTTTAAAATTTAAAATTTTCCTTTTATAGCTTTCTACAAAAGATTAAGAAAAGATTTGAAATCTTTCCTTATTTGTAGATTGAAAGGTGGATTTTAATTTTAAGAAAACTTTCATTTTTTAACCATGTTCATGATTTAAAAGAGAGTTTAAAAATTAAATATGTCTTTTATAAGTTTCTACAAAAGATTAAGAAAAGATTTGACATCTTTCCTTATTTGTAGATTGAAAGAAGATTTTAATTTTTAGAGATAACTTTCTTTTTGGAAATTATCCACATGTTTAAAAGAAAGATTTTAATTTATAAAAATTCCTTTTTATCATCCACCATGAAGAGAAATATTATTGGAGAAATTTTTTATAAATTTTTGGAAACAAATTAGGAAGTTTTAATTCTTGTGTTAATTAAAACTCTCCTTGTTTTGGAGATTAAAGTGGCCGGCCATATGCATTAAGAAAAGGAAATTGATTTTAAATCAATTAAAATTTTCTTTTTCATGGCAAAGGAATTAAGGAAGTTTTTATTTAAATTTCCTTATTTGCCAAGACCAAGGAATATAAAAGAGGGGGTAGAGGTGCCTTCATGGGTAACAACTCTATTCTTTTTCTTCCTCTCTTTTCCTCTTTGGTGTGGCCGGCCCTAGAGGTTCTCCCTCTCCTCTTCTCTTCTTCTTTAGTGGCCGGTTTCATCTTTCTTTTGGAGTTGGTGATGGTGGCCGGTTCTAGCTAGGAGAAGAAGGAGAGAAAAGAGGCTTTGTTTCTTGCATTCCTTGGAGCTTGGTGGTGGTGGTCAAAATTCTAGATCCTTGGAGGATTTTTGTTTTGGCCGAAACTTGCAAGGAGGAAGGAGAAGGGCTTGGGTGGTTCTCATCTCGGTAGATCGTTGCCCACATAAAGTCCGGGATAAGAAGAGGAATATGGTAGAAGATCAAGAGATCGTTGTATACAAAGGAAGGTACAATTAGTAATTAATTTCCGCATTACACTAGTTGTTTTTCTTTTGTATGAATTCCAAACACAAGAGGCATTAGATCTAGTTTTCGAATTTATTTTCGAGTTTGTGTTTTTTTTTTACTTTGCCGAATTTATGATTCAATTGTTGTTTTTAGTTAACCTAGAGTTATTTAAGGAAATTAAATATTAGCTTTCCTTAAAAGGCTTTATCTTGGCGGTGGTGGTTGCTCCCATATCCAAGAAGGCCATGTGCCTCGCCATGCAGTCCTAGAAGCCAATTTTAAAAATTAATATTTAATGGAATTAATAACATAGGTGAATTTGGATCAATAGTGTTAAGTTCCGCTTACGATCCAAATCTAAACCATCAAGAACAGATAAGTTAAATTTGGAATCAATGATGTTAAGTTCCGCTTGCAATTCCTAATTTAACTTCTAAAGAACACAATAGGTTGTTTAGGAAAGGTTCGATACGTGTACAAAATATTTGTACAGTGGAACCGGTACGATCTTTCTAGGACCAACCAATAATTGTACAAAGGAGAGGGAGCTTGCCTGTGCAGCATTGGCCTCGTGGAACGTCTCCGTCAATTTCCATCAACGTCGGTGACAATGTAGCCGACCTCCATCTGACTCAAATTCCAGACGGGATCATCTATCTATAAATATTAAGGAACATAACAAATTTAATCAATTAATTTAATAAATTATTTATTTAAAATTTATATATGATCCTGTCCGAGAGTGAGTCGACGGACGCTGGGGAGGTGGCGCTCACGTTGACTGGGCGTCGACTGAAGATGACGTGGACCTCCAACAAGCTAAGCCTGCAACCACAAATCATTCGTGTCGGGCCGAGGAGGGATACCTCGGCGATGGCCCTTCGACGCTCAAGTCAGCTACCGACGACTAGTAAATGAAGTAGAGAAGAAAGGAGCAGCAGCGTAACTGTCACGCCCCGAGAGTAAGGTTGTCCGACGAAAATCAGACAACACCTCCCCTGTAGTGGTGACAAATGAACCAGTATACATAGCTAACAGGTATAACAGATGCAAAAATATAGCCAACACGGCTAGAACAAACCACAACCACGCAGATAGTATGCAGCCCACACGGCTGGAAACTCAAACACAGCAGAAAACAGATAACAAATACGAAGTACCAAAAAGAACTCACCGCGGGTCGACCCGGCTTGACTCCTCGATAAAGCAAAATCAATCACAGAATAACATCAAGTCCCCAAAAGGGTTATTACACTAACAAGTTCAAAAGTTCAACTCACAAACAGAAAGCTAAACAAAATCGGAAATCCGTCCTCGAAAGCGACGTGGGACTGGCAGTCGGGGTCCCCCAAGTGTACCAGCATCACTATCGGCTACCTGGTGAAATTACCAATGTACGAGGTGGTGAGTATAAAACTTAGCGAGTAAAGAACAGATAGTGCATGAGTAACATAAATAGCCAGGAGTACAACAGGATACAGTCTCAGGAAGATAAATAGCAGATACTACTATAAAAACAAAGTATATATCCATACCTGATACCATATTCTAAGCTAGTAGTATAAGATCTGAGGTAACATAAACTGCTACAGTACTGCTCATAACTACTAAGATCACAGATAAGGTATACTGTCACAGTAATCAGTGTCTAAGCATATAAACAGGTATGAGATATCAGAAACTGAACAAGTAAGCATATAACAGCATAATCAAGAATAACAGAAAAATAGCGTATGCACGGATGGTCACTCCTGCCCACCCCTCAAGTACCATGACCCCAGTATGGACGAGAGGCCGGGTCAATGACAAACTGTACACCCTCCAGCTATCACTATTCTCGAGTGGCCGAGGGGGCAGTTGCATAGTAGCTGAATAGCCACGTCTGCGACGGGGTCCTTGCTGCCCCGACTCCAGCTATCACTACCCAATGAGTGTGTGAGTGGGGGGCACGACAGGACATGCGGCACGCTCCAAGCTACCACTACCCATGAGTGTTCGAGCGTGCGACCCAAGCCAATGACCGTCTCAACCACAAGGGAGCCAAGGTCATTAGGGATGCATGCAATGACATGATGCGAACAATGCAACAGTCATCATATATACAAAAATCAGGTATGCTACATGAAGTCGCATGCTCAATATGAAGCATAAATAAACAGTAGTACAAACAGGTAACATGGTATCTAGTATCTGCTAATTATCAGGGATAATAACGGGAGACTGTTTAGATACGAATGTGAGCATCTCGAAGATTGAGTGGATAAAGTATCAAGCATAATAAATAATACGAGTGGAGTCAAGGTAAAACTCTACTTTATCCGAACTGCTCATGCACTAAGAATAATAACTAAAGAAACAAGTCAAGAAGTACTCGCCTCTAAATGTAGGCTGAATCCAATGTCACTACGTCACGACACCCGCCTCGATTAAAGTCCTGCATCAACATATCCATCGTAACTAAATTCATATGTATGTAAATAACCGAGCTAATACACGAGACAGGGAAATTTAATCCGAGTTCATTCATTATTCTCTAATAGTTCTCATTACCGTTCTATCAAATCACAAGACCATCCCTAATTCACACTACACAATTAGCCCAATAAACACATGCTCACTGCCAAAACCCACATCAACACTACAGATCTATAACCAATACAGAAGATGCCTTACCTAATGAATCGAAGTCAGGATACACTACCGAGGAGGTGTAATCGTCGGCACAAGCACACCGGTGATGCCTACCACCACAAGTCCACAGATCGAAGCTCCTACAGAGCTACCAACAACACCATCACACTGATCAGTACCCAGTACACATTGAATCCAACACCTAGGTCTACAGATTAAACTTCTGGAGTGATCGAGACCTTACCTATTGCTTCCCGGAAGAAGAACAACTGCTGGAGGTTATGTTCGAGCCCCTCACAGCGAGCCACTGCCAGAACCGAACCACAATCAGTCTAACCTCTCGTCCTGGCCACAAATCACAGATCGCATAGCCACCCAAAAACCCTAAACAAACAATCCTCACCTCAAATACCTTGTTGTTGGAAACCTCCACCGTTGACGATGAGAGCCCGACGCAATCAACTCGATCCTAGGTTCTGTCAAGCGAGACAGCAGCTGGGAGTACCAATTCCTGCTACCATCGACCTTCGGAATAAGCGATTCAACCCTCAGGATCTCCGGAGTTCGGATCTGCTCCTCCTGCCCGTCGGTCCTCGCATGAGGTAGTAATCTGAAGAGGAGAGCCTCCGGTGATGATGTCGACAAGGGGTGGAGGCTAAGAAGCTTCAGAGATCAGCGGTCTAACCGTCGCCGTGAATCCGCGTGTGGAGATGTCGTCGCGGCGTTGGGTCGGCGATTTCGGGAGAAGAAGACATGAAGAAAGGAAGGGTCGGCGTTTTATGGCTTCGGTGGGGGTACTGTAGCTTCTTATAGAGGTAGGGTTTAAATTCTCCCCAACCCTAAATTAGCCCTCCTCTAATGATGATTTCCAATACCATCTTAAGCCTAATAATTTATCCCCTTAAACACTGTCATACGTCCTCCAAATAAATTCAGAAAAATGCTTAAAAATTCCCATATATTATTATAGGTTATTTACTTTGCCGTACCTCACATTCTCCCCCTCTAATAAAAATTTGGTCCCTAAATTTACGACGCAAATGCATTAAACGACAAACGGCATGTGTGATCATTACTAATAATGAAATTACTTTACATACCTTCATTAAACAAATGTGGATACTGGGCTCAGATCTCATCCTCCAGCTCCGAGGTTGCCTCGTCATTTGAATGATGCTCCCATCCAACCTTGACCAGTTGGGTAGTCTTATTCCGCAGCTGGTGTTCCTTGCGATCCAATATCCATACTGGGACCTCCTCATATGTCACATCTGGTTGAAGGGTGATCAATACATCTGTCAAAATATGTGTAGGGTGCGGCACGTATTTCCTCAGCATAGTTAGGTGAAATACATCATGCACCCCGGCAAGTGATGGTGGCAGCGCCAATCGATAAGCTACCTCACCAATCCTCTCAAGTATTTGAAAGGGTCCGATGTAACGAGGAGCTAACTTCCCTTTCAATCCAAACCTCCTAACTCCCTTGGTAGGAGACACTCGCAGGAACACATGATCATGCACAGAGAACTCCAAAGGTCTCCGTCTCTGATCTGCATAACTTTTCTGTCGGTCCTGAGCTTTTAACATTCTGCGTCTGATGGTGCCAACCAACTCTGCATCTCACTGAACACGCTGGGGGCCCAAGATCGACAATTCTCCAACCTCATCCCATAAAATAGATCTACATGCTCTGCCATATAATACCTCGAATGGTGCCATCTGAATCACTGAGTGGTTACTGTTGTTATATGCAAACTCCACCAAGTGCAAATGATCCTCTCAGCTACCGCTGAAGTCCATAACACAAGATCTCAATAGATCCTCCAATGTTTGGATAGTACGCTCCGACTGCCCATCCGTCTGAGGGTGAAATGCAGTACTAAAACGGAGTTCTGTACCCATGGACTGCTGAAGACTCTGCCAAAATCGAGATGTAAATCGTGGATCTCTATCTGATATAATACTCAAAGGTATACCATGCAATCTGATGATCTCTCTGCAGTATAACTCTGCCAATCGATCCAATGAATCTGTTTGATGGATCGACAAAAAGTGTACAGATTTGGTTAACCGATCAACGATTACCCAGATCGCATCATGTCCCTTCCGGGTCCGGGGTAGCCCTACCATAAAGTCCATCGTGATATGCTCCCATTTCCATTCTGGTATTTCTATCTTCTGCAGTAACCCAGCTGGTCTCTGATGCTCTGCTTTATCTGCTGACAAACCAAACACTGCGCCACAAATGTCGCAATGTCCTTCTTCATACCATTCCACCAGTATGATCGTTTCAGATCCCTGTACCTGCGAGTACCTCCTGGATGAATCGTAAATCTAGATCGATGTGCTTCCCGTAATAAGTCCTTCTGAACAGGATACGACTCGAGGACACATAATCTTCCGCGGAAATACAGAATTCCATTATTATCACAGGTAAACTCTGTCTACTGTCCTAAGATAACTCTGCTACGTAAAAACTATAGATGCTGATCTGTAGCTTGAGCCTCTTTGATACGCTCCACTATAGGTGACTGAGCAACCATAGTAACTAGCAAGCCTCACTCTGTCTGTGCTTGCTCCATCAACCCCAACTCAGAGAAGCTCTGCATCAATTCTGTAACCATCACTCGGTGGCATGCCAAAACTCCACGGGATTTTCGGCTCAAAGCATCGGCCACCACATTGGCTTCCCCCGGGTGATAGTTAATTGTGCGGTCATAATCTTTCAAGAATTCCATCCATCTTCTCTATCGTAGATTCAGTTCCTTTTGGGTAAATAGATATTTGAGATTTTTATGATCTGTGTAAATCTCAAAGGTGATCCCATATAAATGATGTCGCCAAATTTTCAGTGCAAAGATGATAACTGTCAACTCCAAATCATGGACTGGATAGTTCCCCTCATGGTCCTTCAGCTGACGTGAGGCATACGACACCACACGATCATGCTGTATAAGTACGACACCCAGTCCCTGATATGACACATCTATGAAAAGTACAAATCCATCCATGCCAGAGGAAAGTACTAACACGGGTGCAGTAACGAGCCTCCGTTTGAGCTCTTGAAAGCTCTGCTCACAAGATTCTGTCCAGCTAAACTTTTCTCCCTTTCGAGTCAATCATGTCAAAGGCAAGGCTATGCTGGAAAATCCCTCGACAAATCTCCGATAATACCAGCTAGACCCAAAAAGCTACGTATCTCCTGTACTGTCTTCGACTGCTCCCAGCTAGTGATTGTCTTAATCTTCTGTGGGTCGACTGATATACCTCTGCTGGAAACGATGTGTCCAAGAAAACCCACCGAAGGTAGCCAGAATACGCATTTACTAAACTTCGCATAGAGGTGTTCTAGCCGTAGCGTCTCCAAAACTATGCGAAGATGTCGCCTGTGTTCCTCCTCAGATCGGGAATATATCAGAATATCGTCAATGAACACAATGAAGAACTTATCTAAGTACTCGAGGAATACTCTATTCATCATATCCATGAACACTGCTGGGGTATTGGTAAGCCCAAATGGCATTACCAAGAACTCGTAGTGACCATAACGAGTGCGAAATGCTGTCTTCGGAATATCTGCATCTCCAACCCTGAGTTGATGATAGCCTGAGCGCAAATCAATCTTTGAATATACACATGTATCCTTCAACTGATCAAATAAATCCTCTATACGTGTCAATGGATATTTGTTCTTGACAGTCACCGCATTCAGCTGTCAGTAATCAATACATAATCTTAGTGATCCGTCTTTCTTCTTAACGAAGAGTACTGGTGCTCCCCATGGAGAAACACTGGGACGGATAAATCCTCTATCCAACAGCTCCTGCAACTGAACCTCCAGCTCCTCTAACTCCTTTGGTGCCATGCGATAAGGGGTCTTGGATACCGGTGCGGTTCCCGGAACCAACTCAATCGTAAACTCGACTTGCCTGTTAGGAGGCAAATCGGGGAGTTTGTCAGGGAACACATCTGGAAATTCTCGAACAATAGAAGCATCCGAGAGCCATGATAATGCATCCGAACCAGCTTTAACCATGGACAGCAGATATCCCTGACAACCCTGTAACAATAACCTCCTCGCTTGCATGGCTGATATGACTGATATCCCATCACTCCCGGTTCCAACAAATACCCAAGATGGTAGCCCGGGAGGTTGGAAAGTGACTACTCTAGCTCCGCAGTCGACCGTGGCGTGGTTCATGGCCAGTCAATCCATGCCCAATATAATATCAAATTCTATCATTTCTAATACCTGCAGATCCACCATAAGAGTCTGACCATTGAAGTCTAAAGGACATCCCTTGACTTCCAGACTGATACCTAGTATCTCACCAGATGGTAGAGATACTGTCAACCCATGAGTCCGACGAGTAGGCAGTCTCCCGATTTTACCCAGAAATACCCGAGATATGAATGAATGGGAACTACCAGTATCTATCAATAGATCTGTAGTGAAGGTATAAACTGAAATAGTACCTCGAAAAATTGATCCTTCAGCTCGCTGTGCCCCCTCCCGTGTGACAGCATAAACGCGACCCACCTTTGAGCTCGGCTGTGGCATTCCTGGCGTGGTCTGCGCTGGAATCGGAGGTGCAGGAACCGACTGCTGATACTAAGACTGAGGCTGCTGCTGGTATGCTGGGTAGGGTTGAGGTGGATAAACATCCTGCTATACTGGAAATGCCTGATGAGAAGACACTGCGGCAGAATACTGTGTAGTCACTGGTTCCAGACCCTGCACATGATATATCTGGCCCTGAGAAGGCCGTGGTCGTTGCTGACGTGGAGCACTCTGAGTCTTCTGATATCTTCTATGTGGTCATGACTGTGAGGGTTGTTCCCCCTGAGATGTGACTTTAGGAGTCTCCAACTGTGCTTTCAGGGTACAATTCCGACTCTCATGGCCTGGAAGTTTACAGTAGAAACATATAGCATGATCCAACGGACAGTTGTTCCTGGCGTGACTTTTGGAACCACACTGAAAACACGTGATTCCCCGAAAGTCCTTCCGGTCACCACGAGAGGGTCGAGAACCTCCATCCGTCGTTCGCCCCGTCTTCTGAGGCCGAGAAGATCCTCCGGAAGGAGCCCGAGAACCCTGGCTCCTATTTCCTCTCTTCTGAGACAGCTGTTTTTCATTACCTTTCTCTAGAGACACCTGCTGCTGCGTCATCTCGATAAATAGTGCACGATCCAACACCTCCCGATAGGAACTACCTGGAAAACCTAACATTCGGATCCGAATGTATGCAGCAAGGCCCTGAGTAAACTGATGCATCCGATCGTAATCCTGTGCCACTAGCTGAGGACAAAATTCAGCCAACCTACTGAACTCTGCATTGTACTCCAATATTGAACGATCGCCTTGCTTGAGGTTCAGAAACTCCTGGCGACGAGCAAGACAAAAGGTAGCAGGGAAATACTGTCTCTCGAAAGCATCATGAAACATCAACCATTTGATGTGTTACTCCCTGAAGATCGTCTTCTGCATATCCCACCATGTGACCGCCAGATCTCGGAGGTGATACGCAGCCAATTCCACTTTCTCTTCATCTGTTCAGCTCGTGTACCCAAAAGTGCTTTCCAAATTCCTCAACCAACTACGAGCAGCCCAAGGGTCAGCTCCGCCCAGGTATAAAGTGTTCACTACAAAAAAAAACAGGCTTACCGACGGAATTTTCCGTCGTAATTCCGTCGGTATAGTTGCTTAGTGACGGAATTATGACGGAAAATCAGTTGTCAGAAGATAATTTGTCGGAAACAGATATACCGACGGAATTTAAATTCCGTCGGTAATTACCGACGGAATTAGGATTTCCGTAGTAAAATTTACTGACGGAATTTATATTTCCGTCGGTAAATCATGCCGGAAATAGTGCTTCCTGTAGTTGTGGTTACCGACGGAAACATTGTTTTCGTCGGTGTTTATCGACGGAAATATAAATTCCGTCGGTAAATAATTTTATAAATACCGACGGAAATATCGTTTCCGTCGGTAAACCATTACGATAATTGCCAACGGAATACTTATTCCGTAGGTATTCCGTCAGTAAAATAAAAAAAAATTAGAAGAAAAAATTTATATTTCTTTTTGTACCTTGTTTACAATCCATATATACACTAAATTATCACAGACGATGACATTTCATATATACAAACACATACAAACAATCACATCCATACAAACACATACAAACAATTACTTTCACACCTACAAACACATTTCATATATCCTAATAATTCATACAATTCATACAAACATAAATAAACTATAACATCCATACAAACAAAGTAATATAAATAAAAACAATCACAATCATCTAAAACAAATAAAATCTAAACAAATCACAATAATAGAAACAAACTAAACTATCCAAATTTCCATATATAAATCCAAATTTATAGAATCAGATATTTAAATACATACCATGATAGAAAATACTCCAAATTATACATCCGCATATAATAGAAAATCCTACAAAAGTAAAATGCAATAGAATATGATTATTTATGAATAAGATAAAATTTTTGTAGTGATTTATATATAGCTAATTTTGATACCGGATATAAACGAGCAAATGATGATGACGATGACGACGACGATGATGATCAATATGTCAATAGGAACTCCTGAAACATACAATAATATAATATTTAGAAATGTGCAGATTAAAATATCAAAACATAATAAATATAATTTTGTAATACTATAATGAAATGCTGAAACCTAAAAAAGAATGATCCATGCCTCAACTATTCATGATTAAATCTTTCAAAAATACACAAACAAACAAAAGGTTAATAATTAAAACTAAGTAGGAAAAACTACTTACTAAAGGATGATCCCTCCAAAACTCTGTAAAGACTTCCTCTAGAAATCATTACAATGACACTCGTTAAATATGCAAGAAAAGAAATGAGAGCAATGCACTAAAAAAGTATAATGTTTAACTAATTTTACATGTCAACGAAAAAAGATGCCTCGATCATATTTTGGATATCTACTGATGGTGATGAATTGTTCCTGAGAAAATGTAATACAATTAATATCATATTTTAGAGGTGAGCAGATTATAATTAATATCAAAATAGAATAAATATATTTTGTATGTTTTATAAGTGATAAATAAAAAAAGGTAAGTTATAGTTATACAAACCTAATCAGAGTCCTGTGGGTCTTGAGTCTCTTGTAGAAGAAGAACTAGGACGAGCCCTGGCTCTTGGATCTTCAGATGAATTAGAAGTCTTGGAAATTGATGAACCTATTATAGTTAGTTATAAACTGACATTATCCTCTAGAACAATTTTAGATTCAAAAGATACTAGATTGTTCCGTTGGGAGAAGGATAAGATGAACATATTCTTAAAAAGAGATGAAGGTGGAACGAAGCAAAAGAGGTACAACATTGAGTATGCAACAAATTTTGCAAATGTTAGCGCTTTGCTATCACATCTGCAAAATTTGTTGCATATTCAATGTTGTACCTCTTTCGCTTCGTTCCACCTTCATCTCTTTGTAAGAATATCTTCATCTTATCCTTCTCCCAACAGAACAATCTAGTAGCTTTTAAATCTAAAATTGTTTTAGAGGATAGTGTCAGCTTATAACTAACTATATTGGATGTTATATTGGTATAGTACCTAGTTTGGATTTTGGCTGCATCAGAAGATGTGGTAATGAATTAAATAAAATCAAATAACCGAGGCCGTAAAGGATTTTGAAGTTGAGGTTCAATAGCTGATTGATACTTAGTTCATGAGTCAATACAATATCATATCAATTGAACAAAGTGTAACAAAAATTAGAATTCACAACCAACTGCATAGCCTCATCTAACTACCATGTAAGCCCCCGTATAGGGGAAGATGTGTTGGTTCACACATCTTAATTAATGAAGTATGAAGTGCGAATTTTGTGGATCATGCTGCACCAAAAGCATTTGAGTGAACTATGTCATTCACAAGTAAAAAACACAAAAACAAACTATCAGTACTAATAATTTATGTGGTCGATCATCTCTTCGATCGCATATATATATAATGTTTGCACAAATTAACCCAACTTAATTTGAACCACAATTTTCATTTTCTATAAGGAAATTAAACTAATTAATTAATTAATTAATAATTTTTGGGTTAAAGAGGCGACACTAAGAAATTAAAACCACCCATGAATACATAATGCATACTATATTTTCCAAAAGTACATAAGTTGGATTAAATCTTATCATAATTTGGTTTAACACTGACAAGATTATTATTTTATATCAATCATGTAGATGGTACATTCCTAGCCAATGTGTTGAAGACATCTTCAGACAATTTTCATATATATCAAGACCTTGCCCATCCTAGCTAAAATCTCTAGTCAAGAGGGAAAACCTTATAATCGTTATTAACAAAGGTCACAAACTAAAATTTTGAATTTTTTGAAACCCCATTTAATTAGTTTAAAAGATTGGATCAATACTAACAATTGGATCAATTTAACTAGCTAGCTAGCTTGAGTCATTCTGTATTGGTTGGCTAGCTAGCAAGTTATATAAAATACCAAGTCATCTCTTGTCTCCTCCATTAGTTACTCCATATATCCATATAATATTCCCTATTTATTTTGTGTCCCTACACAATAGAGAAAAAATTTGTAGTAGAAACCACTTGTTGGCAGCCAACACAGCCATCGGCTGGCACAGCCGTCGGCCGGCACAGCCGTCGGCCGCTTGCAAGCGCTCGACACAGCTGCCGTTCACTTGCAAGCTCTCAGCACAGTTGTCGCTTGTTTGCTAGCAGCCGCGGGCAAGCGATAGACCGCTTGCTAGCGGTCGACACAACCACTAGCGTGCGGCTAGCGCCCCGCAAAGCCGCCAGCCGTGTGGTAGCGACTGGCGGAGAGGAGAAAAATGGAGAGGAGAGGAGAGAACTTACCTGAAGATCATCGGAGAGGAGAGATTGTGCTGGAATCGCCGAAAAGGAGAGATCGCACCGGAATCGCCGAAGAGGAGAGATTGCGCCGGAATCGCGGGAGAGGAGGAAATCGAGCGCACGAGAGGAGAAGGGATGGTGCCCTAATTTTATTTTCGGGATTACCGACGGAATTTAGATTCCGTCGGAAATTACCGACGGAATCTAAATTCCGTCGGTAATCCTGATATTTTTTGTTTTTATTTCAGGATTTCCGACGGAAATTAGATTTCGTCGGAAATTACCGACGGAATTTAGATTCCGTCGGTAATCACCGATGGAATTTAGATTCCGTCGGAAATCCTGATATTTTTGTTTATATTTCAGGATTACCGACGGAAATTAGATTCCGTCGGTACTTACCGACGGAAATTATATTTTGTCGGTAATCCTGATTTTTCCCCTGTTAATAAATAGTTCCTATCATTGTATCGACGGAAATTAAATTCCGTCGGAAAATATTATCGACGGAAATTAAATTCCGTCGGAAAATATTACCGACGGAATTTTAATTCCGTCGATAATATTCTAATTTTACCGACGGAAAATTAATTCCGTCGGTAATATTTAATATTACCAACGGAAATTAGATTCCGTCGGAAAGTACCGATGGAAATTAGTTTCCGTCGGAGATTACCGACGGAATATTATTCCGTCGGTATAGTCCGTCGGTAATCCTGATTATTTTTGTAGTGGTTGGTGCAATATCCTTTAGGTCAAGGTTGACCTGGTTGACCAAGCTTGAGTCTTGGTTTGGGTTTCGATGTTTGATAATATATTGGGTTTAGATGATATGGACAATTCAGGTGCAGTTGTTCATTTGGGGAGATTGTTGATACAATTCCTGCTTGGTCAAGGTTGACCAGTTGAGATGTGAAGGAAAGTTAAGTAGGTCAAGGCTGACCGGATACCTGATTGGAAAGTCTTAGTGAGTGAAGCTAGGCAGAGGAAAGTCCTGGTGAGTGAAGCCAGGCAAAAGAAAGTCCTAGTGAGTGAAGCTAGACAGAAAGAAAATCCTGGTGAGTGAAGCCAGGCAGAAGGAAATCCTGGTGAGTGAAGCCAGGTGAAAATCCTAGTGAGTGAAGCTAGGTGAAAGTCCTGGTGAGTGAAGCCAGGCAGTTGGAAAGTCCTGGTGAGTGAAGCCAGGCAGTTGGAAAGTCCTAGTGAGTGAAGCCAGGCAAAGGAAAATCCAGATGGGTCAAGGTTGACCAGACATCTGGTGAAAGTCCAAGTAGGTCAAAGGGATTGACCAGATACTTGGAAAGAGGAGAAAAGTCCAAGTGGGTCAAAGGAATTGACTAGACACTTGGTGAGAGAATCCTAGCTGGTCAAGGGTGACCAGATGCTAGGTTTTATGTATCAACAAGTCATGGTTGACTGGATGTTGGTTTAGGGGCTTTGGATTTGGTTTGGGCGAAAACCAAGATCTGGATCAATCAGTCGATCGATTGGATCATGCCCAATCGATCGGCCGATCGATCGGGTGAGTCCCCGTGACAAATCTCCTTCCAATCGATCAGTGTATCGATTGGGGAGAAGCATCGCACGAACAGAATACCTCTGGATCGATCGGCCGATCGATCCAGAGCCCCCAATCGATCAGTGGATCGATTGGGAGGCGCGACTTCGCACGATAAGCTCTGGATCGATCAGTCGATCGATCCAAGTATTTTTTCCAGAGCACAGAGGCGCTCTGGATCGATCAGTCGATCGATCCAAAGCCTCCCCGATCGATTGGGAGCAATCCAATCAATCAGGATTTGACTATTGGCGTTGTATTTAGCTGCAGGCGTTCGATTCCTTCTGTAGAACTCTCGGCCACTTCTCCCGATCTTCACCAGCGATCACAGAGCTTCTCCACAGGGTTCTCACCGCCAGTTCTTAAAGCTCTTGGAGGTTTTTCCAAGTCAAGAGGCGGATCTACAGCAAGAGGAAGAAAGCTAGGGGTAGGGTTTTCTATACTCATTGTAAGATTTTGCTTGTATTAGTGTATCCTTTCCCTTTCTTCTTGTAATGTGAACTTATAGGGCTTCTCCACCTTCGGTAGTTATCGAAAAGGAGTGTTTATTAGTGGAGGTGTGTGTGAGTGTGTGGATCCTTGGACTAGTCACCTCCTTTAGAGGTGGATACCAAGTAAATCTACTTGTTAGCATTGTGTGTTGTTTCTTGTATATTTCCGCTGCACATCTTTGAAGAAACAAGCAACGTCAACCACGAGCATGCGACGAGCTATTCACCCCCCCCCCCCTCCTCTAGCTACTTTTCGGTCCCAACATAAAGTAACTCTATCCTTGACGGACCTCGCCAACAACAGTATACAAGCTCTATCCCGCATCCAATCAGTAGTAGCAGGTGCAGGTTCCACTGATGGTATCACAGAAGGAATCCCCTGTGTCTGAAATCCTTGATCTCTCACAGGTGGTACTACCGAAGGGATCTCCTGAGGTTGACGTCCCTGATCTCTATGAGGAGTCGAATCGGCCTGTCCTCGACTAACCGTCTCAACATCAGTTGGATCCCTAGAAGAATCCGCCTCATGAGTCACTGGTTCTGGTTCCCCAGCCTCAATGGGTTGTTTTTGTGGTCATCCCGGACCACGACGAGAACCAGCTGCTGACCGACCTCGTCTCATACTTGATAGCAACAATTAATAAGTACTACCAACAATTTTATAATTATACTTATAAAACTTACAGCCTATAACATGGAGGTGTTCCGCCGCTGCCTGGTCCCAAATCCCAAAAAGTCACTTCGAGGAATCAAAACACGAAAAATCCAAAACGTGTGATTTAGGCATTGTAAACCTGTGGCTCTGATACCAATAAATTGTCACGCCTCGAGAGTAAGGTTGTCCGACAAAAATCGGACGGCACCTCCCTTGTAGCGGTGACAAATGAACCAGTATACATAGCTAACAGGTATAACAGATGCAAAAATATAGCCAACACGGCTAGAAAAAACCACAACCACGCAGATAGTATGCAACCCACACGGCTGGAAACTCAAACACAGCAGAAAACAGATAACAAATACGAAGTACCAAAAAGAACTCACCGCGGGTCGGCCCGGCTTGACTCCTCGACAAAGCAAAATCAATCACAGAATAACATCAAGTCCCCAAAAGGGTTATTACAATACCAAGTTCAAAAGTTCAACTCACAACCAGAAAGCTAAACACGTGGGACTGGCAGTCGGGATCCCCCAAGTGTACCAGCATCACTATCGGCTACCTGGTGAAATTACCAATGTACGAGGTGGTGAGTATAAAACTCAGCGAGTAAAGAACAGATAGTGTATGAATAACATAAATAGCCAGGAGTACAACAGGATACAGTCTCAAGAAGATAAATAGCAGATACTACTGTAAAAACAAAGTATATATCCATACCTGATACCATATCCTAAGCTAGTAGTATAAGGTCTAAGGTAACATAAACTGCTACAGTACTGCTCATAACTACTAAGATCACAGATAAGGTATACTGTCACAGTAATCAGTGTCTAAGCATATAAACAGGTATGAGATATCAGAAACTGAACAAGTAAGCATATAACAGCATAATCAAGAATAACAGAAAAATAGCGTATGCACGGATAGTCACGCCCGCCCACCCCTCAAGTACCATACCCCAGTATGGACGAGAGGTCGGGTCAATGACAAACTGTACACCCTCCATCTACCACTATTCTCGAGTGGCCGAGGGGGCAGTTGCATAGTAGCTGAATAGCAACGTCTGCGACGGGGTCCCTGCTGCCCCTGACTCCAGCTATCACTACCCAATGAGTGTGTGAGTGGGGGGCACGACAGGACATGCGGCACGCTCCAAGCTACCACTACCCATGAGTGGTCGAGCGTGCGACCCAGGCCAATGACCGTCTCAACCACAAGGGAGCCAAGGTCATCGGCGATGCATGCAATGACATGATACGAACAATGTAACAATCATCATATATACAAAAATTAGGTATGCTACATGAAACTGCATGCTCAATATGAAGCATAAATAAACAGTAGTCCAAACAGGTAATATGGTATCTAATATCTGCTAATTATCAGGGATAACAATGGGAGACTGTTTAGATACGAATGTGAGCATCTCGAAGATTGAGTGGATAAAGTATCAAGCACAAGAAATAATACGAGTGGAGTCAAGGTAAAACTCTACTTTATCCGAACTGCTCATGCACTAAGAATAATAACTAAAGAAACAAGTCAAGAAATACTCGCCTCTAAATGTAGGCTGAATCCAATGTCACTATGTCACGACACCCGCCTCGATTAAAGTCCTGCATCAACATATCCATCGTAACTAAATTCGTATGTATGTAAATAACCGAGACAATACACGAGACAGGTAAATTTAATCCAAGTTCATTCATTATTCTCTAATAGTTCTCATTACTGTTCTATCGAATCACAAGACCATCCCTAATTCACACTACACAATTAGCCCAATAAACACATGCTCACTGCCAAAACCCACATCAACACTACATATCTATAACCAATACTGAAGATGCCTTACCTAATGAATTGAAGCCAGGATACACTACCAAGGAGGTGTAATCGTCGGCACAAGCACACCGGTGTTGCCTGCCGCCACAAGTCCATAGATCGAAGCTCCTACAAAGCTACCAACAACACCATCACACTTATTAGTACCCAGTACACATTGAAGCACACCGGTGCTGCCTGCCGCCACAAGTCCACAGATCAAAGCTCCTACAGAGCTACCAACAACACCATCACACTGATCAGTACCGAGTACACATTGAATCCAACACCTAGGTCTACAGATTAAACTTCTGGAGTGATCGAGACCTTACCTATTGCTTCCCAGAAGAAGAACAGCTGCTGGAGGTTGTGTCCGAGCCCCTCACAGCGAGCCACTACCAGAACCGAACCACAATCAGTCCAACCTCTCATCCTGGCCACAAATTACAGATCGCATAGCCACCCAAAAACCCTAAACAAACAATCCTCACCTCAAATACCTTGTTGTCGGAAACCTCCACCGTTGACAACGAGAGTCTGACGTAATCTGCTCGATCCTAGGTTCTGTCAAGCGAGACAACAGCTGGGAGTACCAATTCCTGCTACCATCGACCTTCGGAACAAGCGATTCAACCCTCAGGATCTCCAGAGTTCGGATCTGCTCCTCCTGCCCGTCAGTCCTCGCACGAGGCAGTAATCCGTGTTGGATCGAGACGCGCTAGAGGGGGGGGTGAATAGCGCTCGTGGCTATTTCGTATGATTCGTAAAACACTCGAGTAATTAAAACGCAGCGGAATAAAAAGGCAAACACACAAACACAGAGGAATTTACTTCGTTCGGAGCCTAAGGCGACTCCTACTCGAAGGCCCGCGATCCTTGATCGCTTCCGGTGGGCAACAACTATAAGTCCGTTAAAAGTACAATAAAAGATTTACAATTGTAAGCACCAAAGTAAACTATACCGACAATAACAGAATCGAAACTGATGCTCCAGGTCATCGGTATGTCGCAACAGCACCTCGGAATGATTTTGTTAGTAGCACGTTGAAGAGAGGAAGCCTGGAAGTTGTTGTCTTGAAGTGCTGGTCGAAACCCCCTTATAAAGGGTGTTCAAGGCGCCTCCATGCTGCCTAGTCTTCCACGTGGATCAGATCTGAACTGGTCGAACTTCATCCCTTGGAGGCGCCTTATACCCTGCTCAAGGTGCCTTCCAAGGCGCCTTATACTCCCTTCAAGGCGCCTTCGATGAACTTTCACAGCCAGCTCAGCTTTTGCACCCGAGGCGCCTCCAAGCTCCATGGAGGCGCCTCGGACACTGTTCATCCGAGGCTTTAGGTTGCTCCTTTGCACCTGCAAGATACGTTAGTCCCAAACAATATCCTGCAACACAAAGTTAGCACAATAAACATGATAAATGAAGTATAGACAGTCTCCGGACTGTCCGAGTCTGACTTCGGGTTTCCAACCGGAAACCCTAGGTCGACCCGACGCCTACTGTTCCCTCTACGGGGAACACGTCCTCACCTACTCCACTCAGGAGATTTACCTGTTGCCAGTGCGATCCTCCAGATCGACTGGACTTTTGCTCAGCACTCGATACTTCCGGACTTTCTGCTGGACATCCGCTTCCCGGCTAGTCCAGACTTTCACCTGGTTCGCGACACCAGGACTTTCCACCTAGGGTTACCACCCCCTAGGATTTTTGCCTGAAGCCATCGACCTGCCAAGACTTTCCGCATAGGGTTACTACCCCCTATGACCTAGGGTTACCACCCCCTAGGGTTTTCCCTTTGCCTAACCGCAGCTAGGACTTTTCTCCACCTAGGGTTACCACCCCCTAGGACCTAGGGTTACCACCTCCTAGGGTTTTCACCTGCCTAACCGCAGTTAGGACTTTCCTGAAATACTCATTCAACATGTTAAATAACAGAGAATCTTAACTTTGAATCCCTTTGCCATTATCAAAACTTAGGTTCAATCGTCGGATGCTTCCTGCACCAACAATCTCTCCCTTTTTGATTATGGCAACAAAAATTCAAAGTTAAGAAAATAATGCCATTAAAAGATAAGCATGAAAATACAAGCATAATGATAGTTAAGTGCAGAACTAAATTAAGTGCAGATCTCCTCCTTAATATAAAGACTCTCCCTTAATAAAAGCTCACTTTTTAAAATTTGAATTTCTTTCAATTTTCTTTAATTCTTTGAATTTTCTTCTACTCTCCCCCTTTGCCATATATCAAAAATCAATTGAAAGCAAGTTTTAAGATTTTAAGAAAACAATCTTTTTTTGAGAGAAGGTAGAAGAAGGCTTGTGAAACTTAGTTAAACGAAATATTTTTCACCTAAGTTTAAAAGGCTAATATATGGATGATTTTGAATGATGCCTTTAGCCACTTTTGAGACTTGGTTGTTTTTAGAAAGACATGCCTAACTAAAGTTAGAAAAACTTAGCTAGATTTTTTTTTAAAAAAAAAAATTTTGGAGCCAAATTGTTTGTAAAGAAATTTGAAGTCTCAATTTACTTAGCAAAAGTCTTTTGAAAGCCATGAGTTAAATTTTGCAAGTAAAGAAATATGCTTTTTAATACTTTTAACTTAGACAAGTATTTTAGCATTTAGAGTTTAAACTTTATAAGGTGGCTAAGTTTGAGAATGTTTGAAGGTTGCTATATGAGTCACTTTAGCTAAGCCTTTTGTAAACAATGAATTTTGAGAATGTAGGTTCAGTTTAAAAGGTACTTAGCGTTAAAACTTAATTTTGAAAAGATAGGAGTAAGAATTTGTTAATACAAAGAGGGAGTGACTAAAAGTTTAATTTAGGTTATTTATTTTAGCTGGTCTTTAAGTCCAAGAATAAGGTTAAATAGATTTTAAGTTATCCAGATTGTTTTGTTAAGGTATCAGAGCCCTAAAGTATGAGCATGCTCAAACTTCAAATTTCCATTTCCTTCAGGGCTAATTCCATCTTTTTGTAAGTCTAGTAAATTTAGGGGAGCAAAGGATTTTGAAATTAGTTTTCCAAATATTTTTCAAAGGATTTTGAAATAAGTTTTTCAAATATTTTTCAAAGGATTTTGAAATAAGTTTTTCAAATATTTTTCAAAGGATTTTGAACTAAGTTTATCAAGTATTTTTCAAAGGATTTTGAAATAAGTTTTTCAAATATTTTTCAAAGGATTTTGAACTAAGTTTTGAAGATTTTGAAATGATTTTGAAAATATATTAAAATGATTTTGAAAATATTTTTCAAATAAATTTTAAAGAATTTTGAAATTAAGTTTTAAAGATTTTGAAAATATTTTTCAAATAATTTTGAAGAATTTTGAAATTAAGTTTTAAAGATTTTGAAATGATTTTGAAAATATTTTTCAAATAAATTTTAAAGAATTTTGAAATTAAGTTTTAAAGATTTTGAAAATATTTTTCAAATAATTTTGAAGAATTTTGAAATTAAGTTTTAAACATTTTGAAAATATTTTAAAATGATTTTGAAATGATTTTTCAAAGATTTTAAAATGATTTTGAAATTAAGTTTTGAAAAGATTTTTGAAAAGATTTTAAAATTAAGTTTTGAAAAGATTTTAAAATGATTTTGAAATTAAGTTTTGAAAATATTTTAAAATGATTTTTGAAAAGATTTTAAAATAATTTTGAAATTAAGTTTTGAAAAAGATTTTAAAATGATTTTGAAATTAAGTTTTGAAAAAGATTTTAAAATGATTTTTGAAAAGATTTTCAAATGATTTTGAAATTAAGTTTTGAAAAAGATTTTAAAATGATTTTGAAATTTAGTTTTGAAAAGATTTTAAAATGATTTTTGAAAAGATTTTAAAATGATTTTGAAATTAAGTTTTGAAAGGATTTTAAAATGATTTTTGAAAAGATTTTAAAATGATTTTGAAATTAAGTTTTGAAAAAGATTTTAAAATGATTTTTGAAAAGATTTTAAAATTAAGTTTTGAAAAGATTTTAAAATGATTTTTGAAATTAAGTTTTGAAAGGATTTTAAAATGATTTTGAAATTTAGTTTTGAAAAGATTTTAAAATGATTTTGAAATTTAGTTTTGAAAAGATTTTAAAATGACTTTTGAAAAGTTTTTAAAATGATTTTGAAATGATTTTGAAATTAAGTTTTGAAAAGATTTTAAAATGATTTTTGAAAAGATTTTAAAATAATTTTGAAATTAAGTTTTGAAAAAGATTTTAAAATGATTTTGAAATTAAGTTTTGAAAAAGATTTTAAAATGATTTTTGAAAAGATTTTAAAATGATTTTGAAATGATTTTGAAAATATTTTAAAATGATTTTGAAAATATTTTTCAAATAAATTTTAAAGAATTTTGAAATTAAGTTTTAAAGATTTTGAAAATATTTTTCAAATAAATTTTAAAGAATTTTGAAATTAAGTTTTAAAGATTTTGAAAATATTTTTCAAATAATTTTGAAGAATTTTGAAATTAAGTTTTAAAGATTTTGAAATGATTTTGAAAATATTTTAAAATGATTTTTGAAAAGATTTTAAAATTATTTTTGAAATTAAGTTTCGAAAAGATTTTGAAAATATTTTTCAAATAATTTTGAAGAATTTTGAAATTAAGTTTTAAAGATTTTGAAATGATTTTGAAAATATTTTAAAATGATTTTTGAAAAGATTTTAAAATGATTTTTGAAAAGATTTTAAAATTAAGTTTTGAAAAGATTTTAAAATGAATTTTGAAATTAAGTTTTGAAAGGATTTTAAAATGATTTTGAAATTTAGTTTTGAAAAGATTTTAAAATGATTTTGAAAATATTTTTCAAATAAATTTTAAAGAATTTTGAAATTAAGTTTTAAAGATTTTGAAATGATTTTGAAAATATTTTTCAAATTTTGTTATGAAAAGATTTTTTTAAAAATAATTTTGAAATTGAATTTTGAAAAGATTTTTTTTAAATAATTTTGAAATTGAATTTTGAAAAGATTTTTTAAATAATTTTGAAATTGAATTTTGAAAAGATTTTTTAAATAATTTTGAAATTGAATTTTGAAAAGATTTTTTTAAATAGGTTTTAAATTAATTTTGATTTGAATTAATTATCAGTTTGATTTTAATTACTTAGTCATCTCACCCGATCTAAATTTTCAATCAGGGAACCCTATAATTGTTGTGAGATGAATTATGGTTGAATTTTAGGGTAAGGTTTAACTTTGTGTTAGATTCAGGTTTAGCTTTGGGTTCAACAAGTAAGCATTCTTTAGATAAACTTCTGGGTTATGGTGAGTCACAAGGAACTCATTAAAGTAACCATGCCTTTGAGGTTTTCCAAATAGTCCTACCCATTTAGCTTAATACTAAACCTTGGTCTAACTAGTTAGGATCCATTTAAGGGTAGCTTCGGTCAGTTCCACTTGGCCAAATGCACCAGGTCGAAGTCATATCTTCCTAGACATGCGATGCCCAAGCTTCCCTAACGTACTATCATCCAAAAACTTCACCAGTACCGTGGGTCAAGTTAAACCTAGCCCCTTTTAATCTAAACCTATTTACCCTGCCGGGTAGGTAAAGTTCGGTTACCCTGTCGGGTAGATTCAGTTCAGTTACCCAGTCGGGTAGATTAATTTCGGAGGTGCCAGTTATTCTGGATCCTCCTTCTATTTGATTTAAGTTGAATTTTATCTGAATTTAATTTAATTTTGAATTTTATTTGATTTTGATTTTTGAATTTATAATTTAATTTCGAATTTAATTTGATTTTGAATTTTAAATTTTGAATTTATACTTTAATTTCGAATTTAATTTGTTTTTGATTTTTGATGAATTTTTTTTATTATGTTCGTTTTATTAATATCGTTTTTCTTTTTGCTCCCCCTGGATCATAGCCTCGATAAGGTCTATCAAGGTAATAGACTTGATCCTTGGGGACTCAATATTGACCAAGTCCAACTTGATTGACCAAGTTGGACTTAGGTACCCATGCTTGGACTACCTTTATATTATTTCTATTAACTAATGATAAATACGATTTGTATTTCATTTTGGTCTTAAATCCAAGTCCGGCTTTGTTGTAAACGGCTCGCTGTTTTCCAAGAATCAGATCCAGATTCTTGGAACTCAAGGTGAACCGCTCCAACGTGTTCTTGAGTTCTTTAATTTGAGCTTTCAGATTGGAATTTTCTTCCTCAAGTTGTTGGACTTGAGTTGAACTTTCAATTTGAACTGACTCAGTTAAAGAGCTCGAGTCAGTCGCTTCCTTAAGGGTTGTTACCTCCTTTTGGAGCGACTTAACCCGGACGTTGGATTTAGCCAACTTTTTTAGCAAGTAAGGGACTATATTTTTTAAATCGTCTAATTGAATTTCGGCGAGTAAAGCACTTACAGTGGGGTTAGGTCCTTCGGAAATGAATGCGGATTCATGGCTTCGCTCGGACTCTGTTTCTGACTCGCTCTCCGTTTCGGATTCGAACTCAGACTCGGTGTCGATAATGTTCGCTAGTATTGGTAGAGCGAGAAGGCTCGTTTGCTCTTCTTCGTCCGATTCGGATTCATCTGATGACTCGGACCATGTTGCCTTCAGTGCTTTCTTCGTCTTGCTTGTTCCTGCAAATAACGCAACACCTTCCTCGACCGGAATAGTACTAGTCTGCTCAAATAATTTATTTATTAAAACATGCTTACCTATTTTCGTATCAGGAATACCTTCGTGTAGGTCAATCAGATTCTCCCACAGCTCCTTGGCACTTGAGAATTGGCCGGCGCGATTCAGCTCCTTATTCGTTAAGCCACACTGAAGTGTATACGTTGCTTTTGCGTTTGCTTCTACCTTTTTGATAAGGTTCGCGTCCCAGTTCTCGTATGGTAGTGGCTTGCCGGCGCCGTCAGTTGGCAGTTGAAGCCCGGTTTTGACGATCATCCAGACTTCAAAGTGAGTCTGGAGATACGCCTCCATCCGACCCTTCTAATCTCTGAAATCATCTCCGGAGAAAAGCGGTGGGCGAGCAGTGTTGTAGCCTTCTTGATGGATCATTTTTTTTTAAAAAAGACGATCTCGCAAAATAAACACAATAAAACTTGTTCCAAGACTTAGTCTTGGATTAGTAGTGCGGGAGAGAAATAAAAATAGTAATTCAGGAATTTTGAGAAAAAAATAATAAAATATTATTAAAATAATATTAAAAAAATATTACTACAAATTTTTGAAAATGCAATATTTCACTAATTCCAACCAATGGTGAAAAGATGAAAATTAATTTTTCAAAAACAGTTTTGGAGGGAAAAAACGAAATGCGTAAAAAACGAAAGACCTTATTTTTAACCTATATAAACGACAAAGCCACGAAAAATGCTTGAATGGTGGTTGCACCAATTCAAGGCTACCCCGCTCTGATACCAATTGTTGGATCGAGACGCGCTAGAGGGGGGGTGAATAGCGCTCGTGGCTATTTCGTATGATTCGTAAAACACTCGAGTAATTAAAACGCAGCGGAATAAAAAGGCAAACACACAAACACAGAGGAATTTACTTCGTTCGGAGCCTAAGGCGACTCCTACTCGAAGGCCCGCGATCCTTGATCGCTTCCGGTGGGCAACAACTATAAGTCCGTTAAAAGTACAATAAAAGATTTACAATTGTAAGCACCAAAGTAAACTATACCGACAATAACAGAATCGAAACTGATGCTCCAGGTCGTCAGTATGTCGCAACAGCATCTCGGAATGATTTTGTTAGTAGCACGTTGAAGAGAGGAAGCCTGGAAGTTGTTGTCTTGAAGTGCTGGTCGAAACCCCCTTATAAAGGGTGTTCAAGGCGCCTTGAAGGCTGTTCAAGGCGCCTCCATGCTGCCTGGTCTTCCGCGTGGATCAAATCTGACCTGGTCGAATTTCATCCATTCAAGGCGCCTTAAACCTCACTCAAGGCGCCTTCTGCCTTCTTCAAGGCGCCTCCAATGGTGCTTCGCAGCCAGCTCAGCTTTTGCACCCGAGGCGCCTCCAAGCTCCATGGAGGCGCCTCGGACACTGTTCATCCGAGGCTTTAGGTTGCTCCTTTGCACCTGCAAGATACGTTAGTCCCAAACAATATCCTGCAACACAAAGTTAGCACAATAAACATGATAAATGAAGTATAGACAGTCTCCGGACTGTCCGAGTCTGACTTCGAGTTTCCAACCGGAAACCCTAGGTCGACCCGACTGTTCCCTCTACGGGGAACGCGTCCTCACCTACTCCACTCAGGAGATTTACCTGTTGCTCGATACTTCCGGACTTTCTGCTGGACATCCGCTTCCCGGCTAGTCCAGACTTTCACCTGGTTCGCGACACCAGGACTTTCCACCTAGGGTTACCACCCCCTAGGATTTTTGACTGAAGCCATCGACCTGCCAAGACTTTCCGCATAGGGTTACTACCCCCTATGACCTAGGGTTACCACCCCCTAGGGTTTTCCCTTTGCCTAACCGCAGCTAGGACTTTTCTCCACCTAGGGTTACCACCCCCTAGGACCTAGGGTTACCACCCCCTAGGGTTTTCACCTGCCTAACCGCAGTTAGGACTTTCCTGAAATACTCATTCAACATGTTAAATAACAGAGAATCTTAACTTTGAATCCCTTTGCCATTATCAAAACTTAGGTTCAATCGTCGGATGCTTCCTGCACCAACAATCCGAAGAGGAGAGCCTCCGGTGATGTTGTCGACAAGGGGTGGAGGCTAAGAAGCTTCGGAGATCGGTGGACTAACTGTCGCCATGAACTCACGTGCGGAGATGCCATCGCGGCGCTAGGTCGGCGATTTCGGGAGAAGAAGACATGAAGAAAGGAAGGGTCGACGTTTTAGGGCTTCAGTGGGGGTACTGTAGCTTCTTATAGAGGTAGGGTTAAGTTCTCCCCATCCCTTAATTAACCCTCCTCTAATGATGATTTCCAATACCATCTTAAGCTCAATAATTTATCTCCTTAAACACTGTCATATGTCCTCCAAATAAATCCAGAAAAATGTCTAAAAATTCTCAGAAATTATTATACGTTATTTACTTTGTCGTATCTCACAGTAACTATAGCTACAGTAGTGAACCTACCTCCGATGAAGCTTGGGGGCTTCTTATATAGAGCTCCCAGGAGGTGCGTGCATGCTTCCTAAGGTATGCACGTTTCCCAAGGCATACCTGAAAAGGACATATTAGAAAAGTGTGTCTGACGCCATACCTTAATAGCCCGAGCATATCCCTGACGTGACAGTGGAAGCTTCCACCATACGATTCTCTATCTTACCACGCCGCCGACCATGCCGCTTATCGATGACACTGGTCCCTAGGAAGATATCGCCAACTGCCCCTTTTGTCTGTTATTGGACCGAGTGGGAGAGCCGCTCGGCCAGTCTGCCGTCCGGGTGATGCAACGGTCGGGTCGAGCGTCCGCTCAGCTAATGAGCTGCTGTCCGGCTCCACCCTGTCGGGCAAGGGAGCCCTGCCTGCCGGGTCGAGGTTGCGTCCACTACCTAGCTGAGCGGGATGGCCGCTCGACCTTCGTCTCTCCCTATTTTGAACTTTATGAGCGTCGGAAGCTCGGTGTCTGACCGAGCTGTCGAAGTGTCAAACCGGCCACTCTTCCTACTGATCGGGAAGGTAGTTCGCCCGATCGGACGCCTGCCTAGGATATTGACCACTTTGACCTCCTGTCGAGCGGGCCCCACCTAACCACCGGATCACGTGCCTCCCCCTCAAGTATAGTCGAAGGAGGCTGCAAGTCTGACTGACTGGACAAGTAGTCTGGTGACCGATTGGCCGATCAGCCAAGGGGTGGGTTGAATCCCAATCAACCCATGTAGGACTGATTTTTCTCTGCCGATCGGCGCATTGAGCCTTTGTACTTGCATATTTTTTCCTCATCATTCCCGGAGGGGCGTGAGCTGGGCGGTCAATGTTAACACCCTCGAATCTCCTCGGAATACGCATAAATCACCCTCATTAAGGCCGAGCACGCGCCCTCGCCCATTAAATGCTGCCTTGTGGGAGGGCGCCACGTGTCACCGCCGCAACTGCCGCACGTCCGAGGTGACAGCTACTGATGTGACATTTGGTGGTTCGAATTCAATGGCGAGATGTGTGCTTCGATCCCCGTGCCCTAGATTGGACGGTTCCGGTCAGCCGAGCCATTCTTTATAAAGCCGTGGTGTCGGCTTCTGCTCCAGCGTCTTGCGTCTACTGTGTGCTCTGACGATTGTGAATTTGCTTGCTCCGGCGAACCTTGGCTCTTTGTTGCGGCGATCCTCTGCTCCCGGCGTTGGTCCTCTTCCTCTCGTAAGCTTTCCCTCTCCCTCTCCATTGCTGCTTTTCTGCTGCTCCTTTTCCGCCACTGTTCCGGCGTTTGTCCAGCGTCTGTTTTGGGTTTTTCTCCCCCTTCGTCCGTCGAGCGCTTTGCTTCTCAGTTTCGCGACGATGGTGAGTTCTTCTCAGCCTTCCAACCCAGCTCCTGATCTCTGGTATAATGTCATGGAGACTCGATTCGATGCGGGTGACACTGCGAGTCTGATAAACACCTTTGACATCCCTTCTGACCATGAAATAGTTCTAGCCTCCCCGTCCGATCGGCCTAATGATCCGCCAATCGGCACAGTTTGTTTCTTCCAAGACCAGTTCGTAGCCAGTCTTCGGTTTCCCGTCCACCCCTTCATAACCGAGGTTTGCAATTACTTCCGTGTCCCGCTCACCCAGCTCGTCCCTAATTCCTTCTGCCTGCTGTGCGGCGTGGTAGTGTTGTTCCGAGTGCACAACATTCCACTAATCCCTCAGGTCTTCCACTACTTCTATTATCCCAAACAGTCTGAGCTGGGCACTTACCGTTTCCAATCTTAGATCGGTCTAGTCTTTTTTGACAAAATTCCCACCTCCAACAAACACTGGAAGGAGTACTTATTCTTCTTGAGACTCCCCGAGCGGCCAAGCTTCCGAACCAGATGGCAGACCGAGCCTCCTCCTCAACCTGATTTGAAGAAGTACAAGACCTGACCGGACTACCTCCATGCTGCCAACATGCTGGCCGGCCTCAAGTTCAACATGCATAAGTTGTTGTCGGAGGGTGTGATGTACATGTTCAGGTTGAGTCTGATCCAAACGAAGCTCCCGAGCATCTTAGGTATGGAATTTCTCAACCTTCTTCCTTTGAGTCTCACTGATTCTTTTTTCTCTTGCAGCTGACATTATGATGCGCGCTCGGGCAACCAGCATTATGAAGGCCAAGCAAGCTGAGATTGAAGCAGCTGTAGCCAAGGAGATGGAGCGGCTCGGCTTGACCCCCGTCGGCTCACAGGAGGGTACAGTTGGGGAAACCCCAACTGTGGGCGAGGGGACAACCGAATGAATGCCCAGCGTAGGAGGGGTGGCTGGCCCACGCCCGGTCCGAGAAGTGCCACCTGTCGTCCATGCTGAGGGTTCAGGGTCCTCGGCCGATGAGGTACCACTTACTAGAAAGAGACACCGAACGGATGCACCCTCCCGCTCCGCCACTTCGTCCATACAAGCTTCTGCGGGAGGAGGCACCCCATCTCCAGTCGCTCCCGCAACAATGGAGGCTACCTCCTCTGACCGGACTCCTTCTTTGGCTGAGCTATCAGAGTTGCTCGTCGTTTGGCCGATCACTTCCTTGCCTCCAAGTAGGCAGAAGATAACACGACCCGCTATTCTTCCAGTCCCCCCTGCCCAAGCTTCCGGCCCGACAACCTCTTCTCAATCAACGCCGAGCGGGCGACGATCCATCACCGCTATGCTTCGCATGCCGACGGAGGACCTTCTTGTGTCGGGCGACCAGCCCAGCTCTCCCCAGCATCAAGTCTATATTCGTGGTTGACTCGCCCACATTTGGGAGGAAGCAAGGGCACGAGCAGTGGTGAACCCCCTGACACGCTTGCCGATAGTGATCTGGAAATGTCCACCGGGGTTAGTATTCTCAACTATCAATTCATGAATTACCTCCGATTGGCACTAATGCTTGCTTGTAGTTCTGGGTGGAGAACATTGTCATATGCCAGCGACTGGCTCAAGTGGAGGACGAGCTAAAGAAGCTCAAGATTTTCGGAGAAGCCTCCTCCTCACTGGGGCCACCGATCGCTCGCCTGCAGGCCGACCTGGAAAAGACCCAACAACTTATGTCGATGGAGCAGTAGAAGTCGGCCGACCAGTCTAGTAGGCTGGGCTAGATCGAGGCGCAATTAAAGACTTACGATCAAAAACTCGATCTAGCTTCCATAAGGAAACAACGTGCCATCGTCGACCTGGAGCAGAAAAACAAGGAGGCTCGGCAGTTGGCCGAGAAGCTCAAGAATGCGGAGAACTCCTTGGTTCCCGAGCGGGAGAGCCATTCGGCTAAGGAGGCGGAGCTTCAAGATCAATTGAAGCGCCTGGAAGAGGATCTGGAGGCCTCCCGCGTTGCACTGACAACCTACCAGGAAGCTGAACCGAGCCGCTTCGCGGTTCTAAAGTAACAATACCTCCACTCGGACCAATTTATGGAAACGGCGACCAATTGGATTGTCCAATCATTTGAACTGGTCATCGACGCGACACTCAGCCAGCTGAAGGCAAACGGTCATGTCTCTGAAGCCCTGTCCGATAGTGACGTGAACCGCGTCTAGCTCCTCGACTCCATTCCCGACGAGGCCTTTGATTATATTAAGTGAGCGAGGGGCTTGTAGAGGGAATATTTTTGGAAGCTTTGAATGTATTCCTGCCGTTCGGTAGTGTTTAACCTATTATCAATGAAATATTTTTGTGCTTTTTCTTTATATGTTGTCTTTTTACTAGTATTTGGATGTATAGTTCCGATCGGTTGTTACGACCATACTTTCATTATTGATAGATTCGCTAGGATCATACCTCCAGGGTTTATAGTCGTCGCTCGACTCTAGGGTTTATAGTCGCCACTTGACTCTGGGTTTTAACGTCTCCACTAGACGATTTGGTGAATACCGGGGTTTAAGGTCGTCGCTTAACCGTCGATGGAGACTTGGGTTTAACGTCGCTGCTCGACAAATTGGTGAAAATCGAGGTTTAAGGTCGCCGCTCGACCTTCGATGGAGACCTAGGTTTAACGTCGTCGTTCGACGATTTGGTGAAGACCGGGGTTTAAGGTCGCCGTTCGACCGTCGATGGAGACCTGGGTTTAACGTTGCCGCTCGACGATTTGGTGAAGACCGAGGTTTAAGGTCGTCGCACGACCGTCGATGGAGACCTGGGTTTAACGTCATCGCTCGACGATTTGGTGAAGACCGGGGTTTAAGGTCGTCGCTCGACCGTCGATGGAGACCTCGGTTTAACGTCGCCACTCGACGATTTGGTGAAAATCGGGGTTTAAGGTCGCCGCTCGACTGTCGATGGAGACTTGGGTTTAACGTCGCTGCTCGACGAGAATTTTGGTAACTTTTCATTTTTCATTTCAATCTTGCACTCAAAGGAAGTAGGAAAAATGAAAAGTATACCTCAATTACATTGGCGCGCCTTTCACCCAGCTCGGTACGATTGAAAATGGTTCGCACTCCAAGGGCGTTCTAGCTGCCGCCCGTCTTAATCCACTAGGTAGTAGGCACTCGAGCAGAGCTTTTCCATGACTTTGAATGGTCCGACCCATGGAGCTTCTAGTTTAGTGACGTCGTCGACCAGCTTCACCTTCTTCCATACGAGGTCACCGACCTGGAATGACCTCGGGATCATTCGTCGATTGTAGTTCTGTCTCATCCTCTGCCTATAAGCCATCAGTCGAATGGCTGCTTTGTTGCGCGTCTCATCCACAAAGGCCAGCTCCAGAAGCCTTTGCTCGGTGTTGTCTTCGCTGTAGTGCTATATTCGATTGGATTCGACTCCGACCTCGACCGGAATGACCGCTTCGTCGTCGTACACCAGGTGGAACGGGGTTACCCCCGTTACTTCTTAGGGGTCATGCGGATTGCCCATAACACTCCGGGGAGCTTGTCCACCCAGCTCCCTTCGATGTGGTCGAGCCAAACTCGCAAAATCTGCAATATCTCCCGATTGGCGACTTCAGCATGTCCGTTGCTCTAAGGGTATGCTACGGAAGTGAAAGCCTGCTGGATGCCATACTCCTCGCACCACTTTTTGAGTTTTCGTCCGGCGAACTGTCTACCATTGTCTAAGACGAGTCGACGTGGAATGCCGAACCGGCAGATGATATGCTGCCAGATGAATTTTTGGACCATCTGCTCGGTTATTTTTGCCAGCCACTCAGCTTCAACCCAATTGGAGAAGTAATCTACTGCGACGAGCAAAAACTTTCGTTGCTCGGTTGCCATGGGGAAGGGTCCCATAATATCCATGCCCCATTGGTCGAACGGGCACGACACAGTGGAAGCATTCATCTCTTCGGTCGGCTAATGGGAGAGGTGGTGGTACTTTTGGCAGGACAGGCAGTTAGCTAATGTCCGAGTGGCATCCTCCTGTAGAGTCTGCCAGAAGTACCCGGCCAACAGAATCTTCCTTGCTAGCAATCGACCGCCCGGATGCCCTCCGTAGTATTAGGATGTATACTAAAAGCCTAGCCACTACAACAAAAATGTTAAAAGACAACACCCCTACGACAACGGTTTTAAGAGAAAGCGTTACGTATTTGCTCAAAGACAACAGTTTTTACCAAAACCGTTGTCTTTGAACTCCCCATTAAATATAAAAGACAACAGTTTTGTGAAAACTGTTGTCATTGAGCATATCAACAACACTTTTTACAACGGTTTTTAAACCATTGTCTTTAAGCGCGTTTTTAGGGGCTACGACAACAGTTTTGATAAAACTGTTGTCTTTGACAATATTTGTTTTCGTCATTTCCCCTTGCAGTTTTGCTTTCCCTCTCTCTGCAAATCTTTTTGGCGCCCTATTTTCCCCTTCGCGTTCCCAAAGCCTAAGCCATTTTTCTTTCCCTCTCCCCATACAATCTCTTCACGCCATCTTCTAGACCGCTGGATCTTCCTCCATGACAGTGTGCTCTCCTCTCTCTCTCATTCTCACCCTCACTCTTGATTTGTCTACCTTTGCCTCCTAAAGGTTTGAGAAAAACCATGTCCTTGGTGCGGTCCTTGCATCTTCCCCTCTTCTGGCGCAAGCCTGGACCCGTTGCCTGCGTGCCAATGTAGGTAGCGCCAACTTCGTCAACGACAGGAGCGACGACGCGGTCTTCGTCACCTTCTCCGAGACGCAAGCCGCCGCTTCGCCGTCTGGCCTCAGCAGAGGGTTCTTCGAACCTGTTTCCCTATACAGCAGCATGCACGAGCTCTTCGCGCCGCTGGGAAGAGGCGAAGAGGATGACGGCGGGAAGCCGCAACCCATGCTCCTCCAGGCCGATGCCCTCCGCTTGTTTATGAGCTTGTACCACACCTCCGAGTTCCATGTCTACGCTCGATCTTTTTTTCCTTCTATTAGGGTTTCCTCTGCTTCAGATTCAATCAAATTAGTGTCATTTTTTTGAAAAAATAATTCACCAAATCATCTTAATCATATCATTAATTGAATATGGCGGTCATTTTCCATGAGATTTGTTCCTCTAGTTTTTCTTAATGACTTCTTAGATCAGAGAAGAACATGAAAACATACGTCTGTTTCGCATGTAAGCAAGCTTCTTCTGCAGGGTCTATAGCAGACTGCAAAGGCATCAGGATTTTAGCCATGGCATCCTTGTTTATTGTTGTTTCTGTTCATGTCTATAGAACTATAGCAGAGTCGGAGATGCATTTTTCTACATTATATGCTCCAAAAAGACTGCCCATTTTCTAATAAAGAGAGTCAACAAGTTTTAGTCAAAATAGACTAATTTTTCCATGCCTGGAGAAGGCAGCAGAATCTTTGATATCCAAGTAAGTTTGATCTGCTTTCCACCATAAAATTAGCATGTGACCTCTTCTATACTCCTTTTGTTGTTTGGTCAGTATTTAGATAAGAAGTTCTGATTTTAAATCATTAATTAGTATTAGGATGGCGCCGAAGCTGCTGGACTATGAGTCGCTGAATGGGAATGTAAAGAAAGTTGCATATGCCGTCAGAGGGGAGCTTTACCTGTGGGCTTCGGAGTTGAAGAAGAAGGGGAAGAAGGTTGTGATGCTTTCTTATACACAATTTTTGTTGACTGTGCCACAACATGATTTGAGTTAAATAGAATAAATTTTGTTGAAAGAGACTCTTATTTCGATTCCTGAAAGATCTTACTTTGATTATTTTTTTTCCATTCTTGCTATCTGGTTGAAGATATCTTCCTAGGTTATTTAGCATTGTATATGTTTGCTTTATTGCTTGTATCAAGATATGAAGTGCACATATGACTTTGATTCTTTTTATTGTTAACTTGTTGGGATGCCACTTGTGAGATTAAAATTTGAGGTTATAATACTGCACTCCCCTTGCAATTTATTCTTAAGAAACAAGATACAAGTTGGACTTACTTTCCGTGAGATTGGTTTTTTTTGTTGTTGTTTGCAGATTATTTTCACAAATGTCGGGAACCCTCATGCTCTCAAACAGAAGCCACTAACATTTCCCCATCAAGTTTCCATTTTCTCTTTATTCTTTCTTAAAAACTACTTGTATCAAAGTATTGATCATTCTTCTCTATTGCTTGACTTGAGGAACTCAGTGAGAAAAATCATCTTCACAAGTCAAAAATTCCTTATACATGGAGCAATTTCTCCTTCTTTGTGCTCCCTGAGATGATGAGATATTTTCCATTAGATTTCTCTTTTTAATGGTATAACTTTTTACCTATACTATTCTCCAGGTGGTAGCATTGTGCCAAGCTCCATTTCTATTGGATGACCCTAATGTCGAGCTTTTATTCCCAGTAGATGTCATTGCAAGAGCTAAACATTATCTTTCATTGACTTCAGGTGGTTTAGGTATTCACATATTCCTACAATTTTCAACTCGCAGTCTGCTTCAACCTTTTCCTTTTTGATGCACTCTGTTTCTCAAGCTAAACTGCTTTACAACTTGTTTCCTCTTGTTAACGGTGATTTGGAAAAGAAATGTATTCTGTACTTGTTTGTGCATTTGTAACCCAAGCAATTTTTATGTTGGCCTTTTCATAACATTTATGTCATATTCCAGTTTTTAGTTGTATCTTTATATGCAACAAACCCAAAACATCATTTGCAGGCCTTGTTATTTTTTTCATGTTGATTAGTAAATATTGTTTTAGTCATTCTGATAAGAATCTCAACTTTCTTTCGAGCAATCAGGTGCATATAGTGATTCTCGAGGACTTCCTGGAATTAGGAAAGAAATTGCATAGTTCATTGAAAAATCTATGCTTGAGTTGGACTTTTTTTCTTTCTTCTTCTAACTCTTGACATTTTGTATGGCCGATAAGTCATTTGCAAGGGATGTTCAATCGAACTATCAGATTATTAGAAGCAGGTATCGAGCCAGTGTAAGTCCATTTGCATGTCTAAATATCATTTTGTTTCTCATTTAGCCATCATATTTTATTATCATCTTTTTGATGCCAGATATGTATTTGACGGTCAACCTCCAGAGCTGAAGAAACAAGAACTTGCCAAAAGGCTAGTCTTTACACTTTTGTCATTGTCCCCCTCTTTCTTTTTTTTTTTTTTTTGCAAGATAATGATAATCTTTAACCTTATTTTATTCTTTAGATATTCAAAGAGGAAAGATGCAACTAACGATCTGAACACAGCAATTGAGGTCATTGCTTGTGCATAACAAGTACCTTTATTGGGACTCTTTAGTGTGCTAGAATTTCTTTTGCTGTCTTGGTTACATTTGCTGTTTGCAGACTGGTGATCTGGAAGGAATTGAAAAGTACAACAAAAGGACTGTTAAGGTAATCTTTGATACTGCTATTTTATTGGAAATTACCATGAGGATCTTATTGATTAAGATGCAATCAGCATAAAGTTAGCATGCTGATTATATGTTTTCTTCATATGTAACATAGAGTTTCTTTAAATATATTTTGAACTTTCAAATTACTTTCTTGAAGAATTTGATTCCAGTAGATGACTGTAGAGTTTTTTCACAGGTAGCCAAGCAACATAATGAAGATTGTAGAATATTGTAACCAAGCAACATAATGAAATATTTATTCTCTGATTACAGTTCATGCAGTACTTACTACAATTCTCTTTTTCTTATATTTTATATTTTTCTTTGATAAGTTTTGTTTAATTTTTCTCTTGCAGGTACGTAACTCGGGCAATTCATGAGGCTTGAGATTTTTGATGCAAGGAGTGAGCTTTGTTAGGTTCTAGCTTGTCTTGCTAATGTGTAAAGGCCATATGGAGAATAGTAATGAAAAACATGTGATTTATGGTTTGTTACTACTAAGTTTGATGAGTACAACTCATTTTGTATATTTTAGCTGGCATATTTTGGATTGAATGTAGTAAATATTTAATTTTGTATTGGTGGTTTGCTTATATTAAAAAAAGATTGGTTGTTTGTTATTATCATGTTACGACATGAACATTAAAGACAATGGTTAGAAACGTTGTAAAAAGTACATAATCACAATGGAATTTTTTTGTGAAAAGTGATAAAAGACAACGGTTTTATCCATTATAAAACATATTAAAATTATATACCACAACGGTTTATAACTGTTGTAAAATTTAAAACCACAACATTTTAAATTATCTACCACAATGGTTTATATCTGTTGTAAAAAGAGTCTACTACAACGGTTTTAAAATGTTGTCGTATCCTTCGTAAACAAATTTTGAGCATATAAACAACAACGGATAAAAATCGTTGTCAATATCTACAAAGACAACGGATTCAAAACCGTTGTCGTAGGGCAATACATTCTACAACACCCTCGGTTACAACGATTTTTTGACCCTACGACAACGGATAATATCCGTTGTCGTTTGCAGTCTTTGTTGTAGTGAGCTTTTTGTATGAACATTTATTTTGTAATAAGAATCACATTGGTCAAATGTCTGTATTTAGTTAAATGCAGTTGTCCATTTAATTTATATTGTAGATAACATGGTGTGTAGTGTCACACAGAAGATCATGTTATCAGTTCCTTATAAATTATAAATAGTAGCTCACAACGAAGATGAATTGAGAGAAACCATTGGAATGGTTGTAGTATAATTTGGTATTAGTTTGTCTTGACTATAAAATTACACTAGTACACTATATATGTATTGAGCATGATCATTTGAGGTTGTTTCTTTTTATACTGATTGCATAAAAGAACAGAACCTCTGTTATTATGGATGTGCATACTCTTGATCCCGATATATTATCAAACACATATACTTAGTATTTATTTCTTTAATTTATCAATGGGTGAGATTTATTCGTTAAATCAATAGGCCCGATAAGTTGGGAAATAATATTATTTATATGGTGTGTTGTTGATTATAGAAGGAAACTGTATCCTAGTTATCTAGGCTGATGGTGTCCCCTTGAGGAGCTCATAAGAATTATCATGTAAACACTGCAGGTGAACTTAGTCTGGCATGATAATGAAGTTGAGTGGTACTACTCTTGAAGTTAGATATTAATTAAGTGAGTTGTCAGTAACTCATTTAATTAATAGACATTCGATATCTTAAACACAGGGAGACTAATGCACTCATGATAAGAAGGAGCCCATAATGTAATATGGGATTGGTGCGGTAGTTCAATAATGACTCTTTAGTGATATGAGTTATTATTGATGAACTTGAGTTGGGTGTTCGGGTCGAACACAGGAAGCTCAAGTCTATCAAGAGGCTAAAATCAATTCCTCCTCTAGGTCCCTGTTGTAGTCTCTTATTAAAAGCCTTTTTATCCACCCAAAGCTTAGCTTCTTACCCAAGCTAGGGGTCGGCCACATCCTTGCTTGGTGCCCAAGCAAGGGTCCAGCCAAGCCCATCTTGGTGTCCAAGATGTGGTCGGCCAAGCCTTGCTTGGTGACCAAGCAAGGGGTCGGCCACTAAAGAAATAAAAAGAGAGATTTTATTTTTTTTGTTAAAATCTTTCCTTTTATAGTAATCTACAAAGGATTAAAAGAGATATTTTAATTTTAAAAATATTTTTTTTTTGAAGTCATCCACATGTTTTAAAAGAGAGTTTTAAATTTTAAAATCTTTCTTTTTTTGTTGTCATCTATAATGGTTTAAAAAAGAGAGATTTTAATTTTGATAAAACTTTCCTTTTTTGTAACCATGATTTAGAAGAGAAGTTTAATTTTAAACTTTCCTTTTGTAGCCATCACAATAGGAAATTTAAAAGAGAGAGAGATTTTAATTATTATTAAAACTTTCTTTTTTTCCATGACCAAGGATTATAAAAGAGAGGTAGAGGGTGCCTTATGGGAATAACACATAACACATCTCCATATTTCTCTTGTTCCCTTAGGGCCGAAACCTAAGCTTTCCCTCTTCTCTTTTCCTTGGTGGTCGGCCCTTCTCTCTTTCTATTCTCCCTTTGTTTTCTTCTCTTAAGGCTGGTGACACATGAAGCTCGATCTTCTTGTGGCCGGTTTGCTTGAAGGGGAAGAAGAAGAGAAGGAAGTTTCCTATTTTGGCATTCCTTGGGTGGCCAAAACTTGTAGGCAAAGAAGAAGGTTCGGGTGGATTTCATCTTAGTAGATCATCGCCCACACGATGTCCAAGAGGAGGAGAGGAATACAACAGAAGATCAAGAAGTCTTTAGCTGCAAAGAAAGGTATAACTAATTATTTATTTCCGCTGCATAATTATTTTGTGTTCTTTGTATGGATCCTGAAATACTAACACAAGAGGCTATCGATTTTGTGTTTTGATTTTGTGTTTCTATTGTGGTCTCTATAGTTAAACCTAAGGTTACTGTAAGAAGTTTAAATATTCAATTTCTTTGAAAGGCTTTGTCTAGGAAGTGGTGGATGATCCTATATCCAAGAAGGTCGAGTGTTTCGCCATGTTTAACCTGGAAGTCATTCTTTGAAATAGATATTTAATCAACTTTTGTAATATAGTTTAACTTTTGAAGAACACATGGGTTGAACTTGGAGTAAAAATGTTAAGTTTCGTTTCCAATCCAAGTTTAACTTCTGAAGAACAACTTGGATTAAAAATGTTAAGTTTCATTTGCAATCCAAGTTTAACTTCTGTAGAGCACATGGGCTGCTAGGAAAAGTTTTGTTCTTGTACAAATTTTTAAACAAGGAAACAGAACAGAATTCCAAGTAGCACCCAACACGTAGGAGCCTTGGTGTACTTCTCACAGTATATAGTCGGCGTCCTCCGATTTGATGCATTTAAGCAACGGCCTGGAGAAGGCCTTCTTGTAGAGCTGGTCCCCGACTAGGGTGAAACAACTGGCTCTCCTTCTCAATAAGCGAGCTTCCTCCCGATCGGACAGCATAGCTCCTGATCGTAGAAACTATACTATGGTCGTTCTCCAATCGCTAGGGAAAGTGAGCCCCTCCATCCGATCTACAAGCGCCACCAAAGATACTTGCTCAATCGGCTGCATAATGACGACCGACGAGAGTGAGCTTGCCAATTTGGGCAGCTCGTCCACCCCTTGGTTCTCTGCTCGGGGGATCTTTTGGATGATTACCTCCTGAAAGTTTGCCTTCAGCTTTTCGAAGGCTTCAGCGTACAACTTGAGCCACATGTTACTGATCTCAAATGCTCTGATCAGCTGTTGAGCGGGTAATTGAGAATCAGAGTGGATAAGAACCTTGTCGGCGCCAACATGCCGAGCGGCTTGTAGACCTGCTATAAGTGTCTCGTACTCAGCTTCGTTGTTAGTTGCCAGGTATTCTAGTCGAATGGACAACTACACCCGCTCTTCTTGTGGGGAGATAAGTAGTATGCCGATCCCACTACCCTGTCGGGTGGATGACACATATACTTTCTAGATCGAGTCGGGTTCAGGGTTTTGAACCTCCGTGACAAAATCTGCCAAGGACTGCGCCTTGATGGTCGTTTGGAGTTGATATTAGATATCGAACTCACTGAGCTCAGTTGTCCATTTGATCAACCGGTCGGACGCCTCTGGGTTAAGCAGGACTCTTCCCAGGGGTTGTTGGTTATTACAATGATAGTGTGAGCGAGGAAATAAGGACAGAGCCTCCGAGCAATGAGTACCAATGCAAATACGAGCTTCTCAAGGCCGGTGTAGCGAGATTCAGCATTCTTTAATATATGACTCAAGAAGTACACTGGTTGTTCCTTATCATTCTGTTGAACCAGCACCGAGCCGATAGCGTGCTCGGTCGAAGACAGAAAGATCCGGAGTGGTTCACGGGCAGTAGGCTTAGCTAGTACAGGTAGCGAGTTCAGATACGTCTTGAGTTCCTCGAAGGCCTGGTCACACTCTTCGTCCAACTGAAACTTGGTGGCTCGGCGCAGAATCTTGAAGAAAGGAAGGTTCTGATCAGACGACTTGAAGATGAACTGTAATAATACTGTTATCTGACTGGTAAGGTGCTAAGCTTCCTTCAAGTTTCTCGGTGGTGGCATATCCTGGAGTGCCTTTACTATAACGACCCCACCCTCCTCCCTACTAGTCTGTGAGGCGGGACGCTACTGGACTACTAACTTATCTTAACTAATGTTGCTCACATGAAATTATCTATGCTTAAAACTCTCAAAACTCAAAGCATACAATATGTAACAGTGGGAAACATAATACTCAAGCATACGTTCACAACTAAAACTATACATCAATCTGAACATGCTAGAAACTATATATATAAATCTACACAAACATGCAACAATGATACAACTCAGATAATAAACCAATGTGCATAGCAATTAAAAGAAAGAGTTCTAAACATAAAATATCCAATGCAAATCTATCAACATGAAAGAATGGTTCCAATATTCTGAATACAAAGTCTTAATGAATTATTAAACTAAATCCCAAGGCTTCCATAGTCCAAACATCACACATCCATCCGCACCTCCTTGTCGCCTTCCTTCGCTATAGCTTTTCCTTCCCTTTATCTGCAGTAAGAGGAAATGCAACTATAAGCAAAATTGCTTAGTAAGCGCAATCTAACTCACAAAACTCGAATATGCATGAGAATATACTGAAATGCTAAACATGTAGAGCTGCTCATCTAATAACAAGTAATAGCAAGAAAATTCTAAATAACATGCTAGCATAAAAGAAACTAAACTTGCTGAATTTTAAACTTATGTGAAGCTTTTTTTACTTGTTTAAAATTTATACTTTTATACTTCAAAATAATAATCTTTTGGGCCCAGGCTTAGTACCAATGCGCGCTCCCTAATAGCAACTGGGGTAGCGAGCCACCAGTCCTACGAGGGTAAAGACCTTGGTCTTACCAGGGCCGAGACCTCGGAAACGGTCACCTGGATTTGTTTAACGACAACCTCGGAAGTCGGGTACTAGCCTCTTCAAGTAAAATACTTGTTCTTGTTAATACTTCTAATAAAGGAATGCTTCTTTAAAAACTGAAATGTTTAAACAAATTCTAACATTGAAATGCTTAAACAAAAATCTGCATACAAAGCTTTAACAAAAATCTGCATACAAAGCTTAACGAAAATCTGCATACTAACTTAACAAAAATCTGCATACTATGCTAATCAAAATTTTGCAAATTATGCTAACAAAATTCTGCATACTATGCTAATCAAAATTCTGCATACTGTGCTAACAAAAATCTGCATACTAACTTAACAAAATTCTACATACTATGGTAACAAAATTCTGCATACTATGCTAATCAAAATTCTGCACTATAAGCTCTAAAGGGATGTTCGTGCCCTTTTACAACACAAACCGAAACCATCCATCCTTCTGTTCAGTGCCATGGTAAGGAAACAAAAGCACCCAAAATGCTACACATCATTCCTCCTGTTCAGTGCTACGGCTACATAAGGATATTTACATCTATTGACCAGAATTAAATAATTTGGGTCTGCATACTAAAGAGAAGAAAATCATCCATACTAAGCTTCATGGCTATTCTTATTCGGGTTTAACAGAAAACCTATAGCAGAAATGCTATAACACATACAGTAAGTTCAAAACCACATGTATGAGGAAACTAATAGCAAAAGATAACTATATATCAAACCTAAACAATTTCCCTTTCGTTTCCTTAATGAAACTCACGACAAAACATCAAGTACTTTGCTTCCTACATCATACTTCGGAAAAACAAGAAGAATCAACTTCCAAAAGCTACCCTTACTGCAGGCGAGAAGCACTTACCTTCGTGCATGGACTTACAACCCGGAAACAGCTTCTAGGGTTTCGGATAACTCGAATTTCCGGCGACTCCTCGTGCCCACGCGTTCTCCTCACCGAGAGGATCGTAAGGAGGTGAAGAACTCTCGGATTAGACCCTTGGCTGGCCGCCGGAGACAAGCCCTAACTTCCCTTTGTTTTCCGCCCGAGCACCGCCGTCGCACGCAGAAGAGGAGAAGAGATTAGGTTTCGGGAAAACTAATTCCAACTCCTCTCTTAATACCTAAAAATTCTTGTTAAGTATTACCACATAAATATATTTCGCTATCTATTTTATCAGCATGGCCCTGCTGGGTTCTTGGTCATCATGCTTCGTTTAAGTCTCGGGTCGGGTCGGAGGTCGCAGGTTCAAACCTCAGCCGAACCTCTTTATTTTTTTGAAACTTTTTTCTTTTGGTAAAAATACCAAACGAACTCCAAAAATTGTATAAAAATACTCTAAAAATTTCTAAAAATCTCTAGAATATTTCTAAAACATTTCTAAGTATTTATAAACACTTTTAGAACTCCAAATAATGAAATTTAGGGTGTTACAATTCTCCATACCTTATAAAAAGTTCATCCTCGAATTTAGAATAATTCTGGATATTTCTGTCTCATACTGTCCTCACGCTCCCAAGTAGCTTCCTCGTACTTCTAGTTCTGCCAGATGACCTTCACTAGTGGTACCTCTTTGTTCCTTAGTCTCTTAACTTCTCTATCCACTATCTGTGTAGGTCTGCTCTCATAGCTAAGATCCTCCCGGATCTGCACTGACTGAGGCTGAATCACTTGGCGAGGGTCGTGAAGGCACTTCTTTAGCATAGAGACATGAAATATATTATGTATTGCTGGCATGTCTTGTGGTAAGTTCAGCTTGTAAGCTGCTTTCCAAATCCTTTCTGTGATCAGGTAGGGTCCTACGTAGCGGGGACTTAACTTGCCCTTCTTGCCAAATCTCATCACTCCCTTCATCGGAGCAACTTTGAGAAAGACTGAATCCCCTATTTGGAATTCAAGTGGCCTACGACGAGTATCAGCATAATTTTTCTGTCTACTCTGGGCAGTCTCAATCCTCTGTCTGATTTTCTGGATAGCCTGTGTGGTTTCTTCTATCATCTCGGTCTGCCTGCCCAATTCTGATTCCATCTCTTTTCTTTCTCCAGCCTCCAACCAGCATATAGGTGATCTACACTTTCTGCCATGCAGTACCTCATAAGGTGTCATCTTGATAGTGGCCTGGTAGCTATTGTTGTAGGCGAATTCAGCTAAATACAGATACTTGCACCAACTACCTTTAAAATCTATTGCACAAGCCCTGAGCATATCTTCTAAAATCTGATTTACTCGTTCTGTCTGTCCATCAGTCTGGGGATGGAAGGCTGTGCTGAACTTGAGTTTGGTGCCTAGTGCATTCTGAACACACTCCCAAAAATGAGAGGTGAAACGCCCATCCCTATCAGAAAAAATCGACTTCGGAACTCCATGAAGTCTGATCACTTCCTTAACATATAGCTGTGCCAACTGCTCTATAGAGTGGGACACCTTGATAGCTAGAAGTGGGCAGACTTGGTCAATCTGTCCACTATCACCCATATCGTATCATATCCATTAGTGGTTCTTGGAAGACCTGTTATAAAGTCCATGGATATTTCTTTCCACTTCCACTCTAGTATTGGAAGAGGCTGTAGAACTCCTCCTGGTCTCTGGTGTTCTGCCTTGACTCTCTGGTATCTCAGGCAGGTACTGACATATTTTACAACATCTCTCTTGAGTCCAGACCACCAGAATCTCTGCTTCAAATCTTGATACATCTTGGTGGAACCAGGATGCATGGAATATGGTGTGCTATGAGCTTCTTCTAGAATCTTCCTTCTTAATTCCTCATCATTGGGGACACAAAGACGACTCCCCTGATAAAGGATTCCACTGTCTGATACTCGAAACTCTGAATTTTCTTCTTTTTGTATCCCTTGCTTGATCTTCTGGATATCTGGATCTTCACTTTGCTTTCTCTGTATATCCTCAAGCAGAGTTGACTCTAAGGTTAATGTAGAGAGTTGTCCATAAACAATTTTGACTTCAAAATCTAACAGTTCCTTCTGCAGTGGCAGTGCTAATGATGACAAGTGCATCAGAGTTGCACTGGACTTTCGACTTAGTGCATTCGCCACTTTGTTAGCTTTACCTGGGTGGTAGAGGATTTCACAATCATAATCTTTAACCAACTCTAGCCACCTGCGCTGTCTCATGTTTAAATCTTTCTGAGTAAAGAAATACTTCAAGCTCTGATGGTTGGTGAAGATTCTGCACTGGACTCCATACAAATAATGTCGCCAGAGTTTTAGTGTAAAAATCACGGCTGCCAGCTCAAGATCATGAGTGGGGTAGTTCTTCTCATAGTCTTTGAGTTGTCTAGAAGCATAAGCTATAACCTTCCCTTCTTGCATGAGAACAGCTCCGAGACCCATCTTGGAGGCATCATTGTATATGTCAAAACTCTTGTCACTCTTTGGAACAGTCAGAATGGGAGCACTAGTCAGTCTTTTCTTCAATGCTTAGAAAATTTGCTCATATTTGTCTGACCATTCAAACTTCTTGTTCTTCCTAGTTAGGGTTGTTAGTGGAGAGGCTATCCTGGAAAAGTCCTCCACGAATTTCCTGTAGTACCCAGCTAAACCAAGGAAGCTTCTGATCTCCCTGCATTCTTGGGTCTACTCCAGTTGTTGACCACTTCTATTTTGGTTGGATCCACCTGAATACCTTCTTTAGAAATGATGTGACCTAGAAACGCCACCTGCTCCAACCAGAACTTGCACTTCGAGAATTTAGCATAAAGCTGTTTTTGCTGAAGGGTCTGTAGGACTATTCTCAAGTGTATGTCATGCTCATCTGGGGTTCTTGAATAGATCAGAATGTCGTCGATGAACACGATGACAAACTTGTCAAGGTATTCTCTGAACACCCTGTTCATTAAGTCCATGAAGACCGCAGGTGCATTAGTCACTCCAAAAGGCATGACTACAAACTCGTAGTGTTTGTATCTGGTCCTGAAAGCTATTCAAGGTATATCACTTTCTTTCACTTTCAACTGATGGTACCCAGAGCGCATATCTATCTTAGAGAACACTGTTGCCCCCTTTAACTGATCAAATAGATCATCTATTCTGGGAAGAGGGTACTTGTTCTTAATTGTCACTTTGTTTAGCGCTCTATAATCTATGCACATCCGTATAGATCCGTCTTTCTTCTTGACGAACAACACTAGAGCTCCCCATGGTGAGTGACTAGGGTGAATGAAACCTTTATCAAGCATCTCCTGGAGTTGTTCTTGTAGCTCTTTCAGCTTTGTTGGAGGCATTCGGTATGGAGCTTTTGAAATTGGACCAATACTAGGAACCAACTCAATTTCAAACTCCACTTCTCTATTGGGAGGTAGTCCAGGTAGCTCTTCTCGGAATACCCCTGGATACTCACAGACTACCCGAACATCTTCCTGCTTGGGTCTTTCTTGTTCTTCTACATTCACAGTGTGCGTAAGAAAACCAATACAACATTTAGCTAACATCTAATGAGCTGTGAGGGAAGAGAGGAATTTCTGGGTCTTCCTCTTCGGCACTCCCGTGAACTCAAAGGATGGTTCACCTTGTAACGACCCCACCCTCCTCCCTACTAGTCTGTGAGGCGGGACGCTACTGGACTACTAACTTATCTTAACTAATGTTGCTCACATGAAATTATCTATGCTTAAAACTCTCAAAACTCAAAGCATACAATATGTAACAGTGGGAAACATAATACTCAAGCATACGTTCACAACTAAAACTATACATCAATCTGAACATGCTAGAAACTATATATATAAATCTACACAAGCATGCAACAATGATACAACTCAGATAATAAACCAATGTGCATAGCAATTAAAAGAAAGAGTTCTAAACATAAAATATCCAATGCAAATCTATCAACATGAAAGAATGGTTCCAATATTCTGAATACAAAGTCTTAATGAATTATTAAACTAAATCCCAAGGCTTCCATAGTCCAAACATCACACATCCATCCACACCTCCTTGTCGCCTTCCTTCGCTATAGCTTTTCCTTCCCTTTATCTGCAGTAAGAGGAAATGCAACTATAAGCAAAATTACTTAGTAAGCGCTATCTAACTCACAAAACTCGAATATGCATGTGAATATACTGAAATGCTAAACATGTAGAGCTGCTCATCTAATAACAAGTAACAGCAAGAAAATTATAAATAACATGCTAACATAAAAGAAACTAAACTTGCTGAATTTTAAACTTATGTGAAGCTTATTTCACTTGTTTAAAATTTATACTTTTATACTTCAAAATAATAATCTTTTGGGCTCAGGCTTAGTACCCATGCGCGCTCCCTAATAGCAATTGGGGTAGCGAGCCACCAGTCTTACGAGGGTAAAGACCTTGGTCTTACCAGGGTCGAGACCTCGGAAATGGTCACCTGGATTTGTTTAACGACAACCTCGGAAGTCGGGTACTAGCCTCTTCAAGTAAAATACTTGTTCTTGTTAATACTTCTAATAAAGGAATGCTTCTTTAAAAACTGAAATGTTTAAATAAATTCTAACATTGAAATGCTTAAACAAAAATCTGCATACAAAGCTTTAACAAAAATCAGCATACAAAGCTTAACGAAAATCTGCATACTAACTTAACAAAAATCTGCATACTATGCTAATCAAAATTCTGCATACTATACTAACAAAATTCTGCATACTATGCTAACAAAAATCTGCATACTAACTTAACAAAATTCTATATACTATGCTAATCAAAATTCTGCATACTATGCTAATAAAATTCTGCATACTATGCTAATCAAAATTCTACACTATAAGCTCTAAAGGGTTGTTCGTGCCATTTTACAACACAAACTGAAACCATCCATCCTTCTGTTCAGTGCCACGATAAGGAAACAAAAGCACCCAAAATGCTACACATCATTCCTCCTGTTCAGTGCTACGGCTACATAAGGATATTCACATCTATTGACCAGAATTAAATAATTTGGGTCTGCATACTAAAGAGAAGAAAATCATCCATACTAAGCTTCATGGCTGTTCTTGTTCGGGTTTAACAGAAAACCTATAGCAGAAATGCTATAACACATACGGTAAGTTCAAAACCACATGTATGAGGAAACTAATAGCAAAAGATAACTACATATCAACCCTAAATAATTTCCCTTTCGTTTCCTTAATGAAACTCACGGCAAAACATCAAGTACTTTGCTTCCTACATCATACTTCGGAAAAACAAGAAGAATCAACTTCCAAAAGCTACCCTTACCGCAAGTGAGAAGCGCTTACCTTCGTGCTTGGACTTACAACCCGGAAACAGCTTCTAGGGTTTCGGATAACTCGAATTTCCGGGGACTCCTCGTGCCCACGCGTTCTCCTCACCGAGAGGATTGTAAGGAGGTGAAGAACTCTCGGATTGGACCCTTGGCTGGCCGCCGGAGACAAGCCCTAACTTCCCTTTGTTTTCCGCCCAAGCATCGTCGTCGCACGTAGAAGAGGAGAAGAGATTAGGTTTCGGGAAAACTAATTCCAACTCCTCTCTTAATACCTAAAAATTCTTGTTAACTATTACCACATAAATATATTTCGCTATCTATTTTATCAGCACGGCCCTACTGGGTTCTTGGTCATCACGCTTCGCTTAAGTCTCGGGTCGGGTCGGAGGTCGCAGGTTCGAACCTCAGCCGAACCTCTTTATTTTTTTGAAACTTCTTTCTTTTGGTAAAAATACCAAACGAACTTCAAAAATTATATAAAAAATACTCTAAAAATTCCTAAAAATCTCTAGAATATTTCTAAAGCATTTCTAAGTATTTATAAACACTTTTAGAACTCCAAATAATGAAATTTGGGGTGTTACATTTACCTTGCTGGGGTTTGCCTCAATGCCCCGCTCGGTGACGACATATCATAGGAAGCGCCCACTTTTCACGCCAAACAGACACTTTTGAGGATTTAACTTGATTCTGTATGCCTGGAGGGTCTGGCAAGTCTCCTTTATATTGGCACAGAGATCAGCAGCTCGGAAGGATTTAATTAATATGTCGTCGACATATACCTCCATGTTACGGCCGATCTATCGCCGTAACACTTTGTTCATCAGTCTTTGGTAGGTGGCTCCCGCGTTCTTCAGGCCGAATGACATTACGTTGTAGCAGTATGTACCGTCGGCAGTGATGAAGCTAACTTTCTCTTGGTCTTCACAGGCGAGCGGCACTTGATGATACCCCTGATATGTGTCCAGCATGCATATCAGCTCACACACGATCGTGGAGTCTACCATCTGATCTATCCTAGGCAAGGGATAGAAGTCCTTTGGGCACGCTTTGTTAAGATCCCGAAAGTCGATGTAGACCCTCCATTTATTGCCCGACTTGGAGACCAGCACCACGTTGGCGAGCCAGCTCGGAAACTGAACCTCGCGTATGTGTCTGGCCTCCAGTAACTTCTCAATCTCTGCCCGAATAATCAGATTCTGCTCAGCGCTAAAGTCCCTCTTCCTCTGCTTCACAGGCCGAGCGTCTGGTCGGACGTGGAGCTCATGCTGCGCGACGCTTGGGGAAATGTCAGGCAGCTCATGCGTTGACCATGCAAAAACATCATGATTCTTTTGAAGGCATCTGATCAGCTCGGCCTCCAGGTCGGACGCTATGAAGGTCATTGCCTCTGCTCGGTCTGGATGTATCTATACTTCTTCTTTTTCTTCATAAATAAACGTAGGAGGCTTCTCAGTTATGGCACTTACCTCCAGCCGGGGCGTCTTTCGAGCGGACTTTGCTTCTGTTTTGACCATTTCGACGTAGCAGCGCCGAGCAGCCGATTGATCTCCTCTTACTTCTCTGACCCAATCCTCTACTGGGAACTTGATTTTCTGGCAAAAAGTCGAGACGACCGCTCGGAATTCATTGAGGGTCGGTTGGCCCAGAATAACATTGTAGGCGGAGGGGGCATTTACCACGATGAAGTTCGTGGTCCTCGTCCTTCTGAGGGGCTCCTCCCCAAGTGATATGGCCAACTTGATTTGGACGCTCGGTTCGACCTCATTGTCGGTGAACCCGTACAGTGGGGTGGTCATCGGCAGCAGCTCTCCACTATCGATTTGGAGTTGATCGAATGTCTTTTTGAAGATGATGTTGTCCGAGCTGCCAGTCTCAACAAATACACGGTGAATGGTATAGTTGGCAATTACCGCTCGGATAAGGAGGGTGTCGTCGTGCGACACTTCAACTCCTTTTAGATCCCTGGGACCGAAGCTGATCTCTGGTTCGCTCGCCTTTTCCCTGCTGCAACCTATAGTATGGATCTCTAACCACCGCGCGTGTGACTTCAGAGCTCGGTTGGAATCCCCGTCGGTCGGTCCGCCAGCTATGATGTTGATCTCCCCTCGAGCAGCATTGCTCCTGCTCTCCTCCTCCCGAGCGGACGGCCTGTTTCGCTCACGCCCGGCTTTTGTCAGCTCTGCGCTTCTTCGATGAGGCTGCCTTGGTGATCGCCTTGCTTCCTCTCGTCGATCAGAACGATGATGCTCGTGTCGTCGGTCAAGAGAGGGGGATCGGCGACGATAATTCTTAGGTGCCGGTTGGGCGACTAGGTTGAATCTGCAACAGTCGCGGGTGTTGTGAGATGCATACTGATGGAATGAGTAAAACAAAGGGGTCCATACCTTCCCCTTGGGCCTCGGCCACTCTATGGCAACATGCTGGACGGCGTGTGGCCTTGCTTCCTGGTGTGGGTGTACTCCTTCGGCTCGAAACCCTCTCGGAGGTTGATGGCTGGACGGCGATCGTCGCTCAATCGGTGCCGATGGTTCGGATGGAGCCTCCTTCCTTTTGGCCGCCTAGACTTCTTCCACGTTTATGTACTCATTGGCCTTCTTCAACATGTGGTCATAGTTGCGGGGCGGCTTCCTGATGAGCGACCGGAAGAAGTCCCCGTCCACGAGCCCTTGCATGAATGCGTTCATCATGGTCTTGGACGAGACCGAGGGGATATCCATTGCCACCTGGTTGAAGCGCTGGATGTATGCTCGTAGAGTCTCCCTATGGCCCTGCTTCATGGAAAACAGGCTGACGCTTGTTTTCTCATAGTGTCTGCTGCTCGCGAAGTGATGAAGAAAAGTCGTTCGGAAGTCTTTGAAGCTTTGGATAGACCCATCCGGTAGCCTTCTAAACCACCGTTGGGCCGAACTGGAGAGCGTAGTGAGGAAAACTCGGCACTTGACTCCATCTGTATATTGCTGAAGGGTAGCGGCGTTATCGAACTTACCGAAATGGTCATCCGAGTCGGTCGACCCGTTATATTCTCCGATCGTCAGGGGAACGTAGTGCTTCGGCAGCAGATCCTGTAGAATGACCTCGGAGAATTGTCGGTTGATCCGTTCGGGCGACGAATCAGCTCGGGGCGCTTTGCCCTTTCTTGCATCCCGAATGGGAGCCTCATCTGAATAACCCCTATCCGGTTGGCCTGAGCAATCCCTTAGGGCGTCTGAAATAACGCCCGATGAAACGGAATGGGCGCCGACGTAACCTCTCCTGGAGTGTCGGTCAGCATCTTGTTCTGTCCATATGGAGAGTTGCTCCAGCCGGTCTTCATGCGCCGCTTGGCCCCCTGAGGCCGACGTCGCTTGTTGCGCCAGTCGATCGGCTAGTGCCTTTTGTTGCTGCTGCTCAACTATCTTTGCCGCTCGTACCTGAATGAGCGCATCGAGCTCCTCTAGAGTGAGCATCACGGTGTAGAGACGTCCAGCTTCCTCCATCTTCTCAGCTTGAATTCAGGTGCGTTCCCACAGTCGGCGCCAAATTTGATCCTGTCCGAGAGTGAGTCGACGGACGTTGGGGAGGTGGCGCTCACGTTGATTGGGCGTCGACTGAAGATGACGTGGACCTCCAACGAGCTAAGCCTGTAACCACAAATCGTTAGTGCCGGGCCAGGGAGGGGTTCCCCGGCGATGACCCTCCAACGCTCAAGTCAGCTACCGACGACGAATAAATGAAGTAGAGAAGAAAGGAGCAGCGGCGTAACTATAGGGGTGCAAATTTAGGGCTCGGATTACACTGAATCATGTTGACTTGTATGCAGGCACAACTTGGTCCAGGAGCTTCAAGTGATGTTGCACGAGATCCACTCAGAATTCCAGGTAGTGAGAAGCTACCCATCCCCCTGGCTGGAGGAACTCATTGTTAGACTTTATATCGAAGAAAACAACAAGAGTTTAGAGAAAATATTAGATTAATAAACATGAAAATCATACCTACATTCTACCTTGACCCAAAACACAAGTGTGAGATTTGTGTTAAAGCAAAAATGACAAGGTCATCCTTTCAACATATTGAAAGAAGCAACGAACCACTCGGCTAATTAACACCGACATGTGTGACCTCAAAGGTACACCAACACATGATGGAAATTAATACTTCATTGCTTTTGTAGATGATAACATAAAATACTGTTATATATATCTTCTCAAAAGTAAAGATGAAGCTATAGAGAAATTTGCACTCTATAAAAATGAGGTTGAAAACCAACTTAATAGAAAGATTAAGATGGTTTGAAGTGACCGAGGTGGTGAATATGTATCACCGTTCACTGAGTTGTATGTTGAATATGGGATCAGACACAAAACAATAGCTCTTTATACTCCTCAGCAAAATGGAGTTACTGAGCGGAAGAACTGAACTCTAAAAGAGATGATGAATGATCTTCTATTGAGCTCTGGATTGTCAGAATTCATGTGAGAGGAAACTGTATTAATAGTTAATTATCTTTTAAATAAGGTGTCCTAGAAGAAGATAAATAAGAGCCCTTATGAGTTATGGAATGGAAGACAATCGTCCTACAAATATTTATAAATGTGGGGGTGTCTTATCGGATTAAGATAGGACCAAAGACTATTGATTGCATATTTATTGGATATGCATAGAACAGTAGTGCGTATCTATTTTTTGTGTATGAGTCACAAATACAGGAGATACACAAGAACTCGATAATAGAATAGAGAAATGCCTCGTTATTCAAGTATGTGTCTCTGTATAAGACCCGAGAGGATGCTAGCACCTTAAAGCGGGCATATATATAAAACATAAGGTGAAGATGATGTTAAGGAACCAATGGAGGTTGAGCTTAGACGGAGCAAAAGAGTTCGGGTAAAAAAATCCTATGGATCGGATTTTATCACTTTCATGTTGGAAAGTGAGGCCCGAAGTTACTCACAATAATTGCATCTGAGATAGACTCAATCTTGCAAAATCACACTTGAAAACTTGTGGATCTTTCTTCTGAAAGTAAAACACTAGGTTTCAAGTGGATCTTCAAAGAAAAACTGAAACTAGATGGTACAATTGATAAGTATAAGGTCAGATTAATAATCAAAGGATACCGACAATAAGAAGGTCTCGATTACTTTAATACGTATTCTCCAGTGTCGAGAATAACTTCTATTAGAGTATTGTTGGATATTGTCACTATATGGAATCTCGAAATATATCAGATGAATGTAAAATCAACTTTTCTAAACGAGGATTTAGAAGAGAAAATTTACATAGAGCAATCGAAAGGATTTTCTGTGCCAGGACAGAAAAACAAGATTGGTAGATTGGTTAAGTCATTATATGGCTTGAAACAAACACCAAAGCAGTGACATGAAAAATTTGATAACGTTATGAATGAATGTGAATTCAAGATTAATGAGTGTGATAAATGTGTCTACATGAAAATCACAAAGAATGACTACATCATCTTGTGTCTATATGTAGATGACATACTTATCATTGGAAGTAATGATAAGATAATCAAATTCACTAAGAACATGTTGAACTCAAGATTTGACATGAAATACATGGGTCTAACTGATGTGATTCTAGGAATAAAAATTCTTAGAACAACAGAAGGACTTTTTTTTAGTCAGACCCATTATGTGGACAAGATTCTTGAGAAATTCACCAAGGGTGATACTGCGTTGGCATGAATGCTGATAGATACGAGTCAATATCTATCAAAAAATCAAGATGAAAGTATCTCTCAGATAGAGTACTCTCGAGTAATTAGAAGTCTGATGTACCTGATGAGTTGTACACAACCAAACTTGGCCTACGCATTAAGTAAACTGAATAAATACACAAGTAATCCCGATGTTGAGCATTGGAAAGGGATAACAAAAGTACTGAGGTACTTGAGACATACTCGTGAATATGGACTGCACTATACGAGATATCCTATTGTGATCGAAGGGGACAACAATACTAGTTGGATATCTAACATAAAAGACTTTAAGTGTATGAGTGGATTTGTATTCATTCTAGGAGGTGCAGTCATTTCCTAAAAATCTTCTAAGCAAATGGTAATAATCAGATGCACGAGGGAATCTGAGTTTGTGGCTCTTGACAAATGTGGCGAAGAGGCTAAATGACTATGATAATTCTTAAAAGATATTCCGAGATGGCCGAAACATGTACCGACTATTTACATATATTGCGATCGTCAATCAGTAATTGGTCGGGCACAGAGTCATCTATATAATGATAAGTCTAGACATATACATCATAGACATAATATCATTAGACAACTATTCTCAACAAGAGTTATCACTATTGACTATGTGAAGTCAAAGGATAATCTAGCGGATCTGCTAACCAAAGGGTTAAACAGAAAGTTAGTTGCAAGCTCATCATGAGGAATGAGCTTGATGTCGTTGTCAGCGATCGGTGTAGAGGACACCCAACCTATGCTTACTGGAGATCCCAAAAAACTAGGTTCAAAGGGACAACTAATTTGCACTGACTAGACACACTGTGGGGATAACCCAATAAAATAGTGACTGGACCAGGGTAAGACGATGGACTTTTAATGATCAAGAAGAGTAGATGACTACTCTCGAGGGATCACCTATGTGAGAAATAAGTGGATCGCTTCGAAGAGAATTGAAGGCACAATTCTTAGAGCTTCTCACAGAACCAAGTGTGTTAATGGCTGAGAATGAATACACTAATGAGAACTGAGTTGTATCAATAAGAGTCTTGGGTGAAATATGTCAATGCTTTCACAGACGGCAGAATAGTTCAAGGACATCGTGTCTACTATCAGCAGTAAGCAAACAGATTTTCACAAGGGAAGGTTCAAAGGGTAAAACTTACTTGTTCTATACTGGACTCAATTGTTGAATGCTATTACGTACTCTATCTGCATTCATGTGGGGCATTGTTAGATATGTGTGAATGAAGAAGAGGTGGAAGAGGATAGAAGCTCCATTGTGAATGAGACTTTAGTCTCATATTGAGAGTATAATGGCATGTTGGTTTATTTATATTGATTCACATGTATTGATGATGTAAAAAAATGCATGGAGAGAGACTCTCTCTCATACGTGGATGGCAGGGGGGTGCAAACCCAAGGGTCGAATTACACTGAACCATGTTGACTCATGTGCGAGCATAACCTGCGCGCGCCAAATGTCGGACCGCTCGAGGCAAAATTTACATAAGTGGAACAACTAATATTTTACCACATATATCTTTTGCTACTTATTTAAGTATGTAACAGATTCATTAATAATGATTATTAACCAATCATTAACATTGTCATTGGTTAAAGTCCTATATAAGCAGGCTATGATCACAGACAAAAAAGACACGCGGGCAGAAGCTCTCCACCTTCGTTCCCCTCCTCCTCTGTTGTGCAACTTTTGCTCGACAGAGTGCCCATGATAGTAGTCGGGTACCACTTAATTCGTCGTGACCACCAGTGTTTGGTGGGAATCACGATTAACCGTTGTATTGTAGGAAATAAATGACCTGAGTAAACCTCGAAGCACAGCCGGAAGTGTGGTGAATCTATTTCAAGAAAACTACATCCAGCGCAGACCTCGGTACGCTCACCCGGTCGCACTGCCCGGTCGGCCTCTCTAACCACCCGGTCGGTCGCTTTGTCCGCTCGGCCGCAAGCCTGTCCGACCGCAAGCCCGATCGGCCTCAGCATGCTTGCTCACCCGATTGACCACTTGCTCGGTCGGTTCTTCCATCCGGCCGCACACTTACTCGACTGCTCGCTTACTCTCTCGGCAGGTCGGTCACTTGGTTTACGACTTGCTCATTCGGTCGCTCACTCGCCTTGCCTTCCATTGTAAGGCTAACTGCCCACTCAACATGTCTGTCTGATCGACCAATCTACTGCTTGCCCATCCGACCCTTCAGTCAGCTCGATCTTTGCTGCTCAGACTCGGAGCTCGATCTGCACTCGACAATTAGCAAAAAACCAATCTCTACTAGTAGCATGAGATTATCTGCTCAGGTCATCTCTACAGATAAATTGAATTTAATTTCGTGTAATTTAAATTTAACAAAGTCCCAAATATCTCTGGCAGATTGTATTTCCAACAGATAGACGCTTCAATAATCGCTGTGTCAAAATATAGTTTCAAATTGGGGTGAACCTAACTCGAATTTGACTCGGAGGGACTTGACTTGAGGTATGTTAGGAAGGCCAATTTGACTTGAGCTTGATCAGACTTATCTCAAGCTCAATTTGACTTGGTTGCCAATTTAGTTTGACTTTTGACTTGACTATGTCACGTGATGTCTGACTATCGCCACCCCATCAAATTAGTTAAACTAAATTTAGCTCATTAATATTTATGATTAAAAATTATGAACTGTTCGTCTCTGCCAGTATCGTCAACATCACTCATCAACACCCCATTAGAGCAATCTAATTTGTCAATAGGGTTCTCCTCCCCTACGCCTTCTTTGGGTCGCATCCCTGAGAGACCATCCCCACGTTATCCACCGCTATACCTTTCGGAGCCGCCACGCCCAAGGGCAATGCTTCTAGACTACGTTTGGTAAGAGGTAATCTGTCTTATTATGCAATCAAGATTATATTATAATATTGAAAATTTTATATGGTACAGTTTTAAAATTGTAATGTAATGTAATCTGGATTATTAAAGGTAATAATGTTTTGTAATCTGGATTACAAAACCAACACCATGTAATCTGATTACATTACGAGATCACCGTTTTACTAAAATTTAAATGTCAAATATACTCCTAGTTCATTTTCGGCATCAATCGATCATCGATGTCGCTTTTGTCGCCGTCGCCGTCGTCGTCCACCGGTTGTCGGCTATCGGCCGTGGCCCCCACCTATCACCATCCGTTGCCCGTCACCTGCCAGTCGCTGCCTGTCACCGTCGATCACCGACTGACGTCGTTGCCTGTCACAGCCATCAATCACCGACTGACGTCGCTATCACCACCATCAGTCACCGACGCTGCCGCCAACGTCGGAGACGACCATCACTTGCCACCACTAACGGTCACCGATATCATAAGATATTTTTATTATTTTTAATAATATGAATTATATTCTTTATAACAAAAAAAATTAATGGTACTCTTGTTCATTAGATGTATAATTTTTAGAGCAATAATTTGTATATATTTTAATTAATTTGTTTCATGACATATTGATAATTTTTTTTTAATATAATCCAGATCACTCTTAATCTTTTTGCTCATATTAATATCTAATATTGTTATTTCCTATCTAAAAAAATAGTAATAAATATTTAAAGGGAATTTTTATTTGCAGCTTAAAAAAACATGCATAACTTAAAATTTCATACATAAATCTCAAAATCTTTTTTCGACTGCCTATAAAAAGCCTTCCTCTAATTATTAGGGTTGAATGAAACGTTGGCGATCAATTTAATAAAAAGCTTATTTATATTTATTTAATATAAAATTAATTAAATAAATAAATTTTAATAACTCATTAAATTAAACTAATAAATTTAAACACATATAATCAATTTATTAATATTCCTGAATAATATTTATAAACAATATTTATCAACTATATTTATGATTTATAAATTATGTTTATTAATTAGGTTTTTATTAGCACATTAAATATGAAAATTTAAAATAAATAAAAATTATATTATTAATTTCAATAATCAATGAAATAAGTTTAAAATATAAAAATTTATGATTTAAATTGAGATGTCAATAAAATCTAAACAAATCAACTTCATTTTAGTCTTTATTTTATCAAACAAACAAAGTTGAACACTAGTTTGCAGCCCTACGTTTTTCACTTTTCTCCGTCGTACGGTGTGACGATGGTCAGTTAATTAATTCACTAAATCCTTTTTTTTCCCTTTCTTTCTTTCTTCTCCCGATTCCGGTTCCCCTCGTCGTCCTCGATCCCCCTCAATTCCAAGTCTAGGGTTCCGATCCCGGCCCGATCGATCGAATCTCCGCCATGGGGAAGGGTTGCAAGTCGACGTCGCACCAGCTGTTCAAGGACAAAGCTCGCAACCGGGTGGACGACCTCCAATCGGTCCTCAAGGAGAGCCGCGCCGCCAATGTCGCCGTTCTCGAGGAACAGATCCACCAGATGCTCCGCGAGTGGAAGGCTGAGCTCAATCAGGCTTCGCCTGTCACTTCCCTCCAAGTAATTTTTAATCCAACCTCTGCTCACTGTGTTCTAATAGCTTGCTTTGATAATGGAAAGTGTGTTTATTCTTATCGTATACATCCATGTCTACATTTAGCTTGCTCCAAAGGAAAATATATGACATTATTTCTCAGAAAGATCGAAGGAGAAAGCCAGAAAGGTGGATGGCAGCACCACAGACTGTTTCACCAGCCTTGAATAAAATCAATTCTTCACGGATTATCGATCATGGTACTAGTCTAGATCTCTCTACATGATGCTACAATTGTCCTCCCGATCCGCCTCTCCGATTTCGTAAGGGTACCGGTAATTGTTATACGGCGGCGGGGCTGCAGGATACGTAGTCCAGGAGATCGCCGGCGCCGGCTGCCAAGCGCTCTTATTGGACTCTTCCACCGCCGGCGACTTCTTCTCCTCTTTCTTATTTTCTTCGGCTGAGCCGACGCTGACGAGCTCGGCGCCGCCCATCTTCCTCCTGAGGACGGAGGCCAGTTCCACGGAGTCGACCCCGTCGCCGACCACGGTGAGGCGGTCGTTGTCCAGCGCCGCGGACACCACGCCGGACAACCCGACGGCGATCTTGAGAGCTCTGGAGCGCTTCTTGGCGTCTCCCATGGACACCTTCAGCACCAACTTCTGCTTGGCCATCTCGCGATCGATGTAATTGGATTGAGAAGAAACGATCAAAGCTGTAGCAATTCGGGGTGCGTCTTGCTTGTTGGAATGCCAATTAGATCGTCCGATGGTGTTTATACAGAGAGAGTGTGCGAAAGGGAGAGTAGATCAACGGTGGTGAGGGAGCCACTCGGTGCCTTCCTTCCTTCGTCTGCCGGTTCCCACTTGAATCTTCTTCCGAGGACCAGTCAACTTGGAGCGTAAAGTGAATCTGATACGGCGACGCGGAAAAAACGCGGATTCATGGAAGGGGGAAAATACATTATTATGTCCTTATTGTTTCTGAGTTTTTCCACTTATGTCCCTCAAATATTTTCGTTCCCATTTATATCCCTTATAAATCATTTTCGTTCCCACTTATGTCCTTACCGTTAACTGGTCCGTGAATTTGAGACGGAATCGGCACGTGATCTGCACGTGCTCGTAAAAATCTACTAAAGTGGTGGTGGTTGTGAAAACGAGCCGTAATCGTTGAGGAGCGAGCATCCGGAAGCAGGGCGTGGTGGTGGTTGTGATTCTGCCGCCAGGCTGCATGGGAGGCGGATGAGGACTTGAGAACGGATGCTAGCTCTCGGGCGTTGGCCTGGACAAGGAATCGCCGGCCCTCGGCGACGTTCCGTTGGACTCCATAATCGTCCTGCAGGCAATGGCCGAGCTCCCGAAGCGTCGACATGGCCAAGAAACGCCGCGTGGGCACACAGCGCCACACCGGCGTGAAGGTCTTTGTCTCCCTTGGAGCCGCGGCTTCCATGGAACTGAATCACGGCAAGGGAGTACAGAGCTGCCGCGTGAGACGCCATCGCCGCCCGGGCCATCAGCGCCGCCCCGCTTCCCCTGTTCTCTAGGCAGTAGAATCGAATCTGCATACCAAATTTTCACACAAAGATCACATCTTTATCCTTCGAATCTCTCGAAACCCTTCAATCTAGTCGATGAATGAACACCTACCATTCCCAGCACATAACAAGCTTCAATGCTTCCGGAATCGGCGCACTGCTTCAGGAATTTATGCGCCGAATCCGACCAATTTTTAGCCTTAATTACGAGAGATTTCAGAGATGTCTTGGCAAGAACAAGGGGATTCCATCCTAATCCTTTCGATCTCTTACAACTATCAAATTAAAAAAAAAAATATTTTTGATCACATAAATATATATATAAAATGGGCTAAAGTTATCACGGCAGGTGAGGCAGTGCGTACGTTAGCGTCACGCTCACAAGATCCGAAGGTGAACCAGCGGTGGCGTTGAGTTTGCAGCGGTGGCGCTGAGTTTGCAGAGGATTTTTACGAGCACGTGCAGATCACGTGCCGATTCCGTCTCAAATTCACGGACCAGTTAACGGCAGGGACATAAGTGAGAACGAAAATGATTTATGAGGGACATAAATGGGAACGAAAACATTTGAGGGACATAAGTGGGAAAACTCAGAAACAATAGGGACGTAATAATGTATTTCCCCCATGGAAGGAGTCAACTGATGAAACACCTCGACCCAGCCCATTTCCGGCCCGTAAAAAACAATGCTCAACCCGAATGAGCCGATGTCTAGCCCAGCACAAGCCCAACAGAACGAAGGGCGGTCAGTCCAAGTCCTTCATCCGCGGCCTCCGACGATGCCTTCGCCGTTCGCCGCCCTCCCGTCCGGCACGATTAGTTCCCTGTCGGAGCAGCAGCAGGTCCATCTGATCCTCTTCCATTTCCTCCCCCGCTACTACTCCTTAGCCACCTTCCAGACCGCCAGCAACCCTCTCCCCACCCAGGCCTCCGCCGACTCTGGTGTTTTCACCCTCAACATCACCACCCCTCCGCCGCCAACGCCCGACGTCTCCACCGGCGTCGTCGATGCCCCCATCAACGCCCTCATCTGTCATCTTGGAAAACCTATCTACCACACCAAAGCCTAAGTCTCTTCCGCTCTTAGTAAGATGTAATCCCAAAATAAAATTCATTGCATTATCAGTTCAACATTCCCTATGTCTAAGCAAAGCAGTATATAAGGCATGGAGTTTCAACTTAGATTTAATTTATTTGTAAGTGATACACCTCTCACATATTTTCTCCACATCGTATTTCATGAGGCCAAAAGAAGTGATCTTATAGATCGCATAAAGTTTTTAGTAATGTCAAAATATCCTATCAAGTCACCGCCATAGACTTTCCTAGCAAACAATTCAAACAACGAACACATTGGCACATACCATCTATTTTCACGAAATAAAAATCCATCGTACCTATAAATCTTACCAAATGCAACCTTATCACATACTTTGAACACATCAGAAAAATCAGCATCGTTATCATATAAATCTTTGATAAATTCAAATCCAAATAATTTCGTATCAAAAGCGAAAAGTAAAGCATATCTTCAAGATAATGCATCAACAACCACGTTCTCTTTACCTTACTTGTATTTGATCACATAAAGAAATATCTCAATGAATTCTATCTATTTATCATGATGTCGGTTCAACTTATGTTGGCTCTTCAAATTCTTTAGAGATTGATAATTTGTGTAAATCATGGATTCTTTCGGTAATAAGTATTGTTGTCATGTCTTCAATGCCCTCACCCATGTGTACATCTTCTTGTAATATATGAGATAGTTGAGAGTGGCTCCACTCAACTTCTCACTAAAGTAAGCAATGAGTCTCATCTCCTATATAAGCACAGCACCTATATCAACACCAGAGGCATCACATTCGATTTAAAAGGTTTTAGAAAAATCTACTAGGATTAGTAAAGGAGTAGAATTTAATTTTTCTTTCAAAATGTTGAATTCCCTCATTTGCTCCGCTCCCCACTTGAATGTCTTATTTTTCTTGATAACTTTAGTAAGAGGAGTTGTAATATTGTTAAAATTATGAACAAACCATCTATAGAAGTTAGCCAAACTATGAAAACTCCTCACTTGGTTGATAGATTGTTGTCGATGTTAGCCACTCTTAGATTGCTTTTACCTTTTCCTCATCCATCTCAACACTTTTAGCATTAATAACAAAATGAAAAAAAAATACAACTTTTTCAATACAAAAGGAGCATTTATTGAGATTAGCAAAAAGCTTCTCTTCTTTCAACACACTCAAAACTGATCTTAAATGTGTGACATGTTTTTCTAAGTTTTTGTTATAAATTAAAATATCATTGAAATATACAACTACAAATCTCCCTAAGAAAACACGTAAAATATGGTTCATCAAAAGTATAAAAGTGATTAGAGCATTAGTTAAATCAAAAGGAATTACTAACCATTCATATAAGCCATGTTTGGTCTTAAAACCAGTCTTACATTTATTATCTTCTTTCATCCTAATCTGATGATATCCACTCCTAAGATCAATCTTTGTGAATATACAAGAACCTTGTAGCTCATCAAGCATGTCATCAAGCTTAGGAATTGGGTGATGTTACTTTACCGTTATGCTGTTGATGACTCAGCAGTCCACACACATCCTTGACGTTCCATTCTTCTTAGGAACTAGTAACACAGGAACTGCACAAGAGCTCATGCTTTCTCGAACATACTTCTTCTCTAGCAATTCATTAACTTGTTTTTAAAGTTCCTTTGTTTTCTCTAAATTGATTTTATAGGCAAGTCGATTTGGGATGAAAGCACCGGGTATAAAGTTAATTTAATGTTCAATTCCTCGACTAGGAGGTAAACCATATGGAACATCTCATGGAAAAGCATCCTCGAATTCATGTAAGAGAGAGATAATAACATTTGACGAATAATCATTAAAATTGTTAGTACTCAATAATGCCTCCTTATACAAAAGTATAAAAGATAGCTGGTTTGAAAATAAAATGTTGGTGTAGGAAGCACCAGATGATCAAACCTGTGTTTTGATAATGACAAAAGATTCAAAAGTTAAGATGTCTTGCTATCTAATAAGGCTGATTGAGCTTGCAGGAAAGTGCTAAGTTGTCTTAGGCAAAAATCCTAGTGAATTATAGGCAGGTGGAAAACCCTAGGGGGTGGTAACCTTAAGTGATGAAAAGTCCTAGCTGCGGTTAAGCAGGTGGAAAACCCTAGGGGCGGTAACCCTAGGTCATAGGGGGTGGTAACCTTAGGTGGAAAGTCTTAACGGGTCAAGCGCTTCGAGCAAAATCCTAGAGTCGGGGACTTTAGGTTAAAATCCTGGTGATCGCGGACCAAGTGAAAGTTTGGACGGGTTGTAGAGCGTACGTCCAGCATGAAGACCGGAAGTCTCGGGCACTAAGTAAAAGTCCAGTCGATCTGGAGGACCAGTCTGGCAACATGTAACTTCTCCTGAGAGGAGTAGGTGAGAACGCGTTCCCTGAAGATGGAACAGTAGGCGTCGGTTCGACCTAGAGTTTCGACAAAACTCAAAGTCAGAACCGGACAGTCAGAGGCTGTCAAATTTCATATTATATATATTGTTTTTTTTTTTTGCCTAGAATAACTTTATTTTATAGAAAATGACGAACTGAAAAAAGTTGGTTCGGGCGCCCGAAACCCAAAAATTATCTGCAAGCTGATGTGGCATGCGTCAGTTGGCCGAACCATGTGGTCCAGCGCCCGGAGTGGTTCCAAGCGCCCGGAACAACCTATAAAAGCAACCTTCGACCATGAGCTTAATAACAACATTCCGAACAAGTTCCGCTTCTTCGAGCTGCTCAGAAAATGCCTTCTCAATGTTCGAAAGTTGCCCCGACGATGATTGTGCTAAGGATTCAACTCTCCAAGTTGTCGGTATTGTTGTATTTCAAAGTTTCTTGTACTTTAACTATAAATTTTGTTGTAACCTTCAATTAATTAGTTATTGCCCATTGAAAGCACTCTCACGTGCCGGCCTTGGAGTACGAGTCGTCACAGGCTCCGAACCAAGTAAATCTTGGTGTGCTTTTTCTTGTCTCTATCTTTTCATTATTCCACTACATTTCTACTTGATTGTTTTAAAACAAACGAATTAGCCATGAGTGCTATTTACCCCCCCCCCCCCTCTAGCACGCAACGATCCTACTTAAAGTTCTTCTGATCTCTTTTTTTTCATAGAAGTTATTTTCCTTTTTCTTTTTTTTTTCTCTTCATTCATGGTTTTCTTAATTTTTCTTTCTTTCTTTGACTCTTTTCTCTCAATTTATTTTTCTATCTTTTTTTATTCGCTTTTTATACTTTCAGCCGATCCTCCCTAACTTGTCTTAGAATCAAGGGTACAAGAATAATAGGTTGTCCCTCCCGAGTAAAGGAATACATATTTGTGAGTTCATCATGTGTTACATTCCAATCAAATTGCCAATGTCTCCCCAACAAAAGATAACATACGTGCATAGGAACCACATCACACAACAACTTATCTTCATATTTGTCAATGGAAATTACTACCAAGACTTGTTTTGTCACATTAAGTTCACCGCAATCATTCAGCTATTGAAGTTGATAAGGATGCGGATGTTTTTGAGTTAGTAGTGATAATTTCTACACCAAACCAACACCTACCACATTGGTTATTTTCTTCCTCTGTTAATAATAACATTGTAAACCTTGTTACTCATAAGCAACAAGTATGAAACAAGTTCTCCCTTTGATTATCTTCTTCCTCCATAGCTTGCAAATTAAGAACTTGTTGGGCCACCAATAAGTCTCCAACAATACCATGTTGCTCATCATCACTATCCTCCTTTTGGGGCACTTCTTCATCTACTTCATCATCATCTTCTAACTCAAGTTCACCTTGGATATTTATTACCATCATCCTTCTATTCACATATTGGCTGATTATGTGACCACACCTTTGACATTTAAAGCACTTGATATCATGGGATTTAAAAGAAATGGATTCACTTTTACCTTGAGTAGCGGATGTTGTTAGTTTGAGGTTCTTGAAGATTTCAAACTTTAACTTATTTTGTAGTTGTTTCTCTCTTATTGGAGTTGTCCGTCATATATTAATGGTAGTCATTGGTTGTCCCCTCCAAATTAATCCTTTCCTCTTGAATTGTTCCTCCACTTTTTATGCTTGGTGGACCATGTCTGACAACTCAACATAATGCTGCGATTCAACAATATCAACAATTTTTAGGTTTAAACCATACAAGAACCTAGCCATGGTGGCTTCCCGATTTTCGTTCACATTTGCCCATATCATTGACAACTCCATCTCCTTGAAATACTCATCCACACTTTTGGAACCTTGAGACAGCCTCTACAACCGTTAATATAAGCTTTTATAATAATATTTGAGTACAATTGTACAAACCTCCTTCTCATGAGCATCTTTATTTTCTCCCAAGTGGATACAGGTTGCTCTCTATTTCTTCTCTAATTTATCACCACTTGATCCCACTAAATAATAGCATAATCAGTGAATTCAATGACAACTAGCTTAACCTTTTTAAGTTCTAAAAAATCATGATAATCAAACATCATTTCCATCTTAGTTTTCTACTCCAAATAAATTTCAAGATCATTTTTTCCTTGGAAGGATGGAATCTTCAGCTTTACACCTCTCAAGTCATTAGCCCTTTGATTTCCACCAATTCTATCTTCTCTATGCCCATTCCTTTCTCCTCTTATCCAATCCAACCTTGGTCCACCACTTCTTCTTCTTCTACATCAACCCTCTGAGCATGCCTTTGTTGTGGCACAATAGGATGGTCTTGCAAATGTCTTCCCAATGTACTCTCTTCCACTAGATCTAGCCTCTCATCGATAGATTCTAATTCAACCCTCATCATTCATAGCATCTCTCCCATCATACTTGCAATTGAAGTTTGGAAGGGTCTACCCTCCTCAGCTACACTATCTTCCTAGATATTGGGCATTCTGTAAAGAAAATTGAAACCTCACAAGCACTTCCTCACTTTTTTTTTCTCTCGAGAGTGAAGGGCGCTGGAATTCCGTTCCGTTTAAATTTCCCGTACAAAAATTATACAAGTACAGAACTATTCCTAGCAACTCGTACGTTCGATCAGACATGTGTTTGATCAATCAAGCAAGTTCTTGAATGATCAAAGCACACCTTGATCGAAGTACAAGATCGCTGGCCTCTTGTGTTGGTATTCAAAATCGATATCCAAAATCGATACGAAGAAAACAAAACCAATTACGCAACGAAATTAAAGAACTAGTTGTACCTTTCTTTGTAGCTAAAGACCTCTTGATCTTCTGTCATATTCCTCTCCTCTTCTTGGATGTCGTGTGGGCGACGATCTACCAAGAACAAAACCACCCTCCTCTTCTCTTCCAAAACCACCGCCTACAAAAAGGAGTCTCTAGGATGGGATACCTTCTAATCTTCTTCCTTCTCTTCCTCTTCTTCTTCTTCCTCTTCTTTCTCTCTTCCTCCTCTTCTTCAAGCCGCCGACCACCAATGGATGGGAAGGGGCGCCGACCACCAAGGGAGAAGGGAAACTGCCGGCCCTTTGCAAGGGAGAGGTTGGCGCCAGCCCTAGGTGGGGAAGAAGGTGGCACCGACCATAAGGGGAGAAGAGAATTGGTTGTCGCCTGCCCTAGCAAGGGAAGAGGGGGTGACAATCACAAGGAGAGAAGGGAGTTGTGGAATAATTAGAAAGTTAGGTTTTAGATATCACATCCTAGTACTTTTTATAGACTCGCCGTCGATTACAAGGAAAGAAAAATTAACAAAATTTTGTTTAAAAAAAAATTAAACAAACTATGTTAAACCAAACCAAGTTAAGTTAAATCAAACCAAGTTAAGTTAAACCAAACCAAGTTAAGTTAAACCAAACCCGGTTATGGATGGGTGGATGCGAGACTTTATATAGAGGCTACAACAGGGACTTAGAGGAGGAATTAGTTTAGGTCTCCCGATGGGCTTGGGTTTCCCATGTTGACCCCGAACACCCAACTCAAGTCCATCAATAATAACTCATACCACTAAATGGTTATTATTGAACTACCGCACCAATCCCATATTATAATATGAGCTCCTTTTTATTATGAGTGTGTTAATCTCTCCGTGTTTAAGATATCGTATGTCCGTGAATTAAATGAGTTACTGACAACTCAGTTAATTAACATCTGAGTCTAAGAGTAGTATCACTCAACTTTATTATCATGTCGGACTAAGTCCATCTATAGGGTTTACATGATAATCCTTATGAACTCCTCAAGGGGACATCATCAACATAAATACTTAGGACACAGTTTTCTTCTATAATCAACAACACACCATATAAGGATCCCAACTCATCGAGCGTATTGATTTAACGAATAAATCTTACCCATTGATAAGTTAAAGAATAAATATTAAATATACGTGTTTGTTATTATATAGGGATTAAGAGGACGCACATCCATAATAACAGAGGTTCTATTCTTTTATATAGTCAGTATAAATCGAACAACCTCAAATGGTCCTGCTCAATACACACATAGTGTACTAGTGTAATTTTATAGTCAAGACAAACTAATACCAAATTACACTACAACCGTTCCAATGGTTTGTCCCTATCCATCTTGATTGTGAGCTACTATTTATAATTTATAAGGAACTGATAACATGATCTTCTGTGTGTCATCACATACCATGTTATCTACAATATAAATTAAATGGACAACTACATTAATATATAAAATGCAGACATTTGACCAAAGTGATTCTCATTTCAAAATATTTCAAAACAGGTGTTCATATAAAAACTAGGCTTATAGTATACATCCCAACAGAGAGTAAGGCACTCACACTTGTGTTGACTCACGATAAGGCTCTTACTTAATGATATATCTTTAGTTCTTAATCAAACTCTAGAACAAATTGAAATATCATGTAACAATTCAAAAGAAACCAACCAAAACTTTGATGGCAGAAATTTAAGAGAAAATGAAAAAGTGGAAGATTGAGAATAAGAGAAAATAAAAAATGAATTTTACTTTGATGAAACTTCGACTTGAACAAGCAACTTCTTCTTTTCATTGTTTTTTCTTTGTAGAATTTTTTTCATAGATTTCTTTTGGTAAATTTTTTTAAGAGTAGTAAGTAAAGATAGATTTAGCATTTACCTTTGAAACCGAAGCTCTGATAGAAGATGACATGAACCCCACCAACAATCCTAATGAAACCCAGGAACAAACGATAGATAGAAATCTAAGAACCTGAAGATAGAATTTAAGCTTTAACCCATAACCAAACACTGGAACGAACCAAGACTACAAAGAAAGGAAAATGTCACACCACAAGAGTGATAAGTTTCCTTGGATTGAATGCCATAAGACAAACTCGAGAAGTTCAGAACCCTACAAGAAAATTAGTCTATTGTGACATTATCTTAACGACATTTATTTATAAGTATCATAATAAATACCTTATAGTGACATTTATCAAAAACCAAAAAAAAATAACAAATTAGACCCTTTCTTATGACAGCTCGAATAAATGTCATTATTGATATAGGAACAATTACTTTAATTTATAAGTATATGTTGTGTTAACGTAACTTAATTAAAACCCTTAACTTCTCCGTCGTTTTCCTATGTCGATCTTTTTTCTCACGCCGCTAGGTTTCTTTTCGCACAAAACCTCTGTTACGCACACGTCCAGGTCAAGTCGATCGAGCTCATTCTCCTTCGATCAATCTCCTCATTTCCCTACGTCGCACACCGCAAGTCTCCTTCGATCAATCTCCTCTTTTCCCTACGTCGCACGCCACAAGTCACAGACCTCTTTCTCCTGCGTCGAACTTCTTCTTAACACCGCACACGGTCAGGTTTTGCTTTTCGCACACCACCTCAGTGTCCTTAGATTTCCTCTTTTCCCTACACCACACCTCTCGGTCATGACGCACAAGATTTCTATTTTTTGCAGGCAGATGCATTTCTTTCTTACGCCGCAAGTCGCCGCTCACACAAACCTCTGCTGCATTTTCCAAGAACATGCCGAATCCACCCTTCATCTGTTGGTTAGTTCTAGAAAAACGTACCGGTTCCACTGTACAAATTTTTTTGTACAAGTGTCGAACCTTTCCTTAAATAACTTATTGTGTTCTGTAGAAGTTAAATTAGGAATCGCAGACAGAACTTAACATCATTGATTCCAAATTTAACTTATCTGTTCTTAATGGTTTAGATTTGAATCGCAAGCGGAACTTAACACTATTGATTCAAATCCACATATGTTATTAATTTCATTAAATATTAATTTCCAAAATTGTCTTCCAGGACTACATGGCGAGGCACATGACCTTCTTGGATATGGGAGCAACCACCACCGCCTAGACAAAGTCTTTTAAGGAAAGCTAATATTTAATTTCCTTAAATAACTTTAGGTTAACCAAAAAGAACAATCGAATCACAAATTCGAAAAAGAAGAAAACACAAACTCGAAAAACTTATTCAAAAAATTAGATCTAATGCCTCTTGTGTTTGGAATTCTTACAACAAGAAATAACTAGCATGATGCAGAAAATAATTGCTAATTATACCTTCTTTTTGTATGCTAATGACCTCGAGATCTTCTGTCGTATTCCTCGCCTTGCCTTGGACGTCATTGTTGGTTGCTACTCGGAAAACCTAGAGGTTCCACTGTACAAAAATTTTGTACAAAGGTCTGAACCTTTTCCTAGCTACCATGTGTTCTTTTAAATTAAATTTTGGATCGCCTGCGGAACTTAACACGTTTGATCCAAAACTTAATCTATTCGTTCTTTTAGGTTTTGACTTGGGTCTCCTGCGGAACTTAACACGTTTGACCCAAATCACCTTAAGTTATTAATTCCATTAAATATTAATTTCCATAATTGGTTTCCAGTACTGACGTGGCGAGGCACATGACCTTCTTGGATATGGGAGCAACCACCACCGACTAGACAAAACCTTTTATGGAAAGCTAATATTTAATTTCCTAAAATAACTTTAGGTTAACCGAAAAGAACAATCAAATCACAAGGGAAAAAAAACAAAACAAAAGAACACAACATCGAAAAACATATTCGAAATACTAGAATTGCATGCCTCTTGTATTTGGTATTATTTTCAAAAATAACTAGTATGATGCGGAAAGAAAAATTACTAGTTATACCTTTTAGAAAGGGCTCTTGATCTTCTACCGTATTCCTCTTCTAACCTCGGACGTTGTGTGGGCAACGATCTTCCGAGATGAGAAACCACCAAAGCACCTTCTTTTCCTTTCTTCAAATTTTGGCCAAGCACAAAGCTTCCAAAAGATGAAGATCTTTTCCACCAACCAAGCTCCAAGGGATATAAGCTTTCTCTCCTTCTTCCTCAAGCTAGATCCGGCCACCAATTAAAACTCCATGAGCATGAAGAGGTTCGGCCACAAAGAGAAGAAGAAGAGAAGAAGGAAGGGTCGGCCACACCACCAAGGAAAAGAGGGAGAAAAATAGAATAGAGTCGTTAACCTTGAAGCCTCCTCTACCCCCTCTTTTATAATCCTTGATCTTGGCAAATAAGGAAATTTTAATAAAAACTTCCTTAATTCTTTTGCCATTGAAAAGGAAAATTTATTTAATTAAAAATAAAATTCTTTCTCAATTTTATTTGGCCGGCCATATGAAAGCTACAAACAAGGAGAGTTTTAATTAATTAAAACTTCCTAATTTGTCTCCAGAAATTTTTTAAAAAATTTCTCCAATAATTTTTATCCCTTTATGATTGGTTTATAAAAAGGAAATTTAATAAATTAAAATCTTTCTTTTAAACATGTGGATAAAAAGAAAGTTATCTCTAAAAATTAAAATCTCTTTTAATCTACAAATAAGGAAAGATATCAAATCTTTTCTTAATCTTTTGTAAAAACTTATAAAAGAGAATATTTAATTTTAAACTCTCTTTTAAATTATGAACATGATTAAAAAGGAAAGTTTTCTTAAAATTTAAAATCCTCCTTTAATCAACAAATAAGGAAAGATTTCAAATTTTAAACTCTCTTTTAAACATGTAGATGATTTACAAATAAGGAAAGTTTTTACCAAAAATTAAAATCATCCTTTTAAACTACAAATAAGGAAAGAGATTAATCTCTTCTCTTAATCTTTTGTAGAAAGCTATAAAATGAAATTTTTAATTTTTAAACTCTCTTTTAAAATCATGATATCCACATAAGAAATAATTTTAATAAAAATCCTTTTTAATATTCTAGTGGCCGGCCACCTACATAACTCATCCACTTGATATTGGCCGGCCCTAGCTTGGGTTCCAAGCTAGCTTAGCCGGCCCCATTGGATGGGTAAGAAGGTGGGTATGCGGTGGGTATAAATCTCTATATACTAGAGGCTACGATAGGGACCGAGAGGAGGAATTGGTTTTGGTCTCCCGAAGAAATTAAGCATCCCGTGTTCGCCCCGAACACACAACTTAATTTCATCAATAATAATTCATTCCACTAAAGAACTATTATTGAACTACCGCACCAATCCCAAATTACATTTTGGGCTCCTTCTTATTATGAGTGTGTTAGTCTCCCTGTGTTTAAGATAACAAATGTCCACTAATTAGTAAGTTACTGACAACTCACTTAATTAATATCTAGCTCCAAAAGTAGTACCACTCAACTTCATCGTCATGTCGGACTAAGTCCACCTGCAGGGTATAACATGACAATCCTTATGAGCTCCCCTTGGGGACATTCTCAACCTAGATTACTAGGACACAGTTTCCTTTTATAATCAACAACACACACTATAAGTGATATCATTTCCCAACTTATCGGGCTTATTGATTCATCGAACTAAATCTCACCCATTGATAAATTAAAGAAATAAATATCAAATATATGTGCTTGTTATTATATTAGGATTAAGAGCACACACTTCCATAATAACTGAGGTCTTTGTCCCTTTATAAAGTCAGTATAAAAGAAACGACCTCTAATGGTCCTACTCAATACACTCTTAGTGTACTAGTGTAATTATATAGTTAAGATAAACTAACACCTAATTACACTACGACCTTCCAATGGTTTGTTCCTTTCCATCATGGTCGTGAGCTACTGTTTATAATTTATAAAGTACTGATAACATGATCTTCTGTGTGTGACACCACACACCATGTTATCTACAATATAAATTAATTGAACAACTACATTTATCACAAATGTAGATATTTGACCAATGTGATTCTTATTTCTAGATAAATGTTTATACCTAAAGCTAGGCTTTTAGTATAAACTCTAACAATCTCCCACTTATACTAAAAGACTAAGCTGCCATATCTGCTGACATACATCTGATTCCCATGCCTTTCAAAAAGCTCTTGCCTTAAGGACCTTAGGTTATAATCTGATGCAATCTAGGCGGCAACAACTTCTCCCCGTTATACAATTTCTCGTATTGGGTAGTACTTGCTCTCTATTGTGTTTACTTGCCTTATAGACTCATGGTTTCTTCGAGTTTGTTACTGCACCATTATTATTACAATAAATTGTAATATTCTTTGGACAAACTAGAAATCATATCTAAGTCTATCTTGAGGTAATTAAGTCATTCAGCTTTTATGGCTACCTCAGAGGCTTGCCATATACTCAGCTTCTATGGTGGAGTCCAGAAAAACACCTATGCTTATCACTCTTCCATAGTTATAACTTTTCCTCCTAAAGTAAACACAAAACCCCGAGGTCGACTTATTATTGTCCTTATCCGATTGGAAGTCAAAATCTGTGTAACCCACAGGGACCAAATTAACTGCCTTGTAAGCTAGCATATAATCTCTAGCGCCTCTAAGGTACTTTAATATATGTTTTACTGCAGTCCAATGTCCTTGTCTAGGGTTACTTTGATATATGCTAACTATGCCCTTGGCAAAACAGATTTATGATCTCGTGCATAGCATACATTAGGTTGTCTAACTGCCGAAGCATAAAGAACTGCCTACATGTCCTCAATCTCCTTTGATGTCATCGGAGACATCTCTTTAGATAAAGACATTCCATGCTTAAAAGGTAAGAAACCTTTCGAGGAGTTTTGCATGCTTAAAACGAGCAAGGATTTTCCGATGTATCAAGCTTGGGATAAGTAAAATATATTTTTTCTTTCGATCCCTTATTATTTTGATCTCAAAAATATATACATTCTCCCAAGTCCTTTATATCGAATTATTTGGACAACCATACCCTTACTTCTGACAACATTTTGATATTATTTCCAACTACCAAAAATGTTATCTACGTATAGTACAAGAAATACCACCACGTTTCCATCACACCTTTTGTATACACAAGACTTATCCGTTTACTCAATAAATCCATAGGTCTGGATTACTTTGATAAACCGGATGTTCCAAGACCTTGAAGCTTTGCCTCAGTCCATAGATTGATTGAGCTTGCAGACAAGATGCTCTTAGCCCTTTGCAATGAACCCTTCTGGTTGCTTTATATGGATGCTTTCATCAAGACTTCCATTAAGGAATGCTGTTTTGACATCCACTTGCCAAATAGATAAAAGAATCCGGATAGACTTAAGCATGACTACCAGTGAAAAAGTTTCCTTTTTCATCAAGCCTTGCTTTGAAAGTTACTACCTTCCTTTCTATCCCTCTTTTCCTATTATAGACCTTTTTACACCCAAAGGCTTTTACACCATTTGGTGGTTCTACAAGCTTCCAGATTTTATTAGAATACATATATTCTAATTCTGTTATTCATTACTCTTTGCCAAGATGTTGCATCTTTATCTTGGAGTGTTTCGTTATATGTCCGGAAATCAGGTTCATGTCCTCCAGGGATCGAGTCCAAAAACTCTCCCAAAACATGAATCTTTTTAGGTTGCCTAACAACCCTCCCACTATGACAAGGCACTTTCTGCAATTGTGTATCATTTGTGATACGTGTTGCAGTTTCCTTGTGGTATCTCATCTTGTACAATTGGTACTAGATTAGACATGTCTTTTATTATTTCCTTAAGAACAAATTTTCTTATGGGCACATGGTTTATTACATAGTCCTTTTCTAAAAATCGGCCATTGATGCTAACAATGACCTTCTGATTTTTAAGACTATAAACCTACTTTCATTTCTCTAGGATAACCCACAAACAAGTGAATTCCTGTTCAACTTATCATTGTCTCTCTTCTGCATATGTGCTGGACTACCCGAATCCGAATATGCCTCGAAATAGGCTTACGCCTATTCAGCAATTCTTATATGAGTAGAGAGTTCTGACTTTGGAAGGTACTATGTTCACTTCCGTTTCCAGAGTATATCCTTAAAATGAATTTGGTAAAATAACTCATCATCAATCTACTTATTTCCATAAGAGTCCTATACCTTCTTTCTCCTACACCATTCTGTTGGGGTGTACCAGGTGCAGTTAGTTAGGATTGAATCCCTACTTCTGATAAATGACTCCTAAATTCTCCCAAGAGGTACTTGCCACTACGATCTTACCGTAGTGTCTTGATACTTTTACTTTGTTGTTTCTCCACATCAGCCTCATACTCTTTGAACTAATTAAAGCACTTAGACTTGCGGCACATCAAGTAAATATATCCGTATCTCAAATAGTTGTCTATAAAATAGATGAAATATTTGAAACAATCTCTTGCCTGGATGCTCATAGGATCACACAAATCAGAATGAACCAATTCCAATATATTTTTGACTTCATATCCCTTAGACTTAAAAGCTTCTTGGTTATTTTTCCTTCCAAGTAAGACTCGTAGGTTGGAAAGATTTCCACTACTAATGAACCCAAAAGTTCATCAGCTACCAATGAATCCTACTCAAGTTAATATAACCTAGCCTTAGAAGCCAAAGATATAATTGGTTCATTTTCGAAGGTTACTTTCTCTTAAAGTTAGAAAATGTGTTACTAATTTCCATTTGTTGCATCGTGAGAGTTATTAGATTTATAAATTGTCAACCAACGTACCAGAACAGATAACTTCCCTCTTTTTCTTAATAACAACTTTGTTATTAAAAGAGGCAGAATATCAAGTTCTTTGAATAGTTTAGAAACTGAAAACTAGTTCTTTCTAAACTTGGTACGTAAAGACAATTACTCAAAATCCATGTTTTATTCTTATCAAAGGATAAACATCTCCCACTGCAACAGCTGTCACTTTTACAGCAGCACCCATGTGGACGGTGTTTTTATTTTCATTTAGTTGTCGGGTTTCCTGGAACCCTGCAATGAATTGCGGACATGATTAATGGCATCTGTATCTACACTCCAGGTTCTGGTAGATAACACCACTAAACATGTTTCAACTAATGAATTAAATACACCTATATTGTTCTTACTTCTAAGAAGACAGTCTACCTTAATGTCCAAGTCCTATTTCCAATCATTACAATTGGGATTACTAAGTCTTTCTTATAGTATGACTACTAGGGGATTGACAAACATTTTAAATCCTAAGAATCACAAAAATACTTGGTCAAGATCAACTCCTTAAAAATCCCCATGAATTTTGTATGTCACGATAGTATGGACGTAAACAAAATCGAAGAGGAGATTTTATTCATTAATTTTATTATCTCGTCAACTTTACTTTATGACGAATAAAATTAATAGTTGATCTGTCTTTGATCAAATATTTTGTCAAAAACTTTTGAATTTAAAAAAATATTGATTCCTCAAACAATATTATTTAAATTCACCAACACCTCAAATACCGTGAATTTTGCATGCCACGTTAGTGTGGACGTATACAAATTCAACATTTGTAAAAGGAGGGTTTTAACCCATTAATTTTATTATCTTGTCAACCTAACTTTTTGACAAATAAAATTAATAGTTGGTATCATTTGGTCACACAAATAATAGCAGTGACTCCGATGGGGAGGATACTATTAGATGTGTCTAAGTGTATACCATTACTTGACACTAAGTCCATTAATAAGATTATGCCCCTTCTGTTGGGGAAGATCACACGCTCTTAATTAACTTCCTATAGTCATCCAAAAATGGAAGTCTGTTCTAGTGATCCACAAACAAGCTCATCCGTTATAGAGGAAGGCACTCAGAGCCAACGCGCAAGCTTGTTTGCATCACTTACAAACCAGTAATGGAGACCATGGGATTTACTTAAAAATCCCTCTCCCACTTAGTAATTTATAAATGAGGAATTTTAACTATGCTAGCCTACTAAATATGTAAACTAACATGCACACACAATATAATATAAAAGCAATAAATAAAAAATCTAATTTTCAACTATTATGACTTTTATCTCTTGTTGTCCTCCGTGTGTTGTCATCCCAAGTTGCTGCCATATTTGGCCACTGCCACCGGGTCTAGCTGTCGCATCTATCTTGCTCCTAGTTCCGCTGCGCCTCTGGTCCTTAGAAGGTTCCACGCTTTGCAAGATTCGATCCGCGACATAAATAAAATTTTACATTTTGATCCTATATTCCTCGAAGGAATGTACATGTAAACTAGATCGAACATAAAATAAAATTTATATCCATCGATCCTATATTCCATAAAAGGAATGTACATGTAACTAGATCAAAAAATAAAATTCTAATAAAACTAAATACAGCTCCTGCTGTATTTTATAATACAATCATGCACACACAATAAAATGCCCTTGACATGTCCAAGGGTCCAATCACACACATAATAACTATAAGCCATAATAGTTGGATCCTGCATCCACAAAGTTAGCACATCCTACTATTATCCTGCCTAAATTATGTATGACATGTGCATAATTAAACTAATACCAAATACACAGAGGAAAAACCCTAGCTCTGATACCAATTGTTGGTTGCTACTCGGAAAACCTAGAGGTTCCACTGTACAAAAATTTTATACAAAGGTCTGAACCTTTTCCTAGCTACCATGTGTTCTTTTAAATTAAATTTTGGATCGCCTGCGGAACTTAACACGTTTGATCCAAAACTTAATCTATTTGTTCTTTTAGGTTTTGACTTGGGTCTCCTGCGGAACTTAACACGTTTGACCCAAATCACCTTAAGTTATTAATTCCATTAAATATTAATTTCCATAATTGGTTTCCAGTACTGACGTGGCGAGGCACATGACCTTCTTGGATATGGGAGCAACCACCACCGACTAGACAAAACCTTTTATGGAAAGCTAATATTTAATTTCCTAAAATAACTTTAGGTTAACCGAAAAAAACAATCAAATCACAAGGGAAAAAAAAACAAAACAAAAGAACACAACATCGAAAAACATATTCGAAATACTAGAATCGCATGCCTCTTGTATTTGGTATTATTTTCAAAAATAACTAGTATGATGTGGAAAGAAAAATTACTAGTTATACCTTTTATAAAGAGCTCTTGATCTTCTACCGTATTCCTCTTCTAACCTCGGACGTTGTGTGGGCAACGATCTTCCGAGATGAGAAACCACCAAAGCACCTTCTTTTCCTTTCTTCAAATTTCAGCCAAGCACAAAGCTTCCAAAAGATGAAGATCTTTTCCACCAACCAAGCTCCAAGGGATATAAGCTTTCTCTCCTTCTTCCTCAAGCTAGATCCGGCCACCAATTAAAACTCCATGAGCATGAAGAGGTTCGTCCACAAAGAGAAGAAGAAGAGAAGAAGGAAGGGCCGGCCACATCACCAAGGAAAAGAGGGAGAAAAATAGAATAGAGTCGTTAGCCTTGAAGCCTCCTCTACCCCCTCTTTTATAATCCTTGATCTTGGCAAATAAGGAAATTTTAATAAAAACTTCCTTAATTCTTTTGCCATTGAAAAGGAAAATTTATTTAATTAAAAATAAAATTCTTTCTCAATTTTATTTGGCCGGCCATATGAAAGCTACAAACAAGGAAAGTTTTAATTAATTAAAACTTCCTAATTTGTCTCCAGAAATTTTTTAAAAAATTTCTCCAATAATTTTTATCCCTTTATGATTGGTTTATAAAAAGGAAATTTAATAAATTAAAATCTTTCTTTTAAACATGTGGATAAAAAGAAAGTTATCTCTAAAAATTAAAATCTCTTTTAATCTACAAATAAGGAAAGATATCAAATCTTTTCTTAATCTTTTGTAGAAACTTATAAAAGATAATATTTAATTTTAAACTCTCTTTTAAATTATGAACATGATTAAAAAGGAAAGTTTTCTTAAAATTTAAAATCCTCCTTTAATCAACAAATAAGGAAAGATTTCAAATTTTAAACTCTCTTTTAAACATGTAGATGATTTACAAATAAGGAAAGTTTTTACCAAAAATTAAAACCATCCTTTTAAACTACAAATAAGGAAAGAGATTAATCTCTTCTCTTAATCTTTTGTAGAAAGCTATAAAAGGAAATTTTTAATTTTTAAACTCTCTTTTAAAATCATGATATCCACATAAGAAATAATTTTAATAAAAATCCTTTTTAATATTCTAGTGGCCGGCCACCTAAGCTTGGGACCCAAGCTTTGGCCGGCCACCTACATAACTCATCCACTTGATATTGGCCGGCCCTAGCTTGGGTTCCAAGCTAGCTTAGCCGGCCCCATTGGATGGGTAAGAAGGTGGGTATGCGGTGGGTATAAATCTCTATATACTAGAGGCTACGATAGGGACCGAGAGGAGGAATTGGTTTTGGTCTCCCGAAGAAATTAAGCATCCCGTGTTCGCCCCGAACACACAACTTAATTTCATCAATAATAATTCATTCCACTAAAGAACTATTATTGAACTACCGCACCAATCCCAAATTACATTTTGGGCTCCTTCTTATTATGAGTGTGTTAGTCTCCCTGTGTTTAAGATAACAAATGTCCACTAATTAGTAAGTTACTGACAACTCACTTAATTAATATCTAGCTCCAAAAGTAGTACCACTCAACTTCATCGTTATGTCGGACTAAGTCCACCTGCAGGGTTTAACATGACAATCCTTATGAGCTCCTCTTGGGGACATTCTTAACCTAGATTACTAGGACACAGTTTCCTTCTATAATTAACAACACACACTATAAGTGATATCATTTCCCAACTTATCGGGCTTATTGATTCATCGAACTAAATCTCACCCATTGATAAATTAAAGAAATAAATATCAAATATATGTGCTTGTTATTATATTAGGATTAAGAGCACACACTTCCATAATAACTGAGGTCTTTGTCCCTTTATAAAGTCAGTATAAAAGAAACGACCTCTAATGGTCCTACTCAATACACTCTTAGTGTACTAGTGTAATTATATAGTTAAGATAAACTAACACCTAATTACACTACGACCTTCCAATGGTTTGTTCCTTTCCATCATGGTCGTGAGCTACTGTTTATAATTTATAAGGTACTGATAACATGATCTTCTGTGTGTGACACCACACACCATGTTATCTACAATATAAATTAATTGAACAACTACATTTATTACAAATGTAGATATTTGACCAATGTGATTCTTATTTCTAGATAAATGTTTATACCAAAAGCTAGGCTTTTAGTATACACTCTAACAGTCGTGTGGGCGACGATCCTCCAAGATGAACACCACCCAAAAACTTTCTTCCTCTTCCTCTAAAATCCGACCACCACCACCACCACCAAGGAGAAGAAAGTAAAGGGAAAGGGAGAAGAGAGAGGGTCGTCCACTAAGAGATCCTCCAAGTAAGAGAATAAGAGTTGTGTCTCATGAAGCCCCCTCACCCCTTCTTTTATATTAGTTGCCCAAGGCAAATAAGGGAAGAATTTTTACAAAAAATAAAATCTTCCTCTAATTTTCTTTTTCTATTTTAATTTTTCTTTTCTTTCCTCTTGATTGAATCAATCACCAAAATTAATTGATGATGATTTTATTTTTTCAATATGGCCGGCCACCTTGCTTGGGCACCAAGCAAGGGTGGCCGGCCCCCATAAGAGGAAAGGAATATTATTTTTTATAAAATTTTACAAGATCTCTTTCCTAAAGTAGGAGTTAAAAAAGGAAAGTTCTAAAAATTAAAATCATGTTTTAAAATTTAAAACTTCTCTTATAAAATTTTCTTTTTTAACATGATGATAGAAAATTTAAATTTTAAAACTTATCTACCTTTTTTTCTAAACCATGAGGATGGTTAAAAAAGGAAAGTTTTAAAACTTTTAAAACTCTCTATTAAAACATGTGGCCTAATTCAAATAAGGAAAGTTTTAAAAAATTAAAATCTCTCTTTTAAAACTTATAGTTTTCTACAAAGAGAAGATTTTAAAAATTTAAAACAACCCTCCTTGTTTGAATTATTGTGGTCGGCCCCTACTAGCTTGATCACCAAGCAATAGGGTCGGCCCCTATAGAAGAGGATGTGGCCGACCCTTGCTTGGTCACCAAGCATTGGACCGGCCCCCTTCTTGGACACCAAGTTGGGGCTTATATTTGGATGGACTTGAGGCTATAATGAGGCTACGACAGGAACCTAGAGGAGAAATTGGTTTTGGCCTTCCGATGAGCTCAAGTATCTCGTGTTCGCCCCGAACACACAACTCAAGTTCATCAATAATAATTCATTCCACTAGAGAGTTATTATCGCACTACCGCACCAATCCCAAATTACATTATGGGCTCCTTCTTATCATGAGTGTGTTAGTCTCCCTGTGTTTAAGATAATGAATGTCTACTAATTAAGTAAGTTACTGACAACTCACTTAATTAATATCTAGCTCCAAAAGTAGTACCACTCAACTTCATTGTCATGTCGGACTAAGTCCACCTGCAAGGTTTAACATGACAATCCTTATGAGCTCCTCTTGGGGACATTCTCAACCTAGATAACTAGGACACAGATTCCTTCTATAATCAACAACACACACTATAAGTAATATTATTTCCCAACTTATCGGGCTTATTGACTTATCGAGTTAAATCTCACCCATTGATAAGTCAAAAAAATAAATACTAAATATATGTGTTTCTTATTATATTAGTGATCCTTTCCGAAAGCTGAATCAACGGACGCTAGGCACGTGGCGCTCTCCGGTTGCTGACGTGGGTCTTCGACTGGTGGTGCGAACTTCCGGCGATCCTGCAAGAAGTCGGGCCGAGAAGGGGTTCCCGGCGACGACCCTCCGACGCTCTGTTAGCTAGAGCCCTAGAGTCAATCATTTGATGATTGTATTTTGGACTTATTGTATCATATTCTATATAAATAAAGGCATTTGGATTTTGGTTATTATACTTACTTGTATTTGTGCCAAATAAACTAAGTATAATAATGTCCTTGAGTAGATGGTTCTCACCTATATCAATCGGTTAGTTGAACCGATAGTGAGATGATATAGGGAACACTACTCTTAATCATTCCTAGTCGAGTATTAACATTCAGGGACAATGTTAATGCAATAAGACTAGCATGTAGGTCAACTCAATGACTTGATCTCACAAGTCATGGATATAGAGATATCAAGTTGACACATGGGTATACATTAGAGAATGTATACTGAATGACCCGCCATGAGAAAGTATCATGGATCGTTATATGAGTGTCATATGCTTTCTCATGTGGCTATTAGTATGACTACTAGTCCTTAGATCTGAAGTCACCATAGATCCCTACATAAGGAGTTATGTACTTTAGTTTCGTCAAACGTCACCCGTAACTGGGTGGACTATAAAGGCGATTACTGGGTATGTAACAAATTATGCGGAGGGATGTGAGTGATGTAGATGTGATCTATCCCTCCTATATGAAGGGAGTGACATCGGTATTCTTGATAGAGTGAGACCACGAAGTGCATGGCCATGCCCAAATGAGTCAATATAGGATATTGAGCTCATTTGATTTAGTGTGTCTACTTGGAGTTCAAGATTTAGATTGATTAGAGGATGACACGGTCTATGCCTCATATTGATCAATTTAGATGTCTAGGATAGAAGGACACTTGTCATATATTGTGAGGAGTCACAATTAGTAGTCACAAGGTGATGTTGGATCTCGACATTTCTTGTAACTTGGGTAGTAATGATGTGTTGCTAGATACCGCTCATTACTTATGCTCCTAAATGGGTTTAGGGCATTGCCAACGTTACAAGAACCTATAGGGTCACACACTTAGGACAATTATATGGAGATTAGGTTCATATGATGAACCAAGAGGATTAGATTCATTTGATGAATCAAATTGGATTAAGAGTAATCCTAATTGGGCTAACTTGAGTTTGACTCAAGTTGATTCATGTGTTCAATGAGTCTAATTTAGATTTTGACTCATTGAATCAATTTAATTAAATGAATTAGATTCATTATATTAAGTTGGCTTGAATCAAATGGTTGGATTCGATCAACCATGGAAGAGATTTGGTCAAGTTTGACTTGACTTGAGAGGAAGATTAAAAGTCAAGTTTGACTTGACTTTATGTCACCTCATTGGTGAGTTGGCATTCATGTGGACCAATGATATTACTCCACATCATCATGGGTGCCACCTCATAGAAGTTACAAAGTCATTCTCTTTAATGGCTTCATATTAATTGCAATTAATACAATTAATTTGGGAGTTTCACAATGTAGAGTGGCCGGCCACTTTTGGTTTGAATGGGAATTCATTTTTTTCATTCAAGTGTGTATCTTCTTCCTTCTTCCTCTCAAGCTCTCCCTCTCCTCCTCAACTTGGCCGAACCATACATAGGTGCTAGCACACCTTTTGTGTGGTTTTCTCCACCTACGTGTTCGTGTGGATACTTCTAGAGGAGTGTCTATTTTGACACTCTCGAGATCCGGCACCGTTTGGACGAGCGGGAACGCGAAAGGCACGCTTCGAAGGTATAATTCTTCTTCATGTAGATCTAGGAGTAGATCTAAAGTTTTTGAAACTCGTACTTGTATTTCATTCGATTTTTCCTTGCACGGATCTACGGCTTTGGGTGATTCGGGGTTTCCGCGACACGAAAAGCAGTTTTCGCGGCCCGAAAAACCCAACACGCTCAAGTCAAAAAACGAATGGCAAGAAGGTGGCTCCAGAGATTTCAGATTGCATACCTCCGGTGAAGTCTAATGGCCTTTATATAGAGCCACGAGAACTTGGTGCACATCAACTGAGGTGTACACGTGTCATATCCCTTACCGCAGCGTGGGCTTGTCAGAAGGGCATGTCTGACTCCATACCGCTACAGTCTGAGTGTCTCCTTGATGGGACAGCAGAACACCATACTGAGTATGGTATGGTCTTCGAACATGCCTATTGTCAGCAACAGGGGTCACTGAAATGACGTTCACACTGTCCTCTACTCTTTGACTTCTTCTTCTAGGATTGACCATCCAGCCGCTCGGCCAGAGCGCTTGTCTTTAGTCCGACGTAGGTGGTCGCCCATCCTGGAAGACTGAAGGTCATCCTTCCGCTTGGCCCTTCATTCCTGTTCAGTCGAGCGCCGGAACCCCGACTCCTGCCAGGGCGCTTGTTGCCATCGTTTATTCACCGCTCGGCCGGCTGGGAGGTCGGCCCATCCTTCTCCGGTCGGCCGATCGGTCCGCCCTTTCTCATGAGTCTGGTCGGTCCATCCTTATCTGATGGACCACCTGGCCCTTTGACTTCCACTTGGCGTTGACTTCCCAGCACGGGGGTTCCCTATTCTTATCGCCGGATCACTTGCCTCCCCTTCAAGTCTAGTCGAAGGAGGCGAAGTCCAACTGACTGGACTACCAATCTGACTGAGTAACGGCCGCTACACTAGTCCGCTCGGCTACGCTTGGGGATGCTCGCCCATTCGGCGGTGTCTTGCCCGTGCCTTGTATTCCCTTGGAATCCATGCTGAATCCTCTCCCTTACTGCCAAGCACGTGCACTGCACGCAGTAAGGGGCGTTCATTAAATGTGACCCGTGTCCTGTTGACACGTGGCGATCTCGCTTGTGTCAGCGTATGGTGGTGGCGTTACCTCCGATGGGACAGCCGCCGTTTAAAATGAGCGGTTGGATAATCGCCTCGTTCTTCACGACCTGAATCGGACGGCTGAGGTCGTTCGAGGCTAACGCTATAAATCTAGCGACCTCTTCTCTCCGCCGCATTCTTGCTTCGTCGACCTTCGACTTCCCGCTGTTCTTTCTGCTCCGGCAACCTCGTGTCTCAGCTCCCCGACGACCCCGAAGCCCCTTTTGATAATCCCTTTTGCTCGTAAGCCTTCCTTTTCCTCGTTCCCTCCTTCTTCTTTTTTCTGTTAGTTGTCCCCTTCAGTCTGCCACCTTTTCTTTTTTGTTCGAACCCCTCTTTTTGTCTCGGATTCTTTACTGTGTTTCGACCATGACTAGCACTTCCCAGCCAACCGCCGGTGCTCCTGGTCTTTGGTACACGACCATGGAGAGCCGGTTTGACGAGGAGGACGCGCTGCGCCTCACTCGGACCTATGAAATCCCTGCCGACCACCACATAGTATTAGCCACCCCCGCCGACCGGCCTCATGAACCGCCGCCCGGCACTGTCCTCTTTTTTCGAGATCAATTTTTAGTCGGGCTACGCTTTCCTCCACATAAGTTTTTCTTACAAGTGTGCAACTATTTTTGCATCTCGCTCGGCCAACTAGTTCCGAACTCCGTTAGGCTGCTGAGCGGGGTGGTAATTCTCTTTAAACTAAACAACATCCCATTTGACCCCAAAGTGTTCCACTACTTCTACTACCCTAAGCAAGCCGAGTGCGGTACTTTTGTTTTCCAATCTATGATAGGTTTCGTCCTTTTTGATAACATGCCGACCTCCAACAAACACTGGAAGGAGCATTTTTTCTATATGCGCTTCCCCGAGCCACCGGATTTCCGAATCAAATGGCAGACGGCGATGCCAACGCAACCGGAGCTCGGCAAGTTTAGGGGCGATCCGGCCTACCTTCATGCAGCCGATCGGCTGGTCGGCTAGCGTTACCACATCGACAAGCTACTCCTTCCAGGAGTGATGTATATATTTGGCTTGTCCACTATTCCAGCCGACCTGCCTTGCAGCATGAGTAAGTTCTCTTATCGTCCCCCTTCTTTTGTTCTAACTGATTTATTCTTTGCTTCCGCAGCCGAAGTCATGTGGCGCGCCAAGGCTACCGAGCGGCTGAAGCTGAGAGCCGCTGAGATCGAGGCGGCCAAGAATAGGGAGGTCGCCGAGCGGGGCTTGGCCTTAGCCGGCTCGGCTACCGGAGAGGGTGAGGGGACTCAGATTGTCTCTGAAGCCTTAGACGCTTCTGCCTCTCTCGGCGAGGCTGCGGGCGATATAGGGCCCTCTACTCAAGTCGGGGCGGAGGGCCGCTCGGTCGACGAAGCCCCCCTGGCCACTCGGAAGCGTGGACGGCCAGAGCGAGTCTCCCAGCCGACCATATCTAACGAACGTCGCTCCGAGCGGGGCGATGAAGCTCCGGTGCTATCCAGGACGGTCTCCATAGAGAGTACCCCCACGCCGCTCGGCTCTCCAATGGCTACCTCCGAGGTGCCGCCCTCCAGTCCTCCACGAACCATGCATCATCTCCGGCGATTGGGCGACCGTCCTTCTTCCTCCACCGGTGAGCCGTCTGGTAAAGCCGCTGCGTCCCAGGGTGATCCGAGCGGCCCGAGATTGATAAAAAATGTCCTGCGCCTTCCATCGGAGGAATACTTAGCAGCTGCTGATCGGCCAGTGGTCCCCGAGCAGCAGATCACCCTTACGGGTCCTCTTGCCAAAGCCTGGGAGGATGCTCGGCTCCGAATTGCAATGATGACTCCCAGTCAGCGAGGCGATAGCAATCTTCAACAGGCGACCGGGGGTTTTTTTTTTTACCTTGTTGGTTACTTGGATTGAGTTTCTGACTTGCATCCGTTCGCAGAACTGGGTGGAGCAGATTGCTATCAACAACCGCCTAGCCGAACTGGAGGACGAGCTGAAAAAGCTCAAAGCCTCGGGAGAAAGCAGACAATCAACGGCCACTCTGGAGAAGGCCAAAAAACTGCTGGAAGCCGAGCGGGGTAAGTCCTCCGATCTGTCGAGTGAGGTGGCCCGCCTCGAAGCTTTGGTCAAGCAACGAGATAAGGAGATAAAGACCGCAACCACCCGGAAGCTCAAAGCCATCGACGACATGGACCTGATGAAGGTGAAGAACCGGGGGCTAGAGAGGCGCGTGAAGGAGTTGGACGCCTCGCTGACCGCCGAACGGGAGGGCCGCTCGGCCGACTAGGTTAAAGCGGAAGAGGCTTTGAAAAATCTCCAGGCGACCCTTGACGCTTCCGGAGCCACTCTTAAAGAATATCAAGATGGGGAGCCCGGTCGGTTGGCGGAAGCGCGCAAAGCATTCGTCCGCTCGGAGGAATTTGGCGAAAAGTTCAGCGACAAGCTGTCCTTAACTTTCGAAGAGGCGATCAAAGTGGCAGCCCCACCCACCCAACCCCCCCCGAAGATCTGGCGGTCATGATGGGCTCCATCCCCGATTCTCTCTTTAATTTTGGTGATAGTGAATGAAGGGTTTGTAAAACTTCTTTCAAGTTTCTGCTGTTTTTTGTATGCCCGCCGTTCGGGGCGAAGACTGTTGTTATCACCTTTGTCTATTCACCGTTTGGTGTAAATGAATTCTTTCTCCTTGTTATTTGTTTGTTCGATCAGCATCCAATCCTTAACTTTTTGCGCCGGTCCTAATTTTCTCGCGCTAAGTGCGTTTTATAAAGGAGCCGCTCGGCCCCATGCTTTCTTTATTCTTGCCTTATCGGCAGGCCCGATCAGAGGTTGGCCTTTACAACCGAGCAGGACCTTGCAGAAAGTTATCCGTCCGGAGGATTTATAGACTCCGGTTGTTCGCCTTTTAACGTCGAATTTTACCGTCAGCGCCTGACAACCTTCCGCTCGGCGGGTTTATAGACGCCGGTTCGTCTCTTGATTTTTAACGTCGGAGCTCGACGGTCTTCCGCTCGGAGGGTTTATAGACGCCGGCTCGTCTCTCGATTTTTAACGTCGGAGCTCGACGGTCTTCCGCTCGGCGAGTTTATAGACACCGGCTCGTCTCTAGATTTTTAACGTCGGAGCTCGACGGTCTTCCGCTCGGCGGGTTTATAGACGCCGGTTCGTCTCTCGATTTTTAACGTCAGAGCTCGACGGTCTTCCGCTCGGAGGGTTTATAGACGCCGTCTCGTCTCTCGATTTTTAACGTCGGAGCTCGACGGTCTTCCGCTCGGCGGGTTTATAGACGCCGGCTCGTCTCTCGATTTTTAACGTCGGAGCTCGACGGTCTTCCGCTCGGCGGGTTTATAGACGTCGGCTCGTCTCTCGATTTTTAACGTCGGAGCTCGACGGTCTTCCGCTCGGAGGGTTTATAGATGTCGGCTCGTCTCTCGATTTTTAATGTCGGAGCTCGACGGTCTTCCGCTCGGAGGGTTTATAGACGCTGGCTCATCTCTCGATTTTTAACGTTGGAGCTCGACGGTCTTCCGCTCGGCGGGTTTATAGACGCCGGCTTGTCTCTCGATATTTAACGTCGAAGCTCGACGGTCTTCCGCTCGGCGGGTTTATAGACGCCGGCTCGTCTCTCGATATTTAACGTCGGAGCTCGACGGTCTTTCGCTCAGCGGGTTTATAGACGCCGGCTCGTCTCTCGATATTTAACGTCGGAGCTCGACGGTCTTCCGCTCGGAGGGTTTATAGACGCCGGCTCGTCTCTCGATTTTTAACGTCGGAGCTCGACGGTCTTCCGCTCGGCGGGTTTATAGACGCCGGCTCGTCTCTCGATATTTAACGTCGGAGCTCGACGGCCTTTTAAGGCTAACTTTGAAGCGGCCGTTCGGCGAAGCTATTTGCCCTTTAATCATTTTTGCTTCCTGCATTACAAGTACATAGGCGGCCCAAAATATATACAAAAATGAGTTACATCAGTGCACCTTTCACCCAGCTCGATAAGGCTAGAGATGATTCGCGCTCCATGGCCTATCCAGTTGCCGCCCGTCTTCATCCTCCAAATAATAAGCGCCCGAGCGGAGCTTTTCGATGATTTTGAAGGGGCCCGCCCAAGGAGCTTCTAGCTTGCCGACGTCGCCGACCGGCTTCACTTTCTTCCAGACAAGATCGCCGACCTGGAATGATCTGGGGATTACGCGCCGGTTGTAATTCTGCTTCATTCTTTGACGGTACGCCATCAGCCGGACGGACGCCTTGGCTCTTTCTTCTTCGACCAAATCCAGCTCCATGTTCCTCCGCTCGGCGTTGTCATCATCATAATTCTGGATCCGAGCGGACTCGACGCCAACTTCGACAGGAATAACCGCTTCGCCGCCATACACCAGATGGAAGGGCGTGACGCCAGTTCCTTCCTTCGGGGTCGTTCGGATGGCCCATAAGATGCCTGGCACTTCATCCACCCAGCTACCTCCCATATGGTCGAGCCGAGCCCGCAAAATGCGAAGAATTTCCCGATTGGCTACTTCGGCTTGACCATTGCTTTGGGGATATGCCACGGACGTGAAGTGTTGTTCGATGCCGTAGCTTTTGCACCAATCTTCGAGCAATTTTCCTGTGAACTGCCGCCCGTTGTCGAAAATAAGTCGACGGGGGATGCCGAACCGACAGATGATGTTCTGCCAGATAAACTTCTTGACCATCTGCTTGGTGATCTTAGCTAGCGGTTCGGCCTCCACCCATTTGGAAAAATAATCGACTGCCACTAGTAAAAATTTCCGCTGCCCGGTCGCCATAGGGAATGGACCCACAATATCCATTCCCCATTGGTCGAAGGGGCAGGACACAGTGGCTGCTTTCATTTCTTCTGTCGGTCGGTGTGAGAAATTATGATACTTCTGGCAAGAAAGGCATGGCGCGACGGTCCGAGCGGCGTCTGTTTGCAGGGTTGGCCAGAAGTATCCGGCCAGCAGTATCTTTTTAGCCAGTGATCACCCGCTCGGATGTCCTCCGCATGATCCTTGGTGCACTTCTTGGAGGATGTACGCCGCGTCTTCCGAGCTCATGCATTTCAACAGCGGGCGGGAGAAAGCTTTCTTGTAGAGTTGATCTCCAATAAGTGTGAACCGACCGGCCCTTCTCCTGAGAAGTTGGGCTTTATGGTGATCGGATGGCGTAGCTCCCGAGCGAAGAAACTCCATGATGGGTGTCCTCCAATCACTTGGGAATGTGAGGGCTTCCATCCGGTCGACGTGCGCCACCAAAAATACTTGTTCGATTGGCGACTGGGTGACGAACGGCGTTATTGCACTTGCAAGTTTGGCTAACTCATCGGCCGCTTGATTTTTCGCTCGGGGTACCTTTTGGATGATGACCTCTCTGAAATTGGCTCTGAGCTTCTCAAAGGCTTCAGCATAGAGTTTGAGCCGAGCGTTGTTAATCTCAAAAGTACCAGAGAGTTGCTGAGCAGCCAACTGAGAATCTGAATGTATAGTCACCCATCCGGCTCCCACATGCCGAGCTGCCTGCAAGCCGGCTATGAGGGCTTCATACTCAGCTTCATTGTTTGTAGCTCTATAATCCAGCCGGACGGATAAATGCATCTTTTCTTCTTGGGGAGAGAGCAGCAGTACTCCAATCCCGCTTCCGAGCCGAGTGGATGATCCGTCCACAAATATTTTCCACATAGCTTCCGGCTCTGAATTCTGTACCTCAGTTACAAAATCTGCTAAGGACTGCGCTTTGATTGTCGAGCGGGGTTGATATTGAATGTCGAATTCACTCAACTCCGTTGTCCACTTAATAAGCCGTCCGGACACTTCTGGATTCAATAATGCTCGTCCGAGCGGGCTATTAGTTTTGACAATGATGGTATGCGCCAGGAAGTATGGACGAAGGTGCCGAGCGGCAAGGACCAGAGCGAAGGCTAACTTCTCGAGCCCAGTGTAGCGAGATTCAGCATCTTTTAAAATATGGCTCAGAAAATATACAGGCTCTTCTCCGCTCGCCCTCACTAATGCCGAGCCGACTGCTTGCTCATTTGAAGATAAATAGATACAAAGAGGCTCACCTACGGCTGGCTTGGCTAGCACAGGCAGAGAATTCAGATATGCCTTCAGTTCTTCGAACGCCCGATCGCATTCTTCGTCCCAGTGAAATTTAGTGGCCTTGCGTAAACGCGTTCATCATTGTCTCTGAGGTGGCCATTGGAATGTCCATGGCCACCTGGTTGAAACGTTGGATATAAGCCCTAAGCGGCTCCCTAGGCTCTTGTTTGATGGCGAAGAGGCTCACACTAGTCTTCTGGTAGCACCGACTACTGGCGAAATGGTGGAGGAAGGCCGTACGGAAGTCTTTAAAGCTTGTAATGGATCCGTCCGGCAGCCTCCGAAACCACCGTTGAGCCGATCCAGAGAGGGTGGTCAGAAAAACTCGACACTTCACCCCATTTGTATATTGGTGAAGGGTAGCCGTATTGTCAAATTTACCCAAGTGATCGTCTGGGTCGGTGGTTCCATTGTTTTCACCGATCGCCGGGGCCACATAGTGCTTTGGCAGAGGGTCCTTCAAGATGGCCTCTGAGAACTGACGATTGACCGGCTCGGGGGACTTTGCCTTTTCTGTTATCCCGCATTTGGCACTTCATCTGACGAAGAGCCTCTATCGCGATTAGCTGCTGCGACTTTAGGAGGAGTGCGGAAGAGAGCTCGATGGAATGGAACCGTGGCCTGTGGTACTTCCGCTCGGCCACCTGATGCTGATGTGGCTTGTTGCTCAGGCCGCTCAGCTGGTGCCTTCTGTTTTTGTTCCACAAGCTTAGCGGCCCTCAACTCGATCAGAGCGTCAAGTTCCTCCGTGGAAAGCGTCACAGTGTGCTGTCGTCCAGCCTCGTCCATTGTTTCCGTTCGGATGCAGGAGCGTTCCCACAGACGGCGCCAAATTGATCCTGTCTGAAAGCTGAATCAACGGACGCTGGGCACGTGGCGCTCTCCGGTTGCTGACGTGGGTCTTCGACTGGTGGTGCGAACTTCCGGCGATCCTGCAAAGAAGTCAGGCCGGGAAGGGGTTCCCGGCGACGACCCTCCGATGCTCAAGTCAAAAAACGAATGGCAAGAAGGTGGCTCCAGAGATTTCAGATTGCATACCTCCGGTGAAGTCTAATGGCCTTTATATAGAGCCACGAGAACTTGGTGCACACCAACCGAGGTGTACACGTGTCATATCCCTTACCGCAGCGTGGGCTTGTCAGAAGGGCATGTCTGACTCCATACCGCTACAGTCTGAGCGTCTCCTTGATGGGACAGCAGAACACCATACTGAGTATGGTATGGTCTTCGAACATGCCTATTGTCAGCAACAGGGGTCACTGAAATGACGTTCACACTGTCCTCTACTCTTTGACTTCTTCTTCTAGGATCGACCATCCAGCCGCTCGGCCAGAGCGCTTGTCTTTAGTCCGACGTAGGTGGTCGCCCATCCTGGAAGACTGAAGGTCATCCTTCCACTCGGCCCTTCGTTCCTGTTCAGTCGAGCGTCGGAACCCCGACTCCTGCCAGGGCGCTTGTTGCCATCGTTTATTCACCGGTCGGCCGGCTGGGAGGTTGGCCCATCCTTCTCCGGTCGGCCGATCGGTCCTCCCTTTCTCATTAGTCCGGTCGGTCCATCCTTATCCGATGGACCACCTGGCCCTTTGACTTCCACTTGGCGTTAACTTCCCAGCACGGGGGTTCCCTATTCTTATCGCCGGATCAATTAGGATTAAGAGCACACACTTCCATAATAACTAAGGTCTAGTTCTTTTATAAAGTCAGTACAAAAAGAACTTACCTAAAATAGTCCTACTCAATACACTTGGAGTGTATCAGTGTAATTTATTAGTTAAGATAAACTAATACTTAATTACACTGCGACTACTTCAACGGTTTGTTTCTTTCCATCTTAGTCGTGAGCAACTGTTTATAATTTATAAAGAACCGACAACATGATCTTCTGTGTGTGACACCACACATCATGTTGTCTACTATATAAATTAATTGAACAAATTACATTTAACAAATAAATGTAGATATTGACCACTGTGATTCTTTATTTCTAAATAAATGTTTATACAAAAGCTAGACTTTTAGTATACACTCTAACATCATCTTCTTAGGTTTGTGTATGTGTTAATCCTCTCTTGTTTCTAGGTTTTGCATTTTTTTTTTTGTTTTGTTTTGCTTAATGTTACATTTATGTGTAAGTAGAGTAATCTGTTCTGCTAAACATGTTCAATATTTCCCTCCTAATTTTCATTTGTTTTAGGAGAATTCTAAATCCACCACCATAATGTTATTATCTTCTGAATTTGGTTCCAACTAACCTGCATTCGTGTATGTAAACATCTTGATTTAGTTGTATTTTGTTTTTCTCTAATGCACTAATTTGTGTTGGTTTTGACCTTTTGCTTACTATCTCTATGAATGGTATCTTCCTGTGTCTATGACAATAATTTCTTTTGTTGTGTTTTGGATACCTTTGTTACCCAATCGGAAGTCAAATTTGTGTTTTTTGTTTGAATCTGTTTGCTATATTTAGATCATTATTCTGTTCTCTTGTTCTTGGCTATTGAGCATTATGGATATCAAGGACAAATTATATGGATCCTTTGATGAAATCATTAATTGATTTATTACTAATCCTCTCTTGTTTCTCCCTCTCTTTCTAACAATTAGGATAAGAATTCTTTGATAGAGTTTTAGGTTTTCTATATCTTTTTTTTTTTTTTTTTGCTTATACCATTAACTAGCAAAATATCACTTTAATAATGTGCTTGAGTAATATAAGTGATCGAGTTGGCTTAATTACAATGTTTTAATTTTGATTTGTTTGGTTGTGGTAATTATATTAGGAAATGTAATAATTTTTAAAAATTTATGGTTCTTCAATTTTACTTCACCTTGAATTCTTCCTATTGAGCATATAGTATTCCCTAATAATATACCTTGCTTTATAAAATATTTCCAGAGCACATTTTGAAATAAAGATTATACTATCTAGACATGCATTTCACTTGTATTACCTCTATCATGATAAATTTTTTCAATTTATATATAATGTTAAACTTATTTGAATAAACTTTTTTAGAATTGTTATGGATAAGAGTTGGATGGTTTTACCGAGACAAATTGAGGAGTATAGAAATGGAGTTGAGTATTTATTACAATTTGCATTTTCTAATGCTAACATAAATGGAATGATTTTATGCCCTTGTGTGTGGTGTAAGATTGATATATTTGTTTGAAGAGAGATTGCTTATGATCATTTGACGGTTGATGGATTTATCAAAAGGTTATACTCACTGGGTAGCTCATGGAGAAATAGCATATAGTGCATCTACAAACTATGATTTTGTCCAATCTCGAAAGTGTTAGAGTGTATACTAAAAGTCTAGCTTTTGTAAACATTTATTTTTGAAATAAAAGAATCACATTGGTCAAATGTCTACATTTATTTGTTAAGTGTAGTTGTTCAATTAATTTATATTGTAGATAACATGGTGTGTGGTGTCACACACAGAAGATCATGTTATCAATTCTTTATAAATTATAAACAGTTGCTCACAACTAAGATGGAAAGGAACAAACCATTGGAATAGTCGTAGTGTAATTAGGTATTAGTTTATCTTGATTAATAAATTACACTAGTACACTCTAAGTGTATTGAGTAGGACCATTTAAGGTAAATTCTTTTTATACTGACTTAATAAAAGAACAAGACCTTAGTTATTATGGAAGTGTGTGCTCTTAATCCTAATATAATAACAAGCACATATATTTAGTATTTATTTCTTTGACTTATCAAAGGGTGAGATTTAGCTTGATAAATCAATAGGCCCGATAAGTTGGGAAATAATATTACTTATAGTGTGTGTTGTTGATTATAGAAGGAAACTGTGTCCTAGTCATCTAGGTTGAGAATGTCCCCAAGAGAAGCTCATAAGGATTGTCATGTTAAACCCTGCAGGTGGACTTAGTCCGACATGACAATGAGGTTGAGTGGTACTACTCTTGGACTAAGACATTAATTAAAATGAGTTGTCAGTAACTCAATTAATTAGTGAACATTCGATATCTTAAACACAGGGAGACTATCACACTCATGATGAGAAGGAGCTCATAATGTAATTTGGGATTGGTGCGGCAGTGCAATAATAACTCTCTAGTGGAATGAGTTATTGTTAATGAACTTGAGTTGTGTGTTCGGGGCGAACACGGAATACTCAAGCTCGTTGGGAGGCCAAAACCAATTTCTCCTCTAGGTCCCTGTCATAGCCTCATTAATGCCTCAAGTCCACTTATGAAAAGCCCTTCTTGGTATCCAAGAGGGGGTCGACCCATGGCTTGGTGACCATGCCATAGGGGCCGGCCAATTCCTTCTCAAAGGGGCTGGCCCTTTGCTTGGTGTCCAAGCAAAGAGGGGTCGGCCACAATAATTCATAATAGGAGGGGTCTTTTGAATTTTTAAAATCTTCTCTTTGTAGATATCTACAAGTTTTAAAAGAGATGTTTTAAAATTTAAAACTTTCTTTATTTGAATTAGGCCACATGGTTTAAAAGAGAGTTTTAAAAGTTTTAAAACTTTCCTTATTTAACCATCCTCATGGTTTTTAAAAAGAGAGTTTTAAATTTAAAACTTTCCTTTTATGTAACCATGTTAAAAAAAGAAATTTTAAAAGAGAAGTTTTAAATTTTAAAACTTGGTTTTAATTTTTAAAAACTTTCCCTTTTTAACATCCACTTTAGATAATTAAAAGAGAGCTTGTAAAATTTTATAAGAGCTTCCTTCTTTGCTTATAAAATTTTTACAAGAATCATTTTCTTCCTTTTAAGGGGTCGGCCACCCTTGCTTGGTGCCCAAGCAAGGGGCCGGCCAATCAAATCAATGATTGATTCAATCAATGATTGAATGAATCAAGAGAAAGGAAAAGGAAAAATAAAAGGGGAAAAGGAAAAACAAGATAAAGATTTTAATTTTTATAAAAAGTCTTTCCTTATTTGCCTTGGGCAAGTAATATAAAAGAAGGAGAGAGGAGACCTCATGTATTATCAATTCTTATTCTCTTGTTGAGCTCTCTATTGTGGTCGACCCTCTCTCCCTTCCCTTTCCCCTTGCTCTCTTTGGTTCCTTGGTGGTGGTGGTGGCCAGATTTTAGAGAAGGAGGAAGAAGTCTTTGGGTGGTGTTCATCTTGGAGGATCGTCGCCCACACGACGTCCAAGGCGAGGCGAGGAATACGGCAGAAGATCTCGAGGCTATTAGCATACAAAAAAAAGGTATAACTAGTAATTGTTTTTCGCATCATGCTAGTTATTTTTCTTTGTATGAATTCCAAACACAAGAGGTATTAGATTATAGTTTTTCAAATTTGTAATTCGAGTTGTATTTTTTTTGTTTTTCGAATTTGTGATTCGATTGTTCTTTTCGGTTAAACCTAATGTTATTTTAGGAAATTAAATATTGAATTTCTATTAAAGGCTTTATCGAGGCAGTGGTGGATGATCTCATACCCAAGAAGGTCTAATGCCTCGCCATGTTTGACCTGGGAGCGATTTTAGAAATAAATATTTAATTAACTTTATAACATAGGTTGATTTGGATCAATAGTGTTAAGTTTCGCTTGCGATCCAAATCTAAATCATTAAGAACAGATAAGTTAAATTTGGAATCAATAATGTTAAGTTCCGTTTGCGATTCCTAATTTAACTTCTAAAGAACACAATAGGTTGTTTAGGAAAGGTTCGACACTTGTACAAAATTTTTATACAGTGAAACCGGTACGATCTTCCTAGGACCAACCTATCAGAGCTAGGGTTTGCCTCTGTGCGTTTGGTTTTCAAATAGATTATGCACATGTCATACATAATTTAGACGGGATAATAGTAGGATATGCTAACTTTGTGGTTGCAGACTCCAACTATTATGGCATATAGACATTGTGTGTGATTGGACCCTTGGATATGTCAAGGGCATTTTATTGTGTGTGCATGATTGTAATATTAAATATAGCAGGAGCTGTATTAGTTATTAGGATTTTACATTTTTGTTTCGATCTAGATTACATGTATATTCCTTTATGGAATATAGGATCGATATATGTAAAATTCTATTTTTGTCGCGGATCGTATCCTTGCGAGGCGTGGTGTTATTGGAGGACCAGAAGCGCAGCAGAAAAGGAAGCTCGATGGACCTGACGGCATGATCCCTAGGGATGGCAGCACATGAAAGATAGTGATGGAAGAAGTCATAATAGTTGGAAAATTAATTTCCATATTTATTGCTTTTATTTACTGTGATGTGTGTTTGCATGTGATGTATGCTAGCATAGGTTAAAATTCCTTATTTTAAACAACTAAGTGGGAGAGGGATTTTTAAATAAATTCCACGGTCTCCATAACTGGTTTGTAAGTGATGTGAACAAACTTGCGTGTTGGCTCTGAGTGCCTTCCTCCATATCGGATGAGTTTGTTTGCGGATCACTAGATCAAACTTCCATTTTGGATGACTATAGGAAATTAATTAAGAGTGTGTGATCTTCCCCATCGGAAGTGGCACAATCTTATTAATGGACTAAGTGTCAAGTAATGGTATACACTTAGGCACGTCTAATAGTATCCTCCCCATCGGAGTCACTACTATTATTTGTGTGACCGAAGGAAAACTAACTATTAATTTTATTTGTCATAAAGTTAGGTTGACAAGAATAAAATTAATAGGTAAAACCTCCTCTTACAAATGTTTGATTTTGTATACGCCCACACTATCGTGACATGTAAAATTCACGGTGATTTGAGGTGTTGATTAATTTAAAATAGTATTATTTGAGGAATCAATATTATTCTAAATTTAGAGTCTTGACCAAAGTTTATTTTGTGATTCTTAGGATGACTTTCAATCCACTGGCCATTATTCTGAAAGAGAATAGACTTACTGGTCCAAATTATATAGATTGGAAAAGAAATCTGGATATTGTCTTAACTGCTGAAAGCTATAAGTTTGTACTGTCAGAGGTATGCCCCGATACACCTAACAGTGATTCTACCCCAGAGGTGATTGAGCATCATAAGAAATAGGTAAAAGCAGATGAGATGGCGCGGTATTACATTTTGGCTTCAATGTCAAATATATTGCAACATCAGTATCAAGATTTACCAACTGCTTATGATATAATGAATAATCTCAAAGAACTCTTTGGACACCAGAGTCGAATTACTAGGCAAGAAGTAATGAGAAAGTTAATGACAACTACCATAACAGAGGGGACTCCCGTAAGGATCATATCCTAAAGATGATGCTTATTTGAACGAAATATAAATCCTTGGAGGAGAAATCGATGGGGAACCCCAGGTCGATATCATTCTCCAAACGCTACCCAGAAGTTTTGAGCATTTTCGCCTGAACTATAATATGAATAAAAGGATGTATTTATTGGCGAAACTACTGACAGAACTTCAGGCAGCAAAAGGGTTATTTCATCAAAATTCTCAGATTCACTATGCTGAAAATGGTTCTACTTCTAAATCGAAAGGCAAGAAGAAGAAGAAACGGGTTGTCTCAGCAAAGAAGGTGAATAAACCTCAGGGCACAGGACAAAAAGCTGGAATGAAGAAGCCGAAGGACAAGCGCTTCATCTGCAAGCAGTCAGGACATTGGAAAGTGGACTATCCTCGTAGGAAAGAGAATAATAAAGGTATATCTCATGCTCTAGTAGTTGAAACATGTTTAGCAGTGTTATCTACCAGCACCTGGTGTGTAGATACAGGAGCCACTGATCATATTTGTAACTCTTTGCAGGGGTTCCAGGAAACCCGACGACTATTTGAAGGAGAGATAACCATCTACATGGGCAATGCTACTAAGGTGGTCACTGTTGCAATGGGAGACGTCTACTTCTCTTTTGATAGGCATAGAAGTTTGATTTTAAGAAATTGTCTTTATGTACCCAGTTTTAGAAAGAATTTAATTTCAGTTTCTAAACTGTATTTGGATGGATATTCTGTTTCTTTCAATAACAATGTAGTTATAAAGAGAAATAGGGTTATTATCTGTTCTGGTACATTGGTTGACAATTTATATACTTTAAATCCAATTTCTCCCTCAAGGCAACAAATGGAAATTAATAATACATCTTCTAACTCTAATAAGTGAAAAGAACCTTCGGAAATGAACCAAACATATCTTTGGCATCTAAGGCTTGGTCATATTAACTTAAGTAGGATTCAAAGGCTTATAGCCGATGGACTCTTGGGTTCATTAGAGTTGGAAAATTTTCCAACCTGTGAATCTTGCTTGGAAAGTAAAATGACCAAGAGACCTTTTAACGCCAAGAGGTATAGAGCCAAAGATGTGTTAGAACTGGTTCATTCTGATTTGTGTGGTCCTATGTCTATCCAGGCATGAGGTGGTTTCGAATACTTTGTCTCTTTTATAGATGATTATTCAAGATACGGATACATTTACTTGATGTGTCGTAAGTTTGAGTGCTTTGATAAGTTCAAAGAGTACAAGACTGATGTGGAGAAACGTCTTGGTAAAAGTATCAAAACACTACGGTCTGATCGTGGTGGCGAATACCTCTTAGGAGAGTTTAGGAATTACTTATCAGAGGTCGGGATTCAATCCCAGTTGTCCGCACCTGGTACACCCCAACAGAATGGTGTGGCAGAACGAAGGAATAGGACTCTTATGAAGATGGTTAGATCGATGATGAGTTATTCAGAATTACCAAATTCGTTTTGGGGATACGCTCTGGAAACAACAGTGCACATTCTGAACTTAGTACCTTCTAAATCAGTACCCTCTACTCCCACAGAATTATGGAATGGGTGAAAACCTAGTCTAAGACATATTCAGATTTGGGGTAGTCCAGCATATGTGCTGAAAGCAGATGCTGATAAGTTAGAATCTCATACAGAAGTTCGCGTGTTTGTGGGCTATCCTAGAGGAAGGAAATGTGGTTTATTTTATAGTCCTAAAGACTAAAAGGTTATTGTTAGAACCAATACTCAGTTTTTAGAAGAAGACTATATAATAGACCACAATCCCAAAAGTAAAATTGTTCTAGAAGAAATAAGAGAGGGCACGTCTACTTCAGTACCAATAGTACAAGATGGAGTACCACAAAAGACTGCAACACGTGTCACACATGATACACAACCGCAGATAGTGCCTCGTCGTAGTGGGAGGGTTGTGAGGCAACCAAAGAGATTCATGTTTTTGGGAGAGTCTTCGGACTTGATCCCGGGTAAACATGAACCTAATCCCCGGGCATATGACGAAGCACTCCAAGATATAGATGTAGTATCTTGGAAAAAGGCAATGAATTCTGAAATAGAGTCTATGTATTTTAATAAGGTCTGGGAGCTTGTAGAACCACCAGATGGTGTAAAAGCCGTTGGATGCAAGTGGATCTACAAAAGGAAAAGAGGGGCAGACGGGAAGGTAGAAACCTTCAAAGCAAGGCTTATTGTGAAAGGGTATACTCAGAAAGAGGAAATCGATTATGAGGAGACTTTTTCACCGGTAGTCATGCCAAAGTCTATCCGGATACTCTTATCCATTGCCGCTCATATGGATTATGAGATTTGGCAAATGGATGTCAAGACAGCTTTCCTTAACGGAAGTCTTAAAGAAAACATCCATATGAAGCAACCAGAAGGGTTCATTAAAAAAGGCAAAGAGCATCTAGTGTGCAAGCTCAATCGGTCCATTTATAAACTGAAGCAAGCTTCAAGATCTTGGAACATCCGGTTTAATGAAGTAATCCAGTCATATGGATTTATTCAGTGTCCGGATGAGTCTTGTGTATACAAGAAGTGTAACGGAAACGTAGTGGTATTTCTTGTATTATATGTAGATGACATTTTGTTAATTGGCAACAATGTCAAAGTGTTATCGGACGTAAGGGTATGGTTGTCCAAACAATTTGATATGAAGGATTTAGGAGAATGTGCACACATTCTTAGGATCAAAGTCATAAGGGATCACAAGAAAAAAATGTTGTGTCTGTCTCAAGCTTCATATATAGATACAATTCTTGCTCGTTTTAGCATGCAGTACTCCAAGAAAGGTTTCTTACCTTTTAGGCATGGAGTAGCTTTATCTAAAGAGATGTCTCCGAAGACATCAAAGGAGATAGAGGACATGAAGACAGTTCCTTATGCTTCGGCTGTGGGAAGCCTAATGTATGCAATGTTGTGTACGAGACCTGATATTTATTTTTCCGTGGACATGGTTAGCAGATATCAGAGTAACCCTGGACAAGGACATTGGACTGTTGTAAAACATATATTGAAGTACCTAAGAAGGACTAGAGATTATATGCTAGTTTACCAAACAAACGATTTGCTCCCTGTTAGTTACAGGATTCAGACTTCCAATCAGATAGGGACAACAGTAAGTCTACAACAGGCTATGTGTTTACTTTAGGAGGTGGAGCTATTGCATGGAGGATTGTTAAGCAGAAATGCGTATCAGACTCAACCATGGAAGCTGAGTATGTGGCAGCCTCTGAGGCAGCTAAAGAAGTTGTATGGCTCAGAAACTTTCTAATGGACTTAGCTATGATTCCTGGTTTGCCCAAAATCATCACAATTTATTGTGATGATAGCGGTGCAGTTGCAAACTCGAAGGAACCATGAGCCCATAAGGCGAGTAAACATATAGAGCACAAGTACCACCTAATACGAGACATCGTCAAGCGAGGAGAAGTTGTCGTCGCCAAGATTGCATCAGCAGATAACCTGACAGATCCTTTCACTAAGGCCCTTCCGGCGAAAGCTTTTGATCGGCATGTGGAGGGTGTTGGCTAGTCCTAGGAAAATCGTACCAGTTCCACTGTACAAAAATTTTGTACAAGTGTCGAACCTTTCCTTAAATAACCTATTGTGTTCTTTAGAAGTTAAATTAGGAATCGCAGACGGAACTTAACATCATTGATTCCAAACATAACTTATCTGTTCTTAATGGTTTAGACTTGGATCGCAAGCGGAACTTAACACTATTGATCCAAATCCACCTACGTTATAAATTCAATTAAATATTAATTTTCAAAATTAGCTTCCAGGACTGCATGGCGAGGCACATGACCTTCTTGGGTATGGGAGCATCCACCACCACCTAGATAAAACCTTTTAAGGAAAGCTAATATTTAATTTCCTTATATAACTCTAGGTTTAACCAAAAAGAGCAATCGAATCACAAATTCGAAAAACAAAGAAAAACACAAACACGAATTACTAATTCGAAAAACTAGATCTAATGCCTCTTGTGTTTGGAATCCATACAAAGAAAAATAACTAGCATGATGCAAAAAACAATTACTAATTATATCTTTTCTTTGCAAGCTAATGACCTCAAGATCTTCTGTCGTACTCCTCGCCTCACCTTGGACGTCGTGTGGGCGACGATCCTCCAAGATGAACACCACCCAAAGCTTTCTTCTCCTTCTTCTAATATTCGGCCACCACCAACAAATAGCAAAAGAGAGCAAAGGGAAAGGGAGAAGGGAGAGGGTTGGCCGCATCAAGAGGATCACCAAGCAAAAGAATAAGAGTTGTATCTTATAAGGCTTCCTCACCCCTTCTTTTATATTACTTGCCCAAGGCAAATAAGGGAAGAATTTTTACAAAAATTAAAATCTTCCTCTAGTTTTTAACTTTTCCCTTTTTATTTTTCCTTTTCTTTCCTCTTGATTGAATCAATCACCAAATCAATGATTGGCTTGATTTAATCTTGGTCGGCCCCTTGCTTGGGCACCAAGCAAGGGTGGCCAGCCACTTATAGAAAGGAATAAAAAAAAATTTTATAAAATTTACAAGAAGAAATCTTCTTATAAAATTTTATAAGCTCTATTTCCTAAAGTGGATGTTAAAAAAGAAAGTTTTAAAAAATTAAAACCATGTTTTAAAATTTAAAACTTCTCTTCAAAAATTTTCTTTTTTAACATGAATAGAAAATTTTAATTTTTAAAACTTCTCTTCCTTTTTTTCTAAAACCACGAGGATGGTTAAAAAGGAAAGTTTTAAAACTTTTAAAACTCTCTATTAAACCATGTGGCCTAATTCAAATAAGGAAAGTTTTTAAAATTAAAATCTCTCTTTTAAAACTTATAGTTTTCTACAAAGAAAAGATTTTAAAAATTCAAAGCACCCCTCCTATTTGAATTTATTATAGTCGGCCCCTACTTGCTTAGTCACCAAGCAAGAGGGCTAGCCCTCTTAAAGAGATGGTGGTTGGCCATTGCTTGGTCACCAAGCAATGGGTCGGCCTCCTTTCTTGGACACCAAGAAGGGATTTTAATGAGTGGTTTATAAGGCACTAATGAAGCTACGACAGGGACCTAGAGGAGAAATTAGTCTTGGCCTTCTGATGAGCTTGAGTATCCCGTTTTCGCCCAGAACACACAACTCAAGGTTATCAACAATAACTCATTCCACTAGAGAGTTATTATTGCACTACCGCACCAATTCCAAATTACATTTATGGGCTCCTTCTTATCATGAGTGTGTTAGTCTCCCTGTGTTTAAGATAACGAATGCCCACTAATTAAGTAAGTTACTGACAACTCAATTAATATCTAAGTCCAAGAGTAGTACCACTCAACCTCATTGTCATGTCGGACTAAGTCCACCTGCAGGGTTTAACATGGCAATCCTTATGAGCTCCTCTTGGGGACATTCTCAACCTAGATAATTAGGACACAGTTTCCTTCTATAGTCAACAACACACACTATAAGTAATATCATTTCCCAACTTATCGGACCTATTGATTTATCAAGCTAAATCTCACCTTTGATAAGTTAAAGAAATAGATACTAAATATATATGCTTGTTATTATATTAGGATTAAGAGTACATACTTCCATAATAACTAAGGTCTAGTTCTTTTATTAAGTCAGTATAAAAAGAACTTACCTAAAATGATCTTACTCAATACACTTAGAGTGTACTAGTGTAATTTAATAGTCAAGATAAACTAATACCTAATTACACTACGATTATACCAATGGATTGTTCCTTTCCATCTTAGTTGTGAGCAACTGTTTATAACATGATCTTCTGTGTGTGACACCACACACCATGTTATCTACTTTATAAATTAATTGAACAACTATATTCAACAAATAAATATAGACATCTGACCAATATGATTCTTTTATTTCAAAAATAAATGTTTACAAAACCTAGGTTTTTAGTATACACTCTAACAGAGGGGATGAGAATCAGATGTATGGCAGCAGATATGGCAGCTTAGTCTTTTAGTATAAGTGGGAGATTGTTAGAGTGTATACTAAAAGCCTAGTTTTTGTAAATATTTATTTTTGAAATAAAAGAATCACATTGGTCAAATATCTACATATATTTGGTAAGTGTAGTTGTTCAATTAATTTATATTGTAGATAACATGGTGTGTGATGTCACACATAGAAGATCATGTTATCAGTTCTTTATAAATTATAAATAGTTGCTCACGACTAAGATGGAAAGGAACAAACCATTGGAATAGTCGTAGTGTAATTAGGTATTAGTTTATCTTGACTAATAAATTACACTAGTACACTCTAAGTGTATTGAGTAGGACCATTTAAAGTAAGTTGTTTTTATACTGACTTAATAAAAGAACAAGACCTTAGTTATTATGGAAGTGTGCGCTCTTAATCCTAATATAATAACAAGCACATATATTTAGTATTTATTTCTTTGACTTATCAAATGGTGAGATTTAGCCTGATAAATCAATAGGCCCGATAAGTTGGGAAATGATATTACTTATAGTGTGTGTTGTTGATTATAGAAGGAAATTGTGTCCTAGTCATCTAAGTTGAGAATGTCCCCAAGAGGAGCTCATAAGGATTGTCATGTTAAACTCTACAGGTGAACTTAGTCCAACATGACAATGAGGTTGAGTGGTACTACTCTTGGACTAAGACATTAATTAAAATGAGTTGTCAGTAACTCAATTAATTAGTGGACATTCGATATCTTAAACACAGGGAGACTAACATACTCATGATGAGAAGGAGCCCATAATGTAATTTGGGATTGGTGCGGTAGTGCAATAATAACTCTCTAGTGGAGTGAGTTATTGTTGATGAACTTGAGTTGTGTGTTTGGGGCGAACACGAGATACTCAAGCTCGTCTGAAGGTCAAAGCCAATTTCTCCTCTAGGTCCCTGTCGTAGCCTCATCAATGCCTCAAGTCCACTTATGAAAATCCCTTTTTGGTGTCCAAGAGGGGGCCGACCCATGGCTTGGTGACCAAGCTATAGGGGTCGGCCAATTCCTTCTCAAAGGGGTCGGCCCTTTGCTTGGTGTCCAAGCAAAGAGGGGTCGGTCACAATAATTCATAATAGGAGGGGTGTTTTGAATTTTTAAAATATTCTCTTTGTAGATATCTACAAGTTTTAAAAGAGAGATTTTAAAATTTAAAACATTCCTTATTTGAATTAGGCAACATGGTTTAAAAGAGAGTTTTAAAAGTTTTAAAACTTTCCTTATTTAACCATCCTCATGGTTTTTTAAAAGAGAGTTTTAAATTTAAAACTTTCCTTTTTGTAACCATGTTAAAAAAGAAAATTTTAGAAGATAAGTTTTAAATTTTAAAACTTGGTTTTAATTTTTAAAAACTTTCCTTTTTTAACATCCACTTTAGGTAATTAAAAGAGAGCTTGTAAAATTTTATAAGAGCTTTCCTTCTTTGCTTATAAAATTTTTACAAGAATTATTTTCTTCCTTTTAAGGGGTCGGCCACCCTTGCTTGGTGCCCAAGCAAGGGGCCGGCCAATCAAATCAATGATTGATTCAATCAATGCAAGAGAAAGGAAAAGAAAAAATAAAAGGGGAAAAAGAAAAATAAGAAGAAGATTTTAATTTTTAAAAAAAGTCTTTCCTTATTTGCCTTGGGAAAGTAATATAAAAGAAGGGGAGAGGAGACCTCATGTATTATCAATTTTTATTCTCTTGTTGAGCTCTCTATTGTGGTCGGCCCTCTCTCCCTTCCCTTTCCCCTTGCTCTCTTTGGTTCCTTGGTGGTGGTGGTGGTCGGATTTTAGAGAAGGAGGAAGAAGGCTTTGGGTGATATTCATCTTGAAGGATCGTCGCCTACACGACATCCAAGGCGAGGCGAGGAATACGACAGAAGATCTCGAGGTTATTAGCATACAAAGAAAAGGTATAACTAGTAATTGTTTTCTGCATCATACTAGTTATTTTTCTTTGTATGAATTCCAAACACAAGAGGCATTGATTCTAGTTTTTTGAATTTGTAATTCGAGTTGTGTTTTTTTTGTTTTTCGAATTTGTGATTCGATTGTTCTTTTCGGTTAAACCTAATGTTATTTTAGGAAATTAAATATTGAATTTCTATTAAAGGCTTTGTCGAGACAGTGGTGGATAACCCATACCCAAGAAGGCCTAGTATCTCGTCATGTTTAACCTGGGAGCCGATTTTAGAAATAAATATTTAATTAACTTTATAACATAGGTTGATTTGGATCAATAATGTTAAGTTTCGCTTGCGATCCAAATCTAAACCATTAAGAACAGATAAGTTAAATTTGGAATCAATAATGTTAAGTTCCGTTTACGATTCCTAATTTAACTTCTAAAGAACACAATAGGTTGTTTAAGAAAGGTTCGACATTTGTACAAAATTTTTGTACAGTGGAACCGGTACGATCTTCCTAGGACCAACCAACAGAAAGGATGCAGATGATATGCAAGGATTAGTTTACGAGGCATTTGGGATTCCAGAGCATAATGATAGTATTATTAGCACATCAGCATTTGAAAATGATAAAGAGAATCCAACTAGAGAGGCAGAGAAATTCTATAAATTAATTGATGGTTCACAAAATGAATTATATCCAAGTTGTAAGAAATTCTCAAAACTTGCATTTATTATTCGTTTGCTTCACTTAAAGTGTCTAGGGAAAATGACCAACAAGATTTTTGATATGCTTTTAAATTTATTGAGAGAAGCATTTCCAAATGCAATGGATGATTTGCCTAAGTCGTACTATGAAGCAGAAAAATTGATGAAGCAATTAGGACTTGGTTACGAAAAGTTTGATGCTTGTCCTAATGATTACACTTTGTTTTGGAGGTTAGATAAAGATAGAATTCAATGCAAAATATGTAGTGAGCTTAGATGGGAAACAACTGAAAATGATCCTACTGGTGAGAAGAGAAAAATCGCACGTAAGGTTTTATGGTATTTTCCAATAAAGCCTAGATTACAATGTTTGTTCATGTCATCCAAAACAGCATCCCATATGAGATGGCATTCTGAATCCCGTACAAAGGATGGTTACATGTGGCATCTGGCTGACTCTCCATCTTGGCAAACATTTGACCATAAGAACCCAGAATTTGCAAAGGATCCTAGGAACATAAGGCTTGGTTTAGCATCAGATGGATTTAATCCATTCAAAAATATGAGTGTGACACATAATACGTGGCCAGTTATTTTAATGTCATATAATCTTCCACCATGGATGTGTATGAAGCAACCATACTTTATGTTGTCACTATTGATACCTGGCCCATCCGCTCCAAGGAATAATATCGGCATCTACTTGCAACCTCTTATTGCAGATTTGAAGGATTTATGGGAGATAGGAGTTCAAACATCTGATGCATCAACTAAACAGAAATTTAAATTGCATGTTGCATTACTATGGGCAATAAGTGATTTCCCTGGATATGCAAACCTATCCGGATGGAGTACTAAAGGAAAACTTGCATGCCCAGTGTGTCATCAATTTACACATTCTTAATGATTAAAACATGGTTGAAAATATTGTTATATGGGTCATCGGAGGTTTTTAAATAGTGATCATGTATTTCGAAAAAATCTCAATTTTTTGATGGCACAGAAGAGCATGGAAGACCACCACCTATACTATCAGGAGACATGGTGATAATGAGGTCTGGGGTTCGAATCTCGGCAAAGCCGAGGTAAATACCTTCCTTATGTGCTAATCACTATTCCAAAGGCTAGTAGTCGCCCATGATTTACCTCCTCCGTGTTGGCCTTGGGACGGGTTGGTGTGGGCGCTAGGGGCGAGCGTATTTGCCTTTTTGCCACAAGGAGACATGGTGATAATGAGTTGAAAATTTTGAAATGTACTTTTGGAAAAACAGTTAATGATAATTTAGCTCTGCCATTCAATTGGAAAAAAATGAGTATATTTTTTGATTTATCATATTGGAAAGATAATGTAATACGTCACAATCTTGACCTTATGCATATTGAAAAGAATGTATGTGAATCTATTTGTGGGACATTGCTGAATATAGAAGGAAAATCGAAAGATAATCTCAAATCATGACTTGATTTGCAAGAAATGGGGATAAGATCATCACTTCGTCCTATTGAGAAATGATCAAATAAAGTTTATTTACCTCTCGCATTTTTTCAATGGGGAAAAAGAGAAGGATATATTTTGCAAGGTCTTAAAAAAATCAAAGTTCCAGATGGCTATGCATCCAATATATCACGATGTGTTCAAATGAAACCGACAAAATTAAGTGGTCTAACAAGTCATGACAATCACATCTTGATGCTGCAATTATTGCCAGTAGCACTACGCAAAATTTTATCTAAATATATTTGGATTCCTTTGATTAGATTAAGTAGATATTTTCAATAGTTATATTGTAAAGTAATTTCTCCTACAGATTTGGTTCGTTTAAAGAGAGATATTGCAGTGATTCTATGTGAATTGGAAAAGATTTTTCCTCAATCATTTTTTGACATAATGGTTCATCTAACTATTCATTTGGCAACTAAAGTACAATTTGTTGGGTCAATTCACTATCGTTGGATGTATCTAATTGAAAGGTATTATACAAATCTTATTGATATTTTTTAAAAAATAGTTTGTTAGATAAATAATACAAATTGTTGTGTTCTGACACAAGGTACTTAGGAACATTAAAGTCTTATGTTCGAAATAGAAGTAGACCAGAAGGATCTATTGTTGAAGGGTATTTAGCTGATGAATGTTTGACATTCTGCTCTTTATATTTAGCAGATTATGTAGAGATAAGATTTAATCAATCATCAAGAAATGATGATATAAATATTGACTCTACATTTACATTAGATGTGTTCAACTACTCAGGTTATGCACTTGGAAAGACCATTGCAACTAAGTTTGACATTGAGATATTAAAGAAGGCACATCAATATGTATTATTCAATTATCATCACGCCCAATCTTATATAGAGTATGTTTTTATTATATAAATCATATGTTTAAATATATAACTATTTAAGAATCTTTATTTATAAATTTATTATTATTCTTTTTTGTAGTGAACATCGAAGAATTCTGAATCAAAGTCATTCTCATATTCCACCACACCAAATTGAGCGTTTACATAGTGAAATGTTTTCCTCATGGTTTGCCAGTCATGTAAGTTGTGTTGTAATAGTTATTAAAACTATATGTTATAATTATTTTCAAATATGATTGATTAAGTACTTATTGTATGATAGATTGAAGATACAAATCTTCCAGCAGATGATCCAGTGTCAAATGATTTGAGATTAATTGCTAGAGGCCCGGATGCCATTGGCATACAATATGAAAAAATCATTTCAAATGGATTTAGGTTTCATATAAAGGAAGTGGAACGTAAGAGAAAAACTAAAAATTGTGGTGTAACTGTTAAGTCAACTACTTCAAGTTATTCAAGTATAAGAGATCATAATCTAGTATTAAGTGAACTTGATTACTATGGGATTTTACAAAATGTGATTGAGTTAAACTATGGAGGAGGTTGAAAAGTTAAGTTATTTGAGTGTGAGTGGGTCTCCAAAGGCAAACGGCTAAAATTAGATGAGGATGGTTTTGTGTTAGCAAATTTTAAAAATGTTAAGCATCATAACGAACCTTATATTTTAGCATCTCAGGCTATGCAAGTATTTTATGTGGAAGATCCAATTGATTGTGATTGGCATGTCATTATCACCACTGATGCACGAGAAAAGCATAAAATGCAGCCTGTGGCAGATGTTGATACATATCTTCAAAGTAATATTCGTAATTCTGAAGACTACAATGAACATGAAGAAGTGGTTTGGATTCGTGATGATGTTGCAAAAGTAGAAATTGATACCGATTTGTGATGAAAATTTATCTGGTTCATGCATTTATGTTTATTTAATTATCATTGTAATAATAGTACAATATGGATTTTTATATGATGATTGAATGATATATGGTGTTATGCACTTCATTTTTCATGTTTAACTTTTGTGCATAGATAGTGATGATGTACTTCGTAATACTAATAGGAAAAAAAGAGGTCTTACATTTATATTTGATATTAAAAGGTTTATGATTCTGTATTATCTATAATTTGTAACTAACTGTTATTTGTAGTAGGAATGACTCCTAAGCGTCGAACTAATAGGAAATCTCCCTTTAAACTTCAAACTGAGATTGATATGCAACCATCAGCTATGTGTACAAATCACACAGATCGACATTCAATTGAACAAGGTTTTATTTAAAATTATGCATATAAAATTCTTATTTGCATTTTTTTACTTGAATCAATACTTTTATATATGGTGAAAATATGCAAGGTGCCTTGAATAACCAAAGAGATGCAGCTTCAAATCAATTCCATATTGATGTACAAGATCATATCCCACATGTTGAAAATAATTCTTTAGTTCCAGACCAAAATGATGATATGAACGAAAAATCTAATGAAGGTAACATATATGAAAATTCTAATAATTTATTTTATTATTTATATTCTGTCTTAAATATCTTTTTTTTATATGTGCACAGATAGTGATGATGTACTTCGTAATACTAATAGGAAAAAAAAAAGAGGTCCTACATTTATATTTGATATTAGAAGGTTTATGATTCTTTATTATCTATAATTTGTAACTAACTATTATTTGTAGTAGGAATGGCTCCTAAGCGTCGAACTAATAGGAAATCTCGCTTTAAACATCAAACTGAGATTGATATGTAACCATCAGCTATGTGTACAAATCACACAGATCGACATTCAATTGAACAAGGTATTATCTAAAATTATGCATATAAAATTCTTATTGCATTTTTTTACTTAAATCAATATTTTTTTTATATATGGTGAAAATATGCAAGGTACCTTGAATAACCAAAGAGATGCAGCTTCAAATCAATTCCATGTTGATGTACAAGATCATATCACACATGTTGAAAATAATTCTTTAGTTCCGGACCAAAATGATGATATGAACGAAAAATATAATGAAGGTAACATTCAAGAAAATTATAATAATTTATTTTATTATTTATATTCTGTCTTAAATATCTTTTTTATATGTGCACAGATAATGATGATGTACTTCATAATAGAAATAGAAAAAAAGAGGTCCTACGTTTATGAAAGAAATTTGGGGTCGATCTAGTACATTACCACGCATTGAGATTACATGTGATGATATGGGGCGTCCTATAGGAATAAAAAGAAATAAATTTATTGATTTCTTGGGATCTTTGGCAAGAAATGGTAAGTATTGTCCAATTGATGTGGAAAATTGGCATAAAATGTCAACGGACAAAAAGAAAGACATGTTAAATGTTATAAAGGTAACTAAAACACTTTTGCATTATTTTAGTGTTTAAGACTTTTAATTTATGCAATGATAATTTATCTAAATATTTTTGGTAGGAAAAGTATGATCTTCCTCCGGGGACAAAAAATTGGACACTACGCTCAATAGTAAAAAAATGGAGAAAATGGAAGTCGAAACTTAAAAACAAATACTATAATCTTGAATTATCAATTCATGTCCTTTTAGAATAGAGAGATGAAAGAGCTCATGCCGAACAGTATATGGGACTAATTACTTTTTGGAATAAAGAAAAATCAAAGGTAGACAATATTTTTTTATGTAGAATATAATTTGATTCTAATCGTATATAGTTTTTTATTTTGAGTAACATGTGTGTATTTCAATATATTAGGAAACGTACGAAAAAATAAAGCTACCAGAAAGCACAAGATAATGCATCAAACCACTGGAAGGACATCTTTTGCTCAAGTGCAACACAAATTAGTAATTCTTCTTATTCATATTATAATTCTATATGTGTTTTAGTATCCCCAAACTTTTTAAATGGTAGAGTTTGCCTTTTGCACATTAACCTCAAGAAAATTTTGAATTTTATTGATTGAGTAGAGTTTATTGTTGTCAGCGATATATTATGTAGTACATGAATTACAGCAAATGAGTTAGGTATGGTGGATCTTAAAATGCTTTAGAGAATTTACCATTGGGATCCATGAATAGGCTTCTCCTGATGCAATGATGAGATCAGGAGGTACTGGATTTTTGCAGAGTGTAGTAAAAATGTGGCAAAAAAGGCAAAAATGTGGCAGAGTGTAGCAAAAAGCAACCAAAGGATTTTTTTAATAAGAGGCAGATAATGGAAAACATACTCCGCAGCCTTAAGTTACTCTTTGGAAACACTGAGAAAGGCTCAGTAATTGGTGTACACCTAGATCTTACAATTACAAACACTGAGAAAGGCTATTGAAAAATCTATTTCTCATGTGAGGTCATGCACTAGAAACACATACTGAATGGGTTCACGACTAAAGAGAATCTACAGATTTGCTATCCATTATCAAAAGAAATAAAACAAGCAGTAGTTTATTCAAGCCACATTCAAACATGATACAAAAGAGTAAACTTTAGTTATAAACAAGTTCACCAAACTCAATGGATCTTATAAGCCTCAAACACTGATTACTTTAATATAATATTTTTCTTTAAGCTTGATGCTCTTTAGAAAACATGCTTCTATTGATTAGCTTTATTAGCTTCTGTTGATTAGTTTTATTGAAGTAAATGAAGGTGGAAAACATGCTTATTAGATTGGGATGAACTTGAATATTTGCAAAAAAAAAAAAAAATGGCACCCCTCCATCACGAGTTGAATTATTCCAGACTTGCTTTACTCATGCCAATGGAAGTCCTTCAAGTAATATTGTAGCAGAAAAGATTGGTAAGCTATTTTATAATCTTCAACTATGTTGTAGCAACAATGATTTATTTTAATTATCATTATATATTTAATAAGTATCAACATGTCATGTTTTGATAAAGGCTGCAATGAGTGAATTAACAAATCAACTTCCTTAAGATTCTAATGATTCAGTGAATCAGAATGATATATTTGCTCAAATCATGGGACCAAATAAACTTGGTCGAGTACGTATGCTTGGTGATGGTGCTAGTCCATCTGATTTATGGGGAGAAGTTCCTAGCCGTGGCACATGCAATCGACTAGTGATGGAACAACAGACAAAATTACAAAAAATGGATAAGCAAATTAAAAAGCAAGGCCAACATATTGCAATGTTAGAAGCTAAAATTTTTTATCAATCAAACCAGAGTCATTTTTCAAATTGCAATAGTAATCAACACACATCACCAAGTAGTTATCCACAAATGTCTGTTCCTCATCATCCATCTTTACGAGTAAGGTTTAATTAATTTCATTTTTATTATGCGTTTCACACATCTTTAAACTCTTCAAATTTTTAACTCTATTTTTCTTTTTTTAGATTGGATGTTCTATTTTGATCAAAAGTTTATTTGATTCAACGAAAATTGTGGCAAAAGGAGTGCTCCATAGCATGGATCCAAATACTATAGTAGGGAGACAAGCACTAGAACCAAATTGGTGTGAAGTAAGAATACAAGTTGTCCTAGAACCAGAAGAGAGTTTAATTAAACCTTATGATCTTTTACAAAAGTTTGAGGATACACTTAGAGGAATGATATCTTGGCCTTATCATCTGGTATATTTTTTACTTTTCATTGAAATATTATTAATTTTTTATATTTATCATGTAATTATAATTTTAAATAAATATGAAATGCATTTGTAGTTAACAGCAAATAAAGATTACTATTAGGTGAATATGAAATGATACTTTACATTTTGTCGTTTGGTATGATATTTAATCTTTATCATTATTTCTATTAACTTTTTGTCTTCATTGTTTTATTTCACTAATACAAATTTATTCATTGTATTTGTAGGTGATAGGTACTTGGATTTTTGTGAAGCAATATGACAGTTGAAGATGGTCTGCCCAGTTAGTTTTTATTTTATAAGACTTTGTTTTAAAACTTACTATTTTGAGTGTAGTGTGTTGTTAGTTTTGGATGTAAAGAACTTGTAGTTAGTTTGCATTTGTAACTTTAATTCAAATATTTGTTGGATGAATTTAGATTATCTATTTGCACTTTAAATTGTATTTTATAATTTTTTTCTATTCTAAATAGCGGATGGATTGTGATGATGTGCAAATATTGAATTCATGTTATATATTCTATATAAATATTAATGATCATTTTAAATATATTTATAAATTATTATAATGACATTTGTTAATGTCATAATAGATTAGTTAAGGTGACATTTAAAATGATTTTATAAATTATCTTTACTGACACTTTTTATTATCTTTATAAAAAAATATAAATAGCATAATAAATGAATGTTGGTGACATTTAGCGTTGTCACTGTTATAATGATAACATGACATATATAAATGTCCTTAAAAAAAGATTTTTTTTTGACATTTTAGAGTGTCGTTATATCTTTAAATTAGGACACTTTTGATGTTAGCATTGATATTGTATAACGACATTATAAAATGTCAGGAAATTGAGGAGGATCTAAGACGACATCACTTTATAGGACGTTTTTGGTAGATGTCACCAAAACGTTAGTGTCACAATAAATATGCAATAAGGATATTTATCTGTGTCATGATAGACTAATTTTCTTATAGTGAAAGTTCTTTCAAGAACTAAGAGATCATACACATAAGAGCTTTACTCGAAAAAGTTCCTTGTCATAAACTAGCTCCCTCCCTTATATAATGGGAGCAAGCAATTAAGATTACAAAGCATTCATAAAACCAGTTAAGAGTACCAATGCATGCATAAAACATCAGTTAAGAAATTTCAACTAATTACCCTATCTCACACAAGCAAAAGTTACTAAAATTAATAATCAATTTGACAATTTCAACATTTGCCCAGACAAATTCATATATTAGACACAAAATGCTAAAGGGCTTACAATTCAATACAATATCATACATTTATACTACAAATACCAAACTCTAACCTGAAATATCTATCCCTGACCCACTTGAAAACTAGGAGCAATCTAATTCCTATATCATTTCTATCCAATTTGAAACTAGCAGTAATATGATATGAGAGCAGATCTGCTGGTCCGCAAATTGCGGACCAGGGGATGGTCCACGACATAAGGACCTTTGATTTGGATGGACCCTACCTACTTAAAGATGGGGTCTATTCAAATCAAAGGTCCTCATCAATGGACCATCCTCTGATTCGTAATTTGCGGACCAGAGGATCCCTACTGAATATGATATACCCAGAGCATTCCTCACAAATTTGAAAATCATGATCAACCAAGCATATACATAGTCATAATGTTCCAATCATTCCAAACAAACTGATAAAATCATAATGTTCCAATTCATCTCCTAAACAATTGCACTACCAATCAAGCATATAGATAGTCAACAAAACCAGATTCACCAACACCAAACTACACAATATAGTGCTCAAATTGAAGTTCATTGATGAGGAATTGTATTTCTCGTTCCTCTCTGTTTTCATGTTCTTTGATGAATAATCATGCTCAGTCCTCCAATTCCTCTTACCATTTGTGTAGTAATTGTTGTTGTCTACCACATCTGCGATAACCCACTTCAACCACCCATGAGTGCTACAATAATAATACAACTTGCTTGGATTTTTTTTAAAATAGTTGTCTTTCTACCACAAACACAAGGGATGTTTTCAAATCGTAAGTTATCGATTGTGATGCTATTACAGGAAGACTGCATTGATGTAACCTACAACAATAAAATGGTATCATCATTTTAACAAACTTGGATCCTAATTTTTTTTTTCCGTAAATCTGATTGAAACATAAGTTTTACATTTCCACCCGAGTGAAAATCTTCATCCGATTGAAACCTTGTTAATATGCAAACTGCTACACTCAAATACTTACACTCCACAATGTAATTCTTTACTCGATGCTCTGTGCTTCTTTTGGGATGCAGGAACTGAGATGTTGAAAAGTTTGGGTAAATCCAACCAAAAATAACATATCATAAGAACAACAAAACATGTCTAATGTACCATGATGGTAGTTTTGTCAATTAAAAAATTTTGTTAAGACGTCAAAAATTAAATTGATGGTGAATGAGGGTAGGGACTGGGTTGTTACGTTTAACTTCTGAAAATATGAAGATCGGGTGTATTTTCTCTAAACTCTAGGTACCGGAATTTAATTCTCTCTAATTTATTTTATAGTATTTTTTTAAAAGTAAATAAATATTTAAAGGGAATTTATAATTTCAGTTCAAGAAAACATAATTTAAAGTTTCAAGTTTCACCTGGTCAGAAAGCTCATAGCTTATCCGGCTGCCTATAAAACCCTTTTCGCTTTTACTTTTCTCCATCGTCTACGGCGTTACGGGGGTCAGTTAATTAATCCTCTCTTTTTTTTGTTGTTCCCCTTCTTTCTTCTCCCGATTCCGGTGTCCGTTTCCCCTCGTCGTCCTCGATCGCCCCTCAATTCCAAGTTCTAGGGTTCCGATCCCAGCCCAATCGATCGAATCTCCGCTATGGGGAAGGGTTGCAAGTCGGCGTCGCACCAGCTGTTCAAGGACAAGGCCCGCAACCGGGTGGATGACCTCCAGGAGAAGTTCACCGACCTCCAATCGGCCCTCAAGGAGAGCCGCGCCGCCGATGTCGCCGTTCTCGAGGAACAGGTCCACCAGATGCTCCGCGAGTGGAAGGCTGAGCTCAATCAGGCTTCGCCTGCCACTTCCCTCCAAGTAATTTTAATCCAACCTAGCACTATTCGCTTTCCGGTTTTTTTGCTCTTGGCTTTGGCGAGTTGAAATTCTGGTTGATTCCACTTGGCCAGGGGCATACCCCGGACACTTCGGATCTGTTCTCCGAGACCCTGCGGCTGTTGCAGCTGAGGGAGGAGGAGGACGATGCGACGAGCAAGCTAGCCGAGTTGGCGTTCGTGAACGCGCCCAAGCCGGAACAGGTGGAGCTGCAGCAAACTGATGGTGTAGTCGTGCAAGGTGATGGACAACCCGCTACTTTCTTTCAAGAGGTAAATATTATCTTAGAGGAATTTTTGTTGTTTGCAGTGTTTTTGTGCGTGTTGTTTCCTTTCTTAGAGCACCCATGATTGTCTCTGTCCGCTGCTTTTAGAGTGGACTTTGTGTTTGTGATATTTGTGTTATCTTCCTGCACGCCGACCCTAAATAGTCTGGGCATGCAGCTGCTGTTATTTCCAGAAAGAAAACTAATCAGACTAGAAGTATTATTTTTTAAATCTCAAATTTTTCCTTTTATAGCTATTAATAAAGGAGATGAAATTTATTCAGGAGAGTGGGAATAAAGTTTGTACAAACTCTAGAGTGGCAGTGCCATCAGTTTAAGAGAAATCTTCAGTTGGTTCCAATGGCACAGGTATGTTGTATGGTCAGAAACATGCAACTAATGTAGCACACTGTCACAGCATAGAAAAAAAGAGGTGAAGAAGCATTTAGCTCATGTTCGTAAACCAAAGGAACAATTTGGTATAATTTTCTACATGATACATTGTCATTGACATGTCCTATAAAGAAACATCTGTTTGAGATAGAACAAGATTCAAATGTCCAATAGTTACAAGATCCATTAAGGCATGCAATTTTTTAAAAGTAGCTTTTGTTGCTTGTTCATCACATTTTATGGTGGCTATTCTCAAAGGATCTTTCTCAATTATCTTAGATTTTCTCTAATACTAGTTGTTCTTGTTTGAGACACATATAAAGATGCAAAATTTATGATGAGCCTACGGAATTCTATGTTTTCAATACTTGTCTTTTTTTACATGTTTTCTTCGAGCAACAATAATATCAACTAAGCCTTTATCAAATTTAATGGGGTTGGTCATATGGATCCTCCTATGCTATTGGCCTCGATCCCTTACTATATCATTATCTATATTTAAATGAATTTTACTTTGTTGTATTGTTGCTAATCAAGTATTTTTTTTGTCTTCCTCTTCCTTGATTAATGTATGTATTTGTCATAATCTCGCATCACCTAATTGGGTCATTTATTAGTCACCTAAGTATATGTTTGTATCATTTTAAACGCGTCTATCGGAGTTTTTCCTAAATAGGTGTAATCCTGACTTTCTCTCTAATAGTTTCATTTCTTATCTAGCCCATCCTCTATCCTCATATGCCCACTTATCTACCTTAACATCTTCATGTCTACGATTCTCATCTTCCATTAGTGCGCTCAATTTATAACCCAATATTCAGTTTTATATAACATAGCAAGTACCATTGTTTTGTAAAACCTCCCTGCAAACTTTAGAGGTACCTTAAAATCACAAAATACGGCTAACATCCTCCTTCATTTCAACCATTATGTTTTCTTCAATCAATAACTCTATTTTAACTAGGTTGTTGAACAAATATAATTGATATTACTTTGAAATTAATTTTCTCATAACAATCAATATTGACTAGGAAGGAGAGCCTTGACGCAACGGTAAAGTTGTTGTTTTGTGACCTAAAGGTCACGGGTTTGAATCCTGAAATAGCCTCTTGCAAAAAGCAGGGTAAGGTTGCGTACAATGGATCCTTTCTCGGGACTCCGCATGCCGGGAGCTTCGTGCACCGGGCTATCTTTTTTTTTTAATTAATATTGACTAGCAGACTTGTCATACATTAGTATTGTATTTGAACTTGTGACCAACTTCTCCAATCACTCGGTCAACTGTGTGTCAAAGGTGAGTGTGGGACCAATGGACACAAAGCTTGTTAATTTCTTCCTTTTTTTTGTTAACTCCTTCCTTGTGGCAAAAGGCGATTCGCTCGCCCCCAACGCCCTCGCCAATCCATTCTTAAGCCAACACGACGGAGGTAAATCACTACTAGCCATTAGTGCAAGTGGCCAAGGCATGGGGGAGGGCATGCTGGACGCGCCAAGCTTCGATCCCAAGACCTCATGTGGCAACACCCTATGCCTCAACCACCGCATCGCCCCGAGAGGACTTGTTAACTCCTTCCTTGAACATTGATGTAGTTGTCATATTGTCCCAAATTTTCCTCTTGTCTCTTCTCATAGCATCTTCTTTTTGGTCCCCAGTTTCCAAGACTTGAAAGAAGAGAGAAGTTTGAAATAGTCTACATTTTTTTTCCTCATGGCATCTGAAACTTTAGTATGGTAACCCATTACTTACACGTTCATTTCAAATGCACTCCAATTGCATTTACATTGTGATACTGCATCTTTGGCTCAAGATCTCCCTGTGTTGCCTTTTGATTATCACTTTAGCTCTCTGCATTAATTATAAATTTATCTTGTGAATGGTTTTTTCCCTTATTAGGATGAGTCAAAGAATGGCCTCGTCAAGGTAGGAAACACAAAGCACAACCTTAAACACTCACCAAAAGAGAATCATGTACTCACATGAAGAGAAAGACTACTGATCTTTAATCCGATATCTTTGATCTTGCAACCCAAAGAATGAGAGATACTGACATGGAGCGACTCATCCACTGGCTGTGAAGAAAAAGATTTGGCAGCTTGGTGAGTAAAAGACAGGAAACAAGGGAACTCTTATGGTAGAAAATTGCTTACGTTTTCTAAATCATGAAGGAAAGAAGTTGGCGCTATTCACAGATGAGAAGAGGAGGAATAGTATGCAAAGTCAAACAACCATAAATAGAACCCTAATCAGCTATAGTACAACAAAATAGCCCATAAATATAACAATTTAGCTCTAAATCCAATGATTTAATCTCAAACCCATCTACTAGACCCTAAATAGTTACAATTTTTAAATCACTGCTGTTAATTAATCCCCTAATAAAAATGGGATATAACATCTGTTTCCTCTCATCATATTCAAAACTCCAATTTTTTTGTCAATTCAACATTGAAATTAAGCAGGTAATGGAATTCTTCTAATGCTCATTCAGAAAATCTTGCTAATGTCTAACGTAGACCTATACAATATGTTGTGTATGTCCAATGCAAATGAGGTCTCACATTTTACAAACTACATAATTAAATAAAACAAGTAGCAAATGATAGAAGTTACTAACAATAATTGAATGCATGTACACTGACACAATTGCTCCCGTTGTCAATCATCACACATATGAAACTTTTCTCTAATTTTTTTCAACAAAATTGTCAAGAAACATATATATCTTCTCACCGAATTTCACAAAAGAGGCATTGATGTATCAATGCACTCCACAAACATGAATGAAAGAGCAATTCACCAAAACTTTGATATACTTCTGTGTTTTTTGACACCCCATCCATTGACATGACAGGCAATTATGCTAAAACCTGCATCCTTATGACCTTTTTGTTATGTCATTTTGTGTATTCAAGTTCTTTGGAAATGTTTTCAAGTTTCTTTGTTTCCTAGCCCTTTAACAGTTAGAAAAAATCAGATAAGGTTTACCACTCTAGATTATGTGCTGGTTCGAATTTTGAGGGAAGAAATTTGTCTCATGCTCTAGGTTTTTCTTTTGAGTTCATTCTCATTCATCGCTTTTTTCTTCATAATTGTTTTTTCAATATTCTTATTCAAACATGTGTCATAATTTTGACATAAATTTCTACCAAATAATGATCTTTTTTATAATCTTAAATCTCACTTTGCTATCTCACATTATCCTATTTATTTATATCAGGAGGCAATTTTAGAGTTGGTGCAGAATTTCTGGTCATGTTTGCATTCTATGTCTCTTGGTTTATTCTAAACTGCAAATTTGCTGCTATTTTTAACACGTGTCATTCTGCTTTTGGCTTAAATTTCTATACTAAGATAATGATCTTTCTTATAATCTTAAATCTCACTTTACTATCTCAAATTTTCTATTATATCAGGATGCAATTTTAGTGTTGGTGCAGAATATCTGGTTGTGTTTTGCATTCTATGCCCCTTGGTTATTCTAAACGTGAATTGTTGCTACTGCTGGAGATTTTCATTTCTGAAATTTCACTTAGAATTTCAAATTGGATGCCTTTTCTTTTTGCATGTGTACCTCTTTATCATGTTCTAGTCATTATATTCTACTGTTAACATCTTCCTAGGAATATAATCCTGTTCTATGCATTTGATTTCAGTGGACAGTTTTATGACCTGCTGGTCCTCTTTATTCCAATCTGTATCTTGAAAATTTACATTTTTCTTGTCTTCTTGCAGGAGTACTACGTGCATCAGGAAGTAGCTGGGCAGGACTACCTTTATGCTGGTCATTATGAAGGCAACCTCCCTACTGGTCAACAGGATGCTGCTGTCACTTGCCTGCAAGAGACTAATCACTTTGATTATCAGCAATACAATTTGCATCAGGAAATTCCCCATGAGCTTTATGTTAACATGAATTCTACTGAGCAAAATGGTCCAGATGTATTTCCCCATATGTCAGATGTGCTGCCAACTATATGCCTCCCACCATCTGCATTTTTGAGGCCAAAGTGTGCCCTTTGGGATTGTCCAAGACCCGCTCAGGGTTCTGAATGGTGCCAAGATTACTGTAGTAGCTTCCATGCAACTCTAGCAATTAATGAAGGTCCACCTGGTATGACACCAGTGCTACGCCCTGGTGGCATTGATTTAAAAGATGGCCCACTTTTGTCAGCTCTAAGTGCTAAGATACTCGGCAAAAATGTTGGGATTCCAGTTTGTGAAGGTGCTGCAACTGCAAAGTCTCCATGGAATGCTCCAGGTATGGCATCGTCAGAAGCATTATTTTCTGCTCATTCAATCACAACTTTTAGCTATCCTGTAATCCATTCCATAACCTGTTTTTTATTTTATCATGCAGAGCTATTCGATCTGTGTGTCCTTGAAGGTGAATCACTTAGAGAATGGCTTTTCTTTGACAAGCCAAGAAGGGCATTTGAGAGTGGAAATAGAAAGCAAAGGTCTTTACCAGATTACAATGGCCGTGGTTGGCATGAATCTAGAAAGCAAATCATGAAAGAGTTTGGGGGTTTAAAAAGGTCCTACTATATGGATCCACAGCCACTCACTCACTATGAGTGGCACATGTACGAGTATGAGATCAATGATTGTGAGGCCTTTGCATTGTACAGACTAGAATTCAAACTTGTTGATCCAAAGAAAGGCTCCAAAGCAAAGTTGACTGGTAACTCACTTGTGGATCTGCAGCAACAGATGGGAAGACTCAAAGCAGATAACATTGTGGATCATAAGAAGAATTCTAAGAGTAGGACGAAAGCAAATCAGAAAGATATGCCTGAAAATTTATATAAACCATCAGTAGTTATCGATCAAAAGGAAAATGCTCCAAGCACCATGCATGCTCCCAACCAGATGGTTTCTCTGGACGAGAACACTTCTTATGGGCCTAATCTCCAATATGCTTATACTACTGAAAGCTTAAATGATGGTTATGGAACGTAAGGGAATATTACCAACCCTTTGAGCTACTAAATCAATCTTGTTACTAGTATGGATTTGTTTTGCCTCAAGCGACTACATACAGCCTCGTGCTGCTTATGCAACTGAAATGTTGCATTTTCCTGACTCGGTTTTTGGTAAAGGCCGTAATGAGGCTGTTAGACATGTTAAAGCTGAGCAGCCTTCTTGTCTTTGGAAACTTGACTATTGACATGTCACCTACTTATTCTATGTAAATTTTCTCGACAATAGCTTCTGTTTATTCCTGATTTCTGAATGTATCCGATTACTTGAAGGCCAGTGCACTGGAATGATAGGTGCCAAGTCACAACTTACATGGGTCTATGACTCTCTTATGGAGTGTCAAGGTAGATCAAGAACATGACTTGGTTGTTGCTTCTTGGTAAGTGATTTCAAATGTTTTAGCGTCATGAAGTCTGGTTTGTGTTCAAGGTCTTTGATTCCTGCTATTGGTGGGTATAATACTTTGTATGAAGTGATGTCTTATGCTTTTTTTTACATTATACTTATTTTGTTAAAACCAGTTCTGAATTTGGTGGTCTTTCCTTGATTTTATTGACTATGGAGCTGCATTTATCATATTTCTTTGTTTATGTTTTCTCCAGGAAAAAAAAAACAGTCCACAACATAGAACAGGATCCTTTGATTTCTCTGCCACTCGAACACCTAAATAACCTTATTCAGAGGATCATGACCCATGATCATTAGGTCGGAGATGATCAAGTTAAGGATGCGGAGATGATCAAGGATGCCATATTCAATTCACATGAGCAGACTTTGGCTAGGCCAAGTGATCCGTCACATTAGTGGCCCTTTAGGCTGCCCACTATCATTGGGAGGAGGGAGATAAAGTGGGGAAGTCCAAGTGGAAAGTGTATTGGCAGGGGTCTACAAAAGTGGTGAAACTCTATGCGGAGATTTGATCCCCGACCTCTATGGCTTTATCTCAAGTACTTCCACCGAATCATGTCTCCGAGGGTAGATTTCCATGAGCATGCTTTTTTGTTAGATTAAAATAAAGTGGGCATATACATAGGTTAAAATAAAGTGTTCATTTCAATTTCCATGAGTAAGCTTTTCCTCGTACCTTAATTTGCAAGATCTCATAGGGATGGAGAGTTGGATGGCGTCCTAAGGAAAAACCTAGTATGTTGGTTGCTCTTGATAAAGGACAGCGACAGTAATGATGAAGGATAGCATTGAGAGGGAAACCTAGTTCGTGACGTAGGGGTGTTTAGTGACTGGGTAGTCCTAGTTACAGCGAGGGTCGACGTCTGGCGTCGAGTCTCACCCAACATGCAGCGATGAAGGACCAGTGGTGAGAGGTGTTTAGCGGCTGTGGTAGTCCCAATCGTGACAAGGGTCGACGTCTGACGTCGGATCTCACTCGGTAGGCAACGATGAAGAACTAACGACGAGAGGCATCTAGCAGCTGTAGTAATTCTAGTCACGGTGAGGGTTAGTGTCTGGCACAGGGTCTCAACCGGCAGACAGTGCTGAAGGATGGCGACGACAGCATTGAGAGACCAAAAGAAAATAAAAATAGGAAAAACTGAAAAAAAAAATATTTAAAAAATGATGGGAAAAATAAAAACGTTGATTGAGATTGATACAGTGACAGTCGTGTATGTTGGGATCTTAGATGGCTAGAGGGGGGTGAATAGCCTCTTTGAAAAACACTATACAGAAATTTCTTCAAGAACTTTGTTAGCACAGCACAGCGGAAGTAGAAAAACTAAAAAGAAAGAAAACAAACACACAGCAGACACAAGGATATACGAGGTTCGGGGATAACTTGCCCCTACTCCTCGGCGTGTCCGTAAGGAGGACGACTCCTTGATCTTTCGGTAGATCACACCCCGGACAAGATCCGGCTAAAGATGTCTCCTTCTCGGTGGAGCAACCTCTCAACAAAGTCTCAGATGATTATGGATTTAAGCACAAGACTTACAGTGGTGGCTGAGAAAAATATTAAGATGAGCTTACAGCCACGCGGAGAAGAGAACAGAGCAGAGAGCGCACAATCAACCTTCTCAGCAAGGAGCTCACAGCTTCACCAACTTGCTCTCTCGAAGGCTTAATTATAAAAGACAGAGAATTCAGAATCCTTACTTCCTGAACTCCTCTTCTTCCTACTTATGTCTCTCTGCTCGTATCACCGCCGTCTGCAGAATCGCTGCTGCCAGCAAGGCGTAGCCAATCACCTCTCCTCCTCTTCTGATTCTCTGAACACATGCCAATGAAAATCACTGGCGTTTCTGTATACCAACCAATGGGTAGAAGTCAAACTGAGCAGCCCAATCGTAATCGGATTTCGCCAATGAACGTTGATGCCCCAAACGTATCTGTTGCAGCCAATTACAGTGAAAAGGGTACTTGTCTCCTTCTATTAATGAAGCTTAATTTGAATCCAAACATGAGAATGTGACCTGCAACCTGCAAGCTAGAAAGACTCACAGCAGATGGTTAAAAACAGATGGTGAAGACAAATACGGCAATCAGAAAAAGTACATGCAAAACAAACAATCATGGATCGGTGCGGACCGATCCATGCTGATCATCTCGATCGGTCGCGGACCGATCGGTTAATCTGATCGGTCCCGGACCGATCAGAGATCGATGTAATGAAATACGCCCCTCGATCGGTCTGCGGACCGATCAGAACATCTGATCGGTCCCGGACCGATCGGATAGCGTTCTTCCCAGCGTTTACGACTACGATCGGTCTCGACCGATCGGTAACATCACGATGAGCTATCGATTTCGATCGATGCGGGCCGATCGATGGCGTTCGGTAGCTGCGATCAATTCCTGATCGGTCGGCAGATCGGTATAAAGTTCCTGGATCGGTCTGCCGACCGATCCGGTGAGTAGCATACGGATCGGTCTGCCGACCGATCCGGCTTCTTGACGAGCTCCGAGCCCTCTCGACCTAGTCGGGAGAACGAGCTCCTAGCTCTCTCCGACTTCATCTGGTCCTAGAGAACGAGCTACGAGCCCTCTCGACTTCGCATGCCAAGCTTCCTTCTTGGACTTTTCAACACGGATGTCCGATCACCCTTGATCCATCTGGATTTTCCTGGCCTGGCTTCACTCACGGACTTGCCAACGCCTAACATCCCGATTAGGACTTTCCAGCACGCTTCCTCCGGACTTTCCAAGCCTAACATCCAGTTAGGACTTTCCACTCGTGCCAAGCTCCCTGCTTGGACTTCTCCAGTGCCAAGTCTCCATACTTGGACTTTTTCCCGAATCAGGTCAACCAAGTCAACCTAGATTAGTAATTAATCTGAGTTAAATATCTGATACAAACTTAAATCAGTGTCAACATCAAAACAACATCCAGGTCAGACTGTATCAACAATCTCCCCCTTTTTGTTGTTTGACAACACGATTTAAGTTTAGATCAGAAATGCTCATATACCCATAATTTTAGGGAAATCAGGATCCTCCCCCTAAGACGGATACACCACCAAGTCAAGGACGGGAATCAAGATCCTTCCCGTTATCCTCTCCCCTAAAATCAAGCTTTCATACATTTCTAAACTTAGGTATCCTCTCCCCCTTTGTCAAACATCGAAAAGGTGCAAAAGGCTCCCCCTTAATCCATACTGCCTTCTCTTAACCGACCCAGAGTTCCCTCGAAGGTCTCAATATGACAGTAAGAAAGACAAAAGATACAATCAAATCATGGCATAGGAACAGCATAAAAAAAAACAGAAAATGAAGCATAATAAGAAGCAAGCAAATATAAAACCGAGTAGCATACATATATGAGTAGCATCAGAAGTGCAAACATCCAGGTCCGACATAAAGACTAAAAAATAACATCCAAAATACAGACAGCCAACAAACAAACTGTATCAATCAACATTCTCACACTGAGGAACACCGCCATCATCGGCAGGAGGGGTGAAATCCTGAGGCGGCACGCTGGAGGATGAATAGCCTGGGTAAGACTGCGGAGGCGGGTAGCGTGCCATCCATCCGAGTAGCAACTGCTGTGTTACCACCTGATGACTACGCATATCATCGAAACGCTGGTCAATATGCCCGCGCAGGTCATCGTAGCGCTGGTCTATCCGAATACGTAGTCCATCGAACTCAGCAGCCACCATCTCCTCGTGTCGATCAAACCGACTCTCCAGCTCGGCGATCTGCCAGCGCAGATCAGGATCCGCCTCGCCAATGTCAGCAGGAGGAGCAGCTGCAACCTGTCGTGGAGGTCCCCGTGGTAACTCACCTAAAGCTCTCCCATCCTTCCACTGAACATCCCCATTTCGCCCTATGATTCCAGACTTGGAAAATGCCCGTTTCCCAAGTCGGCAATCCTACCTGACCATTTTGATTATTCTACCCTTAGAGACATCAATCTGAAGAGTCTCAAGCCAATCAGTAATTATATGCCCATAAGGCATATAAATAGTGAAGCCGCTAGGCTGAGAATATGATATGATCGAGGAGTAGATACTCGACATGATATCAAAATCAAGACGCCTACGCAACTTGTAAAGCATCAGACAATGATACGGTCGAATCTCTGATAATGGTTTAGATGTGATAGGTAGAAGACAGTTCGTGACAATTTTAAAAAGAATATAATCTTGAGGAGATAATCTCAAGGCTGCAAAAGTAGGGAAGTCAACATCTAGCTCATCTAGCCCTTGTCTAGGCTGTCTGAAGAAGTACTCATATATGTCGTCAGGTGAGATATCAAACGGTGGAAGTAATTGTTCTGGTAAGTCAGGAAATATCGAAAAAACATCACCGGAACACCTCCGACAATCGAGATACTCAAAGAAAGATGAGATACTGAAATCAAGAGTCCGCTTAGCAACTCTTGTTTTAAAACCTTGATCACTAGTCTCATGAAGGTTATTATAGAACTCAGAGACCAGGTCATAGTTGATATCTCGTTCCAAGTAGACTAGTGAATCGAGTTTGTAGTATGCTATGATTTCGGACACTTGTGGGCAAAATTCGTCCATGAATTTTCTATCCACGGACCTACAAGGGAGTAATTTGAATGTCCTTTGTTGAAAAGCTTGCTCAGACTGGCGGTTTGGGAATCTACTGGAACTAGCTGGTTGGGGTCGGGAAGGAGCAGCATGAGTTTTGGATTTGGATGTCTTGGTTGGTTCCTTAGAGGTTCCCTCACCATCAGTGGGTTTCTTCCTAAGGGGACACAATGGGGTAAAATGGGGCAATGAGTGAGCACCGGAGCCACCAACAAATAAGAACCGAGACAACAATAACAGAAGTTCCAGTGAGAAATGAAAACACAATGCCAAGTTTTAGAGAGGTAAGAAGTTACCTTGGTGCCATTTGAACTTTAGGCTAGGGCTTCCGAGGGCTGGAGGCGTGCAAAGAGAAGAGAAAGGGTGAACTGGTGGGAAGAGTCGGCTGGGGTTTCGCGTGAATGAGGAAAAAGAAGGGATCGGGAGGTTTTAAGAGTTTAGATGAGTGTACGGTGAAGAAATGATCGGACGGTTGTCCGATCGGAAGATCAAGCCCTAATCGGTCACCGGACCGATCAGAACCTCTGATCGGTGCAGACCGATCGAAGGTGATCGTAGCCAGTGAAGCCCCTGATCGATGCGGTGACCGATCGGGAACTTCGATCGGTCCATAGACCGATCGGAGATCGTCGATGGCCCCTAAGTCACGGACTTAACCAATGGAACCACCGATCGGTCTATGGACCGATCGAAGAGCCTTATCGTATCGGATTATCTGATCGGTCCTGGACCGATCGGTGGCGCAAAAATAACTCGATCGGTCCACGGACCGATCGATTCTGACAGAAAGGTTGGGAAGTTTTTGGATCGGTCTGTCGACCGATCCTTCTCCTATGATATGCATCGTAGTCTTGAAATTTTGGTGATTTGTTGAAATCCTTAGATATGTTTGATAGTTCGTAGTTTCTCCATAAAACTTTCAAAATCAATATCTAGAACCCTGAGAATCTACAAGCATAATTATGTCCTAACGATGGGCTCTTATGGTGTGAATTTGTTTATAACTTGAGACTTTCAAATTCGAGCACAAACACTGAGATTTCAGACAAGTTTCAAGTTTGTCAAAATAGACAACTCAAGGTTAAAAACTGAAATCTTCAACCTTGCTATGTTCAGTCCCAAATTTGGCAAAAAAAATGTCCAAATTTCTATCATTATTTCGATGACTTATCCTAGTTTCAATCAAAATCACGAAAGGTATCGATCAAAGGTATCAAACATTCCAACAATCAAGGTTACATGATTTATAGGGAAAAGTCCAACCAAGTTTCCTTGGTTGGAATATATGAGTAAGATCTAGGAACCAAATACACATGAATTATGTAATGGTCTTCCCCATACTCAATTAATGTCTCTTCAACCTAATTATTCAAGGGATGCATGATACATTTTGAATAATTTGGTTGTTCCTAGCATCTCACCCCATTTCTAGCAAACAAAAATATTTTGTTAAACCTTATAGTTTGTGTGAGATGTTCCCAAGTTGCCCAAAATATTATCCCAATTACTCTTGTCATTTTAATAGTCCTTATTGATCATGGTGAGGTTCTAATGACCTAAGGAGCCAAACACATCCCCAACTCCCTCCTTAAATGACTAAATTCATTCTCCGGAAGGGGTTTGGTGAAAATGTCGGCTAGGTTTGACTTTGACTCCACATATGTGAGCACAATGTCACCCCTAGCTACGTGATCTCTAATGAAGTGATGACGCACTTCAATGTGCTTGGTCCTAGAATGATGGACTGGATTTTTAGTTAGGTTGATCGTGCTAATGTTGTCACATAGCACTTGTACACCCTTATAAGAAAGTCCATAATCCTCTAGGGTGTGTATCATCCACAACAATTGCGATACACTCTCTCCCATGGCAATATATTCAGCCTCGGTCGTGGAGAGAGCAACACAATATTGCTTTCGACTTGACCAACTAACTAAAGATGAACCTAAAAATTGGCAACCCCCACTAGTGCTTTTCCGATCCAATTTGCACCCAGCATAGTCGGAATCGGTATAGCCTATCAAGTCAAAAGACTATGTACGAGGGTACCATAGACCTACTCGAATTGTGCCCTTAAGGTATCTCAATATTCTCTTAACTGCAATTAAATGAGATTCCTTGGCACAGACTTGATATCTAGCGCACATGCCCACAGCAAAAAGTATGTCTGGTCGACTAGCTGTGAGATATAGAAGACTACCAATCATGCTTCTATATTGCGTTAGATCAATTGGTTTTCCACTCTCATCATTGTCAAGGCGAGTGCTTGTTGCCATTGGAGTGGACACTTCCTTAGAGTCACTCATATTGAATTTTCTAAGCATCTCTTGAGTGTATTTTGCCTGATGGACATAAATTCCATCTCGAGTTTGTTTGATTTCAAGTCCAAGGAAGAATGTCAATTCTCCTACTAGACTCATCTCAAACTCACTTTCTATGTGAGAAATAAATTCATTCAAATAGCCCTTGTTATTTGAGCCACAAATTATGTCATCGACATATACTTGGGCTACAAAAATATTTTCACCATCTCTACGCAGAAATAGTGTTGGGTCTATTTGGCCTCTCACAAAACCCTTTTCTAGTAAATATGTTGACAACCTTTCGTACCAAGCTCGTGGTGCTTGTTTAAGCCCATAAAGTGCTTTCTTGAGCTTATATACGTGGTTTGGAGCTTCGGTACTCACAAACCCCGGTGGTTGTTCAACATATACCTCTTCTTTGATGAGACCGTTTAAGAAAGCCGATTTAACGTCCATTTGATAGAGCTTGAAACCTCTATGTGCAGCAAAAGCTAGCATCAAACGAATGGACTCTAATCGTGTCACGGGAGCATAAGTCTCATCATAATCGAGACCTTCGACTTGACTATAGCCCTTGGCTACAAGTCTTGCCTTGTTTCTTACAACTTCTCCCTTTTGATTTAACTTATTTTTGAAGACTCATTTAGTTCCAATAATGGTGGTCTTCTTAGGTCTAGGAACTAAGTCCCACACTTGGCTCCTTTCAAATTGACCTAATTCGTCTTGCATAGCTATGATCCAATCAGGATCGTGCAATGCCTCATCAACTAATTTTGGTTCAATCTCTGAAATCAATGCGACTTCATTAGACTCATTTCTGAAGAATGATCTAGTCCTAACCCCTTGTTGAATGTCTCCCACAATTTGGTCTTGGGGATGACTAGAGGCTATCCTAGATTGTCTTGGTGTTGATGGTGCCTCATGAATGGTCTCACTAGGCACAGGCAAGGACTCACTATCTGGCAAAGGATCGATTGAGTTCTTTGTTGCCTTTGCTCATCAACATCAGAGTCAACTTCGACTCGTTCTTCATTTTGATCATTCAAACTTAGATTTCTAAGTTCAAATTGAATTTCTCCTATAGCCCTTGATTGATCATTTGAGTTAGGGATTTCTTCAAAAGCTACATCAGAGGACTCTTCAATCAGTTTAGTCCTATTGTTGTAGACTCGATAGGCTTTGCTGGTGAGCGAGTACCCAACCAGTATCCCTTGATCAGCCTTAGCCGTGAACTTCCCAAGATGGTCCTTGGTGTTCAAAATAAACACCTTACAACCAAACACCCTAAGATGTTTAATTGTAGGTGGTTTCCCAAACCAAAGTTCATGGGGAGTCTTTCCTAAAAACCTATGTATTAAAACTCGATTTTGCACATAGCAAGTTGTATTCACAGCTTCAACTAACAGTGAGTACTCATTGAGCATGCTTAGTGCAACCTCTTGTAAGACTCGGTTCTTTCTCTCCACAACCCCATTTTTTTGTGGGGTCCTCGGAGTAGAGAACTCATGCCTATATCCCTTTTCTTGACAAAACTCTAAAACCTATGATTTTGAAATTCCCCACCATGATCACTTCTAATGGTTTTAATTGTTGTCGATTTTTCATTTTCAGTTCTTCTACAAAAGGAAATAAAAATATCTATAGTTTGATCCTTATGTTTCAAAAAGAAAGTCCATGTGTATCTAGTAAAATCATCAACGATTACCAAGCAATATCTACTTCCATTCAATGATATTACACTACTGCAATCAAATAGGTCCATGTGCAATAAATCTAAAGCAGTAGATGTACTTACAATGCTTTTACCTTTATGAACACCTTTTGTTTGCTTACCCTTTTGACATGCATCACATAGTTTGGTCTTGTGGTACTTGATGCTGGGTAAGTCTCGCACTAATCCTTGGTTGGCCAACTTCCGGATGTTCTTCATATTGACATGTGCCAACCTTCTATGCCATAGCCAAGACTCTTCTTCTTTTGACATGAAACACTTAATCAAAGCATTAGTAGCACTTTTAAATGATACTTGATAAATATTATCAACCCTTGTGCCTACTAGTACCGTGTCAAGTGTGTCAATGTGTTTAACCAAACATTGACTTGAATGAAATTCAATTGTGTAACCCGTATCACACAATTGACTGACACTTAGGAGATTAAAAGTCATCCCCTTGACTAGAAGGACATTTTTGATATGGAGACATTCGGATATATGAATGTCTCCAACTCCTACAACCTTAAGACTACCATTGTTACCAAATGACACATTACCTCTATTTTTGTTTTGAATGGTAGAAAATAGTGACTTGTCCCCGGTCATGTGCTTGGAGCATCCACTATCAACAAACCAAGTTGATAGACGCTCCCCCTTTACCAATGCCTACAAGACACGAAAGATAGATGTTTTAGGTACCCAAATCTTGGGACCTAATGCATCTACAATGAAAGACTTAGGCACCCATGCCTTTGTTACCTTCTTCCTAGTCTCATGAACCCTAGAAACATGTGTTCTATGAAATTGGGTTCTTGACACTAAAGAAATAAAGCTAGACTCCTTAGGTTGGTATCCTAATCCAGCCTTGTTGTAAACCGCCCTTTGGGCATTTAGAATCATGTCTAAGGTCTTAGAGCTGGTTGAGAATTTCTCAAGCATTTTCTTGAGCTTCTCAATTTCACCCTTCAAGGTTTTGTTTTCATCCTCTAGGGCCTCTTGATAAAGGTCATCGACCTCATCTTCCCTAAGGGCCCTTAATTTCTCTATTTCATCTTTTAGCAGTTTAGTTTCTGTTTTTGATTTTTTAAGGGAAGTAGACAAATGTGCAATTGTTTTATAACACTTTTCTAAATGGGGAGAGGTTACCTCTTCATCATCCGAAGATGATGAAGTCGCGGCTGAAGAGCTTGAGTCCTCACTCTCGGACTCGGACTCCTCTCTTGCCATGAGGGCTAACTGCCGTGTACTCTTCTCCCTCTTCTCTTCCTCAGATGAACTTGAAGAAGACTCATCCCATGTAGCTTTTAGAGCCTTCTTCTTCTTGACTCTTTCCTCCTTCTTTTTGGCTCGTTCCTCCTTCCTTTTTAATTTGGGACACTCGCTCCGATAGTGTCCCTTTTTGCTGCACTCATAACATGTAACATTAGTTTTGTCAATATTTTGTTCACTAGGTTTACCTTTCCCTTTGTATCTTCTGCTCCTTCTCATGATTCTTCTCACGAAGTTGGCCATCTCGCTTGATGATGATTCACCTTCATCATCGGACTCGGAGGAGGATGAAGATGAAACAATTTCTTTCTCCTTCTTCTTTTCTTTCTTTCTTCTTCCCTCCTTGCTCTTTTCTTCTGCAACCAAAGCAATACCTTTCTCTTTTTGCCCTTTGTTAGCAAGTTCATGTAATTCCATTTCACAAAAAAATTCATCTAACTTAACAATGGAAAGATCCTTGGATACCTTGTAGGCATCCACCATGGATGACCACAAGGCATTCCTAGGAAAAGCTTTTAGAGCATACCTTACGAGGTCACGGTTTTCTACTCGTTCATCCACCGAATGGAGACCATTGATGATCTCCTTGAACCTTCCATGTATCTCACTTACAGTTTCATTCTCCTTCATGACAAGGTTCTGTAGTTGGTTTAGGAACAAATCCCTCTTGGCGATCCGAGAGTCTCGAGTCCCTTCTTGGAGCTCGATGAGCTTGTTCCATAGATCCTTCGCACTTGTGAAAGGACCAACCTTGACAAGTTGATCCTTGGCTATCCCACATTGCAAAGTGACAACCGCCTTGGCATCGGCTTGTCCCTTGCGAGTTTGCTCGGTTGACCATCTCGATGAGTCGAGTTCCTTACCTTCTTCGTCCTTTGGAGGTGAGAATCCCTCCTTGACCGAGAACCACATGGAGATATCAGTCTTGAGGTAATACTCCATGCGACTCTTCCAATACTGGAAATCTGCTCCATCGAAGAACGGTGGTCTGTTGGTGCTGAATCCTTCCTTCATGGCCATCTTGTTGCTCCTTGGAATGTTAGTCCAGATGAAGAGCACCAGGCTCTGATACCACTTGTTGGGATCTTAGATGGCTAGAGGGGGGTGAATAGCCTCTTTGAAAAACACTAAACAGAAATTTCTTCAAGAACTTTGTTAGCACAGCACAGCGGAAGTAGAAAAACTAAAAAGAAAGAAAACAAACACACAGCAGACACAAGGATACACGAGGTTCGGGGATAACTTGCCCCTACTCCTCGGCGTGTCCGTAAGGAGGACGACTCCTTGATCTTTCGGTAGATCACACCCCGGACAAGATCCGGCTAAAGATGTCTCCTTCTCGGTGGAGCAACCTCTCAACAAAGTCTCAGATGATTATGGATTTAAGCACAAGACTTACAGTGGTGGCTGAGAAAAATATTAAGATGAGCTTACAGCCACGCGGAGAAGAGAACAGAGCAGAGAGCGCACAATCAACCTTCTCAGCAAGGAGCTCACAGCTTCACCAACTTGCTCTCTCGAAGGCTTGATTACAAAAGACAGAGAATTCAGAATCCTTACTTCCTGAACTCCTCTTCTTCCTACTTATATCTCTCTGCTCGTATCACCGCCGTCTGCAGAATCGCTGCTGCCAGCAAGGCGTAGCCAATCACCTCTCCTCCTCTTCTGATTCTCTGAACACATGCCAATGAAAATCACTGGCGTTTCTGTATACCAACCAATGGGTAGAAGTCAAACTGAGCAGCCCAATCGTAATCGGATTTCGCCAGTGAACGTTGATGCCCCAAACGTATCTGTTGCAGCCAATTACAGTGAAAAGGGTACTTGTCTCCTTCTATTAATGAAGCTTAATTTGAATCCAAACATGAGAATGTGACCTGCAACCTGCAAGCTAGAAAGACTCACAGCAGATGGTTAAAAACAGATGGTGAAGACAAATACGGCAATCAGAAAAAGTACATGCAAAACAAACAATCATGGATCGGTGCACCGATCCATGCTTCGATCATCTCGATCGGTGCGGACGATCGGTACTATCTGATCGGTCCCGGCCGATCGAGATAGCGTGTTGAAAATCGCCGCGGCTCACGATCGATGCGGACGATCAGAACTAACTGATCGGTCCCGGATCGATCGGATAGCGTTCTTCCCAGCGTTTACGCTTCGATCGGTCTCGACCGATCGAATATCACGATGAGCTCTTGATCGATTTCGATCGGTCCGATCGATGGCGTTCGATAGCTCGATCAATTCGATCGATCGGCGGGCCGATCGGTATAAAAATTTCCTTTGGATCGGTCTGGCCGATCCGGTGTCAGATTTCCTTTGGATCGTCCGCCGATCCGACTCTGACTTCGGGCCGGGTCGAGCCCTCTCGACCTAGTCCGAGAAACGAGCTCCCTAGCTCTCTCCGACTTCATCCGGTCCTAAGAGCGAGCCGAGCCCTCTCGACTTGCATGCCAAGCTTCCTTCTTGGACTTTTCAACACGGATGTCCGATCACCCTTGATCCATCTGGATTTTCCTTGTCCGGCTCACCGGGACTTGCCAACCGCCTAACATCCCGTTAGGACTTTCCCCTGACTTCACTCGCCAGACTTTCAATCGCCTAACATCCCAGTTAGGACTTTCCACTCGTGCCAAGCTCCCTGCTTGGACTTCTCCAGTGCCAAGTCTCCATACTTGGACTTTTTCCCGAATCAGGTCAACCAAGTCAACCTAGATTAGTAATTAATCTGAGTTAAATATCTGATACAAACTTAAATCAGTGTCAACATCAAAACAACATCCAGGTCAGACTGTATCAACAGTGTACGGTAGTACAGGAAAAGTTATGATATATATATATATATATATATATATATATATATATATATATATATATATAAAAGAATAAGTTTATTATTATTTTTTTTAATAATCTAAGTATCCATCTCGAAAATTTTTCATCAACTATTAAAATAAATCGAAAAATACTCATCCAAGTGACCAGCATTTTTAAATTTATCATTCCATCGGTGAAAAATCGAATTTAGTAAGCTGCAATTGGAATTCGAACTTTAGAGATTAAGTTTATCGTACCATCCTTAATAGAGCAATTGTCGATACATTTCAAGCAGCGAAATCACTATAAAGAGACATGCATTAAAGTGGGGGTACAATGTTTTGCAGGGAAACAATCGACACATGAAGGCAAATCTTAGTTTCAATATGCCTAAATATATGCCGAATTAAGAAAGGTACAATGTTTTGCAGGGAAACAATCGACACATGAAGGCAAATCTTAGTTTCAATATGCCTAAACAGAAGTTTTGAGACAAGAATGCAGTTTTAAGATCCTACTTTTAAATCATCTCATTAAACTTACAATAACATACCAGTAACTTTCCAAGGGGAACCACTTCCATCAATGCCACAAGACTAACTAAACATAGCAAGATGCCAGTAAATGCTTTGATAATTTTTTGAATAGTTGTCATTCGGGTTAAGTTGAACAACAACCGACTTTCTTAACGGCTGAAACATCATCTTTGCCAACGTTGATTGTTTGTCCCTTTGGCAAAGTTGCCGAGTCATCAGCAGCTTCCAGCGCCTTCCTGCTCGCGATGTTATAGATCTGACTCAGCACCTCAGTGAAGGCTTCTTCCACATTCACTGATTCCAGTGCAGATGTCTCCATGAAGAATGCGCGCTCCCTTTCTGCAAAATCCTTTGCGTCCTCAGTGCTGACAGCTCTAAGGTGGCGTAAATCTGCCTTGTTTCCCACAAGCATGATCACAATGTTGGAATCAGTATGATCCCTAAGCTCCTTCAACCATCTTTCAAGATTTTCAAAAGTTACATGACGAGTGATGTCATATACAATCAATGCACCCACTGCTCCCCGGTAATATGCACTTGTGATTGCTCGGTATCTAGGTAAACAGAAATGCTACAGTCAATAAGCATTGTTAACACAAACAAGTATACCATCGATAGCAAGATAATGTCTACAAAAGTGAATCATTTTGTTCTTGATGTATCCTACATGCAGATAGCAATATTTTCCAAAACTAAATATTGCAAAAGACTCGCACAATATAATTGGAAGAAAACAACATTTTAGATATGGAAACCATCATTTTCTACTTATAGATCATAATTAAACTGAAATGTCACTGATGCAACATGGCAGAGCGAACAAAGATACAATCCTCACTCAGAGGAAAGCTCTAATATCATTTGACATAGCACAGCGGAAGGATAATGATACAATCCTCACCTAGAGAGAAACGTTGCCGATTCTCATCCAAAGAAAATGAAATTACAAATTGTATTAACTCAAAAACTTATCTATTACATGGGATCGTAACTACTTTTTATAGTTTGAGGACATGACCTATTCTTTACAAAACAAGAGACATTTCTAACAAAATCCTAATTTTTCTAATAAAACCTATCAAACATTTCTAGAAAAACTAAACAAGTTTTTTAAAAGTTCCAACTAATTATAACAATTAACGACTTAGACAACTTTTGATAAAATTAAATTCTTAACTTAGTCTCTTTCCCCAAAAAAAAAAACATTTGCCCAAAATATAGAGATATATACCATAAAAAGGCAATTTTACTGGACATTAAACACATAAGTAAAATGAGATAAATAATCATCCTTGGAGAGATAATCACAGCACCAATAAATAGAAATTGATTTGTCAAGTAAGAATTGTAGTGACATATTTGAGACAGATCAATTTAACTAAAAGGTGTAACTCTTACTCTTAAACATGAATTGGTAAGCTTATTGAGATACGTTATCATGTTATATTGTTATAATTAAAGCGTATGAACTCAAAGTGATAGGCACATCAGAAGTAACTCGGCAAAACAAGGTTTAAAACCCTAAAAACCACGTGAGCTATGTGATGCATAAGAATAAACCCCTGTAGATTTATATACCATCATAACACATAATGGACTCTTGGAAACTGAACAAGACTAAGGGTGTAAATGAGCCAAGCCGCTCGTGAGATATTCAAATCTCGGTTCAAAAAAAAAAGTTTATTTGAGTTTGTTTGATTAAGTTAACGAGCTGAGCTCGCATTGATTTCGAGCTCGAAAACATTATCAAGCCGAGCTCGAGCTTAACAGTATTGGGTTCGTGGACTCACGAACATATTCGTTAAAAAACTCATATATATATATATATATATATATATATATATATATATATATATATATATATATATATATATTTGTGAATGAACAGTAATTGCTGTGAACAGTGATTTGAAAAATAGTGGTTTTTATGTTATTCAGTTTTTCTTCCTTCCAGTGAGCCTCACCTGTAAAGAATAATATACTTGCAACCCCGACCTTTGGTAAGTTTGGGACTGGCCCTTTTTACCGTAAATAGTCAGCACAAGTTTTACACAAAAATTCTCATACAGTTACAATTCGCCCATGGGTACTTAGATAAGGACTGAGGAAGGAAAAAGAACAGAAACAGAGAAAATAAACCACTAGATTCTCATTACTAACGCATACAGAAAAACATACCGTTTATACAGGACTACTTATTACCAACGCGTACGGAAAAACATACAGTTTATACAGGATTCAGAATATTTATTAGCATAAATTTTTATAGATAGAGACTGCTTACATGCTTGATAGGAAAAATACACGAGTTGGCGGAGGCGCTGGGGGCGAGCGAATCGCCTTTTGTCACTTGATAGGAAAAATACACATACTTACAGACTGAAAAACTAGAGGTTGCAATTTGACACTTGAAACTTGCTTCCAGGAAGGGAGGTAGAGCCTAGGTTGGTGAGGGCTTTTTATAGGAGAGGGAGAGAAGAGGGGGTTAGTTCCTTAGGAAAGAAGGAACCCTTCATGAGCACATAGAGAAAGGTCGAGAGGACGGTTTAAGATAAGAGGGAGTAGCTGTAAAGTGAGAGTAGGACAATTCCATCCAAAGTGGTGGCTGCTAAAAGTAGTGGGGAAGGACAAAGAGGAACTGTAAAGTGGATTGTAGTGGCCTGAAAAGAGTGGTTGGTCAGTGGAGAAGGACAATAAGACAGGTCCTATGGTTCCATCATGTTGGCGAGATTGTGCTCGCTGACAGAATCCAATGAGGGTGTAGAATTTGTTCCTTGGGCTTCTTGGAGGTGGGTTTCTTGGAGATGGGTTGGAGATCTGGAGGCGGTATTTTAGGCCACATGTCCTGTTATAGAAGCATTTGCATATTGTTCTTGGGCTATATATTGTTATGATCTGGCTAAAGATGCTCTGTAAGCTCAGGAGGATAGAGCAGAACTCGCCAATCTTTTAGTAGCTCATCGGTCAGCCTTCTTTTGGTAATGCTGAAGTAGAGTTGAATGTTGTGTTGTAAAAGAAAATGGAAGGAATCTAGTACCCATATCTCTAGACCAGTAGATTTTCTCTGTGTATGTTTCTCCTGCTAGAAGATACTCATTTGGGTCTTCTAATTTATCCGAGGACCACTTAGCTCCTTGGACGGAAGCTCGCCAATGCTTCAATTGGTCTGGTAAGGGTGAGAAGGCTTCCCAGTCGATGTCAAAATCAGAAGTATAGTCATCAAACTCAAGTTGCCGACCATTGAGATCGTCAATATCTATTTTGACAAGGTGTCGAGCAGGCTCAATCTTTAATCCTATCCATTCTGGAGGTGAACTTTCAAAAGTACAGATAACAAATGTTTCTTCTTCTTCTAGAGCAATGGCTATGATTTGTCCAAGTTTCTTTGGAAAGTCCTGGAGAGAGTCGGCGTCATGTACCCATAGTTTGTAGAGCAAACCATAGTCCATTAAAAGGAATGGAGTAATGACTCTTCCCTTAATTGTTGGTTCATATGTGTCCATGTTTATATGTACTTTTCGAAAAGCATATAGGAGGTGGCGTTGACATTCATATTTTTCTAAAGTCTCAGAGGCGTTGGTTCTTTTGTGGCATTTCAGTTTGGGGTTGCTTTCTCCTTCATAAATGATTGTCATCCCCTTTGGGACATGTTCTTGGTGTAATATTTTTAAAGCTTCACATAGTTCAGCAAAAGTTTGAAACGTAGAGTCTTCTGCAAGGCGCCTTATGTATATGAAAATTTCATATGGAATAGTGGTGGGCAGGCCCAACAAAACTGCTTCTGAATTTCTTTGTCGGGATGTGGAAGCTGCAGCGGTCCTTAATTGTCCCAATGTTAAATAATTGGGCCTGTGAACCTTAGGTTATGCTTTGTTTGAAGAAGAAGTTGTAATAACTTGTGCATTTGTCTTTTCAGGTCTTTCTTGGACTTTTTCTGGCTGATCTGTTTCCATAGGTGTTTTGCCAACGGTCCTTAGTTGTAAGACAGGAGGCAAAACACCCATGGAAACAGATCAACCAGAAAAAACCCAAGAAATACCTGAAAAGACATATGCACAAGCTATTACAACTTCTTCTCCAAACAAAGCACAACCTAAGGTTCACAGGCCCAATTATTTAACATTAGGACAATTAAGGACCGCTGCAGCTGCCAGATCCAAACAAAGAAATTCAGAAGCAGATTTGTTTGGCCTGCCCACCACTATGCCATATGAAATTTCCATATACATAAGGCGCCTTGCAGAAGACTCTACGTTTCAAACTTTTGCTGAACTATGTGAAGCTTTAAAAATATTACACCAAGAACAAGTACCAAAGGGGATGACAATCATTTATGAAGGAGAAAACAACCCCAAACTGAAATGCCACAAAAGAACCAAAGCCTGTGAGACTTCAGAAAAATATGGATGTCAATGCCACCTCCTATATGTTTTCCGAAAAGTGCATATAAACATGGACACATATGAACCACCAACAATTAAGGGAAGAGTCATTACTCCATTCCTTTTAATGGACTATGGTTTGCTCTACAAACTATGGGTACATGACCCCGACTCTCTCCGAGACTTTCCAAAGAAACTTGGGCAAATCATAGTCATTGCTCTAGAAGAAGAAGAAACATTTGTTATCTGTACTTTTGAAAGTTCACCTCCAGAATGGATAGGATTAAAGATTGAGCCTGCTCGACACCTTGTCAAAATAGATATTGACGACCTCAATGGTCGGCAACCTGAATTTGATAACTATACTTCTGATTTTGACATCGATTGGGAAGCCTTCTCACCCTTACCAGACCAATTGAAGCATTGGCGAGCTTACGTCCAAGGAGCTAAGTGGTCCTCGGATAAATTAGAAGACCCAAATGAGTATCTTCTAGCAGGAGAAACATACACAGAGAAAATCTACTGGCCTAGAGATATGGGTATCAGATTCCTTCTATTTTCTTTTACAACACAATATTCAACTCTATTTCAGCATTACCAAAAGAAGGCTGACCGATGGGCTACTAAAAGATTGGCGAGTTCTGCTCTATCCTCCAGAGCTTACAGAGCATCTTTAGCCAGATCAAAACAATATACAGTCCAAGAACAATATGCAAATGCTTCTATAACAGGACATGCGACCTAAAATACTGCCTCCAGATCTCCAGCCCATCTCCAAGAAACCCACCTCCAAGAAGCCCAAGGAACAAATTCCATGCCCTCATTGGATTCTGTCAACGAGCACAATCTCGCCAACATGATGGAACCATAGGACCTGTCTTATTGTCCTTCTCCACTGACCAACCACTCTTTTCAGGCCACTACAATCCACTTTACAGCTCCTCTTTGTCCTTCTCCACTACTTTTAGCAGCCACCACTCTGGATGGAATTGTCCTACTCTCTCTTTATAGCTACTCCCTCTTATCTTAAACCGTCCTCTCGACCTTTCTCTATGTGCTCATGAAGGGTTCCTTCTTTCCTAAGGAACTAACCCCCTCTTCTCTCCCTCTCCTATAAAAAGCCCTCGCCAACCTTAGCTCTTCAGACTGCCAACCTCCCTACCTTGAAGCAAGTTTCAAGTGTCAAGTGTCAAACTGCAACCTCTAGTTTTTCAGTCTGTAAGTATGTGTTTTTCCAACCAAGTATGTAAGCAGTCTCTATCTGTAAAAATTTATGCTAATAAATATTGTGAGTCCTGTATAAACTGTATGTTTTTCTGTACGCGTTGGTAATAAGTAGTCGTGTATAAACTGTATGTTTTTCTGTATGCATTAGTAATGAGAATCCAGTGGTTTATTTTCACTGTTTCTGTTCTTTTTCCTTCCTCAGTCCTTATCTAAGTACCCATGGGCAAACAGTAACTGTATGAAAATTCTTGCATAAAACCTATGCTGACTATTTACAGTAAAAAGGGTCAGTCCCAAACTTACCAAAGGTCAGGGTTGCAAGTATATTGTTCTCTACAGGTGAGGCTCACTGGAAGGAAGAAAAACAGAATAACATAAAAACCACTATTTTTCAAATTATTGTTCACGGCAATTACTGTTCACAATTACTATTCACAACCATTACCGTTCACAATTATTGTTCATTCACAATTACTTTTATTCACAAATTTGGTATCGAGTTCGAACTAAGCTCATTGAACTTTTAAATGAGCTATTTTTCGAACCGAGCTCAAGCCGTTCGTGAACTATTTAATTTCATTACAAGCCGAGCTCGAGCTTAAGAATTAAAGTTCGAATCAAACTCGAGTCGAGCTTGAGCTTAGGTAAAACGAACCGATCTCAAGCTCAGGTCTCTTACTGTTCGGCTCGGTTCAATTACACCCCCAACCAAGATTACGTTTATCATGCACTTTATTGAGTGTATTTAACCAATTTACTAGGTCAATGGACTCATTAAAGTTGAATATAGATGCTCATGTTTTGATATACGATTCATGCACTATAAGGAACTTGACTACTGGCATTGCTTCAGCCACTTTCTAGACATTGATTTCCCAATCAAAGATTTGCTAGGTTACTAAATAACAATATAAGAAATCATAGAAATAGACTTTTTCATAAAAATTAGATGTAAAATGTAAAATGCCTTGCGGAATATTTAGTATTGCTAATAAAAAAAAGTGAATTTCAGAAGTAGGAGTAGACAGTCGAATTTTCAGGTTAATAATGGAATAGTATAAGTTGAACTATCTTAATGTGCACCTAAATATCGGAAATGATACGGATTTATCTGCTTATACCATCTATGTAAGCGTCAGTTATTTAGATGCATCGAGAGAAGAGTAAGGATAAAATAACTAAATTTAGGAGCCTTCAAATATTAACAGGTGCCACACAATACACATGGCTCGCTAGATCTGGTAAATTTTGATCTGGGTCGTTGAGAATAACTCAAAATTCATCATTCAAAAAATAGAAAAGTTATTAATGTATCATTATTCATCTCGAGCGAAATGGACAATTTTGAACAAGATCTCACTCACAAAACTGAGATTTCATCGAGAACAAGAACCAGGGTTTCAGATCTGACAAATGAAACTACAGATCCGAAACCAAAGTTACCAATGCCAGACAAAAGATTCATGCAGTCAAATAAATCGATGCATCATAAGGGCAGATTAGGTCCAAATCAAAAACCTCATAAATCGAGAGAAGAGGAAGGGCCATACGAACCTTTCCTGACCAGCGGTGTCCCAAATCTGAGCTTTGATGACCTTATCATCGACCCGAATGCTTCGGGTAGCGAACTCGACCCCAATAGTGGACTTGGACTCGAGGCTGAACTCGTTCCTGGTGAACCGGGAGAGGAGGTTAGATTTCCCGACGCCAGAGTCCCCGATCAGAACAACCTTGAAGAGGTAGTCATATTCGTCGTCCGCTCTGTATGCCATTGCTCCACCGCGTCCGCCGCCGACCGCAGCAGCACTACAAGCACAGAGTGTTCCTCATACGGATACTGACGGAGATCAGATGCAAAGCTGTACCAGGGGAAGAAATGGCAGCGAATTGGTCGTCGCCTCCACGGCTAGGGTTCTCCGACCTTTGGAATTGGAGATGCGACTGGGAAGGGCGTGGCTTAGACTCCGGCAAGCGCCTGGTCTGCAAATTAAATATTGAAAACTGAAAAGGATGGAAATTTGCAAAACTCCCCATAAAATTCTTAATACTTTTGAATTGCCCTTTAAAATGTCCATTCTACTGCTTAAATATTCTCTTAATATGAATTACTCAATTATTAATAAGAATAAATTAGTTAAAAGTGTAATAAAAATATTTAACATATTTAATATTAATAAAACCTTTACCCTAAAAATAACTTTTGCAATATAATTAATAAGACACTTATAATAGAATTTAATAATAGAAATTTAATTTCTAATAATATTCAAATTATTCTAATATTATTTGAATTGCCCCCGTGATTTAATTTAATTTGATCAAAATTATTTTAATACTATGGCTAAATACATTATAATAATGAACAATTTTGATTAAAAAATAGTTAAAATCACTTTAAAATTATTTTAATATTGGTTAAAATTAATTTAATTTATTATATTAGTAATGCAAGGAGAGACCCTCTTTACTAAAAAATTAATTTAATTTTTATATCAAATATTAAACTGATAATAATAAATATTACATTCTAAAAAAATCCCAACAGTAAATTAGAAAATTCTTAATAATACAAATCTTAATTAATGAAAAAGAATTTCAATAATATGTGAGACTCGAATTTTAGATCATTAATTAATTAATGAAAAAAAAATTTAATAATATACTGTAATTGAGTTAGATTCTTGATTGATGTATATGTGAAATTTATTAATAAATTTTAAAATTATTTTCAATGTAAAAAAAATATATTAATATAATTTTATTTTAAACTTCATCAAAATTAACTAAGTAAGTATTCGTATATATTCTTAATAAAATAGTAACATTGTAATAAGATAAAGAAAATAAAAAAGATATACTTTAAGGGAAAATGGATAAACACATAAAAAAAGCCGCTCCAAACTAAATAAATCATGGGCACTTTTGTTTTTTTTTAAAAAAAAAAGCACCCTATTGGAGTTTTTACTCTGAAAATATGCTTACTTTCAACTTTATTATGACAATTATAACTAATAATAACCATATATAAAAGTTATTGGATAATTATTACAATGTGTAATATTTAATATAATCTATTGTAATATTATAGTAGCTATTTAATAATTTTTATATATTATAATAATTATTATGTAGCTGTTATTACTGTTTTGAAATGATTTTAATCCATTTAAAATAATTTGACTAAATTAATAAAGTATTTAAATAATTTTGACTAAGTTAATGAAGTTTTTTTTTTATATAATAGTTGTGTAATTTAGGATTTAAAATTTTAATAAATAGTTGATGATTCTGTTCGAAATCGTGAAGTTGGAAAGTTGGGAGGTGGCGGCTTCACTGACCAGACTCGAACTTCGCTTCGCTTTGCAAAACAAACGATGTTAGTGTCGGGACAGGGAAGGGATCCCCAGTATTGACCCTCCGATGCCCAAATAAGTCATCGGAAAATGTGGAGAAGCAGAGCAACAGTAGCAACATTGGAATTCAACCGTAACGTGTACCTTTGCAAGTGAAGGACCTCCCTTTATATAGAGTCTGGTGGGCAGCGTGCAAGCTTCTCGAGGCATGGGCACGCTCTCCTAAGTGTCCCATAAAAAGGTCTTATTAAGAAAGTACCCCTGACACCATATCTTAATAGGCATGCATATCCCTAACGCGATAGTAGAAATTTCGGTCGTACAATCCGCCTGTCGACCATGCCTCGTGTCAGTGGCACTATCTCCCAAAAGAATGTCGAGAGATACTACAGTGATACCGTTGTTTGGCCGAGCGGGGGTAGCCGCTCGGCCGGGACTTCACTGCGCCCCTGGACAGGTCTCGTTGCTTGGTCGAGCGGGGGAGCCGCTCGACCAGGACTTCGTTGCGCCCCTAGCCAGGTCTTGTACGACATCCTGCCACTCGGCATCATGCGTCGAGAGTCGAGTGTCGGCTGTCTTGCATATCATTTTGAGCCTAAGTGAGGGGTCAGATTGAACCCGTCTCCTACCGGTCGAGGCTTGACCGCCCGATCGGTCATCATAATTGTCCTCCGTTCGACTTTTTGATATCCGGACGTTGACCGTCTTGACTTTGACCTCCACCCCAACAGTTAACTTCAGATAGGCTTCCCTCCATCGCCACATCAGTTGATTTTTCATATTATAACAACTATCAAGTAACTTTTATATACAGTATCAACTACCGAATGACTTTTATACGTTACGATTAAATCGTAGATCTCTTGAACTATAAAACCTAAACTCTTAGTTGATTTTTCATATTGTAACAGTTATGCATTATAATTTAATCTTAAATTTTAAAATTTTGAATAGGGATGGCAACGGGGCGGGGCGGGGCCGGGTTTGCCATTCCCATCCCCGCCCCGTTTCCATTTTTTCAGGTTCGGGGATTCTCCATCCCCGCCCTATTTCTAAATTAATTTATATTATTATTATTATTATTTAATAATAATTATTAATGATAATATTAATATTAATATCAATATCAATAATATTATTATTAATAATATTTTCAAAAAATTTAATATTAATATTAACACTATTATTAATATTTTTTAAAAAAAATCATATTATTATTTATTAATATTAATAATAATAATATTCGGGGCGGATTCGGAGATGGGGATAATATTCCCATACCCGCCCCAAACCCGCCCCATCCCCGAAAAATCGGGGATCCCCATCTCCATTTCGGGTTTTCCCCGCGGGGCCCCAAACCCGCGGGGAAAATTACCATCCCTAATTTTGAATCATAAATCTTAAACTCCGAATACTAAAAAAAAAAAAAAAAAAAATGATATCAAAATACTTTTTTATCAACCTGATCAAAATTATTTTAAATTAATTAAAATTATTTTAAAACAATGATAATGATTATTTAGTAATTTCTATATGACTAGCTACTATAATAAATAACTATGATAGATCCTCGTCTCTTATCTCCTTAATTATTATGATTTATTATGTACGCATTATTCCTACTGGGAACTAATAGGAATACTGGACCGAGCCTTTTACCTTTTGCCACCTATAAAAGTAACAAATAATATTATAATAGCTACTGATACTTGCTATAACAAGATTAGATAAATGATATTTTAGAGATGAAATATTTGATGGACAGCCATGGACGACTTCAGAATTTTTTTTATTTTTATTTTTTTAAGGACATTCTTTCCGTGAGTTATATAATTTGGGACGTGGTTCTCAATTTTGTAAAAAGAAAATTTTGTTCTTTTTAACGGGTAGTAAAAACCAAGGGCAGCTATTTTTTTTTTGTTTTTATTTAAGGTGCAAATTAACAAATATCTCCTTTAATTTTTCCTTATGACATATCGGAACTTGTTCTTCTACTTTTGATCTGTAACAAGTACATCAAGGGAAGAGCTGCACGTATCCAGTTGCCACGGCTGCGGCGAGGATGGCCAACGGCGGAAGAAGAACAAACGCGCCGACTGTCGCGAAGAACGCCGAGTCGTTCCTCTGCTCCACTTCATTTAGATACGCCTGCCGCTTGATGTTTCTCCTCTGCGACACCGTCAAAGAACTGAGGCTCGCTTTCAGCTTCTTCCCCAGCGGGAGCGTGAACTCGCCGCCTCTGCCTCCTACTGCTTCACTCAGCTGCTCACGGACGGTCCGCCTCAGACCTCCATCGACCCCTTCGTAACCTTCTGAAGTGGGAGATGCCAGCTGCTGCAGGAGATCCAGTTGATTTCTCGCCGATGAGCCTCTCATGAAATCGAGCACAGAGTCAAGTTTCAGCTCCATCACAAAGAAACACAAACAAGAAATAAGAAGATTACTCATTACTGGTTTCCTCCGTGACGCTTTCTGATCGCGAAGCTCTGCGAGGAGAGACGTGTTTCTCCGAGCCTGTGGACATGACGACGACGCTATGGTTCTTGGCGGGGAGTCTCTGGTCTAGAGCTTGAATCCATGGAGGAGGAGGGGAGAGGGAGGAGGAGGGAGGGGGGAGTTTGCAGGCCATGGATGTGCTCACTGAGAGCTCCTACATGTTTCTGGAGCATTAGTTAAGCTACGCCAGCCACAAAAGGAGGAAGAAACCCAACACCACACGTTGGCCACAAGTCACTGTGGTTCTCATAAATTCAACGGCAAAACAATATCAAAATCCCATGAAATTTCTTCATAATTATGCTATAGTAAAACACAATATCAAGATCCCGTCTCTCTCAATACAAACGACATGACAGTGCAAGAACTAAAGAGTAACAAAACAACACGACAGAGAAACAGAGTAGGGAGATGGTGAACGTCTATGACCTCAATTCTGCTGGTTTTTCTTCCAAAGAAGGTTCCCGAAGAGCCGCGCACCGGCGCTCTTCCTCGTTACTCCTCCGCCGTTGTCATTCTCTTCCATGGCTCCGGCGATCACCCCGAGGTGTTTGTCCATCGACATGCAACGCTCAACTAACCTTCTGTCACCCGTCTCCGCACTTGCCTCGTTTCCGGTGGCTAATACCTCAGCCGCTGCCTCTGCGGCCTTCCGCCATTGATCCATTTGCACCTTCGTTCGCTTCAGTTCCATCTCCAGTGATGTATTTTCGCCTTCTGCCGCCTCCAATTGCGAGTTCAGCTGCTGCTCTTTGGTCTTACTCTGTTTCAGTTCTTCCTCCATTGAATTCAGTTGAGCCATGAGCTGTTCTTGCGTTGTTTGAGCAGATTCTGCAAGCTTCTTAGCTTGTTCCTCTGCTTTAATCTTAAAGATCATGTTTTCTTCCAGTCGAATTGCTAATTCCTTCTCCTTCGCCAAAAGTTTGGATTTTAGAATACGTACTTCCTTCTCCTCTTCGTCTTTTTCTGCAACAGAAGAAGAAGCCTCTTCCCTCTCAGTTTTCTCAATCATTCCCTTTGTCTCCTCCCCTTCCCCCTCCATCACCTCCTTTTCTTCTTTCCTCTCCTCGCCGTCGACTTCATCCACCACGGGGAGGGGCTCTACCGGCACTACGACTTCGAAGACATCCATCGTCGCCGGAGAAGTGACGCTGTGCTCCTTGTCATTTTGTCGAGCATCTCCCGAGCGAGAATCCCGAGCCAGAGGAGGCGTCACCCCTGCCCCTTTCGCGTCTACGGAAGCTGCTGGGAGCCGCTTCTTGGCCTTCGCGAGAGCTTTCTCCGTTTCGACCTCGGCGGCCTCCGCCGAGGCCAGGCGATCTTTTAGCTTCTTGAGCTCCGCCTGGGCCTTGCTCAGCTTCGTCTCAAGTTCCACCACGCTCGTGCCCCACTTCCTCTGTCGAATAGAACACATCAACCATAGAACTGAAAACGAAGAACATCATTCGCCCTTCTCAATTACCTCATGCGAGACGATGCGAGAGGACACCTTGTAACTGCGATCGGCGACGGCCGCGGCGTCATCAAGGTGGTGACTCACGGCGTTCGCCTCGGCAAAACCGATGCTCCGCAGGTGCAGCGGCGCGCGCGGCAATGACCGCTGAGGCCGCTCGTCCGACCCTCTGCTTCCCAACAAAACGCCGCGCTACTCACTCGGTATCCATTACAGCAGAAACAGAGCGCAAGCAAACAAAATATTCGACGAAAGTCCTTACCTCGACCTTGACATTGCACTGCTCTGCTTTTGAATGCTCAACCTCCTTCTGCAAGGCTTCGCCTTCCCCTCACATGCACACGTTCCAAAGATCTACTTCAACTTCCAAACCTCACGGTAGAAGATTTGGCGTTGAAAACGAACATTGCACAGCACTGTAACAGCAAACATAAAATTAGTAAGTTTTTGGCTACGACAGTGTTGGATCCATGGCAACGCAAAGTCAAACAGTGGAAATTTGCATCTGGAATTAGGATTGAAGAGTTTGGAAATTGCATGTGGATGTCAGAGATGAAGACGATGGAATTGTCCTAGTTAATAAGTCATGCATAAGCTGGAGACAACTATGGGAACTCTTTCAAGCGAAGAACTATGCATTCATACACACTGACATAAAATCAAACACTTCGACCATGAATTTTTTTTTTAAAAAAATGTAATTGAATAGCAGACACCAGATTTCTCAAAGAAGCAAACAGAAAGCTTTGATTATCACCTCTATAGAGCATGAGCCTTAAGACAAGACTTCTCTTCAGCAGAAGAAGGTGAGAAGTAAGCCATGGATTAAGGAACAGGGGAGCTTTGTTTATGACAGTAAACCAAGTGGCGTTTAGAGCATTGGAGAAGACGAGGAGCAGCTCAAAGTGGGCACCCGTCCCTATGTCTCTTTTTGGTCCTTGTTTTGAAGTCGTTGGATGGTTGCCTCCTTTTTGCAGGTTACTTAGCTCTGCCTCTTTGCTTTATCTTCCAAAGCTGAGCCAGTTTGACAGCATTTGGCCATGAAGGATGGGCCATTGCAGGCAGGCAGCTCTGCTTTCTTTTCAGCTCTATCATAAGACCAGTGCACGCTCACTGTGAAACTTTCTCTCAATTATCTTCATCTAACAGAATATAATTTTTTAAAAAAAATCGTATAATCAAATGAATAGGCCATGAATGATACCAGCTACCATACATTTATCCTTGGTCCCAACAAACTGATTTCACCAAGTATTATGCAGAATTACATATGAACAAAACCAATACATACCTTTGTGCTTGAGAAGAAGTGATATGGAGTTCATGTAAATTCATGCTCGATGACTGCAACATCCGATGCGATTCCATAACTTGGAACTGCAGATACAGTCTGCAAGGACCAGTAAATGAACGGATCAAATGTCGAATCTCATGGGCATTCAGTCGAACGGGTTGAGGGCGACCTCGTGACGACGACGAAGATGCTACGTTGCCGTGGGCGAGAGGGAGGAGCGACGGTGACGGGAGATCCGCGAGAGCCAACGAACGAGAGTAGGTGGCTGATGTCCTTCATGTCGGAGAGGAAGTAGATGGAACAGATCATCAAAATTTGATTTTTCTTCTCTTCTCCTGCATGGCATCCGCTTATCAATGCATACCAATCTATCCTTTTCTCACGAGATTTTTCCTCAAGAGCCTTAAAAATTCTTCATAGTTCATTCGAAGAAGAACATGATTCCGTATGAAAGGTGCAATGGACATGGCAGACAAAGCACGTGAAGGTGAGAGACATTGCATGTGAGCAATAGATATCCCATCCTTCTCTAAGTATTGCAACCTGCTAACTAACTGAAGCAGTAACTCAGTCTCCAACTAATGAAAACAGAAAATTGGTATGAAGTAGAAGAAAGAGTGGTTTCTTTTAAGGTCAGCAGGTTTATTTACGCGGTTCATCTCAAAGCAGGCAAGTCACTAAGAGCACCTGCATTGGTGCGTTCATGGACTGTTATAACGTTCAATGAACGATAAAACTAGTGTAGTGCAAAAATTAATTGGGTTGGGCCCATACAAAGGCATGAACACGTTCAATTCATTGAACGCGTTCAATGTCTTTTTTTATATTTTTTTTAATACTTATGGCCCACCACAAGCATTTTAGAGAGAGGAATAACGATGAGGAAAATAAAAAAAATCCCTATGATCAACCACAAACTTATTCTACAATATATATAATCTATTAAAAAAATTTAAAAAATCAATTAGATGTTGGGAAACAACGGCAACGCAACGGATAGTTTTTTATTTTCAACGACTATTTCAAATTTCAACGGATAATTTTTTTAAAAAATATAAAATTTCATCTATAAATACTCATCACCTTATTTCAATCTTTCAACGCCTAAATTCCTCTAAAATTCTTCTCTTATTTTCCTCCGAAATAGATGAAAATAATCGAGAATTTTTTAGAAATTTTGTGAATTACCAAAATTTGCCAGAAAAAAATCTTTCTCCTCAAAATTCACAAATTCCACCAAATTACCCATTTTTTCCATATCCACCAAATTATCCACATAATCCATATCCACCAAATGCATACGGTTCATATCCACCAAATTATCCGTATAATCCATATCCACAAAATTATCCATCTATTCCACATGCAACCGGTATGCCTTTTACATCTCCGACGGAAAATGAGCCATTTAGTCCGACTTTTGTTCCAGAGACTTAACTGTCTGACCGTGAATCCCCAATTGAGCTCGTAAATTTGGAGAAGGTGGATTCCGACACTGCAGGTAGAAAAAAGCGGTCAACATGGAGTAAGGTTGAAGATGAGGTTTTAGCAAGATCTGATGATTCGACTAGGCGATCGTTGGGACACGAGATTTTTTCTCACTTATAACTCTGATAGAAGCGGACCTCGGATTCCAACGACTGGTCATTGGATGTCAGAGCCCCATACAAAAAAAGGTATATCGCTTCAACGCAAATTATAATAGTGTTTATAGTGTGTATCGTAGCAGCCACAGTGATGAGGACATATTACGGCTTGCATATGAAAAGTATCGCGAGGAAAATAATGGCATTGCATTTAATCTCGAGCATGTATGGAGAATCATAAAAGATCGTCCAAGCTTTACTCCATAGTCCGTTGATCATCTTGTTGGCATGAAGAAGGCAAGGACCTCGGAGTCGGGGACAAGCAATACCTCATCTAACCAAGATGCGAGTTTACATGTAGACCTAGATGAAGAAGAAACTCATCCAATGGGTCAGCATGTAGACCTAAATGAAGAAGAAACTCGTCCAATGGGTCAGAAGACAGCAAAAAGAAAGGGGAAAGACAAAATGAAATCAGACATTGAAGGTATGACAACAAATTTGGATAATATGTTTGCAAAGTTTACTGAGTATACAAGCATAAAAATGGCTGAAGTTGAAATGAAAAAACAACAACTCAAAGTTGAGGAGATGAAAGCAAACGCTGCCGAGATGAAAGCAAAAGCTGCCTTAGCCAAAGTTCAATTAAAAGAATATGCAATCCTTTCAAAGGACACTTCGCAAATGACAGAGGAGCAATTAATCATCCATAAACATCTATGCCAAGAGATTAAGGGGAGATGAAATATGTAATTTTCATTTATTGTAATGTTCAATTATTGTATTTTCAATTAAGGTAATTTTCGATTATTGTACTTTTCAATTAATGTAACTTTCGATTATTGTACTGATCACTAAGTCTAATTTTTTATTATTGCAATTTTCAATGAAACAAATATTTTAGTCATCCATGAATAAATAAATAAATTGGGTGACCCACCCAAACAAGTATCCGTTGAATATTTTTTTAATTAATTAATTAATGAGAATTATTTTAGTAAGATAGTCGTTGGAATATGTGTACAATTAGATTAATAGAAAATAGCCGTTGGAATATATCCGTTGACAAGAAAAAAATAAATAGACATCTTGTGCTCTACAATTCTTATTCTAAACATAGACTTGCATTAGTTTCCTCCAAAATGTCTCAATCTTTAAGTAGCACCAGCTCTGACTCGACAAGTGAAAACGAAGTCCAAGTTGAAGTTGGCGACGAAGGTTATGATCCGGGGAATGAGCTAATGTCATTGATACTTCAACAAAGTCAACAAATAGTTGAAGCATATCAAAGTAATAACGAGATGCGGCGAAGAAGAAGGTTCATCCAAAGAAATCGTGAAGCCGGACATGTGAGGCTCTTCAATGATTATTTCTCCACAAACCCGGTGTATCCAGATCAAATATTTCGAAGACGATTTCGCATGCGAAGAGATTTATTTTGTCGCATAGTTAATGCACTTGAAAGTCATTCTTCCTATTTTCAGCAAAGGGATGATGCTACGAGAAGAAAAGGCTTGTCACCACTACAAAAATGTACAGTTGCGATTCGCCAATTGTCTTATGGAGTTCCAGCCGACCATCTTGATGAGTACCTACGCATGGGTGAATCAACCGCCATCAAGTGTCTGTTCAAGTTCTGTGGTTATGTGGTTGAACTATTTGGTGATCGATACTTGAGAAGACCGAATGCTGATGATGTTCAACGTCTTCTTCAAATGCATAATGAGAGACACGGCTTCCCTGGAATGTTGGGCAGCCTTGATTGCATGCATTGGGAATGGAAAAATTGTCCAGTTGCTTGGAAAGGTCAGTTTACAAGAGGTCATGGATCACCATCAATCATGCTTGAAGCGGTCGCGTCTCAAGACTTGTGGATATGGCATGCATTCTTTGGTGTAGCAGGTTCACGTAATGATATTAATGTGTTGTACGAATCTCCCATATTCAATAACGTCTTGCAAGGAAATGCTCCGGAGATTAATTTCACGGTCAACGAGACTCAATATACAAAGGGGTATTATCTAACAGATGGAATATATCCGGAATGTGCTACTTTCGTGAAGGCTTTTCCTTATCCAGAAGATCCCAAGAGGAGGTTGTTTAAGGAAAGACAAGAGGCTGCAAGAAAAGATGTTGAACGAACATTTGGGGTGCTCCAAGCTCGATGGGCAATTGTCAGAGGTTCAGCTCGTTATTAGTACAGAAAAAAGTTAAAACATATTATGTTAACATGCATTATTTTGCACAATATGATTGTTGAAGATGAGGGGGAGCAGGTGACAAATTGGTACAACAATGATGAAGGTGATGAACCCGCACAACATATCCAAGGTTCAAATCGAGGATTTCATGATTATCTGCGGACAAATTCCGAACTACGTGACAGTCATGTGCATCACGAACTTCGTGCAGATTTAGTTGAACATATTTGGTCACAATACAACAATAATCCTTGAAAGTATTGTATTTTAAGTTTATGCAAGTATAATTTTTTTTATGTTGTACTCCTTCATTTCAATTTTATATTAATATTTTAATTTTAAATAAAATTATTAATATTATTATTTATTTTAATTTTAAATAATATATTTTAAGTTTACATAAATAATATATTTTAAAATAATATTATTAATTATTTTAAATAATAATTATTTAAATTGTGTAAATATAATTGAAATTATAATAAAAATAAAGATGAATGGACAGCGGATCCCACAAATAATGAAGGTGGTTGTTAAAACGAATGTGAGATAATGAATGTGTTAATATGATGTATATGTGGCATGTGGGTCCCACACTTTTTGATGAGATGGTGGGTGTTATAACACCCACCAATGTGGATGCTCTAAGTGGGAGCAATTTAAGTCTGAATAGGTTGAACTCTTGAACGGTTAATTCGATCCTGCCTGTACAGGCAGTGCCCCAACCTCTCACATTGAGATGATGAGATCCACACTTAAGTAGTGGGTCTCATCATCTCATTGTAAGAGGTTGGGACAGTACCTGTATGCAGGGTGAAATTTACCCTCTTGAACAGGGCAGAACCATCAAGTTGTTGAGCACCAACCACCCGAGTATTGATTGCCCGAGTAACTTTAGCTTTTTACCACTCTTCTCTCCGTAATTAAGCCAACAACGAAAGGTGGATTATTCTATGCTATCTTAATTATATGTTATTCTCTTCTCTATGATTTTGAGAAAAAAATCCCCAAGGTATTTGAAAGAGAAATAAATTGTAGTGATCAAGCGACATTTTAGTACTAAGTTAACTATGCTCGTGACCTGAGTACCAATTTAACTATGCTTGTGAGGCACTTCAGCTCCTGCTCCTTTCTAATCTTCTCCTTGTGAGCACAGATTATCAATTTTTCAGAGGCCATCCTAACCTCAATCTGGCAATCCACCTCTAGTATTGATTCATCATCCTAATCTCAACTCTCCGCCCATTATCATTGCTCGATCTCAAATGGATTACTTATATGTTTTTTAAGATTTCAGCTAAGGTTCATCGATATACTCATCACAACTTTATATATACTTTTAAATCTATAGACTTTAATTCCCATTCTAACTCCTATTAACATTATGTCCATTGTTTTTTTTTTATTTTTTAAGATAGTCATTAATTCTAGAGGGATCATCCACCATCCAATTAAATTGAGAAATAGTCAGCATTCTCGTGTAAAAAATTCCTTACAATAGCCATAGCTGAGTTTCAAATATTAGATATCTAGTTATTAGAGGATCTGATCATTACACATGGCCCTAGGATAATATTATATCTATTGTTAAAAAATAATTAATTAGCTAGGTTGGATAACGTCAAGTTTGAATGATCGACTCGATTTCATAAAAAATTTTCATCAGCCACTAAAGTAAATTAGGAAGAACTAACGGTGAACGGCTCAAAAGCCCAACATCCCTTAATTATAAGTCTCAGATGGAGGAAAAATCTCTACAAATATATTGATAAGATGTATAAAGGTGGGGTCCGATAAGGTCAGGCAGTCAGAAGTCAAGGAAATGTGGTAGTCAGAAATCAAGGGGACATGACAATCAAAAGTCAAGGGGAAGTGACAATCAGAAGTCAAGGAAATGTTGCAATTAGAAGTTAAGGGGGCGTGGTGGTCAACAGTTAGGGGAGAGGAGGAAGACCGCTTGACGTCATCAGCCGCATAATTCCCGGACGGGTATTGACATGTCAGGATCCCAGGTCAGAGACATGAGACATAACCTGAAGTAAGGCCTGACCTCCCTCAACCGGTCTGGTTCCCTCAACTCGATCTGCATAGATAGGCTTGGTACTTTCAGTAAGACAACTCCTGGTCGACCTTCCAGTACTCCAAGAGTGAAGGAGGGAACCCGAGTCATAGCTCGTCTCCCTTATCAAGACTCGGGCCAGGTGCTACCCCGTAACAGTCATCCCGAGCTGCCCACAGCCAAGTCCGAGAACGATAAAAAGGTCATTAGGCGACAATAATGTCAGGGAATCGTAACCGCTTGTTAGAGAATTGTTGTCATATGTCAGGGAATATTTCAAGGGTCTACTACTATCCGCGAATGGAACATTCTTTCAGTCCATAGAAGGGTGCCACGCGTCCTCCATCACCCAACTGACCCTGACACCCGACATTCTCTGGCATCGGTCATGCTCCAGAGGTACGCACGGTCATATAAAAAGGGAAGTCCTCTCCCTTGAGCAAGTACACTCTCTTGAACATTCGCACTTGTCTTCTACAATTCTTTTTCCTTCATACATTGTTCTTCTAGGGAAAAGTACCTGATTTGAGCGTCAGAAGGCCTATGTCGGGGACTTTTTCCCTGATTTCTGATCTCTAACGTTCCGTGTGCTTGTCTAAGTGTGCGTAGAGCCTAAGTACCACTGGCTTAGTTACCGCCGCCCATCAGCCCCACGCGGGGGTCTAGTTCTCAGGCACATACGTAGGGGTATCCAAGTCGCCTCTCCGTCAACACCAATGACATCTCAACCGACCTTCATCTAACTCAGATTCCGGACATGATCAATTTGGCGCCATCTTTGGGAATCTTCTCCACCTGTTCTGGAACGTGAAGATGGATGACGTCGTAAGGTTCTCTGTCATTATTACAGTTCCGAAGGATCCTGACGAACATATTATCTTCTCCCCTCGTTCCATGGGTATTCGGAAGTTGATGGATTGACTTGGAGCTTCAGCTGGCTGATAGGTTAGTCTTTCTATTATATTTTTTCCCCGACTCCACGAGTATTTAAGAGTCAATGGATCGAGACAGATCCTCAGCCGATTGGCAAGGCTCCTCGATCAGGTATGTTACAGACTCTGCTCCCTTTTTACGGTCACAGGATCTGTTATAGCTCCTTGATAAGAGAGTAAGATCCTAGTTCCTTGATCAAAGACTAGGGTCTTAGATATTTGATCGGACACTAGGGGCACAACTCCCTGATTAGACATTAGGAGCACAACTCCCCAATCAGACATTAGAGCACAGCTCTCCGATCATAGACTCACAGTACAACTTCCCGATTAGAATCTAGGGGATTCGCTCTCGGATTACATGCTAGGGATCTTACTCTCCGGTCAGGGACTAGGGGCCTAACTCCCCGATCAGGTGTGTTATACGCTCTGCACCCTTCACCATGGGGCTCTACATCCTCTTATTTCTTTGTGCATTACACCCTTCACCATGGAGCTCTGCATCCTCTTACTGCTATAGGTGTTGCACTCTATTACCATTATATGCTCTAGATCCTCCACCTGTTTTGCATCCTCTTATGTTTACAGGCTTTGCTTCCTTCACCCATGGTGCTCTGCTTCCTTCAATTGCTACAGACTCTGCTCCCTTATATTGCTATGGGTTTCACTCCCTTTGACGGTCAAGGCTCAGATTATTCTCTCCCTGACTCTGCGGGCATTTCAGAGTCGATGGATCAAGTCAGACACTCAGCCGGGCGCCATCACTTCGCAATCAGGTATGATAAAGGCTTTGCTCCCTCATATTGCTATGGGCTCCGCTTTTATGGACTTCAGGGCTTCACATCCCTCGTTCGGGGTTGAGCTATCACCACCGATCTCGGACAAGACTATCGCCACTGGTCTCGGACCAGTGTATCGCCATCGGTCTCGGATCTGAGTATCGCTAACGACCTCTCAGTCGGATCCCAGACTCTCGTCCCAGTATAAGTTATAAGTGAGCATGCTCTCATGCCTCCAGACTCTCGCTCCAACGCGAGTTATAAGTGAGTATACTCTCACAACCAACGACCTCTCGGTCGGGCTCCAGACTCTCGCTCTAGCTGGAGTTATAAGTGAGCGTGCTCTTGCGACCAACGACCTCTCGGTTGGATTCCAAACTCTCGCCCCAGCGCGAGTTATAAGCGAGCATACTCTCGCGACCAACGACCTCCCGATTAGGCTCCAGACTCTCACCATAGCGTGAATTATAAGTGAGCATGCTCTCACGCCTCCAAATTCTCTCCCTAACGTGAGTTATAGATGAGCATGTTCTCACGTCCAACGACCACTCGGTCGGAATTCCAGACTCTCGTTCCAACGCGAGTTATAAGTGAACAAGCTCTCACGCCTCCAGATTCTCTCCCCCGCGCGAGTTATAAGCGAGCATGCTCTCGCGACCAATGACCTCCCAATCGGGCTACAAACTCTTGTCCTAGTGCGAGTTATAAGTGAGCATGCTCTCACGCCTCCAGACTCTCGCCCCAGTGTGAGTTATAAGTGAACATGCTCTCATGTCTAACGATCTCTCAGTCGGAATTCCAGACTCTCACCCTAGGGTGAGTTATAAGTGAGCATTTGTGACAATTGTGGCAAAAGGCGAATACGCTCGCCCCCAGCGCCCCCACCAACCCGTCCCAGGGCCAACACGGAGGAGGTAAATCACGGGCGGCTACTAGCCTTTGGAATAATGACTAGCACATAAGGGAGGTATTTACCTCAACTTTACCAAGATTCGAACCCCAGACCTCATTGTGGCAACACCTTATGCGCTAGCCACTAGACCCATCTGAGGGAACGAGTTATAAGTGAACATGCTCTCCCGACCAACGACCTCCTGGTCAGGCTTTCATGATCAATTACTAGTCAGATGGGTTACTCTGTAACGACCCGACCCTTTGGCCTCTTGGGCGGCCCTTGTGGCGGCCCTTATGTCGTCGGCCCATTTGGTGACCTCTCATGTCGTCGACCGACGACCTTTGACCGTGCCATTACTCACTAGGATTTTCCACCCCTGGCAGTGGATTTTTGCATTCCCTAGTAATCCTGTCCGAGTGATGAGTGGATGGACACTGGGAACTTGGCGCTCTCCGCTGTCTACGGCTGGTGATGTGGATCTCCGCCGCTACCTGCAAAGAAGTCGGGCCGGGAGGAGTTTTCCGGCAACGACCCTCCGATGCTCAAGTCAGACAAGAGGGAAGCGAAAAAGTGGCGTTGAGAATCAGAGATTGCATACCTCCATGAAGTCTGGGGGGCTCTCATATATATAGAGCTAGGGGGAGGCTTGTGCACTCCCATCGAGGCATACACGTGTACCTCACCTTACCTCGGTATGGGCTTGCCAGCAGAGCATGCCTGACACCATATTGCTACAGTCCGAGCATCTATTTGATGGGACGGCAGACCCTTTCGTCTTAGGCTTCTGCGTTATGGCCTGGTCGTTGAACATACCTGTTGTCAGTGACAGGTGTTTCTAAGGATGATGCTCCCACTATTCCCTTTGTCGACTGGTCTCCTTTCTCCGCGCCGAGCGTCCAGCTGTTCGGCCAGCACATTACTCCCGACCAGGCGTAGGTATTGGTCCGACCGAGAAGATTCCCAGTCGCATGCTCGGACGAGCTTATTCCCGCCCTTGCTGCTTTATGCCTTGGCCGAGCAGACTACCCGCTTGGCCCGACTACCCTTTTCACCTTGAGCGTCGGAAACCGGACTCCTGTCAGGGGGGTTATTGATTTCGCTCGGACTCGCTCAGCTGGTCGGCCTGTTAACCCTACTCCTATCCGATCGGCCAGACCTTAGGTTGACAATTTCGCCTTTTGACCTCCACGTGGCGTTGATTCCCCCCCAAAGGGGGTCCCCCGACCTTACTGCCGGATCACTTGCCTCCCCTTCAAGTCTAGTCGAAGGAGGTGCATAGTCCGACTGACTGGACGCCCGTAGTGCCGAGCGGCGCATCCAAGAAACCATCCTCCGCCCGGCCCGTGTGGGGGTAGCTACGACCTCAGTCAACGCCACCCTCCCTCGGATCTCCTCGGAATTTGCGCCAATTTCCGTCATTAAGGCCAAGCACTTGCTCATTAAATGCACTCCAGTAGCCGAATGCCACGTGGAGCTGCTGTCGTCATCGTACGGCGGTGGCGTGGTGTACGACGAGACTGAGGCGGTCTAAAATGGATGGCCCAATGCGTGCTTCGGTTCCCGTGACCTGCATCCCACGGTGGAGGCCGCTCGGGTCCAACCCTATAAAGCCTTCGCCTCCCCCCCCCTCCCCGCCGCATCTGTGCCTTCTCGTGCTCCACAGCTTCCTCTGGCGTTTCAGACTTCCGGCGATCTCCAGCCTCCTCCTTTCGATCCTCAGCTTCTTTGTAAGGTCCTTACCCCTTCTCTGTTATCCTCGTGTTTTTTGCCGAATTCTCGCTCTCTGGTCACTGTATTGTTTGTCATCTTCTTCCTTCTATCATTTGCCTTTCCTCGCCTTTTGTGGTTTCGCCCGTTCGGACAATGGTCAGTTCCTCTCAGCCCCCGGATCTAGCTCTCGGCCCATGGTATACTACCATGGAGTCGCGGTTCGATCGGCGCGACGCCGAGGTTTTATTTAATGATTTTGCTATCCCATCCGATTTTGAACTTGTTTTACCCTCACCCTCCGCTCGGCCGAACAAACCGCCGTGCGGAGGTATCTATTTTTTCCTCGACCAATTCGTGGTCGGTCTACGGTTCCCTCTTTACCCCTTCATCGTGGATGTCTGTAACTTTTTTGGCATTCCGCTTGGAAGCTTAGTTCCCAATACTTTCCGCCTTCTTTGTGGTGTTGTGGTGTTATTCAAGATACACCGCATTCCTTTCCGACCGGAGATCTTCTATTATTTTTATTATCCCAAACAGTCTGAACCGGGTACTTATATGTTCCAAGCCCGGCCCGGCCTTGTCTTTTTTGATAAACTTCCTTCCTCCAATAAACACTGAAGGGAGTATTATTTCTATCTTCGTCTCCCCGAGCGGGCTCCCTTCTTAACCAAATGGCAGGTCGGACTGCCCACTTCTCCTGAGTTAAAGCGGTTCAAGACCCGACCGGATTATCTTCAGGCTGCGAACCTACTGGTCGGTCTGAAGCTCAACATAAATAAGTTTCTACTGGACGACGTACAGTACATATTTGGTCTGAGTCCGATCCGGACTCCTCTTCCGAGTAGCTTTGGTAAGAATTTTACTTGAACTTTCACCTTGATTGCTAACTGATTTTCTTCTTTTTCCTTTGCAGCAAACGTTGTTATGGAGTCAATAATGGCCTGTATCTTGAAGAAGAAAGCTGAGGCACTTGAGGCGGCAGTCGCCAAGGAGATGGAGCAACTGGGCATCACCTCGGTCGGCTCTTACGAGGGAGAGAGCGAAACGAATGCGGGAGAGTCGGCCGCTCAGGCTTCTCTCCCGGAGCCAGTGGTTGGCGCAACTTCTAGCTGAGGGCCTTCCATCCGGGAGGAAGGTTCTATTCAGGAGGAAGAGCGCCCACTTAGGCAAAAAAAATGCCGGCCGGAAACTCCCCCTTGATCAGCCACTTCCGCGATCCAGGCGCTTGAGCGAGAGGGAAACGCTTCTCGTGGCAAAGGCCTAGCGATTGAGGCGATCTCATCCGATCGGACCACCTCTCACCTGGACCTACCCGCGGATCCCATCGAGGTGGTGCCGGTCAGCTCAATTCCTCCTATGCCTCATCGAGTTCACCGCTCGACTATTTTATCCAAGTTCTCCACTCCGGCCTCCGATCGTTCTGCGTCTGCTTACACAACTCTTGGCCGGAGTCCTACGATCAGGGCCACGCTGCATCTCCCTACTGAGGAGCTTATGGCCGAGTCCGCTCGGCCAACTGTGCGCGAGCACCTGATTACTATGAAGGGGCCCCTTGCCGAGATGTGGGCCGATGCTAGGGCTCGGGTTGCCTTGATTCCGCTCGGCAACTTGGCCAACAGCCATATGCAGCAGGCCACTGGGGCAAGTATGTTTTCTTCCGAAGTTTTTTATGCCGTAATTCCGATCGACTATTAATATTCCTATTCATGCCAGAGATGGGTGGAGGAGATCGCTGTCTCCAACAGCTTGGCTATGGAGAAAGAAGAGATAAAGAGGCTGAAGGCTTCGGCGGCCCGTTCGGCTCCCAAGGCCCCTCATACGCCGAGCTGCAGAAAGAGCTCAAGAAGGCCCAGGATTTGTTGGAGGCGGAATGGAAGAAGACGGCCGATCAGGCCTATACTCTAGCAGAACTTGAAAGACAGGCAAAGACACTCGATCGGAAAATAAGTCTTGCCACCGATCGAAAGAAGACGACCATCGCCGATTTGGAGAAGAAAAACGTCGAGGCTCGAGGCCTGGAGCAACAGGTTAAGGAGTTGATGGAGCAGCTGGCCAGCGAGAAGGCGGGCCGATCGGATGAGGTGACGAAGCTTGAGGCTGCCTTACAATAACACCAGGCAGCCGCCGATGCTTCCCTAGCGGCCCTCAAGGAATACTAGGAGGCTGAGCCAGGTCGGGTCACCGCCTTGAGGCTAAATTACATCCGTTCGGTCGAATTCTCGGAGAAAGTCTATGAACGGATGTACACTGCCTTTGAGCTTGCTATGACTGCCACAACAAACTACCTGAAGTCCAAGGGTCAGCTTCCCGACTCCGTCCTCATCCTGACCCAAGACCAAGCGATGCTCCTCAGCACCATCCCCAAGGACCTTTATGATTTCCTGGAATGAAGGCATTTTGTAACCACTCCGATCGGCCTTAACGACCTCTAATGATATGCCATCCTCTTGCTTGCGTTTTCTTTCGCTAATCAATACGCGTGCTGTCCGCTCGGCTCACCAACCACCGTCGTTCATGTTCCTCCACTTCTCCTCGTTATTCGCCTATCATCCCTCCTCTATTGTGTTTGAAAGGGATTTTTCACGAAGTAATTTGTATAGCTAGGCCGCTCGGCTGAATATATCTCGTTTCTCAAATGGGATTTTCGCTAGATGTTTACGGGGTACTCTTGGTAACCCGCCCGCTTGCACACATGATCAGCCGGACTCGCTTAGTTGAATACATGCATAGCTTTAATTGGAATTACCGCTAAACAGCATTACTTCCGGCCGAAGGGTTTATAGTCGCCGGTCCGACTCTCGATATTTAACGTCGGAGCTCGACGGTCTTCCGCCGGAGGGTTTATAGTTGCCGGTCCGACTCTCGATATTTAATGTCAGAGCTCGACGGTCTTCCGGCCGGCGAGTTTATAGTCGCCGGTCCGACTCTCGATATTTAACGTCGGAGCTCGACGGTCTTCCGGTCGGAGGGTTTATAGTCGCCGGTCCGACTCTCGATATTTAACGTCGGAGCTCCACGATCTTCCGGCCGGAGGGTTTATAGTCGCCGGTCCGACTCTCGATATTTAACGTCAGAGCTCGACGATCTTCCGGCCGGAGGGTTTATAGTCGCCGGTCCGACTCTCGATATTTAACGTCGGAGCTCGACGATCTTCCGACCGGAGGGTTTATAGTCGCCGGTCCGACTCTCGATATTTAACGTCGGAGCTCGACGGTCTTCCGGCCGGAGGGTTTATAGTCGCCGGTCCGACTCTCGATATTTAACGTCGGAGCTCGACGGTCTTCCGACCGGAGGGTTTATAGCCGCCGGTCCGACTCTCGATATTTAACGTCGGAGCTCGACGGTCTTCCGATTTGGCTGACGATGCCCTATACTTGCGCTAATTTTCCGATTTTTTACTCCTGCATTTCAAGTATACAGCCGAACGGAAAGTATACAACATACATTGCATTGGCGCACCTTTCACCCCGCCCGGTAAGGCTGGAGGTGGTTCGCGCTCCATGGTCGATCCAGTTGTCGTCCGTCTTCATCCTCCAAATAATAGGCACCCGAGCGGAGCTTTTCGACGACTCTTAAGGGTCCTGCCCAGGGAGCTTCGAGCTTGCCCACATCTACGACTGGCTTCAATTTTTTCCACACAAGATCGCCAACCTGGAATACTCTCGGGATCACACGGCGGTTGTAGTTCTGCTTCATCCTTTGCCTGTATGCCATCAGTCGGACGTTGGCTTTGGCTCGCTCCTCGTCGATCAGGTCCAATTCTAGCTGCCTTCGCTCGGCGTTGCCCTCGTCGTAGTTCTGTATTCGAACGGACTCCACGCCGACTTCCACGGGGACAACCGCTTCACCCCCATATACCAAGTGGAACGGTGTTACTCCCATTCCCTCTTTAGGGGTCGTGCGGATGGCCCATAGGACACCTTGCAGCTTGTCCACCCAGCTTCCTCCCATATGGTCGAGCCGAGCCCGAAGAATGCGAAGGATCTCCCGGTTGGCTACTTCAGCTTGACCATTGCTTTAGGGGTACGCCACGGACGTGAAGTTCTGCTCGATGTCGTAGCCTTCGCACCACTTTCCGAGCTACTTTCCCACGAACTGCCGTCCGTTATCGGAAATGAGTCGACGCGGAATGCCGAACCGGCAGAGGATGTGTTGCCATATGAATTTCTTGACCATCTGCTCGGTTATCTTCGCAAGTGGTTCGGCCTCAACCCACTTGGAGAAGTAGTCGATTGCCACTAGCAGGAATCTCCGCTGCCCGGTCGCCATGGGGAAGGGACCTACAATATTCATACCCCATTGGTCGAACGAGCAGGATACCGCAGACGCTTTCATTTCCTCCACCGGGCGATGAGAGAAGCAATGAAACTTCTGACAAGAAATGCATGTTGCGACAGTCCGAGCGGCGTCTTCTTGCAGGGTTGGCCAGAAGTACCCGGCCAGCAGGACTTTCCTAACGAGTGATCGCCCGCCCGGGTGTCCTCCGCATGATCCTTGGTGCACTTCCTAGAGGATGTATTCCGCGTCTTCCAAGCTCACACATCTCAGGAGCGGGCGGGAACAAAAGCCTTTTTGTAGAGTTGACCTCCCACGAGTGTGAACCGGCCGGCTCTCCTCCTTAACAAATGGGCTTCCTCCCGATCGGACGGTGTTGTCCCCGAGCTCAAGAATTCCATTATCGGTGTCCTCCAGTCGCTCGGGAAGGTGAGACCCTCCATTCGGTCGATATGCGCCACCAAGGATACCTGCTCTATGAGTTGTTGGATGACGATCGGTGATATTGAACTCGCAAGCTTAGCTAACTCATCAGCCGACTGGTTTTCCGCTCGGGGTATCTTCTGGATGATGACTTCCCTGAAGTGGTGCTTAAGCCTTTCGAAGGTCTCGGCATAAAGCTTCAGCCTCGCGTTATTTATTTCGAAGGACCCGGAGAGTTGCTGAGCGGCGAGTTGGGAGTCTGAATATATTGTTACCCGACCGGCTCCCACATGTCGGGCGGCCTGCAAGCCGGCTATGAGGGCCTCGTATTCCGCTTCATTATTCGTCGCCCGGTAGTCCAACCGGACAGAAAGGTGCATCCGCTCGCCTTGAGGGGAAATCAACAGGATACCAATCCCACTCCCTCGCTGAGTGGACGATTCGTCCACAAACACTTTCCACAAAGCTTCGGGCTCAGGATTTTGTACCTCCGTCACGAAATCCGCTAAGGATTGGGCCTTGATTGCTGACCGGGGTTGATATTGAATGTCAAATTCATTCAACTCCGTTGTCCACTTGATGAGCCGTCCGGACGCTTCTGGGTTCAGCAGCACTTTTCCCAATGGGCTATTGGTCCTGACGATGATTGTGTGCGCCAGGAAATAAGGGCGAAGTCTCCGAGCGGCTAGGACCAAAGCCAAAGCCAGCTTCTCGAGCCCGGTGTAGCGAGATTCAGCATCTTTTAAAATATGGCTCAAGAAGTATACAGGTTGTTCTTCGCCGCTCGACCGTACCAATGCCGAGCCCACGGCATGCTTAGTTGAAGATAAGTAAATACAGAGCGGCTCACCTACAGCCGGTTTGGCTAACACTGGTAGGGAATTCAAATATGCCTTCAGCTCTTCGAATGCCCGATCGCAATCCTCATCCCATTGGAACTTGGTAGCTTTTCGCGGAATTCTGAAGAAAGGCAGGCTCCGGTCGGCAGTCTTAGAGATGAATCTTGATAATGCCGTTATCCGACCGGTCAGGCGCTGTACCTCCCTGAGATTTTTAGGGGGCGGCATATCTTGTATTGCTTTCACTTTACTAGGGTTCGCCTCTATACCCCGCTTGGTCACGATGTAACCCAAAAAAACGTCCTCCTTTTGCTCCGAACAAGCATTTCTGAGGGTTCAGCTTAACTCCATACTTCCTCACGTTTGAAAGGTTTCTTCCATGTCCTTGAGAAGATCTGTCGCTCGGATTGACTTGATGAGTATATCGTCGACATAGACTTCCAAGTTGCGCCCGATCTGCTCACGAAATACTTTGTTCATCAGCCGTGGTATGTTGCTCCTGCATTCTTCAACCCGAACGACATCACTTTATAACAGTACGTGTCATCTGCCGTGACGAAACTGACTTTCTCTTGGTCTTCTCTAGCGAGCGGCACTTGGTGATAACCCTGATAAGCATCTAGCATGCATATTAGTTCGCACCTGACCGTGGAGTCCACCAGTTGATCAATCCGGGGCAGGGGGTAGAAGTCCTTTGGGCAGGCCTTGTTTAGATCTTGGAAGTCGATGCAGACTCTCCACTTGTTGCCCGGCTTGGAGACTAGCACCACGTTCGCCAGCCAGCTCGGGAACTGCACTTCCCGTATGTGGCCGGCCTCCAAGAGTTTCCCCACTTCCGCTCAGATGATGACGTTCTGCTCGGCGCTGAAGTCTCTCTTCCTCTGCTTCACTGGCCACGCATCCGGCCGGACGTGCAGTTCATGCTGCGTGATGCTTGGCGAAATTCCCGGCAGCTCGTGCGTCGACCACACGAAGACATCACAGTTTTTCTAGAGACATCTGATTAATTTCTCCTTCTGGCTTACCTCCAGATCAGACGCTATGAATGTAGTGGCCTCCGGTTGGGAAAGGTGGATTTGTACCTCCTTTTTTTCTTCATAAACCAAAGAGGGTGGTTTATCTATTATAGCGTTTATCTCGATCCGCGGCATCTTCCGTGCGGACTTTGCTTCGGCTCGGACCATTTCGACGTAGCATTGCCGAGCCACCAGCTGATCTCCTTGCACTTCTCCCACTTGGTCTTCGACAGGGAATTTAATTTTTTGGTAGAAGGTGGAGACGGCTGCTCGGAACTCGCTGAGCGCTGGCCTCCCCAGGATAACATTGTACGCCGAGGGAGAGTCGACCACGACGAAGTTGGAGGTCCTCGTCCTCCTGAGCGTCTCTTCTCCTAGCGAAATGGCTAGTCGGACCTGACCGACTGGTAGAACTTCGTTTCCCATAAACCCGTAGAGCGGGGTTGTCATGGGCATCAACTCAGCTCGATCAATTTACAGTTGGTCGAAAGTCTTTTTGAATATGATGTTGACCGAACTGTCTGTATCAATGAAAATACGGTGAATAGTGTAATTAGCTATTACCGCTTTGATGATGAGGGCGTCGTCATGTGGAACTTCAACTCCCTCGAGGTCCCTAGGCCCAAAGCTGATTTCAGGTCCGCTCGCCCGTTCTTGACTGCACCCGACCGCATGGATCTTGAGCTGCCTGACATTCGCCTTCCTTGCTCTGTTGGAGTCACCCCCAGTCGGTCCACCAGCGATGATGTTGATTTCACCCCGGGATATGTTGTTTCTATTTTCTTCCTCCCGTGCGGACGACCTCGGACGCTCCTTAGATCCCCGAGGATTGTTTTCGTGCTTCTGAGGATGATACCGCTCGGGTGACTTTCTGGATGACTGTCGACCGGCTTCATGGTGTCGCTGTCGCTTATCAGGTGATGGCGATCGACGGTGACCACTCCGAGGAACGGGGTGGGCGATAAGGGGAAGAATTCGGCAATCTCGGGTGTTATGCGTGTCGGTCCGGTGGAAGGAGCAAAACCTGGGGGTCCATAGCTTCTTTTTTGTCTTGGGCTGCTCGGCAGCTACCTCTTGGATGGCATGGGACCTTGCATGTTGATGAGGGTGGGCTTCTTCAGCTCGCGCTCCTCTAGGCGGCTGGTAGCTAGTGGGCGGCTTCCGCTCGGCAGGGGCTAGCCACTCAGTTGGAGCTTCCTTTCTTCTGGCCGCCTGGGCTTCCTCCACATTGATGTACTCATTGACCCGGTGCAGCATATAATCATAGTCTCAGGGTGACTTCCGAACAAGTGAGCGGAAGAAGTCACCATCCACGAGGCCTTGCGTGAACGCATTTATCATTGTTTCTGAGGTGGCCGTTGGAATATCCATGGCCACCTAGTTGAATCGCTGGATGTAAGCTCGGAGCGATTCTCTGGGCTCTTATTTGATGGCGAATAGACTGACACTGGTCTTCTGGTAGCGTTGACTGCTTGCAAAATGGTGGAGAAAGGCCGTGCGGAACTCCTTGAAGCTTGTAATGGATCCGTCCGACAGCCTCCGAAACCATCGTTGCGCCGATCCCGAAAGGGTAGTGAGAAACACCCGACACTTTACTCCATCTGTGTATTGATGTAGGATAGCTGTGTTGTCGAACTTACCCAGATGGTCGTCCGGGTCGGTGGTTCCATTGTATTCCCCGATAGCCGGTGGCACATAATGCTTTGGTAGAGGGTCTCGCAGGATGCCCTCTGAAAACTAGCGATTGATGTGCTCGGGTGATGCGTCCGTTCGGGGCGCCTTGCCTTTTCTATGGTCTCGCTTGGGTGCCTCGTCAGATGAAGATCCTCGATAAGGGTTAGCTAGTATTAATTCCGGGGGTGTACAGAAAAAGGCTCGGTGAAAAGGGATCGGGGCAAGTGGTGCTTCCCCTTGAATGCCGATCGGATCTTTATCTCGGCCCCATGTTGAGATATTCTCTGGTCGGAACTCAGCTGCCGCTCGACCTGCTGATGCTGACGTCGCCTGTTGCTCTAGGCGCTCGGCTTGCGCCTTTTGTTTCTGCTGCTCCACGAGCTTAGCTGCTCTGGCCTCAATAAGAGCGTCGAGCTCCTCCTGAGAGAGCATCACGGTATGAGGTCGTCCAGCTTCCTCCATCTTCTCTACACAGATTCAGGTGCGTTCCCACAGACGGCGCCAATTTGATCCTGTCCGAGTGATGAGTGGATGGACACTGGGAACGCGGCGCTCCCCGCTGTCTACGGCTGGTGATGTGGATCTCCGCCACTACCTGCAAAGAAGTCGGGCTGGGAGGAGTTTCCCGACGGCGACCCTCCGACGCTCAAGTCAGGCAAGAGGTAAGCGAAAAAGTGGCGTTAAGAATCAGAGATTGCATACCTCCATGAAGTCTGGGGGGGCTCTCATATATATAGAGCTAGGGGGAGGCTTGTGCACTCCCATCGAGGCGTACACGTATACCTCACCTTACCTCGGTATGGGCTTGCCAGCAGAGCATGCCTGACACCATACTGCTACAGTCCGAGCATCTCTTTGATGGGACGGCAGACCCTTTCGTTTTAGGCTTCTGCGTTATGGCCTGGTCATTGAACATACCTGTTGTTAGTGACAGGTGTTTCTGAGGACGATGCTCCCACTATTCCCTTTGTCGTCTGGTCTCCTTTCTCCGCGCCGAGCGTCCAGCTGTTCGGCCAGCACATTACTCCCGATCGGGCGTAGGTATTAGTCCGACCGGGAAGATTCCCGGTCGCGTGCTCGGACGAGCTTATTCCCGCCCTTGCTGCTTTATGCCTTGGCCGAGCGGACTACCCGCTTGGCCCGACTATCCTTTTCACCTTGAGCGTCGGAAACCAGACTCCTGTCAGGGGGGTTATTGATTTCACTCGGACTCGCTCGGCTGGTCGGCCTGTTAACCCTACTCCTATCCGATCGGCCAAACCTTAGGTTGACAATTTCGCTTTTTGACCTCCACGTGGCTTTGACTCCCCCCAGAGGGGATCCCCCGACTGTTGGTTGCTACTCGGAAAGCCTAGAGGTTCCACTGTACAAAAATTTTGTACAAAGGTCTGAACCTTTTCCTAGCTACCATGTGTTCTTTTAAATTAAATTTTGGATCGCCTGCGGAACTTAACACGTTTGATCCAAAACTTAATCTATTCGTTCTTTTAGGTTTTGACTTGGGTCTCCTGCAGAACTTAACACGTTCGACCCAAATCACCTTAAGTTATTAATTCCATTAAATATTAATTTCCATAATTGGTTCCCAGTACTGACGTGGCGAGGCACACGACCTTCTTGGATATGGGAGCAACCACCACCGACTAGACAAAACCTTTTATGGAAAGCTAATATTTAATTTCCTAAAATAACTTTAGGTTAACCGAAAAGAACAATCAAATCACAAGGAAAAATAAAACAAAAAAAAACACAACATCGAAAAACATATTCGAAATACTAGAATCGTAAGCCTCTTGTATTTGGTATTATTTCCATAAATAACTAGTATGATGCGGAAAAGGAAAAACTACTAGTTATACCTTCTAGAAAGACCTCTTGATCTTCTACCGTATTCCTCTTCTAACCTCGGACGTTGTGTGGGCAATGATCTTCCGAGATGAGAAACCACCAACCACCTTCTTCTCCTCCTAGCTAGGTTCGGCCACAACAAGGAAGCTTCACCAAGGAAGAAGATCAAAACACTAACCAAGCTCCAAGAGATGCTAGCTTTCTCTCCTTCTTCTTCTTCTTCTTCTCCAAGTAGTATCCGACCACCACAAGAGCTCCAAGGGGAGAGAGAGGTTCGGCCACCACAAGAGGAAGAGAGGGAGAGGATGATGATGGCCGGCCACACCAAGGAACAAAAGAGTGAGAGAAATAATAGAGGTTGTTCCCATGAAGGCACCCTCACCCCTTCTTTTATATTCCTTGGCCTAGGCAAATTAGGAAATTTAATTACAATAAAATTTTTTTAATTTCCTTGACATGATTTAATTGAGAAAAATAAAATAAAATTTTCCCAATTAAACTATATTGGCCGGCCCCATCAAGGGGAAACAAATTAGACAAGTTTTAATCAACAAATTAAAACTTCCTAATTTGTTTCCGGAAATTTTAAAAATAAAATTTCTATTCAAAAATCTCTTCATGGTTGATAAAAGGAAATTTCTATAATTTTAATTTTACAACATGTGAATAATTTTTAAAGAGAAAATAAAATATCTCACCAATCTACAAATAAGGAAAGAGATCTAATCTCTTTCTTTAATCTTTTGTAGATCTTTTACAAGAGAGATATTTTAATTTTAATTCTCTTTAATTATATCTTCCACACAATAAAAATTAAAATTAAAATCCTTTTTAATTTAATATGGCCGGCCCCTCTAGCTTGGGTTCAAGCTAGGGCCGGCCACCCCAATTCATGCTTAGGCCGGCCCTAGCTTGGTTCCCAAGCTAGCTTAGCCGGCCCCTTATAGGTGGGTATAGAAAGTGGGTATAGGTGGGTATAGTACTCTATAAATAAGAGGCTACGATAGGGACCGAGAGGAGGAATTGATTTTGGTCTCCCGATAAAATTAAGCATCCCGTGTTCGCCCCGAACACACAACTTAATTTTATCAATAATAATTCATTCCACTAGAGAACTATTATTGAACTACCGCACCAATCCCAAATTACATTTTTGGGCTCCTTCTTATTATGAGTGTGTTAGTCTCCCTGTGTTTAAGATATCGAATGTCCACTAATTAAGTGAATTACTGACAGCTCATTTAATTAATATCTTAGTCCAAGAGTAGTACCACTCAACCTTATCATCATGTCGGACTAAGTCCACCTGCAGGGTTTAACATGACAATCCTTATGAGCTCCTCTTGGGGACATTATCAACCTAGTATCTCTAGGACACAGTTTCCTTCTATAATCAACAATACACATTATAAGTGATATCATTTCCCAACTTATCGGGTTTATTGATTCATCGAACTAAATCTCACCCATTGATAAATTAAAGAAATAAATATCAAATATATGTGCTTGTTATTATATTAGGATTAAGAGCACACACTTCCATAATAACCGAGGTGTATGTTTCTTTATAAAGTCAATATAAAAGAAACGACCTCAAATGGTCCTACTCAATACACTCTGAGTGTACTAGTGTAATTATACAGTCAAGATAAACTGATACCTAATTACACTACGACCATCTAATGGTTTGTTCCTTTCCATTTTGATCGTGAGCTACTGTTTATAATTTATAAAGTACTGATAACATCATCTTCTGTATGTGACACCACATACTATGTTATCTACAATATAAATTAATTGAACAACTACAACTAAATATAGACCATTTGACCAAATGTGATTCTTTATTCATAATGAATATTTACAAAGCTTAGGCTTTCAGTATACACTCCAACAATCTCCCACTTATACTAATGACTAAGCTGCCATATCTTCTACCATACATCTGATTCCCATTCCCTCCACATGCCGATCGAAAGCTTTCACCGGAAGGGACATAGTGAAAGGATCTGCCAGGTTATCCGCTGATGCAATCTTGGTGATGACAACTTCTCCTCGCTTCACGATATCTTGTATCAGGTGGTACTTGCGCTCTATATGTTTACTTGCCTTATGAGCTCATGGTTCCTTCGAGTTTGCGACTGCACCGCTATTATCACAATAAATTGTGATGATTTTGGGCAAACCAGGAATCACATCTAAGTCCATTAGAAAGTTCCTGAGCCATACTGCTTCTTTAGCTGCCTTAGAGGCTGCTACATACTCAGCTTCCATGGTTGAGTCCGATACGCATTTCTGCTTAACACTCCTCCGTGAAATGGCTCCACCTCCTAAAGTAAACACATAGCCTGATGTAGACTTACTATTGTCCCTATCTGATTGGAATCGAATCATGTAACCCACGGGAGTAAATCGTCTGCTTGGTAAACTAGCATATAATCTCTAGTCATTCTCGGGTACTTTAATATATGCTTTACGGTCCAATGTCCTTGTCCGGGTTACTCGATATCTGACCATACCCACGGCAAAACAAATATCGGTCTCGTACATAGCATTGCATACATAAGGCTTCCCACAGCAGAAGGCAACCTTCACTCTTATCTCCTTTGATGTCTTTGGTGACATCTCTTTAGATAGAGCTATTCCATGCCTAAAAGGCAAGAAACCTTTCTTGGAATCTTGCATGCTAAACCGAGCAAGGATTGTATCTATATATGAAGCTTGGGACCGACACAATATTCTTTTCTTGCGATCCCTTATCACTTTGATCCCAAGAATGTGTGCACACTCTCCTAAGTCTTTCATATCAAATTGTTTGGACAACCATACCCTTACGTCGATAATACCTTGACATTATTGCCAATTAACAAAATATCATCTACGTATAGTACAAGAAATACCACCACGTTTCCGTTACACTTCTTATATACACAAGACTCATCTCGGACTTTGAATAAATCCATATGATGGATTACTTCATTAAACCGAATGTTCCAAGATCTTGAAGCTTGCTTGATCTATAAATGGACCGATTGAGCTTACACTAGATGCTCTTTGCCTTTTCAATGAACCCTTACGGTTGCTTCATATGGATGTTTTCTTCAAGACTTCCATTAAGGAAAGCTGTCTTGACATCCATTTGCCAAATCTCATAATCCATATGAGGAAATGGATAAGAGTATCCGGATAGACTTAAGCATGGCTCTGGTGAAAAGTTTCCTCATAATCGATTCCCTCTTTCCGAGTATCTTCGCAACAAGCCTAGCTTTGAAGGTTTCTACCTTCCGTCTCCCTCTTTTCCTTTTGTAGATCCACTTGCATCCAATGGCTTTTACACCATCGGTGGTTCTACACCCGGACTTATTAGAGTACATAGACTATTTCGTAATTCATTGCCTTGCTCTTTGCATCTATATCTTGGAGTGCTTCGTCATATGTCCGGGGATCAGGTTCATGTTTACCCGGGATCAAGTCCGAAGACTCCCCCAAACACATGAATCTCTCATGTTACCTTACAACCCTCCTACTACGACAAGGCAATGTCTGTGGTTGTGTATCATGTGTGACACGTGTTGCAGTCTCTTGTGGTACTTCATCTTGTACTGTTGGTACTAAAGTAGACGTGCCCTCTCTTAGTTCTTCTAAAACAACTTTACTACCGGGCTTGTGATCCATTATATAGTCTTCTTCTAAAAACTGGGCATTGGTGCTAACAATGACTTTCTGGTCTTTAGGACTATAAAATAAACCTCCTTTCGTTCCTTTGGAATATCCCACAAATACGCGAACTTCTGTACGAGATTCTTATCAGCATCTGGTTTCAGCACATGTGCTGGACTACCCTAAATCTGAATATGTCTTAGACTGGGTTTTCGCCCATTCCACAATTCTATGGGAGTAGAAGAAACTGATTTAGAAGGTACTAAGTTCAGAACGTACACTGCTGTTTCCAGAGCATATCCCCAAAACGAATTTGGTAATTCTGAATAACTCATCATCGATCTAACCATATCCATAAGAGTCCTATTTCTTCGTTCTGCTACACCATTCTGTTGGGGTGTTCCAGGTGCAGATAATTGGGATTGAATCCCGGCCTCTGATAAGTAATTCCTAAACTCTCCTAAGAGGTATTCGCCACCACGATCAGATCGTAGTGTCTTGATACTTTTACCTAATCGTTTCTCCACATCAGCCTTGTATTCTTTGAACTTATCAAAGCACTCAGACTTGCGGCGCATTAGGTAAATATATCCGTATCTTGAATAATCATCTATAAAAGAGACAAAATATTCAAAACCACCTCTTGCCTGGACAGACATAGGACCACACAAATCAGAATGAACCAATTCCAACACTTCTTTGGCTCTATACCCCTTGGCCTTAAATGGCCTCTTGGTCATTTTACCTTCCAAGCAAGATTCACAAGTTGAAAAATTTTCCAACTCTAATGAACTCAAAAGTCCATCGGCTATAAGCCTCTGAATCCTACTTAAGTTAATATGACCAAGCCTTAGATGCCAAAGATATGCTTGGTTCATTTCCGAAGGTTCTTTTATCTTATTAGAGTTAGAAGATGAGTTATAAATTTCCATGTTTTGCTTTGTGGAAGAAATTGGATTTAAAGTATACAAATTGCCAACTAATGCACTAGAACAGATAATCACTTTATTTCTTTTAATAACTACATTGTTATTGAAAGAAACTGAATATCCATCTAAAAACAGTTTAGAAACTGAAATTAAATTCTTTCTAAAACTGGGTACATAAAGACAATTTCTTAAAATCAAATTTCTATTTCTACTAAAAGATAAGTAGACGTCTCCCACTGCAACAGCTGCCACCTTAGTAGCTTTGCCCATGTAGATGGTAATCTCTCCTTTAGTCCAAGCAATATGAAATTTGAATCACATTTGGTTCGAATCCTGGGGAAGACAAAAATCTATTGCCAGGGGTGGAAAGTTTTTATTGTAACGACCCGGCCCTTTGGCCTCTTGGGTGGCCCACTGGAGGCCCCTTATGTCGTCGGCCCATTTGGCGACCTCTAATGTCATCGACCGACGACCCTTGGCCGTACCGTTACTCGCTAGCACTTTCCACCCCTAGCAGTAGATTTTTGCCTTCCCCAGAATTCGAACTCTAGACCTCCAGGTTAAGTAGTAGAGTTTATGAATCCTGGTAGCCAAGTGAGGGGTGAAAAGTCCTACTGATTAACTCCAGTGGGTCGCCGAAGGGAAGGCAAAAATCTACTGCCAGAGGTGGAAAGTCCTAGCGAGTAAAGGTACGGCCAAGGGTCGTCGGCCGACGACATTAGAGGTCGCCAAATGGGTCGACGACATAAGGGGCCGCCAGTGGGCCACCCACTTGGCTACCAGGATTCATAAACTCTAGTACTTAAGCCTGGAGGTCTAGAGTTCGAATCCTGGGGAAGTCAAAAATCCACTGCCAGGGGTGGAAAGTCCTAGTGAGTAACGGCACGGCCAAAGGTCGTCGGTCTACGACATGAGAGGTCGCCAAATGGGCCGATGACATAAGGGCCGCTAGTTGGCCGCCACAAGGGCCGCCCAAGAGGCCAAAGGGCCAGGTCGTTACAATAAAAAGGTGTCTTTTTATTGTAACGACCTGGCCCTTTGGCCTCTTGGGTGGCCCACTGGCGGCCCCTTATGTCGTCGACCCATTTGACGACCTCTAATGTCGTCGACTGATGACCCTTACCCAGGATTCGAACTCTAGACCTCCATGCTAAGTAGTAGAGTTTATGAATCCTGGTAGCCAAGTGAGCGCCTCTCACTTGGCTACCAGGATTCATAATCTCTACTACTTAGCCTGGAGGTCTAGAGTTCGAATCCTGGGGAAGGCAAAAATCTATTGCCAGGGGTGGAAAGTCCTAGCGAGTAACAGCACGGCCAAGGGTCGTCGGTCGATGACATTAGAGGTCGCCAAATGGGCCGACGACATAAGGGGTCGCCAGTGGGCCACCCAAGAGGCCAAAGGGCCGGGTCGTTACAATAAAAACTTTTTTATTGTAACAACTCGACCCTTTGGCCTCTTGGGCGACCCTTGTGGCGGCCCAACTGGCGACCCTTATGTCTCCCGCTCACTTGGCTACTAGGATTAATAAACTCTAGTACTTAAGCCTGGAGGTTTAAAGTTCGAATCCTGGGGGAAGCAAAATTTCACTGGCCAGGGATGGAAAGACCTAGTGAGTAACGGTATGGCCAAGGGTCGTCGTTCGATGACATTAGAGGTCGCCAAATGGGCCGACGATATAAGGGGCCGCCGCAAGGGCCGCCCAAGAGGCCAAAGGGCCGGGACGTTACAATAAAAGGCGCCTTTTTATTGTAACGACCCGGCCCTTTGGCCTCTTGGGTGGCCCTTGTGGCGGCCCAACTGGCGGCCTTTATGTCGTCTGCCCATTTGGTGACCTCTAATGTCGTCGACCAATGACCATTGGTCGTGCCGTTACTCACTAGGACTTTCCACCCCTGACATTGGATTTTTTGCCTCCCCCGGGATTCGAACTCTAAGTCTCTAAACATCCAGACTTAAGTACTAGAGACGGCCAAGGGTCGTCGGTCGATGACATTAGAGGTCATCAAATGGGCCGACGACATAAGGGCTGCCACAAGGGCCGCCCAAGAGGCCAAAGGGTCGGGTCGTTACATACTCCCTAGTCAAGGACTCGCCTTACTCGCCGCTCTGCCCGACACTCACTGCTCTCGCCTTACTTGCCGCTCTGCCCAACACTCACTACTCTCGCCTTACACATCGCTCTGCCCGACTCTCATCGCTCACGTCTCACTCATCGCTCTATCTGGCACTCACTATTCTCACCTCACTCGTCGGTTTGTTCAGCACTCATCGTTTGTGGCTCACTCGCCACTCTGCCCGGCATTCATCGTTCACGTCTTACTCACTGCTCTGCTGGCTCAGTCTGCACTCGTTCCACTCACCGCTAGGCTCACGGGCTTCGTGCCCACTCGGCTCACAAGCTTCGCACCCGCTCGGATCTCTGGCTTTTCCCCCTCTTACATTCGCCTTCGATGGGCTTCACACTCGCTCGGTGCATCGACGTTGTGTTTTTCAATCTCTCAAGATCTGCTCTCCCTCGGTTCACCAGCTCTGCGCTTTCTCTGCTCAAGGTCTCTGCTCCCATTCGCCTTCGATCTCACGGGCTCCACGCCCGCTTCGTTCATAGGATTCACTCCTGCTCAGCTCACGAGTTTCGCTCTCATTTGCCATCGACCTCTAGGTTCTGCTCGGCATTGTCTCTGTTGCTCGGTCGGCACTTTCTCAGTTGCGTGCTCGACTCTGCTTATCCATCCTCCGTCTTCCTGCTTGGCATTATCTCGGTCGCTCGTTCGACATTTTTTTGATTACCTGGTCGGCATTTTCTTGGGCGCGCACTTTGGACCGCTCTCTCGTCGTCTTTCCACCGGCTCGGTGTTCTCCTGATTGCTCGGTTGACATTTTCTCGATCGCGATTTATTATCGCTCGATCGATATTTCTCGGTCGCGCGCTTCGGACTGCTCTCTTGTCGTCTTTCCACCCGCTCGGTGCTCTCCTGATTGCTCGGTTGATATTTTCTTGGTCGCGGTTTACTATCGCTCGGTCGATATTTTCTTCGTCACGCACTCAACACCGCTTGCCCATCGTCTTACCACCTGCTCAGTGTTCTCCCGATTACTCGGTCGACACTTTCTCGGTCACGCGCTTGATACCGCTCGCCCATCGTCTTTCCTCCCGCTCAGCATTCTCTCGAGCTCTCGGTCAACTTTCCCGACTCTCACCCGAGAGCATGTTATAAGCAAGTATGGCTCTCGTGGCCAACGACATCTCAGTCAGATACAATGATTACTTGACAGGATTCTCTCCCTGATAAGGTGCTAATCTCACTTGCTGCTCTATTCAACGCTCGTCACCTGATTGACATTCACCTTATTCATCTTGCAACTAATTCGTCGCTATGTCCGACGCTCATCGTTCGCGTCTCGTTCATCACTCGCGCATCATTCGCCGCTTTGCCCGAAGCTCGTCGCTCACGTCTCACTCATCACTCTGCCTTCATTCACCGCTCGATCGACACTCATTTTGCTTCTTGCTTGGCATTTACATGATCGCCCAACCGCTCTGATCAGCATCATTTGACTGTCTGCTCGATATCGCTTGGTCTCCCAAATGACATTCAATCGATCGCTTGCTCGACATAGGCTTGGCCTAGCGATCTGGCTCTACATGCAGGAGCGATTCAGCTTTATGTTAGGCTTGGTCTAGTCAGTCGGACTTGCGCTTACTTCGACTAAACTTGAAGGGGAGAATTGTGATGTGGATATAGCTTAGGGACCTAGGGGCATTTTGGTCATTCTACTATTAGGGCATTAAGAGGAGGAAGAGGCAATTGGGTGAGGGGGATTCATGAGTTGGCTTTTTTGCCGCCACCATGAACCAGGCGAGGAGGTTCTTCTCTCTCTCTCGTCGCCACCCTCGAGCGACGACCACCTCCGAGCCGCCTTCTTCCTTCCCCACGATAACGATGTCGAACTCGCATCTCCATCGCTGCTAAGCACGCACGGTCGTCTTCCCTTCTTCACGTCGACGCCCTCACAAGCATCCCCTTTCTTTCTTCCACACCGGCGTCTTAACGTCGTCTCCCTCGGCGCCTCCTCTGACCTTCTCCATGTCGACACCGCACAGAAGCATCAGTGTCGTCTGACCCATGTCGGTGCACACCTATGTCGCCTCCTCAGCCAAGGAGGCTACCACTGAGCTATCCCATCTTCTCCCTGTCCATGCGCCATAGCCTCGCCTGTCGGCAGTCGCTAGGCATCGCGCCCGTGCCTGTCGACGCCTCCTTCAACTCCTTACGCCAACGTTACCGCGTTACTGCCTCAGCTGGACGCCGCTTGCATTTCTCTATTCGTGGTTGGTACGACCGACCACGCCAATGCAAGATCGGTCCCGGGCTACATTTGATTCCCATTATTATAGCTGGCCACCGAGCCGCTGTCGTTCACCATTGTCGTAGACGCCCTCTGCTCCGCACTGTCATATATTTTTTACACTGATCCGGTATGCGATCCACATTGACGTATGTTTTTGGCACTAATCTAGCCTTCAGACCGCTGCTGTGTTCCGACCATCGAGCCATTGTTATGTTCTGGCCTTCAAGTCACAGTTATATTTCGGACTTTATGCTTTATGTCTAGCCTTCTTTGTTGTTGTTATTTCCTGACTTGCGTGCCAAGATTCTATTTTAGCCTACGCATCGATGTCTTATCCTGATATGTGTGCCAGTATCCTATCTCGGCCTACATGCCAAAGTCATATCCCGGCTTGCGTGCCGATGCCATATCCGAGCCTGTGTCTCATTGCTAGGTCCTGGCCTACATGTCGTCTTCCGAATCTAGGTCTTGATCGACTGGGTGTCGTCATATCCAACGCTGCATCCTGCTCAGAGTCATTTACTCTTCCGGGCCGTGACAACTCGAGTAGCATCCCGACCAGCTCACCAATCCACCCGAGGGTGCCCCTCTAAGCAAGGGTATGTTCTCCATTCATGTTCTATACACACTTCATTATTATATGTCTTACTCTGCTACTTACATATTCGTTGGATCTACCTTGAGAATCAGGGTATCAGGGACCGGGGCGAACTGATTGCTGGCTATAGATAACGTTGACCAGAGGACTTCTGACGACTTGGTCAACATAGAAGACATCTCAGCATACTCCCCTCGGGGACATCACGATTCGGTCAACATTCCATCCACCTCATCTGGCGGTCTGTCTGACTCAGATTCTGGACAGGATCATATATCCTAACTAAGAATCAAACTGTGAGTATTTGGAAGATAATTGAGCATTGCACCATAGCCCGGGGTTCATTGTTAGTTTACTAATGTGGTGGATTTAAAAGTCAACTCAAGAAGTATAATTTCAAGTCAACTAACAAAAGGAAAACATAATAAATTATGTGCCCAGTGCAACCTAGCCAATATTCATATTGTTGGAGTGTATACTGAAAGCCTAAGTTTTTGTAAACATTTGTTTTGAATAAAGAATCACATTTGGTCATATTATCTACATTTGTTTGTAGTTGTTCAATTAATTTATATTGTAGATAACATATTATGTGGTGTCACATACAGAAGATAATGTTATCAGTACCTTATAAATTATAAACAGTAGCTCACGACCAAAATGGAAAGGAACAAACCATTAGAAGGTCGTAGTGTAATTAGGTATTAGTTTATCTTGACTATATAATTACACTAGTACACTTAGAGTGTATTGAGTAGGACCATTTGAGGTCGTTTCTTTTATACTGACTTTATAAAGAAACAAAGTGTTAGAGTGTATACTAAAAGCCTAGCTTTTGGTATAAACATTTATCTAGAAATAAGAATCACATTGGTCAAATGTCTACATTTATAATAAATGAAGTTGTTCAATTAATTTATATTGTAGATAACATGGTGTGTGGTGTCACACACAGAGGATCATGTTATCAGTATCTTATAAATTATAAACAGTAGCTCACGACCATAATGGAAAGGAACAAACCATTGGAAGGTCGTAGTGTAATTACGTATCAGTTTATCTTGACTGTATAATTACACTAGTACACTCAGAGTGTATTGAGTAGGACCATTTGAGGTCGTTTCTTTTATACTGACTTTATAAAGAAACAAAGACCTCAGTTATTATGGAAGTGTGTGCTCTTAATCCTAATATAATAACAAGCACATATATTTGATATTTATTTCTTTAATTTATCAATGGGTGAGATTTAGTTCGATAAATCAATAAGCCCGATAAGTTGGGAAATGGTATCACTTATAGTGTGTGTTGTTGATTATAAAAGGAAACTGTGTCCTAGAGATACTAGGTTGATAATGTCCTCAAGAGGAGCTCATAAGGATTGTCATGTTAAACCCTGCAGGTGGACTTAGTCCGACATGATAATAAGGTTGAGTGGTACTATTCTTGGACTAAGATATTAATTAAATGAGTTGTCAGTAACTCACTTAATTAGTGGACATTCGATATCTTAAACACAGGGAGACTAACACACTCATAATAAGAAGGAGCCCAAAAATGTAATTTGGGATTGGTGCGGTAGTTCAATAATAGTTCTCTAGTGGAATGAATTATTATTGATAAAATTAAGTTGTGTGTTCAGGGCGAACACGGGATGCTTAATTTTATCGGGAGACCAAAACCAATTCCTCCTCTCGGTCCCTATCGTAGCCTCTTATTTATAGAGTACTATACCCACCTATACCCACCTTCTATACCCACCAATAGGGGGCCGGCCAAGCTAGCTTGGGAACCAAGCTAGGGCCGGCCTAGGTATAAGATTGGGTGGCCGACCCTAGCTTGAACCCAAGCTAGTGGGGGCCGACCAAATTAAATTAAAAAGAATTTTAATTTTAATTTTTATTATGTGGAAGATATAATTTATTACAGAGAATTAAAATATCTCTCTTTAAAAAGATCTACAAAAAGATTAAATGAAAGAGATTAGATCTCTTTCCTTATTTGTAGATTGGAAAGATATTTTATTTTTTTTCTGAAAAATTATTCACATATTGAAAATTAAAATTATAGAAATTTATTTTTATCAACCATGAAGGGATTTTAAAAGGAAATTTTATTTTTTAAAATTTCCAAAGACAAAAAAAAAAGTTTTAATTGTTGATTAAAATTATCCTATTTGCTCTACATGAGGTGGCCGGCCACATACAATTAATTAGGAAAATTTATTTAATTTTTTCTTAATTAATTGTTGTCAAGGAAAGTTAATGAAATTTTATTATAAATAAATTTCCTTATTTGCCAAAGCCAAGGAATATAAAAGAAGGGGTAGGGGTGCCTTCATGGTGAACAACCTCTATTATTTTTCTCCCTCTTTTCCTTGGTGTGGTGGCCGACCCTTCCCTTTCTCTCTTCTCCTCTTGTTGGCCGAAACCTATCTTCTTGGTGGAGCTTTTGTTTGTGGCCGGATCAAGGAAGGAGAAGAAGGAGAGAAAGCAAGTCTCATCTCTAGCATCCCTTGGAGCATTGGTGGTGGCCGAAATTATTCATCCTTGAAGAAAATTATTGTGGCCGGCCATCCTCTTCCTTTCTTCCTCTTTTGTGGTGGCCGAAACTTATCTCTTGCTTGGAGTTCTTGTGGTGGCGGATACTACTGGAGAAGAAGAAGAAGGAGGAGAAAGCTTGTATCCTTGGAGCTTGGTTGGTGTTTTGTTCTTCGTCCTTGGTGAAGCTTCTTTGTGTTGGCGAACCTAGCTAGGAGAAGAAGAATGTGTTGGTGGTTTCTCATCTCGGAAGATCGTTGCCCACACACGTCCGAGGTTAGAAGAGGAATATGGTAGAAGATCAAGAGGTTTTTCTACAAGGTATAACTAGTAATTTTCTTTCCGCATCATACTAGTTATTTATGGAAATAATACCAAATACAAGAGGCTTACGATTCTAGAATTTGAATATATTTTTCGATGTTGTGTTCTTTTGTTTTACTTTTCCTTGTGATTTGATTGTTCTTTTCGGTTAACCTAAAGTTATTTTAGGAAATTAAATATTAGCTTTCCATAAAGGTTTTGTCTAGTCGGTGGTGGTTGCTCCCATATCCAAGAAGGTCGTGTGCCTCGCCACGACCTGGAACCAATTATGGAAATTAATATTTAATGAAATTAATAACTTAAGGTGATTTGGGTCGAACGTGTTAAGTTCCGGAGATCCAAGTCAAAACCTAAAGAACAAATAGATTAAGTTTTGGATCAAACGTGTTAAGTTCCATGAGCGATCCAAAATTTAATTTAAAAGAACACATGGTAGCTAGGAAAGGTTCGGACTTTTGTACAAAATTTTTATGCAGTGGAACCTCTAGGTTTTCCGAATTAACCAACAATTGGTATCGAGCTAGGGTTTTGCCTCTGTGTATTTGGTATTAGTTTAATTATGCACATGTCATACATAATTTAGGCAGGATAATAGTAGGATGTGCTAACTTTGTGGATGCAGGATCCAACTATTATGGCTTTTAGTTATTATGTGTGTGATTGGACCCTTGGACATGTCAAGGGCATTTATATGTGTGTGCATGATTGTATTATAAAATACAGCAGGAGCTGTATTTAGTTTTATTAGGATTTTATTTTTGATCTAGATACATGTACATTCCTTTTATGGAATATAGGATCAAAAATGTAAAATTCTATTTATGTCGCGGATCGAATCTTGCAAAGCGTGGAACCTTCTAAGGACCAGAGGCGCAGCGGAACTAGGAGCAAGATGAATGCGACAGCTAGACCCGGTGGCGGTGGCCAAATATGGCAGCAGCTTGGGATGATAATACACGGAGGACAACTAGAGATAAAAGTCATAATAGTTGAAAATTAGATTTTCTATTTATTGCTTTTATATTGTACTGTGTGTGCATGTTGGTTTACATATTTAGTAGGCTAGCATAGTTAAAATTCCTCATTTATAAATAACTAAGTGGGAGAGGGATTTTAAGTAAATCCATGGTCTCCATTCTTGGTTTGTAAGTGATGCAAAAAGCTTGCGTGTTGGCTCGAGCCTTCCTCCATAACGGATGAGCTTGTTTGTGGATCACTAGACAGACTTCCATTTTGGATGACTATAGGAAGTTAATTAAGCGTGTGATCTTCCCCAACGGAAGGGGCATAATCTTATTAATGGACTTAGTGTCAAGTAATGGTATACACTTAGACACATTTAATAGTATCCTCCCCAACGGAGTCACTACTATCACTTGTGTGACCAAAGGGAAACCAACTATTGATTTTTCATAAAACTAGATTGGCAATATAATAAAATTAATAAACCCTTCTTACAAATGTTTGAATTTGTATACGTCCACACTAACGTGGCATACAAGATTCATGGTGTTTGAGGTAATTTTATTTGTCAAAAAGTTATATTGACAAGATAGTCAATGGGTAAAACCCTCCTCTTACAAATGATGAATTTGTATACGTCCACACTAACGTGACATGCAAAATTCATGGTGTTTGAGGTGTTGGTGAATTTAAATAATATTGTTTGAGGAATCAATGTTATTTTAAATTCAAAGAGTTTTGACCAAATATTTGATCAAAGACAGATCAACTATTAATTTTATTCGTCATAAAGTAAAGTTGACGAGATAATAAAATTAATAAATAAAATCTCCTCTTCGATTTTGTATACGCAAAATTCATGGAGATTTTAAGGAATTGATCTTGACCAAATATTTTTGTGATTCTTAGGATGTTTGTTAATCCCTAGTAGTCATACTGTAGAAAAAGACTTAGTAGTCCCAATTGTAATGATTGGAAATAGGACTTGGACATTAAGGTAGACTGTCTTCTTAGAACTAAGAACAATTTAGGTGTATTTAATTCATTAGTTGAAACATGTCTAGTGGTGTTATCTACCAGAACCTGGAGTGTAGATACAAGATGTCATTAATCATGTCTGCAATTCATTGCAGGGTTCCATGAAACCCGACAACTAAATGAAAGGTAAATCACCGTCCACATGGGCACTACTGTAGCTGTTGCAGTGGGAGATGTTTATCTTTTGATAAGAATAAAACATGGATTTTTGAGTAATTGTCTTTACGCACCAAGTTTAGAAAGAACTAGTTTTCAGTTTCTAAACTATTCAAAGAACTTGATATTCTGCCTCTTTTAATAACAAAGATGTTATTAAGAAAAAGAGGGAAGTTATCTATTCTGGTACGTTGGTTGGCAATTTATAAATCCAATAACTCTCACGATACAACAAATGAAAATTAGTAACACATCTTCTAATTTTAAGAGAAAGCAACCTTTGGAAATGAACCATTAATATCTTTGGCATCTAAGGCTAGGTTATATTAACTTGAGTAGGATTCATTGGTAGCTGATGAACTTTTGGGTTCATTAGTAGTGGAAATTTTTCCAACCTGCGAGTCTTACTTGGAAGGAAAAATAACCAAGAAGCTTTTAAGTCTAAGGGGTATGGAGTCAAAGATATGTTGAAATTGATTCATTCTGATTTGTGTGATCCTATGACTATCCAGACAAGAGGTAGTATTGAATATTTCGTCTATTTTATAGACAACTATTCAAGATACAAATAAATTTACTTAATGTACCGCAAGACTAAGTACTTTGATTAGTTCAAATAGTACAAGGCTGATGCGGAGAAATGTTAAAGTAAAAGTTACTATGGTAAGAACATAGTGGCAAGTACCTCTTGGGAGAATTTAGGAGTCACTTATCAGAAGTAGGGATTCAATCCCAACTAACTGCACCTGGTACACCCCAACAGAATGGTGTAGAAAAAGGAAGGTATAGGACTCTTATGGAAATAAGTAGATTGATGAGTTATTTAGAATATTACCAAAATCATTTTTAGGATATACTCTGGAAACGGAAGTGAATATAGTACCTTCCAAAGTCAGAACTCTCTACTCATATAGAATTGCTGAATAGGCGTAAGCCTATTTCGAAGCATATTCGGATTCGGGTAGTCCAGCACATATGCTGAAGAGAGACAATGATAAGTTGGACAGGAATTCACTTGTTTGTGGGTTATCCTAGAGAAATGAAAGTAGGTTTATAGTCTTAAAAATCAGAAGGTCATTGTTAGCATCAATGACCGATTTTTAGAAAAGGACTATGTAATAAACCACGTGCCCATAAGAAAATTTGTTCTTAAGGAAATAATAAAAGACATGTCTAATCTAGTACCAATTGTACAAGATGAGATACCACAAGGAAACTGCAACACGTATCACAAATGATACACAATTGCAGAAAGTGCCTTGTCGTAGTGGGAGGGTTGTTAGGCAACCTAAAAAGATTCATGTTTTGGGAGAGTTTTTGGACTCGATCCCTGGAGGACATGAACCTGATCTCCGAACATATGACGAAGCACTCTAAGATAAAGATGCAATATCTTGGCAAAGAGTAATGAATAACAGAATTAGAATATATGTATTCTAATAAAATCTGGAAGCTTGTAGAACCACCAAATGGTGTAAAAACCTTTGGGTATAAAAAGGTCTATAATAGGAAAAGAGGGATAGACAGGGAGGTAGAAACCTTCAAAGCAAGGCTTGATGAAAAAGGAATTTTTTTTCACTGGTAGTCATGCTTAAGTCTATCCGGATTCTTTTATCTATTTGGCAAGTGGATGTCAAGACAGCATTCCTTAATGGAAGTCTTGAAGAAAGCATCCATATAAAGCAACCAGAAGGGTTCATTGCAAAGGGCTAAGAGCATCTTGTGTAAAGCTCAATCAGTCTATGGACTGAGGCAAAGCTTCAAGGTCTTGGAACATCCGGTTTATCAAAGTAATTCAGACCTATAGATTTATTTAGTAACCGGGTAAGTCTTGTGTATACAAAAGGTGTGATGGAAGCGTGGTGGTATTTCTTGTACTATACGTAGATAACATTTTTTGGTAGTTGGAAACAAAATCAAAATGTTGTCAGAAGTAAGGGTATGGTTGTCCAAACAATTCGATATAAAGGACTTGGGAGAATGAATATATTCTTGAGATCAAAGTAATAAGGGATCGCAAGAAAAGAATATTTTACTTATCCCAAGCTTCATACATCGGAAAAATCCTTGCTCGTTTTAAAGCATGCAAAACTCCAAGAAAGGTTTCTTACCTTTCCAGGATGGAGTAACTTTATCTAAAGATATGTCTCTGTAGACATCAAAGGAGATAAAGGAAATAAAGGCAGTTCTTTATGCTTCGGCTGTCGGAAGCCTAATGAATGCTATGCACGAGATAAGAAATCTGTTTTGCCAAGGGCATAGTTGGCAGATATCAAAATAACTCTGGACAAGGACAGTGGACTGCAGTAAAACATATATTGAAGTACCTTAGAGGCACTAGAGATTATATGCTAGCTTACAAGGCAGTTAATTTGGTCCTTGTGGGTTGCATGGATTTTGACTTCCAATCGGATAGGGACAATAATAAGTCAACCTCGGGGTTTTTGTGTTTACTTTAGGAGGTAAAGTCATAACTATGGAAGAGTGATAAGCATAGGTGTTTTTCTGGACTCCACCATAGAAGCTTAGTATATGGCAAGCCTCTGAGGTAGCTATAAAAGCTGAATGACTCAATAATCTCAAGATAGACTTAGATATGATTTCTGGTTTGTCCAAAGATTATTACAATTTATTGTAATAATATTGGTGCAGTAGCAAACTCGAAGAAACCATAAGTCTATAAAGGCAAGTAAACACAATAGAGCGCAAGTACCACCCAATACGAGAAATCGTATAAACGAGGAGAAGTTGTTGCTGCCTAGATTGCATCAGGTGATGACCTATAGATCCTTCCACCGAGGTCTTTAAGGCAAGAGCTTTTGATGGACATGTTGAAGGGTTAGGAATCAGATGTATGGCAGCAGATATAGCAGCTTAGTCTTTTAGTATAAGTGGGAGATTGTTAGAGTGTATACTAAAAGCCTATCTTTTGGTATAAACATTTATCTAGAAATAAGAATCACATTGGTCAAATGTCTACATTTATAATAAATGAAGTTGTTCAATTAATTTATATTGTAGATAACATGGTGTGTGGTGTCACACACAGAGGATCATGTTATCAGTATCTTATAAATTATAAACAGTAGCTCACGACCATAATGGAAAGGAACAAACCATTGGAAGGTCGTAGTGTAATTACGTATCAGTTTATCTTGACTGTATAATTACACTAGTACACTCAGAGTGTATTGAGTAGGACCATTTGAGGTCGTTTCTTTTATACTGACTTTATAAAGAAACAAAGACCTCAGTTATTATGGAAGTGTGTGCTCTTAATCCTAATATAATAACAAGCACATATATTTGATATTTATTTCTTTAATTTATCAATGGGTGAGATTTAGTTTGATAAATCAATAAGTCCGATAAGTTGGGAAATGATATCACTTATAGTGTGTGTTGTTGATTATAAAAGGAAACTGTGTCCTAGAGATACTAGGTTGATAATGTCCTCAAGAGGAGCTCATAAGGATTGTCATGTTAAACCCTGCAGGTGGACTTAGTCCGACATGATAATAAGGTTGAGTGGTACTACTCTTGGACTAAGATATTAATTAAATGAGTTGTCAGTAACTCACTTAATTAGTGGACATTCGATATCTTAAACACAGGGAGACTAACACACTCATAATAAGAAGGAGCCCAAAAATGTAATTTGGGATTGGTGCGGTAGTTCAATAATAGTTCTCTAGTGGAATGAATTATTATTGATAAAATTAAGTTGTGTGTTCAGGGCGAACACGGGATGCTTAATTTTATCGGGAGACCAAAACCAATTCCTCCTCTCGGTCCCTATCGTAGCCTCTTATTTATAGAGTACTATACCCACCTATACCCACCTTCTATACCCACCAATAGGGGGCCGGCCAAGCTAGCTTGGGAACCAAGCTAGGGCCGGCCTAGGTATAAGATTGGGTGGCCGACCCTAGCTTGAACCCAAGCTAGTGGGGGCCGACCAAATTAAATTAAAAAGAATTTTAATTTTAATTTTTATTATGTGGAAGATATAATTTATTACAGAGAATTAAAATATCTCTCTTTAAAAAGATCTACAAAAAGATTAAAAGAAAGAGATTAGATCTCTTTCCTTATTTGTAGATTGGAAAGATATTTTATTTTTTTTCTGAAAAATTATTCACATATTGAAAATTAAAATTATAGAAATTTATTTTTATCAACCATGAAGGGATTTTAAAAGGAAATTTTATTTTTTAAAATTTCCAAAGACAAAAAAAGAAGTTTTAATTGTTGATTAAAATTATCCTATTTGCTCTACATGAGGTGGCCGGCCACATACAATTAATTAGGAAAATTTATTTAATTTTTTCTTAATTAATTGTTGTCAAGGAAAGTTAATGAAATTTTATTATAAATAAATTTCCTTATTTGCCAAAGCCAAGGAATATAAAAGAAGGGGTAGGGGTGCCTTCATGGTGAACAACCTCTATTATTTTTCTCCCTCTTTTCCTTGGTGTGGTGGCCGACCCTTCCCTTTCTCTCTTCTCCTCTTGTTGGCCGAAACCTATCTTCTTGGTGGAGCTTTTGTTTGTGGCCGGATCAAGGAAGGAGAAGAAGGAGAGAAAGCAAGTCTCATCTCTAGCATCCCTTGGAGCATTGGTGGTGGCCGAAATTATTCATCCTTGAAGAAAATTATTGTGGCCGGCCATCCTCTTCCTTTCTTCCTCTTTTGTGGTGGCCGAAACTTATCTCTTGCTTGGAGTTCTTGTGGTGGCCGGATACTACTTGGAGAAGAAGAAGAAGGAGGAGAGAAAGCTTGTATCCCTTGGAGCTTGGTTGGTGTTTTGTTCTTCGTCCTTGGTGAAGCTTCTTTGTGTTGGCCGAACCTAGCTAGGAGAAGAAGAATGTGCTTGGTGGTTTCTCATCTCGGAAGATCGTTGCCCACACAACGTCCGAGGTTAGAAGAGGAATATGGTAGAAGATCAAGAGGTTTTTCTACAAGGTATAACTAGTAATTTTTCTTTCCGCATCATACTAGTTATTTATGGAAATAATACCAAATACAAGAGGCTTACGATTCTAGAATTTCGAATATATTTTTCGATGTTGTGTTCTTTTGTTTTTACTTTTCCTTGTGATTTGATTGTTCTTTTCGGTTAACCTAAAGTTATTTTAGGAAATTAAATATTAGCTTTCCATAAAAGGTTTTGTCTAGTCGGTGGTGGTTGCTCCCATATCCAAGAAGGCCGTGTGCCTCGCCACGTCAGTACTGGGAACCAATTATGGAAATTAATATTTAATGAAATTAATAACTTAAGGTGATTTGGGTCGAACGTGTTAAGTTCCGCAGGAGATTCAAGTCAAAACCTAAAAGAACAAATAGATTAAGTTTTGGATCAAACGTGTTAAGTTCCGCAGGCGATCCAAAATTTAATTTAAAAGAACGCATGGTAGTTAGGAAAAGGTTCAGACCTTTGTACAAAATTTTTGTACAGTGGAACCTCTAGATTTTCCGAGTAGCAACCAACACAAAGACCTCAGTTATTATAGAAGTGTGTGCTCTTAATCCTAATATAATAACAAGCACATATATTTGATGTTTAGTTCTTTAATTTATCAATGGGTGAGATTTAGTTTGATGAATTAATAAACCCGATAAGTTTGGAAATGATATCACTTATAATGTGTGTTGTTGATTATAGAAGGAAACTGTGTCCTAGAGATACTAAGTTGATAATGTCCCCAAGAGGAGCTCATAAAGATTGTCATGTTAAACCCTGCAGGTGGACTTAGTCCGACATGACGATAAGGTTGAGTGGTACTACTCTTGGACTAAGATATTAATTAAATGAGTTGTCAGTAACTCACTTAATTAGTGGACATTCAATATCTTAAAAACAGGGAGACTAACACACTCATAATAAGAAGGTGCCCAAAAATATAATTTGGGATTGGTGCGGTAGTTCAATAATAGTTCTCTAGTGGAATGAATTATTATTGATAAAATTAAGTTGTGTGTTCGGGGCGAACACGGGATGCTTAATTTTATCGGGAGACCAAAACCAATTCCTCCTATCGGTCCCTATCGTAGCCTCTTATTTATAGAGTACTATACCCACCTTTTATACCCACCTAAAGGGGGTCGGCCAAGCTAGCTTGGAATCAAGCTAGGACCGGCCTAAGCATGGTTTAGGGTGGCCGACCCTAGCTTGAACCCAAGCTAGAGGGGGCCGGCCATAATTAAATTAAAAAGAATTTTAATTTTAATTTTTATTATGTGGAAGATATAATTTATTAAAGAGAATTAAAATTAAAATATCTCTCTTAAAAGGATCTACAAAAGATTAAAGAAAGAGATTAAATCTCTTTCCTTATTTGTAGATTGGAAAGATATGTTATTTTCTCTTTAAAAATTATTCACATGTTGAAAAATTAAAATTATAGAAATTTCTTTTTATCAACCATGAAGGGATTTTTGAAGAGAAATTTTATTTTTAAAATTTCCGGAAACAAATTAGGAAGTTTTAATTTATTGATTGAAACTTGTCTAATTTGCCTCTCTATGATGTGGCCGGCCATTAAGAGTTTAATTGGGAAATTTTATTTTATTTTTTTCAATTAAATCATGTCAAGGAAATTAAGGAAATTTTATTGTAATTAAATTTCCTAATTTACCAAGGCTAAGGAATATAAAAGAAGGGGTGGGGGTGCCTTCATAGGGTACAACCTCTATTATTCCTCCCTCTCTTATTCCTTGGTGTGGCCGGCCAACATCCTCTCCCTCTCTTCCTCTTTGTGGTGGCCGAAACATCCCTCTTGCTTGGAGCTCTTGTGGTGGCCGGATACTACTTGGAGAAGAAGAAGAAGAAGGAGAGAAAGCTTGCATCCCTTGGAGCTTGGTTGGTATTTTTCTTCTTCCTTGGTGAAGCTCTCTTGTGTTGGTCGAACCTAGCTAGGAGGAGAAGAAGGTTCATTGGTGGTTTCTCATCTCGGAAGATCGTTGCCCACACAACGTCCGAGGTTAGAAGAGGAATACGGTAGAAGATCAAGAGGTCTTTCTAAAAGGTATAACTAGTAATTTTTTTTTCCGCATCATACTAGTTATTTTTGGAAATAATACCAAATACAAGAGGCTTACGATTCTAGTATTTCGAATATGTTTTTCGATGTTGTGTTCTTTTGTTTTATTTTTCCTTGTGATTTGATTGTTCCTTTCGGTTAACCTAAAGTTATTTTAGGAAATTAAATATTAGCTTTCCATAAAAGGTTTTGTCTAGTCGGTGGTGGTTGCTCCCATATCCAAGAAGGCTATGTGCCTCGCCACGTCAGTACTGGGAACCAATTATGGAAATTAATATTTAATGGAATTAATAACTTAAGGTGATTTGGATCGAACGTGTTAAGTTCCGCAGGAGATCCAAGTCTAAACCTAAAAGAACAAATAGATTAAGTTTTGAATCAAACGTGTTAAGTTCCGCAGGCGATCCAAAATTTAATTTAAAAGAACATATGGTAGCTAGGAAAAGGTTCAGACCTTTGTACAAAATTTTTGTACAGTGGAACCTCTAGGTTTTCCGAGTAGCAACCAACACATATAATAATCATCCCCACATTTAGGATTACATTGAGCTCCAGCCCAACTAATTTTTATGTAGAAACTATTCATGGTAATATTATTTTAGGTCAATATACGAATAGATTCAGCATAAATATCAAATGATGGAGAAATTAAACTAAGATTTATATCAAGGTGAGTGATGGAGAAATTAAACTAAGATTTAGTCCCGGTGACGAGTGATGAGCGTGACTATGTCATCCTAACAAACAACAATTTAGATCATAAATTACAAAAGAGGAGAACACCCGTTAAGGAAATTTTATTCGTAGAAAAGGAGAACTTGATAAAAATATAAATGAAAGAATTACTTTTGAAATTATTGTCCATTTTTTTAATATGGAACCATCACATCAGCGGCCCTTAGTCGGTCCCATGAATATGAAAAGAGGTAATTATTATTGTTCATTTCTTTGTTAATATTCATCATTGATAATAATTTTGAGAAAAAAATAATATTACACTAATTTTATCATCATTTATATATATGATTCTTTATTTTAACCCTTGGGAAAATTAGATTTCACTCTTTTTTTTTCTCAAAATTTCAATGTATTTTTCATTTTAACCCTAGAAATTTTAAAATTAATTTCTCTCGCCCTTGCAAGTATGAGTTTAGATTCATACATATTGTTGCAGCAAAAATATATTAATGACTCTACAGGATTGTCCACACTTTCTTAAAAAATATAAATCACGAGTGATCCTATTCGAAGGTGGAGAAGATGGTATATTCTAATATTGACTGGAAGAAGACTTTACGGTGGCTCTTATGCTGACTAGAAGAAGACTCCTTGTTGTTTTGTAAAATCGGGAGCGTTAGTACCGGACTGAAAAGGAGTTCCCGACGTTAATCCTCCGATGCTTAAGTCAGTTCTCGGCTAAGTGGAGAAGAACATTAGTAATGAACAGAAACTAGACCGTGTAGAATAACAAGATATCACATACCTCCGTCTATAGATAAAAACCCTTTTTAATAGTGTCATTGTAGTGTCTGTGCACGCATTTCAAAATATATGTATATCTTCCAAAAGCGTCATACGAAAAGATAAGTAAAAAAGTGTCTCTAACACATTTCTTTAAGTAAGCGTACAAATCTTTGATGTGATAGGTTAGAAGCTTCTAAAGTACGATATGCATGCTGGACATGCTTTGTTGTTGACGGTACACTTTCAAAAGGGTACAATGAAATATATATGTAGGTCCCATTATAGGCTGACTGGAGTTTGCTCGGTCGGGACATCACCAGTGGCAGATCCAGGAATTCAAGTATGGAGGGATGATTTTTACACGGAACAAGGGGTGGTATCTTCCATCTCCACTGGTGGAATCCCATAATACTAGGGGTTCTACCACTGACAAAGAGGGGGGGGGGTGATTGCCGATGTCGCCCCCTCTGCTGGATCCACCCCTGAACATCATCATCTTGCCCGTACAAAGTAAGACTACTAACTTGCCCTTCACTTGGTTTTCTGGTTGTCAGATCACTTGGTTTTCTGGTTGTCAGAGGGCTACCTATCGTCTGACTAGACATAAGGTCCACTCGGCAGGGACGATGGGTCGGGGAGCTTACTATTTGTCTCTTAACTCCAACGGCAAATTTATAGAGGGCGCCCATTTGGACGGTCACGTTCGAACGACATTGAGGGCCAGTTCATCCAATCTTGCCTGATATGTAGTCATGGGTTTTTGCCCGTTTAACTTTGACCTCCATGTCAACGAATCTTTAATACTTTGATTCACTTTTGGTGGGGCTTATGTTTATCCTAGTATCAACGGGTTATCTTAACATAACATACTTTGAATGAGGTAAATCAAATAATTAGTGTAATATTTTATACCAATTAAAAATTAATTCTAAAATTAATTGAAATAATTATTTATACAAATATTAACTATGTCAATAAGTGATACACGTAGATTGATATCCATTGTGATGCATGAGAGGAGTGAAATTATTTGAATTTCAATTTCAAACTTTGAGAGAGAAAAAATTAAAATTTTGAAATTAAATTTCCATAGAGAGTTAGAAGTGAAATTTTCTCGGATGGAAGGGAAGAAGATTAAAGAAGGAGAAAAACCCTTAATAAATTTATCAACTAGGTGAGAAATAGAAATGCTTAATTTGTACAAAATCTTAAGCGGCCGGAGAATGATTTAGCAGAGGCGGCATCCCTATTTAACGAAACGGAAAACGCCTCGCGAAAAAAGCCCTAATTAAATTCGATCGTTGAGATCTCGACGATGCTCTCCAAATGCGGCCGCCACGCCCCGACCCTCCCGCCTCGCCGGCTCCGGTGATCCCTGCTCAACTGCTCCGGCGCGCTCTTCTCTCCGCCGTCCTTCTCCCCGCCCCAGCCGTTCGCGCTCTTGCTCTTCGCCGGCGCGTGGGCGCGAGGCAGCTGCGCGGCCTTGTGGGAGCCGACGGGGACGAGGAAGTAGATCCGGCCTCGGTGCAGGCGGGCGTGGGGCGGGAGCAGCGCGGCGGGCGGGTGGTGGAGGACGGCGTGGTTCGGGTGCGTGAGCATGACGTCGGCGGCGGTGACCGGGGCGGCGATCTCGTCGACGCGGCCGCTGGGGTGGACGACGCGGACGACGTCGAGGGTGCCGCATGGCAGGAAACAAGATAAGAAACACCTGATTCCGTTCTTCATTTCCCCCCCTTTTTTCTAAAATTCTATTTAATTTATTATCACTCCTTTTAAAACAAAAATTGCGGTGGAGTGGAATGAAATGGAGGGGAAGAGAAGGGAGAAGAAGCCTTTGTTTACTTATTGACTTGATATGCTTGCAAATACGAGAGGAAGAGGCCAATTTAAAGGGGTGGGTGGTAAGAGCTATAGAGTGGCAATGCTTCAAAATGTTATATGAAAATAGATTATTTTGAAAACATAGTAGGAGTTTGTTTGTTTACAGATAAAATTAATTTTCTCAAAAGATAAAAACTTTTTTTTTTGTTTGGTGTGGAATGGAATGGGGGTCAGCTTTTAGTGTAAGAGTTGATGCCATTATCATGTCCTTTTCTCATCTTTTGGTATGAGAGAGACAAAGGAGGTGAGGGAAAGGGAGATAAAGTTGGTTGATGTGGGTGGAAGTCTGTGTTTGTTTGATTGGCTCTCAGTGCACACATGATTTCATAGTAAGGCTGACTCACTTCCCCACGCATTTCATTGTGCAGAGTGGGACCTCAATATGGCACCAATGATTGAGAGAGGTAACTAATTAGCCTTAACCATGTGAATTGACCTTCTTAGTTTTGTTAACAAGATCACCTAATTGCTTATTCAGTCATTTGCATGGTAATCCAATTCTTATGGATCAGATATCAAAATGTTTGAGATAGCTCTTTTTTTGTGTGAGTGATAGTGCACAAGTTGATAATTGGAGAGTACCTATGAGGAGGATGAATGAATGTGATGATGGTGCACAGTACAATTTCATCTTTATAAGATGTCCTATCCTATGAAGAATATATGCAAAGGGATATTTGGTCATATATGCACTCATCATGGTTTTTCTCATGCCAGTTTTGGCAAAATTGATCAATAAATCACTTATCCCGAACTAATTTACCTAATGAATCACTGTGTGAGATTAGTGAATGTAGAACATTTTATCTTTAACTCATTTTCTTATTATATAGACATTAACATACTATCACATTTTTGTTATATATCTCATCATAAATTCATGATTTATACATATAATTGAATAAAGATAGATTTAGAGTTTAGGCATAGAGATACAAGAGATGAGACTGATGGAGAGATCTCTAGATTGTCTTCTTCTAATAATCATGTAGAAGATGAAACTGAAGTTGGCAGTTGGCTGACTATGTTCATTTTCTCTCCTATATATTATATATGTACTATTGTATATGAAAAATATTGTTAGGAAAAAAGTCATGATATTGACAAGGATATTGAGTGGATTGTCTATGTTCATTGTCTTTTATTATATCATTTAATTTTATATAAGAAAATATTGCTAGGAGAAAAGTAGTTATGTTTCTAAATCAATCAAATTAATTACATTTGTGATCAAAATGGTGTCTCAGTTTTATTTTTGTAATTATTTTTCATATTTTTTACTCTGAATTGTTTGTAATAACTAATTTATTATATGGGCTTGATTTTGTTCTATGATTGGTTTTGTATTTTTCTATATATACAGAAACCTATAAAGAATTTCACACAAAAAATGCATATGGCATGCAGTTTGAAACTTTAACTAGGACTGACAGTGGATATGATAAGATTTTGGCATCTGCATGAGCACTTTACAGAAAGTGAAGCTTGAAAGATAAAATAAAATTTAAAGATTTAATTGCTACATCTGTTCCTGTTGCATCCATCACTCATCGTTTACCATAAGAACAGAAGAAAATAAGCTAGCTACTATGCTTTAAAGAAAAGTCCTTGGCCCCATCTAGTCAATTTCCATCAATTTTAAATGACTTGTGAACTTTATGTCACTCAAATTCTAGGATGCACTTATCCACTTGTACTCTCAACTCCCCATCAATTTAACTTACTAAACTTACTAAACTTTATTAATTAGGCTAACAATAAGACTTGAAATATTATATTTCATAAGTTTTGTTAACTAACAATATATTAGTTCTAAGTATATAATGGATATTAAAACGATATGGTAATTTTAAAGGGAAATATTTATAAGGTTTTTTCAAGTTTAAGGGTTTTTTCTAAGGGATGGTTTTGCCTAACCGCCTCCTTAAATTATTTTTTATTTAATGTTATACAATTTAAATTTATATATATTTTTAAATAATAGTTATCCTCTAATGCTTATCCCCTAAAAAAATATTATATTAGTTTGTCCTCATACTAATCAAGTTTACAATGAAAATTGGTGATAAACCATGATTTTGTTTGCTAAGCATAAACAAAAAATCCCTCATAAAACTTTCAAAATGATATTAGCTCAATCAAATATTATTATCAAGTGAGGATTTATTTAATTATGTAATGAAAAATAAACATTGGAGAAGTGAAAAAATAAACATATATATACAAAATATATCCTTTTTTTTTATTACAGTAGGCATATTAATTATTCCCTCCTCCATTTTAAATATTCTATCTTTTAGGTTCATACTTATCTTTCAACCAAAATTTTGATTAAACATCACTACTAACCTTGATAAAACATCACTAACGATGCAATGATCAAGAGGGGTCCGTCAAAGAAGGGTAAAAGGGAGAAAAGGTATGCTAACATGAAGGTCAAGGTCAAGAATGATCAAAGGCCTTGGTCAGCCGACTGGACTGGACGAGCGGGAGCCTCGATCGGTAGGGCGAGGACGTCGAACGACCATCCTCCGGTGGCGGCAACTGGAGTTGGGAGGTATGCGGCAATCCACGACAAGCCAGTCCTTGTCGATTGAGCGGCAGGGTCGGTCAACGAAGGTAATCGCGGATAGTCGGGAAGCGAAGAAGGGGACAAGCCAGATCCGAGCAGCACGACTGAACAAGGATAGCCAGTCCGAGCGAGGTCCCGTCGGCCAGTAGTGGGGCCCACTTACATATCTCCTCGTACTCTTTTAGAAATTTGTGTCGTCGGCAACAAAGCATGTCCAACATGCAAAGTGTACTTTAAAAGCTTCTAACATGTCGCATCAAGGATTTGCATGTCCAGTTAAGGAAGGGTGTCAGGACACTTTTGACTTATCTTTTCTCAGGATATTTTGGAAAATGTGCATATGTCTTGAGATGTGTGCATAGACATCACATAACATTATAAAAGGGGTTCCCATCTATACGTAAAGGTATGCGTAACTTCGTTATTTCACACGCTCTAACTATAGTTTTTTGCTACTCTTCATTTGCGTGGATCACTGACTTGAGTGTTGGAGGATCAACGTCGGGGATCCCTTCCCGACTTGGCACTAACGTTCTTTGCTCAGGATTGCATGGAGTTGTCACCCTGTCAACCTTCTAGCCACATCCCAACTTGCCATCTTCCCCGCTTTCAGATAGGATCAACTAATATTGCTAGAATGAACAAAGTCTTATCACATTGCAAGTTCATCTTTTATGGTATTAATAACTGAAAGTTACTTTTTAAGAAAAATGGAAGTCAAAATTGTGATTCAATCGCTAGAGTACAACTGAAAAGGTGCAGAGTTTTAGAATTTTACATGCATTCATGATCAATGACAAAATAGTTTGAGCGAAAGAGAGGTTGCTGAAGACCTTGATTGTTGCTAAACTAAAACATCAGTTTGGAGGTGGAGTTCAAATAGATGATTTTCAGTTAAATCAGCTTGTAGGTCTTATTCTGGAGCAGCCACTACCTCCTCTGAGCTTCCAGTCCTTTGCTCTTCTTTTGTTCTTAAAAGTAAAGTGATTCAAGTAGTCAGTTAGTTGCTCATGAAAGATGGAATCAGCCGCAGAGCCAGATTAAGGCAGAAATTTGTTGTTAGCTCCTACAGTTGAGTCTGCAGATCATACTTTCAAATACTGTAATTTTTACAAAACTCAACTGGTTTTGTCTCAGAGATATCTTGCATTTGGAGAAGAAACAGTATCATCTTTAATGGGGAGATTTGGCAAAGTCCTCCAGTCCAACACAAAAAGGGATGGTCCTGATGCCTCGAGTTGGCCACGCGTAATATAATGGGACATAAGTTATGTGTGCATTAACTCCTGGGTGTTGAATGCCCGTTTTGATTCCCCAGGTAGGTTCAGAGAATATGCAGGCGGGTTTTAGGGCATCTCTAATAGTTAGAGTTCTACAACAAATTTTTTTTATGATCCTAATATATCACATTATGTCACATCAATATTCTAAAAACCTATTGAAATAACTCCAATAGTTAGAGTTCTAAATAATTTTTGTATGGTCTAATTAATAACATATACTTGCATGGCTATTGGCTACATGCATATTACATCAATTTCAAAGAAAAAAGTAACTTTGAAATTTCACTACTACTCTTACTCTTAAAATACAAAGCTCAAATCTTGCATCCATAATAGTTAAAAAAAATTTGTTCAATTTTTTTTTTATTTTTCAAACCTCTTTAAAAACCTTGCATTGGAGATGCCCTTGCCTTCAAAGGGAAGCCATCTAGAAAGAGCATTTCTCGGTTAGTGGAAAGCAGATGCAATAAGTTCAATGACAAAACGAGCTGCGAATGGCATGCCAGAACCATACCAATGGAAATAAAGAAAGGAACCCTGAAAGTCAAGCTGTAGAGTATTTAGTAACGGTAGATATGCATGCCATGTTTATAACTTGGAACCTCGAAACATGCGGAGTATGTATTAGGATAGATTTACTTGGTTGGAAAGATCTGAGGGAAGAGGAGAAAGGGAAGGAAAATAGCACATGAAGAAACCTCCACAAAGCACATAGTGTGCAGTTAGTTATCCAAACCCAGAGGAAGATAAGTGTTAAACTGTAGGAGAAGGATGTTCTTTGTAGAAAATACCACACAAGAGAAAATTGCAGAGAAGTATTTGAGGTACTACAAGTCTACAACAGAGTTCTGTTATTTCAATTGATGTATCATTTCTAATTTGAGAGTTACAAACTTCTCAATGTAGGACTGCTACCTTGAAAATTATATAATTCATATGCATAAAAATTATAACTTTGACTGCTTTAATTTTAATTGTCAATATAAATTCTCTTGAGGATGACTAATCTCCTTAACCTCTATATGAGTGGATAAGTAGGCCCTTAATTCCAACATTAACTGTTATGTATGCCTCTACCATGCCAACAACTAATTTGGGCTCAAAGTCAAGCAACCATAATCCCATAGTTGTAGTTGGGCATGTTCACATGTGATTTCATGCCTTTGGCTCATCAGTGTTCTATGGTTCTACATCTTCATCTTTAGAAATGTATAGGCTGAGCTAGTGTTGTACACTCCATTCCCTGTCTTGAGCTGACTAGTGCATCTTCTCCTTTCTCCAAACTGCTCCCTTCACCTAAGCCGTAGCTGAGTAAGTTGAGTTTGGTAGTAAGTTTTGTAACAACTTCCATTTCCAGATTCCATTCTCATTGACAGCTTCCTGTGGCCTGTTCAAGGCTTCTGGAATGGTGCTGGTTGCTGTTCCTCTTAGGCTGTGCCTCCAGGCATGTGGTATGGTATCACTGCCTACCGGAGAGGGAAGATGTTGGGCGTCAAACGCGAAAAGGTGGATCACCGTCTGCTCTGGAGGAGAGGCCACTGCCAAGTCTGAATTCTTACTTGGAAACTGATCTTGTTTGATTGTAATTTCTATACCTAAGTATGTAATTTCCAACATACTCAATTTGGATAATAAGATAATTCTTCTTTCATATCTCCACCCGCGAAGAAAGAAGACTTCATATCTAGCCACTGAAGCTTTTGACATGTAGCAATTGCTAGAAGAGCCTAAATAGATGTCATGCAAGTGACTTGTGCGAAAGTTTCTTGGTAATCTATAATTCAAGAATGTGATGGAGATGTTTAAAAGGAGAACAATGATTGAGAACTCGAGAATGAAAGTGCTAATAATTTCACCCCCAAAAGATTATTGTAAATGAAGAAGATGAGAGAATTCATTCGATGTATCTTTTATCAACATAGATAATTTACTACCAAGTACCTCCCATAGACGGAAGTGCTGAAGGTCTCCAAATATCAAAATGAAAAAGGTTTAAGGGCGCTAAAGAATTTGTTTCACTTTTGAAAGAGTAGGATGGTTGTTTCCATAGTTTGCATTTCTTTTAATTAAGGGGCAATCCCTAATGCATCCTCACTAGCTAAGAAAAAACGTCTTATATGATGATCGAATTTTCAGAAAAATCGTGATTAATATTTAATAAGTTAACCATAAAACACTAAATACATAAATAATTGTGGAAAATACAAAAAAGAATATTGAATATGTTTAGTTGAGTAGAACAATTTTTTTTTTCTTTCAAAGTAAGCAAGGCCGTGTAATGCTGGACAAAAAAAAAAAATCAAAATCAAAAGCATCCCAAATTAAGAGAAATATTAAATGAGTGCACCTTTTAAACAAATTAAATTTAATTGGCGTCAAGTGATTTTATCTTGAAAATATTTTTTAATCCTTATTGTAGAAATTATCTATAAAAGGTAAAACTACCCAATAATTCCAGTACTTGTTATAACATATTTAGACTTAGTTTAAGGTCATAGCTAGTGTAAAAAAAAACATATTACAAAATAACTTTTTAAAATATAAATAATATTTTGAAACTTTAAATCTTAAACATATTACACTAACTATTGCTATCTTCTATCCATTATAACAACTATTGAATAATTTTATAAGTATAAATTATAAATCCTAAATTCACTCTAAATATATATTACAACAGTTATTCAATACTTTCTATATATTATAGTAGCTATTAAATAATCTTTACATGTTATATTTAAAAAAAATATGAATTAGGTAATACTAAATCTGAGATGATAGGCCAGAACCCATAAGAGTACTCGAGACAGACGACCCAGAATCCTAACATTCCGTAGTTGTACATTTTATTCGGAAAAAAAAATCTATAAATACATCATAACTGTGAATCAAACCGTGAATATTTTAGTAATAATTTAACATCCTTTTATGTACGATAGCCCAAGGATTATATATATTATATTTTAGTAGCTACCAATTAATGTTACAGTAAGGGCATCCACAACGCTATATTGTTATAACACCCATCACCTCATCAAAAAATATGAGACCCACTGCCACATACTCATTATAACAACATTTTTCTTTCATCCACCTTCCTTTTAACATTAACACTCATTATTTATGGGTCTCATATCCACCACATTCTTTCACCCACATAAGTCGGAGTTACAAGTTCATTCGACATCGAAGGAGTGAAAGACATACCAATTGTGTGTGAGATATCATATCCATGAACAACCGACGACGTGAAATACGGATGACTCATATTTTATCAATATTCGGCTGGAAGCGGTTGATATGGACCTCGAGGGGCATAATTCGGATGATTCATAGAATTTCCAAAACCTTCAAAATTTTGAAGATTTTATGGAGGAAATGACATATTTGGAAATGGATGTGGGTATTGATAATTTGATGGAATTTATGAATTTTGGGAAGATGAATATTCTTGTGAGTTGTTTGTAGAATTCAAGAGATTTGTCAAAAATACTCTAATAGATGAGGAGAATATTTAGAAAGTATAATTGAAAAAGTAGTGAGTTGAAATGAAAATTAATCGTTTTATTTAATTTTTAATTTTAAAATTTATAATTTTTTAATAAATAAAATTAAAAAATATATATATGGGGTGGATCACTCCTGACCCACCTCATACATACCTGAACACGTTCAAACGAAAGGGATATTATAATACTCCTCCACAACGTCAAATTAATGCACAGTATCACTATAATACCATATTAATGGACGCGTTGTAAATGCCCTAATAATGGATTAAATGGTATTATGGAAATAAAATAATGGTACTTGGGGACCTTTTGATTTGTACCCTATAATGGTTAAGAACAAAAACAGAGGGCGGAAATATCAGAAGGTGGGAAATTGTTAACAGCGCCAAGAGTTAGCCGAAACCTGCAAAAGCGAAAAAGGCTTTCCTGCCTCATGATGGATCCTCTACATCGATAATTTTATCATTATTATTGTAATTCCGCATCGAACGGTCCATCAGCTGGCACGTGCCGCTCTACCATCGAAGCAAACCCGGTCCGACTAAATTGCATCGATTACGGTACTTGGATAGGATCTATGACTCCGTCAATTTCCCTCCCCAATTCCATAGTCGTGTTTCCTCGGCCCATTAAATCCTGCGAATTGTCGTCGCATCGCCTCCGATCCCTCTTGTCGCTTCGATCTCCTCCTCCGCTTCGCCGATCGCAGCCCTAGTTAGATCGCCGCCGATCGTCGCCATCGGCATTGGGTACCATGGAACAGCCGCCGAGGTCGCACCCTCCTGTCTTCATGGGCCCCAAGTGAGCCCTCCTTCCTCGCCGCCTCCCTATTGATCGACTCTTTTTCCTGTTTGCTCACGATTTGTCGATTTCGTTTTAGGCTTGGCCTCCTCGCAGGTAGTTCATCGAATCGGGACCCGGATATCGTTGAGCTCTCGTCTTCAGCGATCTGGACCGCCGGCCAATCGAAGCGGAAGCGGAATCCGGTGCGGGATTTTCCTACTCGATCTTCTTATTTTGGGGCCGAAATTTAATGTGTTGATCTTGTTAAATTTCGCTTAGGTTTGAACTGTCGCTTCGGCGAGTTTTCACGGGTTGTGGAAAAATCCGATCTTGATGTGCTGATAGTCGATTTGATGTCTTTCTTTGTAGATATTTATATCTGCTTATTACGGTGTAGCGTTTGGTTCTGCTTCGCTAAACTAAAACCCTAGTGGTCTTAGGGTGAAGTTCGGTAACCGTGGTTTCGGATGAAAGATTCTTACTTTGTCGATCGTGCCCTTTTTCATGTGTGCGATTCCTAGTGTTTGTTGTGGTTGAATTGATCATGTAATTATATGTATGACTTAGATTCATGTTTCGATGAAGCAGGCTTTTGATGTTATTGTGCGCGTTGGAGGTATGCTAGTGGTATTGAAAGATATGTGGTATTTCACGAGTGAAAAAAACCATATTGCTTAGCTCTTAAGTCAATTCCCAACGGTTCTTAAATTTCTCAAATAATTTTATTCATCTCGGGAATGGTACTTAAGTTTCTGAGATAGTTTTATCATGGCTTTTTAAAATTATTTGGACGCTAGGGAACTATACCTTTGCATGTGATTATGACTTATTTAGCTATGATAATGAGCTTCATGCTGTTGCTATGAAGCTGTATAGTTTTTTGAGTCTGATACACTCACTTGCTTGGCTAGAAGAGACCTGATATTATATTTGTGTCATAGATGAATTTGTTGCTTTCTATTTCCAGGGAGAAAATTATGTTGGTGTTCATTGTATAATACCTCAACATCCTTGATCATTATGATTTTCTGGTTGTGTTTATGTTGTATTATTTTCTTGCCATTTAGGTCCCTTGTGCCTTTATTGCTTAGGAGGGGCCTTTCAGTTTGACCAACAGTCACACAAGAAACATTTGAGCCATGCATATTGCATGGCAAGGTTCCAGGATAGTGAATGTAATGTATTATTCAAACAATTAATAGCGGCATAAAGTTGATTTGTGTTTAAGTTCTTGTCACTGATCTTTTTTTTTTTTTTTTGAGATTCTTATTATTTATCATTCTTACTTTTCTTTGTCAGTGGAATATTGTCAAACTCATATTCATTCATTTGATGTGCTATACAAACTACATTCCAAATTTGATGTGCTATCCTTTCTTCATTTAAGGTTATTCCTCATGAGGTAATTGAGCTTGATGGAGAGGATGACACTGATGGCGTTATGATAATTAGTGAAAGCACTTCGGACTACAAGAACAAACAACCTGTTGGATATGATAACAGCTGGCACAAGCACGTAAAGGTATTGATTCTCAATGAATGGATTTTATTTTTGTACCATGTCCTAATGGGAATATGAAAGCATTTCTTATTTTTTAATCTGAATCCAGGATCCATTATCTGCTAACCCTGTCATTTCAAGTGCAAATAATGGTTCCAGCCAAAGCTTTGAGGCTGATCTTAATTATCTTGATGATGATGATGAGTATGATTACGAAGATGATGATTGTGATGATTATGATTATGATTATGGTGCTGACATGAGCGAGAAGGATTTCAATTTGGTTTTGGCTGCTAAGTTTGATGATATAGACCTGCCAACTGGTGTTGAAGCACCTGTACCTTGGTTGAAGAATCCTGCAGCTGAAGTGTCAAAAAGGAACAAGAAGATCATTGTTGAAGATGAGATTGACGTAAACTATAAATCATTTAAGCAATTTGATACTGTTAGAGAACACTCAGATCATTATTTCAGCAGGCCAGAGCTTCTCAAAACTGTTCCAACTGTTAAGAAAATTAATGTAAGTACCATCACTCTTAGGGATGATAATTTCCATTGACATGGTTACCTGCATTTACTCACCAGCCAATACATAATGTAGATGAGATACATAAGTATAACTTGGAAGTAGGGGAGGGGTGTGGCAACAAATGATGTCCCACTATGTAGTTACTTACCTGCATTTACCTGCATTGTTTTACTCTAGTTGAATCAGGTGGATTATATATTTAATCATTTGAGGGACCACACCTAACCCAGCATGGTCAAGGTTGTAGGCCCACCCCATAATGTAGGCGTGACACAATATGGATTTATGTATCTGCATATGATTGTTTCCCTACCTTTGCCTCAGTCCTAATTTGCACAAAAAAGCAGTTAAGGATGGGGAGTGAGATTTTACTCCGTTGCACCCTGTTCTGTTGTGCCCCACATGTGACATGGGCTGGAAATGAGATTCAGTGGCTGCCCTATCCCATTTCTATCATGATCCCTATATATTCTCACTTTCTCACTTGTGATGAGATTCAATTTCTGGTTGTATAAATTGTGACTACATTTCCTTATCTCTTTTTATTAACAGCCTTCGAAAGATTGGACGAAAAGGATTCAGCACGAGTGGAAGGTTCTAGAGAAAGATTTACCTGGTAAGATCATCTCATGTACTGATCATACTGATTTGCTAATTCTATTTTAGGTATTTAATTTATATATGTTGAATTCTGACTTTATACTCTTTTGTTTATTACAGTTGTTTTACACTATAAATTCTCTGATTGTATCAAATGCTTTTATAAGTCTATTGTGTATGAAGAGTTCTTTTTTTTCTTTTCAAAATGCTTTTATTTAGTTATTTAGGCTTCATTAACAGTTTACAATCAAATAGGTTGGAAACACTAGTTAGATGTAAATAAAGTTTCCTTAATTTTCTGGACTAGGGAAAAAAGATACCCAAATAGGTTGAAGTATCTAATCGTCCATGCAATTGTATTGGCTTCTATGAACCCAAATGACTGTTAAATTTCATATGTAAATAAAATTTAGTAGATCAGCATCTGCACTTGGCAAAATTCTTCATATCTAGAGGAATCATATATCCAAAATATTACTTTTCTATTAGGTGACAGATTGTGATTGCTTTATCTTGTGAAAACAAAGTACAAAAATTGTGTTTGTTAAGTACTTGCATTATTTATGATGATACACATCAAAATCTTTTGGACAATTCCGCTAGGGGCAGTTAGGTACTGTTTCTTTGGCAGATTGCGTGGAAATCCAAGTTACTCTGATATTTCAAGTTCAATATTGTATCCTGGTTGTCTGTATCAATATTATGAAATACCTCTGTGAGAGAATTCGTGCCTTTAGATGTTGACTTGTAAGCTGGTATTATTTGATTTCCAGAATTAAACTAGAATATTTGGTAATCAGGTTCATCATGTCTTTTCTTTTTGCCATGATTCTTGGATTTGACATTGTCTTTCTTATTCCTTTCTTTTTCATATCCTGAGCAGAAACAATATATGTTCGAGTATATGAAGATAGGATCGACATTCTGAGGGCTGTTATTATAGGACCAGCAGGAACTCCATATCATGATGGTCTATTCTTCTTTGATGTATACTTCCCTCCACAATATCCACAAGTACCTCCTGTATGAAACATTTCTCACTCTATTTCTATGAAACTTTCTCTCACAAGGTTACCCAAATTAACTAGAATTCTCCTTATTTAGATTGTTCATTATCACTCTGGTGGACTCAGACTCAATCCAAACTTGTATAAATGTGGGAAGGTTTGTCTTAGCCTACTGAATACCTGGTCTGGCACAGGATGTGAAAGGTGGAATCCATCAAATTCAACAATGCTGCAGGTGTTGGTTTCTATTCAGGCTCTAGTTCTAAATGCAAAGCCATACTTTAATGAGCCAGGATATGCACCGACAGCTAATACAGAGTATGGGGAGCAGAAGTCCCTCACTTATAATGAAGATACATTTCTCTTATCCTGCACGACAATGCTATACTCACTACGGAAGCCGCCAATGGTATGTTTCATTCTGTTTTCATAGCTTTTACTTGATTACTTTTTTTCCCTTTAAAACTATCAATATTGGTGCTAAACCTTGATGAAAAAGGCAGAAGGTTGTTGCTATTTGTAGATGCCGGTGCCAAAATTTATCTAAACTTATCAGCCCATCTCAAATAGTCGAAGCAAACATGGCTTAATGATGATGATCTACAATAATCATTTAGATTATTTATTCATGATGATTTTGAAAGCTTAACACATATTTGTATATTGGTGGGGATGCTCATGTTGTTCTTTCACACTTGACCAACAACATTTTGTTTACAGCATTTTAGTGACTTTGTGGCTGGACATTTCCGTAACCGCGGTCGAACCATCCTAGTCTCATGCAAAGCTTACATGGATGGTGCTCAAGTTGGATGTGTTGTCGGTGAAGGCGTGCAGGATGTTGATGAGGGTGATAAGAGTTGCTCAGCTACATTCAAGGCATCTCTGAAGAAACTATTTGAGGACCTTCTTATGGAATTCACCGTTAAAGGAGCTGATTGTGATGAATTCCTGGCCCAGAAGGTCAAAGACGGAATGGGCAAAAGGGCAGACACTACACTAAGGTTATGAACTCGGCTTCAGGTAAACATTGAGCTGCTTAATAATTTTGCCACAAGGCGTCATCTAGTTTAAATCTCGACCTGTAGATAAATTAGACAGTATCAACTCTATGCATTGATGTTCTAACTTGTCTGACATGTATATAATTTATGTAAATACTGCTGGATGTTAGTTTTATCATCGTTCAAACAAGTTGGTAAATATTTTTGGCTTGGCTCTCATTTTGTGAAAAACACTGCAACTGCAACATCTCAGGTTTATGGGTTTAGTTTTCAAAGCAATGAATTATTCTAAGGAAAGGAGAAGTTTATTTGCATTGCATTTCTTTGGTTCAATGTTTGTGTTCGTTCTCGATGGCTTCATCTTTGTTCTAGCCAGGTTGATTTTTTCCCCTAGTCTACATTCAATTAGTCGCCCAGTGCACTTGTTATTTGTTATTTCCAACACTAAGGCTGATTTAGAATGAAATGTGGATGTCGTGAAAGGGAAGTATAAATCCTGAGCCCAGAGACTTGTGTGCGAGTGCAATTTGCATGCATCAAATCTGACCGATCAGAGCAAACATTGCTCAACGGTTAAGCCAATGTTTTGTTTTAAGCCGGGTAGACAAAGGCTGTAAATAGCCTTTATTTGGTTATTTAATGCAGCCGAGGGTCGAAGCTCCTTTGCTCCCTGCCATGTAGTCTGCTTGGCAATTCTTCCGGGTTGAAGCTACTTTATAAGGAAGCTACTACCTCCATCTCAAAGACAGAAGAGAGAAAAAGCTCCATCCTTTATCGCCTCCACTTGCTCCTTTGTTCCCTGCTGTGTATTCCGCTCGGCAATTCTTATGCGATAGCATTTGGGCACAAGTTTAATTTGCCACGAAAATAGTGTTTGGCTGTGATTGTGATTTCATGATTGTATTATGTGAATAACATTTTAACATAATTTCGAAACACCGCCAGAGGCGATAAATCTATTTCATGAAAACGATGTCAAACACCAGCCTTGACATCTCTCTTTCCAGTTGGTTGTTGGGCAACTCCTGTGACTTTCCAAATCAGACTCGGGCTGTTCGGACCTCTTAGCGCTCGACCACTTGGCATTTGGCCAGCAATTCCCACTCGGAAGTTTAGGCCACTCGGTAGGTCAAACCCCTGGGCAGTGGCTTGGTCAGTCAGCTACTCAACTTCCCAAACCACCGGGCAGCAGCTTGGCCAGTCGGCTACTAAACTTCTCGACACAGCACTAAGGCAGCACTGACTCACTCGACATTGACCTCCCACTCGGTCTCTTGACTCGACACTCAGGCCACTTGGGAACTCCGCTCGGCTTTCCTGTAGAGCTTCGACATTGTCTAGACTTAAGACTTAAGTGAGTTAAGTGCGTCAAGCTATCGACAGATAAGTCTGACTTTTATATATATAAATATATATGATGTGATAATAAGGAGGGGCCATCCCTCGAAAGAGATATCATGGTGAAGTTCAAAGTTAAGGTGGTCAAACGCTCCTATATCATTGGCCGCTCAGGCAGCCTGCTCGCTCGATTGGGATAATGAAGACCTGATCCGACTTTATAATAGCTCGACGGGGTTTCGAGCTTCCGACGCTCAGAAGGACTAGGTATCTACAAGGGTACACTGAGCGTCTTCCCCGCTCGGCCTTATATAAAGCTATAAGAATGGAGCAGATTTATGACCAAGCTACACAGAAACAAAAGGGTGGCCGAGCGGCTTTCCCGCTCGTCTAGATAAGTGACTCATGGACTAGGACGGTGGGAGCGCTGGTCGAGCGGCTTTCCCGCCCCGCCAGATGGTACACTCATCCGAGCAGAGAGTGAGAACCCGAGCCGAGTGGCTATCCCGCTCGACCCAGTAAAAGACACTACTAGCTGGATATTCTCTTTTTGGGAGCATGCACCGCTGACAAGCGGCATGGTCGGCGGCTAGTGCAGATAGAAGATCGTACGTAGGGCTGTAAACGAGCCGAGCCGAGCCGAGCTTTGGGGTGTTCAAGCTTGTTTGATAAGATAACCAAACCGAGCCGAGCCGAGCTTAAAATGAACCAAACTTTTGAAATTAGTGTTCAAGCTTGGTTTGATTTATCTTTTATGAGCTTGAGTTTGTTTGAAGCTTGGCTTAAGCTTGATTCATTTAGATGTTATCAAGCTCTCAATTCAAGTTTAGCTTGAGCTTGGTTCATTTAGATGATATCAAGCTTTCAATTCAAGCTTGTTTGATTGTTTGAAACTATTAATTGTTTGATTGGTTATTGATCCTGTCCGAGCGCTGAGTCGACGGACGCTGGGGACGTGGCACGCTCCGCTGTCTCCGACTGGTGGTGTAGATCTCCCGCGAACCTGCAAAGAAGCCGAGCTGGGGGGGGGGGGGGGTTCCTGGCGACGACCCTCCGACGCTCAAGTCAGGCAACGAGAAATGAGAGAGGCAGCGTAACTGTGGCTACAGTGAAGATTTGCGCATACCTTCGTCGACGTCTGGGGGTCCTTATATAGGACCCCGGGGAGGCGTGGGCACGCTTCTCAATGCGTGCACGCTTCCCCAAACATACCTTAACTAGCTCATGTCAGAAAAGTACCTCTGACGCCATTCCGCAATCGTCCGAGCATATCCCGGATGTGACGGTGGAAGCTTCCACCGTATGATCCTGTGTATGGCTCGGCCGCCAACTCTACTACCTGTCGGCGGCAGACGTCTCGAGGATGATGTTATCCCCTGTCCCCTTTGTCCTCTTGCGCTTCCTATCCGGTTCGACCGCTCGGCGGACATATCACTTCTGCCTCGGTCGTATGCTCGGATGAGATTGCTTTTGCCTCTTTGTTGCCTTGTGCCCCGGCAAAAATGGACAGCCCGCTTGGCCCTGAAACCTTTTTACCTTGAGCGTCGGAAACCCGACCCCTGGTCGGGTTGTCTTTTATTCAGATTGGGGGGATTCCCGGCCGGTCGGGCATCTCATTCCGGTCAGTCGATGTCGGTCGACCCTCTCAATCCGGTCGGTCGGGTCTCAGGGTTGAATTTCTTGACCTTTGACCTCCACGTGTCGTTCACCTTCTGCCAACGAGGGTCCCCCGTCCTTACCACCGGATCACATGCCTCCCCCTCAAGTCTAGTCGAAGGAGGCGCTAAGTCCGACTGACTGGACCATGAGTTTGATCGAACGACATCCACTCTGCCGCTCCTGAAAGTGTACCTCCGTTCGGCTCTTGGGAGGTCCACCCAGCCGACCGGCGAGTTGATAGCTGTGCCTTTGTAGTTTTGATTTCTATTTGCCGCTTATCGCGCTACCACTTCTAAGGACGGTCGGAGTCGGCGGGTCTCCTCGGAATTCGTGCCAATCCTCATTAAGTTGCCCACGTGCGAGTAATGACGCTCATTAAATGCCGCCCAATCGCTGATCGCCACTTGGCAAGTCCGCCGTCATTGTACGGCGAGGGCGTCAGGTTTGATTGGACAGGCGTTGGTTCAAATCTGACGGTCCGATGCTAACGTTTGTTTCGATGACCTGGATCGGACAGTTGTGGTGGACCGAGTCCGGGGTTTATGAAGCGCCGACGCAGATTTCCCTTCCATCGTTCTTGTCTTTGTGCCTTTGGTGCTTCCTCTCGTGTCCAGCTTCCCGACACTAGCTTGTCTCGGTGCTCCGACGAACTTTCGACCTCCTCCTTCACGCTTTGTTCCCAGTAAGCCTTCTCCTATCTCTACTTTCTTCCGTTTTCTCCCTTCTGGTGGTCTTTACATCCGTTCAATATAGTTTCGGTCTCCTCCGTCAACCCTTTCATTCTTCTTTCCTCGGTCCTTTATTCCTTGGTACTGTTCCGGCGATGGCTAGCACTTCGTAGCCTTCTGATCCCTCTCCTGGCCTATGATATATGACCATGGTAAGCCGGTTTGACGAGAATGACGCGGGACGCTTCCTTAACGAATTCGAACTTCCTCTTGACCATAGACTAGCTTTGGCCACCTCTTCCGATCGGCCCCACAATCCGCCGACTGGCACTGTTTACTTCTTTCACGACCAATTTGTGGCCGGTCTGCGCTTCCCTCTACATCCTTTTATCCATGAGGTTTGTAATTATTTCCGCATCCCGCTCAACCAACTTGTCCCCAACTCTTTTAGGTTGCTGTGCAGCGTAGTAATCCTTTTCAAGCTGCACGACATTCCCTTAGTCCCCAGAATTTTCCATTACTTCTACTATCCCAAACAATCCGAGTGGGGTAATTTTCTCTTCCAATCACGGATCGGTCTTGTCTTTTTCGACAAGATACCGACCTCGAACAAGAACTGGAAGGAAAATTATTTTTACCTTCGCCTTCCCGAATGACCCTCCTTTCGTACCCAATGGCAGACTACTGTGCCGAGCCCGTCGGATCTCGGTAAATACAAGAGCCAGCCGGATTATCTTCATGCAGCCAATCTATTAGCCGGCCAAAGGTTCAGCATCAATAAGTTACTACACAAGGGGGTGTTATACATATTCGGATTGAGCCCGATCCGAACGAAGCTTTCGAGCAGCATGGGTAAGTGCTTTCTCTGTTCCCACTCCCTTTGGTCTAACTGATTTATTCTTCTTTTATGTAGGTGAAATCATGTGGCGCGCCAAGGCCACCGAGCGGATGAAATTGAAGGCTGCCGAAATAGAAACAGCAGCGGCTAAAGAGATGGCCGATCTGGGGATAGTGCCGGTCGGGTCGCGTGAGGGCGAGAGCGAAGAAGCTCCAACAGACGCCCGCGAGTCTACCAGTCGGATCCCTGCAACCGGAGCGATCGGCGATGCTATATCATCAGCTGGTAAGCCTACCTCCGAAGACGCGGGGCAGTCGGCCGGCGACTCCCCCTTGATAACACGCAAGCGGCGCCGAACGGATCTCACAATTGTGGAACCGGTGACCGAGCCAGTTGACGCCCCCTTTGAAGCAGTCAACCCAGTTCCTGCTCCAACCGAGGCCATCTCTTCGGACCGCACTCCTTCCCAGCTCGACCAACTAGCGGCCTCCCTCGAAGCAAGACCCGTTAGTTCCCTGCCCCGGGTTCGTCTCCGGCTTAGGCGCTCAGGAATAGCTTCTGCTCCGGTCGGCGAGTCGTCAGGTCGATCCACCTCTTCTCAATCCGATCCGAGCGGACGCCGAACGATCAAGGTCGTCCTCCATCTTCCCACCGAAGAGTTCCTTTTGGGCGCCGATCAGCCAACTGCTCCGGAACATCAGATCACCATCTGAGGACCGCTCGCCAAAGTATGGGAAGATGCGAGGGCTCGCGTTGCCCTGATGACCCCCGGACAGCTCGGCGATAGCCATATGCAACAAGCAACCGGGGTATGCTCGTTAACCTACTTTTGCTTAATCTTGGTTCTTGACATTATTCCGTCCGAACAGTACTGGGTGGAAAATATTGCGGTCAGCAATCGTCTGGCCGCCCTGGAAGAAGAATTGAAAAAGCTTCAAATTTCTGGAGGGGCGCCAGCTCAGGGCCCATCATATGCAACACTCCGAGCCGAGCTGAGCAAATCGGAGAAACTACTGCAGGCCGAACGACACAAGTCTTCTAGTTTGGAGACCAGGGTAGCCGGCCTTGAGTCTCAAGTAAAGTCGCACGATCGGGAGATGAAGCTGGCTACCAATAGGAAGAATACAGCCATCTCCGATTTAGAGGCTAAGAATCACCAGGCTCGAGCGCTGGAGCTGCGTGTCCAGGAGTTAGCTGACCTGCTTTCTGCTGAGCAAAAGGGCCGCTCGGCTACTGGAGCTGGCCGGGCTGCTGGAGCTCATTCCCGAGCCAATCTTTGACGTCCTTGAATGAAGTGTTTCTTGTAATCACTCCGACCGGCTCTAATGGCCTGAATTTTAATGAAGATATGCTGTCCTTTTGTTAGCTTACTCTTTTTTCGTTAAATCGCCCCTACCTGTGTCTTTCGATCAGAGCGCGACCTACCGTCGTTCACGTCCCCCCCTTTCCTTCTCGTTAATCGTCTCTCGTCCTGCCTTCCGCGCCCTCGAAAGGAATTTTCCACGAAGTATTTTCTGTAACTAGGCCGCTCGCCTGCAGACACCCACCTCTTTAAATGGAATTCCCGTTAGATGTTCGCGAAGTACCTTTGGCAACTTGGCCGATTGGCCGCTCGGCTCATCAGCCAACCTTTTCGCTATCTCCTTGCCGATCGACCTGGACGGAAGTACATTATTATTTTCTTCTTGCCTTTAAGAACAAGGCTTGTCGATTGCTGGTGTTTACCACCGAGCCGAAGCCTGCATGACTTGTCACGTCCAGGTCGTTTATAATTGCCGGCATGACTCTAAGATTTAACGTCGCTGCTTGACGGTCTTCCGGCCGGGGGGTTTATAATCACCGGTTCGACTCTAAGATTTAACGTCGCTGCTCGACGGTCTTCCGGCCGGAGGGTTTATAGTCGCTGGTTCGACTCTAAGATTTAACGTCGCTGCTCGACGGTCTTCAGGCCGGAGGGTTTATAGTCGTCGGTCTGACTCTAAGATTTAACGTCGCTGCTCGACGGTCTTCAAGCCGGGGGTTTTATAGTCGCCGGTTCGACTCTAAGATTTAACGTCGCTGCTCAACGGTCTTCAAGCCGGGGGTTTATAGTCGCCGGTCCGACTCTAGAGTTTAACATCGCCGCTCGATGGTCTTCAGGGCGGAGGGTTTATAGTCGTCGGTCTGACTCTAAGATTTAACGTCGCTGCTCGACGGTCTTCTAGCCGGGGGGTTTATAGTCGCCGGTCCGACTCTAAGATTTAACGTCGCCGCTCGACGGTCTTCAGGCCGGAGGGTTTATAGTCTCCGGTTCGACTCTAAGATTTAATGTCGCTGCTCGACGGTCTTCAGGCCAGAGGGTTTATAGTCGCCGGTTCGACTCTAAGATTTAACGTCGCTGCTCGACGGTCTTCAGGCCGGAGGGTTTAAAGTCGCCGGTTCGACTCTAAGATTTAACGTCGCTGCTCGACGGTCTTCAAGCCGGGGGGTTTATAGTCGCCGGTCCGACCCTAAGATTTAACGTCGCTGCTCGACGGTCTTCAAGCCGGAGGGTTTATAGTTGCCGGTTCGACTCTAAGATTTAACGTCGCTGCTCGACGGTCTTCAACGATGAGCTTACAGCTCGGATAATATACGCCCGGCCGAACGACATGGGGTCTTTGCCATCGAGCCTATGACTCGGATAATATACGCCGGTCCGAACGGCACGGGGTCTTCGCCGTTGAGCCTATGGCTCGGATAATATAAGCCCGACCGAACGGCACGGGGTCTTCGCCGTCGAGCCTATGGCTCAGATAATATACGTCCAGCCGAACAGCACGGGGTTTTCGCCGTCGAGCCTATGGCTCGGATAATATACGCCCGGCCGAACGGCATGGGGTCTTCACCATCGAGCCTGTGGCTCGGATATTATACGCCCGGCCAACCGCATGGGGTCTTCGCCATGCCTTCATACAGCTACCCGCTGGGCGCACAATGCTCATGTCTTTGCTTCGTTCTTATAACTTTTATTCCTGCAACCCAAGGATACAGCCGAACGGAATATTCATGAAATATATTACATAGGCGCACCTTTCATCCGGCCCGATAGGGCTGGAGGTGGTTTGCATTCCATGGCCTATCCAGCCGCCGTCCATCCTCATTCTCCAAGTAGTAGGCTCCCGATCGGAGCTTCTCGACGACTTTGAAAGGTCCTGCCCAGGGAGCCTCCAGCTTGCCTACATCCCCGACCGACGTCAATTTCTTCCAGACCAAGTCACCCACCTGGAATGCTCGGGGAATCACGCGACGGTTGTAGTTCTACTTCATTCTCTGCCTGTAGGCCATCAACCGGACGGACGCTTTGGCTCGCTCCTCGTCGATCAAGTCCAATTCTAGCTGCCTCTGCTCGGAATTATCCTCGTCGTAGTTTTGGATCCGGATGGACTATGTGCCAACTTCGACTGGGACGACCGCCTCGCCTCCATACACCAAGTGGAACGGTGTTACTCTCGTTCCCTCCTTAGGGGTCGTGCGGATGGCCCATAAGACTCCCGGCAGCTCGTCCACCCAGCTTCCTCCCATGTGGTCGAGTCAAGCCCGAAGAATTCGGAGGATCTCCCGGTTGGCTACTTCGGCTTGACCATTGCTTTGGGGATACGCCACAGACGTGAAGTGCTGCTCAATGCCATATCCCTTGCACCATTTCTCGAGCTGCTTTCCGACGAACTGTCGCTCGTTGTCCGACACGAGCCGACGCGGGATGCCGAACCGACAGATGATGTGTTGCCAGATGAATTTCATGATCATCTGCTCGACTATCTTGGCCAATGGCTCGGCCTCCACCCACTTGGAGAAGTAATCGACTGCCACCAATAGGAACTTCCGTTGTCCGGTCGCCATAGGGAAGGGTCCTACGATGTCCATGCCCCACTGGTCGAACGGGCAGGACACTGTGGACGCTTTCATTTCCTCCGTTGGCCTATGAGAACAACTATGGTACTTCTGACAAGAAAGGCATGTTGCGATGGTTCGAGCGGTGTCCTCATGCAGAGTTGGTCAGAAGTATCCAACTAGCAGGATTTTCCTAGCCAAAGACCGGCCGCTCGGATGACCTCCGCAAGATCCTTGGTGTACCTCCTGGAGAATGTACTCGGCATCTTCCGAACTGACACACTTCAGCAGAGGTCGAGAGAACGCCTTTTTGTAAAGTTGATCTCCGATGAGCGTGAACCGGTCGGCTCTCCTCCTCAGTAGGTGGGCTTCCGCCCGATCGGACGGCGTGGCCCCTGAGCGCAAAAACTCCATGATGGTTGTTCTCCAATCGCTCGGGAATGTGAGGTCTTCCATCCGATCCACGTGCGCTACCAAGGATACTTGCTCAATTGGTTGCTGGATGACGACCGGCGATTTTGAGCTTGCTAGCTTGGCTAATTCATCTGCCGTCTGGTTCTCCGTTCGAGGTATCTTCTGGACCACCACTTCGATGAAGCTGGTCTTGAGTTTTTCAAAGGCCTCCGCGTACAGCCTGAGTCTTGCATTGTTTATTTCAAAGGTGCCTATGAGTTGTTGAGCGGCTAGCTGGGAATCTGAGTGGATCACCACCCGGCTGGCTCCAACATGTCGTGCGGCCTGCAGTCCAGCTATGAGGGCTTCGTACTCTGCCTCATTATTTGTTGCTCGATAGTCCAGCCGGACGGACAAATGCATCCGCTCTCCCTGAGGCGAAAGTAGCAGGATCCTAATTTCGCTTCCGAGCCGAGTGGACGATCCGTCCACATATATTTTCCATGTAGCTTCGGGCTCGGGCTTTTGTACCTCAGTCACGAAATCTGCCAAGGACTGTGCCTTGATCGCCGAGCGGGGTTGATATTGGATGTCGAATTCGCTAAGCTCCGTCGTCCACTTGATGAGCCGTTCGGATGCTTCAGGGTTCAGGAGTACCCTTCCCAACGGGCTGTTCGTCATCACAATAATGGTGTGCGCCAAAAAGTAAGGGCGCAACCTCCGAGCGAAGGCGCAACCAAGGCGAAGGCCAACTTCTCGAGACCGGTGTAGCGAGACTCAGCATCCTTTAAGATATGGCTTAAAAAGTACACTGGTTGTTCTTCGCCGCTCGACCTTACTAATGCTGAGCCCACAGCATGCTCAGTTGAAGATAAATAAATGCGGAGTGGCTCACCTACGACTGGTTTTGCCAACACGGGTAAGGAATTCAGTAAGTTTTCAGTTACTCGAATGCCCGATCGCACTCCTTGTCCCATTGAAACTTGGTAGCTTTACACAGAATCTTGAAGAACGGCAGGCTCCGGTCGGCGGTCTTAGAGATAAACCTTGACAACACCGTTATCGGACCGGTGAGACGTTGTACCTCTTGAAGATTTCTGGGAGGCGGCATGTCTTGCAATGCCTTTATCTTGCTGGGGTTCGCCTCTATGCCCCGCTCAATCACGATGTAACCCAGGAAGCGCCCGCCTTTTGCTCCGAACAGGCACTTCTGAGGATTAAGCTTGACTCTGTACCTTCTTAATGTTTGGAAGGTCTCCTCCATATCCGCATAGAGATCGGCCGCCTAGAAGGACTTGATAAGTATGTCGTCCACGTACACTTCCAAGTTGCGTCCGATCTGCTCCCTGAATACCTTGTTAATCAGATGCTGGTAGGTGGCTCCTGCATTTTTCAGCCCGAACGACATTACATTGTAGCAGTAGGTGCCGTCCGCCGTGACGAAGCTGACCTTCTCCTGGTCTTCTCGGGTGAGCGTCACTTGATGGTAGCCTTGGTATGCATCCAACATGCATATCAGCTCACACCCGGCTGTGGAGTCCACCAGTTGATCGATCCGGGGCAGGGGGTAGAAGTCCTTCGGGCATGCCTTGTTCAAGTCCCGAAAATCGATGCAGACTCTCCACTTGTTGCCCGACTTGGAGACCAGAACCACATTTGCGAGCTAACTCGGGAATTGCACTTCCCTTATGTGGCCGGCCTCCAGAAGCTTCTCTACCTCCGCCCGGATGATTACATTCTGCTCAGCGCTGAAGTCCCTCTTCCTTTGCTTCACTGGCCGAGCGTCTGGCCGGATGTGAAGCTCGTGCTACGCTACGCTTGGCGAGACCCCTGGCAGCTCATGGGTCGACCAAGCGAAGACGTCGCAGTTTCGCTGTAAACATTTGATCAGCTTTTCCTTCAGCTTATCCTCCAGGTCGGACGCTATGAAGGTGGTGGCCTCCGGTCGGGAAGAGTCAATCTGCACCTCCTCTTTTTCTTCGTAAACCAAAGAAGGTGATTTTTCAGTTATAGCATTTACCTCGACTCGCGGCACTTTCCGAGCGAACTTGGCTTCGGCTCGGACCATCTCCACATAGCATCTTCGAGCTGCCAGCTGGTCTCCCCGCACCTCCCCTACTTGATCTTCCACCGGGAACTTGATCTTCTGGCAGAAGGTAGAGACGACCGCCCGGAACTCATTGAAAGCCGGTCGTCCCAAGATAACGTTGTACGTAGAAGGAGCATCAACCACGATGAAGGTGGTGGTCCTTGTCCTTCTGAGCGGCTCCTCGCCCAACGAGATAGCTAGCCGGACCTGACCGACCGGCAAGACTTCGTTCCCAGTGAACCCGTAGAGGGGGGGGGGCGTCATTGGCAGTAGTTCAGCTCGGTCGATTTGCAGTTGGTCGAAGGCCTTCTTGAATATTATGTTGACCTAGCTGCCTGTGTCAATGAAAATGCGGTGAATAGTATAATTATCTATTACCGCTCGAATGATCAGGGCGTCATCGTGTGGGACTTCGACTCCCTCGAGGTCCCTGGGCCAGAAGCTGATCTCGGGTCCGCTCGCCCTCTCCTGGCTACAGCCGACTGCATGTATCCTTAGCTACCTTGCGTGTGCCTTCCTCGCTCTATTGGAATCTCCTCCGGTCGGGCCTCCGGCAATGATGTTGATCTCGCCTCGAGATGCGTTGCCCCTATTCTCCTCCTCCCGAGCGGATGGTCGAGGTCGTTCATGCGACACCCGATGGTGGGCTCCGGGCTGCTGACGATGCTACCGCTCGGGGGACCTCCTTTCTAGTCTTTGAATGGGGCTTCGTTGTCGATGTCGCACGGTCTGGTGAAGGTGATCGGCGGTGGTAGCTCCTTGGCGCAGGATGAGCGATGGGGGGGAGGCTCCGACAGTCGCGAGTGTTGTTAGTAGCAGACTGATGGAGTGAACAAAACATCGGGGTCCATACCTTCCCTTTGGGCTTGGGCCGATCAGCCGCAACTTGCTGGACGGCGTGCGGCCGAGTGTGAGGATGAGGACGGGCGGCTTCGGCTCGCGGTCCTCTGAGGGGCTGGTGACTGACGGGCTGCTTTCGCTCGGCAGAAGCTGGTTGGTCGTTCAAGGCTTCCTTTCTTCTTGTCGCCTGCGCTTCCTCCACATTGATGTACTCGTTGGCCTTATGCAGCATGTGGTCGTAGTCTCGAGGCGGCTTCCGGATGAGCGAGAGGAAGAAATCACCGTCCACGAGCCCTTGCGTGAACGCGTTCATCATTGTTTCCGAGGTGATTGTTGGAATGTCCATGGCCACCTGGTTGAAGCGCTGGATGTACGCTCGGAGCGGCTCCCTCGTGCCTTGCTTGATGGCGAACAGATTGACGCTGGTCTTTTGGTGGCGTCTGCTTCTCGCAAAATGATGGAGGAATGCCGTTCGGAATTCCTTGAAACTTGTGATAGATCTGTCCGACAGCCTTCGGAACCACCGATGCGCCGACCCTGAGAGGGTGGTGAGGAATACTCGGCACTTCACACCATCTGTGTATTGATGTAGGGTGGCAGTGCTGTCGAACTTACCCAGATGGTCGTCTGGGTCGGTTGTTCCGTTATATTCCCCGATCGCAGGGAGCACATAATGCTTCGACAGTGGATCACGCAGAATGACATCTGAAAACTGCTGGTTGATCCGCTCGGGTGGCACGTCCGTTCGGGGCGCCTTTCCTTTTCTGACGTCCCGGACGGGTGCTTCGTCCGATGAAAATCCCTTGTCTTGATTATCTTGCGCTACCTCCGAGGGCGTTTGGAACAGAGCCCGATGAAAAGGATCGGGGCGGGCGGCGCCCCCATCTGGGTGCCGGCCGGTCCCTTATTTTGCCTCCATATTGAGAGCTGCTCCTGCCTGTCTTCGGGTGGCGCTCGACCCCCCGAGGCTGATGTCGCCTGCTGCGCTGCCCGCTCGGCCTGAGCTTTCTGCTGCTGCTCCACGATTTTTGCTACTCGCGCCTGGATGAATGCTTCGAGCTCCTCAGGAGAGAGCGTTACCAGAAGTTGACGTCCAACTTCTTCCATCTTCTTGGCTCGGATTCAGGTGCGTTCCCACAGACGGCGCCAATTTGATCCTGTCCGAGCGCTGAGTCGACGGACGCTGGGGACGTGGCACGCTCCGCTGTCTCCGACTGGTGGTGTAGATTAGTGCTGTAAACGAGCCGAGTCAAGCTCGAGCTCGGCTCGACTCGATTTAAGTTAGCTTGGCTCGAGCTCGAGCTTGATCAATCTTGTAAATTTAAGCTCGAACTTGGCTCGATCATTTAATCCAAGGCTCGAGCTCGACTCGAAAAGCTCGAATTAAATTCAAGCTTTCAAGCTCGAGCTCGAGCTCGAGCCAAAGTCATTTTTTAAATTCTACAATGTAGAATACAAAATTGCAGATTATCAGTTTTCTAAAACAATCCATAGAATTTTAAAATTGTCATAATTTAAAAACTAAAATATTCATAACCTAAGCCAATTTTTCTGTAAATCAAATATCAAACAATAACAACTTTAAATAAAAAATGACCAAATTCCTCTCTAAAAGACTAAAACTAAACATCAAAACACCAATTATTCGTAAAAGAAAAAATTACTTGAACTGTTGAACATCACAAATTCACAAGTCACAACACAAATATATAATAAAAAAAACATAAATCAAAAACACAATTATATGATAAAACACTATTCTTGTTGCCAAAATACCAAACTTCATCTCAAATTCCCAACAAAATTAACCAAATCCAAAAACATAATATTCCAAATTCAAACCACCCAAACTACTCAAAACATTAAATTTCTGCAGCAATCAATATCTTCTTCTCCATATCAAATTCTCAATCATACCACCTATACTGCAACCTGCATTTAATAATACGAAGTGATATTAAGCTTAACTGAAATCTTACACTAGAAACACATGTTAAACAAAGAACTGAAATCTTACTTACTTTAACATGTGTTTAACATATGTGTTTCCATATCAAAATTCTGCAACAATTTCCATATCTTCTTCTTTGTTTAACATGTGTTTCCAAAATTCCATATCAAATTTCTGCAGCAATCATACCACAATAATTACACCAGAAACAACATGATAAACAAAGAACTGAAATCTTACTTACTTTAAGAGGTAGATACTGGAAGAAAAATTTCTTGATAAGTTTTAGCTTTCTGAAAAAGTAAAAATTAGATAAATAAGCGATTAAATTCATTAGTATGTAACATAGAAAGCTAATAATGAAATTTAACTTACTTTAGTCTTCTTTTTCAATCCATGTATATGTCGAAGCCAATCACCCCCACACAGTAGAGTCTGCACTGTGTCTGGAGAGAGAGATGAACGATAAGAATCAATAACTCTTGTCCCTGCACTAAATGTTGCTTCTGAAGCCACTGAACTCACTGGAATAGCTAAAATATCAGCTGCTATCTTTGACAATATTGGATACTGCATTCTATTCATCCTCCACCATTCTAAACATGAAAAAATTTTAGGAATCTCATTCTTCTTTAGACGACCCTTTTCAAGATAATCTACCAATTCAGATTTCTTAGTCTCTGAAGTTTCAACTTTTGCACAATATTCATCAAAATCATCCCAATTATACACAGAATTTTGTTGACTTCTTCTAACACTTGAAGAACCAAAACTCTCAGACTCATGTAAATGAGACACTCCTTTATTAGTTTCTTCAACAACATACTCCTCATAAAGAGAATTAATTATCTCCTTAACTTTTGAGATATGCTTAGAGGCATCCAATTCAGAATAAAGCTTAGGAAAACAAAATTCAACTGCAAGCATTTTTTTGGTTGGATCTAACACAGCAGCTATAGCCATCAATAAATTACAATCACCCCAATATTTGTCAAATTTTTTTTTCATTTTACTAGCTAATTGCTTAAGAAACAAATCTTCATGTTGTGCATAAATATCCAATGCTGACTTTATTTTTTGAACTTCTTGAAGAAATAAATTTGAAGTAGGATACTCGCTACCTGAAATAATGTGTATGGCTGTCCAAAAAGCCTCCAACAGTGAGCAAATCTTTTGAGTTTTATCCCATTCTTCTTCTTGAGGGCAGCAACCATAAAAGGGATCACGTTCTTTAAACATCTTAAAAGCTTCTTTGAACTTGAGTGCACAACTTAACATCTCAAAAGTCGAGTTCCACCTGGTTTTGCAATCACGAATCAATTTTTTATCCTTCAACTGTAATTGTTGCACACACTCTGCAAATTGCACACGTCTTGCCTCTGAACGATTTACATATTCTACACTTTCCTTTATATTACCAATAATACCTTCAATCTCCCTCAATCCATCTTGAACGCACAAGTTCAAGATATGTGCACAACAGCGAACATGAAATAAATTTCCTTCACATGCCAATGTTCTGGACCTTTGAATGGTATCTTTCATATATCGAATAGCCAAATCGTTACTTGAAGCATTATCAACTGTAATAGTAAAAACCTTGTTTTCAATGCCCCACTCTTTCATACACTTGAAAATGGCATCGGAAATTTGAAGACCTCCCCTTGGTGGTGGAATGTTAATGAAACTTAAAACTCTCTTTTGTAAATTCCAACAAGAATCAATTCAATGCCCAGTGACAACCATGTATTCAATCTTTTGAGTATTTGACTTCCAACAATCTGTTGTTAAACTTATTTTATCAACACACTCAAGACTTTTCTTCAACCTCTTTTTCTCAATCTCATAAATTTTCATACAATCTGCTCTGCATGTTGTCCTGCTAATTTTTTGCCATTCCGGCATTCCACGCCTCATCATTAAATTGAACCTCTCTTCATCAAGAATGGTGAATGGGTGTTCATGCATCATGATCCAATGAGCAGCTGCCTCCCTCATTTGTTCCATGTCAAATTTTCCAGAATGCAAAGTAAGAATGGATGATGAAGCTGAATCAGTGGGCAAAAAACTCAACTTTGTTTGTTGTTCAGCTGCTCGCAAATTAATTTTTCTCTTCACACAATTTAATCTATGTCTCAAAAGACTTGATGTGGCCCCTGATTTACCCAATGTAAAAAGAGATTGACAATGTTACATTTTGCTTTCTTTGATCCATCCACTGTATCAAAATCATTCTATACTTTTGAAATTTTTTTTCTTTTCTTTGTTTGGAAGCCCTCTTCCTCTTTTTCTTCAGCATTTTCTTGTGTTTCTTGACCAGCTGTGTCAATTTGCTTGTTGATCTCAAGATTAACCTCATTACTTTCATCTATGACACTATTTACGGTAAGTGGAATAGATGACTCTTCCATAGACATAACTGATCAAGAGATGAAAAATTACCAAATAAATTATAAAAAACTCAAACAATAATAAGAAGAGAAAGATAATCTACAAACAAAGGCAGGATTCACGCCAATATGTTTTTTGTAATTTATAGTGCATAGAATTTGTTAGAATTTAAAAAAAAATAAAAATAACAACCAATTAAACTTTAAGGAGAACAAATTGTATTTCTGGACTATCGGAACAAATTACATTTCTGGAGTCTGGACAACCAATTAGACTCTTTCGGAAGGTAAGTGATCATGAGGGATATATATCGTTTAAGGATAAAAATTTGCCATTCTACAAAACTAAGAGGATTAGTCGGCATAATATAATTGGAGACTGCACTAGTGGTTCTGAATTCATCAAGCATGTCAGTGTGAAATTCATCAAGCATGATGTCAACGAGTTACCTGATGATGACAGCTTTGTCTACCACATCACCATGCCAAAAGCTTATAATATGAATGATGCCACTTTGAAGCCACTATTACAACCCTAGTTTTTTAAATTGGGGCTGTGAATCTTTTGAACAACCAAGTTTGTGCATTTATGGCATAAGAAACAAGAAGAAGCAAGAAATGCACAGAACACAGTGTTTTCCGAAAACTCACCAAAAAATAAACGCACGCGAGAGGTTTGTTGGGTGCGGCTGAGACTCTGAGTAGGCACGACAGCGACTCCTGAGTAGGCACGCGCGGCGACTCCTGAGTAGGAACGATGGTGACTGCTGAGTAGGCGGCGTCGCGGCGATGGTTGAGATGGCGGCGGCGAAGGGTGAGGGTTGAGATGGTGGCGGTGAAGGGTGAGGGCCGGTTGAGCGTTACGAGTTGAGAGAAATTAGGGCTGAGCAAACTTAGAAGTTAGAATTAGAATTTAGGAATTGAATTTAGATTTTAAAAATAAATTTTTGAAATTTACAGTTTTACCCAGTATTTACCATTAATTACATTAATATGCTATTAATAGAATAGATAAAATATACTGTGACGACCCAGTATTAATGTGACACCAAACTTATTAATAAACATGAATAAATAAAAAACATATATTATACATATAGCTTGGCTCGAAAAAGCTCGACAAGCCATCAAGCCAGTATTATAACAGCTCGAACTCGGCTCGAATACTAAACGAGCCGGCTCGAGCTCGGCTCGAGCTCGGTCAAAATCAAGCTCGGGCCAAGCTTTGACCGAGCGGCTCACGAGCGGCTCACGAGCGGCTCACGAGCGGCTTGACTCGTTTGCAGCCCTAGTGTAGATCTCCCGCGAACCTGCAAAGAAGCCGAGTCGGGAGGGGTTTCCCGGCGACGACCCTCCGACGCTCAAGTCAGGCAACGAGAAATGAGAGAGGCAGCGTAACTGTGGCTACAGTGAAGATTTGCACATACCTTCATCGACGTCTGGGGGTCCTTATATAGGACCCCGGGGAGGCGTGGGTACGCTTCTCGATGCGTGCACGCTTCCCCAAACATACCTTAACGAGCCCATGTCAGAAAAGTACCTCTGACGTCATTCCACAATCGTCCGAGCATATCCCGGATGTGACGGTGGAAGCTTCCACCGTATGATCCTGTGTACGGCTCGGCCGCCAACTCTGCTACCTGTCGGCGGCAGACGTCTCGAGGATGATGTTATCCCCTGTCCCCTTTGTCCTCTTGCGCTTCCTGTCTGTTCCAGGGCCGAGCGGTTCGGTCGCTCGGCGGACATATCACTTCTGCCTCGGTCGTATGCTCGGATGAGATTGCTCTTGCCTCTTTGTTGCCTTGTGCCCCGGCAAAAAAGGACAGCCTGCTCGGCCCTGAAACCTTTTTACCTTGAGCGTCGGAAACCCGACCCCTGGTCGGGTTGTCTTTTATTCGGATTGGGGGGATTCCCGGCCGGTCAGCCATCTCATTCCGGTCGATCGATGCCGGTCAACCCTCTCAATCCGGTCGGTCGGGTCTCAAGGTTGAATTTCTTGACCTTTGACCTCCACGTGTCGTTGACCTTCCGCCAACGAGGGTCCCCCGTCCTTACCATCGGATCAGTTATTAAGATTGATAATTTAAATTTATTTTTTTATTTTATTGTTTATTTAGCATATTGAAAAGAGTTCTATTAATAAATATGGTTCATGAACATTGTTCACGAACATTGTTCACGAACGTTGTTCACGAACGTTAACGAGTTGAACACATATGTGTTCAAGCTTGTTTGTTTAGCTTAACGAGCCATTCAAGGTTGTTTGTTTAATTAATCTTATGTATATTGAATGAACATAAACAAGCTCTTACCAAGCCGAACACCAAGTTTGTTCACGAACGCTTGGTTCATTTACAACCCTAATCGTACAACAGAAGCTTTCAATGTCACTTCAGAGATATGCTCGGCTTGTTAAGGTATTGTGTCAGGGACACTTTATTGATACATCTTTTCAGGGGAAAACTTCGAGAAGCATGCACGTCTTGGGAGGTGTTCACGTGCGTTATAGGGGCTCTACATAAAGGAGGTCCAAGCTTTGCCGGAGGTACGCACACATTACTGTTGCTACACTGTTCCTTTGCTCCATTGCTTCCATACCACCGGTAACTGACTTAAGCGTCGGAGGGCCAACGCCAAGGATCCCTTTCCTAGCTCGGCACTGACGTAGTTGTGGTTGCAGGTCCCTTCGATCGGAGTCTACACACGGTCAATAGGAGCGCTGCATCCCCAGCATCCATCACCTTGACTTACGGATATGATCAAATTTGGCGTCGTCTGTGGAAACACAACCTGTATCCGAGCAGAGAAGATGGAAGACGCTAGACGACTTCACACAGTGACGCTCACCCAAGAAGAGCTCGACCTGCTCATGCAAGCCCGAGCGCAGAAAATAGTCGAGCAGCAACAACAGGAGGCGCTAGCCGATCGGCAAGCACAACAAGCAACGCCCGCAGCAGGAGGCCGAGCAGCACAGGAGGATAGCTCAGAGCAACTCTCTATCTGGGGGCAGAATAGGTTGCCAACTGGCACGCAGGGAGAGGCGCCACCTACGCCCATACCTTTTCATCGAGCACTATTCCAAACACCCTCGAAGATAGCCCAAGCCAACCAAGAGCGGGGATCTTCTTCAGACGAAGCGCCCGTTACGGACGCACGGAAGGGCAAGGCGCCTCGGGGCAACACATCTCACGAGCGGATCAACTGCCAGTTCTTCGAAGACATATTGAGAGATCCTCTTCCTAGGCACTACACCCCATTGGCGATCGGGTCCTAAAACGGGTCGACCGATCCAGATGATCATTTGGATAGGTTCGATAATGAAGCCACACTCCACTAGTACACAGATGAAGTAAAATGCCGAGTTTTCCTTACCACACTCTCCAGATCGACGCAATGTTGGTTCAGAAAGTTGTCGGACGGATCAATACGAAGCTTCAAGGACTTCCGAACGACCTTCGTACACCATTTCGGGAGCAGCAAAGGCTACCAAAAGACAAGTGTCAACCTCCGAGCAATCACAAGAAGGTGCTCCGCTCAATCGACTGCTCCGCTCAATCACAAGAAAATCTTCAGCCTCTTTTAGTTTCTAGGCAAGGTCCCGGGTCTCCTGGTTCTTCTGTTTTAAGTCGGCAATGGCCCGGTTCTTCCTTGTTGTGGCCGACTCGATTTTCTTATCGAAGGTGCTGACTTGTTTATTGAGTCGGCTCAGCATCACCTCCTGATCGGCGATTTTCACCCACTTGGCTTCAAGGAGCTTGGTGGTCTTCTCTAGGTCGACCTTCAACTTATCGACCTCAGCGGCTGACGACCCTTGGGAGGAGGATGGGCCGCTCGAGACTTGGAGTTTCTTGAACTCATCCTCTAGAAATGTGAGCTTGTGGCACATGACCAGACTCTTCACCCAGTACTGTGGACAAGCGAAAAAAGGTTAGAGCCGAATGGAGGTAACCCATGAATTTACGATTAAAATACTTACTCGGTGGCCATTTGAGTGTGACTATTGGCAAGCGTGCCCGGAGGCATCACCGCCACGCGGGCTCTTGCCTCTTCCCAGATGTCGACGAGTGGACCCCTGATAAGGATCTAATGTTTAGGGGTCTTGAACTGGGCGCTCGACTCGCTATAGTCCTCCGTTGGCAGATGGAGGATCGCGGTAATTGACCACCTATCACTCGGGGCAGAGTGAGCCGATGATGCCCGACCGGAGGCACGGGATGCGGTCGCTGGACGAATGCCATACCTTATAACCCTTGGTGGTTGTGTGGGAGGCGGCAAGAAGGCCATAGGCGATGCGGTGACAGCGCCCTACGACGGCTCGACGAGGGAGGGTGTCCGGTCGGATGGCGCTGTCTCAATTTTTGGAATTGGTGCTGGGGTAGAAGTCTCAACCCGCTCGATGACCCCCACGACAGAGGTAACGGAGCAGGATGGAGTGTCTGCTCGGCGCCTCTTGTGCCTAATGAGGGGTTCGCCCGATGAACCGGAGCCCTCAGTTTGAGCGGGGTGGTGTGACTTAGGTGGAGCAAGTGGTCGGCCAACCTCTTCCACGATGGCGGTTCGGCTGGCTGCTCCCCCGCTCGTCACGACGGGGGTTACCCCATCCCCGCCTTGCGGGTCTTCTCAAGAGTTGACCGGCTGGAGGTCGCGGCTCGCAAGTTCTGCAGCAGCTGCATTGATTGCTGCGTCCTTGAGCTTTGTCTGGCCGGATAGACAGGTTCGCAACATGACTTCGGCTGCAACAAAGTAAGAAAAATTAGTTAGAATTAAAGAAAGCAAGTAAAGTAGCTCTATTACTTAGGTTGGTCGGGAGCCTGGCTCGAATCAGACTCAGGCCAAAGATATATAATACACCCTCCAGCAATAACTTATGAATATGATATTTCTGATTAGCTAGCATACAAGCTGCATGGAGGTAGTCCGAGCGACTCTTGTATTTTTTCAGATCGGGTTGAGGTGGTAGGCCGACCTGCCAGTGTGTCCGGAAGCTCGGTCGTTCAGGGAGGCGTATAAAAAAAATATTTCTTCCAATGTTTATTGGGAATTGACATTTTGTGAAAAAAACACCAGCCCGATCCGAGACTGAAATAGAAAGGTCCTCAGTTCGGGCTGTTTGGGGTAACAGAAGTAGTGGAAAGCTCGAGAAGTCAGAGGGATGTCGTGCAGCCGAAACAACATAATAACGCCGCATAGAAGGCGAAAGGAATTCTACACAAGTTGCGAAAGGGGAACGCGGAAATAATTACAGACTTCAACAATGAAGGGCTGGATAGGGAAGCGTAGACCGACCACAAATTGGTCCCTGAACAGACAGATGGTGCCTGTCGGCGGTTCATTTGGCTGATCGGATGAGGAAGCTAAAATGATCTCATGATCAGGGGGAATCTAAAAAACATTCTTGAGGCTCTCAGCGTCACCCGCATCGAACCTAGTCTCCATGGTGGTGTACCAGAATCCAGGAGAGGGGTCCGGCGACTGAGAAGAGCTGGCCATTACAAAAGAAAGCGGAAATAGCGGAAGAAATGCGATTGAAAAGTACAAAAAGACCACGGGAGGGTCACTAGGAACGAAGAAAAAGGGCGAGAATCGAGGATGAGCAAGATAAGGAGGAAAGCTTATGGGGAAGGAGAAGGAAGTTGTCGGAGAAGGAGCACTGGAGGTCACCGGAGGATCGCATAGATACAAGTCGACGGCAGCACTCGATGAAGACCCAATCGTAGAGAGGAAGTCAGCGCTGCGAAGTTTATAAATTTTGAGCTTGGCTGATCGGGACCGTCCGATCTAGGGTGCGGAAACCAAGATGCAGATCCGACCGTAGAATTTAAACTGTCAGGCGTCACATCAGTGCCTGTCGATTCGAGCGTGTGACGACACGTGGCGCATTCCCACGGGTTAACATTTAATGGACGCCATTAACAGGCATGGGAGCAGGCTCGACCTTAATGGAGGGGATTTGCACAAATTCCGAAAAATCTGGGTGACGTCAACGTTGAATGTACTCGCTTAAGGACACCGAAGGAAAAATCCAGATACAAACACTCCTAGCCCCGGACGACCTCAGGGATCAGCCCCAAGGTCGATTGACATTCTCCGGAAGGCCGATCGGAGCCCAACCAATACTGATGCCGATCTGGCGACCAATCTCCAGAGATAATTTTTTATCCAGTCAGTTGGACTTGCAGCTTCCTTTGACTAGACTTGAGGGAAAGACATGTGTGATGCGATGATAAGGAGAGACCCACCCCTCGGAAGGTCAGTGCCATGGTAGAGTTCAGAGTCAAGGTGGTTAAACATCCCTATATCACTGGCCACTCCGCTCGCCCGATTGGGATAATGAAGACCTGATCTGACATCATAACACCTTGGCGGAGTTCCGAGCTTCCGACACTCAGAAGGACTAGGTATCTACAAGGGCATGCCGAGCGTTTTCCTCGTTCGTCTTTATATAGAGCTATAAGAATGAAGCGGATTTACGACCGAGCTACACAGAAATAGAAGGGTGGCCGAGCGACTTTCCCGCTTGTCTAGATAAGTGGCTCATGGACCAAGACGATAGGAGCACTGGTCGAGCGGTCTTCCCGCTCGGCCAAATAGTACACTCATCCGAGCAGAGAGTGAGAACCTGAGCCGAGTGACTATCCCGCTTGGCCCAGTAAAAGACACTACTAGCTGGATATTATTTTTTTGGGAGCATGCACCGCTGACAGGTAGCATGGTCGACGGCTGGTGGAGACATAAGATCGTATGTCAGAAGTTTTCACTATCATTTCAGAGATATGCTCGACTCATTAAGATATTGTGTCAGAGACATTTTACTCATACATCTTTTTAGGAAAAACTTCGAGAATCGTGCACATCTTGAGAGGTGTGCATGTGCGTTATAGGGGCTATATATAAAGAGAGTCTAAGCTTCGTCGGAGGTACGCACACATTACTGTTGTTACACTGTTCCTTTGCTCCATTGCTTCCATACAGCAGACAATTGATTTGAACGTCGGAAGGCCAACACCGGGATCTCTTACCTGGCTCGACACTGACATAGTTGTGGTTGCATGTCCCTTCGATTGGAGTCTACACACGATCAACAGGAGCATCACATCCCAACATCCATCGTCTCGACTTACAGACATCATCATATATACTTTTAATTTTAAAGTTAAATTATTCCCATATAACTCGGAGATTGTCGACGTGTGTTTACTAGGCTAGATATTGTTTTTCCCCTTCGAAGTAAGCAAGGCAACGTTTTAAGAACAAAAATAGACGGGGAAATAGCAGAAGCATAGCACTAAGATTGTTGTTAACCGCGCAAAGAGTTCGCCGAAACGCGGAAGGAAAAAGGTGCTCTGCCTCGTGACGATCCTCTACACAGATAATTTTATCGTCATTATTCAAATTCCCCATCGCACGCAGCTGGCATATGCCACTCTACAATCGAAGCAAAATAGCAAATCCTGTCCGACTAAATTGCATCGATTACGGTACTTGGATAAGATCCTCAACTACGCCAATTTGCCTCCCCGCGGCTCCTCAACTACGTCGTCATGTTTCCTCGACCCATTAAACCCTGTGAATTGTCGTCGCTTCGATCTCCGATCCCTTTTGTCGCTTCGATCTCCTCCTCCGCTTCGCCGATCGCGGGAGCACTTGTTGGATCGCTCCTCATCGTCGCCATCGGCATTGGACTCCATGGAACAGCCGCTGCCGTCGCACCCTCCTGTCTGCATCGATCCCGAGTGAGCCTTCCTTCCTCGTTGCTCCCCCCTTTTGATCGCCCTCTTTTTCCTGTCTGTTCACGATTTGTTGATTTCGTTATAGGCTTGGCCTCCTCGCAGGCAGCTCAGCGAACCAGGACCCGGATATCGTTGAACTCTCGCAGTCAGCGGCCTGGACCGCCGGCCAATCGAAGCGGGAGCGGAATCTGGTGCGGGATTTTCCTACTCGCTCTTCTGCTTTTGGAGCCGAAGTTTAATGTGTTGATCTTGTTTAATTTCGCGTAGTTTTGAACTGTCGCTTCAGCGAGTTTTCACGGGTTGTGGAACAATCCGATCTTGATGCGCTGATAGTCGATTTGATGCCTTTCTTTGTAGATATCTATATCTTCTTATCACGGTGTAGCGTTTGGCTCTGCTTCGCTAAACTAAAACCCTAGTGGTCGTGGTTTTGGATGAAAATTTCTTCTTATCATGTGCGTGATTCCTAGTGTTTTTCGTGGTTGAATTGATCTTGTAACTATAGTTTTTCGTGGTTGAATTGATCCTGTAACTATAAGTATGACTTAGATTCATCTATTGATGAAGCAGGATTCCGATACTATTGTGCGCTTTGGAGGTATGCCAGTGGTTTTGAAAGATATGTGGTATTTCACGAGTGAAAAGATCCATATTGCTCAGTTTTTAGGTCCATTCCGGACTTTTCTTAAAGTTCTCAAATAATTTTATTCATCTCGGGAATGGAACTTGGTTTCTGAGATAATTTTATCAATTGCTTTTTTACATTATTTAGACGCTAGGGAACTATCCCTTTGCATGTGATTATGCCTTATGTAGCTCTGATAATGGGCTTCATGCTGTTGCTATGAAACTATGTAGTTTTTAGTGTCTGTTACACTCACTTGCTTGGCTAAAAGAGGCCTGATATTATATTTGTGCCATAGATGTATTTGTTGCTTTCTATTTCCAGGGAGAAAACTCTGTTAGTGCGCATTGTATAATACCTTGATATTCTTCATCATTATGACTTTTTGGTTGTGTGTTGTGGTATGAATGTCTGATTTTCTTGGCATTTAGGTCCCTTTGATTGCTTAAGAGGGGCCTTTCAGTTTGACCAACAGTCACACAAGAAACATTTGAGGCATGCATATTGCATGGCAAGATTTTGTTGTACCTGTTTTCCAGGATAGTGAATGTAATGTATTATTCAGACAATTAATAGCGGCATAAAGTTGATTTCTATTTAAGTTTTCGTCACTGATCTCACTCTCTCTCTCTCTCTTTTTATATATATTCTTATTATTTATCATTCTTCTCTGTCAGTGGAATATTGTCAAACTCATATTCATTCATTTGATGTGCTACACAAACTACATTCCAAATTTGATGTGCTATCCTTTCTTCATTCAAGGTTATTCCTCATGAGGTAATTGAGCTTGATGGAGAGGATGACACTGATGGTGTTATGATAATTGGTGAAAGCACTTCCGTCTACAAGGACAAACAACCTGTCGGATATGATAACAGCTGGCAAAAGCAAATAAAGGTACTAATGCTCAATGAATGGATTTTCTTTTTCTATCATGCCCTAATGGGAATATGAAAGCATTTCTTATTATTTTAATCTGAATCTAGGATCCACTATCTGCTAACCCTGCCATTTCAAGTGCAAATATTGGTTCCAGCCAAAGCTTTGAGGGGGATCTTTATTATCTTGATGATTATGAATATGATTATGAAGAAGATGATTGTGATTATTATTATGATTATGGTGCTGACATGAGCGTGATGGATTCCAATTTGGTTTTGGCTGCTAAGTTTGATGGTATAGACCTGCCAACTGGAGTTGAAGCACCTGAACCTTGGTTTAAGAATCCTGCAGCTGAAGAGCCAAAAAAGAACAAGAAGATCATTGTTGAAGATGAGATTGATGTGAACTACAAATCATTTAAGCAATTTGATACTGTTAGAGAACACTCAGATCATTATTTCAGCAGACCTGAGCTTCTCAAAACTGTTCCGACTGTTATGAAAATTAATGTAAGTACCATCACTCTTAGGGATGATAATTACCATTGATATGGTAACCCGCATCTACCCACAATGGTGAGGGTTATATGACCCAATACATGATGTAGATTAGATATGGAAGTATAACCTGGAAGTAGGGCGGGGATGTGGCCATGAATGATGCCCCACTATGCATTGTTTTACTCTAGTTGAATCAGGTGGATTTATATATTTAATCATTTGAGGGATCACATCTAATCCATCATGGTCGGGGTTGTAGGCCCACCTCGTAATGTAGGTGTGATACAATATGGATTTATGTATCTGCATGCATGTGTTTCCCCATCTTTACCTCAGTCCTAGCTTGCACAAAAAAGCAAGTAAGGATGAGAAGCAAGATTTTACTGTGTAACCATTGCACCCTGTTCACTTGTGTCCCACATGTGACATGGACTGGGAATGAGATTCTATCCCGCCTTACCCCATCTCTATCCGGATCCCTATATATTCTCACTTTCTCACTTGTTATGAGATTCAATTTTTGGTTGTATAAATTATAAATACATTTCCTAATCACTTTTTATTAACAGCCTTCAAAAGATTGGGCAAAAAGGATTCAGCATGAGTGGAAGGTTCTAGAGAAAGATTTACCTGGTAAGATCATCCCATGTTCTGATCATACTGAGTTTCTAATTATATTTTAGGTATTTAATTTAGATATGTTGAATTCCGACATTATATACTCTTTTGTTTATTACAATTGTTTAACACTAAATTTTCTGATTGTATCAAATGCTTTTATAAGTCTACTGCATATGAAGAGTTCGTTTTTTTTCCTTTCAAAATGCTTTTATTTAGTTATTAGGCTTCATTAACAGTTTATAATCAAATAGGTTGGAAACACTAGAATTTTAGATGTAAATAAAGTTTCCTTAATTTTCTGATCTAGTGAAAAAAAAGATAAATAAGTTGAAATATCTAATCGTCTATGCAATTGTATTGACTTCTATGAACCCAAATGACTTTTAAATTTCATATGTAACTACAGTTAGTAGATCTACATCTGCATTTGGCAGAATTCTGCATATCTCGATTCAGATACCCAAAATATTACTTTTCTATTAGGTGACAGATTTCGATGTGCTTTATCTTGTGAAAACAAACTACAAAATTGTGGCTATCAAATTCTTGCATTATTTATTCCATGTTACTCAGATATTTCAAGTTCAATATCGTATCCTGGTTGTATCAATATTATCAAATGCCTTTAGATGTTGACTTGTAAGCTGGTCTTATTTGATTTCCAGAGAATTAAACTAGAATATTTGGTAGTTAGGTTCATCATGTCGTTTCTTTTTTCCATGCTTCTTGGATCTGACATTGTCTTTCTTCTTTCTTTCTTTTCATATCCTGAGCAGAAACAATATATGTTCGAGTATATGAAGATAGGATGGACATTCTGAGGTCTGTTATTATTGGAGCAGCAGGAACTCCTTATCACGATGGTCTATTCTTCTTTGACGTATACTTTCCTCCTCAATATCCACAAGTACCTCCTGTATGAAACATTTCTCACTCTATTTCTATGAAACAATGTTTCTCTCACAAGGTTACCCAAATTAACTAGAATTCTCCTTATTTAGATTGTTCATTATCACTCTGGTGGGCTCAGACTCAACCCAAACTTATATGATTGTGGGAAGGTTTGTCTTAGCCTTCTGAATACCTGGTCTGGCACAGGATGTGAAAGGTGGAATCCATCAAATTCAACAATGCTGCAGGTGTTGGTTTCTATTCAGGCTCTAGTTCTAAATGCAAAGCCATACTTTAATGAGCCAGGATATGCACCAACAGCTAATACACAGTATGGGGAGCAGAAGTCCCTCGCTTATAATGAAGATACTTTTCTCTTTTCCTGCACGACAATGCTATACTCGCTACGGAAGCCACCAATGGTAAGTTTCATGTTGTTTTCGTAGCTTTTACTTGTTTACTTTTATTTTCCATAAAACTATCAACATTGGTGCCAAACCTGGATGAAAATGGCAGAAAGTTGTTGCTATTTATAAATGCCTGTGCTTAATGATCAACCCATCTCAAATAGTTGAAGCAAACATGGCTTAATGATGATACAACAACAACCAAGCCTTATCCCACTAGGTGGGGTTGACTGGCTTAATGATGATTATCTATAATAATCATTGCGATTGTTTATTCATGGTGATTTTGAAAGCTTAACATTTATTTGTATATTTGTGGGGATGCTCATGTTCTTCTTTCACACTTGACCATTAACATTTTGTTTACAGCATTTTGGTGACTTTGTGGCTGGACATTTCCGTAACCGGGGTCGAACCATCCTAGTCTCATGCAAAGCTTACATGGATGGTGCTCAAGTTGGATGCGTTGTCGGTGAAGGCGTGCAGGATGTTGATGAGGGTGATAAGAGTTGCTCAGCTACATTCAAGGCATCTCTGAAGAAACTATTTGAGGACCTCCTTATGGAATTCACTGTTAAAGGAGCTGATTGTGATGAATTTCTGGCCCAGAAGGTCGAAGATGGGATGAGCAAAAGAGCAAACACTACACTAAGGTTATGAACTCGGCTTCAGGTAACATTGAGCTGCTAAATAATTTTGCCATAATGCATCATCTAGTTTAAACCTCGTCCTGTAGATAAATTAGACAGTATCAACTCTATGCATTGATGTTCTAACTTGTCCGACAAGTAAATAATTTATGTAAATACTGCTGGATGCTAGTTTTATTGTCGTTCAAACAGCTTGGTAAATATTTTAGGCTTGGCTCTCATTTTGTGAAAAAACGCAGCATCTGCATCATCTCAGGTTTATGGTTTTAGTTTGCAAAGCAATGAGTCATTCTAAGGAGATGAGAATTTTTTTAGCAATTCATTTCTTTATCTCATCAATGTTTAATTTTTCTTTCTGGTTGATTTTTCTTCGAGTTTACATTCAATTAGTCTCCCTGTGTAGTTGTTGTTTGTTATTTACACGCTGTGGAATTCAAGGACTAGGGCTTAATGTGTCTTCTTTAGGACCAAGAATCTATGATTTTTTTTTTATTATTGATTAATGCTGATATTATAAAATCTAAGATTAACAATACTTCTACTTTTCTTCCACACCAATTAAACATTATGATTTTTTTTATGTAAACTACGAAAATAATTTTAGTATTTAATAGAATTTTGTAAATATCTTAAGATATTATTGAAAAAGAAACTTTCCCTCTAATTTTTTTTTATTTTGCTATAAAAATATCCATTTATAAGATTGAAATATTTTAATATTAAAATTGGAAATGTTATATGGTATTCTACACTAATAAGATTTTTTAAAACATTTTTTAAAAAGTTGTTAAGTTTTAGGAAGACATTCTGAAATTAAAACCCTACAAAAATCCAAATATGTAATCAATTAATTTGTACTAAAATTTTTAGGGTAATTATGCTAATTGATTTTGTAAAAAATTACATGTAGAACTTATTCTCAAGGTGACTATTTAAAAAAAAAATTATCATGTAGGGAAGTTTAGTAACATCTAATTTTCATAATTTGAAAAATACGTATTACTTGTCAGCTTTTTACATTTAAATTTTTCTTAACCCGTTTTAAAATTTTACTAATCTCAATTTACTTTATCAAATTGATTTAGGAGATATACTGAGGACACTTAGATAGATTAAAAAGACTTACAAAAGTAAATTAATTTTAGTTTGAAATAATTGAGAATATCTTAAGTCCAATCAGTTTCGGATCAAATTAGTTGATTGACTTATATCATTTAAACGTTTGAATTAGGAGAATTCTAAAATTTCATTGGTGGTGTTGATTCCTGAATAGTTTTATTCTAGGTATTATAATGTGCTTGTAATAAATTTTATCAAGTCTATATAAGTTTAAAAATTTACCACTCTAAATTTATGTTGTTGAATTTGGGTATGAGGATGAAAGCTTTCAGAAGTATATTAATTTTAATTTGAAGTGTTTCATAATATTTTAGGTCTATCAATTAATTTCGTTTGAAATCAAAATCAATATAATCATCTAAGTCTTTTTAACGCATTCATTACCCTTATTTCTATAATAGGAAATGTAAATAAATTAAGAATAGAGAATTTTGGAATAAATAGAGAAAATTTGAACCTACCGAATTAAGGAAGGTATAAAAAGAATGTGTTATGTGTTTTTTAAATTATAAATGTTGAATATGTGAAATGGGTAAGACATTAGGTATCAAATTTATGCCGATTAATTTTAGAAGTGATCATCCATTAATTCATAAAATACTAGGAAAATATCCTATGGCTATACCTTGTTCGAGGATGAAGTGAATGGATCATTTGACATTTCACGTGATTCCTTTACTTTTATTTATTTATTTAATTTTTAATTATAAGTCATCTTTCCCAAGTAAAAATAGCTATTACCATTTCAACATCAATTCCAAATAATCAATTTTAAGAATCACTAAATTTAAATTAAAAAAAAATCATGATTATAATATAATTGACGAATCATAATATGCATTAAAAATTTAAATCAGTTTAGTCTTTAAAAATATAACCCCTAACTATCACACGTTGTATTTAAACCAAAGGCAATTTACTGAGTTAGTCGGAGAATGAGACCCGATTGCTCCTCTTTTTAATTAATAATTAAGTAGATAGACACCGACATTGAAGTTGATGGAAAACTTAAAATGGGATGGGCGTGGACCGAGTAACCTTGAGCCAAAAAAATCCCACGAGTCTCTACCGTCACGAGCAGAGTACTCATTCAACATCAACGACCAAGACTGCAAAGGTCAATTGCCAGCAAAATATCATTCACATTTCCAGATGCATCCGTCAGACAGACTAAGAGAAGTATTGCCCACCTCCCAAAATTATTAGAATGAATCCTGAACAACTAGGACATAAAGATATAATACCCACATATATCAATAAAATGTGTTTGCCATCTGATCCATTTGTTAAATATTTATATTTTAAAAATTTTCACCTAAAAAAGATCAATTAAATTTCAAATGTTTTATATTCTTCAAAGAAAAAAACATATTTAATGATAAATATGTATTTAATTTTTGAATCAAATAACAAAAACTCATCTTCTTCTAAAGGTTTTTTTTATGAATCAATTTATTTTTGATTCTTTGACTAGGGGTGTAAAAAATGAATCCGATCTGACGACCCAACCCGAGTCGACCCGAAAAAAATTAAGTTCAAGTTGGAAATTTTCAAATTCGGATCGGGTTGAAGAGTTAAAAATTTTCAAATTGAGTCAGGTTCGGATTAACTTGAGTTGACTTGAATATAAAGTTTTGTGATTTTTTTTAGAATTAAATTAATTTTTATTTTAAAAATTTAGATATTTTTATATATATTAATATCATATTTGTATGATAATGATGAAATATTGAAATAAAAATAAAAAATTATATGAAAAATAATCCAAAAAATCATTTTAAATCGGATTTTCGAATTATATGGATCAAGTTCAGATTGATTGGGTTCAAGTTCAAATTCGGATTTAGGTGTTTTGAGTTGAACTCGAATTCGGATCAAATTCAAGTTGAATTAAAAAAAAAATAACATAACCCAACCCAATCCGACCTACCCGAATTGACACCCCTACTTTGGCAGGCCCACACATGTACAATTATATAAATTTCCTTCAATTTGAAGGATGTTTTTCATTCCAAGCTCAGGCAACTCTAACCACGCTCAAACTAAACTGAGGGCTCATTTGCCAGGTTCTAGATCATGCAAATATAATGATTCAACAGATGAGATTTAAAATTTCCCACAAAAGATAAGCCTACAATAATCAAACAAAAACAAACCCTCAGATTTCAAGCATCCATTCTCAAATCTAACACTCAAATTTCATAGCTAAGCAACAGGCAAACCTGCCTCAATAGCTTTTACAAGTCGAAACTACATGTCGTGCATTACGATTCAGTTTGCTCCCTCAGTCGGCGGATGGTGCTCCTCACAGTCACAGCACTGGCCGTGCTGTAAACATAACCAGGAGTTCAAAATTACATAAAGGCAAAAGAGGATGAGTCGACAAGCTTAACATGGGAAGCCTCGCTAATACTTACTTCAAAGTATAAGCACCACCAGCCTTGACCTTCCCACAATCTTTGCAACCCCAAATTCCAACCGCTTTTCTTTTCACAGCAAACTGTGCGAGGAGGCGCATCAAGCATAGAACAGAGAAAATGAAATGCCCGATATGCAATACAATGAAATGCGCAATATATAGAGCCTCCAGCCACACATTATGCAAAAAGTTAATTGAGTTGTTTCTAACTCACTTTGTCAATAAGTGATTTTTTTTTCAAACTCTGTACTTCACCCTCTAATCATCAATACTGTTAGTAGTGGTTGGGGCATGTTTCTGCCATCCACATCACAGAAGTAGGGTAAATATTGAAGGGTATTTGACTATTTTAAAATTGTGGATAGCATTTTGAGAAGTAGAGTAAACTCCAGAGGGAGAAATGAAGTTTTGCCTTAATTATCCATCACAGAAACATGAGGTGCCCAATATATTACACGAACTTAATGTCCAATAACTTACCTAATGTTTCCTGAGATTGAAAGAATCTGGAAAGTAAAGAATTATTATCAAAAATAATAATGATCGAGCAATTCCCACATGTAATGTTGCAGGGAAAGAAATACGTAAGACTTACTTTCCCATTGTTTTTTTGGAGAGAAGGAATGAGGAAAGTTATTTTAATAATTTTTTGAGAAGAAAAAAAATAAGGAACTAAATATTATAATAAATAAATATTTTAAATAAAAATATTGATTGTAGTTTGTTTTGGAGACTTTCCACCTAAGCTCTTAATAAGCATATAAATAAGAGTAAGTATACAAATAATTAGGTGTAAACAATAGTAGATCATAACCTATACAATCATTTCCAATTTAATTTGTGTATCAGACTACATGTTTACCAATGTATAGTACCTTTCCACAGAACTCACAGAAATACTTTGCATGCTGTGAAACCTCCATCTTCTTGATTTGTTTACGCAAACTAGCACCATATCTGGTACCTGAAAAAGAGCGTAATGAGAATTAGGATGATATGCACATATGACCAGTCGCTTTAGCAGAGGAAAAAAACAAGATGATATTCAAAGTGTAATGTACCATATTTGCCAACAATTCCAGCCTTCTTCGTTCGCTTAGTCTACATTCAATTTGAAAAAAGAAGTTACCAAATGACTACAAGGAGAAAGAACTAAACCAACTCTCAACATACAGCCCGTTCAAACAATGGAGAAATTCATACTAGAAATGTTGAAAACAGGGAGGAGTAAAGTAGAAAAACACACAAGGGTGGATGATAGCTAACTAAAAATGTGGTAAAACACCACTCATTTTATTGCATTCGATCTAATATCATATTATTCAGGCTTAATTTATGTTAGGGCATCCACAGCGGTTAGAGCCCATTGAGAGTTCCTTCGTTGCCACGTCTACGCCACATCAAAAGTAAAAAACCTTATACCTCTTTCCACTATCAAAAAACCTCTCAACAACTCCTTCATGGGTCCCACACTTTTCACTATATATAATTCCCATTTCTCCTCCATATTTTACATTATACACCATTAAATTTTTATAAAATTTAAATTTATAAATTGCTAACATGAAACTTCATGATCCCATATTTTTTAAACCTCAAAACCATATATATTTCTTTCCTAATTAAAAAAACATCTCTAATATTATATTTAAATTAAAAAAACTTATTTTAATTAAAAAAATAAAAAAAAAATGGTGAAGGAGCGGCTCCATCTGTATGGAATTAGCTCCTTGCCAAATAGGGAATTAGCACCCTCCCACTATGGGAGGGAGGTTCTTCCGTACTGCCACATCCGCAGTGGGAGGACCAAAGGAGCTCCCACTGTGGATGCTCTTAGATGATCAGAGCTCCCACTGTGGATGCTCTTAGAGATCATCTAGCAATTGGAGGTATATATCTTTCCACCTTAGCGATAATTTCAGTTTTTTGCTGAATCTTCATTCACCAGAGGCTTGTGAAATTTGGATCAAGTTTTCATTTTATTTTAATCGGACTAAACAATAAAAAAACTTTCCTCTTACTGTATACATTTCTTCACACCAGCTTTCTCTAATCCATGTTAAAACAACCAATATAATTTGAACTGCTACTGTCATGAGCATTTTAACACACAACCACTGCCGAGGCAGACAGATCAAGAGATCCGCAGCAAAGAAAACTTCTCAAATACAATCAAACAATACCATCAAAGCTACATTTTCAATCAATCACCTCCATCCTACTCCAAAATCAAATTTTACCCAACGCAGTTATCTCATGATAATAAATCAAAAGTCTTAAACCCCTCAAGAAACAAACTTCAAATGAGATTACCAATCTTACATACACAAACTAAAGTCACAAGCACCTCAGAGACAGACAAAATAACAAACAAACGATAGGCAGATACATGAAGAATCCGAAAGGATCGAGGAACCAGGAACTGTAAGAAGGTAGAAGAGATCAAAAGGCTTACCATTTTTTTCAGAGGCGAGAGGGTTGATCTTACAAAAACCCTAACGAAAAATACGAGCTCGCCGACTCCTACCGCCGCTGCGCTTTATACACAAATAAAAAAAAAAAACACGAAAAAACCCTAATCCTTGTTGCCATGCCAATGGGCCATTAATGGGCTTAGTTACAGCGACAGTTGAATTATGCCAATTAAATTGTTAAAAAGAGAAGAAAAAGGAAGGGAAAAAATATATAAATTTAATTTACATCTTTAAATCAAGATTTATAAAATATTAAACAACTTTTTTTTATTTTTTTTTTGAGCTTAAGAAACAGAGAGTCATATTTATGAGGACTTAAGCAGCATTGGTTCAACTCAAGCACTGAGACAGCGATGTGAAACGATGCTTCTTAGGGAGGATTGACTGAAACATTAAGGGAGGGAAAGAGGAGTTTTAAAGGTGATGTGACTTCGATGGAATTAAATGTTAATTTTTTGCAAGAGATATCATTTTTATTCAGATCATTTAATTGCACGACACTATTTTGTATTAAAGTGTTTAAAAAAGATAATCAAATGAATAAAGTTTTTTTTTTTAAAAAAAAGGATAAGGATTGAGTCATGTCCTCATCGTTTGCTTGAGCATCTTCAAATCCAACACGCTTGTTTTTAAAATAAATATAATATCATATTTAGTTTTTTATATTAAAAAAAACAAATTTGATCCATAACATATCATTCCTTCCCGCTCGTCAACACACGGGTGGCCCACCTGCCAACGAAGTCAACTTACCAGTCTTCACGCTTCCTACCATTGCCACCAATTGCCACAGGCGATTTGCTCGCCGTCATTGTCAGTATCCAATAGAAAAACGGTGTAATGAGATTGGGTCCCATCTTAAGTTTCACCAGGAACATTGAATCTCTTAACAGAAGCATTACGAGTCAACCTAATTAACGGGCACATTTCCTGAGAACTATTGCTTCGCGTGACCGTCCATGTCTACTCGTGTGTTTACCCTGTTTTTCATTGACTGGGAGTAAGGGCCCACCTCCGTCTTGCAGGTTATTTTGTTTTTTTTCCCTGAATAATAAATTACTCGTGTTGGCGGCCAAATTCTTCGATAAAACCCAGCGTGTCGATTCCGCTCTCCTCCCTACATCGAGCCTCTCTTCCACAACGTTTCTTCCTCCCCTTTGAGACCTTGCTCGGCCATGGCGAGGCGCGTGTTGGTCACCGGAGGCGCCGGCTACATCGGGAGCCACACCGTGCTGCAACTCCTCCGCGAAGGGTTCTACGTCGTCGTCGTGGATAACCTCGACAACTCCTCCGAGGTTGCCGTCCAGCGAGTCGCGGAACTTGCCGGAGGTTTCGGCAAGAACCTTGCGTTTCACCGCGTAAGCGTGATTGACTCTTGCTTTATTGTTCGTGGATTGGATATTCGATTTTTTTCCTTTTTTGTTATTTTTTTTTCTACGTGATTAGAGCTTTGAGATAGGCAGTGACAATTATGTGGTGAAAAGACTCGATTTTTAGGTGAGTTTTGGAGGTGGGGATTGGGTTTTCGCTTTTTTTGCTACTAAAAGTCTTCGGAAAATTGAACTTTGGTGAGGGGATTCGCATTTACTTTTAGCCTTTTCTAATATGAAAGGGTTTCTCGTCTAAAATTTTGGATTTTTTGCATTGCAGATTCACAACTAAGAAATTGTATAGCTAGGGTTATTGGCCCCTTCGCAAATTAGGCAGTGGAGCATCATTTTTAAGTTGCTCATGTCTCTTTTTTGATAAACAAATCAAATTGGTTAATGCGATGTTGAATTTCCTGACTAGATTAAGTAGAACTAGACTATTTGGGAAAAACAAATAGTGAATCCAAACGTCAATTGAGCTTATAATCATTGATGGAATTATCCATGGAAAAACTAGTACTATCTCCGATTTAATTGTTGATTCATTCTACTTGTTCCTGAATGTTTGCTGTAGTCAACTAATGTTTATTTAAATTCCTATTTTTGCGGTTTCTTGATCAAGTTTCAGAGTGACTGCAAATTGTTTTGATCTGTTTGCATATTGTTGATTGATAAAATATGATGATATGCAGATTGATATTCAAGATAAAGAAGCATTGGAAAAAGTTTTTCACACATCAAAGTAAGTTCTTTTCCCTTCTGATGAATATGCATGTTCATTTTCCATCTGTTTTACCTTCATAAAGCTGTTTGTTTACTTGTTCTCGGAGTGACATAATAATATGCCAATTTTTAAAGAGCAATGTTGCTAAAAGGGCATACAGGCTCTTACAAAGGCGAGCATCTCTTCACTAATAACTTCAAAGATCCCTCTCTTCAAATTTCAGATTAGTTCCTTAGAGTTGTTTTTCACTCTTCAATCTTCAGTCTTCACGGGCTGCCCCCCTTCTCTGGTACTTCAGTTTTTTATCTGTGTTTTCTGATTTTTTTTTTTTTTTGGTTTACTAGATTCTCAGTTTTTTTTTGTTGTTTGTTTTTTTCTCTCCTTGTTTACTAGTTTCTGTTTTTCTTTGAATTTTGTGATCTTTTTTCTCCTCTTTTGAGTTTCTGAATTCTTGCTCTTAATTTTATTATCTTCCTCTGATTTATGTTGCACACTCTAGAAGATATTAGAATTTTTGTGGTGGACTTGGTATAATTAATCTTACTGTTTAAATACTTAAATTTCTGGGTAAAAATGGGAATGTGCTTTTTGTGATTGTCATCAGTTTGACTTGCTGTCAAGTAAATAAAATTTCGAAAGTCTTTCTTTTGTTGAAAAAAGATTTTGAATGATCAGAACGAAACTCACAGATAGTATTAGTAACCTTGTAAATAGAGTGCATATCTGTAAACAGATTCAGAAATCTGATGCATAACATGTGCGAACTAAGATCAGCAAAGTCACAAAAAATCGATGCATTTTTCACCACAAGACACCAGACTTCAGCTGATCAACTCACAGCCAGTACTGCAGATAGTTCTGGAGTTCAACTGGCTGTCTAGATTACTAGCTGCCTCAGTTTTTGCAGAGGTTGGATGTAATCTAGCATATGCCTCCCATTTCATATGAGCTTGCAGGTATCCGATAAATCTAACCACTTATCAAATAGACCATGTGATTTTGTAACCTGCCCATCAAAGATGCTGGCACACCTCTATGTCCTGATAAAAAATAACCAGGCATGAATAAAGGTATCCATGACCTCGAATACATAAGGATGAACACTGTCTAGCCACTGTATCCAGCCATAAATAGATGGCAATTCCTCTCCATGGATGCAGAAAACGTGCCCCAGAAACTTGCCATCCTACTTTGTCCATTTAGCAGTTAAAAGATAGATGATGGCTGGATTCAACCTCATTCTCCTCCCAATAATGCTCACAAATTATATTAGCAATATGAACACCGTTTCTCAAGATAATAACTCAAGTCTCCAAGAATGGCCAATTGATTTCCTGATATCCAGAATGCCTAGTCCTCCATACTTAGTGGGAATAGAAACAATGCATCATGAAGCAAGATATATTGATCTACTATAGTTCTGATCACAGGCGAACCAAAGGAAAGTCCGTTGATTTCTAACAATTTGGTAGGTTGCCCAGCTTGGAATGAGGTATATCTGGAGTGGGTAGAAAAACATGGTAAGAACACTGTTAATACTAGGGTGAGCTTCATCATTGATAAGAATGTAATCGTCTGGAGACCCCAGAGAGCAATTAATCCAAATATTTCTTGGTTGAGCAATGCAATCCAAACTGAAAGCCCAAATAATTTATAGATAAGGGTTTGTAGGGGCAGTAAGAGATGCTGGCAAGTGATTCCCTAATATTAGTTGAAGGACCAATGCATGAGGTGGAAGATGTCTACATCTTGATCCTTAATCCACTGGATACAGAAAATGCTAGAATAAGGATATGGAGATTCTGAACGGAAGTCAGATTTGCTTTTGAAAAAGGATTAGGTGTAAGATTCTGGAAAATGGACTTATAACAGTTTTGGACAATTCCACTTGTCCACCCTGCCAAATGCCCATGAGCCAAGATGCAGTGGAGTAAAATTTGTAAGCAGTACGAATATAAAGGGTGATAATGAGTTGCTCTAGTGGAGACCCCTACCACATGTAAGCCAGTTACCAATATGGCCATTAAATGTTTTTGCATGTCTTGTGAATATTTATAGTCTGATCTAACATTTTATACCTCTGTATTCTTCCATGCCTTGAGTCATAATCATGGAATCTAACATGCCAGTAGATATCTTACTGATTTTTGAATTTCCTATTAGGGACACCAACTTCATAAAATGATGCTCTAGTGTCTATCTGCAGGTTTGACGCTGTCATACATTTTGCTGGTCTAAAGGCTGTGGGAGAAAGTGTTCAGAAACCTTTGCTTTATTACAAAAATAATATCATTGGCACAATTACTCTTTTGGAAGTAATGGCTGCACATGGCTGCAAGAAGGTAGCTTTTCAATGAGATTTCTTTACTAGATTTTGCTTAGAAGACTAAGAAATTCATATAATTGAGACATGAAAAAGTTTCAGTGTTCTGTAATGTTGAATCTTGTCTCCTTGGTGATGGTGGCTGTATGTTCATATTTATCTGTCCAATTATGGGATTCCTTTCCAGTTTCAGATATATAACTGATAGGTCAAATACTTCACATTGGTATCTCAAAGTAACTAAATTTTGCTATGTGATTTTAATAAGAGACTGCAGATTTAAAGGATGATATGTTTATTATATATCTGAGGCAAATTTGTATCTTCTAGAGATCTTCACAAACCAATCAAATTTCTCTTTTATTTCTTGTCGACATTTGCGATTATAGCCTTGTTTTTGATATGGACATTCCAGTTGTTACATTGTCTTTCTTCTCTTTTCTTATTTTACTCCATATAGCTGAAGAAAAGACCATTTTAAGGATACTCGTGCATCATGCAACCACATTAATTTATGCAAGGGATTGCAATGAGTACGCATTTTGGCTCATCAGGCAGTTAGGTGACACAAAAGGCCTCAACCTACTATGAGGGCTGCTTAGGATTATACAACATAAACCAAATCATTGGATGGTTGAGGTCCAAGTCAAGCCCAAATCATTACTAAAGTAATCAAACCATTTTATAAAATTGTATGCATAGGTTGATACTTAAAAACATACATTGCTATTTGTGATTATTCATGTTATGTGATTCGCTTAGGTTCATAAATTTTTTTGTATGAATTCTAAATTGATTAGGTTGATTAGTTTAATACAGTAAGTGAATGCAACTTCGTTGCATGGATTGCTTAGGTTGTTGATTTAATATTGAGTAAATGTACATTTATACATGTTATACACAACCTATGCATTATTGTGATTATGATTAATACAGAGTATTTATTATATATAAACTAAATATTCACTCATATATGCATTCACATAATTATATGCTTTATCCAGTGAGTAACTAGAGTACATACCTTTTAGAACTTCAAGTGTCTTTTAGTTGTATAACTTTTGTAAACTGTGGACAAAGCAACACAATACTAACAACAATATACAAAGTTGAAATTGATTTATTATATTCTAAATTAATATTTGCATATGATCCACAGTAATTCTCATTCTCCAACAAAATTATTTGCATTTTAGAATGTGTTTTTCAGTAATTGCTTGTGGAATGTGAAATGTGGGAAAACTATATTAACCCAAAGATGTCTTTTTTTGAAAAGCCCAGAATTAGTTAGGTTACTGATTATTTATTGCTGCAGAATCGTTCAGTCACAACGACCATTGATCTTGAAGACATGGTGTACATAGACCTTGTGCTACATTATCACATAGAAATACAACAGACTAGGCTCTTTTCTTTTTGGAAAAAGATGTATTCATCTTCTCACTTGATGAAATCTTCTCTTGCCTCGTGGTTTTGTGATCTTGTATATTTGTTTCATCATTTAACACATTTGGGTGATTGCGTTTTGAAACTTTTCAGCTGGTATTTTCATCATCAGCTACTGTATATGGATGGCCAAAGCATTTGCCATGTACTGAAGAATCCCCTTTGCATGCAATGAGCCCCTATGGTCGAACTAAGGTTTCTTCTTTCTTCTTGGTCCTGATTTCTCAGTTTCACTACATTCATTCAGTTTAATTTGATAGTCTTTATATAAACTTGCAGCTTATGATTGAAGAAATATGTCGTGATGTCCATCATGCAGACAATGATTGGAAGATAATGCTTCTAAGATACTTCAATCCTGTTGGAGCTCACCCGAGTGGACATATTGGTGAAGATCCTCGTGGAATTCCCAATAATCTCATGCCATTTATCCAGCAAGTTGCTGTTGGTAGGAGACCTTCACTAACAGTATTTGGAACCGACTATTCAACCAAAGATGGAACAGGGGTATTGTATCTCAAATAATATATTAGTCTTGCTATATGGTTAATATTGTTTAAGTATTTGCAACTACATTTATCATTTGATCCTCTTGTCATCAGCTTGATAGAAGTAAAACCATTTGTCCCCACGGGATGCATAGTTGGCTAGAGGGCGACAGACTTGCTACAATAGGACAAGAGATCAATTCCCGACGGACACATGTCCTCGGATAAAAAAATCCCTCTCAACCCCTAGCCAACTTGGCGATTGACTATAAGCTGACATCGTGATTTACCTCCCTTTACATAACCTGGAGATGGATTGTGAGGGGCGTCTGAGTTAAGCATAATCTCCCCTGATAAAAGTAAAACCACTGCCGAGTTAGCACTAAACTGTTATGTTAATTGTGTTTGGCATTTATATACTAGGTTATAAGCTTTCTTGGGAAAGTGCTTTCACTATGAGATTAAAGTATGAAAACAGATTAGTGACTTATAGTGCAGGTTACGATAGGATTTATTAAATTCTGCTAGCAATTTAGATCTTTGAGTAATGATCGTCAACTGATAGCGACGCTTAGATCTTTTAGTTCTTCAACGCTTCTATGTGTTTGTCCAGCATGCTGTTTCAATTTTTTCGCAATTGTTTAACATTTTACTTTCTATTATTTTTTACAACTTATTCCTTTGCCTCTCATATCAGAGGCTAAGCACCTTAATTACACAGCTTGCTTGTCGTGGCGTATAAAGGGCTAAAAGTTTACCTTCACGACTGTAGGTGAGGGATTACATTCATGTGGTTGATCTAGCAGATGGCCATATTGCTGCCTTAAAAAAGTTCTTTGACGATCCTACCACCGGTGAGAATGCTCTGCAATTGGAATCCATAGCTTGATTTCTCGTATTTGTTGGCCAATTTGGTTTCATCGAATCCTTAATCACTGATTATCGATTTACCTTCATGGATAGCTAGGCTGTTGTTTAACTTTATGTATGCAACATGCAATCCATGAACTTGAGCTATCTTTTTGTTATTCATTGAGAAAAGAAAAAGGTTCCAGGAATATTAGAAAGAATAGTTTGCAAATTGGCACTGACTTTTACTTTCACATTCAGATTCGAGCTATCAGATTAACATTGTCAATTGGTAAAGCATGGTTATTCTAGTTCAAGAATCGATTTGAATAACTACTGAAATAGGAATTCTTCTGATAAATACAATCTGTTACAAAGTCATTATAATGTCTGAGTGAAGCATTTTTCTTACATGTAGTTTCTTAGTCATTTTATAATGACCTCGTGGCTGGAACAGTTCTTAACGATAGAATTGGTTAGCAAGTGTGCTGAACTACTCGTCACACATTGATGTATTGGATGTGTTCAAAAATTTTATTAGTGTAGTTGTTCGATTTTAGATTGGGACATTCCTTGTGAAGATCTGATACAGGAAAGATCTGGCTCTGTTGAGTCTGACAAAGTTGTTCTAATTGCAGGTTGTGGAGCTTATAATTTAGGAACTGGAAAGGGGACATCAGTGTTCGAAATGGTGACGGCTTTCGAGAAGGCATCTGGCAAGGTCCTACAATATCTCACACGTCCATCAGTTTTTTTGACAACTCGTTTGCATTGCGATCGCTGACAGAGCGAAATTCAATACTGCGAATTTTGATGAGAGAGAAATTCACAAACTTCTTGCGAATACAATGCACATTGTATTAGTTGTTCATTTGGCCTTTCTTGTTAGTCTCTGACACAATATTATTTCAGAAAATCCCTCTGATCCTGACCGCGAGACGGCCTGGCGATGCTGAAACACTTTATGCTGGCACTGCCAAAGCAGAGGAGGAACTCAAGTGGAAGTATGCACAAGATTAGAGTCTCTTCTTTTTGTCTCATCGATGAATTCCCTTTTTCTTTACTTCTAATAAGACTATGGTTTTTGCAGGGCAAAGTATGGCATCGAAGAGATGTGCCGCGATCAATGGAACTGGGCGATTAAGAATCCCTGGGGATACGGGTTGCCCGAACCTCCAAACTGAAAGAAAAACAAAAAAGCACAGCTTCCTGATACAATACCCGAAACCTCGGAAACCTTGACAGCTTACTAACTAAAACGTCATATAGATGTGGATAGGTCCAACCAGTATGGCTCTTTTACAATGATCCTTGAATACGTGATGGCATATCTTTACTTTTATTTTATAGGTATACCAATTGTCATCAGGACAAATGACTATCTTATACATGATCAATAAGAAATATGGCGAAAACTTTGGTAAGATCGTTCTTTGCATGATGCTAGCAAACACCCCTTTCACTCAGAAACACTTACATCGGTAATTCTGTTTTGACAAATGCAGTAGAACACAAGATTCCAGGCCGTGTAGTAACATAGCACATACCACATTGTTCATATCACATGTACAATAAGATCACAAGACACACAATAAAGCAGTGCCTGTACAGACTAGGATATCTTATATGAACATAAACGACCAAGGTTTCTATCCATATTGCATGTACAATGAGACCGAGAAAAACTGAATAAAGCAGAGACAGCGTGCGCACTTACGATATATTGCATCAGTATAAACTGGAAAATGGATGGTGCGCCACTTTCACTTCTTCAACACACTGGAAAAGTTTAAAAAGAAATCAATAAGCAACAGATAATCGTGCGACTAACTTCTAGGATTGTTTAGTAGTTTCAAGTGCAGGTGATTTGCGACACTTTGTGGTTCCCTACTTTCTACTCCCAAGACAAATTATACAATTAAGCATAAAAAAAAATACATTCTTCAATCAAGAAATTTCAATGTGAAAATTTTGTTATTGTGAAAGTTAATTCAGGGAGTGAAACTTACTTGTACAGGTAAGCTGCAATACCAAGAATAATGCATAACAAAATGATGTCAATGCAAAAGTTGCGACTGGATCGTAGCTGAGAAAGATATCGAGATAGCTTATTAGAGCTGAATGGTGACATGTTCCTCCAAGATCAACAATGCTACATCTTATATAAAGTTAAAAATATACCTGATTAACAGTTTCCTTGAGTCTAACATTAGTGTTTTTCAGGTCTGAAGTAGCCTTGTCCACCTGTTGTGCACATTTTAATTGTAAATTCATATAATTCTATTCTTCACTTCTTATAATAGAACAAAATATATAGGAAATAGCGTATCCAACCTTACTGTCAATTTCATCCATTAAAGGGACTTGCCTGTCAAGTTCCTGCGTGATGCAAGAAAATTACCTTTTATTCTATCATATTTACATTTCCACAGTTCCCAGTGCAAAACAATATCCAACCTCATTCATATCATGAGCCATATTTTGCAGTGTATCCAGACCTTCAGATATAATGTCTAAGCCTTGATCCTGCAAAAATATTCCACATACGACCATTATGATGTTAACATTGATATTCTTTGTCCATATAAGAATTGCTTGGAGTTACAAACACTCAAGCCATGAACAAGATAATTGCAAGCCAAACAGAATAGAATGGAATAATTGGCAACTTAAATAGAAAGAAACAATAGTCCCTATCCATGAACTCCACCTGCATTTTGTGCATTTCATACTCTTGCGCAACTTATACACAAGGGACAATATCTGATATTGGTGAAACTTATGGGAAAAAACAAGAACTAGAAAGTACCTGTTTCATTTTGCGCATCTCATACTCTTGCCTAAATTGGTTTGATTCTTCAGTCTGCTGAAAATACTCACTCTCAAATCTTCCATCTGGAATAAATCAAATTCTTTTAGAGGAAATCTTGCTATGTGAATAGGAATCATACAAGAAAAAAAACATTCAATAAGAAAAAATATGACTGAAAATAATGTGGTATATAGACCATGGCATACTGGTTTGAACTTTTAACCAAAAAACCTAAACTAGACTACCTTCTGTTGTTTGGATTTCTATGCTGCATCCGCCTAGGGAGAAAACTAGAAATAACCAAGATCTTTACCAAACTAGGAATAAGGCCCCAAAGATAACTACAAGAATTGCCAACAAACAACTAATAGCAGTGCAACCAAAATGAGTAAAGAGTCAATAACCTGATGTAGAATCAAATCTAATTTCTGTGCGAGAAGCTGATGCTGTCCAGCTACCAGTTGCTTTTGCTCCATTTGTACTGCCATCTGGAATAGACTGAATTCTGTCTGGCAGTGCAAGTACCAAATCATTACGTGTGGAAAGTTCTTCTTTGGAGAGGCCTTTTACCTGGTACAAAAATATTTCACAAAATGCGATGTTCTACTAATAACAATGTCTTCCAAAGAAGTAAAATTTAATCAATAGCAAAACAAATTCCTTCTCTTCTCGAAGGAATGGGAAAGAAAGGTGTTTTACTTCAATTTGATTATCGCAATGCCACGAATTGAAATGTGACAGTAACATTATCATTTCAGAAAGAAGCAAAATACAATCAATCGGGGAAAAAGATAGCAAAACTGTTTGTTCCCTTCTCGAGCGAATGTGAAAAAGAAAAAAGAAAAAAGAAAAAAGAAAAAAGAAAAAAGAAAAAAGGAAAAAGTATTTTTCTTCTATTCTTCAATTTGATTATCACAACATACTAACATTAACAACAAAAGGACCAAACCTTCTTGAGGGCCAACCTCTGCAGCTTCGGGACCTCCTCCAACAAACGAGCCTTGGTCCGCCGAATCTCCGCATTCAGAGCCACTACCGCTGCCCGATTTTTCTCCTGGGACGCCGTCTCCGCTTTCTACGCTCCGATCGACGACAGAGAATCAATCAAACAATCGAACCCCGATCAAAGAGAGAAAGGAAGGGAAAGCAGACCTGGAGGGCGGACTCTACGTCTAAGTCGACTGAGGCGTAGAGGCGAGCAAAGGCGTCATCACCGGCGACGTTGTCCCCGTTGAGCCTCTCGACGTCGTACTTTTCGTACTTCTTGCAGATAGCGTCGACGCGCGTGAGGATGTCGATGACGCTCATCTTCGATCCACGTTATGCGAGTGCTATTCCTCCCAAACCTCCCTTCTCCAGATCGCTCAGATCTCGACGACGACGATCTCAGCTCTCGGAGAGCGACAGATGCTAGCAAACACAGGCTGTTGCAAGTGGCACCGACCCGAAACGAAAATTATAGAGGAGGTAAAATTAATTAAATTTTAATTTTGGAGGAAAAATAATTCAAAAAGAGGCATTATTATATTTTTCGCCAAAAAATATTAAAATAGTATATTATCTCATTTTTCTTCTAAATATATCTTTATTTAAATATTATTATATTAATTTTAATCCATAGTAATTTTATTTTTAAAAAATACAATATAAAACAATTTAATTAAAATTATTTATAATTTTTTTACCACATAGCACTTTTAAATAAAAATGTTACATATCATATTAATTTTAAAATAAAATTATTATAATAATATCAAATTAATTATTTAAGTTCGAATAGTTTTATCAAGTTCCAATAATTTTTATCAATAAATAAGAAATTTTTTAGTATATTATTATATATGTAATAGTTTTAAAATTATATAATTTGTTCAATACCTAACTAAGATAATCAATGAATAAATTTCAAATCGATAATTATAAAAGATTAAAATCAAGTGCACGCGGATTTTATGTTGATCAAGCAGCTATTATAGATCCGAGATCTTATCGTATCAATTACGAGGATGCCGACGAATGCTATGCATAAGATGAGGGGTTAGTTTGACCCGGATGAAGTGGTTAGGATTTCTAATTTCTTTAGACATCTGAATCCTAAGAAGCTATGGGTGTGAAGCGTGTGAAATCCTATATTCAATTACGTTAGAGATAGATTAGACTATTTAGAAAATTAACACTGTATCTTTTGTCAACAGAAACTGAAGACACAAGAATACTTTTTTTTAATGTCCACATATTATCATAAAGGTGAATTAAAGATTAACTACACAGAAAATAGAAGAAATCAACACCATATCTTTTATCGACAGAAGCCAGAGATGTAAGAATACTTATTTTTAAATGGTCACATATTGTAGGTGAATCAAAGACTAACTATATATAAAGATAGGAGAAATCTACCTACTGACGCAAGGTAAGGTATCTATAGTGACGTGGATATATTTTAAGGGTAGAGGAAGAATTAGTATGGAGAGGAGGGGTAATTTTATCATTACACTGTTTAGGTCTTAAGAGGGGAGAGGAGACACAGGGGCAAAAGGGGGGAGGCTTCTTCTTCGTGCTTTCGTGGCGCCACCGCCGCTTCACGTTGGGGGATGCCGCCTTCGCCTGAGCCCACTAGCCGATGCCACCTCTGTCCCCCTCCTCTTTTCTCTCTGGGCTTCGCTCTCTCGCAAGATGACGTTGCTGTTGCAGGGACCTGACACACCTCCGATGAATGCTGCCAAGCATGTGACGCTTCCTCCTGACGTCGACATCGCCTTCGTCGCCTCACCTCACGCTAGCAGCCGCCTCCACTGCTGGGCAGGCTTTCCGACGCTGACGTAGGGCGCCGACCTACCTCCGTCGCCCCACGACGCACGCCAGTTCTCCCTCATGCACGTCGCTACTCCCGACATTGCCTTCCTCCCCCTTTTCAGCATCGCCGCAGGGGCCTGCCACCACCATGTGCCACAACCTCCTTTGCCGGCAACCTCCATGCGCTGTAGCCTCCCTTGCCGTCATCCTCCACGTGCCAACAATCCATGTGTCGGTAGTCCACGCGCCGACTTCACCCCGGTAATGACTCTATGTCAATATTGTGTTTTGACCCCTCTACCGATCCAGTTTGTTTGTCGTATCCCAACCTGCGTGCCGTTGTTATATCCCGACTTGCGTGTCGTTGTCATATTCCAGTCTGTGTGTCGATGTCATATCTCCTCCTGCATGTCACTGTTAGGTCTCGATCTGCATGTCATCTTCCAACCGAATCTAGGTCGCACCTGATTAGGTACCGACAGATCCAGCTCTTCATCCGGCTCAGAGTCATCTACTTTTCCGGGTCATGACAACTTGAGCAGCGTCCCGACTAGCTCACCAATCCACCAGAGGGCGCCCCTTGGGCTGGGTACGTTACCGTACCCACTCTACATTCATTTCATTATTCTACTATTATTCAGCTGCTTATATATTCGTTGGATCTGTCTCGAACATCGGGGTACCAGGGATCGGGGCGACCTAGTATCTAGCTATAGATAACGTTGACCAGGGAAATTTTGATGACTTGGTCAACATAGAAGTCATCTCATCATACCCCCCTCCGGGCCATAGCAATTTGGTTAGTATTTCAGCCACATCATCACCGACAGTTCTGTCTTCTCAGATTCTCGACAGGATTATATTGGCACCGTCTGTGGAAACTCCGCCTGATCTGGAATGTGAAGAGGGACGACGCCGGAAAACTCTACCATCATCATGATCATGGTGGATTTTGATGAGCATATTATATTCTTCTCTCACTCCATGGGTATTCAGGAGTCGAGGAACCGAGTCAGATTCTCAACCGGTCAGCAGGTCAGTTTTTTTATTATTATACTTTCCTTTTGGCTAAGGATGTAAATAAACCAAACCACTCGTGAGTTATTCGAATCTCATGATCAAAGACCAGGGGCGTAGCCCCCTGATTAGGTATCAGGGGCACAACTCCCTAATTAGACACCAGGGGCACAACTCCGTGATAAGATACTAGTGACACATCTTCTCGACCGGATACTCATGGTACAACTTCTTGATCTAGATCAAAGGGCCTCGATCTTTGATTACGGGCTAGGGGCCTTAGTCTCCGATCCGAGACTAGGGCCTCCACCCAGGGAGTTTTGCTTCCTCCTATTGCTGTGGGCTATAATCCCTCGTATTGCTAGGGGCTTCACTCCTTTTGACGGTTGGGGTTTAGTTTATTTTTTCATTGACTTCGCCGACATTTGGGAGTCAAAAGATCGATGTTATTTATCTCTCCGACTCCATGGGCATTCGGGAGTCGAGGGATTGAGTTATACAACAGTCGAGCGACGACTATAAACCCTTGTCTATGCCAATCAATAAACGAGCAATGACTATAAACCCTTATCTACGCTAATCAACAATCGAGCGGTGACTATAAACATTTGTCTACGCCAATCAACAGTAGAGCGGCGACTATAAACCCTTGTTTATGCCAATCAATAGTCGAGCGGTGACTATAAATCTTTGAGTCAGCGATTCCTGAGCCGCTCGGCTAGGTTTGAGTTATATTTGAGCCACGAGCTTAACGTCAGAGACTCCTGAGCCATTTGACCAGGTTTAAGTTATACTTGAGCCACGGGCTCAGCATCAGGGACTTCTAAGCCGCTCGGTCATGTTTGAGTTATATTTGAGCCACGGGCTCAGCGTTAGAGACTCCTGAGCTGCTCGACCATGTTTGAGTTATATTTGAGCCACGGACTCAGCGTCAGAGACTCCTGAGCCGCTCGACCAGGTTTGAGTTATATTTGAGCCACGGGCTCAACATTAGAGACTCGAGCTGCTTGACCAGGTTTGAGGTTATATTTGAACCACGGACATAGCGTTAGAGACTCCTGAGCCGTTCGGCCAGGTTTGAGATATATTTGAGTCACGAGCTCAGCGTCAGAGTCTCCTGAGCCGCTCGGCCGGGTTTGAGTTATATTTGAACCACGAGCTTAGCGTTAGAGACTCCCGTGCCACCTATTTGGGGTCGAGCGGTCTTCACTGGTGGTGTTTATCGGATCTCTTATCTCCTCCGTTCGGGGTCGATCGATCTTCACTGGTCTCGGCCCAGCTTATAGAATCTCTTATCTCCCCTGTTCGGGTTGAACAGTCTTCACTGGTCTTGAACCAACTTATTAGATTCCTTATCTCCCCCGTTCGAGGTCAAGCGATCTTCACTGGTCTTGGACCAACTTATCAGATTCCTTATCTCCCCCGTTCGGAGTCGAGCGATATTCGCTGGTCTTGAACCAGCTTATCGAATCTCTTATCTCCCTCGTTTAGGGTTAATCGATCTTCACTGTAGCTTATAGGATCTCTTATTTTTCCCGTTCGGGGTCGAGCGGTTTTCATTGGTCTTGGACCAGTTTATCGGATTCATTATCTCCCCCGTTTGGGGTCGAGCGGTCTTCACTGGTCTTGGACCAGCTTATCAGATCTCTAATCTCCCCCGTTCAGGGTAGAGCAGTCGCCATTGATCTCGGACCAGTTTATTGAGTTATCTATCTCCCTCGTTCGGGGTCGAGTTGTCTCCACGGGTCTCGGAGAGGAGTATCTCCACGGGTCTCAAACCAAAGTATCTCACGGGGTCTACGTGTTAGAGTGTATACTAAAAGACTAGCTTTTTGTAAATAATTATTTTGAAAAAAGAATCACATTGGTCAAATGTCTATATTTATGCTAAGTGTAGTTGTTCATTTAATTTATATTATAAATAATATGGTGTGAGGAGACACATAAAAGTTTATGTTATCAGTTTTTTATAAATTATAAACAGTTGCTCATAACAAAGATGGAATGGGACAAACCATTGGAGTGGTTGTAGTGTAATTAGGTATTAGTTTATCTTGACTAATAAATTACACTAGTACACTATGAGTGTATTGAGTAGGACCAATTGAGGTAGTTTCTTTTTATACTAACTCTTTAAAAAGTACAAGACCTCTGTTATTATGGAAGTGCGTACTTTTAATCATGATATAATAACAAGCACGTATACTTAATATTTATTTCTTTAATTTATCAAAGAGTGCGATTTAGTTCGATAAATCAGTAGACCCGATAAGTTGGAAAATGATGTTATTTATATGGTGTGTTGTTGATTATAGAATGAAACTATGTCCTAGTAATCTAAGTTGATAATGTCCCCTTGAGGAGCTCATAAGGATTGTCATGTAAACCCTGCAGGTGGACTTAGTCCGACATGACAATAAGATTGAGTGGTACTACTCTTGGAGCTAGTAGTTAAGTGAGTTGTCAGCAACTCATTTAATTAGTGGGCATTTGATATCTTAAACACAGGGAGATTAACACACTCATAATAAGAAGGAGCCCATAATGTAATTTGAGATTGGTGCAGTAGTTTAATAGTAGGTCTTTAGTGGTATGAGTTATTATTGATGAACTTGAGTTGGGTGTTCGGGGCGAACATGGGAAATTCAAGATCATCGGGAGACCAAAACAATTCATTCTCTCGGTCCCTATTGTAGCCTCTTATATATAGTCTTATATCCACCCAAAGCCTAGCCTCTTAGCCCATGCTAGGGGCCGGCCTCTATCCTTGCTTGGAGCCCAAGCAAGGGGCCGACCAAGCCAAGCTTGGAGCTCAAGCTAGGGTCAGCCAAGCCTTGCTTGGTGCCCAAGCAAGTGGCCGACCAAGTAAGGAAAGGAAAGGGAATTTTATTAGAAATAAAATTTTGATAAAATCTTTCCTTTTATGTTTTTATCTACATGGTTTTAAAAGAGAGTTTTAAATTTTAAAATCTTTCCTTTTATAGATTTTCTACAAAGGATTAAAAGAGATATTAGATATATTTCTTTATTTGTAGATATCTATAATGTTAAAAGAAATATTTTAATTTTTAAGAAAACTTCCCCTTTTTAACCATGATATAAAAGGAGCTTTATTTTTAATCTTATCTTTTATAGATATCCATAAAAGAATTTAAAAGAGAGAGATTTTAATTTATAAAACATTCCTTTTATAGCTAACCACAAAAGAGATATTTTAAAATAGAGATTTTAATTTTTGTTTAAAATCTTTCCTTGTTTGTTTTGTAAGAGGTGACTGGCCATGTCATGAATAGAAAAGGAAGTTTTATTTTTTTGTTATAAAACTTTCCTTTTTTGGATTCACCAAGGATTATAAAAGAGAGGTAAAGGGTGCCTTCATGGAACAACTTCTATTCTATTGTTCCTCTCTCTTTTCCTTTGGTGGCCGACCCTCTTCCTTTCTCTCTTCTCCTTTTGTTTTCCACATTGTGGTCGGTGACATCAAGTCTACTAGGAGCTTTGGTGGCCGGTTACTAGGAGGAGAAGAAGAAGAGAAAGGAGGCCCTCTTGTCTAGATCCCTTTGGTGGCCGGAGCTTGGAGAAGGAAAAGAAGACTTTGGTGGATTTCTTCTTGGTAGATCGTCACCCACACGACGCCCAAGAGGAGAGGAATACAATAGAAGATCAAGAGGTTTTTGTTAACAAAAAAGGTATAACCAGTTGTCTTATTCTGCATCATACTAATTTTTTTTGTAAAAATTTTGAATTACCAAACACAAGAGGCTAACAATTCTAGGCAATCGGTTTTTATGTTTCGATATTGTGTTTCTTTTGTGATTCGATATTCTTGGTGGTTAAACCTAGGGTTACTGTAAGGAGATTAAATATTGAATTTCGTTGAAAGACTTTGTCTAGGAAGTGGTGGATGATCTCATACCCAAGAAGGCCTAGTGCCTCGCCATGTTTAACCTGGAAGTCGATCTTTGAAATAAATATTTAATCAACTTTGTAACATGGATGGATTTGGATCAATAATATTAAGCATCGTTTGCGATCCAATTCTAAACCTCTAAGAAAAGATAAGTTGAATTTGGAATCAATAATGTTAAGTTCTGTTTGCGATTTCAAATTTAATTTCTAAAGAACACAATAGGTTGTTAGGAAAGGTTCGGGACTTATACAAAATTTTTGTACAGGAGAACTAGTACAATATTCCGAGTAGCAACCAACACTACGCCCGCTCGGCTCACGACTTTCGCTTTTGTTCTCCTTTGATCTCACGGGCTCTGTGCTCGTTCGATTTGTGTGATCCGCATACGCTTGGCAGCAAGCCATGCATTTGCTCTGCATCGTCTCCGCATCCGTTCGATCGTTTGCTTGGTATTTGCTCAGCACTTGTTTTTCTCACTGTTCTGCCAAGCGCTCGCCATTAGGTCAGTACTTGCCTCGCTCGTTGCATCGATGGCGCTTGCTTGACACCGCTCCCGTTGCATTCTCTTTACGTTAGGCTTGGTCTAGTCAGTCAGATTTGCACCTTTTTCGACTAGACTTGAAGGGGAGGCTTGTGATGTGAATATGTCTTAAGGGCAGAGGAGGAATTAGGAGGGGAAGGAGGGGTAATTTTATCATTACACTGTTTAGGGCTTAAGAGGGGAGAGGAGGCATGGGGGCAAAAGGGGGGAGGCTTCTTCTTCATGCTTGGGTTCCATCGCCAGGGGTGATGCCACTAGCTTAGACGCCAATGATGCCAGACTCGCGCCGCCACCGCCGCTTCACGTTGGGGGACGCCACCTCCGTCTGAGCCCACCAATCAACGCCACCTCTGTCCCCCTCCTCTTCTCTCTCTTGGCTTCGCTCTCTTGCAATATGACGTCGCCGTCGCAGGGACCTCACGCGCCTCCGATGAATGCCGCCAAGCATGCGATGTTGCCTCCTGACACCGACATTGTCTTCGTTGCCTCACCTCACGCTAGCAGCCGCCTCCACTACCGGACAAGCTTTCGGACGCCACCGTAGGGCACTGACGCTACCTCTGTCGCCCCAAGACGCACGCTGGTTCTCCCTCATGCACGCTGCTGCTCCTGGCATCGCCTTCCTCCCCCTTTTCAGCGCTGCCGAATGGGCCTACCGCCACCACGCGTCACATCCTCGTTCATCGGCACCTCCACGCGCCACAACCTCCCTTGTCGGCAACCTCCACGTGCCGACTTCGCCCCGGTTCTAACTCTGTGTCACTATTGTGTTCTAACCCATGTGCCGATTCAGTTTGTGTGTCGTATCCCGACTTGTATGTCGTTGTCATATCCCCACCTACGTGTCGTCTTTTAGTCGGATCCAGGTCACGCCCGACTAGGTGTCATCAGATCCAGCTCTTCATCCGACTCAGAGTCATCTACTCTTTCGGGTCACGACAACTCAAGCAACATCCCGACCAGGTTACCGATCCACCAAAGGACGCCCCCTGGGGCAGGATACGTTATCGTACTCACTCTACATTCATTTCATTATTTTACTATTATTCAGATAATTATATATTCGTTACATACTAGGGATCGGAACAATCCGATCATTGACTACAGATAATGTTAACTAGGAAACTTCTGACGACTTAATTAACATAAAAATCATCTCAACATACCCCATCTGGGTCACAATGATTTAGTCAACATTTCAATTATATCATCACCGATAATTCCACTTTCTCATATATTCCTGACATGATTATTATCCACTCTCTCATATTTGATCACATAGATTTGTTTATCTGATACATTTTATATCGAAAGCTAGAAATAGTAACTTTTTGATTAGGGACGGACGGTAAGAAAATTTATAGATGTACACAAATTCATATGTACAGGGCATTAAAAATATATTCTCATCTGTCACTTTGTCAGATATGGATAATTTCTAGTATTTGATTATTGTACTCTTTAGACTTTTGATATAACTAAAATTTTTGATAAATTGCCATGAATACAAGATAGTTCCTCATTTTTCATATTTACAAAAAAAACACTTATTTTGGTAAATTGCCATCGATATATACGGGCTGCAACTTCCTCCAGACAGTGTGCATTCTAATGGCGAAGAAGACGATTTGCTGTAAGAGAACTCGGAAAAGACCTGATCAACCTCTCTCTAATTTATATCAAGTGTTTCTTTATATCTCTACCTACAACTCAAAATTTTTCTGAACTCGATTAGAAACTATATATATATTTAATCAATGCGAATTGTATGAATTTTTCTGCAGAGGATGAACAAGAGGCGGCTTCTCGCCGCCGCCGCCTTGCGCCGCCAAAGCAGCACAAGAAGCAGCCCTGGGAGCCTTCCTCGACATCACCCTGCAGCCACAAGCCTGGCTGGCTCCATAGCTCTTGCACGTAGTCTTCATCATCGTCTTTCTCTTGAAAGGGCTCTCCTTCTTCGGCAGGTCCTCCAAGGTCCTGACCACAGAGAGGGACGTGTAGGATTGTGATTTCCCCTGATAGTATTTCGAAAGCCCTCTCCTGCAGCACAAATCGATCCATGTTCAATCAGCTTTCGTTCTTAATTTCTGATCAGCCTGCTAATTAAGAAGCATGCGTCGGACTTACTTGATGGGCAGTTGCTCCACCAGAGTACTAGATAACCCATACAATGGCTCATTTCGATTCGTCTCCGCATGATCTCCGTCGTCGTCGGAGTTGCTTAAAAGAGAGTCAGAATCAAAGAGCTCTTCGTCATCTTCATCATCATCATGCTGCTGTACTCTTTGCTTGAGATCTTCACCCATACTTAATTCCTCTTCGATCTCTCCTAATGGACACTTAAGTCCTAAATTCGCTAATTTGGTGAATATATAGAGAAAGGATGACTATTTGGAAGTGGAAATAGAAATGGAATCTGGAAAAGTGAGATGGTGTTCCCTTTCGCCATTATTGTCCCCTTTGTCGATCACATTCATCCATATCCTTTGCCTGCACGTCAGTCTTCTCCCATGGTCGATATATTCACACAGTCTGACGTGAGGAATCGAGCCACCGGGCAAGCCGCCCCCCCCCCCCCCTTGTCTGCATGCTCTGGTCTTTTGCAATTAGCTGGGGATTGGATTTGGAGAAGCAAAACGAGATTTTGCTTGCGGTGGATTTGGTGGATCCCGCACAGATCGCATAGGTCGCATAAGATTTTGAGAAGTTAGGGCCGGCTAGCTATTTGACAAACCACAGCATGCAGTCCAATTGGCTGAATTTGTTTGTTAATTAGTGGGTGATGTTGGCAATGGAACGTGAAATTATGTTGCCTGCCGCTTCTGCCGGGGAATGAATGGGCAGAGTCGTTGAACGACCAGATCCATGTATGACTGTGCCTTTGAATTCTTTGCGAGCTTATCCAGAAGATAGGAGACATGATATAGGATATTGATTTCAGACTGTGTTAAATCATAATTGATGAATTTGCACTGTTTTTTTTAATAAAAACAAACAAAAACCTAAACCTCAAAATCTTTTCTCCGAAAAAATTTGATAAAAAGAGAAAAAAAGATGGCACTATAATCTCACTTTATACTTTAAAATATATGCCTATAGATCTAAATTAGTAACGGTTTGTTTTATGCTATTAATGAAAATGTATCCGGATCCGCTATCTAATACATTATTCACATGCAGGAACCAGATTTAAATGGGCGACCAAAGGATTTTTAGTCCTCTGCTGTATCAATTGAGCTACCCTGACTATTTCTTTTACCTGGGCAAAGCTGAGATCTTGACTATATATATATATATATATATATATATATATATATATAAAGGAGATAAATATAGATATATAATTGTTAGTTATATGGTGGAGTAAATCTCAATTCATCAATTTCTAAAAATTGACCTGTAATCATTATGTTAGAAATGCCATCGGGCATCGGTCCACAATCTATACTATGTCCTGGGGACATATAATCTTAATTCAAGAGTGAGGGCTAATTGACAAACCATCTCTTAATTTAAGGTTTTAGGTTACATAAAGGAAGAGTTTTTAATTTTCCTATGTCGAGTATCGTCAACTCGGCTTCGTCTATGTCCTTAGAACCAGAAAAACAATACAAGCAAATGAATCTAAAATGAAACAAAAGAATGAAATTGTGACAGGAAAATCGAAATAGCAACAATAATAACTAATCGCAGAGTGGACGAACTCCTATCAACCAATTTAAAATGACATATAGAGGACAAGGGGAGATAAATCGAAACTTTCAAACGGAAGTAAAAAAAAATCAATTTTAAGGGCTGATATGTAATTTGCTTACTTACTCCAAACGAAGACAAAAAAAAAATGTTCCTTTATTATATTAGATTAATTTTATTTCATATTATTGTAATTTTTTATTAATTTTAAATTTATTTAATTGGAATATAGCAATGCAATAGTGAACAATGAATGATCAAGAATTGGTATTTATTTCAATACAGGTTAGGGTTAATATTTAACGGGTATAAAATATTTCGTTTTTGACTTGCCTCATATAAAAGAATATTGTGCTAAACACAATGCCCTTCATGATTTATACCGTGGGATCAGAGTCAGCCTTTAGGGGTCAAGATGGGATTGACGTACTAGGGCCCACCGATGGCGGGCCTAATTTTTTTTTTAAAGTAATTGTTTTATGTTTTTTTTAAAAAATGTAAAGCTAACAAAACAACCCGTGTTCATTTAGAAAAATTAAATTAAATTAAAAAGTACTTAATTATAAATTAACACTATGATTTTTTTTAAAATAAAAGTGTCCAAAAGAGAGAAAAACAGGCACAATGCGTACCTTATCTTACCTTATCTTTCTCTGTTTTTTTTTTTTATTTCTATTTCTACAAATTCTAATATTTCATAATCCAATTTTGATCCTCCTCAAATTCTTCACCCACGTTAATAGTCATGGCAGCCACCATCCCAATTCTAACGTTGTGATTTCCAGCGTTGTCATCATCGCATCATCATGTCATCATTGTCACACATGTTGGATCAAAGGGGAGCTAAAGGGAAGGAGGGAGGGGTGAATAACTTACTTATTTGGATGAGGATGATTTACAATGAAATACTCAAAGGGAAGAACTCTTCAATGTTAACACTTGATTTATTTGGTATCCACCTCCTTAAGATGACTAATCTAAGGATCTGACTCTCTTTCACACATATACTATGAAAGAGCTCATTCTCAAAAATAATCCAGAGGCAGAGAAGCCTCATACAAGTTCACACAAAAAAAAAATATAAGAAGAAGAGGATGAGAACCTAATACAAATGAAATTTTACAAGATTACAACAATGAAATCCTAACTTGCTCTTTTTTTGCTTGAAACCACCTCTTGATAAACTTGAAAATGCATCAACACTTCACTCTAAGTCTCCAAGAACTTGTCGTGTGTAGTTGAGAAATTGTGAACGAGAGAGACTTGAAACAGTGCTTGTGTCAACACTTTTAAGGCCTCTTCGGGTACTTTAATCGCTTAAGACATTCTTAAGCAATTACCACGTCAATAACCTGCTTAGAACGACTATATTTTTGAACCTTAAGCGATTAATTCAATCTTTTAAGAGGGGCGGGATCGATTAGCCTGATCGATTCCACTCCATTCTGCTTGATCACGAGAAATGCCATAAGCAATTAAGCTTCCTTGCTTACCACAACTTTTATTTTGAACAGAAAAGACCTTAAGCAATTACTCTAATAGTTTAAGTCATGCTGAATCGATTCACCATATTGATTCAGTACCATTCTGTGCTTTCGAAAAGAACAACTCTTAATCGATTAAGATTATCCCTTAATCAATTACCACATGCTGAATTGCTTAGTTTAAGCGATTTGGCAACCCTAGCTCCTAGACTTAAGTCCTTGCTCAATATTCGATCAATCGTGACCTGTTAGAACTCCTCATTGTCTAGCATCCGGTCATCCTTGACCTGTTGGGACTTCTCTACCAAGTGTCTAGTTAATCCTTTGGCTCACTTAGACTTTTCTCCTCATGCCAAGTGTTTAGTCCTCCATGACCTACTTGGACTTCCAAACACCAAGTGCCCGGTCAAACTTTGACCCACCTAGATTTTTCAATATCTGACTTTACACACCAGGACTTTTCTCCATGTAGCTTCACTCACTAGAATTTTCTCACACGCTTCACTCACTAAGATTTTCTCATTGTCTAGCTTCACTCACTAAGACTTTCCAATTGTCTAACTTCACTCACCAGGACTTTCCAATTGCTTGGCTTCACTCACCAAGGCTTTCTATCTGCCTAGACTCACTCACCAGTGAAGGATCAAGAAGAGGGGGAGGGGGTGAATATCGTTCTTTTAAAAATATTTTCTTTTTGTGTTGATTCGTTAAATAAATATCAAAGTAGCAGCGGAAGTTAAACTAGAAAAGATAGGCAAGTTCGATTACTTGGTTCGAAACCAGACTCCTATTCCAAGACCCACAATCTTTAATCACACCTTTGAGCAATCCCTAATAGTCTTCTTTCCAAAAATTTCAGAGAAGAAATAACCTGTACAAATGATGTATAGGATAGTAACAAGCTACTATCTTAACAAAGCAATATAAGCTTTAAAGTATACCGACAAAGATGAAAAGTTGAAGCACGGATCGTTGGAGAAGAGTCATTGCAACTTGCACACGTAAATAAAGCGTAGTAGCAACAACATTACAAACAGAGAGAATGAGAATGTTGCTCAGAAAAAGTTGATCATGGCTCGGATCTCAAGATATTCTTTTATAAGCTGTGTTCGGTCGACTGAAAACACATTCGGTCGACTAATCTCCCTATCAGTTGACTGAACATGCATCTTTCCTTATTCTTTGAGATCCGATCTTCCATTAATTGTATTTAATGTTCGATCGACCAATCACCTTGATCGGTCGACTGACCAATCTAATTTCCTTCTTCACTGAGATTTGAATCTAACATTGTGTATACCAAAAATAGGTTCAATTGACCGATCCTTAGGTTTGGTCGACCGATTAACCTAAATTCCATCTTTGCTCTACCCGATCTAAACCATGCCACATCATCTTGGTTCGGTCGATTGAATCTCTTGTTCAATCGAATGATCCTTCAAAATATGTAAAACAGGGTTAGTTCCACATATATAAAAAATATTCTTGCAATATAAAGTTAGCACAGAGGTATGATGCATGAGTAAGAAAAGACAGTAAGATATGTCTTGACCTCAATTTAGAAATTTTCTGGTTTCTTCAGTTGAGCCAACAACCTAGTATTTGTTCCTTCCCGGAATACGACCTTCCCGTTGCTCCACTCCAATTGCTTACCTCAACCTACTTGCTAAACATCAGATCTACTAGACCTGTTTAGACTTTCGCTCAACATCGGATCGGCTCACCAGGACTTCACCTCGATATCAAATCCTTCATACCTATTGAGTCCATCTGCCAAGTGTCAGGCCCTTGACCCATCTAGACTTTTCTGCCTGGGTTCCACGATCTATTAAGACTTCCCTGCCTAGCCACGACTAAGGCTTTCCCGGTTGTGTAAACAATCTGCACACTTAGTCAATTCATCAGGTTACAACAAGACTTAACTTGAACATTTGATAATATCAAAACTCAGCTTCGATTCTGGTATACCCTATACCTACAACCAGGACTTTCCGCACTAAGTGTTCCATCAACATTGATCCACTTGATTTTTCTTCTTCTGCCAACCATTCCGTTGGTCTTGCCCTTTTCTAACCTCCAGTTATGATTTTTTCGGTCAAGTATCCAATCAATCTTGACCTACTTGACTTCTCTCTCATATTAAACTGGTCAACCTTTGACCAGTGGACAATTACACCAACAATCTCACAAATGGACAATTACACCTGTAATCTCCATATATTGTCAAATATCAAAATTTAAGCTTGAATCAAATTGGTCAACTTTGACCCATAGACAATTGCACCAACAACATAATCACCCACCGACGCTACATAGTAGTACACGTGCTTAGACTCTTCGAGACTTCAATTTAGGTAGAGTTTTCTTGCTTGATGCTTGTTGATTTAGTTTCATGCGTGATTAAATGAAAAATGATTTAGCTTACTCAACTTGATCTCTTTTTATTCTAGTAAAATTCCTACTTTAATAACTATCTAAGTTTCTCCTTTGCTCCAAATATCGCTATAATAGTTCAATAATTCAATTTTATTATCAGTTCACATATGAATCTAATTCCTTATTTTATCATTTACTAATATTAGTCATGTGGAATATAATATATTATTTGGTGCAATCTATACGATCGATGCACGTGAGAGGAGGGGGGGGGGGGTGAATCACGAGATTTTTAAAACTTTCTTTTCATTTTAAAATCAAGTACGTAGCGGAAATATAACTAAGTAAAAAAGGAAGCAAAATGGAAAGAAGCAATGGCTAACATAGGTTCATTTTACTTGGTTTGGAGTCTTCGACGACTCCTACTTCAAGGTCCGCGCTCATTGAGTGCTTTCATTGGAAAATCACTATAAGCTCGGAATGATTACAAAAGTTTAAGTACAATGCAAGAAAAGTAAAGTTATACCAACAATAAAAGAAATCGAAGCTTGGTTACATGTTGTTGGGGCATCCTTTAGGTGTCGTAGGAGTCTTCTGGGAGTAGCATACAAGTACAAAAGTTGGAGCGAGTGATGTTTGAAGACTCTAATCGAAGTCCTTTTTATAGATCCTTTCCGGACGCCTGAACCACCTCAGACACCTCCAATAAGGCCTAGGACTCCGCTGACGTATCCTCTTTCATGCGCTCAGACCACCTCCGGGCGTAGATTGCTGACGTGTCTCCACCTTGGCGAAAATCTATCGTCGAAAATTTATCCATCTCCAAACACTCGGACTTGTCCGAGCGCCTATCAACATCTGCCACCTTAGCTGGGTGCCTCCCTGGGTTCGGACCAATCTGTTAGAACCCTGGGGTGGTTTTGATGTGGTCAACCAAGTTCAGCTAGGTCTTGTTGTATTTGATCATTGTGTCTAAGTGCGCAGAAGCTTAGGAAAATAAGAAGTCGAGCGGAAGACGCAGCTAGCGAGAATGGTGACACGGGAAAAGAGTCAATGGGCTCAGTGCATCTGAGAGATTAGGCGAAGGAAAAATCCTTAGTGGAGGTTAGGCAAGGCAAAGTCATAACTCGATGATTAGGAAAGGGTAAATACTTAACTACGGTTAGGTAAAGGAAAGTCCAAGTGGGTCAAGGAGGATCGCACGTTGGCAAAGGGAAGTCCATGTTGGTGTAATTTGCACTAATGATCTAACTCAGATTTTGATGAATGACAAGTGGATTAAAGTTAGAGTGTTTGTGATCTAATTTCTTTACCAAGTGTGCAGGAATTGACAGGTCTGGAGGACCTGACATGAGGCTAAAATCTAGCTAGGTTGCAGGACCCGATAGTTGGTGCGAAGTCCATATAGGTCTGCAGGACCCGATATCTGGTAAGAAGTCTTGTTGGGTCTGCGGGATTTGACAACCAGTTGAAATCTAGTTGGGTCTACGGATTTGATAACTGGTGGATCAAAGGCAAGTCAAACGAATACAGTTGATTAGTAAAAAGTAAGCAACTGGAGGAGAGATCCAGTGAGGATGTGTTCTCGGTAGAGAAAACAATAGGCGTCGGTCCAGCTTAAATCCATTTGAGAAACCTAAGCTGAGACCTTGACTAGATTCTGATTTTGGGGAGACAAGATCTAATTAATGCTACTACCTTATTGTGTTAACTCTGTTTATAATTTTTATGTTTGGACTAACTCTTTTTTGCAGGAAAGAGAAGGATAAAAAAAGGCTTGTCCAGGAGCCCAAACTTTGCACATTTGTAGTTAGTTGGGGCGCCCGGACCAGCTTCATCGGGCGGGGTGCTTGGCCAAGCGGGGTGCCTGGATAGACACCCGAGTGGTCCGAGTGCTCGAAGCTAGTTCAAGCGCCTGTACCAGAAAATTTATCTAGAAGCTGAATTGGAGCTCGTCGAGTGGCTGAGCCCACGCCAACGGTCCAGGCATCCGGAGGGGGTTCAGACACCTGGAGGTGGATAAACTTTGTGGATGAAGTTTCTACAAGAGCTCGCTATGTCAACATAGTCTAGGCGCTAAGGAGGGGATCCAGATGCCCAGACGGGGCTATAAAAGGAGCCTTTGATCAACAACTTCACAACAATATTTGCTATGACTTTCATATTTGCACGCTGCTCTGAAAAGACTCTGATGACAACGAAAGGTTGCTCTGAAGTTTGAAGAACGAAGACTTCTTCATATTTGCTTTTTGTTTGTCGATAACGTTTACATTTTAGGTATTGTACTTAACCTTGTAAATGCATTTCGAATTAATAATGATTGTCCATCGAAAGAACTCTCACATGTAGGTCTTGGAGTATGAGTTGACAAAGACTCCAAACCAAGTAAAACTACTTGTGTTAGCGTGTACTTTTGTTCTCTCTCTTTTCCGCTACGTGACTTGTTTTAAATCGTGATTTTATATTAATGTTATTCACCCCCCTCTAGCGTACTTACTTTTCTACAAGTGGTATCAGAGCCAAGTTGGTTATGAATTGGTGCAACCACCAATCAGGCAGGAGGTGACTTTCAAACTCTCTTTTAATTTTTCATTTCGATTTTGAGATTTTCGATATAGTCCAAATTAGTGCAATTACCTTTTTGGATAAGTCTTCTCGTTTCTTTTTGAAATATCTTGAATTGGTGCAACACCAATCAGGTCTTTTCTTTTCCCTCACACTACTTATCTCAAGACCAAATCTTGACAATATTTTTAAGTTTCTCTTTCAGAAATTAATGGCCCAAAATGAGGGATGCAACACCGTTAGTCCCCCCCTCTTCAACAGGGACAACATCCCATATTGGAAGAAGCAGATGGAAATGTACCTAAACACTGACATCGATCAATGGTTCACCATCTGACGAGGATACAGGGTGTCGGTAGATGAAGCAATAAAAGTATTGATCGACCCAAAAAGATGGAATCCAGAAGATAAGAAAAAGGCCCAGATTGACTCGAAGGTAATGAACACAATCCAGTGCAGACTTACAAAGGGAGAACTAAAATGAGTCGACCCATACGAGAATGCGAAGGAGCTATGAGATAAGCTGGTTGAATTACATGAGGGCACAATCGATTCAAAGGTAACCAAGAGGGATTTACTTTTGAATAGTTTATTTAATATTAAAATACAAGATGAAGAAACGGCTACTCAGCTACATGCAAGAATCAAAGATATTCTGAACGAACTCCACCTAATCAATCACCAACTAGAAAACAGGGATGTAATCAGGTATGCCTTGAACTCTTTTCCTCAAAATGCATTATGGATATCTATAGTAGATGCCTATAAAGTTTCAAAGAACTTAAATAAATTAAAATTAGATGAGCAATTTTGTGAACTTAAACTCTACGAATAGACTAACTCAAAGCAAGTCGAGAAAGGCGTGGCTTTTCTTGCAGGTCCATCAAAAGAAATGAAGACTAGAGCTCGAGTCAAGCCTGAGTCGGAAGATGAATTTGACTTAGAAGTCGACGAAGAAGAATAACTAGTGAACATGGTCAGAAAAATATTCACTAAAAGGAAGAACAACTTCACAAAGGACTTACAAAAGGTAATTAAATCAAATGACGTGAAGATGAAGATCACATGCTACAGGTGTAACAAGAAAGGATACTATAAGAACGAGTGCCCAAAAATGAAAGAGGACAAACCCAAGACAACCAGAAGAAAGAAGACACTCAAAGTGACTTGGGATGAGTCGTCATCCGAAGAATCATACTATGACAAATCAAAGCTACACAACTACCTTGCGCTGATAGCATCCAGACTAGAATAAGAAAGTATGACGGAATAAGACTACGAGTTCGAATACAAATCAACCCATGAGTCCACACTCGTTTCTGAATGTTTGAACGAGGTACCATTTATCTTAATTGCTAAATTCTTTAAAATAATTACATGTCTTAATAAAAAATTAATTAGATTTGAAAAATAAACTAACACACTCCTTAAGGAAAATCAACACCTTAAGGAACAACTTAACTCCCAAACAAAAAACACTAATCCAACTCAAGTCAAAATACTTGAGAAAGAAAACTCTAAACTAAAAATTGAAATAGTCAATATAAAAGAATTGTTAGAAAAATTCACAATCAAATCTAAGTACCTAGATATGATACTTGGATCTCAACGAGTTGTATATAATAAATCCGTACTCGGATACAAGTCCAGCTCAACAAACAAAGCATTAATATCACTTATAAGCCAAAATAAGAAACTAACTAATGCTTGGCTTCTGAAAGCTTGTCTAACCAAGTAAGTAGGACTCAATCAATTTTATGTACCTAAAAATAAAATTCACTATCTAAAACTAAATCAAAATAAACTAACTAATTCAAACCTAAATCTAAAATGTAAAATGGAATTAAACAAATCAAATCGAAAAATTAAATTTAAATCAAGTAACTACAAATTCAATTTAAATACAAGTTACAATCAAGTTTATTATAACTATAAAATCAATCGACATAAACCTAAAACTTAACTTCAAATTTAATAATTCAGGGGGAGGCTCCGTATTAATTGGTATCTCTAAAATAATAGTTTACTAGGCTGGGTAATTAGGACTAGCTTAATTAGGGATAAAAGTTTAACTTGACAAACAACACTGGAGAAGTTTTGGATATAGTAAGTTAGGGAAACTCTTACTATGCATGCCTAGGAAGATATGCTTTCGACCTGGTGCATTGTTTTAGTGGAACTAACTTATTAATCATAGCTGGTTAGACCAAAATTTTGTACTAAGTTTAGTGGACCTATTTGAAAATTTTCAAAGGTGTGATTACTCTAATAATGTCTAGGTGACTCACCATAGCTTGGATATTCATCCAAAAAATATCTGCTTGTTGAACCTAAAACTAAACTTGAATATAACATAAGTTAAATCAAATCTTAAAATCCAATTTAACTCATCTCACAAAACCACAAGATCCCATTATCTGAAAACTTAGGCTGTGAGATGAATAAAGATAAATTAAAATTATACTTAAATTTAAACTAAATTAAAATTAAACTAAAATTAAATTAAATTAAATTAAATTAAATTAAATTAAACTAAAATTAAAATTAAACTAAAATTAAACTTAAATTAAAAATTAAAAATTAAATTAAATTAAACTTAAACTTAAATTAAAATTAAAATTAAAATTAAAATTAACTAAAACTTATACTAAAACATTAATTAAGTCTAACTTAAAATCAGATCTAAAACACTACTTCAACTTACTTTAATTAAAGACAAACTTAAAGTTTACTTAAATTAATTAAATTAACTAAATTAAATCATAAATATTAATTAAACAATTTAATTAACTTAAATTTAAAACTTAATTAATTAGTAATTGATTAATTTAAAATGACTTGTAACTAAAGTAATACCAGTTAAATAATCAAACTTAATTAAAATTCAGAAATAATATTAATGAATATAAAAGAATTATTCTATCTTAGTAATTAATTCTTTTTAAATTTGTTACATTTGCAAACTCAGTAAAATAATTATAAGTAAATTTTCTTTCTTGAAAACTAAGACCTTATGTTAAGGGGGGAGAATACTTGTTCAAGTCATTTGCATATTTCAAGAAAAACTTTTTTACTTATGTTTTAAAAATTTTTCCCATTTCTTTAGTGTTGCAAAATTATTTTGGCCTTAGTCTAAATTGATGTTGAGTTTTTCGGACTGCGAAAACCGCTTTTTCGCGTTGCGGAAACCCCGAAACCCCCACCACTGGATCCGTGCGAAGGAAAATTAAAACAAAATACGAGTACGAGTTTCTAAAGTCTAGATCTACACTAGATAAGAGCGTTACCCTCGATGCGATGCCCTTCGCTATCCCGTTAGTTCAACGGTTTGCCGGATCTCAAGATTGTCAAAGTAGACAACCCTCTAGAAGTATCCACACGAACAAAATTAGGTGGAGAGGACCAAACAAAGGTGTGCTAGCACCTATGGTGTTCGGCCAAGAAAGGAGAGGGAGAGCTTGAGGAAGAAGATGATGTAAATGACACTTGAATGAAAAATGAATTCATTCCCTTCACAAAAGTGGCCGGCCACTTTCACAAAAGTGTAACCCCCATTTTGCATTAAGTGTGGCCATTAAAGAGTTTGTAACCTCCATGAGGTGGCACACACATGCGCTAAACATGATGATGTGGCACCTCATCATTGGCCACTTAATGCCAAGTCACAAATGATATGGCATAAAGTCAAGTCAAACTTGACTCTTCCTCTTCCTCTCAAGTCAAGTCAAACTTGACTTAATCTCTCTCATGGTTGATCTAATCCAACCATTTAATTCAAGCCAATTTAATATAATGAATCTAATTCATTTAATTAAATTGATTCAATGAGTCATAATCTAAATTATACTCATTGAACACATGAATCAACTTGAGTCCAACTCAATTAGCCCAATTAGGACTACTCTTAATCCAATTTGATTCATCAAATGAATCTAATCCTCTTGGTTCATCATATGAACCTAATCTCCATCTAATTATCCTTAGTGTGTGACCCTATAGGTTCTTATAACGTTGGCAATGCCCCTAAACCCATTTAGGAGTATAAGTAATGAGCGATATCTAGCAACACATCATTACTACCCAAGTTACAAGAATGTCGAGATCCAACATCACATTGTGACTACTAATTGTGACTCCTCACAATATATGACAAGTGTTAGGACCAAAAGTAGCTAGAGGGGGGGGGGGGGGGTGAATAGCTCGTCGCGTTCGCTCGGTGCTCGGCGTTGCTTGTTCCTTCAAAGATGTGCAGCGGAAAATACAGAAACAAACACACAACGCTAACACGGTTGGTTTTACTTGGTATCCACCTCACAAGAGGTGACTAATCCAAGGATCCACACCAACACACACACCCTCCACTAAATAAAACTCTCCTTTATGGTAACTACCAAGGGCGGAGAAGCCCTACAAGACTCAATACAAGAAGAGAGGGAAAGGATACAAGAAATACAAGCTTACAAGCTTACAATGAGTATAAACCCTAACCCTAGCTTCTCTTCTTGCCTTTGATCCGCCTCTTGACTTGGAAAGCTTCCAAGATCCTTCAAGAACTGGCGATCTGATCTTTGAGAGCGCTGTGGAGGAGCTGGCGAGTAATCTGGAGTGAATCGGAGAAGATCTGCCGCAGCCATCACACGGCTATATACAGCGCCAACGGTCGGATCCCGATCGATTCGAATATTCCCAATCGATCGGGGAGGCTTTGGATCGATCCACGGATCGATCCAGAGCGCCTCTGTGCTCTGGAAACGCGCCTGGATCGATCCACGGATCGATCCAGCGCTTATCGCGCGAAGCAGCCGCGTCCCAATCGATCCACTGATCGATTGGGACCTCTGGATCGATCCACGGATCGATCCAGAGCGCCTCTGTGCTCTGGAAACATGCCTGGATCGATCCACGGATCGATCCACTGATCGATCCAAAACTTGATTTTGTCCAAAACCAAGTCCCAAACCTCCCAAACCAACATCCGGTCAACCTTGACCTGTTGGTATGTCATGCCTAGCATCTAGTCACTCCCTTGACCTGCTAGGACTCCCTTACCAAGTGTCTGGTCAATCCCTTTGACCCACTTGGACTTTTCTCTGTGCCAAGTATCCGGTCAATCCCTTTGACCTACTTGGACTTTTCTTTCATGCCAAGTATCCAGTCAATCCTTTGACCTACTTGGACTTCCCAGCACCAGATGTCCGATCATCCTTGATCCATCTGGATTTTCCCTTGCCTGGCTTCACTCACCAGGACTTTCACCTAGCTTCACTCACTAGGGTTTTCCATCTGCCTAGCTTCACTCACTAGGACTTTCACCTGGCTTCACTCACCAGGATTTCCATCTGCCTAGCTTCACTCACTAGGACTTTCACCTGGCTTCACTCACCAGGATTTCCATCTGCCTAGCTTCACTCACTAGGACTTTCACCTGGCTTCACTCACCAGGACTTTCATACTGCCTAGCTTCACTCACTAGGACTTTCACCTGGCTTCACTCACCAGGATTTCCATCTGCCTAGCTTCACTCACTAGGACTTCCTTCTGCCTGGCTTCACTCACCAGGACTTTCATACTGCCTAGCTTCACTCACTAGGTCTTTCATTTTGCCTAACATCCCAGTTAGGACTTCCCAGTCAAGTATCCGGTCAACCTTGACCTACTTGACTCTTCTTCAATCAATATCTTATTGTCAAACATCTAAACCCAAACCAAGACTCAGCTTGGTTACCCAGGTCAACCTTGACCTGAGGGATATTGCACCAACAATCTCCCCCTTTTTGATGTTTGACAATACCACAATAACACTTACAATCCCATATGTAAGTTAGGCTAATCCCATAGCCTCCTTCTCCATGCCACTAGGTAATGAAAGCATAAATTAAGCTCTTCATTCTCCCCCTAAGAGGGCAAACTCCCTCTAGGTAATGAAAGCCTAACTTACTCCCTTTCACGAGTCCTTTCATTCTCCCCCTATGACCTTCCCATAGGTAATGAAAGCCTAAACTTAACCATACATTCTCCCCCTAATGGCACACATCAACCCATCGTTGGCCACACATCAACTTATGCTCCAATTCTGGGCACACTTCAACAAATCCATTTGTTGAAGACTCTCCCCCTGAAGAGTTGCTCATCGTTGTTCACAACATCACTCGTTGTGATCAACACGATAATGAAGGTCCCATACCCTTCATTTATCCTTAACTTCTCCCTCAATGTAGACAACTACCCAACCTTGAGCATTATCTACCACTTGAGTGTCCACTTGAAATAATGAGGATATCCACTCCCCATTTCTCCCCATTTTAAGTTTAAATGCTCAACCTTGAGCAAGTTCACAACAGAAGGTTAACCACCTTCCAAGGTTCATGAAAAATAATTTTCATGTCTTTAAAGAGTCCCTCCCCCTAAAGACATGGTGGTAACTTCTGTCATTGCACCAACAATGACTTGGAATCCCTAAACCTTTAGGAAACCCAAATTTTAGAAGTTTTGAGGTTTACATGTTCAATATTTGAAACAACCTCAATCTAAACTTCTACTTAGTCTTCGTTAGCCAATCCATCCTTGTTTTCAACATGAAAACACCCTTTGTATGTATACAAATGTATTTAAGGGGTTTGGAATGGTTACCTAGACTCAAAGGGGTTCAAAGATGCTGAAATCAAGCCTTCCCAGCCAAAATCAGCAACTTGGATCGATTGGAGTTGGGTTCCAATCGATTGAACCTTTCTGAATTGATCCACTGATCGATTCAGACTCCCTGGATCGATCGGCTGATCGATCTAGCGAGCTTCTGCTCGCGGGAATTGCCGTTTGAATCGATCCATGGATCGATTCAGGAACTCCAATCGATCCATGGATCGATCGGAGCTCTGATAGTTGCTGAAATTCCATTTCAGTCAACTTCAGAAACCCCTAAAAAATTCTACAAAAATCCAAAAATTATGAAATTTCGTGTAGACATTATTTAGGGCGTTTACTATCATGGAAAAATAGCTTTTTATGAAAATACATCATATTTTCAAAGATTGACACAAACTTGAAAACTTGCAAAAATTTTAGTGTTTTTCTTCAAGTTTGTGTCTAACTATTCAATGGTGATTACTATCAAAAGATAGCCTTCACCAAGGTTTTCCAAAAACATTTTAAAAACATTTTCAAAACCAATATCCCATCACATTCCTTGGGCTTAATGCACATGACTTGTACATTAGCTTTCCCAATGATGGGAAAACACATAACTATGTGTTTTGATGAATTTAAAACTCAAAAGAATGCACTAAATCAACATCTTGAGTTTTGTTCATCTTCCTAACATCTCACTTGTATCTATTGTGGACAAAACACATACAAGTCATCTTAGAGGTCTTTGTGAGATGTAGATTTTGATTTTTGCCCTAAGCTAGGGATCATGCATATTTATCTAGGCATTTTAGAGATATTAGACATCCACCTAGAATGTCACTTGTTAATAAGGGTTGTTAAATGTCATTTGTCCTTAGTTACAAGGAATTAAACTTAATGCATGATTATGTTATGGCATACATCAAAAGAAAAATAATTGTCAAAAGAAAATATCCTATTACTACATGATGTATGAATGTCATGACATGGTATTTTTGGATTTTCCATAATAAAACATGAATGTAAAAACTAGACATGATGTCATGGCATACGATGGACAAACAATCATGGCAAGATTTAGCATAAATAAAATATACCTAGATTAACTATCTAAGTATCCTTAAAATCTTTGCTAAACTTACGACTTAAACCTAGATTGCCCTAAAGTGCTTCAAGAAAATGCCAAAACCTAAATTGGCATTTCTAATTTCCTTGATTAATGTATGCCAATTGAAAATAAATATGTCCTCAAATGTTGGCATATCCCATTTTTCCACAAGAGTAGCACTTTTAAATTAAGGCTTAGTTTGCCTTTAATTTCCTAAGAACATACCAAAATCCCAACTTGGTAGTTCTTGTGTTTTCTCAAATTTGTGCCACTTTAAAATAAAATCAATACTTCTCCAATTTGGCACATTTTACTCTTTCAAGGAGTAAATAATAATTCCATTTCATTTTCAAAGGTTAACAAAAACTTTGAAAATGCTCCTTGAGTGTCAATTTCCTCAAAGTTGGGTTAACTACCCTTCTAATTGGAGTTGACACTCTCTAACCCATCTATGGGGTAGAGAAGATGCTCCTAGGAACCCAACACCTATTGGTGCTCCTTGGATGCTCTAGGTACTCACTAGGGATAACTTCCCTAGATACCTTCCTAGTGACCTTGTTGGGCTTCTTAGAAGCCTTGGTCACATTTTCTAGGTCAATTCTAAGGATAGCCTCCCTTGTAACCTTGTTAGTGACTTTCTTAGACTTCTTAGAAGTCTTAGTCACTTTGGTTGCAAAGATACTCTTAGGGATGACTTCCCTAGTATTCTTGGCTTGACCACTAGACCTAGGGTTTGTTCCATAACTATATGGAACTCTATGGTAAGAGGGCACATCCTTCTTAGCCTTTGGTTTGTATCCCAAACCTCTATGGCCATTAGATGACCTTTGTGCTCCTAGACCTAGGCTATGCTCATTTTGCCCTTTTAGGATATTTTCCATCCTTTTTAGGGTTCTTTCCATTTTATCAAGCCTTGACCTCAAGACTTGATTTTCTATCACTAAGTCCTTAGTTTTAGATTTTTCATTTGATTCATGAGCATATTTGTTCTTGGGCTTGTATCTAAAATCTTTAGAGTTATTGCCCAAGTGTCTATCTACCTTCCTAACCTTAGGTTGTGTAGTTTTGGCATGTAGGGCCACATGTTTTTCCTTAAAGCCCTCATGCTTTCTATTCTTATGGTAAATTGCATTAAAATGATAAAAATTTGACCTAGCATGCTTTTTACCATTTTGTAAGGGAATAGGCTCAATGAAAGTTACCTTCCTTTTTACCTTAGAGGCTCCCCCTTGACTAGTGCCTCCTTGAGCCGTGACCACCTTCTTCCCTTTGGGGCATTGACTTCGGTAATGCCCCTTTTGATTGCAAGAGAAGCATATGATATGCTCCTTGCTCTTCTTCGTTCCGGGGATGGTCTCCTTGGGCTTCTCCTTGCCCTTTTGTGTCACTTGACCCTTTTTCTTGGCCAAGTTGGGACACTTGCTCTTGTAGTGCCCACTTTCCCTACACTCAAAACATATTATATGATTTTTATTTTTAATTGAAACATTTATACCTTCTTGTGTAGGGGTGGTGCTTTCTCCTCCATGTGATGTGGATGTAGGGGCTTCCTCTTGATCCGATAGTGATGCTCCTCCATTTGATTTTTCTTGACTTGTGGAGGTGGAAGCTTCTTCATCCTCTTCATCTCTTGACCCGGATGTAGAAGCTTCTCCTTCTTCTTGATCCGGTGTCACCAAGGATTGCTCCCCCTCAATCCTAGAGGTGGAGGCTTCATCATCTTGAATATGAAACAAGGAGTATGCTCCCTCCTTGTTCCCTTCGTTGCATTCCCTTGAGGATGAAGCTTCTTGGATCTCCTCTTCTTCGGAGGTTGAGCATCTCTCAACCTCGGAGTCCTCCTCTTGGTCTTGATCCAATGAGTCGCCCTCTTTGGATTCTCCTTGATTTGATACAGTGGAGGGGATCTCATGAATTCTTGCCAATTTGCTCCAAAGCTCCTTGGCATCTTCAAACTCTCCAATTTGTTCCAAGATGTTGCTTGGCAATAAATTGACCAAAAGCTTGGTCACTTTGTCATTGGCCTCACATCTTTGGATTTGGTCTTTGCTCCACTTGATCCTTTTGAGTACTTTGCCCTTGGAATTTGTGGGAGCTTCAAAACCTTCCATGAGAGCAAACCATTGCTCTATTTCCATCATAAGAAAATTTTCGATTCTTGATTTCCAAGAATCGAAGCTTGTAGATGAATATGGTGGAGCCACCCTTGTGTCAAATCCAAGTCCATCTTGGAATTGCATCTAGAAGTTGAGCTTGATAGAATCTTGAACTTGAAGAATTTGCTCCAACTTCTTCACCCTCTAGCTTTTCTTGTTATGCTTGACCCTTCCGGCGATGATTCCGGTGAAGAGCGGCCTTGCTCTGATACCACTTGTTAGGACCAAAAGTAGCTAGAGGGGGGGGGGGTGAATAGCTCGTCGCGTTCGCTCGGTGCTCGGCGTTGCTTGTTCCTTCAAAGATGTGCAGCGGAAAATACAGAAACAAACACACAACGCTAACACGGTTGGTTTTACTTGGTATCCACCTCACAAGAGGTGACTAATCCAAGGATCCACACCAACACACACACCCTCCACTAAATAAAACTCTCCTTTATGGTAACTACCAAGGGCGGAGAAGCCCTACAAGACTCAATACAAGAAGAGAGGGAAAGGATACAAGAAATACAAGCTTACAAGCTTACAATGAGTATAAACCCTAACCCTAGCTTCTCTTCTTGCCTTTGATCCGCCTCTTGACTTGGAAAGCTTCCAAGATCCTTCAAGAACTGGCGATCTGATCTTTGAGAGCGCTGTGGAGGAGCTGGCGAGTAATCTGGAGTGAATTGGAGAAGCCGTGCCGCAGCCATCACACGCCTGCAGCTATAAACGACGCCAACGGTCGGATCCCGATCGATTCGAATATTCCCAATCGATCGGGGAGGCTTTGGATCGATCCACGGATCGATCCAGAGCGCCTCTGAAGCCGCTGGATTGATCCACGGATCGATCCGGCGCTTATCGCGCGAAGCAGCATCGATCCACGATCGATTGGGACCTCTGATCGATCCACGGATCGATCCGAGGCTCTGATCGCTCGCTGGATCGATCCACCGATCGATCCAGGCCTGGATCGATCCATCGATCGATCCGGCACTTTTTGTCCAAAACCAAGTCCCAAACCTCCCAAACCAACATCCGGTCAACCTTGACCTGTTGGTATGTCATGCCTAGCATCTAGTCACTCCCTTGACCTGCTAGGACTCCCTTACCAAGTGTCCGGTCAATCCCTTTGACCCACTTGGACTTTTCTCTGTGCCAAGTATCCGGTCAATCCCTTTGACCTACTTGGACTTTTCTTTCATGCCAAGTATCCAGTCAATCCTTTGACCTACTTGGACTTCCCAGCAGATGTCCGATCATCCTTGATCCATCTGGATTTTCCCTTGCCTGGCTTCACTCACCAGGACTTTCACCTAGCTTCACTCACTAGGGTTTTCCATCTGCCTAGCTTCACTCACTAGGACTTTCACCTAGCTTCACTCACCAGGATTTCCATCTGCCTAGCTTCACTCACTAGGACTTTCACCTGGCTTCACTCACCAGGATTTCCATCTGCCTAGCTTCACTCACTAGGACTTTCACCTAGCTTCACTCACCAGGATTTCCATTTGCCTAGCTTCACTCACTAGGACTTTCACCTGGCTTCACTCACCAGGCTTTCCATCTGCCTAGCTTCACTCACTAGGACTTCCTTCTGCCTGGCTTCACTCACCAGGACTTTCATACTGCCTAGCTTCACTCACTAGGTCTTTCATTTTGCCTAACATCCTAGTTAGGACTTCCCAGTCAAGTATCCGGTCAACCTTGACCTACTTGACTCTTCTTCAATCAATATCTTATTGTCAAACATCTAAACCCAAACCAAGACTCAGCTTGGTTACCCAGGTCAACCTTGACCTGAGGGATATTGCACCAACAACAAGTGCCCTTCTATCCTAGATATCTAGATTGATCAATGTGAGGCATAGACCGTGTCATCCTCTAATCAATCTAAATCTTAAACTCCAAGTAGACTCACTCGATCAAATGAGCTCAATATCTCATATTGACTCATTTGGGCATGGCCATGCACTTCGTGGTCTCACTCTATCAAGAATATTGATGTCGCTCCCGTCATATAGGAGGGATAGATCCCATCTACATCACTCACATCCCTCTGCATAATTCGTTACATACCCAGTAATCACCTTTATAGTCCACCCAGTTACGGGTGATGTTTGACGAAACAAAAGTACATAACTCCTTATGTAGGGATCCATGGTGACTTCAGGTCCAAGGACTAGTAGTCATACTAATAGCCACATGAGAAAGTATATGACACTCATATAACGATCCATGATACTTTCTCATGGCGGGTCATTTAGTATACATTCTCCAATGCATACCTATGTGTCAACTTGATATCTCTATATCCATGACTTGTGAGATCAAGTCATCGAGTTGACCTACATGCTAGTCTTATTGCATTAACATTGTCCCTGAATGTTAATACTCGACTAGGAATGATTAAGAATAGTGTTCCCTATATCATCTCACTATCGGTTCAACTAACCGATTGATATAGGTGAGAACCTTCTACTCAAGGACGCTATTATACTTAGTTTATTTGGCACTAATACAAGTAAGTATAATAACCAAAAATAAATGCCTTTATTTATATAAGAATATGATACAACAAGGCCATAATACAATCATCAAATGATTGGCTCTAGGGCTCTAACTAACAATTGAACCCTTAGAAAGCATAATCATATAGATCTAGAGAACAAACATCTCACAAATACACTTAATTTACCTTGATTATGTATTCAAAAATTTATAATGACGTGAGATGCATATGCCTGTTGCTTGGACTTCATATGCTTGTATCAACACATCAATATAAATCTGGGTGAAAATATCAAAATATAATGATCAAGTTAAGCAATCATTCTTAATAAATAATAAGTTGGATTAAATTTTGCTTAACTTAACTAACTAAATAAACACTACTATTTTTTTATAGATAGTTAGTAACTAACTGATCTGGTGATAAGGACGGGGGACCCTCGTTGGCGGAAGGTCAACGACACGTGGAGGTCAAAGGTCGAAAGATTCAACCCTGAGTCCTGGCCGACCGGGCAAAGCAGGCCGACCGACCGGATGAAACGGGCCGACCGGCCGTGAATCCCCCGAGACGAATGAAAGACAACCCGACTAGGGGTCGGGTTTCCGATGCTCTAAGGCAAAAAGGTTTCAAAGCCGAGCGGGATGTCCGTTCGGCCGGGGCACCAGGCAACAGAGGCAGGAGCAATCCCATCCGAGCATACGACCGGGAGTTCTCCCGGTCGGACCGATACCTACAACCGGCGACAGAAGTAATACGCCTGCCGAGCGGCCGTCCCGCTCGGCCCTGGAATAGACAGGGAACGCAAGAGGATAAAGGAGACAGGGGATAATATCATCCTCGAGACACCTACCGCCGACAAGCAGCAGAGTTGGCGGCCGAGCCGTACACAGGATCATACGGCGGAAGCTTCCACCGTCACATCCGGGATATGCTCAGACAATTACGGAATGGCGTTAGGGGTATTTTTCTGACACAGGCTCGTTAAGGTATATTTGGGGAAGCGTGCTCGCATCGAGAAGCATGTCCACGCCTCCCCGGGGTCCTATATAAGGACCCCCAAACGTCGACGAAGGTATGCGCAAATCTTTACTGTAGCCACATTACTCTGCCTCTCTCGTTGCCTGACTTGAGCATCGGAGGGCCATCGCCAGGAAACCCCTCCCGGATCGGCTTCTTTGCAGGTTCGCCGGAGATCTACACCACCAGTCGGAGACAGCGGAGCGTGCCATGCCCCCAGCGTTCGTTGACTCAGCGCTCGGACATGATCAAATTGGCGCTGTCTATGGGAATACACCTGAATCCGAGCCTAGAAGATGGAAGAAGCTGGACGTCAACTTCTGGTAACGCTCTCTTCCGAGGAGCTCGAAGCACTCGTCCAAGTGCGAGCAGCGAAAATCGTGGAGCAGCAGCAGAAAGCTTAGGCCGAGCGGGCAGCGCAGCAGGCGACATCAGCCTCGGGGGGCCGAGCGCCACCCGAAGACAGGCAAGAGCAGCTCTCAATATGGGGGCAAAATAAGGGACCAACCGACACCCAAATGGGGGCGCCGCCCGCCCCGATACCTTTTCATCGGGCTCTATTCCAAACGCCCTCGGAGGTAGCACAAGCTAATCAAGACAAGGGATCTTCATCGGACGAAGCACCTGTCCGGGACGTCAGGAAAGGAAAGGCACCCTGATCGGACGCGTAACCCGAGCGGATCAACCGGCAGTTTTCAGATGCCATCCTTCGCGATCCACTGCCGAAGCATTATGTGCCCCCTGTGATTGGGGAGTACAACGGGACAATCGACCCAGACGACCATCTGGGTAAGTTCGACAGCACTGCCACCCTACATCAATACACAGATGGGGTGAAGTGCCGAGTATTTCTCACCACCCTCTCGGGGTCGGCGCATCGATGGTTTCGGAGGCTGCCGGACGGATCTATCACAAGTTTTAAGGAATTCTGAACGGCGTTCCTCCATCATTTTGCAATCAGCAGGCGCCACCAGAAGACAAGCGTCAATCTGTTTGCCATCAAGCAAGACGCAAGGGAGCCGCTCCGAGCGTACATCCAGCGCTTCAACCAGGTGGCCATGGACATTCCAACGGTCACCTCGGAAACAATGATGAACGCGTTCACGCAAGGGCTCGTGGACGGTGACTTCTTCCTCTCGCTCATCCGGAAGCCTCCCCGGGACTACGACCATATGTTGCATAAGGCCAACGAATACATCAATGTGGAGGAAGCCCAGGCGGCGAGAAGAAAGGAAGCCCAGACGGACCAACTAGCTTCCGCCGAGCGGAAGCAGCCCGTCAGCCACCAGCCCCCCAGAGGACCGCGAGCCGAAGCCGTCCGTCCTCATCAGCACACTCGATCGCACGCCGTCCAGCAAGTCGCGGCTGATCGGCCCAAGCCCAGGGGGAAGGTATAGACCCCAATGTTTTGTTCACTCCATCAGTCGGTTACTCACAACACTCGCGATTGTCGGAGCCTCCCCCCATCGCTCATCCCGCGCCAAGGAGCTACCGCCGCCAATCGCCTTCACCAGACCGACAACATCGACAACGGAGCCCCGTTCAAAGGATAGAAAGGAGATCCCCCGAGCGGCAGCATCGTCAGTAGCCCGGAGCTCACCATCGGGCGTCACACGAACGACCTCGACCTTCCTCTCGGGAGGAGGAAAATAGGGGCAACGCATCTCGGGGCGAGATCAACATCATCGCCGGAGGCCCGACCGACGGAGATTCCAATAGAGCCAGAAAGGCACACGCAAGGCAGCTGAGGATCCACGCGGTCAGCTGCAGCCAGGAAAGGGCGAGCGGACCCGAGATCAGCTTCGGGCCCAGGGACCTCGAGGGAGTTGAAGTCCCACACGATGACACCCTGATCATTCGAATGGTAATAGCCAACTATACTATTCATCGCATTTTCATTGACACAGGCAGCTCGATCAACATAATATTCAAGAAGGCCTTCGACCAACTGCAAATCGACCGAGCTGAACTACTGCCAATGATGACCCCCCTCTACGGGTTCACGGGGAACGAAATCTTGTCGGTCGGCCAAGTCCGGCTGGCTATATCGTTGGGAGAAGAGCCACTCAGAAGGAAGAGGACCACAAGCTTCATTGTGGTTGATGCTCCTTCAGCGTACAACGTTATCTTGGGACGACCGGCTCTCAACGAGTTCCGGGCGGTCATCTCTACCTTCTGCCAGAAGATCAAGTTCCCAGTGGAAGATCAAGTAGGGGAGGTGCGGGGAGACCAACTGGCGGCTCGAAGATGCTATGTGGAGATGGTCCGAGCCGAATCCAAGTCCGCTCGGAAAGTACCGCGAGTCGAGGTAAATACTATAACCGAGAAACCACCGTCTTTGGTTTATGAAGAAAAAGAGGAGGTGCAGATTGACTCTTCTCAACTGGAGGCCACCACCTTCATAGCATCCGATCTGGAGGAGAAGCAGAAGGAGAAGTTGATCAAATGCCTACGGTGAAACTGCGACATCTTCGCTTGGTCGACCCATGAGCTGCCAGGGGTCTCGCCAAGCGTAGTGCAGCATGAACTTCACGTCCGGCCGGACGCTCCACCGGTGAAGAAAAGGAAGAGGGACTTCAACGCGGAGCAGAATGTAATCATCCGGGCGGAGGTGGAGAAGCTTCTGGAGGCCGACCACATAAGGGAAGTACAATTCCCGAGTTGGCTTGCAAATGTGGTTCTGGTCTCCAAGCCGGGCAACAAGTGGAGAGTCTGCATCGATTTCCGGGACTTGAACAAGGCATGCCCGAAGGACTTCTACCCGCTGCCCCAGATCGATCAACTGGTGGACTCCACAGCCGGGTGCGAGCTGATATGCATGCTGGATGCATACCAAGGCTACCATCAAGTGCCGCTCGCCCGAGAAGACCAGGAGAAGTTCAGCTTCGTCACGGCGGATGACACCTACTGCTACAATGTAATGCCGTTTGGGCTGAAGAACGCAGGAGCCACCTACCAGCGTCTGATGAACAAGGTCTTCAGGGAGCAGATCGGACGCAACTTGGAAGTGTACGTGGATGACATACTTATCAAGTCCTTCCGGGCGGCCGATCTCTATGCGGATGTGGAGGAAACCTTCCAAACATTAAGAAGATATGGCGTCAAGCTTAATCCTCAGAAGTGCCTATTCAGAGCAAAAGACGGGCGCTTCCTGGGTTACATCGTGACCGAGCAGGGCATAGAGGTGAACCCCAGCAAGATAAAGGCATTACAAGACATGCCGCCTCCCAGAAATCTTCGAGAGGTACAACGTCTCACCGGTCGGATAACGACGCTGTCAAGGTTTATCTCTAAGACCGTCGACTGGAGCCTGCCATTCTTCAAGATTCTTCGTAAAGCCACCAAGTTTCAATGGGACGAGGAGTGCAATCGGACATTCGAGGAACTGAAGACTTACCTGAATTCCTTACCCGTGTTGGCAAAACCGACCATAGGTGAGCCACTCCGCATTTATTTATCTTCAACTGAGCATGCTGTGGGCTCAGCACTAGTAAGGTCGAGCGGTGAGGAACAACCTGTATACTTTTTAAGCCATATCTTAAAGGATGCTGAGTCTCGCTACACCGATCTCGAGAAGTTGGCCTTCGCCTTGGTCCTTGCCGCTCGGAGGTTGCGCCCTTACTTTTTGGCGTACACCATTATTGTGATGACGAATAACCCGTTGGCAAGGGTACTCCTGAACCCTGAAGCATCCGGATGGCTCATCAAGTGGACAACGGAACTTAGCAAATTCGACATCCAATATCAACCCCGCTCGGCGATCAAGGCACAGTCCTTGGCAGATTTTGTGACTGAGGTACAAAAGCCCAAGCCCGAAGCTACATGGAAAATATATGTGGACAGATCGTCCACTCAGCTCAGAAGCGGAATTGGGATCCTGCTACTTTCACCTCAGGGAGAGCGGATGCATTTGTCCATCCAGATGGACTATCGGGCAACAAATAATGAGACAGAGTACGAAGCCCTTATAGCTGGACTGCAGGCCGCACGACATGTTGGAGCCAGCCGGGTGGTGATTCACTCAGATTCCCAGCTAGCCGCTCAACAACTCATGGGTGCCTTCGAGATAAACAATGCAAGACTCAGGTTGTACGCGGAGGCTTTTGAAAAACTCAAGACTAGGTTCACCGAGGTGATAGTCCAGAAGATACCCCGAGCGGAGAACCAGGCGGTAGATGAATTAGCCGGGCTCGCAAGCTCGATATCGCCGGTCGTCATCCAGCAACCAATCGAGCAAGTATCCTTGGTAGCGCACATAGACCGGATGGAAGGCCTCACATTCCCGAGCGATTGGAGAACATCCATCATGGAGTTTCTGCGCTCAGGGGCCACATCATCCGATCGGGACGAAGCTCAGCTACTAAAGAGGAGAGCCGGCCGGTTCACGCTCATCGGAGATCAACTTTACAAAACGACGTTCTCCCGACCTCTGCTGAAGTGTGTCAGTTCGGAAGACGCCGAGTACATTCTCTAGGAGGTACACCAAGGTGTTGGAATGTATACTGAAAGCCTAAGCTTTTGTAAACATTTATTTTGAATTAAGAATCACATTTGGTCAAATTATCTACATTTGTTTATAGTTGTTCAATTAATTTATATTGTAGATAACATAGTATGTGGTGTCACATACATAAGATAATGTTTCAGTACCTTATAAATTATAAACAGTAGCTCACGACCAAAATGGAAAGGAACAAACCATTGGAAGGTCGTAGTGTAATTAGGAATTAGTTTATCTTAACTATATAATTACACTAGTACACTTAGAGTGTATTGAGTAGGACCATTAGAGGTCATTTCTTTTATACTGACTTTATAAAGGAACAAAGACCTCAGTTATTATGGAAGTGTGTGCTCTTAATCCTAATATAATAACAAGCACATATATTTGATATTTATTTCTTTAATTTATCAATGGGTAAGATTTAGTCCGATAAATCAATAAGCCCGATAGGTTGGGAAATGATATCACTTATAGTGTGTGTTGTTGATTATAGAAGGAAACTGTGTCCTAGTAATCTAGGTTGATAATGTCCCCAAGATGAGCTCATAAAGATTGTCATGTTAAACCCTACAGGTGGACTTAGTCCGACATGACGATAAGGTTGAGTGGTACTATTCTTGGATTAAGATATTAATTAAATGAGTTATCAGTAACTCACTTAATTAGTGGACATCCGACATCTTAAACACAGGGAGACTAACACACTCATGATAAGAAGGAGTCCAAAAATGTAATTTGGGATTGGTGCGGTAGTTCAATAATAGTTCTTTAGTGGAATGAATTATTATTGATAAAATTAAGTTGTGTGTTCGGGACAAACACGGGATGCTTAATTTTATCGGGAGACCAAAACTAATTTCTCCTCTCGGTCCCTATCGTAGCCTCTTATTTATAGAGTACTATACCCACCTATACCCACCTTCATACCCATGATAAGGGAGCCGACCAAGCTAGCTTGTGGTTCAAGCTAGGGCCGGCCAAGCCTTGATTCATGGGTGGCCGGCCCTAGCTTGAACCCAAGCTTAGGTGCCCGACCCCCATTAAATTAAAAAGAATTTTAATTTTTAGTTTTTCTTATGTGGAAGATATAATTTATTGGAGAGAATTAAAATTAAAATATCTCTCTTAAAAGGATCTACAAAAGATTAAAGAAAGAGATTAGATCTCTTTCCTTATTTGTAGATTGGAAAGATATTTTATTTTTTCTCTTTGTAAAATTATTTACATGTTGAAAAATAAAATTATAGAAATTTCTTTTTATCAACCATGAAGGGATTTTTGAAGAGAAATTTTATTTTTAAAATTTCTGGAAATAAATTAGGAAGTTTTAATTTGTTAATTGAAACTCTCCTAATTTGTCTTTTTGATTGTGGCCGGCCATTGTATGGATAAAGAGGAAGTTTTATAATTCTTCCCAATTAATTCATGTCAAGGAAAGTTAAGGAAATTTTATTATAATTAAATTTTCTTATTTGCCAAAGCTAAGGAATATAAAAGAGGGGGTTGGGGTGCCTTCACAAGACACAACTTCTATTATTCTTCTCCCTCTTTTCTTCCTTGGTGTGGCCGGCCCCTTCAAGCTTTCTCTTCTCCTTGTTGTGGATGAACCTCTTCTTCCTTTTGGAGATCAAGTTGTGGCCGGATACAAGTTTGGAGAAGAAGGAGAGAAAGCTTATATCCCTTGGAGCATTGGTGGTGTTTTCTCTTCATCCTTGGAGGTGCACTTGAGTTGGCCGAATCTTACAAGGAGGAGAAGAAGGTGCTTTGGTGGTTTCTCATCTCGGAAGTGTTAGAGTGTATACTAAAAGCCTAGCTTTTGGTATAAATATTTATCTAGAAATAAGAATCACATTAGTCAAATGTCTACATTTATGATAAATGTAGTTGCTCAATTAATTTATATTATAGATAACATGGTGTGTAGTGTCACACACAGAAGATCATGTTATTGGTTCCTTATAAATTATAAACAGTAGCTCACGACCAAAATGGAAAGGAACAAACCATTAGAAGGTCGTAGTGTAATTAGGTATTAGTTTATATTGACTATATAATTACACTACTACACTCAGAGTGTATTGAGTAGGACCATTTGAGGTCGTTTCTTTTATACTGACTTTATAAAGGAACAAAGACCTCGATTATTATGGAAGTGTGTGCTCTTAATCCTAATATAATAACAAGCACATATATTTGATATTTATTTCTTTAATTTATCAATGGGTGAGATTTAGTTCGATGAATCAATAAGCCCGATAAGTTGGGAAATGATATCACTTATAGTGTGTGTTGTTGATTATAGAAGGAAACTGTGTCCTAGAGATACTAGGTTGATAATGTCCTCAAGAGGAGCTCATAAAGATTGTCATGTTAAACCCTGCAGGTGGACCTAGTCCGACATGGCAATAAGGTTGAGTGGTACTACTCTTGGACTTAGATATTAATTAAATGAGTTGTCAGTAACTCACTTAATTAGTGGACATTCGATATCTTAAACACAGGGAGACTAACACACTCATAATAATAAGGAGCCCAAAAATGTAATTTGGGATTGGTGCGGTAGTTCAATAATAGTTCTCTAGTGGAATGAATTATTATTGATAAAATTAAGTTGTGTGTTCGGGGCGAACACGGGATGCTTAATTTTATCGGGAGACCAAAACCAATTCCTCCTCTCGGTCCCTATCGTAGCCTCTTATTTATAGAGTACTATACCCACCTATACCCACCTTCTATACCCACCAATAGGGGGCCGGCCAAGCTAGCTTGGGAACCAAGCTAGGGCCGGTATAAATTGGGGTGGCCGACCCTAGCTTGAACCCAAGCTAGTGGGGGCCGGCCAAATTAAATTAAAAAAGAATTTTAATTTTAATTTTTATTATGTGGAAGAAATAATTTATTAAAGAGAATTAAAATTAAAATATCTCTCTTGTAAAAGATCTACAAAAGATTAAAGAAAGAGATTAGATCTCTTTCCTTATTTGTAGATTGGTGAGATATTTTATTTTCTCTTTAAAATTATCCACATGTTGATAAAATTAAAATTATAGAAATTTCTTTTTATCAACCATGAAGAGATTTTTAAAGAGAAATTTTAATTTTAAAATTTCCGGAAACAAATTAGGAAGTTTTAATTGTTGATTAAAACTTGTCTAATTTATCTCTTTTGATGTGGCCGGCCATTAGAGATTAATTGGGAAAATTTTATTTTATTTTTTTCAATTAAATCATGTCAAGGGAATTAAGGAAATTTTATTGTAATTAAATTTCCTAATTTGCCTAGGCCAAGGAATATAAAAGAAGGGGTGAGGGTGCCTTCATGAGATACAACATCTATTATTTCTCTCCCTCTTTTATTCCTTGGAGTGGCCGGCCATCCTCTTCTTCTCTCCCTCTTTGTGGTGGCCGAATCTCTCAAAGGCTTGGAGCTCTTGTGGCGGCCGGATACTACTTGGAGAAGAAGAAGAAGAAGGAGAGAAAGCTAGCATCTCTTGGAGCTTGGTTGGTGTTTTGTTCTTCATCCTTGGTTAAGCTATTTGTGGCCGAACCTAGCTAGGAGGAGAAGAAGGTGGTTGGTGGTTTCTCATCTCAGAAGATCGTTGCCCACACAACGTCCGAGGTTAGAAGAGGAATACGGTAGAAGATCAAGAGGTTTTTCTACAAGGTATAACTAGTAATTTTCTTTCCGCATCATACTAGTTATTTATGGAAATAATACCAAATACAAGAGGCTTACGTTCTAGTATTTCGAATATGTTTTTCGAAGTTGTGTTCTTTTGTTTTTTTTTCCCTTGTGATTTGATTGTTCTTTTCGGTTAACCTAAAGTTATTTTAGGAAATTAAATATTAGATTTCTATAAAAGGTTTTGTCTAGTCGGTGGTGGTTGCTCCCATATCCAAGAAGGCCACGTGCCTCGCCACGTCAGTACTGGGAACCAATTATGGAAATTAATATTTAATGGAATTAATAACTTAAGGTGATTTGGGTCGAACGTGTTAAGTTCCGCAGGAGATCCAAGTCAAAACCTAAAAGAACATATAGATTAATTTTTGGATCAAACATGTTAAGTTCCGCAGGCGATCCAAAATTTAATTTAAAAGAACACATGGTAGCTAGGAAAAGGTTCAGACCTTTGTACAAAATTTTTGTACAGTGGAACCTCTAGGTTTTCCGAGTAGCAACCAACAATTGGTGTCAGAGCTAGGGTTTTGCCTCTGTGTATTTGGTATTAGTTTAATTATGCACATGTCATACATAATTTAGGCAGGTTAATAGTAGGATGTGCTAACTTTGTGGATGCAGGATCCAACTATTATGGCTTATAGTTATTATGTGTGTGATTGGACCCTTGGACATGTCAAGAGCATTTTATTGTGTGTGCATGATTGTATTATAAAATACAGCAGGAGCTGTATTTAGTTTTATTAGGATTTTATTTTTTGATCTAGTTACATGTACATTCCTTTTATGGAATATAGGATCGATGTATGTAAATTTTATTTTATGTTCGATCTAGTTTACATGTACATTCCTTCGAGGAATATAGGATCAAAATGTAAAATTCTATTTATGTCGCGGATCGAATCTTGCAAAGCGTGGAACCTTCTAAGGACCAGAGGCGCAGCGGAATTAGGAGCAAGATGGATGCGACAGCTAGACCCGGTGGCAGTGGCCAAATATGACAGTAGTTTGGGATGACAACACACGGAGGACAACAAGAGATAAAAGCCATAATAGTTAAAAATTAGATTTTCTATTTATTGCTGTTATATTGTGCTGTGTGTGTATGTTAGTTTACATATTTAGTAGGCTAGCATAGTTAAAATTCCTCATTTATAAATAACTAAGTGGGAGAGGGATTTTTAAGTAAATCCCATGGTCTCCATTACTGGTTTGTAAGTGATGCAAACAAGCTTGTGCGTTGGCTCTGAGTGCCTTCCTCCATAACGGATGAGCTTGTTTGTGGATCACTAGAATAGACTTCCATTTTTGGATGACTATAGGAAGTTAATTAAGAGCGTGTGATCTTCCCCAACGGAAGGGGCATAATCTTATTAATGGACTTAGTGTCAAGTAATGGTATACACTTAGACACATCTAATAGTATCATCCCCATCGGAGTCACTGCTATTATTTGTGTGACCAAATGATACCAACTATTAATTTTATTTGTCAAAAAGTTAGGTTGACAAGATAATAAAATTAATGGGTTAAAACCCTCCTTTTACAAATGTTGAATTTGTATACGTCCACACTAACGTGGCATGCAAAATTCACGATGTTTGAGGTGTTGATGAATTTAAATAATATTGTTTAAGGAATCAATATTTTTTTTTAAATTCAAAAGTTTTTGACCAAATATTTGATCAAAGACAGATCAACTATTAATTTTATTCGTCATAAAGTAAAGTTGACGAGATAATAAAATTAATGAATAAAATCTCCTCTTCGATTTTGTATACGTCCACACTATCGTGGCATACAAAATTCATGGAGATTTTTAAGGAGTTGATCTTGACCAAGTATTTTTTGTGATTCTTAGGATTTAAAATGTTTGTCAATCCCCTAGTAGTCATACTATAAGAAAGACTTAGTAATCCCAATTGTAATGATTGGAAATAGGACTTGGACATTAAGGTAGACTGTCTTCTTAGAACTAAGAACAATATAGGTGTATTTAATTCATTAGTTGAAACATGTTTAGTGGTGTTATCTACCAGAACCTGGAGTGTAGATACAGATGCCATTAATCATGTCCGCAATTCATTGCAGGGTTCCAGGAAACCCAGCAACTAAATAAAAATTAAAACACCGTCTACATGGGCACTACTGTAAAAATGGTAGTTGTTGCAGATGTTTATCTTTTGATAAGAATAAAACATGGATTTTTGAGTAATTGTCTTTACGCACCAAGTTTAGAAAGAACTAGTTTTCAATTTCTAAACTATTCAAAGAACTTGATATTCTGCCTCTTTTAATAACAAAGTTGTTATTAAGAAAAAGAGGGAAGTTATCTGTTCTGGTACGTTGGTTGGCAATTTATAAATCCAATAACTCTCACGATGCAACAAATGGAAATTAGTAACACATCTTCTAACTTTAACAGAAAGTAACCTTCGAAAATGAACCAATTATATCTTTGGCATCTAAGGCTAGGTTATATTAACTTGAGTAGGATTCATTGGTAGCTGATGAACTTTTGGGTTCATTAGTAGTGGAAATCTTTCCAACCTACGAGTCTTACTTGGAAGGAAAAATAACCAAGAAGCTTTTAAGTCTAAGGGGTATGAAGTTAAAGATATATTGGAATTGGTTTATTCTGATTTGTGTGATCCTATGAGCATCCAGGCAAGAGGTTGTTTCAAATATTTCATCTAGGCAACTATTTGAGATACAGATATATTTACTTGATGTGCCGCAAGTCTAAGTGCTTTGATTAGTTCAAAGAGTACGAGGCTGATGTGGAGAAACGACAAAGTAAAAGTATCAAGACACTACGGTAAGATCGTAGTGGCAAGTACCTCTTGGGAGAATTTAGGAGTCACTTATCAGAAGTAGGGATTCAATCCAAACTAACTGCACTTGGTACACCTCTACAGAATGGTGTAGTAGAAAGAAGGTATAGGACTCTTATGGAAATAAGTAGATTGATGATGAGTTATTTTACCAAATTCATTTTAAGGATATACTCTGGAAACGGAAGTGAACATAGTACCTTCCAAAGTCAGAACTCTCTACTCATATAGAATTGCTGAATAGGCGTAAGCTTATTTTGAAGCATATTTAGATTCGGGTAGTCCAGCACATATGCTGAAGAGAGACAATGATAAGTTGGACAGGAATTCATTTGTTTGTGGGTTATCCTAGAGAAATGAAAGTAGGTTTATAGTCTTAAAAATCAGAAGGTCATTGTTAGCATCAATGACCAATTTTAGAAAAAGGACTATGTAATAAACCATGTGCCCATAAGAAAACTTGTTCTTAAGGAAATAATAAAAGACATGTCTAATCTAGTACCAATTGTACAAGATGAGATACCACAAGGAAACTACAACACGTATCACAAATGATATACAATTGCAGAAAGTGCCTTGTCATAGTGGGAGGGTTGTTAGGCAACCTAAAAAGATTCATATTTTGGGAGAGTTTTTGGACTCGATCCCTGGAGGACATGAACCTGATCTCTGGACATATGACGAAGCACTCCAAGATAAAGATGCAATATCTTGGCAAAGAGTAATGAATAACAGAATTAGAATATATGTATTCTAATAAAATCTGGAAGCTTGTAGAACCACTAAATGGTGTAAAAGCCTTTGGGTATAAAAAGGTCTATAATAGGAAAAGAGGGATAGACAGGAAGGTAGAAACTTTCAAAGCAAGGCTAGATGAAAAAGGAAACTTTTTCACTGGTAGCCATGCTTAAGTCTCCGGATTCTTTTATCTATTTGGTAAGTGGATGTCAAGACAGCATTCCTTAATGGAAGTCTTGAAGAAAGCATCCATATAAAGCAACCAGAAGGGTTCATTGCAAAGGGCTAAGAGCATCTTGTGTGCAAGCTCAATCAGTCTATGGACTAATACAAAGCTTCAAGGTCTTGGAACATCCAGTTTATCAAAGTAATCCAGACCTTTGGATTCATTTAGTAACTGGATAAGTCTTGTGTATACAAAAGGTGTGATGGAAGCGTGGTGATATTTCTTGTACTATACGTAGATAACATTTTTGGTAGTTGGAAACAATATCAAAATGTTGTCAGAAGTAAGGGTATGGTTGTCCAAACAATTCGATATAAAGGACTTGGGAGAATGTATATATTCTTGAGATCAAAGTAATAAGGGATCGCAAGAAAAGAATATTTTACTTATTCCAAGCTTCATACATCGGAAAAATCCTTGCTCGTTTTAAGCATGCAAAACTCCAAGAAAGGTTTCTTACTTTTTTAGGATGGAGTAACTTTATCTAAAGATATGTCTCTGTAGACATCAAAGGAGATAAAGGAAATAAAGGCAGTTCTTTATGCTTCGGCTGTCGGAAGCCTAATGAATGCTATGCACGAGATAAGAAATCTATTTTGCCAAGGGCATAGTTGGCAGATATCAAAATAACTCTGGACAAGGACAGTGGACTGCAGTAAAGCATATATTGAAGTACCTTAGAGGCACTAGAGATTATATGCTAGCTTACAAGGCAGTTAATTTGGTCCTAGTGGGTTGCATGGATTTTGGCTTCCAATCGGATAGGGATAATAATAAGTCAACCTCGGGGTTTTGTGTTTACTTTAGGAGGTAAAGTCATAACTATGGAAGAGTGATAAGCATAGGTGTTTTTCTGGACTCCACCATAGAAGCTTAGTATATGGCAAGCCTCTGAGGTAACCATAAAAGCTGAATGACTCAATAACCTCAAGATAGACTTAGATATGATTTCTGGTTTGTCCAAAGATTGTTACAATTTATTGTAATAATGTTGGTGCAGTAGCAAACTCGAAGAAACCATAAGTCTATAAGGCAAGTAAACACAATAGAGCGCAAGTACCACCCAATACGAGAAATCGTATAAACGAGGAGAAGTTGTTGCTGCCTAGATTGCATCAGGTGATGACCTATAGATCCTTTCACTAAGGTCCTTAAGGCAAGAGCTTTTGATGGGCATGTTGAAGGGTTGAGAATCAGATGTATGGCAGCAGATATGGCAGCTTAGTCTTTTAGTATAAGTGGGAGATTGTTAGAGTGTATACTAAAAGCCTAGCTTTTGGTATAAACATTTATCTAGAAATAAGAATCACATTGGTCAAATGTCTACATTTATGATAAATGTAGTTGCTCAATTAATTTATATTGTAGATAACATGGTGTGTGGTGTCACACACAGAAAATCATGTTATTGGTTCCTTATAAATTATAAACAGTAGCTCACGACCAAAATGGAAAGGAACAAACCATTAGAAGGTCGTAGTGTAATTAGGTATTAGTTTATCTTGACTATATAATTACACTAGTACACTCAGAGTGTATTGAGTAGGACCATTTGAAGTCGTTTCTTTTATACTGACTTTATAAAGGAACAAAGACCTCGGTTATTATGGAAGTGTGTGCTCTTAATCCTAATATAATAACAAGCACATATATTTGATATTTATTTCTTTAATTTATCAATGGGTGAGATTTAGTTCAATGAATCAATAAGTCCGATAAGTTGGGAAATGGTATCACTTATAGTGTGTGTTGTTGATTATAGAAGAAAACTGTGTCCTAGAGATACTAGGTTGATAATGTCCTCAAGAGGAGCTCATAAGGATTGTCATGTTAAACCCTGCAGGTGGACCTAGTCCGACATGGCAATAAGGTTGAGTGGTACTACTCTTGGACTTAGATATTAATTAAATGAGTTGTCAGTAACTCACTTAATTAGTGGACATTCGATATCTTAAACACAGGGAGACTAACACACTCATAATAAGAAGGAGCCCAAAAATGTAATTTGGGATTGATGCGGTAGTTCAATAATAGTTCTCTAATGGAATGAATTATTATTGATAAAATTAAGTTGTGTGTTCGGGGCGAACACGGGATGCTTAATTTTATCGGGAGACCAAAACCGATTCCTCCTCTCGGTCCCTATCGTAGCCTCTTATTTATAGAGTATTATACCCACCTATACTCTAGAGTCGGACCGACGACTATAAACCCCCGGGCTTGAAGACCGTCGAGCGGCGACGTTAAACTCTAGAGTCGGACCGGCGACTATAAACCCCCCAGCTTGAAGATCGTCTCACAGCGACGTTAAACCTTAGAGTCGAACCGGCGACTATAAACCCCCCGGCCGGAAGAAGATAATAAAAAGGTCGACCTGTGAGTCGAGCGGCCGATCGATCAAGTTACCAAAGGTACTTCGCGAACATCTAACGGAAATTCCATTTAAAGAAGTGGGTGTGTTCAGACGAGCGGCCCAATTATCAAAAATACTTCGCGAGAGATTCCTTTGGAGAGCAGGACGAGAGACGATTAACGAGAAGGAAAGGTAGGGGACGCGAACGACGGTAGTTCGCGATCCGATCAGAAGACACAGGTATGGGCGATTTAACGGAAAAAGAGAAAGAGTAAACTAACAAGAAGACGACATATCCTCATTAAAATTCAGGCCATTAGAGCCGGTCGGAAGGATTACAAAAAACACTATTCAAGGAAATCATAAACGGTCTTCAGGATGGAAGAAAGGAGCGCCGCGTAGTCTTCTGCCGGGATGGTAGCGGAGTTGGGAAGCTGACCCTTGGACTTCAGATAGTCCGTCGTGGCGGCAATGGCCAGCTCAAAAGGAGTATACATCCGCTCGCAGACCTTCTCAGAAAATTCGTTCGAGCGGATGTGCTGCAGCTTCAGGGCGGCGACCCGGCCGGGCTCGGCCTCTTGATACTCCTTGAAGGCAGCTCGGGAAGCTTCAAGAGCCTCCTGCAAGGTCTTCAGTTCGTCCTTATGTTTGATCACCTCCCCCGAGCGGCTCGCCTTCTCGTCGTCCAGCTGCTCCATCAACTCTTTAACTCGTTGCTCCAGGCCTCGCGTCTCGACATTTTTCTTCTCTAGATTGGCGATGACCGTCTTTTTCCGATCGGTTGCTAGGCTTATTTTCCGATCAAGTGTCTTGACCTGTCGTTCGAGTTCAGCCAGAGTATGGGCCCGGTCGACCGTCTTCTTTTGCTCAGCCTCCAACAAATCTTGGGTCTTTTTGAGCTCTTTCTGCAGCTCGGCATATGAGGGGCCCTGGGAGGCCGGGCCGCCCGAACTCTTTAGCCTCTTCAGCTCTTCGTCCACCATGGCCAGCCGATTGGAGACAGTAATCTCCTCCACCCATCTCTGACATAAACAAGAGTATTGATAGCCGATCGGAAAGAGGGCGTAAAGGACTTCGGAAGAAAACACACTTACCTCAGTGGCCTGCTGCATATGGCTGTTGGCCAGTTTGCCGAGCGGAATCATCGCGACACGGGCCCGAGCATCGGCCCACATCTCGGCGAGGGGCCCCTTTATGGTGATCATATGCTCGGGCGCGGTCGGTCGATCAGACTCGGGCAAAAGTTCCTCGGTGGGAAGATGCAGGGTGGCCCTGATGGTGCGGCTCCGACCGGGAGACGTGTGAACAGATGCAGAGGGAGCAGAGGCCGGGGCGGAGAACTTGGACAAAATAGCCGAGCGCTGGACCCGACGGGGGGCGGGTGGAAGAGTGCTGACCGGCACAGCCTCAATAGGGTTGGTAGGCAAGTTTAGTTGAGACGGAGTCCGATCGGAGGATCATGCCTCTACCATTGGAGTTTTCCCTCGAGAATCGGATCCCGCCTGCTCGGATACACAAATAGCAGAAGTAGCCGACCGCAACGGTGTCTCCGTCCGGTGGCTTTTTTTGTCTGAGCGAGCGCTCGTCTTCCCGATCAGAGCCTTCTTCTTGGACGACCGTTTCCCTGTTGGACGTAGCGCCTCCCGTCACCTCCAAGAGGGAGGCCTGAGCGGTCGACTCTTCTGCATTTGTCTCGCTCTCACCCTCGTGAGAGCCAATCGGGGTGATGCCCAGTTGCTCCATCTCCTTGGCGGCGGCCGCCTCAAGCGCCTCGGCTTTCCTCTTCAAAATCCCGAGCATCACGGACTCCATGACGATATTTGCTGCAAAGGAAAAAGAAGAAAATCAGTTAGCACTCAAAGTACATGTGCAAGTGAAATTCTTACCGAAGCTGCTCGGAAGTGGAGTGCGGCTCGGACTCAGGCCGAATATATACAGCACGCCTTCAGGCAGAAGCTTGTTGATATCGAGCTTCAGATCGGCAAGCATGTTCGTGGCCTCAAGATAGTCCGGTCGGGTCTTAAATCTTTTCAGCTCAGGAGAAGTAGGTGGTCCGACCTGCCATTTGGTTCGGAAGAGAGCCCACTCGGGGAGACGAAGATAAAAGTAATACTCCTTCCAATGTTTATTGGAGGAAGGAAGTTTATCAAAGAAGACTAGACCGGGCCGAGCCTGGAATAGATAGGTACCTAGCTTGGACTGCTTGGGATAATAAAAATAGTAAAAAATTTCCGGTCGGAGAGGGATGCGGTGTATCTTGAACAGTACCACCACTCCACACAAAAGGCGAAAAGTATTGGGAACTAATTGGGCGAGCGGAAGACCAAAGAAGTTGCAAACGTCGGCGAAGAAGGGGTGAAGAGGAAACCGCAGACCGGCTGTGAATTGGTCGCGGAAAAAACAGATGGCTCCGCTCGGCGGTTTGTGAGGCCGAGCGGTTGGTGAGTGTAGAATAAGTTCAAAGTCGGACGGAATGTCAAAACCATCAAGCAAAGCCTCGGCGTCCCGCCGGTCGAAGCGAGACTCCATGGTAGTATACCAAGGACCTAAAGTGAGGTTTGCGGGTCGAGATGAACTGGTCATTATCCAATCGGGCAAGAAGGCAAAAGCCAAGAGAATAGAAAATGACACACGACAAGGAGACGATGAAAGGGACAGCGACCAGGAGACGAGAGCTCGACAAAAAAGACGAGGAAAACAGAGAGGAAAGGCGGAGGAACCTTACGAAGAGGCTGGGGATCGAAGGAAGACGGCGGGGAGTCATCGGAAAGCGGAGAATCGGAGTCGCCGGAATGCTGAAGCACCGAAGAAGGTTGCGGGTCACGCGAAGGCAAAGGTGCGGCGGAGGAAGGAGGTGACGACTTTATAAGGTCGGGCCTGATCGGCCTCAACCGTCGGATGCAGGTCACAGGAATCGAGGCCCCCATCGGGTCGTTCATTTCAAACCGCCGATGTCCCATCGGACACATTGCCGAGTCGTACGATGACGCCAGCAAAGGTGCCACGTGGCACCATGTCATAGGCTCGCATTTAATGAGCGCCATTACGACGCACAGAGCGCGTGCTCGGTCTTAATGGGGAGGATTTGCATGAATCCCGAGGAGATCCGAAGGGCGTCAGCGTTGACCGTCGACACGGCAGCAATGCCAGCGCTCAGAAGAGGCTGAGCGGCCGTGAGGAGGAACATTCCGGAGTGGCAGGGCGATGTCATTCAGGCCGACCGACAGTCCAGTCAGTCGGACTTAGCGCCTCCTTCGACTAGACTTGAAGGGGAGGCATGTGATCCGGTGATAAGGACGGGGGACCCTCGTTGGCGGAAGGTCAACGACACGTGGAGGTCAAAGGTCGAAAGATTCAACCCTGAGTCCTGGCCGACAGGGCAAAGCAGGCCGACCGACAGGGCGAAGCAGGCCGACCGACCGGACGAAACGGGCCGACCGGCCGTGAATCCCCCGAGACGAATGAAAGACAACCCGACTAGGGGTCGGGTTTCCAATGCTCCAAGGTAAAAAGGTTTCAAGGTCGAGCGGGATGTCCATTCGGCCGGGGCACCAGGCAACAGAGGCAAGAGCAATCCCATCTGAGCATATGTCCGGGAGTTCTCCCGGTCGGACCGATACCTACAACCGACGACAGAAGTAATACGCCTGCCGAGCGACCAACCTGCTCGGTCCTGGAACAGACAGGGAACGCAAGAGGATAAAGGAGACAGGGGATAACATCATCCTCGAGACACCTGCCGCCGACAAGCAGCAGAGTTGGCGGCCGAGCCGTACACAGGATCATACGGCGGAAGCTTCCACCGTCACATCCGGGATATGCTCGGACGATTGCGGAATGGCGTCAGGGGTACTTTTCTGACACAGGTTCGTTAAGGTATGTTTGGGGAAGTATGCACGCATCGAGAAGCGTGTCCGTGCCTCCCCGGGGTCCTATATAAGGACCCCCAGACGTTGACAAAGGTATGCGCAAATCTTTACTGTAGCCACATTACTCTGTCTCTCTCGTTGCCTGACTTGAGCGTCGGAGGGTCGTCGCCGGGAAACCCCTCTTGGCTCAGCTTCTTTGCAGGTTCGCCGGAGATCTACACCACCAGTCGGAGACAGCGGAGCGTGCCACGCCCTCAACATTCGTCGACTCAGCGCTCGGACAGGATCACTAACGCTTAGACATGTACTAAGGATATTGATAGTTGAATGATTAAATAAAAATATCATATTCGGGGGAATGATTTAATTTCAAATCATTTGTCAAAAATTCTAAAATATTTATTTGAGATTTTTTTTTTAAAAAAGCTTTACCTAGAAAGCATCCCGCTTTAATTTTGAAAGTTTTAAAAAAAGCAGATCATATTTAAAACTTAGAAAATTATTTTGAATCCATACTCTTAAAATTATTTTGAAATATTTTTTACTTGAAAATTTAAAAAATATATTTACTAAAATTGTCTTTGGAAGCGTTTACCTAAAAATTTTGAAAGCATCTTGCTTAGAATTTTTTTATAATAAAATTAATCTGAAAATTTTGTTTAGAAATGTTTTCATTAAAATTACTTTGAAGATCTTGCTTAGAAAATTTTTCTTTAAAATTACTTTAAAAATTTTTATTAGAAATTTTTTCTTTAAAATTACATTGAAAATCTTGCTTAGAAAGTTTTTATTTAAAATTACTTTTACAATCTTTTATAGAAAATTTTTTCTTTGAAAATCTTGCTTAGCATTTTTTTTACTTTGAAAATATTTACTTAGAAAATTGTTGAAAAATATTTACTAAAATATCATTCCTTTATAAATAGTTATTAATAAAATTTTCCTTACAATTATTTTTGATAATCCTTAAATCCTTGAAAAAGTTTGCCTAGAAATTTTTGAAAAAACTTAGAAATTTTTGAAGAAGTTTACATGAAAAATTCTTTGACAAAGCCTTACTTGGAACATAATTTTGACAAAGCTTTACTTAGAAAATGCTCTTAAAAAATATTTATGAATTTGTTTTTCCATTAAACTAAACTCTTGTTCAAACCTCTCCCTAAGTCTGATACATGCAAAGTCTATACTTTCAGTTATGATTTTGCATTTATGTCTGGCATTACTTATCCCATATTATGCCTGTCTTTCTTTTACCTTTGTTTTTTTTATGAATGCCAAAGGGGAGGGTAAGGATTAATGTAGAAAAAGAACAAATAAATTTGATTAAGTAAATCAAATTCAAAACTAACTTAAATCATTTGTTTGCATTTTGCATATCATCTTTTAATATTATCTATCTTTTCTAACTTTAACTCAGGTTGTCATTGGATAAAAGGAGGAGATTGTTGGTGTAATTTGCACTAATGATCTAACTTAGATTTTGATGAATGATAAGTGGATTAAAGTTAGAGTGTTTGTGATCTAATTACTTTACTAAGTGTGCAAGAGTTGACGGTTCTGGAGGACTTGGCACCATGTTAAAATCCAGCTAGGTCCGCGGGACCTGATAGCTGGTGCGAAGTCCAGATAGGTTCACGGGATCCAATATTTTGTGGGAAGACCTAGTGGGTCAAAGGCAAGTCAAGCGACTACAGTTGGTAAGTAAAAAATAAGCAACCGGAGGAGAGATCTAGTGAGGGCGCGTTCCTAGTAGATGAAATAGTAGGCATCAATCCAGCTTAGCTACATTTGAGAAACCTAAGCTGAGACCTTGACTAGATTTTGATTTCAGAGAGACAGGATCTAATTAATACTACTACCTTATTATGTTAACTTTATTTTATAGGGTAATTTTTATGTTTAGACTAACTCTTTTTTTGCAGGAAAGAGAATGCTGAAAAAGAGTCGTCTAGGCACCCGGACTCCGGGCATCTAGAGTTGGTCCGAGCGCTCGGACCAGCTTTATTAGGTGAGGTGCTTGGCCAAGCACCCGGGTGGTCTGAGCGCCCAGAGTTGGTCCAGGCGGCTTGACCAGAAAATTTATCTAGAAGCTGAGTTGGGGTGTGTCGAGTGGCCGAGCTCACATCAACGGTTCAAGCGCCCGGAGGGGGTCCAAGCCCAGAGGTGGATAAACTTTGTGGATGAAGTTTTAACGAGAGATCGCTACGTTAGCATAGTCCAAGCACCCGGGAGGGGATCTAGATGCCCGGATGGGGCTATAAAAGGAGCCTTCAACCAATAGCTTCGCAACAACATTTGCTACGACTTTTATATTTGCACGCTACTCTGAAAAGGCTCCGACGACAATGAGAGGTTGCTCCGAATATCAAAGAACGAAGACTTCTTCATATTTCCTTTCTGTTTGTCGATAACATTTACATTTCAGCTATTGTACTTAACCTTGTAAATCCATTTTGAATTGATAGTAATTGCCCATTGAAGCATTCTCATGTGTGGGACTTGGAGTAGGAGTCGACAAAGACTCTGAACCAAGTAAAACTACTTGTGTTAGCATGTGCTTTTGTTCTCTCTCTTTTCCGCTACTGACTTGTTTTAAATCATGATTTTCTATTAACCCTATTCCCCTCTAGAGTATTTACTAGATATAAGAAAAAAGGTTATTTAATCACAAAAGAGGTTCGGATTACAAACTAAAAGACAAGAAAAATGTGCCCACGTATCATAGAGTTTTATATAGTTATGTAACCAACATTAGGTGTAGGAGTCAAGTCAAGGTTCCAAGGGAAGCTATCCCTAGGGTTAATCTTGAAAGACTACATGACTAAGGCTTTTAAGAAGCTTAGGAAAGTCATAAAGAAGGTTACAAGGGAAGTTATTCTTAGAGTTGACCTAGAGGAGATTAGTGTGATCAAGGCTCCAAAGAAGCTTAGGAAGGTAATTAAGAAGGTCTCTAGGGAAGTTATCCCTAATGAGTACCTAGAACACCCAAGGAACACCAATAGATTTTAGATTCCTAAGAGTGTGTTCTATACACCCTAAATGAGTTTCGAGTGTGTCAATTCAAATTGGAAGGGTAGTTAACACAACCGTGATGAAGTTGGTACTCTAGGACATTTTCAAGATATTGTTACACCTTGAAAATGGAAAATTAATTTTTACTCTTAAGAGAGTAAAATATGCCAAAATTTGAAGATTTGGGTTAATTAAATTGGCACACATAGGTTAGAGGTCAAAGAAATGACAAGTTGAGATTTTGATATTTTCTTAGGGAGATAAGGACAACTTAAGTTTAAATTTTAAATTTTAGCGATTAGTTAATGATACTTAGATAGAGAATCTAGGCATTTTTATGCTAAAATTGTCATGATTGTGTGCCCTATCATATGCCATAACATTATTATTTTTGCATCATATTTATGAAAAATGTTATATGTCATGTCATACACTCATCATTTAGATATGATAGATTTCTTTTTAGAAATATGCATTTGATGTATGTCATAGGCATTAATCATGCATTATTTTTAAATTCTTATAATTAAGGACAACGACATTAATTGACATCCTAAGTTAGATGATCAAAGTTTAAATGCCTAGTTAAAAATGCATGATCTCATAGTTTTAGGGAAAATAAATTTTACATCTCACAAGACCATAGGTTTGACTTATATGTGTTTTTGAAACACATTAGATACAAGTGAGATGTTAGGAGGACGAACAAAACTTAAGATGTTGATTTAGTACATCTTTTTAAAGTTTTAGTATCATCAAAATAATAGATTATGTGAAGTCTAATCAAGGGAAAAGTAAGTGTATAAGTCATATGCATTTAGCCCAAAGATCATGGTTAGAAATTTATTTTTGGAAATCATTTCAATATTATTTTGAAAAACCTTGGTGAAATCTATATTTTGATAGAAATTATCATTGATTAGTTGGATATAGAAACATTGAAGTTTAAATGATTTTCAATTTTGTATCAATATTTGAAAATGAGAGTTATTCTTATAGAAAACTATTTTTCCTTGATAGTATATGATATAAGTAATGTCTATGAAAAATTCCATGATTTTTTGATAATCATATAATTATCTATGATTTTTTAAAATTGAATATGAAATTATTTTCAATAATTAGAAAATTTAGATATAAGTAATTGATTGACTCAATCGATTACCACACCCCAATCGATTAGGGTGAACTTTGCGAGCATAGAGGCTCGCAGAATTAATCAGGTGATCGATTTAGCATGCGTAATCGATTAGGACAATCAATTAACATTGCAGTAATCAATTGAAACCCAACTTCAATCGATTCAGAGAGGCTGTAATCGATTGGTAGCTAAAATCAATCGATTACGAATAGTAATTTTGGCTGAAATTGTCTGATTTTAGTCCATTAAGTCATATTTAGTCAAGTTAGTTAACCATCCCTAACTCTCCAAAGTACTTTGATAAGTATTTTAGGATAATTTTTTTAATGACAATAAGAAAGGAATAATTAAATGAGACTAATTTAGAGTTTAGGAGGAGATTTGGATTCAAAGTTAAATTTTCAACCTCAGAACTTCAACTTTGGATTTTCTAAAGGTTTAGGAACTCCAAATTATTGTTGGTGCAATGATAGATGTTTGGACCATATTTTTAGTGGGAGTTTCTCCTTAATAGTATGAATATTCTTTTAATGATAAGGATTGAAGACAATGGAAGATTGAAAATCTCCATTGTAAAAAATATATGCTCAAGGTTGAGCATATGATACAATGAAAGGTATGAGACTTTCATTGGGTCTCTTTGGACATAATGACTCTCAGTGAGTATTTTTGATGTGTGTCAAAGGGGGAGAAAATATGGAGTTTAAGTTAGAAACTCATATTCATACTTTGGTATGAGATGAAGAATGGAGTTGGGCTAATATGGATTATCTTAACTTAAACATATTGTCAAACATCAAAAAGGGAAAGATTGTTGATAGATTGTTTGGTGCAATCATTCTTAGATCAAGGTTGATTAGTTTGACCAAGCTCAAGTGGATTTGAGATTGAGTTTCGATGTTTGGAAAATCTATTTTGGACAATATGTGAGAAGAGGTTAAGTAGGTCAAGGTTGACCATATACTTGACTGGGAAAATCTTAACTGGAGGTTAGGTAAGGACAAAGTCCTAACTCGATGGTTAGATAAGAGAAAAGTACTAATTGGAGATTAGGCAAGATAAAGTTCTAACTCGAGGGTTAGGCAAGGGTAAATACTTATTACGGTTAAGTAAAGGAAAGTCTAAGTGGATAAAGGAGGATCACATGTTAGTAAAGAAAATTTCAAGTGGGTCTGGGAGGACTGCACATTGATAAAGGGAAGTCCTAACTGTAGTTAGGTAAAGAAAAGTTCAAGTGACTCAAGAAGGACCGCACATTGGCAAAGGAAAGTCTTAACTATGGTTAGACAAAGAAAAGGAGGCAAGAGGAAGATCCAAGTGGGTCAAGGAGGACTACATTTGGTGATCGGAAGTCCAACGGAAAGTTGGTACGAGATGGAAAGTCTAAGTGATTTAAAGGTTGACCGAACACTTAGTAAGGAAGTCTCAATAAGTCACAGTTAATCAAATGTTGGGAAAAGGGAACCATAGACTCAGATCAAGCGTGTTAGGGTTGGACAATCGATTGAGTAATAGATTGACCCTACCCTAATCAATTAGGGTGACTTTTATCCAAGGATAAAAGGTGACGGAATTGATTGAGCAATCAATTCCGGCCATGCTAATCGATTAAGGCAATCGATTAAGAGCTGTGTTTGTTGCGAGAAAGAGAATTGATTGAGGCAATCGATTATGACTTCTTAATCGATTAAGGCCTTTCGCAAGAGAACAAAGAGTTTGGGAATTGATTGAGTAATCGATTATGACTTTCTGAATCTATTGGGATGGCTCACCAATTGATTAGGGTTCGAAAAAAGAGTCGTTCTATAGTCGGATGACATGACAATCGATTAAGGAAAAGAATAATCGACTAGAGGTGTTGAGTGAACCCTAGAAAAGGGTTTTCACGAAGGTTTGAAGGCAATTTCTCTCACACACTCTCCATTAGTTCTTGAGCACTTGGAAGATAAGTGTTTCTACACTTTCCAATGATCAAAAGGCATCTACAACCTACAAGAGATCAAGCAAGGTGTTTATTGTGTTGTGTATTCATTTCCTTATTATATTTTCTTGTTGTGAGCTTGTATGAGGTTTCTCTACCTTGGGATTATTTTTGAAAAGGAGTATTTTTCATAGTGGAGTGTGTGCATTGTGTGAATCCTTGGATTAGTTACCTCAAGGTGATGGATACTAAGTAAATTTGGGTGTTAGCATTGCTTCAAGTTTTTTCGTTGTAAGAAATCAACAAGACGAAATGATTAGAGCTAATCTCCTCTAGTTCTCGGAGTGTCCTAACAAGGAAGGTCAGATGTGCAACATCAAGTTAGATCATCCTCATTAGACTCAACACATGAGACATTGAACAAGAATATAGAAAATTCATATGATTGAAAAATAGCACAAGTCAGAGGCCCAAGAATTTAACATTCATGCCAAAACTAGGCTAGATCAAACTCAAATTGGTGTATTACCAAACCCATGACCCAGTGACTTTGATGGATGATTTTGGGAGAATAGGTAATAATGAAATCATATTTTTTTTATGCAGAAATAAATACTCACATTGATCCGTAAGAAGCTCAACAAACTTGAGATAGCTGAAGCTAATTTGAGTGGAGGTAAGAATAAGAGACAAGCAAGTGAAGTGAAGTGAATTGACCTCTTAAACAAGCTAGGATGTCAACGGAGGTTATCAATGTTATTAGGGTTGCATCTAATATAAGGTAAATTTTAAAAAATAACCCCCTCAAATAATATCATCTACATATAATTTAGGAAAGTGCCCAATTGATTAGAGGATGATAGCTTTGTAGGGATCTTTTATGAAAAATAATATATAAATTCAACAGAAAAAATGATCCCTTAGAGATCAATGTGAATACAGTATACAAACTTTGATAGAATGACCACATTTATTGTGTTGATAGTACAATCCTGACAGTAACTTTGATTTGGCAGATCTCAGCAAGATTAGAATGGCTGTGCCTCTTCGGTATCCACATGGACACGTTCCACGTTTTTTGTACGAACTCAATTTCGAAGAAGAACCACCTTCGATGTGCTAGCAACTTGGATGATTCAGCCAAGAGAAGAACAAAAGGAAGACTAGAATGATTCACATGAAAATGCATTCCCAATAACTTTTTATACTCGTCCAATGAATACAAAAGGTTTTTAATTGCCTTTTGGTCTCCTTTTTATTAATGCTCTATTAATCTCTATTAATGGACATCAATCCTCTTTAGTGGTTGAGTCTAATCTAACGAGTCTAATTTAGATTAGACTCAATCCAATAATCCAATGATTAAATTCATTTGAGTTTAACTCAATGAGTCTAATTTGGATTAGATTTAACCCAATAGTCTTAATTAAGATCCATCATATTTTAGTCAAAATAAAATAAATTCGTCTCCAAATCAATATATTTTTTATGTGTGACCCAATAGGTTCTTGTAACGTTGACAATGTCTCTATTTAAATACATATGCAATGAGTGACACCTAACAATGCATCATTGCTATTTAAGTGATGAGAATGTAAAGATCCGACCCAATTTTTCTGTGTCTATTATCTTATATAACTTAGTCCTTTTATTCTTGATATCTAAATTGATCCATAAGACATAAATTGTGTCATCTTCTTATCAATCTTTATGTTTTTTAATTTCTAAGTAGACTCACTCAATTAAATATCTTAATATCTCTTATCAGTCTTTGTGTTTCTTGATCTTAATGGGCCCACAGATATCACTTACATCATATAAAAGAGATAAATCTCATCTATATCACTCACATCCCTCTGCATAACTTATCACATACCCAGTGATCGGATTTATAGTCCACCTTGTTACAGGTGATGTTTGTCGATACCAAAGTACACAATTTCTTATGTAGGGAATTATAGTGACTTTATATCTAAAGATTATTTATACCAATAGTCACTATGAGAATGTTTATAACACTCATATAACGCAGTATATATTCTCTAATATATACTCATGTGTCAACTTGATGTCTTATATTCATGACTTGTGAAATTAAGTTATTAATTGACTTACATGTCAATCTCAATGTATTAATATTGCCTTTGTATATTAATGCTTGACTAGAAATAGTTAAGAGTAGTGCTTTCTATATGTATCTACAGTCTTCCACTTTGAATTCGTCCAATTAATATATTGTAGACTAGAACCTACTACCCTAGGACATTATTATACTTATTCATCTGACACAGATCTAAAGTAAATATAATAACCATAAATTTTATCATTTATTAATGAAATATAATACAAAAGTTTTCTTGTCAATCATTTCATAATTGGCTCTAAGGGTTAATACTAACAAGATTTACTATAATGGGGTAGATATCAATTCTGGACGGGTGCATGCCTTCGGAGAAAAACTCCTCTCACTTCCTAGTCACTTAGTGGTCGGTTATAAGATGACCCATAATTTACTTTTCTTCGTAGAACTATGGAACAAGTTGTGAGGGGCGCTTAGACTATGGTACTGTAGTAGGATGTCCATGCAGTCTCCCAAACATCTATGATTTGATTCTCAATTGTGATGTATTGTAAGAGATTTTCTTCGAGTGGGATGATAAACATGAGATGTTAGACCGCTAGGCAGCCCAATGTAAGTATTAGTGAAAAACTTTTACAGAAATAAGTTGGTCATCGGTAGAATTAGTTGGCCTAAAGGACTAGATATCTAGTGCTAACTAATAAAAAAAAATAATCTACATGTAATTTGGATTAATGCTTCTGTTTTTTTTAATCTTTTTAGAAGCTAAATAAATATTTAGGAACTAAAATTTTTTTACTGGTTATATTTAGTAAATAAAACATATAAAATATTAAAATTTTATAAATAATTAATTTAAATATTTTAAATTCAAATATGAAAATATAAATATATGAATGAATGATGTCTACAAAGTGAATAAAGAAATTGAAATAATAAAATATTATTAAAATTTATGATTAAGTTTGTTTTATGATTTTCGTAAAGCATGAGTATTCAATTTTATAGAATCTCCTTGGGTTAACACGGTCAAATTAATTAATTAAGTAAAAATATATATTAAAAATAAAATACCTAAAAGGTGATAATTGTTATTATAAGTGTCCTTAAATTACGTAGAGGAAGTTAAATTATAAAATTAATTTATAGTTGAATGTTAAATTAATTATTAGTGGTGAAAGAGATTAATACGTTATTATAAGTATATCTTACTATTTTATTAAAAATTTTCTCCCTTTATTAATTAATTTTGGTGAAACTTAAAATGAATTTACGTTAATATCTTTTTTTCTATTCATACTAAAATTAATTCCAAGGTTTATTAGTAATTCCACAAGCGAAACAATCAGTGATTTAGAGTTCGAGACTCAGCTGCGGTATATTATTATGAATTTTTCTTATCATTAATTTTCTCTGGTTGTTTTATATTAAAAAAATATAGTTCTCTTTAGTCCCACATCTTAGAATTGACAACACTATGATCAAAAAATCTTCTATAAATATTTTAGGCTGACAATGTTAAAAAAATATATTTTTCTTAAATTTTTTTACTAAGATAAGTATAATATTAAATTAAATTAAATTTTTTTCATAGAGAAGTCATAAGGGGTGACACTCGAAAATTCAAACAATTATTCGAATTTTCAAAAACCCAAATAATTCAGATTTTTAAAAGTCATCTATTTTACCCTAATGATTCTACTTTAATATTTTAATGCTAAAATACTTTGATTATAAATGATCAATATGATTTCAATGTATTATATTACTAAGAATATCCACTGTAGTATTACAGCAGTATATACGTATTTTATTTTATTGATACAAATAAAATATAAAATATGTATATATGACACGCAGATTAAAACATTCACGAACACGTTAGATAAGAAAAAAACATATCTATCGAAATTGAAAAAAAAAAAAACAGATCTCGAGTTATATAACAATTAAAAACTCTCGATGAAATGAAAGAGACATAAATTGTATTATCGGTTGATGATCTATCCGTTTCACTGCATAGTCATCATCGTATCACGATATGTTTACGTTATAACTTTTTTTCAGCATATTTTATTTTCTAGTTTGTGATTTAAAAGAGATTTTTTTTAAAAAAAATAAAACATGTATACTTGGAGAATTAGATTATCTAGGATTAAAAAAAATTATTATTATTATTATTTTAACTTATAATACAATCTATAATATTTTTTGACGGACCCTAGCTAGATGGTTGGACCTAAGGCGAAGGCTCATGGGCCTCCCCTTAAGTACGATCCTGATCACCCTAAGCCTAAATACCTAATCAAATTTTCAAATAGTTATTTACATATTAATTAGTAAAATTTATCCAATATATATTCATATAATCTTCGTGCAAGCAAATGGATTTGGGCGAACTGTCGGTGGATTTAGAGGAAAATGATAGCATTTAAAAGTATTGTCTAATTTCTTTAATCATGTGAATGAGTCCTGACAAACGGCACAATATTATGAATGATTCAAGCATTAGAGAGCTATGGAGGGTCTTTAATATATATATATATATATATATATATAATTCAAATATATAATTTTTACGATCCAATTAATTTTAGATATAACTAATATGATCCTATAAAAATTTTTCATTAACTACCATATAAATGAGGAAATATAGATAAATCATAAAAGATGACTCAGTTACAAATAATTTAAACTTCTCGAATGAATCATGGTATAGATTGAAACTACTATTGAATAGAGAGTCTCTCTCATCACTTATCATCGCACTAGAGCTCCGGGAGTCTCAAATGCTTATCCATAATTTTGATGTTCAAAAAATTCATATATTATTTAAAAGCTAGCTATTTGGATTGTCGGTGGACTAACAACTTAATTAGATACCCCACAATATAAAGGACAAGGAGCCCTCACATTATCTTAAGTGTACTAAAGCAAATAATGGAGTGTAGTGTGCTTATGTTAAATGTGCTAAAGAAAAGAAAAGAAATAATAATAATAATAATAATAATAATAATAATAATAATAATAATAAAATTTATATGAACATGACTACATGAGTTAAGCATGCTATTGTCATACGGTAAAAGGTATTTTGTAGGTGGAAGAAATTTTATTCCATAAAAAAACTTCCATATGATAATCTACCAGCAGCATGTTACTATCATGGTTCGTGCCACAAGTGGAAGAGTGCTGCCACATGGTAATCAGTCACTTTCCATGGAGCTGCTATTGTTGTTATATTCAAGTGGAAGGAGATAGGGTTTGGATATAGTTTTCAACCACCTAAACCTTTCATTTTAAATTAAGAATATATAAATAAATCTTTATAATTAATATATTTTATGTTATATATATTTTTTTCTTTTGATACTTCAGCTGACTAATAGACTAATAGATAATCTTTTCTCTCTAATTTGTTTATCTAATAAATTCAAATAATAGCTAAAATATGATTTTAAATTCAAATAATAGCTATAATTCAATTAATTATATACGATTAAAATAAAAAATAAAAATGGGGCACCTGTCATGATGGGGCAGCTGTGATGATTTGACTTTTGCATGGTTTTTTTTCTTACAGAAAGTAGTAAATACAGTGGCACATCTTCTGTGTTAGGACATATATCACATCACTCTGATGTCAAATAGAATAATTGAAGATAATTTTAAATGTGCACATTTTAAATGCTATTTTCGAAACTGTCCAAAATAGAATAATTGAAGATAATTTTAAATGACCCCTAAATTTTAACTAGAACATTTTATTTTAGAATATTCATCGTCCAAATTTAAAGGCGCAAGACCGATCGGATCATGTGACGTCGTAATATAAAATCTTTTAGGGTTTAAAATAAATTAAACGGAACATGCTCACTGAACTTTTCTTTTTCGAGGACAGATCCTCTCGTAAAAAAAATTAAAAGGAAAATACATAAGGACAATAACTATTTATTATTATAGTTGAATTCTCATCCTGAACTAATTATAATTAGTTATAATTTTTGAAATTTATAATTTTTTCATGTTATAATTTAGATTTGGATAGATGATTAAAACTGCTAGCAACAATGGATAAATGGTCTGATAGTCTGACACAGAGATGACATCCGAGGAGATTTGTCAGGAGATTTGCGCTCTTTGCCAAGGGTTCAAAATCTCAAGACCGTTTCGAAATTTCTCTTTTGTTAATGCAACCGTGAGTGCCTATAAAAAATATTAATTTTATTTATTAAAAAACATACATGCTCCTTGACATTTTAAAAATATAATAAATATTAATTTTATTCTAAATTATTTGTTCTCCATGCAATTAGTATTTCTTGGATCATTTTAAAATATTAATTTCTAAATTAAGTTTAGATGAATTTTTCTTTTTAAGAGATTCAAAATTATATTTTAATTTTGATTAGTTAAAATCTATATTATTTTAACAAATTGCTTTAATCAAGGAGTTCATATGGTCTTTACTATCTGGTTCTTCTATAAATTATATTTCAGATCACAATCAAAATTTAGGTAAAATTATGACAGATAAAGACGTCTTAATTGTCAAATAAATACTAAACAAACACTTTACTCGGGACTTTTCATAAAAAAGTCCTTAAGAAAAATATCTATGTTTTTCAATTTGTCAAATTTCTGTTTGTCAACGAGCGGTACACTAAGCAGTATTTCGGAAACTTATTGGGGGGTAAATGCGTATTTCCAATTCAATTCCAGTCAGAGCTAAAACTATAAACTACCTTCTCCGCCGACGAGGAGACTAAGCGGTTGTCTGGCGCCGCTGCGTATTTCTTCTACTACTGCCCTCCTCTTTCCTTCTTGTTGGCTTCGGAGGCTGAGGCGGGGAGATCATCAAAGGCCATGGAGAGCACTTTGAAGGAGCTTAGGCCGGAGGGAGAGTCAGTGATGGATCCCAAGTGCTTGGTCGGCGGAGGCGTGGAGGACCCCTATGGAGAAGACCAGGCCACCGTGGATCAGCTCGTCACGCCCTGGACTGTCACCGTTGCCAGGTATGCTTGAATTGGTAGATCGAGTTAAGTGAAGGTTTTTGTGCTCCCAAATCGACTCAGCCCTCTTTAATCCCTAGCGGTTTTCCGATTTTTCCCTGATCTACTCTTCCGAAGAGTGTATATCATCTATAAAAACCTTTGATGATTGTTTTTTGTTTCTTATGGCTTTCTGATTTGGACGATCCCTCTTCAAACCGACCTTATTTTAGTCAAGTTAATTCGAATTCGAGGGTAGAAGTGAAAAAGAGAGCTTGTCGGTACGGGTCTTTTACCATTTTAGTATTTAATTCGACTATGGAAGACCTTCCAGTAGAGATTCCGATAGCTTTTGATATGTTTTCACTCGGAATTTTTTTTATATATCGAGCTTTTGACCTCCGAGTGATTTTTTTTTTTTTGGTGCAGTTCGTTGCTGTCTCAGCAACATAATATTTTGCTTGTTCAACTTTGATTCTTTTGATTAACGTGATTAAATTTTTTTTTTTAAAAAAAAAAATCCAGACGATGAGGCATCTACCGGATCTTTTCTTGAGCCTACGTGTCCGATATTGTTTTCCTTTTGCGTCGTAATTTTTGGTGCATGTGGTAGCCGATAGAATCACCGATGATAATTTATAGAATAATGACAATTCAACATAAAATAATTTTGTAGTTTTTTTATTGAATCTTCATGAAAATTTTCTTAATAATTCATTAGGAATAATTTTAATGTGATAATGCTATGTTTTAGATTTTTCAATAAATTTATATAATATTTTCTATTGAATCTTCTATGAATTAATGATTACATTTAGTATTTACTGCTGTTAATATTATTTACTTTTAGCACACTTTTTAAATAATTAATTTGTAACAACTTTAATTTGATCTTTAGATTTTTTTCTCATTTTTAGAACAAAGTCAATATGCTTAAGAAAAACTGTAAAAACATATTTTCCTATATAAATAATTTCTCAATTCAAAACAACAGAGCAAGAGTCAAGGTAATACTACTTGAATAACTTTAAGATGCTAATTTTAAAATTCATGTATTATTTTATAGAGAAGTGAAAGATTGAAAAAAAAACACTTTAACTCAATGTTGTCTTATTTTTATATTTGTTTTTTTATTAAATTATCTTTATTATATTAAATTATGATTTTACTTTCAATGTGCAATGTGTGAATGATCAACTAGATTAAATATAAAACATTAAGTGCTTGTTTATAATCACCATCCCTTTTTGCAATTTTTAGATCACCATTTGACTTGAAATCACTGTGCATAATTGATACTAAACACAGAACTAAATTTCTATTAGGCTAAATTATGCAAGTCCATGATTGACAATTGCTAATATATGTCTGCTCTGTTAAGATATTGATGACTCACAAGGTGTAATTTTCCTACAGTGGATATTCTTTGCTGAGGGATCCACGCTTCAACAAAGGGCTTGCCTTCACTGAGAGGGAGAGAGATTCTCACTACTTGCGCGGACTCCTACCTCCAACATGTTCCACTCAAGAGCTTCAGGTTTAGAGGAGTCATTTTCCGTTGATATTCTTGCAAAATCTTATGAAATGAATCTAGTAATTTACATATCAATTATGGGATGGATTTCAGGAGAAAAAGTTGATGAACAATATTCGTCAGTACCAACTTCCACTTCAACGCTACATCGCAATGATGGAACTTGAGGTACTACAAAAAAACATTCTTCCAAGTTTTCTTAGTTGAGAAATTCGATCTGCAGCGCATGACATTGGTCTATGGATGTATTGTGTATTGTGATCACCAGGAGAGAAATGAGAGGCTATTTTACAAGCTTCTGGTTGATAATGTGGAAGAGTTACTTCCTATTGTGTATACACCTACTGTTGGTGAGGCCTGTCAGAAGTATGGTTCTATTTTTAAGCGTCCTCAGGGCCTTTATATCAGTTTGAAAGAGAAGTAAGATATCTTTGCATGGTCATGCCATATTCTTATTAATCTTTTGATACAAACCAATGTTTACTTTATCTTGCAGAGGAAAGATCCTTGAGGTCCTGAAAAACTGGCCTGAGAAGAGCATTCAGGTTATTGTAGTGACTGATGGTGAGCGCATTTTGGGTCTTGGAGATCTTGGCTGCCAGGTCAACTATCTTGTTGTACTTTCAGAATGTTCATCATCATTAAACTGTGTTTGCCCTAAAAATTTGGGGTTGGCTTATTTTCAAAATTTTATGAGTCTAAAGTTGTTTTTCATTGACAATTTTTGGCGGATCTTGTGTGCACCATAGATATCTTTGATTTCTTGTCAGATCTATCCAACTTTTAAAATTTAATCAGGGAATGGGTATTCCTGTTGGCAAGCTTGCTCTGTATACTGCTCTTGGAGGAATTCGCCCTTCTGCTGTAAGTTCTGTTCAGCACCATCGACCCCCTTCATTTTATTTTCATATAGTGTAACATTTTTCTTGGAAGTTAGCATATTTTATTCTGAGGCTAATTATTTTTCTTTCTCATCCTGTGTTTGTTCCAATTATAATTTGTTACCTTTCAGTGCTTACCAATTACAATTGATGTTGGTACGAACAATGAGAGTCTGCTTAAGGATGAATTCTATATTGGCTTACGTCAAAAAAGAGCCACTGGACAGGTAATACACATTGAGCAACTTTCTACTTTGCTATCAACACTTAATTGTACTTCTGTGAAGTGTTTGTTTCAAATGTTTGGTTTTAGGAGTATTCTGAATTACTGCATGAGTTCATGACTTCTGTCAAGCAAAACTATGGGGAAAAGGTTCTTATCCAGGTAAAAAGCCACACAATAATATTCTCATTTGAGTATTCTTGATTTTGATTTTAACTCTCATTTGGAATTTGATTCTAGTTTGAGGACTTTGCCAACCATAATGCTTTTGAATTGCTTGCAAAATATGGAACAACCCATCTTGTTTTCAATGATGACATTCAGGTATTAGTTAATTTAACCTATGAAGCCTACACTATACTATATTTCGTATATCTTGTCATCACTATATATATTTTTTTGTCATTCACTACTATGAGTATGTTAAGCGAATTCTCTTTTTTGCTTGTCAACACAGGGCACAGCTTCAGTTGTGCTTGCAGGAGTTGTGGCAGCTCTAAAGATGGTTGGTGGAACATTGGCAGATCAAACTTTCTTATTCCTTGGTGCAGGGGAGGTCATTCTAAATACTTCCTCCTTATCATAAAATAGTAGTCATTTGGAATTGTAAGTCTCAACACTTCAAAACTCCACTGCCAACAAAATTACTGGTATGAGAACCATATTGGATGACCAAGTTTCTCGCATGCTGCCAATGATGATCCTTGAGATGTTTTAACTTAGTTCTTGTAGTTTATGCTTAAATGCCTAAATTATTCATTTTTATTCACTAGGTAAAATGATTCTACAATTTCTGGAATATCATGTAATCCAATATCCAACACAATTTTCTTGTACTTGGTGTCCAACATTTTGAAAGCCTGTAGTATGAATTATAGTTCACTTCTAATTAGTATCTTTTGTATACTATTGAGGTTTGCCATCCGATATTTGAGTTTGTGTATGATATTTGCAGGCTGGTACTGGTATTGCAGAACTCATAGCTCTTCATGTGTCAAAAGAGGTACTGCAGAAATTATATTTTCATGTCTCTCCAAATAATATCACAAGTCTTGATCTATTTATGAGTTGAGAGGATGTCCTTGTCCAGGTAACTAACATATAGTTTATAAATGTAGACTAAAGCACCATTGGAAGAAACTCGAAAGAAAATTTGGCTTGTGGACTCGAAGGTTAGAGAGAATCCAGCAAGTTTTTGGTTGTTCTCATTGCTTTTTGACACTCATATCTATCAGACTTAACTGATAAAATAATCTGTTTATAGGGCTTGATTGTTAGCTCACGCAAGGCATCTCTCCAGCACTTCAAAAAGCCATGGGCACACGAGCATGAACCAGTCAGTACCCTCTTGGATGCTGTCAAGGTGTGCAATCTTCCCCATGTTTGAATATTTCATTAGCTATCAATGCATCACATTATACAGAAAATGTTCTGAATGTTATTTTGCTACCCTTTTGCATTCAGTATTGATACCGTCTGTTCGTTTTTGTATCACTAATTTGTATCAAACAAATTTCTTACAATATCTAGTCAAATGATCTTCTCTGCATTGGAACTTTTTAATTGCATGAACCCAGCAGAAACCTTGAATATTGAGTGGATTCATTTTGCAGATTATCAAGCCTACTTTTTTGATTGGCTCATCTGGAGTGGGAAGAACCTTCACTGAGGAGGTTGTCAAAGCCATGGCCTCTATCAATGAGGTAGGGCTGTTTCTCAATTTTCCTTAGTGTTCTCCAAGCAATACAATTAGCCACTTCTATCTTTGTTTTTGTTTCCATTTACAAACTACAGAAGCCCATTATTTTGGCTCTTTCGAACCCAACTTCACAAACTGAATGTACAGCAGAGGAAGCCTATACTTGGACTGAGGTAATCCTATCATTAAAATTTAGGTCTCCCAAAACCGTATTTGAAACTAGATGAATAAACCTTTCGACTTATCTTTAATCGTCAGGGTCGAGTGATATTTGCTACTGGGAGCCCGTTTGATCCTGTTGAATACAACGGCAAGACATTCGTCCCTGGCCAGGTTTCTCTTTTACCAACATATCTTCAATTTCCCTGGATCATGTGTGTTTTAGATTTCCATACAGAAGCTAACTTGTTTCACCCCAACTTCTTTTTCCTGCTTCCAGGCAAACAATGCATACATATTTCCTGGATTTGGCCTTGGCTTGGTGATGTCAGGAGCTATTCGGGTGCATGATGACATGCTTCTTGCAGCCTGTAAGTTGAAACATTGATCGAGGGATTAAGAACTGAGTTAGTACATGAAAAAGTGTGCTAGTTGTTGCTTTTGTCATCTAAAATGGTGTCGGTTTGTTTCCTAACCCTTAATTGTCTGGAACAGCTTATGCTTTGGCAGATCAGGTGACTGAAGAGAATTTTGAAAAGGGCTTGATCTATCCTCCCTTCTCCAACATCAGGAAAATATCAGCTCATATTGCTGCGAATGTCGCTGCCAAAGCATACGAGCTTGGTGAGTTTTCTTCATCATCATCATCTGCTGCATTACTCGGTTCCAATATTGCCGACAGCTGACTCAGGTTCTTTCTGTATGATCGATCATATAACAGGTTTGGCAACACGGCTTCCTCGCCCCCAAGACTTGGTTAAGCATGCAGAGAGTTGCATGTACTCCCCCATTTACCGCAGCTATAGATAAACTCAACTCGGTAACAAGTTATCTAGGTGAAGCAGATGCTATTTGTCTTTAATAAAAGCTTGCAGTTTGAAACTGGAGAATGTATCCCTCCAGCCGCTGAAAATAACTACCAGAGTGCTACTTGTCTTGATAAAAGCTTGCAGTTTGAAACTGGAGAATGTATCCCTCCAGCCGCCGAAAACAACTACTTGAGCTGCATATGTTGTTCGATTCTCCTCTCTTTTTTCTTGGAAAACCTTGCTCAATCCCTTGGGGGAGTATGTCTGTAATGAATAAATTTGTGTGCTGGAAAATATCTTCGACTGGATGTTTTCTTATAAAGCGTTGCCTTGAGTTGTCTGGTGACGGCTTTCCTCCTACCTCGCTCGCTCGCCTACTGAATAAATTGGAAGTATAATTTTGTCGGCCTTCAATATAGTGCATCATCATTACCATTAAAGCATAATTTTATGCATTTAATAAAACACCATAAGAAATAGATGCATGTATTCTGATATAGTAATTATAAAATGTATACGTGGAAAACAATGTAATGCCCTTGTAATTTCATGTATTAAATTATTAGTCTAGTATTCATAAGATAAAAATCTCTAGCCTTGGATTAATTAACAAAAAATCAATTCTAAAAATTAAATAGTATACTATAAAGTAAATAAGAGCAAGAATAAAAAGAAACCCACTGCGATACAATAATTAGACCTCCAAGAGCAGATCGAGCCTGAGAAAGCGAACCATCTAGATAGATCACCACTAACATTTCTCAATTAACCTTATGGACTGATGATTTCATCTTTTTATTTGAATACTCAAAGTTGCTAATAATTAAGAGTATGTAATTCTAGTGCCTTTAGTATATCCTTCAGGGAGTTTCCAAAAATTAAAGAATGTCCTAGCATGAATACGACATTGTTGGCAAATAATAGAGGTGTATAAGAGCTACGTTGAATTTAGAAGAATTACTTGAAAACTTAACTAAAATTTAGGTAAATTAATGAACAAATTTATTCACTTTTTGCTTATGAATGTTTACGATTCCGATTCACTAGTATTCAAAAAATATGAAACCGCTACGTTAACAGCCCCACGACAACCCCACGTCGATGGAAGTAGATTCATCAGGTGTTAAGCACATGACGAGCCAAACACAGGTGATGTATTGCCTGAGACTCAAACCCGGACTCACTAGAGTATTTAAAAAAAATGATAATCCAAGTAATCAATAATGGAATTACAGACCATATCAACTTGTACACTGCTTAGAAACTACAAGCAGCTCTCACTACCACATTACAGCAGTCGAGATGAGAGGAAGACCATCTCGGTTGTCATCGACAACGGTAACAGCACCAAGGTCGCTCAAGGGTATGCTGACCTCCTTGTTCTTTGAAGAAATTGAAAACTAGGGAGCAACAGTTTGACCTCTTGGATTTCAACACCATGAGAATAACTCTCAAAGGAAGTAAAGTGAAAGTATACAGGATACAATAATGACCTTGAATTAATATCACTAGAGGATGATTTGCTAAGAGATTCATGGACACTTTCGAAGTCTAGCGAGCAAACTGCAAACTAAAATGTTTGCCTGGGAGGAAATTTGGGAAAAAAAATTCTGTACACCTTTCTGATACAAAGTACAAAAACTAAGCAAATCTACCATTGAGTTTGAAAGAAAATAACTTCAAAGGAGGGTAAGTACCACCAATAACATAAAAAGGACCATGGAGGCAAAGGAGAAACATGAATTATGTCATCAAAAGCAAATAAATATCATTATTCAATTTAACTGGCAAAAAGGATACCACATTCGTCCACAGAGAAGATATCCGTGTCGCCATGGATGTTGGCACTGCATCAGTTGAAATGAACTAGAAGATTTTAGACATCTCTCGTACGTTTCATAAAATGTAGAGTTGTGTTCAAGAAGCTGTGGCACTGTATAATGATCATTATGAGGACCAAGTCCATACCATATATCCAGCCCAAGTCCTGAAGTAACAACCACAGTGATCTAAGTAATGTTTATACGATTGCACACTTGAGCTAACAAGGTAGAGCTCAAAAATATCTCCACCTTAAAATCTTAGCTACAATTCTAAACTAGAGTAAATATGTTCACAGAAAGCACACTGCTGGAGTCATGAAATCGCTTTCTGCTTAAACAAAAAAGAGAAGATCACCATTGCAGAAGATTTGAGGAAGCATAATGGGAAAGCAAAACAAAAAACAAACAAACACATATATACATGGAACTGTATTGGAATCTAAGGTTTATACATCTCTAAGCTATAGAGAGAGATGAGGCAACTGGAAATGCCTGAGACTATGGAGAAAATAGGCATAAAAGAGTTGGTTCAATTTGTTCAAACCAAACCATCCGGCTCGAATTCTATGTTCCAAAGTCACACTGTCCTAAACAATGCAATGCAGAAAAAAGTTTACTTATTTCCAATCAATGTCTATCAACGACCAATTATAATTAATTGTTAAAAGCAATAAGGTCAAGTTAAACGAATGTAACATGCTGTGTCCTCATGATTAATTCAATCATTCAGTTGCACAGAAGAGGTAAATGCGAAAACAGCAACATTTCCAAAAAATAATGCGAACTGTACAGCCAATAAGAGGTCACATTAGTAATAAAGGCATGGAACATGATCTAACAAGATCAGCAAATCAAGCCATGGCCTTCTTAAATAAGCCTTGCCAACACAGTCAACCTTTACAAAATTGGGAAATTATCATCAGATATTAATCAAAATAACAATTTCAAGAAAAGAATAAGGAAAATTTAGCATGTAAAATAATATAAATAAGATGCCAAAGCATGTAAAATGAGTAAAACCACAATGTGCCAATTGGGTTAGAGTTTTAGTGTGAACAGAGACTTCTAGTTTTTGAGGCTTTCATCGGAGCAAATGAATTAACAAAACCTTTAGTTCAATCCTATGAAATTATATGAAAATTGTTGCAATTACCAAACTAATGCACAAGTGAAATATAGTTATGCAGCAAAAGCAACTGACAGTAAAGCAGCCGAAAATAAAACAGCAGTTATAGTAAAATGATCCCATCCACTAGATGGTTAAATTTCTGCAAAAATAAGCAGTTCCAACCTAAATATTAGAACTATACAACCTTAAATTTACTTAAGATGCCAAAAAACAAATATATTTTGATTGCTCAAGCAAAGGGCATCTTCAAAACTTGACAGAGAATGGCACCACTAAGTTGGTTACCACAGCAATAAAACGAAAGGTGCCTTAATAAGGTAATCCTAGCCGCCAGTTGTTGTTGCAATTTGGCAAAAGGTGCTTAATGGTTCTGGTGAAGGTCAGCAACTTCATGAAACAGTGCGGCCAAAACATATGGATGCAATATATAGATTTTTCGCCCATTTCTCCTGGAAGCAAATACAATATTTATATGTTAGGAAAGAAACTAATGGTGATGTTCTTAAGACACAGGAAAGTAACTGCACTCACCTTCACATGTTGGCTAGGAAAAGCAGATGTTCTAAGGGTCTCTTGTGTCTCATCTATTAGTTTCCTTCTAGGTATACTAAGCACCAAGGCAGCCTGGTCACATGTTGCAGCAGTTGCTGTTATGCGATAGCCATTATCCCATCTTCGATGAATACCTTCGCTAGGGTAAAGGAAGTCAAGTTCAATAACCTGAGTATTGAAATGATTTGGTGAGTTTAATTTCTTAGCATGGAAAACATTAAAAATATATCATTAGAGAAATCCTCAACCACAAGGCAATACAGATAGACAACACCAGATCAACCCTCAGTTTTTTTCCCTTCTTTGCTCCCTTTACTTCCCATCTTTTAACAACAAAATGTGAGGAATAAAACTGACCTGCTCAGAAAAACCTGCATTACGAGACATAACGACAGCCCACCTATTTCCGGCTGTTGCCATTGCAGTAACATAAAAACCTTCCCTCCACTTTTTGTTTATCCACTTGAACGGAAATGACTCACTCACTTTGTATGATTGTTGTGCATATAGAGTACCTACAATAAATCATCAAAACAGATGAAGCCAATGGAACATTTTGAAATTAAAAATCAAACTGATGCATATTTGAAGAAGATTGATTACCCTTAGACATAACCACCAAGGAGCTGCCATTGTTTGTCCCGGCTAGTGTACTAATATAATAATTTTTCTCCCATTGTTCCATTATCCATTCCTTCAAAAAGAAAGAGTTAAGTGGAAAACCTATTAGTCTACTACTATAACATAAATGCATTAACCAAAGGGTAAATTAATGTGTACTGCATTATTGGTTATATTTTTTTATTATTTATTAACTTTATATTTAAAATTACATAAAATAAGTATTCTTCTAAAGATTTCATAATCTGCCACATCTGAAATAATTTTATTATATATTTCAATTTTTTATTTTTCCTGCTAATTTTACCAATCTTATGCTATCAATACTTGATTTATTTAATTATTCAATCCCAATCTCAATATTGATTTGTATAATTTATCTGAAGAGGTTTATTTCATATCGCATGAATCCATGATTCACCTGCTTCCATTGCTAAGTATTTTGGAGCTCTCAAAGGATTGAGCAAAGTTTATTTCCCTTCCTTGGAACGGCTGACAACATTTCCTTCCTTGTCAATGGAAAAATAAGCCTACCTTCTAGTACCAATCTTCTTGTTGAGCTTTGAAAGGAAAACATCCAACAAGGATGCTCATAGCCTTGCCACCACGAATAATATGGAAGGAGTTCAAGTCCTAGTCTCCCTTGTCAATTGGGAGTTCTAAAGGAGTTGTTGTGGGTGCTAAATCATGACCTCAATCACACGTTATAGTACACTTGGCGGATGTCCCTTGTTCACCATAACTTGATGTTATTCGCTAGTTGAAGGAAGAGGTGGATGAAGGCATAGATGTTAAAAGCAAGCACTTCGCTTGCTTAAGCGCAGCAAGGTGCAAGCCTTGTGCTTCAAAGACCTCAAAAACGCACGAGGTCTCTAAGCTTCAGAGTGCTTCACGCAAAAGCACAAGCATTCGCTTTTGTGCAAAGTGCAGAAACTTTCCCTTATTTTAGTTTAAAGCCCTAAACCCTCTTTAAATCAATCATTAAGTCGATTGGTCTACCTCTCACAGTCGGAAGCGTCTGCCTCTCGATCATGAGTAAGAATCTTCTTTTCTGTAATTTTTTTTACTCTTTTTCATTTTTCCGACGTCGTGGAGGCGTCGTGATGCCCACAATTAATGGGGGACCATGGACAATCAAAAACTTAAGTCTGCATATTTGATTAATTCAATCAACTCCCAACTTAAACAAGATAGTTTGAATAGACTTTCATAAATCCTAATTAAATTATCCTAATAAAATATATAAAAAATATATTTAAAATTAAAAAAATTGTAATAAATTTTATTAATTCATATAAATCAATTTTATATTCAAAAGGTCATGGATTTGAATCCTGGAAACAACCTCTTGCAAAAAGCAAGGTAAGGCTGCGTACAATGAATCCTTCCCCGGGACTCCGCATGGCGGAAGCTTCGTGCACCGAACTGTTTTTTTTTTATAAATCAGTTTTATATTGTGATAATAGTCCTTTTGTTTATTACATTTTTTTACGTAAAGTGTGCACTTAGCTTTGCGCTTTAAGCCCCAAGACCCTTGAGCGTTTTTTTGCATCTTGCGCTTTTGACAACTATGGATGAAGGGGAAGAGTCTGACGGTGAAAAAAAGGTGTTTCAGGGTTTAGGATTTATTGCTTAATGGGTATTTTTGTGGCAGTTTTGCTGATGCATAGAAACCACTGTAAATGTAACCAATGATAAAGAGTTTATCTGGCATGACACCTAGAGACTTGGATCATTTTTTATTAAATGTTTTTCAGATTGCAAATTCATGGACTTAGATGGAATGCAAATTCATGGACTTAGATGGATTTCTTTTTTTTAAACAAAAAAAGGTTAGAATACTAGTAAACAGAAGGGGTGTACAAATGATTTACCCTTAAATTATAAATTATTCAGTTATCCATGTCTGACAGCATGTTTTCTGGTTCTAGTATTGGGAACATATATAGTTGAATCAGAACATCACTCACCTTGTGAAGAAAGTTTGTAGATAGTTCATAAACTTGAGCAGTGAAGCCAGTGCCTGCATCCATGATCAACGCCCAAAGATTGTTACACGATGCCACACAACTAATGAATAAACCATCTTCATTCCCCTTCTCGATATGCTGTGCAAGCCTCATATCAGCAACATTGTAGTGGTACCTAGAATACAAGAGTTTATCATCCAATCCCTCTTATCAAGAATTTGGCAGTGAGTCAACTACCCAGAAAATAAACACCTCTGTTTCATAGGTCGTCGTGCATTATAAACACTAATCCATTGGTTTGCCGGCAACCCCATCCTAATCTTCTTTTTGGGCTGTTCATCAACTTCTTCCATCATTAGACGACCTCTTTTTTGACCTACCTGATATATAAGCTTGATAACATGGGAAAAGAAACAGACATTCTGTTAGCATAATCACTTTACGAAGGTAACTACATAGATAGAAGATGCAAATATAGGAAATTGAAATACCTTTTGAGCTCCATCAGTGTTAATTGGCCTAATATCTGGATTAGGACCTACTATGCCATCAAAAAGTGAGATGTACTTTGCATAGTTAGGTTCTTCATCAAACTTCAAGTTGACCACGTATTCAACAAACTGTTTGAAAGGTTGTGGGCAAAAGCAACAAAGAGACTCTGGAGATGTAGCCATCTTCTTTTTGCACACAAGGAAACCTTTATTTTCACCCTAATAGTAAATAAAGAAATTTATTAAAGAAGATAAATCATCCACAAAATCAATTAAAATGCAAATTAGCCTACCTGATACCCTTGCCAAAGTAGACGGCCACGGAGAAGAAAGATAAGTGTATAAGCAAGGGATTCTAAATCATCTCTTCTGCTTGCTGTCCTCCCAAGGTGAGCATGAACACTAGCATAGCGCACAGTCCCCCTATAGAACACATCAACAAGATTGCACTGTTACTAATGGTTAAAGTAAATATAAAATTTAATTGAGAAGTAGCCATTTTGAGTGTTAAAGATGCGGCGGGAACAAATTACCTGAAAACATCTGGTCGTTGATCATATTCAACATGCAAATTTGTTGAACTGTCCTTCCACTTAGTGGCTGTCAATTAAGAACATAAGAGTTTAATAAGACATCATATTTAGTTACATTAACTGAAAAGAACTAAAAAACCAAGCACATTAATTACCTAAGCCAAGATCAACAAGAAACAATTTTTTTTCTTCAGAAGTCCCAGAAGGTCCAAGTAAAAAATTTTCAGGTTTCACATCCCCATGTACATAACTGACATTAGCAATGACAGTAGTTACATTAAAAAAAAAAAAACTTAAAAAGAGGTTGGTTACTAGTTCAGCAGGGATTGAAGAAGTTCCTATTGATTATAGTGTCTTCTTGACACATGAAAGAACAAACTAAGAAGCAAAGCAAACAGTAAACTTCTACCCTTTTGAATGCATATTCTCCAATATGGAGATTGCTTCAATTGCAATACATGCAACCATTTCCACGGACATTCTGCATAACAGAAGAGATGAAAATTAGCAAGTTAGCAATTCAAAACAAGTACTAACCTAGATTCAACATTAATCATACGTGTGAGAATTGTTATTCCATACATCCCAAAGGCTTGGTCCCAGTATATCCATAATCTACAATTTGCAAAAAAAAAAAATATTAGAAAAACTTCTCAAATTACTTGACAAACCCTAAAGGCTGAGGAGCTGAAAATTCTCTAATACCATGACATAGTAGTCCCCTTGCCTGCCCTTGTAATGAACTTTTGGCACCCCGTGAATACCACCAAGTGTGCTACACAAATAGAATATTGGTTAGATTCCTCTAAAACTATTCTTTTCACTGAAAAATAAAGAAAAACTTACTTGTACACTTGCCATTCATAAGGTGGACCATAATTACAACCTTTGCTGGTCCTGTGCTCGAACTTTAGCGCTACCTGGGAGGCATTGAATATACATCAGAAGTATTATGACCATTAAAAATTGTGTTAATAGGAAAATACCACACCTCTATAGCACTAGAACCAGTGGTCCTATCACTTGTGCTGGCAGGCGAAATTCGACGGCCAACATAAACTTGTCCAAATCCACCTTTTCCTAGCTTCCTTTCAACTTTGTATAGTGGTGAATTGCTGACTTGAACCTGTTGAAAAGATAAAATGAAATTTTTGCAAGAATACAGGAAGCATCATGACAAGTAGGAGAGGAATCAGAGATAAGAAGCTACTCGCATTAAAAAAAAAATATCTTCCTTAGCAATGAAACAATATCACAATTTGCTCAAGCTGCTTATCTTCAACAATAGGAGACATCAATGTAGTTATATTGACAGGACAGACCTGTTTATCCTCAACAACAGGAGATAGTGATGTAGATACTATTTATAGGACAGACCGGGCAATCAAAGTGGGATGTAATTTTTAAAAAGTCATGTGCGAACATGATAAGCCCTTAGGCTTAAAAACTAATAATATCATGAATGACCCCATCATACTTCAGTTGTTTGAGATGTTAGAAATCCAATCCTCACATACTGGTGGTAGTATGTGAGGAGAAGAATCAATTAATAAGCCCATGAATGCCAATGTGAGACTGAGAATAAACAGAGAGGTGGTTATCTGATCCAGAAAGTACATGAGAAGAAAGTTGAAATATCTTATCATCACCAAGCTGGCTATTAGTAAATTCCTTGAAGCTTTATTTCATGATACATTGAGAAGTATCATTAAAGATTATCCAATGTCTCAAAAATACTCCAAGAAAATGTCCCCTATTCTCCTATACCATGACCATGATCCTCTATTGCAGATTAGCAAGTACCCCCCATAGATAACCATTCTATTTCAAGAAATTGTGTTCTTCTTAAAGGCAACTTGGCATTCTAAAAGCACAAGAAGAAAACTATCTGTCCAAATCAATTGCAGAAACAAAGAGCCAAGTTATGACTCTTACTACATGCAAGCTTATTTGGCTCAAACATTTAACACCTAAGTTGGTAACACTCCTATTGAACCAATGAAGCTATGTTGTGATGATGAAGCTGTCATGTAGATTGCTTCCAAACCCGTCTCATAAAGGCCAAAACGTATTAAGATTAACTATCACAATATCTCAATCTGAGTGATGTAGGTGCAATTCAAAGGGGAAATATTATAGATAACTTTCTAGAAGTAATTAGAGAACTATCACATGGAGCTAGCAGTATAGGATGGTGAGGCAACGAGTTGATGGTGGAGAACTGCATTGAATGGCATAGTGATGGAAGGTCAACCCAAAAAAAATCCCAAGAGATGTCTCTTCTTTGAGGTAGTTAACGCAAATAAAAAACATCAAATGTAGACTTAGGCTACAAAATTCAAAATATCAATTGGAAATTGAATATGCATATGAAAATTAAAAAGAATTTGTTCTAACTTCAAGGGAATAGGATAGCAACACAGAATTTTTTTTTCCATGAAATTTATTTCGCAAAACTTCTGGTGCTTCTGATTAAGTTAATCGATATACGAGACAATAAAATAGGATCGGTAAGCATGACATAGCCAATCCAAATAGAGGAAACTCGTCATCACAATCAGGGGAAAACAGATAAAGCTCTCACCTTTTCTGGGAGCGGTGCGGCGTTCCCCTCGTCCTCTCCGCCAGCGAGTTTATCAGCGCTCCTTGCCCCACTATTGCAATCATTCATCTTCCTCTCCCCGACCCCTTCCTGGATTTCCTCCCCTGCCAATCCCCCAACCTCGCCGCGCCCTTCCACTTGACCGATCTCCTCCGCAGGCGGATTCTCGCCCACTGGCCGCTGGATCCTCGCCGTCCGTCGCCGCCTTGTCTTCGGCTGCTCAGCCTGGACCACTGGATTCGCCTGCGCTCGGCCCCTACGCGCTCCGCTACGCAACTCCGGCATCATTCATCGACCCAACCCCATGCCTCAAAACCCGTAATTTTGCAGAGCCATTCGACCGTACTCGATAGTGCGAACCTTGGCCAACTGGAGCACGGGCGGAGAGAGATTGACCGATCTCGCTCAAGAGGAATCGGTTAGATGGGAACGGAACGAAGGTCGTCCTTGAGAACGATCGAAGTTAGGGTTTCGATCGGAAAGATTTTGATTTTATCGATCGCTTGAGAGAGAGAGAGAGAGTGAGAGAGAGAGCCGAGGAGTTGTATCCACCATGTTTAAGAGGACAACGCGGGTGGAGTTCCGTAAGCGTTAAAGTGTGGGTGGAATTTCATTTTAACACACGCCGACTTTGGAAATTTTAATCGGGCCCACTTCGTTATTGCATTTTTATTTTGGTCCGATTTAGGAAAAGCCCACTAGAAAATGTATTAGAGCGTCGGATGGGTAGTTCGGATCCTCTGTCCCGAACTCTATCTGTCTCCATATCCCATTGTCGATCGGACGGTCCAAATTATATCTCAAGGCATCATGATATCTTTAAGATGTGTGCAATATCTTTGTGATGTACAAGGTATCCTTGAGATGTAATCTGGACCGTCCGATCGACAGTGGGACATGGGGACAGAGAGGATTCGAAACAGAGGACCGAACTAGTCAGATGGGTACTATCTGAGTAATCGATTAATAACAGAATATTAAATTAAAATTAAATAAATCAAAATATTTTAACGATCAAACTGTCCAAATTTTTTTATAAAATTTAAATCAATAAAAAAATTAATTAATTTGATTAAAAATTATAATAATTAAATTTTCAGTTAAATCCATCAATCAATTGTTAGTCGAATAGTATGATCAATTGCTCGTAGCCTCCACAAATTAGGAATTTTAAACTATGGTGGGATCATAGAAATCAATTACTATGTATTTATCAATTGACTGTAAATAACATAACTCCGTCCGTGACGAATTACTCATGATCAGTCCCAATTTTGGATAAAAGATGAGGGTTATATTAGGTTATCAGTCAACAATAAAACTATGATAAATATTCAATAAATAGATTCATTAAATTATTATATTAGTGCTAAATTGTTCCCCGGAAGGAACACGTTACAAGGTCCGACTATGTCTCGACAAGGACCGCTACATCTCTAGAACTCGGGTGTAGTGTTAAATATGCAAGAGTTCACGTTGCAAGGTTCGACGGCAACGTATCGGCAAGGATCGTTACATCTCTATGAAAACTTAAGTATAGTGTTAAATAAGCAAGAGTTCTCACATCATGTGTTGGATAAGAACAAATATGATAGGAAAACTAATAATAAAAGATTTGAAACATGAAATATATGAACCCTCACTCGTAAATCAATGGAGGTAGTAGATATAATGATTAGGAGAAAAATTAGTATTTTGTGTGTACAAAATGAGTAGGTGAGAAGGTAAAACTGATAGAGAACTCGAGTTTTAAATTATTGTACACCTAAAAAAGTAAAGCAAAAAATGGAGTGGATATTATTGTACATAGTTTGTTAAATGATGAAGTTGCAGGAGTAGTTAGAAAAGGGAATAGAATTATAGCTCTTAAGATAATAGTGCTGAAAGAAATTATGAACATAATTAGCATATATGCACCGCAAGTAGGATTAGATGAAGCTACTAAATCAAGGTTTTGGGACGACTTAGATGAAATATTACAAAATATTTCACCAAATGAAATGATTTTAATAAGAGGTGATCTAAATGAGTATGTCGGAATGAAAAATGAGGAATATAAAAAGGTACATGGGGGTTATGGGTTTAAAACGAGAAATGAGGAATGGAAAACTATATTAGATTTTGCGATAGCATATGATCTTATATTAGCTAATATATTTTTAAAGAAAAAAAGAAGAACACTTGGTCACATTTAAAAGTAGGAATAATAAATCACAAATTGACTTTCTTATGGTTAGGAAAAAGGATAGAAAGAATTATAAAGATTACAAAGTCATCCCTGGAGAAAGCTTAATTATCTAACATAGGTTAGTAGTATTGAATATATGCCTCAAACATATTAGCAATAGAAAGAAAATATATATGACTCCTAGAATTAAGTGGTGAAAGTTAAAGGATGGAAAACAAAATATATTTAAGGAGAATTTAGGAGTACAAGTATTAGGTGAAATATACGGTGATTCTAATACGACATGAGATAAGATGGTAGCTAAGAGTGTACTTGGTGAGTTAAAGGGACTAAATAAGAAATCTTGATGATGGAATGAGAAAGTACAAGAGAAAGTAAAGGAAAAACGAAAAACTTATAAGGAATTATATATTTGTAAAAATAAGGAAAACTTAAAAAAATATGTAATAGCAAAGAAAAAAGCTAAAAGAGTAGTGAATGAAGCAAAAAAATAAAACTTTTGAACAATTATATCAAAAATTAGATACAAAAGAAGGACAAAGAGACATTTATAGAATAGTTAAAGTGAGATAAAGGAAGACAAGAGATCTTATCCAAATAAAATGTATTAAAGATGAATGTAATAGGGTACTAGTAAACAATGGAGAAATAAAAGAAAGGTGGAAGAGATATTTTTATCAACTTTTAATGAAGGTTTAGGTGACCAACTTAACTTAGGTAATTTAAATAGGTCAAATGAGCATAAAAATTTAAATTTTTATCGTAGAATTCAAACTTTAGAAGTAGAACAAGATTTAAATGGGATGCATAATGGGAAAGTAGTTAGACTAGATGATATTCTGTCACGCCCCAGGTAGTCCCTGTCCGAAGAAATTTCGGCAGCATCTCCCCTGTACGGGTGACAATATGAATCCAGAATACATATATCTATACCTCGGCCACACACGACCGGAACAATACAATACAAATAAGAAACAAACCACGCAGTTTATATCAACATCCCACACAGTTCATCATATAATCAATCCACGCAGTTTAATAAGGAAAGATGATATAGAATCTCGAAGATATATGTAAACATCCTACTCCACTACGACGAGGAAAGACAAAATCCACGAAATAATGAAAATATATCCGCAGCGGAAAACCAAAAGTAGTAAACCCAAGTGTTCGATATAAAGTCCACAACACAAACCCATAATACAAGTATATAAGATGCAAAAGTAAAATATAATCCGACAAAGAAAATCCTCGCGATAATGGGGCTAGCGACTGGAATATCTCCCTACGGCCTCGACCTGAAAAATAGTAACAACGGGGGGAGTCCAAAGAACTCAGCAGGTAATCCAATAGATATGTACAGCAACATATAACTACTAGCAATATCCTAAGGTACAGTCTCCTAAACAATAGGATCTATAGTACAGTTTCCTAACAGTACAATCTACGGTACAGTCTCCTAACAGTATAACAGATATGCATAGCTGAAATAAACTGTAATAACCAGCAATAGGCATAAAGTACAGTCTATAGCAAGAATAATAAGACAATGCATAACTGAAATAAATTGTACTCACCTGCGAGGCTTGGGCGAATGACTGTGGACATATACAGATAAAGATAGTCAGAGTAAATACACATGTATCCTGTATGCATGTCAATCATATGCAGTCACCCAAGTGCACCATCTAATATGCAACAATCACAATAAATGCAATCTGTGCACATGATGCAATATGACATGGTCACCCCTGACGCCAGTCAGACCAAGTGGGTAGGGCTGTGACACCGTGCACTCTGCCGTCACTACCCCTGAAGAGTGACCGAGTGGACGGGATGCACCGGAGTACACCTATCCTCCAACCTCAACTATAGGAGGGAGCGCAATGCTCTCATCTCCCGGTACGCAATGACGGGGAGGGACCCCGGTGTGCTACCACGCTGCCTATCACACTACCCATGAGTGGAGCCTCCAGCGGAGCACCACCGAGCAACCTACACACCCTATGTGCTGTGCCACTACCCATGCAGTGGTCACGTGGTGCGCAGGTCAATGTAGCCGGCCGACGAGGTCAACAATAATGGAGTCGTCAATCGCCCAGCATGCAATCATGCGATATGGTGCATGCGGCTACAGTATGTCATACCTGAACATATCCTCCTCTATATGTGTAGATGCCAAACCGACAAACACATATATAACAATGATAATAAAGAGCATAAACCCAACATCACATATCCAGCATGTATAACAACTAATCCAGTATAGTGAAGCACTATAAATATCCATATCCACGAACATATATACACATGGTAAGAAGTAAAGATATACCAGCCTAATGTATAGTAGATAATAGTAGAAGCATGTAGCAGGTATCAACTAAACTAAATCCAGGAAAATACTAACTACCAACACTAGTAAGTTTATATAAACTGCACATATCATAAGACACTATCAAAAGATAAGTCAAAGGGTACCCGCCTCAAATAGAAGATACAATATCACGCCAATCCAACGTCGAGATGTCTGTCTCGAATCAGAGTCCTGTGTCAAACAATATATATATTTTATTTAGCCAAATCCAAATGAATAGCTAAATAAAAATCCCTAATACTAAATTAGGACAAAACCCTAATCACCATTTAGATTAGAAATCTAAACTTAGATTAAATCCAATAGTTGACTAGGGTTAATTGCCTTAACCCTAATCATTCCATTAGTTTAATCTAAGCAACCAAATCTAATCACAATCAACATAACCTTAATTCAAATCTATACATCATGTATCAACTAATCATGGATTAATCCAATGTATTCCTAATCCAATACATGAATCTAATTCATCAACACATGAAACAATTACTCTACCCCTTACCTTGATTCTCAACTGCTGGAAGGAGGTCCTGTTGAAACAAAGGTGAGTTGCTTGATCAAGAACACCACAGAGCACAGTGAGAGGAATTTTCCTTGCTGGATCAGAGGAATCACAGCTAGCCCTTTTGGAATTCTTCCCCACTTCAACTGATACCTCAATCACAGCAAGAAGGAGACGTCCAAGCACTGATCCGGGAATTACAGCAAACAATTGGATCCGACAACAAGATCGCAACAAAGAAAAGAGAGTAAGAATCGGCAATGCCTTACCTCGATCGGTTGCCTCCAGAAGGTGTTGCTCAATCTGATCCAACTTGAGTAGACACAGATCGTTCCGTGAACAACTCCAGAAAGAGGAACGCAGGTCAATCAACTGAAGACAACACGATTCAAACCCTCTACCGTGTGTGAAATGGAAGCTAGAACATGAAACAGTGGATCCAAGGCGGCGATGGATCTAGGGTACAATTCAGAGAGAGTCTAGGGAAGAAGGATCAAGAATCGATCACATAAACTCCTCTACAACCAACTGAAACGATGTCTTACCTTCAAATTCACATTTAGGGCATGGATCGATGGTAGCTAGGGTAAGATCGTCGCTGCCACTTGCCGTCGACGATCGGCACAAGACACCACTGAATAGAAATCCCTCGGCCGAAGAAGACCTGGAGCCTGTCAAACTCCAGTGATGTGCTCCTCCAGTCTCGGCGCCAAGTCATCCGCGAGAGGGCTGAGAGAAGAGATCGAATTTGGGGCAGAGGTAAGAGGCACGGGTTCGAAGGAGAAGGAGAGTGGAGACCGGAGACTCGACAAGCTTCCCTCCTCGCTCCAAGATTGATCCTTGCCGGCGACGCCAAGAAGAGCAAAGGATCGCCCGGAGGAGAACCGCTCGAGGAACAGAGAAGAAAAGAGGAAGAAGGGAAAGCTTGGCGTCAGGGGAGAAAATAAGGTCGGGATCGGCGATGAGGGAAAAGAAAATGGAAATATATTTATAAAGTATTTCCTCACTTAAATGGATATCCCAAACATGCCTTATTTGTACCCGGAATTGATCCCCTCAAAACCCGTCGTACAAGCTCCGAAAAATTTCCAGAAAATTTCTAAAAATTCCGGAAAAATTCTATAAGGCTATTTCCCAAATAACCTTATTTATTAAATTCTTCCGAGATCTCACATATTCCGATAGAGGTATGGAAGTACCTAGGGAAACAAGGTATTGAATGACTTATAAAATTATTTAACATGATATTAAAAATGAAAAAAATACTTAACCAATGGAGGATAAGTACTTTAGTTCCCTTATATAAGAACAAAGGAGACATATAAAATTGTGCACACTATAGGAGTATTAAACTAATGAGTCATACTATGAAACTTTGGAAAAAAATAATAGAAAAAAGATTAAGGAAGGAGACCACGATGACCGAAAATTAATTTTGGTTCATGCCTGAAAGTCGACAATAGAAGTTATACATCTTCTTAGATAAGTAATTAAAAAATATCAGGAGCACAAATAAGATAAAGCTTATGATAGAGTTCCAAGAGAAACTATACGGAGAATTCTAGAAAAGAGAGGTATTAGAATAACATATATTGAACTAATTAAGGATATGTACAAGGATGTAACGACTAGAGTAATGATTTCAAGAGACTAATTAAATCATTTCCATTAAAGATAGGGTTACATCAAGGATTAGCTCTAAGTCCCTATCTTTTTACATTAATTATGGATGAACTCACTACACACATTCAAGGCACAGTATCATGGTGTATATTATTTGCAGATGATATTATTTTGGTAGATGAAACACATGAAGGAGTAAATGTTAAACTAGAATTTTGGTGGGAAACACTAAAAGGAAAAATTTTAGGCTTAGTATAATAAAGAAAAAATATATGAAATTTAAGTTTAGCAATATTAGATATAATAAGATAATTGTTAAGATAGGAGATGACAAGTTATCTGGAACTGAAAGTTTTAGATATTTAGGATGATTTTTATAAAATGATGGAGGTATTAAGAGAGATGTTTTACATATAATACAAGCAAGATGATTGAAATGAAGGAGAGAGTCAGATGTTTTATGTTATCGTACAATACCTCTAATGTTAGTGCAGGAGCACTAGATGATCGAACCTGTGTTTGATAATGACAAACAGATTCAAAGTTAAGATGCCTTGTGATCTAACAAGTTGAACTGAGTGTGCAAGAAAGTTCCAAGTGATCTTAGGCAAGGAAAGTCCTAGTTGAGGATAGACAGATGGAAATTCCTAGCTGCGGTTAAGCAATGAAGCCCCTGTCAAGGAGATTGGGTAAAGTCTTAGCGGGTCAAGGATATTGGACAAAATCCTAGGGTCGAGGATGCTAGGTGAAAATCTTGGGGATCGTCGATACCAGGTGAAAGATTGGATGAGTTAGGGATCGGATGTCCAGTATGAAGTCTTGATGTCTCTAACACTGAGAAAAAATCTATAAGGTTTAGAGGGTCGATCTAGCAAAAGGTAAACTCTCCTGAGAAGAGTAGGTGAGGACACACTCCCCGAAGAGGGAACAGTAAACATCGGTTCAACCTAGAGTTTCAGTGAAACTCAAAGTCAGGACCAGACAGTCCGAAGGTTGTTAAAATGATTCTTTATATACTATTTACCTATTATTCTAACTCTATTTTCCAGGAAGTCTAACATTTTATAGGTTAGGATTTTGCTTTGTTCGGTTGACTGAACGTTCGGATCATTCAACCAAACCCCTAAGCAAAAAGATCATATTTTAGCTCGCGATGAGATTTTGACCGAGGGATCGATCAACCGAACAAGGAGGTTCAGTCGACCGAACGATGGATAAACAACGAGTTGATCAGACTAGATAAGCCATCAAGGATAATAGGATCAGTCGATCGAATGATAAGATCAGTTGACCCAACAAAGATCTCATATGAAGTGGTAGCATCTAGACAAAAAGTCGGGCTGATACAAAAGGATCAGTTGGTCGATCAGGGTGGATCGGTCGACTGATAAAAGTCAAATCATGAACAGTGATCTCGAGATCAGTGGATCAAATCAGGTTCAACTTCACTATAAAAGGAAGCCTTGACCAACACTTCAGAAAATGAATTCTCACGATCTCTCTATTGTGTGCTCAGGGGTGTAAATGAACCAAGCTGCTCATGAGCTATTCGAAACTTGATTCGATAAAAGCTTGTTTGAGCTCATTTAATGAGGCTCGCTAAGATAAACAAACCAAGCTCAAGCTTCACAATATTTAGCTCATTAGCTCGTGAACATATTCGTTAAGCTCATGAATCAACTTTTAAATAAAAAAATAATAGTTTTGATATTAAATTTATAGATTTTACACTCTACTTATGAAACATATAGATAAATATATTAAATTTATTTATTAGAATAAAATTATAATTTTAATAAGAATATTATAATTTTCTCTAAATATATAATTTAGTTTTTAATGAATATTTAAATTTATAATTTATATTTATTAAGCTCGTTTAGGCTCGATAAAAGCTCGAATAATCATGAGCTATGAATATATTCGTTAAATAAATCTCAGCTCGATTATAAATGAGCCAAACTCCAATATTCAAGAGTTCGGCTCGGCTTGGCTCGGCTCGATCATTCCCCTATACGTGCTACTCAAAAGCCAAGTCAACAAAGCCGTAACACTGCTTCGACAAACGAAAGCTCGAAACTTCAACTTTATAAGTTGTCAGTAAATTTTCATTTATAACATTCAATTATACTTATACTTGTCTTTGTAATTCTATGGATTGATAGTGAATTGCCCAAAGTAAATACTCAATGAGTGTGAGTTTTGGAGTAGGAGTCTTTAAAAGCTCCGAATTAAGTAAAACCAAAAGTGTCAGCATTATTTTTATTTTCTTTTATTTATTATAAGATACAATAATAAATAATAATAAAATAATAAATATTATTTTAGAAATAACATTTTAGAAATTTTTTAAAATTTAAACGGAGTCCATATGACATATTTTAAGGGAATGGATAGATTGGACTAGGAGAAAGCCTATTTGGAATAATCATTTGTTGGGTTCTTCGAGCCGCGAAAACCGCTTTTTCGCGTCGCGAAAACCCCGAAGGACCCAAAGCCGTAGATCCGTGCAAAGATTCGTATAAAAATTCGAAAAACTATTTCTTGTACGAGTTCAAAAACTGATCTACTACTTAGATCTATGAGGAAAAAGTGTTTACCCTTGATACGATGCCCTTCGCGTTCCCGCTCGTCCCAAGACCGTCAAGCGCCGGTCCTCTAGAAGTATCCACACGGACACACTAGATGGAGATGACCAAAAACCAAGGTGTGCTAGCACCTATGTGGTTCGGCCAAGGGAGGAGAGGGAGAGGGAGAGCTTGAGAGGAAGAACACAAGGAAGAAGAAGAAGTTACACCACTTGAATGGGAAAAATGAAATTCACACCCAAAAACCAAGTGGCCGGCCACTTTCAAAAACTCTCCAATTAATTGCATTAATTTCAATTAATATGAAACCATTACCAATTAATTGCATTAATTGCAATTAATATGAAACCATTAAGAGAGTGACTTTGTAACTTCCATGAGGTGGCACCCATGATGATGTGGAACATCATTATTGGTCCACCTAATGCCAACTCACCAATGAGGTGGCAGAAGGTCAAGTCAAAATTGACCTTTGGTCTTCCTTTCTCAAGTCAAGTCAAACTTAACTCAATCTCTACCATGGTGGATCTAATCCAACCATTTGATTCGAGCCAACTTAATATAATGAATCTAATTCATTAAATTGAATTGATTCAATGAGTCAAAATCTAAATTAGACTCATTTAACACATGAATCAACTTGAGTCGAACTCAAGTTAGCCCAATTAGGATTACTCTTAATCCAATTTGATTCATCAAATGAATCTAATCCTCTTGGTTCATCAAATGAACCTAATCTCCACCTAATTGTCCTAAGTGTGTGACCCTATAGGTTCTTGTAACGTTGGCAATGCCCTAAACACATTTAGGAGCATAAGTAATGAGCGGTATCTAGCAACACATCATTACTACCCAAGTTACAAGAATGTCGAGATCCGACATCACCTTGTGACTACCAATTGTGACTACTCACAAAATAATGACAAGTGTCCTTCTATCCTAGACGTCTAGATTGATCAATATGAGGCATAGACCGTGTCATCCTCTAATCAATCTAAATCTTGAACTCCAAGTAGACTCACTCGATCAAATGAGCTCAACATCTAATGTTGACTCATTTGGGCATGGTCATGCACTTAGTAGTCTCACTCTATCAAGAATACCGATGTCGCTCCCGTCATATGGGAGGGATAGATCCCATCTACATCACTCACATCCCTCTACATAATTCGTTATATACCCAGTAATCGCCTTTATAGTCCACCCAGTTACGGGTGACGTTTGACGAAACCAAAGTACATAACTCCTTATGTAGGGATCCATGGTGACTTCAGGTCTAAGGACTAATAGTCATACTAATAGTCACATGAGAAAGTATATGACACTCATATAACGATCCATGATACTTTCTTATGGCGGGTCATTCAGTATACATTCTCTAATGCATACCCATGTGTCAGCTTGATATCTCTATATCCATGACTTGTGAGATCAAGTCATCGAGCTGACCTACATGCTAGTCTTATTGTATTAACATTGTCCCTGAATGCTAATACTCGACTAGGAATGATTTAGAGTAGTGTTCCCTATATCATCTCACTATCGATTCAACTAATCGATTGATATAGGTATGAACCTTCTACTCAAGGACGCTATTATACTTAGTCTATTTGGCACTAATATAAATAAGTATAATAACCAAACAAATGCCAATATTGATATACAAGAATATGATATACATGAGTTCGTACAATCATCAAATGATTGGCTCTAGGGCTCTAACTTACATCATTTAGGTGAGAGTTGATTGAGGAATTAACTTAGGGTTTAATTAATCTAAACCTAAGTTATGATTATAAAACTTATTATTTTTCCTTCTCCTCCTATACGGCGTCCGATCCCCTCCTCCCTCTTCCTCTCGCACAGACTCCTTCTTCCTCTCTTCCACTCGATCAATGCCGACGATCTTCATATCATCTGTGCGGGCAACTTGAGCTTTGATTCAGCCTCTATTTTTCCCTCCTAGCTGTAGACACTCAAAGATTTCTCTCAACGTCATCTATTCCCGAACCCGATCGTGCCCAACTCCACAAGCTGAGCCCACCGGCTTTATCCACTCCACCGCCGGTTGAGTACTGCAGCTTCTCCTCCGATCGCTTGAGATTGTTCAATAATCTCCACCTTGAGTCGCTGCTCTGCTCGAGTTGACCATCGACCAAGAGAGGGGTTCCGAGCCTCCTTGTTGCTGCACTAAGCGCCGCACCTCTGTTAGGACCTTCGGATGCGGCTAGAGAGGGGGGGTGTGAATAGCCGACCTCAAATTATCGTTTCTTCCTACAATTTAGGTTAGCGCAGCGGAAATACAATGTAGAAACGAAAGTGGAGAAGATCAAACCTCAAACACGATGATGTAACGAGGTTCGGAGATGATACTCCTACTCCTCGGTGTGTTCGTAAGGTGGACGAAGCCGATCAATCCGTCGGTGGATGAGACCCCGGAAAACCGGCTAACAACTCCTTCTGGGTGGAGAAACCTCGCCACAAACTCTTTTGCAACAGCAATAAAGGAGTACAAGATAGAGCAAGAAAACAAGAAGAATATGAATGTAACAACACTTTGCTTGCCTTCTTGTCGACTGGAGTTCGATGAAGCAACAACTTCACGATGCCAGCAGCAACTGATCAGCAAACCAGCCGAGGGAAGCTCACACGAAGCTTCAGAAACACAGAGCTCAGCAAAGCTCAGATCGCAAGAGTGAGGAACAAGAAGAATAGTTACTGTAGAGGCCCTCGACCTCGATATATATCCTGCACCTGCTGCACCTGTGAAGAAGACAAAGAGCAACACAGAAATCTAGCCGTTGTGTCGCAACGGCTAGGCCTGGACCGATCAGGAGGCTCCACCCTGATCGGTCTAGGAGCCATCTGATCGGTCCCCAGACCGATCAACCAACTCTCAGAGAGTTGGCTAAGCTTGATCGGTCTGTGGACCGATCAGCACGATCAGTGGCTTCCTGATCGATTCCTATCGCTCTCTAGTCCATCGCTCGATCGGTCTGCACCGATCGCTAACCCACGAAACATTCTGCTTGTTACCGATCGGTCACCGCACCGATCCGACATAATCGAGTATCACCGATCGGTCACTGCATCGATCCAATGCCTTAGAGCTTCCCAACCCTACAGCCTTCCCGGCCCAGAGAACGAGCCACCGAGCCCTCTCGGACCTAGTCCGAGAACGAGCCACCGAGCCCTCTCGACTTCCACGTTCGGTCCAGAGAACGAGCTACCGAGCCCTCTCGACTTAGTCCGGAGAACGAGCCACCGAGCCCTCTCCGACTTCATCCGGTCCAGAGAACGAGCTCCCGAGCCCTCTTCGACCTAGTCAGGAAACTTAGTTTCACTGGATCGGTCTGCCGACCGATCCACTGTCTCATGTACCACTGGATCGGTCGGCAGACCGATCCAATGTACCATGGAATCATTCTGACCTAATTCGGTCCACAGAACGAGCTCCCGAGCCCTCTCTGACCTAGTCCGGAGAACGAGCTACCGAGCCCTCTCCGACTTCGTCCGGTCCAGAGAACGAGCTACCGAGCCCTCTCTGACCTAGTCCGGAGAACGAGCTACCGAGCCCTCTCCGACTTCCTCATCTGGTCCAGAGAACGAGCTCCCGAGCCCTCTCTGACCTAGTTCGGAGAACGAGCTGCCGAGCCCTCTCCGACTTCGTCTGGTCCAGAGAACGAGCTCCTGAGCCCTCTCTGACCTGGTTCGGAGAACGAGCTGCCGAGCCCTCTCCGACTTCCCATGCCAAGCTTCCATACTTTGGACTTTTCCCTTGCCAAGCTCCCTGCTTGGACTTTTCCGTGCCAAGTCTCCATACTTGGACTTTTCCCGTGCCAAGCTCCCTGCTTGGACTTTTCCGTGCCAAGTCTCCATACTTGGACTTTACCCGAATCAGGTCAACTCAAGTCGGGTCAACCAGGTCAACCTTGACCAAAGGTTGCACCCACAATCTCCCAAGTTTGTATTCTTGTCAAACATCAAGATACAATTTTTCTATTCTCGTCAAACATCAAAATACACCTCGAGTCAGGTCAACTCGAGTTGGGTCAACCAGGTCAACCTTGACCTAAGGTTGCATCAACAATCTCCCCTTTTTTGATGTTTGACAAAAACCATAATCAAGTTAGGTTAACCCGCTAACCTAACTTAGGTTTTCCAATAGTTCTCCAATGTTCTTCCTTGAACATTCTCCCCAAACTCCAATGTTCTTCCTTGAACATTTTCTAAACATTCTCCCCCTTTTTGACACACATCAAAAAGAGTGAATCAAGATCAAGAGTTTCTTCCTAATGAAAGTCCCATACCTTTCATTGAAACCCTTAATTTCCCCCTTGATACTAAATACAACAATCAACATAGTGACCATCCCATATCACTCATCTTGACGAGTAAAAACTCCCCCTAAAAGTCAACTCCTGCTTGACCAATAGGTAAAACTCCCCCTAAAGGTCAACTCTCCCTTGACCATTGCACCAACAATGTCTTGGAGAGTTTCAATCCTTTAGAAATCTAAAATACCAACTTCCAGCTGAAATTTAAGACAATCAGTCGAAAATCAGCATTTTGGCACGCTCATCCCTTTACTGGATCGGTCACCAGACCGATCCACACTTCCCTGGATCGGTCCAGTGACCGATCCAGACCTCCCTGGACCGATCAGCATCCCCTCTGATCGGTCCACAAAGCTCTGATAGGAATTTCTATTTTTTCTCCCGAAATTCAGAAACCCCTAAAAATTCATAGAAAATTCCAAAAATTATAAAATTTTGAGGATACATTCCTCATAACATATATTATCATGGAAAAATAGTTTTCTATGAAAATAACTTCCATTTTCAAATCTTGATACAAAGTTCGAAAAACTTTGAAATAGCTCAAGGTTAATCCATCTTTGTATCAACTTGCTCAATGATGAATGCTATCATTAGAAAAGCTTCATCAAGGTTTTTCAAATCAATTTTGAAATGATTTTAAACCATTCAATTTAGGACCATAATCTTAGGGCTAAATGTACATGACTTGTACACAAGCTTTCCCTATGATCCTCAATTTAGAATTAGGCTCATCTAGGTACAAGAGCTATGCACCTTGATCCTAACTCATAATCCTAATATCTCACACACATCTAAGGTGTATCAAACACATCCAAGTCAATTTTGATGTGAGATATGGGTTTAGGTCATCTTAAGCTAAGTTCTCATACATTTTCTAGACAACAATTTGATTTCCATATCAAATTAAGTTTTTATCCTTAAATCAATTTAATTGATCATACATGCAAGAGATGATGACATGGCATAAAATAATATCATAAGTGGAAACATGTGCCAATGTCATGATGTCATGGCATAAAGTATGAAACTTAAATAAGGCATGGCATATAACTAACCTAAGCATTATCATGACATTTCAAATGATAGTAAATTAGATATGATGTCATGACATGGCATATGACAAACAATATATGGCAAATAACATATAAAGGTATAGAAAATACCTAATTCTAGCTTTAGTTGCTATTTTTGATAATTTTGATCATTTTGCCATAAATTCCATATTCCTAAGTGTAATAGATCTAAAATCATATACTAAAGATTTTTAAATCACTATGTGCCAATTAGATTGACCCTAGAAAATTCCTCAAGTGTGGTTGGCACATCCTAATCACCTTAGGAATGAGTAAAATTTTAAATTTCATTTTCAAGGCTTGATTACACCTTGAAAATTCCTAAAATGCCACCTTTTGCCATGATTAGGTTAACTACCTATCCAATTAAGGTTGGCACACCCTAACCCATCTAGCGTGATGGAATCACGCTCCTAGGAACCCAAAACCTATTTGAGCTCATTGGGTTCACTAAATATTCACTAGGGATGACTTCCCTAGCAACCCTCCTAATGACCCTCCTAGGCTTTAAAGCCTTGGTCATTTGGGACTCATCAAGATCAACTCTAGGGGTGACTCCCCTTGTGACCTTGGTGATGGTCTTCCTAGCCCTAGGTCTTGTTCCATAATCGAATGGAACATTATGGTAAGTGGGCTTGACTACTTGAGACTTAGGTTTGTGACTCAAACCTCTCATGTCCTTGGGCTTTTGCTTTTGACCCTTAGACCCTAGAGTTGACTTCTCCAAATTCTTAAGAGTCTTTTCTAAGGTGTCAAGTCTTGACCTCAAGACTTGATTTTCCTTCTCTAATACCTCAAGTTTTAATTTGTCATTTTTCTTTGAGGTATTCCTAGGCATATGTCTAGTTGTTTTGGGATTCCTATCTAGGTTTTCCTTAACCTTAGATGAGTTAATTCTAGGGTTGGCATTTCTAGTATTATCCTTACCTAGACTAACATGTTTGGCACCTAAGCACATGTATCGGTTTCTATGGTTATCATGCTTATCATCATTGGCAATTGTAATAAAGCTACTAGCATGTTTCTTATTAGAATTGCAATAATGTGCCTTAAAAGATACCTTAGGGTTTGCCTTAGCTCCCCCCATAGATGTGCTTGGTCTCTTGTCCTTGTGAGGTTGCCTCCCCCTCGGACATTGGCTCCTATAATGCCCCCTTTGCTTGCATTGGAAGCACACCACGTGCTCCTTGCCCTTGCGTATTGGGACTCCGGCTTCCTTGACCTTTGGCGCCGGTGGAGTCTTCCTAATCCTCTTTGGACATTTACTCTTGTAATGCCCATATTCCCTACACTCAAAGCACATTATATGTAATTTATTTGAAATTAAGTTGCTTGAGTTACCTAGGGTTGAGGATGGATATACGCTCTCTTCTTCATCCCTTCCGGAGGTAGAGGTTTCTTCTTGCACCAATCTTGAAGAAGAACTCTTCTCCTCTTCTTCCTTAGATGTTGAGTAGCCCTCAACTTCTAATTCCATACCTCCATGATGTGAGCTACTTGACTCACTTGACTCCTCTTCATGACTTGAATTGGAGCTCTCCTCATGGAACTTAGCCAAGTTGTTCCACAACTCCTTGGCATCGTTGTATCCACCTATCTTACACAAGATATCATTAGGTAATGAAAATTCAAGGATTTTCGTTTCCTCGTCGTTGATTATGGATTGGTGGATTTGTTCCTTCGTCCACTTCTTCTTCTCGAGAGGTTCTCCCTTTTTATCCACCGGAGGAGTAAAACCTACTCGTACACAATTCCAATTCACTAGGTTAGTCATAAGAAAATACTTCATTCTTACCTTCCAATACGCGAAGTCGTCGCGATCGTAGAAGGGTGGAATCGTGATGTCTTCTCCAAGTAGATCCATTCTCTAGCTTGTGCTCCCCCGGGTGTTAATCCGACGAAGAGCAACCTGGCTCTGATACCACTTGTTAGGACCTTTGGTCGATGCTAGAGGGGGGGTGTGAATAACCGACCTCAAATTATCGTTTCTTCCTACAATTTAGGTTAGCGCAGCGGAAATACAATGTAGAAATGAAAGTGGAGAAGATCAAACCTCAAACACGATGATGTAACGAGGTTCGGAGATGATACTCCTACTCCTCGGCGTGTCCGTAAGGTGGACGAAGCCTATCAATCCGTCGGTGGATGAGACCCCGGAAAACCGGCTAACAACAACTCCTTCTGGGTGGAGAAACCTCGCCACAAACTCTTTTGCAACAGCAATAAAGGAGTACAAGATAGAGCAAGAAAACAAGAAGAATATGAATGTAACAACACTTTGCTTGCCTTCTTGTCGACTGGAGTTCGATGAAGCAACAACTTCACGATGCCAGCAGCAACTGATCAGCAAACCAGCCAAGGGAAGCTCACACGAAGCTTCAGAAACACAGAGCTCAGCAAAGCTCAGATCGCAAGAGTGAGGAACAAGAAGAATAGTTACAGTAGAGGCCCTCGACCTCGATATATATCTTGCACCTGCTGCACCTGTGAAGAAGACAAAGAGCAACACAGAAATCTAGCCGTTGTGTCGCAACGGCTAGGCCTGGACCGATCAGGCTCCAACCTGATCGGTCTGGGAGACTCGTGATCGGTCTGTGGACCGATCAGGCCCTAGGCTGATGTAACACCCGAAAATTCTCAAACTTGCATTAGAATTATTCTATGATAATTCTGGAATTTTTAGATATTTTTCCAGAATTTTCCGAGTAGCGGAAGTAGCAAAAATAATTAAAAGAATAAAAAGGGCTTAAGCGAGAATCGAACCCGGAACCTCTCGGGTCCGCTAAACCTTTAGTTAACCTTAGTAACCGGTGAACCCAGCAGGGCCGTGCTGAAGGAGAAGGGAAACATTTATATTTATATTTAAGTTGGGCCTAGTTATCCACTTAATATAAATTAAGAACTTAAGTTGGTTTGGTTTATTTTGTTTGTGTTGGTTCGGCAACTTTCCCTTCACCCTAACCTCACCGACGCCACCTCTCCCTCTCCTCCTTCTCTCGGCGCCACAACAAGGGAAGACCTAGGGTTTTTCCCTAGGGCCCAAGGACACTTTCCGGCGACGATTTCAGCACAAGGACGTTCCCCTCCGCGAGTAGAGCACGTGGACACGAGCGAATCGTCGGGAAGTCGTCTCCACCGGAATTTCTAGCGATTAGATTTGTAAGAAATCTAGCACACAAGGTAAGAAACCCCTCACCTGTAGTATAATAGCTTCCGTTTGAGTTTTTATGCTTTAGTTAGGATGTATGCGGATTTTTATCGATATCTAGGGTGTATTTAACTCTCTTCGCAGATTAGGGATTTAGTTGAGCACCTCTAAATGGGCCGGGCACATCTTCCCTCTTCAGATAGGAGGTTAGACGTTGTCGGGTGCCTAGAGGTGGTCTCCCTAATAGGGAGAAGAGTTAGAGCATCCTAGGTGCTCGATTAAATGTCTAGCTCAGTAATAGACAGTTTAAATAAGTTATTAAATGCACTAGAACCATTTAAAACAGCAAATTAGTTTATTTCAACTTATGTAGGACTACAGTCCAATGGGTGGGCTCCCACAGTCGCCTCTAGGTTCAGACAACCTAGTTCTAGGTTCAGATAACCTAGATTCAGCAAAATAAGTATATAGCATTTGGTATTTTACTTTCAGCAGTGGCACTGTACTGGATTAGATATCCACTGGGCTGGACTCCCATAGTCGTCCCTAGGTTTAGCTAACCTAGTAAACCCTACTAGATTCGGAACTTGCAATCCCGGGTTTGGATAGAGATGCGCGCATAGCAAGTATAGTTGCCAGGGCCCATTAGCAGCATGTTTAGTATTTTCACTTATTATATGTATAGTGATCCTGTCCGAACCAAGAGTCAGCGGACGCTGGGCACGTGGCGCTCTCTGCTGGATCTTCGAGTGCTCCGGCGAACCTGCAACAAACCGGGCCGGGAGAGGTTCCCGGCGACGGTCCTCCGACGCTCAAGTCAGGTAGGCTATGGAGAAAGTGGCTGCCAAATCTGTATCATGCGTACCTTTGGCGAAGTAATAGCCTCTTTATATAGGACGGAGAAAGAATTGATGCACGCCCATCGAGATGCGTACGTGTCAGCAACCCATACCACGGTATGCACTTGTCAGAGAGCTTACCTGATCCCATACTGCTACAGTGAGAGAATGTTCTTTGATGGGACGGCAGGACCCCCGTTGTCAGGCTAGAAGTATGGCATAGCCATACGACTTGACGGCTGTCAGAAAATGTTCCCATCTTTTACCCACCACCTGTCTGGGGAGCCCGGCCCACCGGGCGGGCGGTGAAAGTCCGGACGCGGTGAAAGTCGTCCGGACGGCCCTGATTCTTTGCGCCGTCCGGGGGGTGCTTCCTTCCGCTCGGTCATTGTGCACTGCTTCATTTGAGCGTCGGAACCCTGGTCTCTACCAGGGTGTCTTTTTACTATCAGATTTCCCTTTTTTCCGAGTCCGGTCGGCTCGCCCCTTTCGGGTGAGCCACTGGACCCTTTGACCTCCCCTCAGCGTTGACTCCTTGTGGGGTTCCGGCTTTTTACCGCCGGATCACTTGCCTTCCTCTCGAGTCTAGTCGAAGGAGGCAAAGTCCGACTGACTGGACTGCCGATCTGCCGAACAATGATTATTGCATTAGGCCGCTCGGCGCGACATACGGCTGCTCATCCATGCGGCGATATCTGTCCGTTCGGCGATACTTTGTCCATGCCTTGTATTTTCTTGGAATCGACGTCCGTTGTTCTCCCACACCTCCCATCACGTGCTCTGCGCACGGTAAGGGGAGTTCATTAAATGCGGCTAGTAACCGGCTGACACGTGGCGATCGTGCATTTGTCAGAGTATGGCGGTTGCGTCACTTCCGATGGGACAGCCGCCGTTTGAAACGGACGATCAGATGACAACCTCGATATCGACGACCTGGATCGGACGGTGGAGATCGCTTCCGGGCGGCGATATAAAGCCCTTGACTCCGTTTCCGCCGCCTTTCATCTTCTTCATTTCCAGATTCCTGTCGCTCCTCCTTTCGCCGGCGACCTTGTGCTCAGACTTCCCGACGATCACACGGCAACTTCCGATCATCTCCCTCGCTTGTAAGATCCTTTTTCTCGCTCGAGACGCGTTCTTCTTTCTGTTAATCATCCTCGTCAGTCGGTTTTCTTCCTTTGCTTGAACCATCCTCTTCTATCCCGCATTCTGGCCTTTCGATCATGACCAGTACCTCGCAGTCAACCGGCGGTGCTCCGGGTCTTTGGTACTCGAACATGGAAAGTCGGTTCGACGAGGAAGACGCCATGCGCCTTATTCGAGCATATGACCTACCGACCGACCACGAAATAGTGTTAGCCACGCCTTCCGATCGGCCTAACGATCCTCCGTCCGGCACTGTTGTCTTCTTCCGTGATCAATTCCTGGCCGGCCTACGTTTTCCTCCTCACAAGTTTTTCTTAGAAGTTTGCAACTATTTCCGCATTCCGCTCGGCCAAGTAGTTCCCAATTCTATTAGATTGCTGAGCGGAGTGATAGTTTTGTTCAAACTGAACGGCATTCCCTTAAACCCGAAAATCTTCCACTACTTCTACTATCCCAAGCAAGCCGAGTGGGGTACCTTTGTTTTCCAATCTAGGATAGGCTTCGTCCTTTTCGATAATATGCCGAGCTCCAACAAACACTGGAAGGAGCATTTATTCTATATTCGCTTTCCCGAGCGGCCTACTTTCCGCACCAAGTGGCAGACGGCTATGCCTGCGCAACCGGAGCTCGGCAAGTTTAGAGGTGACGCAGACTATCTCCATGCAGCCGAACAGCTAGTCGGTCAGCGCTACCACATTGACAAGATGCTTCTCCCAGGAGTAATGCATATATTCGGCTTGTCTTCTGCACCAGCCGATCTGCCTTGTAGCATGAGTAAGCTTCCCTATCTCCTCCTTTATTTTGTTCTAACTGATTTATTCTCTGCTTCTGCAGCTGAGGTCATGTGGAGAGCCAGAGCTACCGAGAAGCTCAAACTGAAAGCCGCTCAGATTGAGGCGGTGACGAGCAAGGAGGCCGCCGAACGGGGCCGGGCTTCGGCTGACCCGGCCGGCGAAGAAGGTGAGGGGACGCCAACGGTCCCAGAAGCCCCGGACGCCCCTGCCCCTCCTGATGAGGCCACGGGCAATATAGAACATGGAAGTGAAGCTGAAGTGGAGGCCCGTTCGGCCGATGATGCGCCGCTGCGCACTCGGAAACGCCGGCGACCGGAATCCGCACCTGCCTCTACACTTGATGAGCCACAACCTGAGCAGGGTGTAGGTGCGCCGGTGCTGTCCGGAACAGTTTCCGTCGAGAGTACCCCTACCCCTCAGGATTCTCCGAGGGCCAGCTCGGAAGTTCCGCCGTCCAGCCCTTCGAGGACTCGACGACGTCTCAAGCGTTTAGGCGAGCTACCCTCCTCTTCTGCTGGTGGGCCATCTCAGAGCGGGCCGAGCGGCCAGAATCTACTTAAAACCGTCCTGCGCCTCCCTTCGGAGGCGTACATGGCTGCCGCCGATCGGCCGGTATTTCCCGAGCAGATGATCACCCTGACGGGTCCTCTCGCACAAGCTTGGATAGATGCTCGGAGTCGTATAGCCAAATTGACTCCCGGGCAGCTCGGCGACAGCAACCTTCAATCAGCTACCGGGGTATGGCCCCTTCCCTTCTTTTCTCTCCTATTTGAAGTTTTTAACCTGCTCGTGTTTGCTAGCAGAACTGGGTGGAGCAGATCGCCATTAGCGATCGATTGGCCGAGCTGGAGGAGGAACCGAAGAAACAAAAATAGCTGGGACGCCAGGCGGTCGACGGCCGCTCTAGAGAAGGCCAAAAAATCACTAGAAGTCGAACGGAAACGAGCTGCTGACCTGGCGAGCAAGGTCGTTCGGCTTGAAACAATGATTAAACAACGAGACAAGGAGATCCAGACGGCGACCACTCGGAAGCAACAGGCCATCAATGATATGGACCACATGAAGGTGGAGATCCGGGCGAGCAACGCATTAAGGACCCGGATGCTCTGCTGGCCACCGAAAAGAGAGCCGCTCGGTGATCTCCAAAGATTCGATGGAGACTTGAAGGATCTCCAAGCCGCTAGCGACGTTGCCCATGCCGCGCTCAAGGAATATCAAGAGGGAGAGTCGGCCCGCTCGGAGGAAGTGAGGAAGGCGTTCCTCCGCTCGGAAGGCTTCAGAGAGAAGTTTACCGACAAGATATCCCTCACGTTCGAGGAGGCAATCAAGGCGGCAGTGGGCTACTTGAAGACCAAAGGTCACCTGTCCGCCGAGCTGACCATCCCCCCCGAGGACCTCGCGACCGTGATGGGCGCCATCCTTGACACTCTTTTTGACTTTGACGCGTGATAAGCGTTTTTTCTTTTTTGTATTCCAGCCGTTCGGCCCAACTTATTTCTATAATGACTTTTTTGGTTAGACTTGCACTTATTAGATAATCTTTTCCTCTCTTTTAGCTTCTATTTTAGCTAGAAATCCTCTCGTCTCAAAGGGTTCTTTAAAACACCTCCGCTCAGCACTACGCTCTGTCAGACAGTCGATTGTCTTTAATGTCTTTCGATTTTGCGACTGAGCTAGCCGCTCGGATTATTTAAAGACGCCGGCTCGTCTCTCGATATTTATCGTCGGAGCTCGACGGCGCGGTTTTTATAGCCGATCGGCGCGGCTCTTGATTTTTAACGACGGGGCTCGTCGGCCTCCCAGTGAGACTACACACCCGGCCGAACGGCCCGGTCTTCGTCGTCGAGCGCTTGGCTTGTGCATAATCATCCCCGAGGTAGTCTCGGCTAAAATGTACCTGGCCGAACGGCTCAGGCCTTCGCTCCAGGCAATAATCTCCCTCATCATCCTGATCAGCGCAGGGTTTTGGTTTCCTTCCTGCCACACTAGTATGCAGCCCGGCTGAACAGCTCGGGGTCTTCGAGTTCGAGCTCCCGGTTTGGACATAAACCTCCCGACCGATCGGCTCGGGGGCCTTCGGGTCACGATGATAATGCCTTATATTCGCTCTTTTGACTTTTCATCTCTGCATTTCAAGTATTTAGTCGAAAAATGAAGTACACAGGGTGATTTACAGTGATACACCTTTCACCCCGACCGATAAGGTTGGAGGTGGTTCGCGCTCCACGGTCTATCTAGCTGCCTACCGTCCTCGTCTT